>NC_140586.1:163812519-166297519 GCF_964204655.1 Triturus cristatus
ATACAGTCATTCACAAAGGGCCTACAATGCTTGACGTGAAGTGGTCAATACATGAAGAAGATCTAGCCCCCTCATAGGTAAATTCGTCAACAGCTCCATTATTGGCACCCAACTTCATTACTTCCAGGCCATATTTATAAATGACGTAATTGAGTGATTCACCATAGGGATTATGTAAAAAGTGAGTAATATGATCCCCTAAATCATCTATGTGGCCACATTGGTGCGTTGTCGTTAGTTTACACAATTCAATATTAAAATCACCACCCCATGTCACTATATACTCATCCCCCAGCCTCTTCAGAAAGATATCAAGTTCTTCCTCCAACGTAGTGATTATTCCTGATCTTGTGTTATTAACAATATTATTATAGTAATTAATTACTGCAATATTTTGCTTTCCCTTAACACTAAGTAGTGAGAACTGGAAGTGCTGTGAAATAGTGAAAGTTTTCTTTAGGGTCAGCGGGGAACTTACCGAGAGTAATACAGTCAGACCTCCACTCGCTCTCCCAGCCTTAGATGGGGTTGCTTTAGTAAAAATGGTTTTGAAAACATTTACATGGAAGGGTTCTACAAGCCAGGTTTCCTACATTAAAATCAAATTTCGGTTCTGTATGCAGTTAAGCCATGATGGGTCGGACAGTTTGTTTTTAACCCCTGCAACATTCCACGTGAGAAATTGCAGTGATCCGACCAATTGACTACTTACTGAATCAATACCAAGGGAGTTGCTAGAAGGAATGGGGTCATTATTGGTGCAAAAAAGTATGCCTTCTGCTACTGGCACAACTTCAAAGCTAATAGAATGAGGGGCAGAGTTGCATTTTTCTGACACAATCCTAATCCCATTGGGAAGAAGGAAATTTCCTTAGTCCGAACAAGGTACATCTGCACAGGTTATTTCTGTAGGACTACCCAAGGGTCTTCTAATCGGCTGAAAATCATCCATTATTATTGTTTTTATGTTCAGTCAATCCACCTCACTGCAACTTCACAAAAGGTCAAACCTGTTTAGCATGGGTGGGATTATTTCATTTGTAGTACTATATCGTACTCTGCTGGATTTAATATGTTGCTCAATTTCAGGTCTATAAAAGTACCCAAGGGGTACTGCGGTAAAGGCAACATAGTCATGCTCTCTTGACCATCCTTGTTTTGTTAAAACCTCATCTAATAAACAAGCCTCCAGATCTGGATGTCGAAAATTTACAACAATACCGTCCCCCTCACAGCTTTTATCCATGCTACCCACCCAGCTCACTCTCCTTAGCATTATTATTTCATGAGTCAAGAGCCCAATATTGCTATGAGTGTTAACAGCAAACCAATGAAGCACATGATTTTTTAATGATCCCCATGTTTCTGTACAGTTTTCAGGCAATTTGGGATTTTTTTTTTAAAACAATGACATAAGGGGTGACCTGTGGTGGCAAATTTAAGGAGACACCCTGATACTTCTTAGGCTGTCGATAGGTTTCAGAACCAATCTCATTGATAGAGCATTTTTGTAGGCTTCCATTTATCCCTTTATCAGCAGTACTCAAACCGGATGAGCCAGATGACCCTACCGAATGATTCACAGAGTTTTTATCAGGGGCCACCTTCCCTATTTCAATGTCAATTACTTTACTTTTATCAGGTAGGGTTCGCTTAACAGAGTCTCTCTTTGGCAGGTTTTCTGGACATGTTCTGGGGATATTTTGTTGTCTGAGGTCTGTAATCAGTTCTGTTAATTGGCAGATGTCCTTTTGTACTGAATTTATTTCACTTGAGGAAACACTATCCCTATACTAGGACACAATGGTACAACACACATAAATAAAACAATCATTGATATGAAAAAGGCACCAAATGTTCATTGCATTTATTATTTAAAAATATATGTGAAATTCATAAAATCAATTGTGCATTTACATAAACTTAAAAACACAAAAAAAAAAACAACATATACAGACTTTCACATTAATATAATTAACAACCTGTTATGAGCCCGCATAACAGAAGATAATGGAAGACAGTACACTTTGTCATAAATTCCGCATCCTGATGGGTCTTATATATAAGACTATGGTTGGTGATATGTATACACCGTTATATCTACTAACAATCAACCACAGTTCTCCCTTGGATTGCGTTTTTTAGATGCGTCGACGAGTTTCGATGGTTTTTCTTATAATTCCATCTTTATCAAGACAGGTGATAGGCTTCAGGTCCTCTTCTATTGTACAGGGACCTGATTTATTCAACTCCAATACTCCGATTTCTACTCAGTTTTCACTTGTTGGTCTACGTGGTGGAACGCTGTGGGTTTTAATTATTTTGTGTGAATGTTTGTCCTGATTTTCCTGATTGTGGTTCTTATAATGGCGGCTGGGGGTACGTGACGTTTCTCCCTCAATGCTCCTCACCTCGTGGCCTTAAAAACATCGGCTTCATACGCGGTGACGGGGGTCCGTAATACTCCTCCCTCAATGTTCATCACCTTGTGGCCTCAAAACAATCGGCTTCGTACGCGGAAGTGCTCCTCTAGTCGCTTCCGCGTACGAAGCCAATTTCAGGTCTATAAAAGTACCCAAGGGGTACTGCGGTAAAGGCAACATAGTCATGCTCTCTTGACCATCCTTGTTTTGTTAAAACCTCATCTAATAAACAAGCCTCCAGATCTGGATGTCGAAAATTTACAACAATACCGTCCCCCTCACAGCTTTTATCCCTGCTACCCACCCAGCTCACTCTCCTTAGCATTATTATTTCATGAGTCAAGAGCCCAATATTGCTATGAGTGTTAACAGCAAACCAATGAAGCACATGATTTTTTAATGATCCCCATGTTTCTGTACAGTTTTCAGGCAATTTGGGAATTTTTTTTAAAACAATGACATAGGGGGTGACCTGTGGGGGCAAATTTAAGGAGACACCCTGATACTTCTTAGGCTGTCGATAGGTTTCAGAACCAATCTCATTGATAGAGCATTTTTGTAGGCTTCCATTTATCCCTTTATCAGCAGTACTCAAACCGGATGAGCCAGATGACCCTACCGAATGATTCACAGAGTTTTTATCAGGGGCCACCTTCCCTATTTCAATGTCAATTACTTTACTTTTATCAGGTAGGGTTCGCTTAACAGAGTCTCTCTTTGGCAGGTTTTCTGGACATGATCTGGGGATATTTTGTTGTCTGAGGTCTGTAATCAGTTCTGTTAATTGGCAGATGTCCTTTTGTACTGAATTTATTTCAGTCATAATACGCCTTCCAATGGTGTCAATTTTTCCATGTAATTTCTTAAAAAGGATATCAATACAAGGCATATTTAACAGTTAATCCCCGTTTCCAGTCCCTATGCCCCTTCCATCATGATTTGCGCTTTTCCCTCTTTTATATTTGGTTTTCTTAGGGCAAGTCTTTACCGCTGCAGTGTGCTGTTTGCTCCTTTTGGCTGGCGGTGAGGCCTGATCAAGTGCATCAGATGTTGTTGAAATTTCCAATTGGGAATTTAATACACATGGTCCCAAACTTTTTGGTGGGTTTACCTTAGGGGTGTCAGGACCATTACTCTGATTACTACTGTTCCTCTGATCATGGTCTTGTGCCCCGCGCCTAAGCTCTCTGGCCCAGGGCTATCATCACACACATAATCCTCAATTGTAGCCTTGGCCTCCCTTTGTGCAACATTTAGGGCTGTTTTGGTAGCTGCCAATTGCTCTTCAACTTGAACAATCTCATCATTTATGATCCCCATGGCACTTTTTAAATAGTTTGTGATGGGAACTGTTTTCCCAGCAGACTTCGCTTTATTTGAGGCAAATTTTATTTTCCCCATTTCTACTGTGGCACTCCAACCAGACGGTTTATGCGTTCAAACAATTCCTTACCAGTATAGTTCACTTCAAGATCGCAGGACCAAGAGATGTGGCCGGACCCGGCCTTGTCCGGTCTCGGATGGGCGCAGATGGGCCCGACCTTGGTCAGGACACGCCCGCGTGCGTCCCGCAGTGCGGGGGCCCACTGGTGGTTTTAAGGGCCTCCGGCGCAGCGGGAGTGACGCGGCTGGAGAGCGCCTCCTGACACGGGTGTCTCTGGGGGTTGGTGTCCCCTCCTCTTTGCAAGCTCCTCCAAATGCAGCAAAATCTTTTAGCGTCCTGCACTGCGGGGGCCCTGTGGTGGTTTTAAGGCCATCCAGCGCAGCGAGAGTGACGCACCTGGAGAGCGCCTCCTGACACGGGTGTCTCTGGGTGTTGGTGTCCCCTCCTCTTTGCAAGCTCCTCCAAATGTGGCAAAATCCTTTAGCGGCCCGCGCTGCGGGGGCCCTCTGGTGGTTATAGGGGCCTCCAACGCAGCGGGAGTGACGCAGCTGGAGAGGGCACCTCCTGACACGGGTGTCTCTGGGGGTTGGTGTCCCCTCCTCTTTGCAAGCTCCTCCAAATGCGGCAAAATCCTTTAGCGTCTTGCACTGCGGGGGCCCTGTGGTAGTTTTAAGGGCCTCCGGTGTGCAGCGGGAGTGACGCGGCTGGAGAGCGCCTCCTGACGCGGATGTCTCTGCAGGTTGGTGTCCCCTCCTCTTTGCAAGCTCCTCCAAATGCAGCAAAATCCTTTAGCGTCCCGTGCTGTGGTGGCCCTGTGGTGGTTTTAAGGGTCTCCGTGCAGCGGGAGTGACACGGCTGGAGAGCGCCTCCTGACGCGGATGTCTCTGGAGGTTGGTGCCCCTCCTCTTTGCAAGCTCCTCCAAATGCGGCAAAATCCTTTAGAGTCCCGCACTGCGGGGGTCCTGTGGTGGTTTTAGGGGCCTCCGACGCAGCGGGAGTGACGCGGCTGGAGAGGGCGCCTCCTGACACGGGTGTCTCTGGGGGTTGGTGTCCCCTCCTCTTTGCAAGCTCCTCCAAATGCGGCAAAATCCTTTAGCGTCCTGCACTGCGGGGGCCCTGTGGTGGTTTTAAGGGCCTCTGGTGCAGCGGGAGTGACGCAGCTGGAGAGCGCCTCCTGACACGGGTGTCTCTGGGGGTTGGTGTCCCCTCCTCTTTGCAAGCTCCTCCAAATGCGGCAAAATCCTTTAGCGTCCCGCGCTGCGGAGGATCTGTGGTGGTTTTAAGGGCCTCCAGCGTAGCCGGAGTGATGCAGCTGGAGAGCACCGCCTGACGCGGATGTCTCTGGAGGTTGGTGTCCCCTTCTCTTTGCAAGCTCCTCCAAATGCAGCAAAATCCTTTAGCGTCCCGCGCTGCGGGGGCCCTGTGGTTGATTTAAGGGCCTCCGGTGCAGCGGGAGTGACGCGGCTGGAAAGCGCCTTCTGACATGGGTGTCTCTGGGGGTTGGTGTCTCTTCCTCTTTGCAAGCTCCTCCATATGCGGCAAAATCCTTTAGCGTCCCGCGCTGCGCGCCCTGTGGTGGTTTTAAGGGCCTTCGGCGCAGCGGGAGTAACGTGGCTGGAGAGCGCCTCCTGACGCGGGTGTCTCTGGGGGTTGGAGTCCCCTCCTCTTTGCAAGCTCCTCCAAATGCGGCAAAATCCTTTAGCATCCCACGCTGCGGGGGCCCTGTGGTGGTTTTAAGGGCCTTCAGCGCAGCGGGAGTGACGCGGCTGGAGAGCGCCTCCTGATGCGGGTGTCTCTGGGGGTTGGAGTCCCCTCCTCTTTGCAAGCTCCTCCAAATGCGGCAAAATCCTTTAGCGTCCCATTAACCACCAATCCAACTCCTCCTGAGTCTCCTGATTCATCCTCACTTTCTGTGAGTATTTCGCCCCCGCCTCAAATGAAAAGCCTTCAACCTCTGCAACGCTCTGTAATGAAGGGGAGCTTGAAAAATCGCTTGAATAGACGCTGATAATAGACCCAGCAGTCTTGCTAACTAACGTGATCCAATCCGCACTCTTCACTCTCCTTACTTCCTTCCGAATCTTTTTCACCTTCTCCATTGGTAATTTCAACACACATTCCAATGCCTGAATCTGAAAACCTAAAAACTGCATCACTTGCGCCGGTTCCACACACAACTTCTCTCTGTTCACCACAAAACCTAGATCCTCCAGAACTCTCATTGCAAACTCTGTTTGCTCTTTTTCCAAACTCTTTTCCTCAGCCATAATTAGAATGTCGTCCAAATAAACAATCAGTTGAATTCCCCTTCACCTCAACCACGCTACTACCGGTCTCATTACTTTGGTAAAGCACCAAGGTGCTGACGTCAACCCGAATAGGAGACTTTTGAACCTCCAACGAACTCCTTTCCATCTGAATTGAAGCAAATCCCTTTGCTCCACACACATCGGGGTAGTCAGATAAGCGTCCTTCAAATCCTAAGGGGTCATCCATTCCCCTTTCCTCAACAAATCCCTTAACATATGGATTCCCTCCATTTTGAAATCGTTGTAACACACCCAATCGTTCAACCCTCTCAGGTTTATAACAGGTCTCATTCCCTTCTCCTTTTTCTGTACCAAAAATATATTGCTCACGAAACACCCTGGCACCATCCTCGCAAGCTCTGTTGCCCCTTTCGCTGCCAAAGCTTCTACTTCCTTTGTAACTAGATCCTCCAGTTCCCTTGAGAATCTTAAAACAGCGGGACACCTCTCTTGAACCGGTGTTTCCATAAAATCTATTCGATAACCTGCCACTGTTTTCAAGACCCACGTATCTTGAGTGATCTCTTTCCACCTTGAAACAAACTGGGCTAGTCTGCCGCCCAATTTTACATGGATAGAAATAGGGTCTGTGAAACATCTTACCTGATGAACCTCTTGTCTCTGAGGGTAGGAATTACTACCTTGCTCTGATCTCGAGAAGCCATATTCAAAAGTTTAACCATAGGTTCTATAGCCTCTACCAAAAGATCCTCTGGTAATCCCTTGACCATGGCTAGGGAATCGACCCTGCATTCTCCAGGCCGAACAAAAAACCTTCCGAATATCCTTTTGTGCCTTTTGTAATGAATTAAAGGTACCAACGTATCTAGACATGTCCTTCACAGATTCCTCACCGAAGAGCATGCCTTCGCTTTGCTCCCCAAATTCCTTATTTTCCAGGTCTGCCAACTTAGGGTCAATTTTTATTAAGATGCTCTTACACCACTCTACACATAATGCTGCGTTAGAATTACCCAGCAGGCAAATAGCCCTTTGCACCCACTGAGGTATTTCCACAATATCCACTCCTGTATTATTCGTATGTGCTTCCTCACATAGATCAAATACTTTTATTAGTGGGCCAAGCACGTCAAGCAGCCTATCCTGGCATCCCTGGAGACCTTTATCCAATCCCCTTCTGGGATCTCTTCCCAACTTATTCAAGAAAGTCAACATTTTAGGGTCCAATTCAGGTGTATACTGTACACCACCTTACAATCCAAACTTGGTCTAGGGCACTCAGACCTTAACCTTGTCCGCACCTCCGCAGGAGTCCACTGAGGAGACAGAGGCTGCTGAATCAATAGCGTACCAAACATATCCTCACCCTGAGGATCCACAAAGTCTCCCAACTCCAGTTTAATTTTCCTCTCTGCCACTTTCCTCCTTTTAGGGGGAACTTCTTCCTCATCCGAGTACTCAAACTTTGTAGAACAAGTCAACTCTACATCCCCACTGGTAGAGGACGAGTCGCAAGCCACAACACTATGGCCTCTCTTATGTGCCTTAATTGCACCACTCTTTGCCTTTATAGTATCATCCAAAGCTTGAACCTTATGTTCAGCAACCTTTTCCTTTTTCTTTCTCTCCACATTTTTCCTTTTTTGCGTCTTTTTTACTCCCTGACCTGAACCACCAGCAAAACGTCCACCTCTTCTGTTATCCAAAAGCTTTCATCTTCACCAGATCTCTTTTTAGAGTCTCTAGCCTGCAAACTTTTCTCAACACTACTCTCTATTTTCCTATCAAATGAAGCAGACATCTCCCCAAACATTTTCTCCATATACTGCTCCATCCTCTCTTCAAATCCTGATCCTTCATTAATATCCATATTAATTAATCACGTTTAAATAAGTCCTATACGCAAGGAATCTCTTTTGGTATTAAAAATGTTCCCTTTCAAGTTTAACACAATACAACACTTACATTTACAAAAAGCACCATTCAAGGGCCCATCATTCTCATACGCCAACGGGGCTAACACACCAATCACACCACCAAGCACCCAAACATCAGGTGACTGACAAACACACCTCGAAGAAATCATCACTCATACTGGCTACTAGCACCAACACAGCTATAGTTCACACAAACTGCAAGCCAAGCACCTGTCCATTTACACCGCCAGCCAAGCACCAGTCTACATACACCGTCTGCCAATTGCTAGTCCACACACACTGCCAGCCACACACATTATTAGCCAAACGCCAGTCAATGCACACCACCAACCAAGCGTCAATCCACGCACACCGCCAGTCAAGCACCAGTCCACACATTGGAAAGGAAAACAAATTATTACACATATCACAAGGCAGTAAAGAATGTGCACAAAACGATGCATTACTTTGAAAGACAATCACACAAAACCTTAAGATCCAAACATTAGCACAGCAGTCAAAACAATTACACAAAGAGGCCAAGGACACACATTAGATGAAAAGATTACAAAATGAGTTGCTTACCAACACAACTCATGCACCCACAAACAGGATTCAACAACAAGACAATGGAAACAACTGGCTGTACAGTAAAAAAGAAAAGAAAATTACAAGACGAATAAAAATGATAACAAAATATCAATCAATACACATATATTCCCCCGAAAGGAGGTGTGACAAAGGCACAAAAAGACACCACCAGATGGAAGTAAACCTTACCCCAGAAGCAGATCTGCCACCACATACATAACCTTATTAGCAGGTGACTCAATTGTTACCACCCACCCTGAGGCCCAACCACTTAAAAAACCCAAACAATATGGCCCTTAAGAGGAACGATCCTTGTCCAGGGGGTCGTACCCCCTCCAAACATCATCCCTGAAGTCTAGTGGTCTGGTAGAGGGCAGAATAAAAAAAATGCCCCCCCAAAGATGTTGCACCCCTTCTTAAAATTATTTCCTGGTGTCTAGTATGCTTTTGCCCCATCCCCAGAGTGCGTACCGGCCTAAAAACAGCCAACTTCCCCTCCATGGGGAGAGGGGGGGGCCAGAAAATAAAAAACATTATCCCCCAAGGAGAGTGATGTCGGTAATGTCTTTAAACATTGTCTCCCAAAAATCACGTATCTCTGAGCGCAAGCATACCAAATGTAGAAAGTCCGCATGAGGCGCAGCGCACCATAGACAGCGTGGGTCCTTTACTAGTTTCATCTACTGCAAGCGTACTGGTGTATGATAAAGTAGGTGCAAGAATTTTAAGTGTATTAGTTGCAGTCTATGATTTAGGAACAAGACCCTAGACTGGGTACAGCAATGGGACCACTGCTCATTGTAAGAAAGTGCCCTCTTTTTGCATGGCTGACCCCACTTTTTGCCAAACTGCTGATGGACTGAGTGTGCCCTGGGTTCCTGCCAAACAGGTACCCAGGGCCTATGTTCTTTCCCTACAAACAGCGTTAACACAAAACCCAATTGGCACTCTTTGGCCACATGTCAGTCTCTTGTAAATGGTAACATAGGCACCAAGGGCACTGTGGCTAGGGAATGCCCCTAAGGGCTGCAGCACTTATTCTGCCACCCTTAGTATTTTCACACACACTGCCATTGCAGGCTGCGTGTTTTGGTGCAGAACAAAGTGAAGAGTCGACATAGCACACATCCCTGTGTGCCATGGCTACAACCCACTGCCCTGACATAGGTCCGCCACCCCTCTAGTTGGGTGCACTATACCAGTGGTGAGGGTACAGGTGCATGTGCCCTGTACCCCTACAGTGTCTAAACCAATTCTTAGATATTGTACGTGCAGTACTGCCATTAAGAATATATGATGCTGGGAGTTTGCCATAACGAACTCCACAGCACCATAATGGCTGTACTGAAAACTGGGACGCTTGGTATCAAACTTCTCAGCACATTAAACCCACACTTATGTCAGTGTGGGATTTAATGAAAAATGCACTCAGAAGGCATCTTAGAGATGCCCCCTCAAGATGGCGTTTCAATAATTCCCTCCTCACAGACCCCAAATTTACAGCCACCTTTACTTCCTTTTTTGATGAATTCTTCCTCCTCAACGATGATGATACCCTCCCTGACCACACTATCTGGGATGCTTTTAAGGCAGCAGCACGTGACTTTATTATAAGTTATGTCGCGAACAAGCGTAAGAACGCCCGAAGGTTTACTAAAAATCTCCTTTCTGACATTAAAACACTGGAACATGCGTATTTTACCTCACATTCTGCTGACAGCCTGACAGCCCTTATTGCAGCAAAAATGAAGTTTAATGAGAAGTCTACAGAAGATGCCTCCTTGTACCTGCTGAAATCTACTGCTAAATTCTATGGGGGTAGGAACAAGGCTGGAAAGCTCCTAGCTAATTATTTGAAGATTAAGCACAATAAGTTAAATATTGAATCTATTTATGACTCTGATGATAATTTAAAGCATACGGACGTTGATATTCTTGCTGAATTTTCACGTTTCTATGAAACCCTGTATACCTCTGAAACCCATTCTACCCCTAGCTCCCTTGATCGTTTCTTTTCCACCATTCATACACCAGCTGACTTTCCTCCAGATCTTTCCTCCTTAGAATCAGTAGTCACACAACAGGAACTACTTACTGCATTGCAACATCTCAAACCCAACAAAGCCCCCGGGCCTGATGGCTTTACTGTCGAATTCTACCTTCACTTTTCTAAACTGCTGATCCCACGACTTCATTCTCTACTTTGTACTTTTATTTCTTGTGGTGCCTCCTCAGGGACTTTCTCCGATGCCCATATTTGCCTCATACCTAAACCCGGAAAGGATGCACAACACTGCAAAAATTACAGGCCCATATCTCTAGTCAATATTGATTACAAACTCTTCGCTAAAACATTAGCGATTAGACTGGACCACCTTCTCCCCGACCTACTAGGCGAGGAGCAATCTGGGTTTGTTAAGGGCCGGTATATTACGGACAACACTAGACTCTTATTTAATATCCTATCAAAGTCCTCCCGCTACCAGCACTCACTTGCAGCGATTGCCCTTGACGCCGAAAAGGCTTTTGATCGTGTTGAATGGCGCTATCTCTTCCACACTCTCACTTGGTTTGGTTTTGGTCCTAGATTTATCTCTTTAGTTTCCCTGTTATACTCCCATCCTAGAGCGGCAGTTTTTGCTAATGGTCAAATTTCACCCTATTTTGACCTAGGCAGAGGCGTTCGCCAGGGCTGCCCCTTATCCCCTTTTCTTTTCAACCTTGCTTTGGAACCCTTCCTCTCCAGGTTGCGTCAAAACCCTGCCATTCATGGCTTCCAGATTGCGGATTCGCATGTTAAACTCGCTGCATATGCAGATGATATATTACTCTTTCTTTCTAAACCTGCAGAATCCATCCCTGCTTTCATGACTGAAGTAAGAATGTTTTCCTCTATCTCTGGATATAAACTTAATCATGATAAATGTGAGATCCTTCCCCTAACCAAATTTACTTTCAAGCAAGAATTTATTGAATCTCGGTTTACTTGGAGTCCGTCCCACATTAAATATCTAGGTCTATATATTACCCCCTCGATTTCAGACACTATTTCTTTGTGTATGTCCAAATGCTCACAGAAGATTGCAGACCTCACGACAAGATGGCATCCTTTATACCTCTCCTGGTGGGGACGTCTCGACACTATCAAAATGATGATATCTCCTATTGTTCTATACACACTCTCCAATATTCAACTCCCCATTCCAGTGAAATTCTTTACCAAGATTAACTCAACGTTATCTTCGTTTTTATGGAACTCCAAAAAACCAAGAATGTCTCGAGCTAGGCTCATACGTCCGGCTTCTGAAGGTGGTGTCAACTTTCCTGATTTCCCTGCATACCAGAAGGCCTTTCTATTGCGTCAAGCTTCCCTTTGGTTACAAGATTCCACTTCCCCCTGCCCTTTATGGCTTAAGGTTGAGCGCACTTTACTCTCCCCCTTCTCTTTTGCAGAATATCTTGCTTTCTCCCATAAGCCTTCATTGATTCCCACTCCTATTCACAAGTACACTCTTAAGCTCTTACTGTCAGCTGCTCCTGGCCCTCCTCTGACCGTGGCTGACTTCATCTCTTCCACTATCTGGCATAATAAATATCTCCTAATTGGTAATAAGCCCTTTTACTGGAAATTATGGCGAACACGTGGTTTGATTTGGATTTCGCAGCTCTTTTCTGGTTCCACCTTTGTTTCTTTTCCTGACCTTTGTTCCTCCTTTGGCTTACCCAAATCCTTTTTCTCCAAGTATCTCCTCCTCAAGGCTGCTGTTTTGGAGATTTATCTACGACTTTCGGCTTCTTCTCCTCCCCCTATTTCTACCACCCCTATTGTCCGACTTCATTCTCTTCTTCGCACTGCCCCCAAAGCATCTCTTCTTTATAAACACCTTCACACACCCGAGTCACTCAGACCTAAATCCAAGGTTGAACTTCAGTGGGAAAATGACCTTGGGATAGATTGGCCGATATCCTTATGGGACAAAATTTGGACAAAACTGCGCAAAACTTCCAGAGCGGCTTCGTTGACTCAATCCCTATTTTTTATTTACAACAGGCTACCTCATACTCCTTCTACACTACATAAGCGATTTCCTACTACCCCAGACAAGTGTTGGTCATGTGATGCTCCCAATGCTACCCTACCACACATGTTATTTCTTTGCAAACATGTACATGACTTTTGGTTACAGGTGTGGGCCCAAATCAATGTTATTTTTCATACTTGCATCCCCTTTTCTCTTACTCACCTTTTCCTGGGCAGTTTGTCCACTAGCTGGAATAATGTAGATATGTCTGCTCGCATTGTTGATCTGCTATTGGCTGTTGCTTTTCAGCAGATTACTATCAATTGGAAAAATGCATCCAACATTTCCTTTAAAGCGTGGTGGTATAATGTCTGTTACAACCATAGACTTGATAATGCATTTGTCTTCCCTGTTCAACTGGCAGCTAAACGTGCAGACTTGTGGCTCCCCATTACGCTATATTTAGATAATTGTGTTGCTCGCTCTTCCCTTCCATCACCTGCCCAACAAGAAGTTCCCAAACCCCCATGATACCCTTTTCACGTTCTGCATATTTTACCCCGCTGTTTCATTTTTTATGCTCTTTGTAATTTATTGTTTGATCAGGATTGATGTAATTTCTTTATTTTTTTTCAATGCCCATGTTCATTGTTTTTGTATGCAATTTCTCTTATACATATCATTTGCAATCCCATTCCCCTCCCCTTTTCCTACCCCTTTTATCTCTCCCTCTCTCCCCAATTGATATCTTGTATTGCATTTACCTGTTCATGTTCAATAAAACTCTTTTTGAACTTAAAAAAAAAAGAGATGCCCCCTCAAAAACTACCTAATTCCAGTGTCCTGGCAGAGTGGCTGCTCACCAGGTACCAACACCAGACAAGTTCCTGGATCCCTGGGTTGAGAGCCTGCTGCTCTCGGGGGTCTGGAACAAAGCACATCCTAGGATGAGGTGCCAAGCCTCCTCCCCCAGGATGGGCATGGTCCATGAAGGGGAAGCTTCAAAGGCTTGCCGCCTTTATGAGCTACCCCAGCCATTTGCTGCTTCCAGCGACTGGCCCCCACCAGTTCTGACCCCCACTTTGGGCGGGAGTATCAGCGGGAAAACCAAGCGAGGAAGGGAGGTGTGCCCACCTTTGCCAACCCCACCCCTCAGGTGGGGGAGCCGAGGTGAAGCACAACTCTCAGTCCCTGCCATATTGCAGATGGGGTGACCCAGCCAACCAGAGAGAGGCATATGCCCCCCTCCCACTGGAGGGTGGCATAATAGGGGATGTACCCACCCCAAGGAAGGGACCCATTAGTCTCGACCTTTACTTACCTATAACGCCCCTAAATCTAGTATTTAGGAGCAACCCTGAACCCTACCTCCTCAGACAAGAATCAACAAGAAGAAGAAGGACCGAAGAAGCCATTCTGAAACTAAGAAGAGGAGGCTGCCCACTGACTTGGATCAGCCCTACCAGCCTGTCCCAACCTCGAACCTGGTCCAGCAAAATCCGGGTGTACCCTGAAGCCAGCAGCCTCAAAAACTCGAAGGACCTGCCCTGCCTTCCAAGCCGAAGACTTTGTTTCCCATGAGCACCGGATTTGCTCACCCACAGACTCTTGCTCCGGCCAAATCTGTAAGTCTGCAACACTCTGCACACGATGTCCACGGCCCGAGTTCGAGTGGCCCAACACCACGAGGAGGTCTCCCAGGCAATCCTGACCTGAGATCTGATGATCTCTGACCTGCCTCGACTCACCAATCGACGCCTGTAGTCTCTTTCTGGAGGATCCCCCCGACCGCGACCGGAGCTGGTGAGAAAACCAGAGGGCCCGATTCACAGAAATAACTTAAGACAAAATCCTAAACTTACTACCATTTTCGTATTCACAGAAGGCACTTACTCATTTTGGTATTCACAGAAGACACTGACTCACTTCGGTTTTCACAGAATTTAGGAGTCCTAACTTTAGGACTCCTAAATGCCTTCTGTGAATATCGAAAGTCTTAAAATTTGGATTTTTCTCAGTTTAGGAGTCCTAAAGATAGGACTCCTAACTTTACTACTACTAAACTGAGAAAAATCCTAATTTTAAGGCTTTCGGTATTCACAGAAGGCAATTAGGAGTCCTAAAGTTAGGAGTCCTAACTTTACTACTACTAAATTGAGAAAAATCCTAATTTTAAGACTTTCGGTATTTACAGAAGGCATTTAGGAGTTCTAAAGCTAGGTGTCTTAACTTCTGTGAATACCGAAATTAGTAAGTGCCTTCTGTGAATACCAAAATGAGTAAGTGCCTTCTGTGAATACCAAAATGGTAGTAAGTTTAGGATTTTGTCTTAGGTTAGTTCTGTGAATCGGGCCCCAGATGCCTAAAGACACCCCTGCACCCGATGTCCCATGGCCTTGGGTGGCCCAACCGATGGTGTCCCAGCATCCCCAGGAATCCTAACTTACCTCTCCAACCAGTGGTCACCTTCAGAAGATATTCCTCCCGAGCCTGCAGTCTTTGTTGCAATCAGAGAATCCCCATTGAAACCAACAGGGAACTCGACGCCAAAACAGCACCCTGCGCCCAACCGCCCCTGTGCCGCTGCGGGTGTACTTTGGGTGCTAACTCCGATCCTCCTTTGCCCTGAGCCTAACACCAGGATCTTTGCTCCCACAACCTCGTGGCCTGCTCCTGAGCAGCCACCAACCGCAGCCTCCCTATCCCCCATTGGATAACATTGAGCCTCAGCACTCTGCACCTGGCTGCCCTAGTGCCACTGAGGGTGCTTTGAGAGTGCATCCTTGACCCTGGGAGAACCCTGGTTCTAACCCAGAAAAGAAATATAACTAAATAATATTTTATACAATCAAATTGGTCTGAGTTCAGTCTTTGAGAGTGTGACATCATTTCTTGCCTGAGTGTGTACAACAAATGCTTAACACTACCCTCTGATAAAGCCTTACTGCTCACCCACACTACCACAAATAGAGAGTAAGATGCTAGCTACTTTTACCTCTGCCTACCTTTGGGGTTCCACTAGGCTCTGTGCACACTATACCTAATTTTGGTATAGTATATACAGAGCCAGCGTCCTACATTGGTGGATCAGCGGTGGGATATACAACTTTGCATTTGTTGGACTGACTTGGTCAACACCTGATCACACAACAGAATTCCATAATTGTCTTGAGAAATGCTGCATTTTTGAATTTACAAATATTTTCAAATTATTAAAAGTCTTGTTAGGGCCTTGATTAAGTCCCTTTAGAATTTTAGGAAATTAAATTCTCACTTTAGTTAGGTGTAAGAGGGATTAGATTTTTTGTTAGAATGTCTCATAACAAGAACTCAGCTATTAGTGAAGACAACAACAACAACATAGAGAATATGGTTGAGGAGCTCAACCTCACCACTTATCTCCATTTAGGGAGTTACAGTCTCTATGTAAAATTAAACATTTTAACATGGGGTCCCACAAAAGCTCCAGGAGCTGTTGGCAGGGTATGATAAGGACCATTCCTCTGAGAATGGTGAAAACCTCTCAGATGGGGAAGAAGATGGAGGGGATGAGGATACCTTCTACACCCCGCCCCTTCATTGGGAGAAAAGGGCACCAGTGGCCCTGACTCCAAGAATACACCACTCAGTCTAGGAGCTGAGAGGTGTATTCTTGGAGTCAGGGCCACCAGAGCCCACACAGGTGGGTCAGGTGCTTCTGAGAACATTGAGGACAGCCTCAATGATGAGACCAACCTTTTAGTAAGGTTGACAAAAAGATTAGATTTAGAGACCAGACTCCTGGCTCTAGAAAAAGAGAGAGCAGAGATGGTCTTAGCTCCCATCAATGGTGGCAGCAATATACCAAATAGGGACAGAGAGCAATCTTATGATCCCAAAATCCCCAAAGGGATTGTCCCCAAATATGAGGAAGGTGATAACATCACCAAATGGTTCACAGCTTTTGAGAGCACTTGTAAAATGAGAAAAGTGAATAAGTCACACTGGGGGGGACTCCTTTGGGAACTGTTCACCGGAAACTGCAGGGATGGACTCCTGACCCTTACAGGGGCAGATGCTGGGTCTTATGACCTTATGAAGAATACTCTGATTGAGGGCTTTGGACTCACAAATTAGGAATATCGAATTAGATTTAGGGGGCACACAAAACCCAAAATCGGTCCTGGATTGACTTTGTTTGACTACTCTGTTAAGACACTAGATGGATGGTTAACTGGAAATAATGTGAATGATTTCAATGGACTTTACAATTTGCTTATGAGGGAACAACTTTTGAGTAATTGCACTAATGAAAATTTACATCAGCATTTGATAGACCTAGGTCTAATTTCTCGCCAAGAATTGGGAAAGAAGGCAGACCACTGGGTCAAGACTAGGGTAACAAAAACAGCCACTGGGGGTAACCAAAAGAAAGGGGTTTCCCCAGGGCAAAGGGGTGAGAACCCCAAAGACAAAAAGCCTGAGTCTTATAAAGGTCCCCAAAAACTTGCTCAGTGGGGTGGGTTCCAAAACTCTTCCCAGCCTAGTAATAGATACAAAGGGAAGAACTTTGATCCCCTAAAGGCCAGGTGTTTCAACTGTAAGAAGTTGGGACACTTAACTGGAGACGCTACTTGTCCTAGCAAGAAGTCCCCTGGTCCTCCTACAGCTACTACTTGTGTAGTCAGTCTCCAGATGGGATCAACAGTGTGCCCAGAGCAAATCAGGGTTCACACTGAAGCAGTTCTACTCACTGAGGGTGAAGTTGAGTATGCCACTTTAGCTGTGTGGCCACCCAACTTAAAGAAGTATTTACAATACCCCTGACTCAATGGGACTAGAAAAGAAGCCCTGAGGGATACAGGTACCAGTGTTTTCTATTGTGAGAGACACACTATTTTCCCAGAGCAATACCTGATAGGGGAAACTTACCCAGTCACCAACGCTGACAGTGTTACCACTAACCATGACATGGCTATGGTGACATAAGACTGAGGGGGCTACTGGCCTGAAACAGGTTGTGGTCTCTCTAAAGCTAACATCTGCCTTCTGCTTGGAAATGACCTGGAGACCTCAGCATGGGCTGAGGTAGAATTAAAGACCCATGCAGCAATGCTGGATATCGCTGTGATTTTGTGAGTCAAGACTAGAGCACAGAGCTAAAAGCAGGGTGAAAAAGAAGTAATGGAGCCTGAAAGAATGGCCCAACCTTCCAAGAGGAAAGGTAAGAAGACTGGGAAACCAAATTCTGAACAGCCAAAAACTCAGGACCCCTCTCCTAAGGGTCTTGGAAACCACAGAGGGAACCGAGCCTATGGAACTTGACCCTTACTAGGTTGAGCTCATAGGCCCAGGGGGGCCCTCTAGGGAACAGATGTGCCTTGGACAGCAGACCTGTCAGACCCTCGAGAGCCTGAGGCAGCAAGCTGCTGCACAGGAAAAGGGAGATGTCAGTGGTGCCCACAGAGTCTATTGGGAGGAGGGACTACTGTACACTGAGGCCCGAGACCCCAACCCTGGAGCCACTAGAAGAGTGGTAGTGCCTCGGACGTACAGGAAGTTCTTACTCATTTTAGCTCGTGACATCCCCCTAGCTGGACATATGGGCCAAACCAAAACTGGGGAAACCCTACTCCCTTCTGATGCACCTCTCTGATGTCCTCTTACCTGCAAGCATGGTAAGAGGACATCCCACCTCCTTTTGAGCTTTTCAGGGAGCCCCATAATCATGCCTTTCAGTGTCTTGTTGAACCTCTCAACAAGACTATTGGTTTGTGGGTGTTAGGGTGTAGTAAACTTGTACTGCACTCCACACTCTTTCCGTATATGTTTTAGGTAAGCAGACATGAAGTTTGACCCCCTGTGTGAAACCACCTCCTTAGGAAATTCTACCCTGGTGAAGACACCAATGAGGGCACAGGAGCTGTAGTAGTCCTAAGGGGAATTGCCTCAGGATACCTGGTGGCATGGTCGACTATCACCAGTATAAATTTGTTTCCTGATGCTGTGGGAGATTCAAGTGGACCTACTATGTCCACACCTACCCTTTCAAAGGGAACCCCAACCACTGGTAGTGGAATTAAGGGGGCCTTTGGGTGTTCACCTGTTTTGCTACTGCCTTTACAGGTGACACAGGAGCTGACAAACTCCTTTACCTTCTGAGACATCTGGTGCCAGTAAAAGTGGCTTCCTACCCTCATCACTTATTTCAATCTCAGTGCTGTTGCGCTTCAGCCATACTGACCAGATCAGCTCGCTGCGTGCCTGAGTAAATATGGGTTATTAGTCTACTCGGAGAAGGATTACCAAGTATGTCCTCAAGCACCTCGACCACAGGTGGAGCAAGGGGGAAGGAGTCATGAAGGTCACGTACAGTCGCCCTAAGCTGATGATACCTTATGGCATCTAGGAGTGCTAGTGGGCTGTCCTGAAACACATCCTGGAAAGTAACAAAAGTGTTTTCGGGGTAAAGTGCCCCAAAGGAAGTTAACTTCATTCGTCCAGCCTCCCTCCCCACAATTTCATTACATAAAATCCCTGGTCCCTAGTGAGTTTTGATCCCTGGTCTCTAGTGAATTTTGACCCCCAGGGGTGAGGGGGGCAGATAGTTTGAAAAAAAGGGCCAAACTAGCCCCCGGGGGCAAAACACAAAATATTGCCCCCCCAGGGGAGCGATCCTTGCTCAAGGGGTCACTCCCCGCAAATGTATCTAATAAAATCCCTGCTGTCTAGTGGATTTCGACCCACACAGGGGGCAGATCAGCTGAAAAGAAGACAGGACTAGCATAGAACACAGAAAAAACTTTTTTCTCCCCCGCGGAGCGACCTTTGCCCAAGGGGTCGCTCCTCGCAAATTGATCATATAAAATCTCTGGGGGGCAGAAACAAGGGCCGAAGTAGTTGAACAGACATCATATGCCCCCAGGGGAGTGACCCTTCCGTAAGGGATCACTCCTCCAAATATATAAAAACAAATCCCTGGTTGGACTGTGGATTCCTGCGTCACGATCTCTTCCCCACCCACGAGCAGAAATTCACTCCAAACAGGCACATGGGGGAAACGAAAACTTCTTTCCTTCTTTCCTTTACCCCTGTGTCTGTTTTCTACCTACAAATTGTCCAATCGCTATTAATGCAATTATGATTAAAGTTCCCACCAGATGGGAGGAAATTCAGTTTTGGGTTCCACAAAAACACAAACCAGCTTGAAGCAGTGTTTCTTCATACGGGATCCAAAGGCAAACCCAGAATTCTCACAACGTGCCAACCACTTGGAATGGTTCCCCTAGAAGAGGATTGTGCAACTTGGGGCACAAATGCAAAAAGAACAACTGATGGACGGAATGCTGAACAATGTAAAACATTCACCCCAGTACAGAGATCTGGGTCTAAATCCATTGTTTATTTGCTTATCATGCCATTCCAGTTTGGACCCAGCCTTATGCAAATCAGTCTTGACCCTGTTCCCCATGGGAACAGTCAAGCCCCAACTGCCAGGCCAGGTCCTCACGGACTGGAAACAAGCATCCTCGGACTGGTTTTGGGGTATCACTCCGCATCAGCCAAGATAGCTTGACTCCAGTAGCATGGCGAGCGCAGTCTTTTCTGCCATATAGACCATAATACATAGTACACCATCAAATTGCTGTTTTGTCTGGGGTGCTAAAACAGATTCAAAATTAATACTGGGCTGCACCTGCCCTGGATTTGATAATGAAATTAATCAACAACTTCGCCACAGCTTCCTCAATCATTTCAAATAATGTTGAAGAGGAGGCAGCAGCACTGGCAGTACACCAATGCCTCGCACATGTTAATACTTGAGACCAAGAGTGTGAATCACCAAAAATTATTGCTGAAATCTATACATCTATAGGTCGAGATAATTTGGGAGCCAGGCCTAATAAGCTGCAGCTTAAAGGCAATTCTGAAAAAGCTAATACCAAGCAAACACCAGAGTTTTCTAAAATAAATGCTGGGACAAACAGAGAAATAAAGATAGAACAAAAACACAGAGTGAATATCCACAACCAGAGCCCACTGAAAAACATTATAACTTAGATGGTCGTGATCACTTAAACAGCCTGATAGTTATCAGTACGCTGATACACATCCTCCTCATTCCTTTCAGGACTCTCCCGAAAAACACTTAAAGAGAGGGGGATGACTGGAACGCAGACAAGAGAAGAGTATGTGAAACCGAGAAAGGACTCACAACGTTCATCTGCCATGATCATCAAAAAAAAGGAATAGAAACTTTAATAACAAAAACGGCCAGAGGTCGCAATAGTTTGCCTAAATCTGTAAGAGTTTCTGGTTTCAGGAGCAACTAATGAATTTATTCAAGTTGAAACACCAGATAAGTTGGTTAGCACTCCCAGCAGACGTTATGTTTTGGACATCCAAATTGAGAGTGACATACTGTGTAATATTAAAGTAATATTCTGGGAAAATTTAACAACCACCTATGACATTCTTTTGGCTGAAGTAGATTGGCCACCTGAGTTTGTTAGAAAAGTCCCACAGGGAGAAAATGTAATTATATCTTCCTTCTCTGTTCTTGTTTCGGAAGTTGCCAAACAAGTGCATGCCACAGAATGGGCTCTTGCACAAGCCCCAGCATTATACCGCAATCATGTAGGCTGGGATAAGGACTCGCCTTATCACGTTACACTGATAAGGTCCAGCCCGCAGGTGCAACCACAATACCTAATTAAACATGAAGCAAGAAGTCCAGTTAGGGAAATTCTATCACAATTACAGTATCAAGGCATAATAGAACCGTGTATTTCAGCAATGAACAATCCATTATTTCTGGTACCTAAACACTATCACTCCTATCCCTTATTCTTAGACTACATACATTTAAACAGTCAGATACCCACTTTTGCAATTCACAATTCAGGGAGCGCAGCTCTAATGAAAAACATCCTCGGAGTATCTGTGCGCGCTACAAGTGCAAATAACATAACATAGTTGATAAAAATACAAAATGCATTGCACATTTCCAGTGGCTTTTTCTGCTAAAATATAAAGCCTGAAAGTAGAGACTTAATGGCGTTTAGCACCTTAGGAGTGCAGAAACATTCTGCTGGCTTCCTCAGTGGTATCAGAACAGATTTCTGCCTGAGTAATGTTAATTTTACATGAAATGGACTCAGAAAATGTCCTACTTTGATGACATTTACCTCATGGATGATGACTTAAAAACACACTTAGCCAGAGTAGGTCTCGTAGTTTGGGGTTGTGCTGAACATAGCTACAAATTCAATTTCTAAAAAACTAAAATTGCTTTTCTTAGTGACCTATTTTTGGGATACGAGGTATTAAACAAAGGCAAATGACTTGTACCACATTTCTTGGATAAATGTGCTCTCTTGAAACCACCAAACACCATAAAAAAGCCACATTCACTTTGATTTTGTCAACTTTGGTGCAACATACATACCGGACTACGCAGAACGGGTTAAATCAATTTATGAATGAATTTTTCCTGATTTCTCCAGTATACAGAACACATACAGATTTTCAGAACACTGCAAACTGACATGCTTGCATCCAGATACTTACACACTTGTGTCAAGACAACTAACCTGGTGAACTGCATAGTGTGGGATCCACTGGCTATGCATATGTCACCTTTAACGAGGGTGATACTGTACCGATTGCTTATAAATCGCATTTATACTACAATGCTGAAATGCATTTTGTATCAACAGAAATATAGCTAATATAAAGGAAATGCGGCTGGTTAAGGGGAATCACATAATAGTAGTTTCTCCAAATCCTGCCTTAGAAGCTGTCACCAAGGCAAGCGTTCCTAACGCAAAAGCCTTATATCCAAGATGGATACAATCGGCCACTTCCTTTACAGCTACTGATAGTGACTATGTCTTTGCAAACACTAGAATTTATCCAGTTTGAACAAGAATACCCTGTGCCAGTGACGTTTTTTCTGTTGATTAATATGATTACATAATAACTACTGATGGTTCAGCTCAGCCTGCGAATGGCACTAAACAGCGATATTCAGCTGCATGTGCAGCAGTATGCGGTGTCATGAAAAATGGAGAGTTCCATTAACCCCTTCGCTGCGGCGCGAATTCCGCCGCAGCACTGGGGGGGTTTGGGGTGAGCGCGGCGCTGCCATACTCATGACGGAACCACGCCGTCATGAGTCACGGGCGAGCTGTGCTCATGACAGCGTGGTTCCGTCATGACTCCACCCACTTGTGCTGATCGCCCGCACAGGCAGGGAAACAGCGCCGCGTGGGCGGAGCGGCCGCCAACGGCCGCAGCATGACGGAACCACTCCGTCATGAGCACACGGCGCCCGTGGCTCATGACGGAGTGGTTCCGTCATGAGCGTGCAAGGGGTTAACAAAAAAGCTTTACACTATCCTCGAGGGAATTTAGATAGCTGAATTAAAAGCTTTAATTCTGTCACTAGATAATACTGATCCTGAATAGATTGTGGTTTGTATTACTGTGTCCAGTCTTTTAATGAAAACTTATATTATGGGTGCTTGAATGGATTCGGAGAATTTAAAGGAAACACCATCAAGCATAAATTGCTATGGGGAAAAGTGGGGCATCTTAAAGATTGCTTGCCACGGGCTCATGTAATTCATACATTGAGTCATCAGCATGTTGGAATACACGTTGCAAGAAATTCACTGGCTGAGGAAGCCGCCAAAGTGGCAGTTCTAACTGCTGATGTAGCTGCAATTACTCATTCACACACTAGGGCAGATGATTATATTATGGTTGCTGTCACTGCTTCATGCAGTGGTAATCCATTACCTAAAAAATAAACAGCAAAATATTCCTATCTATTGAATGCTCAAAACATACCTTTTGCTCACATTCCCAGGGTGGGTGATTGAGTGATACTCAACCAAGATCGCAGGCTAGAATTAATCATGGCTACTCATGAAGGATAAGCGTCTGCCCATCAGGTGTGGTGGCTACAGTTTCCTTACTACAGAAACATTATTGGTGCCATGGTCTATTCAAACAGTCTAAACAAAATGTACTCAGTTGTGACATTTGTCAGGAAATTAAAAGTTCCACCACAGCTCGCCCACCGCAAACACACCTCTTAGTTTCAAACAAACCCCTAACATGAGTCTATTTGGATCATTGTGGTCCTCTACACTCAGATGGTGCATTCAAATGTATTCTATTGACCGTTGATTCATGTTCTAGATTTCTATGCGTGTGGCCAGAGCTATCAGCTGACACTATAACTGCTATTAAAGATTTGCAGGTCTTTACTGGGATAAGTGCAAAAACAGCATTCTACTCAGGCCAGGGACCAGCGTTTGCCTCTAACTCTTACCAACATACGATAGGAACCCTGGGTGTTGTTGTGCATTATTCTTTCCCCTATCACCCTGAGGGAAATTTGTTAATGGAAAGGAAGGGCTGTGACTCAAAGCAGTCCTTAACTGCTAGAGTATTTAGTCGTAGTTGGATACATACCTTGCATGAAGTTCAGAGAGCTTTAAATAATCTGCCTAGACAATCCTTGGGTGGCTGGAGCCCCATGAGGTCCTTTTTAGCATCCAAATGTACATTCCAGATCTCAATAACCCTGGCAAAGTGGCGGCAGATACGCCTTTGACATCCATGAACATTTCACTGTCTTGCAGGAACTACAAGACTTCCAGAATGATCGCTTAAATGAAATTTCCAAACATTCTGCTACAGACGAAGTGAAGGAGCAACCAGCAACTTCTGCCTGGATTCCTAAAGTTGGGGATCTAGTCACAGAGAAAATGACTGACAAGAAGGAATTTGGCCCTGTATAACTAGCACTGGTGCCAGTCCTTGGCATTAAAGGTACCAGAACTGTGATTTTGCCACCACTTGCTGGTTGTAGAAACAAACATTTTGTTTCAGTAGATTTGATAAAGCTACACCATGTGACCAGTCCTACATAGCAGACCACGAGGGCTCCTAGGTAGTTACCTGCTACCTCTCACTACCATACAGTAAATCCATCTAAAAGCATTGAATAATACAACTATTGTTTCTACCAGGGTCGGGACTTCAGTTGCTGAACCTTTACTACTGCTAAAACAGGATTCACACCAAATTTGGATCTACAGTTTTCTAATGCTACGCTACTCCTAGCAACACAGTTATTTATTATCAACCACCTTTGGAGGCGTCACCAGTTCACCTTTACCACGTGAGATCCCTGTTTTTGCACAAACTGTCTCTAGTTACTTTGCCGATATTGATGATTTTTCTTCAGATTCCTCACATACTTCATTGCATAGTATTCATGCATTTCTTCTTTGGTTGAAACAGATTTATCTGATTCCTCCATGGTACTATATTGGGATTTCCATTTCACTGCTTTTCTTATTCATTTGGATGAGATTTATTTCAGTGTTTTTCTTGCTTCTGAATGGACAATACTCTTCAGAATGCTCTGCTCCATAACTGGAAGTTGAGATACTGACGCTTCATTCTTCTTCACATAAAGTGCAAAGAGACCTGTCCCTTGTGAACATTTCTGCATTTCCAGTCTCTGATTGAATTGTTTGGTATAAGGTCCTGTTTGATATTTTTGGTCCTACAAAAACTTTACAAATTTCTAATGTGTTTAAGGTCGCTATGGATGAGAAAATTACTCCTGGTTCTATATCTGATGATTGGGACATAGATACTGTCAAATGCATGCTTTTTGATCTAGAATCCTATACAGTATTAAAAAATGAAGATTTGTATTTTAATTCTGCTATTTATGGTGAAATGTTTAATCACCATGCCTTCGCTATTTACACAGAGCTAGTACTCCATTAACAGTTTTCAATTACACCAGTGGGAACATTGCCCAACTACACCAGTGGGTAGTTCAAAAACATAGTTGAAAAAGTGTGCATATTTTTCTGGTAACAATCCTTTAGACCCAACTTCTTATTTTTATAAGCTTATCCTTTCCATACCAAAGAAAAACATGCTGACTCAGACAAAATTGATTTATTCAGATTCATGTGTTTCCAGTTGGCCGTAAAGGGCTTTGAATATTGGAAAGAAAATATTGATTTGGAATTGGTTTGGGGAAAATGACACTGGCAATTCCAGGCCATTTGTGCTTTATTTAGAGTGTTTCTGATCCTTAGACAAATGATCTTTCTGAACAAAACTGTGCAGCTAACTACTTCCCTAGGTTTGGCTATAATTAAAGAAATGAACACACTTAGCTTACCCTCTATTGCACATTTTAACAACTGGCAACACTTTGAAACTTTACAGGGACAATTTTGAAATTGAACAGCTCGATCATATAGCACAGACTGGTATACATGACTCTTCAATTTCAAGTTTAGACGGGTAGGTAGTGTGCCTAGTCGACACTAATGGTTGTAACACACATTTTTTAAAACCTCAATGGGCTTTAAAGAAACCAGACCAGATCCCTAGTTTATGCAGTCACAACATTTAAGGGTGGTTACCAACTATAGCATAGGAAAGTTATGCCAGTAATCTTTACAGAATTCCTCCTGATCTGCAGGTAAGGAATACCCATCTCTCGTTTCTGATGACAATTTCACAAGATTTCTTGTGGGGTCCTAGATCATCACATTCTAAAACTTTCATATATGCCACTTACAATAACCTTTGGAAGATCTCTCAACAAGAAGCTGCTGAACGCTTGAGACAAATTGACAGAGCAAATTCGGAAAAAGCATTGGCGACTAGAATTCATTATTTGAATAATATTGTCTCATCTGCATTTGATATGATACAGAAGGACATGTCTTTTCTCCATCATGGGCAAAGTCAGCTAAGATCGATTATGCAAATAAGTTGGACATTGCAGGTTTTAAACAGAGTTGGTTTTGCCTTAGAATTAAACTCGCACACAAAGACTAACGGCAAAGAAAGATGTAACTTATATAAAGTTGAACATTGAGCATTTAGAAAAATTGCCATTTACAGTAGCCGAGACACCATCTGCTGTATGGTTGGTCCACGGGTTCATTTCACTACGAATATCAAGGTTTCAATTTACATCTTGTCTGAAATACTTTCAAATGGGCAGATATGAAGCTATGGGGTAGAGTTTGATTCATGTAATCTGGTTTTTGCCATTTGATTACAAATCTTTGAATGGGGAAACTGAAGTCTTAATTGGTGTAAATAAATGTGAAATGCTGTTCGGTCATTCATTAGTTTGTAAGGAGGTGACACTTCATGGGGCGTGTAATGCTTCCATGGCTAATTTAGCATGTTATCTGAAGCGTGTCCCAGTCCTTTATCAGGCCAGTGTTCCAATTACTTTCAAATGGAAGTTATTTGATCCTGAATGACCAAGATTGTGTGGGATGAAACCAGGAGCTCACATGTAGTAGCGGGTTCCAGGGTCATGACTTGTTGTAATAACATGCTATTTCCACACACACACACAATTAGGGAAGTTACCTTGTGGCCTTCGATTCCTATTTTTAACATTAAGTTTGATAAGTTAAGTTGACTGAAAGGCTTATTATTTTAGAAGGACGTTGCATTAACATCTGCTCGAGAAACTTTTGATCCTCAAGTTGCAAGGTCTTGCTCTGAAGTTGAATCATTATTGCGCACAAACTTGCTGCAGCATCTTGGTGAACTTGTCCACTGAATATTTAATGATTCAAATACCGCAGGAGTGAAACACATTTTTAAAGCGATTGGTTATGGCTTTGTTAGCACTTTCCAGACTATATTCGGAGTAATTCAGTCCTTTTAACACTCCTTGGTTTCCAGTGTATTTGTAAGTATACTGCTTGTGTTATTCCTGGTCATTGCTATGTTGGTCCTATTTTTGTTGCTACGTAATGGATGTTCCACCTCAAGGCCAAATGGTGATGTACTTACCACAAGTCCTGCTGTGTCATCAATGCACGATACAGCACTTTGGAGTGTCTTTACTTCAAGAATTGAATGACAACTGGCCTTTGTCCTTTAGACGTGTCTGGTTACACTGCATACAGCCTGTGTTCCGCTGTCTGTGGTGCCCTTTCGAGTGTGCACTGGACCTGTGTCTTGCAATGCAATTGGTTCAATCTACAGATATGGATCTTCAAGTGAATCTCTAGAGGGTTCACCTTCAGTGCTCTCCTATGAGATTGCCATTGCTGCCGGATGCCTACTAAGAGCCATTATTAACGGTTGATATGGAAGCTTCGGCTCCTGGATTTGTGATTTTTGGCTCCCCAACTGGGGTTACACTACCAGATGCCACGCTTTCAGCTCCTACTGAATGGGCAGGATAGGAAAAGGTTTGCTTCTTGAAACTTGCCTCTCAGGCCACTGTGGTTCCTTCCTGGATCCCACTGACTCTATGAATATGGGAACCCTTTTGGGAGCCTCCTAGATTTTTAATTCAGCCCCCTGGTTTAACACAATAGTTTTTTTTTTAAGTGGCAATTTTTCTTATGACTTTCATTCGCTTTGGTTATTAAATTATATTTTACAATATTTTAACTTAACATTTTAGACTAGCTCCTATACTTGCAATTTTTTTAGTTTGGTCTCCCTCTGGCCAGGGAGAGGGTGTATTGAGGTACATGAGGGCCTACTCAGAGTCTTCATTTTTAGTTTCACGTTTAGCTTGGCTTCTTTTTTAGTAGTGACTTTTTACATGCTTTACACTTACACGATAATGTACTGAAAAGCTATTATTCATGCAGTTCATTTCTTAGTAAGTATTATTATCATGTTATTGTTACAGTCTGACCAAGGCTAGCCACATAGAACGTAATGCTCTTGCATTTACATTGTCCAGTTGAAGACATCTCTAGGCTTGCAGACACACCATTGCATCAGCTCTGCACATTTCACACTGTGCGAACGGGATGGTGCTTTCATTATATAAACAGTGTAGGAAGCTGGATCTGTCTATACTATACCAAAGTAAGGTATAGTGTGCACAGGATCCAGTGGATACCCAGAGGTATAGCAGAGGCTAAAGTAGATAATACCCTATTCTCTTTTGTGGCAGTATGGTTGAGCAGTCAGGATTATCAGGAGGGTAGTGTTAAGCATTTGTTGTACACACTCAGGTAAGAAATGATATCACACACTCAAAGTCTGAATCTAGACCAATTGTTTGTATAAAAAGTTATTTTGTTGCTTTATTTCTATAACCAAGATTTACTTAGTAGCAGGTAAGTTAAACTCTTCATACAATGTGACTTTTCAAAATACAGTGAACACTGGCTTTGAAGGAACATTCTGATTACTTTTTCAATCGAGAAAACGATTTGTAAACTGTTAAAAAATGCTTGCAATTACTTTTTGATTACTTTTCAATTACTATTAGATTACTGATCTAGTTTGGTATGAAACACACTCCTAACACAGTTTAAACAACTCAGGACATTTGTAAGCAGGTTAACTTTTTTGAAGGCAATAGGTTACTTTGTGTGCAGTACAAGACAGTTCAACACTTGGAAGAATTTTCTGAGAAAACCCACCATTCAGTCCTATGGGGAAAATTAAGTGTTAAGTTTACAGGTGAGTAACACGGTTTTAGGATTGGAGTTTTGGGGTGTAGAACCAAGGTTACCCAAGGTTCAGGTTGGTACTCAAGGGGCATGACCAGCGGCACTAGGACGGCCGTATGCAGGGTGCCAAAGTTAGCCAAAGGGGTTAGGGGGTACCTTGGTTGAGGACTGCTCATGGGCAGGCTACTCGGTCTTCTGAGGCAAGCTCCTCGAGTTAAGGTCAGGGCAAAGTGGGTCCCAGGTTGGCACCAAGTCCACCCCACCAGCGGCGCAGGGGTGGCCGAGTGCAGGGTGCTCAGGAGGTGTCGGAGCCCGATGCTTTCCAATGGAGGATGTCGGTCACAGAAAAGGACTGCAGCCTGGAGCCAGAAGACTGTATGATGGGAACCAATGACTGGAGGATGAAGATGAAAAGTTGCTGGACACCAGGACATCGGCAATCGGACAGCTGAGGACTCAGGAGCTGCGGATCCTGGAGTGTCCTTTTGTGTCGGATTTCGTCTCACCTGTTCCAGTCACGGTTGGGGGGACCCTTCAGGATGAGGTTGCAGGCGTTGAGCAGAAGGTCGCTGGAGGCAGTCCAACGCTGGCACTCAGATCAGGATCGCCAGGGGACCTCGCTGGGGTGTTGGGCCACTCGGACTGGGGCCGTGGCTAATGGGTGCAGAGTGGTGAAGACTCGCGGATCCGGCTGGATCTGGAGTCCTGGCATGGGTTGGTGTTGGACAAATCCACTGTCCATGGGAGATAAGAGTTCTTTTACAAAGCAGGGCAGCTCTCCCAAGGTTCTTGGAGGCTGCTGGCTGCAGGACACGCCAGGTTCAACTTGCAGGGGTTCAGAGCACGGGACAGGATTGTAGGGCTAGGGCCTAAGCAGTTTTCGTCATCCTCCTCTAGTGCAGCACGGCTATTCAGTCCTTCTTCTTCTTGTCACATCGAATCTGAAGAGGCAAGGTTCAGGAGGGCCCCTAAATACTAGATTTAAAGGCGTTACAGGGGTGTGCTGGTTGGGACCAATGGATCCCTTCCCTGGGGTGTCTACACCCCCTAGTATGCCACCCTCCAAAGGGAGGAGGGCATAAGTCTCTTCCTGATTTGAGGGGATCCCCCATCTACAAGATGGCTAGGACTGAGATGTGTGCTTCACCTCGCCTCCCCCACCCGAAGAGTGGGGTTGGCAAAGGTGGGCACACCTCCCTTCCTGGCTAGGTTTTCCTGCCAGTTCTCACACCCAAAATGAGGTTCAGAACCAGTGGGAGCCAGTTGCTGATAGCAGCAAAAGGCTGGGGGTAGCTAACAAAGGTGGCAGGCCTTTGAAGCTCCCTCTTTGAGGACCCTGCTCATCCTGAAGGCGGAACCTTGCACCGTTTTTGTGCTTTGCTAGCGGACAGTTTTATGAATCGTGCGGGAGAGCAGAGGTCCGGGTCCCGCTCCGCGTGGTGAAACTTTATTGACGGAGCCCGCCTTGGTTACAAATTTTGATCCAAAGGCGCATGCAATATTTGCTTAGAGGACCCATTTCCTGGACCACCCATACCCTGTGTGGCGACCATTCGCCGCCCTGGCATTCTTGGTTTCCTTAATATGACCCCAAGTACTCCATCTCTCATCTGTCCTGAAGAGGCCGAATTCTGCAGCCCGAAAAGCGGCACCAATATTCTTGAAAAGTCTACACAACTTTAACATCGGTGTATTTAGTATAAATGTACACATTACTAAAAGAACAAAAGAGGATAACTATACTCCTCGAATGTGTCTAGATATAAGAGACTATTTCTAGGCGTGATTGTGCGTAAAATGTATAGCATAGCCAATACTTTATACCTACTGGAAGATTGGGAGTAGACAAGCTAGTAAATGCAAAAATAATGTGTTATATATTAGTTAAGAATTGATATGAACTTGATTTTTGTGTAGTCTTGTCAACTGTTTTGTCTCATTTTGTGTTTGCCATGCGACACCATGCGGTTATACTTTAATAGAGAGGATTATTACAGCTCTAAAATGATTAAATAAATGTGTATGTAATTTGTATTTTAGTCAATGATTAATTAAAGTAATCATTGCAAGAAATTGCATTGTATGTATCTATTCCCGCATCTTAACCTTTTCTTGATTTGCATCCTGGGGGAGGAGGCATGACACCTCTGCCCAGGATGTGCTTTGTTCCCGGACCCAGGGGTCCAGAAACGTGTCAGATGGTGGCAGATGGCTGGGATCCTGTCAGAAACCCCCCCAGAGTTGGTCGTTTTTCAGGGGGCATCCCTAAGATGCTCTCTGTATGCATTTTTCAATAAATCCAATACTGGCATCGGTGTGGGTTTAATGTGCTTCAGTAAAGCTATCATGGAGCTGTGTAGTTCATGTTGACAAACTCCCAGCCCATGTAGTAAAAATGGCTTCACTGCACTTACAATGTCTGTGGATGGCACAGACACTGTAGGGGCATATTGCTCTTGAAGCTATGCCCTCACCTGGATATGGAGCACCCTGCCTTTAGGGCTGTAAGGCCTGCTAGAGGGGTGAATTACCCATGCCAAAGGCAGTGTTGGTGGGCATGGCACACAGGGGTGTGTGTCATGTCAACTCTTTACTTTGGTCTGTACCAAAACACCCAGTCTGCACTGGCAGGGTGGGGTTGTTAAGTAGAGGGGTCTCTGAGGGTGGCATATTACATGCTGCAGTTCTCAGAGGCCCTCTATGGTCACAAGGACCTTGGTACCAGGGGTACCTTTAACAAGGGACTTACAGGTGGCCCAGAGGTATGCCAATTGTGGGTACAAAGGTACAGGTTTAGGAAAAGACACAGGTGCTGGGGCCTGGTTAGCAGGTTCCCAGCACACACTCAGTCACGTTGGCATCAGGTAGTTGGCAAAGAGTTAGGAAGTAACCATGTAAAAAGGGGCACTTTCCTACAAACAGCCTATGTGCCACATTCAGCAGAGGAGCACTTCTGCTGGGATTGTCCTGGAACACGATGCGCTCTGACTGAGATGCAGCCCTGCTGACTCGGACCTCTATCCTGCAAAGTACAGTAGCCTGCTCTACATCAGAACAGCTTCCTGGCACATCATACCAAGGTATGAGGGTTAGGCTATCCCAATACATCTGGCAGAGGGTACTTCCACTATGCTCTCGACACAACAGGTAGTGTTAGGTAGGAGTATACTCACATAGTAACATTATTGTGGTTGAATTGTTTATCTTTTTCACCATTCTTGTAATACTGGTTACAATACTTTGTTTCATCTGCTTAGTAATTGCAGCTCATGCTTTCTATTCAAGAATATGATTGTTTCAATGAATGTTTAAAAAGCCATTTTTATATCGTTCTCATGTTTACCTTGGGCATGCAAAAGTAACAATGAAAGGATAGATCTGTTTCCACGATTTCCTTGCGGAATAAGAGTGTTCATGTTCGAGGTTGCTGATTCCATCTGGTACCCTGGTAAGTTTAGGGGTTCAGATGGGGAAATGTGAGCTAGTCAGGAATTAGGCCAACATTTTCAAATGATATGTTAGAACTGAGTCCCCATATTCTGAAGTTCATGTTGTCCAGATATACAGTCCTACTTAATTTGTAGGAACCATATAACAGTACTATTGGACTGCAGCACCTATTGTGCCACCACTAAAGAGACCATATAAAACTTGACTTTAGGCCTGACACAGCAGCCTAGAAAATAGAAAGGTGGGGCCGGCATCGGCCACGCCGAAGGTATGGCAGTCGTGCCGTCTCCTGATGACCATACAGGTGCGGGCATGTCACGCGCAGTGATGACGCGACAGGCGCACCTCGCCACTAATTGGTCATAGTCCTGGGTGTGACCCGGAAGTGATTGAAAGCACTTCCGGGTCACGCATTTTGGGCTAATGCCAGGCCAGTTAGAACTGGCCTGGCTGTGATCTGGCAATAAAAGGCTGGGGAGCGGCGGAGTCTGCCTCTTTGCTCGCCGCTCCCTCAGCCTGCCATTAGTCACGCCAGCCTCGCTAGGAGGCTGTATTTTAATTTCTGTTTTGTTTTTCAGGCGTTGGAGCTCGGTTCGGGGATCGATTGGCGCTGGGTTATTCGTGGAGGCGGCTTTCGAAGAGTCGGACGGCCTCGCATTGAGGCTTTACAACACCCTGTGTGGTTTATTTTTCAGGCTTTCTCCAGCGGTGGATTTCGTAACTCGAGAATCGCGGTGGAAGGAGGAGTTATGGTGGAGCAGCAGGAGCGCGTCGAGCAGCTGTGGCCGTGAGAAGCGGTATCGCTGCGGGGCTGTTGGGGGGCCAAGCACCCGATCAGCTGAGGGCTCTCGTAAGCGATGGCTTTCGGGACCAGAGAAGCAGGGGCGCGTCCAGTAGCTGTTTTCAAGAGAAAGAGCAGCTGTCCTTGGAGCACAAACAGAGGAGGATTCCAGCCGGAGGCTTCGCTGAGTAGCGGGCAGCCCTATCAACGTTGGGACAGCGTAGACCGGAATGTAAGTATTCACGCTCCCGCCGCAGAATTGTGTGTTGTGTCACGTAGCTGTTGGCATTGATTGGCTTGTCTTGCAGTGGGACGCAGCTGAGGGAAGTGCGAATTTGTTAGCAAGCGCGGTTGGGGGTGGGCTCCTTCTATGATGCACTCTCCTCTGTGATTGTGAAGTCCCATTCGTAATATACATTTCCGTAAATATTGCGGGTGGCTGTGGGGTTGGGTTCTAGGCGTAGAGAGCGCGCACCCTGTTATTGAGACATTTCAACGTGAAATTTGTTTATCGTAACTGAACTTTAAGCGGGATTTAAAGTGCGCGTGTGAGGGCTTGCTGCTTTAGTGCCTGTGAGGAGAGGGGGCGGGCGCCCCGACTACATTGATGCAGCTTAGTAGGTATCCATCCCAAAACAGCTCCTTGTTCTTGAGCGTCCTTTCAGGGGAGCCCACCACATTTCATGCAAGCACTGCATGCGCGGCGACCTGCTCCTTTGTTTACACCCAAGTTAAGTGGCTTGGCGAACACACGGTGTGTGTGCGGTGAGCTGTGTTTATTTGCAAACAGCTCCATATTTGGAAGCCTCCCTATAGCTCTGCTCTCTACATTTCCTCACTGCATGTGTGGAGGCCTTCTCCTTTGTTTACACCCAAGTGAAGTGGAGTGGCGAACACACTGTGTGTGAGGTGAGCTGTGTTTATTTGCAAACAGCTCCATATCTGGAAGCCTTCCTTTAGTTCTGCTCCCTAAAGCACTCACTGCATGTGTGGAGGCCTGCTCTTTTGTTTACACCCAGCTAGGTGCTGTGCAGAGAGCTGTTGCGTGTTTGTAAACAGCTCCATGTTAGAAACCTCCCTTAAGTGCGCCCTCCACATTTCAATGGGTGCTGCACGTGCGGAGGCCGGCTCCTTTGTTTACACCACATTGGAGAGGTCTGTGAGAGGCATAAACAGCTCCGTGTTGTAATTAAAGCATCTATTTCATAGAGATGCTTGCTTGGCGGCCCAATCCGTTATTTGTCTACACCCAATTGAAGTGAGCAGTGTGCGCAAGGAGCTGTATGTGTTTGCCAACAGCTCCATATTCGGAAGCCTCCCTTTAAATGCGCTTTCCACATTTCACTGAAGTGCTGCATGGGTGGAGGCCTGCCTTTAGCCGCTCCATATTGTGGAACATCTATTTATGGGCGTTCTGCATATTTCACTAAAGTATGCACCCATGCCGGCCTGTTCTTTTATTTACATCTCCTGAGAGCACACGGTGTATGACGTATGTACATTAGAGGGACTGTAGATGCCCATCTTTGAACAAATTCAGACCGTGAAGCCTCCCTTCGCACAAGCCCTTCACGTTTCACAGAAATGGTGCCAGCGTGGCGCCCTGATCCTTTAATATGTTCACCCGTCCCCTTGAAGTGGTTTGTGAGAGCACAACTTTGCTAAGCGATGAGGAAAATGAAAACTTTTGTTTTTCGTGTGGTTTACGGGAGATGTTCTCCCCTAACACTATCCTTCTTGGGGGCAGCTTCCAGTTTGCTATTCTATTTGGAATATTTTAGGTTTTATGTCGGCAGATGTCTATATCTATTTGTATGTTTATACTCTATATTTTTTGCCTTTAAACATTTCGAGAAACGCTTTTGGAATACATCCTTTCGTAGCTGCTTTCGAGCAATGGCATTTAAAATTGTTTTCTTTTTTGTGTAGAAACATTTATTCTGAAACGATCCGCAGCTCTTTGCATGGTAGTACTGTCTCCAATTAGCGTTTGGGTGTAAAATGATGGTATGTTATGGTTAAAAAAAACATGGCGTAATGTGCTTCACAGCAGTAAGTGTATCAAATATACTCACACATGGGTGAAGCTGCTGGACTTGAGCCGTATTTGCAGAGGCAGCCGTTTGATGGCTTCATTCGTCTGTTTTAATGTATATTGAAAAAGTGACAAAATATTACAATACAATACAAGACCAATGTTAATAATTTAACACACGTTGAAAGAGCTGCAACTGGTAAGGTTGGAGAAACGTAGAGTCTTCTATAGGTATTTACCTACACCTCATTCCTACATGGGCAAATTGTCCTTGAATAAAGTTATCACATTCAAGGGAAGGTTTGTCTCCTGGTTTGCCACAAGTGTTTCTCTAAAGGCCCAAAGGCCTTAGTAACACAGTACCCAAGTCTCCCCGGTGGTCTTTACTCTAAAAACCTGAGCAGTCAGTTTGACTACCGACAGCCTGGTTAAACAGAGGCAAAGGGGCAAAGATAATTGCTAGTTGCTAGTTAAGGGGGCATGGAGCATACAATTCATGAGCTTTGCATGAACAGTTCATTCCCAATGGGCCATTTTTACACACGCACGAGGTAATCAGTCATGTGTGGCTTGAACCCTTGAATTTGACCAGGCGCTTTCGGAAATACTATGTGTGTAGACGCATCTAATCTTAAAACAGGAATTGACAATGCCAATAGCTCTGTCTTAACAAGAAATGTGCCGGTCGTGCCATTAACTGGGCTTCAGAATTCCTTAAGTAACCATGTATGCGCTACTTTTTAAGTAGTTGGGCGCGCGAATTTGGTGTACACTTTCGGGGGAGAAGGGTACATGGTATGCTGGTAAATATAAGCCCGTTCTATAACAGAATTATCATCGGACACAGTGGGTTAGCCATGGGGGAGATGTCACATGTCCTTCTCCTTCAAAGGTTTCATTTATCGGGTCATGAAGTTGGCGAACGGAATATCTCCAGCAATGACATTGAACACAGGTGATGCTGAGCAGATCATTTAATCTCCCGCGCTGAAAATATGAAGGGGTCCCCTTGTAATGCAACTGGTGCTATGCTAGGCGCTCTCATTGAAGGTTCGCTTTCAATGGTCCTTATTTAATGCGACTGATGCTGTGCTAGGCTCTCACAATAAAACTTCTGATTTCAATGTAAGTTTAAAAAAAAAAAAAAAAGCCCAGTTTCAGGGCAGCCAACCATTGTAGGCCGAGGACCATGGTTAAAAATTGAATTTGAGCCACTTCCCAACAAACGCAAGGTATAGATTTTACGCACCCATGGTGGTTTTAATGTTCACATTTTAAGTATGTCAGCGGCAGGGCTTTAGTACCAAATGTTTGGCCTTGGCAACCTGTCGCCGCCGTAATGGACACATCATTGACGTTTTTCAGTGCAAAACATGACTTGCCCTACTGTTTACATCACATCAAGACATTCCAAGCCGTCATGTCACAGCAACCCACTCCAAGGTTTTGAGGTCAGTCTTGCGAGGCGCTGGCCTCGGGGATGTCACTCAAGTGCATCATCAGTACTTATGATGTCACATCTTTGAAAAGCTCAACTCTTCCCCCCTGATACCTAAGAACAACGCGGCCTGGGACACCTTTGCCCCGCTCAGTAAACAAGATATCAAAAAGATTCTCCTGAATATCAACCCTTCTAACCACTTCAGTGACCCGTTACCCTTATCCATTTTCAAGGAAATCATGAATGCACTCATCCCTACTTGGACAAGGATTGTAAATGCGTCGCTGTCACAAGGCACAATCCCTGATTGCTTAAAAGCAGCCCAAGTATCCCCTATACTAAAAAAACCTAACGCTGATAGGTCAGACCTCAATAATTTCCGACCTATCTCCAACATACCCACCCTTGCGAAACTCCTTGAAAAATGCGTTCAGTCCCAACTCTGTGCTCACATTGAGAACTACCAGCTCTTGGACCAACATCAATCCGGCTTTCGGACGGGGCATAGCACTGAATCGGCCCTCATTCATGTTATGGATGACATTCTAAAGATTCTCGATCAAAACGAATCCTGCTTCCTGATCCTCCTTGACCTTTCCTCTACTTTTGACACGGTCAATCATGACAATCAATTAGCTATCCTGCAAAACAGGATAGGTTTTGGTGATCAGGTGCTACAGTGGTTCTCGTCCTTCCTTCATCACAGATCGCAGAGAGTCAAGGCAAATCACTCTCTCTCCAAGCCTTCGCCTGTTCTTATGGGGGTCCCTCAAGGATCTGCGTTATCGCCTATCCTCTTCAACCTTTTCCTGGAACCATTAGCTAACGCACTTAACTCCATGGATATTCATTTCCACATGTATGCCGACGACACGCAACTCTACTTGAAAATCTCATCCCCGGAAAACCTCATATCACTCAACACCATCCTAACGTATACTCAAAACTGGTTAACTGAGAACCATCTCCTGCTCAACACCTCAAAAACTGAATTCTTGTTCGTCTCCCCTCAGAATCACACCCCCAATCTTGACCTCTGGCTGAGCCACCTCACTGCTTTCAACTGCACTCCGCTCATCGTAAACTCAGCCAAACCTCTAGGAGTCACCATGGACAAGAACCTGAATATGAAAAATCATATCAGCAACACCTGTAAAGGAGCAAACCACTTGATAAGGACACTCAGAAACATCAAACCTTTCCTCCCGCTTAAGGATTTCAAACAGGTGGTTCAAGCGCTTGTCCTACCGAGGCTAGATTATGGCAGCGCAACCCTGCCAAAATACACCCTGGCTCCGCTAAGGGCCTCATTGAACGCTGCTGCTAGACTGGTTACAGGCACCAAACGCAATGAGCGCATATCGCCAGTCCTAAAAACTCTAAATTGGCTCCCCTATGAAGCACGAATCCAGCTATAAATTGCCACGATGACGCATAAAGCTATCCACTTCATGACGCCCAGGTATCTGGCGCAAAAACTTGAACTATCTTGTGGTGTAAAAGCCTCTAGAAGCGCTACTACCTTACTCTTGAAACCACCTATCCTGAACAAAAAGAGAACCTCTAACAGAGCTTTCTCTGGCGCGGCTCCAAAGATATGGAACTCTCTTCCTCCAGATATACGCAGAATCACCAGAACAACGGTGTTCAAATTGGAAGTCAAAAGATTCCTGATGAATAAATTCCTTCAGTAATTGGGCTAACCCCTTGGCCCGTTGACATTGTTCTTACTTCCATTGTTTCAACATTTACTACTATACCTGTTTTTTGTTGTTTTTTTTCATTGAAATACTGTGTACAATGTACTCTGTTTAACATAACTGATATGTGAACCTGTATGCACTTTACTATTCATTTTTGTTTTCATCTGCTGGTTGTTACTTTATTAGCCTCCAGGGCTAGTTTGAGTGTAAAGCGCTCTGATATCCCTTGGGATCTTGTTCGCGCTATATAAAACTTTATAAATAAAATAAATAAAATAAATAAACATCAGTACGTCCCAGGCCTTGTTGTCACACCTTCAAGAGTACTTAAACACGCGTTTACAGTTACCCATGTGAATTAGGGGTCTGTGCCGAAAAGCATCTAGGCACTCATTGCAGGTACACGTATGCATTAGAAGCGCGTTATGTGACCGGGGGGTACAGCAATATATGCCGGTGGTGTGTCACACGGTACCGGTGCACCCGGGTGCTCTACAAGTAATGCATACTACTAATGTATTGTGTCACACAGTACCTCTGCACCCAGGTGCCTGAGCACTGGTGCATTGGATGTCTGTGTTGTGTCGCACGGTACCAGTGCACCCTATGTGCATGATCAATCAAGCATTATATGCCTATGGTTTGTCACGTGGTATCTCTGCACTCTATTGCTGTGTTGTCACACTGTACCTATTCCCCCTGGGCTTGTGCACACTTAGTGTTTTGGATGCCTATGTTGTCATACATCCGAGTTGTGTCACCCAGTACCTATGCATCTTGGGCTGGGGGTGTGGGTGACAAGGGGGGGTTCAATCTCATGATTTAGTCAATAGGGCTGGCATGTAAACTGTATCTTTTATCCAAAGACTAAAAGCACTAATCATCTGTGTTTTATTTTCATTTATGTATGGCTAGATCCTTGACTGTGATACATGTGAGGCGCTCCACACCACAATGACTGCAAGATGTGGACAGGTAATGGGACCGGAAGATCCGGAACGTGAGTGGCAGGCGACGGCATCAAGTGTGATGGGCGATCAATAGAAATGCTCAAGAGGTGCCAGCATGCATGGGTGAGATGGTGCGGCCCACGCACTATATTGGTTGAGTGTAGGTGTGTTAACCATTTGTTGTTGCCAGAAGGGGTATTTTAGCAGTACGCTACTTTACAGGTGTATGCCTTGCCAGCTTGACCAAACCCAGGGGTAACGGGCTGGTGCAACACCTCAACACCCCTTGTCATGAAACGGTTTTCTGCCATTACAGCGCCTGTGCTCGCAGGTGCCATCGTAGCGGACACTGCGTGGTGTTGGGATGCTCCGTAGTAGGGGGAGAATCTTACACAGAGCCTATCCCAGAACATAGTGGTCGGATGTAGTTTGGTCATGGACTCCATGATATGCTTATGAGAGATCTCGGGGCCTGTGGGGCACTCCCTGGGTAGCCTTCCAACGGTGCAGTTGCACCAGCAATGAGTATCATTGTCTGGGGCAACAGGTCTATCGGGCGCATTGTGCTGCTATCAATTGAGGCCATTTAGTGGCTCCAAGACAGTATGTCAATTTCCTCTGAGCCAGCCCTGGCATTTTATCCTGCACCTGGGGGGGGGGGGGGTTGAATGGGTACGCCTGGGTAGAAGGGGGGCTGGTCGAAACACTAATCACTGAAGTGGGTTGGTCGACACGTATGTACACCCTGGCACAGAGACTGCAGAGATTCCAATGGGGGGTAGGTGAGTCTGTGAGGGCATTGAGCCACTCGGTAAAAGACTTATTAACAAACTGGTGAGGCTAGCTAGGGCTCTGCACCTGCAGACTATAGCTCATGGGTACATCTGGGGGGAGTCGTGCTTCTTAAAAAGATGGCATCCATTTGTCCAAATTAAGGAATGAAATCTGCATGGAGAATCTTCTGGCCTAGTTAGTGGTGTATAGGGACAAGGGCATGACCTTTCAGTGAGCTTTTGGGGGGGGCCTGATAGTCGGTCAACTATGCAGGCCTGTGGCGGTAAGGTCATGATTGGTGAGCAGTAAATTTAAGGTCCTTAGAGGGCTGCACCATTCTTGAATGGGGTCGCCCAAGGGGGAGGGACAAGTGGTCTCTCATAGAACTCCAGGGGCAGTTACAGCCGGTTGGCTGGATGGGTGCGGGGGAGAGGGAGTTACGCTTTCCAGTAGGCTGCTTGGCCACCCCGCACGTGCACAATGGCGCAAGTAAGCGGCGCATAACTGCAAGGGACCCATTATGGAGATAATCTACAGGGCTTACGGGGGTTACCTGGGGGGGAAGTACCCTCACGGGGAACGGGCCCTCTGCGCATGTGCACTCCAGTCGGAGGGCGGGCATAAGGGTGTACGGGGGTGACCTGGGGAGGAAGTACCCTCACGGTGAACGGGCCCCCTGCGCACTCCAGTTGGAGGGCGGGCATAATGAGATAAGGATCTGGCACCACTTTTTGACCTTGCCGTAGGCTCAAAATAGGGATACGCAGAAAAATGAAATGTTATTATTATGATTATTGATTATGGTATGTTTAGATTCGGATAGGAATACTTATGTATTAGAGATATGTTAAGGTTAGCCATCTGACATCTGTACCTATCAATGAAGCAATGTAATGTAATGGTTTTCTGCGTATTGTGTAAATATTGTATATTAATTTTGTTTTAAATATTTTATGTAAATAAATACGGCCGGGGGTTTACCACCCCCTAATCCAAAATTCTCTCATGTTATTATCTTGTTATTGATAAGGGAAGAGGGGGTCTAGGTAGTACCAGGCCATAGCAGTTTTAAAACTGCCATTTCGACTTGTCAATATCACCATTTTGCCAGGCCTTGCAGTTTAAATAGTAGTATGTCATCCCTAAAGTAGGCCTTACCAGCCCTGAGGCAGGGTGCATAGCATTTACAAGTAGGACATATGTATTTAATGGTTTGACGTGTCCTTACAGTGAAAAAAGCAGCAAATCTGATTTTTAACCCCAGCACGCTGGCTGTGCGATAAAAAACTCTGGGTTACTTTATTACACGTAATAAAGTTATCTCCAGGTTGGAACTAGCTGAAAAAAATACTTCAAACACTCATTTATCTGGTTCAACAAAAAACAACTTAATGCCGAAGTCAGATTTTTTTTAAATAAATCTTTTTATTGTAAAACACAAAATAACAATACAACAAAAAACAACAACATAAAAGAGAGCAATCGTCAGGAATAACACATCATTTAAAGTAAATGCCTCACATATACGACCAATGAAATTAAAATAGACAGTAGCGATGACATACAGGCACATCATAATATTAAATCTCTAAGGGGACTCCCTATCCACATTATATGAAGTATCCTCTGCAAAGGGGGTACATAAAAGTCCTCTATACTTAGGCTTTCCTGTTTTCAGTTTCTATTTTTGGTAAATTCTGGTGGTGTTTTTTCAGTGTTTTCCAGTGATTTCAATACCTCAAAAAAACAGTGCTTTTCAGTGGTTACTCATTTTTTCGCCATAAAAAACAACTGAAACGTTTTTTTACCAGTGTTTATGGAACGCTTTGCTTTTATTATTGCTTGCTTTCTTCATTAATGGATGGTATATAGACAGTGTACTTACAGTGTATATGAGGTCCAAATACATTTTTACAAGTCGAATTTAGTGTAGTACACCATACAATATTTCCTCAGTGATTCTTTGGTCATTCGCGCTCTCTCTTTCCTTCCCATATACACTTTTATTTGTGAAAAGGCCCTCTCGACATTGGCACTTGAGACTGGCAACGCCAAAACAGCCAGTACACAATTTGCCAACACAAAATGAGAAATATTCGCGTTTTAGTTCCCGCCCATAACGAAACAGTGCACCTGAATGGACTACAAAATCAATAGCATTCTTCATTAGTTCAGAAGATTGTAAAGATGCTTTTAGCATACCATCTAGCAAGTGGCAAGGATCTCTTACAGGGAAACACTTCAGCTCAGGTATTGCTTTTGACAGGTCATCACATAACTTTTCATATACATGGCTGAATCGCTGCAAATACAAACAATATCACTCCAATCTTTGTTAAACTTGGTAAGAACTCTCTGTAGCAGCATTCCAAGTGACATGGCATGGCGAAGGGGCTGCCAGAGGTGCCTCAAAGGCAAGAGGGGGGCAGCAGGGCCCCCTCTGTGCCACCGACTTCTCAGAAGGATTCCATGCGACTGGACAGCCCCAGCAACACCGGGAGAGCTGAAAAATGCAAACGCTCTGAAAGCAAAGGGTCAGCCGCCAGGACCTCTGACCCAGTCCCGCCCTCCTCATGGACGGAGAGCAGAGAAGGGGGCAGCAAAGCCCGAGGAGACATCCACATGGGGCACAATGAGGCAGAGTACAGAAGGAAGGAAGAAATGTGTTAATAGGAGAAGCTGGATACATGAAAGGAAAGGTACTAGCAGTCACAGACAGATAATGGGCGGAGAACGAGATCGTCAAAAAAATATAATGTGCAATAATCAACAAACGAGACTTTCCAAGATGAAAATAGAAAACGGGAAAGCATGTGGAGACAAAAGGAAACAGGACAGACCCTTTGCATCTGGGAACTACATGGAGGAAAAAGCGGAAAGGCGAATTTGCATGAAAAAACGGAACGAGGTAAATCTGCAAGGCGAAAAGAATCCCCAGAAGCAAATGAAAGAGAATTTAAATTACAAGAAGTAGAGAATAGAGAAACTGTGGAAGCAAATGAAAGACGAGAAACTACAAGAGTGAAAGTGTGTAACACACCAACCCATGTTAAAAAAGAAATAGACAGAAAACAACATTGTGGAAATGGAAAGAGGCAGAAGGAAACTACCGGGAGATAAACAAAAGAAACAGGACAGTACAATTAGACAAAGGGGATCAGAAAACACCTATATGGAGAAAATGAAAAATGGCACGAGTGAGTATTTTAAAATGGGACAGATACTGGAATCTGTAAGAAGCTACACATAACTAAAAAGAAAACGGTACCAAAATTAAAGAGGCAGGAACGTAAGAAGAAGACAAGTAAAGATATAATCAAAAGAAATAATACAGACCAAAATAAGGGAAAACAGGAATAAAAAGGTGAGTGGGCATAAAATAAAATAAAAGAAAAAGAAGTAAATAGACGAAGAAAAATGTAAAGGAAGAAAAAGCAACAGCATCAAAACGATAATAGGAATACATTAAAATAAATAAATTAAGAATAGGGGTTTGAGAGAAACGAACAACAAATATGTCAAAACAAAGACGAAATATCCAAAAAGATAACAGTAGAAGAAATAAAATCAGTTAGACTTCACACCAAGACTGTGACCTCCGTCTACCCCAGATCTCCCCCACCCTTATCCAGTTTAGCAATACGGTTTCCCACAGTTAGTTTATCTACGGCTCTCATAATTTATATAAATAAATTATGCATGTCTCTTGTAACACTATCTATTTTATGATAGCCTCAAACTCTCTAAAAGTATGAATTGGCATTTGGCCCACCATCATAATTCATTTTCCTAATTACAACCAATTTGTTAACTTAGCTGTAAGATTAATTTCAGAGTTATTCAAATCTCACTCTTTAGATTACCTCAATTCTCCACATTTGCAATGTGCTCTTTTAAGGGAATGCCATTGCATCAATGCCGTTCAGGTATCTACCTGCATCAGTAGTCTATGTTTATGCAGGTGCACATAACCAGATCTCGCTCTGCTTCCAGCCATGATGGACATTGTACGGGGGGACAAGAAATTATATCAAAATTGTTTTTGTCTTACCAAAAAGATCTCATCAAATCCTGGCACGAATCACATAGCATTTTGTGCACCCACGTTTAACATATACTTGAAATAAACCAAGGTTGTGTGTGTTTCGACTGAGGGATTGACGAGGGAACTCAGAGGCGCAACTAGAGCCAAATTTCGGGGGGGCTACTAAAAATTTCGGGGGGGGCTGATTCTTCCAGCAATATGCAGAGTGGAGATGTAGGGGCTCTAAGAAGAGGTGAAAACACAACAAAGCCTCGTTAGCAAGTAAATGGTCTTTTAAAGACCTGTGAAGTACTTGGGTGCGGCTGTGTGTGTGCCCGGGAAGTTGTCTCGGCCCGGGCTGACCCACACGCCGGGGGGGGGGGGGCTGAAGCCCTTCGAGCCCAATGGGCGTTGCGCGCCTGAGGGAACCTATTTCTGTTTAATGGGAGGGGAGGAAACAGTTCCCCTGTGTCCAAAAACAAATTTCATTCCTCTGGAAAAAAAAGGAAAGATTTCATATGCGCATGTGTGCCAGATGTATGGATGTCTTTAACCTGATGTGAACTGCTTACACACATTTTACACATTGGAGTGCTTCGGGTAATCTACAAATAGTGAAAAAGTCCAGAAACTCCCCCTGTACGTTTGTGTTTCATTTAGAAAACACCTCGCTGATTTTTGCTGTTTCAAAGTAGCATAGAGAGTCGCAAATGGCAAAGAAGCACAATAGCACACGGAGTACAAATATTACAAATTAAAATCTGCATTACAAGAATTATAGAAATATTTCAGAAGGTCTACATCTAGGACTATATATCTACTACCTGGTGTGTGAAATCATAGGTAAATTCCCTTCCCCCATGCACAACGAAATAGTTTTGCAGACTGCTAGACAAATACATGAGCAAAACAGTAAACTGCGTACAATTAAGTTAGTAACAAAAACTATGTATTTTATGTTGTTCATGCATCCAAGGAAAAATATCAATTTGTCGTAATACGGAGAGGGCAATTATTGTAGCTTTAAAAAGCATCTCTGTGAAAATTAGCTCCGACCAATCATATGGTTTATGTGCATCACTCCCTCGGGCCCATTTACGCCGACATTGCTAACCTTATCTCAGTAACTCCCCAGCAAGTGTGCGAGGTCCGGGAGGGACTGTTGCAGGCAGCCTCATAAAAAATAAGTGGGAGAGGCCCTGAGTGGAAACTTTTAAACTCATGGGGCCTCTCGCAGGGGAACAGCAGACCTTCCTGAAATTCCCCAATTTGATTTTAGTATGATGTCTGTAAGGCGTCCGTAATTTTGGGACCCCAAATCACGGACGCCTTACAGACATCATACTAAAATAACGGACAGTCCATGAAATTTACGGACGGTTGGTCACCCTAACTTCAGCTCCCCTGACCACTGTGCAGCGCCTGAATTTCCCCCCTGCCCCCAGCAATGTGGCGTTCCTCTGCTTTTGGGGACCCATGAAGCCGTTATCCACACCGACAGAAGCGTTATCAGACAACTCCCCACTTTTTGTGTGGAAGTAGGGAGGTGCAAGTCTCACCCAAACACCTCCCTGGTCTCCAAACGCTTAGTGGGGTTGCAAACCTCACACGAAGGCACTGGAGAGTTCTGGGAAGTTTATTTTTCTTGTTTTCGTGTTTGCTGTCTGCCCCTGCACACAGGACAGGGGTCAGAGCCCAGCCTCGGTGACAAGGCTCAGAAGCCAGTGATTCCCGAACCCTCCCATTTTTTGTCGTGTGCTAAAAATAAAATGAAAAAAACCCCACATAAAGTAAAAGGTTACTGCAGGGAAAAGAGAGGCGTGTGTGCCCGGCTCCCTGCCCATTGTGCGCGCCCGGGGTTTATGCTATTCTGGGGGCACAATGGTTGCTGCTCTCAGTCCCAAAATGTAACATCTCGGCGAGGCTGCAGATACCATGCCCCCCCGCAGCAAAGCGAAGCGGTGGCTCTTCTTTAGATCCCCGTTTTATTTAAATCTGCAAAGTTTTGGCACCATCAAGTGGCCAAGTGGCGCCATAGCAATGAAAATCAGTGACACGCGGTTTAAACCGGGTCAGCTGATTTTCATCCGGTAGGGTACTGTCGGGCAGAGTCGGGTTTAACCATTTTCCAGACAGCCTATCTATACTCATTCCATGGGCCCCATATTTTAGTCCATTTGCCTGGGCAGCCTCTACCTTTGTATATCACCCTCTCGGCTTGCATGCACCAGTCCATGTCTCCAGCCCAGTCTGTACGGTGGGGCACGACTCCCCGCTTCCATGTTCTGGCAATGTTCCTCTTTGCTACAATACAGCCCAAAGAGACCCACAGTTGTTCAGTGCTTTTCATATCGGTAGCATCCCAGATGTTTAAGAGACAAAGCCTAGGGGAGGGTTCTATCGGTTTCTGACATATTAGGGACATATTGGACATAATCTCGTTCCAGTAGTGTTGGAGAATCGGGCTGGCCCACCACTGATGTAGAAAAGTACCTAAGGCACCACAGTCACAGGGGCAAAGTGGGGAGGTTGTTAATCCCATCTTAACCCCTTGGCTGCGGCAGGAATTCCGCCGCAGCGCTGGGGGGGGGTTTGGGGGCAGCGCGGTGGCGCTGTGCTCATGACGGAGCCACTCCGTCATGAGCCACGGTTGAGCTGTGCTCATGACGGAGTGGTTCCGTCATGACTCCGCCCACTGCGCTAATCGCCCGCACAGGCGGGGAATCAGCGCAGCGTGGGAGGAGCGGCGGCCAACGGCCGCAGCATGACGGAACCACTCCGTCATGAGCACACGGCACCCGTGGCTCATGACGGAGTGGCTCCGTCATGAGCGCTGAAGGGGTTAACCAGAGCTGTGGAAGTATAATAGGTTCTGTGTAGTATTTTTAGTTGGATAAGGTTAAATCGGGACAGGATGGCCACCTCCCTGGGAGATGCCAGGGCCTCCCTCCAATCCTCATCTGGTAATTCCCCTAAGTCGTCCACCCATTTCATGCGAATTTTATCAAGTGGTTCCAGTAGGTTGTTGAGTATCTTACGGTAAGTTAAGGAAATAGCCTTATCCGGCAAATAGTCGTCTAGGAGCCTGTCTTCTAAAGGTGATGAAACAGGGAGATCAAAGCCTTTGAGGATGTCCTTGGTGAGTGCACTATGTGCTTGTAGGTAATGGAATGTTTCCCCCTCATGCAACTGGTATTTGGCTCGTAGTTCAGCAAATGAGACCACCGCACCCTTCACCCACATGTGCCCGACTTCGGAGAGACCAATCAGGTCCCATTTACCAAAACCGGGCAGACTCGACAACATCCCTCGGTGACAAGATTCCAATAGTGGAGTAACTTGCGAGATTTTACCCTTCCAAACCAGCACGGTTGTAGCTGCATGCCAGATCGAGACCGTAGTGGAGGTGCGTGGGAATAAAGGTAAATGCTTGGGTCCGCCGTATAGTGCCCTCATTTAGTTGCCCGCCGTCATATTAAAACGGTCCATTCTATACGCTGGGTCCGTAATAGGACGATGGGCCCAGTGATTGAGGACCACCAATTGAGAGGCCCAGTAATACGTTTTAATTGCAGGAAGTGCAATACCGCCATCATACCAACTATGTAGGAGTTTATTCAAAGCGATTCGGGGAGTGCCGCCATTCCATAACAGTGAACGGAACTCAGAGGCAATTGTTAAAAAATATTGTGGCGAGACAGGGTAGGGTGTATTTTGCAGGACGTACAAAAAGCGGGGAAGTGCCATCATTTTAAAAAGGGCGGCTCTACCAAGTAGGGTAAGGGGTAACGGCCTCCAATGTTGCACGTCAGCTCGGAGGCGATGCAGGGGAGGAAGGAGATTCCTCCTGTGAAAGGCGTCCAAGTCTTTCGTGGCGTAGATACCCAAATAACGGAAGCCCTCCATGACTAAACTGTCCGTACAGCCCAGGGGGAGCCATGGAGGATTCCCACTAAGGGCATATATCAAGGATTTGTCCCAGTTAATGGTGTAGTCTGAGTACTTCCGAAAAAGGGTCAGAATATGGAGCACTGAATGTAGCGAGGACCAAGGCTTGGCTAAATATAAAAGAATGTAATCTGCGTAGAGAAGAGGTCTTCAAACTGTGGGGCGCGCCCCCCTGGGGGAGCGTGGATGGGTTCCCAGGGGGGCGCTAATGCCTCTGAAAGTACATGTAAATGAAGATGGCCTGGAAGTGCAGCGATCTTTATTTGCTGCATTTCCAGCCCGTCTTCATTTACACCCAGGCCTTGAAGTGAAAGTGACAACTGTTATCAGAGTGCGGTGGGGTCGGGGGGTCAGTGAGTGTGCTGGCAGGATCAAAGAAGTTTCTAAAAAAAGGGCAAGTGTTTTGTGTTATCACAGTCTTTTAAGTGAGTATACAATAATGCAATAACAGAAGAAATAAATGCAAGTTAAACTAACTGGTGATAAATGCACTCTTTTAGGTTATGAAACCTCAGTTTGCAACTACCATCACTGTAGATGTGTGTGTATGTGTGTTAGCATTTTTAGCATAGTTATGGATTTCCTGCATTTGCCACATAATCCATCATCTGCTGCATGATTTGCAGATTTAAAAAAAAAAATCGTTTCGAGCTCAAACGACAACAGCAACACGTTACCTTGCAGCAGAAAGCCCTTTCTAAAGGTTGACTGGTCACCTTTCTGTTGTTTATTGCTATATGTGGGTGTTACAGTGGTACTAATGAGGGGAAATATATGCCAGGACACTGTTAAAAAGTCGAAAAATGGCAAAATAATGCAATAATGCTATCACAAAATAGGCAATATTATGCAGCATTATTCGCCTCTGCTTGATGCATAATTTGACCTTCTCCTGCCACATAATTTCAGTGGCCCTGTTTATAGTGCTATGACGTCCCAGCCAGTAGCAGAAAGCATTCTGAATATGTAAGTCATTATTTTAAAATAGTATTTAAGTAGTCTAAACTAGGCTGCTGCTGCAGCAAAATGATGCAGTGATTGAGGTAAAACAAGTTCATACATAATATACTTTTTAGTAATAAGTAATAATACTGTATCTAATGCAGACATTTTTGTAAGTGCCTCCACTATTCCAAATCTCAGCTAACACCCCTACATTACATCTCAAAAAGAATACATTTTTGCCGCCATGAAGCTTTAAGCAGAGCCGCTGGAATAATTCAGTAGGAGAGGACCACATTATGCTGCAGCGTTGACTAAATAATGCAACAAAAAAAGGTTAATTATGCGGCACATTTTGTGGTTAGCATTACTTCATTATTTTGTTATTTTAACTCTTGGTAACACTGTCAAGGGAAATATTTCATCTCACCCAAATACAGCCGTAAGCAACTACAAGATTGCCAGTCAATCTTTGCAAAGGGCCTTCCACTGCTCCGGAACACTTTGCCTCGTTTTAAGTAACTTTTGTTCAGTTTAAGCTAAAATCAAGTTTTTTTGTTGGAATCTGCAGATTATGGATTATGTAGCAAATGCAGTAAACTCATAATTATGTGCAAAAATGCTACTGCTGCAGAAACTCATAATTCCAGTGGCCCTGGCATTAAGTGACTCAATCTATTCATGACTGGTCAGAAGGCTGGTTTCTTTTTCAACTTTCTGCACTACCGCCACACCCTTCGCTTTCAGGCAGAGGCACCTCAAAGTCAATATTAACCATTTTGGAGCAGTTTTTGTGTGTGAAAGCTGAGCCCATGGGGTGGCAGGTAGAAGGCCAGCAGGGTTGCATTCAGATGCAGAGCCCTAATCCTCTCGATCCCTGGGGCCTCACAGTAATGGTCTAGGAGACAGAGGAAAGGATTGAGATTCATTGATATTGTCAAAGAGAAGGCCCAGAATATGGAGCACTGTATGGGGACTCATTTTTAGGTCTCGCCTGTCGAACGCAGCGCGAAGCGCTGTCGCCAGCGAGATCTATTGTTGCTGACTTGCCTCGGATGTGGGACAGGAGATGGGCACGCGCAGGCTCTTGGCGGATTTGAGTTGGTGTACGCGCTTACAGCCACGCGGCGTGCACATCTCCTGTCCCCCTTCCCTCGCAAGTCAGCATGCAGTTTCACTTTCGTGAACATTCACTCGTTAAAAACGCAGCATTTGGGCATCCGCAGCTGGTGCTTGGTGCCGTGTTAATTAGGCTCGAGGCAGTAGTTTCTTTGTGAACGCGCTCATAAAGACTCGGGCCCCTCTCAATTCCTGAACTATGGCTATGGCGCAGCGGTAAAAATACAAGAACCACACCAGAGAGGTACGATGGACCTGCGCCACCTGTACCTTGGTACCCACATGCTGTGGTAATTACCTAGCCCTCGAACTCCAGTGCTCGTGCCCCTTGCGCCATTTCAATGTGTACATATTAACAGGTTCGAGCATTATGCGCGCTCCGTCATACTACATGCCGCGCTACATCCGCTAATAGCGAACGGGAGGGTTGGTGCTCAGGGCGCCCTATACTGCCTTCTTCATTCAAGCGTAAACAAGCGGGCCCATTCCTTTTTAGTGCTGGGAGCTAGGCGATTTGCCCAGAATCACCGGATGTTTGAGGGTCGGTGCCGAGACTCGAACTGGATTCCCCAGCTTCAAAGTCCCACGCTCTAGCCATTATGTTGTGTTCCTCTACACAACGCGTGTAGTGTGCCTTGCACCCCTAGGCCGTCGTGCTATCACCCCCCCCCCCAGGGACAGGATAAAGGATCTGTGATCCCGGCTGTCAGGAAACCCGGTCTGGCTGAAGGGGGAAGCGAGGAGAGAACTCGCGGGCAGTCTTGCCCGAGTGTAATCCAAAGCGGGCCAGCCACCCCCATCGCTGGCTACCCTGGGGCAGTCCCCGGGCAGCTAAACATATCGGCATGAGCCCCCGGTCCTAGTGCCTGGTAGGCAAACCACTAATGCAAGCGCAATTCAAAGCAACAACGAATATTTCGCAGTCGCTGGGCCGGCATGTACTCCCGGGAAGACCCGCTGGTCATCTTGTACTCCGACTCGGCCTGCTCTCACCTGCTGAACTCCTGCAGCGCCTGCTTCGCCAAGTTCTACGCCCCCTGCGCCAACAAACACACACGCACCAGCCGCCCTCAGCCAGTGCATGCATATCCCTCAACGGGCGCATGGCGTGCTTTCGCTTTCCCTCCCTCCGGCGTTTCAGCCCACGCTCAGGTTCTCCCGCCCGTTGAGGCCCCCTCTCTTCCTCCCTCGCAGCTCTCTCCCCTCCTCTCCCTGCCTCCTCTTCGACCCCCTTTTGTCTTACACCCTGCCCTTTGAGTCACCTTCCTCCCCCCTTTGACTACCTAGTGCCTCTTCCCAGCGCAGCCACGCACTGCTCGGTGACCCTGGGCAGAGAGCAGCCCTCGCACGGCCACGAGGATGGAGAACACACTGCTGCTCAAGATGCTCCTGCTGGCGATCCTTACCGGCCAGCTGAGGCTGCGCAGGAAGGTGGGTGCCCCCGGCAGACACCCTCCCCACCCCCTCCTGGCATGTGAGAGTGATCGGCCGGACACCCCCTGCTGGCATGTGTGAGTGTGAACGAGCCTGGCACACCCCTGCTGGCATGTGTGAGTGAGTGTGAACGAGCCTGGCACACCCCTGCTGGCATGTGTGAGTGAGTGAGTGTGAACGAGCCTGGCACCCCCCTGCTGGCATGTGTGAGTGAGTTGGAACGAGCCTGACACCCCCCCTGCTGGCATGTGTGAGTGAGTGTGGACAAGCCTGACACCCCCTGCTGGCATGTGCACGTGATCGGCCTGACACCCCGTGCTGGCATGTGTGCGTGAGTGTGAAGGAGCCTGACCCCACCCTGCTGGCGATCCTTACCGGCCAGCTGCGGCTGCGCAGGAAGGTGGGTGCCCCCGGCCTGACAGCCTCTCCTCCCCCTGCTGGCATGTGTTTTGTGATGGTATTGTGTATCTTTATTTTCAGCGTGGTCCGCTTTCAGTGCAGTCCGCCTTGGTCACGCTTGTCTTTTCATATTATCAGAGCTGGTTGTAAATTGCATTAACTGTTCTCTTGACTCTTCGTAAATGAGGTGCCATGGCGGCGGTACCTGCCCATTGATCGCTCGCCTTGCACCCTGGCATGGCAATTCGCAGCATGACCGGACTGAGAAATCATAAGGGGGTGTCCCGCCCAAACAGCCCATCTGAAGCTATGTACCTGCATTTACATTTAGTAAAAACATAATTTTCGGTCGATTTTACTATTGCCAGCACCTCTAAATGGGCCAAGTCCATAATGTAATCTTTTTGGCCGCCTTTGTGTGTGAATTCCCTTCTAGCTGAGTGTGCGGGTTTGTGTATTTCTTTAAAAGTGCATGGGCATGGATGTCTATGCCACTCTATCTAAGTCAATCAGGGTGTGCGTGCGTAAGGCTTTTATGATTAAGATCTAAGAATCCGCCTCGGGCACCACACAACCCCTTCATTAACGCCTTTCACAGCGCAGCAGTAAATTTCTTGGAACACGCGTCCCCGGGCGATTCAGGCTGGGTCAGTACTGCCAGCATTCAGCTTTTTGTTTCGTTTCTTTAATTGAATTTAAATATATTAATCAGCAGTTGAATTAAAAAGACATCCTGTGCATTTGAAGGCCGCAATCACTGGAGGAACGCCTGGCCCACCTTTCAACGCAACCACGGCACAAGTTTTCACGTCGAGATGGAGATGGAGAGAGTAATTGAAACATTTTGCGAATGTTCGACCTGGCACCCCGTCACCCTGAGGTTAAGCAATTGTTTGGCATTGGAGTCTGGAGCTTGTTGCTTTCTATTGAGAGTGATTTTTGTGTTCATCGTTATTTTTGTGTAGCTGTCTGTTGGCAATAGGCCTCGCATTACTAAAAATTAGAGCTATTGGTGTTGCATTATTATTTGCAACGCCAAAAGCTCAAACTTTTACTAATGCGAGACCTATTGCATTGCAAATGCTTGTTATGTTTACAAATAGCCAGAGACAGCTTCTTCAGAGAGATACCCCAAAGAAGGGGACAATATAGGTGGTCTCTTTTTTAATTTCTTTTTAAAAAGGCCATTCATTAGTGAAGCTGGTACTGCTGCCAGGTGTGTAAGTGGCCACTGCTAGTAATTAGGGAAGCATATGAAGTAGGACTGGGGCTCAGGGGTTTGAGGGGCCCACTGCATCACAATTATGACAGTTTACCTTTAAAAAAGGGGCATGGCAGAATATTTTTCTTTCTAGCATTAGGGCCGAGGTGATGATCTGCCAAGGTGGGGAAGAGGTAAAAGATGCAAAGGAGATAGCCTGCTACTCAGGACTGCAGTTATGAGAATTGCAGTAGGTGTAGTTGCATTGGGGTCCAAGAGTGGGAGGGGCTCACAACACCCCAGTTATGGGGGTAAGTATGTTTGGGATAATACATGTTTTTGTTTGATGCTTTTGCTGTTTTAGAAGTCTCATATTTAGTGCGGTTTATAAGCTATAGAAAAAGTACTCCTGAAGTCATCTCATAAACCCCACTCCCTATACGCACCCATTTCCCTCCCACTCCCCAATCCTTGCCATAATGTTTTGGAGGGGGGCCCGACTTCGAAATATTTTGTTTAGGGGGGGGGGGGGGGTCTGAGCTAAAAAGTTTGAAGACCTCTGGCGTAGAGGGATATTCTATCTGACCAATCCGGAGCCCAATTCAGTCCACGAATAGATGGGTCCCCTCTAAACCACACCACCAAGGGCTCTAGTGCTAGAGCGAAGAGCAGCGGCGACAGGGGGCAACCCTGCCTCGTGCCCTTCCCCAGTTCAAAAATTGCCGATCTCCCACCGTTAACCGAAACGCAGGCCAAGGGATTGGTATATAATAAATGTACCCAGGCCATAAAGCGTGGACCAAAGCCGTATCTCTCCAAAGAGGCAAATAAAAAAGGCCATTCCATCCTATCGAATGCCATTTTAGCGTCTAGGGACACAATTACGACATCTTCTTGAATGGTGGAAGCCCTGCCTAATACTCCAAAGAGGCGGCGGAGGTTGAGCGCCGTGTTTTTTGTCGGCATAAAACCGGATTGGTCCGGGTGGATCAGCTTATGTAGGTGGGGCGATATGCGAAGGGTCAAAAGTTTAGCTAGGATTTTGACCTCTGGGTCAAGAAGGGAAATTGGTCGATAGGAACCGCATTGGTCTTGGGGTTTCCCTTCTTTGTATATAACTGCAATGTTAGCCAGACGTTGTGTCTTGGGCAAACTCCCATGCTCTACACATTCATCATACATTCGCAGGAGATATGGACCCAAAACCGATGAGGCCACTTTGTATAGCTCAATTGGAAGGCCACTGGGACCCATGGCCTTTCCAGAACGCAATGCCCCAATAGCTTTAGACACCTCCTCAGGATCAAAAGGAGCATCAAGGTCAGCCACATCCTGAGGGTTTAATCTTGGTAAGGGGAGGGTGGAAAGTAAGTTGGCGGCCTCCTCCTGTGTAGAAGTAGACGTAGGGACATAAAGACGCTCAAAATGATTGGCGAAAATCTCAGCAATTCCGTCCCGGTCACTTAGTCTCTCTCCGTCTGGAGCAACAATTTCAGCAACCCATTTATTGGCCACTTCTCGCTTGTCTAACCATGCCAACAATGTACTGGCCTTATCTCCTATTTCTTAAACCCTATATTGAGTAGGACGATAGTGCGCCCGGGCTGCCTCACTAGCTATATCGTGATATTCCCTCTGCTTCACTGCAAGCCTGTGAGAAGTGTCTGGGGAGGCAGACGCGATAAGAACATGTTCAAGATTAGCATCCCCAATTCAATATCCTCTAGTCGCTTACGTTTTTCCTTTCAATGGCCTGCCACCGCTGCCACTCCACACCCACGAATCACCATCTTATATGCCTCCCACAGCGTTACATCAGAGTCGACGGAGCCCTCGTTTTCTGCAAAATAATTCGACTTGGCCTTTATCAACTTGTCCCGTATGTCCGGAACTCTAAGATACCATGGGTTAAGGGCCATCTCTCGATGAGAGCGGGGAGGAACACCACCATAATGTGCCAGGATCGGGGAATGGTCGGATATACTCTGGGTAAAAAGGTTATGTCACTAAACATTGAAAGCTGAGAGGCTTGGCAGAAGAGATAATCAATACGAGACAGACTCCCATGGACCCCGGAAAGGAAGGTATATTGTCGATCTAAAGGGTGGAGTGTACACCATGTGTCGATCAGTCCTAGGGCCGTTAAAAATTCTGATAATAGTTTCAGGTCACCGGGATGTTATACGGTCCTGTTCTCCGACCAGGGCGGCGTTACGGTCACCCCCTAATATAATGTCTCCCTCAGGTAAATTTAGCAGATGTGGGCCCAGAGTGGTCAGAGTGGAGGAATGAAGTTTGGGGGGTATTTACAGTGAGAGAGCGGCCATTCCAATCCCCGGATACAGTGACAAATCGTCCATCGGGGTCGCGTGTGACTGTCTTAACATAAAAGGGAAGGGAGGATCGTGCAAGGATACCCACCCCCCTGGACCCCCTGGTGTACCCAGCATGAGCAAGTAGTTTGTAGCCCCAGTGATTCCGTGCCTTGTATGTAGTGCCCGGTATGTCTGTCTCCTGAAGAAGTACAAGGTCAGGGGAGTGTCGCTTCAGATATTGCAAGACTAACCCCCTTTTGATCCGATCGCCTAAACCGTTAACGTTCCAGGTGATCAATTTGAGCCGGTCCAGGGATGTGGAGGAAACAGGAGTGTCACTCATTAGGATCTTGAAACAGGAGCCCCATCTCCCACCGGGCCCAAAGAACCATGTTACACAATGGGACACAGCGCAAAAATATACAAGTGAAATCTCTATATGCATCAGCTACTACCGTACAAGTGTGCATGATCATCACGGACAGATTGCTTAAAACATAAAACAAAAAATTTAAAAAACCCTTGTAGAACGCCCTGGAACGCCCCCCCCCACCCTGCCTCCCTGCAATGTGGACTCAGAACTGCCCACCACCCCAATTTGCAGAGCGCTTGGATACCCATATAGAATCCAATTAGAGGGAAACGCTACCCAACCAACGTATCCCAAGATTCGACCCTCTTCCCCCAAAAGAACACTATGCCTGCCCAAAATTGAGCTTAAAGGATCGGACAACTTCAAGTTGGAGTCTATAACCCGAGCACCTCAATGAACCATGGCCCACCATTCCCATTCCCTCCAAAAGTCAGTCTCAGATCAACGAGTGTTGTGGGATAATTACTTATCTAAGGACAGATATACATGGACCAATATGTGATTAACAAACGATTCTTGTCCACAACGACTCAGAAGTGTGACCCAGGGACACAAGCAATGTCACAGCTGCTTACAAGAAGTGAGTCTCAGTGTGCGTTGGATACTTCAAAACCTGAACCGTATGAGTTCAACCAAGTCTCCCTGGAGGACGTTCGGATTCATCTGGGTGTTCCCGGGAAGCAGCGTCCCGGTCCGGAGCTGATCGCCACCTCTCTAGCCAGTCCCAGGTCTCCTCTGGGGACTGGAAGAAGAGTGACTTGCAGTATGCCTGCACCCGTAACTTCGCTGGGAAGAGCATGGCATATTTCAAATTGTGTCCCCTAAGAGCACGTTTGACTTCCAAAAAGGAGCGACGTTTCAACTGCACCTTGTGTGTAAAGACTGGAAAAAAGTTATACTGGACTTCTCTAATTTTAGGGGTGGTCCATTCCTAGCGGCCTGGAGGATAACGTCGCAATCCCGAAAATTGAAGATTCGCGCCAGGATGGGACGATGGGGAGCGCCCAGCTTCGTAGGGCCTCCAGGTACTCTGTGGGCGCGTTCGACGGAGAAGTAGTTGGAGAGGGACCATGGTTGTAAATGATTTTGGATTAAGTCCTCTACGAAAAGATCGGTAGCCGGCCCTTCCACCCGTTCGGGAACTCCCAAAATACGTACGTTGTTCGTCCTTGCGTGTCCTTCCAAAGTCAGATTTTGTCTATTCTAGTAAAAGTGACTTTAGAAAGTCACTAATCTTATGCCTGAAGCCTTAAGTAGCCTTTTCAGAGTTAATCCCCAAATGGCAGCCTGCTGGCCCGCTGCAAGAAGGTGTGACTTGCTCCCAGGAGAGGGACTAAAAATGGCCTTGGGTGGGAAGAGGTGTGACTTCCTTCTGACCGGATGGCCTGGGGGATGTGCTCACCAACCTTACAAGCTTCAAAGCGTCATCCCCTGTCACAGGCAGATGTAACTCACACATAGCCCTGCCACTTCCATTATCCATCAAGTCAGGATGGCACCAACCCCAGGTAGGGGCTTAACTTGTTTCAGAATTGGTTTGCAAGAGGGGTTTCTCATTTCCCTAGATACACCATGGGGTGTGCCCAGAGCTCTGCCTATGGAAACTAAGGTTTTGCCATGTTGGATTTTGGCAGAACGGTGCACTGCGGAATTGTTTAGGGCCAATTCCCTCATAAATCATATTAAGGTAGGTAGGGTTACTCATGGGACCTTTTACCCTTTTTGTCAAGAAGTCTCCCCCCCCACACAAGCTAGAGGAGGGAATAAATATTCATCAGGGAGCCTCCCTCACCTACAAGCTAGTGGCAGGCATAAACGTGGCATCCCTGGATACCTTTTTCAGGACAAATCTGGACCTGCTGAAGAAAGAAGGGCTGCATCTGCTGTTGAACCTGTGGAAAGGGACCCAAAGATCTGAGCCTGCTGTCACTTGTATCCAGGACAAAAAAGTTGACTACGAGACTGACCTCTAGGTTACGTTGTAGGGCAACAAAATCAGCAAGAAGCCTACTTTTTCAAAATCCAAGCTGACCAGTTCCAATCGTATCTGTCCTGGACCCTGCTGGTGTCTGTGTCTTCTGGGAAATTGAGTCCTAACCTCCTATTGGTGCTTACAAGATCCTGGACCCTTGGCTGGATTTAGAGCGCACTCCTCTGACCCTAAACTTGGAAAACTAGACTCTTAAAACTTCTCCACACCTTTTCCTATAGAAAACTAGTGGAGACTGGAACAGCAGCCCTCAACATCGAATTGCTGGTAGGATTCAACTTGCCAGTTTCCCCCTCTGAAAGAATTCTGATTTCCATAAAATTTCTAAGTCCGAAAGTACAGGGACTTCTCCAAGGCTTATGTCGAACAGCTTGCGACCGTCAACGAGACCTTCCTGGGAACAGACTTCTCCTGCTTTGAGCTTCCAGTTGTCGATGCCAGGCTTTCCCACCAGAGCCAAGGATCCGTGCTCCACTAGGCTCTGTCATCGAGGCCTCCATTGGGCCCAACCTGGAGCCCAACCCGCTGACGTTCCGACAATGAGGGCTTTTCTGCAGAACATCAATCAGAAGGTAAACTTCCCCAATTAGGAAAACCTTTTCACTGCACCCAACTGTCAGTAGCTCATGGCTGGCTTTAACTTTTGACTTGGACACGATCTAGTGCGCCCAGATACCCATGATTGGAGTTTTGCACTTTTAGGCACTACTTTGACTTAAACCTTCTAAAAATCATATCTCCGGTAGCCGAAAATTGATTTTTGTCCTCTTGGTATCTATTTGTTAATTACATTTGACTTTATTTTAATACTGGAATGGGATTTTATTGCATTGTATTTTCTACTTTTTAACTGTTTTGGTGCTGATAAATGCTTTACACATTTATCTAAGATAAGCCGTCTGCTCTATGCTACAGCTACCAAGGGTTGAGCTTGGTTTAAAATTAGTGTGACCGAACTGGACTTAAGGAATTGTGACAGTATAAGTTGGTGAGGACTCCCATCCCCTCAAACTAATAATCCACTTCCTGCCAGTGCTAGATAACAGTTTGTTGCACATTTTCAAGTTAATCTTGGATCCTGTTCATATATCTAACACAGCTGTTGGACGACAGTCCTTCATTATTGCTGAAACAATATGGTACTACCTCATTACATATTTGTATTGTTCTTGTCTAAAATATTGCAGTAAATTAATAGGGTCCTCTGTTCTCAAGTGAGTTTCGGCAGATCCAGACGAGGTGTGCTAGGCTTCCTCTACTATAATGATAAAAATTGCAGGATAGATGGGGTTGTAGGTACTCCCATATTAGTGTTGCCTCTCATCAAAAAGACCAAAACGTAGGGGCAAAAAGTATTTCTTAAATCTCATAAGATTGAAGGGGCTAAAAATGTTTATTGGCACAAGAGTTTTTGAGCAAAAGAAGATCACAAGAGCTTAATCTCTGTAGATCTTTAGTTCAAGAAAAATGGAAAATACGTTTCTTTAGGACAGTCTTCAATAAAGATTTTGAAACAGGCTTCTCTCATGAGTGTTCCACATTCAAAACATTTAGATATTTAGAAGGTTTTATGTAGCTCTGACATCTAAGAGTACTGGGCTCCGCCTTCTTCATGTTGAACCAATATCTTGCCAGGGCTCCAGTTGCTCTCAGATCTTGATCAAGAAGTCCAAATTCCAAACAAATTAGGGCTGTACTACAAGATTATGGAAGTTTGAAGAGTAATCTAAGGAAACTGATCTGTTCAATATTATACCAGTTATTAGATACATCAGGGAAAGCTTCAACCTCAGAGGTTAATCAAGAAATAAATTTGCCTTGATGTCATTTAAAAGGGGCATGATTGAGAACCTATCTACATTTCCAGATACTTTTCGTAACCCTGATGTGAGAGAAATCACCTAGATTAGTGTAAGTATCAACATGACATGATGTGAACCAAAGACCATTACTGTAATCTTCACATAATTGATCTCTATCTGGTTATTCTTAAATAACATACAAAGATATTTTAAGGTAACCTGAGTACCAATTATTGAGTGATCCAGGAGGACTGTGTCATTTACAAATCATTTGCAAATAAAATGATGGATGTTTGATGTCTGTTCGGGTCGGTGGGGGACAAGTCCTTAAATTCTTCAGGGTCTCTTTGATGTTAGCTATTTATACGTTGAGAAGTAGTGGGGCAAGAACACGACCCTGTTTAAGGTCTTTTTTTACTTTAGTTTTGCTAGTGATGCTGCCATTTTGCCCTAGTTTGACTTGGACCCAATTTGAAGTTTACAAACTGATAACTGTGTTCAGTATTTTACCTAGTAGACCCCATTGTGATAATTTTAACCAAAGCAAATATTTGTAATGGAGTTGAACGCTATTTTAAAATCAATAAAACAAGCATACAATTTAGTGTTTGTCTGGTCCACTTGCAAATTAACAGACTGATTGTCATGATGTTATCAAGAGTACTGCAGTTGTTCCTGAAGCCAGTTTGAAAACATAGAATTATTTTTTTCCTCTGCCCACAATTTTCAGTCATCAATATTCAAATTTACATAACAGGTTGAGTAATTATCCAAAAGTGCAATTAATCTATAATTTATTGGATCTTGATGGCTCCCATTTTTATATAATCAATCAATCAGGGGTTTATAAAGCGCGCTACTCACCCGTGAGGGTCTCAAGGCGCAGGGAGGGGCGCGGTGGGAGCAGCTCCAGATCAGTCGAAGAGCCAGGTCTTGAGGTCCTTCCTGAACGTGTGCAGGGTTGGGGAGCTTCTGATGTTCACAGGGAAATTGTTCCAGGTATAATGGGTATAAATAGTCCACCCTGCAAGGAAAAGGAGACACATCTTTTCTCATAACATCTCTCAAAAACTTTAGTCATTAATTCTGTCCATTCCTCTGCATTTAATTTGAAAATCATTGATAGTAGCCTGTTTTTTAAATTATTTTAAGATGCAACTCGGTGTAGCCCAATTACTTGGTTGGTCATTTGACAAATGACATCGGACCACTTAGCTGCACTCTGTATCTTATTATCACTGTTCATGTATACCTCCATCCAGAGTCTTTTAAATAGCAGTGTCTGTCAAGTTTTCACAAAGATTAAAGGACTCTATGTTGGTAAGAACTTGTTTTTAAATACTGAGCTTCTTAACACTACAATACAATACAAAGGCATTTGTAGAGCACACAGCTGCTCCCAAACGGAGAGTCCCGGCACTAACAGCAGGACTGCCATATTAGACGGAAAGAGACTAAGCAGTGAACAGGTGGGTTGTGAGTGAAAACCAGGAAACACTAATGCGACCCCCCATATTTGCCACACTCATTGCTGCCTTCTCCCATACCTTCCGATCGACTGCGTAAAACCTGGAAGACACAAAGGGGAAAAAGTCACAAAACTGAAAACAGACTCTCCTTGTTCCATGCAGCCAGAAGGCGGAACCGAGAAGACCAGGAGGCAATCGGAATCCCTGGAATGGGGTGAAAATGAAATCACTGGACCCAAAGAGACAGAGAAGGAGGAAGGAGATAACAGGCGGATCCTGGAAAACCCGAAAGACACTGAAAGCAGAAAGTCAGCAAGGACGTGGATGGAGAACGCCGAGAACATAGACCAGATTGGAGAAGGCCACCCGTGCGATTTGAGGACCGAAGAAGTTGAGCCCTAAAGGAGTGGAGCAAGGAGTGGTGGACACTCACGGAGGACGCGCATAAACTGCAGTCGCAGTATGCAAATTAAAGAGGAGGATCTCTAAGGGGAGAGTCTCAGGTTGGAGACTGGATATGGGAGGTTGGGGGGGAGAATCAGCCCGGTTTTAGGGTTTTGTGGGGGGTTTTTCCTCTTGATTTTTTTGTCATAACAAAGGTCCATGCACATATTGCTGACCTTCGAGAATGGTGGCATTCAGATTAGTCCAGACCTGCTGCTGTGTTTAAGTAGTAGTAAATGCGAATACATAGAAAAAGGGGCATCACTAAAAATGGGCTCAGAGTGCACTAGTACAACTACTGAAGCCCTTCATACTGGACAAAGGTAATTCCACTCAGGGCCAGGAAGCTTTCTTTTTCCTTCTCTATTAGTTGGTGTTATTCTTTACATTCCCCCTCCCCCTCGAAGAAACCACGATGAGAGTGTGAAAATTCTATGACTCTTCAATCAGGAAGAGATCTGTCGGGCTATTTAAACTTTACTTTTTTTATTTTCTACACTGTTTAAGACTCCCGATGTCACCTGGTTGTGGTGAAAGAATCTATCTTGACATTATCTAGACTACATATATACTGTCGCTTTCCTCTTTTGCTTTTTGAACTTCCGGGTGACTCTTCTGGATGAAGAAGACGATCTGGAAGGAGAGAACAGAAGGGGGAAATTAAAAAGAACTCTTATCTTACTGAAAATATCAACAGATATCCTGAAATAGAATTACGCCAACATTAAGAAACACATTCAGCCTACTCACTTCTTTTTCCGCCCATCTCTCCCACAGTTGGTGTCAAAAGTGGGATTGGAGGAAATGGAAGCAGTTGTGACCAAAATGGTGGAAAAGTCAGGAAAAACTTGAAAAGATAATGGAGACATTTTTAGCAGTGGCTGAGGAAGAGAGAGGAAAACTACATATTACTTTAACCGAGCAAAGTCAAACCCAAGAAGCTGTCATAGGAAAATTGGCAGAAGCCCTCGGTCAGCAGAGAAGTCATACTACCCTCCCTTCTGTAGTCATGCAGAAGTATGTCACAAGGAGTACCCTGATTTCTTCTTCTCGAATTCGAAAGAATGGCGAGAGCAGCCAAATGGCTCACGGACAAATGGGGGCAATACCGAGAACCGCTCTTTTCAGGTGACCTCCAGGCAGCATACCAAGCAGCCAATCCCTTTGAAATAACCCCCTATGAGGAAATTAAAATGAGTGTTTTAGTGGGGGTGGGTGAGGAAACGTATAGAATTAGGTTTAGGCAAAGCCCCTTGATGTCCTATAAAGAATAGATATTGGAGAAGATTTATTTAGAGAATTATCTCACATCATTGCACCCTCCCATAGAGAAGTGGGTTTGCCAACATACTCAGCTTAACCTAGACTGAGCCGTAGAAATATTCAGTGCCTTTAACAGAGCTCAAGAGTTAAAAAGAGGTTGAGAAGAAAATCAGTGGAAACATCCAGGAGGATACTATACCAAAATCCCGAGAGACACTTTCCCCTAGGAAAGCAGAAACAGTAACGTTGATACTAGGACTCCTGCCTATACCTCTCAGACCTCCTCCTACCCCAGGTCCCCAGTGCTTTCACTGTGGTATGTTTGGACACATTGCTCGGGTGTGCCCCCAGAAGGAAGAACCCATGAAAGTGGGACTGACAAGATCTCTTATTGTACACAGTCAGGGGACATTCCTCCTTATCATTGTCAAGTATCAGTAAATATGGAGCTTAGAAAGGCATTAATAGATAGGAGGTGCCTGTAGAGCATTATGAGACTCCAAGCTATTCCAGGAGGAGTACAACACACGTCAGGGGTTGCCAATATCCAGTGTGTGCATGGAGACAGTAAGCAATATCCCACTACTGAAGTGTGTATACTACACCAACCATCCACGCCACCGGTCCCTTTACGTTTAGGGTTAATTCCAAGGCTACCTGAACCAATAGTTATAGGCAACAACTGTCCCCATACAGGTAGTTTGATTCATGAAACATGTAAAGAAGGAGAGGAATGGAGGAAAACTGCCCTTTTCTCACGTACCAGACCATGAATGGTCCCAAGGAAGACCCCGAAAACGTAGAAGGCAGAGAAGAGAGGAAAAGAAAGGCTGGACCCGAGTGGCTTTATCCAAAACTAAAGAGGACAGCATTTCGGAACATGACAGGAGGTTTCATGCAGCCCAAAGGGAGGATCTGATCCTACCCGAGGCATGGAAAAGAGCTAGTGCAACAGAAGATCCTAACCAAGTAGGTCCACAATTCTAGCTTCAAAAGGGATTGTTATACCGAAAAGGAAGGAGAACCCTACCCTCACAACTAGTAGTGCCCCAACAGTTCAAAGAGAAAGTTTTGTTTCTTGCACATAGTCGTCTTCTAGGGGGACACTTTGGGGGGGAAAAACAGAGAAGGTTATATTAGAAACCTTTTACTGGCCTGTAATTTATCAACAAGTCTGTAAAATTGCATGGAATGTCCTATTTGTCAAAAAAACAGTAGGTCCTTACCTGTGCGGGTCCCTCTGAGACCCTTACCTGTGATAGAAGAGTCCTTCTCTAGGGTAGGAATTGATATAATTGGACCCCTTCTCCACTCCCATAGTGGATACCAATATGTATTCGTTTTAGTAGATTATACCACACGATTCCCCGAGGCAGTAGCATTAAGACAGCCTAATACTGCTCAAGTAGCTAAAGCTATGATCAACATCTTTTCCGGAGAAGGGTTCCCTCAAGAAATCATAACAGATCAAGGGACACCCTTTATTCCCAAACTAATGAAACAAGTCACCCAACAGCTTAAGATTAAACAAATACGCACTGCTGCATACCAGCCTCAAACAGATGGCTTAGTGGAGCGATACAATGCCACAATAAAAACCACACTACAAAAATTACTAAATCTAAAAGCTCAAAAATGGGAGGATATGCTACCCCTAGTGTTATGTGTTATACGACGCAAATAACAGAAAAGTACATGCTAGTCCTCATATGAGTTACTATATGGTAAACACCCCATACCTTATTAGATATGGCAAGGGAAGAATGGGAAGATGAAAAAGATGAGTCCAAACCACTACTGGACTATGTAACTAGCTTGAAGTCCAAATTGAATCAAATTTGAGATATTATAAAGAACAATTTAGAGCAGTCTCAAGCCTCTCAGAAAATGCAATACAATAAGAAAGCAACAGAACGATCCTTGGAGGTAGAGGATCTGGTGCTGTTAATGATGACTACCTCTGATCACAAGTTGCTAGGCCAACGGTAAGGTCCTTTCAAAAGTCATAGAAAAAGTGACCCCAGTGACTTATCGCTTAGAAATAGACCCCGAAAAAAGAATACTCAAATATTTCACATTAACTTACTGAAGAAATGGGAAGGAGCTAGACCTGCTCTGGTAGGAACAGTGCATACACCAACCCCATTGTATGAGCAGAGTGTGGATCCAGAGTTATCTCCCTCCCACAAACTAGAGCTGAGTACTCATTTGCAACCACTATAAGGTGTATTTTCATTAACACCAGGGAGGACATCAGTAATAGAGCACTCAATCCACACTCTTCCCGAGGAAATGGTACGGCTACTTCCCTACCGTATCCCAGGATCCAGACGAGAATCCATTGGGAAGGAAATATAACAAATGCTAAAAATGGGGGTAATAAAACCATATTATTGTGAATGGGATTCCTCTATTGTGATCATTCCAAAACCTGATGGGTCCATTAGGTTTTGTATTGCTTTTAGAGAGGTTAATACAATTTTGCCATTTGATTCATACACCTATTGATGAAATGATAGCGAGGGTAGGAGAATCACAATATATCAGTACTCTGGATTATTGCACGGGCAAGTACCCTTAAGACATCAAGATAAGGAAAAGAAGGCCTTCTCCACACCAGGGGGTTTATATCATTTTAAAGTGTTCTCTTCTGGATAACATGCAACCCCCGCCACCTTTCAAAGGCTCATGAATTTAGTCCTCAAACCCTGTGAGGCATTTGCAGCCATCTATAGTGATGATTTGGTACATGAAATACATCTTTGTAATTGTTGAATAGTGATACATGGAACACAATTTGTGTATAATGCATATAGGAACTACAATTCCCATAATGCCTCATTATGGGAAACATGAAATATCAGTATAAAAGAAATCAATGTAGGACTTACCCAACCGTGATCAATTCCTTGTGTCGAAACGAATTGGTGTTAGGCGAAACGCATCCGATATCAGCTGACAAATAAAGAATACTGTGGCTTGAGACACGGCTTCGTCATCCTTCCATTCGTGAGGGGATTTGTTGATATATGACCACCAGAGACGTATTCACTCGCACTCTAGGAGATTGTTGTACAAGGCTTGTTTAATCCATTGGTATTACAGCCATCATCATCACCTGTTCACTGGATTAAACAAGCCTTGTAAAACAATCTCCTGGAGTGCGAGTGAATACTTCTCTGGTGGTCATAATAATTGCGGGATCTCGATTCCCTTGCCACATCACCCGCACCGATCGTAAGCGCGCTGTGAAAAGGAATCATTTGGTGGTTAGTTATATATATATATATATATATATATATATATATATTATCTACTGGCGGTCGCCAGTAGATAGTTATAGTTAGGACCTATTTTCCATAGAAAATTCACAACATTCTATTCCCAATAAGTCTGGCGCCGGTTGATGAATCCTCGTGAAATTTTCCAAACTTTTGGCCAGCTCCGCTCCGCTCCTACCCTGAAAGTTTTGTGGTGATTCGTCAAGCAGGGGCAGAGAAAAAAGGGGGGTCCCAAAACGCGTTTTCCCCATGCAATTTCCCATAGGATCTGTTGTCGCAGCTACAGCCCGAACTGCTGAACGGAATGACACCAAATTTGGCAAAGAGGTAATCCTCAGTTCAGACTCGTGCCTTTTGCATAAATGGTGTAAATCTGTTCAGTAGTTCCTGAGAAAATTAGGGTAAAAAAGTTTGTGATATCTATGGCCGGGGAGGATCCGCGCACCCTACCCGCACCGTAAGCGCACCCTCCCCGAACCGAGCGCGCACCCTCCCGATCACGCGCTGAATGCTAATTGGCTGTCGAGTGTCTGTCTACATTCGAAACTAGGAACTGTTGGCGGCCATTTTCTGCCTTGGTAGAAGCGAGGTTGAAGAAGCAAGGGGAATAAGTGTGTAAAACATATAAAGGGGGCAGAGTGAAAATACTCTGACTCTCTAGATCTGCTTGGGGGTCCCAGAAGGACCCCCTGGGGCCCCCATTTTTTAAAAACAAAAACGGCGAAATGCGTGCAGGGTGGCGCATCCTATCGTGTTGGGTGCACGGATTCTCTTGCGTTGGGTGCGCGGATCCAAGGAAAAAAAAATTGAAATTTTTGGGAGATAAATATCAAGCTTAAGTGTTTTGTTCTTGAGTGGCTCTAAAAAGAGCTGTTGTGTTCATTGAGAGTTTTTGGTACTTATAAGTAAGTACCTATACAGAGTCTAAAGTTGTTGAGGAAGACTCTGTTTCCTTCATCAGTAAAGTGTACTCCATCTCTCCTATACATCTCTTGCATATGAAAGTGCAGATTGTTATTGTAAATGGACCCCATTCTATAGTCTCAGAGAAAAGCAGAAACAGATTTATTCACATGTTTCCTAGCTTTCTCAATTTGTGGACAAAAATGATCGGACCAGTTCCATTTCTGCCTTTGGCATATGTTAGAATACACAAAGGCAGTTTTGGGGAAAAGTGAAATCAGTTCTGCAAAGGTGTCCTTCATAAGCATTTCCAGACCTACCCCAGTCAAAGTGCCAAGGTCATTGCCACCACAGTACACTATTATGAGGTCAGGGTGTTGGATATGCATGAAGGATTTCACCAATGGCATCAATTGGTGCCACTTTAACCCTCTCTGTCCAATCCATTTAATGTCTACATTTGGCAAACCTAGGTCTTTGTGAATGCCTTTGTTTTCTGCATACCTTTGGCTCCAGAAAATATAGCTGTGTCCCACAATCCACACTCTAAGCATCTTGAAAGGAGGTCTGGATGCACTCAGATGGTCTCTGTAAATGAAATGGCAGTTTGGAAAGTAAGATGTTTCTAAAATGGTGGCTAAGATGTAGTTTTGAAAAAAGACAAGAAATCATTGGTTGTTTCACAACCTTCTACACTGAAAGGTAGGGTGTATATTTCTGTTTTTTAAACGCATGATTCTTATTGGTTAACAAAATGATTAGCAACATTGTGTGCTGAACTTGTGACCTGTGTGCTCAGTACAGTGTTCCATGACCTGTTTCTATGGTAACGGGCAGAAGGCAGATTGGGGGAAGGGTTGAAATGTATGTCATTTGGAAAGGGTTGAAATGTTTAACCAATAGAAATGTGTGTTTGCTTTTGAATTTATGTGGGAAGTAATGTGATTTGATGTTTACATGTATATGTGTGGAAAATGAGAGGGAAACTTTGCAATTCTTTGGTTTTGCTGAGAGGTGCACAGTGCAGAGATTCTGTATAAGAAAATCTGGTGTGTGACTGATATACTTCTTAATCTACAAAACAACTTGAAAGGTGAGATATTTAATTTTATGGGGATGTATGTAGACTATTTTGATTTTAATCAGACTAATGTATTTCTCCTGCTAAAGTGTAGGGAGTACTTTTTTTGTCTACAATCTTATTGACAGTGTGTGTGCATGTAGAAACAATTCTGTGATAAGCATTTGTGTTTTTCATGTGTTTGCAGACAGATAACTGTGCTGTTTTTATATTTTGGTAGAATTAGAAACCAGTCATTGTTTATGAATTTGTGAAATGAGTTATGTTTCTACACTAAAATGTAGTACTCCTTCTAGATGAAGAAATGTGTTTTGGTATAGTGCAAGGGATAGTGTTGTTTGTCTAGAATCACACAGTGAGTCTGTGTGCATTTGGGAACCACTGTGAGAGAAGCATTTGGTAACATCGTGTATTTGCTGACAGATAACTGTTTTAAAACCTGTCTTGTTGTCAAGTTTTAGTAGCATTAGAAGGCAGTTTTTGCTTATGCTTTGATTAAATGAGTCAGGCGTTGACTCTAATGTGCTGTACTTTAATATATAGATTGTGTGTAGTCCTCTTACCCCTTGCACAGTAGTGAATGAGTTTTGGTAAACTCCTAGGGATAGTGGTGCTTGTCTAGAATCACACTGTGAGTGTGTGTGCTTTTGGGAACCACTGTGAGAGAAGCATTTGGTAACATTATGTATTTTCTGACAGATAACTCTTTTAAAACCTGTCATGTTGTCACGTTTTAGTAGCATTAGAAGCCAGTCTTTGCTTATGCGTTGATTAAATGAGTTAGGCTTTGACACAAAAGTGCAGTCCTGAAATATGTAGATTGTGTGCAGTTCCCTTACCACTTCCACAGTAGTGAATGAGTTTTGGTAAACTCCTAGGGATAGTGGTGCTTGTCTAGAATTACACTGTGAGTGTGCGTGCTTTTGGGAACCACTGTGAGAGAAGCATTTGGTAACATCATATATTTTCTGACAGATAACTCTTTTAAAACCTGTTTTGTTGTCAAGTTTTAGTAGCATTAGAAACCAGTCTTTGCTTATGCATTGATAAAATGAGTCATGTTTTGACACTAATGTGCTGTACTTTAATTTGTAGATTGTGTGTAGTCCTCTTACCCCTTGCACAGTAGTGAATGAGTTTTGGTAAACTCCTAGGGATAGTGGTGCTTGTCTAGAATCACACTGTGAGTGTGTGTGCTTTTGGGAACCACTGTGAGAGAAGCATTTGGTAACATCATGTATTTTCTGACAGATAACTCTTTTAAAACCTGTCATGTTGTCAAGTTTTAGTAGCATTAGAAGCCAGTCTTTGCTTATGCGTTGATTAAATGAGTCAGGCTTTGACACAAAAGTGCAGTCCTGAAATATGTAGATTGTGTGCAGTTCCCTTACCACTTCCACAGTAGTGAATGAGTTTTGGTAAACTCCTAGGGATAGTGGTTCTTGTCTAGAATCACACTGTGAGTCTGTGTGCATTTGTGTAACCACTGTGAGAGAAGCATTTGAGTAGTTCATTTCTTTGAATATGCATAACTGCTTAAAAAATTTCCTGTTGTCAAGTTTAGGTAGAATTAAAAGGTAGTCATTCCTTATGTATTCACCGAGGAACTGTCCTTGCAACACTGTAAACATTCAGTTAATATTCAAGTAGTAATGGAGTGAGGCAGGCCTTTGCACATGCATTGATGCAAATGATTATCTACTATGCATGCAGTTCAATAACCATCTACACAGTTCTCTTTCATACCTTTAATTCCACAGTCAGTATCCATACAATTCAAGTAAACACCCTGTCACTCCCCATATACTCCTCTAGTGACCCATTCAGCACCATGTACTAATGCATTCACTGTGCAAAAACCCAAACACTTATACATTCACCCATGCACTCTCCTTGCAGTACTGTAATCATTCAGTCAGTACCCAAGTACTCATTCAGCGACCCAGGCCTTAGCACATGGACTGCTTCAAACCCCTATCCACTATGCATGCAGTCCTCTAACCACGTACACACTTGTCTTTCACACCTTCAATTTCCTAGTCAGTATCCATACAGTCCAGCAAACATCCTGTCACTCCCTTTCCACTCCTGTAGTGACCCATTCAGTACCAAGTACTAATCCATTCATTGTGCCAAAAGCCAACCACTTATAAATTCACCCAGGCACTCTCCTTGCTGTTGTGGTACTTTGAAATTTGGGACCGCGTAGGAGGCAGGGCCCTACCCCTGTCTATCCCGGTATTAGCGAACCGCGAATGGTCAATGCGGTATGTACAAGTGCTTTGTGTAACGTTTTTAGCTATGAATGCACTGTGTATACGTTATTATACATTGACTTCGTGGGTTCCATCTTAGAGCGGTGGCCATCTTATGGTTGCCCTCACATAGGCTACATATCATGAAGCAAATACGGGCCTTTTAGAGCACATGTGCCTTCCTTTGACTTCTCTGTGACCTGGGCAGCTTGGCTCCGCTGCCCCAGGTCAGTCCGGTCCCACGAGCTCCCCGTCCTACGGCCACCTGTGATTAGCATCAGGGCTTGACACACCATAAAGCCTTTTCATCCCACACGAGCCTCCAGCTAATCTCTTTCACACCTGACTGTTCCTGCTTTATGGCTTGTTTTCCAAACAGGAGATGCTCGTGTTTATTGGGGCCTGTTGATATCTGATGTGGGATCTGAGCCTTGCTGGGTAAATAATTGTGGGCTGGCTTAACTGGAATGTGGGATGGTCATCATGACTCTGCCTTTTCGTTTGTAATGTATACATTTATATGGCCATATCATAAAACAAGGAATGTGTGCCTGAAGCAGGATATTTTGTATTTAAGGAGAAGCCCGTTTCTGTAACTTTTAGCAGTCTCCTGAGAACATACATGCTGTTGTACTTCTCGGATACCTGTAATTGGTCTGCAGCCAATAAACTGATCTTTGACTTCACCCAGAAGACTCTGTGTTTCTGTAGGTCTGAAACAGGAAGAACCCGAAGTCATAGGGTGTGTTCCCCTGCACCGCTGGGCTTAAAATTCCCAGTACTTCAGTTGGCGCCCAACTCGGGACGATTTCAGCGGTACCGGTCCAAGCCAGAGGTTCGTGAGGAGCTTCGTGTGGAAATTCTGGAGGAAGGCCGCCACTTCATCGACCCCTGCATGTCGACGTGGTCCGAAAGTCTTTTCTGCGAGGTTCTCCGCGTCCTGACGGCTACGAAGGACTGCTGCCCTGATTAATCGCCCTGTTTTGGACCCTTGACGATTTTGGTAGAGCGAAACAATCGAGAGAGTCTTCTGGTGACGCCATTGATCATCGATATTCAGTTAAGTATAAGTGGAGCGTCTCCAAGTTTTGTTTGGTATCCTTTGGGATTTTTGGTATCCTTCGGGATTATTTTGATTTGGAGTTTGCAAACGCCAAAGCCAGAGGACTCGTGTATTCACAAGACTATCGTAATCAATAATCCTTTGAAGTTTGGAACTAGACTAGTGAGCGAAGATGCCTGGTGCTAGTGTATTTGGAAGATTGTTTTGTTTGGGTTGTGGAAGGGATTTCCAGTTGGAGGATTCATGTCCGGTTCCTCCAATTGGAACTCCAACTTATGAGCTATATGTAAAACATGGCGTGGGCCCCATTGCATATAATGAAGTATGGATCCGATACACCAGAAAGGACGGTGTTTTAAAATGGCCCCAAAATGGTAGTTTCGATACAGATATCTTAGATAATTTGGAAGTGAAATTGTTTAAAAAGAAAGCCCGGCCGGCGATGTTTGATTCTTTCCGCCTATGGCGAAAGGAAGCCAAACAGAAGGAAATTAAGCTAGCGAAAAGGAATAAGAGAGAAAGAGGTATGTCAGTGATGCAAGCAGCTGTGCAATTTAAAGATAATGAGGAGGAACAAATGAATGAGCAGATGCACAGACAGCGCAAACTAGGGATCGATAAATGTTACCCTGTTTTGTCACAGTGAGTCTGTGTGCATTTGGGAACCACTGTGAGAGAAGCATTTGGTAACATCGTGTATTTGCTGACAGATAACTGTTTTAAAACCTGTCTTGTTGTCAAGTTTTAGTAGCATTAGAAGGCAGTTTTTGCTTATGCTTTGATTAAATGAGTCAGGCTTTGACTCTAATGTGCTGTACTTTAATATATAGATTGTGTGTAGTCCTCTTACCCCTTGCACAGTAGTGAATGAGTTTTGGTAAACTCCTAGGGATAGTGGTGCTTGTCTAGAATCACACTGTGAGTGTGTGTGCTTTTGGGAACCACTGTGAGAGAAGCATTTGGTAACATTATGTATTTTCTGACAGATAACTCTTTTAAAACCTGTCATGTTGTCACGTTTTAGTAGCATTAGAAGCCAGTCTTTGCTTATGCATTGATTAAATGAGTTAGGCTTTGACACAAAAGTGCAGTCCTGAAATATGTAGATTGTGTGCAGTTCCCTTACCACTTCCACAGTAGTGAATGAGTTTTGGTAAACTCCTAGGGATAGTGGTGCTTGTCTAGAATTACACTGTGAGTGTGCGTGCTTTTGGGAACCACTGTGAGAGAAGCATTTGGTAACATCATATATTTTCTGACAGATAACTCTTTTAAAACCTGTTTTGTTGTCAAGTTTTAGTAGCATTAGAAACCAGTCTTTGCTTATGTATTGATAAAATGAGTCATGTTTTGACACTAATGTGCTGTACTTTAATTTGTAGATTGTGTGTAGTCCTCTTACCCCTTGCACAGTAGTGAATGAGTTTTGGTAAACTCCTAGGGATAGTGGTGCTTGTCTAGAATCACACTGTGAGTGTGTGTGCTTTTGGGAACCACTGTGAGAGAAGCATTTGGTAACATCATGTATTTTCTGACAGATAACTCTTTTAAAACCTGTCATGTTGTCAAGTTTTAGTAGCATTAGAAGCCAGTCTTTGCTTATGCGTTGATTAAATGAGTCAGGCTTTGACACAAAAGTGCAGTCCTGAAATATGTAGATTGTGTGCAGTTCCCTTACCACTTCCACAGTAGTGAATGAGTTTTGGTAAACTCCTAGGGATAGTGGTTCTTGTCTAGAATCACACTGTGAGTCTGTGTGCATTTGTGTAACCACTGTGAGAGAAGCATTTGAGTAGTTCATTTCTTTGAATATGCATAACTGCTTAAAAAATTTCCTGTTGTCAAGTTTAGGTAGAATTAAAAGGTAGTCATTCCTTATGTATTCACCGAGGAACTGTCCTTGCAACACTGTAAACATTCAGTTAATATTCAAGTAGTAATGGAGTGAGGCAGGCCTTTGCACATGCATTGATGCAAATGATTATCTACTATGCATGCAGTTCAATAACCATCTACACAGTTCTCTTTCATACCTTTAATTCCACAGTCAGTATCCATACAATTCAAGTAAACACCCTGTCACTCCCCATATACTCCTCTAGTGACCCATTCAGCACCATGTACTAATGCATTCACTGTGCAAAAACCCAAACACTTATACATTCACCCATGCACTCTCCTTGCAGTACTGTAATCATTCAGTCAGTACCCAAGTACTCATTCAGCGACCCAGGCCTTAGCACATGGACTGCTTCAAACCCCTATCCACTATGCATGCAGTCCTCTAACCACTTACACACTTGTCTTTCACACCTTCAATTTCCTAGTCAGTATCCATACAGTCCAGCAAACATCCTGTCACTCCCTTTCCACTCCTGTAGTGACCCATTCAGTACCAAGTACTAATCCATTCATTGTGCCAAAAGCCAACCACTTATAAATTCACCCAGGCACTCTCCTTGCTGTTGTGGTACTTTGAAATTTGGGACCGCGTAGGAGGCAGGGCCCTACCCCTGTCTATCCCGGTATTAGCGAACCGCGAATGGTCAATGCGGTATGTACAAGTGCTTTGTGTAACGTTTTTAGCTATGAATGCACTGTGTATACGTTATTATACATTGACTTCGTGGGTTCCATCTTAGAGCGGTGGCCATCTTATGGTTGCCCTCACATAGGCTACATATCATGAAGCAAATACGGGCCTTTTAGAGCACATGTGCCTTCCTTTGACTTCTCTGTGACCTGGGCAGCTTGGCTCCGCTGCCCCAGGTCAGTCCGGTCCCACGAGCTCCCCGTCCTACGGCCACCTGTGATTAGCATCAGGGCTTGACACACCATAAAGCCTTTTCATCCCACACGAGCCTCCAGCTAATCTCTTTCACACCTGACTGTTCCTGCTTTATGGCTTGTTTTCCAAACAGGAGATGCTCGTGTTTATTGGGGCCTGTTGATATCTGATGTGGGATCTGAGCCTTGCTGGGTAAATAATTGTGGGCTGGCTTAACTGGAATGTGGGATGGTCATCATGACTCTGCCTTTTCGTTTGTAATGTATACATTTATATGGCCATATCATAAAACAAGGAATGTGTGCCTGAAGCAGGATATTTTGTATTTAAGGAGAAGCCCGTTTCTGTAACTTTTAGCAGTCTCCTGAGAACATACATGCTGTTGTACTTCTCGGATACCTGTAATTGGTCTGCAGCCAATAAACTGATCTTTGACTTCACCCAGAAGACTCTGTGTTTCTGTAGGTCTGAAACAGGAAGAACCCGAAGTCATAGGGTGTGTTCCCCTGCACCGCTGGGCTTAAAATTCCCAGTACTTCAGTTGGCGCCCAACTCGGGACGATTTCAGCGGTACCGGTCCAAGCCAGAGGTTCGTGAGGAGCTTCGTGTGGAAATTCTGGAGGAAGGCCGCCACTTCTGTGGAAATATGGATTTTTCTGATCAGTTATGTCCCCTATCTTGGACCCCAACGGTTTCATGTATGAATCACAAGTACATGTATGTTCCCTCCAGTTCCAGTTATGAAGACGCAAACACATGTGCGTCCACCGTCAACATGTCCTCTGTCAGATCCGCCATGAATAGGCCGGATATTCCATTCCTAAGTATGAAAGGCCACCGGCTTTATATGGTTCACTTATGCCATTTTACAGTCCAGGCAAGTAGGCCCTGATTCTGTCATCAAACTCTTCTTGCCTTCTGCCTCTGAAAGCTCCAGTCTGAGCCTGCATCTGTGACCATGAACTTTGTCTCATTCTCTGCGCGGCTCACGAAGCCTGACATCAGCCTATTCTCTGCCAAGAACTGTATTTCACCTTCGAGTTATCTGCTTCGTCCCTGCCCAATGCATTCCTGTCTAGTAGTTTAAGTAAACATTCTTCCAGCTACCGAGCAAAAGGCCCGGCTTCTCTGTTTCTATGCAAGTAATTCATAGCCCTGTTTCCATGGAAGGTTTCTGCCCCTTGCATCTCATATAGACACTTAGACGCTTGTACACGCACGCACAGGCAGTATAGAATAGATTCTGTCCGAGAGTCCTTCTTTTGTGGATAACATAGTTCTTTAAACATAGGATATTAGATATGATTTGGGATTAGGTTGACATAACCCCAGACTTTTGTCTCCACATGTAGAGCTAAATGTCAAGTCCCTTTCTCCCTCTAGTTGCACGTCTATCACACGTCATGCGACTGCGCACGCATCTCTGCCAAATATTTCTGCTGACATTGCAGGATTCTCCAGGTATCCACCCACACATGACAAATTACCCATTATCATCAAGTGGACGCCCACATGGACGCCCACCTTCACGCCTACTTACACGCCCACATGCTCTTATCTCATTCTCTCTTGCTCTTTTGCTTACGTACAATTGAGAAATGTATATATACTGTACTCTGTGAATAATGTTTTGAGAATATTGAGAATACTTTTGAGCCCCTTTCCAGATCCAATTTTGGTGATGGAAATATTCTCCCTTTGACTCGAGTTATTGGAATAAATCCCTTTATGAATCTGATACCACAGACTCAGCCTCTTGCTTTATGCATGATCTTATTTATATACTTAAAAGTCTGAGAGCGTAATATTTTATTTACCACATTATGGCGCCCGAATAGGGACATCTCTTTCCCCACACGCCGGAGATGAAGGTCCAGTTTTGCCCCCTTCCACAGCCGTGATGGACTTCAAGCGCGCACGTCGCGGGTCTTCCCGCCAACTCCCTCAGGCCAACGAAGGGGACAGACTGCGACCAGGCATCCATACGAGGCGGTGAGGAATGCAGATTGTCCTACCCAGAGCCCACCTGCGAGAGAGCTGTGTCCGAGGTATACAGAGGCCCACCAGATTCCGAAGTCCCAAGTCCCGAAGTTTCAAGTCGAGTCCGAAGTTTCAAGTCGAGTCCAGTCCGGTAGTCCGGTCCAGTTCAAGTTCAAGTTCCGTTCCGAGGCCTTCTGTTCCGAGCTACCCGGTGAGTACCATTACCGGGGAGGCGTTTCTGACGTGCACATAGGTTGTGCCGGTCAAGACGGGTTTGGGTACACAAATCCGGTCTGCACTGTTTCAGCAGTGTATCTGTACTGTTTAGCAGTATATCTAGTATGTCAAGTATGCCAAGTAACTAGTTTCCTAATGGCCATCATTATTGTTCGTTGTTTGTTAAAATGTTAAATGTTAAATGTTAAATGTTTTAGATACGTTCTGCATATTGTGGGGTGAATGACTGTTCATTATTGTTCAATTATGTTTGTTTAGTTGTATTAAGTGTGTTTAAGGTTAAGTATCAGATCAGTTCTCAATATGCCGCTCTTTTCAAAGTTAAGACAGATCAAAACTAGAAAAGGGCTACTCGAAGAAGCTGTTCCCATTCCACCTAGGGACACTCCAGGGTACTTTATGTATCATAAGCATGGCCTAGATGCCGTATTATTTCTTGATTTATGGGTGAACTACACCAAGGATTTACCAGAAAGTCAGAGGTGGCCCGCAGTTGGGACATGGGATGCAGATTGCATCATGAGAGTAGAAGAAGAATTATGGAAAAAGATAGCCGGACAGTAACAGAAAGACGTCATTGATTTATGGCGAAAAGAATCGTATAGACGTAGGGAAAAAGCACGTAGACAGGAAGAGAAGAGTAAGGAGAATTCAAATAAAGTTCGAGAAAATATGTTAGTTGAGGAAGGTATCCGAGTATAAGCAGAACAAGTAGATGGACAACGAAACACTCTTATGAAAGAGTAATTTTTGAAAAGTTTAGCTTGAAAAAAAAAAAAAAAAAAAAAAAAAAAGAATTGTGGGTATTTCGAATTTGCAAATTGTTCAAGAATACAGGTTTGTGTTCTTGGTGGTCCAGTGAGCCAATGTGCTGGGTCAAGTCGGTGAGATTATGACCCCCTGAGTGCAAATTGTATGTAAAAATAATTTTTCAATTGAGCGAATTATTGCAGTTTTTATGGAATTGAGTAGTCTTTTTGTCTTTGACAGCTTCAGAGTGAGGAGAAGGTGGGGGCTGTGTAGAGCAGTATGTGATACAGAAATCGGAGACAGATTCTGACCTTGTAGCCAGTGTAGGTGGGGGCCGGTGAGAGGAGCAGAACAGAGGCACTGCTTAGAAAGCTTCTCTGACATCGCATCTGTGTAATGCCTGCAGCCGGAACAACAAAAAAAAGTTGGCTGGCAGCCCAGGCTCAGGCCGCGCTGAGGGGCTATTTTTAACTTCTCTGATAAGACAGGGCAGCTGAGAAATGTAAGTCGAGAAAGATTCCCTTGTTCTATTCTGTGCAAAACAAGTGCCCCGAGGAAATGTCTATGGAGAAGATTTGTTTTATTTTTTAGAAAATGCTATATTGCTTCTGGCCAGAAAGTAAAATGTTGCTCTTGCTTGGAATTTTAAGGGCTATGTGCCTATATAAAAACGATTTTCAAATTCAGACATTTTTGAATTGTGGCCACAAGCTGCCACCAGTTGCATTGGATAAATGATCCAGTGGTTAAAAGTCTGTGAGGAGAGATGAGAGGTGCGTCTTCGTCTGGGACATTAGGGTACATTGTGTTGACGAAGATGCATAGCTCATTTTTATAAAAGAAAACAAACAGGTTCGTGTGTTCTTCGTTTTTGATTATTATTGCTGATTCTGTTTTTATAAAAGAAAACAAACAGGTTCGTGTGTTCTTCGTTTTTGATTATTATTGCTGATTCTATGTGTCAGACTTGACACGGTGATTTCAGATGGGGGTATATAGGGCAGGTAAATGAATTATTGATTATAAGCCTGACAAATTAAGCAGGCCAGAATGTTCGCCTCTGAGCTGTAGGTACTGTAATTGCGCATCGCTGCTCATTTATATATGTTAGTGCAATTGTCTATGCTTTCTGTGCTTGGTATACTGATGGCTTGGCATATGTATTTTATATATGTTTTGTTTTTGTGTTGTATTGACCAGTCTGTTTAGCGTTTAATACCAAGTTCTCCTGTGCAAGTACAGAGATAGTCGTGACGACGGCGATCTTTGCACAGCGCTTGGCTGGAACTTGTTCACAATTACTAAATTTCACAGACGTGATATTACCTTTATCATGCTGTAAAAATAGCAGACAACACGTTATCAGTGTATGTCTAATTGGTGTTGGAGATGAATGAAATAAAAGGAAAAATTATGCAAGACTAAAATATTTTTCACATGACTGCCTTTCTCTTATAGACAGGCAGCCTCGGTCATATGTTTCCAGATTGGACATTAAGGAACAATTATGATCTGTGCACTCGCATCTTAACTCTTGAAAGGCCTGTTTTAAATAAGGACTGCCACCACAGAGTGACAAATGAGGCTCGGTATTTAGGGTAATGAGAAAATATCTGACAGGATTTCCTTTTTAAAGTTTGCTTTAGTAAGCTCATTCTTGTAAGTGGTGGCCCCAAAAGTTGACTTGTTTTTAAATTAGGCTATTTATTGTATAGGTGGAAATTATTGCAAAATGACTGATTTCTTTAGCAGATAAATTATTAATTATCAACATTAACAACTGTTCTTAAACTTGGTTTTCCGAATATTTAGGTAATTTAGCATTCCTATTAGGGCCTACTAGCATTAATATTGACTTCAGGTTGGTGTAGGTTCATGTAATAGGGACATTTGCATATGAGATGTCATTTGGCTAGCTTATGAGCTAACACAATGAGGTTTGTACATTAATTTGAAGGATTTCTCGCCGTTTCAAATACGCTGTGTATCTCCTATAATTTTGCTTACGCCCAGTAGCTACACACAGGGATTAATAGTGTTGACAAGACACAGGGTTTGATAGTGTTTGACAGCAGTGAAATCTGTTTCAGATTTCCTCCTGTCAAAAAGGGGGGGAAGGAGGAGAATATTGGCTTTCTGCTGGCCCCTGAGGAGGTTCGCTTCCCGCTAGCCCCTTAAGAAATTAAGCCCCTTAGAAATTAGCCCCCTTAGAAATTAAGTCGAGGAAATAGGTATGGTGCTTTCCCCTTTTTCTCATGTTTTATTGTGATCTTTCAGGGGAATTAGTTGTGGGCACCGGAACGTATTCAATTGATTTCTGGTTTTTTCCCAGCCCAAGACACAAAAAGACTAAAGTCCTCAAGAACACACTGTGGCATTTGAAGAATTAAAGAGAGCTTTATGTCAAGCACCAGTTTTAGCAAACCCTGATTACAACAAATCGTTTATGCTTTTTGTGACAGAGCGGGATGGAACAGCACTATCTATCCTAACACAAGATCATGCAGGAAAACACGAGCCCTGTGCTTATTTTTCTAGTACATTAGACCCAGTAGCACAGGCTTTGCCTGCGTGCCTAAAATCAGTTGCAGCAACGGCCTTAGCCATAAGACAAAGTGACTTGATAGTGCTGGGCCACCCTCTGACAGTACAAGTACCACACGCAGTAGAGGTTCTCTTGAACCGGACACAAACACAACACCTGACTGTAGCTAGACTGACAGGCTATGAGCCAACGTTATTTCAACCACACATAGAGATCAGACGATGCAACATACTGAATCCTGCTACCCTTTTGCCCTCCAGTACAGAAAGCGTTTCACCACACGACTGTGTTGAAGTAATACATACCGTGACTAAACCAAGACAAGACTTGACAGACGTTGCACTCCCAGACCCCGACCTAACACTATAAGTTGACGGCTCATGCATGAGGACAGGGGCGGGAGAATTAGTGGCAGCATATGCAGTGACTACTGATACTGTAATAATAGAGACTAAAAGAATAGACATATTGTCAGCACAAGCAGCAGAGCTCATCGCCCTGACACAAGCGTGCATAAGAGCTAAGCACCTGAGAGTAAACATTTACACCGATTCTCTGGCGAGAAAGAGGTTTCTTGACCTCTCATGGGGTCAAGATACAGCATGGCCCCATATTCAAGCCCTACTGGAAGCAATACATTTACCAACAGCCATAGCTATCCTAAAATGTAAAGCACATACTAGAGCCACAGATACCATTTCCCAAGGCAAGGATCTGGCAGACCGAACAGCTAAACGGACAGCTCAGACCCCACTAGACATGACAAAGTTACAGGTTCAATAAGTGTCCAAAGCCATGACAGTTAGGGATCCTTCCAAGGATGTACAAGACATACAGACACATGCTACTATGGACGAATTAAAGAAATGGTCGGAACAAGGAGGGGTACTGACTGATCAGGGTTGGATGAATAAGGGCAAATCCACATGGTTTCTTCCTGATACCATGGTACAAGTGATTATAAATACCGCACATAGTCCCACACACTTAGGAGAGAAAGCAATGATAGATAGCTTACAGAATATATGGTTCAACAAGCACCTGCGTGCAGCAGCGAAACAAAAGGTCAGAACATGTATGATCTGTTGCCAATTCAATGCAGGTAAAGGCATTCCGATGGAACAAGGTGGATTCCATCCACCTGACCACCCTTTTGAAGTGCTCCAAATGGATTATATCCAAATGAACAGATGTAGAGGTTACAAATATGTCCTGGTACTAATGAAGCAGGTGTCCCTTCTGTTAGGGTATACCTGGAAATTCCATTGTGTGCGACATCCTGAAGCAGCAGGCCTTGTAGAAAGACATAATCATAATGCCGGTTGCCCTCTTTTACATGCGAATGGTAGCTCATTCTAGAACAGGCTTATCTCCCTATGAAGTGGTCTTTGGTAGACCACCAAATATGTGGGGCACTCCAATGCCTAAAAGATAATAACATGCTGACAGATTACCTGGCTTCCTTGATGTCTGCACTACTCTCTTGTTGTTCGCAGGTTGCTGCCGCCTTCCCTGACAACACCCAGGTCAAAGAATACTCCATCGCTCCTGGATGGAAGGCGCCAAAGTCAGTGCTCTGGACCACGGGGACGGCCGTTAAAGTCAAAGTGCACCTTCACCACTCTTTTACAAAGGAAAAAGACTTTGAACTTGAATTTTGGATTTTGAACACCATTTTCTAGAGGAGACTCCCCAGCAGTTTCCACAAAGCTAAACTTAGATCTAAAAAAAGTCAGAACCCGTTTGATCAATTAAGTCCACTAGGTGGTGAAGCGGTTGAACATGTATTCTGGCTTGCATAAGATCTTGGACTATAATATTAAAAACAAAGAGCAAGATGTGCATCACGATAATATGTATCAGCTTAATACTACATGCTATTTTTCCTCCTATTGCCTCACTCTTATACTCCTCCACTAATGATACCATAAAGCACACATTTAGTGATCTGCCATCCTATGAGCTATCATATCGACTTGCCTTACGCAACAATACCTTTATTCAGATGCTGCACCATTCACATCAGACTAGCAATGCTACAGACTGCTGGGTCTGTGGCCGACTCCCCCCCTATCAGAACTATAAGGGAGTTTTGCCCCTCTTTCTCTATCCGTTCACACACAATGGCTCCTGTGGAGCATGGTTTAGTTTGATTAATTCCCTAGATTCGAATTCCGCAGTTTATCAAGACAACTGGGTATGGGGAAACCTGAACTTAGTTTTGCTTAAAGTCTGCTACCCTAACAAGGAGGGACTTCCCAAAAGAACAGGACCTGATCTAGAACATGAAGTATATGGATTAGGTAATTTTACACTTAACCTCATGATCCTGAACGTTGAATCTGAAGCTACACCAATCTTGCCCGCCATGTCCGTATTCCCAGTAAAAGGGGAATTATGTATAAGAAAGAATGGCTCCATACACATGGGCCATAGTAAATGCACCACTGTAATAAAATTCAGTGATCAAGGCAAGTCTACATTTAGAGCTTCTCGTCATTCCTACTTTATATGTGGCCAGACCGCATATATACGCCTACCTCTAGATTGGGATGGTACCTGTTACATAGCATTCCTCCTACCACCTGTTTTCCTAGCTCCTCCTGATTATCATAGAAATACTCATTTAGTACACAATAGACAGCAGAGAGATCTCCCAATTGTCGATTACACTGAAACAGCATGGGAAAAATACACAGATTTCAATAAAGGTTTCTTTCCCTATATAGGTACAGTTACCAATAGTAAGCTGATACGTAGATTAACCAGAACCCTTGAAGCAGTAGTGAACGAAACTATTTCCGCCTTAGGCAATTTAACAGAAGAGCAGTCTGCTATGCGGATTGTTGTGCTTCAAAATAGTCTTGTCCTTGACGTTATCCTGGCCGATAGGGGCGGAGCTTGTAGGGTCATCAAATCAAGCTGTTGCATTTTTCATACCAGAAAATTCGCCATCTGTATATAAAGCCATAACTCGCCTTCATAAGATTGTAAGCCAGATACACCAGAATCCAGGCACCTGGACTTGGTCCGGTTGGTTTTGGAGTGTATTATCTACCTTTGGATGGAGGGTCCTATCCTTCCTAGGTATTGGCCTTCTCATACTATTCAGTTGCTGCTTATGCCTGCAATGTGGACCAGCGATTTGTGGTCTGTGTGCCACATCGTGCATTCCACATCAAGATTTTCATTCAAGATCCCGGAAGAAGAAAGAAGAACAAATGATGTTATATGAACAGATCAATGGATTGATGAAGATTGATATCTCTTAACGGGCAAGTAGGGGACAAGGAGGGAATGTGGAAATATGGATTTTTCTGATCAGTTATGTCCCCTATCTTGGACCCCAACGGTTTCATGTATGAATCACAAGTACATGTATGTTCCCTCCAGTTCCAGTTATGAAGACGCAAACACATGTGCGTCCACCGTCAACATGTCCTCTGTCAGATCCGCCATGAATAGGCCGGATATTCCATTCCTAAGTATGAAAGGCCACCGGCTTTATATGGTTCACTTATGCCATTTTACAGTCCAGGCAAGTAGGCCCTGATTCTGTCATCAAACTCTTCTTGCCTTCTGCCTCTGAAAGCTCCAGTCTGAGCCTGCATCTGTGACCATGAACTTTGTCTCATTCTCTGCGCGGCTCACGAAGCCTGACATCAGCCTATTCTCTGCCAAGAACTGTATTTCACCTTCGAGTTATCTGCTTCGTCCCTGCCCAATGCATTCCTGTCTAGTAGTTTAAGTAAACATTCTTCCAGCTACCGAGCAAAAGGCCCGGCTTCTCTGTTTCTATGCAATTAATTCATAGCCCTGTTTCCATGGAAGGTTTCTGCCCCTTGCATCTCATATAGACACTTAGACGCTTGTACACGCACGCACAGGCAGTATAGAATAGATTCTGTCCGAGAGTCCTTCTTTTGTGGATAACATAGTTCTTTAAACATAGGATATTAGATATGATTTGGGATTAGGTTGACATAACCCCAGACTTTTGTCTCCACATGTAGAGCTAAATGTCAAGTCCCTTTCTCCCTCTAGTTGCACGTCTATCACACGTCATGCGACTGCGCACGCATCTCTGCCAAATATTTCTGCTGACATTGCAGGATTCTCCAGGTATCCACCCACACATGACAAATTACCCATTATCATCAAGTGGACGCCCACATGGACGCCCACCTTCACGCCTACTTACACGCCCACATGCTCTTATCTCATTCTCTCTTGCTCTTTTGCTTACGTACAATTGAGAAATGTATATATACTGTACTCTGTGAATAATGTTTTGAGAATATTGAGAATACTTTTGAGCCCCTTTCCAGATCCAATTTTGGTGATGGAAATATTCTCCCTTTGACTCGAGTTATTGGAATAAATCCCTTTATGAATCTGATACCACAGACTCAGCCTCTTGCTTTATGCATGATCTTATTTATATACTTAAAAGTCTGAGAGCGTAATATTTTATTTACCACACTTCATCGACCCCTGCATGTCGACGTGGTCCGAAAGTCTTTTCTGCGAGGTTCTCCGCGTCCTGACGGCTACGAAGGACTGCTGCCCTGATTAATCGCCCTGTTTTGGACCCTTGACGATTTTGGTAGAGCGAAACAATCGAGAGAGTCTTCTGGTGACGCCATTGATCATCGATATTCAGTTAAGTATAAGTGGAGCGTCTCCAAGTTTTGTTTGGTATCCTTTGGGATTTTTGGTATCCTTCGGGATTATTTTGATTTGGAGTTTGCAAACGCCAAAGCCAGAGGACTCGTGTATTCACAAGACTATCGTAATCAATAATCCTTTGAAGTTTGGAACTAGACTAGTGAGCGAAGATGCCTGGTGCTAGTGTATTTGGAAGATTGTTTTGTTTGGGTTGTGGAAGGGATTTCCAGTTGGAGGATTCATGTCCGGTTCCTCCAATTGGAACTCCAACTTATGAGCTTTATGTAAAACATGGCGTGGGCCCCATTGCATATAATGAAGTATGGATCCGATACACCAGAAAGGACGGTGTTTTAAAATGGCCCCAAAATGGTAGTTTCGATACAGATATCTTAGATAATTTGGAAGTGAAATTGTTTAAAAAGAAAGCCCGGCCGGCGATGTTTGATTCTTTCCGCCTATGGCGAAAGGAAGCCAAACAGAAGGAAATTAAGCTAGCGAAAAGGAATAAGAGAGAAAGAGGTATGTCAGTGATGCAAGCAGCTGTGCAATTTAAAGATAATGAGGAGGAACAAATGAATGAGCAGTTGCACAGACAGCGCAAACTAGGGATCGATAAATGTTACCCTGTTTTGTCACCCCTTGTGCAAGATGAGACAAAAGAGAAAGAGAAAGATTCCCTAATGTCCCATTTGCTAAGTTCGCCACCCCCGTATGCGAAAAATGCCACAGCACCTCCACAGCTTGTAAATGTGCAGCCCCCAGTGAATATGCCGCAAGCCTTCCCACAGCCGCCAGCTCCTCCTCAGCTGGCTCCTATCCCTGCAGTGCAGCCCTCTCAAGGGTCGCCAGTTTTGTTACCTGTTGCCCCCGCGCTTCCTGCGACTTTGCCTAGCACGCCAGCGGTTTTCCCTGGCGCTCCTTCTTACACTACCTAGGTACCTGTATCTGAATCCGTTTTTCTTCCCTCTGTCTATCCCCTCGTTTTCGCCTCAACTTCTCCTTCAGCACGACAACGACTAGCTAATGTAGTTACTAGTTTAATGTCGCCTCTCTTTGGATCATCTAGTGTGACTCCTGGTTTACAGCGTAAGCAATTGCGCAGTCAGCTGCCTGGTTCTGACGAGAAAGAGGTGTTAGATCATCTGGCGCGTAGGTGGATTGGTTTCCCTTCACTCTATAATGTGGAATCAGTTGTTAACGTTTTTCACCAATGGGATGCCCCAAAACAGAGGTATATCTTTGACAAAATGTGTGAATTCCTCTGTGAGGAATTGGAGGATAATGGTTCAAACCCAAACCCACAGGAATTGTGTCGAGTGCGATTTGATTTTGAAACAGGTATAATTGTGGGTCCCAATGTAGATAAAGCAGTTGCGACGTTACTGTCCTTCAGGAATGGCGATTGTCAGCAATCATTGTTCGAACAGGAACTCCGTGTGGGGAAGAAGGTAAAAGCACGCCAATACCCAATGCGTGAGGTTCCTCCAGTTTGGAGACCTGGTGATTTGGCTGCTAACCCACCTGTTCAGCCATATTTTCAGCGTGTTTGGGTGCATGTCCCTTGGAAACGATCTGAAGTGTTAGCGCTTAAGCAGACATTGCCTGACCCCCGTAAAAACCCTACTGGTTATTATAAGGAGTTATCACAAACTGCAGAATCATGTGTAATGAATCTGGCTGACATAGATATGCTGTTTGGGAATGTAGTTCCACAGCCTTTATGGGGATCCATTCGTAATGTAGATCACGCTGCAGAATTGGGTAACACATGGGCTAATATCATTGCTGCAGATGCTGGCCAAGTTGGTGGTGCGAAGCCTGACCCTTTGGTAGCAGAACTCCCTGGTAGAATTATTACCTACATGAAGACCATAATGCCCGCGATGCACGTAAATTGGGATAAACTATCCGCATGCAAGCAGAAGAAAGATGAGACAGTGTCCGATTTCTTTACCAGGTTTGAAGAAACGTTTATCGACCACAGTGGTCAAGACATGAGCACTGAAGGTGGCCAACGGTTATTTGTTGATAAATTTGTGCAGAATCTACTTCCCGAGTTGTGTAAGAAATTAAAAGACTCAGAAAGTTCCTGGGCTGTTTCCTCTTCAGCGCAAATACTGGATACTGCACAGTAATATGAGAATAGAGACAAAGATGAGAAGGATAGAACGGATAGGAAAACGAAAGAACTGAAAACAAAGGTCCTTTTACAGCAGGCTTATCCGCCACGTGGAGGACAGAATAATTATAGGCAAACCCAAGGTATCTATCAGCAACCCCAACAATTTCAGAATAATCAGCAAATGAATGGGTATTATTAACCACGAATCCCTGTAGGTCCCAACCAATGTTCATATTGCAAAGAGGAAGGTCATTTTAAATATAGTTGCCCTAAATTAATGCAGCGTAACAGTAATGCGTATGGCGCAAGAGGTAGAGGTGGTCAGCAAGCTCCTAGAGGCAGAGGGCGTAGAAATGTTCCCCAGAACGCGCGTCCTCTTCCGCCTCAAAATACGATAAAAAGCTTTGATCAGCAAGCCAATGCAACTGGTAATACAGCTCAGTACTACAATAATGATTATTATGCAGAAGACGACAATGTGGAAGGTAATGATTACTAGGACAGCCATAGACAGAGAGAGGGAGTTGTTTCAGTGCCAGTGGATCAGAGCGGACCTTATGTTAAAGTAACTACAGCAAATGTAACGGAGCCTTTTCTGCTGGATACCGGTGCTGCAAAGAGTTCAATCATGCATTCAAAACTCCCTGGCGCGTCTATGTCTGGCGAAATGAATGTTTCAGTAGTTAGGAACCCGATTTCTAGTCCTATGTCACTTTCTGTTGGACCTTGTGAGCTAAAAGCACCCCTCATTCTAACAACAGGTTGTGGTGAAAATTTGCTAGGATTAGATTTGCTAAAAAGATTGCATGCAACACTATATTGTTCTCCCTCAGGCGATTGTGGAAAGAACGTGGGTTCCTGACTTCGCATGGAGCTAAGATTCAGAATGGCAAGTTGGTGAATGATCTCCTTGAGTCGCTGACCCTACCGTTACAAGTTGCGATTATGAAATGCAGCGCGCACAAGAAAATCACTGATGATGTTGGTCGTGGTAATGCGTTTGCTGATGAAACCGCGAAAGAAACAGCAAAAGATGTGAAGACTCGAATGTATGTTGCAGGCCCTGCAAGATGGGTTGGTGATGTTGGAATGTGTGAAAACACAATAGAGAGTGTGAAGTCCCTTCAAGCTGAAGCCACAGAGAAAGAGTTGAGTAAGTGGAGAGAAAGTACGGGTAAGTTGGATGAGAATGGTTGTTGGATTGATTTGTCAGAACATAGGCGATGGTTGTTACCTGATGCGTATGTGCTTCCAGTGGTTACTATGGCACATGGAATGGCACATATCAGTATGAAAGGAATCTGTAAGTTGTTGGCTCCAGTATGGCAGAATGCTGGAATTCCCAAGTGTGCAGAGAATGTGGTCAAGAATTGTATGGTATGCTTGAAGTACAACCCTGGTAGGGGAACCCCAACTCCAGCTGGTCATTTTGCGCCTCCATCATATCCATTTGAAGTTTTGCAGCTAGATTTTATCCACATGGAAAGGTGCAACAACCTGAAATATGTATTGGTGGTTGTCTGCGCTTTTTCAAAATGGATAGAGGCATATCCCCTGAAAGACAACACTGCTCTATCCACAGCCAAAGCCCTTGTGATGGAATTTTTCCCTAGGTTTTGGAATGCCAAGAATGGTGTGGAGTGATAATGGGAGTGAGTTTGTGGGCCAAGTAATGAAGAATGTGTGTGAGGGGTTAGGGATTAAGCAAAAGTTTCACGCTGCAAATCACCCCCAATCAGCTGGATTAGTAGAGCGCTACAATGGCGCTCTAAAACTCAAGCTGGCCAAAATCCAGGCGAGCTCCGGTCTTAAATGGCCTGACGCTCTGCCTCTAGCACTCCTGTCCACCAGAATCACCGTACACTCACGAGTGGGACTTAGCCCATACGAGGTTATTTTTGGCCGCCCGGCCAATGTATGGGGTGTGCCAAGACCGACGAAATTCAGCGAAATCGAACATCCAGTACTGCTTGATTACTTGTACGAATTGACGGCTAAATTGCGTGTTTTACACCAACAGGTGCACGATACTCTTCCCCAGGCCTCTGAAGCTCCAGGACACCCTATCGACCCTGGCACATGGGTGCTCATCAAGAATTTCCAGCGCAAAAGCAACGATGAGCCCCGTTGGATTGGCCCTCATATCGTACTTCTGTCTACAAGATCAGCTGTTCGATTAAAGGGGAAAAAGAACTGGATCCACGGCGCCCACATCAAATGGATCCCTTTGCCCCTGCCGTATGACCAGTGGGTCCAGGAGTGTATCGCCGATTCTGAAACAGACACTGTACCTCGGTTTGTGCCGTTCAGTGATGCACGCGTAGGAGGCACAACTTCAGCACAACAGAGTGACGATATTTTGCAAGAAGCTGTGCCACCGTCAATTCGATTGGACACTACAGAGCCTGAACTCTTGTTTCAAGATCAGACAGTACCTGGCCATTTTCACTATAACTTAAGACTAAGGCCTATGGACAAATAAATATTCTTTTCTCTTACCTTTTTGTTTTTGATATCATAGCTCTCCCATCTGAAGGACTTTCTTGATTTTTGTTTTTCGAACCACCATCCGGGTTCAGCCGCAGGGTCGCGGTGCCAAGACTTTGGGGTACAGGCCGAAGACGTTAGGTCAACGGTTCTGGTTGGTCTAGGACGTTCCCTGGACCGACAGGCGTACTCCTTAGCAGAAGATACTCACCCGCCGCGAGCGGCACGATTAGAGGATGGAGTTTTTCAAGATGGAGAGACTCGCTGAGGAAATGAACTTTAAAGCAAGAATATGTAAAATAATGAAGAGCAAACGTTTTGTATTTTTATGTCTGTTTGTATTATGTAGTATGGTAGTGTTTACTGTAGGATTTGTATTCTTCTCCTCTCAAGAGCCCATTGCACCCACTGTACAGCCTATACCTCCTCCTACTGTCTCCTCACACTCTTTTCACCCTCTGCCTGAACATGAACAAGCTAGACGATCTGAGTTTGTAAACAACTCGTTTATTCAGCTCCTGCACCAGCACCAACTAGTCATGAATACAACCAATTGCTGGGTGTGTGGGTTAATGCCACATACCATTAACAAGGGTATTCCTTATCTAGTGCTGCCGTTTAGTTACAATGGATCGTCATGGGCATTCCAGACCATGTTTCTCTTTGCACTAGATGCCTACTCCCCGCGACAACCGCGTTCCATCAGACCTAGCACAAATAATAAAGCCTTAATGAAAGGAGTTGCCGATATGAGCAGAGATATCGACGCATACTCATCTATACCCAAGGAGGAATTGAGAGCTTATGTAGGGTGGAACGCGACGGGGTATAGTATTAGTCTGGGTGAAAGACAGCGAAAAGTCTCATCCCCAATCTGGGTCGTACCCCACATAGGTCGGTTCTGTTTACAAGGTAATGGTCAGAATCCAAGAGCTCAACTGGGGAGAAGTGACTGTACTGAAACGTACACTTTTCCATCGCAGTTTTCCCTGTGTTTTTGGCTGCCAAGGGTACATATTTTGTCTGCAATGACCGAGCATATACATGGTTGCCACCTGATTTCTCGGGCACATGTTATATTGCAAATCTGCTACCGCCGACATTTACTGCTGCCTCCGACTATCACAAGACCAGAGTTGTGAGAGGCGTGATTAGTAAGGAGGATACTGCCGGTCAGAAAGCGGGAGACTTCTTTTTGGGTTTCCTGCCATTTTGGGGACCCATGGTCAATAGTAGGAATCTGAGACAACTGACTCGTGTGGTTGAATCCACTGTTAATGTTATGGCTGGTGCCCTTGGTAATTTGACAGCTGAGCTCCAAGCGGATCGCCTCATGACTTTGCAGAACCGCATGGTTCTAGACGTCATACTTGCAGACCGCGGTGGGGTATGTAAGGTCATCCAATCCAGTTGTTGCATTTTCATACCAGATAACGCTCCAACAGTTTATCAAGCCATCTCCAAACTGCATAAAATATCTGAATCCATACACGTAGATAAGGGAGATTGGTCACTGGTGGGGTGGTTCTGGGAACTGATATCTGCTTGGGGTTGGAAGATTCTGATGGTCATTGGAATGATCTTAGCCGTCCTTTTCCTGTTCTGTCTGTGCATACAGTGTGCTCCTGAGATATGTGGCCTCTGTGCTACATTATGTGTAAGGAAACCTGTATCGAGGGACGAGCTAAGTAATAGGATGATGCTACAGCAACATCTCCATGACTTCGTGAATATTGACCTAGACTCGGATTGATGTGAGCATAGTTATTGCCTATGTAAGGGCAAAAGGAGGGTCTGTGGTACTTTGAAATTTGGGACCGCGTAGGAGGCAGGGCCCTACCCCTGTCTATCCCGGTATTAGCGAACCGCGAATGGTCAATGCGGTATGTACAAGTGCTTTGTGTAACGTTTTTAGCTATGAATGCACTGTGTATACGTTATTATACATTGACTTCGTGGGTTCCATCTTAGAGCGGTGGCCATCTTATGGTTGCCCTCACATAGGCTACATATCATGAAGCAAATACGGGCCTTTTAGAGCACATGTGCCTTCCTTTGACTTCTCTGTGACCTGGGCAGCTTGGCTCCGCTGCCCCAGGTCAGTCCGGTCCCACGAGCTCCCCGTCCTACGGCCACCTGTGATTAGCATCAGGGCTTGACACACCATAAAGCCTTTTCATCCCACACGAGCCTCCAGCTAATCTCTTTCACACCTGACTGTTCCTGCTTTATGGCTTGTTTTCCAAACAGGAGATGCTCGTGTTTATTGGGGCCTGTTGATATCTGATGTGGGATCTGAGCCTTGCTGGGTAAATAATTGTGGGCTGGCTTAACTGGAATGTGGGATGGTCATCATGACCCTGCCTTTTCGTTTGTGATGTATACATTTATATGGCCATATCATAAAACAAGGAATGTGTGCCTGAAGCAGGATATTTTGTATTTAAGGAGAAGCCCGTTTCTGTAACTTTTAGCAGTCTCCTGAGAACATACATGCTGTTGTACTTCTCGGATACCTGTAATTGGTCTGCAACCAATAAACTGATCTTTGACTTCACCCAGAAGACTCTGTGTTTCTGTAGGTCTGAAACAGGAAGAACCCGAAGTGATAGGGTATGTTCCCCTGCACCGCTGGGCTTAAAATTCCCAGTACTTCACTGTACTCTAATCATTCAGTCAGTATCCAAGTACTCATGCAGCGACACAGGCCTTAGCACATAGACTGCTTCAAACGCCTATTCACTATGCATGCTGTCCTCTAACCACCTACACAATTGTTTTTCACACCTTCAATTCCCCAGTCAGTATTCATTCACTTCCAGCAAACACCCTGTCACTCCTTTTGTACTCCTCTAGTGATCCATTCAGCACCATGTACTAATCCATTCACTGTGCCAAAACCCAAACACTTATAAATTCCGCAAGGCACTCTCCTTGCAGTACTCTAATCATTCAGGCAGTACCCAAGTATTCATGCACTGAGCCAGGCCTTAGCACATGGACTGCTTCAAACGCCTATCCACTATGCATGCAGTCCTCTAACCACCTACATACTTGTTTTTCATACCTTCAATTCCCCAGTCAGTATATATACACTCCAGCAAACACCCTGTCACTCCCCTTGCACTTCTCTAGTGACCCATTCAGTACCATGTACTAATCCATTCACTGCGCCAAAACCCAAACACTTATAAATTCACCCATGCACTCTCCTTGCAGTACTGTAATCATTCAGTCAGTACCCAAGTACTCATTCAGCGACCCAGGCCTTAGCACATGGACTGCTTCAAACCCCTACCCACTATGCATGCAGTCTTCTAACCACCTACACACTTGTCTTTCACACCTTCAATTCCCTAGTGAGTATACATACAGTCCAGCAAACATCCTGTCACTCCCTTTGCACTCCTCTAGTGACCCATTCAGTACCAAGTACTAATCCATTCACTGCGCCAAAAGCCAACCACTTATACATTCACCCAGGCACTCTCCTTGCTGTACTCTAATCATTCAGTCAGTACCCAAGTACTCATGCAGTGAGCCAGGCCTTAGCACATGGACTGTTTCAAATGCCTATCCAGTATGCATGCAGTCCTCTAACCACCTACACAGTTGTCTTTCACACCTTCAATTTCCCAGTCAGTATTCATACACTTCTAGCAAACACCCTGTTACTCACCCAGTGTGTCTCCTTACAGTACTGTAATCATTCAGTCAGTTAGCATGTAGTCTTTTAGTGAGGTAGGCTTTAGGGCATGAACGGCTTCAAAGTAGTATGCACTATGCATGTAGTGTTTTAACCATCGTCACACTTGTGTTTCGGGCTATAGTTTCTTTGTCAGTTTTTATATAAAATGTGTTTGTACAGTAATGGAATAGCATCAATTTGAAAGTTATTAATATACATTTATTTGTGATTCTTTTTTACAGATACTGTTTTTCAACGTTAAAATACAGAAATCATGCCAGAAAAAGAAAAGAACAGAGACAGGAGGATTATTTGAAGAAACATCAACCCAAAATTTTGAATGTACAAGATAATGTGGCTAAAAGGAAAAAATCTTCTGGTAAGATCACAAAGCAATTTATTAAAAATGTTTGTAGGAGCAAACAGAATGTACATAATGCTGGAACTACTGAGAATTCTTCAAGTAAGAAAAAAATTAAAAATAAGAGGAAAAGTAAAAAAGCAAATGGTCAGTCAAAGGAGATAAAGTATGGTAAAAGAAGGCAAAATCAGTATAAGGAATTACGCAAAAATATATTTTACAAGAGAGTAGTGCTTAATTTGCTGAAAGATGTGAAGAAATATAAAAAGAGAGCTTTATTTTATAAAAAGAAGAAGCATATTGAAAAAATTGTGGAAAAGGCTTTTGAAGTAAAAAGGAAACTGTTTATTTTAGTATTCAACAGAATTCGATCACTAGATAACCAATCCATGTAATGAAGGCCAAAAGTAGGAGGAAAAGAGTTATTAATAAAAAAAAAAATTGTGATTTTTTTTGGGAGAATGGAAACACAGTTCCAGTTCAGAGCCTTTTTTTAACCAAGAGAGTTAGTCACTGAGCGAAAAATTATTGTATGCAGTTGACACCAGTGGTAGAGGTTATGAGGTTAGCGACGGTTGTCCAATTGAGAAAGAGAAAATGGTTGAAAGAAATGCAGAAGAAGTGATAGCTGATGAAGTTTTAGGGAGACGTGCTAAAAACCCTGTGTACACTTGGGATTGCAGTAGTATTTGCAGTGTACGACAGGAATCTATTGAAAAATTATGTCGTTTTTTACGAGACTATACTACAAAAAGTGTAAAACAAAAGATTAAGCTGTTGCAAGGACTAGACCCTTGCAGAGTGAGAAAACATACTGGTTTGCAAGGTCATTCTCTGGCTTGTCTTTCTAGGAAAGTTTGTCAAAGTGTTTTTCACCATTCCAGAATGCTGGCAGTACATCATACTCAAATGCGGAAGTTAGTGAGAAGGTTGTATTATGCAAAAAGTCCAGCACTAAAGTTAAGTGAGTTGAACAGTGCTCTTTTGCGAGGGTCAGTATCAGATGTGAAGCAGGTCTGTGATGATATTGAGTTTTGTTACTTTGGTCCTCAGCAAGAGTGTGAAGAAACTGACACATTAGTAGAACAAAATGTTGAAGACAATGTACAACCCGTAATTACAGAAAAATTTGAGGATGAAATCACAAAGTTTAAGGTAATTTCAGGTGAAAGACCAAATGTTTCTTGTATTTGTTGTTGGCGAAGTCACTATAAAAATCAGACTAGGGGTGTCAATCTGTATTTAAAAAGTGAAATAGAAGATAATGATAAGTGGATGGAATTTGCAACTTATTTGTTGGTAGAGGATTGTTTTGATTTGGGATCTGAGCAGCGTATTTGCAAATATTGTTATAACAAATTAGATGAGAATAAAATGCCTGCTAGAGCTGTTCATAATAATCTAGAGTTGGTTGCTATTCCTCCAGAGCTGATAGATTTAAATACGTATGAGTCTATTCTCATACAATGTGTTCACCCGTTTCAGGCTATTGTTCGTATGGAGCCCAAAACAGGTAAATTACCTCCATCAGAGTTGCAAAGAGGATTGAAAGGAAGAGTTGTGTATTTACCGTTAGATTTAAGGAAAAATATTGAAACTATTGGTGTAGACCATGCAGAAAATGAGCCACTAGTCATTCTAGTTAATGGTGTTCCTACTAAGAATAAGAAAATTTGGCAAGAGTTAGTGGATGTTAGAAAAGTGCAAAAGGCATCATTGTATCTGTTAAAAGTACTACAGAAATGTGTTTGTAGGAGAAGAAGAAATAGATTTTGCCGAAGATGCTGAAACATTAAGTGGACAAATAGAAAAAGTGGACATGTCCAGATGTGAAGAAATCTATGAACATTACAGTGTACATCCACTTCATTCCAAAGAGGTGATGGGGAATACAATTGAGTTGTTTCAAATGAAAAAAGCCACAGGAAGTCCCATGAGTGTATGGGAAGAGAGCTTGGAAGCTCGTTGTTTCCAGCAGTTGTTTCCAACAGGAAAAGGTGGACGATATGATGAACGTCCTGTGCAGATTCCTGCATCTGAACATCGGACAACAAGATTATATGCAGAAGATCCAAGATTTCGACAGTGTATCCCTTATATGTTTCATCTTCTGTTTGAAAGTGACTTGTCTGGACTTTCATATGCAGTAAATCACATTTTAAAAACTGGAATGCATCTTCAAAATGTAACTGCAAAGGATTTTATGGATAAAGTGCATCAGAGAGATGATCATTTAGAATCTCAGTTGATTAATCTGATGGCATGTCAGCATGGGACTAATGAATATTGGTACCGTCGACATGGAGAACTGAAATGTATGCTACGGAACTTGGGAACTCCCACATGGTTTGTTACACTAAGCTGTGCTGAGTATGCTTGGGATGATTTACTTGAATTTCTTCGAGAGGCAAATTCCAATGTAAAAAATATTGAATACAAGACACCTGGAGAATTGTGCTCTTTGGATCCTGTCAATGTATGCAGATATTTCAATCAGATTTGAAGCTATGATGTCTTTCATCTGCAATAAAAAGAATCCTCCTCTTGGAGAAGTTGTGGATTTCTTTTGGAGAAAGGAGTATCAAGCAAGAGGTGCTCCTCACATACATATGTTGTTATGGATCAAGGACGCCCCCAAATTTGGAACAGATTCAGATGAAACTGTTTTGTCTTTTTTTTTTTTTTTTTTTTTTGTTGAAACCGTTTATTGCAATCTCAAATATATACAGGTATGGGCCTACAACCTTCCGGCCGGCCGCTAAAGTGACAGAAGCAAATGACATACATACAATGAGGCACTTGGCTTTGCAGAGACGATAAAGCAGGAGGTATCAACAACGTGGGCCACATGACTCTGAGCCCACAATACGGTTTCGTTTTATACAACACAACAACATAAAACCACACCCGCAAGGCAACCCGCGATCGAAAATGACGACACGTGCTCCTCAAGTGGGGGACCCCAACCATCCAAAGAAATCCAGAGAGGGGAAGGGAAACAGATCCGGGACTGGGAGAACAATGTGCCCGGGGCTGAGGGAGGGGGTCAACTAGGGGGATGGAGCTGGTGAAGCGGGAGGCAACAACGGCGGCTCGCAAATACCCCCGCGGTAGGCGTTCCAGGGGCCCCATATCTTCACCCATGCCCCAGGCTTACCCCGCGCCACATACACCACCTTTTCTCGGAACATGCACCAATCCATGTGTTCTTTCCAGGCCGACACCGCCGGGGGCCTCTGGGATCCCCACAGTTGAGCAATGTCACGTTTAGCTATCATATATCCCAGAGTCACCCATCGCGTCTGCGGAACCGAGTAATCGGTCGGTTCCCACACATTCAGCAAGCATCTCCTCGCTTCAGGCAACAGCGCGACATGTGTAACCGCTCGCAGGACCTCATGCACACCACGCCAGAATCGCTCCACCCTCGGACATTCCCACAGAATGTGCAAAAAAGTCGCCAAAGCACCACACCCACGCCCACACAATCCATCCTCGGCATAGCCCATACGCAGAAGCCTTGGCCCCGTCATATACACCCGGTGGAGTATCTTAAGCTGGACGAAGCGAAGGCGAGCCGGGATGGCCACCTCCTTCGGAGAGGCCACCGCGGAAATCCAATCCTCGTCGTCCAACTCCAGCCCATCGGCAACCCAAGCCTCGCGGAGGCCAGTCAGTAAGCCCGAGCGGTCATTTATCAATTTCTTGTAAATGAGGGAGATCGTGCTGTCCGGAACGTGGCCATCTAGCACTCTATCCTCCAGGGGGGAGGACTCCGGGATGGAGGCCACGTCTGGGAAGACGGAACCCAGTGCGTGACGGACCTGCAGGTAGCGAAAGTATTCACTGCCCTGCAGCTGAAACTCCGCCTGCAGCGTCTCGAATGTTTTGAATCCTCCCCTCGTCCAGAGATCTCCCACTGTACTGATGCCTATCATGTCCCACCTCTCGAAGCCCTTCGAGGTCCACAAAGAGCCCAGCCTCTCCGACGCATACAACGGTGACGCCCGGGTCAAACGGTCCTTCCATCCCATAGCTGCATTAGCCGCGTGCCATACTCGCACCATGACACGCGTGGGTCCCGTCAAGCGGGAATCGGGCACGCTAGTGTAGAGCGCTCGATTGTAGTCGCCACCGGGCAGGAGCATTTTGTCCATTTCAAATGCCGGGTTTAGGGCGGGCCCATAGAAGCTGTGATTAATTGCAGCTAACTGGGAGGCCCAGTAATACCGCTTAATATCCGGGAGGGCAATCCCTCCGTCGTACCACGGGAGCGTCAATTTTGCCAGGGCTATACGCGGCCTCCCGTCCCAAAACAGACGGCGCTGTAAGCTTTCCACCTCACGGAAGTAGCGCGCCGGGACCAAGTCCATAGTGTTCTGGAGAGCGTACAGAAAGCGCGGCAATGACATCATCTTGAACAATGCCGCCCGGCCGAGCGGCGAAAGCGGCAAGCGCCGCCAGCGCGCGACGTCCTCCTTCAAGCGCTGGAGGGGGGGAAGCAAATTTCGCTCGTAGCGGGCCACCGGGTCCAGCGTAATATAGACCCCCAGGTATCGAAATCCCTGCGAGGCAATCTGGATCGGACAGCCCCGAGGGAGGACAGGAGCCTCCCCGGAAAGCACATAGACACAGGATTTAGCCCAGTTGATGACAAGGCCTGAATTACGGCCAAAGGAGCGCAGAACATCGACCAGGACAATCAGTGATTTGCGCGGGGAGGCTAAGTACAAAAGGATATCGTCAGCGTAGAGGGACACGCGGTCCTCATACTCGGGGGTCCAACGGAGACCTCGGATAGAAGGGTGCCACCGCAGCCACTCCGCCAAGGGTTCCAAGGCCAGTGCAAAAAGGAGCGGCGACAGGGGACAACCCTGTCGCGTGCCCCGTCCCAGCACGAATGGGGCCGAGGCTCGACCATTCACCACCACCTGTGCCAATGGGTCCGAGTACAACAATTTGACCCAACTGATGAATCCCGGGCCAAATCCAAATTTCGCCAGCATCGCCCAGATGTAGGGCCATTCGAGCGTGTCGAACGCCATGGTGGAGTCCAAGGACGCCAAGATGGCCGGCTCCCGCACGAACGGAACACGCGCGAGCACCCCGTGCAAGCGCCGCAGATTAAGGGCCGTATTGCGATGGGGAATAAAGCCGGACTGGTCTTGGTGGACCAAATCGCCCACCACGCCGACCAGCCGGTTGGCGAGCACCTTGGCGAGGATTTTAGGCTCCGCGTTCAAGAGCGAGATAGGCCGGTAGGATGTAACCCGGTCTCGCGGTCTCCCCTCCTTGTGGATAACCACGATGGTAGCCAGATGCTGGTCCGGCGGGAGGGAGCCCCGCGAGTGGGCCGCAAGGAACATTGCGCGGAGGTGGGGTGCCAGTACATCCGGTCGCAGTTTATACAACTCGATAGGAATGCCGTTCGGGCCCATGGCCTTGCCAGAAGCGACCGAGCGGATGGCGAGGGCAATTTCGTCCGAGGTGGGGGCGGCATCCATCAACTCCCTGTCCTCCATTGAGAGGGAGGGCAGCGCGATGTCACGCAGCAGGGCATGGGAATCCTCCTCCGGGCAGGGAGAAACCGGGGAATATACCTCGCGGAAATAATCCGCGAAGCAAGAGACAATGCCTTCCGGCTCAGTAACACGTACACCATCCATTCTCTCAATCAGCGGGACCACACGACTAGCTCTCTCCTTCTTATCCAACCACGCAATCAACTTGCCAGCCTTATCACCCACATCATACAATCGCCCCTGTTGCTCTCTGCTGAGGCCCCTGGCCGCCTCCGTGACGAGGGACCTATAGGCCGCCTGCTTAAGGTGTAGAACGTGCAGCGCAGCGTCAGTCACCCCACTCCCCAGATCACCCTCCAGTTCAGTAATTTCGGCCTCCACCCGGGTCACCTCCTCCTGTGCGCGCCTCCGGGCATGGGAAATAAAGGAGAGGGCCTCCCCTCTAAGCACTGTCTTGAAAGCCTCCCACAGGGAGATGGCCGACGGGACAGACCCCACATTCTCCTCAAAATACCGTTGCAAGGATTTAATCAAGTCAGCACGAATAGTGGGGTCGCGCAGGTACCAGGCATTGATTGGAGCTACCCTGCCCTCCCCCCTCGGGAAGACATCAAAGTGCAACAGGAGTGGGGAATGATCTGAAATACCCCGCGCCAGATGGCGCACCTCCCCCACTCTCCCGGCATAGGCCGCAGGGACAAGGACATGATCAAGCCGCAAAAGGCTACCATGGGCCCCCGAATGGAAGGTGTATTGCAGCTGAGTGGGATGCTTTAGACGCCAACAGTCCACCAATCCCAGTGTGTCCAAAAGGCCAGACAGCCACGCTTGTGCCCGGGGGAGGTCCCTAGGGGGATAGCGATCCATAGTCCCAGAGGCCACCGCATTGAAGTCCCCCCCAACCACCAGAAGCCCCCCCGGAAGGTCAAGCAGGAGGCGTCCCAGGTCCGCAAAGGTGGTGGACTGTAACCCCGGTGGGACGTACACTGAGACAAAGACGACTACTTTGCCCTCCATTCTCCCCACCAAGACAGTGTAGCGTCCCCTCTCATCATGGCGCACCTCGTCTATTTCTAGCGGGAGCGAGGTCTTGACCATAATGCCCACCCCTCGTGAGCCTGATGTGAAGCCCGAGTGGGCCACCAAACGATAGCCACGTCGATTCATGGCACAAAAGGAGTTACCAATGAGGTGTGTCTCCTGCAAAAAGACCACATCAGGCGAAATCCGTTTCAGATATTGCAGGACCACACCCCGCTTAATCCTATCACCCAGTCCGTTAACATTCCAGGACAACAAAGTCAGGTCCCTACCCCCCATCACATACAGAAGCCATCATTTGTCCCCCCGAGAGCATCTCAAAAACACCAATACAATGAAGGGTTTGCCTTGCGGTAGAAACGAACCACACCCCACCCCAACCCACCCATCCCAACAGAACTCCCCCCACCCTGCACCCCTGCATGAGCCCAAACAGCCCCCCCAAAGTGCAGTGTGCCTGTCGCCCCATAGAAAGAAAACTAACTAGTCCCCCAGAGGAGGAGGGAGATCCCCCAAGAGACCCCACACGACCTCCACAGGAGGGGAACTTACCCTAACAGTCAATGGTGACAATAACACAGTCCAGAGCAAGGCTTACCATTAGTCCCTCAGTCCTGATCCGGTGGGCCCTCCCCACCAACCGCTCCCCCCCCCACCCCCCCGGCCCCGATCTCCGGGCAAAGTGTCCAGCCAGTCCCCGGCCGCCTCGGGACGATCAAAAAAGTGCGTGCGGCCATCCACCTCCACCCTCAGCTTAGCCGGAAAAAGCATCGCATATTTGAGATTCAGGTCCCGTAGGCGACGTTTGACACCGAGAAAGCTCAGTCTCTGCTTTTGGACCGCCGGAGTAAAGTCAGGATAGAAATTTATATCCATATTGTCAAGTCTGACCGGCCCTTGTAGCCTGGAAGTCTGCAGGATAGCGTCCCTGTCCCGAAAATTGAAAATCTGGGCGATGAGAGGCCTTAGGGGGGCTCCGGCCTTAGGCCTACCCCCGGGGACCCTGTGGGCACGTTCCACTGCAAAGAATTTACTCAGCCCCCGAGGCTGGAGATGGGTGAGGACCAAGTCCTCCACAAACAGATCCGCTGCCTCTGCCTCGCGTCCCTCCGGCACCCCGATAATGCGGACGTTGTTTCTCCGGGCCCGACCCTCGGAATCCTCCAGTCGACGATGCATCAGGGCGCTCGCCTGGCCAAGCCTGCGCACCTCCTGTTGGAGGGCCGCCACGTCAGATGTGAGGCCCGAGGTAGAGTGGGCCAAAGAATCGACCCGGTCATTTGTTTTTGACAGATCGGCTCTCACGAGGCCCACGTCCACGAGGACCGAGTCGATCTTCTGCGCCAGAGTGTCAAAGCGCTGGTCCACCGAGGCCTTCATCTCGGCGATGGCGCCCATGACGTCTCGGAGGGTCAGGTCCGTGGGCAGAGCAGGAGCATCAGTCGGGCCCGTAGGGGACCTACGCAGCGCCTCTGGAGATCCCTTCTGGAGGGTGTAGCGGTCCATGTTGTTGGATTGATGGGCCGCGCCACGACGGGTCGACTTCACCTTAGCCCGGTCGCCATCTTGTTTTGTGGCCATGGTCGCGGTCCCCAAATCGAGCCAATCTCCTCAAAAAAGGGGGTAGACAATCCCGTTCAAGGGCTCTGGGGGGGGGGGCGACCACCGCTCCGCAGGACGGACCGCAGCCGGCGGGCCGGCAGGGCACCCCAACGAGGCCACACCACCGCACACCGCTTCGCGACCCTACCTCGCCTGGCAGCAAGGAGGGCGCAAAAGCGAAAGTGAAAGTGCGGGGTGCGCGAGTCGCCCAGCCTTGCCCGCCGCTGTTATTCACTTTGTCGCCGGATCGCCCCACAACTCCAGTACGGGGGGCCGGTGTGGAGAAGGCCGCAAACCTTAATCGGTACTCCCGCCGGTGTCCGAAGTCCGAATTGAAAACGGAAAACGGGCGTCACCTCAACTCGGGTTCACAAACACAGTCCCCTCATCTAGGACAGGATTCGGTCAGGATTTATGCAGGAGGTCGCGGAGGTCCTCGGGAGCCTCGCACCTACGCGGCCATCTTGGGTGCGCGCTAGGCTCCTCCCCTCAACTGTTTTGTCTTTCATTGAAGATTATGCTACATGTGCTCTTCCCAATAGCAGAGAAGATAAAAACTTAAAACAACAAGTCTTACGATTTCAAAGCCACAGGTGTGGAAAATACTGTCGACGAAAGTACAAGTCAAAGGATAAGTTCTATACCAAATGTCGTTTTGGATTTCCACGTCCTGTATTATCCAAAGGAAGAGTGAACAGTTTTATGTCAGCTATGCGACATACAATCACAAGAAAGTCTCCGAAAAACACCTACAACTTAAGAAGAAGCGAAGAATCGAAATACATAAATGACTACAATCCAGTTATTTTATCCATGTGGAACGCTAACATGGATATTCAGTATGTTACGGACAATTCCATTGCTGTTGCTCGATATGTAACGTCTTACATTACTAAATCAGAAAAGACTGAATTGAAAGAAATGTGGGAAGAGATTTCTCACGAGAAGACTCTAAGTAAGAAATTATACAGTTTCAGTTTGAAGATGTCATCGCATCGTGAAATTGGAGCATATGAATGTTCAGATCGGTTATCATCTGCAAGTCTATATTCCAACAGTAGAAGAATCATTTGGGTGAGTCTAGGTCTTGCAGGAATGCGAAATCGGGTACTGAAATCTGTTCAAGAAATTGAATATTTAGCAGAAAATGAACCAGAAAGTACAGATATTTTGAAAATGAATATGTTGGACACATACTACCCAAATAGAAGTCATCATCTTGAGAACATTTGTCTCTATGAAGTGCTGCAAAACTACACTTTTAAACAGGAATACTACAGAGAACATCAACAATGGAAAATATGCAGTGATTGGTTCTGAAGGATGCCTGGTGAAACAAAGGAAAAGAAATGTAATTAATCACAGAAAACTGAGTTGCGACACTGCTGACAAAAGGGAATTTTACTATTTAGCCCTTTTGCAAATGTTCAAACCATGGCGTTCAGAACTGGAATTACTTGGAGATTTTCCCAGCTATGAAGATTCATTTAATGCTTCTAAAGATAGCATACAATGCAGTGCTTTCACAAATTATGTCAAAATGTTGAATGATGAAATTGATCAAGAAGCTACAATTGCAGCTGAGATTGCTAGAGACAGTTCTCAAGACAGTCAAAGTTCTGCTGCACTGAGTCAAGATCCACTAGGACAATCAATTGTTGAAAATGAAGCAGCAATTGCAATGAATGAGGTGGAAACAGCAATGTATCAAGCTCAAGGAGATGCAATACAGTTAGGAAACTTAGAAAAGAACAACTAAATGTTGAACAGAAACAAATATATCAGCAAGTGAAAGAGCAGATTGACCATTAATTACTTCATGAAAAGAGAGGGTGCTCATGTACATCATTTCAACCTATCCGAATGTATGTGAGTGGTCAAGCTGGAACAGGAAAACGTTTCTTAATTGAAGTAATTACAAGTTATCTGCAGAAAACAACTGAGTCGCATTTGTCTTGTATTGTCACTGCTCCAACTGGGTTGGCAGCACATAACATTAAAGGGATTACTTTACATTGTTTACTAATGCTGCCAGTAGAGCATGAGAACAAATTGGAATACCACAAGCTATCTGGAGAAGCTTGTTATGAAGTTTCAAGAGTCCTGAAGAAAATGAAACTTATCATTATTGATGAGGTGAGCATGGTCTCAAACTTGATGCTTGCCTTTGTGCATTTAAGAATGCAGCAAATTCTTAAAACAGAGTATGACGTGTTATTTGGAGGAAAACACGTCATAGTTTTTGGAGATCTACTGCAACTGACTCTGGTAAAAGGACAACCGGTATTTAAAATACTAGCCCATGAAGATACCAGAAAGTCTCTTGGCAGTGTTGGTAATGTGAACATTTGGACTCATTTTGAATACAAAGAACTGACAACAAATATGCGACAGGCAAATGATGCTGAATATGGAAGTATTCTTCAAGATATAAGAATTGGAATTCTTTCAAAACAAGGCAAACAAGCTTTGGAGAGTCGATTACTTTGCAATGTCTTTCCAAATGAAAATGCAGTTCCTGCAAAAGTGTAAGTGGAAATTGCTAAAAATAATTCAGTGATTTGCTTAATGCCAACACTGCGCGAGTGTTCCATATTCAACGAAGAACTATTGAAACTGGAAAATGAGGAAATTGTAAAAATGGAAGCCATCGATAAAATACAGCATGAAGGAATCATTATTATTTTGAAGGGAAAGTTGAGATCAAAACTGGATTGTTTAGAAAAAAAATATCTAAAACTGCTGGTTTAGAAAAGACACTATATGCGTGTGTAAACTGTCGGGTAATTTTAAGGCGTAATTTGGATGTAGAGAAAGGTTTAGTTAATGGTGCAATGGGTAAAGTGGTGGATTTTGTGAATTATCAGAAAAAAGAAGGAATTGAATTTTTAAAAATTAAATTTGATCAGATTGATGAAGTTAAAGAAATTGGTCGTTGTTCAGTTCGTTTTTTGCTTGTTAAAGATTTATATGTCCGTAGGAAACAATTTCCATTTTCTTTGGCATACGCAGTGACTATTCTTAAATCTCAAGGATTAAGTGTAGACAGTGCATTGGTGAACATTGGATCTACTGTATTTCAAGAGGGTATGGCATATGTTGCTTTGTCACGAGTCAGAACATTATCTGGTTTGTTTTTGATTGATTTTGATGAGACGAAGGTTACTGCAGATGCAAACTGTGTAAAAGAGTATAATAGGTTAAGAAGGGTGTGTGCTCCCAATTTAGGTCAATATCCTGTATTTGAAAAGCGTATGGTTGGTCGAAAAAGAAGGTTTGAGAATATCTGTACTGAAGATGTCAAGAAGGAAAAAGAACAAGATAATGTTGTGATTACAGGTAAAAAGAAATTGGACACTGTTGAAGAGATTGTTGGTTATCAGTTTGAAAATAGTTCAGGTGTCAACTGCTATGCTAATGTAGTGGTCAATGTTGTGTTTTATCTGGAAGGTTTGGGAGAACAAATTATGCAGAATCGGCAAAAAAGATTTTGTTCTCCGTTGCATTCTGTTTATGAAAAATTGACAACAGATACAAGTAAAATACAATCTGTTTCAGATGTTCGTAGTGTTTTGGATGTGTGTTCTGGTTCTACACAATTTTCACAAAATATCCAACAAGATGCTCAGGAATTTTTAATGTATATGCTTACCATTTTTGAAAATGAAGGTGTAGAAATAGAAAATATTTTTGGCCTTTCTTACAAATGGGAACATGATTGTGAAAATTGCATGTATACATGTAGCACCAATGTAGATACTGAGAGATTTCTGTATTTAACATTACCAGACTGTAAATCAGTGTCTTTCAATAAATTTGTTAAAGGTGCAAATCAAAATATGGAGTGTAGCCAATGTAAATCAGAAATGTTATCCACATTATTCTTAACAAAATATGGAAAATACATCATTTTAATGATGCAACGTTGTACAGCTGACGGAAGAAAATTGGATACTTTAATAAAGCAATTTGTAGCAGCACAACTATCAATATCAGGAAGGACATTTGTAGCAATTGCTATAATTTTCCATGATGGTCCTTCCACCACATCTGGACATTACACTGCCTATATAAAATGTGACAAAGGCTGGACACTTTGTAATGATTCCCAGTTGGTTTTCAAACAACGTTTGCCTAGGGAATTACAAAATTCCTACCTAATATTTTTAAAGTCAAAGTTTTAGGAAGATAATTCATTCTCTGAGGAATTTATTATTATAATTTAATAGGACTACCATTGGACAATTTACATAAAGAAGGAGTGCAAAAATACCATTTGGCCTCAAGGATAGGTATATTTTTGAATTTTGGACTTTTTGGTGGTCATTGATTCGGTGAATATTTTAAAGCAGCAATATTTACAGTTTTTATAAGTTAAAGTTATAAAATTTTGTAAGCCGTAAGCATTTCATATATGTGTGATTTGTATTTTCTGGTATCTTACTAAGAATAGCATGTTGTTTTTTTTTAAACAATCTTTCTGATTGTTTTTTTTTGCCCGCTGTTAAGTGATGAGTACGATTGAAATCACTATTTCTAGTGAAATTCAATATATTCTGAGAACAGCAAAAAAGGCAAACAAATTACTTTGTTGAAATTATGCTGTGTTGTAAAAAATGTATTATTACATGTTATAATTTTTTTTTTCTTTTCTTTCACAGATCCAAATTTTAAAATAAGCATGTCATCAGTGATGTCATCAGTGATGTCACTGACCATGTCATGAGTGATGTAATATGTGATGTCATCAGCAGTGCATTGCGGGGGCGCGAGTTATAGTTAGCTGAACTAACTATAACGGGGGAATTTCTAGGGTTTTGTACGAGGGAAATGTCCAGCTAACTATAACGCCCCTGAAACCTATGGTTTTTTCAGTGAATTTCCAAGGTATTTTAAATGCCAATTCCTAACTATAACGATCCTGAAACCTTTGTTTTTTTCAGTGAATTTCAAAGGTTTTTTAAATGCCAATTCCTAACTATAACGTGCATGAAACCTATGTTTTTTTCATTGAATATATATATATATATATATATATATATATCCACAATTCCACAGCGTCTCAGCCTTTCACAGCCACACAGGGACACGGACCACAGATTTTGTGCCAATTTGCGTGTTTATTCAGATGCCGCCATAACGCGTTTCAACTCCTTCGAGTCTTGTTCACATGGTAACGTTTTTTTGCGGCAGAAGCATTTTTAAAGTAACAACGTGCTCTGTGATTGGGTTGCACAATTCTATGGAAATGGTAGAGGTATTCTATGTGGATTTTGTCACGTCATTCATATATTTTACAAATACATTTTATAACAATAATACTTTGCGTTAGATGGTATCATAATTTACAGTTTATCAATGTTCATAATAGTAATATATTATGACATGGTATGAAAAATAATACATGCTTAAATGCGGTTTCTGTAAATTTTATGATCATACTAAAAGTGTGTTTTGTAAATCCTTTTATACAAAATACCCACAATTTAAAAAGAAGACCTAGATCCAATAATGTGCAAAAAGTGCTGTAAAGTGCTTAAATTTGACGTGTAAAAATATATAAATATATGTAGGAATTTTATTTTTTTTTTTTTTTAAATTTTTTTTTGTGTTTCATTGTCATCTCGATATTGCTGTTAGTAGCTATTGCCATTTAAAAATGTTATATTTTTTAAGGTGTTTTTTTCTCTCTCTTTCTGGTCTTATCAAAATAGTGTCAAGTATAGACAGACTTGAGAAATGTATGATTAAATGTGTAGACTGCATCATGTATGGGATATTATTGTGGAACTGAATATACATCCTAAACATGTGGTGCAAAATCATGCCTAAATAAATACGTAAATACACATATATAAATACATAAATAATTAAATATATAAATATATAAATATATAAATATATAAATATGCACATAAATACACCAACACGTAAAATAGATATATTTATCATATTCCTAAAATCCTCATAAAACTTCTTAAAAATCTTAGAAATATTGTTCGGTTTTTAAGAAGACATGCTAGATAAATAGGAGGTTGTTTATATGCAGGTGTACAGATCCTCTGTGATATTAAGACCACCTGGGGTCTTTGTGTCGAGGTTCAAAATGTATTGTGTTTCTAATTTTCTCAATTTGACCTCTCTGTTTCCTCCACGTCTACTTTGGGGAATACAGTCTATTAGGATGAATCTTAAATCCTGACTTTTTGAGTTATGATATTCACGGAAATGTCTGGCTACCGGATATGTATTATCATGATTGTTAATAGCTCTTATATGTTGTAGGATCCGTTTGTGGGCTTGTAGTTTAGTACTACCAATGTATTGTAGTCCACAGGGACAAATTAGAACATATATGACATATTCCGTCTTGCAAGTGAGTAGCTTTTTTATTTTGATCTCCTCCTTACTGAAAGGTGTTGAGTACGAAGTTCTGTTTATTCCCAACTGGCATGCCTTGCATGTTTTGCATCTATAAAAGCCATAATGGGTTTTGAGCCAACTACAAGTTTCAATTACTTGAGGAGTTGTTGAAACAAGTTTATCCCTCATAGATATTCCTCTCTTGTACGTAATAGATACTTTTTTGGGCAAAGATTCTCCTAGGACTGGATCGCTTAGGACAAGTGGCCAATTGCTCATTATAATTTTGCGTAGCTCTTTGTGTTGGTTGTTATAATCTATAATGAAGCGAAATTCGCTTTTGGCATTATCTTCTGTGGCATTTGCTGTTAATGACTTTTGTCTTGTTGATTTGGGTTTTATTAAGTCCAAGCGATCCCTGTTCATGGATTTAGCAATCGCTCCATCTATGGTTTTGTGAGAATATCCCCTAGCAAGGAATCTGTTTTTGGCTAGTTTTTGTTCCTGTTTCAGGACTATCTCATCGCTGTTTATGCGTCTTAATCTAAGCATTTCCCCGTAGGGGATGCTGTTGATTAAGTGTCGGGGATGGGCACTAGAATTACGCAGAGTTGAATTACCCGCTGTTTTTTTGTGGTAAAGTTTGGTTTCAATTTTGTTTTTGTCAATGTATATGGTGGTGTCAGGAAAATTAACAGATGAGTTATTGATAGTACCTGTAAATTCGAGATTTAGATTATTTTTATTGATAGAGGTTAAGAAATGTTTTGCCTCCTGTTGTCCTCCCTTCCATATTATAAAAAGATCATCAATAAATCTTAACCAGATAACAATGTTATTTTTCATGATTTCCCTGAATTCTTTGGCTAGAACCAGCTCCTCCCACCAACCCATATGAAGACATGCGTAGCTGGGGGAGAAGCTGGCTCCCATAGCTACACCTGTTGACTGTTGATAGTGCATGTTGTTAAACATAAAAACATTGTTGTTTAAACAAAATTCGACCATATCTATTAACATTTTACTGTGGTCTGTTAATATTGGTGTCCCCAAACTTAAATAATGTCGAAGTGCTTGTAATCCATCACTGTGTTTGATGCTCGTGTAGAGCGATGTCACATCTAATGCCATCATTAGATAGTCCTCCTGCCATTTGATGTCTTTGAGTTTGTGAAGGAAATCACTTGTGTCCCTTACATATGATTTTAGACCTTGTACATGACTTTGCAGGTAATGATCCACATATTGTGAGGTGTGTTCTAACAAACTCCCACGTGCCGATATAATTGGTCTACCAGGTGGTTGGTTTCTATTCTTATGGATCTTGGGAATAAAGTACATTGATGCTGTTATTGGGCTGTCATCTTTTAGGAAATTATATTCGTCTTTGGTTATAAGATCTTTAGTTCTCCAGTTTAGTAATTTGATGTTGTACTGCTGGTATATTGTTTTTAGATCTGCTCCATTTATTTTTATATAACATTTACCGTCATTGAGTTGTGACAACGCCTCCTTTAGGTACTCAGTTTTTTTCCAGATAACAATATTGCCTCCCTTATCAGCATTCCGTATGACTATGGAGGGATCATTGTTAAGTTTTGACATTAGTTTATTGTAGTCCGCTGATCTTTTATTGTATCTGATTTTTTCATTCTGTACCTTGTGATGTAGCTTCTTTATGGCACCTGTTAGGTGTTCATTGAAGACGTCAATGGAGTCTCTTTGACTGATTGGTACGAATGTGGATTTTGGTTTGAAGGATGATGGGATTTCTGCTCTTTCCGGTCTGATGTTAGTGTTAAGCTCCATCATTGTTCCGTGATCAAGTTGTACATTGCCTTCAGACCATAGATCATTGAGAGTATCCAGTAGTAATGTTTCTTGATTAGTCGCAGTTTGATTTGGTCTGGTCTTATTTGGTCTTATAGTGGAGAGGTGTGGCTCACTGGTTAGAGGCGGCAGATCCGCAAGCAGAGAATCGGCCAGGGACCAGGGTTCAATTCCCGACGCGGCAGGGTCGTGGACCAGGGTCAAAAAAACTGACTCGATAATTCTCGCCTCGGTACCTACTCTAACCAGGAACACACTCGGCAACTCTGGGCATTAGCTTGCCTCATCTCCACAACGGCCCCCCACATTCGCCGGGGATGCCTGGTTTCACCTTGGAGATACCCAGGAGGGACCATCTCACAGGGATAGCCAGGACGGGTTCCCCAGCGGTCTACAGCGCCACAAGGCCTCAGGGTAGCAGTGCGCTTTACAAGACACATACATTTACATTTCCCCTGTCGTTGTTGGGTTCTCAGGATTAACTTTTTTTGTTTTTCTTTTTTCTTTTTCCAGTAGTAAAAAGTGTTTTTTTAGTTTTAATTTTCTTATACTTCTGTAGATATCCATCCTGGTTCTTGAATAATTGAAGTTGCTTTCTTTGGCATACGCAGTGACTATTCATAAATCTCAAGGATTAAGTGTAGACAGTGCATTGGTGAACATTGGATCTACTGTATTTCAAGAGGGTATGGCATATGTTGCTTTGTCACGAGTCAGAACATTATCTGGTTTGTTTTTGATTGATTTTGATGAGACGAAGGTTACTGCAGATGCAAACTGTGTAAAAGAGTATAATAGGTTAAGAAGGGTGTATGCTCCCAATTTAGGTCAATATCCTGTATTTGAAAAGCGTATGGTTGGTCGAAAAAGAAGGTTTGAGAATATCTGTACTGAAGATGTCAAGAAGGAAAAATAACAAGATAATGTTGTGATTGCAGGTAAAAAGAAATTGGACACTGTTGAAGAGATTGTTGGTTATCAGTTTGAAAATAGTTCAGGTGTCAACTGCTATGCTAATGTAGTGGTCAATGTTGTGTTTTATCTGGAAGGTTTGGGAGAACAAATTATGCAGAATCGGCAAAAAAGATTTTGTTCTCCGTTGCATTCTGTTTATGAAAAATTGACAACAGATACAAGTAAAATACAATCTGTTTCAGATGTTCGTAGTGTTTTGGATGTGTGTTCTGGTTCTACACAATTTTCACAAAATATCCAACAAGATGCTCAGGAATTTTTAATGTATATGCTTACCATTTTTGAAAATGAAGGTGTAGAAATAGAAAATATTTTTGGCCTTTCTTACAAATGGGAACATGATTGTGAAAATTGCATGTATACATGTAGCACCAATGTAGATACTGAGAGATTTCTGTATTTAACATTACCAGACTGTAAATCAGTGTCTTTCAATAAATTTGTTAAAGGTGCAAATCAAAATATGGAGTGTAGCCAATGTAAATCAGAAATGTTATCCACATTATTCTTAACAAAATATGGAAAATACATCATTTTAATGATGCAACGTTGTACAGCTGACGGAAGAAAATTGGATACTTTAATAAAGCAATTTGTAGCAGCACAACTATCAATATCAGGAAGGACATTTGTAGCAATTGCTATAATTTTCCATGATGGTCCTTCCACCACATCTGGACATTACACTGCCTATATAAAATGTGACAAAGGCTGGACACTTTGTAATGATTCCCAGTTGGTTTTCAAACAACGTTTGCCTAGGGAATTACAAAATTCCTACCTAATATTTTTAAAGTCAAAGTTTTAGGAAGATAATTCATTCTCTGAGGAATTTATTATTATAATTTAATAGGACTACCATTGGACAATTTACATAAAGAAGGAGTGCAAAAATACCATTTGGCCTCAAGGATAGGTATATTTTTGAATTTTGGACTTTTTGGTGGTCATTGATTCGGTGAATATTTTAAAGCAGCAATATTTACAGTTTTTATAAGTTAAAGTTATAAAATTTTGTAAGCCGTAAGCATTTCATATATGTGTGATTTGTATTTTCTGGTATCTTACTAAGAATAGCATGTTGTTTTTTTTTAAACAATCTTTCTGATTGTTTTTTTTTGCCCGCTGTTAAGTGATGAGTACGATTGAAATCACTATTTCTAGTGAAATTCAATATATTCTGAGAACAGCAAAAAAGGCAAACAAATTACTTTGTTGAAATTATGCTGTGTTGTAAAAAATGTATTATTACATGTTATAATTTTTTTTTTCTTTTCTTTCACAGATCCAAATTTTAAAATAAGCATGTCATCAGTGAAGTCATCAGTGATGTCACTGACCATGTCATGAGTGATGTAATATGTGATGTCATCAGCAGTGCATTGCGGGGGCGCGAGTTATAGTTAGCTGAACTAACTATAACGGGGGAATTTCTAGGGTTTTGTACGAGGGAAATGTCCAGCTAACTATAACGCCCCTGAAACCTATGGTTTTTTCAGTGAATTTCTAAGGTATTTTAAATGCCAATTCCTAACTATAACGATCCTGAAACCTTTGGTTTTTTCAGTGAATTTCAAAGGTTTTTTAAATGCCAATTCCTAATTATGACGTGCATGAAACCTATGTTTTTTTCATTGAATATATATATATATATATATATATATATATATATATATATATATATATATATATCACGAGTGTTCCTCCGCTACCTTCAAACAAGCGGCTCTCCCAAAGAGATGGACACGGATGTATATACACATATACATACTTGGACAATAGTGGTCTTTTAAACAATGCCGAAAAGTCGATTTTCTGTTGCATAACTGTTCAAGCAGATATTCAAGGTTTAAATCCTGGCATATTAATTTGACCGCGTGTTGTGAACTTGGGCAACAAAGGGTTGCTATCATTGGTGCAGGCGAAGTGGCACTAGAGCACAGGGTGGTGAAATGCCTACTGCACCCTGATTATGGCTGTATTTCACACCCAAATTTGTTGTCCTATTTTCTTTGCTTGAATTAGGGCATTTTGCACCCTTGCTAAAGCATTGTCAACCAAATTCCAAATTTGCTTTGAGTTTCACACCCTGTGAAAAAGTGCCCTCTTTCTGCATGGTTGCCCCACTTTTTTTCGGACTCGCTGATGTCTGACTTAGTGTGCCCTGGGCTCCTGCTAATCAGGTACCCAGGGCCTATGTTCTTTCCCGAAAACTGCATTGAAGCCTAAACCCAATTGGCATCTCTGACCACAGGTCAGCCCCTGGTAAATGGTACCACAGGTACCCAGGGCACTGTGACCAGAGAAGGCCTCTAAGGGCAGCAGCACTTATTGTGCGACCCTTAGAGGTCCTGTACCATTACACTCACACACTGCCTTTGCGGGCTGCGTGTTTTGGTGAAGAACCAAGTGAAGAGTCGACATAGTACACATCCCTGTGTGCCATGTCTACAACCCACTGCCCTGGAATAGATCAGTCACCCCTACTGCTGGGTGCACTATACCAGTGGTGAGGGTACAGGTGCATGAGCACTGTACCCCTACAGTGCCTTAGTCCATTCTTAGACATTGTAAGTGCAGTGCTGTCATTAAGAGTATATGGTGCTGTGAGTTTGTCATTACGAACTCCACAGCACCATAACAGCTACACTGAAAACTGAGAAGCTTGGTATCAAACGTCTCAGCACATTAAACCCACACTGATGCCAGTGTAGGATTTAATGAAAAATGCTCACTGAGGGCATTGATGCAGCACGGCTATAACAAACCCTTTACAATCGTCACCAGATCCAGGAAAACCCTTACACGACTTATTCATTGGCGAGGCCCATAACACCGAAAGCACACATACACTCAGTTTTTCTGGATAAGTGACAAGCTGGCGAGCTGCAAGACATACGGGGTACCTTGTTAATATTTACTTTACCTGGATGATAGCTATAAACATTATATACATTTCACGCTGTAATGGTCGGTTCTAAACATCAAGGTACTCCGCTATTTTGGTCAATGGACCAACTAGTAGGAATCAGTTGATGGCGATTAAGTCCAGCTCAATCACAATTAAAACCTTTAACCTTATAAATTATAACTTTAAATTTTAATAACCACAGACTCAGTTTGAGTTAACATGAAATTTTATCTAGATTCATTGAATAAATTGAATAAGTATAGTTTGTTAGACAAAATTAAAACTTTAACTTTATAAGCATTCAAGTAAAGTTTGAAATAGAAAAGAGAAAATACTCATTACCCTTGGCATTAGGGCGATGACGAGAATGGCTCACCAGAACATGAATCGCAGATCACAGGATAGGTTCCCAAACTGACTGACTGTCCCTCTAACCTCCTCAGACGTATTCCCTCCCAGGATAGAATCCAGCGATGGTCTCGTTCCTTTTCCTCATCAAAGTTCGAAGTTCAAATTTGTCAAAGTCTTTTCAGCATAAGGAAGAAAAACTTGTGTCAAAAGACAGCATGACGTGTTGAATAGAAGAATAAGAAAGTGCCGCTACGTCATCATAAGCACCACTTTTTATACCCTTTCACTAACTTGCTATACCCAAAATTGAAACTTTTTAGGGGCTGCATTCATCCTCATTGGTCCATTGGAGGGGTGGTGATGGTCACCTCATTGTCCTCCTTGCCTAAACCGAATTCTGTAAGTAATACGTTTTTGCATCACTCTCGTGACTTGTTAAGTCTAAATATTTACTTAGTTAAAGTATTTGCAAAATGTTTATAAATCATGAATAGGATCATCTTCTGCAGTTCGAGTCTCTCATCCATTTCAATGGTTTTACACAGGGATTGTTGGCACAGCTCTTGTCCTAGGTCATTTCGGCCTTGACATCTCTCACTCCGGGCATAGGCCACACACTCGTGACTGAAACTTCCATTCTGCTCATGCGCGGGGCCATCTTTGTTACACGTAATCACATCTCTCGGCAGGCGGCCATTTTCTCAGCGAGGCCTAGCAGGCCTGAATGGAACTAATATGAGAACAACATAGCAGGAATTAGACATAGAAAATAAGCCCTTCTGTTTACCACCCACTATTCTAATGACCCTTGTTAGGTGTTACCTAGTATAAGCGACATTTAAAGCCACTTTACTTACCATCTGCATTCTTTTTGCCACACTATTTTACTACAACAAAATACATGCAATTTACTTCTGTTTTCTACACAAATCACAAACCTATGTTAAATTAATTTCACATTGGTAAATAAATTAGATTTTTGCAAATGCCAGTTTGTTTTCCTACGTGTAGTGTCTAATTAAAGGTGCATTGATTGATTAGTACATGCATTCAAGCATTTAGTATTTTTAAGGTTATGAGGTCATTAACTTTGAACGGGGTACAACAATTTTTGTGTATTTTCCCCTGCTCCATCAGCATCATAGAGATGCCCCGTGAAAACGAACCCACCACTAGTGTCCAGGCTGAGTGGCTGCTTTCAGCTGCCACCACCAGACATGTTTCTGGACCCCTGGGTCGAGAGCCTGCTGCTCTCTAGGTCCTGAAACAATGCACATCCTGGGACGAGGTGCCAAGCCTCCTCCCCCAGGATGGACAGGGTTCATGAAGGGGAAGCTTCAAAGGCATGCAGCCTTTGTGAGCTTCACCAGGCCACTTACTGCTTTCAGCAACTGGTCCCCACTGGTTCTGACACCCACTTTGGGCGGGAGAACTGGCGGGAAAAACAAGTGAGAAAGGGAGGTGTGCCCACCTCTGCCAACTCCACCCCTCAGGTGGAGGAGGCGAGGTGAAGCACAAATCTCAGTCCCCGCCATCTTGCAGATGGGGGGACTCAGCCAACCAGGGACAGGCTCATGCCCCAGTCCCACTGGAGGGTGGCATAATAGGGGGTGTACCCACCCTAGGGAAGAGACCATTGGCCCTACCTTTTACCTACCGGTAATGCCCCTGAATCTAGTATTTAGGGGCACCCCTGAACCTTGCTTCCTCAGACAAGAAGAAACTACAAGGAGAAGAAGAAGAAGGACCGAACAGCTATGCAGCAGCTAACAAGAGAAAGACGCCCACTGACTTGGCCCCAGCCCTACCAGCCTGTCTCTACCTCAAACCTGCTCCTGCGAAATCCTGGTGTGTCCTGCAGCCAGCAACCTCGAAAACCCGGGAGGACCTGCCTGCCTTCAATCTCAAAGACTGTGTCTACCGTGAACACCGGATTTGTTCATCTGCAACTTCTTGTTCCGGCCGGACACCGCGGATCCGCCACACCCTGCACCCGCCGTCCACGGCCCAAGTTCGGGTGGGCAAACACCATGAAGAGGTCCACCCAGTCATCCTAACCCAAGATCCGGCAACCCCTGACCTTCCTCAAGCCTCCAGCCGACGCCTGCAGCCTAAATCCGGAAGGTCCCTCCAACCGCGACCAGGAGCTGGTAAGAAGATCCGACCCCAAAAGGCACCCCTACACCCGACGCCCCAAGGCCTTGGGTGTCCAAACCGATGGTGCCTAACCAACCCCTAACTTCCCAACTTACTTCTCGAAGTGGTGGTTGCACCCAGAAGACCTTCGTCCCCAAGCCTGCAGTGCCTTTGCAAACCGGAGGTTCCCCATTGCAAACAATAGGGCGCCCGACGTCAAAACAGCACCCTGCACCCGGCCGCCCTAGAGCCGCTGAGGGTGCACCTTTGGTGCTACTTTGTTTCCCCTTTTGCCGTGAGCTAAAGTCCAGAAGATTTGCTCCCACAACCTAGTGTCCTGCTCGTTAGCAGCCACCAAACGGAGGCCTACTATCCTCCATTGGATAACATTGGGCCTCAGCACTCTGCACCCGGCCGCCCTAGTGCCACTGAGGGTGTAACTAGAGTGCATCCTTGACCCCGGGGGTCCCCTGGTCTACCCCCAGAACCTCAACTCCCACTACCAAATACTTACCTTGAAAACCGATAACACTATTTTCCTCAATAGGATAACATTGACTGCGTGGAGTTTGAAAACCTAAAGACATTCTTTAAAATTGTACTGTTTAACAAAAACGATTTTACTTACCTGTTTACAGGAAATGTCCCAGAGTAGTATCTATGTATACTACTATGTGTAAGAAAAGTAATCTCAAAAGTAACTTACCTGTAATTTTACTAAAAAGGCCATTCAAAGTATATGTACTGTATTCTGAAAAGCATTGCATTATCAGTAACACTACTGTAATCAAATCAAAGTACATTTACAATTGCAATCCAAACTGTGTTACAATTTGTATATTTACCTCAAAGTACTTATCGCTTACCTGTGCCAGGCTTGCTTGGTTCTAGGAAATAAAATAACTAAAATAATATTTTTATCCAAAAACAATTGGTCTGAAGTTCCGTCTTTGAGTGTGTGAATTCATTTGCTGACTGTGTACAACAAATGCTTAACACTGTCCTCTGATACTGCCTAACTGCTCGACCACACTACCACAAATAGAGAGTGAGGTGCTATCTAACTTTTCCCTCTGCCTACCTTTGGGGTTCCACTGGACTCTGTGCACACTATACCTCACTTTGGTATGGTATATACAGAGCCAGCTTCCTACAGACCCTCATCTTCTAATACCGTGAGTGTATAGAAATTCTTTCATTTCAAAAGTTAAAACTTGCACAAGGCTAAAGGATCATGTGTGCTTTATCGGAAAGCTTATGTGTATTACTCGCTTTAAATAACATGATGTATTTACAAATGCTTAACAGTAGCAATTTGGAATCATCTCATAGCTGCTTTGGGTAATTTCCCCAGCTCAGGGATTTTGAAGTAAAAGGGCGTGTGCACGTACAGTTTAAAATTTTGGGAGTAAACTGTTCTATTGGGCTGGTAAAACTGGGACTGCATCAGAATAAAATGCAAACAATGAATGATCTTTAAAACCAGTGTAAGCAGATATGGAAATGCAAGATATGGTCTTCACACCGAACCTTAGCTCTTATTCCTTAGAAGTCTGCACTCCCAGTTAGAGTTGACTTTTTTATCAGCTCAGACAGCAGACAATAACTGAAGAACATGGCCAAAACAATGTTTATAAAGGTTTTATGAAATAATTTTATGTTCCCCTGAAGCTGTCCACAATTTTTGAGATTGAACAGGGAGCAGAAGTAGCTGAATTATGATGGACTCTTTTTAATGAAAGCCTCGCCTTTTGGGGTGATCCAAATGCTCCCCTTCTGGGAGGTTTAATCCAGTACCTTCCACATTTCATCATGGGAAAGTTAGTCTGATGCTCTCCTGTGCCAGAAGTGAGTTGAAAATGTGTTCTAAACCAAAACTGTTCACCAATGTGACATCCCTCATGTTAAATGATAAAAGCACATCAATGCCTCGTCAGAGCACTCAATTCTTCAGCGGTGCAGAAGGGTTCCTTTGGTCCAAATACACACTTAGCAGGCGAAGGAAGAATTGCAGCTCAACAGAGCATGTGGAATAAGCCAATGCAATCACAAGTCATTCAAAATCATTAAGAATATAACTTTCTCTTCTCACGCATGCAGCACAGGAATGCACAACCGGCCTCAACACTTCAGCGGTGCAAAGGGGTTTCCTCTGTACAAGAACATACACAAGAGCAGAGGCACAAAATGAAAAGAACTGCTGGACACAAACAGCTGCGCCCTGCACTTTAAAAAAGTATTTGTGTATCTATTCAGACACACCAGTGCTTTACATTTTTTTTTAAAACACAATTTAATTTTACAGTTGCAGAAACTACCTTATTAGGCCTGAGTACTACAGCAAAGCAATACCTATAAATAGATCTGAGTGTCCATGATTGGCCTTGGCCTGATCCTAAAAGGTGAAGGATAACCCAGCCAGACAACGTGTGACGGGGGCTCTCCCAAACAAGTCAATGGCTAAAGAAGAAAAACCCAAAGTCCTTCTCTTGTATGTTATATGTCTCGTGTCGGTTAGTGTTGACACAATGTCAGCCCTGTCAAGTACCATGCATCAGGGGTTAGACTAACGCATTTTAAGGCTAGTGTCCGCATCACCACATTAAAGTGCATTAGTCACGGATAGAGAGCACTCTGAAGAGCTCTGGAGAGCAAGCAACACTCCAAAACACTGCGATACAATTTACCCTGCAGGCAGGCGTGCGGTACTGCCACTCGTTATGGTGGCGTGGACCCAACACAGCTTGATACATTCTTACACTCATGACAAAAAACAAACTGTGCTTCCTCTGGTGGCCCCGCTCGTGCCCTCTCTGACACACGTGTGTATCTGCTGTTTCATCTAGCATAGGCTAGGCAGCTAAATTGTGTGTAATTGAAGTTGGGGTCTCCGGCTGCTGTGGGTGGCCTCTCGGCAAAGCAAACACGGGTGCATATTTCCACCTGCAAACATTCTCCAACATGCAGCAGGTCCTGTAAGAATCAGAAACGGTCTAACAAGCAGCAATTACACTAAATATTCGAATAATTCCTGTTTGAGTAAGGCACATCACAATATCAAATTGAAAAGTGACTTGTTAACATAGGAATTATTGAAATATTTTGTGCCACTGCTACAGGCCAAAGACACACAATTGATGGACGGAATGCAAAACAAATCAAAGCATTCACCCCCAGTCAAGAGATCTGGGTTAAATCCATCATTCTTTTGCTCACCATGCCACCCCAGTTTAGACCTGGCCATATGCAAATCAGTCTTGACCCTGTGCCTCATGGGAACAGTCCAGCCCGAACTGCCAAGCCAGGTCCTCCCTGGACCGGAAACAAGCATCCTAGGACCAGTTTCGGGGTTCACCCCTCTTCAGCCAGGATAGCTTGATTCCAGAGGCACATTGAGCCCAGGCCCCACATCTAGGCATACCTGGCGCACTTAGGGCGAGAAAGTAAAAGACACACAATTAATGAGAAAGCAAAAGACACACAATTGATGGATGGAATGCAGAACAAATCAAAACATTCACCCCCAGTCAAGAGATCTGGGTTAAATCCATCATTCTTTTGCTCACCATGCCACCCCAGTTTAGACCTGGCCATATGCAAATCAGTCTTGACCCTGTGCCTCATGGGAACTGTCCAGCCCGAACTGCCAAGCCAGGTCCTCCCTGGCCAGGAAACAAGCATCCTAGGACCGGTTTGGGGTTTCACCCCTCTTCAGCCGGGATAGCTTGATTCCAGTGGCACAGTGAGCCCAGGACCCACGTCTAGGCATACCTGGCGCACTTAGGGCGAGAAAGCAAAAGACACACAATTGATGGACGGAATGCAGAACAAATCAAAACATTCACCCCCGGTCAAGAGATCTGGGATAAATCCATCATTCTTTTGCTCACCATGCCACCCCAGTTTAGACCTGGCCATATGCAAATCAGTCTTGACCCTGTGCCTCATGGGAACAGTCCAGCCCGAACTGCCAAGTCAGGTCCTCCCTGGACCGGAAACAAGCATCCTAGGACCGGTTTCGGGGTTTCACCCCCCTTCAGCCAGGATAGCTTGATTCCAGTGGCACAGTGAGCCCAGGACCCATGTCTAGGCATACCTGGCGCACTTAGGGCGAGAAAGCAAAAGACACACAATTGATGAGAAAGCAAAAGACACACAATTGATGGACGGAATGCAGAACAAATAAAAACATTCACCCCAGTCAAGGGATCTGGGTTAAATCCATCATTCTTTTGCTCACCATGCCATCCCAGTTTTTACCTGGCCATATGCAAATCAGTCTTGACCCTGTGCCTCATGGGAACAGTCCAGCCCGAACTGCCAAGCCAGGTCCTCCCTGGACTGGAAACAAGCATCCTAGGACCGGTTTCGGGGTTTCACCCCTCTTCAGCCAGGATAGCTTGATTCCAGTGCCACAGTGAGCCCAGGACCCACATCTAGGCATACCTGGCGCACTTAGGGCGAGAAAGCAAAAGACACACAATTGATGGACGGAATGCAGAACAAATCAAAACATTCACCCCCCGTCAAGAGATCTGGGTTAAATCCATCATTCTTTTGCTCACCATGCCACCCCAGTTTAGACCTGGCCAAATGCAAATCAGTCTTGACCCTGTGCCTCATGGGAACAGTCCAGCCCGAACTGCTACAGGCCAGCCGGAGTGAAAAACTCCTACGCGAGGATTGGATAGCTGCCTGTGACTCTGCCTCAAAATTTAATTTGGACACTGTTGCTTTCTGCTGCAGTCTTTCACCCCCTCCCCAGCCCAGCCCTAGAACTTCAGCCCTAACACTTCACTGCTCAAGAAAAAGCAAGCTTGCGAAGCGGTCATCAGGTGAGTCACTCAATGCTCTCAGTCTACAGACTCTGCCCTGTGTTAACCTGATGTCTGCAGTATATGTTAACCATACCAGACAACAATAAAGTTTAATAGCGTGGGGGTCACAGTGAGACGTGTTTTATAATTATTTCTTTACTTCTATATTTTTCTGCACACAAATCTTCTATACGGCCTTCCCAACTGTGCTCTCACGTCTTGAACACATTTCTCTGTTGTGCCTGGCACAGTCTTCTAATTATGATCATTCACTCCTTTGAGACTTTAAAGATTTCTCCCTAGGGGAAACCTGTGCTGGATGGGTTTTAATGCCATTGTTCTGCATCCGTGACTTCTGCCTTGCTGATAATGTGTTTTTTTAAATCAATGCTCTTGTAGATTATAAACAGGCAGAAGATACTTTCTCAGTGAGGGCTTCGGCTGTCCTGCCCTCCCATTCCACTCCTGGAAGTGGACATATGTGGATATGGACAAGTGGAGAGACAAACATGTTAACAGTCTTCTTTTCTCCTTGCTAACTCGTGTGTTCTACCCTTAAATCCCTATTTACTTTAACATCACATTCTGGGTTCCCTGCACTAAAGCCTGCCTTACATACATAGTGAAATTTGAAACTGAAATGGTCATAAGGAATCAATGCCTCACAATAAAACAGAAACGATGAAAAAATAATCTATAACTATTTTGTTGGTCTTCTTTAGGAAAACACCCACAAAATAACCACAGACCGAAATTAACGATGATAAATCATACAAGTTATAGAAATTGAAGGGGAAATACATTATTTTACACTAATGTTACTTTCAAGGAAACTCTTGGAACAGAGGAAGTTGCTGTAATGCAGAATCTCCTTATGACACATGGATGTTCTGGAAAGGAATCTTGTGACGCCGCGATTCTTCCTTTGACAGTTGCTCCGTGGCTGGCGAAGGGAAGGATCACGCCATTGCTGATACAGTGAATAAACTTAGCCTTCACCGGGTTACTGTGCCACGGTGGTCATTACTACATTGTTAGTGACGATCGCCAGGCCCCTGTAATGACACCAGTAAATAGCGTGAAGCTCGTAGATGGTTACGGCAGCCCTGGTAACTCTCTGTTGTGGCGCTGAACGAAGCAGTTTGGCAGCGTGAGACGGCACTATTCCTGTGGCAGCTACAATACTCGACGTGAGCTTAAAGGCAAGGTAGTGTGTGCTGCGGCATATTTCCCGATGATTCAATTCGAGTCGTAGGAGTATGCAGGCAGGTGTATTCTGTCTGGCCTTTACCGGCCTCCCGACCTCTGCCTGCCCGCCATTGTTCTTGGTGGAGTACGCGAGTGCTTGGTGTCAGGACAACGAGTAGTTTCAGCGAGCACAGCTTACCATGCTGCTTTTGATAAGCACTCTCGGTGGGCTATCTGTAGAGGCGTACGCAGCTGCTGGAGTCGTTTGTCTGCTGTACTGAAGTCTAGCGTCTGCTTCCTTTTCATTTCCTGCTGCGCCATGTGACTGATTAGAGGAAAAACCCTTAGACTTTTAAAAACTCATCTTTTCTACAGGTTGTACAGACTCCTGGAACCCTTGTACTTATTTGAGGGATTTATGCTCCAGCATCAGTTATGGCACTATCTTCTATTGTCATTCCTCTGCCATTTTTAGCGCAGCCAGGTCACCCATCCTTTCAGTGGGAGGAATGGATTGACCTTTTTGACAATTATATAGTGGCACTTGATGGGCAACAGTTTACCCCGGAGAGGAAAAAGGCGCTGTTATTAGGCACTATTGGCAAAGAGGCGCATCATATCTTTAAGTACTTGCCCCAGGTGATGGGTAACAATAACCAGCCCATTGAAGATGTATATCAGGAGGCAAAATTACAGTTGGAGAGAAGACTTGCAAAGGAGGAGAACAGTCTTATCTCTGTACAAGTTCTACATGGGAAACAGCCTTTACAATGAGGTAAATACATTGCATGCACTTGCCTTGCATTTTTTTAGCACACATTTTTTTACCGCGATTATGCATTTACATCGCACACCAATACCACAAATTTAAGGTAAGCTGGGGGGGTGGGGGGGTCTCACCCACAAATACATTGGTTTTGAATAAAAAAAAATGCGTGGTATTGGAATGCGATGTAAATGCATAATCGCGATAAAAACATGCGTGCTAAAAAATGCGAGGAAAATGCATGCAATGTATTTACCAGCGTTGTACCGTCGTACAACCGTTCTACACCAGACCACAAAAAACAGATGAATAAATTGATGATTTTGTTTCTGGTCTTCATGGATCGTCAATTAAATGCAACTTTGGTCAGATGACAGACGAAATGATCAGTGATCAACTAATAGTTCAGTGCAGCAGTAGGAAAATACAGGAGCGTTTGTGGGCAGCGAAAAACCTGTCTCTTAACTATGCCATTGCAATTGCTAAAGTGGTTGAGGAGTCTAAGAGACGTATGAAGGAGATGGGCAAAAGGAAACAGGTGGATGGCCAGGTTGCTGTAGTTAGAAAAAAAGGAGGGGTGTCTAAGGGATCGTCCAGCAAGGTTGCAACTAGATCTCAGAGAGGAAGCAGATCAAAGGGTTGTTCACGCTGTTGAAGTGATTATCACATAAATGATTCCTAATGGTGTTTTGTTTCTAGCAAGGAGTGCAGGAAGTGTGGGCACCTTGAACATTATGCCTGCATGAGTAAAGATTCATCTAAGTCTTGTGTGGCTGTCACTGAGAACTTATTATGGGAAAATGATAACCAGGATCGGGTGCTGATGGTACAACTGGAGGTAGAGGACGGGAACAGGAAAGTCAGACCCAAAGCCTTGTTTATTATCCAAGACAGACTAGTGGAGCTCATGGTGAACTCCGGTTCATTTTACCCTATCGTACCGAAGGCTATGTGGAAAAGAGAGTGGCCGCAAATGTCTCTTCTGCCCAAAGACGTAAACTCCAGGGACTACCAGGAAGAATGCATTGATGTTTTTGGATATTTTAATTCTATGATTGTGTTTAAGTCGCAACAGGTTGAAGGGAAAATCTACATGGCAGAGAAGGGGCCAACTATTTTGGGGTGGGCGCATCAATTTGATCTATACATAGTAATTGACCCCCATGCTCCAGAACAAGTGTTGGTAGTCACTGAAAACACAACGGAAGATGTGTTAACAGAAATTAAGGATGTGTTCAATGAAAGACTGGGTGAGAAGCGAGGCTACATTCATAAGATAATGTTGGGAAAAGGTACTGTTCCAGATAAACATTAATTGAGGAGGGTGCCAGTTGTAGTGAGGGGAGATGTCAAGAAACTCTTAGTGAAGGGATCATAGAGCCTGTTGAGGCTTTGGAATGGGTCTCTCCAGTGTTTATTGCCAAGACGAGCGATGGCAAACTTAGGTTCTGCGTGAATTTGCGCAGTATGAATCAACATGTGGTGATAGATACTTTTCCTCTTACAAATATAAACAAGTTGTTGTTACTCAAGGGGGTAAGCACTTTTCTAAGCTTGACTTGAAAAGTGCTTACCGCCAGATCAAATTGCATGAGGAGTCACTCAATTTGACGGCTTTTGTCACCACGGAAGGAACTTTTAGGTTCACGAGGATGGCGTTCAGGCTATTCTCGGCAGCTAGCGTGTTCCAGTGGATCATGTCAGAGGTGTTTAAGGGCTTGGATAATGTGAAATTCTTTCAAGATGACATTTTGGTCTTTGGTGGGTCCATCCAAGAGCATAACATCATTTTGAGGTCTGTTTTGGGTAGGCTTAGGGAGGCAGGGTTCACCTTGAGGAGAGACAAATGTCAGTTCTTAGTGGAAGAAACTGAATACCTTGGCCATACCATTTCTAAGCAAGTGGTGCACCCCAAGGTAGACTTATTGAAAGCTATTCGGTCTGCACCAGATCCCCATGATAAGGATCAGTTAAGATCTTTCATGGGCTTGATCGAGTATTATTCTAAATTTGTAAAAAAATCTTTTCTAGCAAAACTGAAGACTTGAGGGGGTTGCTGAGGAAAGGATGTGCATTTATGTGGGGCGAAGCTCAACAATGAGCATTTGATGTGATAAAGGAAGGCATTTGTGTAGCAGGGATCCTTGCACCATTTGATACCCAACTCAAAACTGACTGTGGATGCAAGTGCTTTTGGGCTAGGGGCAGTTCTTTTTCAGGTCCATGCTTGTACGGAAAGGACTGTGGCTTTTGCGTCACGTTCTCTAACAGAGTGTGAGAGTAATTACTGTCATAAAGTGTGAGGCTTTAGCGGCTGCTTGGTCTGTAGAGCACTTTAGGACCTTTCTAAGGGGTCTCACTTTCTGCATTTGTACAGAGCATAAACCTTTGGTCAAAGTTTTGAGTCCTGGTGGAGCTGGCAAGGGATCTGCTAGGCTAGCTTCAAGACTGCAAGAGTATAAGTACCATGTCGAACACATACCGAGGTGGAGAAATGCACAAGCGAATTGTCTCTCACGCTGATTGTTGAAGTAGTCTGAGGTTTATAAACATGGTCCTGCAGCTTGGAAAAAGGAAGGGGCTGTTGCCTCGTTGTGTGATGTGGAAGAGTGTGTTGGTGGCTCATTCTCGGCTGATGAATGGTTTAAGTGTATGGAGGAGTATCCTGTCCTCCAGAATTTGGGACAAATGGTGGTGTGTGGGGGGTGTAGAGAAAGTATGGTGCCTCCGTCTGTTAGACCTTTGTAAAAATCCTGGATGAGTACACTTCGAGTGACAAGCATGCACTTATGAGAAATGACAAATTTGTTCCCCCGGAAGGGTTGAGAGTGAGGAACATTAAGCTGGCTCGCGAGGGCCACTTAGGTCAAACTTTGACAAAAAACGTGTGAGAGAGAATTTCTGGTGGCCATGTATGGATGATCAAATCAACTTGTGGGTGGAGAACTGTGCAGAGAGAGTGAGAAGAGGCTTAAGACAGGAGCACAAGCCATCCACAGGCATATTGAGGACCTGGGGTGTCCCTGTAGTCCTGTGTGCTTAGATTTTATTGGCCCAATGTCTTTGCCAGCAAAGGAGATGAGAAATGCTATGGTTGTAGTGGATGTGCACTCCAAATGGTTAGTGGTGAAGTTTATTCCTGATGTGACCACCAGAACTACTGTGGAGACCTTGAAGAATGTATTTTTGGAGGAAGGGCTGCCTCGTGTTCAGATCACGGATAATGGTACTCAATTAGTTTCTTGTGAGATAACGAGCTTGCTGAAGAATTGAGGTATTCGTCTATCAAATATTGAGCAGTGCACATCTGTAGGGTTTAATATACTTTGTTGTGGTTGTGGGCTGTATAATACACACCACCACTTGAGTCAAGTACAAGAAGATACTTTCTTCCTAGACCTTCTGGGTCCGTTGTGAGACTACTGTCCAACCCCACACGTCCCAACCCCCCTTTTCAAAAACAAGACACCGACTTTTGACTTCCCTCCTTAAGTTGACCATACCCATAGCTAAGGATGGCGGAACAACTAGGGCTAGCATACAGTGATGAGATGACCTCACTCATCATAGCAGCCCCTTCGCTCTTACTGGACACTAACCTAATACTTAGCCTGAATCAATCACAGAACTGAGATGAACTTAAAAGAGACCAAATGAAAACACTACTACACGGGATGATCATGACTGAGTATCTCCACAGCAATGCGGCACCACCTGGTCTCTTAGTGAACAACGAACCTAGAATATTCCTGAATGACCGACTATTCAAAAAAGAATGGTCACTTATAGCCTGGCGCTGTGCGCGATTGGTTGATACTCATCATAAACACGGCTAAAAGGATTTCAGAGTCAATACTAATCTAAATTAGTGAAGATGCCCTTAATACACAAATTTAAATCACAGCCTACAAAAAGAGACTAGAAGAAATAAATAAGGAAATAGGTGAACACAAAGACTTACTTATGGAAAGCAAGATTAGTAAACTCCAGAAGGACTTGAAAAAATTATTGCATGAGAAAGTATACCTATACATCAAAGATGACTACAAGAAGAAGGATGACTGAAACACATTCTTCTATTAAAAGGGATTCTGGTTGATCCCATAATGAACAAGATGAGTGTTCAAGCGATAACTCCATGAAAAGCGGGCGAGAGAGACAAAGAAGAGGGACATACTAAAACCATGGAATCCCTCAACCACCACTGTGCATGTGGCCAACACATTACCATCCACATCCCTTCCAAGGTCGTCAACCTTACCAAGAAATACCTTACTTCCAACCTACCCAGCAAAATTTTTTAGGGAGAGGCGTTGGAGGAACAGACGCAACCGCAGAGGAGAAAGACGACTCCAAAGGGAAGACGGATGAATGGAAGGTGTGAACACAAGAAGCAAGACGCGAGAGCAACAACCAGGAACGAGCGGCCTATGAATCTGGTAGTCAACCTGACAAACACCACGCTGACACCAAGAGAACTCTCAGTCCTAAATAAAGGTTTAGGCTATGTACCAACTGCCAACATGGATACATTTAAAACTAGATGTGAACTCCATGAGTTCTTCAGAAATATACGAGTCAAAGCCTTCTTCAACCAAACTCCGATCACATCAACACCGGATGGCTACAGCACAAAGCAAAATAAATCTACGTTCAATCCACCTATGACCACCATTCCCCCAGAAGTCCTGGCGTTTGAGAATGCAGTCATAGAGGAAGTAGAGGCACTAGACACCCCACACCACGGCTTCTTCAACATGAGTAGAAAAGAGAAACAAGCCCTGGATTCTATCAGTATGAAGACAGACCTGGTTATTAAACCAGCAGATAAAGGTGGGGCAATTGTTTTGCAAGACCTGACCACTTACAGGGAAGCTTGTCTTTCCCTAATTAATACACTAGTCATTACCTGCTCCTACAGATGGACCCCACTAAAAGATTACAGAAGAAAATCAGGGATCCAACAGTGGAGGCTTTAGACAAGGGATGGATCAAAAAGGAACAGGAATTCCTATGTTCTAAGGAACCTAGAACCCCACAATTCTAGATGCTGCCCAAGATCCACAAGAGACACACACCACCACCAGGCAGACCTATCGTCTCTGGGTAGGATCGCTGCAGGACCCGCTCTCCCAATATACGGACTGGTTCCTCTGTGCCTTGGTCATGAAGATCAGATCCTACATCAAGGGCACAAAACATCTCCTAAATATCCTCAATGACATGGAATACGACCCAGAAGACCAGACCCTAATCTGCTTAGATGTAGAAGCATTGGACACAAGCATACCGCAAGAAGAGAGCCTGTGTGTCTTTCAAAGACTCCTGCAAGACAAAGATTGGCCTTGGCATGGCCCCATTGAATAGATCATGACACTTGCTCACATTGCCCTCACAGAGAACTTCTTTAAATTTGAAGATCAACTATACCTACAACAGCATGGTACTTCCATGGGCAGTACTTTCCCCCCAGCATTGCCTGCCTTTACATGAGCTGGTTTGAAGAGGAATACATCTGGAACAACAACCCATACCAAGCCAAGATCCGCTTGTGGCATAGGTATATCGATGATATACTAATAATCTGGCACGGTAGTAATGACACCATGAAAGCCTTCAAAGAATGGTTGGACCAACAAAATCCCTTCCTTCAGTTTACGATGACCAGCAACACAGAAAAAATCCCTTTCTGATGTAACCATCTTGGCAAAAAAAAAGGAAACTAACAAGCACTCTCTACACCAAGCCCACTGATCGGAATGCACTTCAATAGGGCTCACCCACGGTCACTATGAGAGAACCTCCCAATATGGCAATTCTTACGAATCAGACGAAATTGTTCTGAACTACGAGATTTAATAAAATGAATCAGCCAAGCTATCAAGCAAACCAAATGAAAAATGATACCCACATAAAGTGGTGGAACAAGCACAGAAAAGGGCACGGAACACCCCACGAGCGGCTTTACTTGAAACAGTAACAAAACCTGAGTCAGATGCCCTCATATGTGTTACTCATATTACTGCCCCTATGGTAAAACACTGTATCGAAAAAAAACATGGACCCCAAGAAATGAAATGGACAGTATTGAAACATATAAAAGGCTGTATGATCGACACACTTCTAACAAGTTATGAAGCAAAATATATCCTAAAATTAGGCACGACAGAATATGGATTAAATGAACTTTCAGAAATTATGCATTGTATTTAGTTGATGCTATATATGTGAGTACCAGTTAGAGCACACTCTAAAGGGACAATCATTACATCTAGGTTACCCTTTCTCTAATTCCCGTCATGGGAGCATCCTTAGATAAGCACATTATTTTATGCTATCGAATACCGCTTTGATACACCAAAAAGACATGTTATCCATAAAGTGTTTTAATAAATTGCAGGATTTTAAAAACAAAAGTATGATAAGTTGAACAGAAATAATGAATATTGGAAGCCAGGCAGCCGAGTAACATACGATCTATAAAGTTTTAGATTTGTGCACCTCTCTGATAATAAGGACATAAGTCAGGCACGTAAATTAGAAGGAAGACAGGCACCCAGAAGTGATGTCATGTCGCAGAGAGGCCGTAAGATCAATTTCAAAAGAAGCTGCCAAACACATAATGCAGGTTACGGGATCGAGAACCGGCACATGATAATGGACATAAACCTGCCTGCGATTATGAAGAGGAGTACTGCCGGCATCTAAATAAAAAGAAAACGCAACTCAAGATTATCGTCGTCGTAAGGTAGAGAATTTGGTATTTTAAAAGTATCTATGGTACATAGCTCTATGCCAATCGCACAAAGAATAACAGGTGACCTTGTGGATCCAACCATGTGTCAAAGGACATTTCCCCTGCGGATCTTGCGCAGCATTGATTTTACCACACAGAGTACATTTATTGATCTAGATCTTCCCACCCCTTGGGAACAAAGGGGTCATACTAACTGTAATAGCTGCCATGTTATATACACTATTGTATGCCCATGTAACATGCGGTATATTGGAATGACGACAAGGAAAGTAAAAATCCGAATTACCATCAGGTGCAAGAGAGGTGCTACCAAATTTTGTTTTGTGTAATTTCTTTTTATTAACAAAATTCAACATTTTGGTCACTTCACAGTTTAAAATCATTAGAGTTACAGTGTTCATCCGCAAGCCCCTGGACCGTCCCTCAGTGCAATAAGGTACAACATAACAGGATATGGCATTTTCACCATCTTATGGGGATACCATTTCTTCTGGGGAAGAAGGGACTGGGGGCTCACAGATGTTGCCCCGGTGTGCATTCCAGGGAGACCAGATCGCCACCCACTTCCCGGGACACCCTCTCGAGACATATACTATCTTTTCCTGCAGCATGCACCAATCCATGTCTTTTTTCCATGCTCCAAGCAATGGCGGCGTTTCCGCCCCCCAGAGGTGCGCTATATTACGCTTTGCAACCGTCAGTCCTAGTGTTACCCATATTCTGCCTTTAACCGGTAGGTCCGTGGGCTCCCAGATGTTTAAAAGGCATCGTTTGGCCTCAGGCCGCGACCTCAGCCCCCACACCTCGCTTATACAGTCGTGTATCTTTGCCCAGTATGTTTGAACCTGCGGGCACTCCCATAACACGTGAAGATATGTCCCCCCTGTCCCCACACCGCCGCCGGCAGAGCCCGTCCACACTCCTCCCCATCGACATCAGTCTAGTGACCGAGATATACACCCGGTGCAATACCTTGAGTTGCACGAGCCGCAGTTTTGCCGATATCGCCACTTCCTTTGGGGACGATAGCGCCTCTCTCCATTCCTCCTCATCAATTTCAAGGCCATCCGCCTCCCACCTCCCTTTGAGGGGCCCCAGCGGGTCCGGGGAGTGATGTATGAGTTTTTTGTAGGTGAGGGATATCGCCCTCTCAGGCAAGTGACCGTCTAGCAGTCTATCCTCTAGGGGGGAGGAATCTGGGAGCGACGTCCCCGGTGGAATGTTGGATTGAAGAGAGTGGCAGACCTGCATATACCGGAAGAGTTCCGAGGGCGCCAAATTATGCGATTGCTGTAGTAAGGCAAAGGGCACCACACCCCCAGCCCCCCACAGGTCTCCTATGCGGGATATACCGATCAAGTCCCAGTTTCAAAATCCCTTAGTGCGTCCCAGTAATCCGAGCTGCTCCGACACCCAGAGCGGGGTTGCCTTTGTCAGTTTGCCAGCCCACCCCAGCTTTCGGTTGACAATATGCCACAGTTGGACCGAGTGTTGTGTGGGTCCCGTGAGGCGAAACTTTTTGGGTCGCGAATAGAGTGCCGCCTCGAAATTCCCTCCGGGGAGGAGCCACCTATCCATCCCATAGCCCGGGTCGTCCCCACTGCCGTACGTGCCCTGGTTGATGGCCGTGAGGTGCGCTGCCCAGTAATATTTACGGATGTCCGGCAGGGCAATGCCCCCATCGTACCACCCCAGGGTGAGTTTCTGGAGAGACATGCGCGGCGCGCCACTCCACAGCAGGTCCCTCTGAGCGGCTTCAATCTCTGCAAAATATTTGTGCTGTACTAGATCTGGGTAGTTTTGGAGCGCATATAGAAACCGCGGCAGGGCCATCATTTTGAACAGGGCTGCACGCCCCAGCAGCGTCAGTGGGAGCCTTTTCCACACTGATACATCCCTCTGGAACCGTTGCAGAGGTGGCCTAAGGTTGGCATCGAAACGTGTTTTTGCATCCTTGGAGATGTAGATTCCAAGATATCGGAACCCCTCCGTGGCTATCTGGATCGGGCAGTCGCGTGGAACCAGCGGTGGGGCCCCATGCAACACATAGAGCAAGGATTTTCCCCAGTTGATTTGGTAGCCGGAGTTTCTCCCAAAGCTTGTCAGGATGTCCAATGCCACCCGGAGTGACCTCGCTGGGGAGGCAAGATAAAGCAGGATGTCGTCAGCATACAGCGAGATCCTGTCCTCCCATCCCCCTGCCCATTTCAGCCCTCGTATCGAGGGATCCTGTCTTATCCAGGCGGCAAGAGGCTTTAAGCAGAGCGCAAACAGTAGGGGCGAGAGGGGGCAACCCTGTCTCGTCCCCCTCTCAAGGGTGAAGACCTCAGAACTCCTGTTATTAACTACTACCTGCGCCAGTGGTTCGGTGTATAGGAGGCGCACCCATCCGACAAAGACAGGCCCGAATCCCAACTTTGTGAGGACCGCCATCATATAGGGCCATTCCAGGGTATCGAAAGCCATGGCAGAATCCAAGGACACCACCACCGCATCTTCCTGGATCGTGTGGCAGCGTCCCATCACCCCATGAAGCCGCCGCAGATTAAGGGCCGTGTTCCGGTGCGGCATGGAGCCTGATTGGTCGGGATGAACCAGCTTAGTGATTAGTGGTTTGAGCCGGTTCGCCAGGAGCTTAGCCAATATCTTAGGCTCCACATTCAGCAGTGATATTGGCCTATATGAGGAGCAGCGGTCCCTGGGTTTCCCTTCCTTGGGGATAGCCACCAAGGTAGCAATGCGTTGGTCTCTGGGTAATTTCCCCTGCGCCCTACTCTCTTCGAACATACATTTGAGATGTGTACCCAGGCAGTCAGGCCGAAGCTTGTACAGCTCAATAGGCAGGCCGTTCGGACCCAAGGCCTTCCCAGTCCGCAGGTCTCCAATAGCTTTGGCCAGTTCGGCGACTGTAAGGTCGCTGTCCAACGCCTCGCGATCAACCTCTGAGAGCACCGGCAGCCTAATATCCTTCAGGAGCTCGGCTGAGTCCTCCTCTGACCGGTCCGTGCCTCTACTGTACACGCCCTTGAAATGTGCAGCAAATTCGTCTATTATCGCCTGCGGCTCGGTAAGGGGGAGGTCTCCCACAGAGCGGATTTCAGCCACCACCCTCTGTACCATTTGTTTTTTATCGAGCCAAGCGATAAGCTTACCCGCCTTGTCCCCTTGATCATATAGCCGACCTCCTGTGTGTCTGGCTAGCGTCTTTGCGGCCTCTGTGGCGAGGGCCTTGTATTCAGCTGCCTTCAACTGCATTTGATGCTGGGCCTTTGGGGTCCCGCGCACTTATGCCTCTCTTTCTAGTGTGAGAAGGTCCTGCTCCACCCCTAGCATCTGCGCCTCCCTCTCCTTTCGTTGTCCGGCAATTTTTGAGAGGGCCTCCCCCCTCACCACCGTCTCAAATGCCTCCCAGAGGGTAGTTGGGCCTTCCACCGTCCCGACATTATCGGTAAAGTAGCGATCAATGGCACGCACAAGTGTTTTCTTAAGCTCAGGATTACGCAGCCACCAGGGATTTATGGGCGCGACACATCCCACCCTCTTCTCTCCGAACGTGAGATGTGCCAATAGCGGAGAATGGTCTGATATACCCCTGGCCAAATGCTTGACCTCTTGAACCACAGTGTCATGCTGCAGGAGAGTAAGGAGGTAGTCTATTCTGGAGAATTTGTGGTGAGGCCCCGAGAAGAACGTGTATTGCAACTGAGTGGGGTGGCGCAGGCACCACAGATCGACCAGCCCATATGCTTCCAGTAGATTGGCGAGCCACAGTTGCCCTGGGGCGATGTTTCGTGGTGGCTGTCTATCCAGATCCCCAGATGCTACTGCATTAAAATCCCCCCCAACTAAGATCTGCCCCTCAGGGAGGGAGAGGAGGAGCGCCCCCAGATCTTGATAAGATTGGTTCTGGAGACCAGGTGGAATGTACACCGTCAACCAGATTGAGAGTGCGGCCCTCCCATCTACCCGTGAGTACTGCGTATCGGCCCAACGGGTCGGTTTGTGTATGTTGAATTACCATCGGGAAGCTACGGCATATAAGAATGCCCACCCCTCGTGACCCCGACGTGAAGCCTGCATGTGTGGCTAATGTGTATCCCCACCTGTTGAGCGCCTGACAGGTATTGCCAATAAGGTGCGTCTCCTGCAGTAGGACAACATCCGGGAGATGCCTTTTGATGAATTGGAGTACAATACTCCTCTTGAGCTTGTCCCCCAACCCATTCACATTCCAACTAAGCACTTTGATACTTTTATCCCACTTCATAGCCATTTCCACAGATGATGCAAAGCTGACGTCCTGAGTTCGCGGCCCCCTGATCTCTATTATTGGGATTGCATTCGCGTGACCAGATAACACTCCCACCTCCCATCATAACCTTGTTAACTGACTCAAAGACTTCCCGCCCCCCCTTCCTCCCACCCCTCCCTGCTACCCTGCTGTGTAGGCTTACAACTACCCACATCCACCAACTAGCAGAGCGCCTTTCGCCCTAAACAAGAAGGAGTGAGAGCCCCTCCCCTCTACAAACTTATTGGTGAGGCGTGCGCTGGCGCCAGCTCCAGCCGGTGGGCGCCCCCCCCCTTTGCCAATGTTTACAGTGTTCTACAGTCCATGCGAGGCCGCCACCACGATGGTTACTATGTCCCCCGCTGCACCGCCCCGCCCCTCCCTTGAGTGGGATAGTCAATGTCCACCGCCAGTGGGGCACAACCCCATTGTTCAGCCTGCTAGGTGGTTCCCAGTGCCCCCCCATCCAAGGCACTCCCCCCCACACACCCCGGCAGAGAGGCCCTCACCTCTGTGGAAACCATCCTGGGCATATCCCCCCGCAATGTCTCAAAGTAAAGTTATACATTACAGTGTAGCAGTCAATCAGCAGGGGAGCCCTCCACTCCGTGTCACCTACATCCCTGCGGTCTTCATAGGCCAACCATGTCCGGACTGCGGGAGCGTGAACGCCACGAGAACTGACTTGTCTTGTCCAGTTCCGGCCCGTCGACCCGGGGGGCCAGCGAGCCGGTACGAGCAACGCCTCCCTCGTCCCTCGCCGCGCCGCCTGACTGTTACGACGTTCCCCTGTCTAGCCAGTCTTGGACCTCTGTAGGTGTTGTGAAGAAGAGGGATTTGCCGCCATCGATGACTTTAAGCTTCGCTGGAAAAAACATCATGTACTTGATGCCCCTCTCCCGCAGTGCTGCCTTCACCCCTTCAAACGAGCGGCGCTCCAGTTGTACCTTGAGCGTGAAGTCCGGAAAGAACCTGACCGTTGCGTTTTCGTACTTTAGGTCCCCTTTTTGTCTAGCCGCCTGCAGAATGGTGTCCCGATCTCTGTAGTTAAGGATCCGCGCTATAATGGTTCGCGGCGGGGCCCCTGGCCTAGGTCTCGGGACCGGCGCGTGGTGCGCCCTCTCCATGGAGAACATGGCGGATAGTCGCTTCGGCTTCAGACTGTTAAGGATGAGGTCCTCGAGAAACAGGTCCATGCTCGGCCCCTCCGAACCCTCTGGGACACCCACCACCCGGACGTTGTTTCTTCGTGCCCTCCCCTCCTGATCCTCCAGCTTCAGGGCCACCTGGCGGTGCTGGTGGACAAGGTCGTTTACCCTTTGCTTAAGTTTCCTGGAGGAGGCTTTGAGCTCCGCAATCTCCGTCTCGTTGGCCCTGGCTTTGTCCGACGTTTTATTGAGGTCCGTGCGCAAAAGGTTCATTTCAATGGACATTTTATCGATTTTAGTCTCCAGGGTGGTCCCCATGGTCTGAATGGCCGCCAGGGAGGGCTCAGCCACCATCTCCCGCTCCCCGGACACTCCCTCAGTCTGGGGGGCCTGTCTCAGGACCGCGTACTTATCCAATTTGTTTGACTGGGCCGCTGCCGCTCCCTTTGTTCTCATGGTGCGATCCCCTAGCGGCTCCCCACTGGCCAGCGACTGCTGTGAACCTCCGGATTTGGCCTCCGTCTGGGCCCATGATACTTCCTGGCCCCACCGCTCTAATTGCACACAGACGCTAGTGGATCTCTGCAGACCGGGGATCGCCCCGGCACCCCACCGCCACTCCGCCGCCCCCGGGATGTCTCCGGATCAGGCCAAGGACGGGCACGGGGGGTGTTTTGAAGAAAGAGGGGAAAGTATTTCCCAGTCCAGGAGCCCACTTCACGGATCCTATCAGCCGGCAGCCTGAGGACGAACCAATGGGGGGGGGCCAGCGCAAGCTCTCCGCCAGCCGGGATTTCCTACTGTGCCCTTTCCACCGGGCCTCGCAGGATCGCCGCTTACACGTCAGGGGAAGGGGGGGGCCAAAGAAATCCACCCGATCTTCGGGCCATCGCCGGCCAACCCCCACCTCACACGCGTCGAGCAGGGGCGGAGAAGCGGGGTCCCCCGGCACATCCAGGCCGCCCCCACGCTATCTTCCTCTCTGGGTGTCCCCCACTGGCTGCCAGTCTCGCCACCTCACCTCCGCCTCCAAAGGTGTGCCGCTGTCGTGGTGGGGCAGCCGGGCCGCCACAGGGAGGGCCGTTCCGCAATCTTAGGGCCAGTCTCAGCCAGCAACATTCAAGGGCACCGCCCCCGTCGCCGATGGCAGATCCGGCGATGCAGCGCCTCAGCGCGAGCCGCAGGCCCCTGGACAGGCCGCGGCGCCGGGACGTCGCATGCCCCCCTCTGCCCGCCTCCGAACCGCTCACCAGCGCCGCCCGACCCAGCCGCCGCCCGACCCAGCCGCCGTAACTCCGCAGTGGAGGCGTCCCCAGCTCTCGGGGTTTGGGTATTACGGAGCTCTGGTCACAGGCAGGGTGCTCGCATCTCGTGGCCGCACCGCACGGGCGATCTTGAGCGGATATTTGCGGGGAGAGACGCCGCTTCGGCGGCGCCTCAAACTAAGCGGCCATTTTCGCCGGCGCTTAGCCACGCCCCCTCGAGGTGCTACCAAATTAACCACACACTTTCTGGAAAAAGAACATACCGATATGGACCTCAAATGGACCATAATAGAAAAAATAGATAACAAAAAGGCAGTGGCTAAACGATTACGGACAAAATAACAGCATTGGGTGTACAAATTAGGGACTCACAAGACGGGTCTGAATGATGAAATCCTGTGGGCCCAGCTAAAATACTAAAAATGGGCCAACAAAGCTAAGCTGGTTCTTTATGTATATGTGTGATCTGAACACGTTGTAACCTGTGTAGGATGTGGTAATAATAACACCCTAACCACACTCCTACATTCGCCTGTCCCTCATAGAAATACCTGCAGGGCCTATCGACACCCTTTATAGCAGGCCATTAGTCCAAACATGCACTTTTTCTGATCCAACATGAGCAGTAATAATGTTTTTTAACAAAACTAACACATTATTATATCATGAGAACAGCGGTGCAAAACCTATGCACATAACCTTTTTTTTTTTTTAACTGTTGCTTCTGTGTGGCGTTATTTTAAACTATAATGAATATATCCACCCGACATCTGATATGTAGTTACATACGAGTATCATGAATGACCAATCTGGTCTTCCTCTCCTTTATAACTACTTTTTCCACCTACCCCCACTGAGGTTTGACAATAATAACACTTTGAGGAATGCGGGGACTACAATACCCATGGTACAATGAGTTATACGTCATCCGACATGCACGCAATCTGCCTGCAGGTGGACCACGTACCACAGAAGGAACCTGCACCCACGAGGATGTAACGTTTAAAGAGCGGCGTCCTCTCTGCATTTCTCCACCAAAGCCGGGAGGACGAGGGTGAAGGCAAGCAAATGGCTGGGGTAATCTCTTGATGAAGTAAGTGATGAGTCGTGAGGCTGCCGATGGGAATAGATAGTGCCCTGTGATTCTAACAGGCTTTCTCTTAAGCACGATCACCTGATCGCTAACTCTCACTTTCTTTTTACCTTTTCTTTTTACCTCACTATCTCCCACATGCAGTGTGCGACTAAAGGGCACCCTGTTCACTCTTGAGTTGTATTACACCTATCAGTTGTGAGTGAGTATCGGTATACGGAACTATGCTATGCATTTCGGAAAACTGGTGGACAATATATGTTTATATAAATATTTTTAACTCATTTTAACCAGTGTGGTATCTGTCTTTAAATGTGGGTCTAAGTATGTGTCAGATGTTGTATGTCGTAAATCATGCATGATGTACAAGAATAGAAACGAGCGAACTATCACAAAGAAGGGCCGTTATTAAACCGGCCCGTAGATTTATCTCCACATATAGGGCCTCATGTAGGTAAAATAATTTTACCGGTTCTTAAATACCGAGCCGTACCGAATCGGTAAATTAGAATCGGTAAGTTATATGTAGGTAAAAATTCGGTAACAGTTACCGATTCGGTAACATTCGGTAAATACGAATCGGAATTCACCGATTCGGTAAATACCGAGGTGATAATTACCGATTCGGAAAATACCGAGGTGGAATCAACCGAATCGGAAAATACCGGGGTGGTATCTACCGAATCGGAAAATACCGAATCGGTACGTACGGATTCGGTAAATAACATCACATGACTTGACGAAACAGCTAATCCTGTGCAACGACAGCCCACCCAACCAGGAACTGCCCACACCCAGGCAGGTGTACACAATTAGCCGAAGTGGCCACACCCAGGCAGGTGTACATAATTAGCCGACCCTGGAGAGGCTCGGAGTGCAGAGGAGAGGCAGGGAGCAGTTGCATGTGCGAGCGGGAAACGAACAGCATGTCCAGCCAGAGAACACAGAAAGACGGAGGGGAAAGGAGGAGGAAGCTCAAATTCAGCCCCAAGGAACTCCAGGTGCTGGTGGAGGAGGTGGTGAAGCAGCACCAGAAGCTGTTTGGGAGGCAATCCCTGCAAGTGCCTGAGGCCGAAAAGCGCAACATATGGCTGGCCATCCAGGCGCAGGTCAATGCTGTGGGAGTGACCCACAGGGACATTGAGGTCCTCAAAAAGCGCTGGTATGACCTGAGGATTGTGACCAAGAGGAAGATGGGCGACATCCAGAAGGAGGCCAGCCAGACCGGAGGTGGAACCAACAGGGCACCTGCCCTCACCGAACTGGAGGAGCTGGTGGCGGCCACACTCGAGCAAGAGAGCGTCGTGGGTCTTGGGGACGCCGACAGCTCTGCCAGAGCCGCAACACAGCAAGGTAAGACGAAAGCACAGCAATGTAGCCGCCCCTACCCCTATCCCACATCCCCCATTGTGAAACGAGAATCACACTGCAGTCCACACGTGTCAGTGCAGACAGGCAATGCATTCCGGGAGATGTAGTCAGGGCAACACTAACCATGACGTAAATGTCACAGGGCAACAAGGCATGTCACGCACTCGAGGCACAAGGAGACAGAGGACAGATTGGAATGTGAAATGATTTATTGTGACGCTTGCAATGCAGCCCTTCGGGGACACTGAGCCAATGTTGTTTTTCTGTCCACAGATGTGACATCATGCAGTACAGGGCATGCTGCAGGGGAGACGGCACACCGGCCACAAAAATCACCTCTAGCCAGCACGAGTTCAGACCAGGGAGCAGGCCCACTTGCAGCCGCACCACCTACGCAGCCAGCCTCGCCGCACACAGAGCCAGCATCACCTCACCGAGAGCCAGCATCACCACCACCAGAGCCAGCATCGCCACTCATGTTCGATTCACCGGCCACATCTCCGCTTGCAGGTGTGAGAATGAGGAGGCGTCCAGCAGCCAGGCTACGAGCCTTAGACACCTCGTCAGACGACAGCATGGGCCCAGAAGACCGCACCGGGCCCCAGGAAGGGAGCCATCCCACTGTGCCCCACACCTCACAGGCAGCACAGACGGGAGCAAGAGGGCGCCGCAGGTCGCGTGTCCAGAGTCCACCAGCACCCACTGACGGCCATGGTGTCTTCTTGGGGCTCGAGGGCCAAATGTTGAAGCAACAGCGCCTGCAATCAAAGGCAGTAATGTCAGTCCAGAGGCACATGCGGGTGATGAGGACAAGCTTAGTCAACATGGACACAAACATTGGCGGCATGGCTGCGGGCATTCGGGACATGTCCCAGTCAATCCAGCAGTTGTGCAGCAAATTAGATGCTGACATCGAAGCACGGCGCCGGGAACGCCAGAGAAGGGACACTACCAGCAGGGCACTCAACCGTCTGGCAACTGCGACTTCCCTACTTTGCCGGCGCTCTGTGACGATGCAGGAGGGCCTAACACAGTGCTGCAGCGACCTGTCTCGGGGGATGGTGCAGGTGACAAGTGCACTAGGGGTGCTATTGACTAGTCAGGCGTCGACAACTGCTGCAGGGGATGCTGCGGAGAGCATCGACACCAGCAGCAGCATCACACCCCCCGTCCCAGAAGCACGCAGGAGCAGCAGGCGGCTTGGGGTTGGCTCTAGTGAGGATGCACAGGCCGTGCAATCCACCACTGCAGCGCGTATGCGCAAACATTGATGTGGCCCTGCTTATCCACTTGCCATTGGGTGACGTAACCCTGGACATACTCATTGTATAGATGGCATATTGCCAGATTGGCCTGTTCATGTGTTCATGGCGTGGTGCCACATTAAACTACGTCATGACTTCTCACAACTCGCTGTGTCCCCTCACTTACTCAGAAATAGTTGCATGTGATCTCTGCCCGTCTCTCTCTCCCATCGATTGCAGTTGGCACTCTAGCTGCGCTGCCCTCGGGCTGGCCTGACTCATCCTCGTTGTCCTCAAAATATGTTAGTTCCACATCTGTACCTTTTTTCGTGGCAAGGTTGTGCAGCATTGCCCAAGTGGCAATTATCTTGCAGCAGGTGATGGGTTTGTACTGGCGTGCGCCTCCGCTCTTGTGGAGGCAGCGGAACCTGCTCTTCAGCAGTCCAAACGTGCGCTCCACCACATTGCGTGTAGATTTGTGGGCCACGTTGTATCGTCTCTCACTCTGGGTTGCTGGGTGTAGGTAGGGAGTGAGGATGAATGAACGGCATGCATATGCACTGTCGCCTGGATGAGTAAAAGGGAACCATCAGTTACATGCCTCTATACACTCTGATTTGCAGGTTTCAAGGGGCGTCACTGTTACTTACCCAGCAGGTATCCCTCTCCGAATTCTCCGGCTCTCAGTCGTGTGTAGATCCCACTATTCTGGAAGATGTAAGAGTCGTGGGTGCTCCCAGGAAACTTTGCAACAATATCTGTGATGATGTTCCCTGCATCACAGATCACCTGCACATTGATGGAGTGGGTGGACTTCCTGTTCCTGTAGATGTGCTCTGTCTCAGCTGGTGGACAGATTGGGATGTGTGTACCATCAATACAGCCGATGACATGGGGGAACTGTGCCATGTGATAAAAGTCTGTTTTTGTTTTCTGCAGTGCAGCCTGTGTGTTTGGGAAGCTTATGTAGTGGTGCATTCTCTGCATCATGGCATCCAGGAACTTCCTGAAGAAACGTGACAGGCAACTCTGGGATACACCACCCACCGCAGCTTTCACCACCTGATAACTGCCGGATGCCAACAGATGTAGGCTGCAGAGCACCTGCACATGTGGGGGTATGGCGTGCGCCCTTCTTATTGGCTGGTCCAGGAGTGGGTGAAGGTCCCTGATTAAGTCCATGATGGTTTCGGGGTGTAGCCTGTACCTCTCATGTATCTCTGCATCAGTCAGCTGGAATAGTGTGATGCGCTGTCTGTAGATTTGTTCCTCCCGTCGCCACACCCTCAGTCCTGCTGCCTGTAGACGTAGGCGCCTTGCAATGACGTACATGGCGGCCATGTTGTCCACGCTGTTGCATTTTGGGATTGCTTATGTGCATTGTTGATGGTTACCACCTGCTTTCCATCCGTGTTAATTACCGACTCTTATTTACCGATTTTCCTGGATTTCTTAATTACCGACTGCTCCTACATGTCATTTTAAAGTTTTACCACTTCATATTTACCACTTCATATTTACCGAGTCGTTAAATGTGTATTCGGTAAATATGAATCGGTATTTTAGAATTCGGTAACTATGAATCGGTATTTACCGCCTCATATTTACCGAAAAGTGGTTTTTGGACTCCTACATCTCACTTGTCTGAATACCGGTCGGTAACGGCATATTTACCGAAAATCGGCCGTTACCGACCGGTATTTGGCTACCTACATGAGGCCCATAGTGTGGGTGATATTAGGTTTGCTAATGGAGGACCACGAGATACTCCAGTGTATTAGTTACGAAGGTGCACAAGAGATTCAAGCACAGACCTCCAGTCAAAGCCGATGCAGTGAACATGCATGCAGTGGGATATGCATGCATTTTCTTCATCACAATGTGGTTTATACATTCACCTGTAACCCTGATTTAAAAATTCTCCATATAGAGGGGGTGTGACTAGCAGCCAGGCAAAATGGCTGCAACCTAGTGGAGCTCCGTGACCGGGAGAACCCTCCACACTAATCCGATCATTTATCCGCGGCTGCAGAGCAACACCGGCGTGACCGGAACGTCTTGGCATTTGATTGTGCCTATTGGGAACCCCGTGGAGGCAGAGACAGCCGAACACCAGGTGGGGACAGATTGCGGCCTGCCTGCAGTTTTGAAGCCGGGACCTTGCGTGGGCCCTCCACCTGCGGCTGCGCTGGGACCGGCGCCATCGGGGGCAGATGAGCATGCGACACACACAGATCAAGGGACTGAAAGCGGCCACCCGGGACATCTTAAAGGGTGGTCGCGGACTCCGCACATTCCGCATCTGGGACCCCATTGAGTCAGGGGAGCGGACTTTGTTTAATTGAATGCCCCGACCTACTAACGACGCGCTCAGCACCGGCACGGAGAAGACCGGCTGCACCGGACCCCCCGGGGAAGCCAACACTCTTTGCCGGCCACGGAGCTGTGCGCGCTGAAGCGCTAGGGCCCATTCCTCCAAGGGCACTGAGATCTCGCCCGGAACTGCGGCCTCGGCCGGCATTAAGGCGACAGGAGCGGGGACGCGCAGGGCAACAACAGTGGTAGCCATTTCCCCCAGGGCCCCCCGCACTACTACCAATTTCACCAGAGCGTGGCAGTGCTCCTGCATACGGCGATTACCATTGCCACAGACAGCAGCCTCAGGCCCCATCGGACATATCAATCAGACACGACGGTAGGAGACCGGGCACGAAAATACTGGGGTCGGTCTCTACGCAGCTTGCCTCCACACACAGCGCTCCAGTGACATTGCTGGCAACCAGAACCTCCATGTGTCTGTTGACTGCGTTCCCCCACAATTCAGGCAAGGTGTTTGTTTAGGGCGGAGGAGGCACTGCTTGGGCATACAGGGCGTTCAGCGGATCCACAGCGCCGGCCAGTCTGCTGGGGAGCTCGCCAATTACGCTACAGCACAGACTTTTGCCTGCTATACTCCACGCCCCACAGCAGAGTGGTGAGCGGCGACGCGACTTGCGACCCGACCGAGTAACTCCACAGGCTACTGGGGACTGGGTAGGAAACCCGAAAGGCCACGCGTACTATTCTATAATGCGGCAGGCAGCGGTGACTACTGCCCTGTCCCCCACGGTACCTGGCACGACCCCGATTGCAGTGGCAGAGATGGGAGGCCGTGGCCCACGGGCGCACCCACTGGCAAATTGGATACATTTGCATACACCAAAGAACCACCGGACAAACCACAGACGAGTCTGGCGCAATCTGAAGTTCCTGCTCCAAAAGAGCCTGACACGATCACGCTGGTGGATGTAATGAGCACCCTCCAACAATTGCAGTCCACTATTGGCACGATTTCTACGGACATTTCCCTGATCCAGGCAGATTTCTCCAAGTTATCGCAGAGACTAACAGAGGTGGAATCTACAACAGAGACCCTATCCACAGACACGGCCACGTTGCAACGACAGGTGCACAGCCTGGAGGAAGACAACAAATTTATCCTCGCCAAACTTGACGATCAGGAAGGGCGCTCATGCCGTAACAACGTGCAAATTATTGGTGTTCCGGAGAAGATGGGCGGGCCGGCTCTGCACCTCTTTGTGGAAGATCTCCTGAAAAACCAGCTGCGACCAAGGAGACTTTCCAGCTTCTTCTCCGTCGAAAGGGCTCACCGAGTGCCGGGTGGGAGACCTCGCCCTGGTGCCCCCCACCCCAGGCCAATTCTGGCCCGCCTTTTCAATTTCCGAGATCGAGACGTCATTCTGCAGGCAGCCAGGACAGCCCCGCCGATCCGCATCGAGAACTCCACGGTCACGCTCTACTCGGATTATACAGCGGCAGTCACTAAACAATGTCGGAGTTTTCTGGACGTCAAGAAGGAACTGAGGGCCAGATAACTTAAGTACTCCATGCTCTTTCCGGCGAAACTCAGGGTAGAAGCAGAAGGAAAAACCTGGTTCTTCGTCACGCCTGCGGAGGCCAGAGACTGGTTGGAGGGATGGCGTCCCGCAGCAAGATCCTGCAAACCAAGTACCCAGCAGCACCACCGACTCGGCGAGTCGCAAAGATCGAAATCACTGGAATCCAGCGACAAAGGGGACTAGGGTCACACGACCCAGAGGGCAAGAATAATAAACACTGGAATAGCCCAAAGACATATTCCTCTCTTGGCGCGCACTGTCCCACAACACGTTTGCTTCACTTAATGACCTGGACGCCTGGCGCACCACACACGCAGTGGCGGCTGTTCCGCCTCTATGAGGACTGTTAGCCGTTGATGGTGACGCCGTCAGGGAGGACTTCCATGGACACGGACACTCACTGACCCCCACGCAAGTACCAGTTCTGGGGCAAAAGCACTCTGCTCAGTTGGGGAGGCGGGTAGTTTGGGGACCGCTGGGCAGGGAGGCAGGGAGAGGGGAGGAAAATATGGGACAGTTATTGGCGTTATGTCTCGTTTGTTTCAGATCCATGGTCGGAAGACAGAGACCGAAGTTTATGTTCACGTTTGAATTTTTTTGTTTGTTGATGTTTTGCTGCCCACTGCTTATGCTATACAATCTCAGGTTTGCACATGCGCGACCCAACGACCACCACACATTCATCCAATGCCTACTGATCACATTACTGCCCCGAGGGAGGTAATTCCTGACCTCGCACAGCCACCGTCAAGAGACACCCATAAACCTAGTCCATCTCTTACTATGATCTCCTGGAATGTCAACGGTCTAGGCGACAAAATAAAGAGAGGGTTAATACTACAATATCTCAAGAGGCATGCGCCCTCTGTGATCCTTTTACAAGAAACTCACTTAGTGGGAACTGCTACCAAGGCGCTCGATAGGTGGGGCTTCAAGATGGTAACACACTCAGCATTCACCTCCGGTTCCAGAGGGGTAGGTATACTTGTCCGAAGGGGCTGCCCACTAGTAATCCAGAGCATCCAAACAGATGACCAGGGCCGCTTTGCAGCGCTTTCCTGTCAGTGGGAGGGGCGGGCCTATAATTTTGTTTCCATCTATGCGCCCCCCGCGCTTCACAGTCTCACCCTCCCTGCATTAAGGAAATTCCTGCTCACGCTGCCCATTGGAGGACTTATTGTAGGAGGCGACTTTAACGCCATACTCGATTCTGCCCTAGATAGACTTCCTCGGCGTAGTCAAGGGATCACCCCCACGCCCCTTCGAGAGTTCACGGAAGCACTTGGCCTGGTAGATATCTGGAGCGCGCACCACCCCACGGAGCTCCAATACACGCACCACTCAGGGGCTCACAACAGTATGTCCAGAATTGACTATATCCTCTTGTCTCCGTCAAGTCTTGACCGTATTCTAGACGTTGAGCACCTCCCCAGAAGGATATCCGACCATTCTCCGGTTTTACTCATATACACCTTACAACGTACTGGGAGACAGCGCATATACCCCATATACCCGGGATATGTGAAAGACCCGACCATAGGTAAACAACTACACAAGACCACGAAACACTATTTCCAAGACAACATGCACTCGGTATCCTCTCCCACCATTCTCTGGGAGGCATACAAGACAGTCATACGCAGACAGGCCATTTCCCTGATCACTACAAACAAGCGAAACAAAGCCCAGCAGGTACAGGAGCTAGAGAGGGCAGTTAGCCTTGCGGAAGCTGATCGCACGAGAGATCCGACCGAAGAGGACCACACGTGGGAGGAAGCCACGGCCAGAGTACGACAAACGCAAGATACAATTTACAAAGAGGGGACAACGCAGGCAAACTCCTTGCCTGGCTGGACAAAAAGGAACGGGCAGATCGCTGGGTGGCCCGGATACGCACACTATCTGGGGAGGAAGTCACGGACCCACAGGACATAGTCACAGCTTTCGCACGTCACTACCAGACAGTTTACATGCCAGCCTCACACACCACCGTGCAAGAAGGCATGACCTTCCTGAAAGATATACGCTTGCCAAAGTTGACCACCCTCGAGACACAAACACTAGAAGCACCCCTCACGGCTGATGAAATTACAGCAGCTATCAGAGGGCTCCAACCGGGTAAAGCACTAGGTCCGAATGGCATTCCTGTGGAGCTCTATAAGAAAGAAGCAGACATACTAGGGCCCCATTTGCTACAGATGTACGTAGACAGCCTTGAAGCGGGACTATTGCCAAAGGACCAAAGAGTGGCCACTCTGGTGGCGATTCCAAAGCCAGGTAAACCCCTTGAAGAATGCACCTCCTACCGTCCTATTTCACTTCTCAATGTGGAGGCCAAAATATTGGCGAAGGCACTGGCGACTAGGCTCCAACCCCACCTTGCGTTCCTTGTCCACCCCAACCAATCGGGCTTCATGCCCGGTCGAAACACAGCAATGAATTTGAGGCGACTACATGGAGTATTGGCCCGCTTGCCAACGATACATGAAGAGGCGGTTATACTATCCTTAGACGCCAGCATGGCATTTAATCGGATGGAATGGCCCTTCCTTTTTGCGGTGCTGCAGAACTTTGGTTTCGGGCCTCAATTTCTGGCCTGGGTCCGGCTTCTATACACGCAACCACTTGCGCACGTGGTGATTAATGGGAGGGTGTCTGAGGACTTCCCCCTGGGACGTGGAATCAGACAGGGCTGCCCCCTATCCCTGTTATTGTTTGCTCTTGTGCTTGAACCACTCGCGGCCTAGATTAGAGAAGACCCAGTGATAAGTAGACTGCGTAGGGCTGAGGGATGGGAGGACCGTATTTCCCTCTACGCAGATGACATACTGTTATACATGGCCTCCCCCAGCCGCTCAATTAATTGCCTCCTAGATATATGTGCATCCTATGGCAGATTCTCGGGATACACGATCAATTGGACAAAATCGGTCATATACATTCTCCACGGTCCCCCGCCGCGGCTTCCCAGGGGCGTGACAATACAAATTGGTGACGGAGGGTTTAAATATCTAGGCATTAACATTACCCCAGACAGTGCTCAGTTCTATGAACGCAACCTTGCACCCCCGCTTAAGAGACTTAAAAGCGATGTGAAACATTGGCACTCCCTTCCTCTGACCCTGCTGGGCCGTACGGCTCTTTTCAAAATGATGGCCCTCCCCAGGGTTTTGTACGTCCTCCAAAACACACCAACCCCAGTCCCTGATTCCTACTTTAAAGCCATCGAGGCAGCAGTAAGCGACCTCCTATGGGACGGGAAACCCTCCCGCATTGCAATGAACAAACTAACCAAGAGCTGGTATGATGGTGGGATCGCTCTGCCCAATGTGCGGCTGTACTACTGAGCCTCCCAACTTATAATAGTGAACCGGTGGCTCCACGCCCCACACGAGGAAGCAGCACTGCGTATGGACAGACACACCCTAGGCACGGATAGACTCTTGGGACCACTATACAACAAGGCCCAAACACGCACATTGACTGGCCCCACTGCTCACACAACGCACACATGGTTTAAAGCACAGAAAGCGCTGGGCTGGGATGGTAGGATTACCCAACACACACCACTCTGGGACTCCCCTAAATTGGGTATGCTCCGTAATAGTAAGGCCATTTCCCAAGGTGACGATCTCCCCGAATCATCACCACTTGAAGATCGCCACCTAACGGACCCCCTTACCAAAAAGGCGATCTCCCTCACGTACCGTAAGCTGGTGAATAACCAGAAAGATCCTACGCACGCCCTGAGAGAGAATGGAGAATGGACGTGGGAGAAATGGACAATCAGGACTGGCAGGAGGCCCTGGCACCCCCCCCCCCGTGAGGTAGCGATCCCATCCAGACTGCAACTTGTGCAACTGAAAATACTACATAGAACATACTATACTAGGACAATGATTCACAAGATCGGGCGGGCCGAGACACCTTTATGCCTAAGGGGTTGTGGGCAACTGGGTACGTTTTTTCATACACTATGGGACTGTCCCGTCATTATAAGATACTGGGGATATGTCATGGCTACTATCGCCAAAGTCGGCAGAGTAGAAGTTCTCCCAGAACCCCGGCGGTGCCTCCTAAATATATGGGAAACTACCGATCTTAACCACGCAGCACGAACATGGGTAAACGAAATACTGCACAACACCGGGGGGCGTCCACTGCCCCTCTACACCATCACTGGTGTCAAGACTTAGATACAGCTATGGTAGTGGAAAAATTGGTATTTATCCACAGGGGTTGCCCTCGTAAATGGACACGTGTGTGGGGCAGATGGAACACATTCTGAGGCAACTTATGCTCCCCTCCCGCGTGGGCATTGCAACCTTGTTTTCAATATTCAGTGTAATATTGCCTTGTCAATTGTACAATGTGAGATTGTTACTAATGTCTGATGTCAGCAAATCTGTTTTGTTCATCAATAACATTTTTCACAAAAAAAAAAATCTCCATATAAACATATACAATGGGTTTTTTCTTACAGGAGAAACTGAGACACAAGTAGGGCAAGTATTAACATGGCCCAGCTAATATAGTGCATGACATAGCTGTGCACTCGACTATCCAGTGAGGTGTTTACTTTGATTCCCTGATGAAAGTCCACGACCTTGTTAGGCTGTAGTGTAGGGGTCATAGGACCATAATAGTCCAGCTTACCCATTTGCTATTTTTAGCTTTCCCCACCATCTCCACGAATAATGGGATACCTTGGAGAAGGTAAGGGATTTTTAATCTCTAGTTAAGCCCCCTGGTCACCCTTTATTCCTAAGTGCTCCCTGAAATATGATCGAGCCCACCCTGACCTTTAGGAGTCAGGGTGAAACCGATGATGAAGCATGATGCTAATAGAGTGTGTGAGGGTTATATATAAAAAAGGAATTTTTTTCCTTTCCCGCACCAGCCATGTGGAGCTAGCTTTCCCACTAAGGGGTTTACCAGAAAACCACCCCATCCGTGCCTTATGTAATATATACTATCTCCCTTGTAACCATATGCAGGATACATTTTGTTGTAGTTTTGAATTATGGTATTAAACATCATCACACTGCTCTGTACAACCCCCAGGCCAATGGCATGGTAGAAAGGGCTAACCGTTTGGTTAAAGGTACCATCTCCACGGCAGTCCAAAGTGGAAAAGATGTTAAAGCTATGGTGAATGATATGGTATGGGCTCGTCGCACTACAATTCACGGTGTGTCAAATGTTTCACCCTTTGAGAAAATGCGGGTGAGAAAGCCTGGAACCAAAATTACCCCGGCTTGGCTCACTGGAGCTGATGGTAAAGAGAGTGAAGGACTGAGTGATGTAAGAGGAAAGTGGGTGTCTGTTGGTGACTGGGTTAAGATAAGACATGAAAGGGTAGAGTTTGAGTAAATTTTGGGGGCCGTTCAGAGTCAGGCAAGTGTGAGACAGGTATGTAGTTTTGGACAATAATAACAAATGGAATAAACGTAAAGTGGCTTGGTATCAGAAGGACAAGTTGAGTACAGGCGGCAGGGTGAGGTTACAGTTGAACCCTCACGTGCGAGCTTAAATGGTTTCATGCTTAGCAGGGACAAGGAATTTATAATTCTATGTCAGGACCGGAGGCTCCGATTATGCTTGTTCAAAGCTGAGCCACCACCACTGAAGCAACATCCACAATAGGTTTATAGTAAAATGCTTTAAATATATGCTCATTAGACCAGTCAGCTGCACTCATGATGTCTGAAAGGCTGACACCTGCCGAATATGCCTTCGAAGCCATGGCTCCGCGGGCGGAGTGAGCCCCAAATTTGGAAATATCAATTCCTGCTTCGCCCATGAGCCAACGCATCCATCGAGGCAAGGTAGCTGGAGTCACTGGGCGAAATGGCTTCTGCAGAGCAATTAGCAACTGACCTTGCATATTAGTATGAAACTCTTCAGTACTTACCTCGTAATCCTTAAGACATTGCACAACGCACAGTTTAGGATAATTAGGAAAAGCCGGGTACGTGACAGCAGTAGTGTTACACTTCGTTCTCCTGGACAAGTTGAAGGTCACACCCTCTGGGGAAAATCTACACCCCGCTAAATCCAGCGCACGTACGTCAGATACCCGTTTGCAAGAAACCAGACATAAGAGCATAGTTAACTTGGCCGAAAGTTGTTTACGAGACAAGAACCTATTGGACGGCCAGGCCTCCAGAAATTTAAGGACAATAGAGACATCCCACAAGTGAGAGTATTTTGGGCAAGGAGGTTTCACCATCCTGACTCCTCTAAGCAATTTACATACCAATGGATGTTCTCCTATGGGCTTCCCTTCCAAAGGTAAATGCCCCACCGATATAGCGGACCGAAAGTTGTTGAGCGTTCTGTAGGCTAAACCGGAGGAAGCAATAGAGGTTAGAAAATTAACCACTACAGACACATGTGCCTTAGAGGGATCCACGTCCTGTTGAGCGCACCAATCACACAATCTCCTCCAAGAGGAGGAATATCTTTTGTGGGTGTTGGCCGACCAAGCTTCCTTGATAAAGTTGTTAGCCTCGCTTGAAAGGCCCGGGACATTCCATCTGTCCCTGAAACCCGCCAAGCTACTAGCGGAAGATGGCTCGATGTCACCAAAGGATGAGGGTTCTGAAGAGGGTCCAGCAATAGGTTCTGTAACCGGGGAAGAAGGATCGGAATCGCACAACTCATGTCCAGTAAAACTGGGAACCATGCCTGAGCCCTCCACAAAGGAGTGATCAAAATGTGTTCTGCCTGAAAAGCCCTTGCTCGCGCTAGAACCCTGGGGATCATGAGGAACGTGGGGAACGCATAGCATAGAGACCTCGGCCATTCTTGCAAGAATGCATCCGTGGCCATTGCTTCTGGATCCGGACTCCAACTGAAGAATTGGGGAACTTGTCTGTTGAGTCGGGATGCAAATAAGTCTATCTGACAAGGACCCCAAAGATGAGTTAGGCTCTGAAACACTCTGGGTAACAGCATCCAATCGCTGGAATCCTGCAGATGACGGGAGTTCCAATCTGCTACCTGGTTGCTGGAACCGGGGAGGTATTCCGCAACCACCGAAATTCTGTTCTGAAGACAGTAGTGCCAAAAGTCCTTGGCAATCTCTGCCAGCATTCGCGATTTGGTACCACCCAACTTGTTGACGTACCTTACCGCCGAGATGTTGTCCATCCGGAGGAGGATACAACAATCCGCTTTCTAAGGCGAGAGACATCTGATCGTGAAGGAACCAGCCAACAGTTCCAGGCAATTGATATGCAAATGTAGTTCTTCCGGCGACCATCGTCCACCCGTGGACAATGTGCCGCAGCGGGCTCCCCAACCCCACCGGCTGGCATCCGATTCGATTACCACATCCGGTGTTGATCCGAATAGCGCTCGGCCGTTCCAGGCCTCCATGTGATTTAACCACCAGTCCATCTACAGCCTCGCCTCCTCTGAGAGAGGAATCTGTTCTGAGTAGCTGAGACCTTTCCGGAGATGGCGGATCTTGAGCCTCTGAAGGGCCCGGTAGTGAAGGGGGCCTGGGAAGATCGCCTGGATGGAAGAAGCCAACAGACCCACTATGCGGGCTAACGATCTCAGGGATGTCGTCTGCTTGCGAAGGGTAGACCACAATTCCCGTTTGAGGGCCCTGATCTTTGGCATTGGCAGCAAGAATTGACAAGTTAAAGAATTTATCAGAAAGCCCAGAAATTCGATGGACTGAGAAGGGGTCAGTACTGACTTCTGCGGGTTGACAATGAACCCCAAACTCTGCAACAGGCTTATCGCCCAATTGTGGTGCTCTTGGACTGTCTGAGGGGAGGACGCCAAAATTATGATGTCGTCTAGATATATTATGAGGCGGACTCCCCGAGCTCTGAGAGACTCCACTACCGGTCTCAGAAGCTTCGTGAAGCACCACGGTACTGATGACAGACCGAACGGAAGGACTTTGTACTCGTAGCACACCTTGTTCCATACAAATTGAAGGAATCTCCGGTGGGGGGGAAAAATGGGAATGGACAAATACGCATCTTTCAGGTCCAATCGGACCATCCAGTCCCCTTCCTGGAGGAGATCGCGCAGCAGATGGATACCTTCCATCTTGAAATGCCTGTAAACAATTCATGAGTTGAACTCTTTGAGGTTTAACACTAATCTGGAGCCACCCCCTTTCTTCTCCACTAGGAAGACATTGCTTAGGAAACCATGAGGGTGAATCACGGAGGGCGCAATCGCGCCTTTCTGCAACAAGGACTCGATTTCTGTTGTGATAAAGCTCTGATCTTAAAATCCGATTGGCCACACTCCGCTCGTCCTACCAGCATGTTACCCCAAGGAACTGTGGTCCATGTAGTGGCGACGGCGATTACGCCTGTGCCGAAAGTGTTCGAAGAAAGTAAGTGTCGCATTAGCCATCCCTGGACACGTGTTTCGAGGTAGTTGCCTCTCGTCAGCAGGGAGTAGGTGAGTGTGTGGGGTTGCCGCGTAGACTGCCAAAAAAGTATTATCAGGTAAAGTACCACTCATGGCGCGCAGGTGCTGGTCCGGGGCTCGTCAGCCCAATGGCTCAAGGGAGCCTTAATACAAAAAATCCGATTGCCCGTACTCCGCTCGTCGTACCAGCATGTTACCCCAAGGAACTGTGGTCCATGTAGTGGCGACGGCGATTACGCCTGTGCCGAAAGTGTTCGAAGAAAGTAAGTGTCGCATTAGCCATCCCTGGACACGTGTTTCGAGGTAGTTGCCTCTAGTCAGCAGGGAGTAGGTGAGTGTGTGGGGTTGCCGCGTAGACTGCCAAAAAAGTATTATCAGGTAAAGTACCACTCATGGCGCGCAGGTGCTGGTCCGGGGCTCGTCAGCCCAATGGCTCAAGGGAGCCTTAATACAAAAAATCCGATTGGCCGCACTCCGCTCATCCTACCAGCATGTTACCCCAAGGAACTGTGGTCCATGTAGTGGCGACGGCGATTACGCCTGTGCCGAAAGTGTTAGAAGAAAGTAAGTGTCGCATTAGCCATCCCTGGACACGTGTTTCGAGGTAGTTGCCTCTCGTCAGCAGGGAGTAGGTGAGTGTGTGGGGTTGCCGCGTAGACTGCCAAAAAAGTATTATCAGGTAAAGTACCACTCATGGCGCGCAGGTGCTGGTCCGGGGCTTGTCAGCCCAATGGCTCAAGGGAGCCTTAATACAAAAAATCCGATTGGCCGCACTCCGCTCGTCCTACCAGCATGTTACCCCAAGGAACTGTGGTCCATGTAGTGGCGACGGCGATTACGCCTGCGCCGAAAGTGTTCGAAGAAAGTAAGTGTCGCATTAGCCATCCCTGGACACGTGTTTCGAGGTAGTTGCCTCTCGTCAGCAGGGAGTAGGTGAGTGTGTGGGGTTGCCGCGTAGACTGCCAAAAAAGTATTATCAGGTAAAGTACCACTCATGGCGTAATCGCCGTCGCCACTACATGGACCACAGTTCCTTGGGGTAACATGCTGGTAGGACGAGCAGAGTGCGGCCAATCGGATTTTGTGTATTAAGGCTCCCTTGAGCCATTGGGCTGACGAGCCCCGGACCAGCACCTGCGCGCCATGAGTGGTACTTTACCTGATAATACTTTTTTGGCTGTCTACGCGGCAACCCCACACACTCACCTACTCCCTGCTGACGAGAGGCAACTACCTCGAAACACGTGTCCAGGGATGGCTAATGCGACACTTACTTTCTTCGAACACTTTTGGCACAGGCGTAATCGCCGTTGCCACTACATGGACCACAGTTCCTTGGGGTAACATGCTGGTAGGACGAGCAGAGAGCGGCCAATCGGATTTTGTGTATTAAAGCTCTGATCTTGTTGGGACAAAGACAGAGGGAGTGGGCGAACCTCCTGCGAAGGAGAGCCGTACATCTCTAGCCTGTACCCCTGTACGGTCTGCAACACCCATGCATCTTGCGAGATTTCGCGCCAGCTGTTGAGAAAATATCCCACTCTGCCTCCCAACATCACTTCGGAAGAAGGAATTAGGCTCACCTGAGCTTCCGGTATCATGCTGGTTATTGGGGGTGCCACCAAATCTGCCACCTTTGCGGAACCTGTTTCGTGAACGTCGAGAGGGATAAAAGTTGGAGGTATTGGAAGTGTTCTGTTGATAACCTCCCCTTTGTTGGCCGCGTTGGGCGCCTTGGTTGTACCCCTGGCCGAACGAGCGCCCACGAAAGCGTCCGGCCCTGCCAAAAACCGGGCGGAAAGCCCGTTTGAGAGAACCTTGGGCTTTGTCTAGCCCGCTGAATGTGGCCACAAACTTCGTTAGTTCTTTCAGGAAGCGCTGACCAAACAGGAGACCCTGGGCTAGAGGACCCGATTCCGATGTGGACAATTCGGCCAGCCTTGGGTCCAGCTTTAAGAGAATGGACCGGCGCCGTTCTGTCGACAGCGCACAATTAGCGTTGCCAAGTTGGCACACCGCCCGTTGGGGTCAATTTCAAGGGATGACTCTTTGGCCCTAAAGCCAAGTTCGAGAATCTTCGTTAGTGGCCCTGTTACGTCCAGCAGCTTATCTTGGCAGGACCGCCAAGACCTGTCCAGGTCTTTCTTGGGGTCCTTAGAATATTTCTTCAAATAAGTTAGCATTGAAGGGTCCACCTCCGGGGTAACCACCACTTTACCTGCCAGATCAGGCCTAGGGCATTCCGACCGCAGTAGAGCACGCACGTCCGTATCAAACGCCTGGCGCAGATGGGATTGGACATAGTCTGACACTTCTTGGCATGAAAGCCAAGACGTGGAGTTAGGGTGTATAATGTCAGCAGGCTCGAAACTGAGAACTTTGGGTGACGGAGTCGGAACTGAATGCTTCTCCTTTCTTGCCTTCTTGGAAGGACGAGGGGCTTCCTCTTCGTCAGTGGTAGGGTCAGAGGTGGTGCCTTGGTCATCATCCTCCTGAGATATTTCAGTAATTGTGGCCTCTCTACCTGGAGTAGAGCGTTCTTGGTCCGCCATTGACTTAGCCAGTTTAGCGAAATCCGTAGCGTGGGGATTCGCTCTTGCTTTACCCCCAGATCTAGCTCGGGAGCCTGACGAGGGAAGCCAACCTTGCTGCCTGGCATAAGTACAAAGGTGACGTTTTAAGGGCACAATTGCTCTCACCAACGCAGAGTTCACAGACTGTTGGACACCTGCGTCCAATGCCTCAACGAGGTCATGCTCGATAGACCCAGAGGGTTCCTCCTCATAATAATAATAGTCCTCCTCATAATACTCAGACATTTTTCACACCAGTGTGCAATCACCGACCAAGGAGGACCGCCTGTGACTCTGTCAAGTCAAACCAGGTAGATATGATATGCAAATGGAGGTCAGGGGGAGTGTTAACCCCAGGCAAGCCCTAGATCATTCACCACACAGGTGAAGCAAAAGAACAGTTTAGGATGTGGAGGGAGGGAGGGTTTGCGAACTCCACTCTAGGCAAAGCCTATGCTCAATTGTACAGCCCCACTGCGTGATACAACAGTAGGGCGTCTGAGGAGCGAAGAAACAAGCCTTTTGCTTGTAAATTGGCAGAAAAACAGGGTCAGAAGCATCCACAACTCTGCTCCGGCGTTCACTCAATGCCCCCAATGCCGGTAATGGGCAAAAAATGGCCGCCGCGCATGCACGCTGGCCGAGGCACGCTGAAACTAAAAGAGGACTGCGCGTCACTCAGACGCGCGTCCCCGCTCCTCAATTCCTCCCGCTCCACCAGTGCCCGAAGCCTGCGACGCGAGGGATCCGCTCCGTACTGAAGCGGCAGAACAAAGGCACCAAAGGAATCCGGACACCCCCGGTAAGCGCACGCAGCGCGTCCGAGGTCCCGCAAACCTCCATAGAACACCAATAACCCTATGCAGTTAAGCTTATAAGCTTACAATTCGCCTCGCAGCAATCGCGCACCAGTGACAGCGCGTACATTAAGCAATTAACACCAGAAACAACAACAAACGCAAAAATAGCAGTTACACACTGTCCCAGTAGGAGGAAAATAAAGGGCACTTAACTGGCTGCGGAGCAGCAAAGAAAGAGGTCTCTATGTGCCTACAGGGACCTTATAAACCCTGGGACTCTATGGTTGTCACATGGTTTTTTATCAGTGTTTTCATTGGCTGCTGTGAGCTTCTAGTAAAGAAATGAGAAGCATAATCGGAGCCTCCGGTCCTGACATAGAATTGAGTCCTGGTTGACTCAGTGGGGAATAGTGGCATTTCTGTTATATTGCTATTCGGGTGCAGCCTGCTACTGAAAGCACTGTGAATATGCACATTGTTTTTAAATTGCAATACACACAATATATGATAGGCTGACAGAAAACATGCAGGCATCTAGTGTTCATTATGAAGAAAGTATATGACTCCCATCTTAGGGGTTTTGCATCGGTTTCAAGATACTTTTAAAGATTTTCATTGCTCCAAGGGTGTAATTTCTGGAATTTAGCCTTTGCTTCACTTGCAACTAAGCGTCACGCATTTGGCAGTTGAATGTCACTCATAAGTCCACCTGAACCATGAAAATGTAGCACATAAAATGTAACTCTGAAAACTTGGCAGCTATGTGATGTTTCGCCAGAAATGAAAGGCCCATCTCCAGTAAAACCTAAGAAATTAAGGTACAAATTTATTCTACAAAATGTATATTTTCAGAACTTAAATATAGGCGGCGTGAGGCGAAAGAGAAAACGACTCGTTGGAAAAAAGAGCCTGCGAAAAAATATGTTGGATATATGATTATTTACGTTAAACCCTTCCACTTAAAAATACATGACAGCACGGATGACTGAAAACATACACTTACAATATGTAGTAGCAAAAAACTATACATTAAAACTGATATTTCAAGAAACTTGGAAGTGAATTCCTCTGCTCCTCTTCCACACTGTTTACGTCCAGACTGCTTTGCCGGCTGTCTGATGAGTAAATTACCGCTCTAGTACTTTATTTCTCCTTTACACACGCCTAAGCCGGTGGCATGCACGACCTTTCCAAGATGTCCGCTAGTAGTAGTTTCACGTGCGTCGTACGTCGGTTCACTTGTCCGCCCGTCAATCAGCACGCAGTTTGTCCCTTTTCTATTCCCATAGGTAGGTCCTGCGGTCTAAGCTGTCAAGCGGTGACCTGGAAGTAAAATCTTCCAGCCTGTTTCCATTTCCTGGCAGCAGTAGAGCGCAGGCTCCTCTTTCTTCAGCCATCTTGGATCTGAGGTCCTCACACAGTAAGTGTCTCTTGTTTCCATCTGTGCCCATCTGCTCACCAGCTGCGTCTGCAGCTTACCTGTGGGGTGCCTGGTAGCTGTGCGAGCTGTGGGGACCCGGTGGAGGCCGGTATGGAGCAGATTAATGGCTGTTACGGGTTAGAAAGTCTTGCTGGAAGGTGGCAGAGGGAGGGGGGCTGCGGTAGATGGGGACCCGGTGAACTGCGAACCAGAAGTGCTTTCGAGGTTTGGCTTAGTTTGCAGTGTCGGGAGGGGGCCCGTGGAGCGGCTAAATTTTGGAGAAGGCGCTAGTCTTTTTCTTTCTGGTGGAACTTGCACCAGTCCTAGATTTGGAGTACTTGATTCTTGGGATGGTATTTCTCACACACTCTGGTATCTGGTACTGATCCAGTGGTGAGGCGATCTTGTCAACACTACCCTTTTTTTGTGTTTAAAGTGTATTTGCTATAGTACCTTTCTCAGAGATGGCAGTGTTGTATAAAGGTGTCTTGCCAAGCATTTTGGGTGTTCTGTTGTAGTTTTAATTTAGGTAATCGAGTTTGCGTGATTGGTGCTGACGCATTGGGTGTGGTGTGCTTGGCTTTTCACCAATGGGAGTGGTGTATAGGTGTTCTGTCATTGTCTCTTAATAGAAGTGATGGTGTAAGCAGAATGTCTTAATGCTGGCCTGTTGGGGCAGTGTCTTTTTGATAATCAAACCTTTGCTTTGGTGTTGTCTGGGTAAGGGGACGAGCTCTTCATGCTACTTACTCCGTTACTAGTGGTTGTGTGCCAGAGTATTGTGCAGCACAAAGCCTGGTGCTTAACCTGTCACGTTGTATATTCGGGGGACGGGGGGTGGAGAGTGGTGTTAAGGGTGTTTGATTTTAGTGAGGGACTTTGTGTGGTGGTGGGTGTGAGGTTTTTCGAGGAAGTCTTGACAGTGCTTTTAATCGCATCGTGGGGTCTTTGGGAGAGTCGTACCGGTAGTGTGCATTTGGGAGAGTCGTACCGGTAGTGTGCATTTGGGACTGTTTCAATCATACCGCCTTTGGAGGGGCCACTACAGGGATCTGCAGTTTCTATGCTTATATAAGGAAGATGTGTAGCATTTTTTTTCTTGTACAGGTTATAAAACTAAATTCGCATGAAAAATTATTAACCAAACAAAAATGTACCTAGTTTTCTAGTTTGACAACTGGTATCATGTAATTTAAAGATGAGCCTTATTGGTTAGGGACTATAATGCCAAGTAGAAGGTAAACCCTAATTTCTCAAGGATCATCTCATTTAACTGGCCCAGACGAGGGCTCCAAAGTCCTGGATTCAGTTTACTTGAGAAATTAAGACTGAGTTAAAGAAGACTCTAGTCAATCCAAAGTATGACATACTGTGATATCACTTTATTGTGTCGTACTCGCATGCCTGGTAGTAATTGGTCACAAGCAATGCCGTATTAATTATGATGAGTTTGCGTCTGAGGTGCAGTTTGTTCCGAAATCTAGTTGGCACAGTTGATTGACTAGATGAAAATGTACAGACCAGTCTGTTGACTCCCATTCAATTTTTCCCAAACCATATCACAGCTGGTGCTTTATTCGTAGATTTTTCCAGGGAGGCAAGGGTTGGTTATGCATAAGTTATGAGCCACCGTCACTTACTCGGTGGGCATACTTGACGCACGGTTTGTGACGTCCGCACAACAGTTCATGTTTTTTATGCTTGTATTAGACTTATGCCTGCGTGTTCTTGATCCCTGGCACTAAGTCCATATCCTGAATTGTCTTTAGTGGCAGAAATTCACTGACTTGTTACTGTCCGCTATGGAAGAACACATTTTCCTTTGTAAATAGATTGCAGCGCATTGGCTTGCCAGTGTTAGTTGGCTTTCATTAATACGGTGTGTAAGCTTGGGTGATTTTTAGGCCAATAAGTATTTTTTTTTTTTTTGGGATGAATAGTATGGTCAACTGAACGACATTTGCATATTAGGTTGCCTTTTGTCCTTGCATCTCATGGTGAGTTGTACATGGGCCAACTTTGGGACCTGTACTTGTGTTAGCAGTGCACCATTATTATGAACGGTGGACCTCTTGACTTTGGACGCAGTTGGATTGTAATGCATTTTAAAACTCATATTTCTCATTTTTACGTAGAACTGTCTCCGCTCACTCATTTAACTGAATGGTGCCTTCGATTATACTTCAGACGGCCACCCTTCGAAAAATTATTATTCATGCTTCTACCAATGACTCGCTGTCTAAATATCGCAGTTATTTGAAGTAAGGGAATTGGGGTCATGATTATTGCATTTTTTTGGTATGCTAAAATGTCTTTGCTTTGACAGATGCGATCTAGAACCAGATTCTACATTACTTAAATTCAGAATACCTACTTTTGATGCCAACATATTTAAGTCCGGCGAAAGTGAGCTACCCCCCAACCAATAACACTATAATTAAAAAAGAATTGAGGAGGAGCCTAGCCTGCAGCCGAGATGGCCGCCTAGCTCCTCGGCTTCGCCGACCCTTGCGCCCTTCGTCGATATCCTGGCAAGAATCCTGCGCCTCCGAGCCCTACGCTTACCTGCGCCACGTTCCTGACCACGTTACTGTGACTCCGGTCGAGAACGGAGCTGCCCCGGCGGAGTTGAGCCCCGGTTTCCATTCCGGCCTTCCAAGCGGTCGCAGCCGGGCCATTGTTTAGTGGGGACGGCCGGCGGCGACAACGATAGCAGCGGCCGCTGTGGAGATGGAGGAGCCGGTGCACCGGACCTGGAGCGCGGCGCTGGGATTCTCACAGCAGCTTTTTCCATGCTCGGCTGCCCAGCGCGCCCCGCTCGCAACATTGTATCCGGCTCCCGTATACTGTATCCCGGCCCAGCTGGGAGAGGGCCGGGATCGCTTCTTTGTTGCAGCCTACAGCAGCGGACGCCATCTTCCGCATCGGAAACCCTGGTCTTGCCGGTGGGTTTCCCTGCACCACAGATTCCCTTGTCCTTGAAGCCTCTCCACGACCGGCTGCCTCCACGTTTTCTGCACCACCAGGGCCCCGCTGAGAGCTCATCACTTTCCAGATACCGATGGCTGGTGAAGGGGGCTTGCTTCCCGGGGTGCTCGATGGTTGCTTGCCTAAGATGGCGGACGCAACAGCACCCTCCATCCTTGATCCACCGCTGGGGCTTCACGACATCCTGGCAGCACTGGAGGACCTGCGGTTGGCCTTCCACGACTCTGCCACTCGTTTGGGGGACCGGTTTGATTCGACTTTTTCAGCTGGCCACGATGACCCTCCAGTGCGGCATGATAAGCCACATCTTCAGTCGACTGTCGGTGGATCACCCGAGTTGAGGTATGTGGCAGTGACGGGGGGACGTGTCCCAGTGCCCGCAGCGGTACTCTTCGGCTCTGCCCTGGAGGAGTCTGACAATACTGCTCCCTTGGTATGGCCGGAGCTTGTGTCTCAGACTCCGTTTTGCCCATCTCTTTTGTCCTTTGGTGCCACGTTTCTGAGCGTCCTCCTGGACTTGCTTCCTGTACATCGGCCGGCCGCTACTCTGGAACTTATGCATCGTCCTGCTCCCTGTTGTACTAGCCACGGCATAGCAGTGGCGCATTCTGTGGTCCTTTACTATCGAGCTTCACTCCAGTTTGACTTGTCTCTTACACCTCGACTTCTGCAACGGACTCCATGGTGGCCCATCCCGTCCAGGTTGGCTGTACTGCAATTGGATTCTGTTGGACTGCAGATTCGAAGGGGCCAAGGCTGAGGAAGGGGGTTTTTCTTGTTGCACATTGATACGTATATGGCTGGGACTGGGACTTGTGACTGTTGGAGGTACATGTAGCATGGGTGTTAGGTCGGGGCCTGGGGTTGGGTGACCGCGGGTAACGATTTTGCTTGCATTGAATAGATCCTTGGCCCTCCTCCGATCAACCGTGACTTTCTTTTTCTTCTCTTTCTCTTCTCCTACATTTCGGGTACTCTTTTGGGGCGACAGACACACTGCTAAGGGGGGTAGGCCGTAGCCTCTGCATGCGTGTAGGGTGGGGGGTATATTTCCTTATTGGTTTTTTTCTATGGGCCTCCTTTTTCTTTCTTTCTTTTCTCTTTTTTCTTCTCCCTTTCTACTCTTTACCTTTCTCGCTTGCTCTTTCCTTTCTTATTTCTTGGGTCGATGGGAGGATTGGGAACTTGTGGGTAGTGCTTGGGGATCGTCATGTGATATGCTTCTTTCCTATCCTGATTTCATTGAGTGCGATTGATTACCTTACGGATAATGCTTGCTGACTCTTCTGATGATCGTTGCCCACTATAGTCCTAACTGCATTGCTCTGATTCGGATCCTTCCAGACCTGTTGCTATGGACTTATTTCAAGACTTTATAAAAATTAAACCTCATCATCCTGGCGCTCGGCGGCACAATTGTGTATAACGTAACTTGGTCTATTCGTGTTTGTACTGATATGCTGCTGAGTTGTATCATTGCTTGCTGATGTGCCTTTTATTGTCGAGGCCGGCCTGCGGGTTGTAGGCCCGTATATGTCTGCACATACTGTTAAATAAAGGTTTTCCAAAAAAAAAAAAAAGAATTGCACTCGCAGAAAGGGCACTGACTCATTTCATTACATGAGGCCCCGAAACACCACATTTTATATAGGGGGAGTCCTTGAATTTAGCACTCTTTCTTGTCCGTTTGTGAATCCAGATTTACTGAGCATATGACATGCGAGGAACAGTGCTAAAACATGTCAAATCCCACTATTTGCAGGCTGCTCGTCTTCTGTTAACTTGAGATCTCCAATATGATTAACAGTACACCCTTTCGGTTTTGTCAGTGTGTTCTTTTCTGTGGAAACAATCCGTGCTCTACATTTTGGATGCGTTACAATGGTATTATTTTCTGTGGCCCCTTTAATTCCCTTCTTGTGTTGCACGAGAGAGATTCTGCAGTGTTTTTTTTTTTGGTTTTTTTTTTGTAATTTTTTATTCAACTTTGGATACATGTACACTTGGAAGGGAATCACATTTGACTAATAACCGAGGCCTGTTTTTCTGTTCTCCTCAGAAATGCCTGGTGAAGCCACGGAAACCGTACCTGCCACGGAGCAGGAACTGCATCAGCCGCTCGTTGAGACAGGTACACTTGCTAGTGTTGTTTCTTGTGGATGTTTTGTGAATCTGCGTTTCCAGAGCATGTGTTGTGGATTCAAATCTTATAATTTTTGGGGCGCAGGCTTGCCATCTGGAAACGTTTTACTGCTGTCTGCTAGAGGCGTGTGGTGCATGTTGGCAGCTGAACACTTTGGGCCTTATTTACAAGGAGCTGACGCAACTGCATAGATGTCAGTTTCCTTGTGCCAGAGGCAAATGTCCTTGCGCCACCATGGATGCGCTTTATTTACAATACAGGGTTCCATGGTGCAAGGATTAACAGGTGCGTCAGAAATTCTGGCGCACTTGTTGGCACAAAAGTGGCGCATTGCTGGAGTTGCTCATGAAAGTGACGCAACTCCAGAACTGCGCCACGCCAGATAGGTGAGCCCCATTCAAAAAGCCCTGCGTCATTCCTTATGCGTGGTCTTAGCAGGCGTAGGGATATTGACTCAGCGAAGTCATTTTGACGCTGAGAAATGTTAATTTCACTGCATCAGTTCTAAATGGCTTTTTTGCATGGGAATGCCCACCCTGCATACATTATACTTGACGTAGGTATAATGTGGCCCTGTGCGTTACAACGTGACACATCTCCCTGGGTTCATCACGTTGCAAATGGGCCGCAACATGGCACATTATTTACGCCACGTCACAAGTGTCGCAGGAGGCTTGGTTTTTTCCCCTTTGTTTTATAGCATTACAAATGATAAAATGAAGTTACACGGAAAAATGATAGCAGCACATAAATATCTTTTTTTACAGATCCCATTAGCTTTTGTCTAAGATCTCTTGTCTCTAATACATCAAATGTATACATATAATGGGCTTTGAGTCAGCCCTTTATTCTTGATTGGTTGACTTTCTTATTGTCCTGCTTCTTATTCAATCGCTTTCCTCCGTATTCTTCTTGTCCCACCTCTGGAACAATTACTCCTTACTGTAATCTTTTTGGGTAACTTGTGTCGTTACACAGCTTGCACTTGGGAAATTACTTTTTTTCCCGTTTTTTCTTTTAGCACTGCATGGGCGCAAGTGCAAGCTTTTCCTTGCTTTCATGTTGGTGTTCCCTCCCCGAAGCTATCCCATTGTCCCCCCCCCCCCCGTCCTTTTTCTTTTCTTTTTTTATCTTAATGTACCTAAGCCCGTAAACTTGAAACTGTAAATAAAAAATGACATCTGCTTTATGACATATGCGATACATGCGTGATGACTCATGCATGCCCACTCACCATTGTACCTTTTTCGCTCTTAAGCATTGGAAATAATTTCTTTCCGTTTTCTTGGTGATTTTCATTGGGGGGCGCAATCTATTTGCATTGGCTAAACCAAAAGACAAGACTAGCTGCCATTACCAAGGCATACATAAAATCATTTGTTACTTTTTGTTGTTGACATGTAAAAGTTGTGTCGGTTTGTGTCCTCTTCTTAACCCATGTGTCGCCAATACCTCTTCATTAACAATCAATAGGCTATCAAACAACTTAAAAACACGAAAAATGTCTACATTCCTTCGTTTGGTTGTGTGCTAAACGAGTGGAGGGTTTTTGTGAATTTAATGATGGTGACTAGGGTCATGCATGCTTGGTCTGTTTTGGTGTCTTCTGGTACCGTATCTCGCAGGATATAAATGACCACTTTGCACTGTTACTGTTCATATTTCACGCAGCTCACTACCATTTTTTGTGTAAGTAAATGTGCTGATGACCACACTGTATCACTGAACTCCTTGAAGTGTTGCGTTCCTAGTGGGGTTTTTGTAATTCTGTTGTGTCGGACGTTAGTGATGTCCATCCTTCACGTAATCTTGTCTGTGCAGTACAGTATGCCTTTGTGGTAAGTATAGCTTTGGATTGGACATTCGGCGATTGGACAGCTTGCTCTGGATGGGAAATGGTGTTGATGCCTGACTTAGTTCGGAAACAGGCATTCCAAATCACTCTCAAATCGTAAATCACCCTTGGAAGAAATCTCGCCAAGGACTAATAGTATGTGTGACTTGAATGATTGTGGTTTTAAAAGTAACCAATTAACCCCAATGAGTGACAAATATGATTCTCGAATGCTGGCTGTGAGTTGTCCTTTAAATGCCAATTGAGGCTTCAAACTTTATTTGGCGTCTGCCTTCAGTGCTACTTGGGTACTCTCGACCTTGTGTCTTTTTTTTTTTTTTTTTTTTTTTTTTTTTTTTTTTTTTTTGCGGAGCTTCACTTTTATCTGTTTTAATACTCTGAGCTCAATTAAGTGTTAATGTGATTGTTTGGTTAATATAAGTTTGGCACATGTCTCTGAAATCTGTGCTGCTTGTAATATTATATGAGTGTTATGTGGAAACGCGCTTAACAAATTCTTGGTTCACTTGGCTCATCTTTCTTTTTTATTATCCTTGTATTTTTCTTTCCAAGTTGGTTGGAGTTGACTTGGCCATATAGAAAGAGAAGCAGCCTATCCGTGTAACATTTATTTTTAGACTTGATACATTTCACGTTGCTTTCCCAACCAGTTTGTGATCTATTTCTGTTCTGTGGTTTAACCAGTGCAAATCTTTGGTGATATTTTGGTGCTCCCTTTCAAGTCCTAACTGCAAAAGTGACTTACTGGCGCGCTTATTTTTACACTGTGGATAATTATTGCAATTTCAGACTTTGTTGGATGTGATTTTGTTACGTGTCTAAAGCCCACTTGCACCCTTTCAGGGTTTAGTTTTGAGATATTTTAAAACAAAATGTTGGGTTTGGTGGCGACGTGTGCTTTGTAAGTAGACCTGGGGTTGGTATTTTTGGAGATTCTGTGGAGCAGCTGTCGTGATTATGTTGCAGTAATTTGTCAACCAGCACCAGCGGAAGGTAGACACGCTGTAGCTGAAGTGACAGTAGCAGTTGCAGATTCCCAAGCATTTGCAACAGAGAACTCAGGGGTGGCAGGCGCTGCTTCCTAGGGTGAGGTTGGGCCACTATTTGGCCATGTTGAACCTTTAGGTATGTCGACTGAATATTGTGAGAAGAGTCTGCGAATATGCTTGTGTTCATCTTTGTGGAAACTGTTTTCTGTATAATTGTCTCTTTCTCTGCCCCTTAGTCACATGGTCCTCCTCGCCAGTTTCCTTCTTACCCTCTCTTGAAAATGGGAAGCGTTTCTACAAGCTTGGCACTTTCTCTAAATTATTTTTCCCATCTATGTTTTGCAATTTTCTTTATAGTGTGCCAGCATTCCTACCTGTCCATTATCTTGACTGGCGAACAGCATGTCAGAAATTGTCTTTGTTACATTTTTCCAAACTGCAATTTCTTTTCCTATCTGGCTTGTTCAACTTACTGTTAAATGCAGAATTTGAGAATTACTTTTTTGCTCAGCATCGCTGTAAGCTGGCTGGAGGCATGTAATAATATATATGTAACCCAGTCTACAGTGTTGGGAGAAGCAAGCATGTTTTTCTGCATCCTAGTGGTACCAGATCATTTGTGATGCCTGATAATTGCCCTTTCCTCAATTTCCAGGCTGTTGAATCCAGACCATGGTGGTTCCCAAATGTAGTGACTTGCATTTTAAGTCTGATGGTGTGACTATCAATTCAGCACTTGCATTCTCATTCTTACAATTTTCTTCTGTAGTTTACCTACTCTGCATGGTTACCACGTCAGGATTCTCAAGCTTATGGAAGAATCGCTGTTTATTCAAGTATATAACAAATTAAACTTTCTTATGTGGCGTGACTTCTGCTTATATATAAATGCCTCCACTGGTTGCCTTTGAAGGTGAGGCATAAGTCTTTTGTGGCCGCCTTAGCCTAAAAATCGTATATGCTTGTGACACTTCTCACTACCGCTCAGAAAAGAATGACACTTTGCTTCTGTTTCAAGTTGTTAGTTGTTTTGACTTTTGAGATTTGTATTTTGTCTTCGTTTCGTTCACATACAAAGGAAAACAAATATATCCTTTTGTAGATACAGCTCAGACCTCCTGGCATTTATCCTTGAAAGCAGTGGACTTTGCACGTCTCCGAAGGTGCTTGTTGAGAACCCGACTGAATTGCTAGTCAATGCTGTGTATTTTGAACACAGATACACATTTAGTTTTTCGAAAAAATATGCACAGAGCATTAGAACAGGATATGGCATCAATAATTTCTATCTCATGACGTTAGCTATATAAAGCAACAGCTAAAATGCAAAGTTATGGTAGAAGGCCACTTGTTCTAAAGTAACCTGAGTCTGCAAGATGGAGGTTGAAACAAACACATTTAGGGGTTTCTGATGTGTTTTAAACATTGTTGCATATATTGTAACCCGCTTTTGCTCCGTCTCTCCAGTACATACTTCAGTACAATTGAGAACACCCCGTCTCCCACTTGCTTTGGTAGCCTAGTAGCCGTAGGGCAGTGTCAAGCAGAGCCGAGGTCCTGGTCTGTGGTGAATAGCTGCGATGTTTCCCAACAGGCTTCAATTTGGAGAGCTGGGTGTTTTGTGCCACTGTCTGGTGGGTGCGGTGAGGTCTTGGACCTCTGTAAAGCTATAGTGCGGGTCAGCACGCAGTGAACAATAGAAGTGCACAGTCTGCTTGGACAGCCAAGTGACCTGTGCAAATCCTCCTTTGTGTCTGGTGTTGTCACTTGTTAAACGGTTACAGCACTACCTCAACTTTTTTGAAAATCAAAAATGATTCTCATTTAGGCACTTGCAGTACTTCGCTTAGTTGTGGGCTGCATTGTGACACATCCCAGTGGTTTTATTTTTAAAGAAATGATTGGTTTTGTGTTGTAATAAGTCTATGATGTGGTTTTGTTTGTGTTCTGCTCGCCTTTCTACTTGACCTCTGCACTAATGGAATTGAATTTGGCTCCTTGTGGTTACCCAGCAGCGACATAGTTCATAGTGAAAGCTTTGCAAGGCACACCGAATTCTTGCTTACAAGAAAGTTCGGTATGTGACAGAACAGAATGCTTAGCTGTGCATGAAGCGACATATGTTTGAGTCCCAGCAGGCTGATAAAGCTGTTGCTTCTTCTAATACAAATAAGCTTGTCATAAACTGACAGTTTTTAAGAGAGAATTGAAAAATATTTCCGTTTGTCCTCTTTCTGTTGCATTACAGATTTACTGCAATAACACATTTGTTTGGGAAATGTTTAATAAACTAGTGCACAGGGGTTACAAAAGCTAATGGAATGCAGGTTTAGCAATGTTCCACCGGCAGCTCGGTGAACGGTGGACCACTGTTGAATTTTGAATAGACCAAAAAGGCCATATTTGATCCATGCCAGCAACCGTTGGTAATGAAATGGTTACAGCCCCAAGCGCTTGGCACTCAGTCAGTGTCTTTTAATTCTGTCCCTGCACTGGTGTTAAACAAGTGCCCATCTGTGTGTGTCCAGTTGTTTCACAGGATGTCTTACTTTACTTTTCCTTCAGCATCTGCGACCGCTTCCTCACCAGCTGGGTTGCCTGCTGCTGAGCTCTCTGCTGCGGCACCTGAGGTGCCTGTGGCTGCCGCAGCTCCTGAGCTGTCTACTGCAGCACTTGAAGTGCCTGTGGCTCCTGCTGCACCTGCACTCCAGGCTCCCGAACTTCCTGCTGCAGCTCCCGAACTTCCTGCTGCAGCTCCCGAACTTCCTGCTGCAGCTCCCGAACTTCCTGCTGCAGCTCCCGAACTTCCTGCTGCAGCTGCCGAACTTCCTGCTGCAGCTGCCGAACTTCCTGCTGTTGCTGCAACTGCTGATGTTTCTAAACTCCCCATTTCTGCTCCCTTGGCAGCTGCAAACTCTGACTCTGCACCTGAACCCTCTGCTTCTATGCAGCCTGACTCTGCAACAGCTACTCCCTCTGATCCTGCAGCAGCCGCACTATCCTTTGCTGAATCTGCAGCCCATGTGCCGGCTTCTCCAGTGAAAGTTCCAGGTACCTTCCTCGCACTAACCCTACTCTTGAGATTGTGCGTGGCACCACTTTTGGAATTTAAAAAAACCTGTGATTCGTGGTCATGGGTCACTTCTTGACAGCATGGGGTCTTTTCACTAAGCTTTGGGGAGCCAAGAAGGATTTCCTCAAGGTTTGTTAAATCCGTCTTTTCCTTTGGGTGAATAACTTTTATGGACCTTGGGGTGCATGTGTGAAAATCTTTTTAATACATACTAAACATGTCACCGTTTGTTGAAACAGTTCTGTGGCTTCCACTATGTAGTTTGGTTGTGGTTTTTCCATTCTTCTGTCGTGTTTCGTATGGTTTTTCTGACTTTTGATATTACCGTGACGAGGCTAGACTACTTATTTTGTGTCGTAAGCACAGATGGATTTCTCTTGCACTGCACTCGTAGGACTTGCATATTGTGATTTTATTTATTTATTTTTTTTTTTTTTTTTACGAATCCCTCTGAGTCGATTACAGGTCTCAAACTGGTCTCCAGCCTGTTTATATGTAACTGGGTTCACTTTCATAATATTTCTCTTTTTACCTAAGCTGTTTGAGCACAGTAGAACAAAGGAGTTGTTAACCTGACTGTCATCTTTCAAACTTGCGTGTAACTACCTCGTGCTCTTTCCATAGCGACTGTTCCAGCTGATGCCTTAGTAGCTCCCGATTTGCCAGACTCTGCTCCTCCGGCCACAGGTATCCTAAATGTGAACGAGCGTTTCCTTCACACACCCTTATCCCTTGTTGGTGCCCAAAACTCATGGTGTATTGCCTTTCCCCTTTTCTGTTTAAAGGAAAATCCTTTAAAAGCATTAGTTTTTTCCTCTTCTTTTGCTTGTTTGCACAGTGGTGCTTGGGATGTTAAGGAACAGACTCCGTCTTGGTCTTAATAAGCCACAGTGTTTGAAGGAAAACACCATTCTTGGTGGTGGTGGTGGTGGGTTAAAAAAAAAAAATGGGGGGGGGGAGGGTTGGTCGGGTTAGCATACTTGTAGTGGACTTGACTTCTGAACAGATCGACTTGACTTCTGAACAGATCGACCTAGTGTATGTGTTTGGTGCTTTGTCTTTAACACTCTACGCACCGTCCTGTTGGTTCTATTAGATGGCATTTGCACGCCGTCCGAGCATCCACAGCAAATGTTAACCAGCATTGCAACTTTTTCAGTCTGAATTGTAGCGACTTCGTGGGAGTTGGATTGCACATGGGCCTACTCACTGAGGAGATTGTTCAACTCTTCTCAAAGCTCATTATTGCTAGAGCTGCTTCATTACTTCCACCTGCTTTTTCTTTTGTCCCTGCAGTATCTTCCCCTCCTGCTGCTGCTCCCGCAGCACCCCCTGTCAGTGATGTTGCAGCACCTGAACCTGTTCCTGCAGTATCTTCAGGTATCCCGCCTGACTAACATCCTCCTCACCCTGGTGTTGCTTTATTGGGGTTGTGTGCGGTGCTCCTAATGGAATTAAGTAGCTTGTTTATACATGGCACACTTTGTCCATGATCACAAGGTCTTTTGCTCCAGAAATCAGTATATGAACTAGCCAGAGTTAATATGCTGTTTTAACCTGCATGGTCACTTGAGGTCTTCAATATTTAATATAACCTGGGAGAAGGTTTTTCTCATGGCGTGCAGCATGTACACTGTTATTAATCACACACCACACTTTCTCTTCCGTTTGAAGCTGTTGCTCATCTCTAGGTTCCCCTTATTGAAAAGGGTTTCCCAAGTGAGAGGCAATGTTTACATCACATAGCTAACCTTCCTGTAATGCCTTGCCCATTCAGTGCTCTACATTATACTTGGTAGATGCACATACTCACTTGGTTTGTTTCTTTACTCTCATCTTTGTTTTGGTAAATGATTTTCTTCCTTGGCTCCAGCACCTCCTTCCCTACCTGCTAGTGCTCCTGTAGCAGCTTCAGTCCCTGCCTCTCAACCAGCAGCCGCAACTTTTGCTGCAGTGGCGGCAGCGCCAGCTAAAACTTCTCCAGCTAAATCTACAGGTATTTAGTTTACGCTAACTTCCTTTGATGCCAAGTGATTTGTATTTCTCCCTAATATGTTCTTACATGATCCCTTACGTTAACCAAGGATGCTTTACACTGCAGTGAGTGAACACCTGCATGAAATGACTTTTCTGCTTTATGCGTTTGGTTCCAGCTCCCTGGTGTTAATTGATATTTTTGCCATATGTATGATCACCGGGCATCTCGTATGTTCATTTAACATGCACACTTTAGTTTCCTATTGACGTTAATATGAATCCAGGCATACTTAAATGTATTAGGTGTTCATGCACCAACTTTGGCTGAACTTAATTTTTTAACGTTGGTATGGAGATCTTTAGCTCGAGGAGCACTTTCATTGACTGTCTGTTTTGTTTCTTATTAAATCCTACGGAGATTTCGAAAATTAACTCTTCTTCATGCAACTGTTAAAGGACATTTGGGGGGGGGGGATATGTCAGAGTAGCTTTTTCCAGGCGCCAGTTTCAGGACCTTCATGTCTTTAACACTACACTTTGTACACGCCTTCCGGTTGGTCCTATTGTATGGCATTTGCATGCCATCAGTGTATCCACAGGAAATGTTCACCAACATTGTGACCCCTTTGATATGCATTGTAGCGACTTCGTGGGAGTTGGATTGCACATGGACCTACTCACGGATGAGGTTGTCCAACTCTTCCAAAAGCTCCTTATTGTGAGAACTGCTTCTTTATTACTTCGACTTGCTTTTTCTTTTGTCCCTGCAGTACCCTCCCCTTCTGCTGGTGCTCCCGCAGCACCCCCCATCCCTGATGTTCCCGAACCTGTTCCTGCAGTATCTTCAGGTATCCCGTCTGACTAACATCCTCCTCACCCTGGTGTTGCTTTATTGGGGTTGTGTGCGGTGCTCCTAATGGAATTAAGTAGCTTGTTTATACATGGCACACTTTGTCCATGATCACATGGTCTTTTGCACCAGAAATCAGTATATGAACTAGCCAGAGTTAATATGCTGTTTTAACCTGCATGGTCACTTGAGGTTTTCAATATTTAATATAACCTGGGAGGATGTTTTTCTCATGGTGTGCGGCATGTACACGGTTATTAATCGCACACCACATTTTCTCTTCCATTTGAAGCTGTTGCTTATCTCAAGGTTCCCCTTATTGAAAAGGGTTTCCCAAGTGAGAGGCAATGTTTACATCACATAGCTAACCATCCTGTAATGCCTTGCCCATTCAGTGCTCTACATATACTTGGTAGATGCACATTCTCACTTGGTGGTTTTCTTTACTCTTATCTTTGTTTCGGTAAATGATTTTCTTCCTTGGCTCCAGCACCTCCTTCCCTACCTGCTAGTGCTCCTGTAGCAGCTTCAGTCCCTGCCTCTCAACCAGCAGCCGCAACTTTTGCAGCAGTGGCGGCAGCGCCAGCTAAAACTTCTCCAGCTAAATCTACAGGTATTTAGTTTACGTTAACTTCCTTTGATGCCAAGTGATTTGTATTTCTCCCTAATATGTTCTTACATAATCCCTTACGTTAACCAAGGATGCTTTACACTGCAGTGAGTGAACACATGCATGAAAGGACTTTTCTGCTTCATGCCTTTGGTTCTAGCTCCCTGGTGTTCATTGATATTTTTGTTTGCCATATGTCTGATCACAGGGCCTCTTTCATGTTCATTCAACATGCACACTAGGTTCCTGTTGACGTTAATATGAATCCTGACCTATTTGAATGTTTTAGGTGTTCATGAACCAACTTAGGCTGAACTTAATTTTTTTAACGTTGGTATGGAGATCTTGAGCCCGAGGAGCAATTTCATTGACGGACTCTGTGTGTACGTTTTGGTATAAAATCCTACGGAGATTTCGAAAATTAACTCTCCTTCATGCAACTGTTAAAGCACTACCTTTTTTTGGTATGTTAAAGTAGCTTTTTCCAGGACCTCCCTGACTTTAATACTACTTTTTATACCCACCTTCCTGTTGGCTTTATTGGTTGGCATTTGCACGCCATCGGTGTATCCACAAACAACAGTTGCTGGACAGAATGCAGAACAACGTCATACGTTCACCCCAGTACAGAGATCTGGGCCTAAATCCATCGCTTTTTTGCTCACCATGCAATTCCAGTTTGAACCCAGCCATATGCAAATCAGTTTTGACCCTGTGCATCATGGGAACAGTCCAGCCCGAACTGCAAAGCCAGGTCCTCCCTGGACTAGAAACGAGCATCCTAGGACCGGTTTCGGGGTTTCACCCCTCTTCAGCCAGGATAGCTTGATTCCAGTGGCATGGAGAGCACGGAACCCACGTCTGGGCATACCTGTCCCACTCGGTGTGACAAATGCAAAAATAACAGTTGATGGACAGAATGCGGAACAATGTCATACATTCACCCCAGTACAGAGATCTGGGCCTAAATCCATCGTTTTTTTGCTCACCATGCCATTCCAGTTTGAACCCAGCCATATGCAAATCGGTTTTGACCCTGTGCATCATGGGAACAGTCCAGCCCAAACTGCTTAGCCAGGTCCTCCCTGGACTGTAAAGCAGCATCCTAGGACCGGTTTCAGAGTTTCACCCCTCTCCAGCCAGGATAGCTTGATTCCAGTGGCATGGAGAGCACGGGACCCACGTCTGACGATGGATTCGACCCAGATCTGTGACGGGGGTGAGTGTTTGTAAGTTTCAGCACTCCGTCCATCATCCCCTTGTGTTTGCATTGTTTGCCCTTAGTTGGCAGGGTATGCCCAGGCGTGGGTCCCTTGCTCACTTAGCCACTGGATTCAAGCTAGCCTGGCTGATGAGGACTGTTAGCCCGAAACCGGACCCAGGATGTTTGTTTCCGGTCCAGGGAAGACATGGCTTGGAAGTTCGGGCTAGACTGTTCACATGAGGCACAGGGTCAAGACTGATTTGTATATAGCTGTGTCTGAACTGGGGTAGCAAAGTGAGCCAAAGAATGATGATGGGTTCAACCCAGATCTGTGACTTGGGGTGAGTGTTTCAAAAGTTTCAGCACTCCGTCCATCATCCCCTTGTGTTTGCATCAGTGTATCCACAGCAAATGTTCACCAGCATTACAACCTCTTCGGTCTGCATTGTAGCGACTTCACGGGAGTTGGATTGCATATGGACTTACTCACTGAGGAGATTGTCCAACTCTTCCCAAAGCTCATTATTGCGAGAACTGCTGCTTCATTACTTCACTTGCTTTTTCTTTTGTCCCTGCAGTACCCTCCCCTCCTGCTGGTGCTCCTGCAGCACCCCCCATCCCTGATGTTCCCGAACCTGTTCCTGCAGTATCTTCAGGTATCCCGTCTGACTAACATCCTCCTCACCCTGGTGTTGCGTTATTTGGGTTGTGTGCGGTGCTCCTAATGTAGCTTGTTTATACATGGCACACTTTGTCCATGATCACAAGGTCTTTTGCTCCAGAAATCAGTATATGAACTAGCCAGAGTTAATATGCTGTTTTAACCTGCATGGTCACTTGAGGTTTTCAATATTTAATATAACCTGGGAGAAGGTTTTTCTCATGGCGTGCGGCATGTACACTGTTATTAATCACACATCCTCTTCCATTTGAAGCTGTTGCTTATCTCAAGGTTCCCCTTATTGAAAAGGGTTTCCCAAGTGAGAGGCAATGTTTACATCACATAGCTAACCTTCCTGTAATGCCTTGCCCATTCAGTGCTCTACATTATACTTGGTAGATGCACATACTCACTTGGTTTGTTTCTTTACTCTCCTCTTTGTTTTGGTAAATGATTTTCTTCCTTGGCTCCAGCACCTCCTTCCCTACCTGCTAGTGCTCCTGTAGCAGCTTCAGTCCCTGCCTCTCAACCAGCAGCCGCAACTTTTGCTGCAGTGGCGGCAGCGCCAGCTAAAACTTCTCCAGCTAAATCTACAGGTATTTAGTTTACGCTTAACTTCCTTTGGTGCCAAGTGATTTGTATTTCTCCCTAATATGTTCTTACATGATCCCTTACGTTAACCAAGGATGCTTTACACTGCAGTGAGTGAACACATTCTTGAAAGGACTTTTCTGTTTTATGCCTTTGGTTCTAGCTCCCTTGTGTTCATTGATATTTTTGTTTGCCATATGTCTGATCAAAGGGCCTCTTGCATGTTCATTTAACATGCACACTAGTTTCCTGTTGACGTTAAAATGAATCCGGACATATTTTAGTGTATTAGGCGTTCATGAAACAAATTAGACTGAACTTAATTTTTTTACGTTGGTATGGAGATCTTGAGCCAGAGGAGCAATTTCATTGACGGACTCTGTATGTACTTTTTGTTATAAAATCCTACGAAGATTTCGAAAATTAACTCTCCTTCATGCAACTGTTTAAAGCACTACCTTTTTTTTGGTATGTCAAAGTAGCTTTTTCCAGGACCTCCCTGTCTTTAAAACTACTTTTTGTACGCACCTTCCTGTTGGCTCTATTGGGTGGCATTTGCACGCCATCAGTATATCCACAGCAAATATTCAGCAGCTTTACGACCTCTTCGGTCGGCGTTGTAGCGACTTCATGGGAGTTGGATTGCATATGGACTTACTCACTGAGGAGATTGTCCAACTCTTCCCAAAGCTCATTATTGCTAGAACTGCTTCGTTACTTCCACTTGCTTTTTCTTTTGTCCCTGCAGTATCTTCCCCTCCTGCTGCTGCTCCCGCAGCACCCCCTGTCAGTGATGTTGCAGCACCTGAACCTGTTCCTGCAGTATCTTCAGGTATCCCGTCTGACTAACATCCTCCTCACCCTGGTGTTGCTTTATTGGGGTTGTGTGCGGTGCTCCTAATGGAATTAAGTAGCTTGTTTATACATGGCACACTTTGTCCATGATCACATGGTCTTTTGCTTCAGAGATCAGTATATAAACTAGCCAGAGTTCATATGCTGTTTTAACCTGCATGGTCACTTGAGGTTTTCAATATTAAATATAACCCGGGAGAAGGTTTTTTTTATGGCGTGCGGCATGTACACTGTTATTAATCACACACCACACTTTCTCTTCCATTTGAAGCTGTTGCTCATCTCTAGGTTCCCCTTATTGAAAAGGGTTTCCCAAGTGAGAGGCAATGTTTACATCACATAGCTAACCTTCCTGTAATGCCTTGCCCATTCAGTGCTCTACATTATACTTGGTAGATGCACATACTCACTTGGTTTGTTTCTTTACTCTCATCTTTGTTTTGGTAAATGATTTTCTTCCTTGGCTCCAGCACCTCCTTCCCTACCTGCTAGTGCTCCTGTAGCGGCTTCAGTCCCTGCCTCTCAACCAGCAGCCGCAACTTTTGCTGCAGTGGCGGCCGCGCCAGCTAAAACTTCTCCAGCTAAATCTACAGGTATTTAGTTTACGCTAACTTCCTTTGGTGCCAAGTGATTTGTATTTCTCCCTAATATGTTCTTACATGATCCCTTACGTTAACCAAGGATGCTTTACACTGCAGTGAGTGAACACATGCATGAAATGACTTTTCTGTTTTATGCCTTTGGTTCTAGCTCCCTGGTGTTCATTGATATTTTTGTTTGCCATATGTCTGATCACTGAGCTCTCTTGCATGTTCATTTAACATGCACACTGGTTCTCTATTGACGTTAATATGAATCCAGACATACTTGAATGTTTTAGGTGTTCATGCACCGACTTGAGCTGAACTTAATTTTTTACGGTTTGTATGGAGATCTTGAGCTCGAGAAGCAATTTCATTGACGGACTCTTTGTGTACTTTTTGTTTCTTACGCAAAACTACGGGGATTTCGAAAATAAACTCTCCTTATAGCTCTTGTTAAAGGCCGTTTTAGATTTTATTTGTATTTTGGTATGTCAGAGTAGCTTTTTCAGAAGCCAGTTTCGGGACCTCCCTGGTGAAGTGTGTTATCTAAGGGGATAAATTGTTATGGACAACAGCTACCCCTTCACGGATCTACAGAGAAAAACTCTAACAATTGGAGTTGTTTGAATGGCTTGCCTAGTGGCGCCCATTGATGCGTCTGGAGATCATTCTCATCTTTGAGACCAAGTCATGAAGTCTGCATATCGTTAGTGGAGGAAGAACTTGCATGCACATTAATTTGGAACTCCTAATCTGGACATGACCGCCATAAAATTCGCTCTACAGGCTCAAAGAAACAAATCTATTCCAGAACTTTGCATATGCCTGCTCAGTCAGGCGTCGCACAATTGGGTAGCATACAATTTGCCATTCATGTGTTCAATTTGTGAAATACACTCCTTGGCAGGAACTGCTTTCCTGGTGCCAAGATGTGTAATAAAAATGAGAGCCCCTTTGTGCTTAAGGTCTGCATTGCTCCTACTGTGATCAAAGCTTAATGTATGATGCTTCGAGAGACACCAGGCCATGCAAGAAGTGATGCAGTGGCTTATTTTCTTTGGTTTAGTGACTGGTAATATGCACATAGTGCTTTAGACAGTCATTAAATACCTGTAACTGGGCAACACAGTGAACAAGAGTAAGTTGGCAGAATTATAACCATGCATTGGTGTTCAACTGGTGCTCATATTTGCAATAATGAAACCGAAAATTGTCAAAATATTAGACACCCTCCTTGGGACGTGTATTATTTTTTTCATGAATGATTTTTTTTTGGGAGGGAGAGTCTTTGATTTCAAAGAAACATTAATTTTTAAAGAACTTTTTCCAACAGTCGTAGGTTGCCTGTAAAGTATCCTCATGCAAATTAGTTCAGATGCTTGGTCAGCCTGCTTAAATTGCAAGTGCTATATTAACCATACCTGCTCAGCTAATGACTGGGGAAAGCCCTGTGTAAATGCATTCCACGTTAAACTTTACAAAGCAGCACCTGTATAAAAATAAAATGTACATGCAAAATCGGTCTAGGTATTTAAAGAACCTTGCAGTCCGACTTCTGTGCATGTGCACGCATTTGCACTGGGAGCATCATACACTATGAGTAACTAATCTCACTGTTCTTAATGTGAGTTTGTACTCTAGGGCGAAAAAATTAGGGATTCTTCACGTTCGCAGATAACTTCCTCATGCTGTGGTTGTTCCAGCTGGTGCTTCTGCAGCACCAGAATTACTAGACACTACCTCCAGTTTCAGAGATTCTAACCGTGTGACTACCTTGTATAGTCACTGCTCTTGGTTAGTCTGATTAACGTCATTGAATTGTCAGATTGTGTTTCGTATTGAGTGGTGAAATGGCAAAACGTGCAATGGTTAATGAAAAAAAAATGTAAAACTGCCCATCCCCTCCCAAAACCAGGTTTCTATAAGGTAGGAGTATATTCCTGCCCCTACATCTACCCTTCGACTCATGCCAGAACTGTCATATAAGAATATTGCTGCAGGTGTTACAAAAATCGCACTTGACTTTTTTATTGTTCAAGCAGGCGTGCATTTCTATGTTTACTTAACATTTTTGAGAATCCTACTAAGAATTTATCAGAATGGTCTGTCTCAAAAAGGGTGTGCCTGGCAGTTGACTTAATCTCATTTACCATTCTGGAAACTGCTCAAAGTCCTCTGCGGGGGATTGAGAGAAGGATGCTTACTGATCAGGAGGCTTGAAAATGTCAATGCCCTGGGTTGCTGTAACCACTACCGGTTTACCCATTGAGGTTAAGAACCTAAGTGGACAGCAAGGTTCCTAATGCTGAAGTTTACTAATTTAATGAGGGAGCTACAACCCGATTGCCACACCCCATGTTTGAGCAGGAATTGTCCAGAGGGGGGTCGACCATGGTTAATCATATGATTTCAACTGTTGGATGTTCATGCCGATGGCGTTAACAGCAAATACCAGGGAAACTGGTTCCTGGTTGATGGGTTTGAAGTCTCCAGGTAGGGGAAATTCTAGTTACCTCTTTGTAGTTGTGTAGCAGTAGATACTTGCTGTGATGTTGTCTTTTAACTTGCTCATCATTGGTGGCAAGCCTGTCCAGTTTTTGCAGATGTTATTAAGCTGAGAGGGGCTTTTTTGTTTAGGGTGGAATCGGACGAGGAGTAGAGTTTTCTGGGTAAACTCAGCATTGGCAGTTTGTCTGCATCAGTGATATTGCAGCGCTAGCAATGTTTGCCTTCCCTGCCTTTGTACTTTAGGAGGTGGGAGTTGTCTGGAGTGTTGTGGCAAAACAGGCCTTGGGTCGGCCTCTTCACTGTCTGGGAAGGAGCCAGAGCTGCCAACCAGTTGGGACATGAGTTAGCGCTTTTATTTTTTTTTATTTCCTTAACATTGATACTTTGATTTTGAAAGACTGCATCTTAATCCCACTCTTACTCTTCCTTCATCGCCTGCAGTTTCTTCCCCACCTGCTAGTGCTCCTGCAGCACCTGCAGTCCCTTCTGCTGCAGCACCTGCTTCTACTCCTGCAAAACCTGCCAGCCCCATCTCTGCTGCTCCAGCTTCATCTTCAGGTATCTTGTGTGCGCTATTGCCTCCTCCACCCCCTAGTGTGGCTTGAGCGGTGTTCGACTGTGTGCGCTACTTGTAATGGGATAAAGTGGTGGGTGCTATGGTGTCTCCTGTTGACTGCATCTTTGCATTTAAGATTTTTCTAGTGCAAACTGCAGTCCTAGCGCTTCCTTTCAGAGTCTGGCCACTTTGTGCCAAACTACATTGCCACCGACGTGCATTCTGCACCGTTTCTGGTAATACTGGATGCCAGAAAAACATTTGCTGTTTGCCTGAATCCCTGTGATTTTTCATCGCTAGGGCAAATGGAAATTATGGTGAAACATGTCTGCAAACTGAAGGCGAGCGACCATCTAAAGTGTGCAGATGGCTACTTGGTGGTCATTTAGTTTCATATTTAGTGCTGGATACATAAAAGCAATTTGGTTATGCTTTTATGGGATGCATTGTCAACCATTACCATGTCATTCTCTTCTCTTACTTTTTCCTTTCTTCTCAGTATCTCATCCAACCATCCCAAGTGTCACCTGCTTCATTTTACTGTTTTTAGTACCTGGGTCATGTCTGTCATTGCAGCGGGGTTTTTCTTGGTTTGTGGATGCTAGTGTTTGGCGTCGCATCTGGTTACATTTTGCATATCATGCTTGGTGATGGGGTCTTGATTGTCCCTACAGTAGTTCACTTAGTGGCTTTTGTTCTGCAAAGGGAATTATACTCTTTGAAATCAGTGCCTCGCTATTTTTAACCCTTGTATTTAGTTCTATCAGTGGTGGTTGCCCTCAGCAAAGAGCGTGTCGAACCTCCGAAGTTACATCTAAAGTTGTTGGTTGGAGGGACTGTGTAGTGGCTATAGATGACAGTACTATAAAAACTTGTGGAAGAGTTTTACTTGTACCACAAGGATGAAATTGTCCAATAAGAAGTGTTCCCAAAGCATGCCTTTCTTTTTGAGTTTGTGCCACTCTTTACAATTGTCTTTTGGGTGGGTGCACTTCAGAATCGCCAAGGTGCATGTTGTTGTAGACACGCGTTCAGTTTGTCAGTGTGGCTTTTTCTGGTTCTTTCTCTCAAATATTGCCTCTTCTATTTGAGGCCAAAAGTGTCACGTGTGTGCGTGCAATTTTATATCAAAAGGGGTGTATTCTGATTTGTCTAGTGTTAGGCAAACTCCATCTTGTTTTGTGTTAATCTTGTGAAATTTGATTCTCTAGCCATATGCGTAGGCTTGCTAAATTCTCACTTGGTTGTGAGAATACAGATCCCCAAATGTAATCTAGGCAGATGTTCATATTAAAATCCAGGATGTAGAGCTCACCAAATGTAGGACTGTTGAAGCATTGAGTTTTCTCAATATACTTTTTTTAATGCATGTAGTAATCCATACGTTTTTCTGGGACTTGTATGCTGCAAAGTTATTTCATTGGGCTTAAGAAATGGCACTGTAGTACGGACGTTTTGTTTTCATGTTGAGGGCTCCTTTTCCCCATGGTCAGTTATTATGGGTAGAAGATCAAAAGTATATTCTCATTTCAATGTTGCAGTTGGTAGCAGTCTTTGTATGCCTGGTAGGTAGGTAGTGACTGCTTAAAGGTGGAAGTAGAAGAACAAGTGAACTTTGGCAAAATATTGTCTCATGTTTGTTCCCAATTCGAATGACACCATGCTAAAAAAGAAACTGTTTTTTGTTAATTTCGTTGATTTTTTTTATTTTTTATTTTTTTTTCCTTTCTCAACTTTTTATGTTTGGTGGTCCTTCAGACGGTGAAAACGTTTATTTGATTATTAGTGCTTCGGCATGGGAAGCCATTGTTTTTAAAGCGAGCCGGCTCAGGAATGAAGACAGCAGTATGTAAAGGACAGTGAATTCACCGGTAACCCTCATACAGCCATTTGGCTCGACACCAAATAGTGGGTTTTTTCTTTTTAAACTTTTTTTTTTTTTTTTTCCTTCATCGTTCGCATTCTAAAGATGAGTAAAGCGCGTTTTTCGCACTTTTTCCAGTAACCACTTCTCTTCTTGGTGCTACTTTCAAGTCCTCTAGTTTGCAGCTTTTGGTATATTTTAATGTAGTCTGACAGCGTTGAACACTTAACTCATTGTTCAAACTGGAAGCAATAGTTGAGCTTGAAATATATCTTCCGATGATTCCACGTATGTACTGTTTGCACAGTACCGATTTTGGAAATGTCAAACGGTCCCTAAGGTATTCGGCCACAAAATAAACAAGCAGTTTCTTTAAAACATATGCGTTTGTTTGCAAGTGTGCATCAAACTGTATTTGTATGTAATTTTTTAAGTGTGTGTGTAAAATAACGTTTTAGACACCAGTTACACAAATTACTTTTACTTTCCAAAAGTTTTAGGTAAGACAATGAATGCACGTTAACTATCTTTAATGTATTTCACTGATTACGCTATATTCCTTGAGTAATTTGCATGTATCTGATTTCATTTTACTCGCTTTTTTCTGTTTCCCCCTTTTATCAATCCTGTAAAAAAATATTGTTTCTCCTTACCATACCTTTTCTGGGGGTTTCAAAGCTATTGTAGGATCTGGTCTTGGAAGACCAGAATTGGTAGCCATTCGAGCTCCTGCACTATCTGCATTGCTTGCTTTTAACCCCATCTCCGAGTCCTTATCCCAGGGCTCCACCTGCATTCCACCTAACCATGCTGCTCAGCCAAGCTACTGTCTGCCAAATGAGGCCCTTTTGGCTGCGATGCCGTCATTGGCAGCTGTAGATGTGGTTGCTGATTTCCCTGTCTTTCCGGTGGCTTGCATCACTGACTCACCAAATCGTGAGGACCACAGTCACCCTGTATGTAGTCTGGGATCTTCAGACTTACCTGACTGCTCCTCTGATCCGAACATTCTTCTTGCCCCGTCAGGTGTTGCCTCTGTCCTTGAGCAGAAAGTTAAACGAGGTATGGTTGGGCCTTGCCCTGCTTCAACAGATGAGACTATACAGGATAGAATCCAAGATACTTCTGGTGTAATAACTACTCCAAGCAAAGGGGATCTTCTCAATTTGAATGATGTCGAAAAGTTAGTCTTGGGCGAGACTCCCTCAAAAGAGATTTGGAACACTTCCATACGCGATGCTTTAGTCTCGGAGGTAGCATCCACTCCAAAGCAGGGCCTTTCAGATATTTCTGATTCTGTGCTTATAAATGCCTTTTCACTTGAAGCAGACCTAAATGTGCTTCATATAGTGGACAGTGTTTCTTCGAAAGATGTCTCTATTCCAGAGGATGATTCTTCAATGACAGATGGCACACCAACTGATGCATCTGCTCAGAATACAAAAACTTATGGTAGCAGTGCAGATTTTTCAGATTCCACCACGACGGAGGTCCTTGTACTTTTACAGCATGATTCCTCCACCCATACTTTTAGTGTAACAGAGAACCCAGTGCCTGAGATTCCAACTGAGACGCCCTCTGAGGAGGCCATTGCTGTTAAACTTGCTTCCATAGGAGCTAATGCACAGGGAAGCTTAGAAGTTGCTGCAAACACTTTAAATGCACCCTCCTTAAAAGGGGTTGCTGATTCCACTCAGTCAGTGGAAACTCCAGTAACCCCACATTTACTAGTCCAAAACATAGCCTCATTGGAGGTTCAAGCCTCTGACCTCCATAACTCTATCATCGAACAGGGTTTCCCAGATCGGGATGTTTTAGTTTCCCTTGTACACACTTCAGAAGAAAAGACTGCTCAGATAGTCTCAGAGCCTCCATATGCAGATTACAAGCATGAACACGATTGTGTTACACCAAATGACATCCTGCACATTCCTGTATTGATGGATGTCTTACCTGCCACTTCAGTTGAAGTCTCCAACTGTGCTGTAGTAGGCAATGAGGAGCAAAAGCAACCTGTTAGTTCAAGTGATTTCTCTGAGTTGATGGGCACACAGAGACTAAGTGCAGTTTTAACAGACCTAGACACATCGGCAGAGGCCCCAGTTGAAAAAGAGACCTCCATAGGGAGTTTCGTGGCAACCAAAGCCATGGCTTTTGCCCATCCTACATTGAATTCTAGTTTAGATGTGGCTGCAACTCCTGCGATAATGGGAGGTGGTGTTTCAGTGCCAGAAAATGGTTTTAAACCAAAGGAAATTCCTGAAGTTTTCTTGATGTCAAAGAAAGGTTCAGAAGTACATAACCCGCTATTGCTGAAGGCTGGCACCATCCAATATGTAGACTCTGTTGATGCCCAGCTAGTACAAACCAAAACGGACCCTGCTCTAAAAGATTCAGTGTGCCCCCCAAATCTAGAGGTTTATTACAGGGAAATGCCTGTTGCTCCCTCTGTAGTGCATGCTACGAATACCAGCGACCCCACTGACAATTTTTCGGCCATAGTGCAAGTCCAAGATCAGACTGTGTTGAAAGAGACTGTATCCCATGTACCAGATGCATGTACCCCTGCTGCTGTCACTGATGCCAGTTTGCTTGCTGCTTCTATGGAGCCCTGTGATACCAAGTCTAGCTCCTCTGCTTCTCCCCTGGGCATGCTGAATTCACTAACCGACTCTGTTGCTGTCACTGTGCTTCAGGCTCCGTTACATCTTACAACAGTAGCACACACATCTACTGCTGATGCAGCTGATAAGGATTTGACCCTTAAGCTGACACCATGCACCCCAGAATCTTCAAAGCCCATAAATCAAATGCCGCATGTCTCCACAGATTCGCCAAGTCTGACTTTGTGTGCTGAGCAGCTTGCTCCTAACTTACCTGCTAATCATGATGCTGGGCACCCCTGCTCCTCTGCCGCCATCATTAACAATGACTTTTCCAGTCCCAATCTGCTTGAGAGTGATTTGCTTTCTGATAAAACCTCTTCACCTTTTGATCCACCTAACATTTCTTCTCCAATTCTTCCAGCTAATACTGCTTTGCCTATTTCTCCTGAACCTACTCTTCATCCTCTCCCATCTCCTACACTGGTTCCTACTGATACTTCATCAGCTAAACCGCTAAGTCCTCCTCCTCCTCCTGCTTCAGCGACTTCTCTCCCTGTGCTTCTTAAACCATCTCCACCTTCATCTGAAGTGGCACCCTCCACTCCATCCAAGCCTTCTACCCTCGGACCTAAACTGCCACCTACTGATGCTGTTCCTGCAGAAGATGATGATCTACCACCTCTGATCCCACCAGAGGTACCCACTGAGGAGTCTCCTTTCCAGCCAATCCTGGTGGATATTGCTTCTCCCAAATCGTCAGTGCCTTCTCCCAAGGCCCCTGCACCGCTGGCCAAAGAACCCGTGCTGAAGAACGACAAGGGTATTTTGCCTCATGGTTGCAGTGTGCATGGAGTTTAAGCCACACTGAGGCTGACTGCAGAGTACTAACTCTTTAGTCCTGGCAGAGCATGGGTTATTTTACTTCCAGTCTATCCAATTTCTAGATTGATCAGATGTACCTATGAGACACTAACGAACGTAGAACGAAACCAGTTCTGTGTGGTTTCCATAGCATTGCAGCACATGGAGTTGTCAGTACACTTGGCACACAGGGTTAGAAAACAAAGTAATGTTGCACATTGATATTTATTTTCTTTGCTCGTGTCCCTTCCCTTCTATTGTGCATTATTTGAAAATACTGTCACCCTCCTTACTGTATCTGAATCTGTATCAGTTATACATCTGACCAAAGATTCATACCTGAACATCGCCTAGTTCCTTGGCCACATTCCCTGCCCTACTACTTGGGTCCCTTGATTTGGAAAAGGAATGACTTGGGCTTGATCTGCAGAAGCAGTTCTAGGGTTTTATCGTCTTAACAGCCTCTCCATTCCAACTTGGTAGGCATATCATGTATACGATTCTTCTATTGTTGAAGGATTGGCCTGAAGTGGGCTGCCATAGTGAAAATATTATCTGGAAGGTGTGAGCCTGTGTATTTTCCCCACACAAAATGGTCTGGACTGGCTCTTCCCTTCAGTCTAGGTGTGGTTTCTGATTCCAGTACCTCACCTTCATTGTAAAATATTCTAGTTGGGTTCACAAGACAGTCCATCAAACATGTGGCGACCCATCAAATTAAGTATTGGAACATCTATTTTGGTGGCTACCACATCACCTAGGAGAGTGACCAGGTTGTCGACAGTCTTTTGCAATCAACAATTCGCTGTGTCACAGCTGCATACTGTTTCATGGAGACCAAAAGATGTTTCAGTGTTGATTACTAAAGTACTGTCAGACTTCATATCTGTTACCTTCTCTTCCTGTTTCTCTAGAATTGCTTTCTTCCAGGCCAGAAGTCTCTTCATTACAAAACTTCCCCAAAAAAGGCTCGGAAATTGTACCAGGGAAGGGCACATGTTTCCCAGACGTTTGTCGCCTGTTTAGTAAAAATGTTGCGCTCCCAGAAATTGTACCTCCATAATACTCGTACATCGCCATTCTTTTGCAGCTATACAGTTTAACATGCATTTAAATCCATGTGGCTTTCACATAAGCCAATGAATTTGGAGCTCTTGAAGTGCTGCACCATGTAAGCCCAACACTGGCAGAGGAGTTTGAATTGTCTTTAAGAACGGGTTTGCCTGATTCATGGCCTGTGCTACTGGCCATCCATGTTTCTCTTGTTATTGTCTACACAAGAGGCTAGACACAAGTCACTGTTGTACTCTTAGCCCTTGACGTTTCGATTCTGAGCAGCCCTACCCCTGAGCCCTGGCCTACTTGGTTATCGTCTATGGGCCATTAGTTAGCTAACCGAAGACCGACATAAAGGAGATGTGTAGAGAAATATTTGTAGTTTGCAGGGTGATGGCCGATTGCACATGCCTTTGACTTTGGTGCATATTTCTGCCACAGTTTCTGGTACACTAACAAGATATCAGTATACTCATGTTGTGAATGTAGAGGACTGGGAACACTTGATGAAGGCAGAGTTCATTGTTTTTATTTTAAGTGACTTTCTCACACATTCGAGTGTCCCAGCTGGTAATATTGCTGTAAATTGGTAGATACATTCTCTATGCTGCTGCTGTCTGTAAACTTGGAATTTGGTTAATCTGCTATTTGAATAGCTTTAACATTACTACAACCAGAGCATTTTGTAGTCTGGCAGTCTCTCAGTAGGACATTTTTGTCCTCATTAGTTGGCTTTGCCAGCCTCTATCACTTCCTGAGCCACCATAGGTGTGGGTGTTCTCTGTGAATAAGACCAAGCTGGAACTCAGTCCATGTGCTGCTTTGGAAACAAAATGACCCAGGTAGTAGCGTGCTCTGGATCACTAACAGCCTCTCTGTAGCAGCCTATAGAATCCTGAGTCAGCATGGCAGAGTATGCGTTTTTGCCTCTCCCCACAATTCCTCTTTGTTTATTTGTGTTATGCGTTTTGATGTTGTATGTTTATCTTGGCTTCTTCATTTTAGCAGTAAATGAGGTTTAGCAAAGGGAAAATGTCAAAGCAACTAAACCGGTCTATTGGGTGCCTGTGAGCGTTTCTAAGATAAAGACTAAATGTCTGATTCTTCATGTGGAGTGGCTGGTATAATTTGTTTGATTGTTGCTGTTTTTGGTGGGCCCTAGAATGTCATAGTTGTGCATTAAATGGAAATGTATACCTGTTGTAATTGGATTTATATAGCGGTTACTATCCCTGATGAAGCGTTTTATGACGAGTAGCACGCTACTCTGGAATTCCAGGTTAGTGGTTAATCTGGTGATTATTATTGGTTGCGGTTAGTCTTGTGCTCTCAAGGGAAAAATTGCATGCATTTACTCCATTAACTTTGTGATAGATTATATATTACCTGTTAGGTGTGATTATTAGTCTGGGCTATGTGGATTCAGTTGAATGGTCGGTGAGATAGGCTGGTGGGGATTAGGTAATGTTAGGCTCCCAGGATAGGGTTTTAAAGAGGAGAGCTTGTGATCTACTAAATGAGGCATCCACCAATTGTAGAAATATAATAAGGATTGAGGCAGGTGTGCAACTACATGGAGCCTATACTCTGAAATAGTGTGGACCGTAACACAGTAGCATAATTTTGCCCATTCTAAAGAGTCCCCTGTCCCAAACCAGGGTGGGTCATATACTAAAAGTATTGGGTTAGGTCGCCATTTTTGTTTTTGGGGGGGTGGCTTTCAATGAGTAGTTGTGGCCGTGAATGTCACTTTTTGCTGCCTAATTGGTGGAACTCTGTTATCAGCTGCACTGAATTTCAAGGGACGCTCAGTGTAATATTACCCCTGGAATTTTAAATGATTATAATCCCTTTATACAGTTTTAGTGTTACATAATACTTACCTATTCCGGAGTTGCTGAAGTAATGCACACCGGAGCCACTAATTGAAACATGCTAGTATATGAAGCTATCGGGCACTGCTGTGGATCCTCTTATTACCTTTATATTCCTTCCACCTTCCACCTTCCACCTCCCACAAAACAGTACGTGAAGTTGATATTTTCATGAGAAGTGCCTCTAAACTGGCTGTGCCACATGCCTCCTTTAGGATGGACCTGGTAATAGTTCTGGCCATAGCCAGCAATATGTTTTGTTGTTGTGTGTGCAATGATGGAGAGTGAACGTTTTTTAAGTAGGTGCTCAAACAGGCTACTTTGACTAATTGAGAGGATGAGATCTTGCCAGTCCCCAAACAGAACACACGTATGTTGTATTTAAACTTGTGCTGGTTTTTGTTGCAAGTGGACAACTTTTCAAAGTTCTTGGTGTTGAAAAGTGGAAGTGCTTTTCTTGAGGTAATGATTGCGAATGTCTATTTTCTATTTGGAACGGGTTGTGACATTTTTGCTTGTGAATGGTGAGAGGTGTGGTTTTTAGAGGAGCCCTCCTTTGGTAGGATAGTGGTGCTTGCCCTCCCAAGGTATGTTTGTCCCCACAAGCACTGATAGAGCAGAATCATACCCCATCCAAAAAACACTATCAAATATGCATGGACAGTATGTATCGGTCACCCTTGGCACTACCTGCATTCGCCTTGAGCACAGCCACTTTTAGTATGACGGCTTCTGTGTAGATGAGTGAAAGTTTCACAAATTCTAACCCTACTTTCTTTACAGTGTAAGCTTGGTAACCTCTAGGCAGGTATGTACAAATTAGAGGTTGCCTGGCACAGTGCCCAATCAGAAACCAAATACTCCTTTGTTTAAAAATAAAGGATTAGCTGAAAAACTCAGTTTCCAGCTTTACAGTCCATCTTTGATATTTTTACAGCATTTTTCACAATTTGAGGCATGTGCAGGGTTTTCTGACTGAGGCTGTTTTTAAATAATACAGAATAGTTATTTGAGCCAGTCTTATTCGTGTGTGAGTATGCCATTTTTAAGGGGGGGGGGGTCGTCACATCTATAATTTTCCGATCATGGTAGGCTGTTTGCTTTGACCATTGTTACTGTGTTTGTGCGTTTATGTTCAGCGATGTACGTATAGTAGCTCAGTGTTGCATTTATGGATTGTTTCTTGTCTAGGGTAACACAGAGTGTGGGCTGCAGGGTTGTATTAGTCTTTTAATGGAAGACGGTTGGAAAATGCAACATTATCCATTCAATCCGAGGTCACGAGGGGGCTCTCACAGCTGGTTGGACCTTCTCTGCCGTGAGGGGGAGGGAACTGTGCAGCAGCTCCCAACAAGGGTGGAGAGACCAGCTATGTGAAGCTTGTTTGTCTTTGATAGGGTCGGGGACAGAATCGGACAGCGATGAATCTGTACCCGAGCTTGAAGAGCAAGATTCAACCACAGCAACGCAGCAAGCCCAAGTAGGTGCTTTCATTTCCTTCTGTTTTCTCGCGCAAATTCGAAATTCCAGTTTTCTCTGGGGCTTATTGCTAAAGATGCTGACCACCCGATGTTCATTTAAAGGCAGAGCCATTGGAAAGAGGTTATTGTTTTATTTGGTGCCATTCGGTATTCCTAAAATGTTAGATGCCCTTCTATAATGACCAACCTGTACATACCACCTGATATCCGTGACGAGTAGCCGCAGGCCTTTCATATTTAAGAACTAGTAGGCTAGCAGTGCTGTACACCATCTTGATGGTTCTTAAATATAGAAGTGTTATTTCTGTCGTAAGAATTGGATCACCTTTAGTTTGAAGTTTAAAAAAAAAAAAAAAGTATCCATAGAATGGACTAAGATTTGCTTTCCTCACCAATCTTCTCTCGCCTCTTTGAGCAGCTTGCAGCAGCAGCCGAAATAGACGAAGAACCAGTCAGCAAAGCAAAACAGAGCAGGAGCGAAAAGAAAGCGAGGAAGGTGAGTAACCATATATGGAGTGGTATGTGGAAGTTGGCCTTCATTCTCACTTCCTTGAAGGAGCCATGGCTTGAAGTTGGACTTTCTGGCATAATGACCATCTCTGCTGAAGATGATCTGTCATTAAGGCACAAGAACTTCGCATGTTTTGGGATCCTATTGCAAGAGTGCTTCACAGTTTCGACTCCGATCTGAAGAGAATGTCATGGGCAAAAGTATCTGATCAGGAGGAGGATTTGTGTGTAAGCAGTAGATGTAGGCAAGTTCAGCTAATGTGAAAGGCGCAGAATATTCGAGGCAGGCCTGTGAGATTTTATACTATTGTTGAGAGGGACACTGCAGACGGAATGGTAGGCTGCAATACAAAGGGGGTAGGTAGGTGGGGCAAGGGCATGTCTTATATTCCACCTCCTTGTGAGCATTGGTTTCAACCTGTCTGTTCTAACTTTGTTAATATAGACCTCATCTGAATCAACTAACTCTATAGTAAAGAACCTAGATTTGGGCTTAGTGCAGATGGCTAATTTATGTGGTGTTATGATCCAGAATGTATGAAGCAGTTTAATTCTGAATGTGCATTTTGTGAAGAACTAGTACCAATATACTGTCCTCTCCGCTCCCCCACCCCCCTGTTTTGGGGTTTATGCTCAATCGCACAAAGCAATCTATTAACCGTTTCACATGTTGATCACTTGGATCTCTTCCATACCTCAGAATGGACTCTACCGTGGTAAGCATTTACAGCATGTGCTTTCACTATCCCCACCTAATAAAATGTTCTGTCCTTTTTTGGGGAAAGGGTGATAGTTGTGTGTGTTGAGTGGAGTGCTGCACACAACTATTAGCTTAATTTTTTATTTTATTTGTGCTAGCTGATAATTGTTACATGTACCCTGTGAAACAGACACCATACCAATAAAGCATCAAGCTGGGGTGAAATGATTTCCTGTTACAGGTATGATGCATCAGACTGGTAGCGGTGCAAGGAATATAGATTCAGGCTAGGCCATCATTGCAAATCCACTTAAGATTCTCTTTCGTCACCCTAAAGTCATAGAGATAGTAGCATGCCCTGAGGTTAAATGGTAGGGTTTTTTTGGTATCCATCTTCTGAACTAAAATTGACTGGTGAACAGTTTTCCTCCTGCATTGGATCCTCTTGAAGTCTTATGTCTTTGGTAGTCGGTCAGCCTGTGTCTAAGCGTTCCTTTGCTTTAAAAGAATTAGAAGCTCATCAGTAATTTCTTTGTTTACGGCAAAAGTAGAAAAGTGTCTGAATCTGACGGAGGTGCTTTCTTGCAGGGAATAGGCTATAATTTCCTTGCATTTTATCTTGCAGGCCATGTCCAAACTGGGGCTTCGCCAGGTAACCGGAGTAACCAGAGTCACCATCAGAAAATCCAAGAACATCCTTTTCGTCATCACAAAACCAGATGTGTACAAGAGTCCAGCATCTGACACATACATAGTATTTGGGGAAGCCAAAGTGAGTACGCCACAGCCTAATGCGAAAGAAGAGCCCGGTAGCACCAGTTACCACCTATATTTTTGTATTATTAAGTTATAAATTGCAAACTGCCACCCAAAGGTTTCTTGATGCTAAATGAGTAAATGCAAAATGGAACTTAAAATTCAGAGAAATGGAGTATAGGAAATTGTTCACTGTTCCTCTAGAGGCTAAGTGGTTGTAAATGGCCCTGCTATTCAGAGGAATTGAGTTCCACTTCTTGGGAACCAAATGGAAAGAGTGCCCACCGAAGCGTGCCTTCTTCCAATATGCACCCCCATTCTTGAGTGGTGCATTGAGGCAGTATCCCTGTCTATTTGTGGTGTGGCCCCGCGCCAGCTAGTCTGAAAATTATTTCTTAAAATGTTTAAAATCTCTGGAGATGGGAATGTCCTACTGTTAAACCGTCTAGAACAAAGTTGTGCTGTTTGAAACCCTTTGAATGCCTCTGTTGGTCCAGTCATGTTGACATTGCTTCCTGTATGTGTCTACACAGATTGAAGATCTGTCACAACAGGCACAGCTTGCAGCTGCAGAGAAATTCAAGGTGCAAGGAGAAGCTGTCTCGAACATTCAGGAAAACACGCAGACACCGACGGTACAGGAAGAAAGCGAAGAAGAGGAGGTAAGGCAGTCGGCCAGTGAGCGTGGGCATCTTTTTTCATTTATAAAGTTAACCGTATAGAATAGACATATGTATTGGCAGAAGACCTTTAATAAGATAACTGTATTGCACAAATAAGGTTTGTGCAGAAACTTGAGGTTATACAGCAGTTTTGTGGATGTGGGTGGTTACATCATTTTTTTGGTTTTGATGTACCAGTGTAATTAAGATATATATTAACCCATAATTGCTCTGATTCCTATTTGCAAGTGGAAAATAGGCTGTAGCTAAAAGCGGGTATAGGCACAACTGCTTGTTTGCCAATGAATAAAAGTCAAACGTAAGGAAATTTACTTTGGCAGTCACGATACCGGAGTTAGGAAATGCCATTTACTTTTAGAAAAAGTGTCTTTCTAGATTTGTCTGATCAAATCTGTGTCTTAGCCAAGCCTAAAGCTCTGGTTTGTCCCTAGACTACTATTTGAGGGATTAAAATAAAGTTGCCATTTTTTTATTGAGGTTGCATTTCTGCTTTCCATTTGAAGATGAGTACATCGCAAAGAGCAATAGGAACTGCTGACTCTTCCCTTTGTTGGGCTGTGGTTTTGATGAAGGGGTGGGTTGATGGTTCCTCAAGGGCCAGAATGCATTTGTGTTTATTTTACTTTTGATTTTAGTTTTATTGGGGATGGTAACAATGCCAAGAAAACTTTGCATCCAATCTGTTATGAAGTGCAAGCAAGCTGATCTAGGATGATGCCATGTACATTCCTGCTCACGTTATTTGTGTCTTCTGTAGGTCGATGAGGCAGGCGTGGAGGTTAAAGACATTGAACTGGTGATGTCCCAAGCGAATGTCTCGAGAGCGAAGGCCGTCCGTGCACTTAAGAATAACAGTAACGACATAGTGAATGCCATTATGGTGAGTTATCGATGGGGGTAACAAAAGTTCTAATAAAGTGTATGCAAGCCCTTTGGTACATGGTTGGCATTCTGTGTAAATGAGGATCATTATGGCCCTGCTAACCAGTATCTCATGTACTAGAGATTTTTTGCTCTCAAATTTCTAAAGGAGAGGTTACTATCCTCTTTTCCTAATTTTCTATCATGGGCATGTGTCCGGATCTATAAACAGATGAGCTATAAGTGCCCGTAGGATCCCCTGAACCGTTTTTTCGTTTGGAAAATGCATTAATGTAAAAAAAAAAATGTAAAAACCTAAAGGTACTTTTTTTCTCCTTATTTGAAAGGGTAAGTTACTACTGTAAGGAGCAATATCTGCCAAATGCACTTCAACTGTGTACAATCAAAGGCTATAACGTTGCCAAATAAAGAAGGCAGTACAGTACTGTTTATTGCAGTTTCTCATGTGCAGCTACTGCATTAGACACCAAATGCAGGAACTCTTGCAGCTATTTAAGGGCCTAGTAAAAGGATGTTTGGGTTCTGAGGATCTGGCAAATTTGTGGCCCGATTGTAGGCATGTAGTCAAGCTCAGCAAGGGCAGGCTGCACTTCATAATCGTGCCCTACATTGTGGCAACGAGGTCCAGCTGTCGTGGACACCATCTGTGTGGTTACCTCAACAGGTGACTCTGGTCCACCTACAGCCACTGTAGTGGCCAATCGTAAGCAGTTTTAATCATTGCTTGAATAGTGGCCTTTAAAAAAAAAAAAAACGGTCCTCTTCATCATTCCATAGACGAATGTCTTCAACCAGTAGATTAGTTATCCCTGACGAAAGGAGTTTGGAAGATCATGGTTAATTTGAAAACTTCCTTTCATTTTCCCCTAATTGTGGTGCAGGACATGGTACATGTTCCATGTATTTCCTTTAAAAAAATGAATTCTACTCAAACCTTTGCGACCGATTCATTAAAGATGGGAACGGGAGCCCGTATGGGTGAGCTATGACTTAGAATACAGTTTATGAAAGCATAATTTAATACATCAACATGCTGAAACCGAGAACAATGCACTTAAGATCCTTCCATCGATCTTTCCTTCTCTATAACATCATCCTTCATATAGACCAAACTACAGTTCTGTTACCTCGACAAGGTTGGGGGACCAGACTTAAAGTCCAAATTAAAAAAAGGTCAAACAGACGTTTTCGGTTTTTAGGGTTGATTTAGCTGTTTAAAACAAAAAAGTATATAAGAGTTGCCTCTTGCAGACCTGTTCTGGGGATCCTGCAGGTGTGTAGAAGTCTTAGGCTGTTTATGGATATTCGAGAGAGTTAGATGATGGAGACTAATGTATCTCACTGTCCTGACCTTAGAGATGTCTTGGAGGTAGTTTTGAATTTTGAAACATCAAATGGAACTTGGGTACAACACTTTTTCACATCTATAGCTGCTTATTTACATACTGGAGAGATGCAGCATAGTCTACTGGCTAAATGGATTATTTACACTGCTTTTGAACCTACAGGTTGAATGTATCTGAGGATGTTGGTTAATTATTGCAAACATGCATAACCGTTCATAGTATTTTATTGCTTTTAAATTGAAAAACTAATATTCTCCGGTCTTATCACAAATGTATTTACCTAAATGTCCACTTGGCAATGCCCATGTTCAGAAATAACTACTTTTAACATAAATCAAAGGGAGAGTTTTTGGGGGTGGTGGGGCAGGAGGGTGGGTAGAGGGTTGTTTTCGCAGTCTATCTAAAGATTGAGCAGAAATGTATCTAGCAGGGGTTTAACTTGTATGGTCACAGGCATACATTCACACACAGTAGGAGCTACTACTTTTTCCTGGGGAGTAACCACAAATGTAGTCTCTGCAGATTTTCTATTCAAATCAGGGTAGTTTTGGTGTTGCTGTGGAGGCCTCCAACTGCATCTTCAAGTTGTATTGTTTACAATTCAGTGGGCTTACAACCAGCCCTCCAGCACACCATTAGTTTTTTGCGTTGTCCCTCATTTGCAATCTATGTATTTCTTAACTTCTGTAGGCTTCCCTTCCTTTCTTTCACTGGGGCATGGGCCAAGTACATGTGTTCTTCCTCGTCATTTTGCAAATCACTCGTTTTTTATTTTATAAGCATTTCAGTATTCTTCCTGAACGTGCAATCTGCTTTCGTACTTTTAACACCCAATTACAGCTTCTTATTTCTGTTGCTTTCACAAGTCTCTTGACGCTTAAGTTGCTTAACACAGACAACTGTGTTACTCCATGCCACTTAACTGTACGCCATTGTACTCCACACCACTAACTTTTAGCCATGTTGCTGTACAGCATGGCTAAACACATTTGCAAAGCCAATAGCACTCACATAGGCAAGACCTATTGGCTTTGCCAATTAATAGTTACTTTCCATTTCCTTACTTTTTCCTCTTAGCCTTTTTCTGTGCCTTTTATTTCCCCCCTTGTCCCCCCATTCTTTTATTTTTCTTATTAGTCCCAGTATCCTGATAAATTGTACTTGCATTAGGCTGACTTTAATAATTACCTCCGCAAAGAGGAAGGCCAGTGAGGGCTGGACTTTGGGTTGGCTTTGGATGATGTTGACCAGCAAGTTGATTTGAAAACAATCCAAAAATGATATGGAATACTGATTTAAAGTCCACACTAAACATATTTTGGTCATTTTCTTAGCTGCAAAGAAACTTTGACAATATGATCTTTACACACTGCCTTCTTCATTGTAGTTCTCTTTGGATTTATGCCTTGCCTATGTAGATCCTACATCAATCAGCAGTGCACTAACTTTATCCTTTTGGTTGTTGTGCTAGAAAAAACTGTAGCCTATCACCCTGGGACATTTCCTTTTTTAACATCAGATTTTTGCTCCCATGCCAGCTGCTAATGTAACACCATTTAAAACCTTTCTATGTTGGTAATCTGTCCTTCCACAAACCATTTTAAAGGCTTTTTATTCATAGTAAACTATCACTCCTCACTCACTCCAGATTCTCCATTTTGTTTGAACACTGCATTGCCCCCCCCAACCCTCCCCCAAACTTCCGGTTTGGTGAGGGAATAGTATTGTTGGGGCTAAAGCAGCCATGCTACAAAACTAGCTGGTCTGTCTTAAGATTCGGTCTTCTAGTGTAGCTGTTCTAAGTCTTCCAAGGCAGAGTTTTGATTACAGTTACCACTCCAGCTGACAGTCAGCAACTCGGTCACATCCTGACCATAGTGAAATATTATGTAGGAATGTTTGGCTTTCCTTTTAACCATAAAGTTCTTAATGCTATTTTCTTTTTGTCTTTGCAGGAATTGACAATGTAAAACAGAGTGATATATTTTTTTGAGCTGCTGGAGCGTGGATGAAGCTGAATTTGTACTATTTCTATGGATTTAATAAAGTTGTGGCTTATTGTTGGTGACGAACAGCTGTATTGTGCCTCCTTTTTTAAAAATTGTTTTATTTTTTATTACTTTGTTACTGGGGTTGCCTTTTGTTGTTACTGGGTCCAGATCGTAGTGATAGTTATTAAGATGTTTTAAACCAGGGATTAAATATGTATGGTTCTCTTTAAACCTGTTTGAATTAGAGCCGTTGTTCTCGTCAATACGATAAAAATTGGAGGTTTCCCCTCACAATGTTGCACACAATCTAATTACTGTGTATTCAAAACTGTTCTTCCACAACTATTTGGCTGGTTTCACTGCCCATACACTACGAAAGCAATTGATTTTCTTGAAATTCCACGCCTTTGTGAGTGCCCAACTAACCTTCCAGGTCTCCCAGATATCCAGGCAATGCGAATATGTTGCATGTCTTCCGAACACATTTTAAAATGCACTACCGGAACTATCCTAGCTACAGAATGAAAGACCAGTTATATTGATATTCCTTCATCTAGAGGGATGCCCATCTTGGGGTGCTTCTAATGTCAATCTTAATCATTCCCTTAGTGAATTTTACACCATGTTTGATCGGGCAGTCCTTTATTTCTCTTTTCATAAGATTGATTAGTGCAGTAATAAATATAGGGATAGGAAAGTCTTTAAAGGTCCCAGAAACTATACACTAAGGTTTGCAGGCAGTTTCCACTTTGAAGAGCTGTAGAAAATTCTGTAGTTAAACTTGTTTCTACAGTGGATAACGGGGGCAGCCCATTGGTCTTTGCCCCAACGGATATTAAGTGCAGGGAAATAGAAGAACTTGTCAGTTGCCGTGAGTCTTTCTACTGAGGCGAGGAAATTTATGCTGCATGGGGCTCCTTCTGGACAGGGAGGCCACTTGCAATGTTATTTACCTAGTACTAAGCAAGAAACTGATCTTTGATGGGCAAGACAAATCCGAACTCATCCGCTCAGTATTTGCCACCAGACTGCGAGTTAAATTGTGCTCATAAACAAACTGATTTACTTTTGTTTGATGCAATACCTGCCCCTCTTTGCAGTAATTGTGGGTGTAACTTGACTGAGCAGTTCAGTCTGATCATGGACTGGAGGGCATGTACCATCTACTTGCAGACCATTCAGTCTTTCTACTACGCCGTCATGTTACTCTCTACTTGTGCCTCCTGTTTTATGGTAGTGAAGTAAAGAGGAGTAGCTGTTAAGCAGTCCTACATCCCGAACTGTTTAGTTTGTGAGGCTGAGCTTGATGCGTAAAAAAAGCATTCTCTACCACTTCCTCTTTAATTATAGAGCAGAAATCCTTCTAGGCACCCTAGTGTCCACATATATGCATTTGCAGAGGAACTACTACTTCCTTTTAAAACTGCATTGAAGGAAACTTTGCTATAAGCTTTTTGTTTGCTGTGTCACCTTCACGAATTCTTGACATCCCTGAATGATGAGACTGAATTTAGCGTGGATTAGCAACAACTTCAGAGCATCTCCATTAAAAAGATCTAACCCATGCAAGTCCTCATCAAACAAACTGCCAGTTTTGCTTTGAGGGTCTTTTGCTCCCATGTTTTGTGGGAGATGATGGAGCTACCACTCCCTGATTTGCATGAACCCGTAATAGGGCTGTTTTGATGACAAAGAAGTCTGTACACGGAGGTCTAGACAAAATCAACGCTATTGTGTTCAGTAGACTCTGGACTCATTGGACAAGATTCTATGAAATACACAAGCAAGGCTGGTGGACAGTCCCGTTGATAAGCAACACCTGGTTGGTAAAGTGGATGATAGTTCACTGGAAAATCTTAAATCCTCAAAAAACTGAATCTTCCTCCAAGATTATAGGTGCGTCGTTCTGCAAAATAAGGGCCTGTTAGAGCAGTAAGTGTTTATCTGGTTGTACCCTGTTGGAGTATGGTATTGTAGCATTTGCATAATACCGCGTACCCGTGACAAGGTCTCAAAGTGCTTTTGATTAAACGAGTAAGAGACACCTCCAGTAGGTGTGGTTGGTAGAGTGGGTTTATGAAGTAGACTAGGTGGGAAGAGATGTCCTGCATCAAGGGGTGTTCCAGACCTGTTGCGGTGTACTTGTACCTGCGCTTAAGCTTGGAGTGAAGCGAAAAGTTGTCATTTGCATTTTGCTCCTGCATTTCGTAGGATGGAATTAGGTGGGGGGAAAAAATCACATGAACAAGATCAATACAGTTAAAAATCTACAGTAATATTTACTATATGTAAGAAATTGGGTTGCTGGTTGACTGGTGTGAGCCCCAGTCAAGCAGGAGCCACAATCCTTGTCAGGATGAAGTTGCAAGCAAACACTAAATTAACCTGTGCTCAACCCTAGGGTAGCTTCGCTCGGAGCAAGCCGTCTTAACTCGGAGGCAATCTGTGAAGTATTTGTGCAACACTTGAAACAGTAATACAGTAAAAAGACACCACAAAATTATTCCACACCAGGTTAGAAAAATAGATTAATTTTTAATAAAAAAACAAGACCAAAACGACAAACTATCAGTAGAACCAGAGTTGTGCAGGTTTAAAGATTTTAGTGAAAATAGCGCCAAAATGCACAAAGTGGCCAACTCTGGCTATCTGGTCACGCCAGACTGGGACAAAGTCACAAGTTCAGGCTGACCTCAATGGAGAGCTAGCTGGCTATAGGGACCTGGGTTAGGCCTGCTATCTAAGCAGTCGCAGCAATGCTTTGGGTCTGCTTGGCTTTGTGCTGCACAGCAGTGGAAATGCGTCTGTGCCACTGGATCCACAGAGGCTGGCAGAGCCCCTTAGGCCCACTTCCATGCCTCCAGGACTGGGGTGGCAGAACTTGGCAGGGTATACTCTGATGAAGAGTCCAGGTGCTAGGTTCAAGGTTGTTGGAGCCGTCTGTCCCTGATGCTCTGGTCAGGAAGCCAGCCAATTAACCCTTGGAGTCACTTAAAGGTCCTGGGTTCAACAGATTCAGGTCTAGTCCTCCCCCAGGCAGGAGGGCAACAGACAACCAGTTGTTGCAGCAGCACAGTAGCCACAGGTCCATAAGTGTACTGATGAAGTGGTGTCTAAGGTCCAATATTTATACCGGCTGCCCTTCCTCTGGAAGATGGGAGAAGCTTCTAGAGTTTTCCCTTTGAAGTCTCCAGGCATCCTGCCTTTCCTGGCTCCAGATTAAATACAGGGGGTATGCAGCCCTTTGCGTGGAGGCGGGATACAACCTATTCAAGTTTAAGTAGGGCTGTGCCCAGCTCCGCCTTTCCATCCTGCCAGCGATGGCCCATCTAGGCACGCTTCTTTTTTTGGCTGCCTAGGAGGAATACACAAAGCCCAACGGTCAACTACACTTATTTGTGACCCAGGAACAGGTTACAGGCCCTAAATAGCTGGGGCAGGAAAAAGACAACTTTCTAAAAGGACCATTTTCAAAATTGTATTCCGACTTTACCATAAGAGGATGTTCGAGGCATATGAGCTGCAGATTGTACACTTAGCATAGATCGCCATCTGGTGTTGGGCCCGGATGTTTGCAGTTTGTTTTTCTTCTTGGACAGTCTTTGGAAGTCACGAGTTTGGTGACTCCTCCTTCGGTCCGTACTGCGCATGGGCTTCGGCTCCATCCTCAGATTGTTTTTTTCCGCCATCGGGCTCGGATGTGATACTTCGTGCTCCGGCTTCGAACTTCTACGGTTCCAGCCTCGACGGAAAATCCTCGATTCTTCGAGTTCCTTCATCATCTTCATCTCTCGAAGCGGCACTTTCTCCATCCCGTACATCGACACCGGCCTTCGGGCCCTCCGCGACTCCGGTCCCGGCCGATTGAAAGGACTCCGTTCAAAAAGTGCCCAAAATGTGGGTCTAAATTTCCCCACACCGACCTCCATCAGGTGTGTAACCTTTGCCTCTCTCCGGAACACGAGGCCAGAGACTGCCCCGCCTGCAAGTCTTTTCGATCGAAGAAGACCATCCGAGATCGAAGAGCTCGACGCACCATGGCGCACTCATCCTCTGTAGCTCCACCGGACATCTTCGGAGACGACGCCGAAGCTTCGGGGCAAACTCACACCGAGCAGGAGGAAGACGTCGTCAGCGCTTCCGAGGCCGACGACTCCGACGTGGAGGACATTACACCAGCGCAGCGGGCCGTGAGTAATATGGCCCCTCCTACCCCCACGCCGAAAACCAAAGAGACTCAGTTTACTCCCTCGCCTGCCGGCCTGGGCAAAACCAAAACTTCGATCACCCCACCTTCGGGCCCGGTGTCGAAGCTCCCAAAGTCTCATGGCAGCTCGGGATCGAGCCAGCCGACACCCGGTGCCGAAAAACAGCATCCGGCACCGAAGACTGCAAAATCCAGCTCGACTCCGAAACCACCGGTGCCGAAGCCTGGACACTCGGTGCCGACCAAACACAAACACAAATCTGTCGGCACCGATGCTCCGGCGCCGAAACATCATTCGACGCCGAAACACCCGGAGACCTCAAAAAAGCATGGCGCACACAGACCATCGAAACCCCCGGTTCCGAAATCACCGGTGCCGACAGACGACTCGACACCATTGGCTCTGTTTACACCAGACCCTTTACAAAAGACTTTGTCAAAAGACTGGGCTTTTGACTTTAACTACCAAGAAAAGACGCCTTGATGCTCCGGCTCCTCCTCCTCCACCCAAAAGGAAGGACTCTGCCACTTCTCCCCTCAGAGTGCCCTCCCCACTACCGCCTCCCCTACCCCCTCCACCGCCTCCACCTCACAGGTCTCCGCCACCTGTACCTCACTACGATCCGACCCCATCCCCAGATCCGGATGATGGGGATCCGGACAATTACCCGGCGGACGCCCCAATGGATCCCACTCCACCAGGGACCCCAGATCCATGGGAGGATTACAATAACCCTGATATACCCAATGTACCTCAGGACGACTTATACCCATCAAGACCGTCTCCTCCAGAGGACTCCTTAGGGTTTCACCATTTAGTGCAGAGAGCAGGACACTACCATGGGGTGGACATGCACAGTGAACCAGTAGAAGAAGACTTCCTACTGGATACATTTGATATACAAGACAAATCCACTTCCATTTTACCCATGCTTAAGGGTGTCACCAAGCACGCTACAGAGGTGTTCAAAGACCCTGTCAGAGCCAGAGTACTGAACCCTAGAATAGAGAAGAAGTATAAGGCGGCACCCACAGACCCTGCTTACATCAAGGGCCCTGCTCCCCTAGATTCCCTAGTTGTCTCCACAGCTAGAAAGCGGGCTAACTCCCAATCCTCAGGAGATGCCCCACCGCCAGACAAAGAATCTAAACTTCTGGACGCGTCTGGTAAACGCACCGCCTCCCAAGCTGCAAACATGTGGCGCATTGCAAACACACAAGCACTGCTTGCGCGATATGATAGAGCACACTATGACGAACTAGAGGCTCTTATGCAGCACCTTCCAGAAAAATACAAGCACAAGGCTCATGACCTGATACAGGAGGGTAAACTAATTACAAACACCTCCATTAAGTGTGCCCTCGATGCAGCCGACACTGCTTCTAGGGCCATAAATACCAGTGTCCTGCTTCGTCGCCACGCCTGGCTCAGGATCTCAGGTTTCAAGCCTGAAGTCCAGGCATCCATACTCAATCACCCCTTTGACCAGGAAACACTCTTTGGGCCAAAGGTAGACGAAGCGCTCGAAAAGATGAAGAAAGACAGACACAGCAAAGTCTATGGGGGCACTCCAAACACAAGCCTCCAAACGTTCCTTTCGACGCTCGTCCTTTCGTGGCACAGGCAGAGGCTCCTCCACCGATAACGCCTCTACCTCCTACAAGTCGCCTCCTCAAAATACCTTTTCAAAGGGCAATCAGAGAGGTGGTTACAGGGGTAACAACAATAAGGGCAGGGGCAAAACCAACAACACCCGTTCTGCCACCCCCCCCGCACAATGACTCCCCTCCGCTCCCCCCAGACCATTCCACTCCGGTCGGGGGCAGACTACAAAACTTTATCCACGTATGGGAGTCCATAACATCGTACAAATGGGTAACCCAAATCATTCGGTCAGGGTACTGTCTCGAACTAACATCTACCCCACCCAATATCCCACCAAGGCACCGTCCAATGTCTCAAGAACATTCCACACTGCTCAAACAGGAGGTACTCTCACTCCTCCAAAAACACGCTATAGAGCAGGTCCCCGTCAATCAACAAAATCTAGGGGTCTACTCCCTATATTTCTTAATACCAAAGAAAGACGGGACCCTCAGACCCATTCTCGACCTCCGGCCTCTAAATGCCTACATACACTCAGACCATTTTCACATGGCCACCCTACAGCAAGTCCTCCCACTCCTCTGCCAGGGAGACTTTCTCACAACCTTGGATCTGAAAGACGCATACTTTCACATTCCAATACACCCCTCTCACAGGAAATACCTCAGGTTCGTGGTGGACGGGCAACATTACCAATTCACGGTTCTCCCCTTCGGGGTCACCACCGCACCGCGGGTGTTTACCAAATGCCTAGCAGTAGTAGCAGCACACCTCCGACGTCAACACATTCACGTCTTCCCTTACCTGGACGACTGGCTGATAAAAGCCGCGTCGTACGACCAATGTGTGCAACATACAAACAGCACCATCCAACTGCTCCACCAGCTAGGCTTCACGGTGAACTACCAAAAGTCCCACCTCATACCATCTCACACAAAGCAATATCTCGGGGCCACTATAGACACCTCCAAGGGTATTGCCTATCCAAACTCAGCCAGAATCACAAGCATTCAAGCCTTACGCAAAACATTCCTTCCTCAACACTCTCTTCCAGCAAGAGTGTTTATGAAGCTCATAGGAATGATGGCGTCTTGCATCTTCATAGTGCCACATGCAAGACTCCACATGCGTCCACTTCAAGAGTGCCTAGCACAACAGTGGAACCAGGCCCAGGGTCAGCTGACGGATCTGGTGTTGGTGGACGGCCGCACACATCACTCTCTGCAGTGGTGGAACACCACAAACCTTTCCAAAGGGCGGCCGTTCCTGGACCCGGTTCCTCAGGTGATTCTAACAGCGGACGCATCGCTCTCCGGTTGGGGAGCGCACCTCCTACACCTCACCATGCAAGGTCTATGGACGCCACAGCAAAAATCGCTCCACATCAACCATCTGGAGCTCTTGGCGATCTTTCTAGCCCTAAAATCTTTCCAAAAACAGATTTCGGGCAAAGCAGTCCTCATTCGCACAGACAATATGACTGCGATGTATTATATACAAAAACAGGGGGGGACACACTCTCCCCAGCTCTCCCGCTTAGCCCAGAGCATATGGAGATGGGCAATTCCCCAAAACATCTTTCTCCTGGCACAGCACGTTCCAGGCGTACAAAACACCATGGCAGATCTGCTCAGCAGACAAACACAACAACTACACGAATGGGAACTACATCCACAAGTTCTTCACCCATTCTTCCAACAGTGGGGGCATCCTCAGATAGACCCCTTCGCCACCCACGAAAACAAAAAATGCCCAAGCTTCGCCGCCAGATACCCACACCCATTGTCCAACGGCAATGCGATATGGATGAACTGGTCAGGCAGATTTGCATACGCCTTTCCACCTCTCCCACTAATTCCATTAGTGGTCAGGAAGCTACAACAGCACTCCCTCACACTCATTCTGGTAGCTCCGACGTGGGCCAGGCAGCCGTGGTACACCACGCTACTACAACTGTCAGTGGTACCACATCAAAAATTGCATCTATCCCCATGCCTCCTAACCCAGAACCATGGAGAAATCAGGCACCCGGACCCAGCTCAGCTCAACCTGGCGATCTGGCTCCTGAAATCCTAGAATTCGGATACCTTAACCTTCCCCCTGATTGCATGAACATCATCATGGAAGCCAGACGCCCTACCACTAGAGCATGCTATGCCGCAAAGTGGAAAAGATTTGTAATTTACTGCCGTAACAATACAATCAACCCTCTAGATGCATCCATACAGCACATAATATGCTATCTGCTCCATCTTCACAGGTGTAACCTGGCATATTCATCCATACGCCTACACCTAGCAGCGATCGCTGCCTATCTACAAAACAGGCAGCATTTATCACTCTTCAGAGTGCCCGCTATTAAAGCCTTCATGGAAGGCCTTAAACGAGTAATTCCTCCCAGGGCACCACCTTCCCCTGTATGGAATCTAAATTTGGTTCTTACACGTCTAATGGGTCCGCCCTTCGAACCAATGCACAAATGTGAGCTACAGTTTCTCACCTGGAAAACAGCTTTCCTTGTAGCTATCACTTCCCTTAGAAGGGTTGGTGAAATACAAGCGTTCACCATACAGGAACCCTACATACAAATGCATCACAGCAAGGTCATACTTCGCACCAATCCGAAGTTTCTGCCCAAAGTCATTTCCCCCTTCCACCTCAATCAATCAGTGGAATTACCTGTCTTCTTTTCGCAACCCCAATCTGTTGCAGAAAGGGCCTTACACACGCTTGATGTAAAAAGGGCGTTACTATACTACATACAAAGAACGCAACCCTTCAGGAAGACTAAACAATTGTTCGTTTCCTTCTCTCCACCACATAAAGGCAACCCCATTTCAAAATCAGGGATAGCTAGGTGGATTGTAAAATGCATACAAATTTGCTATCAAAAGGCAAAGAGAACATTATCTGTTCCCCCTAAAGCCCACTCTACAAGAAAGTTAGGGGCTTCTATGGCTTTTCTAGGGAATATACCCTTAGATGACATCTGCAAGGCAGCCACATGGTCTACACCGCACACCTTCACAAAACACTACTGTGTAGATGTGCATTCCAAGCAGCAAGCTAGGGTGGGCCAGGCTGTACTAAAGACACTTTTTCAAACAGCTGCAACGGATACCGGTGGTCGCCGCTAGGGTTGGGTACTGCTATATAATCTATGCTAAGTGTACAATCTGCAGCTCATATGCCTCGAACGGAATATGCTACTTACCAGTATGCATCTGTTCTTGGCATGTAGAGCTGCAGAGTTGTACACGCCCACCCGCCTCCCCGGCTACCTGTATCCGTTCCAGTACATCTTATTTAGATACAACACATGGGTTTCTCACTGTTATTACTACGCTCCATCATTTCCCTGTTGGCGAAAAACAATCTGAGGATGGAGCCGAAGCCCATGCGCAGTACGGACCGAAGGAGGAGTCACCAAACTCGTGACTTCCAAAGACTGTCCAAGAAGAAAAACAAACTGCAAACATCCGGGCCCAACACCAGATGGCGATCTATGCTAAGTGTACAACTCTGCAGCTCTACATGCCAAGAACAGATGCATACTGGTAAGTAGCATATTCCTTTTCATTAAAATCCCATTTGGAAATTACAGCTTTTTAAAGGTAATAAGGTAACTGACTAATATCCACCACTCAAATTACTTTCATGTTTCACCATACTAATTCACCACTAGTCCTTTGTGGGTTTCTGGAGTAGGGTGCTACTCAACCTCCCAAAAAAAGCACTTGTATAAATACAAACCATTTTTCCTCTTCTATCCTGCTATCCTTCCGAATCCATATAACTGACTAACCTATCCACCACTTAAAATTAATTTCATGTTTCACTATACTAATTCAACTCTAATCCTCTGTGGGTCTCGGAGTAGCGTGCTACTTGCCGCAAAAGAGATTTGATGCTTTGTCAGGGGTAGTAAGCGCTATATAAATGCAATTGTAGTACAATATAATGTCCTCCCTAGTAGGCTATGGGGCATCGACTACAAATACTCTAACCTGAGCGTGGGAACTACAGGTCCTGGTTTCCCACACCACTTGCCCTTACCCTTCTTGGCAGCTGCATAGGCTATTGTTCTAGGCTTTTGGTGCCCTTTACTCTCTTCCTGGGCATCCATGGCTCTTGTAGTCCTACAGACCCATTCTGGCAATCCCAACAACTCAAAGCGTGATCTGCGCTCTACCTCCTTCCATACAGTGTGCTGCAGGTCCTTGCCCAGCAGACCATCTACAGGCATGGCAGGGCTTGCGGCTATTTTAAGAGAAACTGAGATTCCCCCCCACCCACCCTCAAAGGGAGCCAGAACCACAAGTAAGTATATGACTCTGACGTTTGTCTGTGACTATCACTTGGTGGAATTTAGGGTGGGACCGGCTCTGAGAACACCACCTGACACCTTACAGTAATCATGCTTGCTCTTGTGTCCCTCGGAGCCTCCACCTGTGGCCCATTGATGGTGACCCGTTTCCTATACTTGGGAGTATTAGCCGGCATTTTGGTCTTTTGGCACCATCTGCTTATCCCCCAGAAGCACTATGGTAACCTCCATCTGCTCTACAAAGCTAACTGGGACCACCTCCTCCCCAAGCACTACACTCACCAACCCAGATGTCTGCCTACCAGTGGGGGGCTGTGCCCTCTTAGGACATTTGGTGACTCATTTGGAGTGCCCATATTCGTAGCCCGTCGTATATTGTGGGACAGACCTCCCTGTCTGTCAAAGCATCGATTCTTTGGTTCAGATTGGGACTGGTTACCACAGTTTTATCTTGGGTGTTATGGGAAGCCTTTTGAGAACTCATTACTTTTAAGATTTTCTCCCCTCATCCTTCTGCTGGGACCACTGACCACCCATTTGGGAGCGCCCCAGGTGCCTTTTTGGACACTCTGGTGCTGACCCAGAGGTCAGCACTAGCGTCCTTCCTAGATTGCTGTCCACTAGGAGCTGGTGCAGCTCGTAAAACAAGTATTGAGCATCTCTCTCTGAGAATTAGTTGTACAGCCCATTGTAATAATCAACTTTGCTGCCACTCACCCAGCCATTTAGTGCCATGTTATAGTTGTCCAGGAAGTCTACCTAAGACTGACTGGGGAGTTTGTGGCTGTCCCTGAACCTCTGGAGATACTTTTCAGATGTAAACCCAAATTTAGTAATAAGGATGTCTTTAATGGGTACCTAGTTTGGTCCTCTATTTCTAGGGCCAGAAGAGTGTCCTTCCCACTGTGGGCATATGCTTCCACAGCACCACCTCCCAGTGCTCCTCTTGGATTTTTTGTACTCTCGGGATCACCTCGTAAGCTGAAAACCATTTATCAGTGTCCTCTTCCATCACGTAACTGGGTACCAGGTCTTTGGAGATTCGGACCTTCTTGTCCATCAGATACTGAGGCAATGCTGCTAGCAATGCTGCTGTAATCTGCTTGCTTTGCTTTCAGTTCCAGCTCCTTAAGGCTCCTCATGGACCAAATTTTTTTATCTTCCAGAGCCAACTGCCTCTCCTCTATTTTGAGTTGGGCCAACTGTAGCCGGAATTCCCTCCCTGCCTTCCTGTCTACCAGCTCCTCTGGTAAGAGACTATGCGAGAAGACACTGCTTCCTGTTCTGGCAGGAGTTCTAACTGGGGTGCTGGGTCATCCTCCTCCACAGAAGGCTGTTTCAGGACTGATATCCAGGTCCTGATTCTGCAGCAATCATCAACTGGGGGACCTCTGTCCAGGCCCTCCGAGCTTTTTGCAGCTCTAACATTTTGCTGGCTGCCTTCATTTATAGTCCTGTTATCTTGCAGAACTGTTAAAGCTCAGCTACAGTGTAACTTTCCAGGTTCGCCAGCTCAAACTCCATTACTGCCAAGTATGGGTTCAGACAGTCCAGTAGTAGGAATGAGGGTAAATTTGGAAAACCAAAAAGACACCAATCTGGGAGAATTAAAAGTAAACATGCAAACTTTCTCTCTCTCTCTCTCGTGCGCACACACTACTCTTGCGCACACACTACTCTTGCAAGCACACACTCTTGCAAGCACACACTCTTACACACGCACACTCAGAAAAATAGAGTAATTTTCTAAAAATAAAACCACACCAAAACGACAAATTCAATATGTAGAACTGGAGATTTGCAGGTTAAAAGATTTTAGTAAAAATAGTGCTTTAAAGCGCCAACTGTGGGTATCTGGTTGCACCAAACTGGAACAAAGTCACAAGTTCAGGCTGACCACGATGGAGCGTGGGCCGGCTAGAGGGACCTTGTTAGGCTCGCTGAACAAAGTACCTTAAATCCTGGTTTTCAGAGCTTTGCGAGAGTCTGTGTTGAATTAATCGATTCCGAGATGCTGTGAGGCAAGTTCCTATGTCGTTGAGTAACCTGCTAGCGATGCGAAGTTCTCCGTCAAGGATGTTGCGCACAGTCGAGGCAATGTGTCGGATCCGAGGAGCTGCGATGCGGAGTCCAACGTTGGCGAGGCTGCCATTGATCAGGGATGCTGTGCCGAGAATGCGTCACCCAGCAGCCGTTCCGATGAGGCGACTAACTGGGATGTGTGTCTTTGTGATGGAATCGATCTATGCAGCAGCAGCGATGCTGGTTCTGCTTGGGGTTGTTCCACGCAAGAGGAGATTCATCAGTTCAGCTGGATTCACAAAGCAACTTGGGGTCACTTCCAAGGGTCCAGGACTGGAGTGACACCACTTGGCAGATTAGACTCCCAGATGGCAGAGTCTAGGTGCTGGTTTCAAGGTTGTTGGAGTCTCCTCCTCCTGAGGTTGTGGTCAGGAAGTCAGCCAACTAGCGTTTGGAGTCACTTTGGGGTTCTGGGTTCAACAGATGCAGGTCTAGTCCTTGGTCAAGCAAGAGGGCAGCAGGCAGTTCAGCAGAGTTGGCAGTCCTTGTAGCAACACAGCTGTCCTTCCTGGCAGAGTGTCTACAGGTACTGAAGATGTGGTGTCTGAGGTCCAATATTTATACCTGGTGCTCTTCCTCTGGAAGGTGGGAGAAGCTTCTAGAGGTATCCCTTTGAAGTTCCCGAGCATCTTGCCTTCGCTGTCCTGGCTTTAGACTCAGACTAATTACAAGGGGTATGCAGCCCTTTGCCTGTAGGCAGGACACAGACTATTCAAGTGTAAGTAAGTTTGTGCCAAACTCCACACCCCCCATCCTACCAGTGATGGGCCTTCCAGGGGCACCTATGCTCTCTGTTGTGTGGTTGTCTAAGAGGAATACACAAAGCCCAACTGTCAACTAAACTACAATTCCAAAGACACCAGATATCATGTTCCAAAGACACATGAACTGGTTGCCTATTCCCATTTGGAATTAACACCTTATTCAATGGTTTCCTATCGGATAAGTACGCCTTGCAGTAGCGAAAAACTAATTGAGTTTTTAACGACCAGGACATTGCATGGTTTAATCCAACTAACTATATTTTAAACTGTCATTTTACAAAATATTTATTAAGGTTTGGCCTACAAAATTATACATTTTTAACTATATACTTTCATGTACTGTTTGCTTGCTTAGTCCCTTATTTGTGGGTAATGATTTTAATTAATCGCGCATAACAAACTGATGTGGTAAACTCAACGGGTAAAGTTCCCATTCAATTTATTACTTAAAAAGGAAAACGGCTTGCTCCAATATAGAGAGGGGAAGAGGCAAGTCGCCATAATACGTTGGCAATCACCAACCCCCTTTTTGCTGCCATTAAAGCACTGATTGGGAGTGGAAGGGTAACACTTATTTAACACCTTTGGGGTGTAGTAAAACTGCCATGTAGCTTTAAACTCAATTATTCTAAAATTTGCAGCTCTAAACCACCTATTGCAACATTTCACTCCATTGTGAAAACTTTTTAAACCCAGTTTTTTTCTCTACTCGTATCAAAATATTTGGATAGAAAAGGGATTGTATGTTGTAACTCAAATATTGATACCAGCAACTAATACCCCCAAATTGATGCTTAAAAAGCATATTCAAAATCATACCTGCCTTCTCATGAATTGAAGCTGAATATTGTTGCAGCTCACTTTTGATCTTCATATAGCTAAACCATAGCCCCTTCTCTTCAGCAACATCAAACACACCTAGCTGCTCCCAAGTTTCCAAACTAAATTATCTGGCACTGACTGGAACCCTAAACTCTTCCATCTAGAAATCACTTTGTACGTGTTTAACCTATCACTTTCTGATAATCACTCCATGTCAGTAAATAACAGCAGTCAGGAATATTCTGTTATTTAAAAATGTCATTCTTCCACAAACCCAAGTCAATAATTGACGTGTATCTTGTGCATTTAGGAAAATAAAATATTTTCACAAAAAGAGGGGATGGAATTCTGAATCATCAATCGTACTATAAAACATATAGTCGAAAATTAGGCTAGAGAGTTATTTAAATGGGTAGTCCAATCTCAGATGTGGCAAAGTTAATCCACTATGTTCTTTAAATGTATGCAGTTGAGTTTAAAATGGGCATGCCGATTGTTCAAACTAAAGTTGTGAAACACAAAATCCACTACTGTAAAGTTCTTCTGGCTAATTTGGTTTGAACATTTGCAAACAAATATATAAATAATGGCAAAACAGACATTTTAACCTCTTCAGTGCCCATGACGAGATAGTCTCGTCATGGAGCACGGTCGCGCTGTGCCCATGACGAGACTATCTCGTCATGAACCCCACCCACTAATGTAACGCCCGGCACAGGAGGGGGAAAGGGCGTGGCACAGAAGGGGTTAATCAAAGCTACTCTACCAATAATCTACGGTTAGGTCTTACATTTAGTAAGTATATATTTTTTGTTGTACTCTTACTAAGGTGGATCTATGTTTCAGTTTATCAGCTTTTTCAGAAGAAACAAAAATTCCTGGATACCTAATAGGAGTTATACCTAAAGCACAAACCTGAGGGTAGATCTTTATTTAACAACACATTTTTATTCATTTTGAAAGGTACCAAATGGGCAGAGCCAGTACATATATTGTATATGGCATACCGTACCTAGTTATATTATACAAAAACCATATGACCTGCAGAACAACAGACCAAAAATATAACATATGACACCGAACACACTTGGAGCATTTTAATTGCGTATTGTTAACAAACACCTGACTAGGAAGCGTCAAAGTCGTCGGACTAACTTCTGGATTTAAAAGTTACTCCTCAGCATTGCCAAGGAGAAAGACCGAGAATCCCACCATTCCTTTCTCTAACTTTGAAGGTGTCCCATGCAGTCCCCGGTGGAGCAGATCACATATTAAGATAAACAAGCATTGGCATAGCCAATAGGTCTCGCCTTTGGGACCTTATAAGTGCTTAGCCATGCAACAGTTGCATAACTAAATACTTATAGGTCTCAAAAGCGAGACCTATTGGCTATGCCAAGCGGCCGTGTGGCTGTGAAAGTGATCGCGATCAAACATCAAAGCGGCCGTAATCGCGGTAAAAGCGGCGCGCGCGCGCCTGCGCACATGCACTGTAGCTCCAGGCTGGCCTGGTAGCACTTTTTGAAGCCCTCTCAATAAGTCTTGCCAGACCAGCGCATGCGCTGGGTCAGGCGAGACCTAAAAATCAGTGATAAAAAAATGAGTGGACGACATCCACTCGTCCTCAAGAAACTAGGATTGGTTAAAAACCAATCTGGCTTTTAAGGCAGATCCTACATTTACTTTGATTTTCTATTGAGTTGAGGGAATAATCAGAAAAGCTATTCACTATTGTCAGTATTCTTTACTGAATAAGGGTCTGAAAACTTTAAAAATAAAAAAAAAGAGTCCAACTTTAATGCGGAGTTAAAGCTCTCTGAAAAACCAAGTATTGGGTCTCCCAAAGAGAAATTCTGCTCTCCATGGGTTCATAAGGCCTTGACGCCCTTGGGCAAAGTAGCGCAATGCAAATCCCTTATCAATCAATCAATCAAGTATAAATTAAAAACAGAGAATAAGTCTACATTCTTTGGAAGGGGGGAAAGAGGTTGAGGGGTGGGGCAGCTGGAACTGTGCATTTCAAACCAGCATCGGCAAAGCCATTAGTTCTCGTCTGAGATACTGACTGGCAATTCTTTTTAGCTATGGTATTCAACAGCATAGCTAAAAATAATTTTCAAAAAGTGCTATGACGCAGCCAGCGCTAATGAGTTTCTAATTTTTAAAAAGATTGAAGTGGGTTGGGGACAAGAAAACGTATAGAGAATGACGTGGGTGGGGGGACAGGACACACAAGAGAATGTGGGAGCTCACAGAAGGAGGGTGAGCGGAAGGGAAGAGGGAGGCCGAAGAACAATGGCGGGTGGGCATTAAGGGCTGTGGATGCCCAGAGGGTGGGCGTAAGCGGCTGGGACAGCAGGCGGACTACAGAGGGTGGGAAGGGGAGGATGGGTATGCAAGCTGCAATGATGTGTGGGAGCGATGGGCAGGGGAAGCAAGTTGACCATGAAAGGACTTGGTGGGGGGGGGGGGGAATGGGTATTAATTTTTAAATACAGTGATATTGTTACGCCGGTGCCCCTTCTCTTAAGTTTTTTAACTTGGCAGCGTGTGTGAATTGTGTCCTTAAGTGCCCAACATGTGTATTTTAAATGTGCCTCTACCGTCTTGTCCTAAACTTCTAGGTTTGTTCTTTTGGTAACTGGTGAATACATTGTACATTTCTGTGTATTTTTGTCATATTTGTCCTTAGTAATCTTAGTTTTTTCTAATTTTAAATTTGCATTGTTTGCAACATGGGTAGGATGCACTGTACACATCTGTCCTTTTCTGCGTTTCATAAGAATTGCTGAAAGTATCTGTATTTTTACATCCTTTGTTAATTTCATGTCTTGCTCTGTTTCATCTGCAATATACTTTCAGCTCAAAACTTTATTTAATCAAATACCAGATAATACATAATAGAATGCAGTTCAACACAAACAACAACCATTTGCCAAATATTGGCAGACAAATGTAAACACAATAGATTTTTCATGATCTGGCCTGGTGTGTTCAGTTGGACACAATTGGAAGGTTGCAGACATCAAACAAGGAACAGGGAAGGGGGTGGGACAGAGTAAGCGACATTGCCACCGAAGGGGGGGGGGGGGGGGCAGTGTGCAGCAAGCAGAGGAACAGTGGGAGCGGAATGGGACAATCAACGGTGAGGGGTGGTTAGTAAATAAACCTGCTGTCTGTGTTGAATCTGTGTAAAACCAAAATCCTCCCACTGACAAATGAAAAACAAAGATGATGCACTGTCTCAGGCGACACGTAAAAAGGGATTGGACACAAAGAGGAGGGGTGGCAAATTAACTTGTGTAGTGGTCTGAAGATTAAGAAGGGTCTGTAAATAGTAACGAGATAAAATAATGTTGTGAAGTGCAACTGTGATAGCATTTCAAAACAGTACAGAGAAAGGGTGAGGAAAGTGTTGTATTATATGGTGTGCTTGTGCAGCCTCACTGTGAAATACTCAGGTTGCCAACTTGGTTCCACTTGGGCTCAATTGTTAATCTTTAGATCAACTGTGGGTTGCTGTGGCCTTAAGCAATCAGGCTTAAACAAAAGAACAAGTGTAAAGCATTTAGACGCACCAAAACAAGTGAATAAGAAAAACATAACACAGAAGAAATCAGACCCCAATTTATAAGAACAAATCTTATTTTTAGGAATTGTTAGACACCAAAATTAACAAAATCAAGCGGAAGGTTTTGTGGATTTACATGTTTGCAGTGGTGTAGCTGGTGGGGAGGGTGGAGGACAGTCTGCCCCAGGTAGCACAAATTTTGGGGGCGGCTGCTTCCTCCCCTTACCTGCGTCTATAGTAGGGCAGCAAGGACAGGAATCTGCAACCCCCCGTTTCTCTGACATGGGGACGCGGGCGGCAAAAGGTCTTGCTACGCCACTGCATGTTTGTGGCATGTGTAGCTGTAGATACATTTGCTGTGCATTCTCCTACCATCTAGTGTTGAGCTTGGACATATACAACTTCTTTTTGTTCGAAAAAGTCTTTCGAGTCGCTTTTCATTAAGCCTCGCGCTCGAGAATGTAATAGGATGATGGGAAAAACACCTTTTAGATACTGTCCACAGTGCCATGCTAAGTACTCGTAAACAGTCCAGCACACCGTTTGCAATCTTTGTCCCCATACCACAGCGCGGCCTCAATATCTGCTTGCCTCGTATTTCAGTCAAAAAAGACCATTCGAAATCGTCAAGACCATCGACTTCCACAGCATGTCATGGAACAACAGCGTGACTACGATACTCCTGACATCTTCGGGGAAGAGGTCAAAGAGGAGGAAGATGTCTGCCACACAGGGAACAGCCATCAGCCGTGAACCAAATTCCCAGTCGCACTGTGAAGACAGATCCGCAGCTGACCGTGGCTCAACATTGGATGACACCCACAGTGACTACCACACCAAGGCACTCACTGCTCCTACATGGGGCCAGACTTTGAGCTCACATTCTTGGATACAGCCTTCCAGGCCCCCAGTTGCTTCCAGCCTTGGTGGGCACTAACCTAAGACTTTAGAGCCGACTCAGACACCGAGCCAACCATACAAATCCCAGCCTCCCTCAATGGCACCAGCATCCTCTGCGCCCACGGTGACCTCTAGTGGATCAGCGGCAGCACCAAAAGACTTCTCGGAGCAGAAACGCGCATCAACATCGAAATCGACCTGGAGGCCGAAATAGACTTTGGCACCCAGTCGTATGTTCTCCGCAGACTCCAGTAGACTAGAGCTCCCAATTTTACAGTGCCTTCAGGAGGAACTGTACTCTACGCAACAAAGGTTGCTCATTCACCCTCACATGCACAAATATTGCCGAGCCTCTGCCACAAGTGCTGCAGAGTCTCGCTCACAAGACACAGCTCACATCTGAGGAGCCCAGTCGGCAACTCAATGGCGCATTGGCAATTTTGAAGGGCTGTTAGTAAGTTATCACCATCCCAATGGGATGAAATTGGGGAGCTAATACAACATCCCTGATCAGTACAGGCAGCGGGATCAGCTCCATTAGAGGTGCTACTTGCTTGCACTCTTTATCAGCCAGTCGTCGAGGTAAGGTGAAAACTACTGAAAGTGGCTGCTTCGCCTACAACAAGGGGCATGTCAACAACTCAGCAGGTGCGGGCTTTACGTGGTGGGACCGGAGATGGTGACGAGAGGCTGCCAACTCTGGCGAGCGATAAGGCTGAGGTGAAGGCCGCCAGAGAACCTGCCGGGGCAGTACACAGCACAACACCAACACCAGGGAGCAATGCCCGAGTGACGACCCACATGCCAGATCTACGGCCCGCATTGCTACATTGGTGCGTGTCCCAACTCTGCTGCAGTTCCTGCATCAGCGAGGGCCCTGATACACACCCTGGGTAGCTGCAAGCAGGCCCAGAATACCAGTGGACTGACGGGCCCGGGCCACTGTGGAAGTTGCATTATCCCTGTGTATTGGAGCACGTGGTGGGCGACAGGGCATGTGAGGCTGGCCCTGAGAACTGCGACAATAGCATGCAGGGAGCCGCCGTGCCAGAGCCCACGACTGACACCCGGAGCTGTACTGTAACCGCCATGCGGCACTGTAAAGTGACAGGACGGGTGAGCTGGGTAGAAGACAATTGCAGCAAAGAGCACTAGACACCACAAACTACAACCCTCCCTGTCCCAAAGACCGTTGGATCTGGTGCAGGGGGGACAATTCGCTGGGCTTACGTGACACATAGGCCTTCCAAGACGGCACTCAAGCCTGCTTCACATCCGTCTGGGCCGGGACTGCGGGCCTTGCACTGCAGCCCCTGCTGTACAGGGGACACTAAGACCAACAAGGCAGCGGGCGGCAGGTGGTGGCCCCCTGTCATCTTGGACTTACCACCTAGCTGACGCACGCGAGGCAAGCAGGGTGGCTGCCGAACTTTGTAACAAGATGCGACCACTGGAACTAATAGGCCCTGGGAACGATGGTTGCTGACTGTAGTGATAGTGAGGTGGAGTCCGCCGTACAGCTGGGAGAGTCGGCGGACAAGTGGGGGTGAACAACCCCAATAGCAGACTAACATCCACAGGGGCTGGTCCCCCTGCCCCTTCAGCATTCATACCCTCTGTGGAGTACTGGAACTGTGAGACACTAGGGTCTCTCTGAGGCAGAACATTGGCCTGGCTGGTCAAGCCGCTACACCTCGCATGGCCGCCTAGCGCTGCACAAGAGACACTGTACCAAAAGAACCATCTGGCAGCTTAGGAGTGCTCTAGACACCCATGCCGACCAACTGGCTGCCCGGTGAGTAGTGGAAAGATACAGCTGCTCACCCCCTGAAGGTGAAACTACACTGGCTATATCAGCTTTTCAAGGTAGCAGTAATCTACACAGTCTCTACATTGAGTTTGGAGACAGGGAGATAACAAGGGCGCCAATAAACAACCAACAATCCACATAGGCTGCAGACCCCACCTGCAGCCCAAGGAGCCAATACACCCCAACTCCTAACGCAATGGGGAAAACAGACTCAAAGCAGACCAAGCTCTCATTTGAAAATCGGCGGATGGGGTAGCATGGGGAACCGCCACAAGATGCGGAGGAACAGGCCACGCAGACAGAAAATGCTGGAGACGATGATATCCGCTCGCTCCTGCTTGAGGTTAAATCCGGCCTAAAAACAATACTCTCTAAAATAGACCACCTCACCACTAGGCAAGATCAGGTTAAACAGCGGGTAGACTCGCACTATTCCCGGATCCCGCAGCTAGAGTCCAGGGTGTCTGACACAGACGACTCCCTCACAGAGGACTGACAGTGCTTGTTAATAATTGACAAGGTGCTTGAGCTCATCCGTGCCAAGAATGAAGATCTAGAATCCCGCTCTAGAAGAAATAATCTCTGTATTATAGGAATCCCTGAATCCACAGCTGTCTCCAAGATGGAAGATTACCTGGAATCTTTGCTCAGCGAATTATTTGGCACAGAACTGTCGGAGATCTTTATTGTGGAGTGGGTACACTGCCCGCTGGGGCCATGACCACCTCCTGGTCCACCTACATGCCTGATAATCGCCCGCTTGTTGGACTATCGAGATCAGGATGCGATCCTACGGAAAGCCAGAGAACTAAGAGATCAGGAACCAAGGAAACACCCTCTCCTTCAATCCAGACTTTATTCTAGCCATACAGATGGCATGGCGCGATTTCCTCCTGGCAAAATGCATTCTCAAACAGCTGAATATTCCATATGCTCTCTTTTACCTGGCTAAACTACACATCTCTAATTGTGGTGAACCACAATATTTCACAGACTCAAAGGCTACAATGTCCTATGCGAAACAGCTAAGCAGAAGTATGCAGCATCCACCTAACTCACCTGGATCATCAAAAGATGGCTGCATTAGCGTCAATGACTGAAACTAAAACAAATGTGATGCTTGCAGCGTCAATGTAGACCCAAAGACTACATTGGACTGTTTGCTAAGATGTAAATCAACTGCAGTAGTCGGCCCGTCCCGGTGGGGCAGAAGGTCACAACGTAATACGGTGCACCTTGAAGTTTCCTGATATACAACAACGCTTGGCTACCCTGTCCTAAGGACCTGGGCATATGCCTGCGGCACCCATGTCCCTCACAGGATAATTTCCCTGTGCATCTATTATGTTTAATGGTTTGGGATCTTTGGGTGGAGAGGGAAAAATGTCTCAACCTGTTTGGGGGGTTGGAGTAGGAGGGGGGAGCAGGGGGTGTGACGAGCATGGGGACAGTTTTCATGTTGTGTAAGCTGTTCAAGTACTGCACTAACAGCTATATCAAGGGGCTACATCAACTTTTCAAATGGTGTAACACCCCCAAACCACCAGCGAAAAAAACAGGATACGACATGACACGCGCATTCATTAACTGAAACATGACAAACGTAACCTTTTTACTATGGAATATATAATTTATCCTTGCTTAAAAATGGGTGACACATTTTTCTGGGATTTTTAATGACCATGAGGAGACGGTGGTGAGATTAGACCAGGAACCCCACAAAGAGATGCCCTGCTCCTTAAACATCACATGTGAAGAAGTCCTCCAGGCAATCCAGGAGAGTGCTGGGGGGAGGCACCAGGTCCCGATGGAGTCCCAGTTGACGTTTTTAAATCCGACCGGAACTGTGGGGACCTATTCTAACAACTGTTTAATTCAGCCGCAATGGGAAAAACACCACAAAAATGAGAGCGTCTATCATTGTCCCAATCTATAAAAAGGGAGATAAAACTGACCCTAAAACTAAAAATTATCGCCCGATCTCCCTTTTAGACACTCCTTTAAAAGTTATGAGTCGGGTTTTACTCAAAAGGTTGGAGGAATGGGCTGAGGAGTACCATATTTTAATGCCTGTGCAATTCGGGTTTAGGAAACGCCTGGGGAAAATTGAACAATGCCTTAATTTGGAACTACTCATCTGCAAATATACTAGGGCAAAGACAGGTATCTTATATTTGTTTTGCCGATTTGAGTAGTGCTTTTGATTTAGTTGACCATAATCTACTTTGGCAAACTTTGATTGACCTGGGAGCCCCTTAGGCGATCATTAGTTTTCTTTCCCGTTTATATGAAAAATTAACTAGTGCGGTCCGTTTCGGTCCTCAGGCAGAATGTACGCCTACATTTAAAGTGGGACTGGGTATACAACAAGGCTGTGTGTTAGCTCCAATTTTATTTTCTCTTTTTTTATTAATGAGGTTGATATTTATTTACAAAAAATACAGGCTGATGCACAAAGGGTGGCAAGTCGTCAGATACCGGTATTATTATATGAGGACAATGCAGTACTTTTGGCACGGAGCCCAGTAGGCCTCCAAAGATTGATGGATGGGTTTTTGGGCTTTATAAAACAACGGAGGATGGTAATAAATAAACTGAAAACATTCACCATGATATCTGGGTCTGAAGAGAAACTCTGTGGAACCTTTTTTATAGATAGTACCCCAATACGTAGAGTAAACTCATTCTCGTATCTTGGTATACTGTTTTCAGGCAATGGTTCATGGTCCCAACATATTGTAAAAATACAAGAACAAAAATGAGTAGTGCCAACCAAGGGATTTTTACATTTGCAGCCAAATTGGGTAACCAACCAATCAAGGAAATGGGAACCATCTATAAAGCTAAAGGAGTAAGCACTGCTATATATGGGGCAGGACTTTGTGGCTACACAAAGTGTGGCCCTGCAAACAGAAGAAAATCATTGCCTAAAACGCTTGTTGTCTTTACCACCATCTGTATCGAATACCATCGTACACCATGAGATTGGGTTGCAATTCTTGGGGGACACCTTGATGGTATGGCCTTTGTTATTATGGGCATCAATCTGGAGATATGAAGAGACTGTTTTTACTAAGTCTATTATTTTAGATTGCCTAAAATTGGATGATGCTCTAAAAATTTCTTGGTTGTTTTATATTAATACCACATTGGGGAATCTGTTTAATATGTCTGTATGGTCGAACTCTGGAAAAATACTAACTATTACCAAGAAAAAGATCACTGTCTTCTTCATGTCATTAAGACAGAATCTCAGAGCTAAATCTGACCTGTTCAAACAGACTGTGGTTTTATATAAATCTTTTATGCTAGGAGAGGGGTACATAGTTATTTGCTGCACATGACTCATGGGCAGCACCGCTTTGTTTTACAGAGGCTAAGATGTGGTATTGTACATTAATGTGTTGCCTTTCCAAAAATGAAGACACGACCCCCAGACACGACACCATGTCCGTGCGACAATTAAGATTAAACAAAGCATGCTGCACTTTCTTTTATTTTGTAAATTTTATTGTAATTTTAGATGTTTTTTTATCTCAGACCCCTGTTCGTTACCCATGGAATTAGGTCTCATAAAATTGCAATGAAATTTCTTGTAACTCTAGAGGACCCATTGATGTACTATAAAACTGCCCTGTTCATTTTGAAATCGATCAATGCAAGGAAAAGTATTGTGCTATAAATTAGGAACAAATGTACTTAACGCTGGTATCTTTTTCTTTAAATTGACTGAAACATTTATTGTATTATATTGTGTGTACTTTTATGGCTGTTTGTTTTTATTAGCCGAATAAAGATTTCGAAATGAAACGACAAACATAACCTTTTTAACATGGAATATTCTGAGTCTCAATGACCATTGCAAATCCCGCCTCATGCTTATGTGACACAACGTAGACATGTGTTACCGTAAGGAAACACACTTATCCACTAGTAATACAGCTCGCCTCCAAGCCTGCTGGTGCGGTGAATCCTATTTATCAGCCTATTTTAACTATGCTAGGGGTGTAACTATCCTACTCAAGTAGGGACTGCCATGGTGCACCACACACTCCCACACGGAGAATGAAGGCAGGTATGTCGTCTTAGTGGGCACACTATACGCACAACCATTGGTCATGGCAGCCGTCTATGGACCCAACTCGGATGACCATGACATCTTCCTCAACATTTGGAGACTGATAGCAAACTATGGCCCTCGACTGATAATATGGGGCGGGGACTTTAATGTTGTATTACAGGGGCACCTAGACCACTCTGGTACCAGACTGCAACATCTGCAAGCCGCAGAGACATTAAACATGTTCATCACTGACAATGCGCTATTAGATATTTTTCGGCACACCCCACTAGGCGCGACTGCACTTGTTTCTCTACCTCACACAACTCCTGGTCTCGCATTGCCTTGTGGCTGGTCTCTAAAGACGTATCCACCTGGTCTAAGTCAATCTAACATTGGCCACTCCCCAGTACGATTGGTTATCCAGATTAAAAACACTCTACGACTAATGTTCTTGTGTTGTCTTCCCCACATGTGCAGCAAGACACAGCATTTAAAGAAGAGATCTGTAGTGCCAGTTTAGACTACTTTGCATTAAATGTTGGCTTGGTTAGCTCACCTTCCTCACTGTGGGAAGCGTTCAAGGTGGTGATTCGCGGTGCATGTATTGCCAAGCAGTCGTGTGATTCGGGTGATTAGGGGGACCCTGGGGAGATTGGAAGCTGAAATCAAACTGCTGGAACAGTAACCCCACGCAAGCTGATATTAGAACCAAGCTCTCAGACGATCAGGCTGAGGCGGAGAGGGAGGTACACTACTTGGGCGTGAGGCACAGATTCGGCGATATGGGGAGGGGGACCGCCCTGACAAGACACTAGCTGGTTTGCTGCGTAGGCCACATGCCTCGACATATGTGGCCAAACTGCTAGATGGCAACAGTCAAAGAGTTACATCTACCGCAGAATTGACTGCAGGTATGTCCTCCTGCTATTCCCAGCTCTACTCAGCCAGAGTGATGAGCTATCAGGAAACATTGTGACACTATTTTGAGTCAATTGAACTGTTGTGGCTAGACCCGGGACACAGGGAATACCTGGACGCTCCGTTCACATCAGAAGAAATTGCACAAGTCATTGCTAGTCTCCTCGGCGATAAAGCCCCCGGTTCAGACGGGCTAACACCCGCCTTCTATAAAGAATATGTCAATATACTCACCCCACACCTTATAGAGATGTATCATGAGACGGTATCAGTGGGCCAGCTCCCCCTACTCTTCAAGAAGCAATTATCATAACCATACTCAAACCAGATAAGAATCCTAAGCTCTGCGACTCATATCTCCCCCTTTCACTGATCAACATTGATAATACAATATACACGAAGCTACTAGCGAATTGCCTACTTCCCGTATGCCCTTAATTGTACGGCCTCACCAATTTGGATTTATACCGAGGAGAGCCACGTCGCATAACCTTCACACAATATTCTCTGTCATGCATTACATTCATCCCTCCATACCAGCGGTGGTGGCTCTCCTTGACGCCACCAAGGTGTTTGATTCCCTCGAGTGGACCTTCTTCTTCCCACTGCTTGGACGCTTGGGCTTCAGCTCAAGTTTTATCCCAAAAATCCACCTTTTATATACCCTCCCTTTGGCGTGCATCAAACTAAATGGTCAAATCTCAGAACCCATTGTGATCACTCGAGGCACTAGACAGGGATGTCCTCTCTCCCCACTCCTATTTGCGGTGGCAATTGAGCCTCTGGCGGCTAGGCAACACCAACACCATGAGAACGAGGTATTGGCTTCACGGTCAGAGGACTAGTGGTGTCTATGCACGCCAATGACATTACTTTAGACATACGCGAACCACACAAGACTCTGGAACCCATGACAAGTGCTCAACTTTGGTGGCCACTCGGGCATCCAAGTCAAATGGAGCAAATCCATACTCTTTCCACTTACTGAAGCTACGCACCCAAACCAAACAGAATACCCACTAAAATGAGCAACTGAGCCGACCAAATATTTGGGCATATGGCTAAGCAGAGACCAAGAGAAGCTGTGGAGACTGAATTGGAGACACACAGCCAATTGGCTCAAGTCTTGTATTCAGATATGGAATAAACTACCACTCTCTACTGCTGGGTGCATAGCAATAGCCGAAATGGTGGTCCTACCAAATTTTTTATATCTCGTTGTCAACGTACTGCTTCCTGTTACGGCACCATTTTTTTAAAATATAGCTCTCTGACATGATCGCTCTGACATGGGCAGACCTAAAGCGTTATGCAATTTGTGCCCAAGCAAGTTTTCTACACTTCTGGTTGCACCCCACACCATTTCAGCCACATTAGGCGGTGGAAGAAGACCGGGCATCCCCATGACCGCTAACAAGTGCACTTTTCCACCAGTACAAAGCACCTAAAGATTAAATTAACACAGTGGAGTGAGCGTAGCAGGGCATTCGCTGATGGATAGGCACCACCAAATTATGCGTGAAATCTGCCACACTGAAAGCAAACCCCTCCTTCCCCCATTACATGACAGAGGTGCGTCATGCCGTGCTGGGACACTGAGCATAAAAACGTTTGCTGACTTATACCTGGACAGCCTGTTCCTCCCCCCCATTCCCCAGTGATGCCGACACGCGAAACCATGCCACTATACACACTATTGTACTATCAAATCAGGGCGACCTGTAGGAATACAACCAGCGCGTTCCCTCACCCCCCACCGGTCACCACGGCACTTGAATGTGTTCACACTACCACATAACTGGGTAAACGTATAACCCGACTCTACTCATTAATGCTGGCCGCCTCCACACTAGATACCTCAAGGGCTCATCAGGCCTCGGAACTGGATATGGGTCTGGATATATCAGTTGAACAATGGCAATACTGTTGTAGCCAAACAGAGTGTCTCTCCCCAAACTATAGATTACAACTGATACACTTTCAATATTTATATAGAATCTACCACACCTCGATGTACCTACACAAGATAAGCCTGTCTAATGATGCGAGTTGCCTACGGTGGTCCGCACTGCCACGTTCACGCACCTGGCTTAGACCTGCCCGAAGGTGGCCGAATATTGGTGATCTGAATGTGAAACGAGAAGCGCCATCACACAAGACCCCCTAATGCCAGACCTTAACCTTCGTTTATTAGGATATGTTAAGGAAATCTCAGACACACACTGACGGTTAGTAGCAATGCTATTGCTGCTGGCCAAGCGCAGGGTGGCGATGCACTGGGGTCGCACACCAGCACCGTCAGTGAAGGCGTGGCTCACCAATGTTACATACTGCCGAACGCAACAGACCATTTACTGGGAACTCATGCCTCCAGCAAATTGACCCCACAACATCTAAGACCCAATCATGACATATCTCTGCTAGCTTGACAATGCTTAGCCAAACACATTGGTCCCCACACACACCTATAGCTAGACTAACACTAAGACACCACGGGAAGGCAAGGATACGATGCCCCGCAAACCCAGGAAACGCACTACCTGAACAACTATGCAAGTTGACCCCCACATAACGCCCCAGCTAAACCCAAAGATGTAATGTGTATCACTGTATGTTATGTTACTGTCTGTATGGGTCAAAACTGCTGTAGTTAACATGATACTATCAATTTGTTGAACTATAATGTTTCTAATCAATGTGTGCCTATTTTGAAATACGAATAAAGTTTTTTAATACCACAAAAATCAGTTCTCCAACAGTAAAGGAATCCGTCTTATATGGGAAAAAGTAAATATTTTGAAAAGTTAATTTCCCAGCAATTTGAGGACATCTTGACATGTTTGTCAGATGAGGCTAATGCTTTAGAGGTTTGGGAGAGCTTTCATGTCATTTGTAAACATGCATCCAGCCTGTTGGTCTTTCAACCGAAGTTAGTGGAACCTCGCCCTTTCAAATGGTTCAAATCAAGTTGTACTACAGCTTTAAAACAGTTAAAACGATGCTCTAAAAGCACCTCCATGTAATATGGTACAAGTTAGACTGCTTAGGTCTTCATATAAAGCTATCATAGAAACTAGAAAACAGAATGTTAGGAAACGAGCTTGGAACAATTTACAAGTGGCCTCTGCCTTAGGGACACTACGGCTTTCTGGGAAATTAATAATAGGTCTTACTTCGCAGATGATAACCAGCTCAAAATAGAATGCCACATCTCCCCTGACAAATGGGTTGGTCATTTTTCAAATATCTTTAGTGATAATGTGTTCCTTCAAACTTTAGTTGAGGCTCCGCCCCCTTCCACCACTGAATTCCTTACCCTAAGCAATACCATTGATGTTAGTGCTATACCCCGAGCTATTCTTATATCGTCTTCTGGAAAGACGCCTGGCCCTGATGGGGTTCCTATTGATGTATACAGACAGAATCCCACCTTCTGGATGACTTTGCTAACAAATGTCTTTTGTAATGTGATTAGAGGTGACATTCCTCACTCCTGTAGGGAGTCAACTATAGTCCCTATTTTTTTTTTAAAAAAGGCAACAGAAATCAGCCTTCTTTTTACAGACCCATTCCCCTCCTGGACTCTTCCGTTAAGATCTTAGAGCGGGTAATTCTCCAATTGTTGGTAGATTAGGCTGCCGCCAATTTGTTTCTCTCAGAGGCCCAATACAGTTTTCATCCAGGAGTTGGTACTGTTGAGCAAACACTGAACCTCCTTATGATTGCAGAGAAATATGTCCATGCCGGTAGGCACTCCATATGGCCTTTATGGACCTTTCAAGTGCATTGGATTGGGTGGATAAGGGCAAGTTATAGTCAATGATGGGTAAAGCAGCGATTGACCCTGCTCTGATACACCTATCAGAACGCCTACACTGGGTAACTAAGGCTCAAGTTCGTTATGATACAAATGGTGGCTGTACCCCCTTCTTTTATTCAAATAAGACAGGGTTATATTTTAGCTCCCTCTTTATTTCTTTTTTAGATTAATGGCCTTGAGAAGGAGCTGGCGTCTAGAGGAAAAGATCTCCTTAGAATCGGGAATCGCATCCCCCTTATTACTTCACACAGATGATGCGGTCCTAACTGGCCATACAGCCAATAGTCTCCAGTTATTTTTAATGCTTTTATGGGGAGCTTAATCTGAAAATTAACCACCAGAAATCCCACATATTCCTAAAACGACCCGCTCTTGCCCTCGCAATATAGCGGGGATCCCTATTTCCAATTGAAAGAGATCAACAGCATTGCCAATAACGTCTTTGGAATGCAATGGATGGATAATATAGTGTTCATATATTTCTTCTGATTTGGATCCATCCACTTTTTCATTCTGTCCACTTGATGGTAATGTTTCATCCTCCATGCAACTTACATCCCCAAGAACATCGACATTTTTATAATAAACATTAGTGTGAGGTTTAATGTATTTTTCCTTTTTTTTTACTTTATTAACATCCACTAACTTTTGCCAGATTTTTTGGGTTTTGGTAGGGACACCATTTGCAAGAATGATAAGTGGTTTATCAACATCTCTCTCTACACTAAAAGTTTCCATATTTCATTTAAAATCTAAAGGTAAGTAGACAACTCTTCCTTTATGGCCTTTCTGTAACTCAGTTGGTGGCAGCTTTCTTGTCTTTGGTTCCATACAATTTATTGCCTGAAATGGATGTACATATTGTATGAGAATTGATTCATAAACATTTAATTCTCGAAGTTCTTCTGGAATTGATAGCTATTCTAACTTGTTATGTTTTGCTCTGGCTGTCAATTTGTTATCCTCTAACTTATCATAGCAATACTTGCATATAATTTGCCGTGTTGACAAATCAAAGTGGTCCTCTTTATATAAATACACAGCAAATACTTAACACTTATGTCTGTTTTCTTGTTCAGTTTTTAAGAACAAAACAACATTGCGAGTTTAGCTTTTGTAGTGAGTGCTTCGACAACAAATACAAACACAATTTGGTTTCTCTGAAGAAACTGTGTTAAACTTTGCAATCTCGTTTGTAAAGTTATCATTACTAATACCTGTTCCTCTGGAGGGCTGTATCAATGCCAGATTTTTTGCCCATTTAGATAAATGTTGTTATCTTAAAAATCTGGAATGGATACCGCCCTCCTGGACTGACTTTGGAGAACCCTGATCTAATAGAACAGAAGTTTAAAGCTTGGCAAATAGTTTTAGATACCAACTTGACATGGCAGTAAAACTGTGCACACAGGCTCTGCAGTAACAGGCTTAACACATGTTTAAATGCCTACCAGTCTGGATGAGAGACTAGGAGAAACACTACATCAGAACATATCTAAATAAGTGTATCAGTCCCTCTCTTCCTGTATCACTAAATGTGTAACTAACTAAGTCACTAATGACTACATGTCTTAGTATCTCCATGGGCCTCAATATGTGTATGTAATTGGCTGTATATATTACTTATTGGCTCTATTACTGAGTGTTGAGGTATATAACTGTGTGTGCAAGTGGCTCTCTTACTCCTGGATACATAACTGCTGTATGAGCATGTGACGGAATATGAAAGTGCCTCTGTCTCTTTTTTTATTGGGTGGCTGAGTGCCTCTATGCTTTTGTAAATATGTGAGTTGCAGTATGGTGGAAGACAATGTTTAAATGGGCATACTGGTCTGGAAGTACGCATGTGACTCACTAAAACTTCAAAGTACATGTCTTACTTTCTAAGCACATAGCACCCTGCCCTATGGCCTACCTACAGCCAACCTTATAGATGACATATTTTAAAAAATTGAGGTAAGGGGTTATCAATGTCAAATCGACCGAGCAGCAAAACTCATAACTCAGTATATTCATATACTTTTTTAAAGTACATCATTATTAACATACCTTTAAATTCTCTATCATGTTCTCCAATTTTGAACTTAGTATCACTTGAAATCTTATGTGAGATAAAATGTGTAGTTTAAAGTACTAGAATGGTACACCACTCTCAGTACAAATAATGGCAGTCTTTCTCACTCTGCTTTCGGTGATACTGCCGCAGTTACCAAATCATAACCTTTGTTTCATATTTTATTTTGTTATGCCACTTCTCAATGGTCATTTTTTAAAAACTTTTTGCCCAATCAGGTAGAGTTTGTAGGCAGATTCGCGAATCCGTCGCAACCATTAGCGCGACTCCCTTGTAGCTTTGTGAGGGATTCATGAATCTATGTGGGAGTCCATTAAAGTATGTAACATTATACTACTATGACCTTCAATCTGCATTTTACTTTATAACATAGTACTGATTTAGAAAATAGGTCCTCCATAATAAGCAATGTGCCTAAACCACGCTCCTTTTAGCTTTGAAAGTACAATCTCTTTAGAACCACTTCCCCCCCACACTGTTTTAGCTCAGTTCCCACTCTCTTTTACCTTTAGGTCAAATGTTCACAGCACATTCTATAAGCAGCATACTAGAATCTAATTGAGCAGTAGCAGGTGTGATAGACTGTTTGGAAATATAAGCATATCCAAAATAGCATAATTATTTTTTTAATTTTCCACAGCCAATCAGAGATCTACTTTCTTCCTGCTGAAAACTGCTACCTAATTTTAGCTACCTGCATATTTACGCCAACCAATTAAACATCTTTTTCTTTTTAAAAACAGGTCCTGTCCTCCATTTCAACTGCCTTTCATTTTGAAAATTGTTTCATTCAGCTCCAGTCGTGACCCGTTAGGGTATCAGAGCGCTTTACAGGGATAACATATTGTATACAAGTTTGACATAGGCAATAAACATGTAAAGGGATAGAAGGAAGTGACTACATTAGGACATAACCAGGATATATACAATAATCAGAGGAGCGACATGTCAGCAAAATGCAGAGAAAACCAGCAATTACATATGAGGGGTGACATGTCAGCAATATGCAGAGAGAACCAGCAATTACATTTGAGGGAGTAATAAATCAGTACAAAGGATAGAAGCAACCAAGCAAACAAGAAATTTTGCAGAACAACAAAAGCAATTCCGCAGACCAGTGTGTGCGATGAAAGAGAATTATGGAAGGAATTTGCTCATCAGGAAGGTTTAGCTTCCTTTTTAAAGATTGACAGAGAAGGTATTCTTCTGCTGGAGGACGGCAGCGAGTTCCAGATTCTTGGTGCAGCTGCAGAGAAGGCATGGTTATAAGTTTTTCTTTACTGAAGTGAGGTGGCTGGAGCACATGGTCTCTGGCGGACCAGGAGTTTCTGATTCCCCCAGATACCAAGATTTTCTGGGCGAGATATGCAGGGAAATTCGTGTATAATGTTTTGTGCATGATACAGGCCAGTTTGAGTTGGATTCTGGCTTCAAAAGGAAGCCAGTTCAGCGCCTTCATATGCGGTGAGATGTGGTCAAATTTTTTTGAGCCTGTTAAGAGTCTTGCTGCAGCATTGAGGCAAGCTTTTAGGGGGGCCATGGAGATCTTGGGTAGGCTAGCTAGGGTTTAGCAACCGTATTCAATTCTCGAGATTACTAACGTCTGAACTGCAGTTTTTAGGTCAAGGAAGGGTTTCTGTTTCCTTAAGTATCTCCGGTGGAACCTGGCAGTTTTGGCCACCGAGTTGATGTGGTCACGCATATTCAGGTTGCTGTCCAGGGTTATGCGAGAGATTTGGCAGATTCCACTATGGTCAGTGTGCAGTTAAGTGCTGTGATCGAGGTAGTCCATTGCAGGATGTCAGTAGTGTTTTTAGGGGGGAGATGAGAAGGAACTCTGTCTTTTGTGCATTTAGTTTGAGCTGGTTGCTGGCGAGCCATTGAATAGTCAACTTCAGAGCCTCATTCAAACAGTTAATCTCCTCTCGAGATGGGATTGTGATGTAGATCTGAGTATTATCAGCGTACATGTGGAAGGAGATGTTGGCAGTGCGGAGAATTTCAGCTAACAGTCCGAGGTAGAGATTGAAGAGGGTAGGGGACAGAGTTGAGCCTTGAGGGACACCGATTGTTATCGGGGAAGGAGTGGATGGGTTACTGTTGACTAAGAATCTCTGGGAGCAGTTCTGGAAGAGGGAACCAAACCATTTGATGACGGTACCTCCTAATCCCATCCTGTGTTCGAGGCGGTCAAGTAGTTTCTCTTGGTTGACTGTGTCGAATGCCGAAGATAAATCCAGGAGGATTAAGACAAGTTTTGCCTTGGTCAAGGGCCTGAAGAGAGTCATCTACAATGTGGAGAATAGTGGTTTCGGTGCTGTGCCCAGGCCTGAAACCAGATTGGAATTCGTCTAACAGGTTGAAATTAGTGATGTGTTGGCTCAGTTGAAGTTGCACACATTTCTCCAGCACTTTCGCAAGAAGAGGACTATCGGATAGTGGTCTGAAGCTGTCTGGAATAGCAGGATTCAGAGTGGGTTTTTTAGGATGGGGATGACTTCCCCAGTTTGTACAGAGTCAGGTATGGACCCTTATAGAAGGGAGGCGTTGATAATTGTAGTCAAAATAGGAATGATGAATGGGGAGGTCGCTGCCAAGCAGTTGGAGGGGAGTGGGCTGTTAAAGTGGCTATTCGGTTTTAAGGAGGATAGAATTTCCGAGATGGAGTGGTCCTCATATCACTTGAAGTTGGACCAGTGAGCTTAGTTTTTTTCGGTGTTGCCTGGGGGATGAGAAGAGGGATGGTTCCCGGCAGGAGGAGATGGGAAGTTTGAGGCGGAATTAAGTTCGTTTCCTAGAGAATTAATTTTGGCTGTAAAGAAGGAGGAGAACTCCTCATTGGTTATTATGGACTTTGTAGTTTCTTTGGAGGTTTTAGCTAGTTTGTTTGATTGCTGTTTGACCATTTCAAAGAGCTTGAGGGGTCTATTCTTAGCGTTTTCCAGTTCTGATCTGAAGAATTCATTTTTGGATTTGAGGATGTTCCTGTTGTATGCATTTCTGGTTTGACATAGAAGTTTTAGTTGGGAGGCTGAGGGGTGCTGTCTCCAGTTTCTTTCTGTTAGCCGGAGAGCTCTCCTTTTGTTATTGAGGGGTCAGTTGAACCAGGGGTTCTTGTCTTTGATTTGGGATCTTTTTAGCTTTAGCGGGGCAAGATCATCAATTATGTTGGACATACTCAAGTTGTAGGGCTCTGTGAGGTCGTTGAACTTAGATAGATTGGGGGGGGGGTAGGTCATTCTCGCAAAGATTAGTCAGCTTCTTGAGGTCAAGGCTCTTAGTGTCTCTCAGCCAGCGTTTCAGTTTCACAGGTTTCCCTGGCTTTTTCATGGGGAAGCCAGGTATTAGAAAGGTAATGGAGTGGAGGTCTGACCTGTCGCACGGATCTATTGAGTTAAGCCTGACCGCCGTTGCCTTTGCGATGATCCAATCCAGTCTGGAGCCTTTCATGTGAGTTGATAGTGTGCAGGCTTGAGTGAGTGATTGGTCAGCAACAAAGACTTTGACGGTATTGACCTGGGGGTCATTGGGGTCATTCCAGTGCAGATTAAAGTCACAGAGGAAAATGTCATTGGAGTGGGGGGAAGCCTTAGCAGTAATGATTACCATGAGGTGGTCGATGAATGTGTCGTTCTTGCTTGGGGGTGGTAGAAGATGTACAGTTTGCACAACTGAGTTGTGTTATTACATATAGAGAGAGCAATATATTCGCAGGAATCCGTGGGGTCAGCATGGAGTTCTGTACGAGAAGGTCTGAGCGGTAGATATAAGCAATGCTTCCCCCTTTTTTTTATTTGTCTGTCAAACCTAACAATGTTATAATTTGGCAGGACCAGTAAATCTATGTAAGGTGATGAAGATTTGTTGAGCCATGACTCGGTGAGGATAGCTACGTCAGTTTTTTGGCTCACGAGGAGTGCGGCGATGTCGGAGGCATGCTTCGCTGCTAATCAGCAGTTGAGTAGGAGGCCAGAGAGTGGAGCGTCGGGCATTTGTTGTAAGTAGGGGAGGATAGGGGAACTTGTGCTAAGTTGTTGCTGTTTACTTCTCTGTTATGGAGAAATGCCGATCTATTAGTGTGGATTGAGAATGTAGGAATTAAGTAATCAACTTTCTTGTCTGGAGGAATGGGGGCATCAGGTGAGCTGAGAGTGACGTGTGTATTAGTTACTAAGCCAGAAGGCGAGGAGTGAGGATTGGAGGAGGGGGGCGGCGGCATTGTCTTATTGTCGGATTCTGAAGGTTGGGGGGAGTGGAGGGAAATACTCTAACAGCACTAGGGGAGATACAGTCCAGGGATTTGTTCTGAGTGGGGAACACCTTGGGGAGAGTCAAGCCACCCCGACTTTTGGGAGGGAGAGAGGGGGCCCATGGGGGAGTAGCTGCAGCTTTGGAAGGCCTAACTGGAGGCCCTTACCACTGGCCTTTGAGCTGTATATACCGGAGCTGTGACAAGAGTCCGGTGGCAACGGCAGGCACTGCGGGAGCGTAGAGGAGTTATGTTACTTGTTTTTTGAAGATGGAGAAGAAGTCAGAGAATTTATTGAGATCTATGTCTGGTGCTTGGATCATAACGATGCCATTTTTGTATAAGGTAATGGTAAGGTCAGCTCTAAGATTTAGGGAAGGCACGATTGTGAGTTTGGTACCATACGGAATGTTCCTAGATTCATGTACGCTAAGTAGGTTTGATATGGCAGTGTGCAATAGTGCTGTTTTTCTAGAGTAGAAAATAAGGTCATTGGTAATGATGGCCTTGTCGGCGTTGCAGTACAGGTCGGAGATCAGAGTCTCAGGGTGTCTTCTCAGGAGGGAATGTTTGAAGGTTTTAGCAGTAGTCCTGGAGAGGTTAGGAGGGTATGCGATGGTGTAAGAGATGCCCCCTGTTGCATTCAGGCAAGACCCTGCCATAATGGAGAGAGGGAGGAACTAGGTAAAGCGAGGAGGATGGGCTGGTAGGCTGCAGGAGTGGCTCAGGCATTGCAATTGCAATGGGAAACACCCGTTCAGGGTGGGGGCAATAAAGGGACAGGTTCAGAGCGCAGGCAAAGCAGAAAGGCTGCTCCCCAGCAGGGGGTCTGCGAGCTGAGCTCATCAGGGATGAGCCAGCAGGAGCTCCTGGGACGGTGTGAGCAAGTAAAATAGAGGGGCAAGTGAGGCGAAAATAACCGTGAGGCGTGTACAGTGGGTGGCGGCCTCTTAACGGAAGAACACTAGTGGGGGCCCGACCGACTCAGGCGGGGATAGGAAGGCACTCGCCGTCACAACCCGCGGCACGGTAGAAGGCGGTGGGGAGCAGGTTTTACTACAACTAGAAACATCATGAACATGGCATTTAATTAGCAGGATGTAGAGTACCATAACCAGCAATCGCAAATTAGAAAAGCCAGGTTCAACAGAAATAGAAACATCACTCAGGTGCTGCCTCGGTTTGTGGGAGGCAGAGATGCAGTCTCGTTCCAGGGCTGAGGGAGGGGGCTGAGGCCAAACAAGATAGATATAGTCAGCAAAACACAGAGTTATCAAAGATAACTTTCACCCAGGTACTGCCTCGGATTGTGGGAGGCAGAGATCCTGCCTCACTCCAGTGCTGAAGGAGGGGGTGAGTAGATATATGGGGAGAGGCACCGTTTTCAGCGGCGGGTAGCAGTAGGCGGCGGGGGATCAGGCCACGCTCCGGGGCGACAGTAAACCCAACTGCCCTCAGGTCAGCTGAAGCCAAGCAGAAAGAACTCCTTCAAGTTTTATTTTGAATAACACCCAGTACTCTTAACTTTATTCAATGTGTTATTTGTTAAAGGTGCGGGCCTACACTTCTTTTTATGGTAGGGTTAAAATGTTGAGGGCTCGCTCAGGGGGAGGGGTTGAGCAGGCCAGGGTGAAGTTGGCCTTAATGCGGGGCAGCCTGTAAACCGGGCTTCCCTCAAGAGAGGCAGCAAGGATCACCGGGGGGCGGCCAGCAGGGGGCAGCTGGAGACGGGGAGCAACAGCAAAGCAACGGCTTTGTTTCGGGACTGCAAGAAGAAACCGGGTTGCATCCCACTGAGGCAAACAGGCTGGGCCACAAAGGTTCAAATGTGGCAGCCAGCGACCTAGCACAGGGCCGCGGGAACAGTGCCGCCCTCACGGCAGGTGATAGGCTGATGCGAGCAGTGGCGACGCTCTGGTTGTGGGGATTTCTTTTTTTTTTTTTTATTTATTTTTTATTTATTTAATAAGCCTCTTTATTGGGAAGATAAAGCAAACGATCTTCCTCTTTTGCACATTTCGATGGGTAACTGACGCCTCTGCCCTTTTTATGCTTTTTGCATTACGCAAAATGGGTATGTATGTGTAAAAAAAAGAAAAAAAAAAAAGACACATATACCATAATCCCGAATGCTTAGCGAGGCTGGTAGGCATAATCATAGGACCATTTGAAAGAATTATCTCTTATTATTTAAGTTATTACACCATTCAGTAAAGGGGAGCCAAAAATGTACATTTCTTGTGCTCTTTCCATCTAGAGTAACTATATACTTAATAGACTGTAGCAGGTTATCCATATTTGGGGAGAGAGGGGACACCCATAATTTACAGATTTCTCTTCGGGCAAGCAGTGCAATGTAAAAAATAAGTCTCGCCTGATCTTTAGTAGATTTTACTTCAGGCTCCAATTGCCCAAATATGACAAATAAGACGCTTACCTTAACTTGCAGCTTAAGCATTATGGATAACATCTCAGTCACTTCATTCCAATAGGTTTGCAGCTCTACACATTCTAAAAACATGTGGACGTCATCTGCCTTCGTTTTATCACATTTTGGACAAGGAACTTCTCCTCTTCCCCCAAACTTTGACAACTTCAAAGGTGACCAATATGCTCTATGGATGGAAAAGAGATGGTTTCTTCTCAGGTGCGCAGGCTTAACTGATTTAAAAAGCATAGCCATAGATACTTGCCAGTATTTTTCCAGCGATGATTCCGGCAAGTATTTTCCCCACAACTCCATTGGAAGCGTAAAATCTCCATCTTCAGCTTCCACCAGTAACCAGTAGATCAACGCCACCTCCTTTTTTCGACGTAGTTGCAGCTTAAGTTGAAACTCTAACTCATTCTGTTCCCCTATTTTTGTTCGTGGATCAGCGAACCAACTCTGAATTTGCATGTATTTAAATCTGGAGAGACTATAATTTGTAATCTGACTACAACTCTCCCAAGAGATAAGTCTTCCATCCATTATTAGCTGGTCCCATTGTCTAAGACCACCTTGTGATAGGGGCTTGGCCAAGCTATCTTTAGTCCACTCTGGGGAGCCGGGACTGTCCCAAATAGGGGCTAAAAGACTGTAGTAAGGAATTTTCAAGGTTCTTCTCACGTTGTACCAAGTCTCTGCAAGCCCTCTCAAGATCTTCAACCTAACCTTTTTAAAGAATTTGGGGTCGGCATATTTAAAGATGAAACCTTCCTTCCCACCTGGTTCTAGGTTTGCTATGGTATACCACAAACCACCTGCAATTAAGGGATTAGGTACGTTAAAGAGATACTTGCCATTCTTCAAGAGAAAAGCCCAAGAGTAAAAGAGGAGATCTGGTAAAGCAATTCCTCCTTTCTCCAGCCTTCTTCGTAGCTTCTTCCAAGCTATTCTTTTTTTTTTTTTTTTTGTGTTTTAAAAGTTTTATTGAACAATAAGTCGATTACAAGCACGGGCCTACAACCACCAGGGCCGGCCGCTAAGTACAGAATGAAATATACATTTATCAAAGCTGCAGTCGGTTCCCGGGGGTCGGCCCCGTAGTGAGTCCGGATAGTTCTAGAGGCACAGGAGACTTAGATCAAACAAACACAGAAAACTAAAAGAAAAACAAAAGGCGAGGCATAAAGACAAACGGCGCAGGGCAGGCTTCCTCCGGGGAACTCCATGTCAGACCATTAAGCAGCACACGACAGGAAGGAGTACCGGGAGGCTGGGGACGGGGGGGGGGGGGCCAAGGGAACTGAACGTCCGTATATAGTCATTCCAAAAGGTGCCCAGAACCGTCAAGGGTCAGGGGGACATGGCGATATCGGTGTCCACCAGGGGGGGCGTACAGATACCCCCGCGATAAGCATTCCATTGCCCCCAGATTCTGCCCCATGCCCCCGGCTTACCACGGGCAACATACACAGTCTTCTCCCTGAACATACACCAGTCCATATTCTCCTTCCATACTGACACGGTGGGCGGCCGCTGGGCACCCCAAAGCTGCGCTATATCTCTCTTGGCAATCATGTTCCCCAGGGCCGCCCACCGAGTCTGAGCCGCGCTATAATCAGTGGGCTCCCACACATTCAGAACACAACGACGCACCTCCGGCAGCAGCACAACCCCAGTGACCTGTCCCATAACCGTATGTACCCGGCGCCAGTAGTCCGCCACCTCGCGGCACTCCCACAGGATATGGAGAAAGGTGGCACTGAGCCCACAACCCCGCTTACAGAGCCCATCGTCGGAATATCCCATCGAGACCAAGCGAGGACCCGTCACATACACCCGGTGAAGAATCTTAAGCTGTACCAACCGGAGACGGGCCGGAATGGCGACCTCTTTGGGGGACGACAGTGCAGACTGCCAGTCCTCGTCGTCCAATTCCACCCCATCCCCCGTCCACGCCTCCCGAAGGCGCACCAAGAGGTCAGCCCGATGATTAATCAGTTTCTTATAAATTAAAGAAATAGTGCTGTCCGGGACATGTCCGTCAAGTATGCGGTCCTCGAGGGGCGAGGAAACCGGGATCGTGGTCCCCTCTCCAAAGACCGAGAGCAGGGCGTGTCGAACCTGGGCATAGCGGAAGAACTCCCTATCCGTAAGCTCATATTCGGCCTGAAGAGCCGCGAAAGTCTTAACCGCGCCCTTATGCCACAGGTCTCCCACTTTGCTGATGCCAATCGTGTCCCACTGGTCAAACCCCTTCGTAGTCCAGAGGCTCCCCAGGCGATCGGAGGCAAACAAAGGAGTAGCACATGTCAGTCGCTCACCCCAGCCCGTGGCAGCAGTGGCGGCCCTCCAGGTCCGCACAGCAATCTTAGTAGGACCCGTAAGGGTCCGGCCAGCCGAGCGGGAGTACAGCGCCCTGTTATAGTCCCCGCCGGGAAGCAGGAACTTGTCCATCTCATACGCCGGGTTCAGGCCAGGCGCATACGTGGCATGGTTGATGGCCGAAAGCTGCGCGGCCCAATAATACCTGCGAATGTCGGGAAGCGCGATGCCCCCGTCATACCAGGGGAGAGTAAGCTTAGCAAGAGCAATACGCGCCCGCCCGTCCCACACCAGTCTCCCCTGCAGGCTCTCTACCTCCCGAAAGTAGGCCACTGGGATGACGTCGAAGGAATTCTGGAGTGCATAGAGGAACCTGGGAAGGGACATCATTTTGAACAGCGCGGCCCGACCCAGCGGGGACAGGGGCAGCCTGCACCACCGGGCCGTATCCTCTCGCAATCGCCGAAGCGGTCGCAGGAGATTCAGCTCATAGCGAGCCACCGGGTCCAGCGAAACGTACATCCCCAGGTACTTAAAGCCGCTCAGTGATACCTGGATCGGAAGCCGAGGCGGTAGGAGTGGAGGACCACCGGAGATCGGATAGACGCAGGATTTAGACCAATTGATCGTGAGACCCGAATTATTCCCAAAGGAAGTCAGAACGTCAAAGAGGACGTTGAGCGACTGCCGCGGTGAGGTGAGATATAGGAGAATATCGTCCGCATACAGCGAAACCCGATCTTCAAAGCCCGGGGCCCACCGGATCCCTTGAAGCGAGGGCTCCCAGCGGAGCCAAGCCGCGAGTGGCTCCAGGGCGAGAGCGAAGAGCAAAGGGGACAACGGGCATCCCTGCCTCGTGCCCCTGCCGAGGGCAAAGGGCCGAGAGACCCGCCCGTTCACCACCACCTGAGCCATGGGCCCCGTGTACAGAAGCTTCACCCAGCCAATAAACCCTTCCCCAAAGCCAAATTTAGCCAAGACAGCCCAGAGGAATGGCCACTCGATGGTGTCAAAAGCCATCGTGGCATCCAGAGAAACCAGCACGGCCGGTTCGGAGAGGAGCTCCGCCCTGGCAAGGGCGCCATGAAGACGCCGCAAGTTAAGAGCGGTGTTACGATGCGGGATGAATCCGCATTGGTCCGGATGAATCAGATCGCACACGACGCTCAACAGACGATTGGCAAGGACTTTCGCCAGGATCTTAGGCTCCGCATTTAGCAGTGAAATAGGCCGGTAAGAAGTACAGCGATCTCGCGGCTTGTCCTCCTTGGGGATAACGACTATCGTGGCCAAACGCTGATCGGCCGGGAGGGAACCCGCCGCCAGAGACTCACGGAACATGCGACTGAGGAAGGGCGCAAGCTTGTCAGGGCGCAATTTATATAGCTCAATGGGCAGACCGTTGGGACCCATAGCCTTGCCCGAGCGAAGGGAGCGGATCGCGGTCGCTATTTCATCCACCGACAAGGGGGCGTCCAGCCGCTCACGGTCCTCAACGGACAGGCAGGGCAAGGCGATATCCCTCAGTAGAAGGCGAGAGTCGTCCTCATCCCTGTCAGTCACTGGGGAGTACACAGCCCGGAGGTGGTCGGCAAAACATTCCACAATCTCGTCAGGCTCCGTCACACACACACCATCCTCAGCACGCAACTCCGGGACCACACGATTCACTCTCTCCTTCCTGTCCAGCCACGCGATCAACTTTCCCGCCTTGTCCCCGGCATCGTACAGTCGACCCTGCTGCTCCCTATACATAGTTTTGGCCGCGTCAGTGACCAGGGACCTATATTCAAACTGTTTCAGGCTGAGGGCATGGAGCCCGTCCGGAGTAACATTCGCCTCCAAGGCCGACTCCAGCCCCAAGATGTCAGTCTCCAGCCGCACCACTGCCTCACTCTTGACCCTCTTAGCCACCACTATCTGGGAAAGGGCGTGTCCGCGGATCACGGTTTTAAAGGCTTCCCACAGGGACATTGCAGAAGACACCGACCCCTCGTTATCCAGGAAGTATTGGTCCATAGCCTTAACCAGGCTGTCACGAGTCGTAGGGTCTCGCAGGTACCATGGGTTAATGGGAGCGATCCGCCCTGCAGACCGCGGCCCGGTGTCAAAAACAAGCCACAGCGGAGAATGGTCGGAGATACCCCGCGCCAGGTGCCTGACCTCTCGAATCCGACCAGTCTGCGCCGCGGGCATAAGGAAGTAGTCTAACCTAGAGAGACTCCCATGCGCCCCCGAATGAAAGGTGAATTGACATTGGGTCGGATGCATCAATCTCCAACTATCCACCAGGCCGAAGGTCTCCAGCATCCCACCCAGCCATGCCTGGGCAGCGGGGAGGGTCCTTGGTGGGTGACGATCCAGTTCACCCGAAACCACAGAATTAAAGTCCCCGCCCATGAGCAGGAGGCTGTCCGGAAGGTCAAGCAGCATTCGACCCAAGTCAGTGAAGGTGGAGTTCTGGAGGCCCGGGGGGACGTAAACTGAAACCAGGGCAAGGGGCTGCCCCTCCCACCTCCCAATCAAACACACATAGCGCCCTCTGTCATCCGAGACTATCTTAGTGATCTCCACCGGAAGTGAGGTTCGCAGCAGAATGCCCACCCCCCTGGAACCAGTTGTGAAACCAGAATGGGCCACGAGGCGGTATCCCCCCCTGTTCATTGCATGACAAACATTGCCCACCAGATGCGTCTCCTGGAGAAACACCACATCAGGAGTCAGACGACGCAAATATTGCAGTACTACACCCCGCTTGATACGGTCCCCCAACCCATTGACGTTCCATGACATAAGCCTCAACCCGTCCCCCCCCATCCCCCCCAATAGATCAAGGGTCCCCCAGCCTGCAGCACAGTTCCCAAATGTGGACAAAAATCAGTACCTCGCCCTGTAAACAAAAAACACACAGCAAAACAAACCCTCCTCCCCCCCAACCCCACCCCAGGACCAACTCCCCCCACCCTGCACCCCTGCGGGCCAAAAAACCCCCCCAACTTGCAGTGTGCCTGTCGCCCCACTAACCCCATTCTACGAAAAGAACCCCGAGGAGGTAAGGGACCCGTCCCCGCCCGCCCCCCTCACTGGTCCCGGTAAAACACAATATGCAAATGAAATAAGACCCGATTGTACTGTGCAAAAAGGCAAAATCAAGGACCAAAAGTCATTCTAAAGGGGACCCATCACCTGCGGTGCCCGCAGAGGGTCCGGGACGGCCACCTCCGTCCGGCAGAGAGTCCAGCCAGTCACTTGCAGCCACAGGAGAGTCAAAAAAGGCTGTCCGATCCCCATGTTCCACTCGGAGTTTTGCAGGGTAGAGCATCGAATACTTTAGGCCCAGCTCACGGAGACGACGCTTCACCCCTTGGAATCCCATCCGTTGTTTCTGGACCAGTTGCGTGAAGTCCGGGTAAAAATTGATGGTCGAGTTCTCATGGCGAACCGGGCCGTGGGTCCGTGAGGCCTGAAGAATAGCGTCGCGGTCCCTGTAGTAGAACAGTTTGGCCACGATAGGCCTCGGGGGGGCCCCCGGCCGTGGCCGACCGCCCGGAACTCGATGGGCCCGCTCCACGGCAAAGAACTTACTTAGGCCAGCCGAGGACAACTGTTTCAGGATAAGTTCCTCGACCACGAGGTCAACCGGGCGGCCGTCAGAGGACTCCGGTACACCTATGACGCGGATGTTGTTGCGTCGGGCCCGTCCCTCGAAGTCCTCAAGCCGCCGGGCCATATGGTCGTTAATCACCCTAATGTCTCCAAGCGCGGCCCGCAGATCCGACACATCCGCACCGAGGGTGGAGGTCCGTGCGTCGAGAGCCTGGACCTTCTCGTTAGTTTTGGAGAGGTCGGCCCGGATCAGGGTGACATCGATCGCGACAGTGTCAATCTTACGGGCCAGGGCCTCATATTGCGTCGCGATGGTTTCCCTGATGCCATCAATGGCGCCCATAATGTCCTGCAAGGATAGTTCCGTAGTGGCGGTCGCGCCTCCTTCCGCAGTATCCGAGGGGAGGCCAGCAGCGCCAGAGGGCCCCCTGCCCTGGGTGTAGCGGTCCATGTTATTGCTCTGGACTGCCCCCCCGCGGAGGGAAGCCTTGGTCTTGCGGCCCTCGGGACCCCCTTTGCCCCCCATGTGAACACGGTCACCCGAGGGGACCTCCAATCAAGAGGTGTAAGGCACCAGCAAGAAGACCACAAAGTGTCGGTATAGGGGGTCCGAGGCGATAGGCGCTCTAGTGGCAGATGAAAGAAAACCTCATGCAGAGGCCCAGGAAGCACCTCTCCACCCCGAGCGCACCTCCCTGCCGGTCTCCTGAAGTGCAAAACCGAAACCGAAAGTGGTGGATCGGCAGCTGGCACCGCGCTGAAGCCGCTGTTGTTCAATTGCAGCCCGGTCCCTCGGGTCACCTTCACCCCGGTCACCTCCGTCGGGTGGGTCCCAAAAGTTCCGACGACGACAACTCAGGATTTCCAGGTCCGATTTGAGTTTTGAAAAGAGATATACGCTCAGCTGGTCTTTATCTCCCAGATTCCATAAGCCAAGTCAGGATATTCTCAGGATAAATTCCGAGGAGCAGAGAGGGTCCGGGGAGCCCTGTGCTCACGCGACCATCTTGGATGCGCGCTAGGCTCCTCCTCTCTTCCAAGCTATTCTTGGTCCTTTACTTGCCCATATAAAAGAACTTAAGTCTCCTTGTAGATTCTTGAGCCAAAGCGTTTTAAAAGGTAGAGGTATTGCATCAAATAGAAAAGTAAGCTTTGGGAGAATTACCATTTTGATCAAGTTACATCTTCCGAAGATTGTTAATTGAAGGTGGGACCAAGATTTTAAAAGTTTAACAATTTCCTTCCGAACTTTGTCAAAATTAAGCTTTGCTATCTTATCAATGTCTTGTGGTATCATTACTCCCAAATATCTTATCTCGTCCTTCCCATGTGTCTCCTCTATATTCCAGGTCATAACTTCGGATTTTTCTTCATTAACCTCATAACCTGAGGCCTTCCCAAAATCCGTTGTTAAGGCCATTAAACGCGGCCAGGTTTCCCTAATGTTTGAAGAGAGGATCACTACATCATCTGCATAAAGCCCCAGTTTTTTCTCCCAACCAGCACACCTAAAAGGCTGAATTTCTAGATCATCTCTGATCTTCCTTGCCAGAGGCTCTATATATAAGTTGAAAAGCAAGGGCGATAGAGGGCACCCCTGCCTCGTTCCTCTTGAGATCTTTACTGGTTGAGACAAGGAGCCATTAATTAGAATTCGAGCCTGAGGAGCTTGATATAGACCAGCCAAAGCGTTGCTAAAATGTATACCTAAGTTCAGGGATGTAGTCACTTCCATCAGATATATCCAATTTACCCTGTCGAAAGCTTTGGTAGCATCTAAGGCCACCAGGGCTAAAGGCAGATTGTACGTAGATGCTAGGTCGATCGTGGCAATGAGTGAGAACTCAAGTCTTTCAAAAACCTCCCCCGAGTAAAGCCTTTTTGATCATCATGAGTTAAATCCACCATCAGCCCGTTTAACCTATCCGCCAGAATCTTCGTATATATCTTATAGTCACTGTTCAATAGGGAGATGGGACGATACGAGTCACATTCTTTTGAACATTTTCCGGGTTTCAATATTAGGGCTATCGTGGCTTCCATCCAGGAGGCTGGCATGACCTTATGTTCAATGTACAGATCATTAAACATTTTAGTTAAGATGGGAGCTAAGGTATCCGCCAAGATTTTATACACCTCTTGTGGGATGCCATCTGGCCCTGGAGCCTTCCCCTTCTTTAAATGTGCCATTATATTCCCCACTTCCTGAACTTTTATTTTACCATTTAGAAGATCCGCTTTTTCCCTTGGCAAGGAATTATCCATACCTGATCTTACCCATTTACTAAGGGTATCTTTAGATGGCTTAAGGTCTTCCTGATATACTTTATTGAAGTGATTATGGAAAGCTTGCTTAATCCCTTCACTGTCCTCAACTAGCCTGCCAGTTTGTACACAAATGATTCCCTCAACCCTATTTCTCAGTTGTTCTTTCTTTGCTTTCCAAGCTAGGAGTTTCCCACACCCTTCACTATATTCAAAATGTGCCATTTGACTAGCTTCCCATCTCTTTCTTACCCTTTCTTGAATTATCATGGACACATTAGCCTTCTGTTGTAGCAGTTCTTGGAGCATACTAATTCTCATCTGCTCGTCTATGCCAGGGTTTCTTAATTCTTTTTCTAAAGAACGGATCTTTTTCTCCTGCGTTGTTACTTCTTTATAATAATTTCTCCTTTTCTCAGCCCCCAAGGCCCCTAGCCTCCCCCTCAAAAACGCCTTATAAGCATCCCAAGTAATACCAGGGGCCGCTGATCCCCAGTTGATCTCAAAAAACTCTTCTGTTTCTTTTTTTAAAGTTTGTATCACCTCCTCCTCCAGTAAAATTGTGCGGTCTAAGGTCCATCTAGATTGAACCATAACCTCCCTGATCTCTAGTGTGAGCATTACTGCTGAGTGGTCTGACAAATGGGCACCTATATGCTCAATCTGCTGTACCTCATCTTTGATCTTACAATCCACCAAAAAGAAATCTATTCTGGACTGGTGTCTATACTTTTTGTTAAAGAAAGTGAAGTCCTTTTTCTCACCCGCTTTCCATCTCCAAATATCAAGCAAACCTAGATGTTCCATAATTTGTTTGATTAATCTAAACATATTAGGGTTGGTCAAAGCTTTACTACATATAGACCTATCTAATATTTTGTTCAACACTACATTAAAGTCGCCAGCCAGAATAATTGGATCAGATGAGTCTAGAAGCCTCTCCCAAAGATCTTGCAAGGGTATCACATCATCATGGTTTGGCCCATGATATCCTGCTATTGTATATAGTCTAGTTAAGATCTTAACTCTAGCAACTACCCATCTGCCTGCTTTATCCGATAAGAAGGAGTCTAAACTGAGTTGAGCCCCTTGCTTCAAAAGAATCACCACCCCTTTGGTCACTGCTGTTTGTGCTGTACATGCAAACTGTGCCACCCATTTCACAGTCTTAAACAACTCCACTGCCTCTTTCTCGGTTAGGTGCGTTTCCTGAAGTATAATAATATGGGCTGGAGAATCTTTCAGATACTGAAGTATTCTCGTCCTCCTACTTCTTACCCGTAGACCATTTACATTCCAGGACATTATTTTTATGTTACCAGCTTTCTTACTACCCATCTTCTAGTGCAATCCAATATTCCAATTTTATGAAACATTTAAAAGAGGTTGTAAAGGACTTATTTTTTTGAATTTTTTCCCCCTGCCCCCCACCCTGTGTATTCCCCTCCCATAGAGAACCCCCACCCCATATCCACAACGACCAGTTGGTCATCTGGATTTTCCCCCAGAGCGTGTATTACCCAAATTTGAAAAAGAGTATTTTCCATGTCATAGGAAGACCCTTATGAAGAGAGAGAAGGAGGAAGCTCCAGATTCTTATAGTGCTTTTTTTATTTATTTATATTTTTTTTTCTTTACCTCCCTCATTGTTTTACAGCTCCACCCTTGAGAAAAAAAGCTGTTACCTTCCCTTCCTTTCCTACTCTCCCTCTCTTTTCATCTTTTCATCACCATTCTTTCCCTTATGACTAGTGTATATATTTACTGGCCTAACCATGGAAAAAAAAACGTTTTTTAAAATTTTTATTTTTATTTTCTAGACACTTGAAAGTCATTTAAGAACTCGTCTACTTTTTCAGCAGAGTGGAAGATAAGCATTTTATTATTGATCATCACTTTTAAATAAGCAGGGAATCTTAACTGAACCACCGCTCCCAGACGTCTCAATTGATCCATCCTTTTACCTAACTCCCATTGTCTGTTTGAGGTAGCAGCTGAAACATCCGAACGGAATTCATACTTTTCTCCGTTTACTTCTACTGATTTCACGCTCAGTGCTTTAGAAAGTATTTTCTCCTTTAGGGAGAATGTTAAAAAGTTGATCAAAATTTTCCTAGGTTTTGTCCTATTTGTGTTTAACCTGAACGGGTCTCTATGTACACGCTGGATATCCTTACTTATTTCGTCTTCAGACTCATCCAGCTGTAGTTCTTTCTTGAGCAAGCGTACTACAAAGGTTTTTATATCCTCCCCCTCTCTACCTTCAGGAACCTTTAGAAGTTTTATGTTATTTTTCCTCTGAAAGTTTTCCAACCTCTCAACCCTCTCCAAGTACTCACCCTCAGAGGATTTTAACTTCATAATCTCAGTTGCATTTAAGCCTACTTGCTCCCTCATCTCCTTTACTTCCCCCTCCAACTGGGTCGTTCTGCTGCTGAGATCGTCTATCTTTTTTTCCAAGTTATCGCAAGCTTGTCTTATCTCTTTCTGGTTCTCTTCTGACGTCTTGAATCTAGATCTCATCTCCGCTGTGAGGGCTTTTAACAGCCCACTCAGCGTCGACTCCTCACTTAATGTCCCTCCTGACGCTCCTAGGGCTTCTAGGTCCTGAACCTGATCTTTGGGAGTTAATGGTTGCTGTATCTTATTTTGAGGCACAAGGGACTTCTGGGCGCTCATAGTTGTATCCTCCTCAAGAGGAGACTCTGCCAGGATTTGGTATCTGTTAGGGGAGATATTTTCACTCCAGTCGCTGATCTCTATAGGCAATTTATTATTTTCTGAGCTCTTCTTCTTTCCTACTGTCTTTTCACCTCTATCTCCCTTCTCTCCCTCCATTCTGCTCTCTGCTAGAAAAACTGTTTGAGGTATAGTTTTAAAAAAAGCCTTTAAGGAGGGAGCAACCCTTAAATCCTGCCTAGATTTTCCCTTTTGGGTGGTAATCTTCCTTTCTTTTATATTTTTCTTCGTTTTATTTTTGCCCTCCTCCCTCTCCACTTTTTCACCTCCCGGTGTTGATTTTTCTTCGTCTCCCTTACCCCCTCTCTCCCTCTTAATCTTTCTTAAGAGATATCGTGGCTGTGAATGTAAGCATATGGGCGGGATAGGAGGAGATATCTCACGTAGATTACTTAATACAGGGCTAAAATTACATGAAATCCCACTTTCACAAAGTGCCTCTTGCAGCTGGCCTTTATACACATCAGCCAACTCACCCGAATTACCGTCGATTGTATCCAAAACCGCCTCGGCATTCTTTGCATTCTTTGCAGCACCTCTCCCCGGCAGACCCTCCAGCCCACTGGCTCCGTGACCCCCCTTCCCCCGGAAGGAGATTCTAGCTGCCGCTCCTATTCCCCTCCGGAGCTCCAGGGCCGCCCTCCTCCACGGCCGCTCCGCTGCCTTCACTGCCCCTTCCACCCCGATATCGAAGCGCCAAACACCGGGACTTAGGAGACCTCGCTGCACAAACGAGACCCGGTGAGAGTTTGGAAAAAAAACGGAGAAAAGTACGAGATATCTTTTAACTAAATCCAAAGGATTAGAGCCAGAAGATGGTATATATGGGTCTCTGCATCGCTCTGCTTGCTATTTTAACCTACTACGACATGGGAAACATAGCTATCCTCGTTACGCTCCGGCGGCTCCTCCGCGACCTGCTAAGCGCTGGCCGCCATGTTCTCCCGTGTGGGGATTTCTATTGGCGTGTGGATTCGTGAAGCACCGCAATGGATTCCCAAAGGGTTCGAGCTTCTAGATATATAAATTTGTTTATCATTTAATATAAAAAAAAATACTGAACGAATTTACACCAAATAACAACAAGCATTGGCATAGCCAATAGGTCTCGCCTTTGGGACCTTATAAGTGTTTAGCCAGAGCTATTAACTTTGCCAATCAGCACTATATAATCTCATGAGATACTTCTTGCCAGGCTCGACCTAAAAATGGGATAACCAGGACATGTGCCACTCTTTGATTCTGTCACTCAAAAAACCCTTGCCGAAAGTGATGTATTTTGACTTGTTTGCAGCAGAATTACAGCACCGACAGTATTGACTTAGCCAGAAAAGGGGTTGTTGTTTATTTATTCCAATTAAAATTAATATTCCATACAATATACATGTGTATCATCTGTACAACACAAGTAAGGACCTGTTGCACCATGGAAAACTATGCTGGGTAGAGACAGATCATTCAGTCCTAGTTTTATTACCTTTCCATACTCATAAGCATATTGGGTTATTATACAAGATGCAGTTGAACATTGCAAACTGGATTGTATGAGATGCTCACAATCCAACATAAAACAACTTCAGTTTGCCACACAGTCATGACTCTTCGCCGAGATCACAAGACTGCAATTTGTATTTGACGTCTATAGGATGGTATGACATGTCCCTGAAACTTGCTATTTTGTTAATGCATATTTATGTGCACAGACGCACAATTCGTTTTTTGAATTATGGTGGCGTTTCCTGTAGATGTAATGCAATATAGTATACCCTTGGACAAAATGAAATAGAAATTGTGTTGCAGCAAAATGTGAAGTTTTTGGCCACAAATTAATAAATAAACATAATTCCCTAGCTCCCCAAGAAATAACCAGAAGGGGGCACCCGGATTTGAACCAGGGACCTTTAAATCTGCAATCCAAAGCCTTTCCACTAAACTATAGCCCCTGTTTATGAAGGTTTTTCCCTCTAGTGGTCATGACTGTTCATGCAGCAGTATTCTGTGCAGAGCTGATAAAGGATATATTCTCCTATGGCAAGCCCAGACAGTAGCCTGACATCAGTGTGTTGTTGACGCAAAGCCAAACTGCAACAAATCAACAAACTAGGAAGGAGAGTTGGTTGCGCCAAGGGTTCTACCTGGATAGCGGAAGTTGTGTGGTTTTGTAGTTGCGGTTGGTTTAAATTCCGCGAATATGTATTTTTTTGCATAAATGCCGGTCTCACTGTTTTTCATTCATAAATTCCTATCCTTCAATGTGAGTTAATGGGGTAATTAAGTTTGTAAGTTTTTTTGTAAATACCCGGCATTTTATTTATAAGTTGGAAGATTCGGCTGCAAGCCTTCCTTTTAGCAACATAGCGCCCGCTTCACAGCCACTGTGCTTCATGAAACATGAAGCATGGTAAGTCGGTGGCTGTGCTGATAAAAGGCACGTGTCCGCACATGCACCCACAGAAGTGCCCATTGCACTGGAACCAGTTAAAATTCAGCCTCTGATCAATATCCTGGCAAATATCTGCCTTGTAAAAAGGCAGATAGTATATTCCTGTTAAAGCCCTGTTTTGAAGTCGGAGGGAGCAGCGTGCACCTTTCTGTTAGCAACACGGCGCTAGCTTCACACCCGCTGCGCTTCATGAAACTTCACAAAATGCAGCAACACATGATAGAGCGCAATGTAAAGCCACTATGTCCGAACAGCATGAAAAGGTCACACTACATACAAGCGAAAACAAGAGGTCTGCACTTTTCAAACACTTGTGCTTGAGGCGGCATCCACCATGCGGGAGCGAGCAGCGGCGCGCAGGGGCCATCTCTTTTTAATTAACGTGGCCGCGCCGTTGCTCGCTCCCGCAAGGTGGATGCCGCCTCAAGCACGAGTGCTTGAAAAGTGCAGACCGATTCCTAAAGGCCCTCTCATAGTGCAGCGCATGCGTGCTGCCTAGGCAAGACCTAAAAAGGGCTCTTTCAAGACCACAAGCTACCTTTCTGCCAAATTTGGTGTAATTCTGTCCAGCGATTCGAGCTGTAGTCGTGCCTAAAATCTCTATGGGAATTAACATGGGAAACACTTTTTTTTTTACTCCACCTTTTTCTCAACCCTCACTTGATGACTCACCTTGAAACTTCCCATGCACAATAAGACACAACAGCGCAATTTTTGGGGAATTTGTCTTGAAGATTAATCAAACAGCTGTAAAGTTATAGGCAAGTCATAAAACACTTTTCCTATGGATACTAGGACCTAAGTATAACTACCCACTGGCGACCGCCAGTATGTAATATACACACGAACATATATAGATATATATGTATGTGTGAATATAAATCCAAAGATGCGGCACTCAGGGAAGAGATTTTTCAAAAGTGAATTTATTTGCCAAACAGCTCCACCAACGCGTTTCAGCCAACAAGGCCTTGGTCACGGTCAGTGAGTCCTTTCTCTATTGCACCTTATATACATCCACTAGATCGTAATGTTGCATTGTGGGTGATGTAGTGCATTTAAAAACCAAAAGTGTGTATAGATCCAGAAGGGTACTCCAATTCGACTGTTAAATAACAGGAAAAGAGAATTTCAACTGAGTTACGGTCTAGTACCAGACATTTCATATAAGTTTGAATTATAGTGCTGGTAGAAAAACGATAAGTGACATTACTATCATGATATCTGACAGTGTAGATTACATGCTCAAGTAATTGTATAGTACAATTATTATATAAGTGGCATAATTAATGTAAAATGCAAAGGTTTCAAAGTCCTATGTTTTCTAGGGCGGAAGTAGAAAAAGGAGGAACACAAACAAGAAGAGAAAGCAAGTTAGTTGAGAGAGTAGAGGTCCCAATCAGGTTCATCGGAGATCAACAACTTCATCATGCAACGGGACTTTATTCCAGGTGTACATAAAGTTCTTCGTCATTATTCATGCCTCGCGGGTTCTTCGTTTTGAGTTTAATTATGTAGCGTGATTCAAGTTGGCGAAGTTTCCTGATTCTATTGCCACCTCGCTCATTCACTGGGATGGTGTCAATCCCATAGTAACACATTGATCTCCAGTCCCCCTTCTGGCAGAGTATCATGTGTTTAGCAGTTGCGTAGGCGATGTCTTTATTTTTCACTGCTCGAATGTGTTCAAGAATACGCTTTTTTAGTGGGCAGATGGTGCTCCCCACATATTGCTGTCCACAGGTGCATTCAATGACGTAGATCACGAATTTGGTGTTGCAAGTTATTCTTGTCCTTATTGTTACAATGTTTCCGTTAGGCTCTGTAATAGTTCTTGTGTTTTTGCCAATCTTGCATGCCTTGCACGAATTGCATTTAGTAAACCCATTTTGTTTTTCCGTTAGCCAAGTTGTTTCTTCTTTTTGTACAAAATGGCTTTTGACAAGCATATCCCTGAGAGATTTGGTTTTCCTGTATGTAACAGTTGGTTTGGTGCCAACTAGTTTTCCTATGTCTGGATCTTTCATGATTAGGTGCCAATGTTTTCTGATTTTGCCCATGATGGTGCTGCTTTCTTTACTGTAGGTAGTTACAAATCTCGGTATTTGTTTTTCATCTTCAGGTATTGGTGTCATTTTGGGTATTAGGGTCTCTGCTCGGCTCTTTTTGTCAATTCTTTTTTTGTTTTTCTTGAGAGTGGGTTCTGAGTAACCTCTTTCTCTGAACCTTTCCATGGATTCGTGAATTTTGTCTTCGGCATCTTCTGGTTTAGAGCAGTTCCGTTTTAATCGCATAAATTCCCCATAGGGAATACTGTCCAGAAGGGGCTTGGGGTGGAAGCTGGTTCCGTGCAGGATACTGTTTGTTGCTGTTTCCTTTCTGTATAATGTAGAGTGAATCTGATCGTTCTCAATGTAGATCAGAGTGTCCAGGAAAGGGATTTCGGACCTGCTCATACTGTATGTAAAGGATAGGCCGATTTCATTGTTGTTCAGTTTCTCAAAATACTTTTTGAAATCTTCATCTGTGCCATTCCAAATTAAAAACAGATCGTCGATGTAACGAACCCATAAAACAGTCTTTTCTAGTTCTTCCTGGTTGTCAAGATTCCACGCAATAGTTTTCTCCCACCATCCCATGGTGATATTGGCGTAGTTTACAGAGAAGGAAATGCCCATGGCTGTTCCGCACATTTGTTTGAACAGTTCCTTATTGAAACAAAAAATGTTGTTCGTAAGACACATTTCGATCATGCTGAGAAGCATTTGAGTGTGTTTTTTTTCCGTGATTTTCCTTTGTCTCAAAAAGTAATTGCATGCTTCCAGACCCACCTCATGTCGTATAGATGTGTATAATGAAACCGCATCTATGGTGATTAGCAGAAACTGATTGTTCCAGGATATCCCATTCAAGACACGCAGGAAGTCTCCGGTGTCCCTAATGTAGGAGCTCATGCTGCGGGCTATTGGAGCAAGGAAGTGGTCCACATATTCTGATACGTTCTCAAACATAGAGTCACATGAGGACACGATCGGTCTGCCCGGTGGATGGTGTAGGGTTTTGTGGATTTTAGGCAGAAAGTATATAGTAGGAATAGTAGGGAATTCGTTCGTCATGAATTTCAATTCCTCTGCGCTAATTAGGTTTTCGTTGTGCCATTTGGTTAGTTTTTCATTAAGGTTCTTAATCATTGTGTTCATTGGATTAGTAGTAATCCTGTTGTAATTTGAGGTATTGTTCAATTGTCTGTATGCTTCGTTCAGGTAATCTTCAGTGTTTAGAAGTACTGTATTGCCGCCTTTATCCGCCGGTTTTATTATCAGATTTTTATTTTGCATCAGGTTTTTGATTGCTTCTCGTTCTTTTTTGCTCATGTTCTCTCTGTTTGCAACATTTCTGGTAGTTGTAATTTTATCCAGTTCTTCAATTACTGCCTCGCTAAATTGGTCGAAGCGATTTCCAGGTGGTAAGACAGGGCAATACTTTGATTTCTTCTTAAGTCCGCTGTCTGGTCTTTTGTCTGTTTCTATTGCCAGGTGTTCAAGAAGTTGTTCCTCAGTCATCTCATCATCATTTAGGTCAAATAAGAGATCAAAGATATTTTTTAAATCAGTTGCTTGGTCAATACTTAGCATGGGTTCCTGGTTTGGAGGAGATTCATCATTAGATATCTGTACGTTCATCATCTCTTTGGAGGCTTTGTTTGCGTGGATTTTAGCAAGTTTCAGTTTACGAATATATTTATACAGATCTATCCTCACTTGAGTATGGTCAAAATGACTTTCTGGGCAGAAAGATAATCCTTTGTTTAGTGCGGATTCTTCTTCAGGTGTGAGTACATGTTTAGAAAGGTTAATGATCAGGTTGACATTGTGTGTTTTTATTTTCGGTTCCGAAGCGAATATTGTCTTTTTCCGCTTGGCGCGTCTGGTTTTTCTAGTACTTGTGAGGGGTGTTCTCCCCTTCCTCGTCCGCGGTTTTGGTTTCTTCCGCGGCCTCTTCCTCGTGTCAAGGTCTGATCTACATGCATCAGCCGCATTTCCTCTAAAAAATTCGTTTTTGGGCCAGGTGTTACCAACACCTGGCCCAAAAACGAATTTTTTAGAGGAAATGCGGCTGATGCATGTAGATCAGACCTTGACACGAGGAAGAGGCCGCGGAAGAAACCAAAACCGCGGACGAGGAAGGGGAGAACACCCCTCACAAGTACTAGAAAAACCAGACGCGCCAAGCGGAAAAAGACAATATTCGCTTCGGAACCGAAAATAAAAACACACAATGTCAACCTGATCATTAACCTTTCTAAACATGTACTCACACCTGAAGAAGAATCCGCACTAAACAAAGGATTATCTTTCTGCCCAGAAAGTCATTTTGACCATACTCAAGTGAGGATAGATCTGTATAAATATATTCGTAAACTGAAACTTGCTAAAATCCACGCAAACAAAGCCTCCAAAGAGATGATGAACGTACAGATATCTAATGATGAATCTCCTCCAAACCAGGAACCCATGCTAAGTATTGACCAAGCAACTGATTTAAAAAATATCTTTGATCTCTTATTTGACCTAAATGATGATGAGATGACTGAGGAACAACTTCTTGAACACCTGGCAATAGAAACAGACAAAAGACCAGACAGCGGACTTAAGAAGAAATCAAAGTATTGCCCTGTCTTACCACCTGGAAATCGCTTCGACCAATTTAGCGAGGCAGTAATTGAAGAACTGGATAAAATTACAACTACCAGAAATGTTGCAAACAGAGAGAACATGAGCAAAAAAGAACGAGAAGCAATCAAAAACCTGATGCAAAATAAAAATCTGATAATAAAACCGGCGGATAAAGGCGGCAATACAGTACTTCTAAACACTGAAGATTACCTGAACGAAGCATACAGACAATTGAACAATACCTCAAATTACAACAGGATTACTACTAATCCAATGAACACAATGATTAAGAACCTTAATGAAAAACTAACCAAATGGCACAACGAAAACCTAATTAGCGCAGAGGAATTGAAATTCATGACGAACGAATTCCCTACTATTCCTACTATATACTTTCTGCCTAAAATCCACAAAACCCTACACCATCCACCGGGCAGACCGATCGTGTCCTCATGTGACTCTATGTTTGAGAACGTATCAGAATATGTGGACCACTTCCTTGCTCCAATAGCCCGCAGCATGAGCTCCTACATTAGGGACACCGGAGACTTCCTGCGTGTCTTGAATGGGATATCCTGGAACAATCAGTTTCTGCTAATCACCATAGATGCGGTTTCATTATACACATCTATACGACATGAGGTGGGTCTGGAAGCATGCAATTACTTTTTGAGACAAAGGAAAATCACGGAAAAAAAACACACTCAAATGCTTCTCAGCATGATCGAAATGTGTCTTACGAACAACATTTTTTGTTTCAATAAGGAACTGTTCAAACAAATGTGCGGAACAGCCATGGGCATTTCCTTCTCTGTAAACTACGCCAATATCACCATGGGATGGTGGGAGAAAACTATTGCGTGGAATCTTGACAACCAGGAAGAACTAGAAAAGACTGTTTTATGGGTTCGTTACATCGACGATCTGTTTTTAATTTGGAATGGCACAGATGAAGATTTCAAAAAGTATTTTGAGAAACTGAACAACAATGAAATCGGCCTATCCTTTACATACAGTATGAGCAGGTCCGAAATCCCTTTCCTGGACACTCTGATCTACATTGAGAACGATCAGATTCACTCTACATTATACAGAAAGGAAACAGCAACAAACAGTATCCTGCACGGAACCAGCTTCCACCCCAAGCCCCTTCTGGACAGTATTCCCTATGGGGAATTTATGCGATTAAAACGGAACTGCTCTAAACCAGAAGATGCCGAAGACAAAATTCACGAATCCATGGAAAGGTTCAGAGAAAGAGGTTACTCAGAACCCACTCTCAAGAAAAACAAAAAAAGAATTGACAAAAAGAGCCGAGCAGAGACCCTAATACCCAAAATGACACCAATACCTGAAGATGAAAAACAAATACCGAGATTTGTAACTACCTACAGTAAAGAAAGCAGCACCATCATGGGCAAAATCAGAAAACATTGGCACCTAATCATGAAAGATCCAGACATAGGAAAACTAGTTGGCACCAAACCAACTGTTACATACAGGAAAACCAAATCTCTCAGGGATATGCTTGTCAAAAGCCATTTTGTACAAAAAGAAGAAACAACTTGGCTAACGGAAAAACAAAATGGGTTTACTAAATGCAATTCGTGCAAGGCATGCAAGATTGGCAAAAACACAAGAACTATTACAGAGCCTAACGGAAACATTGTAACAATAAGGACAAGAATAACTTGCAACACCAAATTCGTGATCTACGTCATTGAATGCACCTGTGGACAGCAATATGTGGGGAGCACCATCTGCCCACTAAAAAAGCGTATTCTTGAACACATTCGAGCAGTGAAAAATAAAGACATCGCCTACGCAACTGCTAAACACATGATACTCTGCCAGAAGGGGGACTGGAGATCAATGTGTTACTATGGGATTGACACCATCCCAGTGAATGAGCGAGGTGGCAATAGAATCAGGAAACTTCGCCAACTTGAATCACGCTACATAATTAAACTCAAAACGAAGAACCCGCGAGGCATGAATAATGACGAAGAACTTTATGTACACCTGGAATAAAGTCCCGTTGCATGATGAAGTTGTTGATCTCCGATGAACCTGATTGGGACCTCTACTCTCTCAACTAACTTGCTTTCTCTTCTTGTTTGTGTTCCTCCTTTTTCTACTTCCGCCCTAGAAAACATAGGACTTTGAAACCTTTGCATTTTACATTAATTATGCCACTTATATAATAATTGTACTATACAATTACTTGAGCATGTAATCTACACTGTCAGATATCATGATAGTAATGTCACTTATCGTTTTTCTACCAGCACTATAATTCAAACTTATATGAAATGTCTGGTACTAGACCGTAACTCAGTTGAAATTCTCTTTTCCTGTTATTTAACAGTCGAATTGGAGTACCCTTCTGGATCTATACACACTTTTGGTTTTTAAATGCACTACATCACCCACAATGCAACATTACGATCTAGTGGATGTATATAAGGTGCAATAGAGAAAGGACTCACTGACCGTGACCAAGGCCTTGTTGGCTGAAACGCGTTGGTGGAGCTGTTTGGCAAATAAATTCACTTTTGAAAAATCTCTTCCCTGAGTGCCGCATCTTTGGATTTACGTTTGAATTTTGGGGCCTGGATCCGGCCCGTATGCAGAGCACCCGCTGCCAGTGTGCCCCGGAATTTTGGGTCCCTTTGTTTTGGCGTATGTGTGAATATATATACATATATGTATATATGCGTGGTAAAGGCAAATGCATGGTAAAATATTGCGTGGTAAAGACATATGGCATGGTAATGAACGCGTTGTAAAGGCATACGTGGTAATGGAATGTCTGTGCTATAGAGGAAATGAAACATGAAGAAATTACTCTATGGCAGACAACAGTAGAAAACAATATCAAAATATACGTGGTGAAAGAGCAGTGCTGGCCTAAAATCCATGCTGATGCCAGAGAAGTGAAGAGCTCACTTAAAAATAAAGTGCATGACCTGCAAGGTCTGAGTTTAAGGAAAACCCGTGTTTAAAAGCTTGAAGGTATCTATGGTCTTAGCACACAGGCACGTATTCTGTGTTCTCAGCAAATTAAGAATGTGACTTAAAGAACAGGAGCAGGAGATTTAATTAACCAAGAACACACAGAATCGGATAAGAGGTCTAGGGTGCAGAATCATAAAGCACACACGCAAATACACATGCATTCAAGAGTAGAGAATAGTTTGTTTGTTAAGCATTGTTAGAACTGCAATAAAGAATATGTAATAAATAGGTTAAGGTTTAGCATCACAGGTGACAAAATGTTTTTGAAAATCAATATGTAACTTCTAAGTAACTTAATGTTTGACTTTTTGTAACAAGAATTGTCTGACTAAGTATAAAAATGGCTGCCTCTGAAGCAGCAAGTCAAGACCAGCTGTTTACCTGCATTGAGATAGCTACTCTCCCTGCCGCAACAGTATAAAGCTGTGTTTGCCTTTCCAAAGAGGATTCTTTTCTTTTTTTCTTTATCTTAAGTTACCCAGCAACATGTGGTCCGTCATACATCTTTTAACTAAATGGGAGGTTACCTACTTGTTCTTGCTATGCAGGTTCGGAGCAGAAACAAGACTGAAAGACGGTGTGGCTGATGCATCAAGTCCACATGAGTTGAGAATCTTCACTGAGGGGGTTGGACGTTTGATCAGAAGAATTACTGTTTTTTCCTCTTTTGTGGATCGTGTTCCTGGATTCTTTTGGAGAAGATGGCCGATTTAGCCTATTGTTTTGTTCAGACTAATATTGTTGTGACTTTTTACCAGTATGTTTTTTGCAATATTACCCGTATATTTTCTCAAAGAAAGAGGAGGAGCTCTCCAGTGTGTGGCCTATTAATGGGGCTCTGTAGGCCATGATTTGTGATTTGTTTGGTGGGTAATGTAGTTTTATGTGTTTCATGTTTTTATTGGCTTCTGAAAAAGGTGTATTAAAAATAGAGAACCATAATCATTGCTACTGTGTCCTTAATAGATTTGAAAATTCTTGACGTGACCGCTTGAACATTTTTCATTAGTTGCCACCACATCAACAAAGATGTGGGAGCAGCAATTTTTGGACTCTGAGACTCAGTCCCCTGCCCTGGAAATAAGCAACATATAAGGGGTCCAGCAAGCAATGCCCTGCCCCCTAGGCCTGCTAATTACCTCACGTGTTACAGCACTCATTATATATTCTATGAGATCATTGATAACATCAGTGGCATCATTGATAACAACACTGTGCCTAGCGGGATTGCGAGTGATATTTACTTTGGGACATGAGTTACAGTTACTTGACATAACTATAACTGGTGAATTTCAGTGGTTTTGTTGTTTTAACTGACATTTTCAACTATAACGTCTCTTTAACCGTAGTATTTAAAAAAAACAAAGGTTAAAGTAGTGTTATAGCTTGGTGAACTTGTAGGGGACAGCGTTAACGTTTGGAACTAAAAAAAACAAAGAAATTCACAAATTCTAGTTGGCAGCGCTAACTCTAACTTGCGCACTTGCCATGCACTGCTTATGACCTCATAAATTACATCCCTCATTACATATTCTATGACATCATTTATCACATCACTGATGACATAATTGATGACATCATCCAGGGTTCTTTTGCACACATTGCTTGTAAAAGGGTATACCATCAGAGCTGTGAAAGTAAGTGCCAAATAGGTTAGAATAATATGAAGCATCATTACTGCTATCATACAATAAATCCCCATAAGTAAAGCAAGTATGTTTTATTTGCAACATTGACCCTATACCATGTACTTTGTGAGTAGCCGAGTTCATGTTGAATATGAACCACAGATGAAAGGGTAACCTATCCTGCACATGGTGTTCAATCTGTGTTCAGGGAAAACCAAGTTCCTCCAGGTACTCAAGCCCTGTTAAATAACTAAGCCCTATTACGGACACTCTTTACCTGTATTGAACCACTGACACTCACTGAACCCACATTGAGAAATGAAGTAGATATGAGAAGAAAAGTGGGTATTATTCACAGTGTTTACTCTATAGAGAGAGTTTACTCTGTACCACCCTATTTGCAGACAGTGAAACTCTCATGAGAAATACACCACAGAGTTTTAAAATGTATCTACTAAACACAGTGTTCACTCTATGCAAAACATGTCCAAAGAGCGATTATTCATTCAAAATAACCAAGGTCTAAAGGTGCTTAAGATCTTACTACCTGGAGCCTTCATGTTGAGGTCAAAACTTCTAGTTAGCTAATCTTCTTTAGCAAAACTAGCACATGTACATAGGTTAGTACCATCTGCACAGTATTCTATGTTAAGTAGAAATTGTCATGCTGATACGACTCTGTCTAATAACTCAAGGCTGCTCACAATACTTAGATTTATAACATATTCAATACCTCTACACAACTATGGTGCGTTAGGAGCTCATGCATTTAATAAACACTTATACTGATTAGCTGGACAAAGGCTGTATAAAATTAGGTAGAAAAGTAATATGGTATTTACCTGCCACTATGTAAACTATGAAACAAACTTACACACTCATTGGATGATGTCATCAGTAATGTCATCAAAGATGTCATTTGAGATGTCATGAGTGATGTCATAAATGATGCCATAGAACATGTCATGACTGATGTCATATGTGAGGTCAGAAGCAGTGTATGGCGGGGCTCAAGTTATAGTTAGCACTGCTAACTATAACTGGTGAATGTCTTTTTTTTAAATTACTTTAACCATTTTTTTTCAGTAAATTTCTAATAAGAAAAATAAATTAAAAAAACAGATCTTTCGATCAAACCTAACTATAATGTTACTTTAACCTTTGATTTTCAGTAAATTTCTATTTAAAAAAAAATAATCTAAAGTAATATTTAATTACCATACGTAAATCCAAACCTCTACTGCGCAAAGCTGAATGTAGCCAGGCCCTACTGCCAACCCCCACATGCAGCCAACCCCACACTGCACGGTGGGAGGTTGGCTACAGGGCCAGGGCCTGACCCAGAGGACTCCAACCCCAGGGTCTTTATTTTATTTTATTTTAAATGGGCCCACTCTTTTAAACAAAGGGGAGGGGGGTGCACGTGTGGCCACCTCCCTAGGCTGATTTGGACCTTGGAGACTCCATCCCCGGGGCCTGGCATGATTATCAGTGAAGGGGGGCACATGGGCTCCCTTCCCGAGAGGATTTATGCCGTAGGGAGCCTATGCCCCAGAGCCCAGCGTGATTATTAGGGGGAGGGGTATATGCAGCCTATCCCTCCAGGCCAATTTCATCCCCGGGGAACCCATCCTACGGGGCCCTCCCACTTTAAAGGTGGGTGCCCTGTTGCTCACCCAGGGCAGCAACCATATATTCACTGGGAACTAATGGGGGAGTCCCAAGGCCTCAGCCGGCTTCTTGCATAGTGCGGGAGCCGACATTGCTTCTGCCTGCAGGGAGCAGCTACTAATGCCCGACAGATAGAAAACTCCCGGCTGCAGTGAGTGAACTTGGTGTTTGCTCCCGTTTGGCAGGAGTTTTGAAAATGCTCCTGCCAAGCGAGAACAAACACAGGTTTCGCTGCCCATGCCACTGCAGCAGGGAAACCAATATGTCCTGGGGGTGGGCACCCCGGGACATAGAATCTTAGCCAGCCCCAGGAGGTGGGGTCCCCAGGCCATTAATGGCTTAGGGAGGGGGGCTTACCTCTCCATTTTGAAATTATTTGGCCTCAGCTGGGGGCCCCATGGGGTGTTTAGAGGCTCCCCATTTTACAAATTATCAGCCCCGGGGGTGGGCTCCCGGGGGATGTTATTGCTCAGGGAAGGGGCCACGTGGCTCCATTTCCCATACAAAGTACCTTTGGCCCTGGGGGTAAGCTCCCTGGGTCCTCTGGAGGCTCTGGTGGGGAGCTGCGTATCCCTCCTCCACATACACTGAATGTTCAGCCCTGGGGTTGGGCTCCCTGGGGCCTCTGATTGCTCGGCGATTGGTGGCGTGGTTCTAGTTAATAAATGCAGCCCAGTTGATATTTTTATTTTTCGATCCCGCAAACATTTTGCAGGATCGTGACATTTTTTGCCTTTTTTGGTCCCTCTGGGTCCCCGTCCATGGAGTCTTGGGGGTCAGGAAATACCTACCCTGCCACCTTATGCTATTTTGTGTTTTATTTCAGGACTAAGTCCCCGAGTCCTGTAATGTTGCTGGCTGCCACTCGCAGCACTCGCTCCAGCTGGAGTCTGACACCTGCGGGACCGAGATGGCTGAAGGGAAATAAAGCTCCCTGGGCCAATTCAGAACACTCAATTTTTAAACTGGTGCTCCCACGAGAGTCTCGAGTGTCTCGCAGGGACCAAACTGCCTGAATATACAATAATGTTTTACCCTGAATTTCTCAAAAACTAATGAAAAGATTTAAACCACATTCCAACAAGCATTTGCAATGCAATAGGTCTCGCATTTACGTGAGTTTAAGCTCGTGTTTCAGACGTCATGAGGGAAACGGCCAGCAAAGCAGCATCAGGCACCCTCGGTCCCAACGCCGTGAGGGGAACGGCTGAAGAGGTGAACTACCGGCCCCAGGCACCCCTGCGCCGGCACCGCCAACGATGAGAACATCCCGCGCTCGGAAGTGCGATAAGAGGTGCGACAGGCTCCCGCTGCGCGGGAAGCCCGTGTTTCAGACGACGTGAGGGAAACGACCAGCAAAGCAGCATCAGGCGCCCTCGGTCCCAATGTCGTGAGGGGAACGGCTGAAGAGGTGAACTACTGGCCCCAGGCACCCCTGCACCGCCAACGACGATCTTATCCTGCACCCGGAAGCGCGATAAGAGGTGCGGCGGGCTCCCACAGTGCAGGAAGCCCGTGTTTCAGACGCTGTGAGGGAAACGGCCAGCCAAGCAGCCTCAGGCGCCCTCGGTCCCAACGCCGTGAGGGGAACAGCTGAAGAGGTGAACTACCAGCCCAAGGCACCCCTGCACCGCCAACAACGAGCACATCCCGCGCCCAGAAGCGCGATAAGAGGTGCAGGGGGCTCCTGCAGCGCGGGACGAGCGCGGGCATGCCCAGGCCACGCCCGGGCAAAGTCCGGGCTAAGGGCGGGCCCATCTGCGCCCGTCGGCAACCAGAGGAGGCTGGTCTGGGCCATACCCCTTAGTTGTTTGATTCTGGATCCTGCAAATCGGGGCATCGGACGGAAACCAATCACCAAATTAAGGTACTTTTTAGCTATCTCATTAGCCCTGAGTAACACAGTATTTTATTGAGATACAACTCGGGAACATTAGGATTTTTAGATTTAGTGTTTTGCAAATGGGTAAAAGGAAAACAACCGCTTCACAAGGGGGGGCCTCGGGAGTCTGTATGGCTGGAAAAATTGATTCCTTTTTGACCAAAGCCGCACATGCAATTACACAGGAGATAGCCCTGACTGAAAGAAGGTTCTCATTAGAGTTCGGGTAATGTTCCCAGAACCACAATGACAAAGAGGAGGGGGGCAAAAGGGAAATTGGCAGATGCTGTGGGTCTCTCACAAGGCTCACTGAACGTAATGGCCTCCGTAGCACCATGTAAAACACTCCCCCCGGAAAATTGGACATGTTATCAAATATTCTAGCTGACAAAATAACAGAAGGGAATGAAGTGGCCACAGACCTACCTCCGCCCAAGAGAAAACAAACTGTTTGTAATAAGTCTTCGAGGAAATCCCCACGGATACAGACATGGACACAATCATCTTTACAATCGGGTCCAAATTTAGAACAGTCACTGGGCACTCTATTTGTAAAACTGGAGTCAATGACAAAGGCTCTCTTAGCTCCAATAATGTTAAAAGTAGAGAAAATTGAGGAACTAGTTTGTGATCAAATTGTCAATTGTCAATTGTAATGAATGTGCTATGTTAAAACTAACGGATGAAGGGGCGGCAAGCCCATCACAGAACCTGAACCTAACTCAATCTGGCCCATCTGGTCTATGTTTAAATGTAAATGTTCCAGGGACCGAGGGAATATTTAGTGGCCCTAGTCAGTCAAATATAACCGAGGTTATAGGATCTGCAGTTGAGAGCACAGAGGCTGCTCGGGTGAGCAGACCTCTGAACTCTGAGAGGGCTCATACATCTATACGTAGCCAATCCCAAAGTCAAAAAACAAAAGTATACTTGATTTACCCCCTGCATCTGCCCCTTTAGTAGCAGTTTTACTGGAGGTACCCCCTCTTTCTCAAGAAATTAGGGAACCTGCTCAGGACTTAAATATGTAAAGTGTCTCATTGGTGTAATAAAAATGTCATAAACGGCCTGAGTATATCATCTGACATTATTATCGCCTGAAGAGTAGGGTGGATCGGACGTCAAACAAAAAAGATAGGTACAGGAGACTGCATTGTTGTCAACTTTAGGGACCCGGTGAGCACGAAAAGGCTAATAGGCTGTGCATATCAGAGTAGTTCAAACTCCTCAATTAGAGTAGTCTCGCTACAACATTTTTATACTCCTAGCCAGTACAGATGCCCTACGCAAGGACCTTGGCAGATACCCCGAAATCCAGGCAGGCCGTTTAACAAAACTAATACAGACATTAATTTACCAATGAGCAATCGGTTCCTCCACTAGCTAGACTCCAGGACCTGGATGAAAATGACTGACTAAAACTAGAGGATAAAACATATCAGGGTACACCTCCAGTTAACCTGCCTCAAAATGCACATACAGTACCAATCTTGAATCATGTTGAACTAAATACTACATTCCCAGGAACTTCCCCCATTCTAACTCCCATCGCGGCTACTTATGAAAGGATTCTTTCATGGAACATAGCGGGAATAAGATCAAAAATAGGAAACCCGCTCTGGGAAAACCTTCTTTCTGTGTATCATTGCTCTCCAGGAAACTTGAGAAACAATTGACTGTTTTTATTTAGATGGTTTTATTTCATTTAATAAAAACGCTGTTCCATCGAATATGGGTAGAGCTAGAGGGGATTCACTCCTAATGTTTTCTTTGAAGCTCTCTTGTAGGACACGTTTGGTTTATTGTAAATCTTAAAATGTTTTGGCTGTAGCATTGTCTTTTAAAAATCGTGCCACCATGTTAGTGATACATTTTTATAATTCTTTTTTCTAGAGGGCATGAGCTAGAACATCTACATCATTTAAAGGAGTTTTTGGAATATTATGAGGAGACTAAACAATCCAACTATGAAGTTATAATCCTAGGGGATTTTAAAATTCATCAATGCTACTTAAATTATTTTATAATCCAGGATCAGAGGGAGTTCCCTTCTCCACCCAGTCATTTTGAGCATACATCCTTAGGTATTTTGCTTGAAGGCATCCTTGCTGTGAGAGCGGCCTCACGGCGTATGCCCTCCCGATCATCCAGCCAACCTGCAACCACCCCCAAGACACGGCATCTCCGACTCCGGCCGCCCCAGCCACACAGACCCGAGGGCCGTCCAGAGCCCCCGACAGACTCGACACCCTACCACGCATGTCCGACCGAGGGAGCAAGAACCCCCGAGCCAGACCAAGAGGCGCCAGCCCAGTCACACCTCGGGTCGCCTTCCCCCGGGAGGACTCGATCGGCCACCAGGCCCCTGGGAGCAGGCGCCTCGCCTGCCGAGCGTCTGGGGTCCCTCCCAGACCCACCTGAAAAGACCAAAGAAACGAGCGGCAGGAAATCCCGCCGAACCCCCTCAGTCACCCAAGGCCCCTCTCTGCGAGGACTCCGGACTTCAAAGGGCAGGGGGAGTATAATAAGGGGTGCCGGAGGAACGAATGGCAGAGAAGATCTGGAACCATCGAAGCCTGCTGACGCTGTCGCGGCTCCCGAATACCGAACCACCTGGGCCTGCTGAGTGACTCGCGGCCCCCAGCCATTGAACCATCTGAGCCCTGCTGACGAGATCGCGGCTCCCGAACTCCGAACCACCTGGGCCTGCTGAGTGACTCGCGGCCCCGACCCTCGAACCACCTGGGCCTGCTGAGTGACTCGCGGCCCCGACCCTCGAACCACCTGAGCCCTGCTGACGAGATTGCGGCTCCCGAACTCCGACTACCTGTGCCTGCTGAGTGACTCGCGGCTCTCCCCTCGAGGACGAATTGGCAAGAGATCGCCCAGAGAAACAACACCCTCCAGCTCGAGGATTGTGAGCTATCCGCAGGGTACTTTGCAGAGACACTACCATCAAAGACTGTCCCGCTACCCCCATTCCCCTACCACCGATTTGTAGTCTCTTGTGCCGCTGATGTACTACTTACACCTTGGATCATAAAGATCCCTTGAAACCTTCGATAAAAGAACCTATCGTCCTACAAAGAATACGTGTGGTGTCACTCTGTTCGTAGTGTAAGCTCAGGGTGTGCGCGCCTGGTTCGGCCTACTTGGGAGAGGTGGGTCAAAGGGGTGGGCAAGACGTGTATCGAACCCCCCTCCGGCGAACGCCTTTCCAACATTTGGTGGCAGACGACGGGATCCGAGCCGACACCGAAAGAGAGCGTGCAGTGAACGACTGACGCACTACCAAACAGAGATGGAAGGAGAAACCTCCCTGGGTGCCGCAGGTACCGAAATGAGCTCGACGTGCCGAGAGGATCAATTGGACTATTATACGCATAGAGAATTAAAACAATTTTGCAAAGACCTTGGAATCGCTACCACCGGATTAAGCACAAAAGAAGACGTCCAGAAAGTATTGAAGACCTGGGTCGAGACTGGGGCGCCCCCGACCCAAACGGAAGGAGACTCCGCCCATGAACCACAAAGCATCCCGGTGAGAAACAGCGGGCCAGAGGGGAACCTGTCCCCCGAGGAACTAGCAGATCGAGAGAGAGGCCGCAACCACGAACTCGAACTGGCCAAGCTGAAAATCGAGGGAGAAATAAAACTGGCCGAGAAAAAGTTAGCCGTCGAGCAGTTACGGCTACAAGGGGAACTCGAGGAAAAGAGACGCCAAAGAGAGCACGACGAAAAGAAACTCCAGCTGGAACATGAACGCAGCCTGAAAGAGATCGAGTTGAGGGCTAAAAGCGAAGAGTCACGACCTTCCGGGAATCTACCATCCGCTCCCTCCGTGGAAGCCAAAGTCCACATCCCCAAGGATGTGGTAAAGGAGTATTACAAAAACGACGATATCCAGCAGTGGTTTAAGGCCTACGAAGTCGCCATGACCTCTCACCGAGTCCCGCAGAAGGATTGGGGGGCTGGGCTATGGGGCCGGTTCTTAAGCGAAGGAAGAGATACCCTGCTGGATCTGCCCTCCACGGTCATGAACTCCTACAGCCACATGAAAGAAGCCCTCGTGGGCCGGTACGGACTCACCCCCGAGATGTACCGGCAACGGTTCCGAGATTGCAAAAAGATACCGGGCACCACATGGGTAGAATACGTGAACTTTTACAGCCGGGCCTTGGACGGGTGGATCAAGGGCAGCAAGGTCTCCACCTTCGAAGAGCTGTTTGATCTGATCGCCTGGGAACATTTAGCGGCCAATTGCTTTGTAGAACTGCGCCAACATCTCCTGGACAGTAAACTCACCGACCCTCGAAAGCTGGCCGCCGAGGCAGACCGTTGGGTGAACACCCGGGCCACCCGAGGCCCCGTGGGAGACTACGGTCGCCACAGTCAAGGACCCCCCCGCCAGAGGGGCGGAGGAAACCACGGCATACCGAGAGACTTCCCAGGGGGGCCCCCGCACAGCCCTCCCAGCAGCCCACCAGCGGCAGGTCCAGCCCCGTCCCCAGCCAGCATCGGAGCCCCGGGGCGGCTAGGGCCACGAACCAGGATCACCTGCTTCCGCTGCCAACAGCCCGGACACTACGCCAATGACCCCCAGTGTCCCCAGTATCAACGAACCGCAACGACCAACCCCCCGGCCCGGCAGATGGCTTCCGTGGCCCTAGGGGAGGAGATAGAGGACTCCGAGGAGTGAGAACCAGCTGCCATGGCCCTGGTCTCCCTTGGTGATCGAGAAATGGTCCCCGGGACACCCTTGCCCGCCAACACGAAGAAGTACCGACAGCAGATGACCATCAACGGCCACCGAGTCGAGGGCCTCCGCGATACCGGGGCAAGTGTCACCGCGGTCCACCGCAACCTAATCTCTGAAGACCAGATCCTACCCGGTGCCCTCTGTCCGGTCATATCCTCCGACAATTCCGAGAGCCTCTGCCAGATGGCTCTGGTGCCTTTCGAGTGGGGAGAAGTCTCCGGAGAATTGAAGGTAGCCGTCCGAACATCACAGCCCGTAGACTGCCTCCTGGGCAACGACCTTGAGAGTTCCCCGTGGGGGCAAGTGGAACGAAGAGCCCATCTCGAGATGATGGGCCTACCCGAATGGGTCTGCGCCACCACGCGCTCCATGACCGCGCGATTGCCCCTCTCCGAGGGCAGTGAGGCCCTCCCACCGAACACTGTCCCCGAGAACCGGGACACCCTACCAGAAACGGACAACCCTCCTTCGGAAGGAGAAGAAGACACTAACCCGGGAGAAGGGCCGGAACCTTCCGCCCCTGAGGCACTGACTGAGCTCGGAGAACTGCCCGAGATGGCCCAGTGGCGCTGTGAGGGAGGTCCCTCCCGTGAAGAGTTCTGCCAGGAACAGGCCACCTGTCCTTCCCTCGTGGGACTCCGACAACAAGCCGAAGCACAGACCGCCGGTGACCGGACCGGAACCCACTGGGTCTATTGGGACAATGGCCTCCTATACAGCGAACAAAAGTCAGCCGAGCTAGGCGCAGCCCGAGTACTGGTAGTACCCCTGCGCTTCCGAAGCCTCCTCCTGGGCCTGGCCCACGATGTACCCTTGGCAGGACACTTAGGCCAAGACAAAACATATCAGCGATTAGTAACCCACTTCTATTGGCCCAAGATGCGAGCAAATGTAGAGGTCCACTGTAAATCCTGCCTCACGTGCCAGGGCAGTGGGAAAAGTGGCGGAAAGCGCAAGGCTCCATTACAACCCTTTCCCGTTGTGAGTACCCCGTTTGAGCGGGTCGGCATCGACATCGTGGGACCCTTGGATCCGAAGACCGCCCAGGGCCACAGATTCATCCTCGTCCTGGTGGACCATGCCACCCGCTACCCCGAGGCCATTCCCCTCCGCACCGTGACGGCTCCCGTGGTGTGCCGGGCTCTCATGGGGATCTTCTCCCGTGTCGGATTCCCTCGCGAGGTTGTGAGTGATCGCGGCACTAACTTCATATCCCGCTACATGAAGTCCCTGTGGCAGCAGTGCGGAGTAACATATAAGTTCACGACCCCCTACCACCCCCAGGGCAACGGCCTGGTGGAACGCTTCAACCGAACCCTGAAGGGGATGATCCTGGGCCTCGAGGAGCCCCTGCGCCGAAGATGGGACGTCCTCCTCCCTTGCCTCCTGTTCGCGTACCGGGAAGTTCCCCAAAAGTCCCTGGGGTTCAGCCCATTCGAACTACTATACGGACACCCCGTCCGGGGGCCCCTGAGCCTGGTCAAAGAGGGCTGGGAGACAAGCCCCCGGGGGACCCCCCCTGATGTGTTCCGCTACATCCTGGCGCTCCGCAACCAGACCCGGAAGTTCAGAGAACTCGCAGAGGCTAACCTCGAGGCCAGCCAAGAAGAAATGAAGCGCTGGTATGACCAGAACGCAACTCTGGTCGAGTTCCAGCCGGGCCAGCAGGTTTGGGTCATGGCCCCGGTGAAACCCTGCGCCCTACAGGACAAATGGACTGGCCCCTTCAAGGTGATCGAGCGGAAGAGTCAGGTCACGTACCTGATCGATGTACAGTCCCCACGGAACCCCCTCCGGGTTCTCCACGTGAACCGTTGTTCTGCTCGATTTTCCCGGCCTTCTTGTGTTGAAAAGTGATTGAATGTGACTTCAGTCTCTTACCATTCAAGTCTAAGGGTTAGATTAGTGAATGGAGCCTATTTACTAGGCACTTCGACATGATCCTGTGCTCTTCTCCATAGATCAGGGCTTGCACACATAGCCTAGGGGATAGATTTGTTAGTATTAGGGATAACCTGTCCTGTAGTGAGGGTATTTCATGGAGCCGTGCTGAATTCAGGCCTGATAGGCCTCAAACGGGAGAGACTCCATCTTTCTTTCTGCTCCGGCAGCTTGGGATGCTTCTAGGTCAAATGTAATGTTTTAGTTATGAGGTGTTATTCGCTTGGAGAGAACCGGTTCAAGCCGGCCCTTATCGAAGGATTGTATTTTTCTTCATGCCGAAGACACTACATCAGGCCGGCCGGCTGGGAAAGTGTCCTTGGTACGGGGAGGTACAAGAATTTGGTGGGCGGCAGGTTACGGGCCGGAATTTTCCATGAGGAAACGCACCTCTATATTAGTGAAAGTCTGAGGCAGTTACATGTTCAGTCCGTAGGCGGCATCTAGCCGTTAGCAGTAAAGCTATTACTTATTCCAGGGAAGACAGACGCCATCTTGAAGGCGGAGAAGAACCGAGAGACAGATACTCTCCTAGCAGAATAGCCAGAGAGGAGAGAGTAGCCGATAAGGAAGAGGTCCCAGTGACTCGGAGAAGGGTGAAGAGAACAGCGCATAGTGGTGCAGACATGTATCCGTGACTGCGGAGGTGTGACTTCCAGGCGAGCCGAGGCACGGACGAGAAGGGAACCTAGATGACCACTGAGTGCAGGCTACACACTACTAAGGTGATGTCGACCCTTTCTTATTAGAGTGTACAACTTAATCTTTCACTTTTCTTTGCAGGTTATGTGTTATATTGTAATGTTATGTGATTGCGTATGTAATGAGTAATAAAGTACCCAGTTTGTAGTGAACCAACATGTGCTGCGTGTTCTTGTATGAGAGGGTAGCCTATTCTTCTAGTCAGCTGTGGCTACATGAACAGATGTTAACCCTGATCAGGTAAGTGGTAACTGAATAAGGGAAAGAGGAGCCCCTCGAACCAGAGAACAGGCTATGCTCGAACTGGCAGTCCTTGTGTGATCGGATGAATAGTGAGACTGATTCCCTTTTTGTATGTTATGGTGATCATAGGATGAACTGTTGTATGAGACTGCCGTCTGGGTAGAGAGGTCTGGATTCGTATGGGATCGCGAGGCCGCCACTTGTGATACTGTCGTATGGGCAGAGAGGTCTGGATTCGTATGGGATCGCGAGGCCGCCAATTGTGCTGAGACTGCCGTCTGGGTAGAGAGGTCTGGATTCGTATGGGATCGCGAGGCCGCCACTTGTGATACTGTCGTATGGGCAGAGAGGTCTGGATTCGTATGGGATCGCGAGGCCGCCGATTGTGCTGAGACTGCCGTCTGGGTAGAGAGGTCTGGATTCGTATGGGATCGCGAGGCCGCCACTTGTGATACTGTCGTATGGGCAGAGAGGTCTGGATTCGTATGGGATCGCGAGGCCGCCGATTGTGCTGAGACTGCCGTCTGGGTAGAGAGGTCTGGATTCGTATGGGATCGCGAGGCCGCCACTTGTGATACTGTCGTATGGGCAGAGAGGTCTGGATTCGTATGGGATCGCAAGGCCGCCGATTGTGCTGAGACTGCCGTCTGGGTAGAGAGGTCTGGATTCGTATGGGATCGCGAGGCCGCCACTTGTGATACTGTCGTATGGGCAGAGAGGTCTGGATTCGTATGGGATCGCGAGGCCGCCGATTGTGCTGAGACTACCGTCTGGGTAGAGAGGTCTGGATTCGTATGGGATCGCGAGGCCGCCACTTGTGATACTGTCGTATGGGCAGAGAGGTCTGGATTCGTATGGGATCGCGAGGCCGCCGATTGTGCTGAGACTGCCGTCTGGGTAGAGAGGTCTGGATCCGTATGGGATCGCGAGGCCACCGATTATAAGAGGTCGTGGTATGTATAGTAGGAATTCCCTGTCCTTAGGTGATAGATATATGTGGTTGCACTATTGTAAATAGGTTCTAGGGAGGGGGTAACGTTCTGGCTGGGTTAGTGAGGCTCTGATGAGCGGGTTCTATCTGATCCGAAAACCCAAGCAGAACAACCGTCTCAAGCCCCACTTTGTGAGAACGGAGTTGAGTTTGCTACTGGCCACCGATGATGGGGCGGAAGAAGACACTGAACCCCTGCCCGACCCCCTGTGCGCTAAAGAACTGGATGGATCCGTGGAGGGAGTGAAACTGTCTACCACCCTCACTCCCCAACAGTCCGACGACTGTCACCAGCTGCTCAGACAATTCGCAGACCTCTTCTCCCTCATCCCAAGAGTCACCGACTGGTGTGTCCACGACGTGGACACCGGCGACAGCCCACCTGTGAGACACCGAGCCTACCGGGTGCCTGACCGGGTCCGCACCTGCATCAAGACCGAAGTACAGAAGATGTTAACCCTTGGAGTGATCGAACCCTCCGATAGCCCCAGGGCCAGCCCGGTAGTCCTGGTCCCGAAAGTGGCCGCCCCTGGGGTCGCCCCCGAACTAAGATTCTGTGTGGACTACCGGGGGCTCAATGCGGTCACCCGAGTGGACGCTCATCCTATCCCCCGCGCCGATGAGCTCATCGACCGCCTTGGGGCCGCTCGTTTCCTCAGCACCTTCGACCTGACCTGCGATTACTGGCAGATTGCGCTCACGGAGGGAGCAAAAGAACGCTCCGCCTTCTCCACACCCGATGGACACTACCGCTTCAGGGTCATGCCGTTCGGGATGAAAAACGCCCCGGCCACCTTCCAGCGGTTGGTAAACAAGGTCCTGGCCGGACTCGAGGAGTTCAGCGCAGCGTACCTTGACGACATAGCCGTATTCAGCTCTCAATGGCACGAGCATCTCCAGCACCTCCGGCAAGTACTGCTGGCCCTGCGCCAAGCCGGCCTAACAGTGAAGGCCAGCAAATGCCAGCTCGGGCAAGGCTCCGTGGTCTACCTGGGGCATCAGGTGGGCAGCGGGCAGGTCGCCCCCCTCCAACCAAAGATCGACGCCATCAAGTCCTGGGAGCCCCCCACCACTCAGACGGAAGTCCGGGCCTTCCTGGGCCTCACAGGATACTACCGGAGGTTCATTAAAAACTATGGTAGCCTCGCAGGGCCTCTCACGGAGTTGACCTCCAAAAAGCTCCCGAAGAAGGTGCAGTGGACCCCCCCGTGCCAGCAGGCGTTCGACGCCTTGAAAACCGCCATGTGCACCGCCCCAGTACTCAAGGCCCCCGACTACTCCCAAGAGTTTGTGGTCCAGACCGACGCATCCGAACACGGCATCGGAGCCGTCCTCTCGCAGTTCAACGACAAGGGCATAGATCAACCCATAGCCTTCATCAGCCGAAGGCTGCTGCCTCGAGAACAGCGTTGGAGTACCATAGAACGAGAGACCTTCGCCGTAGTCTGGGCCCTCAAGAAACTACGGCCCTACTTGTTCGGAACCCACTTCCGAGTGCAGACGGACCACCGGCCCTTGCGGTGGCTGATGCAGATGAGGGGAGAGAACCCCAAGCTATTACGATGGTCAATCTCCCTCCAAGGGATGGACTTCACTGTCGAGCATCGCCCCGGGACGGATCATTCCAACGCCGACGGCCTGTCCCGGTTCTTCCGCTTCGGCGAGGAGAACCCCCCAGTGGATGGGTAGTTCTCCACGCCTTTCAGCTGGGGGGGACGCGTGTGAGACCGGCCTCACGGCGTATGCCCTCCCGATCATCCAGCCAACCTGCAACCACCCCCAAGTCACGGCATCTCCGACTCCGGCCGCCCCAGCCACACAGACCCGAGGGCCGGCCAGAGCCCCCGACAGACTCGACACCCTACCACGCATGTCCGACCGAGGGAGCGGGAACCCCCGAGCCAGACCAAGAGGCGCCAGCCCAGTCACACCTCGGGTCGCCTTCCCCCGGGAGGACTCGATCGGCCACCAGGCCCCTGGGGAGCAGGCGCCTCGCCTGCCGAGCGTCTGGGGTCCCTCCCAGACCCACCTGAAAAGACCAAAGAAACGAGCGGCAGGAAATCCCGCCGAACCCCCTCGGTCACCCAAGGCCCCTCTCTGCGAGGACTCCGGACTTCAAAGGGCAGGGGGAGTATAATAAGGGGTGCCGGAGGAACGAATGGCAGAGAAGATCTGGAACCATCGAAGCCTGCTGACGCTGTCGCGGCTCCCGAATACCGAACCACCTGGGCCTGCTGAGTGACTCGCGGCCCCCAGCCATTGAACCATCTGAGCCCTGCTGACGAGATCGCGGCTCCCGAACTCCGAACCACCTGGGCCTGCTGAGGGACTCGCGGCCCCGACCCTCGAACCACCTGGGCCTGCTGAGTGACTCGCGGCCCCGACCCTCGAACCACCTGTGCCTGCTGAGTGACTCGCGGCTCTCCCCTCGAGGACGAATTGGCAAGAGATCGCCCAGAGAAACAACACCCTCCAGCTCGAGGATTGTGAGCTATCCGCAGGGTACTTTGCAGAGACACTACCTTCAAAGACTGTCCCGCTACCCCCATTCCCCTACCACCGATTTGTAGTCTCTTGTGCCGCTGATGTACTACTTACACCTTGGATCATAAAGATCCCTTGAAACCTTCGATAAAAGAACCTATCGTCCTACAAAGAATACGTGTGGTGTCACTCTGTTCGTAGTGTAAGCTCAGGGTGTGCGCGCCTGGTTCGGCCTACTTGGGAGAGGTGGGTCAAAGGGGTGGGCAAGACGTGTATCGAACCCCCCTCCGGCGAACGCCTTTCCAACACTTGCAAACCAAAATCTATGTTGCCTTCAGCAAATAGATAGTTCAGCGCCAGTGCCAACTTACGCGGGGAATGGAAGGACAAGCACCATTGACTATACTGTCAGCTCCATTAGTTTTGTTTACTGAGGACCTAATTGTTACCTGGTCAGGCTGACATACAGGGGGTGGAGGTGACGGGGAGAGAGAAGGCAAGGACAGCAGGGGCGGGGGGTTACGGGGAGAGAAAAGGTATCGACAAAGGGAGGGAGGGCAGGGGGTAAAGAAGGCATGACAATGAGAAGGAGGGTGGTAAAGCAGGCACAGAAGCATGTCGTGCCTGCAGTAAGAGAAAGTGAATAAAGAAAATAATGCTCATAGTCTAAAGAACACGTACTGTGTAACAACCGAAGTAAAAGGGTCAGTCGCCATGGGAGGTGATAAATGAAGAGGAGGCGGTACTAAGGAGGGACTAAGAAGCCTATTTTCAAATCAGAAGCCAGCATTTAGGACAGACAATGACACAAACCAATGGCAAATATGGTCGGAGTGTAGGGGGGGCTTCTATTCGCTACTCCAAGACAACAAGTCTCGCAGAGCAGTGCAGGCTCAGGCTCAACCTAAAAAGCACAGTCTGCGGACCAAGATCTAGCTTTCTGCTGAATTCGGTGTAATTCTGTTCAGCAGTTTTTGCTGTAGCCTTGTCCAAATAAGCCCCTCTTTTCTCCACAGGTCCTTGCTTGATGGATCACCCTTTTCCAGGAAGCAGCTGAGCTGGATGAGCTTGTTTTTGAAAAGTTTTGTGAAGCTTCGTCAAACAGGGCAAATGCTATTAGCAAACCAATAAAAAATGACCTTGTATGAAACTAACTACTTAGTGGTGACTGCCACTAGGAAATAGTAATTGTATTTACATGGCGCTCACTTCACCTTGACAAGGCGCTGATGCTCCTTTCGGTGAGTAGCATGCTTCTTCAGAACCCAAAGGTGGATTAGTGGTGGATTAGTAGGGGGAAATATAAAATGTTATTCGGAGTTGTGGGAGTGGTAGACATGTGTGCCTGTTAGTTGGATGAGTAGGATAGAGGAGGGGAGAGTTTAGAAAAGGATTATTTGGGAGTTCATAGTAATAAAAGAGGTTTAGGATGAGTCAGAGAGCATGTTAGTTGGATAAATAGGATAAAGGATGGATAGAGGAGGGAAGAGTTTGGAAGGAGTTGTTTGGGAGTTTGTGGTAGTAAAAAACTTTTGGGATGAGTCAGGGAGTAGAGGTAGGGGATATTGTGGAAGAGGGCCTGCACAATGAAAAATGTGTTTACTCAGACATAGATTGCTTGATGTCTTTGCAAGTGTTAATGGTAATATGTCTTAATTGTAGCTTCTTTGCTGTTGTGGCTAAATTATATTTTTGATGCCAGGACAAAGAAATCTAAAGCAATATATCCCAGCTTTGGTGACTGCATTGTCCAGTCCAAGATTTATGTAAAGATGTGAAGGGTATTTAAGGGAAATGGAACATTGAAACTAAAACTGTTGATTGAAACTAAGCTGATTATAGAAAAGAGAGAAAGTAATATTCTTCTGAAAACCTACCCAAAGATTTGAATTGAGAAAGAGGTTGTTCCCCAATTTTTCTTACAATATCATTTTGATTCACAGACGAGCCAGAAAAAAATCTATACATGTATAAGGAGGAACATGGCTGCGAGCTAATCCTCTGCTGCGGGTTTTGGGAAGAGTCTCCTGTCTCCCCATGTACTGTGGTTCAAGAGGCAGTATTTTGAGGTTCCCTGGGACTCCCCTCACCTGTTTTTTGATGAAATAAAACATCTTATATTCTACCCCGGATTAGAGCATTTTGCAGATCGTAAAAACACAGAGTGGAGTGGATAGGCGTGGTTTCAGATGCCCGACCCCGCGCTGTGTCTGCAGCAGCAGCCCTGCGACGAGATTGCCATGCAATGTGGAGAGTCTCTTTTTGGGGGAGAGTGGTAGCGCTAGAACCAGAGCTCCCATGCTGTCACTCAAGGGGGAAAAGTTACAGTTAACCTCAGAGGAGGTTAATAGAGGTTGGTGAAGAAGCGTTAGGCAGTCTCTGGCATGATTGGGAGGGGCTGTTAAAACAAGACCATTTGCAAGGTTTGGCAAGAATAGAAGCTTCGGTGTGCTGTGAGTGACTTCACCGAGGGGGGTCTGGTTTTGGAATGGGAGAGCCTTTGCCAAAAGCAAATACTAGACCAATTGCAAGACCAGTATAAGGGAGATGGTATGTCTGGCAGGAGTGCAATACCCATTAGACTAAAAGGGCTTCAGCCCCCCCGTCATGTGTCTCAGGCCAGGCTGCTGCAGCTTGAGCTGCTATGGGCTCGGCTGGCAGTGTCTGGGGTCTTATCTCTGGCATGCCCAAGTTTTTCACCGGTCTTTAAAGACCATTTGCATATTTACATACCTTTGTAAACTGGTTACCGAGGCTTTGTTATGTTTTTCTGGTTCCAGTACTACCTGGGACCCGACACTGCCTATTCCTTACATTTGTATTTTTACATTTACTACCGTAGTGTGAGAATGCATTTCATGAAAAGTAATATAAAGTAGGGTTGCCAAAAGAAACATGCCAGCCATGTGTTGTTTAAAGAGCCTGAAGAAACCTCATATTGATACTAAATAGGATTATAATAAATAAAAAAAGTGTGTATTCATTTGTAATGTGACTTCTCTCTTTGTTCACTTTAATTATTAGTCATGGATCATTCAGGCAGTCCTTGAACACAATTGAAAGTGCTTTGTATTTATATTTGCTGTTTTAAGTATGCACAGATAAGTGCTGAAACTACGGCTTTAGGTGACTGCTTATTTTTGTACCGTCTGGGACATCAAAATAATAAGCTCGCAACCCTAATCATAAGACTGGAAGTTTGTTGCAGGATCAGCACATTATTTATTTCCTCACCCTCGATCCCTGATTAATGGCATAATACCAGGGCTTTAAGTGGGCCGGGTCCTGCCGGTGCTCAGCACCAGCAGTTTGTAAAAGCAGGCACAGAGACTCTCCATTTTCAGCCTCAGACTTGGACTGGAAAAAAATCTTAACTCTGCAGCAGTTCACTGTTTTGATGTAACTTTATTTTTTTGCAGTTCTGTATTGCTAAACCTGAAGTGCTTTACATGAGCACCAACAATGACATCTTCATTTATTTTTTGGTAGGCACGGACGATTAAGTGATTTGCCCAGAAACACAGGATGTTGAGCGGATGCTGTGACTCAAACCTGCTTTCTCTGCTCCAAAGTTGTCAAAAGTGTTGAACCCTGAAAAATAAGAAAACTTCTGTGCAAATGTTCAAGAACTATCTTTTGGTGGTGTTGGGCAATGTTCCCATTGGTAGTATGTAAAAACATTACGTGGGATTCTGGATTTATGTAAAAAGTGATGCCCATAATGTTGGTAACAGTACATTGTGTCATAATCAGTTGTGTCCCCTAACATTTCAATGCTTGAAAATGCAGCGGATTGTTCTAAATCAGACAACATATTTTTTACAGTTTCAAAATCCCAATCGTCAGAAAATGTACTAGAGGTAATGATATCATTTAAAGACAATTTAAATACATGAGGTATTTTCAAACGTTCAGTGGGACCAAATACTTCATATGACACTCTGTCCCAAACTATACCATCAGGAATTGGAACAGCTGTAATGTTCACGAAGGGCAGGTCTCTTTGTTCACGATGAGATAACGTATGAGGTTTCAGGACCAAGTTCATATTTGATACTGCAGAGCGTTCTGGTTCTGTCTTTTAGTTGTGTTTTGATGTTCTATTTCAACAGGAACTAGTTCCATTTTATTGTTAAGTCTAATATTTTGTATTGGTGACTCTTCTAATGTTAAGAGTCTTTCCATCTGAACTTCCTATATGGTAGCAAGAGGAGAACGTCGGCTACCCAGGAGCCCATGAGGCCTTCTATTCAGTATCGACCACACCGTGAGGTTTGATCAGATCGACGGAGACAAATCTCTTTTCTTTTTTGCCTGCAAGAGGCGGAAAAAGTACTGTTCTTGTTCCTTTGACAGCCAGGACAGGTACAGGCTTTCTGTATGATGGCTCAAATTCTTTCTTGTCCACAATCTTTTCTCAGACCAGATCCCCGACTTTTGGGATCCAGGCAGGTCTTGCCGTGACTGATTTGACTCCCCCAGTGGTGGTGTGTTTTACTTGCACATTGCTTTGTAGTGCCCAGAATTCATTGAGATCCTGTAAAATAGCTAAACATTTATTGATGTCAAAAGGTTTTTCATCCGCCACTGTGCTTTCATAGTCGAGATCAGGTACCCGCATTCTTGTCCCAAATAGGACTTCGTAAGGAGTGGCACCTCCAAGGGAACTCTTTCGCATATTGTTGAGCGCCCTCGGGACCCCATATAAGTAATTGACCCAACTACCACCCGAACCTAATACTCTTCCTGTTAAAGATTGCTTTAAGTCTCGGTTTCTCCTCTCCATGTCTGAATATCCCTCTGGATAGTACAGAGAGGAGTACCGCAGTGCAACACCCAAACTTCCCATAGATTCCTTGTAACCCCCAGAGTTAAATGAGGGGCCAAGGTCAGAATGTAATGTGCCAGCTGTGTAAGACTCGCAAATCTTTTATAACAGTTCGAGCGTCAGCCAAGCGCTGAGGTCAAACCCACAGGAATCTAGAGCATGAATCCACTGCCACCAAGATAAACTTGGAAGCCCCATCTGATTGGAGGGGGCCTCAGTGGTCCAAATAGACGTAAGCGAGTGGTCTGTCTGATATTAGTAATGGTGTCTGTGCTGGACCTGCCACGGTGGAACCGTTCATCTGCTGACAGATGTCGCACTTTAAGACAAAACTCTTCATCTGTTAAGTTAGTCCTGTCCACCAATAGCATTGTTTCAGTAAAGAAATCGTCGCGGTAATCCCTGTGTGTGCAGACCCTAGATACTCATGTGCAGCTAGTATTAAGCCAAATCTGCGATCCATGTTTGGTATTACTCTATCGCCCACTCCTATAATTTGAGCATGCAGAATATTATTTGCATCTAACTTGTAGGAGTACTTGAGTGGAAAACCTTTCGGCAAGACTGTGCTGTTTTTGCGTGAAGCAATAACAGCTATCATTGTGCTTCCGTCTATTCTCATTCTACAACGAGTGATTGCAGCTACGGCAGCAGTTTGTACAGCTCCTTTTGCGGCTTCCTCAGCCGATGAATTCCCTTCAACGTGAACGCCATCACGTTGATGACTCAGCGTGTTTATCATCTCAGCTCTTGGTAGTTCGTTTTTCAACTCAGCTACCTATTCCCATAGTAATTTATGCTTAATTTTGCAACCTTTTGAGTCTTTAAACCCGTTCTTACCCCAGTAGTGAACATATTAATTGTATTACTGGACACAGTAAAATGAATCGCACACAATCAGTGTGGGGAATTAACAATCTGCATTTATCAGTGCCAGTAAAAGGGCTTTTAATTCTGCCAGCTGCACTGTGCAGTCTTCTAGAGACTGTGTCTTCGTACTGCTAGGATGGAACTTGCCTTCCTGAATACGACCCTTCACAACTGCACATGCAGTGCTGTATTGTTGTTTACTATCTATGGCCGGCTGAGCAGATCTGGGGCCCAGGGTTATCAGGGGGTAGCTCCGGTCCCCAGGCCAATTTTATCCCCGGGGAACCTATCCTACAGGGCCCTCCAACTTTAAAGGTGGGTGCCCTGTTCCTCACCCAGGGCAGCCACCATATATTCGTTGGGGACTAATGGGGGAGTCCCAAGGCCCAAGCCGGCTTCTTGCATAGTGCGGGAGACGACATTGCTTCTGCCTGCAGGGAGCAGCTACCAATGCCCAACAGATAAAAAACTCTCGGCCGCAGGGAGTGAACTTGGTGTTTGCTCCTGCTTGGCAGGAGTTTTGAAAATGCTTGTGCCAAGCGAGAATAAACACAGGTTTTCCTGCCCATGCCACTGCAGCAGGGAAACCAATATGTCCTGGGGGTGGGTACCCCGGGACATAGAATCTTAGCCAGCCCCAGGAGGTGGGGTCCCCGGGCCATTAATGGCTTAGGGAGGGGGGCTCCCCTCTCCATTTTGAAATTACTTGGCCTCAGCTGGGGGCCCCATGGGGCCTTTAGAGGTTCCCCATTTTACAAATTATCAGCCCCGGGGGTGGTCTCCCGGGGGATGTTATTGCTCAGGGAAGGGGCCACGTGGCTCCATTTCCGATACAAATTACCTTTGGCCCTGGGGGTAAGCTCCCTGGGTCCTCTGGAGGCTCTGGTGAGGAGCTGCATATCCCTCCTCCCCATACACTGAATGTTCAGCCCTGGGGTTGGGCTCCCTGGGGCCTCTGATTGTTCGGCGAGTGGGGGTGTGGTTCTAGTTAATAAATGCAGCCCAGTCGATATTTTTCTTTTTCGATCCCGCAAACATTTTACAGGATCGTGATTTATTTTGCCTTTTTTGGTCCCTCTGGGTCCCCGCCCATTGAGCCTTGGGGATCAGGGAATACCTACCCTGCCACCTTACGCTATTTTGTGTTTTATTTCAGGACTAAGTCCCCGAGTCCTGTAATGTTGCTGGCTGCCACTCGCAGCACTCGCTCCAGCCGGAGTCTGACACCTGCGAGACCGAGATGGTTGAAGGGAAATAAAGCGCCCTGGGCCAATAAGAACACTCAATTTTTAAACTGGTACTCCCACGAGAGTCTCTCGCGGGGACCCAACTGCCTGCATATATAGAATAATATTTTACCCTGAATTTCTCAAAAACTAATGAACAGATTTACACCACATCCCAACAAGTATTTGAAATGCAATAGGTCTCGCATTTACGTGAGTTTAAGCTCGTGTTTCAGACGCCATGAGGGAAACTCCCAGCAAAGTAGCATCAGGTGCCCTAGGTCCCAATGCCGTTAGGGGAACGGCTGAAGAGGTGAACTACCGGCCCCAGGCACCCCTGCGCTGGCACCGCCAACGACAAGCACATCCCGCGCCCGGAAGTGCGATAAGAGGTGCGGCGAGCTCCCGCAGCGCCGGGAAGCCCGTGTTGCAGACGTCGTGAGGGAAACGGCCAGCAAAGCAGCATCAGGCGCCCTCGGTCCCGACGCCGTGAGGGGAACTCTGAAGAGGTGAACTACCGGCCCCAGGCACCCCTGCGCCGGCACCGCCAATGACGAGAACATCCCGTGCCCAGAAGCGCAATAAGAGATGCGGCGGGCTCCTGCAGTGCGGGAAGCCCGTGTTTCAGATGCCGTGAGGGAAACGGCCAGCAAAGCAGCATCAGGCACCCTCGATCCCAACGCCGTGAGGGGAACCGCTGAAGAGGTGAACTACCGGCCCAAGGCACCCCTGCGCCGGCACCGCCAACGACGAGCACATCCCGTGCCCGGAAGCGCGATAAGAGGTGCAGCAGGCTCCCGTAGCGCGGGACGAGCGAGGGCGTGCCCAGGCCGCCCCCGGGCAAAGCCCGGCTAAGGACGGGCCCATCTGTGTCTGTCGGCGACCGGAGGAGGCCGGGCTGGGCCAGACCCCTTAGTTGTTTGATTCTGGATCCTGCAAATCGTACTTGCGGCATCGGACGGAAGCCAATCACCAAATTAAATTACTTTTTAGCTATCTCATTAGCCCTGAGTAACACAGGGGCAGATTTATGTTCCCTGGCGCATCCCTGCAAATCAGCAGGGATGCGCCAGGAAAGATGCGTCACGAAAGTTTACCCTTGCGCCACAATAGATGCGCCGCATTTACAATGCAGCGCATCGTGGCGCAAGGATAAACAGATGCGTGACGAATCTGATGGCGGAAGGTTGGCGCATTGCTGGAGTTGCGTGGCAAGCGCGACGCACCTCCAGCAAGGCTCGGGGGTGCCCTATTGTTACAATGCTGCGTCAATCCTTCCGCCAGCTTCAAGCAGGCACAGGGTTTTGACGCAGCATGGCCGGAAAAGTGACTGAGTGAAATCTTGTAGATTTCACTCAGCCACTTTTCGGAGGCGTTCTTGCGCCGGAACGCCCCCCCCTGTGCAGGTACGCCCACATGTGGCGCAAGCTTTATAACGTGACGCATCTCCCTAGATACGTCACGTTATAAATGGGTCGCAACATGGCGCAGCGCTTACACCGCCGCTGCGTCACAAAAGTGACGCAATGGCGGCGTAAAAGTGGCGCAAGTCCATTATAAATCTGCCCCACAGTATTTTATTGAGATACAACACGGGGACATTAGGTTTTTTAGATTTAGTGTTTTGCAAATGGGTAAAAGGAAAACAACTGCTTCGCAAGGGGGGGCCTCGGGAGTCTGTATGGCTGGAAAAATGGATTCCTTTTTGACCAAAGCCACACATGCAATTACACATGAGATAGCCCTGACTGAAAGAAGGTTATCATTAGAGGTCGGAAAATGTTCCCAGAACCACACTGACAGAGAGGAGGGGGAACAAGGGAAATTGGCAGATGCTGTGGGTCTCTCACAAGGCTCACTGAACGTAATGGCCTCCGTAGCACCATGTCAAACACTCCCCCCGGACGAATTTGACATGTTATCAAATATTCTAGCTGACAAAATAACAGAGGGGAATGAAGTGGCCTCAGACCTACCTCCGCCCAAGAGAAAACAAACTGTTTGTGATAAGTGTTCGTGGAAATCCCCACAGATACAGACACGGACACAATCATCTTTACAATCGGGTCCAAATTTAGAACAGTCACTGGGCACTCTATTGGTAAAACTGGAGTCAATGACAAAGGCTCTCTTAGCTCCAATAATGTTAAAAGTAGAGAAAATTGGGAAACTAGTTTGTGATCAAATTGTCAATTGTAATAAATGTGGTATGTTAAAACTAACGGAGGAAGGAGCGGCAAGCCCATCACAGAACCTGAACCTAACTCAATCTGGCCCATCTGGTCTATGTTTAAATGTAAATGTTCCAGGGACCGAGGAAATATTTAGTGGCCCTAGACAGTCAAATGTAACCGAGGTAATAGGATCTGCAGTTGAGAGTGCAAAGGCTGCTCGGGTGAGCAGACCTCTTAACTCTGAGAGGGCTCATACATCTATACGTAGCCAATCCACTCACATTACTCCCAAAGTCATGAACCAAAGTATACTTGATTTACCCCCTGCATCTGCCCCTTTAGTTGCAGTTTTACTGGAGGTACCCCCTCTTTCTCAAGAAGTTAGGGAACCTGCTCAGGACTTAAATACATAAAGTGTCTCATTGGTGTAATAAAAATTTCATAAACGGCCTGAATATATCATCTGACATTATTATGGCCCGAAGAGTAGGGTGGATAGGACGTCAAACAAAAAAGATTGGTACAGGAGACTGCATTGTTGTCAGCTTTAGGGACCCGGTGAACACGAAGAGGCTAATAGGCTGTGCATATCTGAGTAGTTCAAACTCCTCAATTAGAGTAGTCTCGCTCCAACATTTTTATGCTCCTAGCCAGTACAGATGCCCTACGCAAGGACAATGGCAGATACCCCGAAATCCAGGCCGGCCGTTTAACAAAACTAATACAGACATTAATTTACCAATGAGCAATCGGTTCCAACCCCTAGCTAGACTCCAGAACCTGGATGAAAATGACTGACTAAAACTAGAGGATAAAACATATCAGGGTACACCTCCAGTTAACATGTCTCAAAATACACATACAGTACCAATCTTGAATCATGTTGAACTAAATACTACATCCCCAGGAATTTTCCCCCATTCTAACTCCCATCGCGGTTACTTATGAAAGGATTCTTTCATGGAACATAGCGGGAATAAGATCAAAAATAGGAAACCCGCTCTGGGAAAACTTTCTTTCTATGTATCATATCATTGCTCTCCAGGAAACTTGGCAAACAATTGACTGTTTTTATTTAGAAGGTTTTATTTCATTTAATAAAAACGCTGTTCCATCGAATATGGGTAGAGCTAGAGCGGGTTTACTCCTAATGTTTTCTTTGAAGCTCTCTTGTAGGACACGCTTGGTTTATTGTAAATCTTTAAATGTTTTGGCTGTAGAATTGTCTTTTAAAAATCGTGCCACCATGTTACGGATACATTTTTATAATTCTTTTTCTAGAGTGCATGAGCTAGAACATCTACATCATTTAAAGGAGTTTTTTTGAATATTATGAGGAGACTAAACAATCCTACTATGAAGTTATAATCCTAGGGGATTTTAATATTCATCAATGCAACTTAAATTATTTTATAATCCAGGATCAGGGTGAGTTCCCTTCTCCACCCAGTCATTTTGACCATACATCCTTAGGTATTTTGCTTGAAGGCATCCTTGCAAACCAAACTCTATGTTGCCTTCAGCAAATAGATAGTTCGGCGGCAGTGCCAACTAACGTGGGGAATGGAAGTACAAGCACCATTGACCATATTTTACTGTCAGCTCCATTAGTTTTGTTTACTGAGGACCTAATTGTTACCTTGTCAGGCTGGCATACAGGGGGTGGAAGTGACGGGGAGGGAGAATGCATGGACACTAGCAGGGGCGGGGGGTTACGGGGAGAGAAAAGGTATCGACAACGGGAGGGAGGGCAGGGGGCAAAGAAGGCATGACAATGGGAGGGAGGGTGGTAAAGCGGGCACCGAAGCACATCGTGCCTGCAGTAAGAGAAACTGAATAAAGAAAATAATGCTCATAGTCTAAAGAACACGTACTGTGTAACAACCGAAGTAAAAGGGTCAGTCGCCATGGGAGGTGATAAATAAAGAGGAGGCGGTACTAAGGAGGGACTAACAAGCTTATTTTCAAATCAGAAGCCAGCTTTTAGGACAGACAATGACACAAGCCAATGGCAAATATGGTCGGAGTGTGGGGGTCTTCTATTCGCTACTACACCACAACAAGTCTCGCAGAGCAGTGCATGCGTGCTGGCTCAGGCTCAACCTAAAAAGCACAGCCTGCGGACCAAGATCTAGCTTTCTACTTAATTCGGTGTAATTCTGTTCAGCAGTTTTTGCTGTAGCCTTGTCCAAATAAACCCCTCTTTTCTCCACAGGTCCTTGCTTGATGGATCACCCTTTTCTAGGAAGCAGCTGAGCTGGATGAGCCCTTGTATGAAACTAACTACTTAGTGGTGACTGCCACTAGGAAATAGTAATTGTATTTACATGGCGCTCACTACCCCTTGACAAGGTGCTGATGCTCCTTTCGTTGAGTAGCATGCTTTTTCACAACCCAAAGGTGGATTAGTGGTGGATTAGTAGGGGGAAATATAAAATGTTATTCAGAGTCGTGGGAGTGGTAGACATGTGTGCCTGTTAGTTGGATGAGTAGGATAGAGGAGGGGAGAGTTTAGAAAAGGATTAGTTGGGAGTATTGCATATGATCAGGTGTGTCACTGTAATGTTCTCTTTGTTGACTAATGAATAAATAAAGAGTAAAAAAAAAAAAAAAGATTAGTTGGGAGTTCATAGTAATAAAAGAGGTTTAGGATGAGTCAGAGAGCATGTTAGTTGGATAAATAGGATAAAGGATGGAAGGAGGAGGGAGGAGTTTGGAAGGAGTTGTTTGGGAGTTTGTGGTAGTAAAAAACTTTTGGGATGAGTCAGGAAGTAGAGGTAGGGGATATTGTGGAAGAGTGCCTGCACAATGAAAAATGTGTTTCCTCAGACATAGATTGCTTGATGTCTTTGCAAGAGTTAATGGTAATATGTCTTAATTGTAGCTTCTTTGCTGTTGTGGCAAAATTATATTTTTGATGCCAGGACAAAGAAATTTAAAGCAATATATCCCAGCTTTGGTGACTGCATTGTCCAGTCCAGGATTTATGTAAAGATGTGAAGGGTATTTGAGGGAAATGGAACGTTGAAACTAAAACTGTTGAGTGAACTAAGCTGACTATCCATTTGTGGATATAGAAAAGAAAGAAAGTAATGTTCTTCTGAAAACCTACCCAAAGATTTGAATTGAGAAAGTGGTTGTTCCCCAATTTTTCTTACAATATCATTTTGATTCACAGACGAGCCAGAACAAAACCTATACATGTATAAGGAGGAACATGGCAGTGGGCTAATCCTCTGCCGCGGATTTTGGGAAGAGTCTCCTGTCTCCCCATGTACTGTGGTTCAAGAAGAAGTATTTTGAGGTTCCCTGGGACTCCCCTCACCCGTTTTTTGCTGAAATAAAACATCTTACATTCTAACCCGTATTTGAGCATTTCGGCAGCAGCAGCCCTGCGACGAGATTGCCATGCAATATGGAGAGTCTCTTTTTGGGGAAGAGTGGTAGCGCTAGAACCAGAGCTCCCATGCTGTCACTCAAGGGGGAAAATTTACAGTTAACCTCAGAGGAGGTTAATAGAGGTTGGTGAAGAAGGTTAGGCAGTCTCTGGCATGATTGGGAGGGGCTGTTAAAACAGCACCATTTGCAAGGTTTGGCAAGAATAGAAACTTCGATGTGCCGTGAGTGACTTCACCGAGGGGGGTATGGTTTTGGAATGGGAGAGCCTTTGCCAAAAGCAAATACTGGACCAATTGCAAGACCAGTATAAGGGAGATGGTATGTCTGGCAGGAGCGCAACGCCCATTAGACTAAAAGGGCTTCAGCCCCCCCATCATGTGTCTCAGCCCGGGCTGCTGCAGCTTGAGCTGCTATGGGCTCGGCTGGGCAGTGTCTGGGGTCTTATCTTTGGCATGCCCAAGTTTTTCACAGGTCTTTAAAGAACATTTGCATATTTACATACCTTTGTAAACTGGTTACCGAGGCTTTGTTATTTTTTCTGGTTCCACAACCCCCTGGGACCCGACTTTGCCTATTCCTTACATTTATATTTTACATTTACTGCCATAGTGTGAGAATGCATTTCATGAAAAGTAATATAAAGTAGGGTTGCCAAAAGAAACATGCCAGCCATGTGTTGTTTAAAGAGCCTGAAAAAACCTCATCTTGATACTAAATAGGAATATAAATAAAAAAAGTATGTATTCATTTGTAATGTGACTTCATTCTTTGTTCTCTTTAATTATTAGTCATGGATCAATCAGGAAGTCCTAGAACACAATTAAAAGTGCTTTCTATTTATATTTGCTGTTTTAAGTATGCACAGATAAGTGCTGAAACTACGGCTTTAGGTGACTGCTTATTTTTGTACCGTCTGGGACATCAAAATAATAAGCTCGCAACCCTAATCATAAGACTGGAAGTTTGTTGCAGGATCAGCACATTATTTATTTCCTCACCCTCGATCCCTGATTAATGGCAGCACCAGCAGTTTGTAAAAGCAGGCGCAGAGACTCTCCATTTTCAGCCTCAGACCAGGACTGGAAAAAAACCTTAACTCTGCAGCAGTTCACTGTTTTGATGTAACTTTAATTTTTTGCAGTTCTGTATTGCTAAACCTGAAGTGCTTTACATGAGCACCAACAAGGACATCTTCATTTATTTTTTGATAGGCACGGACGATTAAGTGATTTGCCCAGAAATACAGGATGTTGAGCCGATGCTGTGACTCAAACCTGCTTTCTCTGCTCCAAAGTTGTCAAAAGTGTTGAACCCTGAAAAATAAGAAAACTTCTGTGCAAATGTTCAAGAACTATCTTTTGGTGGTGTTGGGCAATGTTCCCATTGGTAGTATGTAAAAACATTACGTGGGATACTGGATTTATGTAAAAAGTGATGACCATAATGTTGGTAACAATACATTGTGTCATAATCAGTTGTGTCCCCTAACATTTCAATGCTTGAAAATGCAGCGGATTGTTCTAAATCAGACAACATATTTTTTACAGGTTCAAAATCCCAATCGTCAGAAAATGTACTAGAGGTAATGATATCATTTAAAGACATTTTAAATACATGTGGTATTTTCAAAAGTTCAGTGGGACCAAATACTTCATATGAAACTCTGTCCCAAACTATACCATCAGGAATTGGAACAGCTTTAATGTTCACAAAGGTCAGGTCTCTTTGTTCACAATGAGATAACGTATGAGGTTTCAGGACCAAGTTCACATTTGATACTGCAGAGCATTCTGGGAGATAGTTTCCATTCATGAGTAAGCCAAAGATAGTCACTAGGCCAATCCAAAACAGAAAAAACAGTATTCCAGTTGCTTTCCAGAGCTGTAGCCATGATGAGACTAGGTAAGTCTTTTTCATAAAAATGTAGAAGTCATGAAGTTGTTGTTTACTGGAAACTGGGAGCAAGAGAGAAGGTATCAAAATCGATGAAGTAGCCAGATGCAGTTCGATCTATTTTTGATATCTCAACAGCTTTTGTTGAACTGGCGGATGTATCATGTGGAGGCATATTTATGTAGATATCGGTGGTAGGCCGAATTGATATTTGTCTTTTAGTTGTGTTTTGATGTTCTATTTCAACAGGAACTAGTTCCATTTTATTGTTGTTAAGTCTAATATTTTGTATTGGTGACTCTTCTAATGTTAAGAGTCTTTCCATCTGAACTTCCTATATGGTGGCAAGAGGAGAACGTCGGCTACCCAGGAGCCCATGAGGCCTTCTATTCAGTATCAGCCACATAGTAAAGTTTGATCAGATCGACGGAGACAAATCTCTTTTCCCCATCAGATTGTAGGAGGCCCCAGTGGTCCAAATAGACATAAGCGAGTGGTCTGTCTGATATTAGTAATGGTGTCTGTGCTGGACCCGCCATGGTGGAACCCTTCATCTGCTGACAGATGTCGTACTTTAAAACAAAATTCTTCGTCTGTTTAGTTAGTCCTGTCCACCAATAGCGTTGTTTCAGTAAAGAAACCGTCGCGGTAATCCCTGTGTGTGCAGAACCTAGATCCTCATGTGCAGCTAGTATTAAGCCAAATCTGCGATCCATATTTGGTATTACTGTATCCCCCACTCCTGGAATTTGAGCATGCGGAATGTTATTTGCATCTAGCTTGTAGGAGTACTTGAGTGGAAAACCTTTCGGCAAGGCTGTGCTGTTTTTGCGTGAAACAATGACAGCTATCAATGTGCTTCCATCTATTCTTGTTCTAGAACGAGTGATTACAGCTACGGCAGCAGTTCGTACAGCCCCTTTTGCGGCTTCATCAGCCAATGAATTCCCTTCAACGTGAACGCCATCACGTTGATGACTCAGCGTCTGTATCATCTGAGCTCTTGGTAGTTTGTTTTTCAACTCAGCTACCTATTCCCATAGTAATTTATGCTTAATTGTGCAACCTTTTGAGTCTTTAAACCCGTTCTGACCCCAGTAATGAAAATAATAATTGTATGACTGGACACAGTAAAATGAATCGCACACAATCAGTGTGGGGAATTAACGATCCGCATTTATCAGTGCCAGTAACAGGGCTTTTAATTCTGCCAGCTGCGCTGTGCGGTCTCCTTGAAACTGTGTCTTCGTACTGCTAGGATGGAACTTGCCTTCCTGAATACGACCCTTCACAATTGCACATGCGGTGCTGTATTGTTGTTTACTTCCTATGGCCGGCTGAGCAGATCCGTCAGTGTAAATAATATATTCATACTGATCTAGAGGCATTATTTAATTCGAGAGAGGATATTATTGTTCATATTGTAGGAATACTTGCTTTTTAAGTGTAGAGTCAAATTTGTAATCTACATCTGTTACAGTGAGAGAATTCACCCATTGTATCCATCTTGGATGTAAAGCTTTAGAATTTGGAACGCTTGCTTTTGTGACAGTCTCTAAGGCCGGTACAGGAGTTACGAAAAGTATTCGTTTCCCCTGAGCCAGTACTGTTTGTCTCACTACAGCAGTTTGTACTGCTGTCAGAATTGTTTGTGTGGAAGAAAAAAGCATTTCCACGATAGTGTACTAGTGTGATTTATATGCTATAGCTACTGTCTCGACCTTCATTGAAGGTTAGGTAAGTATACCTGGATTGACCCTCTATAACACGGATCACCAAATTTGTGGTGTTTACACGTGTGTGTAGGTGTTTTGAAGCTATCATGTCAGCTTGTAAGGAACAAAGAATATTTGTGTGTTCCTGTGCCGAATGCCTAACTGAAAAAATCAGGTCTCATTAGGTCGTAGAAAGGTTTCACTTTTTCTTCCTAATCTAAAATGTAAGTTCTGCCAAAATTTGAGAATCCCACTATGGATTGTAAGTTTTTCAATGATTTAAGAGGTTGGAGCAGCACACACGTTTCTAAAAGGTTAGCTGCCAGGCTTTTCCCTTCACTTGAAAGCTCATATCCCAAAAATAGCCAAAACAAATGTTGTACCATCTGTGACCAGTGATAGGGCCAGTTCTGGCTGGGAGTGTTACCCCCCCCCCCCCCGAAGTTCGGGTCTAGTTGCGCCCCTGATGTCTGGCCAGAAGAGTGTAAAGGCAGAGGGGACCCTAGGTAAAAATAGAGACCAAGTGAAATACCAGCTTAGACCAGGGTCTCATCCATAATCACACCCTGGTAGCTCAAATTAAAATCAAGGGGGCAATGAGCGGATGATTTCACAATCCACTAGCTACAAAAGTAGGACAGAGAGGGTTTCTGCCCTGACTAAGGTGGCTAGAGATATAAGTTTGGCACACAAGAAAGAGTGGTCAAAACTTACTCGCCCTGGTGAACCCCTTATGTCTAACGTACCCCAGAAACTGACTTGTTCCCTCCACTCCTTTTTTAGAGTATCTCAAAGAACTAACACGGCCAGTGGAAATTATAAATGCATTGCAGAGGTTCTTTCAGGAACTTTATAAGGAGGATTTAATATTAAACCGACAGAAGAACGGGAAATGGTTTGAGTCCATACACTTGCCGTGTCTCTTGGAGGAATCTAGGGTAGATTTGGTCCAAGAAACAACTGAGGAAGAGGTTAGAGAGGCCATTAAGAGTATTAGCGCCAGGAAAGCAGCAGCACTAGATGGGATACCAGGGGAGCTTTATCACTAGATGGGACACCATGGAGGCTTTATAAGATCAGATGTAAATAGGTTAGCCCAATTTGAATAACACTTTTCAATGATATATTACTCTCAGGACAGGTCCCCTCCACAGTCATGAAATAAGACAACCATAGCAATAATCTTGAAAGCCAAAAAAAATCCAAGAAAATGCAAATCATACTTCCCTACTTCTTCATTAAATACAGATTACAAGATTCTGGCAGGTATATTGGCAAAGAGGCTGGGTCAGGCTACCAGTAAGGTCATCCACCAGGACCAGCAAGGTTTTATGAAGGGGCATCCAATGCACAATCTAACTCGCTCATTGATGAGAACTGCCGACCTGGCCGTTGCTAGAGCTATCCCCTTAGTGATATTGACCTTTGATATAGTCAAATCAGTGATTGGGTGAACTGTTTAGTCTAAAAAGGCTTGGTATTCCTAAACTGTATGTAGAGACCCTGAGGGCACTATATTACAAGCCCTCAGCTAGAGTACTGATTAATGGGATCTTACCCCCTTCGACCATATGTACCAGCTCAGATTTGCCACTTTCAACCGTTGCTCTTCGTGTTGAAGACACTAGAGCCCCTGTGTCTCCTAATAATGCTCAAAATGAATTCTTGGCTTTGAATGACAGTAACCCGATTATCAATCTCTCTAACTATAACTTGTCGCATGAGGAAACCAACATCCTTGCTAAGGGGTTATCGTTTGTCCCCACTCAAAGAACTGATCCATTTATGGTTAAACTTGAACTCATTCAGTTTTTCAGAAAGATCAGATTAAAATATTTTTTTGCTCAAAGAGAACCTGGTATTCGGTCAACTGCCGCGACACCTTTTAAACCGATTTCTGTCTTTACACCTTCAATACAGAACATGAGTCAAAAAATTGTAGCTTTTGAGCAAATTGTGATGCAAGAGGTGTTGTCTACACTAGATAAACCTAGATTTGTTCCTTACAATATCTCTTTAGGAGAAAAATCGGCTCTTTTGTCTCTTAAGAACAATGAGCAGATAATTATTAAAGCTGCCGACAAAGGTGGCTCGATTGTAATACAAAATCGGATTGACTATATTAATGAGATCCAACGACAACTTGATGATCGTGATAGCTACCAACCTATCACAAAGGATCCAACATCTGAGATAAAGATCTTGATAGACTCTTTAGTGACACAAGGTCTTGAATTAGGCTTCCTGAGTACTTCAGAGTCTAAATTACTTTTGAAAATGAATCCTAGAATTCCCACAATTTATACTCTGCCAAAGGTTCACAAGAAACTTGAGAGTCCACCTGGACGCCCGATAGTATCGGGCTGCGGCTCCATATTGGAACTCCTCAATCAATATATTGATTATTTCTTACAATCTTTTGTGACAGAGACTAGATCTTTTGTTCGGGATTCTACACATATGATTCAGATTATAGAGGACCATCCTTTTGATAAGGAGAGACAACTTCTAGTAACTCTAGACGTGTCCTCTTTGTACACGAGCATCCCTCAACATGAAGCACTTGAGGTGGTGAAAGATGTACTCAATATAAGACCAACTCCCCACAGAGTCCCTACAGAATTTCTAATTGCTATGCTTGACATTGCGATGTCAAAAAATTATTTTGTCTTTCAGAATCAATATTTTTTCCAGTGTAAGGGCGTCGCTATAGGTGCTAGCTATGCGCCGTCCCTGGCGAATCTCTACATGGATAGGTTTGAATTTGATCATTTGTATGGTGACAACAATCCATATAGGGACAGCATCGATATATGGAAACGATATATCGATGACGTCTTCATGATTTGGACTGGCACAACTACGACATTGACGTCATTTTTCAAATGGTTGAATGAAAGATCTAATGATATAAAATTCACAATGAATGAAAGCAATGAGGTCATAAGTTTTCTGGACCTTAATGTGCAAACCATGGATGGTAGATTGTACACTGGGCTCTATAGAAAACCCATAGAGAGGAATGCTCTTTTAAGATACAACTCCAATCATCCTCGCAGCCTTCGTGACAATTTACCTTATGGGCAGTTTCTAAGACTGCGCCGTAATTGCACTCAGAGAACGGACTACTTTGCAGAAGCAACAGTCTTAACAGAAAGATTAAGGAGTAGAGGTTATCCTAGGACTCTTTTGAAACGTGCCAAAAAGAGAGCGTGGTACTGTCCACGAGAAGTCTTGTTGGAGACTAAGACAGTTGAAAAAAGTGAATGACAGAATAGTATGTGTTACTACTTTTAATCCAGCTAGCCAAGTAATTAAGAAAACAGTAGTCAAATATTGGAACTTGGTTGCTACAGAAATAGGAACCACTGATTTACCACTATTTGCCTTTAAACGTGGTAGGAGTATTAAGGACGCTGTAGTCAATGCTTATCTTCAAAGTCCCCCTGTACCAGATTTACGCTCACAACTTTCATTACCACCTATTTTGGGACATAAAAAATGTGGTAATTGTAAAGCTTGTTTGTCAACACTAGAAGGTCCTGATTTTGTTTATGGTACAAGGAGTTACAAGAGACCTGTATTCACGAACTGCAATAGTTGCAATGTAATTTACGCAATATATTGTCCCTGCGATAAAATCTATGTAGGACAAACAACGCAAAAGATAAAGTGCAGGATCCTACAACACATGAGCAGGACTAAATGTAAAACACAAGGTGCTCCGTTGGTGGATCATTTTCTAAGTTTTAACCATGCACCGGATAGTCCGAAATGGACAGTTGTGGAAAAAGTGCGTTTGCATCCGAGAGGAGGCAACGTAATTGCAATCCTTAACTATAAGGAATGCAGATGGATCCACTCTTTGGACTCTGTAAGGACAGGACTAAATGCAAATGAGGAGACGAATAAACAATTAGGCATATTAGGCTTTGGCTAGGATATTTAGACATTCTTTACAAACCAAAATTGGAGGTTGCTAGGTCCTTATAACTTATTGCCAACCCCCTAGGTTAATGGATGTTGCATATCTTTGTTAAGCAATAATGACCTGTCTGTCAATTGTGTCTTATTCATATACCTTGAAGATGAAATACACATACAAATGTTTTCCTCCTTAAAAACAACTTGTTCGTATATATTGTTTATGAAAAATGTAAATATCTTCGAAGGCTTTTCTTTTAATATGGTTGCTTTCAATGAAGCAAAAGAGGTGCTTAATGTGATGAATTGTTGGATTGAAGTTCTTCTATCTCATTGCTCATGAAACTACGGGCATCTCTTTAGTCCGTTGATGCAAATTTCAAAATAATGCCGTTGAGAAATACACAATATAAACTCCCAATGGGTAAATACAGTTGATGCATAATATATTGTTGGTATATACAAATGAAAGATTCTATCACTTTTGGTGGAATACAGTACAAATTAAATAAAAGACTACGCGATATTTTGATTTTATAAAGAATCGCCATGCCGCGTAAGTCCTGTTTCCATGTCTATTGACAACAATAGTGATAGTCCTGTCTCGATTTCTACCGGCAGCATTAATATAGCTGCTACACGCGCGTCCTTCGCGCTTGACGTTTCAAATGATTTGAACTCCTTTCGATGGATGGAAGCAATCGACTACCATCAGGTACGGGTTGTTTAAACACTCGCAATCTAGCCCTGTGTTAAGCGTCAAGCTAGTTAAAGGATTTGGTTAGATTGAATTTATATCTTAACGCGTATTGTTGTTTTTCGCCAAATGGATTGGTGGTTTGATAGCCGATTATCGGGCATTCCGGGAGCATATGGCCAGCTTCATTGTATTTTTTGCGAACGGGCTCCTTTGAAGTATGGGCCATGTAGAAAACTGTGCCATAGCAAGTATTCAGTACGCATTTTGTTATATAAAATGATTGTTCTCTAGTGTTTGATTAATTTCCTATTCGACCTGTTCCTAGAGCATATGGCCATTTATAATGTTTTCTTATTATCATACAGTAATCTATATCCTGATGCTGTAAATTGATGATAATTATGACTACTGGAGTTCTGTTCTTCTAGCATACAAAGAATGTTATGCTATGATCAATTGTGAGCCTTCGGACCTATTGATCGCTTTTTATTTATAATCCATTAGATGAGACGTTAGCCTATTGTAAACTGCACAACAATCTGTGATATCAGATATGTTTTGCTTATGTATTTTTTAGTGGAATTTGTGTCCTGGTGGCTGTGGCTATGTATGAAACCTCATACACAAAGTCCTAACTTTGAAGTCAGGTGAGCCATTAATTCGGGTTACTTCACACGCCAAATGATTTGATCTTTTAATTAACTGTTGTGAACACCACATTGATTATTTTTAATGGGTTTGCCTTTGTAGTAAATAAGAAAAAGTCTTGTTAATTAAAGCAAGAAAAAAAGAAAAAAGAGAAAGAAAAAAAGAAGAATTAATCCAGCAGATTAAGAGGCCCCCCCTTTTTCAGCCAGATTTCTTACGAGCCTGGTAAAAAATTTAAAAATTTAAAAATGAATATTTTATTTTTTATTGGTCTAATGGTTAAAATGCTTTTCAAGTTTTTTTGTTTCCGATGTATTCTTATTATCTTGCATATGTGTCCCCTGGCAGTTCCCCATTGATTGGATACAAGAGGCTACTGTAACACTATTGGGTACACCTGCTTAATCACCTATACCTTAGGTGAGTGCTTGGGATCAATTCCCCCCCCTTTTTTTTTTCTTTTTTTTTTTTCTCAAAAAATGTTATTTTTTTCTCAAAAAAAAGATTTTCTCAAAAAATGTTTTCCGTTCAAAAAATTCTTCTCACAGCATAGATACATATCTTTATATATATTCATTTATCTTGTTTAGGCTGATATACATTTCCTGTGTCCTGAAGAAGACCCAATACGACTATTCATAAATAGTGCTCGGTGTAGGGTCGAAACGTTGACGGCTTCCCAGTCCCTTATTAATCGGATCTCCTTGTTGGTTAAAAGATAGGATATGCGACTTACAAGGATTATTGTATATCCATGAGGAATTTAAGGACTTTCAAAATAAGATTATTTGTATATATTTTGTTTTATTTAGTAAATACGTGTATATATTGTAACTATTCACATTGTCACTTATTGCACTAAGTCACTCCATTCACTTTGTCACTGCGTCGTTTTTCCAAGTATTGTATATACAGCCTTTCTTTTTCCTTTGACTTTGCTTATTCTTGAAAGAATAGATACTTAACTTAAATATAAAGAATACATTTCTGTATCTAAATTGCATATCCTTGATTGATATTGATTATTTAATTGATTTGTATATGCTGTGAGTTTTGATTTATCGTTAACGAAATTATTTGTTTCCCTATGGAACCATTGTTTATATTATGTTAAGGTTTTATGAAGGGGCATCAAATGCACAATCTAACTCGCTCATTGATGAGAACTGCCGACCTGGCCGTTGCTAGAGCTATCCCCTTAGTGATATTGACCTTTGATATAGTCAAATCATTTGATTGGGTGAACTGTTTAGTCTAAAAAGGCTTGGTATTCCTAAGCTATATGTAGAGACCCTGAGGGCACTATATTACAAGACCTCAGCTAGAGTACTGATTAATGGGATCTTAACAGACAGCTTTTCTGTAAGTAGAGGAGCTCAGCAGTGGGACCCCCTTTCTAATGGCGGGCGGAGCTGGCATAGTGCCTCTAAGCGGTGCTCCACGGAGTTTGAAACACTCCTACGCAAGACATACAATATAGGGTTTTTCCATAGAAGGAGGACGGCAAGGAGCAGGAAGGAGAGCGGCCAGGCAGAGGAGGAAGCAATCATGCAGGTAAGTGCCTTCTTTTTTAAATTGTTATTCATTTGGGAGGGTGGAGGGGCTGGCTCACTCCTCTGCGCCACAGAGGGGAGATTTGCCTACATCTTGCGCATGCGCATGCGCATGACATACAACGTAGGAGTTTTTTCATAGCAGAAAGACAATGAGGAGGAGGAAGGAGAGCGGCCAGTCAGAGGAGGAGGCAGTCACGCAGGTAAGTGCCTCTTTTTTAAATTTTAATTAATTTGGGTGGGTGGAGGGGCTGGCTAACTCAGCTCCGCCACAGAGGGGAGTTTTGCCTAAACACCGCGTTCGCAATGGAGCGCGGAGTAGGCAAAAATCTGCAAACTCTGCTGGCGGAGCTGAGTTACCCGCCCGGGGTTACCCTTTTCACGTTTGGTGTTTAACTTTAACAATGAGCCTTTTGTTTTTTAACAGAGTTTTATATAGCGCAAACTTGACCTGGTATCGGGTATCAGAGCGCTTTATATAGCACTAGTTGCATTACATGAGGACTTTGCCCAGAATCACAGGCCTTTGGCCCAGAAGGTTAGAGAAGACCATGTCATTACCCCCTTTCAATCTCAGGGATACACAAAAAAATTGACTATATGACGATGATATGATATTAAACACACTAGTACCTTACTCTGCCCTGGATAGGTCTGTGAAGTTGACAAATGACTTAGGGATGTTTTCAGGATACTTTATTAACCAGGAAAAAACTGAAATAATGGTTTGGAATGTAGAGATGCAGAATATCCTAGTGAAAGGGGGGTGCGCTATTTACTTATCCTGGTGAACCATAAGCTAGATAGTATTACAGAAGCCAACTCAGTTCAGGTACATATAAAAAGAAAATCGCATTATATGAGGATGATCTTGTAATCTTTACGGCAGATCCGGTTCTAACTATTCCCAGGGTGGAAGTTTTAGTTAAAGAGATCGGGGCATTATCCAGTTATTCAGTAAACAACGCAAAAACCGGGATATTGTGTTGGAATGTCTCAGACTGTAAGGGAGATATTCAGAGAGAGATTAGATATCTTGGAATCAGTATCATCAGCTCATTGAAGGGAATTACCCAGCTTAATTTAGATAGGATAGCGAAATAAATCGACACATCACTCGCCACTTGGAAGAATCTCCCCCTGTCACTGTACAGGAGAGTAAATTTAATTAAAATGGTGTTATTACCTAAATTGACATATCTTTTCAATTGCATCCCTATGATGTTTCCCAAAGATATGATTGATGAGCTACAGAGGAAATTAGTTAGATTTGTGTGGGCATCCAAGGGAGCAAGGCACGCCTGGAAGAAACTGAGGCGCAAGTTGGAGAAAGGCGGGATGGCTTGCCCTAATTTACGACTATATTGTAAGGCGTTCCAGTTAAAAAACTGTAGAATCCTTTTAGGTAAACTGGGGCCCTTGGTATGGGGTGGCGTTTTGGAGGAAATGGTAAAGGAGTGGGGCTCTAAAGGGTTTCTCTACAAGTTTGGGGCAAGGAAATTCTTTTAAAAAGTTAGATTGAAGACGTTGAAGGCAGCACTTACTCTTTGGAAGACACTTGGAATGGGCTATTTTTCAGATTTCACCTGGGATTCACCAGGTACGCCAGAGTGCCTTCAAGATCGGTTAAGCATCCCATAAGGAGGGGGGAATTGAAATGTGGGGGGATCTCCTGACGATGCAGGGTGTGGTGCCATGGGAAATTCTGGTGGCAAAAACGGGTGATTTCCTCTCAAGATTCAAATACCTGCAGTTACTTTCTTGGGTGGAGGCTAAAAGACGGGATATTGGTGGAGCCTAGGAATTTGAATCAAAACTACAGAATGAGGCACTAGAAGAAAGGAAGTCACCGATTGGTATTGGACTCTGTTGCTCTCGGAAGATAAGAAGCTAAAACCCCCATATGAGATCTGGAAAGGAGCAATTCAGATGACGGAGCCACAGAGAACTTGGCAACTTTCATTAAAACTATTTTATAAGGTGGTTAAACCAGCTAACCTGAAGAGGAACCACTTCTTCACAATTAACAGGCTTTACTGGCCTCCTCAGAAACTCGCAAAGTTTGTATTAGCTCCAAGATTTTATAGATGCTGTATGCCAAGCGCCGACGATCTACATATGTTCTTTGAATGACCCAAATTACAGGGAGTATTGGCATACGGTTGAGAAAGTAATCAATGATATTTTGCAGGCCAATATAAAAATTAATTTAACATTGATACTGATAGGGCTGGAAGACCAGCCTGCTCAGCCCTTCTCTGTAAATAGGCGGGATATACTTTTCTATATGATCCTCCTTGCCAGGAGAGAGATCTGTAAGAGATGGACAGATACCATTCCACCTTGGGGTTTTGACTGGCTATTTGCAAAACCTGCGTGAAACCAGTAACCAGGTAACTGGATGGACTGGATCGCAGGGCTAGATGTTTAATTGCAAATTGCCTGAGGTGGAACAGGTCGGGTACCAGGCTTGACTTTGCAAACACTGGTGTTATGAGGACCAAAAAAGAAGCCAACTTAGGGAAAATCTCAGCACAAATCAACAAGACTCTTAGAAAATGACAGAATCAATCGCTTACGCTGTATGGTAGAGTCAATCTGATTAAAACGGGCAAATTCGCAGAATCGGCCTGTTTGCAAATGGTAAAAAGCCTTTTGGAATGTATCAACCAAAAAGGCATTCGCAAAATAGGCAATTGCAATTTTTGCAATTACTTATTTTGCGACTGCAGTTGGGGAATCGCAATTTGCAATTCCCTACATGCAATACAAGAAGCATTCTCAGAATGCGACTTTGCATTAAGGAATCGCAAATTACCACCAACTTCAAGTTGGTAGTAAATTGCAAATCCTTTGACAAATGCATAAAATTGCTCTTTTCTAATTGCCATGTGGCGCATACATATACCCTTAGTGCATTTGTGTGCGCCACATGAGTACACTTACCTTTTTTGGGGGTGTATCAAGGGGGCCTTATGTCCCCCTGGCACCCTTGCAATTGCATTCGCAATTTGCGCTTACCTATTTGGTAATTGCAAATTGCAAATGCCTTCCCATTCATTCCTATGGGCCTCTTGGACCATAGAAATGAATGGGAAGGCATTCCCTAATAGTGAATTGCAAATTGCGATTCACTATTAGGGAATATGTGGGAATCGCTATTTTTTTTGCAAAACCTACATACATTGCATTGTGCGATTCCAAAATAGCGAATCGGTAAAATTTGCTATTTTAGAATCGCAAAATGCAATGTTGACACATCTGGCCCTTAAACTTTTATTTGATGATAATAGCTAGCAATACTATCTGCAGAACATGGCTGAATTCTGATCCCCCTAAGTTGAAAGACTGGTTAATGCCAGTAAAGAGTGTACTTGATGGACTCAGAAAATTGAAGGTGTGAAAATAAAGTTGACTTATGGTCCCCGGTGATCGAATTGTTTCGAGACAGGCAAAGTGAGGTCCTACGATTAAGAACACTACTTGGGTGCTCTCTTTCCTTCCAGTGTGGATTATAGCAATACCCCAAGATCCTCTGTGGAAAAGAATGGCTCCGCTTACTCTGACCTGGTAGGTTAGGAAGTATATGGTTGGCTGTTGCTGACGAGAGGGTCAAGTGAATTTGGTGATGAGGTCTTAAGATAAATAATTCTTAAATTGTGTAATATCTCCTTCCCATCCCTATACAATGCATTTATCCCATGAACTAAGGGCAAAATCTAACTAGACGTTACCGTACACTTCTAGAGACCGGAAACCATTAGTAGAGAAACCTGTTTTAGAGTAGAGAATTTCTGCTCAGTTGTCTGCAGATTTTGTTTATACAATGGCTTACAGCTAAGACACAGCCAATTATTATTTAGATTACCAATTCTCTATTGTACTCGTCACAAAAAAAAATATTATTTAGATTATAGGGAAAGTAATGTAATTTTTATAACTTGGCTCTGTGTGTGTTCAGTGGAAGGTCTCTTTTTAGGCGCTAAAAGTGCATTTCTTTTTCAAATTAGAAAAAAGATTTGTAACCACTATGTTATTTTTCTCATATGCCTATGCAATCTCACTCACTTACACAAAACTTACGCTCACTTAATGATGTCACCAGTGATGTCAATTGAGATGTTATCAGTGATGTCACTGATCATGACATGAGTGATGTAATATGTGAGGTCATAAGCAGTACATTGTGGTGGCGTAAGTTATAGTTAGCTCAGGTATCTACAACTGCTGAACGTCCCCGTAACCTTTGTTTTTTTCAGTGAATGTTTACGTTTATTTCAAAATCTACTTCCTAACTATGATGTCCCTCTAACCTTTGGTTTTTTAAGTGAATTTCTATGGTTTTTTAACTGATAGTCGCATTTTCAGAGTGGTAGATAAAGGGGCGGGGCCTCCGACGAGCTCTCAGGAATTCAGCTTTGTGGGACTTACTGGAGGTAACAGTTCTGGTTCTTGACCCCCAAGGACCCTCAGCAATCAAGAGGACTTCATCCCCCAACCAGTATTGCATCAGGAGGTGCATTTGCAGAGTTCTGGAGAAAAGGGGTGGTGCCTTCGACGAGCTTACAGCAATCCAGCTGTGTGGGACTTACTGGGGGAAACAGGAGGGCCTATTGGCCCCCAAGGAGCCTCTGTAGCCAAGGGGACGTCAACCCCTAACCAGCAGTGTGCCAGGAGGCGCGTTTGAAGAGTGGTGGAGAAATGGGGCGTGCCCTCCGAAGACCTCTCAGCAATCCCGCTGTGTGGGAATCACTGGAGGTGACAGGAGGGCTTGTTGGCCCCCAAAGACCCTCAGCTTCCAAGGAGACTTCAACCCTTAACTAACAGTGTGCCAGAAGGCGAGTTTGCGGAGTAGTGGAGAAAGGGGGGTGTGGCCTCCGAAGATCTCTTAGCAATCCTGCTATGTGGGACTTACTTTAGGTGGGGCTTCTGGCAACTTGAACAGTTGGTTTTTTTTCTATTTTATTATTAGGTGCGGGGTGCCTGTGGTCCCTCCTTCCCTGGGCTGTTTTGGGCCCGGGGAGCCCATTCCCCAGGGCCTGGCCTTTTTTTCAATTAAAGGGAGGAGGGGCCTAGAGGCCCCCTCCCAGGCCGAGTCCGGCTTTGGGGACCCCGTCCTCTGGAGCCCGGGCTTTTAATTTTTTTAAACAGAAATAAGGGGAGGGGGCCATGCAGCCCCCCTCCCTGGCTGATTTTAGCCCCGGGGACCTCATCCCCTGGGGTCCGGACTCTATTCTGGGTGCCCTGGTCCCATCCAGGGCACCCACTCACCACTGATGGAGACCGCGGGAGAGCCTTAAGGCCCTCATGGATCCTGCCGGCTCCTGAGGGAGTCGTCATTGCTTTTCCACATAGGGAGCTGCTAAACAAGCAATTTTGCTCCACTTGTACCAAGTGAGAGTGTTTGCTATGGCTTGCTGGGAGCAGCCATAGCAATCAGCTATATCCCGGTGTTGGGCACCCCAGGACATAGCAGGTGCTGGCACTGGCGAGTGGCGGTCCCCAGGATCAATTATGAACCCCCTCCTTTCTTAGATTTTGCCCCAGTGAGGTGGTGGTCCCCAGGGCTGCGGGGGTCCGCGTGCCCCCCGCCACCCGCATTAATTGAAAGTAATGCCCCAGAGAGGTCCCAGCCCCGGGGAAAGTGTGGCGGTCCATGCCCCCGCATTAAGTAAAGCAATGAGGAGGTGGTGGTCCCGATGGCTGGAGGGGTCCGAGAGTCACCCCCATTTAAAAACTAAATAAGCCCCGGCAAGGTGGTGGTCATCAGGGCAGTGGTGGAGGCCATACAGGCCTCCCCAGCATTCAGATTGTAAGAAGCTTCTGGGAGGTGGTGGTCCCCGGGGCAATATTAAGCCCCAGGATGGAGGGGGCCGTGTGCCACCCCTCCCTTACTAAAAAAATGCCCCCAGGACCTGGCCCACTCAGGGGACAATTATTAATCAAGCGCTTCATTTGCTGAAGAACTTTCAGCAGGATCCATGGATCCTGCCAAATTCTTAAAAAAAAGATTTTTGGTCCCTGCGGGGTCCCTATCGAACCCCCACAAGAGGCCTAGGGGGTCAGGGCATTTCTACACTGGCCATTTTTCATTTTTTTCAATGTTTTTTTGGGACTCAGCTCAAGCTGAGTCCCAAGATTGCTGCCAACACTTCCTGGTTTGAAGTGTTGACAGCCAATCAGATTGCAGCACGAGATCAGGAGAGGTCACGTATCCTCCACATCCCTATATATATTGTTGGAAATGTCTTACATTACTCCACAACTACTGAACAGATCTACACCAATTTCAAACAGGGCACTTTCTGGACCAACAGCTACCTTTCTACCGAATTTGGTGTAATTCCGTTCAGCAGTTTGGGCTGTAGCCGTGTCTAAAGATCCAATGGAAATTTACATGGGGTAAATACCTTTTTGGACCCAGCCTATTTTTCGGCCCCCATTTGCAAGTGCAAGAAAGGGTTAAGAAATACTGACCATTTAGAAGTGGGTTAGGAAAAGTAAAATGTGAAAGGGATGGTCTGATTTGCTAACTTCACCACTACTGAGAGCAAAGTTGCCAAGGTACCCATTAATTGTTGCTATGCATTAGAGTGGTGTGCCATTTTTATGCTTAGTTTTTACATTCATACTGAGCCTAAAGTGTAAATGAGAGCTTTCTGTGTCCTCTCGATCTGTTTTGGCCTTGCCCTAAAAAAGGCTGGTTGGGCATTGTGTTATTGTATGGTTGGAAGGGGAACATGGGTTGTTGAAAAGGCGGTTGTTGGTAACCAAAGGGTCCCGGGGGCCACCATTGTAGGGGTGCCGGCCCGTAGAAAGCACCTCTGCCTCTCCTTGGACCTCTAGTGCGTCTACCTTGGCATCTGCCTCCCTGATTGTCATAGTTGGTCGTATCGGAATCAGATGAACCATCTTCACTGGCAGAGGTTGAGTAATTAGAGCCATAGCGTTTACCTCTTTAGTTAAACTGTGGAGGTTTGTAGGACTCGCTGGTGTAAGGGTAAACCCTCTCAAGAGAGAATTTGGCCAAGTCTTTCTTAAATTTGGTGATCTTGCTAGTTAAGACTGCATCTCTGTAGTCTTTGTTAGTTTTGTCTGTTTCTTTGGTCTGCTGATTGTAGACCGTTGTGACTATAGCAGATTTGATTTGTGATTCAAGGATCTGAATTTCAACTAATATTGAGTCTGCTATTCTTTTGGCTGTAGTGATAATTAAGATAAGCCAATCCCTCGTGCAGTGCCAGGCAATGAGGGACCAGTCTTTCAGGAAAGTCTTATCTTCAAGGAATAGTCTAGGGGCATTAGTTACAATCATGCCCGTTGGTGCACAGTCTGCTCTCACATATTCGGTCATGATTGCCCCATGAATGTAGGAGCTAGAGTGTGATCGTTTAAGGACTAGAAGTTTAGTCCATTCATCGTTCATAGTACTGCTAGTCGTAGGACCAGAATCTATTATGCTAGGTGTTGATAATATATCTGCAGCTATTGCCTCATCGAATGCCCAGCCCTGTCGTTCTGACATGTTGGTGTGTGTAGTGAGTTACTTTAATATGCCAATACTGGGAAGGACAGGAAGTGTGTAGTGGAGCGGAAAGGGGGCTCCAAAACAGTAGTGGAGCCACATATTAAAAGACCCGCGGCCGCACTAACGTATAAACAACAGGAATTAGGGGGGGTCAAAGGGAAAAAGTTTATAGACCAGCAAGATGCAGTTTCCCCATATACTAAGTAAACACAGAGGTCATCTCGGTTCTAAGAAGGTAGTGAACACAAAAGACCAAGGCAGGTGACTTGAATCCCCACAGGGATAATCCCGAAAGAAGACTGGAGCCCTCACTCACCAAGAGATGACATACTTCATCATCGGGTTTGTTCCTCCAGTGGAAAAACCTAGTTCCAAAGGGGGCTACAACCCCCTCACTAAGAGGGAGGAGTCCAGGGATTTTGTTCAGCGAGAATAAGGCTGTATGTACAAGGAGTAGTGTTCCTTATACTGTGAGTGAGGTAAAAGAGAGCAGTGCTAGAGAATCAGTGGTGAGAAAACTAGTGGTGAGAAAACTAGTGGTGAAGTTAAAACTGGCTTGTGAATACCAAAAAAGGCTTTACTGTGTAGGTTTCACTGTCAGGATTAAAAAAGTGCATAAGGTAGATGTACTGCTCGATTTTCCCGGCCCTATTGTGTTGACGGGTGATTAGGGTGACTTCAGTCTCTTACCATTCAAGCCTAAGGGTTAGAGTAGTGAATGAAGTCTATTTACTAGGCACTTCGACATGATCCTGTGTTCTTCCCCATAGATTAGGGCTTGCACACATATCCTAGGGGATAGATTCGTTAGTATTAGGGATAACCTGCCCTGTAGTGAGGGTATTTCATGGAGCCGTGCTGAATTCAGGCCTGGTAGGCCTCAAACGGGAGAGACTCCATCTTTCTTTCTGCTCCGGCAGCTTGAGATGCTTCTAGGTTAAAGGGGATGTTTTAGTTATGAGGTGTTATTCGCTTGGAGAGAACCGGTTCAGACCGGCCCTTATCGAAGGATTGTATTTTTCTTCATGCCGAAGACACTACATCAGGCCGGCCGGCTGGGAAAGTGTCCTTGGTACGGGGAAATACAAGAATCGGCGCGGTCGGGTTTCGACGCGAAAGGTGCGTCTGGTCGTGGCGAAAGCCGGACTGGATTGGAATCCTGATGAATGGGATGGTAATATCTGGAATTCGAGTGATTCTTATTCCTCGGGTGAGGAATCTGTCAAGCGCGAGTCCTCTCGCTCCGGCCGTGCTTGTACATCTGCTTCTTGGGCCTCTGATGGTGCACCCCGTGATTGCGCTCGTCCTTCGAGCGGGGTTGATGCTTCTTCCACTGATTGTTCCTCTACGTGTACTGGTCGAGCTCCTTGTGATGCTCATCCCGCAGTCTCGGCGCATCCAGTTTTTCGTCGGAAGTTGCAGCAGTCTCCCGCTGCTCCGCAGGGTGTTTCTTTAGACTCTTTAGAGGACTTTACTCAACAGGAAATTAGTGATATTTTGCAGCGATTTCGGCAGCGAGCTGGTGAGACCTTGCTCACATGGATGGTGCGCCTTTATGAACTGGGCGCTGCTGGCATTATGTTAGATAATGGCGATTGTTTGAAGTTTTGTTCCTTGAGTTCGGATTCTACTGTACAGGATCATTTTCGTAACTATAATGGTGGTGGTCAAATTTCTTTACTTCAATTGGCGACTGAGGGTTGTAATATAAAGTATCCTACTGAGTCTGATTGGCCTGTGAATGACAAACCGTGGTATACTTTGCGTGACGCTGCACAACGTCTCAAAGAGGAGGTGATGAAAACGGCAATTTTTCTGGGTACTGCTGACAGGCTGCTTGATGGTTCGTTGACATCTTCTGTGCGGAATCGTATTATTCGTTCTTCCCCTGTTGCTTATAAGCAGGTCATGATGACTTTATTGATTAATCAGACTGGTAACGTGTTATCTACGGTACTGGAATCGGTACGCCAACTCGGTGAGTTGGGTGAGTGGTTTAAACCTGAACGTCAGTCCCGGCCTGACACTCGTACTCCTGGTGACAATAAACTTACTAGACGTGATATCTTTTCTGGTCTTCTGGCCGATGGTGTGCGGAGGGAGGACATTGACGGTGAGACTACTGCTCGTTTGTGGGAGTTGTTTCGCAAACGTGGCTTGGATCGGAAGGAGGGTGCCCGGCGTGTTCGGATGACTGAGTGTGATCGTGGTGGTTCTGACGGTAGCGGTGATGACGACCACCGTGGGCGCTCTGTTCGTCGTGATGATCGACGTTATGTACGTGATATGTCCCCCCGTCGTGAGAGAGACAGAGAGAGAGAGAAGAGGATAGAGAGAGGGGAAAAAATGATTATGTTTACAGCAGACGTAGAGATGATAGGGATCAATCCCCTGAGTTGAGGAGGAGAGAGGATCGTCATAGTTTGGCCGATCGAAACCAGCAGTGCAATGCAGATGACACGAATCCATTTCGTACTGGGAATGGATATGAACAGGAGGTACCGATACCTAAGAAACGTGAGAGTCTTTATCCTGATTTATCCTGGTACACAGAATGCAGTAAGCATGACTAGGAAATAGGTCAAGCTCCAGTACACAGATGGGCTCACAGAGATAATAGACCCTATGTAGATATTGAAATTTATTGGAGACATCGTAATATCCAAAGGGCCCGAGCATTGGTGGATACAGGAGCGGAGGCCACTCTTATTCATGGAAAATCAAAGAAGTTTACAGGTCAGTCTTTTACAATTACTGGATTAGGTGGAAAGGAAACTCCTGCCGTTCAAACTTTACTTGAAATGAGAATAGGTAGAATCCCTAGAAAAGAATACTCTGTACTAGTGGTGCCACTCTTGGAATTCATAATTGGAATTGATATTTTGAAAGGAATGACTTTGCATTTAGATGATGGATGTTACCAATTTGGAACTACGCATTATATATCGTCCAGGCCTATACGGGTTGGTCGTTTACGAATGCCCCCCATAAAAGTTCCTCAGGCGACAAAAGTGGTTTGTCAGAAGCAGTATCGTATTCCAGGTGGTCATGAGGAGATTAGTACCACTATTCAGGAGTTGGTGGATGCAGGTGTTATAGCCCCAGTTACTTCTGCTTGGAATAATCCTGTTTGGCCTGTACGTAAGAGTGATAATTCTTGGCGTATGACTGTTGATTATCGAGAATTGAACAAACACACACCCTCTTTGACCGTTGCAGTACCGGATGTCATTACTCTAATTGAAAGAATCCAAAAACATCCAGGTACATGGTATGCGTCCATTGATATTGCTAATGCTTTCTTTTCGATTCCGATTGCCCCTGAGTGTCAGGAACAGTTCAGTTTTACGTGGAATGGGCGTCAGATGACGTTTAGAAGTCTTCCTCAGGGCTATGTGCATAGTCCTACGATATGTCACCGGCTGGTGGCAGAGCATTTGGCTGAGGTACCGGTTCATCCACAAATTCAGATGTGTCATTATATTGATGATGTTTTGATCCAAGGCGAAACACAAGAGGAAGTTCAGACCCAATTGGACAGAGTCATTGAGTGCCTGCGTGAGAAAGGTTGGGAAATCAATCCGGATAAATTACAAGGCCCGTCCCAGGCTGTAAAATTTTTGGGTATTAATTGGCATGAAGGGCACCGTGAAGTGATCCCTCAGGTTAAACAGAAAATTCTTGATATTGCAGTTCCGAGGAATAGGAAAGAAGCCCAAAGCTTCATTGGTTTATTTGGTTTTTGGCGTCAGCATATTCCTCATTTGAGTCAAATATTGGCCCCCTTGTACCGTGTCACTCGTAAAAAGAATGCATTTGAATGGGATAAACCACAGCAAGATGCGTTCAACCTAGCAAAAGAGGCAATTCCACATGCTTTGGATTTATGGCCCGTACGTGATGGTGAGGTGGATTTGAATGTGTCTGTACAGGGCCTTTATGCGAATTGGAGTTTGTGGCAGAAGCAAGGCAGGAGTAGAGTGCCGTTGGGTTTCTGGACCAAAAAGTTACCTGATGCTGGTGAGCGTTATACACCTTTTGAGAAACAGTTACTTGCATGTTATTGGGCTCTGGTGGATACCGAGCAACTGACTTTGGGTCATGATATAGTTTTGCGACCTGAAATTCCTATCATGCAGTGGGTTATGAGTTCGCCGAAAACTCACCGAATTGGACATGCTCAAGAGGCGAGTGTGATTAAATGGAAATGGTATATACAAGACAGGGCACGTGTGGGACAGAAAGGAGTTGCATCTTTACATGAGCAGGTGGCGCGAGCGCCATCGACTGAGACTGAGAGTGAATGTTCCGTACCTTTAGTACAGGAGTCTCCTGTCAAGTGGGGTAGACCTTTTGATGATTTGTCCGCAGAGGACAGAAACCATGTCTGGTTTACGGATGGTTCAGCACGGTTCATAGGGACGAAACGGCACTGGAAAGCGGTGTCCTATAATCCGATCACACAAAAACTGCTGAGCACAACTGGTGAAGGTAAGAGCAGTCAATTTGCTGAACTTTATGCTGTTTATCAAGTTCTGAAACAAGAGTTACCTGGCACATGTCATATTTTCACCGATTCTTGGTCTACTGCCAATGGACTGGCAGTTTGGTTACCGACTTGGCATTCCCATAATTGGGAATTGCATTCAAAACAATTGTGGGGAAAAGAATTATGGCAGGAGATTTGGGAGATGCTCCCACAGAGTACTGTTACAATCTTCCATGTGGATGCTCACACCCCGATAGATTCTCTTGACAAATTTTTTCATAACATTGCAGATGAGAAATCTAAAATTGCTGAGGCAGTGGTGGACAGGCAAGATTCTGATATTGCGGGATTGGCGAAATGGGCCCACCAGAAGGCAGGACATTTTGGAGAGAAAGCCACTAGCAGGTGGGCTGCTGATCGAGGAATTTATATTCCCCTAGACTTGATCAAGAATGTTATTTTACATTGTCCCATTTGTCAGCATATCAGACAGCGCAAAGTGCCCCAAATTGTTAAAGGTCATTTACATCGCGGGAAACTGCCCGCTCAAATTTGGCAGATTGATTACATCGGTCCACTTCCCATGAGTAGGAATTGTCAATATGTTTGCACTATTGTTGATACATACAGTGGCCTGTTGGTAGCCCTTCCCTGTAAGCAAGCTACCCAATTGAATACCATTAAAACATTGGAATTGATTATGATGTATTATGGTGTGCCATTCCAAATTCAATCTGATAATGCATCTCATTTTCGTGGAAGATTGGTACAGTAATTCTGTGTGGAAAACAATATTGACTGGGTATTTCATATCCCATACTATCCGCAGGCCTCGGGTCTTGTGGAGAGATTGAATGGTCTGCTGAAGGAGCAGCTGCGTAAATTGACAGATGACAAATATAAGAATTGGCGAGACTTTTTGCCCCAAGCGCTATTAATTTTGAATAATCGTCCTTTTCTAAATGCTGAATCTCCACTTATGCGTTTGTTCCCTCCGAATGTTAATGCTCAGCCAAATGAAATCAGAGAGACTGTGATGTACTGGGAAATTACTCCCGGAGCTTTGGCTCCATGTAGAGCGACCCCAGGGTCGGCAGGTTTAGACTTGCATGCCATGGATGACACCGTTATAAAAGGTAAAGATCGGGTCATCATCGCGACCGGTGTTGGTGTTCATATACCACCCGGGAATTTTGGATTAATCGCCCCTAGATCGGGGCTGGCTGTAAAAGGCATTCAGGTGCTTGGAGGGGTCATTGACCGTGATTATCAGGGAGAGATTAAGGTGCTCCTGCTGAATAGCAGTGAGGCTGACTTGCTGATCCATCGAACTGACCGAGTGGCTCAATTACTCATAATGCCTGTCTTCAGTGGTGGGATGGTAAAAGGCACTGCCCCAACTTTGCTAACTGTACGAGGCCAGAAAGGTTTTGGCTCCACAGATAACCCTGGGGCCAGGGTTTGGGTGCAGTCGCCTAAGAATCCCCCTGAACAAGCAGAGGTCATCGCCACCGGTCATGACAACACCATTTTAGTTATGAGACCAGGGAAAGATAGCTGGGAAGCGGTCCCGGCTGACAAATGTTACTTACGAGAATGAATAATGCCTGTATTTGATTCTCTTTCAGATCATTCTTTGGACTGTTGCTGCAGGATGTGTCGTCGTCGGACTATTTTCGGGTTGGTTCGACGAGAGAGGAGGAATCCCGTCAACCCGGGATGAGCTACGCACCCGAGTGTCGCGTTCCCTCGCTGCGTGGGATTCGTCATCGAACTTTTGGACCTTACTGGCGAAAAGGGTGACCGATGCCCCTCACTTTTGTTTGACGCCGATGAGATCTGTACACGACATCTTAGCGACCTGTCTGGTTGCTGTCCCTGCTTCGCTGGAAACTTTGACTAATATTTTCAACATTTCAAAGGCTCGCCCCAATGTTCTTCTGGGCGATTTTGCCACCCATGCGTATTGCCCCTTATGTACTGAACTACCAGACCAGATACCCCCCCGTCCAGTCCCAAATAGTTACCTATAATATCACACAAGGAGATATGTGTTTTTTCCTTACGTGTAATCCTAGTGCAATTTCTGAATGTCTGCGTCTAAAATTGAAAGGTGCTACTTCCTTTACCCTTCATGAGCGAACTTTGTGCTTTCAAAGGACACCGAAAACATGTGCTTCGGTCCAGAACAATATGACTTGCAAGAGTTTGGTAGTTACCCCTAGTCATTATCGCACGATGTTACTACCTGCCGGATGGCTTTTCTCATGTGGTAATACTTCCTGGCCATATGTCCCCGCAAATATTTCTGGTGGCCCTTGTGCCATTACGAGACTCAGTTTACTGATGTTCTCGTCACATCCGAATGCCAATTCTCGTGTGATTCGAGATACAGTGATGTTACAGGAGGATTGTGACTCATCTTTGCATTTATATTCCAAGTCTGAATACCTTAGCCTGGCTATTTCAATTATTGGTGTTCCTGCTTTGGCGGTTTATAATGCTAAATCTATTGAGAAAATGGCCTGCTGGATGGTAAAATCCATTAATCATACTTCTACAGTCCTGTCTGACATGCTGTTAGACGCCCAGGGTGAACGGAGAGCCATCTTGCAAAATCGAGCGGCCATTGATTATCTTTTGCTTAAACATGGACACTATTGTTCTGATTTTGAGGGTCTTTGTTGTTTTAACTTGTCTGATCATACACAATCCATTCGCGCTCACATTGACAAGCTACATGACTTGACGGAGGAAGTTAGAAAACACATTGACCAGGGCTGGTTTGACTGGCTCTTTAATTGGTTACCTGATTTGTATCTGTTACGTCAAATATTAGGAGGTATTCTGATTACCATCGCTATTTTGATTTCTATCTGTTGCTTTATTCAGTGTATTCCTTCACTACTTCAATTTTGCACATTTGGTACTAGACATAGATCAGTTAGCTTTGTCTCATATTATTCTTCCACAGATGTTAGTTCTGTTTAATGAATGTATAATAGACTGAAGTCAAGGGTGAAATGTACTGCTCGATTTTCCCGGCCCTATTGTGTTGACGGGTGATTAGGGTGACTTCAGTCTCTTACCATTCAAGCCTAAGGGTTAGAGTAGTGAATGAAGTCTATTTACTAGGCACTTCGACATGATCCTGTGTTCTTCCCCATAGATTAGGGCTTGCACACATATCCTAGGGGATAGATTCGTTAGTATTAGGGATAACCTGCCCTGTAGTGAGGGTATTTCATGGAGCCGTGCTGAATTCAGGCCTGGTAGGCCTCAAACGGGAGAGACTCCATCTTTCTTTCTGCTCCGGCAGCTTGAGATGCTTCTAGGTTAAAGGGGATGTTTTAGTTATGAGGTGTTATTCGCTTGGAGAGAACCGGTTCAGACCGGCCCTTATCGAAGGATTGTATTTTTCTTCATGCCGAAGACACTACATCAAGCCGGCCGGCTGGGAAAGTGTCCTTGGTACGGGGAGGTACAAGAATTTGGTGGGCGGCAGGTTACGGGCCGGAATTTTCCATGAGGAAATGCACCTCTATATTAGTGAAAGTCTGAGGCAGTTACGTGGCACTTACTTCAGTCCGTAGGCGGCATCTAACCGTTAGCAGTAAAGCTACTACTTATTCCAGGGAAGACAGATGACAAACTTGAAGGCGGAGAAAAACCGAGAGACAGATACTCTTCTAGCAGAATTGCCAGAGAGGAGAGAGTAGCCGATGAGGAAGAGGTCCCAGTGACTCGGAGAAGGGAGCCGTGACTACGGAGGTGTGACCTCCAGGCGAGCCGAGGCACAGACAAGAAGGGAACCTAGATGACCATTGAGTGCAGGCTACACACGACTAAGGTGATGTCGACCCCTTTCTTATTAGAGTGTACAACCTAATCTTTCACTTTTCTTTGCAGGTTATGTGTTACACAGTAATGTTATGTGATTGCGTATATAATGAATAATAAAGTATCCAGTTTGTAGTGAATCAACATGTGCTGCGTGTTCTTGTATAAGAGGGTAGCCTATTCTTTTAGTCAGCTGTGACTTGACATGAACAGATGTTAACCCTGATCAGGTAAGTGGTAACTGAATAAGGGAGAGAGGAGCCCCTCGAACCAGAGAACAGGTTGTGCTCAAACTGGCAGTTCTTGTGTGATCTGATAAATAGTAAAACTGATTCCCCTGTTGTATGTTATGGTAATCATAGGATGAACTTGTACTGAGGCTGCCGTCTGGGTAGGAAGTCCTGGGTCCGTCTGGGACCGCGAGGCTAAGGCTGCCGTCTGGGTAGGAAGTCCTGGGTCCGTCTGGGACCGCGAGGCTAAGGCTGCCGCCTGGGTAGGAAGTCCTGGGTCCGTCTGGGACCGCGAGGCTGAGGCTGCCGTCTGGGTAGGAAGTCCTGGGTCCGTCTGGGACCGCGAGGCTAAGGCTGCCGTCTGGGTAGGAAGTCCTGGGTCCGTCTGGGACCGCGAGGCTGAGGCTGCCGTCTGGGTAGGAAGTCCTGGGTCCGTCTGGGACCGCGAGGCTGAGGCTGCCGTCTGGGTAGGAAGTCCTGGGTCCGTCTGGGACCGCGAGGCTAAGGCTGCCGTCTGGGTAGGAAGTCCTGGGTCCGTCTGGGATCGCGAGGCCGCCACTTGTATTATAAGAGGTCTAGATACATTTATATATATATATATATATATATAGTAGGAATTCCCTGTCCTTAGGTGGTATATATATATATATCAGTGGTTACTTGTTGTGAATAGGCCCTAGGGAGAGGGTAACGTTCTGGCTGGGTTAGAGAGGCTCTGATGAGCGGGTTCTATCTGATCCGAAAACCCAAGCAGAACAGTAGAGTAGTGGAGATTCGACACTACTCTTCGCAATAGGTCGACATGTTTCAGCCCCTGGGATCTATACAAGGATCTGGGCTTTCTTCAGGACCGGGTGAAAGATAAAGCTACTGCTGTGGTGTGCTCAAATAAACAAAATAATAGTAATAATACTACACCGATAATCAAGGTGTTCAGTATTTATTGGGTCCATCTGAGGGAGATAAAAAAACAACAACTCCCCTGGTCAGAAAGGGTCACTTCAGGGTAGCTGCAGATATATTATCAACACCTAGCATAATAGATTCTGGTCCTACGACTAGCAGTACTATGAACGATGAATGGACTAAACTTCTAGACCTTAAACGATCACACTCTAGCACCTACATTCATGGGGCAATCATGACCGAATATTTGAGAGCAGACTGTGCACCAACGGGCCTGATTGTAACTATTGCCCCTAGACTATTCCTTGAAGATAAGACTTTCCTGAAAGACTGGTCCCTCATTGCCTGGCACTGCACGAGGGATTGGCTTATCTTAATTATCACTACAGCCAAAAGAATAGCAGACTCAATATTAGTTGAAATTCAGATCCTTGAATCACAAATCAAATCTGCTATAGTCACAACGGTCTACAATAAGCAGGCCAAAGAAACAGACAAAACTAACAAAGACTACAGAGATGCAGTCTTAACTAGCAAGATCACCAAATTTAAGAAAGACTTGGCCAAATTCTCTCTTGAGAGGGTTTACCCGTACACCAGCGAGTCCTACAAACCTCCACAGTTTAACCAAAGAGGTAAACGCTATGGCTCTAATTACTCAACCTCTGCCAGTGAAGATGGTTCATCTGATTCCGATACGACCAACTATGACAATCAGGGAGGCAGATACCAAGGTAGACGCAATAGAGGTCCAAGGAGAGGCAGAGGTTCTTTTTACGGGCCGGCACCCCTACAATGGTGGCCCCCGGGACCCTTTGGTTACCAACAACTGCCTTTTCAACAACCCATGTTCCCCTTCCAACCATACAATAACACAATGCCCAACCAGCCTTTTTTAGGGCAAGGCCAAAACAGATCGAGAGGACGCAGAAGAAATCAACAGGCCAATGTTCACTGGAGCCCCCCACCGGCCTCAAGGACACGGAGCAATCTGAAAACACCAACGGGACTAGGGACGAGCAGCGATCCTCAATAGTTGTGAATCTCAGTCAACGGGAGCTGACTGAGATCGAATATTCAGCATTGGAGAAAGGATTGGGCTTTGTTCCCACTGCCAGAGGTGATCCTTTCACTATAAGACAAGAATTGGCAGGTTTTTTCCGCAAAATTAGACTACAGGCCTTCTTCAAAGGCCACCCTGAACCAAGGGATGACGCTAACACCAACACTGGGCTCAGACTAAAGTCCACCTTTAATCCATCTAACCAGATGACTCCACCGGAGATTATCGCTTTTGAGAAAGCGGTCCTACATGACACAGAAACCATCATGAATACCAACACGAGACAATTTCAGAACCTCCCCAGAGCGGAACGGATGGCTTTACAGACATTAGCCAAAGAGGATTGCATCGTTATCAAACCCGCAGACAAAGGCGGAGCAACTGTCATCCATGACACTGAAGTCTATAATAGAGAATGTATACGCCAGCTTGAAGACAGACGATATTACCGTCCCCTCAAGATGGATCCCACGAAAAGGCTCACTACCACCATCAAGGACCTTGTCAACGAAGCCAAGGAAACTGGATGGATAACCAACCATGAGGCCACCTACCTGGTTACAGAACATCCGGTTACACCGTACTTTTACGTGTTACCCAAAATACACAAAGTAAGAATACCACCGCCCGGTAGACCCATTATTTCCGGGATAGGCTCCCAACTTGAACCCCTATCCACCTTTGTTGATGTGTTTCTCAAACCTATCGTACAGAAGATGCCAACATTTGTGCAAGACACTAAGGATCTACTACGCCTACTACAAAATATGCCGTTCAACCAAGAAGAAGAACTCTTGGTGTCTTTTGATGTAGAGTCGCTATACATGTGCATCCCTCAAGACAAGACACTGACTACCATCAGGTCTCTGCTAGAGGGCGAGCATCTAGACTCCATCACTCCGTTGGATTTTATCATGTCTTGTGCAACTATTGCAATGAAGGAGAATTTCTTCAAATTCGAAGATGGGTTGTTCCTACAAATATCAGGTACATCTATGGGCAGTGTTTTCGCCCCTAGCCTGGCGAACCTCTATGTACACCGGTTCGAACAAACTGAAGTGCTTCATCCAACTAATCCCTACAGAGATCACATAATAGTATGGAAGAGGTACATCGACGATATTTTTGTGGTCTGGCGAGGGACACCCGAGACCGTCGTGGATTTTCATAGCTGGCTGAATACAAGAAATGAATTTCTGCGCTTAACCTATGAGTTCTCACACACCAGTCTTCCATTCCTAGATGTGAGAATCTATCCTGATAATGGGATTTTGTCTACTGAACTGTACCGCAAGCCCATGGCAAGGAACTCACTATTGTCCTACCACATCTTTCATCCCAAAGCCCTTCGGGATAATCTGCCCTTTGGACAATTCTTACGTGTGAGGCGCAACTGCTCTAGTGTGGAGAAATATGAAGAACACGCTAGATCACTGTCCACACAACTGAAAGACAGGCAATATCCCCACAGCATCATACGCAAATGCAGGAAGAGAGCACTCAACAATCACAGAGAAGGGGAGGAGCCAAGATGGCGACCGGGACGGCAGCGTAGATTCCCGGCTCCGTGAACCTCCGCATCCCGCACGGCTATCCTGCATGAGATCCTTACTCTGATCCTTACTCTGCGCTACGAAATCGTGTTCGTGAACGAAAGTGGCAACCGATCATGTGACTCCGAGGTTTCTGACTGCCGTACAACCGGAGAAATCAGCGGTTGAACTTTGCGGCCCGTGCGGTCCCGAAGCCGGGACCTCGAGTGGACGCCTTGGCCGGGTGGCAGTTGAACAACAGCGGCCTGTGGTGACTGGGTGGAGTCGGTCCACCGAAGCGAAGCTCCCCTCGGCCTGTGTTCTGTTGCGGACTGATGACATGCCCGGGTGTACAATTCTCGGATTCTGTGGCGATTGCCCCTGCCTTTGACGTGAGCTGCCCGGACGCCGTCCCTGGCTCGCCCTGATCCTTAAGGGCTGCTCCCGGCCCCAGGATCCCTGTCTTCAGCGACGTGGACCTTGAGGTGTTGTTCCCGGGGTCCTGGCCCCAATACGAATCGGGCCTTCCCAGCGGCCATTTTGTCACGATGCAGCCTACCATCCTCTCCGCTGGGACGCAGCGAGACAGGGGGTGTGTGACTCTCGGGAGTGTGGCGGAGCGATCGGAGGGAGCTGCTCTGGGGTACGGCGACCTCCTGGAGGCCCTTGGTGCCCTTCATTACTCCTTGGCTCATGGCGCCGGGATCCTGGGGGGGAAGCTAGATGATGTGGTGACAGCGTTGGGACGGTGGCGGCATGCTGGTCCACAGGTACACAGTGGCTTTTTACACTGCACACAAGAGGAAGATGTTGCGGCCCCCCCCGCGATTAGTGTACAACCGGACACTCCGGACGATATGCTACCGTGTGGTCGGCTAACTGTGGACTTGATCTGTTCCGGAGGTATTGGACCTGAGCGGAAGGTGGTGGCCTTGTCCCGTGCGCGGTCTCCGGCGGCCCGGGGACAATTCCGGCAACGTGTGTCTCATTTGGCTGATTCAGCCTGTCTGGACCTTGTGTGCAGCGCAGATCCTGGGGCGGCACTGGAAAAGACACCCCTCCAGGAAGCGGTCTGTGCGGATGCTCAGAGACTTCCACCCCACCCGTGTGCGGCGCTTCCCGACTGTTTTTGGACACTCCTGTACCTTGGGACATCGGACATGGTGCTGGGTCGAGGGGCAGGCATGGGCAGAATCGCAAAAAGCGGTCAAGGCTGAGGCCGATCCTTCGGGGGTGGTCACCTAGTAGACAGGCGGACTCATGGTTGCGCGCTCTCGTGGTTATTCGCATAGTAGGTGTATAATGCTCCCCATCCCCCCCCCCCCCCCTTTTTTGATATGTCGACTTGGTGTTGCTAATTGCTTGCTGGGGGGAGATTTCACCGTGCGGGAGGGAGAAGCCGGGGGTATGTTTTTAAGGCCCTCCTCCAGTTTATTATATTCTTTCTGCCCCCCCGTCTGGGGGGGCTCTTTCTCACTCTCTTTTTTCCCTGTCTCTTCTATATTTCGGGTCTAGTTCCAGGGCGACAGGCACACTGCTGGGGGGTGGGGCCATACTCATTCGCAGAGGTGCAGGGTGGGGGGATGGGGGAGGGGACTCTGTAGTCTTTATCTCTTTTTCCATGGCCTCCTCTTTTTTTCTCTGTTCCTTTTTGCTTATTTTTTCTGGGATCAGTGCGATACACTACCCTGATTGTGAATCGTTTGCTCTTCATGTGTGCCACAGTCTCCGGGGGGGTTCGCTGGGCTTTAGGTACGGGGACCTGCAGGCGCAATTATTTTTGATATTTCTCCACATCCGTACTTTCCCGCGCCTGCGCCATTGTTTCAATGTATTGCTGCTTACTGTTTACGTCTCTTATCCTTGCCCCTTCTCGCTGTTGGGAAATTGTTTGGCACCTGATCCTACTGTTTTGTCTTATCATAAAATGAAAAACCCTTTCTCTCCTGGTGTCCTACCTGCGCGGCTCATTGGCCGGACTATATTGGATTGAAGACTTTGCTCTCCGAGGTGCCGCCTGTGTTGACATTTGCTTTTATTACCCTGCTTACTTAGCGGCCGGCCCCGGGGGGTTGTAGGCCCATACGTGTAAATGATTGAAACATCAATAAAGGTTTTTCAAAAAAAAAAAAAAACAATCACAGAGAAGCACTTATTGAGGTAGCACCACCTAGAGAAACACAACAGCGCTTGACATGTGTAAACACATTCTGTGGTTTCTCCAACCAAATCAAGAAAACCATCCTCAAACACTGGCGCATCTTGAACATCGGACCCACATCACTGCCATCGCCACCATTTGCTTTCAAACATATGGGGAACATAAAAGACATGCTGGTGCACACCAGACCCCAGCCCAAACAGACACAGCACCAGTTGTCCTTATGGGGCCTGCCTGCAGTTAAAGGGCATTTCCCATGTGATTATTGTGCCGCGTGCCCACAAACAAAACAGACTACAGAAATTGACATAGGCACCAACAGACCATGGTCTCTCATGAAACACACTAATTGCAATAGTGACAAACTGATCTACATGATCACATGCCCTTGCCTGATGCGGTACATAGGCATGACAACGAGAAAGGTGTAGACAAGAATTCTGGAACATAAAAGCAATGTGAGATGCAAGAAAAGTTCAACTAAGATGACCAATCACTTCATTACACAAGGACACACTGAGAATGACATTAGTTGGGTGGTACTAGAGAAACCAACTATTCCCCCTCATATCAGTGACATTCATCAATTCTTACTGATCAGAGAACAACGATGGGTACACAAACTACGTACTGATGCCAATGGACTGAATGATGACATACCCTGGCTTCTATTGTAGATGTATCATACTACTGATCTGTTACATCACAACATAAGATACAGCACACATGATTTCCAGTGGTTGATTCTCCTCTACCAATGCTTTGTATCCGCACCCTACTCTGAGGCGCACCACTCAATCATTTCCTCAAATTTGCACAAGGTTGTGCTTAATATAACATCTTTTGGAGATGATTCTATTGTAAATCTGTTTCTTGGGCTATGATTAGTGTCTTTGACACTGCACATGCGCAACACTACAGCAGAACCTTTTTTTGATTGTTTCTTTGATCGTTCACACTGTGAACTATCCCCCTTACTCCATCATTGCCATTTAATTTCATTCTATTTAATTTAATTTAATTTATTTTAATTTTTCTTCAGGCTTTGAATAAGTATGTCCTTCACTAAGCATGCTCACTCATCGCGCTATAAATAAGTGTCTCCTTCACTGAGCATGCCCACTCACCGCGCTATGAATAAGTGTCTCATTTACTGAGCATGCTCAGTCATGACAGGGCCTCATTCTTTAAGCCAGGCGATATACTTGGCCACCTCAGGGTCTTGACTGACACAGGTGGGAACAATTCACTGTCTTCCACTCACTATAAGCGCAGAGCTGGCCAGCCGTTCGGTACCTCCGGTCTCAACTCATTGACCGCCCCGGGGTACCGACGGACAGGTAAGCTTTGCGCTTGGAATTTAGATGCTCTCTCCTTACATTAATAGAGCTAACAGTTTCTCTATTTGTTTACCAAAATAATTATTATTTATAAAAAAAAAATCCTTTTTTTCAAATTTTAAAATTACTGAATCCTGTCCTGAGTTCTTCTTTTTATTCCATACTGTAGTTGTGACTAGGTGGGTGGTTGTGTTCATAGTAAACCATATGATCAGAGATCTGTCTGTACACTCTGACATCACACATTTTGTTTATTATAGAGCGGGGCTGAGTTGGATCCAGGTTGAGGTGAGGGTGTCATCCAAACTATTTGGGTAAGTGCGGGACCCATACTTTTGGGGTTAGCATTATTTATGTTTTATAAATATATTACCTGCATTACTAGAACTGTATATATGTAGTGACCCTTTCTGACCAGGGGAGTTGTTGTTTTTTATCTCCCTCAGATGGACCCAATAAATACTGAACACCTGGATTATCGGTGTAGTATTATTACTATTATTTTGTTTAATTTGAGCACACCACAGCAGTAGCTTTATCTTTCACCCGGTCCTGAAGAAAGCCCAGATCCTTGTATAGATCCCTGGGGCTGAAACATGTCGACCTATTGCGAAGAGTAGTGTCGAATCTCCACTACTCTACCTTATGCACTTTTTAAATCCTGACAGTGAAACCTACACAGTAAAGCCTTTTTTGGTATTCACTAGCCAGTTTTAACTTCACCACTAGTTTTCTCACCACTAGTTTTCTCACCACTGATTCTCTAGCACTGCTCTCTTTTACCTCACTCACAGTATAAGGAACACTACTCCTTGTACATACAGCCTCATCCTCGCTAAACAAAATCCCTGGACTCCTCCCTCTTATTGAGGGGGTTGTAGCCCCCTTTGGAACTAGGTTTTTGCACTGGAGGAACGAACCCGATGATGAAGCATGTCACCTCTTGGTGAGTGAGGGCTCCAGTCCTCGTTCGGGATTATCCCTGTGGGGATTCAATTCACCTGCCTTGGTCTTTTGTGTTCACTACCTTCTTAGACCCGAGATGACCTCTGTGTTTACTTAGAATATGGGGAATCTTCATCTTGCTGGTCTATAAACTTTTTCCCTTTGACCCCCCAATTCCTGTTGTTTATATGCAGTTTGATTGCCAGTTTCAGTTGGCATATTATACTGCTTACCACCCATACTGTGACTCACATACCTATTGACAAAAGCATAGAGGCACTCACCCACCCAGTCAGACTGAGATAGAAGCACTTACACATTCAGTCATCATCAATAATCTTTATTTGACCACATTAATGGCTATGAAAGCACAGTAAATAAATGCAATCTTCACAGTCACAGCAGAAATAAAAACATGCAATCACTTAAAAATCCTAAAAACACAGCAAAATGAAACACCACAATTTATAATTTAAGACCCATAATTCTTCCTTAACTTTATATCAGCGATAATATTGTTTTTTTTCTTTTCAAAAACCTTAATTAAACATTAAGGCATGTTACATGTTACAAATTCATTAAATTGACAGATAAGATTGACATTGCTACATGCATTGAATCAATGTGCAACCCGGCCCGTTGAAGCAGAAGGAAGATGTAAAGCCAAAGCGATGGTGTTGTGTAAAGGTAAATTTCTAGGCTCAAGGGGTCAGTCTATTTGGGGCCAGTTGTCATGATCAGTGGATCAGCAGGGTGGGAGTCGTCTGTGTGGTCATCAGGATTTGCCAGGCAGTGAAGGTGGGAGATGAGGGGGCCTCATATATCAGGAGGTCTGTTTGCCACAGGCATCAAATCCCAGATTTCCCCCAAGATCAATTGACAGTGGGCAGCGTCGGCCGGCCGACCAGCTTTTAATAAGCAGCGCTGGCCTGCGGCCCCAGTGAATTGCCACCCGGCATCTGGCCAGCACTAGCAGCATGGCGGTGAGCTTGCGGTTGGGGTCTGAGATGTCTTTGACGTGACCCAGCAAGCACAGGAGGGGGTCGGGAACAATACCCTCCGTGGTGATGTCGCTAATTGCAGAGCACACCTCCACCCAGAACCTAGAGACCCTGGGGCACAGCCATGCCAGGTGCATGAAGTCGGCACTAGGGGATGAGCAGCGCGTGCATCTATCGTTGTCTAGTAGTGGTAAAGTCGATGTAGGTATTTGAAGTGAATGAGCTTTAGTCGGTAATTTGGGGAAAGACGCTTGGCCTAGCTGCAGCAGTACTGCCAGTGCGCGGGGGAAAGGCCATTGTCCAAGTCCGCATCCCAAGCAACACGAGCGCGTTCCGCGTCCCTTGGAGAGGCGGCCAGCGTCAATGCGTACAATCTTGTAACAAGCTTACGCGGGGAAATGGAGGATTGAATATATTCAAGTGCGGCGCCAGGCTGGGGGGCGAGTGGGAATGTCGCATGAATGGCTTTGCATGTGGCCCAGATCTGATAATAAAGCAATTTGTCGAGTGGTGCGGCATCCTCAGGAATAGTAAAGCAGTTGTTATTGGGGTAGAGATCTGCATTAGTTCGGGCACCCAGGGCAGCAGCCCAGCTAACCATGCTAGCTGTCTGCGGTGGAGGGAATGAAGAGTTATTAGCGAGCTGCATGGAGGGTGCGAAAAGGTCCTTAGTGCAAGTGAACCGATGAATCCCGTCCCAGGCCCGGCGCACACATTCCACAGTGTCTCCCTCATTGCGGCAAAGACAGTGCGGTTTGCAGTGGCCAGGGTGAGGCCAGGTCTGTTTTGACCGCTACGTGGAGCTGAAAAGGCATTGGGTGGATCCAGAAGTGGAGAAAGCTAGCTTGGGCACACATTGTATAGAGCTTAAAGTCGGTGCACCCATACCACCACAGGCCAGTGGCAGTGTCAGGAGCTCATAGGCGATGCGAGGCTGGCGTCCAGCCCAGATCAATGTAATGATGGCTGACCATAACTTTTTAAAGAATTGTGATGAGAGTGGTATAGGGATGTTTAGGAATAAGTATAGAAATTTCGGGAGCACAACCATCTTCGCGATTGCGATACACCTGGCGAGTGAGAGGGGGAGTTTGTGCCTAGATTGTATTCTGGTTTCGAGCCAATCCAGGGTCCTACCGAAGTTAGACCTCCATAGCTCGTCCACATCCCTGCTCAGCTAGATGCCCAAGTATTTAGTAGGACCCGACTCCCAGATAAACGGATAGTCAGTCGAGAACAGATTGCTCCAGTTAACATGAACACCAGAGAGGCAGCCAAAACAGATCACCTCCCTCGTCATGGGGGCCAGGTTCTCTTGCGATGTAAATCGTGGCATCGTCAGTGTACATGGAGGTCACTAGGGCACGAGACGAGAATCCGATGCACCGGTTCATGTGAAGCTGATGCAAGCGCGCCGCCAGTGGCTCCATTGCAATGGCAAATAACATAGGGGATAGGGGACATCCCTGCCGGGTGCCTCTAGTAATCGGTATAGGGTCGGTGACTAGCCCATTAATCCTGATACGCGCTGTTGGGAGTGTGTATAGAAGTTGAATCTTCTGTACAAAGCCCAGGCTGAAACACAGTCTAGGAAGGAGATAGAATAGAAAGGGCCACTCGAGCGTATCAAAGGCCTTGGTGGCGTACAAGAGGGTGGCCATTGCAGGCAAAGCGGGGTTGATTTGGTGGATAACCGAAAAAATAGTATGCAGATTATGCAAGGTGGCACGGCCAGGGATAAACCTTGATTGATCAGGACGGGCTATTAGCGTCATAAGGGGAAAAGACGGTTGGCCAGCAATTTTGCATAGATTTTGTTATCGGTATAGATTAATGATAGGGGACAGTAGAGTCGCAGCATTCAGGGGAAATATCTGGCTTAAGGAGAAGAGAGATCATAGCCTCGCGAAGGGAGGGGGGAAGCCTGCCCAATTTTAGAAATTCGTTGTACATTTCGGCCAGGTGGGGAACGAGAAGGGGTGCGTACTCCTTATAAAACGCTGGGGTGAGCCCGTCGGATCTGGGGGCTTTATCACCCGGAAGGCCGTCTATAACCTTAGTGATCTCTTTGGGGGTGAATAACTCATCCAGGTATTCGCGGTGTCCGTTGCTGAGCCATAAGAGCTCAATCGAATCAAAGTACTGATCTAGGATTTCCCGGGATGCGGGGACGCCTGCTGTATATAGCTGGCCATAAAATGCGGAAATCCTGGCGATAATGTCAGTTGGGGAGGTGGTTCTACCAGCAACCTCGTCGCTAAGGGCAGTAATGTAAAAGGAGTCCTGCCACAGCGATCACCCTCTCCGTAATGGCGGGCATGTGCCTTCCTGCCAAGGAAAGCAACCTCTATGTCAGCTTCCTCATGGAACTCAGAAAGTTTAGCGCGGATGGAGGCTAGGGTGGCGGGATTGGGGTCCTGAGAGTGTTGCAAGTCTAGCGCTTTGATGTCCCTCTCCAGGCACTCCAAGATGCCTCTAATGGACTTTAGGACCCCTGCCTGTTTAGCAATGCACTCCCCCCGAATCATGGCATTAAAGGCTTTCCAGAGCGTTGAAGATGACTCCAGAGAGCCAATGTTGTGCTCAAAATAATCTGTGATGGCACCTCGAATCTCTTCACGGAACACAGAGTCTCAGAGCGAGTTTGGAGGCAGGCATCACGAGAACATGCGACGAAGGGTGTGTGGGAATCGCAGGTGCACCGGGCCGTGATCCGAGAGTGTGTGAGTAAAATGGTCTGCAGTGGGGGACCAAGATGCCACGTCATGAGTAGTGAGTCATACATCGATGCGAGACCAGGTGCCGCGCAAGCTGGAGGAACAGGTGCCTTCGCGTGTCTAAGTGTGCGTGTAGCGCCAGATGTCTACAAGAGAGTTGTCAGTCATTATGTAGTGTAGTGTGGCCGTGGCCTGAGGGTGTGAGACACGGTCCCGGTCAAGGGCAAGTGTAGGCGCAACGTTAAAGTCACCGCCCCAAATAAGAGAGTGGGGTCCCAGAGAGTAATATGCCAGATATGAGTGAAGAAGCTGGGGTCGCCAATGTTGGGACCGTATATTGAGGCAAGTATCAATGGGTGGTTGTAGAGGGTGCCAGCTAGGATCACGTAGCGTCCGTCAACATCAATAAAGGAGTGAGTGCCATGCCATGGGAGACCCATTCGGAAGAGGATAGCAACGCCGCATGTGTAATAAGAGTAAAGTGATGTAGGGGTCCCCCCAGTGACGGGAGCACAGCCTGGTTGGGGTGGCTGGAAGGAGGTGCAATTCCTGGAGAAAACAAACATCCACATTGCCATCCTTTAGGCCCCGAATATTCCATGTTAAAAAGGTGGTGTCAGCCATGCAACCGCCAGGGAGGAGAGGTGTTGTAGCGTTTGCGATCAAAGGGCCGGTGCAAAGAGTCAGCGTCAAGAACTTAGAGACAGTGTGTGATGGATGTGAGCAGGAACATGCCAAGAACAATACAAAATGACAACGGAACAATTTCCCAGAGTTCCAAACCCAAAACTTCCCGCTTCCCACTCCAATCCCCCAATTAGGTTGAGCGGCAGAACCCCCCCCCCCCCCACCCACCCTGGGAACCCAATTTGTAAGGGGGAAGCTAGAGGTGGTAATTATCCCTTCGGGGTAAGAGGGCTCAACCAATCCTCTCTTGTCATGTAGACAAGGTGGCCAAGCGTTGCAATCCTCAGAGGGAGGCAGGCGTAAGATAACACATGTAGCCATGTGCAGGCATCTAGCAATAGTAGAAGAGAGCAGGACATACAGAGATGGCTTTGGGACCCAAAGGAGCTAAAAGGAACATTTGCAGGGTAAAATATGGTCAGGCGCTGCGTAGAGAAGCAATAAACGGCAAAAACAAGGAATAAGGTGCAGCAGTTATTATAGCAAGCAGGATATACGAGGCATATGCCAAGTGCCAGGCGTAACCTTGAAAAAGGGCCAGGTGGCAACAAGATCAGTCATTGTCACTTAGATGGTTGCCTTCAGGGAGGGTGCAGCGGTTTCGCGGGGAAGACTTTTGTAGCTGTTGGCAACGTTGATGGTGGCCTTTGGATCGGTGAAGTATTTTGTTTTTTCCCCTGAGTCGATGCACAGCCTTGAGGGATACAGCATAGCATAGGTGATGTGGAGCTGCTGTAGGATACGCTTATTAAGGAGAAAGTCCCTGTGGGCAGCTTGGACAGATAGGGTGAAGTGCGGGTAGAAGGATAGGAGGTTGTCCTGATGATTGATCTCCCCCATCTCCCGGGCCCTGCGGAGGATGGAGTCAAGGTCGTGCTAGTTCAGCAGGTGAGCAATGATGGGACGTGCAGGGGCCCTGGGGTGGGGACTCGGACCAAGAGATCTGTGAGCCCGCTCAATGATGAAGTGGTCAGAAAGGACAGGGCTGAAAAGGTCGCGCAACAGGGACTCAAGATAGTCTTCCATCCTTTCAGTTGCAGTAGATTCCGTCAGGCCAACAAGTCGAATATTATTCCGTCAGGAGTGCACCTCTAAGTCCTTGTTTTTGGTGAATATGAGTTCAAGAATTTTGTCCTTCTTAAGGAGCTTCTGTGCGTCCTCAGCACTGGCATCCTCCGCATCCGAAACTCTAGACTTAAGCTGGGTAATGCGGGTGTCGTGGGTGTCCACCCTCTGTTTGACCTGGTCCAAGCGTGACGTGAGATGGTCTATCTTGGCATCAATGGATTTTAAACTTGATTGCACCTCTAGAAGAATGGTGTGGAGGCTGTTGTCTCGCTTTGCGGAAGGATTGGTCTGTGTGGATTGCTCTCTGGTGTCAGAGGGGGGTCACCCTCTTGCCCGCCACCTGTCCCGCAAAGTTGATCTTGGGCTGTCGCGCATCCGTTTCCCCCATGTTGGACTCTGGGTGCGGCAGGAGAAGGGGCCGTCAAAAGATGCCGGTGCGCAGTCGGTCAAGGCCCAGAGCCAAAGGGCAAAGCAAATCAATTGCGGCTCCAGGGGGAGCCATGTAGCAGTTCTGAACAGGGCGGAGCGTGCCGTAGGTAGGCGTGAGGAGAATGGAGGCTGGCAGGCGAGGTGCGGCGAGTGCCGGTGGGGAGCCAAGGAGTGTTGCTAGACCAGACAGTTGCGGCCGTTCAGGTGTGCCACCACCCGGTGCGTCACCGGCAATGCACTCAACAGGGAGAAGCAAGGAGGGTAGAGACCAGGTCCAAAGGCAACCAGCGTGAGAGCTGAGGGTGAGCAGGTAGGAGAAGGTGGGCAGGTGGCCAAGGGACTGTTCACCAGTGCTGACGGGCTGCAACAATAGCCATTCCCCAAGGGCAAGATTGTCTCCTTGTGGGGAAAGATGGCCGCCGGCGTTATTGGTGTTTGGCCCTCAATTCAAATAGCAGTCAGGGGGAGCGATCCACCTTAAGGGAGCGGAAGCATACACCGGGCAGCCAGCGGAAGGGAGCACAGGTCACACCAGATCGCACCTGAGATGCGCAATGCTCCGATCTGGCGCCGCCCCTGCTCCTCAGTCAAGGCCGTTCTCAGCGCGTGAGCGCCGCGATGATACAGCTGCAGGCAGGTCCGGGTGCGCTGCAGGGCCCAGGCAGAGAGGCAGATGAGGCCGCCCCCTCGCTGGTAGCTGTGGCCTCAACAGGCCTGGGCAGGGCAGGGCAGGCAGGCGAACCTGAATCAGGCAGGCATCTGGGCAGGGCCGCCATTGGGCCCGAGGTGGCTCCGGTCACGGAGACAGGATTGTTGCAGCCAGCCAGCCAGCGAGCTTCAGCCGCCCCCTGAAGGCAGTTTGTCCACCACCGCAGGAGGGCACCAGGCGCCAGGCCGGGCCGGCCTCCGAGATAGTGAGAGGCCCCACTCTTCCCCTGCGGTACCCCAGGCAACCGCAGACGAGGGGATCTCCAAGGTAGAAGCGGCACCAGGCAGGACTCGGGGCAGCCACCAGGGGCACTCCCAGGCAGCAACAGCTAGGGAGGCCACAGCAGATCGGGCCCAGCTGGCCAATATGGCGGATCTTTGGCGCAAGCTCGAGCGGGGAGTCAGAGCACATGAATGTTGCGGCAGAAAGTTCTTTTTTGGCTCCCCGTGGTAATGATTAACGGTGCCTGCAGTGGTGGTGGGAGGCCAAGAATCTCCCTCTGATGGGGGATGATGACGGATTTATCTGGCTCGGCTGGCAGAGCTCGCTCAGCGCCAGCCATCTTGCTGCTGGCGAGACCACACCCCCAGTGATAATATAGTTAAGTACCGAAAACCATATTTTGGTGTAGCTAAAGATTGTAGGTGTCCCAGATCTTCTTTTTGTGATGTAAAGTTCTTGAGCAAAAGAAATGGACGTAAAAACAGAGCTCTTAGCGAACGGTACAAAGTGCAAAATAGCATAAAGTGCACTGCAGATTGGGGGGAAGTGGCATCACATGGGCAACGAGAAGGAAAGGCAACCCAGGAACCAGCCAAAGGGAAAGCAATTTCATGATGAACCATATTTTATCTTAACCTTGTCAGATAAAATCTGTGATGAAGACGGGCCGGTGCTGGGGAGGGACTGGCAGGCCTATGTACGAATCGGAGGCCGAAGTTTGCGGGGGGCAATGGCATAGGTTAGTGGCGGGTGGGGGCAGAGAGTGGGCAGGGCTGCCACTGCATGACCTAATACAGCATGCACAACACTTGAAAACCAGAGTTTATCTAATACATCTGTAATCTACATATACTTCTTATTTTCTTTATGCATCCATATACCTTCCATGTACTTTGATCTATATATTTATTACTTTTCTCCTAAAAAAGCATATTCAATGCACTACCCTATTTCTCATCCTGTACTTCTACCAATATCTTTAATCTACATATAACTACCTCCTTTATGAATCTTTATAGTTTCCATGTACTTACGGATCTATATATTTATTACCTATTTCTCACCCTATCCCTCTATCAATATATCCTCTACATCCACTCCCATTTATCCCAAACCCCACACCACTAATATGATCCCCAAAATACCCCTTTCTAGACTCTCCCCTACTCTACCCCTCCTTGCATCATCTGACTCTTTTACTATACCGATCCCCTAAAAACAACCCTTTCTAAACTCTTCCCTCTGACTTTTCCCCTCCACATCCCTTTTTACTCATCCCAAGCCTCCTCCTACTGTTCTGACCTCCAAAACATAAATAAAGTCTAAATCCTTCACTCATCGATCCCTCCACTATCCTTTTCAATCAAAATAACAGACTAACATGTCCACATCTCAAAATTTCATATTTCACTATTCTAATTCACCATTAATCCTTTATGGGTTCAAGAGTAGCGTGCTACTCGCCCAAAAAGTGCTTCAACACCCCATCAGGGTTAATAAGCGCTATATAAATGCTAACTTTTTTCTCTCTTCTATCCCTCCGCTATCCTTCTCACTCCAAATAACTGACTAATATCCACCACTCAAATTACTTTCATATTTCACTATACTAATTCACCACTAATCCTTTATGGGTTTCCGGAGTAGCGTGCTACTTGCCACAAAAGTGCTTCAACACCCCATCAGCGATAACAAGCGCTATATAAATATAAACCTTTTTTTACTGTTCTATCCTTCCGAATCCAAATGACTAACTAACCTATCCACCACTCAAATTACTTTCATATTTCACTATACTAATTCAACACTAATCCATTATGGGTCCCAGTGTAGCGTGCTACTCGCCGAAAAAGTGCTGTGACGCCTCGTCAGGGGTAGTAAGGGCTATATAAATGCAATCACAATACAGTACAATACGCCAGGTTAAATAAGATGTAATACCTGGAGCATTAAAATTTTGCATATAGCTTTCAATTCTGATCTCCTCCCTGTATGAAGCAACGGTCTTTTTATTCCTATCTTTAGTTTGAGGGTCAAAACCTTCGGGAGAGTCAAAAGGGCACAGAAACCTAGATTGTAGAAGCTGTTTTAACATAAGCCAATCATGGAATTGCAGTCATGTTGTTGAGATTTAAGCAATCCTTCAAAATCGCCCTCAGAAGACCGCATTACGTGTGCTCATTAACGTCACCCATAGTAGTAAAGGAGCTATACCAACAAAATCCTCCAAAAATCCCATTTCCCCTAAGTATGTGATAAAACTTGGGCCAGTTTTGGGTATCACTAGCAGTCTACACCATTTTTTTTTTCTACTGCCTGTAACTTACCTGGAGCAGCACATTCCCACACTCCAGCACCATATACACCTGTCAGGATGTCAGATTGAGATACCACTTGCCTGAATCAAGCGACCAGCAGAGGTGATGTATGAGGCTATTTAACCCATTTCTCCCTTATTTTATCTCTGGCAAGTGAGTAAAGCACAGCTTGCACAAAAGACACCACGTACGGGAAAAGGGAAAAAAGGATAAAACAACAAAAGAAGAGGTTGCTGTGGGGGTAACAGGCAAGCGTCGTCCACAGGTGGAGGGAAGACAGAGTCCTATTCGCTTTCAGAAAGGCAGTCTGGTAAATGTGTCTTGTAGTAAGTCAATAATAAAGACACATGAACAAGCACTGTATGCTTTGAACCCAGTAGCATAGTATGTGCTGACTATGAAAACATGCTTACATTCACCTCACACCTCAATCATTAATTGTCGAAAATAAAATAACCCTTATATAGATTGTCAAGCACCTGACAATCCGAGGGAAGAGTTTAAAAAGGCTTGAGTGGGTGATTGGGCGCAATTTTGATACCACGCTGGAGGTTTTCTGGGAGATGCAGTCCCTACCCTAAAAGGATTCATTCATGCCGAATTTGATCCTCAGTCATACAAAGGCAAACATAAGGTACTTGTAGGATGTATTTGTGTGTACCTACTCTGTTTGTTTACCCCTTTTCCGTGGCATTCGTACAGGGTCATGACAGAACCCCCCTCAAGGAACGTCGTCCTGGCGGTCTTCCAGGTTTGGAGGGATACCGTGTATGGAAACGGCTAAGAAGAACTGGACAATGTAGGTTATGCCTTGGTTCACATGTTCTATCCTCTGGTGCAAAGCCCTTCCAATCTACCAGATTATGTACTTGCCCCCTCACTACTTTAGAATCTAGGATATATTTAACTTCATATTCTTCCTCCCCCTCTATGCCTATGGGTAGTGGTTTGGGCGGAAGTCGGGTCTGGGCATTACAGGGACGTAGCAGGGATACATGTAATACCAGATGGATATGCCAGGAAGAAGGGAGAGATAACCTCATAGCCACCGGATTACCCACCTTTTCAATCAAGTAAGGGCCAATGAACTTGGGTTTTAGTCTAGTGTTCCCCTTTAACCGTAAATTCTTTGTGCTCAACCATACCTTGTCCCCCACTTTATAGGAAGGTTCTCTTGTGCGTTTTTTGTCTGCCTGGTGTTTTTTTTACTTCTTGAGCTTTAGCCATGTGTAATTTTGCGTTTTGGACTACGGCACGTAGATGAGCGTGGTGTTCCTAGATGGAAGGATATTTGGACTGAATTGGCTATTCAAAAGGTAACATGTTGGGATGGTGTCCGTTCAAGCAGTAGAAAGGGGAACAACCCAGGGTGGAGTGTTCGGCATTGTTGTAAGCGAATTCTGCCATCCACAACAGCGTACTCCATTCTTCCTCATGCTGTTACGTGAAACATCTTAGGATATTGTTCCAAAGATTGGATAAGACGTTCTGTTCTCCCATCCGTCTGTGGATGGAAACTGGTGGAAAGGCGAGCATCTACCTTCATGGTTTCACACAACGATCGCCAAAAGCGTGAGGTGAATTGGGAACCCATGTCGGTTATTAGTACGGCTTGTATTCCATGAGCATGAACCACATGTTGTAGGAAGGTCTGAGCGAACTCCACTGAGGTAGGTAATTTTTTCATTAAAACAAAGTGTCCCATTTTGGTCAGATGATCAATGACCACAAGTATGGTGTTATTTCCATGACTTGGAGGCATGTCTACTATGAAGTCATGGAAACAGTATGCCATGGAGCAGGAGGTATGTGTATGGGTTGCAACAACATGGCTGGTTTTTGATGACTGGCCTTTCCCTGAGCACACGTTGCACACTTGGTCACATACTTGGTGGTATCCAATGGAAGTGATGGCCACCAGAATTGTCTTTTCATAGCCTGGATGGTTTTACGGATCCCTAAATGTCCTCCTAAGGTAGAATCATAAATCCGGCTTAATGTCTGGTGCTCTAGAGAACCCTCTGGAATGTACATCAACTAGTCCTGATATAATAGGTCGTTTTCCCATGTACGATGTTCAGGGTCTTCTTGTATCCAAGCATGTTGATCCACCTCTTTTATATGTTTCCTCAGGTTCTCCAGAACGTCACTGGTGGTAACCAGAGGGACACCTATCTCGGGAAAGAATGCCTTTTTAAGGATTCTTGGCGGTTCAATGGATGGTGTAGGGCTGCTATCAGAGGTGTAGCTTGGTCTAGAGAGGGCATCAGCCTTGCCATTTTGAGGGCCTGGTCTGTATTTAATGACGAAGTTGAAATTCGAAAAAAAGAGAGACCAGCGTAGTTGTTGAGGTGCTAGGGCTCTCGCTGTTTTTAAGAATAGCAGATTACTATGGTCGGTATAGATCTCAATCGTGTGTTGAGCACCTAGCAAATAATGCCTACATTCCTCACAAACCCTTTTTATGGCTAAGAGCTCCTTATCTGTGATGTTATAGTTGGTTTCACATGGAGTCAGTTTCGTAGAATAGTATGCCACAGGATGAAGTTGCCCTGTATCTGGATGTCTCTGGGACAGCACTCCTAATTCGTACTGTGAGGCATCGGTTTCTACCACAAACGGAAATCTAACATCTGGTTGCCGTAAGACAGAGGCCTGCGTGAAGAGGTCTTTTAACATCTGAAAGGCCTGTTCTGCTTCGATAGTGCATGCATACGGAACACCTTTTCGGAGCAAATGAGTTATGCGTTTTATGATCTTTATTAACCTTCTGTAAAAGTTGGCAAAGCCCAGAAAGCTCTGCAGGGCCTTCACACATGTAGGTGCCTCCCACTGCATAATGGGTCGGATTTTGTGATCATCCATCCTTAGCCCGCCAGTATTAATGACATATCCCAGGAATTCGATCTTAGAGACATGAAACAGGCATTTGTCTAATTTGGCAAATAGAGAGTTTTGTGCCAATCTATCCAATACTGCCTTCACATGAGACACATGTTCTTCCATAGATGAGGAATAAATAGGGATGTCGGCGATATATATAATACAGAAGACGTCCAAGGGCCCCCTTAATATGTCATCCATGAAGTACTGAAAATCACCTAGTATTCGAACAATCCAAATTTTGTACGAAGCGCCGTTTCCACTCATCTCCTTGTTTCACCCTAACCAAGTGGTAAGTTCTTCGGAGATCCAGTTTCATAAATACCTTGGCCCCTTTCAGTTGATCCAATAGCACTGGAATAAGGGGTAGCAAGTAACGGTTCTTAATTGTTACTCTGTTGACCACCCTGTAGTCGATGCAAGCCCCCAGATCCCCCTTCTTCAGCATCTATCAAGTCAAACTAGATTAGTTCATAATGGTTCCCCCCAATAGCATCATTATGGGTTGTGTGTGGTAGCGTACAGGCCCAGATGTCAATGCAGTTACATCCACCGCCTTCACAGGTTCTGGGATGTTCTTCCTATATCCGGGGCATACTTTTGGTCGATAAAGTTGCCTGTGACTCCCGAATTTAACAAGGTATGTACATCCTATTGTTCACCCTTTGGCAACCATATGGTCACAAATACATTCATGTGAACCACCGATGTCTGAAGAGTGTTAGCTACCCCTGTAGAGACCTCCACTTCTTTTGATCTCAAGTAAGGGATCTCATTCTTGCTCGAATACTTCAGTTTTCCGACTCCTCAGTCGAATGGACTGTCGCAGGAATCCTTCCTAGTGAGTTCTTCTCAGCGAGTCTGGTTCTGGTCTTGCATTCCTTGATGAAGTGCCCAGCTTTGCCACAATACATGCATAGCTTTTGCCTACGTCTTTTCTATTGCTCTTCCTGACTGAGTGGTCCCCTTATTCCATTAACTTGCTTAGGTTCCACTCCTTCGCTAAGACGTGGGTGTTTTTCCACAAAAGGTTTGGGACAGGGCATGAAATATGTTGCTTCTCTTCTAGATTTATCCCCTTTCCTCTCTTGGAGTCGATGATCTAACTGCACGGTCAGATCTATTAATTCATCACAGGACTGGGGCAGATAAACCACCTGAGCTAGAACGTCCTTTAACTCCCCCCGCAACCCCTGATAGAACAGCGAGGTTCTTTTTTCTTTTTTCTGTGGGCCAGTCCGTTTCCATAAAGAGTCTATTGAAAGTGGTAATGTATGTGAGCAGATCTTGTGAGCCTTGTTTCAGAGCAATCAGTTCTCTGTCTAATGATAGTAGATGTGCCTTCCTATCAAACAGCTTACGCATTTCCGTGCAAAAATCAGGGAATTGATACAGGATGGGATCATCCTTTTCTATCAACGGTATTGACCAGCTAGCAGCGTTCCCACCCAGATAAGACATAACAAATGCTGTTTTTTCCTGGTCGTTATTGAACCCAGTGGGTTTACACAACAAATACAACCGAAACTGACTAAGGACAATTCCAAATTTCTTTGGGTCCCCAAAGAAACGTTAAGGAGCTGCTAAGGGAATTTGCATGGGTTGAACCATTTGAATAGAGGTGGGCCCTCTGGGGGGCATGGTGTGATGGAAGGTGGAAAAGTACCTAGAATCCAGGGTTCCCCCACCCTGTGCCTGTACTGCGGGTCCTGTTTTTAGTAGCTGAGGTCAGCAAAGGAGGAGGTAGAGTCCATTCTTTAATATAAGACCCTCCTTTGTTGTTGGGTGTGCCCTTCCTAAACAATCCTGCTATCTCTCTCCATACTGACCCCAATTCATTATGTAACTCTAGGTTCCGATTGCGGAACGCATCGACTTCGATCCGCAATGTAGTCATAGTTTCTAGTATAGAGGTTAGCACGGTATTGGTATCCATTGCCCAGACTGTCAGGACTACGTGGACTTGACAATCTGTCAGGAAGTCAGATTGAGACACAACTAACCTGAATCAAGCGACCAGCACAGGTGATGTATGAGGCTATTTAACCCTTTTCTGCCTATGGTATCTCCCACGAGAGAGTAAAGCACAGCTCGCACAAAAGACACCACGCAGGAGAAAAGGGAAAAAAAGGATAAAACAACAAAAGAAGAGGCTGCTGTGGGGGTAACAGGCAAGTGTCGTCCACAGGTGGAGGGAAGACAGAGTCCTATTCGCTCTGAGAAAGGCAGCCTGGTAAATGTGTCCTGTAGTAAGACAAAAATAAAGACACATGTACAAGCACTGTATGCTTTCAACCCAGTAGCATAGTATGTGCTGACTATGAAAGCATGCTTACATTCACCACACACCACCATCATCAATTATTGAAAATAAACTAATCCTTATATAGAAGGAAAGGTATCAATCGCATACAAAAGAGCCAACTGGGATGAAGAGGAGAGTCACGGCAAGTATTGAATAAGGCACTGGGAAGTCTCTTCATGAAACCAAGAAGTAAAGTGAAAAGGATTCAATACGGTTTTATCCAATTGAAGCAAACAAGCACCAATGTATTTAGCTGTTGCGTGGCTCGAGGTTGCAGCTGGGCACGCCCTGTTTTTGACACAGAGCGTGACACGAACGAGGCTCCAATTACGGGGTTAATTGGGAGGTGTACTACCTGCCCAGGAGACAGGGAAATAGCGGAAGGGTTCTGCCCGTGGTGAACACTATGCGGGCAGAACGCCTGCTGCAAGACTTGCCAGAATCCCCCACAGCGTGAGGAATTCCAAAATATGTCGAAGAATACAGGAAGAGTCCCACCGGCACGCCGACGTCTATGCAACTGGGTTCAGCTGGCCGTGAGAAGCAAGGCAGGGAGAGGATGTGGTCTGACGGCTAGAGCTGCAGACTTTGGTGCTGGAAATCAAGGTTCGAGTGTTAGGGTCACATCCACATCCTGTGATTCTGGGCAAACCACTTAATCTCCCTGCGCCTACCAAAAAATCAAGCATTGGCAAAGCCAATAGGTCTCGCCTGTGGGACCTTATAAGTGTTTTTGCCAGAGACTAACACACAAGTAACGAGTAGCATACAAGCAGAAAGTCCACACATGGGAATGGTGGAGGATATGTCCAAAACAGGCAGGATGGGGGAGGGATATACCTAAAACAGTCAGTGGGATGTAGGGTTTTAGCCACAGCAGTGGGTGGGATGGAGGGTTTTAGCCACAGCAGTGGGAGGGATGGGGGCTAAAGCCACAGTAGAGGGTAGGGGGAGCAGATATAGCACACCTTGTTTGGGGGGGTGGGAAGGTGCCACCCTCTACCAATCTTGGGGGAAGAGATGTTGGAAACATCACCTCTCTGCTGTGAATGTGAGTCACAAAGGAGTATATGCAAAGGTAATATATTGTTTTGGCATTATCCCTTATGAGGGAAATTCTATTTTTCCAGCTGATCTGAATCAGCGTGGAGCATAAGTAAGTTCTAGACTACATATGACCTGAAACAAAGGCGGTGTGACTAAAACATGTCAAGTGTCTGAGAAAGCTATTATGCGAGTAAATAATGTAGATGGGATTTCTTGTACATCAGATAAGGAACGTGCGCCCGCACTTACACAGGTTAGCGCCAACCCAAGACAGACTGCTTGATGGTGGAGGGAGGGTAAATATAAAATACATGGGAAATTTTGCGACATGTGCCATTTCGTAACAGGGAGATTTTCACCAAAAGAAACGGTCGTGCATCCATGTTCTTCAAGGTAGCTGTGCGACCTCCGAATAGTCTGGAATTGTGCACCAGAGGTATGAAGGCGGATTGAACAACAAGGAACTTCGCCTGCCACTTGCAAATCATGGCCAAACTTGCCAGTATAAGCTGTTATATTCAAAGGAGGGCGGCAATCATAAGCTTCCCTCGTGACGGTCTTTTAAAACTTGGAACATCTGCTGCTATCACATTTGAATACTTGCGTTTGTAAAGTTCATTGCAAGCTGCAGCTTTTTTCCGTGAAAGAAATGAGCCAAACAGCTTCACGGACTCTAAACTCGTTACAATGGAAGTTAGTCAGATATTAAACTGCATTAGACACTACCAAGTAAAAGTCTCTGCATGGTCATCTGCTAGCCTGCGAGTGGTGTGCACGCACACGCGCGATATAAGGAAAAAAAGAAAAAGTGAAAGCGAGAGCAGTCTTCACTTTTCAAGCACTGCACTCGTGCGTGTGGCGCGTCGCTGCTCGCCCCCGCAAGGTGGATGCCGCCACAAGCACAAGTGCAGTGCTTGAAAAGTGAAGACCGATGGCTAAAGGTCCTCCTAGAGCAGCGCATGCGCACTGCCTAGGCGAGACCAAAAAGAAAAAAAAATGAATGTGTCCTTGTGTAACGTAACCTGTGCTTATGTAAAGGGCTCACACTCCAATACCTTCGGGTCGAGTTTGCGCTATAAAAATCTGCACAAAAAAAGGCTCGGTCTCTTGTGAGCAAGGGGTAGGCTCGTGCTCCTGAGCGAGACCGGAAGACCGCTGTGAGAGGATCATGCTCCTGCGAGCGAGTAAGTCTGTTTACTGAGCGAGGGCAAGGAAAGCATCTGAAAGCAGGCTCGATCTCCGAGCCTTAAGAATGTCGGCATAGGATAATCCAAATCTAACTCGTCAATCCGAGGGCGGACTTTATATAGGCTCGAGCGGGTGATTGGGCTGCAATTTTGATAGTAACGCTGTTGGTTTTCTGGGAGATGTAGTCCCTACCCTAAAATAATTTATTCATGCCGCATTTGATCCTCAGTTATACAAAGGCAAACAGAAGGTACTTGTAGGATGTATTTGTGTGCACCTACTCTGTTTGTTTCTCCCTTTTCTGTGGCATTCGTACAGGGTCATTGTAGTGTTGTGACACTAGAACAAACGACACTGACCCAAGGTATGTGGTGGTAGTGGAGATTCATTCTACACACGTCTGCCTTCTTCATTTCCCTTCCTCTTACTGCCGTTCCTAGCTCCTCCTGTTCCGATTCCCATCTCCCCTCCCACCTTTACTCTTGCTGCGCCGGTCCTAGTGTCCCTGCATATTCTACATTACATCTCCCCCTTCTTAAACAACTTGAGTTACCTGAGATGTGTCTTTTTATAACAGGATACACAAGAAAGAAAGAAACAACATAGTTACAGTTGTTCAATGAGGCGAACGGGTCTTCGATGGAGACGCTGTGGTCAGTAGGCTACCTCCTGAGTCGACTGCTCCCCTTTGCCAGGAGAGGTGGGGGGCCGGTGCTCACTTCCCATCACAGGTGCGTCCTCCTTCAATGCACTGTCAGGCACAGCCAACACTTCTGAGACAGTGGGTGTGCGTCTCTGGAAATGCACCACATTCCTTGTGATTCTCTTATCCTCTGAAGCAGCCGTAACAATAGTCCCCTTTCGTTTTGTCACCAACAGTGGGCGAGCATGATATCTACTGTCTGCGTTTCTTTGTTTTTCTTGCCGTACCAGTACCCAGTCTCCATCCTGAATGGACGACGGTTTAGCTTTCCGCCGACTGTCCGCGTATTCTTTCATCTTATCCTTTTTTAGTCTGTCTCTTGCAGCTAATTCTTCGTGATCAGAGTCTTGACGAGTACAACTAGTTATTTCTTCCCAGGCCGGTATTCTTGTGCATACCGTGTGACCCAACATCAAGGTTGCGGGACATCTGTCTGTGGTATTGTGTGGTGTGGTTCGATATCCTAGTAACACCTCATTTAATGCCACTTGAACATCACACTTTGAAAGTTCAGCTTGCTGGATGGTTTTTTTCAGAGTGGCCATAAATCTTTCTACCATCCCATTGGTCTGTGGCCACAGTGGAGGGATCTTCCTGTGTCTGAAATTGAGGTGATTGGCAAATGCAGCAAACTCTTGCCCATTGAATGTGAGCCATTATCTGTTTTCACCACCTTCGGTATACCCCACACTGCAAAGACTTCATCCAACATGGGTATGGTGGTGGCAGCTTTGGTTGATGATATGAGGTGCGCAATTGGAAAACGTGAGTATTCATCCATTACGACCAGAATGTATTTAGCAGATTGTAACGGGCCAAAGAAGTCTACTGCGACATGTTGCCAGACGCCTTCCGGCAAATCTGACATTTGTAGGGGTGCAGGTGGCTCCTTTCGACTTACTTGCTGACACTGCGGGCAGTCTTTCAGTGTGAGTTCAACCATCTGATCAAGGGTGGGGAACCAGACCCGCTCAGGCAGCACTCTCTTCGTGGCTACGATACCGCTGTGCCCGTCATGTGCTAAGTTGATAACTCCTTGGTGCAGCTGTTTCAGAATGATGATTCGTTTGTCTCGTAGCAAAAGACCATCTGAGGTAATGGACAATTCATCCTTCACATGTCGAAAAGAGGTCAGTTCATGACTCTCAACTTGTTTACTCTGTCCGGCCTCTTCCAGATGTCTCCAGCTGTTTGTCTGAATGGGGTGTTTCACATTTTGTAAGGTGACATCCTCATTGGTAGCTTCAAGGATGGCCTCCAGAGGAACTGCTGGTGGTTTTGCTGGAGCCACTACAAAGTGGATGTATTCCTCCACTAATGACGGATTTGATTTGGAAGTTGACATAGGATGTCGCGACATATAGTCAGCTGGCTTTGCAGCTTTTCCAGGTTTGTGGACGATAGTATAGGTATACTCTTGAAGACAGATGCCCCAGCACTCTATTCTGGGTGGCATTTTGACTCGGGGGTTTCCAAAAATGGTTAGCAGGGCCTGATGGTCCGTGATGAGTGTAAAGTGTTTTCCATAGATGAAAATTTGGAAATGTTCACAGGCCTAGACTATCGCCAAGCTTTCCTTTTCGGGCTGGTAGTATGCTCTCTCTGTGTCTGTTAGGCTCTGCCTGGCGTAAGCTACGATATATCGTTGATCACCATCTCTGTCATACTGAGCCAATATAGCTCCAAGTCCCACGTGACTGGCATCCACAGTGATTTCAGTTTTCCGCCGAAGGTTGAAATAAGCGAGATTATTGGCAGACTCAACAGAAGCTTTAATCAAGTGAAAGACTTGATCACATCTAGTGGTCCATTGGAATGGGTGGCCTTGTTCGGTCAATTTTCTCAGAGGGTAGCTGAGAGTGGCATAATCCTTGATATAACGTTCACAGTAGCTTGCCATGCCTAGAAACGAATGCACATCCCCAGTGTCTCAGGGCCTAGGGGTATCGTTCAACGCTGCGATCTTTTCAGGATCAAGTCTCATGCCTGCACCCGAGAAAATGTGTCCAAAGAACTTCAATGTGGATTTGTGACATTGACATTTGTCTTTATTTAATGTTAGGTTGGCGTCCAAGAGAGCATGACATCCCCGGTTCAGCGCCTTGTCATGTTCTTGTATCGTCGCCCCATACACGAGAATGTAGTTAAGAGTGTTGGGAATGTGGTAAATGACTCTTCTGATTGCTTCTTGAAAGATCTCAGCTGCAAATGAAACCCCAAAAGCTGAGCCATTTGTATCTGAACAGGCCTAGGTGAGTCGAGAACGTGGTGATATAGCTCGCTTTTTCGTGGAGTTCAAGCTGGTGATAGCCCTTATTGAGGTCTAGTTTGGAGAAGATTTGCGCCCCATTGAACGACATGATCATGTCACTGATATGAGGTCCCGGGTGTCTCTCCCTTTCAATGGCAGTATTGGGTGCTCTCATATCAACACAGAGACGTACTTTGCCATGTGAGTCCTTTTTCGGTACTACGACCACTGGAGAGACCCAAGGAGTGGGTCCTAATGTTCTCTCAATGATCCTGCAGTTCTTCCTCCACGGACTGCTGAAGATGAAATTGAATTTTCCTGTGATGTTGTGCTATGGGTGTCACACGTTCATTTATGTGCAATCGAACTTGAAAATGGGCCATCTTCCCGAGCCCGGTGAATAGTTTTGGAAACTTGTGAACTATGTCAGGTTCGTCATCAACTCGATACAATATTTCTACTAGTTGAAGTTGTTCCGCCGTGGGCAAGCTAAGAAGACAATCTGTTTCAGGACCGTTAATGACATGAATGCAAGCTGGAATGGTCCTGTCTTTGTATGTGAGATCAGTCTGAAATTGTCCTAGACAAGGGAGGGGTTCCTTTGACATCCATGTATATACTCACACGGCAGCTTTGTGCAGGTGCGGTTGTGGATTCATTTTATTGTATTCCTATTAAAATGTAGTTGAGGGATGCCCCACTGTCCAGTATAAACTTGGCCATGTGTTTGCCAATTTGAAGATGGAGTTGTGGGTATTTCTTTAGCCTGTCAGGATCCGCGACCATGCAGACATATTCATCACTGTCTTACGATACTGGTGAAGGCGACCTCGACTCTCGAGATTCTGATCGTCGCGATTTGTATGTGATGTGAGAGCGAAGGCTGGACCGTGATGAGCCAGTGGAAGGATCTCTGCGGTCCCACACTGCCTTGGAATGATGGCGAGTATTGGGTTGTCTTGATTGTCTGTGAGTGTCTTTGCGAGGGGCTCTGCAAACGTTCTCAAAGTAATTTTCCCTGCCACACTTCCTACATCTTTGACCAAATGCAGGGCATGTCTCAATGTGAGGGAAATCATACCCACAGCGATAACATTTAAGTAGGCGCTCCTGTCTTTTGTTAGTCCGACTGAGACTGCGATGACGACTTGGATGGTGAGAATCAACCTAATACCTCGATCGGCAGCGTAGGAGCAGCCCAGCGAGCACGCACAGTAGGTGGAGTAGGCACTAGGGACCTACTTGTTGGCAAATGCAGCCACCGGGGCCAGGACAGGCTCCAACACGCCTCAGAGGAACGCCTGAGGGCAGGACAGCAAAGCAGGAGATCAGCACAACCTGGATCCTGCGCAACCGGGGTGGGCTCCCGGGTTGTGTCTATACATGCAATCGGCAGACACGGCAGGAGGAACACGCGACCGGGGTGGACTCCCAGGTCGCGGCACAGCAAAGCAGCTCCAAGGCAACGGAACGCTCGACGTGGCACCACTGTCAACACGACGGTATGCAGCCAGGTTCAACAACCACCATCGTCGCCAGCTGTAGTGTCGTGTCAATAGAACAAACGACACTGGCCCAAGGTATGTGGTGGTAGTGGAGCCTTATTCCACACACGTCTGCCTTCTTCATTTCCCTTCCTCTTACTGCCGTTCCTAGCTCCTCCTGTTCTGCTTCCTTTCTCCCCTCCCACCTTTACTCTTACTGCGCCGGTCCTAGTGTCCCATCATATTCTACAACTTTACAGTCATGACATTACCAAAGGAAAAACCCTTGCTTTTATAAAGCTGGGTCATCTCCTTGATTGGTTTATAACCTATCCTTTTGGCGAATCCGAATATCATTTCACAGGATGCCCCCATCATTGCATTCTCTGATTAATTAACCTCTACCATGACCCATTAACATCAAGCAGGAGGCTTAAATAGTTAACAGAAAGAACTTTTTCTGTGGGTGTCCCTCTAATATCAAAACATTCTGTCTTATTACGTTTGGGACCACAAGTCCTTATAAATGAGTTTTGGTGATTCAAGATTTAGTTTTATCATAAACCCCTTTAAGAGGTTTTGGAGGCCCTTTCCGGTTAATGCTAAAAGAACGGTGTCATCCGCATATAAAAGTACCAGGACTGCACGGGTGCCGATTCGCAGAATATCTTTACTTGATGACCCTAAAAAAGGTATCTAGGGAGTCAATATAAAATAAAAATAGGAAAGGAGCTAAAATACACCCCTGCTGTACTTTTAGTAACACTTGTTGGTTTTGTGCAGTCCCTAGATTGTGTGTAAAGCACTGTTGTGGTTGTAACACCTGACAAGATCCAGCAAGAGGTGATCAACGCCGACCTGTTCCATTAGTTCCACAATTTCCTCCTGTCTACTAAGTCGAAGGCACAGGAGAGGTCAGGTCTATAAACGCCATGTGAAGGGCGGCTCTCCTGTCCTTGACATACTTCCTCCAGATGAGGGTAAGATTGAGAGCCTGCGCTACAGTTCTTAAAGTGGGTCAGAAACCATATTGAAATAGCAAAAATAAAGAGGTGGTCTCTGCCCAATCCTCAAATTTTTCCAAAACGGCTTGCCCAAGAATCTTTGATGTGCAATCTGTTAATGCGATTGGGCAGGAACATACTGGTAGGTTCTGGTCACCCTTTTTATAAATTGGTACTAGGTATCCTCTCTCCAGGAGTCAATTAGGCTACCCCTAACTGCTGCCCTTAAACCTTTAGTTAAAAGAGGAGCCCAAAAGTCTACGTTATGTTTAAAAAGATCTATTGGGACCCCCTCAGGACCTGGTGCCTTGACACTGGCTGCACTCTGGAGGGCCGTGGCGACGGACACTAAATCTATGAGATCTACTAGCCAATCCTCATTTATTTAAGGGGATCATGGCCTGACACCCTTTTCATGGGCATCCCCCTCACAATCCGAGTTAAAGATTAAGGTACTATGGTCAATCCAGTCCTGTTCACAAATATGACACTCAATGACAGTGGCTGGGCTATCCATAAAAAAGGCTGATTTACTGTTTCCCCCAAAACTCTGTTGTCTTTTAGACAGGCAGCTTTTTTAAATCCTCCCCAGCCTTGGTTCTGATTTCTTGCCTCCTATTCTCTAAGGTTGGCTTGTAATTATTTCTAGCTACCCTGATGTTGTCTATATTGTGCGGGGACTTCTTATTGGCCAGTTTTAAAACTTTAAGTGCAGTTGTACATTTAGGATTAAACCATGATTTGGCTGAGCGCTCTTTCTGTGGCTTGTTTGTATATAACTCAGAAGCCACAGTTCTACTAATAATAATAAAACTCTCCAGGACGCTTTCTGGGACCATATCTGGTGAAAGACAGCAGGTACTATTTAATAGCTACAGTAATCAGGTTACAAAAAAATTGCATGGTTCAACATTCCTCCAGTTCATTTGGACCCCTTCCCTTTATTTACAGTGTAACTGACAGGTATCTTATTTTTGGCTGGTGTCCCTGGGTAGAGATTAATTGCAAAGCATAAAAGGATAGGATTATGATCACTGTAGGGAAGAGGGCACACCTCATAGTGCATGAGGTTTCATGTGAGATTAGTTCAGTTGTCAGAAGCACAAAATCTATGGTGCCTCCCCTCTTACCTCTTCCTGTAAACATTGGGGGATTTGAGTTACCCTGGACATGGAGATCAGAGAAGAAAATCAGGTTGTGTGTCAAAGTTATCTGATTTAGTGCTTCACCATAAAGTGAATGTATATAAATGGTTAGTGTCAGCCCCCTGAACACTAGTAAATCCACACATATGGGTTCCCACTATGACTGCATTTAGTCACATGCCCATACAGCACTTATGTGTCCAGCAGTAACAGAGTCACTTGCATACACAGTTATATATCTCAACACTCAGTAATAGAGCCAATAAGTAATATATACAGGCAGCTACACACACACATATAGACAGCCACATACATACTAAGACAGCTAGTTATGTAGCTACATAGTCAATTACACATCCAGTGACACACCCAGAGAGGGACTGATATACTTAGTTAGATATGTACTGAAGTAGAAATACTTCTAATCACCCATGCAGACAAGTATTCATAAAAATATGTGTTGGGCCTGCTAATGCTGTGTGTGCAGTTTTCCTGCTAGTTTGAGTTGACTTTATAAACTCCTTTTTAAGCTTTAAACTCCCCTTGTACTACATATAAGTCACTTGTAAGGTAGGTAAGGCAACATTTATGGGGTACAAGTAAAAAGCTGAGAACAGAAAAAAAGGGGAAATGAAATGTTTCACTATGCTGTGATATATACTATAACAGCATAAGCAATGTGTACTGTTTTTATTCTGGAATTTTGTGATTGTAATACTAACTTATGTTTATGTTCTTTTTCTTTTTCAACAGTGTTTGGAGTGGTACATCTTTACAAGTTTCAGCATACTCGCTGTGTCACATAAATATTTTTACGATGCACCCTTGGAGAGGGTTTTGTCACAAAAAGCACTACACATGCTGTGCCACCACTTTCGTATGCCTGGAGGGAATGGTTAAAAACTTCCATGCAATTGATTGCCACTTTGCTCGGGGTTTCTGCTCCAAAGAAAAGGTGTTCAACAGGGCGTGGCAACTGATCTTCACTGCCAACAGATGCCATTTAATTGGCAAATGTTGGAAAAGGAAGCAAAATATTATTTAAAAGATAAAGAGAGCAGGTGTCTGTCAAATTCTTACTTACGATTCCGCAGGGACGATATGCAAGATGTGAGTTCCGAACCCACTGTACCCAAATGAGTCAAAGCACTAGTAGTAAAGTAGGGGAAGAAGGGAAGACAAGAAGAAAAAGTCAAGTTGTCCACGATGATTCTCACTCAAGGATAGGACTAGGCAGCTTGGAGAATGTCCGAAAAAGAGAGAGAGAAATTATATGAATGTGCAGAAAGAAACTATATTGCCATGATAGTATAGGTAAGGTTTCTCTCTCTCTAAAATACCTTAGTGATTCCCTTCTTCCGTTATACTCACAAACTGCTTGAGTGGAATCTGGCTATTATCTATGGACAGGATAAATTGGTAGTATGAGTGGGGTGATATGTAACAAAATAAAGTGACAAGAAAAAATAAAAGAAGAGCTCAGCAGCACCCACCTATGCATTACTGGAAATCTCTCATGACAACAGGAGATCTGTAGTGAACACAAATGTCCCTTAGCAACTTGCTAGTTCAACGTAGGAATATTGCACCAGAAAATCAAAATTATTACTCCTTACTTCACGAGACAGCAACACTGTACTCCTTTTATATCAGGGGAGGAAATAAGTCAACAAAAGGAAGAAACAGATCTCCATAGACGAGAGTATCCACTTTAGATAAGTATTTGTAACTTAATGCCTCTTCAATAGAAAGATTTAGCAGCGCATACATGCCGTTACCGTACTGCAGAATGACTGGTTAGTTGCTCTGTCCTTCTTTCACTGTTTTTTCTTTCAGGGCAGAAGAGTGTAGCTGGGCCTTGACGCTTGACTCAGGACCTGCGAGTGGAGACCCGACGAAGTGCTCAAATGAGAAAAGTTTTTTTCACAATCTTTATGATTGTTTTCGCCTTCCACTGTTCAAGGATGAAACTTTATACATGACCGAGTTACAGGAAAGAGACTTTGGGCCTCATGTAGGTAGCGTACCAGTTACCACTTCTTAAATACCGAGCCGTACCGACTCGGTATTTAAGAAGTGGTAACTCGTATGTAGGTAATGAGTCGGTAATTCTTACCGATTCGTTACTAGTCGGTGATTACCGAATCGGTATTTACCGATTCGGAAATGAGGCATACCTTCCCATTGATGGGAAGGTATGCCTCATTACCGAATCGGTAAATACCGATTCGGTAATGGGGGGAACACATACAAGGGTGGCAGGGTGTCACATTGACACCCTGTTGCACCCCTGTTTCGGCCATGTGTGCACATGTGGCACACATACATGCCCTAAGGGCATGTATGTATGCCACATTGCACACAGCTACGCGCGTAAAAATGCATTTACACATACATTCATTATTTACCACCAACTATAAGTTGGTGGTAAATACCGACTCATAAACACACACACACACTCCCCCTACATCTCGATTTTGCTTTCGGAATTTACCGAATCGGTAAAATTACCGATTCGGAAAAGTTACCGATTCGGTAACATTACCGATTCGGTATTATTACCGAATCGGTAATTTTACCGATTCGGTAAATTCCGAAAGCAAAATATGTCCCCCTACATACCAATGGCCAAAATACCGGTCGGTAACGGTATTATTACCGAAAATCGGCCGTTACCGACCGGTATTTGGCTTCCTACATGAGGCCCTTTGTGATTTCGGCATGTGAATTGAGGACGGATACGCAAATCAAAAAAGGGATACCACGAAGATTTTGAAAAACGTGAATTCCACCCGTGGCCGTTATGGGGAAAACAGATTTGAACATCGATATTGATGAGATAGAAATTTCACTGTGACTCCAGAAAGGGATACAATACAAAGGCATACGGAGGACATGTGTAGACAAATAGCGTATGGACAGTGGCCCCTATATATTTGAGGAGAAAATAGAAGGTGCTATTTGTTGGATACGGGCATATTGTTACGCAGGGTATTATTGTGGTTGCTGTTTTGTGCAATATTAGGAGGAATCTTACTCCAGTATCAGACTTGTACACAGAAATCCCAGGGTTTGAGAACCTTTGATGTGATAAGTGGCGGGTCCTGATGAAGGTGGCTTCTACTTTCTTTACGCCACCGAAACGCGTTGACCGAGTCCTCTTTGAATCCTACTATTTTATTAGTAGACCCTTTTAGGGTCACATAGACTGTAAACCAACTTAAATGCGTTAACTGGGATAGCTACATAGATTTATATATGGGATGTGTATGGTATGTGGATGTATGAATGAGTAGTATGAGTGATTTGTGTTCTATACCTGTGTTTTGTGTTAGAAATTTTTTTGGGATTAGAGATTTGTTGTCAATAATGGAAATGTATAATTTTGATAATGTTATAAATCAATAAAGATTAAAAAAAAGGATAATATTAAAACAAAATAAATAAAAGTAAATAAATAAATTGTAGTGGTAAATTGACTTCTTTGCTCAAAAGCCCATGTTTCTTTACATGTTTTAAATAGTAGTTTGAAAAATACAAGAAATAATATACAGGTCGTGAGGGAGCTTTATTTGTTGAAACTTTATACATTGCATTGATAATGGTCTACAAGTATAAAAGCTGAGAACAGTAAAAAAGTAAAAATGAAATGTTTTACTATCCTGTGAAATATTATTACAGCATAAGAAACGTCTAGTGTTTGGTTAATAGTATGACCTTATGCAGTGCAGAAACTTAAAGGTTGTCATGGAATTTTGCAAAAATAACACTAACTTATATTTATGTTCTTTATGTTTTTAAACAGATGAATGACATCATCTATTGGAATAAAGTAATTTCCTAGTTACTTCTTTCTGTGTAGTTCTACAAACTTACATTGTCAAGGTATATACCAAGGTACAGTGTCTTAGAGCCACTGAGGCATCAAGACACACACTGATAATGCCACTCATATACCCAGTCACCCACCCATTCACACACCCACTCACTCACCGACACACCCAGTAACACACCAAGTCAGTTACCAACACATATACTACCATATGCACTCACTCACCCATATAGGTACTCACACACACACTTACAGACATATACAGCCACTGACACAACCACTCACCTGTTTAGTTAATAACAGACTCACTCAGCCATACAGTCACTAACATATCCAGTCACTCAACAATGCAGCTACTAACATAGCCACTCACACGTGCATACAATCACTCACATACCCACTCAGTCACCTATACAGCTACTAACATGCACTCACACAACTGTACAGTTTACCACACCCACTCACTCACTCGTTCACTCATCCATAGTCACTGACAGACCTACTCACTCACCCATACAGTCACTAACACATGCAGTCAGTAACCCATACAGCCACCAACTCATACACCAATACATTCACTGACCCAACCACTCACTCTCCCATATAGCTACTAACACACACATACTCACTCACCCATACAAACATTCATGCATCCACTCACTCACACAAACAGCTACTCACGCACCTATTCACACATCTGTCCACTGATGCACCCATGCATATACTCAAACTCACAGTCATTCACAAACCCATGCATCCACTGACACACCTACTCACTCACCCAGATACCCACTCACTGAAATACTTACACAATCACTTACTCACTCATGTACCCACTTACTCACCAACACAGAAACTCAGTAATTCATACTCTTTTTTATAGATACACTCACATAGAGTTTTTATTTTTAGAAACCAAGAAAATTGGTTCCAGGGAGAACCTTTGTTTTGTTTTATTTTTCAGAACTATATTTTTAGTATGTTAATATTTTGTATTTTTTTGTTTTCAAAAAAATAAAATGCCAACTGGAAAAAATATTAACTGAAAAAACTCAAAACTGGGGCTCACAAGTGCAAATTAATGGGAATTATTTTTAGCATTTGTGGGAATAGTTGCCTCTAGAACTGCTGTAACTGATCCCCCCCCCCCGCCCCCACCGTTAGTACTTTTTTAAAGTCTAAACGAAATGTGCTTATTCTTCGGAGATCTGGGGAACTCTCTGGGAGACGCTGCTCAACTTCTGCAGGAACAGGCTCCCCTGGCATAAGCAGTCGCACCTGAAGTTGATGCATCTTCTTCAGCATGCTCTTTCTGGGCTCTGATCAAGTGCTTCTTATGGTATGTTTTCATATGAGTTGACATACTTGTTGTGCTGCAGGAGTATTATTTCCATGTACCCCTAGACAGGGTCTTCTTGCATAATGAGCACTTCACGTGCTTCGCCACTGTCTTCTTGTGCTCCTCAGGGTGTGCCTCCTGCTCTCCACTGCCACCAGATGGCATTTTATTTTTTAAATGTTTCCCAAAAAAGTGCAAAATGATATCCTAATATTGGAATTAGTAGATGATGCAACAAATGCTTTCAATCTGAACACTGCAAGTGTGAAGAAAAGAAAACTGGGTGAGGACTTCCTTTCTAGAATAATAAAAAGTGTCTTACCCGATAAAATCCCTTTATTTTTATAGTCATGTGATATTTGCAAATGCCAATGTTTCCACGAATGGCGACGTAGTCATGAAAACTGGAAATGGAATAAAACAGTGTTAAACCATACAATTACTTATGAAAATCTCACTTTTCATGTTATATCAGTGAATTACTGGCCTCAAACATTAATTACAATATGTGTATATATGTGTAGTTAACACTTTCTAAAAAACACAACGTTTTCGCAAATATTTGCGATACCAGAATATACATATCGCAAATTTTGTGACAAATGCGCGAATATTCAAAACAATTATTAGAAAAGCCTTCTGGGCACATCTGGTTTTTTATGCCAAAGAAAATGATACTGTGTTCTTGATTGCCAAGAAAAACAGGACATCTCCAGAAAACAAACAAGCACTTGCTTCATTTAGTTAGGAGAAAGTACATTTGTTTGATGGAGATTCGCCTCTTTGTAGTCTAGTTGGCTTCTCTATAGCAGGATTTATGTTATCACAGATTTCTGGATGAAGACACACAAGGAACAATAACATTGCCGAAATGCTAATAAAGGTAGCATGAGACATTTCCTCATGATCCATTATACAGCTATAGTGTAGAATACACACCTGGCATTTACCAAAAGAGATAGCACTTACTAATTAACCAGTATAAACTACTCTAGCTGTGTAGACATTTTGTGAAAAACTCTGGACTCTTGTTGGATACATGGGCAGGTGATGTTCCTTTCTGGCCCTGATGCTCACCTCACAGAAATTAAACCTCAACTGGAAGCACTTATAAATATAAACATAGTAGGTGCCCCAGTTGAAGCTCCAATTCTGTAAAGGACACATTATCCTGTCTTCTTGGGCTTGATGAAGGCAAATCAAATGTGTTTTTTCAATAATTCCACATTGAAAGATGATTTGAAATGCATTGTGGAGGTGAATGCATCGTTGATCTATTGGAGTGCAATCTATAGTGACTTTGATGAGTGGGTTCTTTCTTGTCCTTACCTGGTGAGAGCAGGCTCCATACTCTCCCTAAAATCACCGGAAGCACCGCCCGTTCTGCCCCGCCCCATCCACCTTAGTAGTATGCATTGGTCTTCCCACCTTTTGTCAGGATGATGGACAGCTTACCATAAAGGCCCCCCACAGCATTCACTGCTGATTTTGGTGAGTTGTGTTCTTGATGCTGTGGAATATCAGGAAATTTCCACCAAACAAAGAAGCACTTACTTCATATAGTTAAGAGGAAGTACCCTTGTTGTGTGGAGATTTACCTCTTTGTAGTCTTGTTGTCTTCTCTATAGAAGGATTCATATTATCACAGATTTTTGGATAAAGAAGCATGAGAAACAATCACATTACCAAAACTCACCCGAGGTCACTGGGCACACTTCCTCATGGTCCATTACACAGCTGTAGTGTAGAATATGCCGCAGATATTTACCCAACGAGGTAGCACTTACTAATTAACCAGTAGAAAGTACTCCAGTTGGGTAGACATTTTGTGTGAAGCTGTGGACTGCTTGTTGAATAAAGAGCCAAGTGAGGTTCCTTTCTGGCGCAGTCATTGACATAGCTACTAATACACCCATACAGATAATCAGACACCCACTCATATAGCCATTCTGCCACTCTCATATCTACTAATGGACCCAAACAGTCACTCACACACTCACTCACCGACCCAGACAGCCATTCACTCAAACCCCCCTCACCTAACCATAAAGCCACTCACACACCCACTCACAGACCCATACAGCCTCTCACACACCCACTCCTTGACTTATACAGCCACTCACACACACACTCTTAAAGGTTACAGTTTACAGTTAGGAAATACAATTTTAAAAATCTTTGAAATTTACTAAAAAAGCTAAAGGTTACAGGAACATTTTAGTTAGGGAATAACATTACAAAACCATAGAAATTCACTGAAAAAAAACAAAGGTTACAGGGACATTATAGTTAGGAAATAGGATTATAAAAACCTTATAAATTCACTGAAAAAAGGGAACAGGAATGTTACAGTTAGGCTCAGACTTCACTCGTACAAAACCAGTGAAATTCAGCAGTTATAGTTACCTGAGCTAACTATAACTTATGCCCCAACTTATGCCTCCGCAATGCACTACTTATGATCTCACACATTACATTACTCATGACAAGGTCAGTGACATGCCTGATGACACCACTGATGATACCTCAAATGACATCACTGATGATATCATCCACCAAACCAATCACACATCTACTCACACAACCACTCATTCACCCACGCACATACCCATACAACCACCCACATACCCATACAAGTACTCACATAACCACTCAATCATTCAATGAGGCACTAATATACCCACTCAATACAGCTACTTATACAACCAGTCACTCACCCATACAGCCACTCACACAGCCACACACACACCCATATAACCACTCATACACTCACTCACACACCCACACAATCACTTACATCCCCTTTCACACATCCATACAAGCACTCACACATCCTCCCACTCTCCAATACAGCCACTCACACATCAACTCACTTAAACAAATACCCACTCAAACAGTCACTCACTCACCTATACAGCCACCCACTCACCTATACAGCCACTTACACACCTAGTCACTCACTCATTCAGCCATTCAGGTGCCTACTCACTCACCCATACAGTCACTCACACACCCACTCACCAACAGGGCTTCATCCCACAACAGGTAGTGTGCCAAGAGGCACATTTGCAAAGTGGTGGAGAAAGGGGGTGAGCCTCGGATGAGCTCTCAGCAATACCGCTGTGTGGGACTTACTGAAGGTAACAGGAGGGGTCCTTGGCTCCCAAGGGCCCTCAGCATTAAAGAGGACTTTATCCTTCAACAAGTAGTGCACTAGGAGGCACGTTTGCAGAGTGGTGGAGAAAGATGGCGGGCCTCCCAGAAGCTCTCAGCAATCCCGCTATGTGGGACTTACAGGAGGTAACAGGAGAGACTTGGCCCCCAAGGACCCTCAGCAACAAAGGGAACTTAATGCCCCAACCAGTAGTGTGCCAGGAGGTTTGTTTGCAGAGTGGTGGAGAAAGGGGATGGGGTCTTGGATGACCTCTCAGCAATTCCGCTGTGTGGGACTTACTGGAGGTAACAGGAGGGGTCCTTGGCTCCCATGGGCCCTTAGCATCATAGGGGACTTCATCCCCCAACAAGTATTGTGCCAGGAGGAGCGTTTGCAGAGTGGTGGTGAAAGGGGGAGAGCCTCGGATGAGCCCTCAGCAATCCCGCTGCGTGGGACTTACTGGACGTAACAGGAGGGGTTCTTGGCTCACAAGGAACCTCAGCATCTAATGGGACTTCATCCACCAACCAGTAGTGCACTAGGAGGCACGTTTGCAGAGAAAGGGGGCGGGCCTCCCAGAAGCTCTCAGCAATCCCACTATATGGGACTTACTGGAAGTAACGGGAGGGACTTGGCCCCCAAGGACCCTCAGCAGCCAAGGGGACTTAATGCCCCAACCAGTAGTGTGCCAGGAGGTTCGTTTGCAGAGTGGTGGAGAAAGGGGATGGGGCCTTGGATGACCTTTCTGCAATCCCACTGTATGGGACTTACTGGAGGTAAGAGGAGGGGTTGTTGGCCTCCAAGGACCCTCACCAGCCAAGGGGACTTCATCCGCCAAAAAGTTGTGTGCCAGGAGGCCACTTTGTGAGTGGTGAAGAAAGGGGGCGGGGCCTCCGGTGACTTCCCCCAGGCCTGCATTCTTTTTTAATTTGTAAAATTATTTTTCCTATGGGGAGGGGGGCCCTCTTTCCCTGGCTGATTTTTGCCGAAGGGGCCCCCTCCCCGGGGCCCAGCCTTTTCTGATATTTTGTCTTATTATTAGGGGAAGGGGCGGATTTCGACCCCGGGGACCCCATCAACTAAGGCCTGGCCATAACACTATGGGGAGGGGAGGGGAGCCGCGCAGCTCCCCTCTCCAGGCCGATTTGGCTCCCAGGGACCCCATTCCCCGGGGCCTAGTTTCTCTATTCTGAGTGTCCTTAGGGCACCCAGTGACCCGTGTAGGGGACCGTGGGAGTAGCCTCAAAGCCCCCGCTGTTCTTGCCGGCATTGCGCCTCCTGCAGCAGCTGACATTGCTGACAGACAGGGGGCTGCTAAAAGGCAGCACACTGTCTGTCAGAGCAATGTTTTCATCTGATTTCTGTGCGCATATTTGTGTGCAGAGACACAGATGAAAACTCTGCTTTCTGCAAGCTGGAGTTGTTTGACAGCTCAGGCTTGCAGAAAGAGAAGTTATGTTTTCTTTTACTTTTGCTTGGCCAAGGAAAAGCAAACGGGTACCTCCCAAGGGTGGGCACCTCAGGAGCTAGCAGGAGCTGGCCCTGGGGGGTGGCAGTGCCCAGGGCTATCCATGGCTCCATGAGGAGGGTAGTGTGGCCCACCTTCATCATAGAAGTTATCCCCGGGGTGGTAGTGACCCCCGGGGCTGGGGGACCACGACAAACCCCCTATATTAATGTATTCCAGGCTCTGGAGTTGGCGGTCCTTGGGCCTGTGGGAGGGCCGTGTGGCCCCTTCTCATTTTTCATAAATTGACATGGGGAGGTGGTGGTCCCATGGGCTCTGGGGGAGCATATAGGCCCCCCGCATTCATTTTAGAATCAGCCCCAGGGAGGTGGTGGTCCCTGGGGCAGCAGGGGAGATGGTATGGGCCACCCGCATTACTTTGATCTCTAGCCCCGGGGAGGTTCCGGTCACAGGCACTGCGAGGGAGGCCGTACGTCCACTGCATATATTTTAAGTTTAGTCCCGGGGAACTGGCAGTCCCTTGGGCTCTGGGGGGCCACGTAGGCCCCCGCATTAGTTCATTATCATTTGCCCCGGGGAGGTGGTGGTCCCCTGGACGCAGGCGGACCAACGGGCCCGCACTGATACATATTTAGGTGCACCAGGAAGGTGAAGGTCCCCAGGGGGGCCACGCAAGCCTCCCCTCATTAGTATAAACATTTGCCCCTTGGTTGGTGCCCGTGCCCGAAGCGAGGGGGGTGCCGTGTGGGCAACCCCGCATATATAAAAACCAATGCCCTGGAATGGTGGCAGTCCCCCAGGCTTTTATTAGCCCTAGGAGGGGGGCCCCGTGTGCCCTCCTCCTATTTCATTGGTATGCCCTCGGTTTCTGGCCCACTCGGGTTAATTAAAAACAAGCACCAGAACCTTGCTTCTTTTTTTTATTTTTACCACGAATTTGCGAATATCAAGATATTGCGGTCATTTCTTTAAAAAATCCTTTTTTGTCCTGTCGGGGTCCCTTTGGGACCCCAGGACCACTTTATGGGGTCAAGATTTTCCTATTCTGCCCAATATCTTTTTTTTATATTCTGTTTTGGGACTTGGCTGAAGCTGAGCCCCAAGATGGCTGCAAACACTTTCTGGTTGAAGTGTTGGCAGCCAATCAGAGCTCTGCATTTCCCTGCATGAGCTCGTTATTTTTCACGAAGTCATCGCAGCCACAGATAGCACTAACTGTATTTTCTTAAATTTCTCAGCAACTACTGAACTGATTTACACCAAATAACAAAAAACACAATTTGCTTAGCAGAATCTACCTTTCTGCCAAACGTGTTATCATTCCATCCAGCAGATCGAGCTGTAGAAGTGTTTAAAGGTCCTATGGGGATTACCATGGGAAAATGCACCATTTTTTACCTACCTTAAGGGTGTCTGCAACCTCCAAGTGACCACTTCCTGTGGGAAGGGGCACTACCATGACCCGAATTGGCTACTTTTCCCTCAGACTAAGATGGAAGGAAATGAAAAGTGGGGGCCACATCGCCTGCCCCACCTTAGGGGTGGTGCTGGCTGCATGGGGACCCACCACCTGATTTACCTAATTTCCCCACCTATCCTCCTGCCAAATGTGGAGTAGGAAAGTGTGGTTGGCATACTCCACTAGCTAGAGCTGCCTGGGTTGCATTTCAAAGGCAGCATCTCCTTTGAAGCTTCCCACCTTAGAAGGCCATCCTGTCCTGGGGTAGATGTGAAGCACCTCTTCTCAGAGCAGGCTTTGTTCCTGGCCTCTGAGAGTGCCATGAGGCCAGAAACATGTCTGGTGGTGGCAGGCTGACTAAGACCAGTCAGAGACCACACCAGTGCTTGGTAGGTTTTCAGGGAACACTCTAAAGGGTCTCCTGTCTGCATTTATTAATAAATCTAACACTGGCATCAGTGAGGATTTATTAAGACAAGATGTTTAGTACCAAACATCTCAGGGTGCAGTGAAGCCACCATGGAGCTAGGAATCTTGTAATGACAAGTATCCTGCCGATGTTATCTCAATGGATGCCCTGTGCACTTACAATATCTAAGAATGGACTTGATATTGTAGGGTCATATCTGCTCATGCAGATATATTCACACACTGGATATATATATAGTGTACCCTACCTTAGGGCTGTACAGCCTGCAGTAGGGGTGACTTACCTATACCTCATGCAGTGTATGGGGGCATGGCACACAGGGCTGTGTGCCATGTCCACTCTTTGGTTTTTTCTGTACCAAGACACGCAGTCTGCAATGACAGTTTGCATGGTCTTGGTGAGGTTTTCCTCGGGTTGCATAATTGGTGCAGCAGCCCCAGTGGACCCTCTTCAGTTCCGAAGCCCAAGGTACCAGGGATACTATTTACGGGGTACTTCCAGGGGTGGCTGAAGTTGTGCCAAATATAGTACAGTTTTTAGGGAAAGAACACTGGTACTGGGAACTTAATTAGCAGGGATCCAGTACACCTCAGTCAAAGTTGCATTAAAAAGTAGGCAAGAAGTGTGTGGGCGTATTGCAACAGACACCCAGTTTCTAACACAGACCCACTCAGAAACTTATGCACCCACTCACAGACCTACTCAGAGACTCACACACCCACTCTCAGACCCACTCAGAGACCCAGTCAGACTCTTATACGCCCACATAGAGATTCACTCAGACTGTCAAACACCCACTCACAGACCCACTCAGAGACTAATGCACCCACTCACAGACACACTCAGAGACTCACAACCCACTCACAGACCCACCCAGACACTCATACATCCATTCACAGACCCACACAGCTACTCAGACACCCACTCACAGACCCACCCACAGACCCACACAGGCCCTCACCCACCTACTCACAGACCTACACAGGTACTCACACACCCACTCACAAACCCACACAGATACTCACACACCCACTCACAGACCCATACTTTGATTCACACATCTACTCAAAGACACATACAGCCACTCACAGACCCACATAGACAATCACATACTCACACACCCATATAGACACTCAAACCCACTCTATGACATATATAGACACTGCAGGGGTGGAGACTATTGGGACATTGTTCAATGATGGGACACTGATGGACCACGAAGCATTTATAAGAGAAACAGGGGTGCCTAACACGTTGTATATGACACATGCCGCTCTGCTGCATTACTATAGAAAAGAGTGGTTCTGTCGGGAAGGTCAACTGATTTTACATGGTATTAGATACGTTTAAGGTAAATATGTCCTAATCGTATTTCCAAGAAACACACCAAAGAGGACAACTTGATTATGCAAAAAAATGAATTACTTTACTTCGTGTTCATACACATGCAAATCAAGGAAATGGCTGTCTATGACATAATACACATACGGCGAAAAAACTACGGTGTACAATTAGTGACTGGTAGTGATACGTGACACAGTGCTGTATAAAGATGACATAAATTACATATACATAAAACAGGGGGATATTTATCTTTCAAGTCCAAGACTAAATGCATAAACCCCAACAATGGTTGCGATTTCCTGTTCAAGTCAGGGGAATTGCGTGGACTAATCGGGACAGTAACATCGACGTTTCGACCCTTAACGATTGTGCAGCTTATTAGGCATCAGAGGCGGGTCTTCATCAGGACAGAGGGAGAGGTAGACAGACAAAAAATGGGATCCTAATGAGTTGGCATCCAACTTTGAAGCGATTTTCGTAGAGGTGTCAGGCGACACCTCAGACTCACATTAGTTAATTGTGGTTTGGACATAAACTGGAATTATTCTTTACCAGACTGTGGAAACAATTTAAAGGCAGTCGCCGAGGCGATTTAAAAGCATTGAAATGGACATCCTTATCCGTCAGTGCCAGCTTAGTAATGCACTCCTTCTATGTGAGTCAAAAATTGCTTCAAAGTTGGATGCCAACTCATTAGGGTCCCATTTTTTCGGCTGTCTACCCCCCCCCGTCCAGATGAAGACCCGCTTCTGATGCCTAATAAGCTGCACAATCGTTAAGGGTAGGAAAAAAACATATTACATAATTGATAATAATTTAAGTAAATTATTAAATATTTATCATTAATTTACTTTCCACCCTGTGCCCCTATAAACTCCACAATCCGCTGCTAAAACAGAACTTAAAAAATACATTAATTATATAATTTACAAAATTAACAATCAAATAATTTAAAATGTATTATTAATTAATTAAAACATTTATTTACGTCTCACCCTGTACCCCTACGAACCCCACAACCTGCACCCAAAGGATAACTTAAAGAAATTAATTAATCATACAATTTACATAATTATCAATTAAATAATGAATAATTATAAACAGAATTATTAATTAACTATAATTAATTTACTCACCACCCGATACCCCTACAAACCTCTCAACCCGCACCTAAAACTTAACTTAAAAAATAAATTAATTACACAATTTAATTAATTACCAATTAAATAATTAATAATAATTACAAAATAGTTATTAATTCATTATAACTAAACTACTTCCCACCCTATACCCCTACAAAACCCCCAACCTGTTTTGACACTAAAAATTACAATAAACAATTATATTAAAAACAACTACAAATGTACAAACTATATTAAAAAACAATAACAATAATTATACAAACAATTTATAACATATACAATTAAAAAATATACTAAAATACATAAAAATAATTAAAAGGCGATATTATTAACAACTTTCTTTTTGTAAACGATATTAACATAGACATTTTGGCATGGATATTACTTACCTTAGAAAATCGATATTCTTGTCAGCAGTATTCCTTCATCACAATATTTGTTGATCACAATATTAAAAACTCGATATTTCTGCATCTCGATCTTTTTAACTCAATATTTTGTCCGAATATCAGTAATTTTGAATGGTAACTAACCGGTTCGTTTAACAGATTTTGTCCTGCAATGTATTTTGAACTACTTGGAATGCTTATTGATTTTTAGGTCTCGCCTGAACCAGCGCATCCGCTGGTCTGGCGAGACTTTTAGTAAGGGCTTCAGAAAATGCTACCATGGCCGGGCAACAGCTTGCGTGCATGTGCGCGAGCGCGAGCTTACGAGCAGAGGTGCCATATGGCTTTCCTCTTCATGCTCATTAAGCGCATCGCTCACCGCGCTTGATCGCGATCACTTTCGCTTTGCTGTTCTCAGTGAGCCAGTATTTTCACGGCCGCGTTACTTTTACGGCTGTGCGCCTTCTCCTCGTGTTATCTATGCCTCTCCTCCTGTTATCCCTGGCGCGAGCGGCACCCCGTTTCTTCTTGTCTTTCTATTCTCCATCCTCTTTGGTTCTCTGTATCTCTCCTAACCTGCGATCTTCCCTCTCTCTCACCTTTATCCCACCCCCTGCACTTTCTTCCTGCACATCGTCTTTCATAACATTTTAGTGTCTCTCCTCTGCTTTGTGAACCTTTTCCCTCTTCACCACGCCCCTCCCCTTTACCTCCTTTTTGCACTTCTTATCTTACTTTTCTTTCATGGCTCCGTTGTGATCCCTTCTTCCTCCCTCATTTTCGTCCACCTCTCCTCCCCTTCCTCTTGCTACACACCTCTTTCCTATTGATCCCTGTCTTCCCTTCAACCCCGCCTCACCCCATGCTTCTCTACATCTGTCGTTCATTCCCCTCCAGCATCAGATTTCCTTGAGCTCCTTTTTTTCCACCTGTTCTCCTTTTTGCCGCTTCCCCTTCCAACTTCTCCCCATTTCACCCACTCACTTAGCCCCCCTCTCTTTCGCCTCCTCGACCCTACCAGTTTCCCTGCTGCTGACCCGCTCTCATCTCGCCCTGTACCCCCTTCTTGTGGCCTCTCTGCACACCCGGCCTCTTCCTTCTAGTCACATATGCTCCCTCTGGCATCTCTTTTTCTTCGTTCCTCGATATCTCTCCAAGGCCTTTTACTCACCCACTTCCTTCTTCCCCCATACCTCATTTACCCACCTGGTCACTGTCTCACTCCCTGTCTGCATCGGTTTCATCCTCAGTCACTTTCTCTCGCGTCTCCTCTTTTCACAAGCCCCATCCCTGTCTGTCTCTCTCTCTCACTCCCTAATGCCTTCTTTTTCTAATATATTTACATCTCTCTTACTCACCTGGCTCCGCTCTTTACTTCGTTTTGCTACCTCCTCTCCCCACTCCTTTACACCCTTCTCACCTTTATCCCTCCCTGTTCTGCCTTCCCCCTGTCACACCTGTCTCCTGTTTCTCTTCCACTCTCTGCTACATTCACCCCACCCCACCCCACCTTGAAACCCTCCTGCTCGCCCCTTTTCAACAGAGCCCCCTTTTGAATCTCTCTGCGCCCTCCCTCCTTTCGCGCGCGCCCACTCTCACCCCCTTCTCACCTTCTGTCCCTTCTATCCCTCCACACTTCCCCCCCTTTTACCTGTATCCCTCGCTGTGCACCCCCTGCCCCATCCTCTTGCTACCAACAGAAGTTGCTGCCCTCATAAGGGCCCCTCTGATTTTAGCCCTGTGCGGCCGCCCCTCGGGCTCCCGCCAGCTCGGATCAGCTAATTCCCTAGTGAGACCTGCAGAGAATGAATTTGGAGCCAGTGTTTGAAAAGGACACGTCTCCTTGGTAAACACGCTGGCTGTGATGAGAAGCTTCCAGCCCCATCCGTGTCTGGCCGGCGCGGCTCTGATGAGAACGGGTCCACGCTGTATGCAGAGCATGTTCTCGCTAATACCGAGCCTGCTGCTGTTTAGAGGCCTCGGCACAAATCATAATATATTCTGAGGCCCCAGACACCGCCACGCGCGGGACGAGACAGCCGCTGATTACGATACCGTGTGTAAAGGGAGCACTGATGCAGTCACACCTTGATACAGACACTCAAGGACTGCCAAAGGGACTCTTTTCCTCAGACCCTGTGATTTGACAGCACCGGTGCTTGTGCTATAAAATCTATGCATAGGTTTTGAAGCTAGCATTTTGTGTTTTTTCCTGTCAGCTGACGCATTTGAAATCATTAGTTGGTGGCGGAGACTGGAGCTACTGTGTTTTCTCTTTCCCATAAAACTTTATTTTTAAACTTCGAAACAGGCGCTTGTGACTTGGGGCCCAGCATAATTGTTTGTATAGGGGTCCGTAAAAACTGCTGACAGGCCTGGTGCTGCTAGACGCTCCTCATGCTCTGCCTTGCACCCTTCTACCCCTCTGCCTTGCACCCTTCTACTCCTCTGCCTTGCACCCTTCTCCCCCTCTGCCTTGCACCCTTCTCACCTTGCACCCTTCTCCACCTTGCACCCTTCTCCCCCTCCGCCTTGCACCCTTCTCCCCCTCTGCCTTTCACCCTTCTCCACATCTGCCTTGCACCCTTCTCCCCTTCCACCTTGCACCCTTCTCCCCTAACACCTTGCACCCTTCTCCACCTTGCACCCTTCTCCCCCTCTGCCTTGCACCCTTCTCCCCCTCCACCTTGCGCCCTTCTCCCCCTCCGCCTTTCACCCTTCTCTCCTCCGCCTTGCACCCTTCTCCTCCTCTGCCTTGCACCCTTCTCCCTTTCCACCTTGCACCCTTCTCCCCTTCCGCCTTGCACCCTTCTCCCCTTCCGCCTTGCACTCTTCTCCCCTTCCGCCTTCCACCCTTCTCCACCTTGAAACCATCTCCCCCTCTGCCTTGCACCCTTCTCTGCCTTGCACCCTTCTCCCCTCTGCCTTGCACCCTTCTCCCCTCCCCCTTGCAGTCTTCTCCCCCTCGCACCCTTCTGCCCCTCCGACTTGCACACTTCTCTACCTTGCACCCTTCTCCCCTCCGCCTTTTATCCTTCTCCCCTCTGCCTTGCACCCTTCTCGCCCTCCCCCTTGCACACTTCTCCCCCTCCGCCTTGTACCCTTCTCCACCTGCACCTTGCACCCTTCTCCACCTCCACCTTGCACCCTTCTCCCCTCTGCCTTGCACCCTTCTCCCCTCCGCCTTGCACCCTTCTCCCCTCCGCCTTGCATCCAAGCATTGGCATAGCCAATAGGTCTTGCTTATGGGACCTTATAAGTATTTAGTTAAGCAGCACAATATCCTTGGTACAATAACACAAACTGTTGCATGGCTAAACACTTATAAGGTCCCAAATGCGAGACCTATTGGCTATGCCAATGCTTGTTTATTATTTGTTTTAGTTATTGTCCTTTTATGGTAATTTTATTTGCTGAATAAAGCTTAAAGACAAAGAGAACGAAAGCTGTGCAGGTAAAGCCAAAGCACTGGAAGATGATCCCCCGCATGCGGCCTCATATAAAGTATCTCCCCAGTCCAGAGTACTAGACTGCTTCCCCTAATATAATGCGGTTATGTTGGTGGTGACAGCTGTATATGCCTCAGTGCATTAGCTTAAAGACCATCAATTGTACATCTGTGGATCTGCGTGCACAACACAAATCTGCATGTGTTCTAATTATTTGTCTGTAGAAACCCAAAATGGTGTGATGAGGTATTTAACTGAAAAAAAACAAATGACTCTATCATTGGAGCAAACACAGAAAGTTATCCACACTAAGCAAAAATATCTGAGGGGTTAGTTTTCTGTTCTGTCAAATACAGCACATCAGTGGTTAGACTAACAATATTTTGGTCCTGGCATCCACACCACGACACTAAACTGCTAATGTAAGACATTCAAAGCTGCTCTCATTGTGATGAGGCACTGTAGACTCCTCTGTAGGGTATGACCAGTAAACAAAGCCACCAGCACAATGGGCCCCAGGCAACTTAGATAATAGGAACTACATCCAGGTCAAGGACAGGTGACTTGGTTGCCATAGTGATGGACAGGCCACGTTGGTTACTTATAATCTCTTACTTTCACAATTGAACTGTAGCCTCCAGGCCTAGCCCTGGCTTGCTGTTGAATCTGCAAAAAGAAGAAGCCATCAGAATTGCTGTATGTAACTCGAGTGTAACAGCAACCTTGTTGTATTCTTCTTGTTCTTATTCGTGAGCAGAAGAATGATGATGGATTTAACCCTGATCTAATAGTGACTGTGGGTGAGTGTCTGAAAAGTTTCAGCGCTCTGTCCATCATCTCCTTGTGTTTGCTTTGTTCACCCTAAGTTGGAAGGGTATGCACAGACGTGGGTCCCTTGCTCACTTTAACACTGGATTCAAGCTAGCCTGGCTGATGAGGGGTGCTACCCCGAAACCGGACCCAGGATGCTTTTTACCAGTCCAGGGAAGACCTGGCTTGGCAGTTTGGGTAGGACTGTTCCCATGAGGGACAGGATCAAGACTGATTTGCAGGTGGCTAGGTCTGAACTGGGGTGGCGAAGTGAGCTAAAGAACGAATGATGATGGATTCAACCCAGATCTGTGACTGGGGGTGAGTGCCTGACAGGTTACAGCGCTCCGTCAATCATGTCCTTGTGTTTGCTTTGTTCGCCCTAAGTTGGCAGGGTATGCCCTGACGTGGGTCCCGTGATTTGTTAGCCCTGAATTGCGCCATGGGGACCCAGAGTCACACAAAACATAAACAGCCCCTGAGCACTGCCCATCATTCGGGTACGTGTCTTCTGGCTTCTTTTCAGCTGTGGCGCAGTTCTGCATGGTCGCAATCATAGTGAAATGATCTAAGCAGAATATGTTTTACCCCAGAGTCGCTGGGGAAATCAAAGACCTAAGCAAGTATGTAGGAAAGCGCCCCTTTTTGATGGTTACCCCCCACTTTTTTCCTATCTGATGCACATTGACTGAATGTGCACTGGGTCCCTGCTAATCAGGTTCCTAGTGCATGTGTAATGCGAGTCGCAAATAAGGAATGTGTAGGAATCGCAAAAATTATTGCGATTCCTACCTACATAGCATTTTGCCAGTCCTTAATAGCGATTCCCGAAAAATCGCTATTAAGGACTCGCTAAACTGCTTTTACCTACATCTAGTTCTATGTGTTGTTTTGCAGACAAAACCTAAGAGTCGACATGGCACACATCCTTGTGTGCCAAACCCACAAACACTGCCTGTGGCATAGGTAATTCACTCCTCTAGCAGGCCTTGCCGGCCTAAGGCAGGGTGCACTATACCACAGGTGAGGGCATAGCTGCATGAGCAATATGCCCCTACAGTGTTTAAGTCCATTCTTAGACATTGTAAGTGCAGTGAAGCCACATGGGCTGGAAGGTTGTCATTTCGAACTCCACAGCTCCATGATAACTTTACTGAATGCAAAGAAGTTTGGTATCAATCTTATCAGTATAATAAACCCAAACTGATGCTAGTGTTGGATTTATTGCAAAATGAACGCAGAGGGCATCTTAGAGATGCCCCCTGAGGAGTGACCAGCTCCCCTGTGTCCAGCTGACTGGTCTAAACCAGCCTGCCACTCACAGACATGTTTCTGACCCCTTGATGTGGAAGCCCTTGTGCTCTCGTGGGTTAAGGACAAAGGCTGTTTGCGGTGGAGGTGCTTCACACCTACCCCCAAGCAGAAACAGCATTCAGGGCGGTGAGCCTCAAAGGCTTCCTGCCCTTTAAAATGCTAGCTAGTGCCTCTCCAGCTAGTGGAGATGCCCTCCCCCCTGACCAAGCCCCACTTTTGGTAGCAAGGTTGGCGGAAAATTAGTAGTCAGGAGAGGTGTGGCCCCTCTCTGCCAGGACCACCCCTAAGGTGCCCTGGGCTGAGGTGACCCCCTCCTTAGAAACTCCTCCACCTAGAATGGAAGGATTTTAATTGGGAATGCCCCCTTCCCAAAGAGAGGGGACAAATTAAGGGTGTAGTCACCCTAAAAGGCAAGTAGCCTATTGGCTACCATCTTCCAGTACCGTAACACCCCTAAATTCAGTATTTAGGGGCACCTCTGAACCTTGATCATCAGATTCCTGCGCCCTGTGCAGCCGAGCCTGAAGAAAACTACGGATTTGGCACCAGCCCTACTGGCCTGTCTCCTACTCAAAAACCCTGTGAAAAAAAACGACGTCTGTACGTTGGACAGCGACTTTCAAATCCAGAGGAAGACTGCTCATGCTTCAACAAAAACCAAATCTTCCGAGGCCATGGCCCTGTCCTGAATAATCCAACTATAAGAACTCCGGATCCAACTGGAACTGCGATCCCTGCTCACTCTGCACCCGAGGCCCATGGCTGAGTCTAAGCTGCTAACGTGTCCAATGAAGTCTCCCCTGCGATCCTGACCTCAAATCCAGCATTAGCCGACCTCTCCTGGACTCCACAAAGACGCCTAAGCCTCATCTTGAAGGGTCCCCCTGACTGCAACCGGCTCCGGTAAATAAAATCCGACAACAAAGGGCATCCCTGCATCCGCAGCCTCCTTCCGATCTTGGGGAGCCCAGCCAATGGTGCCCAGCCCTCCTCTGACATCTCAATTTATCTGCCCAGCTGGTGGTCACCTTCATACAGCCTCCTGGTCCGAGTCTGCAGCCTCTTTGTGCGACCAAGATTCCCCATTGAATAGCATTGGGCACCCGCCGCTGATTTGCACCCTGCACCCGGCCGCCTCTGCCCTACTGGTGGTGTAAGGCCGGGGCTACCTTGTGGTCCCTCTGTGCTTGCTTGGGGCCGGTGCCCTGGAACCGCGGATACTTACCTGCAAACCGCACCTCTTGTGGGTACCCCCAGTCTCCATTGACTAACATTGGGCCTAGTGACCTCTGCACATGGCTGCGCCAGTGCCGCTAGTGGTGAAGTACCAACCTTGATCTGACCCTTGCCAGTGTTGATCCAAACCCTCAAAGATTAACTGCATATAAACGTCCATAGGATTGGTTTACATGTCTATCTTTTGCATTTGCTATGTTTGCTACTGTTTGATTGACATTGCCAATGTATTTTTATACTACTGTAACGTATTTGACTGCCTTTACATGATGCGCACAGTAATGTTCTATCATGGAACATAGCAGGCCTGGCAGACAAGTTCCAGGATCCTTTATGGCTACAGTTTGTTAGGCAATATTTAGTAATTTGCCTTCAAGAGACCTGGTTGGTGGACTGTAACTTGTTTTTGGAGGGTTTTAAAGCTTATTTTGTTCCTGCTTCCCCATCACCCAGTGGTAGAGCCAAAGGAGGTTTGGTTATTTATATCTCCCTGGCCGTCGATTGCCAGGTACAAATTTGTCTTCCTTTTAGCCAGGGCCTTCAGGCCATCATTCTTAAGAAGGGGAACAATACAATGGCCCTGATCAATTTTTATAACTCACCGAACAGCAAAAAGGGGGAAGGTAACATCATACAGCTAAGTCACTATCTAAGGAAGTTATGTGATCTCAGCTTACACCCCTTGATGGTGCTGGGATACTTCAATACTCATCCCTGTGGCGACCCAAGGATCACAAATATGTCCGACATGGGATGCCACAGAATGAGGGGGTTTCATTTTGACCATTCAAAACAGGGGGATGAATTAAACAATCTAGTCAATGAATTTGACTTACTGACACTAATGTCCCTCTCTGCCACAAATTGTAAAACCCCGACTCCTACCTTCAAAGGGAGAGGTACCGGATCTTTTATAGACCATATTTTAATTTCTTCTTCCTCTCAGTCCCTTTTTCAGAGGTTTACCATCAAGGACAGTGGTTATAGTGATCACAATCCCCTTTGTGTATACCTCTGTGGTGTATTTTTATCCAGCAAATCCAGGGGAAGGGTACTGGGAACCATGAGACCTATAGACGGTGGGCGCCACCTTAAATGGTCCCAGATTGACCCAGATGCTTTCCACAGGAAGGTGAGAAACTCATGTGCAGCTGAACTTGCTCTTTATGTCCAACCGGAGAGTCTACCAAGGGATGTTCTTTGTGCTTTCAGAGATATTTCGCGCAAAGCAGGGGAACTTTTGAGGGCTCCAGCCTGTAAGGTATCTAATTCAAACCCAAGATGGTTCGATTCCTCTTGCTCCCAGGCAGCAATTAAGCTAAAGGAGGCCCTGAAAGTTGTTCCAAGAAACCCCCCATACATACGGGCATGTCGTACAGGATACAAGCAGGCTCTAGCTACCCGTAAGAGAGCTCTGAAGGAGGAGGCATGGAGGGAGTTACTAGAGTCTAGCACATTAAGGAATGGCACACGGTTTTGGGGCATCGTCACCAGACCCCTGTTTTCCGAAGACACAGGCAACATCTTAGATTCCCACATCACGGAAGAGGAATGGGTGGCCCACTTTTCATCTATGTTTAAGGGTTCCATGGGTTACCACGACCAGTTACCCCGGGCAACAAACACTGACCATTTGTTTTTTGAGTTAACAGCGGTAGAGGCGGGAATAGGGGGCCTAACCAGTAACAAAGCTCCTGGACCGGACGGAATTCCGCCGGACCTTTACAAATCGGATCCATCTTTCTGGGCCCGATCCTGGCGGCTGTATTGAATGCAGCGGCCAGGGATGGTAGCCCCGAATCCTGGGCCATCTCTACCATCGTGCCAGTGTTCAAAAAGGGGGATCGAAATAGTATGCACTGCTATCGACCTATCTCTCTCATTGACTCTGTAGTTAAGGTGGTGGGAGGGGTACTATTGCAAAGACTATCTTTATGGGCAGAGGAGCATAATATCCTTGCCGACACCCAATATGGGTTTCGTGCGGGGAGGTCGACGGTGGCCCAATGTTTAAACCTTTACCTGATCCTTGGCAAGTACACGTTGGCCCGCCCAGGTACGATCTACATGGCCTTCATGGACCTATCTTCCGCGTTTGACTGTGTAAACCAGGTCAAATTGTGGCAGTCCATGAGGGCCATGGGGGTGGAGGCCTCTATTGTGGACTTTCTAATGGATCTGCATAGGGATACCAAGGCAAATATTAGATATGCACAGGATCTCCGGGTTTCCAAGGAATTTAATATTGAAAGAGGGGTGAGGCAGGGCTGTATTCTTGCCCCCTTCCTGTTTAACCTATACATCAATGATCTTGAAGGAGCCCTGGTAGCCACAGGGGCGGATTTCCCACGTGTAGGTCATCGGGGTCTTCCCGTCCTCCTATTTGCGGATGACGCCGTCCTGATAGCGAGAACTGCTAGAGGACTCCAATCTTTACTAGACGCTTTCCTGAAGTTTATGGGGTCCCGTGACTTAGCGATTAATAATAATAAATCCTATGTCTTGCAGGTAGGGGTTCGTCCCACGAAAAAGTATTCTTTTTCTGTAGGTTCTGCGAAGGTCCCCACAACATCAGTTTTTTCATACCTGGGGGTCCTGTTGGATGATCGCTTGAAGTGGGGGCCCCTTATTCTAAGGAAAAAGGGGGAGCTTATCCGAATTACTGCTGCCATTTTCAACTTTGCTGCTAAGATGGGGAAGCGCCCAATTGCAGCCTTGTTGAAAATCTATCAGGCTAAGGGAGTGCATGTTACGGTAGTGAAGTCTGGGGGTATACCACAACTGATGCGCTGCAGGTGGCAGAGAATAACTTCTTAAAGCGCCTATTGGGAATGCCAACCTGTTTATCTAACCTTATAGCTCGTGAAGAACTGGGGGCCCCATTTTTAGCTGATATTATTGCCTTGCGTCCCCTAGTGTTCTGGCTTAAGTGCTGGTCAAACAAGGAGCTAAAGCTCACCCAGCAGATCCTAACAGACTGTATGACCCTGGAACAAATTTCCAGAATTCCATGGTTGCAGTATGTTAGAGGTTGCTTCACGGAGTTGGGGCGCCCGGATCTTTTCTCAAAACCGTCAACTATAACAAAAAAGGATGTGGACCTGGTTAAGAAAGCATTTATTTGCACCAGGAAGCTAGAAAGAGATGAACAGGAATTATGTGAACCAAGTGTCTGTAAATTTCTGACCCTAAAAACCCATCCATTGGCTGAGCCATACCTTTTGCGAACATTGACCACCTATGAGCGGTTTTTACTGTCCAGGTTTCGTCTAGATTTTTTTCATCTTTTAATTGCCGTCCAGAAAGGGTGCAGCAGAGGACAGGTGTTAGCACCCTGTGGTTGTGACAACCTGTCTCCACAGGACCTGCTACACTTTATGTTCCTCTGTAAATTCTATGAAGTACCTCGGAGACATTTTTTACTCCCCCTCTTAAAGAGGCTTAATTTTAACCAGGTTCGCCCAGCACTTTTGTATTTACAGCTGTTGAAACCAGACTGTATAATCTTTATTGTAGGCTATCTGAAATCCTTGGTGAGAACCAGGGCCTGCCTGGAATATTAGTTATTTCAGGGGGAGGAGGTACTCATAGTTTTAAGGTATACCTCTTATGTGTTCCCTATTTTTAGCACAGAAACGTACTTATTGTACCTGCCATATTTTATTTGTAATCTTTTATGGCTATGGACTGTAAATTATTTTAATGTATTTTTTATTTATTTATTTAATTATGTATTTTTTTTTCTCTTCCTCCTAAAAATTTTTTATGGGATGTGTATATACATTGTGACTTTTATGGTTTTCACATTGTAAAACCGAATACAGTTTTATGAAATGAAATGACTGCCTTTACAATTAGTACCTACTGCATTTAAAAAGTATTACTATTCTTAAAATTGTTACTTACCTGCAAGTGAGTTCCTCTTGGTTCTAAAATAAAATAACAAAGTAATATCTTTGTATACAAAACAATTGGTCTTGGATTCAGTCTATGAGTGCATGCAATCATTTCTTGCCTGACTGTGTACAACAAAAGCTTAACACAGCCTTCTGATAAGCCTAACTGCTCGACCTCACTACCACAAATAGAGTTTTTAGCATTAACTAGTTAAGCCACTGTAAGCCTCTGGGGATCCACTGGACTCTGTGCACACTATACCTTAGTTTGGTATAGTATATTCAGAGCCAGCTTCCTCAATGTGGCAGCAGGATAGCCAGCACAGGCTCAGACTAATGAAGACTGTATCATTGATGTCTGAGCTGGTGGCATCTGAGCACAAGTTGCCATCCACCACTGACAAGTGGCACTGCAGAAACTCTCAGTCCTCAGGGAAGGGCAACACGTGCGGCCTGTCCACCACCCTTCAAGTTGGTTTATCATGGTTGCAGAAACCAAGTATATGGTAATACAGTGAGCATCAGTCACTGTATTCAGCATACATAGACTGACCTTACCTAGGCTACCTTGATGTTTTTCGTTGTCCCACTTCCCATCGTTCCTTTTCTCCCTTTTCGTCCAGTGAAGGGAGTCATGAGAAAAGCACAGACAGAGAAAGCATTTTATTCTTTATAAAGAACACTGATGGAAGGTATGGATGACTGGCAGCACTTTGAACAAGGGTCAGGTGGCAGTGCTGCCAACCCTAGCAATGAGGTGCACCCATCACAACATACAGCAGCAACATTTAAAGTTAGGAATTTGTAGCTGTTACACAAACATGGCAACATTTTAAAACTGTAAAGAGAGACTATTTGATACTTTGGTTTAACAAATTAGAAGTTTCCCACCTGAATTGGGTATGATGGCATGTATGCCTTTAAAGGGAGTCCCTTGAACTGTGGCCACCTCAGACGTTTCAATGGACGTTATGTGATGATATTAAAAAAAGAGGAAAGACGGTAGGTAGCCCCCCATTTCACAGCATTAATAAAAAAAAATTCCTAGCAAGCGTGAAGAAAAGTTTCAGTTCTATTAAGGAACTGTGCAGGCAAACATTATTCTTAGTCTTTCTTTAATGTCAACTAACAGCAGCCAATACAAATCAAAACAACATCACCCAATGGGCATGTGTTACAAAGTTACACAACACATGGTATCCAAATAACATACATAGTCCCATAAAACACACTTGAAACTGAATCGCCTCCTCTTTTGTTGCTTGTGAATCAGGAGTACAACATTCCAGATGTGTTCCCCGCCTCAACATAGACATCTCTGAAATGGGTTTAAAGTAAAATGTTTTGAAGGTGGAGTCTGAAGAATAGTCTGCTGACTTTAACCCCTTCGCTGCCAGGCCTTTTCCCCCTCCTGTGCCTAGCCTTTTTTTTGGCTATTTGGGGTAGTGCGCGATGAGGCCCCTGTAACTTTTTGACCACATAAGGTATCCACGCCAAATTTGCGTCCTTTTCTTCCAACATCATGGGGATTCTAAAGGTACTCAGGGTTTGTGGATTCCCCTGGAGGGGTCACAGAAATGAGCCAAAATACACCAACATTTTGTTTTTTTCCGGAAAAATGGGAAAAACGGGCTGCAAATGAAAGCATCTGGGTTTTTCCCTGCAAATGTTATCAAAAAAGGGTTTGTGGGGTTGAAATCAACATTTTCCCAGCTTTTCGGGGATACCAGACTTTTGTCAGAACCCCAACTTTTTTTACACAGTTTTGGCATTTTTCTGGGACATAGCCTATTTTTGCTATTTTTTGTGCTTTTGACCTCCTTCCAGTTAATGGTAGAAATGGGTACAAAAGCAATAATGGATCCTGGAAAGCTATACATTTTAGAGAAGTAGACAAAATTCTGAATTCAGCAAGGGGTCATTTGTGTAGATCCATCAAGGTTTCTTTATAGAAACTAACAGTTAAATATAGGATAAATTGAAAATTAGTTGAAAACAACAGCCTTTTGGGTCAACGTTTTCACCTGTAACTTCTTCTAATTATGACAGCTCTTTGAAAGCAATATACCATTACATCCGCTGGACATTACTGGTTGTGGGGATATATAGGACTTGTAGGATCACCAAGAACCCGACGAACCCAGGGCCAAAAACTGAGCTGCAACTTGCAATGGTTTTTTATTATGTACCGGGTATATAGTAATTATTCTGTAAAAATGTGTACATGGAAAAATCGGTATGAAAGACACCTATGTATTTCTGAAATGGGAACAAAATATAGAGTTTAGAAACAGTAGATATTTGCACATTTCTGAAATTGGGAAAACTCATACTAGCATGAGAAATATCAGTCATTTTTTAGAAAGACTTCTTTTTTACACAATATCTTTCATTTGGAAGGCAGAAATGCATCGAAAGTCAATAGATAATAACAGTTCCTTTACAAACCTGAATTACCCTAAGTCTCCCGATAAAAATGGTACCTCACTTGAAACGGCGCAAAACGCAATGTGGTCACAACTCAATATCGCAGTGAAAAATTACCCTTTTTTGGCAAAATGTCTAGCTGTAGTTTTTGAACCCTAGCTCTGCGGGCAACTTGGGAAACCTAGCAAACCTATACATTTTTGAAAACTAGACACCCAGGGGAATCCAGGATGGGGTGACTTGACTGCCTCCCACTAGGGTCTGTTACCCAGAATCCCTTGCAAACCTCAAAAACTGTCTGTCAAAAAAAACACAGTTTCCCCACATTTCTGTGGTGGAAAGTTCCGGAATCTGCGTGGATCCACAAATTTCCACCCAACCCACGTTCCCCAATTTCTTACGAGAAAAACGGTACCTCACTTGTGTGGGTCGGCCTAGTGCCCGCGACAGGAAACGGCGCAAAACGCAACGTGGTCACACCTCAATTTCGCAGTGAAAAATGACCCTTTTTTGGCAAAATGTCTAGCTGTAGTTTTTGAACCCTAGCTCTGCGGGCACCTTGGGAAATCTAGCAAACCTATACATTTTTGAAAACTAGACACCCAGGGGAATCCAGGATGGGGTGGACTTGACTGCCTCCCACCAGGGTCTGTTACCCAGAATCCATTGCAAACCTATAAGATTGTCAAAAAACCACATTTTCCCCACATTTCTGTCGTGGAAAGTTCCGGAATCTGCGTGGATCCACAAATTTCCACCCACCACGCGTTCCCCAAAGTCTTACGAGAAAAACGGTACCTCACTTGTGTGGGTCGGCCTAGTGCCCGCGACAGGAAACGGCGCAAAACGCAACGTGGTCACACCTCAATTTCGCAGTGAAAAATGACCCTTTTTTGGCAAAATGTCTAGCTGTAGTTTTTGAACCCTAGCTCTGCGGGCACCTTGGGAAACCTAGCAAACCTATACATTTTTGAAACCTAGACACTCAGGGGAATCCAGGATGGGGTGACTTGACTGCCTCCCACCAGGGTCTGCTACCCAGAATCCCTTGCAAACCTAAACAATTGTCAAAAAAAACACATTTTCCCCACATTTCTGTGGTGGAAAGTTCCGGAATCTGCGTGGATCCACAAATTTCCATCCACCACGCGTTCCCCAAAGTCTTACGAGAAAAACGGTACCTCACTTGTGTGGGTCGGCCTAGTGCCCGCGACAGGAAACGGCGCAAAACGCAACGTGGTCACACCTCAATTTCCCTGTGAAAAATGACCCTTTTTTGGCAAAATGTCTAGCTGTAGTTTTTGAACCCTAGCTCTGCGGGCACCTTGGGAAACCTAGCAAACCTATACATTTCTGAAAACTAGACACCGGGGGGCTTCCAGGGAGATATGGCTTGCGTGGATCCCCCAAGGTTTCCTTACCCAGAATCCCCTGCAAACCTCAATTTTAGCTGAAAAAATCTAATTTTTCACACATTTTTGTGTGGGAAAGTTGTGGCATCACCGGGCTCACTCAAATTTCCCACCACCCAGCGTTCCCCCGGGTCTGGTTGGATTTGGCACGAGGGTGAGTGATGGTTCAGTATATTAAATTTTATTAACAGGAGATTTCACAAAAATGAAATGCACTGTCAATATTTAAATGGAGAAAAAACTGAACCAATGACTCGCATCTCGTGAGCTGTAAAGCCACGGCAAGGCACCAACCGCTTTACAGGCCATTCACACACCTTTCATACGTGATACACACAAGACCATTCACACCACCAGGCACAAAACCAACATATCACAAAATTCACAAAAAGGGACACGGTAAACCCTGCTTCGGGAAGACAAAAAAATAAAAATTTTACTGCACAGCCATCTAATCCTAAAGCACATACACATACTGGTTGGATTTGGCATGAGGGTGAGTAATGGTTCAGTATATACAATTGTATTAGCAAGTCATTTCACAAAAATGAAACGCACTATTAATAATTGAAAGGACGAGAAACTGAACCATTGACTCACAGCTCGTGAGCTATAAAGCCACGACAAGGCACCAACCTCTTTACAGGCCATTCATACACATTTCATACATGTGACACATACAAAACATTCACGCCGCCAGCCGCGGGCCCATCACATTACAACACTCACACCAGCAGACAGCGCCATTCAAGGGCCCATCACTTCCACACACCCACATTCCTGACACAGCAACTACATAAACTGATGGATTGCGTGGAGTGGCGCCCAGCTAGCAGTGTGTGTAGTGACCAGCAGCAAGTCACTACTCACACACCGCCAGCCGAGCGCCAGTCCACACACACTGCCAGCCAAGCGCCAGTGCACGCACACCGCCAGTCCACGCACACCGCCAGCCAAGTACCAGTCCACGCACACCGCTAGCCAAGCACCATTTCACGCACACTGCCAACCAAGTGCCAGTCCACACACACCGCCATCACATTTAGGATTTTTTTAGACAAAAATAAAAACACAAACAAATCGCAAATAGATACAAATCTACAAACACAAAATCAGAAACTAAATACATTGCACTAACAACAACCTTGAAACAGAATCAAATTTTACGAAGAATACAGACCGGGCAGTTCACTTTACCACTCATGAATGCTCACAAAAATTATTTTGCGTGTGGTATGCTCTAAAACAAGCAGGGACACACAGCCCAGGTTTAGAAGGACAGTCGGGGCAGTACATACGAATCTCCTTCCGCGTACCTCTTCGCCAACAGACTCTACATCTCCTACAGGGAAAATCTTTTGAGGGTGTGGGAGGAATGAGATCAGGAAAGTGGCGATCTCTCAATCTAGCAACATCCTCCACCACTCCAAATCTAGGAACACTTGCCTGTTCCACAACAACAAGGCTAGCTATCACAGAGTGCTGAAACTGAAGAAATGTCAACTTTGACGCAGGAGAACACTCCTTGAACACAATAAAAGCATTGAAATTTGCTAATTCGAAGAAATGGATGGCCAACTTCTTAAACCATACATAAGCCTTCCGAATAGCAGAGTAAGGTTCCAACCTCTGATCTACTTTGTCAACATCACGCATGTGCTTATTGTAGTCTAGAATGCACACAGGTTTGCGCACTTCAGCAACCTGACCCCAAACAGCCACAGGTGAAGTACTCTCATCATGGATGGTAGTCAGCATGTACACATCCCTCCTGTCCACAAATGTTACAGCTAGTAGTTCATCACTACGCAAGGAACTGCACTGCCCCCTCTGAAGTTGTTTGCAAACAAGCTCTTTTGGATAACCTTTACGGTTAGAGCGGATTGTGCCACATGCAAAAGTGTCCACTTTATACAATTCCTTAAATAATTGCACAGCAGTATAGAAGTTATCAAGGTACAAATGGTGGCCTCTGTTAAACAGTCTTCTAGCAAGATCCCACACAATTTTCTCTGAAACTCCAAAAGTGGACGGACAACCTGGGGGGTCAATAGTAGAATCTCTACCAGTGTACACACGAAAATTAAAAACATATCCTGTCCTACTCTCAGACAACATATACAGCTTAATTCCTTAGCGTGCCCTCTTGCTAGAGATGTACTGCCTAAAAACCAAACGGCCCTTGAACAAGACCAAAGACTCATCAATAGATATTTCTTTCCCTGGAGTATAGATCTCAGAAAATCGATCTACAAAGTGATCAAGAACGGGCCGGATCTTAAAACGACGGTCACTGTCAGGGTGATCTCGTGGCAACGCCATAGAATTATCAACAAAATGCAGCATACGTAGCAAAAGTAAATACCGATTACGAGTCATAACTGCAGGAAATATGGCAGTTGCCGACAAGGGGCTAGTAGACCAATATGAAGCCATGGTTGGCTTCCTTAACACACCCATCAATAAAGTCAAACCCCAAAACTTCTTAATCTCTTCCAGATATGTGGGAGTCCACCGTGTAGCTCTAGACTGGGGCCTAAGTTTGTCACTGTTGTCCCTCAAAAACTGTTCAGCATACAAATTCGTCTGCTCAACAATCTCACCCAAAAATACATCATCCATAAACAACTGAAAAAACTGCATAGGCAAAAAGTGTTCACAATCCACTGTACACCCTGCATCACCGCTAAAGGCAGGCAACACCGGCTGCACCATGTTTGGATCAACCCAATGTCCAGCACTTCCAGTAGGAAGCCTAGCAGCCTCAGACTGCAATCCAGATGCCTCTTGCACCATCGGCACAGCAGTTTCCTTCTCTAAGACAGGCACTTCATCCGCACTGAGAGTTGCTTCATCCACACCAAGAGTACCTTCATCTGCACTGAGAGTACCTTCATCATCCGATGATTCCATGTGGAGAGAAAACTCACTGCCAGAATCTTCCCCTCCCTCCTCTCCCTCAGACGCACTGTCAGTCTCATAATCATGCTCAGAGGAAGATTCAAGAAGCATACCAACCACCTGTTGAGCAGTCATTCTACGGCTAGCCATAATGCTTACTAAAAAAGGTAACTTGTCAAACAAGTCAACAACAACAAACACTTTGTAAAATAAGTAATAAACAAAAAGCACCTTTATCAAAAACACATATATACTCCAAAACAATACCACTCACTTGCCAGAGGCAGCTAAACTACTCACCACCACCTACTCTGCACAGACACAGTATGGATCAACAATATCCCACTAAAAAAGAAAGAGAAAAGAAACTACACATAAGACTATTGAAAACACATCGCAAAGAATTTCATGCTCAAACCACTAACTAAATATGCTGCCATTATGACATCACTTACAAAAAAATTCATTCAAACATTACAATATTACTTATTTGGAGTAAATACAACAACAACAAAAATTCTTACTAAAACAATGCAACTACACAAAACTGCAGAACAACCACTGTCGAAACCGGAAACAGGAATCAAAAGCTTTAGACTAGTGTGGTAAATATTTCGTTACCGGTACTATTTTTTATGCGGTAAAGTCTATTTAAGAATAACTCAGTAAATATAAGAGGCAGAATCCGTGGTATTAGAGGTTTTAAAAGGCTTTATTCCTATACAAAGGAATACAATTCGAATTGTAGGCATTCTATTCCATCACCACGAAAGTTCAGGAAGGAAGGGCATATTTTATTGACAAATAGGCAGTTTTATAGAAAATACATTACAGTGAAACAGATGCAAGAGGCGTAACAGCTGATAATACAGATAAACTGTGCATACGTAGCTAATAGAGGCGTATACATGGGCGTAATTTAATAAACGTCATCATTCATGATGTCACAAGTGGGTGGATCCATAAGAGAATCCTGCAATGTCAACAGAAATATTTGGCAGAGATGCGCGCGCAGCCGCATGACGTGTGATTGACGTGCAACTAGAGGGTGAAGGGGACTTGACATTTAGCTCTACATGTGGAGACAGAAGTCTGGGGTTATGTCAACCTAATCCCAAATCATATCTAATATCCTATGTTTAAAGAACAGTGATATCCAAAAAGAGAGGTCTCTTAGGATAGAATCTTATTCTATACTGACTATACTGACTGTTAGTGCGTGTACAAGCGTCTAAGTGTCTACACTAGATGCGAGGGGGTAGGAATATTCCATGGCAACGGGGCTATGAATTACTTGCATGAGGGCAGCGAGGCCTGGCCCTTTGCACGGTAGCTGGAGGAATGTTTACCTAAACTGCTAGACAGGAATGTATCGGATGAGGAGCGGAGGAGATAATCTTGAAGGTGAAATACAGTTTTTGGCAGGCGACGGGCTGGATCAGGCACCGTTAGCCGCGCAGGGAGTCATAACTGCAGGAAATATGGCAGTTGCCGACAAGGGGCTAGTAGACCAATATGAAGCCATGGTTGGCTTCCTTAACACACCCATCAATAAAGTCAAACCCCAAAACTTCTTAATCTCTTCCAGATATGTGGGAGTCCACCGTGTAGCTCTAGACTGGGGCCTAAGTTTGTCACTGTTGTCCCTCAAAAACTGTTCAGCATACAAATTCGTCTGCTCAACAATCTCACCCAAAAATACATCATCCATAAACAACTGAAAAAACTGCATAGGCAAAAAGTGTTCACAATCCACTGTACACCCTGCATCACCGCTAAAGGCAGGCAACACCGGCTGCACCATGTTTGGATCAACCCAATGTCCAGCACTTCCAGTAGGAAGCCTAGCAGCCTCAGACTGCAATCCAGATGCCTCTTGCACCATCGGCACAGCAGTTTCCTTCTCTAAGACAGGCACTTCATCCGCACTGAGAGTTGCTTCATCCACACCAAGAGTACCTTCATCTGCACTGAGAGTACCTTCATCATCCGATGATTCCATGTGGAGAGAAAACTCACTGCCAGAATCTTCCCCTCCCTCCTCTCCCTCAGACGCACTGTCAGTCTCATAATCATGCTCAGAGGAAGATTCAAGAAGCATACCAACCACCTGTTGAGCAGTCATTCTACGGCTAGCCATAATGCTTACTAAAAAAGGTAACTTGTCAAACAAGTCAACAACAACAAACACTTTGTAAAATAAGTAATAAACAAAAAGCACCTTTATCAAAAACACATATATACTCCAAAACAATACCACTCACTTGCCAGAGGCAGCTAAACTACTCACCACCACCTACTCTGCACAGACACAGTATGGATCAACAATATCCCACTAAAAAAGAAAGAGAAAAGAAACTACACATAAGACTATTGAAAACACATCGCAAAGAATTTCATGCTCAAACCACTAACTAAATATGCTGCCATTATGACATCACTTACAAAAAAATTCATTCAAACATTACAATATTACTTATTTGGAGTAAATACAACAACAACAAAAATTCTTACTAAAACAATGCAACTACACAAAACTGCAGAACAACCACTGTCGAAACCGGAAACAGGAATCAAAAGCTTTAGACTAGAATAAAAAGGAGAAAAAAACATTAATGTCACATACGCATATAATGCTCTAGACCATCACGTACTGCGCAAAATTTATTGCTTGAACCTCCCACTTTCAAGAAGGAAAGATCGATGGCCCAATCCTTTACAGGCAACGCGGCGAGAATCTGGAACTCAGCCTCAGCTCCGGACCACCCCCTCTTCCCAGTCCTTCAAAACTGACCTCAAAGTTCTCCTCCTGCAAAGACACTTCCAAACTTAATTCATGCCCTCTCTATTGTCTGAAGGAAGTCTTTACATTATAGGAAATTCTGATCTCCATGCCTATAGAAGTGCCTTTCCTGTGTGTTCCTGTGTTTTGAGTGTCTGCCATTTATTGCACTTTTATACCTCTACTTGTACTTTGTACTCTTTTGTAACTTGCACACATCATTTTTCCTCTTGTAACGTATTGTTTGCTACCTCTTGTATTTTGTTTGCTTTTGATACATGCACAATTACCACCATTGCCTCATGTAATGTAACGTTTGCTCTTGTTTTCTGAGTGTCTGCCATTTATTGCAGTATTTTACCTCTACTTGTATTTTGTACTCTTCTGTAACATGCACACATCACTTTTTCTTCTTGTAATGTATCTTCTGCTACCTCTTTGATTTTGTTTGCACTTTAAAATATTTAAAAAATAATGTGGCCATAAGGGGAGCGACCCTTGCCTAAGGCGCCGCTCCCACAAACAACTCCAAACCTAAAAAACGAGAAAAAAAACCCTGGCGCTAGTGGCCATTCCTGCTGCACGATCGAACGATCGTGCAGCAGGAATGCATAAAAGAGACATCGGGGGCAGAGGCGTAGCTAGAGCTTGAGGCGCCCGGGGCTATCTCTCAGATTGCCGCCCCTGTGGAGGGGGGGTTGCTGGGGAAAAAGGATGGCGACCACTTGAAAGAGGTCCGAGAGACACGTAGTATCGCCGCTAATAGTTACCTCGATCATGCAAGTTTAATGCACATACATGACACGGTCCAAGGCTACACAGTTGAATACACCGGTGACTGGGGCAGTACAAAAGAGAACACACAGACTGCATGATCTATCTGGGGACTCAGTGCACTTTGTGATCTGCATGGTACATGTTCTTTGCAGCAGGCACATTAACCCTCTGTGCTACCTTTCCAGGAGTCAACCCTTCCACTAGACAAAACTCCATATCTCTCTAGGAAGAACATTAATCACCAAAGTTATCATTACATTTTTATTGTGTCAGAAAACTGCTGGAGGCCAGGAAGGAGGCAGCAAGTTTTTTCAAACCATAATATACTTGCAAAACACTACGCACCCACCCGAAATAGGTACCCAGTGAGGTCACACCGTTCGCATCTCTCTAACCTGCTCAAGGTTCATGTGAACTCAGTGACAGAGTCACAGCGACTGGATCACTGTTGCTCTAGGGTGTCCTGCTTCGTAGGCCTGCCCGCAAGACTGGAGATGGATTGTGGTGGACAGGCCTTCAAGGTTAACCCACAATAGACACCACTAGGGTACACCTGCTTGTGCTAAGACATCAAGCCTTCTAAAGTCTAGTGGGGCCTTCTACGGTCTAGCAGGGGAATGTGCTCCCTCAGTAGAGTGGTCTGGTGGACTGGTCATGAAGGCTGAACCTGGTTCCCCAGTTCCAAATTCGACAGCTCTGGCCATAGTGCCACATCCTCTCCCCCACTGAACACCATACTTCCCCACTGAGAGAAACTCGCACTGCCTTCAGCCATAACCTAATTGTGCCCGCTATAAACACTTGGGTGTGGCTCAAAACAAATTATGCACTTGATAAGAGTAATATGCTGCCTAAAAAAAAAGTAAAAGCAACCACTCATAGGGAATGCAAGATTAAGTAAAGCATGTGAAATGTAAGCAGAAACATGGTTACCTTAATGATCTCTCACTCACTATTCAAAAATCAGCGAGTGGTTTCACCTGAAAAGTTATGGACATGACTAGAGGGCCCTGAAGGGAACCGTTTCAATGTCCATTGCTTATATCCTTACAAAACGTAAGCAGTATGGTATAAAAAGACCACATCCATAAACACAGAGCCATGGTACACATTGTGTTTTCCAATCCACCCATCAACCAGGTATTGCAGTACCTTCATGGTACACTTTCCCACCTGGGAACCACAATGCTGTTCAAAGAAAGACGAGAAAACGAAAGTAGCGCTTCACTGGCAAACTCTGTAAAGTGAGGCTGATGTATTTGGATGTAAATAAAACCAATCTGGCCACTTTGCAACCCCTGTCTTGTTTTATTTAGTTATGTATCTATTTTTCATATTTAAAACCTTGTATTTCTCTCCATCCTGCTGCACTTTGGAATAGAAAAATGTGAGAAAAAGGGCATTTCTCGCAAGTGTGTTTCTTTTTTGGATCCATTTCACAGGAAGACACTGAAATAAAGCAGAACTAAACCGAGCCGAGCGTAATCTGAATGCCTTTGTCCTCCCCCAACATTGTGCCCACACTGCCCCACCCTACCTAAGTCACCGATCGCGGAAATACCCCCACCCCAGCCCCAAAACTCACCTTTCCTCTCCGACGCGCAGGAAGCAAATGGCTTCCTGCGCGACGGAGAACAAAGGGGAAACCTCCAATGATGTCAGCGCGGCTCGCGCGCTGACATCATTGATGACGCGTGGGTGGGGGGCGGGGGGAGGCAGGGGAAGGTCTTCCCCTGCCTTCCCAGTAAAAAAAAAAAGGATCGACCACTCACGGGGGGAGCGCCAGCGCTACCCCCGTGGGTGGGTGTCATGACGTGCTGGACTCGCCATGGGCACAGCGCGACTGTGCTCCATGACGAGTCCAGCACGTCATGGGCACAGAAGGGGTTAAAGTGTCCTCCAATCTAGCCCTAACAGTAAGGGCTTCTGAGGACATGGCACTTCTGGTGGAAGACTGAAGTATTGGTAGCCGCCTCCTGCAGCACCCATCTGGTTAATGGAAATATATCAATGTGAGACCGGCCTCACGGCGTAGGCCCTCCCGATCATCCAGCCAACCTGCAACCACCCCAAGACACGGCATCTCCGACTCCGGCCGCCCCAGCCACGCAGACCCGAGGGCCGGCCAGAGCCCCCGCCAGACTCAACACCCTATCACGCATGTCCGACCAAGGGAGCGGGAATTCCCCGAGCCAGACCAAGAGGCGCCAGCCCAGTCACACCTCGGATCGCCTTCCCCCGGGAGGGCTCGATCGGCCACCAGGCCCCTGTGGCGCAGGCGCCTCGCCTGCCGAGCGTCTGGGGTCCCTCCCAGACCCACCTGAAAAGACCAAAGGAACGAGCGGCAGGAAATCCCGCCGCCCCCTCAGTCACCAAAGGCCCCTCTCTGCGAGGACTCCGGACTTCAAAGGGCAGGGGGAGTATAATAGGGGGTGCCGGAGGGACGAATGGTAGAGAAGACCTGGAACCACCGGAGCCCTGCTGACGCTGTCGCGGCTCCCGAACACCGAACCACCTGGGCCTGCTGAGTGACTCGCGGCCTCCAGCCATTGCACCATCTGAGCCCTGCTGACGCGGTCGCGGCTCCCGACTCCGAACCACCTGTGCCTGCTGAGTGACTCGCGGCCCCTGACCATTGAACCACCTGAGCCCTGCTGACGAGGTCGCGGCTCCCGAACTCCGAACTGCCTGTGCCTGCTGAGTGACTCGCGGCTCTCCCCTCGAGGAAGAATTGGCAAGAGATCGCCAAGAGAACCAACACCCTTCAGCTCGAGGATTGTGAGCTGTCCGCAGGGTACTTCGCAGAGACACGATATTCACAGACTGTCACGCTACCCCCATTCCCCTACCATCGATTTGTAGTCTCTTGTGGCACTGATGTACTACTTGCAACTTGGATCATAAAGATCCCTTGAACCCTTCGAAAAAAGAACCTATCGTCTTACGAAGAAATACGTGTGGTGTCCCTCTGTTCGTAGATTAAGCTCAGGGTGTGCGCGCCTGGTTCGGCCTACTTGGGAGAGGTGGGTCAAAGGGGTGGGCAAGACGTGTATCGAACCCCCCTCCGGCGAACGCCTTTCCAACATTTGGTGGCAGACGACGGGATCCGAGCCGACACCGAAAGAGAGCGTGCAGTGAACGAACGACTGACGCACTACCAAACAGAGATGGAAGGAGAAACCTCCCTGGGTGCCGCAGGTACCGAAATGAGCTCGACGTTCCGAGAGGATCAATTGGACTATTATACGCATAGAGAATTAAAACAATTTTGCAAAGACCTTGGAATCGCTACCACCGGCTTAAGCACAAAGGAAGACTTCCAGAAAGTATTGAAGACCTGGGTCGAGACAGGGGCGTCCCCGACCCAAACAGAAGGAGATTCCGCCCAGGAACCACGAAGCATCCCGGTGAGAAACAGCGGGCCAGAGGGGAACCTGTCCCCCGAAGAACTAGCAGACCGAGAGAGAGGCCGCAACCACGAACTTGAACTGGCCAAGCTGAAAATCGAGGGAGAAATAAAAACTGGCCGAGAAAAAGTTAGCCGTTGAGCAGTTACGGCTACAAGGGGAACTCGAGGAAAAGAGACGCCAAAGAGAGCACGAAGAAAAGAAACTCCAGCTGGAACATGAACGCAGCCTAAAAGAGATCGAGTTGAGGGCTAAAAGTGAAGAGTCACGACCCTCCGGGAGTCTACCATCCGCTTCCACCGTAGAAACCAAAGTCCACATCCCCAAGGGTGTGGTAAAGGAGTATTACAAAAACGACGATATCCAGCAGTGGTTTAAGGCCTACGAAGTCGCCATGACCTCTCACCGAGTCCCGCAGAAGGATTGGGGGGCTGGGCTATGGGGCCGGTTTCTAAACGAAGGAAGAGATACCCTGCTGGATCTGCCCTCCACGGTCATGAACTCCTACAGCCACATGAAAGAGGCCCTCGTGGGCCGATATGGACTTACCCCCGAAATGTACCGGCAACGGTTCCGAGATTGCAAAAAGATACCGGGCACCACATGGGTAGAATACGTGAACTTTTACAGCCGGGCCCTGGACGGATGGGTCAAGGGCAGCAAGGTCTCCACCTTCGAAGAGCTGTTTGATCTGATAGCCTGGGAACATTTAGCGGCCAATTGCTTTGTAGAACTGCGCCAACATCTCCTGGACAGTAAACTCACCGACCCTCGAAAGCTGGCCGCCGAGGCTGACCGTTGGGTGAACACCCGGGCCACCCGAGGCCCCGTGGGGGACTACGGTCGCCACAGTCAAGGACCCCCCCGCCAGAGGGGCGGAGGAAACCAAGGCCGACCGAGAGACTTCCCAGGGGGGCCTCCGCACAGCCCTCCCAGCAGCCCATCGGCGGCAGGTCCAGCCCCGTCCCCAGCCAGCACCGGAGCCCCGGGCGGCTAGGGCCACGAACCAGGACCACCTGCTTCCGCTGCCAGCAGCCTGGACACTACGCCAATGACCCCCAGTGTCCCCTGTATCAACGACCCGCAACGACCAACCCTCCGGCCCGGCAGATGGCCTCCGTGGCCCTAGGGGAAGAGATAGAGGACTCCGAAGAGTGGGAACCAGCTGCCATGGCCCTGGTCTCCCTTGGGGATCGAGAAATGGTCCCCGGAACACCCTTGCCCGCCAACACGAAGAAGTACCGACAGCAGGTGACCATCAACGGCCACCGAGTCGAGGGCCTACGCGATACCGGGGCAAGTGTCACCGCGGTCCACCGCAACCTAATCTCTGAAGACCAGATCCTACCCGATGCCCTCTGTCCGGTCATATCCTCCGACAATTCCGAGAGCCTCTGCCAGATGTCTCTGGTGCCTTTCGAGTGGGGAGGAGTCTCCGGAGAATTGAAGGTAGCCGTCCGAACATCACAGCCCGTAAACTGCCTCCTGGGCAACGACCTTGAGAGTTTCCCGTGGGGGCAAGTAGAACGAAGAGCCCATCTCGAGATGATGGGCCTACCCGAATGGGTCTGCGCCACCACGCGCTCCATGACCGCACGAATGCCTCTCTCCGAGGGCGTTGAGGCCCTCCCACGGAACACTGTCCCCGAGAAACGGGACACCCTACCAGAAACGGACAACCCTCCTCCGGAAGGAGAAGAAGACACTAACCCGGGCGAGGGATCGGAACCTTCCGCCCCTGAGGCACTGACTGAGCTCGGAGAACTGCCCGAGATGGCCCAGTGGCGCTGTGAGGGAGGTCCCTCCCGTGAAGAGTTCTGCCAAGAACAGGCCACCTGCCCTTCCCTCGTGGGACTCCGACAACAAGCCGAAGCCCAGACCGCCGGTGACTGGTCCGGAACCCACTGGGTGTATTGGGACAATGGCCTCCTATACAGCGAACAAAAGTCAGCCGAGCTAGGCACAGCCCGAGTACTGGTAGTACCCCTGCGCTTCCGAAGCCTCCTCCTGGGCCTGGCCCACGATGTACCCTTGGCAGGACACTTAGGACAAGACAAAACATATCAGCGATTAGTTACCCACTTCTATTGGCCCAAGATGCGAGCAAATGTAGAGGGCCACTGTAAATCCTGCCTCACGTGCCAGGGCAGTGGGAAAAGTGGCGGAAAGCGCAAGGCTCCATTACAACCCTTTCCCGTTGTGAGTACCCCGTTTGAGCGGGTTGGCATCGACATCGTGGGACCCCTGGATCCGAAGACCACCCAGGGCCAGATTTATCCTCGTCCTGGTGGACCATGCCACCCGCTACCCCGAGGCCATTCCCCTCCGCACCGTGACGGCTCCAGTGGTGGGCCGGGCTCTCATGGGGATCTTCTCCCGTGTAGGATTCCCTCTTGAGGTTGTGAGTGATCGCGGCACTAACTTCATATCCCGCTACATGAAGTCCCTGTGGCAGCAGTGCGGAGTAACATATAAGTTCACGACCCCCTACCACCCCCAGGGCAACGGCCTGGTGGAACGCTTTAACAGAACCCTGAAAGGGATGATCCTGGGCCTCGAAGAACCCCTGCGCCGAAGATGGGACGTCCTCCTCCCTTGCCTCCTGTTCGCGTACCGGGAAGTTCCCCAAAAGTCCCTGGGGTTCAGCCCATTCGAACTACTATACGGACACCCCGTCCGGGGGCCCCTGAGCCTGGTCAAAGAGGGCTGGGAGACAAGCCCCCGGGGGACCCCCCCTGATGTGTTCCGCTACATCCTGGCGCTCCGCAACCAGACCCGGAAGTTCAGAGAACTCGCAGAAGCTAACCTCGAGGCCAGTCAAGAAGAAATGAAGCGCTGGTATGACCAGAACGCAACTCTGGTCGAGTTCCAGCCGGGCCAGCAGGTTTGGGTCATGGCCCCGGTGAAACCCTGCGCCCTACAAGACAAATGGACTGGCCCCTTCAAGGTGATCGAGCGGAAGAGTCAGGTCACGTACCTGATCGATGTGCAGTCCCCGCGGAACCCCCTCCGGGTTCTCCACGTGAACCGTCTCAAGCCCCACTTTGTGAGAACGGAGTTGAGTTTGCTCCTGGCCACCGACGATGGGGCGGAAGAAGACACTGAACCCCTGCCCGACCCCCTGTGCGCTAAAGAAATAGATGGTTCCGTGGAGGGAGTGAAACTGTCGACCACCCTCACCCCCCAACAGTCCGACGACTGTCGCCAGCTGCTCAAACAATTCGCAGACCTCTTCTCCCTAATCCCAAGGGTCACCGACTGGTGTGTCCACGATGTGGACACCGGCGACAGCCCACCTGTGAGACACCGAGCCTACCGGGTGCCTGACCGGGTCCGCACCTGCATCAAGACCGAAGTACAGAAGATGTTGAGCATTGGAGTGATCGAACCATCCGATAGCCCCTGGGCCAGCCCGGTAGTCCTGGTCCCGAAAGCGGCCGCCCCTGGGGTCGCCCCCGAACTAAGATTCTGTGTGGACTACTGGGGGCTCAATGCGGTCACCCGAGCGGACGCTCATCCTATCCCCCGCGCCGACGAGCTCATCGACCGCCTTGGGGCCGCTCGTTTCCTCAGCACCTTCGACCTGACCTGCGGATACTGGCAGATTGCGCTCACGGAGGGAGCAAAGGAACGCTCCGCCTTCTCCACACCAGATGGACACTACCGCTTCAGGGTCATGCCGTTCGGAATGAAAAATGCCCCGGCCACCTTCCAGCGGTTGGTAAACAAGGTCTTGGCCGGACTCGAGGGCTCCGGCGCAGCGTACCTTGACGACATAGCCGTATTCAGCTCTCAATGGCACGAGCATCTCCAGCACCTCCGGCAAGTACTACTAGCCCTGCGCCAAGCCGGCCTAACCGTGAAGGCCAGCAAATGTCAGCTCGGGCAAGGCTCCGTGGTCTATCTGGGGCATCAGGTGGGCAGCGGGCAGGTCGCCCCCCTCCAGCCAAAGGTCGACGCCATCAAGTCCTGGGAGCCCCCCACCACTCAGACGGAAGTCCGGGCCTTCCTGGGCCTCACAGGATACTACCGGAGGTTCATTAAAAACTATGGTAGCCTCGCGGGGCCCCTCACGGAGTTGACTTCCAAAAAGCTCCCGAAGAAGGTGCAGTGGACCCCCCCGTGCCAGCAAGCGTTCGACGCATTGAAAACCGCCATATGCACCGCCCCAGTACTCAAGGCCCCCGACTACTCCCAAGAATTTGTGGTCCAGACCGACGCATCCGAACATGGCATCGGGGCCGTCCTCTCGCAGTTCAATGACAAGGGCATAGATCAGCCTATAGCCTTCATCAGCCGAAGGCTGCTGCCTCGAGAACAGCGTTGGAGTACCATAGAACGAGAGACCTTCGCCGTAGTTTGGGCCCTCAAGAAACTACGGCCCTACTTGTTCGGAACCTACTTCCGAGTGCAGACGGACCACCGGCCCTTGCGGTGGCTGATGCAGATGAGGGGAGAGAACCCCAAGCTATTACGATGGTCAATCTCCCTCCAAGGGATGGACTTCACTGTCGAGCATCGCCCCGGGACGGATCATGCCAACGCCGACGGCCTGTCCCGATTCTTCCGCTTCGGCGAGGAGAACCCCCCAGTGGATGGGTAGTTCTCCACGCCTTTCAGCTGGGGGGGACGCGTGTGAGACCGGCCTCACGGCGTAGGCCCTCCCGATCATCCAGCCAACCTGCAACCACCCCAAGACACGGCATCTCCAACTCCGGCCGCCCCAGCCACGCAGACCCGAGGGCCGGCCAGAGCCCCCGCCAGACTCGACACCCTATCACGCATGTCCGACCAAGGGAGCGGGAACCCCCCGAGCCAGACCAAGAGGCGCCAGCCCAGTCACACCTCAGATCGCCTTCCCCCGGGAGGGCTCGATCGGCCACCAGGCCCCTGTGGCGCAGGCGCCTCGCCTGCCGAGCGTCTGGGGTCCCTCCCAGACCCACCTGAAAAGACCAAAGGAACGAGCGGTAGGAAATCCCGCCGCCCCCCTCAGTCACCAAAGGCCCCTCTCTGCGAGGACTCCGGACTTCAAAGGGCAGGGGGAGTATAATAGGGGGTGCCGGAGGGACGAATGGTAGAGAAGACCTGGAACCACCGGAGCCCTGCTGACGCTGTCGTGGCTCCCGAACACCGAACCACCTGGGCCTGCTGAGTGACTCACGGCCTCCAGCCATTGCACCATCTGAGCCCTGCTGACGTGGTCGCGGCTCCCGACTCCGAACCACCTGTGCCTGCTGAGTGACTCGCGGCCCCCGACCATTGAACCACCTGAGCCCTGCTGACGAGGTCGCGGCTCCCGAACTCCGAACTGCCTGTGCCTGCTGAGTGACTCGCGGCTCTCCCCTCGAGGAAGAATTGGCAAGAGATCGCCAAGAGAACCAACACCCTCCAGCTCGAGGATTGTGAGCTGTCCGCAGGGTACTTCGCAGAGACACTATATTCACAGACTGTCCCGCTACCCCCATTCCCCTACCACCGATTTGTAGTCTCTTGTGGCACTGATGTACTACTTGCAACTTGGATCATAAAGATCCCTTGAGACCTTCGATAAAAGAACCTATCGTCTTATGAAGAAATACGTGTGGTGTCCCTCTGTTCGTAGTGTAAGCTCAGGGTATGCGCGCCTGGTTCGGCCTACTTGGGAGAGGTGGGTCAAAGGGGTGGGCAAGACGTGTATCGAACCCCCCACCGGCGAACGCCTTTCCAACAATCAACAACTGGTGAACTCCCTTTGATTGAATGTCCCTACACACACTCAAATACTCTTGAAGATAAAAAAAAACCACACACAGTCTGCCAGCGGAGCCAGGAAGTTCAGAACCAAAATAATGTCGAGACGGCTACTGTGGCTAGCCCTGGAAGATGAACAGCCATCACACTTCCTTCCTTCTCCAGATAGTAATTCCAGAAGTCCTTGGCAATCTGTAAGGGTTCTTGAGCGGATTCCTCGTAGCTTGTTGACATACTGGATTGCCAAGGTGTTGTCAGTTTTCAGGAGGCTACAACGCATGACGTTGTCTTTTGCCAGACTCCGGATGAGGAACAAGCCAGCCAGGAATTCCAAGCAATTGATGTATAGGGACAATTTTCTTGAAGACCATCATTCTCCTGTGAAAGAATCTCTACAATGAGCTCCCAAGCCCCACTGGCTAGCATCTCAGTCTATCACTATATCTAGTTAGATTCCATAAAACTTTTCAAAGTTGGAGGTCCCTGTAATGGAGTGAGCATAAGAATATCACTTGTATGGAAGAGGATAACACCTACCATACTGGCAATGGATCGGAGAGACACTGATTGTTTCAAGATGAAATTGTGTAGCTCCTTTTTGATGACAGAAAGTTTGGAGCTTAGGAGTCTCAAAGTTGTGAATTGTGAGCCTATTGTAAAAACAAGAAAGTCCAACCTCTTCTTGGGGGTCAAGTCCGACTTCTCTGTGTTTATTTGGAATCCCAGATGCTCTAAAAGGGATATGATCATCTGCAGCTGCTAGAGGAGTGCAAGCTTTTCTTGAGACATCAAGATGATATTGTTCAGATAAATGATCAGCCTACAACCTAGTATCTGTAGCCAAGCTACCACTGATTTGAGAACTTTAAAAAAAACACCAAAATGCCAATGAATATTGAATGGTGGAACCTTAGACTCCCAGACCTGTTGTTTCCAAAGGAATTCTAGGAAACGTCTGTGGGAGGTGGGGAGATTAGAATCGATAGGTAGGCGTTTCTTAAGTCTAGGCAAATCATCCAAACACCCTGCCTTAGATTGTCCCTTAAAAGATTGTGAAGTGCCTGTTGACCAATAAATATTTGAATTCTCTCTGGTTTATGACTGGTCTTACTCCCTTGTCTTTCTTCTCTACTACAAATATGTTGCTTGAGAACCCATTTGGGTGTAAAAAGGATGCTACTATTGCCCCTTTTCTTTCAGGAATTGAATTTCCTGGACTATCTAGAGACCTCCTCTTAGAAGGATATAGAGGTCAATTTCACCTGTTGTATTGGAGAGCCCCATAACTTCATCTGAAAACCTTGGACTGTTTGAATGGCCCAGGCATCTGAGGAGATTTCTATCCACTTGTAAAGGCTTTTGGCCATTCTGCCTCCTACACTTATGGAGGAAGAATAGCAACCTCTGAACTAGGGGCGTTTGGGCTCCTTGTCCGGCACATTATCTGTGGAATTTAGTGTGTGAAGGGTAGAAGGGAGTGTATCCTCTTTAGTACGACTAATCTCCTCTTCTTTGCCCCTGGGCTTCCCCACAACTGTTAGAAAACTGGCAGCTGGATGAGCGTCCCCTTCCTCAACGGGCCCAGCCAAAATTTCTAGGGGAACAAATTCTCTTATGAGAGGATTGGGCTTTGTCCAACCCTGTGACGGATCGGACGTACTTTGAAAAGTCTTTGAAGAAAGCCTCCCCAAATAGATTGCCTTTGGCATCTGGATCCTCCTCTGAAAAAGCCAACTCCCCTAATTTTGGGTCCAAACAGAGTAAGATAAAACTTCTGCACTACATGGACAAAGCACAATTTGCATTACCAGGCCTTTTTTATTTATAATCCTAACAGATTTGGTTGCTGATATGGCCTTGAACTACACATGAAACTAATGACCATATAGTTGGGACTGTGAGAAGAATACCTATGAGAAACAAGGTATATAGAATAAGGGGGTTTTAGAATGACAATTGACACACCCTCCACAGCATAAAGAATAAAGTTTTTAATGATATACTATTTGTTTTCTAGCTAGTAAAATTTGTGAGAAGGATATGCAGATTAAACGATCTTTCTAATAGCAATTTACGCTGTCCTGGAGGCCTCCATTCAGTCCAGGTTCACTTTGCAACCCATAAGCCAAATCTCGGATTGTAGCTCTAGTGGGCAAGTATTTTCTTAAATAGGCCTCTCTAAATACCTTGATCGACTGTTCATCATAGTTTCAGTCAAATTTAGGTAGGCTTCAAGCAAGAACTCCCACTGACCACCTCTTTGAGTGTAACAACTACTCTATTAAGAACTAAATAAAATTGCAGTTAACCATAAATTTGAAGTGGCTGTAATTGTTCTTTTTGTAAGTAGAAGGATGACAGCAATATATGTGCATGTGTGTTAATGCTGTTTGAATTTGTATTTATGGTTCAATAATATAAAAACCTCTCCTATTAGGGTGAGCGCTCTAAGGAAATGAAAGCTTGGACTGCACTTCTGACAGTGGTTCCAGTATAAAAGCGCATACACATGTTTGCAAAGCTTAACAATGGGAATACATACAATGCTCTCTAATTTCATGCAAATATGGAGAGAGGATGTGGCCTTTACGGGTAGAGCGGTCGACCTCGATGCTGGGGAACTTAATCTCCCCATGCCCAACAAAAAATGAATGTGTCTGTCTGTAACGCAACTGGTGCTCATGTAAAGCGCTCTGATACCTTTGGGTCAAGTTTGCGCTATATAAAACTCCGCCGAAAAAAAACAAAAGAAAAGGATATACCGTTAGAGTAGTGATCAAATCACATGGAGGACTACAAACACTGGTCAACATAGGTGCTACTATAGTATAAGGTACAAATAAGAAAGTGCCCTCTTTTTGCATGGTTGCCCCCACTTTCTGCTTAACTGCGGATTGCTTAAACAGGTACCCAGGGCTTATATTCTTTCCCTAAAATAGCATTAAGACAAAACCCAATTGCCATCTCTTTTGCCACAGGTCAGTCCTTTGTGAAAGGTACCATAGGTACCAAGAGCACTGTGGCCAGGGAAGGCCTCTAAGGGCTGCAGCAGCACTTATTGTGCCACCCTTAGAGACCCTGTGCCTCTGCACACACAGCTTTTGCAGGCTGCGTGTTTTGGTGCAGAACAAAGTGAAAAGTCAAGATGGCACCCATCCCTGCGTGCCATGCCTACAACCCACTGCCCTGGCATAGGTCAGCCACCCCTCTAGCTAGGTGCACTATACCAGTGGGGAGGGTACAGGTGCATGAGCCCTATACCCTTACAGTGTCTAAGCCAATTCTTAGACCTTGTAAGTGCAGTAATGTCATTAAGAGTATATGGTGCTGGGAGTTTGCCATTACGAACTCCACAGCCCCATAATGGCTTTACTGAAAACTGGGAAGTTTGGTATCAAACGTCTCAGCACATTAAACCCACACTGATGCCAGTGTGCTTATTTAATGAAAATTGCACTCAGAGGGCATCTTAGAGATGCCCCCTGAAAAACGACCTAATACTAGTGTCCAGGCTGAGTGGCTACTCGCCAGCTGCCACCACCATACATGTTTCTGGACCCCTGGGCCAAGAGACTGCTGCTCTCAGGAGTCTGAAACAATGCACATCCTGGGAGGAGGTGCCAAGCCTCCTCCCCCCGGATGGGCAGGGTCCACGAAGGGGAAGCTGCATAGGCTTGCTGCCTTTGTGAGCTTCCCCAGGCCTTTGCTACTTCCAGCAAGTGAGGAAGGGAGGTGTGCTCACCTCTTCCAACCCCACCCCTCAGGTGGGGGAGGTGAGGTGAAGCACAACTCTCAGTCCATGCCATCTTGCAGATGGGGGGACCCAGCCAACCAGAGTGAGGCATATGCCATCTTCCCACTGGAGGTTGGACCCATTGGTCCCAACCTTTACTTACCTGTAACGCACCTAAATCTAGTATTTAGGTGCAACCCTGAACCTTGCCTCCTCAGACAAGAACTAACCAAGAAGGAAAGAAGTAGAAAGACCAAAGAAGCAGTGCTGAAACTAGGAAGAGGAGGACACCCAGTGACTTGGCCCCAGCCCTTCCGGGCCTGTCCCCACCTCGAATCTGCAACAGCCAAATCCTGGTGTGTCCTGCAGCTAGCAGCCTCAAGAACCTGAAGGACCTGCCTTGCCTTCCAAACTCAAGATTTTGTCTCCCGTGAGCACCGGATTTGCTCAACAACAGACTCTGGCTCCGGCCAAATCTGCGAGTCTGCACCACTCTGCACCCGGCGCCCACCGCCCCAGTTCAAGTGGCCCAACACCACGAGGAGGTCTCCCTGGTGATCCTGACCTGAGATCTGGTGCTCTCTGACCAGCCTCAAATCTCCAAGCGAAGCCTGCAGCCTCTTTCTGGAGGATCCCCCTGACCGCGACTGGAGCTGGTAAGAAAACCAGATGCCTAGAGATACCCCTGCACCCGACGCCCCACTGCCTTGGGTGGCCCAACCGTCGGTGTCCCAGCATCCCCAGGCATCCCAACTTACCTCTACAATCGGTGGTCACCTCCAGAAGATTTCGTCCCGAGCCTGCAGTCTTTGTTGCAACCAGAGAATCCTCATTGAAAACAACAGGACACCCGGCGCCAAAACAGCACTCTGCACCCAGCCGCCCCTGCGCCGCTGCGGGTGTACTTTGGGTGCTAACTCGGATCCCCCTTTGCCCTGAGCCTAACACCAGGAGCTTTGCTCCCACAAGCTGGTGGCCTGCTCGTGAGCAGCCATTAACCGCGGCCCCCTAGCCCCTATTTGATAACATTGGGCCTCAGCAATCTACACCCGGCCTCTCTAGTGCCGCTGAGGGTGTTTCAGGAGTGCATTCTTGACCCTGGGGGGGAACCCTGGTTCTAAGCCCAGAATACCAACTCCCACAACAAAGTATCTACCTGTTAACCGATAACCACATTTTCTCCATAAGAATACATTGACTGTTTTTCGATGAAAAGTGTTCTAAGTGTAGTGTTGGTTTTGTATGAGAACTTGAAAAACTGCAAATATTTAAAAACTGCTTACTTACCTTTTCTCTAGGAAATGTCCCAGTGTGATATCTAGGCATATCACTCCGAGTAGAAAAACTAATCCATAAAGTAATCTGTAAAGTAATCAAAAGTAATCTAACAGTAATTTCAACTGTATTCAGTGTTTATAAACCTGTAACAAAGTATTTTTCATTCAGCTTGCTTGTATTGTTTAACTTACCTTGAAAAGTACCATTTACACTTACCTGTGCCAGGCTTGCTTGGTTCTAGAAAATAAATATAACTAAATACATTTTTTTATACAAAGAAATTGATCTGAGTTCAGTCTTTGAGTGTGTGGCATCATTTGCTGCTTGAGTGTGTACAACAAATGCTTATCACTACCCTTTGATAAAGCCATACTGCTCGCCCACACTACCACAAATAGAGAGTAAGCTGTTATCTACTTTTACCTCTGTCTACCTTTGGGGTTCCATTGGACTCTGTGCACACTACACCTCATTTTGGTATAGTATATAGAGAGCCTGCTTCCTACATTGGTGGATCAGTAGTGGGATATACAACTTTGCATTTGTTGGACTGACTTGGGTCACCACCTGATCACACAATAGAACTCTTAAATTGTCTTTAGAATTTCGATTTTTGAATTTGACAAATTTTATCAAATTATTAAAAGTCTTGTTAGGGCCTTGGTTAAGTCCCGTTAGAATTTTAGAAAAATGAAAGCTAACTTTAGCTAGGGGTAAGAGGGGTTAGAAGTTTTTCTTTTACAATGTCTCTTAACATGAAACCAGCTGTTAGTGACGATAACAACAATGCCGTAGAGAACCAGGTTGAGGAGCTCGACTTAACCCCTTATCTCCACTCAGAATTTAGGGAGTTGAGGTCTCTATGCAAACTTAAAAATATTACCATGTGGTCCCAGCCTCTAAACGAAAACTCCAAGAGCTGTTGGCAGGGTACGCTACGGACCATCCTTGTGAGAGTGGTGAAGACCTCTCAGATGAAGAAGAGGGTGGGGATGAGGATAACTACCCCCCGACCCCCAGTTCATAGGGAGAGAAGGGCCCCAGTGCCCCTCAATCCAAGAATACAACTCGCAGTACTTAGGTCCCACGCAGGTGGGTCTGGTGCTTCCGAGGACATTGAGGACAGACTCAAGGAAGAGACCAACCTTTTAGTAAAATTGACAAAAAGATTAGATCTAGAGACCACACTCCTGGCTCTGGAAAAAGAACGAGCAGAGATGGGCTTAGCTCCCATCAATGGTGGCAGCAATATACCAAATAGGGACAGAGAGCAATCTTATGATCCCAAAATCGCCAAAGGGATTGTCCCCAAATATGAGGAAGGTGATGACATCACCAAATGTTTCACAGCTTTTGAGAGCACTTGTAAAATGAGAAAAGTGAATAAGTCACACTGGGGGGCACGCCTTTGGGAACTGTTCACTGGTAACTGCAGGGACAGACTCCTGACCCTTACAGGGGCAGATACTGGGTCTTATGACCTCATGAAGAATATGTTGATTGAGGGCTTTGGACTCACAAGTGAGGAATATAGAATTCGATTCAGGAGGGCTCACAAAACCCAAAATCAGTCCTGGATTAACTTTCTTGACTACTCAGTTAAGACACTAGATGGTTGGTTAACTGGAAATAATGTGCATGATTTCAATGGACTTTACAATTTGTTTATGAAAGAACATATTTTAAGTAATTATACTAATGAAAAGGTACATCAACATTTGGTAGACCTAGGTCTAATTTCTCTACAAGATTGGCAAAGAAGGCAGACCACTGGGTCAAGACAAGGGTAACAAAAACAGCCACTAGGGGTGACCAAGAGAAAGGGGTTACAAAACCTCATCAGGGGGAAGGGAGTGAGAATCCCAAAGATAAAAAGCCTGAGTCTTCAAAAGGGCCCCAAACACCTGCACAGGGGGGTGGGTCCCCAAACTCTTCCCAGTCCAGTGATAGATACAAAGGGAAGAACTTTGATCCCCTAAAGGCCAGGTATCACAACTGTAAGAAGTTTGGACAGTTAACTGGAGCTGCTACTTATCCTAACAAGAAGACCCCTAGTTCTCCTACAGCTACTACTGTTGTAGTCAGTCACCAGGTGGGATCAACAGTGTGCACAGAGCAAATCAGGGATCACACTGAAGCAGTTCCAGTCACAGAGGGTGAAGTTGAGTTTGGCACTTTAGTTGTGTGACCACCCAACTCTAAGAAGTATTTGCAATACCCCTGGATCAATTAGGCTAGTATAGAGGCCATGAGGAATACAGATGCCAGTGTCACTATGGTGAGAGATACACTGGTTTCCCCAGAGCACTACCTAATTGGGAAAACGTACCCAGTCACCAACGCTGCAGTGTTACTACTAACCATGCCATGGCTATGGTGACATTAGATTGGGGGGAGTTACTGGCCTGAAACAGGTAGTGGTCTCTTCAAAGCTTCCAGCTGCCTGTCTGCTTGGTAATGACCTGGAATCTCAGCATTGACTGAGGTAGCATTAAAAACCCATGAAGCAATGCTGCACATCCCTGAGATTGGGTGTGTCAAGACTAGAGCACAGAGACGAAAGCAGGGTGAAAAAGACATGCTGGAGCCTGAAAAAATGGCCCAACCTTCCAAGAGGAAAGGTAAGAAGACTGGGAAACCAGCATCTGAACAGCCACAAACTCAGGACCCCTCTCCTCAGGGAGAGGACTTGGAAGCCCCAGAGGGTACTGAGGTTGAGCTCTTAGACCCAGGGGGACCCACAAGGGAAGAGCTGTGCCTTTGACAGCAGACCTGTCCAAGTCTTGAGAGTCTCAGAAAGTAAAGGAGTTTGTCAGCTCCTATGTCACCTGTCAAGCCAGTGGCAAAACAGATGGACACCCAAAGGCCCCCTTAATCCCACTACCAGTGGTTGGGGTCTCCTTTGAAAGGGTAGGTGTGGACATACTGGGTCAACTCGAACCTCCCACAGCACCAGGAAACAAATTTATACTGGTGGTAGTGGATCAGGCAACTAGGTATCCTGAAGCAATTCCCCTTACGAGTACTACAGCTCCTGCAGTAGCCAAGGCCCTCATTGGTGTCTTCACCAGGGTAGGGTTTCCTAAGGAAGGGGTTTCAGACAGAGGGTCAAACTTCATGTCTGCTTACCTAAAACGTATGTGGAAAATGTGTGGAGTGCAGTACAAGTTTACTACACCCTATCACCCACAAACCAATGGTCTTGTTGAGAGGTTTAACAAGTCATTGAAAGGCTTGATTATGGGGTCCCTGAAAAGATCAAAAGGAGATGGGATATTTTATTATCATGCTTGCATTTTGCCTAGACAGGTGGCTCAGAAGGGAGTAGGGTTTCCCCCTTTGAACTTCTGTTTGGCCATCCTGTTAGGGAACCACTCTGTCTTGTAAAAGAGGGTTGGGAGAATCCTCTACAAGAACTCAAACAAGATATTGTGGACTATGTACTAGGCCTAAGGTCCAGAATGGCAGAGTACATGGAAAAAGCTTCCAAAAATACCGAGGCCAGCCATGAGCTCCAGGAGCACTGGTATGACCAAAAAGCTGCACTGGCGGAGTTCCAACCAGGACAAAAGGTGTGTGTCTTGGAGCCAGTGGCACCAAGGGCTCTCTGGGACAAACGTAGTGGCCCTTACCCCATCTTAGAAAAGAAAAGTGAGGTCACCTACTTGGTTGACCTGGGCACAAGTAGGACCCCCAAAAGGGTGATCCATGTGAACCGCCTTAAGCTTTTCCATGACAAGGCTGACATCACCATGCTGCTGGTGACTGATGAGGATCAGGAGATAGAGTGAACCTCTCCCTAACCTCCTTTTACAGCCCCAAAGATGGGTCAGTGGATGGACTTGTCTACTCAGACACCCTCTATGCCCAACAGCAGGCTAATTGCAAGCAAGTCTTGCCACACTATGCTACGCTCTTTTCCTTGAACACTGGTTAGACAAATTGGTGTACCCATGATGTGGACACTGGGTACGGTGTACCTGTGAAGAACAAAATCTATCGACAGTCTGATCAAGTCAAATAAAACATCAGAGCTGAAGTCAGCAAGATGCTGGAGTTAGGGGTTATTGAACCCTCTGAGAGCCCCTTGGCCAGCCCAGTGGTTCTAGTCCCCAAACCTCATCCACAGGGTGGAAAGAGAGAATTTAGGTTGTGTGTGAACTATGAAGGGCTCAACTCTGTCACCAAGACAGATGCTCACCCTGTCCCAAGAGCTGATCAATTGATAGATAAATTGGGTGCAGACAAATTTCTAAACACCTTTGACTTAACTGCAGGGTACTGGCAGATTGGCACAGCACCAGGAGCAACATAAAAGACAGCATTCTTCACACCTGATGGGCATTATCAGTTTACTGTTATGCCTTTTGGTTTAAAGAATGCCCCTGCCACCTTCCAAAGGTTGGTGAATCAAGTCCTTGCTGGATTGGAAGCCTTTAATGCAGCATATCTAGATGATATTGCTGTCTTCAGCTCCACCTGGCAGGATCACCTGATCCACCTGGGGAAGTATTTAAAAGCCCTGCAAACTGCAGGCCTAACTATCAAGGCATCCAAATGCCAGATAGGGCATGGAACAGTGGTATACTTGGGCCACCTTGTTGGTGGAGGCCAAGTGCAACCCTTACAGTCCAAGATCCAGGCCATCCTGGACTGGGTAGCTCCAACAACCCAAACACAAGTCAGGGCATTCCTTTGCTTGACTGGGTACTACAGGAGGTTTTTTGAAGGGGTATGGGTCCATTGTGACTCCGCTCACAGAACTGACCACCATGAAGATGCCCAAAAAGGTAAACTGGACAGTTAGCTGTCAAAAGGCTTTTGATACCCTGAAAGAGGCAATGTGCTCAGCACCAATTCTCAAAGCTCCAGACTATACCAAGCAGTTCATAGTGCAGACTAATGCCTCCGAGCGAGGGATAGGAGCGGTCCTATCCCAGACCAATGATGAAGGCCAAGACCAACCTGTTGCTTTTATAACCAGGAGGTTACTCCCCAGGAATCAGCGTTGGAGTGCCATTGAGAGGGAGGCCTTTGCTGTGGTTTGGTCCCTGAAGAAGCTGAGACCATACTTGTTTGGTACCCACTTCCTAGTTCAAACTGACCACAGATCTCGCAAATGGCTAATGCAAATGAAAGGTGAAAATCCTAAACTTTCGAGGTGGTCCATTTCCCTACAGGGAATGGACCTTATAGTGGAACATAGACCTAGGACTGCCCATGCCAATGCAGATGGACTTTCCAGGTTCTTCCACTTGGACAATGATGACTCTCTAGGGAAAGGTTGGTCTCATCCTCTTTCGTTTGGGGGGAGTTGAGTAAGAAAGTGCCCTCTTCTTGCATGGTTGGCCCCACTTTTTGCTAAACTACTGATGTACTTTGACTGAGTGTACCCTGGGTTCCTTCCAAACAGGTACCCAGGGCCTATATTCTTTCCCTCATACTGCATTAAGACAAAACCCAATTGCCACTCTTTGGCCACAGGTCAGTCCTTTGTAAATGGTACCACAGGTAATAAGGACACTGTGGCCAAGGAAGGCCTCTAAGGGCTGCAGCACTTATTGTGCCCCCTTAGAGGCCCTGTACCTTTACACACACAGCCTTTGCAGGCTGCATTTTTGGAGCCGAACAAAGTGAAGAGTTGACATGGCATGCATCCCTGGTTGCCATGCCTACACTCCACTGCCCTGGCATAGGTCAGCCACCCCTCTAGCTGGGTGCACTATAGCAGTGGTGAGGGACATGTGCATGAGCCCTGTACCCCTACAGTGTCTAAGCCAATTCTTAGACATTGTAAATGTAGTAATGCCAGTAAGAGTATATGGTGCTGGGAGCTTGTCATTACGAACTTGACACACCTCTTAATGGCTTTCTGAAAACTGTGAAGTTTGGTATCAAACTTCTCAGCACATTACACCCACACTGATGCCAGTGTGCTGATTTAATGAAAAATGCACTCAGAGGGCATCTTAGAGATGCCCCCTGAAAAATCGACCTAATATTAGTGTCCAGGCTGAGTGGCTGCTCGCCAGCTGCCACCACCAGACATGTTTCTGGACCCCTGGGTCGAGAGCCTGCTGCTCTCAGGGGTCTGAAACAATGCACATCCTGGGCCGAGTTGCCAAGCCTCCTCCCCTGGGATGGGCAGGGTCCACGAAGGGGAAGCTTCAAAGGCTTGCCGCCTTTGTGAGCTTCCCCAGGCCTTTGCTGCTTCCAGCAACTGTCCTCCACCAGTTCTGACCCCCACTTTGGGTGGGAGAATCGGCGGGAAAGCCAAGTGAGAAAGGGGTGTGAGCTCACCTCTGCCAACCCCACCACTCAGGTGGGGGAGGCGAGGTGAAGCACAACTCCTTGTCCATGCCATCTTGCAGATGGGGGGCACACCCAACCAGAGTGAGGCATATGCGCCCCTCCCACTGGAGGGTGGCATAATAGGGGTGTAGACACCCCAAGGAAGGAACCTATTGTTCCAAACCTTTACATACCTGTAACACCCCTAAATCTAGTATTTAGGAGCAACCCTGAACCTTGCCTCCTCAGGCAAGAACCAACCAAGAAGAAAAGAAGTAGAAGGACCAAGGAAGCAGTGCTGAAACTTTAAGACGAGGACACCCACTGACTTGGCCCCAGCCCTTCCGGCCTGTCCCCACCTCGAACCTGCAACAGCAACATCTTGGTGTGCCCTGAAGCCAGCAGCCTCAAGAACCTGAAGGACCTGCCCTGCCTTCCAAACTCAAGACTTTGTCTCCAGTGAGCACCGGATTTGCTCAACAACAAACTCTGCCTCCGGCCAAATCCGCAAGTCTGCACCACTCTGCACCCGACGCCCACGGCCCGAGTGGCCACCACCATGAGGAGGACTCCCCGGCGAGCTGAGATCTGGTGATCTTTAACCGGCCTCATATCTCCAAGTGAAGCCCGCAGCTTCTTTCTGGAGGATCCCCGCGACCGGAGCTGGTAAAAAAATCCGACGCCTAAAGACACGCCGACGCCTCATGGCCTTGGGTGGCCCAACCGACGGTGTCCCTGCATCCACAGGCATCCCAACTTACCTCTCCAACTGGTGGCTGCCTCCAGAAGATCTTTGTCGCCGAGCCTGCAGTCGTGTTGCAACTGGAGAATCCCCATTTAAAACAACAGGGCAACCGATGCCAAAACAGCACCCTGCAACCAGTCACCCCTGCACCGCTGCAGGTGTACTTTGGGTGCTAACGTGGATCCCCCTTTGCCATGAGCCTAACACCAGGAGCTTTGCTCCCACAAACTTGTGGCTTGCTCGTGAGCAGCCACCAACCGGAGGCCCCCTGTCCCCCATTGGATAACATTGGGCCTCAGCATTCTGCACCAAGCCGCCATAGTGCCGCTGAGGGTGTTTCAGGAGTGCATTCTTGACCCTGGGGAACCCTGGTTCTAACCCCAGAATACCAACTCCCACAACCAAGTACTTACCTGTTAACCGATAACCACATTTTCTCCATAGGAATACATTGACTGTTTTCCTTGAAAAGTGTTCGGAAGTGTGGAGTTGGTTTTGTATGAGAACTTGAAAAACTGCAAATATCTAAAAACTGCTTTACTTAACATTTCTCTGGGAAATGTCCCAGTGTGATATCTAGGCATATCACACTGAGAAGAAAAAGTCAATCAATCAATCAAAGACATTTATAGAGCGCACTACTCACCCGTAGGGTCTCAAGGCGCTGGGGGGAGGGGGGTGCCGCTACTGCTCGAACAGCCAGGTCTTCAGCTTCTTCCTGAAGGAGAGGTGGTCTTGGGTCAGGCGCAGGTCGGTCGGGAGGGAGTTCCAGGTCTTGGCGGCCAGGTAGGAGAAGGACCTTCCTCCTGTAGTCGCTCTTCGGATGCGGGGGACGGCGGCGAGGGCGTGGTTGGCTGATCGGAGGTGGCATTTGGGAGCGTAGAAGTTGATTCGGTTGTTGAGGTAGCTCGGGCCTTGGTCGTGTAGGGCTTTGTGTGCGTGGGTGAGGAGGCGGAAGGTGATTCTTTTGTTGACGGGGAGCCAGTGTAGGTCTCTCAGATGTCCGGAGATGTGGCTGGTTCGTGGGATGTCGAGGATGAGTCTGGCTGAGGCGTTCTGGATCCGCTGGAGTCTCTTCTGGAGCTTGGCGGTGGTACCGGCGTAGAGGGCGTTGCCGTAGTCCAGTCGGCTAGTGACGAGGGCCTGGGTGACGGTCTTCCTGGTCTCGGTGGGGATCCACCAGAAGATCTTCCGTAGCATGCGTAGGATGTTGAAGCACGCCGAGGAGACGTTGTTGACTTGCCTGGTCATGGAGAGGGAGGAGTCCAGGATGAAGCCCAGGTTGCGTGCGTGGTCTGTCGGTTTGGGTGCGGTGCCCAGGGCGGGAGGCCACCAGGAGTCGTCCCAGGCGGAGGGTGAAGAGCCCAGGATGAGGACCTCCGTCTTGTCTGAGTTCAGTTTCAGGCGGCTGGTCGTCATCCACTCGGCTACCTCTTTCATCCCTTCGTGCAGGTTGGCTCTGGCGGCGGCGGGGTCGTCGGTCAGGGAGAGGATCAGCTGGGTGTCGTCCGCGTAGGAGATTATGCTGAGGTTGTGTTGGCGTGCGATGGCCGCGAGGGGGCTCATGTAGACGTTGAAGAGGGTGGGGCTCAGCGAGGATCCTTGAGGGACGCCGCAGATGACTTCGGTGGCCTCTGACTTGTACGGTGGTAGGCGGACTCTCTGTGTTCTTCCGTCGAGGAAGGAGATGATCCATTCCAGAGCCTTCTCCTGGATTCCGACGTTGCTGAGGCGCTGTACTAGGGTGCGGTGGCAGACAGTGTCGAATGCCGCGGAGAGGTCTAGGAGGATGAGGGCCGCTGTTTCTCCATTGTCCATCAGGGCTCGGATGTCATCGGTGGCGGCGATGAGGGCGGTCTCGGTGCTGTGGTTGGCTCGGAAGCCAGACTGTGAGGGGTCGAGGGATCCATTCGTCTCAAGGAAGGCGGCCAGCTGCTTGTTGACGGTCTTCTCGATGACTTTGGCTGGAAACGGGAGGAGCGAGATGGGGCGGTAATTCTTGAGTTCGGTGGGGTCCGCTGTGGGTTTCTTGAGTAGAGCGCTGAGTTCGGCGTGCTTCCAGCTCTCAGGGAAGGTGGCGGTGTCGAAGGATGTGTTGATGATGTCTCGCAGGTGGGGTGCGATGACAGCGTTGGCCTTGTTGAAGACGTGGTGAGGGCAGGGGTCGGTCGGCGATCCGGAGTGGATGGAGTTCATCGTGCGGATGGTGTCTTCGGTGCTGATCGGAGTCCAGGCGTGGAGGGTGGTGGTGGGGGGTGGTTGTTCGGTCGTGGTGTGCGTTGGTTGGTTGTTGAAGCTGTTGTGTATGTCCGCGATCTTGTTGTGGAAGTATGAGGCGAGGGAGTTGCAGAGGTCTTGCGATGGGGTGATGTCGTTGTTTCCTGCGCTGGGGTTGGATAGCTCTTTCACGATGTTGAAGAGTTCCTTGCAGTTGTGTGCGTTGTTGTCCAGCCGGTCCTTGAATGCAGTTTTCTTGGCGGCGCGGATCAGCTGGTGGTGCTTCCGGGTGGCAAGCTTGAAGGTGGTCCTGTTGTCCGGTGTTGGTTCCCTTCTCCAGACTTTCTCGAGGGCTCGGCAGTTCTTCTTGGAGCTCTTGAGTTCGTCGGTGAACCATGGGGCTTTCTTGCTGCCGGGTCTGCTGGGCGGGGTCCTCAGCGGGGCGAGCTCGTCCGCGCAGTTGCTGATCCACTTCGTGAGGTTGTCGGCGGCCTGGCTGGGGTTCGCTGAGCTGGCAGGAGGGTGCTGGCTCAGGGAGCTGGCGAGCTGGTCGGCTGTGATCTTGTTCCAGCTTCTGCGGGCAGCCTGTTGCTGGTGGTGGTGGGTCGTCGTTCTTTTGAAGGTGAAGTGGACGCAGCTGTGGTCCGTCCATTGAAGCTCTGTGGCGTGGCTGAAGTCGATGTCTGTGCTGGATGAGAAGACTGCGTTGAGTGTGTGTCCGGCGAGGTGGGTGGGGGTGGACACCAGCTGCTTGAGTCCAAGATTGGCGAGGTTGTCGAGCAGGGTGCTGGTGTTGCGGTCGTTGTTGTTCTCCAGGTGGAAGTTGAGGTCCCCCAGGAGGATGTAGTCAGCGGAGGGGAGGGCATGCGGGCTGACGAAGTCGGCGATGTCCTCGCTGAATTGGGTGCGTGGTCCCGGAGGTCGGTAGATCAGGGTGCCTCTGAGGGTGGTCTTCGGGTCGGTGTGGATTTGGAAATGCAGGTGTTCGGCGGTGGTCAGGGTGTTGTCGGTGCTGGTCGTGAGACGGATGGTGTTCCTGTGGATGATGGCGATGCCTCCTCCCATCTGGTTGGCGGTGCGATCCCTCCGGGTGATCTTGTAGCCCTCTGGGATGGCGATGGCGGGAGCTGAAGAGGCGTTCATCCAGGTCTCCATGAGGAAGGCAACGTCTGGAGCTGTGGTGTCGAGGAGGTTCCAGAGTTCAATGGCGTGTCTGTGGACGGAGCGGGTGTTGAGCAGGATGCACTTGAGGTGGGTGCTGCTGGTGTTCGACTTGGCGGGTGCTGGTGCGAGGCAGGTCCGGATGCAGGTGAACTTGCAGGCGTGGCAGCTGAAGGGTCCGTGGGTGCGTCGTGGTGTGGCTCGGTAGCATCCTGGGGATCGGCCGGTGTTGAGTGCGATGAGGGTGGCGGCGGTGTACGTCAGGCGGGTTGGCCGGGGTCCTCGTGGGCCAGGGGTCCTGGCACTGGGCGCGGTCCAGGCGCGGACGGGCGCAGACGGGCTTACCTTTGGCGCGCCTTCGGCGCACAATCGGCGCGCCCGCTGCGCGTTCGCACGGTCGCCATATATGGCGAAGTGCGCGGGGGGCGGAGCAGCTGGGAGGCGGGAGCGGGGAGGGTACAGAAGGGAAAAAGGGGCGGGGTTAGCGGCGGTGGCGGGGAGCGGGGAGGGAAGGCGAAGGCTAGTCGCAGGCAGAAAAACACGAGATACAGAAGGCAAAAATACAACTATACAAACAATTCTAAGCAATCAGACAGCAGGGGCATAGGGATTAGAAAAACACGAGAGCCAGAAGGCAAAAATACAACTATACAAACAATTCTAAGCAATCAGACAGCAGGGGCACAGGGAGAGAAGCGGACCACGCCGCTCGAAGGAGGGGGCGTGGCCACGCGGCGGCAGCCGGGCAACGAGGCACAAATGCGGGGAGGCACACGCAGCAGCTGGTGGCCGTGCGGCGCGGGGGTGTCCTAGAACTAAAGGAATCTGTAAAGTAACCAAATGTAATCTAACAGTAATTTCAACTGTATTCAAAGTGTTTACAAACCTGTAACAAAGTCATTTTCATTCAGCTTGCTTGTATTGTTCAACTTGCCTTGAAAAGTACCATTTACACTTACCTGTGCCAGGCTTGCTTGGTTCTAGAAAATAAATATAACTAAATGTTATTTTTTTATACAAACAAATTGGTCTGAGTTGTCTTTGAGTGTGTGACATCATTTGTTGCCTGCGTGTGTACAACAAATGCTTAACACAACCCTCTGATAAAGCCTTACTGCTCGCTCACACTACCACAAATAAAGAGTAAGGAGCTATCTACTTTTACCTCTGTCTACCTTTGGGGGTTCCACTGGACGCTGTGCACACTATACCTCATTTTGGTATAGTATATACAGAGCCAGCTTCCTACAGTAAAATATTTACAACTTAATATATCTAAAATGGTTTTAATGGAACGGTTTTCCTCCTTGGGAGAAAATAAAGGCTCAAAGTGATTTTCCCTTGGTTAAATAGAATATTGAATCTGTTTTATACAAATCAAAGATTGTTAGAATATGAATTTTATAGCCTCACAAATTGGGTTCAATGTTTGAAATCAGAATGAACTATATGATAAGAGGCGCACAGAGAAAATGAGTAAGCATGATGATAATTTCAAACTTGGAAATGAAATAATGTAATATAAGAGAAACAGTTAACTAAAACAGAATTTTGTGCAGAAAGGATTTTTTGGTAAAATTGATTTTAATAAGTATGTATTATCTGTATCCTGCAGCCCTGAAGAAGTCTCTTTCACAAGATGAAACCCATTGGCTACCCTGGAAGAAAAGTTTTTATAAAAAAGAATAAGAAGATTTTAATAAAGGAACCCCCTTTAGAAAAACATGGATGGAGTCTGCACACTATGTTAATTAGAATAATATGTAATTGACGTACATTGTTTATTATAATGGATGGTGTGTGCTGATCACCCTTATATAATGGCCAAAGACCATGCTGATTCGAAGGACTTTGAGACAATCATCAATCATCATCATGAGGAGCTCTGTGTATTTGTTTGACTGAAATGTCTGATATTCTTTGACATACCTATAATCTTCTGCCATGATTCCTAGCTTACAAGCTTCCAGGAGATTAAAGAAATCTAAACTTGGAGGTTGTTAATCATCTTAACTATTCACCACTGAATTCCAGGGGATCAGTAACTAACTAGCTCAAAACTCAGATTGAGCAAAAGGATGATTATTAATTCCAATAATTCCTACACAGCTTGCTCAGGAGACTGTTCGACTCAGGGAGTGCGCCGGCTGATTCAAACTTATTTAAGAGAGCCACCATGCTTTAACCAAAATCATTAAAAAAGGGACTAATCTAGTGAGTGACATTCTTGGCCCAGAGGGAAGCCACATGCCAGGATAGGTCTGTTGTTCTGGCTGGATGATGTGCAGCACGTATCCCTCTGAGAAAATCATGCAATGCAGCTCAGCGGACGGGCAGGAGGGAGGCCGGCAGGGACTAACAGAAGAGTGCTGTGGGCTTCTCTTCAGACACTAACAATCATGCCGAATTCAACATAAGAACAATGCAACCAATGTAACGCCATTACACAGAGAAATCCTATAATATTTCCAACAGTAATTAACACAGTCTCAGCAGCTAGGCTGGGAGAACAGTCAGGTTTCCCACACAATGTATCGCTTGATGAATGTGTGACTACAGACTGCCTTGTCTCCTCTCAGATCAGGAAACATGGTATCCTCTAAACTAGGGAAGCACTAATTATCTATACGGGAGGACTCATCTTGACATTACTAAGCTCACATTACACTTACTGATGTTAGGTAGGTCGGTTTGTTAGGGGTCCCTTGGCTCTGAAGAATGCTCTTTAACTGAATTGGATAAGAATAGAGCAGAAACATGTTAGCATAAAATATCTGGATTGGCCCATTAAGCCTGCACTCCATCCCATGATTGTTTTTAAACAGTAAAAGAGGTTCCATTAATAAAGTTGATTGCCTGCTTTTATCTATAAGTACTTTTAGTTCTCTGGATCTCTTTCTATCCAATAGAATTTTCTCTAAGAACTTCCTCCCTTTCTTCAAGGTTAAGTCGCCCCTGGGTGGTACCATCCAACCAAGCTGGTTAGGTTGTGTATGATGAATCATGCTACAGAAAGTGGGTGGGGCTTCCCCTTCCAATAAGATTGGCATCTTGTAAGGGCATCTCCTAGTACTGCAACTAGAGCTATTATCATAGCATAGACCAAAATAGGTCAGCCCCATCAAGCCACCCCACCTGTTTGTGTTGATTAACACAGTAAAACCTTTCAGAAATATAGGCAAGAATGTAAAGGAACATACTTATCTCAGCTGCTTTGAGCAGTGAAGAAAGAGGAGATTAAGTATTAAAAGTGTTTTACAGGACTATAAATGTTATGATTGGTTATTCGGAGACCATGTGTTTTGTAGTTTTGTTACACGTGTCCACTGGGTAATGTAGTTTTGGTGTGTATTGGCTGCTGAGTTGGAAGCAAGGAAAGACTATGCATAATCTGACCTTCTAGTCCCTAACTATTTAAAGGCCTTTCCAAGAGTTTCTCAAGGCCCAAGAGGGAATAATTTATTATCCAACTATATGGAGTTTGTTCTTGGCTTTCCTCACAATAATGTGTCCCACAAACTGTCACACATATTACAATAAAACGTCACTCATAGGCACAATGAAAACATGGAAATGTCACGGGTAAGCAGTTTCAGATGGGTTGGCAGCTACTGTTTAAGACCCAACCCCTCCTCTCTAAAACAGTATCAGAATGAGAAAATGTTCCTGAGCGGAAAGTTAGCTTTTCATCTTCTTGTTTTATTGTCTCCCTATGTAATGTGTAGGGGTCTCACAGCTAGACTGCCGACCTAGGAGTTAAAGTTGAAGTTCTTTATTAGCAACCTCGTACAGCTCAGGCAAAGAGATGAAGACACGTCCTCAGCTACACTCCAACTGAACGCCCCGTGTTCCACCCACCACATCCAGAAACACAGAACGACGAACACTCAGTACATATAATTCTATTAAAGAGATATCACTACAGAAACCAAGGTTCGAGCCTCGGGGTCGAGTCCATATCCTGTGATTCTGGGCAAAAATCACTTAACCTCCCTGTGCCTACCAAAAAAATCCTTGAGTAACGTGAGTGGTGCTCATGTAAAGCGCTCCAATACCTTCGGGTCGAGTTCGCGCTATATGACTCGGAAAAAATAAAAAATAAATTATAGGCACCACCCGTCTCAAAATGGCTTCCACACTACACTAGGCAAGACGTTGCCTGGGCAACCCTAGTTGACAGTTTGGTATTAAGGACAGCTCCCACAACACGCGCGCGTACTGTTTGTGCTGCCTCCACATAATGAGCAACCCATGGCGCGAACAGAGCGCCCGGCAAGCGGGCATATTCAAAGTGGACGCACCATAAAAGCAGGAGGGATGGGAGGTCGGAACGTGGAAGACGATGGAGTTTGCTAGAAAACGTGAACGTAACGGCTGTAAATTTCGCTGCGTCACCGTGCGTTGCAACAGCACAGAGGACGGACTACAGTGTCCGGCCATTAGCGCTTTGCATTTGTCAGCTATTATCAAGAAAATTATTTTGTAGCGTTATAAGAAAGGATGGGAAACAAACACCTGGAAGGAGCAGTTGTTTATTGATAAATTGACACCTGAAACGGCCACAACGTACGCCGCGTTATTACAAATGTAAATTCATAAAATAAAGTTGTTATTTTAATTGAGGCCACAACATCCTTGTTATATGTGATTATTAAAACTTAGAATATTGTATGCTGTTATCAGTTCACTATGTGTTTTCTTTTCATTTCCTTTTTTCCGCTGATGAGATATATATCACACCCATGTTTAAAAATGGCCAATCTGGTAGTGCATTGCTATATAGCATGCAGCCATTTTAGTCATTTACATGTCCTATTTCTATGTTTGTTTTTAGCCGGGCTCAGCGAGCGCGCGAGGTGGAGGTGATCGCGAGGAAGAAGCGGGCAGTGACAAACCGAGAGAGGCTATTACCTGTCTGATTTAGAGGAAGCAGTTCTTAGACACGACGCGAGACGTATCTGATAATCCATAGACCCTCTTGAGAATAAGACAGGCGCCGACGGGGAGGAGAGAGGCCTTCTAGATCCACGGGAAAAGGCCAAGGCCCGTGCCCAACCCGACCATGTGAGTCTGGGTGGTGAAAGGGGAGTCGGGGTTCGTGCTGTCCGTTTAATTTCCGAGAAGGGGGTGTTCGGATGCATCCCTCCTATGCCAGCACGGCCTTTCAGGACATAACCTCCTACACCTGAGAAGGCGTTATCTTTTGTTTATCCACACTAGGACGCATCCGTGGACTCTAGTCATAGCACATTTTAGCAGGTTCATGACATGACCCGAGAAGAGAATAGCCTAATATTCTGGATAGTTTTATAGTTGTATATTCCAAAATGTGTACCGTAGCATTTCATCGTTCACAAGGGGCTCCGTGACACCGAACATGCAGGCAGACAGAATAATTTGTGTGGGTGTTGCACGAGGTTGAATTTATTTACTGTCTTTTTTTCTCTATAAAGACTAGATGAAGGCCTACTTAATACTATCACGTGAAGACATGAAATCTTTAAGAGTAGTGTACATTTCTTTTCTTTTTTTTACCAGATCATAGTTTACTTTTGGAAGAATATTATTCTACATTTGTTGTTGTTACGGCTTTGCAATCGTACTTGTTTAATTTAATGTCCATGCATTACATTTTTAATCGTAAAGCCAACTTGATTCTGTTCTTTAATTGCACAGGAAAATCTTGTCAAAGATGATTGCTGTCTTGCACAGTTAACTTGGAATTTCTAGTAGGTGTGATATTCTGGCATAATGATCGGTTAAAGGAACTGACTGTCATGTTGCTCGTTTAAGAGGGGTTTCGTTCAGTTTACTTTTGGACCAGCGGATTGAAAAGGACAGGGAATTGTAATCTTTAGTTAAATGGGGGCGGGGTCAGAAGTGGCTAAAATGAAGAAGAAAAATGTATAATGTTAATATTTTGTTGGTCTTTAGGCTTCGCCTCCAGAGAAATCTATTGTTTTAAATTTAAACTTAAAGGGACTTAAATCCCGCCTCCTCTTTCCTGGCTTCTCATTGGTTTCTGTGCGTGCCACTTACCTTTCTTCCATTTTTGTTGGCTGTAGCATATTTCCCTGCATTTACCAATGCTTGTCCCTCGTCTGCTTCTCTTATCAGTTTCCTGCCACCCAAATACTGTTAACATCCACTGTGGTGGAACTATATTTTCATTAAGCTTTGCCTTTTACTATTGCAGAGAGATTAAGGGATTTGAATAGCAGGATATTGCGTGGTGCCCCTGAGACTAGAACGGGGATCACTACCCCTGGAGACAACTCTGGCCGCTCCTCCACATGCTCCACTCATGTTATGTCTATGAGCTTTTTTCCCTTCTCCCGGACGATGATTGATGAAAATAACTCTTTATTCATTACATAGGCAAAACTGATGCATTGCCAATTCTTGTTCCCTTTATGGTAACTGCATTTATAATAGCGCACACATCTTAAATGTAAAATTAATTCAAGCTAAACCGTTCAGTGGGAAATGCGGTATTTTACGTTATTTACTTCTGTTCGTTAATGAGATCATTGCAGAAGTCTGTACGTATAACCAGAGATCCACGAATTGAATTTTGGTTTGGTGCAGTGGGTAATACTAGTGAATTGTGCATTTTTGGTGCTGAGGTTCCAGCCGCTAACAGGAAGCACTGTGAATATGTAAGCCGTTATTTTAAAATTGCATCTCCCAGTATATAAAATGCTTTTGCAAAAGATTTTAATGTAAGCTAAAACAAGTGCTCTTAAAATAGAACACAAAGTCTGTACATAGTGCAAACGTATTTTATAAATATAAATTGAAAGTACTAACTCCAGAACTGAGCTGGCAACACCCTTGCATCATCCCCCCCCCCCCCCCCCCAAAAAAAAATTCTTATCGCAAATCTTAAAGTGACTCCATCAATTTAAACCCCTTCTGGCACCGAAGCCACCGTAACATTTGCTGATTGAGCAAATGCACACACTTCAATTTCTTTTATATAATGGGCACCCTGGTGGCAAGGCGTGGGTCTCCTTTGCTCTGTTTCTTCCTTTGGCTTCACAGTACAGGAAACCCACCTCAATTTCCTTTTCTGCCGAGGCTACTTAACTGTCTGCATTAACTTTTCTACTGCGTTTTTTTTAAACCAACTGTTTTTATTAAAATAGTGCGGGCACATTGTTCCCTACAGATCCTCCCCACTTTAACCAAATGTTGGAATACAAAATTTCTTGGAACAAAAAAATATGCATGTGTATTTATTTATATTAAAGCATTTAGAAACCATCCCTTATCCCAAATACTTTACTGTTTCTACATAGTTGGATGGACATAGTGCATCATCTCTGAACACGAACACTTGGAGGCATTCAGTGCGTTCTTATAATAGGGGACATATAGAATGTGCTGCTTGCCCTGATGGGAATACCAGAAGTCTTCTGAATCAGTGCAGTAAGATCAGACCTGACATTCCTATATGATGTCCTCAGTCAGCAAAGCATATTGTGCTACATAGTTGCATGCTCTCATCCCATGCCTGACCAAGCCCCTAAAATCTTAAAGATAGATTAAATCTGATCAGACTATCCGGTAGATTCGTCCAGCCTTGTGATTCAAACCCATGTGACTGCATGCTTTAATCTCTGCATTGGTATACATTTAAGCATAAAGTGAAAGTTTTCTACTATTCCGTAAGTAATCAAGCCCGGGGAGTACTGAATGATCGCCAATGCTGGTTGGTGATATGCGCTTAAATTGGCATTTAGCCATAGTTTAAACATCTCGCTTAAGCCCAGCATCCTTGGCGGGATCTCGGGCGGCTCAGAATTATTTTTCTTAAAGTTGGTACGCACTTTTATTTGTTAAATCCTTAGAGGGGTCACACGTTCACTACTGGTGGCACATTTCTAAATGTGTATGTAACTTGGTACTCCATGCAGATTAAAGTCTTTCTATTAGCAATTTAATCAGTCCTGAGGCCTCCGTTTAGCTGAGGTTCACTTTGCAACCCATGAGCCGAATCTCTGATCGTAGATCCAGTGGGCACGTATTCACTTAAATCGGCCTCTCTAAATACCTTGATCGACTGTCCATCATAGTTCTGGTGAGATTTAGGTAGGCTTTAGGCGAGAACTCTCACTGACCACCTCTTTGAGTGTAACAACTACTCTATTAAGAACTACATAAAATTGCAGTTAACCAAAAATTTGAAGTGGCTGTAATTGTACTTTTTGTGAGTAGAAGGACCACAGCAATATTTGTGCCAGTATAGTAATGCTGTTTGAATTTGTATTTATGGTTTAGTAATATAAAAACCTTTCTTATTAGGGTGAGCGCTGTAAGGAACTCTAAGCTCGGTCTGCACTTCTGACATTGGTTCCAGTGTAAAAATGCATACACGTGTTTGCAAAGTTTAACAATGAGACTACAGACCATGCACTTTAATTATATGCAAATATTGGGACAGGATGTTTTCGCTTGCAGCTAAAGTGGTCGACCTCTAAGCTGGAGAACCAGGTTTGAGTCTCGGCAGGGTCGCTCAACATCCTCCGATTCTGGGCAAATCACTTAATCTCCCCGTGCCCAACAAAAATGAATGTGTCAGTCTGTAATGCAACTGGTGCTCGTGTAAAGCGCTCTGATAGCTTCGGGTCAAGTTCGCGCTATTTAAAACGGCATAAAAAAAAATCTGCAGAAGCTTAAAAGAAAGATTGACTTTCCTTGCTTTCAAAATAAAATGTTCACCAAAAAATGCAACTAGGAAAAAGTTTAACTACTGTGAAGTTGTAGCTAATGTTTTTTTGAAGCATCATTTAGTAAAATGTGTTGATGCATGCGAGTATTTCCCAGAAATATTCATGATGGGATATCAGTGCAACCAGTTTTAAACAGATATTGGGAAACCAGAAAACAAACAAGCATTCGAAAAGCCGGTAGGTCTGATATTGTTTACGGGTCCTCCGGCTGTATTTTAGTAATTTTGCAATTCCCATCCAATTGGCCGCACACTGCTCGTCTTACCAGCAAGTTGCCCCAGGGAACTATGGTCCATGTAGTGGCGACGGCGAGTACGCCTGTGCCACAGTGTTGAAAGGAAGTAAATGTAGCATTAGCCATCCCTGGACACGTGTTTCGAGGTAGTTGCCTCTCGTCAGCAGGGAGTAGGTGAGTGTAATGGGGTGCCGCGTAGACTGCCAAAGACGTATTAACAGGTAACGTACCACTCATGGCGCGCAGGTGCTGGTCCAGGGCCCGTCGGCCCAATAGCTCAAGGGAGCCTCAGTACAACACATCCAATTGGCCGCACACTGCTCGTTTTACCAGCAAGTTGCCCCAAGGAACTATGGTCCATGTAGTGGCGACGGCGAGTACGCCTGTGCCACAGTGTTGAAAGGAAGTAAATGTAGCATTAGCCATCCCTGGACACGTGTTTCGAGGTAGTTGCCTCTCGTCAGCAGGGAGTAGGTGAGTGTAATGGGGTGCCGCGTAGACTGCCAAAGACGTATTAACAGGTAACGTACCACTCATGGCGCGCAGGTGCTGGTCCAGGGCCCGTCGGCCCAATAGCTCAAGGGAGCCTCAGTACTACACATCCAATTGGCCGCACACTGCTCGTCTTACCAGCAAGTTGCCCCAAGGAACTATGGTCCATGTAGTGGCGACGGCGAGTACGTCTGTGCCACAGTGTTGAAAGGAAGTAAATGTAGCATTAGCCATCCCTGGACACGTGTTTCGAGGTATTTTGCAATTCCCTGTTACTCGGGTAACACAGAATTACTAATTATTCCTGCGGAATAAAATCCGCTCTGTGAATGGTTTTAAACGTGGAAGGTAGAGAGATTAGTCCCTCTTTGTTTAAAAGCCATTGCAGATTAAAATTTACTGTCCGTTGATTTTTAAACAGTGACTGCTCCCTCTTCCAGCCCTGTGAAGTACCACTTCAGTGCAGTGCTTAAAGGGAGCTGAGTGGTATTCACTGGAGTGGATATTCCTCTGCGCCCATACATACTTGTTTTATTTATATTTTCTCTAAAAAAAAAAAAAAATTACATTTTGCAACAGCTCACATCAAATCCAAGGTATACAGCAAAGATCCACTATCGTCGGCAGGCTGTGCGTAGGGACAAATCAGTTATAATCGGAGTACGAGATATTATAAGAAAGGCACAGTGGGTAATAATGATTACATTCCCACCAGTAGGAAGACCCGCCCTGGATAGAGGAGGCACAGGATCCATCAAGAGCGGGACATACAGACAACTAACGCAGTTGAGTCAAGCTCACCCTCTCACATCTGTACCGGTGTCACACCTCTGTGATTCCCACTGACAACCAGGGTGGGGCAGCAGAATAGGAGGATCATGGAAAAAATAAGTGCCATTACCCGGAGCCAGCCGGCATGTGGGCCGACGCACCAGCGTCCAAGCGCAACATGGAGTCTCTAGAAGGGTCTGTCAGTTACCCGGCCCCCTCGTTCCAAACGCAAAATGACATCCCAAACTGGCAGTATCAGCACTCTTATAACCCCCTGGCTGCTTCTCAGCGGATTGCCTCTTTCGCAGTCTGCCCACCTCATCATTTCCCGCCCCCAAGCGGTAAACTTCAGGAACCCGAAGAGACTTCCTGCTCAGTCAATTTGCCAGCGGGCGAGAATTGGGGCCAGATCCAAAAACCTGTCAGTAGCCATACTGACTGCTGAATGTTCTTAAAGGCCCGGCAAGCACAGTGCAGGACTAACAGGGAAGTCTGTCTGGTCAATCCTTGGAGGGAGAGCCACACTCTGCAGTCGATTCGTCCTCCCAGAGAAAGGCACGCCACCCACTGTAACTGCCGCTAGGTAATATATTTACAAGTCGCGAGCCTTTAGGCCCCCCTCAGCCACAGGTAAATGCTGTTCCTAGAGAGCAATTTAGCAACAGCAAGTGCCTCAAAGTGAGAGCAACCATCAAGTTCCTGAAAGATTCTTTGGGGCAGTTTCAACTGGAGGGCTGCAAAAAGATAAAGTAGCTGTGGTAGCATATTATTTTTGATAATGCCACAAGACGGTTAATCGAAAGAGACAACTTGGTCCAGAAGTTAACTGAGCAACGCAGCCTGGTCAGCACACTCCCATAGTTCACCTTATATAGCGAGTCTGGAGAGCGGTATAATGCTATGCCAAGGTACTGCACCATATATCGTTCCCACTGTAACATCTGTGTTGAGGGAATATGGCCACATTCGCGGGCATCCCTCCGCTGGGGATAGGTGCACAATTTGTCCTAATTGACCTCGTCACGAGTGAGTCCTGCAGTTTGTCAATGCTTCTATTGCTCCCAAGAGGGCGGTGTCCTCCCCCCCCCCCCCCCCCCCCCCTGATAGTGAAGGCCCAGACGAGACGTGCAGGCAAAGACCAACACAAATAATAAAGGAGGCAACCATGCCGAATTCCCCACTCAACTGTGAAGGAGTCTGATATCAGTGCACCAGTACGAATCCTGGCAAGAGGGCTGGTGCAAAGCTGCTTTGTCCATTTGAGAAAAGGCAGGCCCATATTAAGCATAGTGACATATAGGAATTTCCAGCGGAGCAAATCCGACACCATCCCGATGTCTAATGAGATGACCAGGGCCTCCGGGGACGAGATAATCCCGACGATACAGCGCTAGAAATAATTGTCGATTAGGCATGGTACTACATTGTGGAATAAAACCTTTTTGATCCAGGTGAGTTAAGGTACACAGGTGGAGGAGCAGCTAGGTTTCCAATATTGCACTCAAAATTTTATAATCTGCATTTAACATAGAGAGGGGGGGCGATAAAAATAGAGTAGAAGAGCTTCCATGTCTCTTTAGGGAGTCATACAACTGCAGTTTCCCACAGCGAGGACGAAAGTTGGTCACGCTGTCCGGAGTCATTAGAGTGTTAGTCTAGATTCAAGATCAGGTGCAAAGGCAGCATAAAATTCTGTTGGAAACCCGTCTAATCTGGGCACCTTATCCCTTGCCATCTTTTAATTGCTCCTCGAACCTCCCGCTCTGTGATCTCCCCACCCAACTGTTCTGCCACCGTCGAATCGAGGCCCATCGGAGAAACACTTCGGTCAAAAAGAACATTCCCTTTGGGCTCTTCTATTAAAACATACCTAGATAACTCTCAATCATCCTTCAATATCGCATTCATCGGCAACAAATAGAAACCAAAAACATAAATTCTATATACTTTCTTTATTTTTAGGATCCTTATAGATTCAATGAATGTACAAAAAGATTAAAAAACACATGTAGCTTCAATTCACATAATATAAAAATATTTCTTACACAAAAAAGGAGAATGTATAAAGCTTTTTTTTTATATATAAAAACAGTTTCATCAACCAAATGAATTCAGTCAGCCCTCCAAGTTTGTACACAAATATTATTGGTGACCCTGGATTGATATTCAATCACGTTCCTCCTTTTATTTTTTACTACTTAGACCAGGTGTTGCTTGGGTGCTTTTCTTAACCAAAGCGACGCGTTTCGGTGGTATAATTGGATTCACCGCCTTCTTCAGGCTTAAGAATTTTATGTAAGGTCTCCCCCCACATGTATCTAAAAAAAAATGTCAATATAAAATCAAATGTTAAAAACCATAATAGAATCTCATATTTTTATATTAAATTTTATTTTTCATATAAACATTTCATGAGCAATGAGCTTAAAAACGTTTCATTAAACATAGTTCAGATCATTTATATTACAATCTTGGTTCCATCGTTGGTGCCAGACATAACACACACTTGCTTCCAATCACCACCATGCATACCACATTCATCATCTAACATACCCAATTTTCTAATAAACTCATCATATTGTTTATCGGGGTGTTACTCACCAGATAGTGTGCACTAGGGGGGTCTTTCTCTCCCCACAGACCGCTTCCTTTTCAATGTGGTCTCAGTGCTAAAAAAGGCACTAGGGGCTTGAATGTCTTCCCTAGAAAATATAATATACACTATGTGTTGGCATTAAAAAGGGATTATCCTAGACCAAAGATACTTTATTTTAAATTTTACTTCTCTTCCTTAATGCAATATCCACACAACGTTTTTCACCTTAGTAAGTTCTTTTTCTTGTTCTTTTTGCGTGCTCATATGAGTTGTGTAACATTCGGGACACAACCTCACTGGTTACACTGCAAATAAGGAAATATAAACCAAGTCATTGTTTTAATTTTTAGATCTATTGGGATAAAGTTTTCAATGTATCCCTACGTGATTTGTAAAGCAAAGAAGATATTTATACCTTAATCCTCACTTAGTGTTATCTCAGCCACAGGAGCTATGGCCCTCAGAGTTATAAAAATCTTTTTACTTGGCATGAAACGGCACCCTGTCAAATCCCGTGTACACGCTTCCAAACTAACCGGCCTCTGAAATGACAAATGCCACATTAGAACTGTTGACGCTTTATCAAGCATTTGCAGTGTGTTGTGCATACACGTGCCTGCTTTTAAATATTTTTATTAAATTAACAACGCTCCCTACCCTTCAATATATGGAGTGCGGTACTATGACTTTTTCTATTGTCAATTAAGAAATAATCCCTCACCAATACCCTTCAAACTCATTGTATGCTTTTTAATTCTACACAGACATCCCCCCCCCCCTTTTTAAAATAAAAGAATGTCGAAACCTTTCCCCCAGGTTGCCGCTTGCCCGTAAGCTTAAAAAAAAGCAGCATCAAATGTGCCCTGCCGCTAGTCGGGCTGTCTGCATAGAGTCCCCCCTCATAGTGCTAAATCGAAATATTAAAATCTTCCTCGCAAGCAAAGCCTCAAAGGAAGTGACTGGTATAGCGTAACCCACATACGCCACTTACCGGGACTGAAGAGTCTCTGTGCACGCTCCTTGCTTCTGTACACAAACCGAAAGTAATCGGTTGCATTCTGGCAGCGCTTTTAAATGCATCCATTTCCTCTTTCATTAGCCGCCGATTATGGCCATAGAGAGCGGACTATGGAAAATTGAAAACTGCCGCCATCTTTAAATGGATATACGTGCCTATCTGTCTTTGTCAATTCGATTTTAGTTAAACGGACCTTAAAATATGGTCTTTTAACACTGTAATCACTGTCATTTTTCACAGCAATCCTTGTTTCTTGAAAAATCTAACATAGACACACACCACGAGGAAAGCCATATAATTTAGAATCATTTCAATCCTTTTTTTTTTTTTTTTTTGAAAACCTATTTTATTCGTCAAATTGCATACACAACGCAGGGCTCTGCACACCAGGGACTTCTGCCGAATCAGACCATATAGAACCATGAAAACAATCGAATTTTGTTGGCAAAATGCATAACAAGGACACATTAAATGATTTAGACCCCCGATCGCACTAAGTCCGCATAGTCTTGTCCACAGCCTAGATGTGAAATCGAAACATCCTAGCATAACATGCACTCCCTCCCCTCCATCTTTACAGACCAAGAAACTAGACCGATAAATGAGTCTCCGCTACCACTGCGGGTCCAACCACAGGCCTAGATAGTCCGCCCATTGTTTCCATATTTTATAATGCTTCGCAGGCATCCCCTGGCTACAAAGATAGGTTGCTCCAATCCCATGCAAAAATCCAAACCATTCTTCCATGCAGCCACCGAGGGGGCCCGCGCCGCCTTCCACGCTTTAGCAATGTCTCGCTTCGCCAGTGTGAAGCCTAATAGCATGAGATGCCGTTTGTAGACGATGCCACCTATCCCCTCCATAACATGGAGCAGGGCCAACTGCGGTGCACGAGGGAGCTCCCATCCCAGGACCTCGGAAAGACATGCAAAGACCCCCCCCCCCCTCCAAAAGCGATCCAGGGATGTACACCGCCAGACCATGTGTATGAACGTGCCCTCCTCCTGACCACAGCGAAGACACTCTGGGGAAGCGATCAGCCCTGCCCGCCACAACTGTGCCCTAGTAAAGTAGACCCTGTGGAGCTATTTGAACTGGACCAGGCGGAGTCGCATCGCTATGGCAGTACCCCGTGGGGCTGCCAAGGACTCCCTCCAGTCCTCCTCCTGACTGCCCTCATCCTCCTCCCAGTCTCCCTGGAGCTTTTGAAGTGTGGGGGAGCAGTGAGTGACTAGGGATTGCTAGATTCGGGAAATCTTATTTTCTTGTAAGTCCCCCATAAAAACGTTTGCTTCCAGTGGGCTAAATTCGGAGCGGGACTCAAGACCCCGCAGACTGGGGGACAGGGCATGGCGAAACTGGAAGTATCGATAAAATTGTGACTGTGGTATAAGGAATTCCTTCTGGAGGTCCCGGAATGGCTTGTCGTGCCCCTCAGGACATCTTCCAGGGTTGAGATACCAATGTCGTCCCATCCCCGGAAACCCTGCAAGGCCGGCAATTGGGGCAGGCGCCCATTATTCCACAGAGGGGTCTCCTCAGTCAGGGTATTCCACCAATCCATACGCCGTAGCGCCTGCCTCCAAACAGAAAACATCACCTGCGTGGCCGGTGGTAACGTACCCCGCAGCTGCACAGAGTACAAAAGTGTGTGTAGTGAGTGGCGTCCCATGAGTTGTCGTTCTAGCGCAAACGCTGGGTCTCCCCTATCACTGTACCACCACTCATTAAGGACCAGCAAGTGCGAGCCCTGGTAGTATGATAGAATATCCGAGGACGCGAGACCTCCACAATAGGTGGATAGGAAGCATGTACGCAATGCTATGCGCACCTTTCCCCCTTCCCACAAGAATTGCCCAAGCGCAGAATTCACCAGCCGGAACCATCTAGGTGGGATCGGGTACGGATGATTCTGTAGCTGGTAGAGGAGCCGGGGAAGTGCCACCATCTTGAATATTGGCGATCTACCGAACAGTGTCAGGGGCATACGGGACCTGGACTTAAGGTCTGCACAAACCTGCTCCCACACCGGGTCCAGGTTTCGCTCACAGGCGATTGCTGGTACGTCCGATAGAAATACCCCCAGATATTTCAGGCCTCTTGCAGCCAACTGGACCGAGGACGCCCATGTGCCCATTCTCACCCGATCCCCCAGAGCCCACAATGTGGATTTGCGGGGATTCATATAGAGACCCGACGTCACCCCAACGATCTGCATAATACGCAGAAGCCATGGCCCTGTCCTGTCAGCTGCTGTAAGGCGCTATCCTATCACAGACCCGTGGCCCACTCGAAGCCCCGTACCTGTGCATCCATGCCCGCCCACCCACACCGCTAGGGGCTCCATGACTAGGGCGAATAAATATGGAGACAGAGGGCATCCCTGCCGTGTGCCTCTTTTAATAGCAAAAGTGGAGGAGGTCGCGCCCGCTACCCGTACCAACGCCGTCAGATCCATGTATAGGAGCTTTATATAAGAAAGGAAGCGTGGGCCCAGATTAAGTCTGCTTAACAATGCGAATAGGTACACCCAGCTCAGGGAGTCGAACCCTTTCCATAGCCGCCAAAAGAAGTGCCGCCAGTTCCCCGGTCTGCCGAATAGCTGCTACCGCCACATGTGCCCTCCTAATGTCTGGTTGCCCTCTGGGGCATAAACCCCGCCTGATCAGGGTGCACCAGCATAGTAATATGGGGCAAGAGGCGATTGGCTATAGCCTTTGCTAGAACTTTGGCCTCCACGTTTGAGAGAAATGGGGCGGTATGAGGCATGTTGCTCTGGGGAACGACCGGGCTTATGGAACACCACCACCACCTCTGCATGCCTCCAATCTGGGGGGAGCGGGCCTCTTCCACCACCGCCCGATAAGGTTGGGCCAACTGTACATTATAGCGTCAGAAGAATTCACTTGGAAACCCGTTAGGTCCCGGGGTTGAGCTCTCCCAAGGCCACTCCCAGCTCCTCGTCTGTCAAAGGGGCCTCCAGCTGATCCCGTACGTCGTTCGACACAGGGAGGTCTGTTATGAACTGGTCAATGGTGGACGCTGACAGACATTCCCGGGGGGGGGGGGGCATAAAGATCCGCATAGTATGTAGCGAAACTCTCCGCTATGGCAGGAGGGTCTGTAATCTGTGTTCCCGCCGAGTCCAGAATTCCCGGGAGGGCCTGGGAGTGGAAGGTGCCCTGACAGTCGACGCAGCATCTTGCTGGACTTGTCCCCCCCCCATTGGTATATCATGCTGCGCGTCGCCTGCCAGACCTGCCGTGCTTTGTCCATCAGTAGGGCAGTACAAGCCTGTTGGGCAAGAACCAATTGTCGCACACACTGGTCTCCCCCCTGCCTCCCAATTCTGATGCTCAAGTGCCACTACGTCCGCTTCTGCGCGAGTCAGTTCCTCCCTAGGCTTCCTGCGAGCCGCCGCGCACCAAGATATGTCTGCCCCACGGAGAGTGGGCTTCAGCCCCTCCCACAGAGTGGCGGCGCTAGAAACAGACCCCTCGTTAGTCATCAGGTACTGGGCAATTGCTTCGCTCATATGTGTCCCATATTCGTAGTTCTGTAAGTGCCACACTGAGAGGCGCCTCCGAAATGGTTGCTTCCCCCTGCTGATATAAAGCTCTATGGATACCGGGGAATGATCTGAGAGGCTTCGGGGCAAAATGTCCGCCGACGCCACCCTACTGACCGCCGCCCGGGGAACAAAGATATAGTCCATTTTGGAGAATGATTTGTGGACCGCCGAGAGGTAGGTGTATCCCCGGGAATCGCCGTGAATACGCCGCCATGCATCAACCCAATCCAGCCCCGTTACCAATGAATGTAGTTTCGTGGGAAGACCGCTCCTGGGGCTACCCCCAACCCCAGACCTATCCATGACCATGGCCATAACGTCGTCCCAGTCCCTGCCCACTGCGGATGGGTCATCCGGCATATCGGCCCACAGGGATTGCATTTTCTCTATCAGATTCCATTGTGGGGGGGGGGGGGGGGAGCATACACACTGCCCAGAACTAGGGGGTCCTCCCCCGAATAAACAGATAGTGCCCCTGTGTGTCGGTCCACTGCTGTATATGCGTGTAGGAAACTCTACGGTCCACCAGGATCGCTACTCCCCGTGAACCCCTCGTAAATCCGGCATGGAAGACCTGTTGGAACCCATAGCGTTGCAAGCAAAGGGCATTCGTACCCATAAGGTGCGCTTCTTGTAGCATAAGAACATCCGCTTAGCCCTCTTTGCCTGGTGAAGTATGGCCCCACGTTTGATTTTATCCAGGGCCCGTGTACATTCCAGCTAATAATGCGGAGGCTGCCCGGGGTCACCTGTCCTCTGTCGGGTACACTAGCCATGGGGGGGGGCGGGCGCATCCTCTTTCAAAATGGATGACGAGCTGTGGCGATGCATGTGGAAAATGTAACGGGCCTTTAGTGGACGTGCGATCTGTAGACATGAACAACCCTCACCCAACAAACCCACCCCACCCCATACCTCAATAACACTGAAGTATCTGTCGCGGGAGGGCTAGTCCCCAATACCCAACGGGGGGATGGGCACTGCTTCAAGCAATGGATCCCCAACTCACAGCCTATGCCCTCCGGGCATGCTTCCCACCAGCAGAATCCTGGCGGAGAGACCAGCCCACTTCAGGACTCCCCAGAGAAATACCCAATTTGACTGCAGCACCTCACTGATATTATACGTTAGGATCCCAATGACTATCGCCCTGGTGTAGGGCCCCCCGAGAGGAGGCACCGCATGACTGGGAACGCCGCCGGGATCTTTATCTTCTATTACTCCTCTGTCGTTGACCTCGGGGGCACCCCCAAACCGCCTCGCTCGACGAGGAGTCTGACTCCCATCCAGGTGGCGTGTGTGGCCTCACCCGCACTGTTTCGTCTGTCCACTTAAACACTTCCTCCGGGGTGTCAAAGAAGTGGGTGCGGGAGCGAAATACGACCCGTAGGCGAGCCGGAAACAATAGTGCGTATGGAAGCTTAAGGTCTCAGGCGGGCTGTTGCTGGAATTGCCTTGTGTAACCAGGAAAGATAAGGATGCGCATATTATTGTACAGCAGAGGTTCTTTGGTTCGAGCCTGCTTCAGTATAGCATCCCTATCGAGATAGTTTAACAGTTTTGCTATAACTGGCCGTGGGCGAGCCACCACCGGGTGTTTCTGCATAAGTGCTCTGTGGGCCCGCTCCACTACAAAGCATCGGGGCATGGCCTTGGTGGAAGCCAGCTCTCTAACCACTTCGTAAGGAATCGTTCCATCTTACCCTCTTCACAGCCCTCCGGAAACCCAACGAATCGGAGGTTATTGCGTCAGGTCGGTCCTTCTGCGTCCTCCACTCTGAGCGCAAGGCCCTTCTGGACAGTCCATCGTTCAATCAATCAGTCATTTGTTACGCGCACTACTTACCCGCGAGGGTCTCAAGGCGCTAGGGGGGGGGGGGGGGGGGCTGCTACTGATCGAACAGCCAGGTCTTCAGTATCCTCCTGAAGGTCAGCAGGTCTTGGGTCTGTCGTAGGCTCAGTGGGAGGGTGTTCCATGTCTTGGCGGCGAGGTGGGAGAAGGATCTCCCGCCGGTGGTTGTTTTTGGGACATGCGTGACGGTGGCGAGTGAGAGGTCAGCGGAGCATAGCTGGCGGTTGGGGGTGTAGAAGGAGAGCCGTTTATTGCAACCTTCTGCTTCAGCAAGGAGACATCTTCTACACCAGAGATACGGGTCTCGGCCTCCGTGATACGGGACACCGCATTGCGCAGATCTTGTCGCAACAGCATATCGTCCGAACCAACTGCTCCTATTTTTGCATCCAACATGTCCCTGGACTGAGTGATGGCCGCCATGAGGGCCGCGTTGTCTGACATGGCTCCCGATTGGCCCCCGGAGGCTCCCTCCGCCACTCCCTAGCCTGTGAACTTGTCTATGGGGCCCTGTTTGGTCGGGCCGCTGCCACCTTTATCCCTCATCATAACTGCCCTCCGTGCTCCCCCCGCAGGCCCAGGACGAGCCGGGCAGGGCACAGGCGCGTAGACCTCCAGCTACAACGACGACTGCCGAATGGGCACCGGTCAGCAGTCGTCTCAGCACCCGGGCCAACAAGACACCCCGGGGGCCCCACTCCGCCGGGAGCTCTGTCACGTGGGCGCGGTCCGACCGACCGCCGAAGCGCAGGTGTCGCAGATTAGAAAGAGAGGCCCGCATGCGTCCCAGTTGTGTATCCCTGCCTCTTGACCGCAACAATCCCCAGTCTCAGAGACCCAATGTATGCTCACGCGGACAGAGTGACCGCCGATATGGGCGCCACTGTGGGCCTGGAATGACTCTTGGGAAGGGGGTGGGTGGAGACGGAGAGCACGGTTGTGCCGCCTGTCCCCCACTACGATTTTGGAAGGCGCCCAATAGAATAGACCAGTTGTTGTTGTGTTCCTTCCTATACTTTACAGTTGTATCTGGCCCAACCGACTGCCGGCGTGGGCGCCTCGATAGCCCAAGACTGCTCCGGGAGAGGAGGGGGGTGGGGGCAAATTGTGGGTCCCTGAGGCACTTCCAACGCGACCCGATTATGCCGCCGATCCCCCTCTGCGGGATGTTTCTAAGGGGGGTAGGACAGATGACTGGTCCCCCAGCAACCTCACACGCGGCCATATTGTGGGGGCCTTGCTTAAGTCCCATTAGAATTTTAGAAAAATAAGTCCCTATATTCAGCGTCGAGGATTCTAACTGTCAGGTTAGAATGACTCCAACAAACCCAGCTATTAATGAAAATAATAACATGGACCTGGTGGAGGAGCTCGACCTCACACCTTACTTACACTTGTCTTTCAAGGAATTGAGGTCCCTATGCAAACTTGAAAATATACCAATGGGCCTGCATCCAACCAAACTAGGGCTCCAGGAACTCTTGGCTGAGTATGCCAAGGACCACCCATCTGAACATGGTGATGGCCAGTCAGATGAGAAAAGGGAAGACGAGGAGGTGGATAATGACCCCCCCCCCCCCCCCACGCTATTCCCTAGGGAGGAGAGGGCCCCCATACCCTTCAATCCAAGAATTAGCATCTGGGAACCTAGAGGTCACACAGGTGACCCTGGTACCAGAGAGATCACTGGGGGACCCACCAGTAAAGAGGACAGCCTTTTAGCAAGGCTGGACAAAAGATTGGAGCTAGAGTCCTGGCTCTAGAAAAAGAAAGGAGAGAGATGGGTTTAGCACCCATCAATGGTGGCAGCAATAATAAAACGAGGATAGGGAGGAAACTTCTGATCCTAAAATCCCCAAAGGGATTGTCCCTAAATTTGAGGAAGGTGATGACATCACCAAATGGTTCACAGCCTTTGAGGGGGCTTGTGACATCAGAAAAGTAAAGAAACCTCTCTGGGGGGCACTCCTGTGGGAACTGTTCTCTGGTAACTGCAGAGACAGGCTTCTGACCCTCTCTGGGCCAGAGGCAGGATCCTATGAACTCACGAGGAAGACTGATTGAAGGATTTGGAGTATAGAATTGGATTCAGGGGGGCTCACAAAACCCAGACCCAGTCCTGGATTGACTTTGTAGACTTCTCAGTAAAGACACTGGATGGTTGGTTAGCTGGACATGGTGTGCAGGATTTTACTTGATTGTACAATTTGTTCATGAAGGAACATATATAGTAATTGCACAAATGAAAAGTTGCATCAGCATTTGGTAGACCTAGGTCTAATTTCTCCCCAAGAATTGGGAAAGAAGGCAGACCACTGGGTCAAGACTAGGGTGACAAGGACAACCACTGGGGGTGAACAGAAGAAGGTGGTCACAAAACCTCCCCAGGGGAAAGGTGGTGAGAATCCCCAAGATAAAAAGTCTGAGTCTTCCAAAGGGCCCCAAAAACCTTTTCAGGGGGGTGCGACCCAAACTTCTCCCTATGTGCCTCAACCCTATAGGGGGAAGAATTTTGATCCCTTAAAGGCCTGCTGTAATAATTGTAAGAGTTCAGGACGCCTAACTGTAGATAAATCTTGCCCCCACAACAAAGCCCCTAAGACACCCAGTACAGCTACTTCTGGGGCAACAAGTATACAAATGGGATCAGAAGTGTACCCTGAGCAAATCTGGGAACACACTGAAGCAAGTCTAGTCTCACTGGGGGAAGTGGAGTTTGCCACTCTAGCTGTGTGGCCACCCATCTTAAAGAAATATTTGCAGTACCCCTGGGTGAATGGAACTAGGGTGGAAGCTCTGAGGGATGCAGGTGCCAGTGTCACTATGGTGTAAGACACACTGGTTTCCCCTGAGCAATATTTGATTGGGAAGTCTTACCCAGTCACCAATGCTAAGTGTCACCACTAGTCATCCCATGGCCATGGTGACATTATGCGGGGGAAGGGGTTACTGGCCTGAAACAGGTAGTGGTCTCTCCAAAGTTGCCAGCTGCATGTCTGCTAGGAAATGATCTGGAAACCTCAGCCTGGGCTGAGGTTGAGCTAAAGGCCCATGCAGCCATGCTGGGCTTCCCTGAATTGGTGTGTGTGCAAACCAGAGCAAGAGGAAGTGTGAAAAAGTAGGTCTGGAGCCTGAAATAATGGTCCAACCAACCAAGAGAAAAGGTAAGAAGACTGGGGAACTGGCTTCTGTACAGCAAAACATTCAGGACCCCTCCTCTCCACTGGGAGAGGATTTGGATACCCCTGAGGGAACTGAGCCCATGGAACTTGAGCCTTACCAGGTTGAACTCTTGGGCCCAGGGGGACCCTCTATGGAAGAGCTGTGCCAGGGTCAGCGAGACTGTCCCACTCTTGAAAGCCTGAGGCAGCAAGCTGTTTCAGAAGCAAAGGGAGAGGTCAGTGGTACCCACAGAGCTTATTGGGAAGAGGGATTACTGTATGCTGAGGCAAGAAACCCCACTCCTGGATCCACCAGAAGGGTGGTAGTGCCACAGAAGTACAGGGAGTTCCTCCTAACTTGCTCATGACATCCCCCTAGCTGGACATCTGGGGCAATCCAAAACTTGGGAAAGGTTAGTGAGTCACTTTTACTGGCCCCAGATGCACCAAAAGGTGAAGGAGTTTGTGAGCTCCTGTGTTACCTGTCAAGCCAGTGGCAAGACAGGTGGCCACCCAAAGACCCCCCTCATCCCACTACCAGTGGTGGGGGTGCCCTTTGAAAGGGTAGGAGTGGACATTGTGGGTCCACTTGAACATCCCACAGCCTCAGGGAACACATTTATACTAGTAGTAGTGGATCATGCTACTAGGTACGGTGAAGCAATTCCACTTAGGACTACTACAGCCCCTACAGTAGCCAAGGCCCTCCTGGGTGTCTTCACCAGGGTAGGGTTTCCTAAGGAGGTGGTTTCAGACAGAGGTTCCAACTTAATGTCTGCTTACCTGACACACATGTGGAAGGAGTGTGGAGTGCAGTACAAGTTTACTACACCCTACCATCCACAAACCAATGGCCTGGTTGAGAGATTCAACAAGACATTGAAAGGCAGGATCATGGGTCTCCCTGAAAAACTCAAAAGGAGATGGGATGTCCTGTTACCATGCCTGCTTTTCGCTTACAGAGAAGTACCACAGTAGGGAGTAGGTTTCTCACCCTTTGAACTTCTGTTTGGTCATCTGTAAGGGGACCACTTTGCCTTGTAAAAGAGGGCTGGGAGAGGCCTCTTTAAGAGCCCAAACAAGACCTAGTGGACTATGTGCTTGGCCTAAGGTCCTGAATGGCTGAGTATATGGAGAAAGTGTCCAAGAAACTTGAGGCCAGCCAGGAGCTTCAGAAGCACTGGTATGACCAAAAGCTGCACTGGTTGAATTTCAACCTGGGCAACAGGTGTGGGTTTTGGAGCCAGTGGCACCAAGGGCCCTCCAAGATAGATGGAGTGACCCATACCCTATTCTAGAGAGGAAGAGTGAGGTTACCTATTTAGTTGACCTGGGCACTAGCAGGACACCCAAAAGGGTTATCCATGTGAACCGCCTTAAGCTCTACAATGACAGGGCTGACATCACCATGCTGATGGTGACTGATGAGGAACAGGAAGCAGAGAGTAAACCTCTCCCTGACCTTCTCTCCTACAGCCCACAAGATGGGTCAGTAGATGGTGTGATCTTTTCAGACACCCTCTCTGCCCAACAGCAGACTGACGGCAAGCAAGTCTTGCAACAGTATGCTAGCCTCTTTTCCCTGACCCCTGGTCTGACAAACTGGTGTACCCATGATGTGGACACTGGTGACAGTGCATCTGTCCAGAACAAAATCTATCGCCAGTCATACCAAGTCAAGGAAAGCATCAGAGCTGAGGTCAGCAAGATGCTGGAGTTAGGGGTCATTGAACCCTCTGAGAGCCCCTGGGCTAGCCCAGTGGTTCTGGTCCCCAAACCTCATCAACAGGGTGGAAAGAGAGATGAGGTTCTGTGTGGACTATAGTGGGCTCAACTCTGTCACCAAGACAGATGCTCACCCTATTCCAAGAGCAGATGAGCTGATAGATAAATTAGGGGCAGCCCAATTCCTCAGTACCTTTGACTTAACTGCAGGGTACGGGCAGATTGGCATGGCCCCAGGAGCAAAAGAAAAGACTGCATTCTCCACACCTGATGGGCATTATCAGTTTACTGTGATGCCTTTTGGGTTAAAGAATGCCCCTGCCACCTTCCAGAGGTTGTGGAACCATATCCTGGCTGGGCTGGAGTCCTTTAGTGCAGCTTATCTTGATGATTTTGCTGTCTTTAGCTCCACCTGGCAGGATCACCTGATCCACCTTCGGAAGATTTTAAAGGCTCTACAAAATGCAGGTCTCACTATCAAGGCATCCAAATGCCAGATTGGACAGGGTACTGTGGTGTATTTGGGCCACCTTGTGGGTGGAGGCCAGGTACAACACAAGACCCAGGCCATCCTGGACTGGGTAGCTCCAACAAACCACAGGGTTTTCTCCCAACCCTGGTAGAAGTTTTACATCTGACATTATCAGGAGTAAATTTCAAACCTTTCTCAGTTTGGGAAAAGATTAGGGAAGAGCTGGAGAAAACCCCTAAACATGCAGTTTAATAGGTTTGAACAGTCAAAAGGGCATTCTGACCCTGGAACTATTGCTTGGCACTACCTCCAACCCGCGATGCAGATCTGTGGAAAGGTGGCAAAATAAGGAAATGGTTGAAATTTAAGCCCTACTACAGTATGAGCCCTAATATAATCAGGCTAATATCGGAGCTTTAATGTAATACCATAACTGCCATAATTTGTCGATGCACTACGTGGCACCAAAGGAACACGTGTTTTTTTAATTATTTTTTTTATTGGCCATGTAGTTTAATGAAGCAACCTATCCCATGGACAAGTAGATAGACTATAACATTCCACACCCATGAAGGACCAGATCATTTAAGAGGGTCTGCAATTTAGCAAATTATCTTTGTTTTCTCCTAGTTGATTTTTAAAAATTTGCCATAATGTATCTCTACAGAAAGCATAGGCTTCGCTTCAGACATAATGGGACTCTGTACAGGATTACTACATTATGTATTATATATATAATGCAGCGTGCTCGTCTTCCATCCCAAGTATAAATGCATAATCTAGTCCTCTTTTTCCATTTAACTATTTAAATGATATTGGGAGGTGTTGGCCACACAGGATTCTTTCACACCAAACTGGCATATTATAGGCTCAGACTATTGCATTTAAAGGCAGCACAAGTTCCCCTGTACATATAGATGACAATTTAGATTACCTAGTCGCGTAAATTACTGTGCAACATTTTTTCATTTGATCACCTTTTCATTGTGTAAAATGTTGCTAGAAAGTCCACAACTATGTAGTACAGTGACTGTTGTGTTGCATAAATCACATGCCCAACCGTCAAGGTAAGGGCCTCTGCCTATTGCATTGAGGATGGCCCTGCAAGAAAACCTGTCTTTAGGATAGCTGCACAGTGTTCCCTACAATCTTTTCAAGTTCTAGGACATAGGGAAATATTTTAGGAGTGCATCGACAAAATCAGAAAGTTTGAAGGCAGGTCGGTTCCCATTCTCCTTTCTAGGCCTGGCATAGAGATCGCTTTTTACACTTTTTATAGTTCCATAAAAATACATTTGAATATAAAGCTACATATAGGGCTTTTGGTTGGCTCTCATAACCTGTTGGTCTGTTAAAGTGTCAATTCATCTTTTGCATTTTTTGGGTGACGCCCACTTCTTCCATTGGCTGTCTTGCACGGACACAGTCATTGGGTCAGTCTAAAGTCACTAAATATGCCATTTGATGATTTCTTTCTTTGACCAGCGCATGCTGATCTCGCCAGACCAGCATGTGCTGGTCTGGCGAGACATTTAGTAGGTGGGTTTAGAAAATGCTACCCACCTTTTGTGCTGGCGACAAGCTAGAGTGCACGTGCACAGCTGCTCCCCGCATTCCCCCCCCTCCCTTCTCGCCCAGCCATCCTGCGCCAGCCTTCAGCACCATACCCCTCCCCCCGCTGCTGCGTGCGCATCCCTAGTGTGCGTCATCTCGATCACTTTCGCTTTTACAGTGATCGCGATGCGGGATTGTCAGTGTGAGACCTCACGCCAGCACACATAATCTACCTTCATTTTTTGATCTTCAAATGATCAACCCACTTTCTCCTCTTTCAATGTCTGTTCTACATAGTTTATCTTTCTGTTGCCATTTTTTGGGTGCCTTTCTCTTCTTTTTCCTATATCACGCCTTTCCCCTAATTCATTTTCTCACATCCCTTCACATCTAGAATTCTTTCATACCATTTGAAATGTTTCTTGTCTCGCACTTTTTCTCACATTTGTTTTTCTTTACTGTTCTTTCTGTCCTCCTGCCTTTGTGCCTATTCTCTCCACCTTCCTTGACTGTGCCCCCTGTTCTTTCGCCGTTTATCTTCTCCTCACAGCGCTGGGCGTCCTGGAAGTTTCAAATTCTGGTGACTCAGGGGCTTTTCTCAACAAGAAGCAGCAAGCATCAGGGGTGGATCCTTCTCGCCCAGCCATCAGCACCATACCCCCCCCGCTGCTGCGCGCGCATCCCTAGCATGAGTCATCGCGATCACTTTCGCTTTTAGAGTGATCGCGATGAGGGATTGTCAGTGTGCTAAAGAATGCTGGTTGCAATCCACTTCTCTTTTGTTGTGTTCTATCCTTCCCAAGGCCTCTCAGGAGAAGGCCTGAGGGATGAGTGCAAGATAGCTCCTTCACACTGAGGCCCACTGTGTCAACCGAAGGCTAGCGCTCCGCTCTCCTCTGGAAAAGAACTCTTTCCCCCTAACCCTCGAGTTTGCATCAGAGACATTCATAAACCAGATTCATAGAGCGCAAGGTGTCAATGTCCGCACTTTACAGGAGTCTCAACTCTGGTTATAATAAATTACTTCAGACGACAAGGTCTCCTTTCGACATTCTAGCATAAGCTTCCCTCCTCTCTCTCTTCTACATCTCTAATGTATCCTTCTCATGACCCCGTCTTCACTCCTGCTCTCCTCGCCCCCCTCTCTTCTCTATCACTCCCCCATGTTCTGCTCTGCTCTTCCTCATGCCCACCCCCAACTACCCCCAAACTTTATATCTCTATCATCTATCCTCCTTTCTCCTAACTCTGTGATTCCCCCCTCTCCCTATCCGCTGCTCCCCTTCTCTCTACTACCGCCTCTCCTCTTCCCCTTTTCTCCTCTGCGCTCACTCCCTTCCCCTACTGTCTCTCTGCACGTCCTCCCCTCCGCTGTAGCACTCCTGCACCACGTGTCACCTCTAGTAGCCTTCCCTCTTTCTTCTTTTCCCTCTCACTCCTGCATCTCTCCCTCTCTCACATTTACCTCTCGCTCCCTCTCACCCTTTCCTCACTGTCTCATTCCCTATCTCACCACTACCTCAGTCTTTCCTCCTCCCTCTCCCACCCCTACCTCACTCTCTCACTTCACGTTCTCTCCTTCCTGCTACCACTCCATGCCTCCTCCTTCCTTCACCTCTGTCCTCTCAGTTTCTTCTATCCTATCTCCCTTGGAGCTACCACCCCTCTTTCCCACATTCCTCTCTCCCATCACCCCCTTTTTCTGTGCCCATTTTCCTTTGTCCCTCTTCCCTTTCTCCTCCGCCACAGCCCTCTGACCTCTGTCGCTCTCCCTCCCTCTCTCCCTTTGTCTCTCTTCCTCCCTCTGTGCTCCCTGCGGACCCCCCACCCCCCTCCCCTTCGCTAACTTCGGACTTCACTGCTCCCGGACAGCAGCCTCCTAGCTTTGAACACAGTCCGGGGTCCTGGGAGAGAGATTTGGGGTTAAGTTCTGTAAGTCTTGAATATTTTATTATTTCTAGAAATGGTAAAGACTAAGAGAAAGGCAGGAGGGAGCGCAAGTTCTTCCGACACAGGTACCTCTTTTAATCTTCTGCTCCAGAGACCAGATTTCCAGACATCACAACATTAAGGAGTAATTGGCTAACAATGTAAAACAAGCATTGGCATATCCAATAGGTCTCGCTTTGGGACCTTATAAGTATTTAGTTATGCAGCACAATATCCTTACTGCAACAACATTAACTGTTGCATGGCTAAACACTTATAAGGTCCCAAAGGCGAGACCTATTGGCCATGCCAATGCCTGTTATAGGCTTGGACACAGTGAGTCAATCTTGAATCTTCTACCGCAAGGGTCACCTCCACACCCCTTACTATTTGACGTTACCATAAAGCCACTCTTCAAGGTGCCTAGACATAAAGCCCCCTCGTGTACAGTGGTCCTCATGATAACTTTTCTACCACGAGACTCGGTTTGCTTGAAATGGATGAGGCTAGGCGGACTCAATTGATCAGGCTTAAGACTGGGGCCCTGGGTAATAGAGCCCTATGTATTGATGTGCGTGCCCCCCAGCTTTTTGGTATAACTGTTTTTACTAACTGCACCAAATAAAATAAAACACTTGGGCAATTTGAACCCACTTTTGGAGTGCCAATTGGATCAGTTGTGTTCTCTGCATTTAAAACCATTTGCATTCGTTGGAAAAAAACATTCATTGATAAGCCAAATCATAAATGTGCTGTTCAGCTAAACTGGATTGTACGAATGCACTGATGAGAGAGGCAGTAAGTTCTCTTTAAACGTCAGAATGTTTACAGTGTCTACAAATTGCAGGTGAATACTCTATTCTAAACCTCATCTTTTGAGAGCATTTGTTATGGGATGAAAACAGTACAGTCAGAAAGCACGATTTGAAAAAAGTTTTGTTTAGTCTAGTCCAAAAATGAGCTTTGGGGCTTGACCTTTCAAAACTTATTTCATTGCCAGCACAACGTGCATTTAATGCAGGCCATCTCCCACTTGGATAGAGGAGCCCTGAGACAATTGTTAGTTGAACACACTGTATAAATAAACGAAGCCAACATTGCTGGCAGTTTTCTTGCCGTTTTAGTCACAATGTATTAAAAGATCCCAACTCCTCGACCCATGTTCTCCTTGACTATTGTTAATATGTAAAGAGCACTGTGGCAAATTACTGAAATCTTTTTGGAAATCTCTGAAGGCTGTTTTGTCTGCAATCGGACAGTTTTGAGCTCTCTGGTTTTAACAAGGTATTTGCCTTCATGTTATTTCTAAAATGGGCATGTCATAAGACTAATTCTGTTCTCCACAAATGTTTGTGGTGTATGATATGCTGCTTTTGCGGATATACAAATTTGTCTCATCAGTCAACCATGCAGCATCTCGTTAGCTTGAATATTCACTGAAAAGTAAGGAACGTCTGGGACAGTTTAAAACCTGGGTTTACAAGTATATTATGAGAAATAGGCTGTTTCTCCAGTTCACCAATTGGGGGAGTTAAAAATGTCGCACAAGCTTATATTTTGAATTGCGTCCTGATTTCTGTACTCCAAAAGTGTGGACTTAAGCCAATTTCTAATCGGGTGGTCATGCAGATTCATCTCTACTGAGCGCTTGTGTGTTGTATACTCGTGAGTCACAAACGTATGTTGTGAATCTGTGGGAGTATTTAGAGGACCAGCGATGCCACTTTAAAGGGTTTAGGATGACAAGCTGGCTGACTTCTCTGGTTCTCCAATTAGTTGTTTCCTTAGTGCTACCAGGAGGACCTCCTGCTAAGAAGAACCCTCTTCCAATATTTATTCTTCCAACATTAAGGTCGACTTGGAATATGGGGTACTATGGGGTCCTCAAACGTGTAACTACATGTTGAATAAAGACATTTGAATAAAGAACAAGTAAGACCTAAACATGTCAAGCATATGTACAGGCTGCTTACTTTGGGAGTCATCCCTGCCTTCCTTACCTTTGTTAGAGGCCAAGATGATTTGGCACAGGCTTGTGTGTTCATTTGCTCTTGGTGATTACCTACCATGCCTCTGAAGGCACCAGGGTCGACAGACAAAGGAAAGTTGTCCTGACAGCCACAAATGGGTGTTGAACGACTGAGTGCTTGGGAGATTTTCTTTCTTGGGGAAAGTCCGATATCTGTTTTGTTGCTACCTCAAGAGACACAATGTAGAGACAATGCATCCGAGTTCCCGAAGCACAGTTCCAAAGAGTATGCCGCATGAATGTCAGAAAAACCGACTTTTCCTGAAAAACCCATCCGTTTGAAATACGTGCAGAAGTCTTCTGCTGTGACCATATTCTCCAGTATGGGTGTTGGGCAGGTTCTTACACCATGGCCTGCCATCACTGAATTTGATTCACTGGCTCATGTGTATTTGAGTATTAACATCTGAATCTTTCCTTTGGTTGCATTAACCTCTTGAAGGAGGACACATCCTTCCATGAGGCAATCATATGCCTTCAAATAGATGGTTTTTCGTCTTCTTGTCTAAAATAAGATTGCTTCAAGGGTGTAAGAAGAAACTGTACTTGGCCTCACATTTTACTCAAAATTACATTTGGTTGCCACGGCTTCTTAACACTGGTTTCAGTCTTGGATATCTTTTTTGACTATTAAAATACTGACAAATTTTCATGGCGAGATTAAAGAAATTATATTGTGATTGTAATTCTGGTCTGCCGTGTCAGATAAACATTATCTTGTCCTGGCTAAGGAACCCAAATTTCGAACAAATGTGTGAACACTAGCATATTTCATAATGCCTTCACAATCCGGTAGATGTTAGGTGAAGCTTCGTCTTTTTCCAGCTAAGAACTGTTCCTTATTCCTCTCTAAACTCATACCAGATGTTCACGTTAACCACTCCCATTTCATGCCGAACCCCCCCCCCCACACACACACACACGCACACACACTCCGAGTCATACCTCTGCAGCAGAATGGTCACTCTGTACCTTAGTTGGCTAAGTGCTATGAGCTGTTGACTTGGTAAAACAATTATTTGGCTTTACCTGCACTTATTAAAAATCCAGCAAACCAGCACTGGATGAAAAATGTAACTTTTCAATAGGGAAACTTTCTTTACTCGTGGAAAGTGTTCCCTCTTCACATTTGCTAGGTAGCCTCTTAGAAATCAAGCCACCGATTTTCAAAACATTACTGTTGTAGTAGCAGATGCCTTAAAAGGGTTAAATAAGCCTTCCCTGTGCAGTTTTGTGACTTAAATCCGTTATTTACACTTTTGTTTCTATTCTGGTTTACTTGCCTCTTAAGTTAAGAGGTACACTTGTGTTCCACTTTTTTTGAACGTCAATGAAATATCCCATTGAAGAAGGAATATCTACCCAGCTCACTCTAGCACAGGGAGGCTTTTGTATCCGTACAGAAGAAGAGTAAACATTCTAAATCGTATAAAGAGCACTGTCAAGATGTAAAATTATCAGCTTTGTAATTTTTTTTACAAGTAATAATTAAAGTGGGTCTTCATGTCCAAACTTGCAGTATTTTCGTTAGATTATAATTGATTTTATTGGGGGGCAAAGTACAGTTCCTTTGTTTGGGAAAAAGTGTTAACATATTTTGTTTCTGAACACAGGCAGAGTTATTTTGCTGGTCATTAATTCAAGAAAGCTGCGCACACAGAGGCAACTTACTATTATTTCGAAGTAACGTTTTCCATTTTCATGAACCATATTCTTTCTGTGTTTCTAGGCAGCCAGCATCTGCAAAGTGGTATGACCGACGGGACTACGTTTTCATTGAGTTTTGTGTGGAAGACAGCAAAGAAGTTAAAATAGACTTTGAAAAAACTAAACTAACCTTCAGGTGAGAACTGTGGATTCTATCCATATAAATGATCTTTTTTCATTCCTCTTCCATTAAGCAATTTTAATTGAATTTTAATGTGCAGAGGAACCAGCCATATTGATTGAGCTCTTTCCATTTGGCGGTAAAACACTACTACAGTTCCTGCAGCATGAACTGCTGACTTGACCAGTTCAAGTTGGAAAAAGTTTGATATTGAGGTATATATAGTCTGTTGCGAGACTAACAGATCATTCTCTCTATTAGAAAGTGTTTGACCTCCTTGGCACAATCTAAAACATTATGTCAAGAAATATCTAATCAACTATTTCAATAGGTAGTAGCTGTTGGGGATTGAGACCCAATGAACTCTCGTCCAGTATCTGATGCCTTTGGGAAGCTTTATTTTCTAGTCCTTAACAAAATCGGAGCTCTGTGAAATTGTTACTGTGCCATTTCATGACTTCGCACGTGCAGTTCAATGATGAGTGCATGCCAGCAGGGTGTGGTTGCAGCCGCAGCTCTGAACAAGTCAACTTCTAAAGGTTTAATTCGTGAAATTACTTTAATAGCTTGATAGCAAAAAGTTTACAGGTATCTTCTTTAATGCAGATCTTCTCTAAATCAATTTACTTGAGTTAGGTTCAATACAAGTTGTGGTTCACTACTTCTTTTATGGGTATGTTCTGTGTAGTTCAGATGTTCATTCAATTGCAATTACTGTATTTTGAGTCCCTTTCATCCAGGGGAGCCTTGGATCTTAAGCTCATTGCAACAAAGTGGTCATTTGCTTTGTGGCTAAACATTTAGGTAAAAGAAGTACAGCTGCTATTTATGAAACTGTTGAAAAGAACAAGTTACTTGCTCTCTGTAATGTTCTTTCTGGTGGACACTAGCTGACTGCAGATTCCCCAGCTTTCTATTATTCCAAGGCACCAAAGTGGATTTAGCAACGTCTATGAACTGGCTCCTGCACTCTGGCAGGTAGTGCCAGCGCTTTTGTTGCAACTTTGACCTGCCTCCTGACATGACTGCCCATAACCGCATGCAGGCACTCCCCGTGCATGCTGATGTACATTTATTCTGTGGCATTTTCTTCGCATTGCAATGCGGAGCAGGACTGACATATTAAGGATATTGCAAACACAAGGAGATGATGGACGGAGTGCTGAAACTTTTCAAACACTCACCCCCAGTCACAGATCTGGGTTGAATCCATCATCATTCTTTAGCTCACTTCACCACCCCAGTTCATACACAGCTATATGCAAATCAGTCTTGACCCTGTGCCTCATGGGAACAGTCCAGCCCGAACTGCCAAGTCATGTCTTTCCTGGAACGGAAACAAGCATCCTGGGACCGGTTTCTGGGTAACACCCTTCATCAGCCAGGCTAGCTTGAATCCAGTGGCAAAGTGAGCAAGGGACCCACGTCTGGGCATACCCTACCAATTAAGAGCGAGCAAAGCAAACCAAGAGAGATTATGGACGTAGCGCTGAAAAGTTTCAGACACTAAGCCCCCTCCCTCACAGATCTGGGTCCCGTGCTCTCCATGCCACTGGAGTCAAACTATCCTGGCTGAAGAGGGGCGAAACCCCAAAACCAATCCTAGGATGCTTGTTTCCAGTCCATGGAGGACCTGGCCTGGCAGTTCGGGCTGGACTGTTTCTATTGGGCACAGGGTCAAGACTGATTTGCATATGGCTGGGTTCAAACTGGAATGGCATGGTGAGCAAAACAACGATGGATTTAGGCCCAGATCTCTGTGTTGGGGTGAATGTATGACATAGTTCTGCATTTTGTCCATCAAATGTTGTTTATGCATATTAAGAATATTGTAAAGTAACAACAAAAGAGGAAGGGTAATAACACGACTGATCCCCTCAAGGGAAAATGTATAAACCAACGAAGTCAGTGTAATCTCAAGAATGCACTTACCATCCAAGGAAGCACCGGTCTCCAAAGTCCGAACCTGCCCGATCAATTACAGGGAGGAAAACAGACCTACGGAGGTAATACACATTATGTATGAAAAGCCCTCACTCACCAACCTGGTTGGTGACATGCTTCATCATCGGGCTCCACCGGGCATGGCCGAATGCCATCCCAGTGTGCTGCAACGCCAGGTTACTGCGGAGCGGGGTTGTGTGTGGTGACAGTGAATTTAAAATTTCCAATTAAGTCAAAAAAGTATTTTATTCGTTTTGCTAATTGGAAAATTAAAACATAATAAAAAGGAGTGATGGTCAAAAAATAACAGACCGGGTTCACTCCATGGCGGTCCACCATGGAGTGAACCCGGTCTGTTATTTTTTGACCATCACTCCTTTTTATTATGTTTTAATTTGGGAAGTGCATTCTTGAGATTACACTGACTTCGTTGGTTTATATATTAAGAATATTGACCTCGTTCATGACCCAACTTGAAACTTTACTTCTAAACAGTCCACTACAGAGAACCTCGAGGAGGGCAGATGGAGTTAAATGCAGGTAGAGTATCCACCAGAAAGCGCATTACAGCACGTAAGTAACTTGTTCTTCTGATGGATAATTCTAACCGCAGGTTCCTCTCCGTCTGACTCAATACCCAGCTTATACAAGGACATGACTACCTTTCTCTGAAAGCACGGGTTAGTTCAACTGATGGTGCCTATTTAGGCTTTATACACCTACTGAGGAAGCTTTTCCAATGGCTGCCTCGCCAAACCAGAAAATCCCTCATTTAAGTACTGATTATAAGCAGCTTACACTAAGAAAACGATCTTATGGCAGCAGCAAATGAAGCTCTTAGCTAAACGTCAGGTAGTGCAGAACACTGCTGCTCACCTAGTCTGTAAACTTCAATGCGCACACCTTCAGAGCCTACTTTCAAATCTCAACCTTGGTTGCCAATGAAAAAGCTTTACCATTTCAAACTGTTGCATAGTACACAAGTGTCTATCTGGTAACGGCCCCCTTTACTTAAATAAAAAGCTGCAGCTCTACCTGCTAACGTGTAACCTCTGGTCCAGTGGGCACTCTGCTACGCCCTCGCCACATATGTAAGGCCAGATATGGGGGGGGGGGGGGGGGGAAGATCTTCCTCATATCTTGCTCCTCACCACTGGAACAGACTACACCTACCTGTCCTGATTTAACCCATTTCAAAAAACTTCTCAACCTGGCTCATCTGACCTTCCGTTTAATCTCTTCTTTCAGTTTATATGCCATAGCGCTAAGAGGCCCTATCGTGGGTGATTTTTTTTTTGATCTTTATAAATAAAATAACATCCTGGAGGGCCGAGTGGACAAAATGACCGTCCTTGACTACCTCCAAATTCGTTCAGTAGTGTTCTATGCAAGTATGGAAATATGTCCAGGTGTAGTGTGGCAGATGTCCAAAACCTGAACACCCCAAGTCAGGGTATAGTAGCAGCCTTTAACCTGGTGGTGAGAGCCTGAAGGGCCTCATTTCCCCCCTCCCCTTTTTTGGTCAAAGCTTAATAGTTTGACACTGTTTTTGGATCACCTTTTCTTCCTTTGCCATATCAAAATCCCACAGAGTTTGGTGCTCTGTTTGTCCTGTCAGCGTAGAAACCAAAGGCCCACTTAGATTCCAGCAGGAGTAGCGTTGACTCCATATAGGAATGCGGCAGAGGGATGAACACAAGCAGCTTATTGCACACTGCCTGGCAGTTGAGAATGAACTGTGCCCATGAAGAACAGGGTCTGTACTATTTTGCGTATTGTGGACCTCGGTCTACAGTGGCATGGTGGGTAAAAAATGAATGATTCGCTAGAATTCTGTCTGAGCGACCCGCTGAGATCAGTTCAAGCATTCCATCCAACACATATTGCAATTGATGCCCTAAGTGCAGTTTTTCTGCCCAGATGTGGGTGTTGTGTACACTGTGACATAGGATTCCAGCAGTACTGTACTGAAGAAGGCCCAAGTATGGAGTAGCTTGTGTAACCTTGTGGAGGACGCCTCACCTGGAATTTTTGCATGGACTGTTCCTCCTTGATGGCATGGAAGGTGAAAAACTGTGGACTAGAAAGTGGCACTAAGCGGTCGCCAGTGGTCAGGATTACTTAAAGCATTCCGTTCATAACCTTGTTATTGCCACGTGAAAAGATAACAACTTGTGGAAGCAAGGTTATGTGTCCGAAGTAGCAATTTGACAGGAAACTGGGTGTCTGATACCTGTAATTCACTGACTCAACGCTGTCTGAGAAACCCTGACTTCAGAGAGAAGCATCTCAGGGCACAACTGTGCAGAGGTTCTAAGGGAGCACATGTCAAAGCAAGGAAAAAACACATAGAGGCTGCTGCATAATGAGCAGTGTGATATTGTGCATCAGTTACTACCTCTGTAAGTTCTGATTGGTGTAAGGAGAATATTTCCGCCCTCTGAGTTGACATCCATCAAGCACAACCAAAGATCCTGGCTACTTTGTCCAAAAGGCACCTTCAGTGCTGGTCCTTCTGAAGATGAAGCATTTACTACTTGTCTGCACGTGCCAAGGAGCATTAGACACCAGCAGGATGCTGCAAGCCATGAGCCCAAGAAGTTTCAGATCTATCATGGCCACTCTGGCATGCATGGCATGCACAAGCTGTTAGTGTTTTTATTTTTTATTTTGTGGATTCAGTCTTGCGCTTGGGGAGAATGTTAAGGTGAGGAATCTGCCTTTAGAAATATCTAAACTTTTGGTGACTCGAAGTGTGATTATCTTAAGGTAAGTTATGTTTGTTGCATAATGCATTTTTTGGAAGTTTAGACTTGATTGGTGGAATTTATTAAATATGAAAGGGGGCACTTAATGATTTGTGGCTTGTGGACTACTATATTGGCTGACTGATGCTCATTATTGCTGTCTTGGTTAAACAAAAAATATGGTATATTGCGGATAAAGATCTTACATAAGTGCCTCAGTGAGTACTTAAATGAACCACTGGTATCTTGGTATGATTTAAAAAAAAAAAAAAAAAAAATATTTTGCTTGTTGGTGCGTAGTAATCTTCACTCTTCGTACTGGTACCAGGAGTGTGTTAATTTTAACATTAAGCTCCAAAAACATACAAAACAAAATAAGGAAAGCCATCACTAAACTTGTACATACTATCAATAAATGTGTAAAACTAGAACATTGCTTAAGTCTTCCAGTTGATTTGAGCAATGTGGCTGCACTCCTTTATTTTTTATTGTGCATTCCACATAGGTTGTCTTTTCAGTGGTCTCACATGGAGTGCAATCCTGTCCTCTATTTTTTAGATGTGTCCAAAGCATTCCTATATTTATTCCAGATTAGAGGACTCCTCCAAATGAAAGTGTTTACGCGTTTCATCCCTCTTTACTGTGGGCCTCTTCAGGACAATGGAAGAAGGAAGTACCGCCTTTGATATGCGACTCAAAGCTTCCCCAGACATGGGAAATGCCACCACCTGCCCCGGGCCCATTTTACACCATGACAGACGAGAAAATAAGCTAGTCAGGAAGTGTTACCCATTAGGCTAGTTCTCTTCCAGGGGATCCTCATCAATAGTCATAAGCACTAGAATATTCCCGCCCATGCGCGGGTCCCCGGAAACACAATCCTATATGTGACAAACATATATGTACCTCTAGATCTGTTTATAATGTATAGCAAATGCAGCCTTTCATAACTAGAGCTGAATAATGCTGTAAGGACTCCCCTGTATATTATAAACAACACATTAAAAACCAGGGAAAAACAGCAAAGCATGTATGAAAACTGTTTTAATGCTTAGCACTTGTCACAATCTCTCAGATGGGACTGAAAGCATTGACAGCTCACAGGCTGCATTGCAGAAAAAACATAGCCTAGAAAGGCTGCAAAGCAAACTCATAGCAACATAGAAATAAACTGGCACCGTGCCTTTAAGGCAGCCATGACCCCCAGCTTCCCATCATGCCTCAGGGGTGACAGGTCAGTTGTTCTTTCCGGCTCCTTCAGGCAGGACCCTGGTTACACAGCTCCACTTTTTTCTGATTTTGCTCAGAAATCCTCAATTTTCAGGATAAATGTTTCTTGCTTCGACGTTTTTCATCTTGTCAAGTAAGGTGCTCACTTTTTCTGTCTGATTTTGGCATTTTTTTCCACTCAAAAGGCCATCTCTTTTGACCCCTGCCCTTCTTGTGGGAAAAAGGAGGCCAGGTCAGACTCTCATGCAGTCTGTATTCTCCGTCTACCGAAGGACCATGTCCCCAAAACTTGTCCTCATTGCCAGTCTCTCTCTAATTGAACTTTAAAAGACAGGGAGCGTATCTGTCTTTATGGGCTGGCAGAAAAGGATCAATCAACTTCCAGAGGCAGGTCACCGGTGAGAAAGGGCTCTAAGAAGGCCAGATTCTCTTCTAGAAGCAAGATTCCATCGGCGTCTGGCTCGGCGCTGAGAACAGCCACCGGTGGGACATGGGTCCAAGAAAAGACCTTCGACGGCGGGCTCGCCGTCGAGAGAACGCAGACATACAGGTACGTCACTACATTCGACGTCGAAGAATTGTGATCCTCCGCCGTCGTTAACTCTGCGACGATCGGCATCGAAGAGCAGAAGTCTTCCGCCATCGTCAACCCGGCGACGATCGGCGTCGAGGATTAGCAGCCCTCCGCTGTCATCTCGACGTTCCGCGTCGAAAGCTGGCAACCCTCCGCCATCGTCAATCCGGCGACGATCGGCGTCTAGGACCAGAAGCCCTCCGCCATCGTCAACCCGGCGACGATCGGCGTCGAGGAGCGGCAGCCCTCCGCCATCGTCATCCCAGTGACGATCGGCGTCGAGGCGCGAAAGTCCTTTGCCGTCGTCGATCCAACGACTTTCGACATCGAGGCGTAGAAGTACCCTGGCGTCGTCGAGACATTCTACGTCGAAGAACAGAGTAATCTTCAAAATCGATCCCTACACCTGGTCGAATTTCGACGTCTAGAAAGGGGTCAAGGTCGACATCGAGAAGGGCTCTGTCAGAGCAGGTTATACGCTCGATGTCGAGACCCACATCAGTGAGGTCTGGAGAAGGTTCAGTTGTTTTGGTGAAAGAATCAGCGTCCCGGCACTCATCCTCTCATTCCTCGACGACCTTCGACGCATTCACCATCTGCGTCCCCAGAACGACATTTAAGGAGGTCGCGTCAAAGATCTGTCACATCACAGAAGGGCTTCCCCTTCTGTTCACTTATCTCCAAGGTGGCTTCTACCAATCCATCACTGGAGTAAAGATCCGGCAGGAGCATCACGAAGAGGAGGAATATACCAGTCTGATCCACAGATCTCCTCTGCAAAGGTTGGTGCAAGAGGTGGATAGATTGCCTTCAGCTACAAGTCCGCATCGTGCTGGAAGATCGCGAGAGCGCAGACCTTCTACTTCCCATCACAAAAGGTCTCCAATGGTCTTCCTCCTCCACCTCTAAAAGAGACTATTCACCTACCCTATCGGATAGCCCTCAGTCGAGAGTGTCTCCGATAGATTATATGAACTCGTATCATGAGGTGCTTCAGAGAGGGGCTCAGAAGCTGAACATTGAGATGTCGACTCCTCAAGTTGCGACAACGGTCATTTTTCAGACACTACATCCGAGATCTGCGTCTCGTCCGTTGCTGCCTCTGGTTCCTGTGCTTCTAGAACCAGTGATGGACATTTTCCTAGCCCCCTCTACAATTAAAGCTGCACCTGCTAGGATTCAGAAAAAATACAAACAAGCTGAGACAGACCCGGTATTTTTGAAATCCGATCCGCATGCAGATTCTGTTATCGTCGCGGCGGCACGAATAACGCACGCAGTGTCGGCAAATTCGTTGGTCTCCCCTGACAAAGAGAGTAAGTCCCAGGATTCTTGGGGGGGTGGAAGGTTTGTGGGTCTGCTGCGTCATCGCTAAAAGTCTCCAGCGCAGCAGCCTTATTAGGCCACTGACAGCCTTATGGGACTCCTTGGATCGTTGCAAGAAAATGCTACCAAAGGAAGATCAAAGGGACTTTAAAGAGGTCATCAAGGAAGGATCCCTTGTAGCTAACCGAATGATTAGCATGACAGCGGATGGTGCCACACTGTCGGCGCATTCTTATGCACATGGGATTTGCGCTAAGTCTGCCTGGTTAAGGCTAACTGCTCTCAAGCCAGATGCACAACAGAGGATCCTTAACCTGCCTTTTTCTGGCTCCTCACATTTTGGCACCCATACCGATGAGGCGATGGCTAGGATGAAAGCCGAGTTGACACTCTGAAGGCGGTAGGATTAGAAAAGCAAAAAGAGTTCAGGCGGAGATACAGACCCAACCAGCGCAAGGGCTACCAACCGAGGGTTCAAACCCCTCAGTGGTCCCAAAACAAAAATCAAGGAAAGTCGCAGTTCCTAAGCCGTAAGTCAAACGGAGGTAGAGGAGGTCATCCGCAGCAGTCCTCTACCACTGCTAGATCAGCAGGGAAGCAATGAGCAAGAGCTTCCTCTGGCGCCGTTGGCCACTCCAGTGGGAGGAAGTGTTTCAAATCATCTGAGAGAGTGGTGCAACATAACAAAAGATCGTTGGGTGCTCAGTATACTACACAATGGATACGCACTACGTTTTCGTGTGTCTCCAAAGGACATTCCTCCGAAAAGATCTCGTCCTCACCAAGTTACTGCGACAGGAAGTGGTAACCCTTCTGCGAAAAAAGGCCATAGAAGAGGTTCCCCCATTCTCAGCGGGGGAAGGGAGTTTATTCCAGGTACTTTCTTGTGCCAAAAAGAGATCAAGAGCACAAATTCAGACCTATCCTGGACCTTCGATCGCTGAACAGTCATTTTGAAGGAGAAGTTTCGCATGTTGGCGCTTCATCAAATATGTCCACATCTGCAAACAGGAGATTGGATGTGTTCAGTGGACCTCCAAGATGCGTACTTACTATAATTCCCCGTCATCGCAAATATCGGCAATTCGTGGTCGGCAGCAAACACTACCAGTTCAAGGTGTTGCCCTTCGGACTGAAATCTGCCCCACGGGCAAGTGCATGGCGGTGGTGGTGATGGCGGCTCTACACAGAAGGGGTCTGTTTGTTTACCCGTACTTGGACGATTGGCTCCTGAAAGGGCCATCCCCTCAGCAAGTAAGGAGCGATTTCTAAATGTCTAACTCTACTCCGCAGGCTAGGTCTGCATGTGAACATGGAGAAATCGGTTCACCGACCTACCCAGGCGATCCATCATTCGGGCTCCACACTGGATACAAACTTAGGAAGAGCTTTTCCTTCGGAGGAGAGACTTTCTTCAATGCAACAGAAGTGCAAAACTCTTGTCCAGGTAGCTCGTCCAACGGTCCGGCAAGTGGCATCTCTGCTAGGATCGATGGCTTCTTGCATAGTTCTCATTCCCAACGCCAGGCTGAGAAGGAGGCCCTTACAACAGTACCTAGAGGACAAGTGGGACCAAGCATCGAGTCACTGGGAAGACCGAATTGTGCTTTCGCAAGCAGCAAAGTCGTCCATTATATGGTGGACTCGACCAAAGAACCTCGTAGTGGGAGTCCCCTTCCATCAACCAGTTCCAACGCAGTCCTTAGTAACGGATGCGTCTCTACAAGGGTGGGGAGCGCATATGGATTGCCTGCAGATGCAGGGACGGTGGTCCATCAAGGAACAATCCTACCATATAAACATGTTGGAACTGCGAGCAGTCCACCTAGCTCTGAAAGCTTTTCAGCCCTCAATCACTTCCCACTCGATCCTGATCCAAACAGACAACACAACCACCATGTATTACCTCAACAAACAGGGTGGTACGCGCTCTCGCCCGCTCTCCCTGGAAGCTCAAACGATATGGCACTGGCTTCGAGCCCGAGGCCTTTCCATCACAGCGGTGCATCTTCCAGGGGAGCGTAACGTGCGAGCGGACGCACTCAGTCGGCACTTCGAAGATGAGCCATACTGGGTGCTAAACGACGAGGTTGTGGCAGATATTTTCCATCAGTGGGGGCAACCTTCCATAGATTTGTTTGCAGACGATCAAAACAAAAAATGCCACGCCTTCGCATCCAGGTTCCACCGTCCAGGGACGAGGGGGAATGCTCTTTTGATGGATTGGTCCGGAATATTTGCATACGCCTTTCCTCCCCTGTCTCTGATCCCGAAGGTGGTATCCAAACTCATCCGATCCAACATGTCGATAATATTGATAGCTCCAGACTGGTCTCGTCAGTGGTAGTACCCAGACCTGTTACAGTTGTCGGTGCTCCCCCACAGGAGTCTACCTTACAGATCAGACCTGCTGACCAAGATGGACGGGAAGATTCTACATCCCAACTTTCCCTCACTGAACTTGGCAGCATGGCTCCTGTGGTCCTGCAATATGGACATTTGAATTTACCGCAGGACTGTATGCACATACTAAAAGAAGCAAAGAGACCTTCCACAAGGGCGTCATACTTCTTTAAGTGGAAAAAATACTACTTATGGTACATTTGTAATCATTTTAATCCTACCACAGGGCAGGAGGAGATAATTCTTCCCTACCTCGTGTACTTGGCCATATCAGGTTTAAAGTATTCCTCGATCAGGGTACACTTAGTGGCCATTACGGCCTACAGAAAGTCTCCAAACCAGTCTTCCTTTTTTCAACTACAGGTGGTCAAGGATTTCCTACAGGGGTTGAAGAAAGTGTATCCCCCCCCCCCCCCTATTCGGGCTCCATCTCCTCCTTGGGAGTTGAATCTGGTCCTCTGTAGATTGATGGGTCCTCCTTTTGAGCCCATCCATAAAACCACGTTGCAGCATTTGACATGGAAGACCGCTTTCTTAGTCGCGATAACATCCGCGCGCAGAGTAAGTGAAATCCAAGCGCTGTCTGCCAAAGAGCCATATACTATCTTTCACCACAACAGGGTAGTGTTAAGGACTCACCCTGCTTTTCTACCAAAAGTTGTATCTGATTTTCATGTTAACCAGTCAATCTCCCTGCCATCCTTTTTTCCCAATCCCGCTACTCCTGCGGAGAGATCGCTCCACTCCTTAGACCTTAAGAGTGCTCAAGTTCTTTTTGCAGGGAACGAAAGGCATAAGAAAATCAGATCAATTGTTTCTAAATTATGGTTCCATGAGGACAGGCTTTCCAGCTTCCAAAAGGTCCATTTCGAGATGGATAGTGTCCTGTATAAAATTGGCTTACCAGTTAGCGAATAAACCCCTATTGGTGCCTAAAGCACACTCCACTAGGGGGAAAGCGGCTACAATAGCTTTCTTGCATGATGTTCCAATGGCAGAGATTTGCAAGGCAGCAACCTGGAGATCGGTACACACGTTCACAAGGCATTATTGTCTTGAATCCGATTCCAGAACGGATACTCAAGTAGGCCAAGCCTCCTTGAGGAATCTATTCAGATAATAAGATATCTGGGTTTTCAAGTTTAGTTATCTGAGCTTGATTATTAATTATTTTTTCCTTTGCCCGCAGGTGGAATAGGTGAGGCTCGCTGTTCTATTCTAGTGCTTATGACTATTGATGAGAATCCCCTGGAAGAGAAGGATTAGTTACTTACCTGTAATCCTAGTTCTCTTCCAGGGGTATCCTCCAAGTCATAAGCAACCCTCCCCGGGCAAAGGAAACTTATTTTTAAGGAATTGTAAACTCTTTGTGTCATGGCTTTTAAGTCACCGCACAGAACTGACCTAACTGTCACCCCTGAGGCATGATGGGAAGCTGGGGGTCATGGCTGCTTTAAAGGCACAGTGCCAGTTTATTTCTATGTTGCTATGAGTTAGCTTTTCAGCCTTTCTAGGCTATGGTTTTTCTGCAATGCAGCCTGAGAGCTGTCAATGCTTTGTCCTATCTGAGAGATTGTGCTAAGTGCTAAGCATTAAAACAGTTTTCATACATGCTTTGCTGTTGTTTTTCACTGGTTTTTAATGTGTTTTTTAATGCACAGGGGAGTCCTTACAGCATTATTCAGCTCTAGTTATGAAAGGGTGCATTTGCTTTTTTATTATATAAATGTATGTATATATGTATATATATATATGTATGTAGATGTTCGAGGCATATGAGCTGCAGATCACACACTAAGGATAAGATCGCCATCTGGTGTTGGGCTCGGATGATTGCAGGTTGTTGTTGTCTTCGGAAGAAGTCTTTGGTCACAAGATAGGTGACTCCTCCTCTGGACAACAGTGCGCATGGGCATCCACTCCATCCTCAGATTGTTTTTTTCCGCAATTGGGTTCGGATGAACTTATTTCCGCTCCAGCAGAAAACTTCTAGCAATCACAACAACTCTCTAAAATTTACAACTCGACGTCGAAATACCATCGGACCGGCTCCGGACGTGGCTGATGGAAAGGACACCCTTTAAAAAATGCCCCCAATGTGGAGCAAAGTTCCCCCACAGTGATCACCACGAGGTCTGTAATTTGTACCTCTCACCAGACCACAACGAATCCTGCTGTCCAGCCTGCGCCGCATTCCGTTTGAAGAAAACTATCCGGGACCGAAGAGCTCGACGCCATATCATGGCCAAACCGGTTCCGGAACCAGAAGACATCTTTGCGCAGGATGTCCCGGACGACGATTCCGAAGACCTCCAGATCGTGTCCGAGGCCGACGATTCTGATCCGGGGCAGCCTGTGAGTACCAGCTCCCCTACCCCAACCCCACCAAAAAAGACATTGGTCAAGACTCTGCCAGCTGGGCCCAGTCGCGATCCAAAATCACCTTCAGAAGCCCCGCCCTCGGGCCCGACTCCGAAGAAAACTAAGCCTGCAGGTGGCTCTGGCTCGAGCAAACCTCATATTATTGTGCCTACAATACCTTCGGCACCGAAGCAGGCTCGGTGGCCGAAATCTCCATCGGCACCGAAACGTCACTCAGCACCGACTTCTCCACCGGCACCGAGGTCTCTGTCGACACCGAAATGGTCGTCGGCACCGAAAAATCCACCGGAACCGAAAAGTTCTTCGGCACCAATAACATCCTCGGTGCCAAAAAAAGTCCACAAAGAACCTACCGATCTCGCAAAACTCAGACCGGAACCCAAAAAGTCGGCGCCAAAGCCACCTTCGGACACTGAGGAACTTATTCGGCCAGACCCAACGCAAAAAAGAATTTACATTAATCCTAAAACCGGACAGGTCACAGCGGTGCCATACAAGAAAAGGAAGCTGGACACAACACCACCTCCAGCTCCTCCAAAGAAGGACTGTGCCACTTCACCCATACGTCTTTCCTCTCCTATCTTACCTCCTATCCCATCATCCCAACCCCCACCGTCTTCTCCTTTACCATCTCCTTCTCACACACCACCTCCACAGGATGATGATGATTTAGGGGGAGGGGGGAGACCCGGATTTCCTTAATGATCCCACTGATCCTCATGATCCCTTTATACTCCCGGACACAGCACCCATAGATGACTGGGCTTACCCTATGCCTGACATGCCTGATCCCACGCCATACCCCTCAAAACCCTCCCCTCCTGATGACCATTTAGGGTTTGGTCAGCTTATAAACAGGGCGGAGGTGTGGCTCACTGGTTAGAGGCGGCAGATCCGTAAGCAGAGAATCGGCCAGGGACCAGGGTTCAATTCCCGACGCGGCAGGGTCATGGACCAGGGTCAAAACGGACTCGATAATTCTCGCCTCGGTACCTACTCTAACCAGGAACACACTCGGCAACTCTGGGCATTAGCTTGCCTCATCTCCACAACGGTCCCCCACATTCGCTGGGGATGCCTGGTTTCACCTTGGAGATACCCTGGAGGGACCATCTCACAGGGATAGCCAGGACGGGTTCCCCAGCGGTCTAAGGCGCCAGGACGCCTCAGGGCAGCAGTGCGCTTTACAAGACACATACATACATTTACATTTACTGTTCCATGGCGTCACCATGCACACAGACACACCTGAGGAAGATTTTCTTCTCGCGACCTTTGAGCAGTCGCAAAAAGCCGTTCACATTCTACCCATGATTAAGGGAGTGATAAAGCATGCAGCTGAGGTTTTTAAAGACCCTGTTAGGGCCAGGGTTCTTAACCCCCGGATCGAAAAGAAATACAGACCGGCACCACAGGATCCTTAGTACATCAAAGCGCAACTCCCCTTAGACTCTTTAGTCCTGTCAAATGCCAGAAAGCGGGCTAACTCCCAAACAACCGGAGACACACCGCCCCCAGACAAAGAGTCTAAACTCTTGGAGACTTCCGGCAAAAGGGTTGCCGCACAAGCTGCTAACCACTGGCGTATTGCCAATACACAAGCCCTATTGGCTCGATATGATAGGGCTCATTATGATCAACTGGAGGACCTTTTGCAACACCTGCCTGATCAATACAAATCCCAGGCCACTGACCTCATCCAAGAGGGCAAACTAATATCAAATGCCTCCATCAAATGTGCATTAGACGCAGCGGACACCGCCTCTAGGGCAGTCAACACAAGCGTATTGCTTAAACGCCACGCATGGCTCCGCATTTCCAGCTTTAAGCCGGAAGTACAAACAACCATTCTTGCTCAACCCTTTAATCAGGAGCAACTATTCGGACCCTCAGTAGACACTGCATTAGAAAAAATGAAGAAAGATAATGAGACTGCCAAATCAATGGGAGCATTACAGTCTACTCAACCCAGGGGCTCCTTTTGTCGCTCCTTTTATAGAGGGGCCTCCAAAAAGGTGGGAACAGACACCTCTTCCACCTTCAAAACATCAGGTCAAACATCCCCTAACAGAGGATATTTTAGAGGAGGTTACAGGGGAAACAATACCAAAGGCCGAGGACGGGTCAACAACAACACCCGCACCTCTCCAGCCACTAAACAGTGACTTGCCACCACTCCCCCCAGACAATTCCACTCCGGTCGGGGGAAGACTTTAACAGTTCCTACCTGTCTGGAATTCCATCACAACAGACAGGTGGGTAAGACAAATTATCCAGTCTGGGTACTGCCTCGAACTCCTAAACACCCCCCCCCCCCCCAAACATACCAGCCAAACATCGTCCCATGTCGTCTCACCACCTCACGCTCCTCAAACAGGAAATTCAGTCTTTGCTTCAAAAACACGCAATAGAACCTGTTCCACTCCAACATCAGGGCACAGGAGTATATTCTCTATACTTCCTCATTCCCAAAAAGGACAAGACCTTAAGACCCATACTAGACCTCAGACTACTAAACCAGTACATACAATCGGATCATTTCCACATGATCACTCTCCAGCAGGACCTTCCATTACTTCAACAAGGCGACTTCCTTGCCACATTAGACCTAAAGGACGCATATTTTCACATCCCTATGCATCCCGCTCACAGGAAGTATCTACGATTCGTGGTAGACGGTCAGCACTATCAGTTTACAGTTCTCCCATTCGGAGTACCAACCGCACCCAGGGTATTCACCAAATGCTTAGCAGTTCTGGCAGCATATCTCAGGAGACAACACATCCATGTCTTCCCCTTTAAAGCCGATCTAATTGCGACCTGTTCGGGGACCGGAAATGAATTGAGCGTCCTCCCTGTTTAACACTTCCCCTAGGAGATACAGGTTCTGTCGTCCATGCGGGGATAATATCTTGATGCGGGAAGTGTTAAACAGGGAGGACGCTCAATTCATTTCCGGTCCCCGAACAGGTCGCAATTATATCGGCTTTAAAGTGGAAGAAACAGAATTACATGCGGGCCACAACATTAATGTTGAAATAAAAGATTACTACAAACGGACAACAGTTACTGGGCCAATTGAACAGATTAAGAACAGCGCCCTTTTTCCTTGAAGCCGTAGCAGCATTATACAAGTCTAACGATTATATATAGGTGAAGGACGAAGGTGGAACATTAACTGCCGTTACATAAGAAGCATCGCCCAACCATCTGTAGTGGGTTGTATTAAGAAGGAACTAGGAGAAAAATAAACTCAGTTGAAATTTAAAAATCAACACTGAACGAGAGAAAAACATCGATTATTGGTCTTGACAAAGATAGTGGCAGAAATCAAGCCCATCGAAACGCGTCGACGCATAGGATAAATACAATCCAAAGGAACGGATATCCACTTGATAGGATAAATGTGTTAAGATCTTAAAAGTGTTTAATCCTCAGAGCTGTCTCAAATTGGATGTATAGTTTATGACAAAGTATAGTGTCTTCTTCATGTTGTATTCTCTCTGTTATGTGGGCTTATAATAGGGGTGTGTATTTTTTTAAATCATTTGATTTGTTTATGATATATGTGTAATTTTGTCTTAAGCTTTTTGTATGCACTTGCTAGTCATGAAATCTTGTATGTGATTAGATTCAGGGTGTTGATTAGAATAGGAATCAATACAAAGTGATGTTTTTAAATGTGATGAAATACATGTTTTTATAAAATAAATGTATATGGTTTTTTAATTTGATTTTGTGTATAGTTACTATCTTCGAAAATTTACATTGTTTTAATATAATTGTGTTCAAGGGACTGCTAGTTGTTACACAATGTATTACATACAGAAGCAGGGGGGGGGGGGGGGGGGCACATTCTCTACAACTGTCCCAACTTGCACAACAAATCTGTAGATGGGCAATTCCCCAAAACATCTACCTGCTAGCAGAACACCTCCCAGGGGTTCAGAACCAGGTGGCCGACCTCCTAAGTCGCCACACACAGCAAATACACGAATGGGAATTACACCCCAAAGTCCTACTCCCATTCTTCCAAAAGTGGGGACAACCAGACATAGACCTGTTCGCTACACAAGAAAATGCAAAATGCCCAACCTTCGCCGCCAGGTTTCCACACCCACAGTCAAAGGGCAATGCAATATGGATGAACTGGTCAGGCAGATTTGCGTACGCTTTTCCGCCTCTCCCACTCATTCCATTTGTGGTACGCAAACTGAAACAGCCGCTAACACTCATCCTAGTAGCTCCCACTTGGGCACGTCAACCCTGGTTCACCACACTTCTGGAACTATCTCTAGTTCCACATAAAAAATTGCGTCTCTCCCCGGATCTATTAACCCAGAACCATGGAGAAATCAGACACCCAGATCCTCAAACACTGAACTTGGCAATCTGGCTCCTGAAGTCTTGGAGTTCGGGTACCTCAACCTTCCTCCAGACTGTATGAATATCATAAAAGAAGCCAGAAGACTACTACTAGGGCATGCTATGCTGCAAAACGGAAAAGATTTGCCATTTACTGCACTAACAATGACATACAACCACTGGATACTTCCATCCAAAACATCATTTGCTATTTACTACACTTGCAAAGATGCAATTTAGCGTATTCCTCTATACGTCTACATCTAGCGGCATTAGCAGCCTACTTGCAAAATAGACAACACCTGTCCCTCTTTAAGGTACCAGCCATTAAAGCATTTATGGAAGGTTTTAAAAGAATTATTCCTCCAAGGTTACCACCTTCCCCAGTGTGTAACCTTAATATTGTTCTAACAAGGCTCATGGGTCCCCCATTTGAACCAATGCACAAATGCGAACTGCAGTTCCTAATATGGAAAGTGGCTTTCCTCGTCGCAATCACATCCCTGCGAAGAGTAAGTGAAATACGAGCCTTCACTCTTGAAGAACCCTTCCTACGACTACATCGTAACAAAGTGGTTCTTAGAACAAACATGAAATTCCTCCCTAAAGTCATCTCCCCTTTCCATCTAAACCAGTCAGTCGAACTGCCAGTCTTCTTCCCTAATCCAGACTCAGTAGCTGAGAGGGCACTTCATACCTTAGATGTTAAAAGAGCCTTGCTTTATTACATCGACAGAACCAAACCTTTTCGAAAAACCAAGCAACTGTTTGTTGCTTTCGCTCCACCACATAAGGGCAACCTTATTTCCAAATCGGGTATAGCCAGGTAGATAGTTAAATGTATCCAAATATGTTACCAAAAAGCTAAACGTACTCTTACCGTTCCCCCTAGGGCGCACTCCACGTGTAAAATAGGGTCTTCTATGGCATTCTTAGGGAACATCCCCTTTGAAGAGATTTGCAAAGCAGCCACATGGTCTACTACACACACCTTCACTAAGCACTACTGTGTCGATGTGCAATCCAAACAACAAGCTTCAGTAGGCCAAGCTGTCCTAAAAACTCTATTCCGAACTGCTGCAACGGATACAGGTGACCACCGCTAGGGGAGACATTGCTATATAGTCTATCCTTAGTGTGTGATCTGCAGCTCATATGCCTCGAACAGAATATGCTACTTACCAGTATGCATCTGTTCTTGGCATGTAGAGCTGCAGAGCCACACACGCCCACCCGGTACCTGTATCTGTTCCAGCATTGTCTTAATTAGACACTACACATGGACATCCTTTCTCTTTATTTCTTATACACCATCATTTCCCATCATGGCGAAAAACAATCTGAGGATGGAGTGGATGCCCATGCGCACTGTTGTCCAGAGGAGGAGTCACCTATCTCGTGACCAAAGACTTCTTCCGAAGACAACAACAACCTGCAATCATCCGAGCCCAACACCAGATGGCGATCTTATCCTTAGTGTGTGGCTCTGCAGCTCTACATGCCAAGAACAGATGCATACTGGTAAGTAGCATATTCCATATATTATCTACTGCCGGTCGCCAGTAGATAGTTCTAGTTAGGACCGTGTTGCCATAGGAAATCTCAAAATTCTATTTTGAATAATTTGGCACCGGTTGATGAGTCTTCGCGAAATTTTCAAAACTAATGGGGCGCTCCGCTCAGCTCCTACCCTGAAAGTCTCGGGGTGATTCGTCAAGCGGGGGGCGAGAAAGGGGGGTCCCAAAACGCGTTTTCCCCATGCATTTTTCCATAGGACCTTTTAGTCGAAGGTACAGCCCGAACGGCTGAACAGAATTACTTGAAATTTGGCAGAGAGGTAGTCCTCCGGTCAGGGAAGTGCCTTTTGCATATATGGAGTCAATCTGTTCAGTAGTTCCTGAGAAAATTGCATTTAAAAGCACATACATATCTATAGCCGCCCATGGTGCGCGCACCCTAACGTGCGCAAGCGTAATTCTGATTGGTGGTTACATGTCAGTCAACGTTCGAATCGGTCGAAATCAGGAAGTGTCGGCCGTCATTTTGTTTCAGTGCGAGAGTGGAAAAGGAAGGTGGTGAACGTGAAAAGGGGGCAGGGTAGAGAGTTCCTGACCCCCTAGCCTTTGTCAGGGGGTCCCTAAAGGACCCCGAAGGCAGAAAAAACATTTTAATTTTTTTTTTAAATCGCGGGGGTGCGCGCACCGTGCACGCACGGTGAAAAACCATAAAATTAATTTTTTAATACGTAGTTTATTGTAAAATAAATATATAAAAAAATAATACATACATAACTTAGCATTTAAAAAAAACTTACAAATTCACTGAAAAAACCATAGGTTTCACACGTTATAGTTAGGTGGATATTTCACTTGTAAAAAACCAATGAAATTCCCCCGTTATAGTTACTTCAGATAACTATAACTCGCGCGACCGCCACTCTATCACAAGGATGATGTTATCAGTGATGTCAAGGGTGATGCCACTGACCATGTCATGAGTGATGTAATATGTGACGTCATGAGCACAGGATTGCGGGCGCGCGAGTTATAGTTATCTGAAGTAACTATAACGGGGGAATTTCATTGGTTTTTTTACGAGTGAAATATCCACCTAATTATAACATGTGTGAAACCTATGGTTTTTATGTGAATATGTGTAAATGTATGTGTAAATGTATGTGTATATGTATATGTATGTATGTTTGTCACATATATGATTGTGTTTCCGGGGTCCCGCGCATTGGAGGGAATATTCTAGTGCGTATGACTTTGATGAGGATACCCCTGGAAGAGAACTAGGATTACAGTTAAGTAACTAATCCTTCCATCCCTAAGGTTCGCTACTTGATGTGAACAGAACTTAAAATTACATCATCTTGGTTTTAGGTGGAATTCTCACTGGACCAAGGATATGCTTATCAGGAAATGGTCATATAGAGGGTGTAGTCACCCTAAAGGTAAGTAGCCTATTGGCTACTCCCGGTCACTCCCCTTAAAGCCCCTAAATTGAGTATTTAGAAGGCACCCCTGATGGTAGGAACTTGGATTCGATGGATCCAGAAGAAGAGGACAATGGAGAGCAGTGGGACAACGAGTACTGAGGCTGCTGTAGACTTTTAGCAGTAAACCCTGTCTGCCTGCATCAGTCTTGACAATCGTGACGGAGTGACTCATCTTGCAGCTGAGCAACTACCAAGAACCCCGGTAGACTGCCAACCCTTCCCAAATTGCCAGCAACCCCCCTAGGATTGGAGGAGCTACTCCCCTGCAGCCCGCAGGCACCGAAGAAGCTGGGACCGGTTTACTGTGTTGCTGCTTCCCAGCCAGTCTGATGCAGCAACCACCCAGGAAGTGGAACCTGTGCTACTGAAGGTCAGATCTGTTCACCCACCGAGTGAGAGGACACCAGCACCGACCATAGCCGCCCAGCACCAGTACAGCAAACAGCCTGCGAGAGTCCAATCCGGACTCCCACTACACTGCGACAGAGCAGCCATTGAGGAATCTCTGCAACCCAGAGACCCCTTTACAGAGTGGCCCAGCTGCCCTGATTTCTGCCCCCTCAACCAGCGAGACTGACCACTTTAAGGATCTTGGATGCGCAGAACCCAGCCGACCTATCCACACCACCTGATCGCCTCAGCCTGGGTACCAACGAACCTATTGTGCCCCTGTGCTCCCAGGACTCTTGTGACTCGAGTCCCCCTTTGGAGCTCCTGGTCTTGTCCCCACTCTGCAGCCTGTGTCCATGTGGCCCCCCTTCTCTCCACCAGGGTGGTGTTTTGGACCTTGGCCCCCTACGATCCTAAGTCCCGAAGGAGACCCCAGGAAACAGACCATAAATATCTGTATGCAACACATGCCTTTTTTCCCCCTTAGGTAAGCATTGCTGCTTAACGACGCATTAAAGTGAGAATTTTACTTACCTGTAAAAATCGATATTTGAAAAAGTACTTGATAATTAAATTCTTGGTATCAAATTTATATAAAATTCGGACAGTCCAGTCTTTATTTGGAATAAATCCATAAAAGATGCACAGAAATACAGTATTATATCAATTAGATACATAACATCAGATAAATATTAAAAAGATCTTCTAAAAAAATATAGATAGTATACAGGTACAGAGGTATTATGGTGGCATAAACAGTGAGATAGATGTGTGTATATATGTTAAGCATCAGTCGGATAACCCATTTTAAAATGGAATACACTGTGCAAATTGTAGTATAAACTTTATCTAGTTCATCATTTTTAAAAAAAGGAGCACACATTTTCCTTCGCAATTGCAGAAGGGATAAGAGACTGCAAAACATTCGTGTTTTTAGATTGCGTAAACGATTAAAAGCATCCTTAAAACCATTTTTGTATGATAAATAATGGTTTTAAATAACGATTCCCGATGTCTTGATAAAGTTTGCTGAACAATAACAAGTGCTCAGTTGATTGGGCGGTAATACCATTACAGAGACATTTAGGTAAGCTCTTCTTCCACATGCCCATTCTTGGGAATGCTACTGCAAAGTGTGGTGTTCCTACCTCAAGTTGCGTTAACTAAAACCTTTCCTGAGTGTCAGTTACAAGTAATGAGTATCTTAGAATTTCCTTACAGTTTACCCCCAATATATATCTGCACTGTTCTTGTATCACTCACTGGATTCCCGGGTAGCCTCTATGACCCATGAGAAGCAACTTTAGTTCTATTTTACTATAGGCTTGTAAGGTCATCCCATACAGTTAAGACTTTTCACAACTCGAACCAAGAGATTTTGACTCTGCTGTCAAGGGCCAGGCACTCTCTTATCATTTCTTTGCTACACTTAGTTTCAGCCATGGTCCAAGTACTATGCCAGGTCAAAGGTACACCGGTATTAATGGCATCTTCAATATAAGGAATCGCTAATTCACTGTGGACAATATACGATGAAGTTGATCTAGGTACCGCCAATAGTCTACGTAGAAAATGATTCTTGAACATTTGTAAAGATTTGCAATTTGAAATGCCTTACAAGGCTGCCCCATCAACCACAGTGCGAATGCATTTGCTCTTATGAAGTTGCATCTTCTCCCTTCTGCCTTTTATTTCCAATTTTGGTTTCAAATCTAAAGATACTTCTGAACCCCTAATACATTTCAGCGTTCCAACTTCCATGAACCAGAATTGGAAATTTAATGCCCAGATAGGGAAAGCTCGCTGCTCAACAAAATGAGTTTTCTTAATTTCTTTCCCTGTACCACAAGCCATGACATAGGTTTTTGTTCAGCTTAATTTCATGTCTTTATCCTCAATAAATGCAGTAATCCTGTCAATAAAATGCTGTAGGCAGTTTGTGATAAAACTGCATCGTCCGCATACAGGAGAATGGGAGTTAGGCGTTTACCAACTTTTGGGGGGAGGGGTGGGGGGGGTCTGCAGGCAGTTGTAGGCATTCATCCACCCCGTTTATGTATAATGAGACTAGAAAGGGGTGCAAGGACACACCCTTGTGTACCTTTCATACCTTTAAAGCCTGGGATACACTCACCATTTGTACCATAGGGCATACGAGCAGTCAGGTGGCGATATAGCTAAAGAGGGCCATGGGTAATTAAGTTGGCAAAGCACAAAAATAGGTGTCCTTTCTTAGCGACCGTATATTTACTCAGGAGCACATTTAGAGTTAATTGCTCGAGTGCTGATTTCACTTCTAAAGCCCAATTGAGAATCAGGAAGCACGATTGTCCTCAGCTCAGGGCTCCAATCTTAATAAAATCCTGCCCAACAGCCTAACTGATGTATTAAGGAGAGAAATAGGTCTATAACACTGCACATCCCCCTATACCCATTTTTTGAATCTCGGGACTATAGTACTTTCAGCCCACGTTGCTGGTATAAAACCTTTTGCTCCTGCTGTGTATACTTGTGTTAAGATTGGTCCCCATAATGCCGGTTGCAACGTATGTCTCTATGGGGATACCGGGTGCCTTCCCATAAGCACATTTTTCTGAGGCTGAATTAACTTCACCAAGGGAAAATGGAGTTAAATATGGACGGCCAACCATAATTATTTCACCTGAGGGAGGTACCACAACTGTCAGGGTTGAAAATCCCACGGTAGTGCACTAGCCTGTTGCCTGCAGCACATACATCTCAATCGTGGGGGCAATTATATCCCTGAGGAAAGGTTGGTTTATAGTTTTCAAAAACAGGGCACTGTCGTTTAGTTTGGCTGCCTGCTCTAGAGCTTCCAGAGTCTCTTCCCACAATTGGGCTTTCCCGTTCTCTAATGCGTGTTTGTATAATAAACTCTTGTTTGTATTTCCTCCCTGTTTCTTGGTATTTACTGCTAGGTTCTTCTAAGATCCTTATTTGCATATGTACGCTGTTGATCAAACCAGCCCGGCTTATTTAAATGACCATATTTAGTTGAAGCTTTTAGCTAACTCCGATTGCCGCAGGGATTTTATAAAAGACTACAAGTATTTTATGCAGACAGGAATCTTATTCTGAGCAGGCAAGAAGATCTTCATTAGCATTAATAATCTTTTCTAACAGGGCCATTTCATTACTGCCTGACCATTTTAGGCTAATCCCATTGTGGTATTCTGTTTAAATGTGTTTCGCCACCTGTACCCCTTCCTTCCTTGTGTTGGATCTAAATATTAGTTGCTGGAAGTAATAGCGATCGCTAAAGGAACTAGGTGCGACCCTACAAGAAACAACCATTTTCAAGCCATGCTTAAAATTAAGATGTACTAGATGATTGAGTAGTTGTCCCGTCCCCCCCCCCGCCCCCCAAGATCAGTAACAACTCTATCTTGTCCTTTATTCTGTACTATTCATTCTAAAATCAGCTTATAAATCAGTTAATTTAACATCACCCCATATACATTGTGTAAAAAATGGGGATGGCCTTCTTTGAAATCATCCATATAGCCACACGTTTCAGTTATTACTTGACATTGTAGAACATTTAAAATCCCCTGCCCAGATACAAATATAAAGTACCCTTACACTGCCAATGAACAAATCTGTCTCGTTCTGTAAAGCAGAACCCACCATACTTTGTGATTAATCAAATCTGTCATTGTAATTGTTAAAACAGTTCCCAAATTACCTTTGATTGTAAATACAGAGTCTGATGACTGTTAACTGGTCTGATTTCATCAAGGTTAGTGAGGCTACTGTGAATATCCGTACCGCTAGCCCCCCTTTTCCACTAGGCCAAGTTGTAACTGGGGTTATTACGGAAGATTAGCCTTCGCTATTAAGCGTACCCTTGTGCCATGTCTCTTGTAAACAAATTCCATGTAATTATTTTAATGTCTTCTACGTTTAAAATTGAACAGCTTCTTTTTAACTCCAGCTATGTTTCAAGTCATAATATGTAATCCCTTGTCCTACGGGAAGGAGTGTGGGTTTTCTGTTCTGACCATGTGCTCTTTCCTGGGTTCCACTACTACAAGGGGTTCTTTCATGCTTGCTGGAGGCCATGATTGTCAATCGAAGTCATCGCAACTACTAAGGCTCAAATCAATTTGAATTTCTCCATCTATTTTCCCTATCTTGATTTCTTCTATGGTGGCTTGGGCGGGTATCATGTTGGATAATGGTTCCTGTGTCTATGGTGGCTTGGGCGGGTATCATGTTGGATAATGGTTCCTGTGTTAGGTTTAAAAAGCAAACCCAATGGTACAGCAGTAATTTGTTCCACCGTGCCAGTACTATAGTGCTGTCTATGGTAAAGGTCAGAGAGGTGTCGTTTGACCACGGGTGGGCAGCGAATGTTTACCACAATGCAATCGCCTTGGCCTTACTTCCTAGTGTCTCTAACCCATGCCACTCGTCTCACCATAATTACGCCCCGGCTTAGAAGCATTCGGTGCGTATATATACACGATTTGACAGCTAATTAACCACCTTGTTGTGTAGATCCCTTGACTCTGTTAGAGGCTTTTGATCTGGAATGTCTTTCAGGGTTATAACATATGATGCGGCTTCGGGGGGTAGATCTAGGGTGAGTGCAGCAGCGCTCGTTGTTTAATATTCTCATCACTCTGCCAGTGGATATGTCTCATCTCCTGGGTTACAGTAGTGCGATTGGCCCTCGTTATTCTGGCCATTTGAAAGGATTATGGGTTGTCCATAAGATTTACCTTCTTGATCATCCTTTGATCAGAGTAAGGAAGTTGCGGTATCATGCATTGCACATCTGGTGTTGTATTGTTGCCAGTTTTTAGTTCAGGCAGATTGTTCGTGCCCACTGATGTTTTAATGTCTGTTCAAGGGTTAGCGAGAGGATATGGTCTAACTGCTAAGGCGGTCGACCTCGAAGCTGGGGAACCGGGTTTGAATCTCGGCAGGGACACTCAACATACTGTGATTCTGGGCAAATCACTCTCTCCCTGTGCGTATCAAAATGAATGTGTCCGTCTGTAACGCCACTGGTGCTCATGTAAAGCGCTCTGATACCTTGTGTCTAATTTGAGCTATATAAAAAAAAAAAAAAAAAAAAAAGGGTGACCATACGATTCTTTAGCTCCCTAGCTTCTGTCAAAAATTTTCTTTTAATGTTATGTTTGCTGTGTATCCTTTTTAGCAATAATTCCAGACCTTTAGGGAGGGAGGGGTTGTGCTTTCTCCTTTTTTTTTTTTTTTTTTTTTTTTTTGTTTGAAACCGTTTATTACAGGACTCAAAAAAATTGTACAAGTATGGGCCTACAACCTTCCGGCCGGCCGCTAACAATATAAGGAGCATACGGTATATATTTGTAAAACACATGGTGCCGCTGCCGAGCATTTACAGGAGATAACATCGCTGCGTGTCACATTATGCAGACCCCATCATACGGTTCCATTTTAAATTTAAAGCACAGCAAACACAGACAAACCCACAAGGCAATCCTCAATCGAAATAGCAACACGTGCTCCCCTAGAGGGGAAATCTAGCCATCTATAGGAGTCTCAAGAGGGGGGGGGAGAGATCAGAACTAGGATTGGTGACACCCGATGCCCAGGTACCGGGGGGATGAGTTGGCTAAGGGGACGGGGCCGGCGATGGATCAGGCAGTAGGGGTGGAGCACAGATTCCCCCGCGGTAGGCGTTCCAGGGGCCCCACACTTTCACCCATGTCGCAGGCTTACCTCTCGCCACATACACCACCTTTTCCCGAAACATGCACCAGTCCATATGCTCCTTCCAGGCCGAGACTGTCTGGGTGCTCTGGGATCCCCACAGCTGGGCAATATCACGCTTGGCAACCATATATCCCAGAGTCACCCACCACGTCTGCGGCACCGAGTAGTCGGTAGGCTCCCACACATTCAACAGGCATCTCCTCGCTTCGGGCAACAGCGCCACATGCGTGACCACTCGCAGCACCTCATGCACACCTCGCCAGAATCCCTCCACCTGCGGGCACTCCCAAAGGATATGCAAAAAGGTCCCCAGCGCACCACACCCACGCTTACACAAACCGTCCTCAGCATAGCCCATACGCAGGCGCTTTGGCCCCGTCATATAGACCCTGTGGAGTATCTTGAGCTGGACGAAACGAAGGCGAGCCGGTATGGCCACCTCTTTCGGGGAGGCCACCGCGGAGATCCAGTCCTCGTCGTCCAGCTCCAGCCCATCGGCTACCCAAGCCTCACGAAGGGCAGTCAGCAAGTCTGAGCGATCGTTGATTAGTTTTTTATAGATCAGTGAGATCGTGCTGTCAGGGACGTGTCCATCCAGCACTCTATCCTCCAGGGGGGAGCACTCCGGGATGGAGGCGACGTCCGGAAAGACGGAGCTCAGCGCATGCCGGACCTGCAAGTACCGAAAGTACTCGCTGCCCTGCAACTGAAATTCCGTCTGCAGCATCTCGAACGTTTTAAATCCTCCCCTCGTCCAGAGATCCCCCACTCTGCTGATGCCTATTAAATCCCATTTCTCAAAGCCCTTCGAGGTCCACAAGGAGCCCAACCGCTCAGATGCGTATAGTGGTGACACCCGGGTCAAACGGTCCTTCCACCCCATTGCAGCATTAGCCGTGTGCCACACTTGCACCATGACACGCGTGGGGCCCGTCAGGCGAGCGTCGGGCGCGCTAGAGTAGAGCGCTCGATTATAGTCACCACCTGGAAGTAGCATCCTATCCATTTCAAACGCAGGGTTTAAGGCTGGCCCATATAGGCCCTGATTAATTGCGGCTAGCTGGGAGGCCCAATAATACCGTTTAATATCCGGGAGGGCAATCCCCCCATCATACCAGGGGAGCGTCAGCTTAGCCAGGGCAATACGTGGCCTCCCGTCCCAGAACAGGCGGCGCTGCAAACTTTCCACTTCTCGGAAGTAGCGCGCCGGGACAAGGTCCATCGTGTTCTGTAACGCGTATAGGAAACGCGGCAACGACATCATTTTAAACAATGCCGCCCGGCCGAGCGGCAAACGCCGCCAGCGCGCGACATCCTCTTTCAGACGCTGGAGGGGGGAAGCAAGTTCCGATCATACCGAGCCTCCGGGTCCAGAGTAATGAAGACACCCAGGTACCTAAATCCCCGCGGGGCGACCTGGATCGGACAGCCCCGCGGGAGGATAGGAGCCTCCCCAGAGAGAACGTACACACACGATTTAGCCCAGTTGATGACCAGACCGGAGTTACGACCGAATGAATGCAGAACATCAACTAGTACTATGAGTGATTTACGTGGGGAAGCTAGGTACAAGAGGATGTCATCAGCGTATAAGGATACACGGTCCTCATACTCGGTGGTCCAGCGGAGACCACGGATGGAAGGCTCCCACCGCAGCCACTCCGCCAGGGGCTCCAAGGCAAGTGCAAAAAGGAGCGGCGATAAGGGGCAGCCCTGTCGAGTGCCTCGGCCCAGCTCAAACGGAGCCGATACTCTTCCGTTCACCACCACCTGCGCCAATGGGCCCGAATACAGCAATTTGACCCAACTGATGAACCCTGGGCCAAATCCAAACTTCGCAAGCATCGCCCAGATATATGGCCATTCAAGCGTGTCAAACGCCATGGTGGCGTCTAAGGACGCCAAAATGGCCGGCTCCCGTATAAACTGGGCACGTGCGAGCACACCGTGCAAACGCCGCAGATTAAGGGCCGTGTTGCGATGAGGAATAAAGCCAGACTGGTCCTGATGAACCAACTCGCCCACCACGCCGACCAGCCGATTGGCCAGTACCTTAGCGAGAATCTTGGGCTCCGCATTCAGCAGCGAGATGGGCCGATAGGATGTAACCCGGTTCCGAGGTCTCCCCTCCTTGTGGATGACCACGATTGTAGCCAGACGCTGGTCCGGCGGGAGGGAGCCCACAGAGTGTGCCGCCAGGAACATAGCCCGGAGGTGGGGTGCCAGCGTATCCGGTCGTAACTTGTACAACTCGATAGGGAGTCCATTCGGACCCATGGCCTTGCCGGAAGCGACCGAGCGTATGGCGAGGGCGATCTCATCAGAGGTGGGAGCGGCGTCCAACGACACCCTGTCCTCCCCGGAAAGGGAGGGCAGCGCGATATCACTGAGCAGGGCGAGGGAATCCTCTTCCGAGCAGGAAGACACCGGGGAATACACCCCATGGAAATAATCCGCAAAGCAGGAGACAATTTCTTCTGGCTCGGTCACACACACACCATCCGTTTTCTCAATCTGCGGGACCACACGATTCGCTCTCTCTTTTTTGTCCAACCACGCTATAAGCTTACCAGCCTTATCACCCACATCATACAAACGCCCCTGTTGCTCTCTACTGAGGCCCCTGGCCGCCTCCGTGACGAGGGCCCTGTAGGCCGCCTGCTTGAGTTGGAGGACACGTAATGCAGCATCCGTCACCCCACCTTCTAGATTCCCCTCCAACTCGGCTATTTCAGCCTCCATCCGGGTCACCTCCTCCGGCTCGCGCCTCCGGGCATGGGAAATGAGGGAGAGGGCCTCTCCTCGGAGTACTGTCTTGAAGGCCTCCCATAGCGGTATGGCCGAAGGCACAGACCCCACATTCTCATCAAAATATCGCTGAAGGGATTTAATCAATGCAGCGCGAATGGAGGGGTCGCGCAGGTACTAAGGATTGATTGGGACCACCCTACCCTCACCCCTCGGAAAGACATCAAAGTGCAGTAGGAGCGGGGAGTGGTCCGAAATACCCCGTGGCAAATGGCGTACCTCTCCCACCCTCCCAACATAGGCCGCCGGGACAAGGACATAGTCTAGTCGTGAGAGACTACCATGGGCTCCCGAGTGGAAAGTATACTGTAACTGCGCGGGGTGTTTTAAACGCCAGCAGTCCACTAATCCAAATGTATCTAAGAGGCCGGGGAGCCACGCCTGTGCCCGGGGGAGGTCCCTAGGGGGGTGACGATCCAAAGATCCAGATACCACCGCATTGAAATCCCCCCCCCACAACCAAAAGCCCCCCCGGAAGGCCAAGGAGAAGGCGCCCAAGGTCCGCAAAGGTGGTCGACTGCAGCCCCGGTGGGATGTATATTGACACAAAGACAACCACTTTGCCCTCCAGTCTTCCCACCAAGACTGTATAGCGTCCCCTATCATCGTGGAGCACCTAATCAATCTCCAACGGGAGCGAGTTCTTCACCATGATGCCCACACCCCGTGAGCCGGACGTAAAGCCAGAGTGAGCCACTAGGCGATATCCACGCCGATTCATGGCGCAGAAGGAGTTACCAATGAGGTGTGTCTCCTGCAGGAAGACTACATCAGGCGAGATTCGCTTCAAAAATTGCAGGACCACACCCCGTTTGATCCTGTCCCCCAGCCCATTCACATTCCAGGATAACAAAGTTAGTTCCTTACCCCCCATCATATACAAGAGCCATCATTCGTACCCCGGAGAGCACTTTAAAACCAACACAATAATACGTTTGCCTTGTGGTAAGAACGAACAACACCCCCCCCAACCCACCCACCCCAACAGAACTCCCCCCTCCCTGCACCCCTGCACGAGCCCAAACAGCCCCCCCAACGTGCAGTGTGCCTGTCGCCCCATATATAGTTAGACTAACTAAGCCCCCTAGAGGAGGAGGGAGAACCCCCAAGAGACCCAACACAAGCTCCATAGGAGGGGAACTTACAAAAAACTGACGCAGAATTAAAAGTGGCATCATTTTCGTCCAGAGTGAGGCCCATTATGAGACCCTCAGTCCTGATCCAGCGTGCCGTCACCCCCCCCCCCCCCCGCCGCCCCGCCCCCCCGCCCCCCCCCCCCTGATCACGATCCCCGGGCAGAGTATCCAGCCAGTCCCCGGCCGCCTCGGGACGATCAAAGAAATGCGTGCGACCATCCACCTCCACACGCAACTTGGCCGGGAAAAGCATGACATACTTGAGGTTTAGGTCCCGAAGACGGCGTTTGACACCGAGGAAGCTCAGTCTCTGCTTCTGGACCGCTGGAGTGAAATCAGGATAGAAATTAACCTCCATGTTGTCTAGCTTGACCGGTCCATGCAGTCTGGAGGTTTGCAGGATAGCGTCTCTATCCCGAAAATTGAAAATCCGGGCGATGAGATGTCTCGGAGGGGCTCCGACATTAGGCCGACCCCCGGGAACCCTGTGAGCCCTCTCCACAGCGAAGAACTTGCTCAGCCCCCGTGGCTGGAGATGGGTAGCAATCAGGTCCTCCACAAAAAGATCCGCCGCCGCCTCCTCGCGTCCCTCGGGCACCCCGATAATGCGAATGTTGTTCCTCCGTGCCCGACTCTCGGAGTCCTCCAGGCGCCGATCCATTAGCGCCGTCGCCCGACTAAGCCGGCGCACCTCCGTTTGCAAGGCCGCCACATCTGTCGTTAGGCCCGATGCGGTGTGGGCCAAAGAATCTACTCGGTCATTGGTTTTGGAAAGATCGGCCCTCACCAGGCCAACATCCACAAGGACCGAGTCAATCTTCTGCGCCAGTGTATCAAACCGCTGGCCCACCGAGGCTTTCATCTCGGCAATGGCGCCCATAACATCTCGCAGAGTCAAATCTGCGGGCAGGTCTGGGGCATCAGGAGGACTCTCAGGGGGCTTGCGCGGTCCATCGGGCGATCCCTTCTGGAGGGTATAGCGGTCCATACTGTTGGCCTGATGGACGGCACCGCGCCGGGTCGATTTGGTCTTTACCCGGTCTCCATCTTGTTTCGTGGCCATGGCCGCCAGTCTCCCAGTCGCACCAGCCACGCCGTGTAGGGCAGGAAAGCAGACACAGGCTCCGGGGGGGGCCCCCTCGGGGCAGCGGGGAGAACAGTCGGCAGGCAGGCAGGGTCTCTCAGCAAGGCCACACCACACCAACACCAAGGGCTCCGCGACCCAACCCTGCAGAGACAACAAGGCGGTGCGAAAGTGAAAGTGCGGGGCACGCGAGTCGCCAGGCCCTGCCTGCCGCTGTTATTCACTTTGTCCCTGGATCACCCCACTGCGCAAATCCGGGGTCCGGCGAGGGGAAGGCCGCACACTTCAATCGGTGCTCACTCCGGTGTCCGAGGTCCGATTCGGAAGCGGGAAACGGGTGCCACCTCAGCTTAGGTTCACCAACCTAGTCCCCTCATCCAGGGCAGGATAATGTCAGGATATTCGTAGGAGGTCGCGGAGGTCCTCGGGAGCCTCGCACCTACGTGGCCATCTTGGTTGCGCGCTAGGCTCCTCCCCTGCTTTCTCCTTTTCATTTGTCGAGCCCTGACCCGGTGTTCTTTTTACCCTGGGGCCAGACATTCCTTTTGTTCTTGTTGGTTTCTATCACCTGTTGTCTTCATTTTTTGGACGGTGGCGAGACCAAATCAACTCTAGATAACTGTTATCTCAAGGGGCTCTGACACATTTGGCATTGGGGCAATGCTCAATGTATTCGTAATAATTATTGCATTATCCGATGCTAACTGCAGGTCAATTTCCAGGATGTTTGGCTCAATGGCCACTTCACCTATAGCATTTTCTAATGCTCTTTTTGGGCCTCCAAACTGGCTTCTACGTTGGGGATTTCCTCATTAAGCCTGCTCGTGGTGCCCATAAGATAGTTGGTTATAAAATTACCAGACTTCCCAGTTTTTGTACAGTTGCTTCTTTGGGCAGTTTTTGCTTCCCCATGATATTTAGCCTAAATATCTCCTGCATAAACACAGAGCACCACAGTAAGGTGTTTGACAGTAATTCTTACTGGTCATGCCCAGTATCACCAGCCAAGAGAATGGGCCCGGCCTCAATCGGCCGTGCGCCAGCTATAAGCGCAATGGAGAATGCCGCCTCCTGACAGCAGCTGTAGGTGATTAGGAGCGGTGTGCCCTGGGACTGGAAGTCCCACCAGGGTGCAGACCGAGTTCCAGGCACAGAGAAGGCCGACGTATGACTTCTTTCTAAATTGGTCTCGAATTATTTTTGAGTGGATCTCATTTATTGCCTCTGAGTACAACATATGCTTAGCACTACCCTCTGAGCCCACACTACCACAAAAGAGAGCATTTAATAATATAATATTTGCCTCTTAACCAGAAAGGGTTGCCTGGACTCTTGACACAGTGCATCTTGTTTTGGTCCACTATATAAAAAGCCAGCTTCCTACATGCAGCAAGAGAAGAAAGCATTATGCAGCACAGCTAAGTAAATTATGTGGCAAGAAAAAATAAACGTGGTTTTGTGGCAGTATTCCCTGTTTTGTCACTTTTACGATGTTAAAATTGTGGTTGCAGGGGTTTCATGTTATATTATCAGTTTAATATGTAAAATGCAGGAATCTTTGGTAACTTTTGATCTAATTAAGCTAAAGCAATTTTTCTTAACTTCTGCAAATTATGCAGAAGATTATGGTTTGTGGCAAATCATTTTTATATGGAAAACACTGCTGCCTCAGAATTTCAAAATTCCAGTGGTTTTTAAAGGGCACTTGAGGAATCCTTTTTCTTCATAATTAATTTTGATGCTCTCCCTTTTTTTTTTTTTGGTTCGAAAGAAATTGCACTAAAAGAATGTGGTTTCAGCATGCCACTAAATATGCTTATTCATCTTTCTAGTTGTCTTGGAGGCAGCGACAGTCTTAAACACCAAAATGAAGTTGAACTTTATCAATCTATTGACCCAAACGTGAGTACATTTCACTTTTTTCCTATATTTCTTAGGCACCTTTTGATGTCAGCAAGCTGCTTCACTGTGTTTTAACTTCTGTCTGATTGTAAATTTGTAGTGTACATGGAGGCTTGCTGATGGGGAATTCAAATCTGTGATCGAATTCAGTATTGTTTAGCGTCTTAAGTATTCTTTCTTTGTATTATTTTACATTTCCATGAAAAATTCATGTAGGAGCTTAAAGAGCCAAATGTTGCCTTGTGGCTGCTGCAGAATGCTTGTGTGTGGTACATGGTAGTAATAATTTGTTTCTTGTTGCGATCTTGATTGAGAACCATATTTTATTTATACAATATTTTTAGTTTTGCAATTGATAACAGCAACAATGTTCATACAGACAGCATTCCATTTTCAGTGCAGTATTCCACCACTCCTCCAGTAAATCCATTATCGCCATTCCAGGGTTGACTGGAACTGTGCGACCAATCACTTATCCCGATTCTGCACATATAGTTTTCCAATATTTCTGTATGGTCACACATGACCATATATAGTAGAAAGTTCCCTCGAGTTGCACATCTAGTTCAGTTGGGAGGATCTTGCTTTACCAATTCACCAGAGCTCTGTCGGTGAATAGTGGAATCTATGCAAGTATTTAAATTGTATGAGGCACAATCTAGAGACCCAGCTAGGCACCTCAGTCATTCCCTTCCTCCAGTCATCCTCATCCAGGTCGCCTACATATAGAGCCCATCTATTATGGAGTTGTGTAAGGGTGTTGGAAACTGGTGGCTGGTCGTTCACCTAGTATTTGGGATGGAGGGCTAGCCTGAGTGAAGTCCTTTGCTCAGGTGTGTGGGAGTCTGGAATATAGTGCACTCTATTCCCCTTTTCTTCTCCAACCTGGCATCGAAGATGACACGGTATAAGACCTCCCAAAGCAGACTAAACACGACAATATTTGTCACGACAGGCGTCCGGTCCTGCGGAGATGACATACGATACTCTCAAAGTGTAACCTGGTCCTGACACGTCTATGAATCTGATCCTAAGGGCAATTACAGACACCAGACTGACTGGAATCTCGTATAAGCGCAGAGGGATGCAATGTTACCTTGCTACTACAGATCTCTGACAAGTGGTTGGCCTGTTCACGGACAGGTACAGCTCCTCAGAGTATGACCTCAAAGGAATGCAATCAACGCTACAGAAGTTAAGAAAGACATTAGAATTATGTGAGCAGGTGGAAGATGCAGAGGGACGATATTGTTGCAATAACTTGAGACCTCAAAGGTCTTCACTCAGGCAAGCCCTCCATCCCCAAAACTGGGCAGCACGATCAGCCGCCAGTTTCCTGCGTGCAATGTGGGTAGTGCTAACACGTGTTAGCTGGACCTCTCCCAGAGAGGCAACGGGTAATCTGACGCTTGACCGGGGAGGGGCTGCCTTGCTCTTCAGCCGTTCTGGCCCAGCACTAATGCTGTAAGTGTTTCTATGCCATCATGCCTTCCAGCACCAAGAACGGGTGGCACATGCAGCCCGTTGGCTGTCTCGTGGGTGAGGGCCGCACCCACACTGCGTCGGTAGGCCGGGTGCCAGATGTAGCCGAGTAGGCCAGGGAAGCTGTACGTCTAAAGAAGTATCCTCCTCCCCACTTAAGTGTTCTTGTCCCCAGGCAGACAGGACTGTCTGGGACTTTATCAGTCCTCCCACACCCCCTAGCTCTATTTGCTTACGTTTCCAGACCTGTGAAGTGTTTCCAGGCCAGCCACAAGTCTAGAGCCCAGAGTGTTATTTTGCTGGCTGTCTGTTTCAGCGGGTGGGTCTTGTGCATGCAGGAGCAAACTGTAACGTGCTTGCTGTCACGTGACCCTCTCTTCCATCAGGGACGGCAACTCTTTAGGCCATTGGCTCTCTGGCGTGTACATTCCGGCAAGGGGAAGTACAAGGACCGCACCACTCACGTTGCTGGACCTTGGCCCCTACGCCACCTCATTTTCTCCCAGGTTCACTGCTGGCATAGGGCCCAACAGTGCTGCCTCTCGCGCGTGCTGAGGGCTCCCACAAGCCATGGATGGGTAGTGCTGTGACCGGAATATGACTGATAATAGGGCTGCCGCCCTGGAGCTCAGCAAGTGGAGTCTGCTATCTTGTGAGCTCCGTAGTGTGGATCGATTGAACCGTTTTAATCATTCTTTGAGAAACCTTGTAGCGTCTTGCAGCTATTTTCTATGACCAACATTTGTGTAACTGTTGAAGTTGAGACCTGAACTTTGGCACCAGTCATCTGAAGGTTTGAAGTTCGAGAAATTAAAGTGCTTAAGAATAGTAGAACTGCAATATGAAGCTCTATTTGAAAAAGTAAATGAAATAAATAAAAATCAAGTCATATATTTTACAGATAAAAATACCCCAACTCTGTGAAATGTGGCTCCGGTCATCTGCAATTCAGATGCAGCTCCAAAACAAAAAGGGCACCTGGGAGGACAATTTTGTATGGGAACAACAATTGAAGACTGTTATCAACCATTTAACTTGTTTGTTTTTAAACATGAGAAAGGGGCAGGTCTACTGAAATTTCTTATTGAAATGCTGAAAACCACCAATGGGGTTGTCTCTGCCCTATCCACCGGAAAAAATAAAAGTGCATTTTGCAAAACTACCTTTGCCTAGTTTGCCAATTCCCAGCCTAGTTTCCATTTTGATTGAAATATTTGTTGACACCACCTTCTAATTCGCTATGATTTTCTTCTCGTTAGTGAAATGGTTTATTTTAGAAATGCTTTATAATAATCACTAAAACCATAAAAGTAACAGATTATAAAATGCAAATCTCAAAAGATGCGGTTGTGCCATTGAGCTGTTTAAAAAAAAAAAAAATTTAAAAAAAAATTAAAAATGCCTTGAGTAATGCTCTTTCTGGTGGATACTTTATCTAACCATCAATTCTTCGCCTTTAGAGTATCCCCGGGCGCCAGTCTGGATCTAGAGAATTGTTTCAGCAGTGTGATGGTAGGTGATTCTATTCAGCTCCATACCACCCAGAAGTGATGGAGCAGCATCACAAATCGGCACCACCACCGCAGTCTTTAGGCAGTTTTCATTGCCCTCACCCCAAAAGCGGGGCGTAACATAATTAAGGCAGTTGTTGGTGACACTGTGCTGATTTCTAACTTGAAGCTTTGTTAGCTGTTAAATAGACACCACTCCACAGCATGGGGGTTTGAGGGCAGTGAAGATCCTACAGTTGGTGTTCTCCAAGAAGAGCATTACCCAAGATGAGTCACCTTTCTGCAGATGGGTACTTAGAATTGCAGATTTGTCACCTTTAAAATAGATCCTAAATCAGTACAGTGACTGTGGCTGGCTTAGGCCTTGGACTTGTCCAAACAATCCTGCTGTGCCGAGAATGCGGAGTGATTTCATCAGACCAGGCTGTACTGCAACGTGAACGTATGCACTGACGCCAATGTCTTATCTTGGCAGACCCAGAAAGATGTAATCCTCCTTTGTGCAGTGGAGGTAAACGTTCAGAGCCCTCTTGGAATCAAGTTGGTGGAGCCTGTTGTCCTCTTTTTGAAGGGGTAGGGAGCAAAGTAGAGTGCCCACTGTCGAAGGGAGTTACAACATTCAGTATAAAGGCTGTCTGAATCCTCTGCAGCATTTTTTCTTGAAAGAAGGTGGTTGCACTGAAAGTGCCTGCTGTTCTCTCACTCGTCGGGTTGGCTTAATTGTAGTGAGTCCGTTTTCAGGGACCAGAGACACACCATACAACTTTTCATAGGCTTTAAGGGCGTACATAGAAGTAAAGGGCAGACTTCGGTAAAGATGGCGCTGAGACCTCTGTCGTTCTGGGTTTGCATTTGGAGTACCCATGAAGTGCGTCATCTTGGGGAGGGCCTGCAGGAAGTTATTTGGTCTAACGGGGTGGGGAAAGGGCAGATGACTTGAGTTGCCCAAAAATGCCTAGATCGAGTTTGGGCTAGAACATTAATTTGAAAGATCCCCAGTCTATTCATCGAGGAGGCGCTCTTAAAGTCAAGATTGGCCTAGGAGAAAGCTATTGGCAGTAGGGACATTAAGCTAGGTTGCTTAACAAGTGCTTTCCTTCACCACAAATCCGTACCCAAGGTGGAGGAATGCCTGGAGTTTATCTGCCTAGTACGCGCTCAGTCACTCTTCCTCCAATTTAGGTACTGGACCCTCACAGTAGCAGCTTGTACTGCTGACTGGGCTAAACGGGGATCTGACTGTTTCTACTGTAAAACTATCCAAGAAAGTGATGAATTTGTGTTTTTTGCCCACTCTATGCCAATCCCAGAAACAAAAGCATCATCCCTTTTCAGATCCCTTAGCTTCCAAACTCCAATTGAAGCGCTTGTGGTTGTGGCTGTCTCTAAACCAAAGTACTAGGGCCAGCATAAGCAGCCATGCCCCAAAAGTTTTATGTAGGACTTAGATTTTGTACTGTATGTGAACTTACAATTGTTTATTGGTGTTCAATTGTTTTTGTAGTGTTTTTAACATTTTGTCGATGTATTTTTGATGAGGCTGAAGTCTCGAACTGTCGATTAAAATAGAATGAGCAGACCAAGTTAAGTTTCAATTGGCATCCTAAGCAGTGTGGAGGGGAAATGTTTATGAAATCTTTAATGAACTGCATTGCATCTGGTAATTTAAACAAGGATTTCAATTACCACACATTACTGGCTCAGTCAGGCAATTAGAATGACTTGGGCCAAGGCAGGCTTGGGGCCTAATATTGACTTTGGCGATGTGGTAGCGGGCCACCACGTCACTGCCCTGCTCACACACTGCCAAATTCGACCAGCCCTCAGATTAGGAGTTTTCTCTTGGGCTGGCGGGTGTTGCTTTGGTGGTCCCATGCGGTGAGCCTTAGAGAGGCACCGCAATGGGAACGCCAAAGAACGTTCCTGCATGATCTGGACTTTGAAGTCCATGACCTGAAGAAACTTGGAGAAGGAACTGGACCCCGCAGCGGCACCACCAGCATGTTGCAGGCCACACACTGCGGCATCACCGCCAGGGGATCATGGATCCCCGGCAGTAGCAGTGGTCCGACCTCTGAAGTCTTAATACATCGGTCGGACCGTCGGCGTGGCGGGTGCCACACTGCTACCGCCAAATTACTAATTAGGCCCTTAGTCTTCAGAATTCGAAGCAGGAGAGCTAGCGGCGAGAAGGCTTGCTGTACAGGTTGGGTTGGGTCATTCACCACTGCAGATCTTGAGCTCTCCCTTTGAGACCTGGATGTAGCTGGAGAGGCTGCCTTGATACTGGGTCATTTGAGATTTCAGGCTCCATCGCAGGACCTGCGTGTGCCACCTGGCTTTGCTGCCTAGGATGCATGATGCCAAAAGACTATGAAGCCTCAGAGCCATCCTCGTGAAATACATGACTGAACTTGAAACATCGAAATCATTGCCCGAATAACTCATATTGGTGGAGGTAGGGCCTTGAATCTCGGGTCCGAATCCCCCCCAGTGAAGGAAAGCCTCTGAAGGAATCAGATGAGACATTAGCACTTTTATGGTGGTCTTCAACTGTGACTGCAGGAGCCCACTTTCAGCAGCCAGTCGAGGTACAGAAATTGGGGAATTCCTGACATCCAAAGATGGGCAGTGACCAATACAATCTCTTGTACAGAAGTGGGGCTGAGGTGATGCTAAATGGGAACATGGCACATATAAAGTGTTACTGTCCCTCCTTAAACTGCAGGTAACACCTGTGAGTCTGAAGGACATGAATATACATGTCCTGTAAGTCCAAGAACACTATCCAATCGCCTCAGTCCAGAGTGACAGATGTTTAACCAATGCGAACATCTTCAATTTGTTCATCCATAGGAAGAAGTTTAGCAGGTGAAGGTCCAGAATAGGCCTGTGCCCATATCCTTTTTTGGACCGGGAAAATAGCAGTAATAACATCCATTGCTTTTTTCAGTCCGATACCTACCTAATGGAACCTTTTGGGTAGCAAAAGTTCCCCCTGCTTCAGGATTTGCAAGTTTTCCTCATGTCTGGTGTAGGAGGTAAATATGGTGGGGAGGAAAGGGTAGAGTGTATCCCCTATAAAATATCTGAAATACCAATTTGTTTAAAGTAATGGATCTTCAGACAGGTAGTGTGAAATAAAGCTCCAATCTCTGCCAGGCACTGGTCATAGAGGACAAACTAAGTGGCTTGACAGCCAGTGTAGCAGGGAAGGAGTTGAAGGATTGTTATCCCTACTAGCCTGCTCATTGTCTGTCGTAATTCTGAAAGAAGTGAGCTGTTTCCTGCACTGTGAGAGAGTGCCATCTTCCTTGCATGGTATGCCCCCACTTTTGCTGAATTGCTGAATGTACTTTGACTGAGTGTGCCCTGGACTCCTGCCAATCAGGTGCCCAGGGCATATGTTTCTTCCCTAAAACAAACAAAACCCAAATTGGCAAACCCTGGCCACATGTCAGCCCCTGGTAAATGGTACCCTAGGTACCCAGGGCCTTGTGACCAGGGAAGGCCTCTAAGGGCTGCAGCACTCATTGTGCCACCCTTAGAGGCCCTATACCCTTACACACACACACTGCCTTTGCAGGCTGAGTGTTTGGGTGCAAGACAAAAACAAAGTCGACATGACACACATCCCTGTGTGCCATGCCCATCACCTACACTGCCATGGCATACATCAGCCACCCCTCTAGCTGGGTGCCTTATGCCAATGTTGTGGGCACAGGAGCAGGAGCCCTGTGCCCCTACAGTACCCAGGTCCATTCCTGAGCACTGTAAGTGCAGTGCTGCCATTTAAGAGTACATGGTGCTGAGAGCTCGTCAAACACGAGCTCCACAGCACCATAATGGCAACACTGAAGACTGAGAAGTTTGGTATCAAGCTTCTCAGCACATTAAACCCACACTGGTGCCAGTGTGGGATTTAATGTACCTAGCACCTCAGAGGGCATCTTAGAGATGCCCCCTTAAACCTAACCTACAATCCACGTCTGCTCTGAGGCTGCCTAGGCTGCCACACAGCAGACATGTTGCTGGACCCCTGGGTAGGAGAGCCCCTGATCTCCTGGGCCTGCAACAATGCACATCCTGGGCGAGGTGCTAAATCTCCTCCCCCAGGATGGACAGGGGGAAGCTTCAAAGGTATGCCGCCTCTGTGAGCTTCCCCAGGCCACTGCAACCCCCCACTCTGGCAGGAAGCTTTGGCCGGAAACCCCAAATAAGTACAGGGGATGTGCCAGCCTGCCAACTCCACCCCTCAGGTGGGGGAGGCCAGGTGAAGCACATCTCCGGGCTTTCGCCATCTTGAAAATGGGGAGCCCTACCCTATCAGGACTAGGCTACTGTCCCCCTCCCACAGGAGAGAGGCAGGATAGGGGGTGTACCCACCCCCGGACAGGGACCCATTGGTCCCTGCCCTTCACCTACCTGTAACGCCCCTAAATCTAGTATTTAAGGGCACCCTGAACCTTCCTTCCCTGATTCCAGATTCAAAACTACAAAGAAGAGCAAGAAGAAAGAAGACCTGCCCTGCAGCTGCTAAGAAGACACCAACTGCTTTGGCCCCAGCCCTACCGGCCTGTCGACCCTCGAACCTGCTCCATCCCGGCATCTCTTGTGGCCAGCAACCTCACAAACCCCGGAGGACCTGGCTACCTTTTGGCTCTAAGCACCTGGGACTCCCATGAGTAGAGGCTCTACTCAAAACATACCTCTAATCCCTGGCAGCAGCCCGGAACCGTGAACCCAGCACACTCTGCACCAGCCAAGCCTGGCCAGTGCCGGAGTGAACAAAGACCACGAGGACGACCCCACAGCGACTGTGACCCCAGCGACTGTGACCCCGAGTCCGGCACCCAAGGACCTCCCTCGACACTCCTGAAGAAGCCCACCCCCCGACCGCGATCAACAGAGGGTAAGATTTCCCGACACCAAAAGGCACACCTGCACGCGGAGCCCAGTGGCCCCCTGAGCCCAATCCCGGGGTACCTACCTGTCCTCCAACTACCCAACTTACCTCTCAAAGTGGTGGTGGCACCTGAAGAATCCTCGTCCCCGAGCTTGCAGTCTTTTTCTAAACCGGAGATTTCCCAATGAAATCAATTGAGCGCCCGAAGGCTCAAAAGCACCCAGCCGCCCGAGTGGCCCTGGCAGTGAAACCTCTACCCACCTACTTCCCCACTTGCCCTGAGTAAGTGACCAGGAGCCCAGCTCCCACAGCCGCGTGGCTTGCAAGTCAGCAGTCACCGACCAAGGCCCCCCTATCCCTCATAGGATAACATTGGGCCTAACTCTCTCTCTGCACCCGGCCGCCCTAGAGTCGCTGAGGGTGAACCAACTGTACCTACCTGACCCTGGGGGACCCCGGAGTCTATGCCCAGAACCTCAACTCTGCCAGTCGAGTACTTACCCTTAAACCGATAACTCTATTTTCCTCATGGGTTAACATTGACTGGCTTTTTCCTGTAATTTCTTTTAAGTGTGGACTTTTCAAATCTTAAAATATTCACCAAAAATCAGCCGAGTAACGAACAAAATTACTCACCTGCCCTCCCAGTGCTGGATCTTGGTGCCCAACACTGACTCTGAAAAATACTTACAACTGTACTTACCCGTAACCCAATTTTCTTCCATAGGAAATCATTGACTGTTTTCTTTGAAATATTTTCCAAGTGTCAACTTTTAGAATACGCAAATATTGTTTAAAAATCATTACAGTAATAAAGTCGACTTTCATCACTTGATTCGAAGTACTGACCCAGGACTGAATCTAGGATCCAGTCCTGGAATTCCAAAAGTAATCCAAAAAGTAATCTGTTGCAAATAACTTGAAATTTCCATTGAGCTCAATGCATTGTTGTGTTTAAAATAGAGTTGCCTATTGCAACCACTTGTAACTGTTTACAAAAGTCAATTGCATATTGCAAAAGTATTTATATAAAACATCTCATTCTGAGAAAGTATATTTTAAATCCAAGTGTTGGTTCTAAAATAAAACCAGCATATATTTTTTTATAAATAAACCATTGGCCTAGAGTTCAGTTATTGAGTGTGTGAGACCATTTGCTGACTGAGTGTGTACAACAAATGCTTTACACTGTCCTCTGATACTGCCTTACTGCTCAACCAAGCTACCACTTTAGAGAGTAAGGTTATATCTAACTTTAGCCTCTGTCAAACCCTTGGGGACTGTGGACTCTGTACACCCTTTATCTATTGAGGAACAGTATATACAGAGCCACTTTCTCACATTGGTGGCAGCGGTGGGATACAAACTTGCATTTGTTGGACTACTTGGTTACCATCTGATCACACGACAGAACTCTTAAAATTGCCTTTAGAATTCTGATTGGTCTTTTCCAAAATTACAAAGTCTTGCTAGGGCCTTGCTTAAGTCCCATTAGAATTTTAGAAACATAAGTCACTATAGTCAGGTTAGAGGATTAGAACTGTCGGGTTAGAATGACTCAAACAAACCCAACTGTTAGTGACAATATTAACATGGACCTGGTGGAGGAGCTCGACCTCACACCTTACTTACACTTGTCTTTCAAGGAATTGAGGTCCTTATGCGAACTTAAAAATTCACCAATGGGCCTGCATCCAACCAAACTAGGGCTCCAGGAGCTCTTGCCTGAGTATGCTAAGGACCACCCATCTGAACATGGTGATGGCCAGTCAGATGAGGAAGGGGAAGCAGAGGAGGTTGACAATAACCCCCCCCCCCCCCATACTATCCCCTAGGGAGGTGAGGGCACCCATACCCTTCAATCCAAGAATTAGCATCTGGGCACCTAGAGATTACACGGGTGACTCTGGTACCAGAGAGAACACTGGGGGACCCACCAGTAAAGAGGACAGCCTTTTAGCAAGGGTGGCCAAAAGATTAGAGCTAGAGTCCAGGCTCCTGGCTCTAGAAAAAGAAAGGAGAGAGATGGGTTTAGCACCCATCAATTGTGGCAGCAATAATAAAAATAAGGATAGGGAGGAAACTTCTGACCTTAAAATCCCCAAAGGGATTGTCCCTAAATTTGAGGAAGGTGATGATATCACCAAATGGTTCACAGCCTTTGAGAGGGCTTGTGATATCAGAAAGGGCTTGTGATATCAGAAAAGTAAAGAAACCTCTCTGGGGGGCACTCCTGTGGGAACTGTTCTCTGGTAACTGCAGAGACCGGCTTCTGACCCTTTCTGGGCCAGAAGCAGGATCCTATGACCTCATGAAGAAAGCTCTGATTGCGGGATTTGGATTCACCACTGAGGAGTATAGAATTAGATTCAGGGGGCTCACAAAACCCAGACCCAGTCCTGGATTGATTTTGTAGACTTAGTGAAGACACTGGATGGTTGGTTAGCTGGACATGGTGTGCAGGATTTTACTGGATTGTACAATTTATTCATGAAGGAACATATATTAACTAACTGCAGAAATGAAAAGTTGCATCAGCATTTGGTAGACCTAGGTCTAATTTCTCCCCAAGAATTGGACAAGAAGGCTGACCACTGGGTCAAGACTAGGGTGACAAGGACAGCCACTGGGGGTGACCAAAAGAAAGTGGTCACAAAACCTCCCCAGGGGAAAGGTGGTGAGAATCCCAAAGATAAAAAGTTTGAGTCTTCCAAAGGGCCCCAAAAACCTGTTCAGGTGGGTGGGACCCAAACTACTCCCTATGTGCCTCAACCCTATAGGGGGAAGAACTATGATCCCTTAAAGGCCTGGTGTAATAACTGTAAGAAGTCAGGACACTTAACTGTATCTTGCCCCCACAACAAAGCCCCTAAGGCACCCAGTACAGCTACTCCTGGGGCAGCAAGTATACAAATTGGATCAGAGGTGTACCCTGAGCAAATCTGGGAACACACTGAAGCAAGTAGTCTCCTTGGGAGAAGTGGAGTTTGCCACTGTAGCTGTGTGGCCCCCCAACTTAAAGAAATACTTACAGTACCCCTGGGTGAATGGAACTAGGGTAGAAGCCCTGAGGGATACAGGTGCCAGTGTTACTATGGTGAAAGACACACTGGTTTCCCCTGAGCAATACTTGATTGGGAAGTCTTACCCAGTCCCCAACGCTGACAGTGTCACCACTAGTCATCCCATGGCCATGGTGACATTAGGCTGGGGGGGGGGGGGGGATACTGGCCTGAAACAGGTAGTGGTCTCTCCAAAGTTGCCAGCTGCCTGTCTTCTTGGAAATGATCTGGAAACCTCAGCCTGGGCTGAGGTTGAGCTAAAGGCCCATGCAGCCATGCTGGGCATCCCCAAATTGGTGTGTGTGTGCAAACCAGAGCACAGAGCAAGAAGAATGGTGAAAAGGTAGGTCTGGAGCCTGAAATAATGTCCCAGCCAACCAAGAGAAAAGGTAAGAAGACTGGGGAACCAGCTTCTACACAGCTAAACATTCAGGACCCCTCTCCCCAGGGAGAGGATTTGGATACCCCTGAGGGAACGGAGTCCATGGAGCTTGACCCTTACCAGGTTGAACTCTTGGGTCCAGGGGGACCCTCTAGGGAAGAGCTGTGCCAGGGTCAGCGAGACTGTCCCACTCTTGAAGGTCTGAGGCAGCAAGCTGTTTCAGAAGCCAGGGGAGATCTCAGTGGTACCCACAGAGCTTATTGGGAAGAGGGATTACTGTATGCTGAGGCAAGAAACCCCACTCCTGGAGGCACCAGGAGGGTGGTAGTGCCACAGAAGTACAGGGAGTTCCTCCTACTTTGGCTCATGACATCCCCCCTAGCTGGACATCTGGGGCAATCCAAAACTTGGGAAAAGCTAGTGAGTCACTTTTACTGGCCCCAGATGCACCAAAAGGTGAAGGAGTTTGTCAGCGCCTGTGTTACCTGTCAAGCCAGTGGCAAGACTGTTGGCCACCCAAAGGCCCCCCTCATCCCACTACCAGTGGTGGGGGTCCCCTTTGAAAGGGTAGGAGTGGACATTGTGGGTCCACTTGAACCTCCCACAGCCTCAGGGAACACATTTATTCTAGTGGTAGTGGATCATGCCACTAGGTACCCTGAAGCAATTCCACTTAGGACTACTACAGCTCCTGCACTAGCCAAGGCCCTCCTGGGTGTCTTCACCAGGGTGGGGTTTGCTAAGGAGGTGGTGTCAGACAGAGGTTCCAACTTCATGTCTGCTTACCTAACACACATGTGGAAGGAGTGTGGAGTGCAGTATAAGTTTACTACACCCTACCACCCACAAACCAATGGCCTTGTTGAAAGATTCAACAAGACATTGAAAGGTATGATCATGGGTCTCCCTGAAAAACTCAAAAGGAGATGGGATGTCCTGTTACCATGCCTGCTTTTCGCTTACAGGGAGGTACCACAGAAGGGAGTAGGTTTCTCACCCGTTGAACTTCTGTTTGGTCATCCTGTAAGGGGACCACTTTGTCTTGTAAAAGAGGGCTGGGAGAGGCCTCTTCAAGAACCCAAAGAAGACATAGTGGACTATGTGCTTGGCCTAAGGTCCAGAATGGCTGAGTACATGGAAAAAGCTTCTAAGAACCTTGAGGCCAGCCAGGAGCTCCAGAAGCACTGGTATGACCAAAAAGCTGCACTGGTTGAATTTCAACCTGGGCAACAGGTGTGGGTTTTGGAGCCAGTGGCACCAAGGGCTCCCAAGATAAATTGAGTGGCCCTTACCCTATCCTAGAAAGAGTGAGGTCACCTATCTAGTTGACCTGGGCACTAGCAGGACACCCAAGAGGGTCATCCATGTGAACCAACTCAACCTCTACAATGACAGGGCTGACATCACCATGGTGATGGTGACTGATGAGGAGCAGGAAGAAAAGAGTGAACATCTCCCTGACCTCCTCTCCTACAGCCCAAAAGATGGGTCAGTAGATGGTGTGATCTTCTCAGACACCCTCTCTGCCCAACAGTGGACTGACTGCAAGCAAGTCTTGCAACAGTATGCTAGCCTCTTTTCCCTGACCCCTGGTCTGACAAACTGGTGTACCCATGATGTGGACACTGGTGACAGTGCACCTGTCAAAAACAAAAATCTATCGACAGTCAGACCAAGTCAAGGAGAGCATCAAAGCTGAGGTGGTCCCCAAACCTCATCAACAAGGTGAAAAGAGAGATGAGGTTCTGTAGTAGGGGATCTCTGTGTATAGTCATAATCTAGTGAATAGTCCCGCCCATGTGCGTGGACCCCGGAGCAATAAAAAATAATCTCTAAAGGTGACAAATCATGCAGACCTGCATACACCTTTAAGAGAGAATTTAATTTAAAGACAGATAATGCAGCCTATACCCACAGGCTACACTGTCCAGTACTTCAACTAGAATTCCACCAACATCCACAAACAGCACTGCCTGTCCAGCTTTTCTCCACATAGGAAAAAACCCTGCCTCTACCAGCAAAAGCCTCTGGAATGATAGAGAGGAAGGAGTGGACAGACAAGCCACATAGGCTGCCATTATGTGGCTTAGAACAGGATACTGTGCCTTTAAGAAAACTTTCCAGATTTCCAGAACTTTCCCCAGTATCCCATAATGCCCAGCAGATCCCATTTACTTTCAGTTCTTTTTTCCGGCTCCTGCTAGCAGGACCCTGGAGCATTGAGCTCTCCCCTTTTCAAGGGTTTATTGTAGTTTTTGTCAATTTGTCACTTTTTCAAGTGCTTAGTGGCTGGTACTGTCAACATGCCTGGCTTGTTCGACAAGTGCCCGGAATGTGGTAGAAAAAAGGCTAAAACAGATCCACACGAGGTGAAGAGGAGACGGTCGACGTCGCCGTCGAAGAGACGCTCGACGTCGAAGGTCGCCGTCGAGGCGAAGGTCGCCGTCCAGGAAGAGAGTCATCGGGATCGGTGTACTCTGTGGTGTATACGCCTCCTCGGATGCCTACGTCACCGCCTCCTCCCCCACCACCTCCGCCACCACCGCCTCCACATCCGCAGCCACTGCCTCCGCCGCCCCCACCTCGGTCGTTACCACGCACTCCATTGGGGCTGCCGGCGGTTCCCCCGCGGTCGGTTTCCCTTCTGAGGTACCCGACTCCGCCGCAGGGGACTCCGAAGCCGCGACGCCCGCGGTCGCCGGGACCGGCTAGACCGGCGGGCAGACCGAAGCCGAAGAGGTCGCGCTCCCGCTCTCTCAGGAGGAGAAGATCACGGAGCCATGGACGGTCATCGTCGGACTCAGGACGACGCCGTAGGAGGCACAGGTCCAGGTCGCACACGCGATCCTCGACCAGAGTCTTTTCCCCGACGCTGTCGGACTCGCCGGGGACTAGGGTGTCTCCGGTGGACGATTTGGTCTCTTTCCAAGAGGTGCTGTTGAGAGGGGCAGCAAAGTTGGGTATCACGGTGACTGTTCCAACACCCACGATGTCCGTGATATTCGAGACACTTCATAAGAAACATCTGTCTCGCCCTCTACTGCCCCTTTGTACCAGGACTGGTGGAACCCGCGTTGGAGCTGTTCCTCACTCCCGCGGTGACGAAGGCCGCCCCCTCCAGGCTCATGAAAAAGTATAGGGCCCCGGAGTCGGACCCTACCTTTTTGAGGGTGGACCCGAAGCCGGATTCGGTCATCGTGACGGCGGCGAGGAAACAACATGCGACCGCCCCTTCATCGACGGTCCCGCCTGACAAAGAAAGCCGCTGGCTGGATTCTGCGGGCAGGAAGGTGTGTGGGACCGCCGCCACCACCATGAAGGCGGCGAGTGCAGGGGCTTTGTTGGGCCGTTACGACCGGGCCCTGTGGGAGTCCCTGCAGCAGTATGGGGACCTGCTGCCCCGGGACAGGAAGGAGGACTTCTTGGAAACAGTGCGCGAAGGCATGCTGGTTTCTAATCAGGTGATCGGCGCGGCGGCGGATGTCTCCTTGTTGGCCGCCCACGCCTACTGTCATGGCGTCCACCAGAGGCGGCATTCGTGGCTGCGCCTGACGTCCCTCAAACCAGAGGCGCAGCACAGAGTGGCCAACCTGCCCTTCTCGGGGGAAACCCTGTTCGGAAAACATGCGGATGATGAGATGGCCCGCATGAAGGCGGAGGCGGAAACCCTGACGGCCGTCGGGTTGGAGAAGGCTGAGAAGAAGCGCCCGTTCCAGAGGCGGTTCGGGTCTTCGGGCAGAGGGCGTGGGCAGGGTTCGGGACAGCAGCAGCACCAACAGCAGCAGTTCCGGAAGCCCTTCCAGAAACGCCAGAGGGGTAGAGGAGGCCAGCAGGCGACTACCACTACCAAGGGCCCGGCCGGGTCTCGGCCCTGAGCGGCTACTTCCCCCTCAACCGTTACCCACTCCAGTGGGGGGAAGCATTCAACTTTTTCCGGCAGAGTGGAGAAAATTTACTCCGGACAAGTGGGTGCTGAATATTGTTTGCAATGGATACAGTCTTCGGTTTATCAGCCCGCCTCCAGCGATTCCGCCGGTCAGCTCTCAGTTCCAGCTGAGAGAGCTCCAGGCGGAGGCAGACATCTTGTTGAGAAAAAAGGCGGTAGAAGAGGTACCTCTGTCTCAAAGGGGAAGAGGTCTGTACTCTCGGTTCTTCCTCATTCGCAAGAGGGACAAGAACGAGTTCAGGCCCATTCTGGATTTGCGACAGGCAAACAAATGGATTCGCAGAGAGAAGTTTCGCATGCTATCGTTGCACCAGATTTACCCTCCGCTGCAACGGGGAGACTGGCTCTGTGCCATAGATCTACAGGATGCGTACTTCCATGTGCCCATAGCACGGAAGAACAGGAAGTTCCTGCGATTCCAAGTCGGCGCCAATCACTATCAATACACAGTACTGCCATTCGGGCTAAAGTCTGCACCCAGGACCTTCACGAAGTGCATGGCGGTGGTGGCGGCACATCTGCGAAGGAACAAGGTGTTTGTCTACCCGTATCTGGACAATTGGCTGATCAAGGCTTCATCCTTCTCGGAAGTGTAAGATCACTTCCGATGGACGTGCGCTCTCTTGCACAAGCTGGGGTTACACGTCAACATGTCCAAATCGGTCCCGACTCCGGTCCAGTGCATACAGTACCTGGGAGCCTCCATCGATACGCGGTCAGCAAGCGTGTCTCCTTCGGAGGAGAGACGGTTATCACTCCTTCGGAAGGCTCAGGACCTCCGGACTGCTCCATCGACGACAGTGAGGAAGGTGTCTTCTCTACTGGGATCGATGGCCTCGTGTATCTTCCTCACGCACGGCTACACATGAGACCACTGCAGGAGTGCTTGGAGGATCAGTGGGATCAGAGGACAGGCTCTTGGGACGACAAGATACGACTGTCGCTGCATGCTCTTCAGTCTCTGAAGTGGTGGTGTTCGGCGGAAAACCTCCTCAAGGGGGTTCCCTTCCACAAGGACATTCCCACGACGAGTGTCGTGACGGATGCGTCTCTCCAGGGCTGGGCAGCGCATTCCGGGGACTTGCAGATTCAAGGAAAGTGGTCTCCTTTGGAATAGACTTACCACATCAATTTCCTGGAACTCAGATCTGTCTTCCTGGCACTGAAGGCCTTCCTTCCGTCCTTCCAGACCAACTCGCTGCTGATACAGACGGACAATACAACCACGATTTATTACCTCAACAAGCAGGGGGGTCGAGATCGCGCACTCTGTCGCAGGAGGCGCAGGCGATCTGGCACTGGCTGCTGGCCCGAGGACTGACTATTACGGCCACACATCTGCCAGGGGTGCAGAATGCTCAGGCGGACGCCTTGAGCAGGCTGATTCAGGAAAACCACGAATGGGTCATAAACGACGAAGTTCTAGGAGAAGTCTTCGCAAGGTGGGGGACTCCAGACGTAGATCTGTTCGCCACCGCCGAAAACAGCAAATGCCGAGACTTTGCATCCAGGTACTACCAGCGGGGGACGCTGGGGAATGCGCTATGGATCGATTGGTCGAACAGCTTTCTGTACGCTTTTCCACCCATTCCCCTGATTCCGGCAGTGCTCATCAAGCTGTCCCAATCCAGGGCGCGGATGATCCTGATCGCACCGTAGTGGCCCAGGCAGTGGTGGTTCACGGACCTACTTCACCGGTCTCTCCTTCCTCACATGCGGTTGCCGTGCAGGCCGGACCTTCTCACGAAGTTCGGGGGGCGGATGGTGCACCCCAACCTCTCGTCTTTGAGTTCGGCGGCATGGCTCCTGAAATAGTGCAATATGGCCATCTGAATCTACCAGACGATTGTATGGACATACTGAAGGAGTCTAAACGACCTTCCACTAGGACATCCTATGCTTACAAGTGGAAGAGGTTCTGTATCTGGTGTAAGTCCAAGAACTTTGATCCGACGACATGTAAGGAAGATGTCATCCTTCCGTACCTTTTACATCTGGCGCAGTCTGGCCTTAATTTCCATTCCATTAAGGTTCATCTGGCTGCTTTGACTGCTTACAGGAAATGCCCTTCACAGACTTCCTTCTTTCAGATCCCTGTGGTCAAGGATTTTTTGGAAGGCTTGAAGAAAGTGTTTCCTCCCATCAGACTTCCCTCGCCTTCCTGGGACTTGAATGTGGTGCTGTCCAGACTGATTAAGGAGCCTTTTGAACCCATTCACAAGGCTTCATTGCAGCACCTATCCTGGAAGGCGGCGTTCCTAGTGGCCATTACATCGGCCCGCAGGGTGAGTGAACTTCAGGCATTATGTTGTCAAGAACCTTAAACTGTATTTCATGCTGCTAAGGTTGTGATGCGTACTCACCCTAAATTTCTTCCTAAGGTTATCTCTGACTTTCATGTCAACCAGACCATAACTTTACCTACGTTCTTTCAGAATCCCTCTTCGCCAGCGGAAAGGTCTCTCCATTCCCTGGATGTTCGGAGGGTGTTGAAATTTTATCTGGATAAGACCAAGGATATTCGTAGGTCTGACCAATTGTTTGTTAATTATGGATCATTCAGGACTGGTCTTGCGACCTCTAAGCAGTCCATTTCTCGGTGGATTGTGTCCTGCATACAATTGTGTTATCAAAAGGCTAATAAGACCTTAGGGGGTAAACCTAAGGCTCATTCCACCAGGGGCAAAGCTGCCACGACGGCTTTGCTGCGTAATGTTCCTATTGCGGAAATCTGCAAGGCGGCCACTTGGAAGTCGGTCCATACCTTTGCTGCGCATTACTGTCTGGACTCGGATGCCAGGGCAGATGCTCAGGTTGGGCAGGCTTCGCTGCGAAATTTGTTCGCACAGTAGTGGGTTTGTCTTGTTGTTCTCCACCGCTGTTGTTGTGTGGGGATGGGCTTGCCATTCTATTCACTAGATTATGACTATACACAGAGATCCCCTACTACAGAAGGAGTAGTTTCTTTTCTGTAACTCCAGTTCTGTAGTAGGGGTATCTCTGTTATAGTCATAAGCACCCGCCCTCCTCCCCGGTGGAGAGATACTTATTCATATGTAGAATGCTACAGGTCTGGCGTGCTACGCCTTCAAAAAGAACTGAAAGTAAATGGGACCTGCTGGGCATTCTGGGATACTGGGGAAAGTTCTGGAAATCTGGAAAGTTTTCTTAAAGGCACAGTATCCTGTTCTAAGCCACATAATGGCAGCCTATGGGGCTTGTCTGTCCACTCCTTCCTCTCTATCATTCCAGAGGCTTTTGCTGGTAGAGGCAGGGTTTTTTCCTATGTGGAGAAAAGCTGGACAGGCAGTGCTGTTTGTGGATGTTGGTGGAATTCTAGTCGAAGTACTGGACAGTGTAGCCTGTGGGTATAGGCTGCATTATCTGTCATTAAATTCTCTCTTAAAGGTGTATGCAGGTCTGCATGATTTGTCACCTTTAGAGATTATTTTTTATTGCTCCGGGGTCCACGCACATGGGCGGGACTATTCACTAGATTATGACTATACACAGAGATACCCCTACTACAGAACTGGAGTTACAGAAAAACTACTCCTTCTGAGTGGACCATAGAGGGCTCAACTCTGTCACCAAGACAGATGCTCACCCTATCCCAAGAGCAGATGAGCTGATAGATAAATTAGGGGCTGCCCAATTCCTCAGTACCTTTGACTTAACTGCAGGGTGCTGGCAGATTGGCATGGCCCCAGGAGCAAAAGAAAAGACAGCATTCTCCACCCCTGATGGGCATTATCAGTTTACTGTGATTCCCTGCCACTTTCCAGAGGCTGGTGAACCATGTCCTGACCGGGCTGGAGTCCTTTAGTGCAGCTTATCGTGATGATATTGCTGTCTTTAGCTCCACCTGGCAGGATCACCTGATCCACCTTGGGAAAGTTTTAGAGGCTCTGCACAATGCAGGTCTCACTATCAAGGCATCCAAATGCCAGATAGGGCAGGGCACTGTGGTGTACTTGGGCCACCTTGTAGGTGGAGGCCAGGTACAGCCCTTACAACCCAAGATCCAGGCCATCATGGACTGGGTAGCTCCAACAACCCAGACCCAAGTCTGGGCATTCCTTGGCTTGACTGGGTATTACAGGAGGTTTGTGAAGGGGTATGGGTCCATTGTGACCCCCCCCCCCCCCCTCACAGAACTCACCTCCAAGAAGATGCTTAAGAAGGTTAACTGGACAGTTAGTTGCCAAAAGGCTTTTGACACCCTAAAAGAAGCAATGTGCTCAGCACCAATTCTAAAAGCTCCAGATTATGCCAAGCAGTTCATAGTGCAGACTGGTGCCTCTGAGTTAGGGATAGGAGCGGTCCTATCCCAGACCAATGATGAAGGCCAAGACCAACCTGTTGATTTTATAAGCAGGAGGCTACTCCACAGAGAGCAGCGTTGGTGTGCCATTGAGAGGGAGGCCTTTGCTGTGGTTTGGTCCCTGAAGAAGTTGAGGCCATACTTGTTTGGTACTCACTTCCTGGTTCAAACTGACCACAGACCACTCAGATGGCTAATGCAGATCAAAGGGGAAAATCCAAAACTACTAAGGTGGTCCATCTCCCTACAGGGAATGGACTTTGAAGTGGAACACAGACCAGGGACTGCCCATGCCAATGCAGATGGACTTTCCAGGTTCTACCACTTAGTCAATGACGACTCCATAGGGCAAGGTTAGTCATCACCTTTCGTTTTGGGGGGGGGGGGGGGGGGGAAATGGTTGTGTGAGAAAGTGCCATCTTACTTGCATGGTATGCCCCCACTTTTGCTGAATTGCTGAATGTACTTTGACTGAGTGTGCCCTGGACTCCTGTCAATCAGGTGCCCAGGGCCTATGTTCCTTCCCTAAAACAAGCACAACCCAAATTGGCAAACCCTGGCCACATGTCAGCCCCTGGTAAATGGTACCCTAGGTACCCAGGGCCTTGTGACCAGGGAAGGCTTCTAAGGGCTGCAGCACTCATTGTGCCACCCTTGGAGGCCCTGTACCCTTACACACACACACTGCCTTTGCAGGCTGAGTGTTTGGGTGCAAGACAAAAACAAAGTCGACATGACACACATCCCTGTGTGCCATGCCCATCGCCTACACTGCCATGGCATACATCAGCCACCCCTCTAGCTGGGTGCCTTATGCCAATGGTGTGGGCACAGGAGCAGGAGCCCTGTGCCCCTACAGTACCCAGGTCCATTCCTGAGCACTGTAAGTACAGTGCTGCCATTTAAGAGTACATGGTGCTGAGAGCTCGTCAAACACGAACTCCACAGCACTATAATGGCAACACTGAAGACTGTGAAGTTTGGTATCAAACTTCTCAGCACATTAAACCCCCACTGATGCCAGTGTGGGATTTAATGTACCAAGCACCCCAGAGGGCATCTTAGAGATGCCCTCTTAAACCTAACCTACAATCCACGTCTGCTCTGAGGCTGCCTAGGCTGCCACACAGCAGACATGTTGCTGGACCCCTGGGTAGGAGAGCCCCTGCTCTCCTGGGCCTGCAACAATGCGCATCCTGGGCGAGGTGCTAAATCTCCTCCCCCAGGATGGGCAGGGGAAAGCTTCAAAGGCATGCCACCTTTGTGACCTTCCCCAGGCCACTGCAACCCCCCACTCTGGCGGGAAGCTTTGCCCGGTAACCCCAAATAAGGACGGGGGATGTGCCAGCCTGCCAACCCCACCCCTCAGGTGGGTGAGGCGAGGCGAGGCGAAGCACATCTCCGGGCTTTCGCCATCTTGAAGATGGGGAGCCCTACCCTATCAGGACTAGGCTACTGCTCCCCTCCCACAGGAGAGAGGCAGGATGGGGGGTGTATCCACCCCAGGACAGGGACCCATTGGTCCCTGCCCTTCACCTACCTGTAACACCCCTAAATCTAGTATTTAGGGGCACCCTGACCCTTCCTTCCCCCGATTTCAGATTCAAAACTACATAGAAGAGCAAGAAGAAAGAAGACCTGCCCTGCAGCTGCTAAGAGGAAGACACCAACTGCTTTAGCCCCAGCCCTACCGGCCTGTCGACCCTCGAGCCTGCTCCTGCTCTAACCCGGCATCTCTTGTTGCCAGCAACCTCACAAACCCCGGAGGACCTGGCTACCTTTTGATCTAAGCCCCTGGGACTCTCATGAGTAGAGGCTCTACTCAAAACCTACCTCTAATCCCTGGCAGCAGCCCGGAACCGCGAACCCAGCACACTCTGCACCAGCCAAGCCTGGCCAGTGCCGGAGTGAACAAAGACCACAAGGACGACCCCACTGCGACTGTGACCCCGAGTCCGGCACCCAAGGACCTCCCTCGAGACTCCTGAAGAAGCCTGCAGCCTCAGAACAAGGTGCCCCCCCCCCCAACCGCGATCAACAGAGGGTAAGATTTCCCGACACCAAAAGGCACCCCTGCACGCGGCACCCCGCGGCCCCCTGTGCCCAATCCTGGGGTACCTACCTATCCTGCAACCACCCAACTTACCTCTCGAAGTCGTGGTGGCACCTGAATAATCCTCGTCCCCGAGCTTGCAGTCTTTTTCTAAACCGGAGATTTCCCATTGAAATCAATTGAGCGCCTGAAGGCTCAAAAGCACCTTGCACCCAGCTACCAGAGTGGCCCTGGCAGTGAAACCTCTACACCTACCTACTTCCCCATTTGCCCTAAATATGTGACAAGGAGCCCAGCTCCTACAGCCGCATGGCTTGCCAGTCAGCAGCCACCAACCAAGGCCCCCCTACTCCCTCATAGGATAACATTGGGCCTAACTCTCTCTCTCTGCACCCGGCCGCCCTAAAGTCGCTGAGGCTGAACCAACTGTACCTACCTGACCCTGGGGAACCCCTGAGTCTATGCCCAGAACCTCAACTCTGCCAGTCGAGTACTTACCCTTAAACCGATAACTCTATTTTCCTCATGGGTTAACATTGACTGGCTTTTTCCTGAAATTTCTTTTAAGTGTGGACTTTTCAAATCTTAAAATATTCACCAAAAATCAGCCGAGTAACGAACAAAATTACTCACCTGCCCTCCCAGTGCTGGATCTTGGTGCCCAGCACTGACTCTGAAAAATGCTTACTGTACTTACCCGTAACCCAATTTTCTTCCATAGGAAATCATTGACTGTTTTTCCGTGAAATTTCTTCTAAGTGTCAATTTCTGCAATCTTTAAATATTCTTTAAAAATCGTATAATATCTGAAAACGTAATTACTTACCTGTTTTGGATAAAGATCCCAGTACTGAGTCTAGGCACCCAGCACTGGATTACAAAAGTAACGAGAACATACTATACCTGCAACTTGAATTTTCTGCCATAGGGAATCATTGACTGTTTTCTATGAAATATTTTCTAAGTGTCAACTTTTAAAATAGCAAAATATTGTCTAAAAATCATCACAGTAATTAAGTCGACTTTTATCACTTGATTCCAAGCACTGACCCAGGACTGAATCTAGGATCCAGTTCTGGAATTCCAAAAGTAATCCTAAAAGTAATCTGTGGCAAATAACATGAAATTCCATTGAACTCAATGCATTATTTTGTTTAAAATAGTGTTTCCTATTGCAACCACTTGTAACTGTTTACAAAAGTCATTGCATATTGCAAAAGTATTTATATAAAGCATCTCATTCTGAGAAAGTATATTTTAATTCAAATTGTTGGTTCTAAAATAAAACAAGCATATATTTTTTATATATAAACCATTGGCCTAGAGTTCAGTTATTGAGTGTGTGAGACCATTTGCTGAGTGTGTACAACAAATGCTTTACACTGTCCTCTGATAATGCCTTACTGCTCGACCAAGCTACCACTTTAGAGAGTAAGGTTATAGCTAACTTTAGCCTCTGTCAAACTCTTGGGGACTGTGGACTCTGTACACCCTGTACCTATTAAGGAACAGTATATACAGAGCCACTTTCTCACATGGACCTCAGGCTCAGCTGCTGCTGCAGTCTAGAGGCCAACTTCGTGGAGTAACTAATGAATTTTCAAAACTGTTGGAGTAACTGTTTTGCTGCAATTGACACTTCAAAGGATCATGCATTGGCTTGGCTGCTATTGAACATCTCTAGAGCAGCACCTACCTGTTCGCTAAAAAGTCCAGAGCCATCAAATGGCAAGTGTTTTAAGGACGCCAGTACAGTGCCTGAAAAGCCACTAGACCTCCTTAGTGTGTGCTTTCTCAAGGCCACACTATTATTGACAGCCCTTCCAATGCAATCTGTAGTAACCAGGTTACCTCAAAACAAAAAGCTTACTGTATCCTGTTTTTCATATAGTGTTTGTGGTAAGGATGTTCTGAGATCTTCTGGGACAGTGAGTGTATCTGCTCAGCAATCATTCAGGCCAAACTTGCACATGAAAGCATTCTTTCTTAAGAATTCAGCCCACATGAATTCCCAGTTCCCTAGGTTAGCCGGAAAAGAATTCTGGTTAACCTTACTAGTGAAAAATCTGAGTAATCTATTGCAGGCCCAAGTTGCTCGGCTACTAACTGGAGAGGAAGAACAGGGTTTTGACCATGTAGCCATTAATGTGTCCGGAAGAGCCTCATTAAAAAAATAATGGCTCCGAGGCCGTAGGTCCAGGCTGAAGTATTTCTTGAGAACTTTTTACTGTGTCGATGGAGGGCAACTGCACCTCAACTGCCCTCCAGGCACTTGTTTAAACTTATCACGTGGCTCCATTACTGGCCCATGTGGCGAGTCCACATCTGTTTCAGGGGTTTGTCCAACCCACTGGCATTTTGTAGGTTTAAATAAAGTACAGCATCAGAGGGAGCAGAGTATCTCCTGCCATCATCCATATCCTAGGAGACCCTTTCTCAACACTCCACAAGCTTAAAATCCGATCCAAAAATAGATTGGAGCCTCTGTTGGCGTGCACATTGCGGTAGAGGAATTTAGGTAGAATTAGGCTGCAGAACAGCATGCATTTTTTTTGTGATCTTGTAGTGTCCAGTGGCTCATTGTCTGATGTGGTGTTGGCACCGGTTTTTTTGTCCAAGTCTATCCCTGTTGGTGCGGCGGGTACAGGCAGGGAACTGTTATGTAATGCTGTACTGGAGCCGGCTTTGTCCTTTCAACTGGTCCCAGGTTACCAGATGGCATGAAGGAAGAACCCACTGGCAATAAACCAGACGGAGGCTCTTTGGGGCCTGAAGGTTCATCAGTCAGAAGTGTACTGACCATTTGCAAGCATTGCCTCCTGGAGTCTACAACAGCCTGGGAAACTGAGGGTGTGCCAGGGCCAACTGAGGTTATCGGCTCTGTAAAGAAGTGCAGCTCAGAGCCTGACACCTTCACATCTTTTTGGAACCAGATTGACAGGACCTTGTTTGTCCCGCCATGCTTTCTGTGCATAAGTTTGGACTTCGGCTTACTGTATTGTGAAGTCTAGCGGTTGTGGGAATGGCCTTGATGTCGGGCCTGTGCCTTGTAACGGGACAGGGGCCCGTGGAAAGACCATGACCACTACTTAAGCTCAGCAATGTACAGCTTCGCCTCCGTGGTCTCGAATTGCCTTCAAGTGCATGAGGTACAAAAGGGGGTGGTGATGGACGGAGCATCAGAACCAATCAAACACTCACACCCAGTCAACAGATCTGGGTTTGATCCATCACCGTTCTTTAGCCCACTCTGCCACCCCAGTTCAGACATGGCCATATGCAAATCAGTCTGACCCTGTGCCTCATGGGAACAGTCCAGCCCGAACTGCCAAGCTATACCTTCCCTGGACCAGAAACAAGCTTCCTAGGACCGGTTTCTGGCATTTCAGCTGTCTTCAGCCAGGCTTGCTTGAATCCAGTGGCAAAGTGAGCAAGGGAATCACGTCTGAGCATACCAAGTGCATGAGACACATTGGTGACACAAACTGAAGTTGTGACTGGAGTGCAGGCTCCAAAAAGTCACGCCTTGTGGGGTCTCTATCTGAAGTCTGCTTGTGGCAGGTCAGGCACAGCGTTAAGCCGGTTCTTGGCGGGGCATAGTTCTCAAGCACACTTTCTTGTTGAAGTTGAAACCTGCCTGAAGACTGACATAGCGGGGAGTGATGCTGAAAATGTGCAGAAAGAAGTACTGACCACAAAGGTGGCGTTTATACGTGAAGCCACCTTTGGGCTCATGGTAGCACTCCAGTCTATCTCTCTCAGATATTCTACCTACTGGTGAAGATTGTGTGGTTAGAAGTACCCTTCAGAACAGTAGCTACTAAGACTCGTGGCTTGAAGTTTTATATGTGAACGAAGTTCTACTGGATTATATGCACCATAAGGGTCAGATGAGCTCATGAAAGATGATATTGAACAGGATGGAGACAATACTTTGGATATAAAGTGTGTTTTTGTCTTTTTTTTTCTTTCAGGCCTCAAAGCAGAAAAGAACAGACAGGTCGGTGTTGTGTTGTTTACGAAAAGAAGAACCTGGTCGTTCCTGGCCACGGATAACAAAAGAAAAGGCAAAGGTAGGAGAGTAGAAACCTTGTGCTTGTGCAACGTTTCCCTAGCGCTCTCAGACTCTAGTATTGTATAAATCTTCAGACTACTAGTGAACGATTTCGTTAAGGAGGAAAATGCATAAACGTTTAGTAGGATGTCAATCTAAAGCATCATTCAAAGAGAATTATCTGCTTTTGCTGTTAATAGAAATGCCTCCCCCTTGGTTGCTGCTTGTGTGAAGTGACTAGGTTTGAATTTAAAAAAACAGTATCTATTTGGTTGTGCTGCTCAGCAGTTTCTTCTGTGCAACTGTCTTATGGGTGTATAATAGCTTGTTTTAATTGCAAATATGTTAGTCCTGAAATGGGTTCGAAAATGCTTGTGAGATTTTTGAAATCCATTGTAAGCTCACCTTTGATGCATCTTGAATATTTCAAAGGATATGGTGCATCCATATGTTTTATTTCACGTTCTACCAAAATGTAACTTCGGCCATTACACTAAGAACTGAGTCTCAATCCATGCTGTGAGTTGATTGCATTTGTTTAAGTAAGTTGATAATTAAATCACCCCTCAGTGGAAAAAAAAGTCTTGTAAGACCAAAAATAGCAAATAAAGAGAAACCTATCACTTAAAGACTGTATACTTAGCTGTAAAAACTTGCAAGTTTATATAGAGCTGGATATGGGGGTTTTGTGGACTAATGGCCCACTGTAGGGGCTTGTGTTCGACCTCAGGGTAACGGGTTCAAATCCCAGCGGGTCAACTCAGCCTTTCATCCGTTTGAGGTTGATAAAATTAGTACCATTGAGTTTAGTAAGAATAAATATCTGTTATTCAGTGGCAAGATAGCCTTCTGGGTGAACGTGCTCTAAACAAATAGACGTTACGTTCTGTTATAGCTACATGAATTCAAAGCCCCTCTCCTATCCCTCCAAAGTACTCTCCCTGTTACCCTAATATCGCCTCTACTTAGCAGGACTCTATCTTCACTATTTGCAGCACACTCACCACAGCCAAATTAATAAAAGGGGTAGACACCATATTTATCATTCACTTAAGTGTTTGACTCCCACCGGAGTGCATCACCAACAGCTGACTCCGTTATCCCCTCTGTTGTTGCCCAGCCGCCCCTCAAGGTTCGGGTGATGCACCTACCATTCCCCCAGGTGCATCACCATTAAAGGGCAAGTTACAATACCTCTTCCTTTTCACATATGATAAAGAAGAAAAGTTGAGAAAGAAGGGAAAGGAAAGAGAACCTCAAAATATAAATTGCCACTGAGAAAAATACAAAGCAATGGAAGGAAAAGAATTAAGTCATCACTCTAAAATACAATCATGAAGATACGAGGGTGGTCTCCTCGCCCTTTTATCATGACACATTTGTTCCCTCTGACCCTCATCATTTACATGCTCCCCACTACTAGAACCCAAAGCCTCACTACATCTGGAAAGACGAGACATGCTCCAAACAACCCCACCACTTTACATCACAACATTTCTCATGACCGTGACAATCCGTTTGGGACCTAGGAATTTTGTTTCTCCTTTCGGAGACCACAAAGCTTTCTTTACAAACACCATGTTCACCAACCTTCCATTCACAATTTTGTGCGCCCGTTTTGGGATCCTACCTTTGTTAATACTTCTCTTGATATCTCTTCACTCTCGTATCATTCCCACAACTGTTCTTATTTTTCCCCACTTAAACACACCGGTGAGTTTAAATCCAGCCCCTATATCTTTGTTTTTTAAATGGTGTTACACCAGCGACGCTATTAGATGCATTCCTGTGCGCGCACAGCTTCTCACGCAAAATGCTTTTCAAACACATGCCCGTCTCAACAGCTGTTTGAGGACATGCCCTTACAAGCCTATTCATGCTTTTGACTAATCCATTGGCTTGTGGTGCGTAGAGAGCTGTGCAATGGTGTGTAACAGAAAGATCTTTTAAGAACTCCACCATCTCTTGGGAGGTAAATTGTATTCCATTATCAGTAGCCATGACTTCAGGTATGCCTTCTCAAGAAAACACATCCCTGAGAAATTCAATGATATTCTTAGTAACCACAGAACTCGTGCAACAGGCAGAAACCCATTTTGATGTATAATCAACCAAGACTTCAACAAATCTCACATTGGGTGACAATAGATCAAAAGGCCCCACAATATCCGTAGCGAACTTGGTCCAAGGTTGCTCAGGTAGGTCAGCAGGAGAAAGTGATGTCGCTCTAACTTTTCTGGATTTATTATTATTTGCACAAAGAGTACAATCCCTAACTACTACCTCTACCTGTCGATCCACTTCAGGCCACTACTAAGATTCTCTCACCCTGGACTTAGTTTAACTTAGTCCAAGATGGTCTTCATGTGGCTAGTTGATAAGTCTCTCACGGGTGCCACTGGGGGGAACTAAGCTCTCTCCCCGATAGTTCTTCCACTACGATGTACAGTTCATCACGTACATTCCAAAATCCTTTAGAACAATGGGGAACATCTATGAACGCAGGCCACCCACTGACCACAAAGCCCATTACAATCTTCCTAGAGTTGTCACTGGCAACACCAGCCTCCCATTCAGATTTGTTAAGTGCTGGTTCTTTGACCTATGACAAAGCCGATTCTGTACACTCAAGACCCAACCTGTCTAAAGGCATCCTGGATAAGTAGTCCGCAGGAACATTTCTCAACCATGGTAAGTACTCCACAATGAAATTGTGCTCCAAAGTCCATCTCTTTATCCTGGGTGTGGTACTCAACATTCCTGCATGCAAACATGTGAACCAAAGGTTCACATGTTTGAACCTTTGGAAATCCCATAGATAAAATCTAAAATGATTCATGCCCCACATACATGCTAACGCCTCGCTCTCAATTACAGAGGAACGTTCTTCCCCTCTGAGTGAGCGTGAAGCGAAACCAATTACTCTTTGCTGTCACCCATTTGCTAAAGTACAGCACCCAGTCCTCACACACTTGCGTCTGTGTTTCAAAGTGCCCCAATGTTAGCATACATGCAATTGCACTTTTGACTGTGTTGAAAGCATCAATACAATCTTCAGACCAAACAGTTTGCACCCCTTTTAAGCAATTGTCTAAGTTTGGCTGCACTACAGTTGCAAAAATTCTGATTTCATCTGATCCATGTTGACCGGTGCTAGTGCTTGTGATATCGCTTCTGCCAAGTCCATTTGGGGACTGATACCTTCGCTAGAAATAGAATGGCCAAGATGAGACACAGAACCAACCCTGAATTTACATTTTACGCTTTTCAGAGTGAGCCCTTGCCCTTGTAGTCTTGATAGAACCTTATTCAGTGCCACATAATGACCAGCTTTGTCATAAACCAGTATATCATCCTGGAAGAAAGGAACTGAGTTTTTCCCTGCTAAAACCTCCTTCATTAATCTCTGGAAGCATACAGCAGCAGATGCCAACCCAAACGGCATCCTGATGAACCTGTAAGCTCCCAGAGGTGTAACGAACAAGGTCAAAGCTCTTGATTTTTTGTGTAGCATACCTTGATGGTATGCTCACAAGTCCATCACACTGAAGACACACGCACCACTCAGTTTCCTCATTTATATTGGCCAGAGGTTGTCTGTCAACCCAAATGCAATTATTTAAACTCTTCCAAGTCCACACACATCCTGATTTTGTTACCATTGTCTTTTGGTGCCAATACAATCGGAGCCAACCACTTGGAGGACTCTTATTTCCTTTATCATTCCCATCTCAAGTAGCCTGTCAAGCTCCTCCTGTAGTGGTCCAACCATGAGGTTCGGCACCTACCTTACTATGTGGACTACTGGTTGTGCTTTTGCTTTCAGAATTATCTTCTGCTTAAATCTAAACTGTCCGAAATGTTTATCCCTTCAATCACAAGGTTGTGGAGCTGTACAGCTTGTTTCCTTGAGGCCGAGAACACCGCCCTCCCCATACCCTCCGATTGCTAACAGGTACAAGTCAAATAATGGCTTCCATTTCTACCAAGGAAGTGTTTGTTCAACACGTTCGAACAAATTGTGGTTGTTGGAAAAAGAGGCAGCATCTGTGAGGCCTGCACAAATAACATGACCACATTTGTCCTTCACTGGGAACCAAACACCCAATTGTAGCGCCTGACTCTCAGAGGGTAGCGTTGCAGAGCAGTCTGAGGCTTACTCAAGGGAGGTGGTGTGGGCTAGTAATCGCCATTTGCAGGTGCACAAAAATAACACTCAAGTTCGAGGCATGTGGGCTGCTGAATTCATATCTGTGCATAGATCGCCGCCTAGTGTTGGGTCCGGATGTTTGCACGTTGTTGTCCTGGAAGAGTCTTCGAAGTATCCTTGGATAGGTGACTCCTCCCCTGGACTACAGTGCGCATGGGCATCCTCTCCATCCTCAGATTGTTTTTTTCCGCCATTGGGTTCGGATGTGCTATCTTAGCTCAAGTTAGGAAAAAATTTTGTCGAGGCCACAAGGCCTTTAGTTCGCGTCGGTACTGTTTATCGATCGGTTTTCGATACTCTCTGTTAGTTTACTAACTTTCGGCACCGACTTTGTTCGCATTTACCTGGCCATCAACTACTTCGACGATGGAATCGAGGACGCCATTCAAAAGGTGTCCGGTATGTAATGCGAAGTACCCACACATCGACGTCCATCCGGTGTGCAACAAATGCCTTTCGCCGGACCACGACGAGTCGACATGTATGGCCTGTGCCCGGTTCCGTTCAAAGAAGACTCTGCGGAATCGTCGAGCGGCGAGGCTCGAAGCGCAGCACGCGGCACCGGCCCCAGCTGACATCTTCGACGACGCGGACGACGTCGAAGAAGTAGAAGTCTTACCCTCCAGTCCCGTTTCCGACCAAGAACCCGGATCGGACGAGGCCGACGAGTCACTCTTCCACAGAGGTGAAGACGACACCGAGGTAGGAGACGACGAGGAGGCCTTAGGGGCCGAAGAGAGTAGCTCCGATGATGAACAAGGCCTACCTGTTCAAACCGAGAATTCACCAGTGCCACAGACTATGGCTCCGGTCGAGGGATCGCCTTCGGGCCTTACCCGAGACCTATCACGCAGTCCTTCGGCCCCGCCCTCGGGCCCGGCCTCGGACGTTCAGCGGCAGCCATTACCGCTTAAGCCAGCTGGTTTCCCTTCCACGAAACCGAAACCGAAAGCTGCTCAGGTTCCTACGAAACCGAAACTGAAAGTGGCGCTAGTCGGATCGAGGCCTTCAACACCTTCGACGCCGGCGCACCGTGTCGGCACCGACCGCACCAAGGGGGACTTCGGTGCCGAACTCGAGACGGGCGACATGGGAGTCGACAAACGGAAGAAGGCCATCGGCGCCGAAAAACCTGCTCGGTTACCGGCGTCGACGCCACCGACACCGAGGGCCGTCCCGCCTGCTACGCCTCGCAGCACTCCCTCGGCGACACCGAAACCTCACGTGTCGAAGACGTCGACGGTGATCTCCGCACCTCGGCTCGATGCACCACGGGCGCAGAAGATATCTGCAGCCGCCTCGACGACCCTGGCGGGGGCCACGACCTCTAAGGCGCCCCGAGTACGGCCTGGCGCAATGCCAGGCTGCAAAACCAAGGCTGCCCTCCAGGACCAGTCGGGTTCGATCGATCCAGCGGTTTCGTCGGTGCCGACCAGCATTACCTTTGGCTTGCCTCCATCCACAATCCCGAAGGCGTTTCAACTCAGGACACAGGCCACCAAAACTGCGGTTACGCCTGTCGAGCCGTCTCCGTCACGCGTCATCGACGCCGACACTGGCAGGATGATTCTCCACGACCGAAGGATAACTTCGGAACCGCCATTGGAACCTTTCAGGATCCCGCTAAAGAGGAAGCTGCCTGTGGACACAGAACCTCTCCTGTATGAACCCTTTCATTCACCCTACCAGGATCCACACCGGGCCTCCCCCACACGCTCCGACACGGATGCATTGGAGGACTACATGGGTGAACAAGTCCCCTACCATGTGGACACGGACCCTGATGACCAGCAGGACCCTGACCAAACTTGGGGCGACCCTGCAGACCCCAGTGCACCTCTTGATGCACAGGACCCACAACTATATGGGGCAAAAACGTCACCCACAGAGGATACTGCGGCGTTCAACGCTCTGATTGAACGGGCGGCGAACAACCATGATGTACAGCTTCACTCTGATATCATCGAAGATGACTTTCTAATGGACACCTTTGCATCCTCAGAAAGACATGTAAAGACTCTGCCAATGTTGAAGGGGGTCCTTAAGCCAGCCACTGACATTTTCAGGGAACCCACCAGGGCACGAGTGATAAACCCCAGGATCGATAAGAAATACAGATCAGCACCTGGGGATCCTACTTACATCAGAGGACAATTACCACTCGACTCCATCGTTGTGGCGAATGCCCGCAAGAGGGCACACTCGCAGACAACGGGTGACGCTCCTCCCCCGGACAAGGAGTCCAAGGTGCTGGAGACCTCCGGCAAGCGAGTTGCCGCACAAGCTGCAAGCATATGGCGCATAGCTAACACTCAAGCGCTCCTCGCTCGCTACGATAGGGCGCACTATGACACAATGGAGCAACTCCTTCAACACCTCCCTGACCCCTACAAAGAAGGTGCAGAAATCCTTATCAGAGAGGGACAGCTACTCACAAATGCTGCCATCAAATGTGCACTAGACGCTGCTGACACGGCTGCCAGGGCCATCAACACTAGCGTCATCCTACGACGTCACGCCTGGCTACGTATCTCAGGATTCAAGCCTGAGGTACAAAACAATATCCTTAATCAGCCCGTCAACCCCGACTTTCTGTTCGGGCCTGAGGTTGACGCCACCCTCGAGAAGATAAAAAAGGACACGGACACTGCAAAGTCCATGGGCGCCCTACAAACTCAGTCCTTTCGGAGCGGCTCCTTTCGTCGCCCCGGAAACAAGGGAGCAGGCAGAGGACAGGGGTCACAACAAACATATAACAAGGGTAATACGCAGACCACCTACGATAAGAACACCCGAGGTGGCTATCGTGGCTCCAGTACCAAGGGCAGAGGACGTGGCTACGGCAACACCAGGTCCTCCCCCAAGAACAAGCAGTGACGCCCTCTCCCTTCCTCCCGACCACATAACACCTGTCGGGGGAAGGCTACAACGGTTCCTGTCCACGTGGAACTCCATCACCACGGACAGGTGGGTCAAAGATATTATAAAATACGGTTACTGTCTGGAGTTAACTTCCACTCCACCCACAATACCACCAAGAAACCGTCCTATGTCCTCAGAGCACTTGACGCTCTTACAGCAAGAGGTAGAAAGTATGCTTCTAAAAGGCGCTATTGAGGTCGTACCCGTCCACGAGCGGGGCACGGGGGTTTACTCCCTCTACTTAATTCCAAAAAAGGACGGGTCGCTCAGGCCTATATTAGACCTGAGACCCCTGAACCAGTACATTCTTTCGGAGCACTTTCACATGCTCACTCTACAGCAAGTCCTTCCGCTTCTCCAGCAGGGAGACTTCCTAGCATCACTGGACCTCAAGGATGCGTATTTTCACATACCCATCCACCCCTCACACAAAAAATACCTCAGGTTCACGGTTCAGGGGCAGCACTATCAGTTCAAAGTCCTTCCCTTCGGCGTGACAACAGCGCCCAGGGTTTTCACAAAGTGCCTAGCTACGGTGGCGGCACATTTACGGAGACAGCACATACACGTCTACCCCTACCTAGACGACTGGCTCGTTCAAGCGAGATCAGCCCAGCAATGTGCAAGCCACGTGTCCCGTACCATTCACCTTCTTCACAGTCTGGGATTCTCACTAAATTACCCAAAGTCTCATCTCCAGCCCGCACACGTACAACAGTACCTAGGTGCGACTATAGACACTCTGGCGGCCACAGCTCAGCCAAATTTAGTGAGGATCAACGGCATACAAGCGCTGATCTCCAAGTTCAGACCCAACCACTCGCTTCCAGCGCGAGTGTTTATGCAGTTGATAGGCATGATGGCCTCCTGCATCTTCATAGTCCCGCACGCGAGATTACATATGCGCCCACTTCAGGAGTGCCTAGCACGTCAGTGGAATCAGGCTCAAGGACAGTTGAAAGACCTAGTGTTGGTGAGCGGTCGGGCATACAACTCTCTGCATTGGTGGAATCCACAAAACCTTTGCAAGGGCCGACCGTTCCAGGAGCCTGTTCCACAAATAGTACTGACAGCGGACGCGTCTCTCCAGGGATGGGGAGCTCATGTACTCCACTACACAGTGCAGGGACTATGGACGACACAACAGAAGAAGATGCACATCAACCTTCTGGAACTGATGGCAATCTTCCTGGCCATGAAGGCTTTCAAAGTACATCTGTGCAACAAGGTCGTGTTGATCCGGACGGACAACATGACCGCAATGTACTACATACAGAAGCAGGGAGGGACACACTCTCCACAGTTGTCTCATCTGGCTCAGAGCATGTGGAAGTGGGCCATTCAGAGGAACATGTTCCTCATGGCGGAACACCTCCCCGGCAAGGACAACCAGATGGCGGATCTGCTCAGCAGACACAGCCACCAGATGCACGAGTGGGAGTTACACCCATCGGTACTCCAACCGTACTTCCAGCAGTGGGGTCACCCAGAAATAGACCTATTCGCGACAAGCGAAAACGCAAAATGCCAAAGCTTCGCCGCCAGATTCCCACACCCGCAGTCGCAGGGCAATGCGATATGGATGAACTGGTCCGGCAAATTTGCGTACGCTTTTCCCCCAGCACCGTTGATACCGCTGGTGGCTCGCAAACTCTGACAACACTCCCTGACACTCGTCCTAGTTGCTCCCACGTGGGCACGCCAGCCGTGGTACACCACCTTCCTCGAACTTTCCGTGGTACCGCATCAAAGGCTGCGGATCAAACCCGCGCATTTGACGCAGAACCATGGAGAGGTTCAGCACCCAGATCCGCAACAGCTGAACCTGGCGATCTGGCTCCTGAAGTCCTAGAGTTTGGCTATCTCAATCTGCCACCTGACTGTATGGACATCATCAAGGGGGCCAGGAGACCCACTACAAGAGCTTGCTATGCAGCCAAATGGAAACGGTTCGTCATTTATTGCGGTAATAATGACATTAACCCGCTGGACGCATCCATCCACAACATCATATGTTACCTCTTACACCTATACCGATGCAATCTGGCGTACACCTCTATACGTGTCCATTTGACCGCAATATCAGCCTACCTGCAAACCAGGCAGCACCTCTCTCTCTTCAGAGTGCCTGCCATCAAAGCATTCTTGGAAGGACTCAAACGAGTCATTCCACCTAGTCACCCACCGGCTCCAATGTGGAACCTCAACTTGGTCCTCACACGCCTGATGGGTCCACCCTTTGAACCTCTACACTCATGCGAGATTCAATTCCTTACCTGGAAAGTAGCCTTCCTGGTAGCGATCACTTCCCTAAGAAGAGTTAGTGAACTCCAGGCACTAACCGTTCAAGAGCCATTTATTCAGGTTCACGCCAACAGGGTCGTACTACGTACCAACCCCAAATTCATGCCCAAGGTAATATCGCAGTTCCACATGAACCAGACTATTGAACTGCCCGTTTTCTTCCAAAACCCACAAACTGTTGCAGAGAGGGCATTACATACACTAGATGTACGGAGGGCCCTCATGTACTACATCGACAGGACTAAACCCTTCAGGAAGACAAAACAACTGTTCGTTGCCTTTGCCCCACACCACAAAGGTAACGCCATCTCCAAAGCAGGGATAGCCAGATGGATAGTTAAGTGTATTCAAATCTGTTATCAAAAGGCAAAACGCACATTAACTATTCCACCACGAGCCCACTCAACACGCAAGTTGGGGGCTTCCATGGCCTTCCTAGGAAATATTCCCCTGCATGATATATGCAGAGCAGCCACATGGTCCACTACACACACATTTACAAAACACTATTGCGTAGATGTGCAGTCAAAACAGCAGGCAGCTGTAGGACAGGCTGTTCTCAAAACACTTTTTCAGACCGCTGCAGCTGGCACGGGTAGCCGCCGCCAATAGAGGGCACTGCTATGTATTCTATGCACAGATATGAATTCAGCAGCCCACATGCCTCGAACTGAATATGCTACTTACCAGTATGCATCTGTTCTTGGCATGTAGGGCTGCTGACATTCATATCGCCCTCCCTCCTCCCCGGCGCCTGTCGCAGCTGCAGCTTTCAGAACTATTGCAAGCATGGTCATCACTTTCTGTATCTACTCCATCACTGCCACAATGGCGAAAAACAATCTGAGGATGGAGAGGATGCCCATGCGCACTGTAGTCCAGGGGAGGAGTCACCTATCCAAGGATACTTCGAAGACTCTTCCAGGACAACAACGTGCAAACATCCGGACCCAACACTAGGCGGCGATCTATGCACAGATATGAATGTCAGCAGCCCTACATGCCAAGAACAGATGCATACTGGTAAGTAGCATATTCATAATTGATTGTCCAGTCAGTACTTTGCTTTATAAAAGTAAGAGTACATTTATTAAACACACACACCACTCAATACTATGCACCAATTTACAAATATACATAAGCTGTTGGAATTACTTTGTGACATTGCATAACATCTCCACGCCTCCCGCAGGGGGGGTGGGTTCTAGGACCACCACTCCCATGTATGCACATCAACTTGCCCCCAATGCAGTTAGTTGAACATAACCTGGAGCGAGGGCCCTGCGCACTGGCACCATCCCAGTGGGGACCCACCCCATTACCTCAACAAGCATTAAAAAGGGGTAAACCTGCCTTGGTGACACATGACCCTGACTGAGCATCTCCTACTGACCATACAGTATGCACCTCTAGATCTTAAGGGCTAGCAGTCTGGGGTCTTCACCTAAGCGCAGCAGCAAGCATCCATGTTTACGCACACTTTAGAATGACAGTACTCATCACCTTGGTTGATCATTTGAATGCATTGCAATTACAGCCCCTAAGGGCATCACAGATGAAATCACAGGATTGCGCATATTCAGCCAGACACCCTAGCAGGACTGTCTGGCAACATAGCCCCACTTGGCTTATGACATCTCCTTACACATGTGACTTACAACCCCTTCAAAAGAAGTACTCCTGGCAACTACACTTCTCCTGCAGTGCGCCTCTTCACTTTAAAAGGAATCACAGGTAAAAGCATGGGATTACGTAAATACAGCCAGACCCCCTAGCAGGAAGGTCCAGCAACATAACTCCATTTAGCTTAACATCACCTTACACAGGTACTTCACTTTACACATGTGACTTTCAGTCCACCTAAAAAGAAATAACCAATAGTAAATGCATTTCGGTGCAATTACACCACTTCACCTCCAGGGGATGCCCTTCTCCAGACATCCCCAACTCAGCCCTTCACTCCATGATGCACTTCATAGTACACCCTCAGCTGTAGAACATAAGTTCCAGCCTAGAAGGTGTTAAAGGCTGGCTGAGCCCTTGAGGGGTTATTCTTTCAGATGCCCCGTGAAACTTAGGGGTGGACTGTTCTTCTTTATGCTGGGGGAGACTGAGGTGCTCCTGCAGCCCCCCTGCACCCCTTTTCACACATGAGGGTGACCCCCTCCTCAGGGGGCCACAAAACACCAAAACGGCAGATTTCCAAATGCCTGGCGAGGCATTATGGGGCGCTTCATGCTCCTCTTTACCAGCCCCAGCCACTGGGAACACTCTCCTCTGCCCTCTGGGTCTCTCAGAGGGTAGATTCAGCAGTGTGCTGTCTTCACTGGCTCCCTGCGCCAGCCTTTCGTCAGGCTCTCCTTCTGGGCCTCTCTCCCTGCGCAGAGGCCCCTGCTTCTGTGCACCAGTCCTGGGCTCTTCTTCTGGTGCTGATAGGGTCCTGGGGGCAGTAAGGGGGTCTCTCCTTCCAACTGCCCATTGCGCCAGGCTCCAGCACCTTCTCCCTCAGTAGACCACACCCCAGAGAGACCTTCTCTTCCTGTGCAAGCACTTTTTAAAAGTTGAGTAGGGGGCTGGCAGGAAGTCTCAGTTAGTCCTATCAAACAGCGACACATCACGTCTCTGCCCCTGCTCCCTCCTTCTTGTCCAGCCTCTGAGCTTGTTCAAAATGGCTTCGTCCAGGGTTTCTGCCACATGTCTCGGAAGCACCTTCCCCCCCCCCCAAGCTGCCTTCCCTCCTTGGTGCAGCCTGGTGCCTGGCACCCAGCGACAGCGGTTGATGGATTGGCCTGTAGCCCCACCCATCTTCTCTTCATGGAGAGGAGGCCCTCGCTTGTGGAAGAAAGGTTATCAATCCATCCAGCTGAGGTCAGCCCTCAGCCTGGGTCTGGTCATGGCTGGCTTAGAGAAATATGACCGTTCTGGATGACCCAAAAGCAGTACAAATATGACTTTGGACTCTGCAGAATACTTATTTTCACATTTGCTACATTGGACTTAGGTGCGTGTCTGGAATCTGTAGGCCTAACGGAAGTTAATCTAGCCATGGACCCCACATTCCCTTAGGGGAATAATGAAGTGAAAACACAGTAAAACACACTGACTTTCCCTGGCATGTTTCTTTCCAGCCTATAAAGCCTATTCCATGTACACATGTGTCTGCATGTAACCAGCCCGGTGTCCCTTACTCCAGCTGCTGCGCAGTGGCCTGGTCAAGCCAGGGGAACACCAGTAAAATCCCCATGTAGTCTCTTACATCCTGAGTTCACTGTGGGTGAGTCCCAACTTATGAGACTCTCCCACAGTAAAAGCTCAACAATTAGGTGCTCAAAAAGCGAAAAATCCGGGCGGCCCATAGTGTCAGAACCACCTTCTAACAGTGGTGGTTGGAAAATATGCATGTGGTAAACGAGGATGGCTGTTTTTTATCACATTGCTGATCTTAGCAACGCCTTCGATTTAGTGGACCACGCTATACCTTGGCCAGTTTTACTCAATCTCGGTGCCCCGGATCCCATTATTTACTTTTTAGCTAGGCTGTACAAGAAATTAACGACCAGAGTACGGTATGGCCAAAGGGGCGAATGCACCCCTAATTTTAACGCAAAACATGGTATCCGCCAAGGCTGCGTCTTAGCACCATTGCTTTTTACCTTATTTATTGATTAAGTAGAAGCAGCTCTTAAATTGATAAAGGCAGACGCCCCCCAAGCTTAGGGCCAGGATGTCCCGGTTCTGCTTTCGCGGACGACGCTGTGCTTTTATCTAGAACACCGGTAGGCCTACAGCGGTTAATTGAAGGGTTCGCAGATTTTATCAGTGGGAGGAACTGCTGATTAACAAGGCCAAAACATACACAATGGTCCGTGGTTTGAAACCCAGGAATATGAAGTCCTTTTTTATAGATGGGGTAAAAAGTACAAATTGTAGACAATTTTTGTTATTTAGGGCTATCTTTCGCTGGTGACGGTAAATAGATGCGTGAAATGTCTAATGTCCAGGCCAAGATGACTAAAAGTGTGCATGGGGTGTTTCGGTTCGCATCTAAATTGGGGGATCGCAGCATCAAAGACATGAACTATATTTATAAAGCTAGATGCACCTCTGTTGCACTATATGGCGCAGGGTTTGGGGTCACCATCCCAGCCAAGAATATGTCTGCCTGCCTCACCATCCTCTGAACTAATCCTTTGCAAAGTGGGTCTTAATTACCTGTCAGACTTGATTGTACTGAGACCCCTACTGCTCTGGAGATCAATATGGTCAAAAGAGGAGACTATATTGACTAAATCAATTATTAAGGACTGTCTGAGATTGGACAATTGTTTTAAGATCCCCTAGCTTATATATATAGCTAATGCTTATAGAGATCTATTCAATCTGATGACCCTGGAAAATCTAAATGACGTAACTGGGTTGTCTAAGCAGGAGATAAAGAATACTTTCTTGTACCATAATAAAGAGTGCAGGTTGAGAACAGTTGGGAAGCAAACCGCGTATCTGCTTTACCACTTGCATAAACCTATTGATGGCTTTCAAAGCTATCTAACACTAGTCACGAGACCCTCACACCATTTTGTTTTAACGAGAATGAGACTAGGCCTTGTCCATCACTTAGTAGCGTTCCCCATAATGAAACAGCGACCAGTCTCCCCGTGTCCATGTGATGGGCATACTAAGCAGAGCACCTTGCACTTTCTACTTTTATGCGACTTGTACTTGAATTTTAGAATAGTCTATTTAAAACCATTGTTTAAGAAATAGAACGCCAAAACCACCAATGCTGCTATGAGTCTATTGTTTACACTAAGAGAGCCTGAGATTTGTTTTTATGCTGCGACATTTATTTTAAGATCAATTCATGCTAGAAAATATGTTTTAATGTAATTATGAACTGTGATTGAATTTTTGCTGCCTTTAATGAAATTGGATTTTAGAATCTGTGTATGTACACTTGCTTTTATGGTTGCTACATTTTAACCAAATAAAGCTTATTGAATTGATTCATTCCACTTGACGCCATGCTGTAAGGTGTTAGGTAATTCAACTAAACAAGCTAACAAAATAAGCTAAAATAAGAAATACACAACAACCTTAAAATAACAATCTAACACAATAGAGTAAAAAAAAGAACTAAAATAAATACATTCTTACAATGGATTCCTTATTCTGAAGATCATCTGCTGAGGACACTTCTTTTGCCTGCACCTCACTGCCACGATTGCTTGTGCTACATAACTGTCCTTCAGGTATACTTTGTTAAATAGAGGTGCAGAAAAAAGTTTCTTGTAAACTGTATGGCTGCACGTTGTAAAAAAAGAAAAAAAGCCCAAACCATACAAAAACAATAAAATAGTCTCAAAGATGCCGATATTTCTTTTCCTTCTGACACGATCCAAAGCGATGCTTCTGTTGTGGCTGAAATTACTGTTGGCGTCTTTTTATACAAAAAGTCACAACATGACTGAAGCAGCTTGTCACCACCCCCACCCACAGAGCCGGACACACCCTGGACCCCATTTTCACAGGAGGGACAAATGTCTACTTCAGCCACACCACGCAGCCCCTTTGGACAGACCACCACTGCGTACACTTGACCTTCACCACCATAACCGCACCCAAACCCGCCTGGCACCCGCCACGAACAAATTGGGGCAAAATCAGAGGAACACCTCAACACCACCCTCCTCCACGATCCCCCTCTTTGCCACAACCAACGCCAACTCCGCAGCCAAAGAACTACACTGCTGGATCTCCAGCTGCGCAGACAAGCTCGCACCCCTCCGTCACCCCGTCAAACAATGCTCCCTGAAGGCCCCCTGGTTCACCACCGACCTCCAAGAAGCCAGGCGCTCCTGCAGACGCCTCGAGAAACTCTGGCGGAACAGAAAAAACACCGAAGACCAGAAGAACTTCAGGAACGCCATGAATGAATACCACCAGCGGATAAGAGCCACCAAGCGGACCTTTATCAGGAACAAAATCCACACCAAAGCAAGTAACTCAAAATAACTCTTCAGTGTCATACAGCAGTTCACCAAACCCCTCAGCAAAGCCACAGACGTCACACCATCCCAGGACCTCTGCAACAAGCTCAGCTCCTACTTCCACCGACCGGATCAAGGCCCTCTACAACCACGTCAGCTAACAGACTCCGAACACCACCCCCTCCCCACCACCGCCAACCAGCCAACCATCACCAACTGTAAACCTGCTACTACTGAAGACAACACCACGAACACCCACTCAGGAGCCCTGGCGGACCCCTGCCCACTGCACATCTACCACAGAGCCACCGCCATAGCACCCGGACCATCAATGCCTCCCTTGAATCCGGCATCTTCCCTGACTGGTAGCGGGCAAAGGTCAAGCCCCTCCTCAAGAAACCCTCGGCTGACCCAACGGACCTGAAAAACTACTGGCCCATCCCTCTCATCCCCTTCGCAGCCAAAGTCACCGTGAGATTTATCAACTCCCAGCTGACCACCTTCATCTAAGAGAACGCCATCCTCTACTCCTCCCAGTCCGGATTTCGCAGCAACCACAGCACCGAGACCGCCCTCCTCGCTACCACCAATGATATCCGCATGCTACTCGACCAGGGCCACACTGTGGCCCTCCTACTAGACCTCTCCGCAGCCTTCGACACTCACACCGCACTCTCGCAGCGAGACTCCAACGCCGGTATACGAGGAACCGCTCCTTTCTCTCCGGCAGAACCCAAAGGATCAGACTCCCTTCCTTCCTCTCTGAACCTACAGAGATCAACTGTGGAGTACCCCAAGGATCCTTGCTCAGCCCCACGCTCTTCAATATCCACATGGCCCCCCTCGCTGCCTTCGTCAGACAAAATGGGCTCAGCATAGTATCTTATGCCGACGACACCCAGCTCATCCTCTCACAAAGAACCTCGAAGACACCAGACTCCGCTTCCAAGAAGGAATGAAAGACTTCGCAGCCTGGATGAGCGACAGCAGCCTAAAACTGAACTCGGAGAAGACAGAGGTCCTTCTCCTTGGACCCTCCCCCACTGCATGGGGCAGCTCCTGGTGGCCCCCTGCCCTCGGAAACCCACCCACCCTGACGGACCACGCCCGGAACCTCTGCGTCATTCTAGACTCCTCCCTCACCATGACCCGCCAGACCAACGCCGTCTCCTCCACCTGCTTCAACTCCCTCCAAGACCTTCAAGTGGATCCCCTCAAAGGCAGAAAGACCGTCACCCACGCACTCATAACCAGCAGAGTAGACTACGGTAATGCCCTCTACGCCGGAATCAACAAAATCCTGCTACACCAGCTCCAAACCATCCAGAACACCGCAGCCAGACCCGTCCTCTGAACCCCATGACACAAGCACATGATCCAGCACCTACGAAATCTCCACTGGCTCCCCATCTTGAAGAGAGTAACCTTCAAGCTACTCTCCCACGCCTACAAATCCCTCCACAACACCAGACCCAAATACCTCAACGAAAGTCTCCTTCCACGTACCCAAAAGGAACCTCCGCTCCGCCAACCTTGCCCTTGCAGAGATCTAGCTCTTCGACTGATCCGGAGCTGCAGACACCCCTCCCCCTCCCTGCCTTGAGACCGTCACAGGTGATTAGCGCGCTTTATAAACCCCTGATTGTTCGACACCATGAAACCCCACTGCGCTTTTTCGTTTCTGCCTGGATACTATTGTCCATCACTGTGACGTCATCACTTTCACCGTGACCACGCTTCAGACTTTCTCACGTCGTTGAGGCTAGAGTTACTCTGCTCGTGCCGACATACACACGCCCTGGGTATTAACAACTCAAGACGACCCGCGCGAACCTGCTGCAGGTACCACGAGGTGAGTTTGAACAATGCTAAGCTCCTCATGCTTTAACTGTCCCACGCCGGCACTTTGCTCACACTTAGCCTATTTTTAAAGGTTACTAATTGTCTTGCTTAGTATTTCCAACGCCTGCTCAGATTATTATTTTACCTGCTGTTGCGCTAACAGGATTTAATTAAAATGAAGACTGATCTTTTTTCTTGAACGACTTGAAGTTTGAAATTTTTTTCCGAATGACCGGTTTCTCGCTCTGAACACCACTTTCTTTGGTGGGTGTTGCTCGTCGCCAGTAATTAAGAGGTAGACCCAGTTTCTTCTTTCACTTAAGTGTTTGCCACCCACCGGAGGACACCACCAACAGCTGACTGTTATCCTCACTGTTGTTTCCCAGCCGCCCCTCAAGATTCTTGTGATGCACCTAACATTCTCCCAGGTGCATCACCATTAAAGGGCATGTTACAACACGAAAAGTTTCTTACCTGTCGGTGTAGTTTTGCAGCTTGAAGATCTTTCTGGATTCACTATGCTGTGCATTATTCCGCGATCTTGTGGTTGGGTCCGGATTCGTAGTCTTTCCTTTGTTTTTTTTTTTTTTTTTTTTTGTAGCCCAGGTGGGCGTCGACGTCCACCATTTGGTGCACCTCCCGTGACGTCGTCGTGCTTCCTGCGGAAGTCCCACCTTTGGGGCGCCATCTTCGGGTTCTTTTTTCCCTGTTTTTTCCTTTTTTTTTTTTTTTTTTTTTTTTTACCCTAGGCGATTGATTAATCCTTTTGTCCATATTTCTGTACGTTTCCACTTCTTTGATCCTATCCATTTCACCCCCTCTTCCTCCAGCCTCATCTTCCTGGCGGAGGTGGGTGGGTTCGCTAGTGAATCCAGAAAGATCTTCAAGCTGCAAAACTACACCGACAGGTAAGAAACTTTTCGTTTTGCAGCGTGAATCTTTCTGGATTCACTATGCTGTGCATAGATTTTGTAGCGGTTTTCCTATTTCTGTGGTGGCTGGGTGGAAGATGATCGCTGGTCGTTGAAAATGTGTTGTAGCACCTTCTGTCCGACCTGTGCTTCCTTATTCATTTGAATGTCCACGCAGTAGTGCTTCGTGAACGTGTGCACGGATGCCCAAGTTGCTGCGAGACAAATGTCTTGGATGGGCGTGTTTGCCAGGAAGGCAACTGTGGCCCCCTTCTTCCTTGTGGAGTGGGCTTGGGCCCCCTCCGTTAGCTCCTGTCCAGCCTGTTTGTGACAGAATTGAATAGTGAGGGCAATCCACCTAGCGATGGTGCCCTTGGTCACTGGTCTACCCATGAAGCTGGTAGCAAAGGACACAAACAGCTGCTTCGACTTCCTGAGTTCCTTGGTTCTTTCAATGTAGTGCATCACCGCTCTTCTGGCGTCGAGGGTGTGCAGGGCCTTCTCTGCGTTTGTAGTCGGGTTCTGGAAGAAACTCGGTATCTGGATAGTCTGGTTCATGTGGAACGCCGACACTACCTTGGGCATGAAGTGGGGGTCCGTCCTGAGGACCACCCTGTCTTTGTGAATTTGAATGTAGGGCTCCTGTAGCGTTAGTGCTTGAAGCTCGCTCACCCTGCGTAGTGAGGTAATGGCCACTAGAAAGGCAGTTTTCATCGTCAACATTTGTAGAGTGGCTTTGTGAATGGGTTCAAACGGCGCCTTCATGAGCTCCGTCAGAACCACGTTTAAATTCCATGCCGGCGGCGGCAACCTTTTCGGGGGTGCCATTCTTTTGGCTCCCTCCATGAATCTCTTCACCACCTGCGAGGTGAAGAAACTTCCACCTTTCTCACCTCTGGTGTAGGCAACGATCGCTGCTAGGTGTACCCTTAGGGAGCTCGAGCAGAGGTTACTCTTTAGAAGGTGTGTGAGGTACCTCAGCACAGTTGAGTCTATTGTCATCCTGTTTTGCAGTCCCTTTTTCCTGCACCACACCGTGAATCTCTTCCACTTTGCGCTGTAGCACTTTCTTGTAGTAGGTTTCCTTGCCTCCCGTAGCACTCGCATGGTGCTCTGAGGCAACTTTAGGTGTGCGAACTCTAGGTCTTCAGGAGCCATGCTGCCAGGTTGAGGCTCTCTGGCTCTGGGTGCAGTACCTCTCCGTTTTGCATTGAGAGCAGGTCCTTTTTCCTCTCGAACCTGTACGGATTGCCTTGCGCCATTTCTTGAATCTGTGAGAACCATGTCTGCCTCGCCCACTGTGGGGCCACCAGGATCAGAGTCATGTTGCTGGTTCTGCACTTCTCTAGCACTCTGCAACAGGGGTATCGGTGGAAAGGCGTAGGCAAATGTCTTCCACCAGCTTATCCATAGGGCATTTCCCCTGGATTGCTGATCTGGTTGCCTGGACGCGAAGCTTCGGCATTTTGCATTGTGGCGTGTTGCAAACAGGTCTATTGTGGGAGTCCCCCATTTCTGGAAGATTTTCTCCGTTTCCTGGCCATTGAGCTCCCACTCGTGCGATGCTGAGGTCTGCCTGCTCAGCCAGTCTGCCTCCACATTGTCCTTTCCTGGCAGGTGAATTGCCAGTAGATCTATCTTGAGAGGTATGGCCCATCTCCAAATCTCCTGAGCTAGGGATGAGAGGGGGAACGACTGTGTCCCCCCTTGTTTGTTGATGTAGAACATCGCCGTGGTGTTGTCTGTCTGTATCAACACTCTCTGGCCGAACAGGTGTTTCTGGAATGCCTTCAGGGCTAGCAGTATCGTTTTCAACTCGAGGTAGTTGATGTGGCGGACCGCGTCCGCTGGAGCCCATAGACCCCTCACCCTGAGGTTGTCCATGTGCGCTCCCCATCCCTTCTGTGATGCGTCCGTGGTAATGGTCACTGTTGGGCTTGGTGGTGTCAGGCTTCTCCCCGTTGTTATGTTGTCTCTGTTCCACCAAGTTATCTCCTCCTGCACTGCGTGCGTAACAACCACTAGATCCTCCCAACTTCCGTTTGCTTGTGACCATTGCTGTTGCAGCCATTCCTGGAATGGTCTCATGTGCAGGCGTACATTCGGCACCAGCTGGATACAGGACGCCATCATTCCCATCATCTTGCTCACCGCCCTCACTGTCAGAGCTCGCCCCTTCTGGTAGAGCTGCGTCTCCTTCAGTAGAGCATCTGTCCTCCTGTCGCTGGGCACTACCGTATTGTGTAGGGAGTTGATCTTTGCCCCCAGGAAAATCTTTACCTGCTCCGGTTCCAGCGACGATTTTCCCCAGTGGATGGAAAACCCCAGATTTGTGAGGGTGTCTGTTACGCGTTTTGCGTGCCTCTCGCACTTCTCGCGTGAGTTTGCCTTGACCAGCCAGTCGTCCAAGTAGGGGTATACGTGTATTCCCTGCTTTCGTAGGTGTGCCGCTACCGCCGACAGGCATTTTGTAAAGACCCTTGGTGCTGATTTTAATCCGAAGGCCAGGGTTGTGAACTGGTAGTGTTCCTGTTCGATGTTGAATCTTAGAAGGCCCTTGTGCCTTCTGTTTATTGGGATGTGAAGGTAGGCATCTTTGAGGTCCACGGTGACCATGAAGTCCCCTTCTCTTATCTGTGGCAGTACCTCCTGCAGTGAAGTCATTTTGAACCTTTGTGTTTTGACGAACTTGTTTAGGTACCGGAGGTCCAGTATGGGTCTGAGGTCTCCGTCTACCTTCGGAACCACGAAGTAGTTTGAGTAGACCCCTTTGTTGCGTTCCCTGAACGGCACTGTCTCTATGGCTCCCTTTTGCAGGAGTTTCCGTGTTTCTTCTCCGAGTATTGCCAGTTCTTGGGCCGATCTCTGTCTTCCCTTCGGCTTTCTGTTTGGAGGTCTTTTCTCCAAGTCTACGCAGTATCCGTACTGCACGATGTTCCGTATCCACTTGTCTGTGGTTATGCGCCGCCACTCCTGAAGGTAGAACCTCAGCCTTCCGCCTACCGCTGACGTATGCTCGTAGGCTCTTGATTTTTCTCTTCCCCCTGATGACACCTTTTTGCGCCTCACCCTTGGGAGCCTGACGAGGGTGGGCGTCTTCTTGCGTGCTGAGTCACTTCGAGGAGGGCTGATCGCCCCCTCTCCTCCTTTGGCCACGTCCGTTCCCTCTCCCTCGAAAGGACTGGCCCCGAGGTTGATATTGCCAGCTTTGCTTCTGCTGACTTTGTCCGTGACCTTCGCCCTGCTGACCTTGTTGGAACGCCTGGTGCGACGTCCCCTGTTGGCTTCCACCCCTACCGTAGGGTCTCCTCGAGGGATTTCCTCGTCTCATTCCCCTCAGCTGCAGGGCCCCCATGGACCTCGCTGTCTCGTTCTCCTTCTTGAGCTGGGTGAGCTTCTCGTCCACCGTTGCTCCGAACAGTGTCTCTCCGTTGAAGGGGGTGCCAAGGATGTTGTTCTGCACTTCCGGTTTGAATCCCGAGATTCTTAGCCATGCATGCCTCCTTTCTGTGACCCCTATGGCCATGAGTCTTGCTGAAGTCTCTGCCCCATCCAACGCCGTCTTTATACAGGAGTTGGCGATGTTTTTGCCTTCATCTACCAGGTGAGAGGCTCTCTGGCGGTATTCTTCGGGGAGGTGCTTTACTAGCTCCCCCATTTCATCCCAGTGTTGGTACTGGTGTCTATTTAGGAGTGCATTTGAATTCGCCATGCGCCAGTGCATTGCGGCGTTCCTCTCGACCTTTCTGCCTGTGAGGTCGATTCTCCTGCTCTCTTTATCTGGAGGTGGGCCCGAGGTTGCTGGCACGTTGGCCCTTCTCCTGGCCGTGGAGGCAATGATGGAGTCTGCGGTGACGCTACCCTTGATGTAAGGTGGGTCCAGGGAGGAGTGTTTATACTTTTTCTCTGCCCTGGGCGTGATCGACCGACAGGTGGCAGGCTCCTTGAAGGCTTCTCTCCCCTGGTTCATCACGCTTTGTAGCATGGGGAGGAACTGGCTCCTAGTCTGGATGGGGAGCAGTGTTTCGACGAGAAAATCTGCTTTCGGCCTCTCCTCGTCGAGCTTGACGCCGAAGGCCATTGCTGCGCTCTTCACCACCATATTGTACACCCCGATGTCGTCGGGTGGCGAAGGCCTCGAGGGGTACGTGTCCACGGCCTCCTCCGGGTTTTCGGTGTCGAGATCTTGCCATTCGACGTCGTTGCCGGTAGATGTCGCCGATTCGAAGAACGATTGTTGGTCTTCTTCCTCGGCTTCTTCCTCATAATAGGGCTCCTCTTCCTCTTCGAGGTCCCTTGTCAGCCCTTCGGCGTCGAACTCATCCTCGACTTCGACGACGTCCGCCGATGAAACCGTTGGAATCTTGAATTCCTTCATCCTGGCGTCGAACTCCTTCTTCCTTTGAAGGATGTTCTCCATTTCGGCCTCGAGCCGCCTCTTCTTTTTCTCCATTTCGGAGATGCTTCCCGATGACGATCCAGACCCAACGGCGGAAAAAAGAATCTGAAGATGGCGCCCCAAAGGTGGGACTTCCGCAGGAAGCACGACGACGTCACGGGAGGTGCACCAAATGGTGGACGTCGACGCCCACCTGGGCTACAAAAAAACAAAAAAAAAAAAACAAAGGAAAGACTACGAATCCGGACCCAACCACAAGATCGCGGAATAATGCACAGCATAGTGAATCCAGAAAGATTCACGCTGCAACACAAATATTTTTCTATCCCTTTACCCATTGTTTTTGGCCTCTTTCAGCTTCCTGTCACTGTTCTGCATCCCTGTTCTCTTCTGTTCTTATGGTTTCAGGCAGTCGACTCTATTCTGCTCCCTGTCTTTGCCCCTTTACTGCCCTCAGTGCTTCTAACTGAATCCATTTTCAGTCAATCAAGTTCTCTCTGGTAGATGTATAGATCACCCCATGAGGATGTCGGAGTTGTAAATGCTAATGCAGTCTCTTTAAAGCATGTTCCATTTTCCCCAACACTGCTCAAACGTAACTGGTACTGTCAGATCTCTCCATCACTCACCACCCACACACACCCCCCACCCACCCCCCCCCCCCCCTCTCCCCCTACCTAGTGGAGCCGTAGAGTCGATGGCCCCTCGGAAGCACCTACTGGTTTCCACTGAAGCAGTTTTCCTTTCTCATCAGAAAGTAGTTGGGAGTGGCAGTGAAATGGTAGGTTAACTGTATACAGAGGCACTCCCTTTTATTTTTAATCCTCAGTTATTTGTTCTAATGAAACAAAGAATACTACCATAGTCATACATTCTTCTCACCCGCAGCTTTACTGTAAGACCTCTGAAACAATTGAATAGTTTTGCCCCTCCCCACAAGCTAAGTAACGTGTTTTGTGTTTATGCAGCTGAACTGGCTAAGTGTGGATTTCAACAATTGGAAAGACTGGGAGGACGATTCAGAGGAAGACCTGTCTAATTTTGATCGTTTTTCAGAGGTAAACTATTGAAACCCCGAATGGTGATTCATCAGGCTGCTGATGTAAAAGATGTTACCAATGAACATATACTTACAGCAAAGCTTCATTTGCCTCAAATGCTACTGGTGCTCTACACATGTATGGTAGACAAAATTTCAGTGTATGCAGTAACTTTCATCTTCGATGAGGTCATGGATTTATGTTGGTGTACTTTTTCTTGTAAATTTAAGCTCCATTCTTGGCAGTCTGCACTAGTAGTTGATGGAATGCATGGATAAAGTGAACTGTTGGCTCATTTCCTCAGCCTTCAAGGATAGGTTGATCATAAACATTGGATTTCTCATGTACTGCATGTAGGTACTCTGGAACGTAATTCATCCCAAAGAGGGTGCACAAAATTAACTTGTCCAGTGTAAGGGATTCACCTCTAAATAGCTTATTAAGGGCGAATTTACATATATCACAACTACATTACAGCACCCTTATCCTAGATCACTGCTAAAAGGTTTGTTGAATATGGGTAAACGGACGTCTGATATAAGTTACATTAGCGCAATGGAAACAAAGGCCGACTGTACCTTTAAGATTCCCAGAGTCAGTTCTGTTATAAAAGGCACACGAGTGGAATGTAGTAACACTAGCAGCTATTACACAATTTTAACAGCTTTTTTTAGTCCGTGTAGTTATTTTTCATCATTCAGTGTTTATCACTTGAAATGTTTTCAGGCTTTTCTCACTATTCCAGTCATTTTTACAGTCACTATGCCTTTTCACTTGAAGTGCTTCTTCGTACGCCCATCAAGTCTGTGTGGTCTGCCTGCCAATAACACATTTTTCTGTTTAATGTCAGTTGTGTTTAAAATGTCCAAATGCCTGACTAGGATTGTGATTGTTGGGGTGAGGGCCCTTCTCAAGCAACAACCAATAACCCAATTTCTATGTAGCTACACTTGAACTGTTTGGATTGCTAGTTTTGATGTGCAATCAAAGGAAGAGCTCCATATGACTGTCACTCCTTCATTGATTAGGATTATGTATCAGTTACCAGAAGTCAATACTAACTTCGGTTGAGACACTGACCTCTTGGGGAGCAGCTCCATACACAAAACAAAGTTTTCCCTTTGGAGGACCAAGTTTCAACCATCTGGAAAGTGTGTCAGTGTCTGAAGAGGTGTCCAAAACTGTTAGTCATATTTCATCACTGTTTGGTTCAGTGGCTTCATGAATTGCAATTGTGCCAAATACAAGACTTCACATGAGGCCACTACAGCAATGTTTGATGGATCAGTTGATCCAGAGGAAGGGGGGGGAAGACCAGGGATGAAAAACAAATTTGACTCCAATAGCAAGACAGGGTAGTCGGTAGCTTGGTGGTACAAGCCAAAACCACCTAATGCAGGGAGTTCCATTTCAACAAGATCCTTCTACCAAGATGATTGACGGATGTCTTATTACTGTAGTAGGGGCACTCACCTTGGGTGTTTGTTCAACACTTGTGGACTCCAAAAGAGAGTTCTTATCAGTTTCTTCTAGCTCCAAGCACTCTGCCAAGATGTCAAGGCATTCCAACCACCTATTTCGTCTTGGATCTTGGTGCACACTGACATTGCCACCACAATTCACGGCTTTGACAAGCAAGGTGGCCCCAGGCCATGACCATAGTTGTAGAATGCTTAGAAAATCTGATCATGGTTGCTAGCTAAGGAGCTCACCATAAAGGCAGTTTGTAGGAAGGTGGCTCTATATAGTACACCAAAACTAGGTACACTGTGCAGTGTCCAGGCAACCCATAATGGTGTACAGAGGCACAAGTAACAAACCATGTGCTCTCTTTTGTAGAAGTGTGGGCAACCAGTTTAGGCTTATCAGATGATATTTGTTGTACTTACAGAGGCAATAAGAGACACGCAATACTGCATACAGTTACTTGCGAGAGGTTTCTGGGGGTCCCCTTCCAGACTTAAGGTGCTAGGGGGCCATGGTCCAAGGGGCCATGGTCCAAAGAACCACCAGCAGTTAGTCTTTACCTGCCCTGGAGTGTCTGGGTGCAGAGGTGCTGGTCTGGTTCGAAGCTTTACGCCCACCAAACAGGGGGGGGGGCTAGAAACAGGCTGCAGAGGGGGACTTGGGGGGGGTCAAGTCCGGTCACTCCCAACAGAGGCTCGGTTTGAGGGTCCTGGGAGCATGGAAGCACATTCTGGTCTCAGGAACCCAGGCTGGGGCACATGGTGCAGAATGGTTAGGTCAGCTGGGCCTATGCGTCTCGGATACTCATGGTTGTCGGTCTCACCAGTCGAGGGGTGTAGAAAGCCACTAGGTGGTTATACCGTGCACAGAGTCCAGAGATTCCCCCAGAAATGTCCATTGCTTAATGCAAACCCAAAGTGCTTGATTTGTCGTAGTGTGAGCGAGCAGCCTTAGACCTACCACGGAGGAGTGTAAGACATTTGTTGTACACACAATGACCAATAAATGACATACAACTCAAAAAGGAGAGCCACACCAATTTTATAACGAAAAGCTTTGAGTTTTATTTTAAGACCAAGATCTTCACAAAAAGGTAAGTACGTTTTTCAGTAAAAATTATTCTTTTAAAAGTCAACACTGCAATTTTCAAGCAGTTCAACGTTATCCTATGGAGGAAAACCATGCGGTTTCAAGGGTAAGTACCCAACTTACAGTTCCAGTCTTCAGGGTTTAAGATCAGTAGGGGCAAGGTATGGGTAAGCACACAGTCTGCACTGCCAGTTGCACAGGGGTGGCCACGTGTAGGGATCAAATTCAAAAGGGAGCCCAATGCCTTTCAATGGAGACTGGGGGTGCTTGGAACCATGCTGCTTGCAGGTAAGTAAATCTGATGCGGGGGGCCAAGCTTGGTGAGTTAGAGCAAGCACAAGAGGGCACAAGGCAGCACCACCAGCGGAACAGGGGCGGCCGGGTGAGGGTGCATATAAAGCGTTGGGCGTCCAATATTTTTCAATGGAGACACTAGGTTGTTAAAACAGGCTGCAGACGTCGAGCCGGAGACTGCACGAAGGGAACCAGCGACAGCAGAGGTGAGTTTAGGTGTAGTGGGTTGTAGGGACAGTCCGTCGAGCTCCGCAGGTACTTTAGGTGCAGAGACGTCCTTTGATACCAGATTCTTTTTACTAGAGCCGTTCGCAGTCGGCGGGAGAGCCTCTGGATTCAGTCAACAAGTGGTGGTGTGGAGTCCAGGAGTTGTTGGCCAAAGCTGGACTTGAGGTCCGGATCGCTGAGGAGCCTTTTCTGGATCGGTGGTCCACCTGTACACGGGCTGGAGGCATCTAATGCGAAGTAGGCAGGACACTCAATTCTGGAGGGCACCAGAGTCCTTTGTGTAGATTTCTTGGACAGATCCACTGTACTCTAGAGTTCCGGTCTTTATCAAAGGTCAGGTAGTCCTCCCTGGGTTCTGAAGGTCGCTTGATGCAGGACAGGCGTGGTCTCCTTTTGCAGCGTCTTTGAAGTTGGATACAGGCTGGTAAGCCTGCGGCCAAGCCAGTACGAGTCTTCCGGCTTCTCTGCACGGAGGCTTTGTCGTCCTCAGGTCGGTAGGAACTAGTTTCCGGGTCTGGGGGAAGCCACCTAAATACTAAATTTAGAGGTGTTTTAAGGGAGTGTTGGGTAGGACCAACAGGCACATTATCTGGGGTGATTACACCCTCAGTTATGCCACCCTCCTGTGGGAGGGGCATAGACTTAGCCCTAGTTCTGATCCAATAAGTCCCCCTATCTTTAAGATGGCCTCCCCCACCTTAGGAGTGGAGTTGGCAGAGGTGGGCACACCGCCTATTCTTCCTAGATTTTTCCATCCAAAGTGGGGGTGTAAACGGGAGGCTGCCATCTGCTTACAGCCGCATCACAAAGGCAGAATGCCTTTGAAGCGTTCCTCTCGAGCCCTGTCCCCATCCTGGGGGAGAAGGTGTGACACCTGCCAGGATGTGTATAGTTTATGGTCCCAGAGAGCAAAATCTTTATGATCCAGAGGTCCAGAAACATGTCTGGTGGCGGCAGGCTGCCTAAAGCTAGCTTGTGGCTACACCAGGGTTGGTAGCTTTTCAGTGGGCACCTCTGAGATGCCCTCTGGGTACATGTTTCAGTAAATCCCACACGGGCATCAGTGTGGGTTTGAGAAGAGTAACTTGATACCAAACACTCCTGTGTTTAGAGAAGCCATCGTGGTGCTGGGGATCCAGAGTTGTCAGGTTTCCAGCCTATGTTCTCTATGGCTTCACTGGCACTTGAAATATCTAAGACTGAACTTAAATATTGTAGGGGCATATCTGATGATGCAGATAACCCCAAACCCAGTGGTATAGTGCTCCCTGCCATAGGGCTGTTAGGACTGCTAAAGGGGTAACTTGCCTATACTTTAGGCAGTGCTAGTTTGCATGGTACACAGGCAGTGTGCCATGTCAACTTTGTTGTTTTGTCTGCACCAGACCAAGCATGCTGCAGTGGCAGTCTGCATGGCCTAGGTGAGGGGTCCTAGAGGGCCCCCTTCAGTCCCAATGCCCTAGGTACTCGGTTAACATTTACTAGTGATTTTCAGGGGCCTGAAGGGCCAATTGTGGATTTTTTTTTTAGGGAAGCACTGGCACAGGGGACCTGGTTTGCAGGCACCCTGTGCTATACAATCAAAACCACATCAAATACCAGGCAAAAGTGAGGGCTAACCATGTCAAAAGAAGCACTTTCTCACCAGGGGACAAAAACAGGTCAGGTGAGCTACTCTCGAAGTGGGTCTCTGTGGTGTAGACGTTCCTCGATGGCTGCACGGTCTTGAAGTCGTCTGAATCTGGTTTGGACCCGAACAGGCTTTGGTTGCTGCAAGAGGTCCGGTACCCCAGGTATTGGTGCTGTGCAGCTCTGGTTGGTCCTAGTGTCTTTTCACTTTGTGGGGAGACTGATCTCACCTCCTGGATTAGGGCGACTTCTTCCTCTGGAGCTGCTGCTTCAATGACACCAGGGAGTGGCAGAATGGTGAACCGTACTTTGGTGTTTGGTGCATGTAAACTGCAAGGGAGTAGCTTCTCTACTCCAAGGGAGATAGCTGGCAATTTGTGAAGTGCTGGCAGCACACTGGAGTTCTTGGCAGAAGCACTGCAGCAGAATGAGTTGGTTTGTCGCGATTGTCGGGGCAGGTGCAGGTAAGCAGGGTTTTGCAGCGTGAATCTTTCTGGATTCACTATGCTGTGCATTATTCCGCGATCTTGTGGTTGGGTCCGGATTCGTAGTCTTTTCTTTGTTTTTTTTTTTTTTTTTTTTTTGTAGCCCAGGTGGGCGTCGACGTACACCATTTGGTGCACCTCCCGTGACGTCGTCGTGCTTCCTGCGGAAGTCCCACCTTTGGGGCGCCATCTTCAGATTCTTTTTTCCGCCGTTGGGTCTGGATCGTCATCGGGAAGCTCCAGAATAACACTCGAAGGAAGAAGGAAGAAAAGCGAGTTTCGTCGATAGAAACACTAGAAGATATCAGGAAAGGAAAAGATTTCATCAGGAGCGCGAAGAAAGGAGGACCAGCGCCCTTTTCTTCGACGGCCTTGGAGAATGCACGCTCAGAGACCCTGAGCGCAATGGACAAGACGCCATTCAAGTTCTGCCCAAACTGCCACCACAAGTTCGCGCAGAGAGACCAGCATCCGGTCTGCAACCTCTGCCTACCGGTCGATCACCAGAGTATCGACTGCAACGCCTGCTCAGCCTTCGCGCCGAAGACACTCTGGGTGAGAGAGCGGCAGAGAAGGGCCAACGCCAGCATGGACGGCAAGGGAAAGCCCCCGACGCTATACGCTCTGGGCCTCTCCTCAGACGACGAGGACAACGTCGCCGAGACAGCCGAAAACTTCACGGTCGTAGAGACCGACAAGAAAAAAGAAGACTAGGTAAGAGAATCGTCGAGCGCAAAACAAAAAGTACCTCGACAACACGAGGGTGACTCGAGAAAATCTGAGTCAAAGTCCACGAAGGGAGCCCCGGCGCCGAAAACTTCGACGTCCAAAGGGGGAACCACGGACAAGAGGCCGAGCGGATCCTTAGATAAGGACTCCCCGGTGCCGAAAGACGCCGAAAGGCAAGGGTCGTCGAAAGCATCCCATGAAACGGGCCGATCGACGCAGTAAGAACGTTCGACGTCGACGCAAGGTTCATCGAAAAGACCCGCGGTCGACGCCGAAAGCATCTCCGAGATGGAGAAGAAGAGGCGGCTCGAGGCCGAAATGGAGAACATCCTTCAAAGAAAGAAGGAGTTCGACGCCAGAATGAAGGAATTCAAGATTCCAACGGTTCCATCAGCGGACGTCGAGGAGGTCGAAGACGAGTTCGACGCCGAGGGGCTGACAAGGGAACTCGAAGAGGAAGAAGAGCCCTATTATGAGGGAGAAGCCGAGGAAGAAGACCAACGGTCGTTCTACGAATCGGCGGCATCTACCAGCAACGACGTCGAATGGCACGATCTCGACACCGAAAACCCGGAGGAGCCCGTGGACACGTACCCTTCGAGGCCTTCGCCACCCGACGACATCGGGGTCTACAATATGGTGGTCAGGAGCGCAGCAATGGCCTTCGGCGTCAAACTCGACGAGGAGAAACCGAAAGCCGATTTTCTCGTCGAGACACTGCTCCCCATCCAGACAAGGAGCCAGTTCCTCCCCATGCTACAAAGCGTGATGAATCAGGGGAGAGAAGCCTTCAAGGAACCTGCAACCTGCCGGTCGATCACGCCCAGGACAGAGAAGAAATATAAGCACTCCTCCCTGGACCCCCCTTACATCAAGGGTAGCGTGACCGCGGACTCCATCATAGCCTCCACGGCCAGGAGAAGGGCCAACGTACCAGCAACTTCGGGCCCCCCCCCGGATAAGGAGAGCAGGAGGATTGACCTCACAGGAAGAAAGGTCGAGAGGAACGCCGCAATGCACTGGCGCATGGCGAATTCAAATGCACTCCTCAATAGACACCAGTACCAGCACTGGGATGAGATGGGGGAGTTAGTAAAGCACCTCCCCGAAGAATTCCGGCAGAGAGCCTCTCACCTGATAGATGAAGGCAAAAACATCGCCAACTCCTGTATAAAGACGGCGTTGGATGGGGCAGAGACTTCAGCAAGACTCATGGCCATAGGGGTCACAGAGAGGAGGCATGCATGGCTAAGAATCTCGGGATTCAAACCGGAAGTGCAGAACAACATCCTTGGCACCCCCTTCAATGGAGAGACACTGTTCGGAGCAACAGTGGACGACAAGCTCACCCAGCTGAAAAAAGAAAACGAGACGGCGAGGTCCATGGGGGCCCTACAGCTAAGGGGAATGAGGCGAGGAAATCCCTCGAAGACCCTACGGTAGGGGAGGAAGCCAGCAGGGGACGTCGCACCAGGCGTTCCAACAAAGTCAGCAGGGTGAAGGTCACGGACAAGGTCAGCAGAAGCAAAACTGGCAATATCAACCTCGGGGCCAGTCCTTTCGCGGGAGAGGGAACGGACGTGGCCAAAGGAGGAGAGGGGGCGAACAACCCTCGACAAAGTGACTCAGCACGCAAGAGGACGCCTACCCTCGTCAGGACCCCAAGGGTGAGGCGCAAAAAAGTGTCATCAGGGGGAAGAGAAAAATCAAGAGCCTACGAGCATACGACACCAGTAGGCGGAAGACTGAGGTTCTACCTTCAGGGGTGGCGGCGTATAACCACAGACAAGTGGATACGGAACGTTGTGCAGTACGGGTACTGCGTAGATTTGGAGAAAAGACCTCCAAACAGGAAACCAAGGGGAAGACTGAGATCGGCCCAAGAACTGGCAATACTCAGAGAAGAAACGCGGAAACTCCTGCAAAAGGGAGCCATAGAGACAGTGCCGTTCAGAGAACGCAACAAAGGGGTCTACTCAAACTACTTCGTGGTTCCGAAGGTAGACGGAGACCTCAGACCCATACTAGACCTCCGTTACCTAAACAAGTTCATCAGAACGCAAAGGTTCAAGATGACTTCACTGCAGGAGGTTCTGCCACAGATAAGAGAAGGGGACTTCATGGTCACCTTGGACCTCAAGGATGCCTATCTTCACATCCCAATAAACAGAAGGCACAAGGGCCTTCTAAGATTCAACATCGAACAAGAACACTACCAGTTCACGACCCTGGCCTTCGGATTAAAATCAGCACCAAGGGTCTTTACAAAATGCCTGTCGGCGGTAGCGGCGCACCTACGAAGGCAGGGAATACATGTCTACCCCTACTTGGACGACTGGCTGGTCAAGGCAAACTCACGCGGAAAGTGCGAGAGGCACGCAAAACGCGTAACAGACACCCTCACAAAACTGGGATTCTCGATCCACTGGGGAAAATCATCGATGGAACCAGAGCAGGTGAAGATTTTCCTGGGGGCAAAGATCAACTCCCGCAACAGTACAGTAGTGCCCAGCGAGAGGAGGACAGAGGCTTTACTGAAGGAGGCGAAGCTCTACCAGAAGGGGCGAGCTCTGACAGTGAGGGCTGTGAGCAAGATGATGGGGATGATGGCGTCCTGTATCCAGCTGGTGCCGAATGTACGCCTGCACATGAGACCATTCCAGGAATGGCTACAACAACAATGGTCACAAGCAAACGGAAGCTGGGAGGATCTAGTGGTTGTTACGCACGCAGTGCAGGAGGAGATAACTTGGTGGAACAGAGGCAACATAACAGCAGGGAGAAGCCTGACACCACCAATCCCAACAGTGACCATTACCACGGACGCATCGCAGAAGGGATGGGGAGCGAACATGGACAACCTCAGAGTGAGGGGTCTATGGGCCCCAGCAGATGCGGTCCGCCATATCAACTACCTCGAGTTGAAAACAATCCTGCTAGCCCTGAAGGCATTCCAGAGGCACCTGTTCAACAAGAGGGTGTTGGTCCAAACAGACAACACCACGGCGATGTTCTACATCAACAAACAAGGGGGGACACAGTCGTTCCCGCTCTCATCCCTAGCTCAGGAGATTTGGAGATGGGCCATACCTCTCAGGATAGATCTACTGGCAATTCACCTTCCGGGGAAGGACAATGTGGAGGCAGACTGGCTAAGCAGGCAGACCTCAGCATCACACGAGTGGGAGCTCAATGGCCAGGAAACGGAGAAACTCTTCCGGAGATGGGGGACTCCCACAATAGACCTTTTTGCAACACGCCACAATGCAAAATGCCAAAGCTTCGCGTCCAGGCAACCAGATCAGCAATCCAAGGGAAATGCCCTATGGATAAGCTGGTCGAGGACATTTGCCTACGCCTTTCCACCGATACCCCTGTTGCACAGAGTGCTCGACAAGTGCAGAACCAGCAACATGACCCTGATCCTGGTGGCTCCGCAGTGGGCGAGGCAGACATGGTTCTCACAAATTCAAGAAATGGCACAAGGCGACCCATACAGGTTCGAGAGGAGGAAGGACCTGCTCTCAATGCAAAACGGAGAGGTCCTGCACCCAGAGCCAGAGACCCTCAACCTGGCGGCATGGCTCCTGAAGACATTGAGTTCGCCCACCTAAGATTGCCGCCGAGCACGATGCGAGTGCTACGGGAGGCGAGGAAACCAACTACACGAAAATGCTACAGCGCAAAATGGAAAAGGTTCACTGTGTGGTGCCGGAAAAAGGGCCTGCAAAACAGAATGACAGACTCAACAGTACTGAGGTACCTCACACACCTTCTAAAGAGTAACCTCTGCTCGAGCTCACTAAGGGTACACCTAGCGGCCATCGTGGCCTACACCAGAGGTGAAAAAGGTGGAAGTTTCTTCAGCTCGCAGGTGGTGAGGAGATTCATGGAAGGAGCCAAAAGGTTGGCCCCCCCGAAAAGGTTGCCGCCGCCGGCATGGAATCTGAATGTGGTCCTGACGGAGCTCATGAAGGCACCGTTTGAACCCATTCACAAGGCCACACTGCAGATGTTGACTATGAAAACAGCCTTTCTGGTGGCCATAACCTCACTACGCAGGGTGAGCGAGCTTCAAGCACTAACGCTGCAGGAACCCTACATTCAGATTCACAAAGATAGAATAGTCCTGAGAACGGACCCACACTTCATGCCCAAGGTAGTGTCGGCGTTCCACATAAATCAGGCTATCCAGATACCAAGTTTCTTCCAAAACCCGACTACAAACGCAGAAAAGGCACTGCACACCCTCGATGCCAGAAGAGCGGTGATGCACTACATTGAGAGAACCAAGGAACTCAGGAAGTCGAAGCAGCTGTTTGTGTCCTTTGCTACTAGCTTCCTGGGTAGACCAGTGACTAAGGGCACCATCGCAAGGTGGATTGCCCTCACTATTCAATTCTGCCACAAACAGGCTGGACAGGAGCTAGCGGAGGGGCCACTGCCCAGTACATATACAGGGCTCGAAAAACCATAAAACGTTCACTAGACCTGCAGGTCTAGTAACTTAATCTAAGTGACCTAACTATAATGCACTTTAACTCCTTCTCTGAAAGCGGAGCATATGTGACAAGATAACAATACATTAAGACTTGTGCTGTAGATACATATGCTTTGCATACTCCTGCCATGTAGTGTTGGGTCCGGATGTTTGCAAGTTTTTGTTCAAAGAAGTCTTTCCTAGTCACGAGGTTAGGTGACTTCTCCTTTCAGTGATAGTGCGCATGGGCATCGACTCCATTGTTACATTTTTTTCCGCCATCGGGTTCAGACGTGTATTGCTGCTCTCCGGTTCAAAACCGTTCTCGGGTTCCCCTCGGCGCTCAATCCACTCTACGGTATGCGTTTCCACTTCTCCGTGTATGGTTTCGACATCGACCTTCCATCGGAAAGCTTTGTGAACATCCTTCGAGGCCTAACTGCGCCCGGTCAGCTCTCCTCTGATGGATTGGACTCAGTTAAATGTCTAGCGGTAGTCGCTGCTCATCTCGGAAGACAACACATTCACGTTTCCCCTATCTAGTCAATTGGCTTATCAAAACCAGCTCTCAATAGAACTGCCTACAACACACAGATCGCAATAGATCTACTTGATCAACTGGGGTTCACATCAATGCTCGCAAATCTCACCTGCAACAGTCACAGATGCAGTCTTACTTAGGAGCCAGTCTAGACAGTCAAAGCTCTAGCTTCTCCCAATGTAGCCAGAATTCGCAATATTCAGGCTGATTCTACAGTTTCAACCCAACCGAGCTTTATCAACCAGTGTTCATGCACCTGCTGGGTTAGATAACGTCTTGCATCTCAATTGTACACCATGCAAGGCTTCACATGCACCCCCTACAAGAGTGCTTAGCACGTCGAATTGGTCACGGGGTCAATTAACCGTTCTAGTGTTGGTAGGTGGCCGTACCCATAGCTCTCTGCAGTGGAGGAACCCACAAAATGTATCAGCAGGCCGGCCATTCATCAACCCTATTCCTCAGATCGTGCTCACAGCAGACGCATCTCTAGCACGTTGGAGGGCTCATCTCAAGGGTTACACAATACAAGGCCTGTGGAGCAACAAGTACTAGACTCTCCACATAAATTACCTAGAGGTTTTAGTAGTTTTTCTGGCACTCAAAGCTTTTCAAACTCCCCTCATCACAAACACTGTCCTAGTCCGAACGGACAACAAGACAGCAATGTATTATGTGAAAAAGCAGGTGGGGGGGAACACTCTATCCAACTGTCAACACTTGCTAAAGCCATTTGGAAGTGGACAATCCATCACAAGATTTATCTTCCGGCAGAACATCTCACAGGAGTAAGCAATCAAATTGCCGACCTCCTCAGCAGAAGGAGACCGCAAATTCATGAGTGTGAACTTCATCCCCCAAGTTCTCCTTCCCTATTTTCAACAATGGGGTTTGCCACAAATAGACCTGTTCGCCACAGTCTAACGCAAAATGCCCAAGCTTCAGCTCCAGGTTCCCACACCCACTTTCAAAGGGCAATGCCCTGTGGATGAACTGGTCAGGGATATTTGCCTAGACTTTTCCGCCTCACCTGCTCATTCGGTGTGGCGTTCGGAAACTCGGGCGAACATCCCTCCAACTAAATGTAGTAGCTCCCACATGCGCCCGTCAACCATGGTACACCGCCCTGTTGGAGCTGTCAATAGTTCCACATCAAAAGGTACGCCTCACATCCAGTCTCCTCACTCAAAACCATAGAGAATTCAGACATCCATATCCCAAGGAACTAAATCTAGCGATCTGCCTCCTGACATCCTAGAGTTTGGTTATTTAAATTTACCACCAGACTGTGAATATTCTAAAAGAAGCAAGAATGCCTTCCACCAGAACTTTCTATATACCAGAACTTTCTATGCAGCAAAATAGAAATTGTTTGCTTTATACTGCAATAACGCAATCAATCCTTTAGATGCTTCCATACAAAACCTTATCGGTTACCTGTGACACTTACAGTGAGCAGGACTAGCGTAGAAGTCCATTTGTTTGCAACATCTATCACCTAGCCACAGCTAAGGTGTGCATAATTAGACATTGGGGGTTCACCTGACATAATCGCATGACGAACGGCAAGCAGGGATGCATGGACGTAAGGCACTCTGGCCACAGCTAAGATGTGCATACTTAAACACTAGCTGCGTCATCAGATGACGGATGGCTAGTGGAGGTTCTTTGCCTCCTGTTATCCTAGGCACATTACTATGACATTGGCGTTCATACTGCGTCATCAGATTGCTTATGGAGATGTACTTAATGACGGCTCATGATAAGATTATATGTAGCCTCTTGAACCAGATGTCTCCATTACCACATATTTCAATACCTTTTCTGAGGGTTAGCGTTGCTGTCTGGTGATGGCTTCAGGTCAGTGCTTGAAATGGAAATCTAAAATTAAAGGTACTTACTATACCAGGGTATCTTGTAGTTGGTAATAAACACTGGTACTTTCCTATTTAAAGTATTGCACCCTTGCTGACAAGTGTGGTACCCTCTCATTGAAAGCATTGCACCCCTGCTGAGAAGTTCCCCACTCAGGCCTTAAGCACAGGTAGATAACTATCTCTGGCTTCGCATGTATTACACGTCACGTCGGGGACCTCTGCCCCTCTTATCACCTGCTTCTTTTGAGCCGAGAGGGGCACATCACCTGGGTTTAAAATAGCCTTTGTTACTGGCAGATGTGTTGTGGATGCCACCACAGTGTCTTGTACGCTGTTCAATACTGCAGCCTATTAGCCCGAGGGGGCACGGTGCTACCAAACTCTACATCTCCCCTCGCTCTGCCTGGCGGTGCTACATGGGAAACTGGGTGCGGTGTTGTATGGTATTTCAATTGTATGGATATAGTGCCTACTACCCACGAAGTCGTTGAAATGCAAAAGACTGCTCCCTGGCAAAGGGGAGCATTCCGGTGGAGTAAACTGGGGTGGGGAGGTGGAGGTGGGTTAACACTTTGAAGATCACTATTGAGGCAACAAGAGCCGACCACACAGGATTCACTTATTGTGAATGCTACTGGCGCGTCATTCCCAGCTTTAACTGCCACCCAGCTAGACCATGGTATTTATATTTCCATTTCATTTTTATAGCGCAAACTCTCCTATCGAGGTTTCGGGGCGCTGTACAGTGTATTGTAATAACAGAAGTAGAGTAAATAGTGTGTTTTTAATATTATCTAAACCAGAATGTCCCCCTTTCTTAGATTTTGGGCTTTGCCCTTTCATTTCAAGTGCCTGTGGCGAGGTCGGTGGGCTTGTCACGACCCTGAGTCTCAGCTGCTCCCGGCATAAGACACAGCTAGGCACTGGACTTCTGCTGCTCTAGCGCCTACCTATCCTTGTTGTGCTGTCGTGGAAGTAGGTGCTTGTTTGCGGCTGCTGAGGGTGGCGCCATCTGATCCGTAGAAGCCTTTTTAAAACAACCAGGATCTTTGCGCCTTTACTGAGTAGTTATTTGATGCCCCACAAGCCCGGCGAGTTACTTGAATTACCCCCAAGATTTTGTGTGTTTCTGCAGTGTAATAACAAGGGGAATAAAGGCTTCATTTAAAAAAAAAAAGCATTTGCAATGCAATAGGTCTCGTATTTACGCGAATTTGAGCTATTGGCATTGTAAATAACAATGCCTTTTATTTATGTTTTGGTTTTTAAAACCTAAATAAAAGCCACTGTCATTTAGCGTAAGCTGTGGGGTTGTATCTGCTGCACGAATTATTGCACAGTTATTCCTCATCACACACCCTAGCACCTTGTCTTTTTGGGTCTCTACCCACCTCTATTCTTCTTCACATTTTCTTTTCCGAGTGGTGGTAGCTGATGATGAGACCTTGAGGTAGCAGGTGAGTACCTTCCTGCTTTATCCTCCCTGGTGTTGCTACCATGAGGCACCACCATTCCATCTTCACATCTTTTTCACCACATTAGGGTTTTTAGAGACACAGGTCACTGGTTACATAGCTTCTAATTCTCATAAATTTTTCTCTCTTCCTTTGTTGGTGATCCGTTCCTACAGGAGTACAGATGGTGTAACCACTGGCTCAATAGATTGTCTAAATATATGACAACTATGTTAGGAGTACGAGCTGTGATATCACCGTGTGAACAGGTCATTTACGGAGTACAAGTCTCAGAGTGGGGGAAGACCTCTTTACTGCCCCTATAGCTCCTTATTGTGTTTGGTCTGGTTTTAATCACCATACGGTTATAACAACATACAAGAAAGGTCAGACACACATCCCTTTTTTCAAACTACCAGTAGTCGAGGACTTTCTTGAATGCTTAAAGAAAGCCTTTCCTCCTATAATAATATCTTCTCCTCTTTGGCACTTCACCTTAATGCTATCTAAATTGAACCCTTCGTTTGAACTTGGAAAATGCCCTTCCTTGTTGCCATGATCTCTGTAGTCTGTGAATTACAAGCTGTATTGGCTGACTTCAAGTAGTGTTAACTTTGCTCTTCTTCCAAACGCAGTCTCTGTATTTCATACCAGGCTATTCCTCTTAATGTATTTTTCGTCTTTTTATCTAGACAATACTAAACCAATAAGAAAGTTCAGCCAGCTCTTTATCCATTATGAACCTATAAAGGCCTACTTGGCAATTTTGAAACCAGCCATCTCCCAGTGGATTGTACCAAGTGTTTCTTTATGCAACTGATTGGTAACTAAATCTCTCTTTGCAAAGCATCAAGAGCATTCCATCAGGGAAAGTGACAACTGCCTGATTTTTTAAAATTATAAAAAAATAAACCATTCCTCTTGCTAAAATATTTAAGTTCGAGGAATGTGGGCTGCTGAATTCATATCTGTGCATAGATCGCAGCCTAGTGTTGGGTCCGGATGTTTGCACGTTGTTGTCCTGGAAGAGTCTTCGAAGTATCCTGAGATAGGTGACTCCTCCCCTGGACCACAGTGCGCATGGGCATCCTCTCCATCCTCAGATTGTTTTTTTCCGCCATTGGGTTCGGATGTGCTTATCTTGACTCAAGTTAGGAAAATTTAGTTTTCAGGCCAAAAGGCCTTTAGTTTCGTCGGTACTGTTCCCGATCGGTATCGACAGTTTACTAGCTAGTTTAGCGACTTAAACAACTTTTTCGGAACCATTATATCCGACCATCGACCCGACATAGACGATGGAATCGAGGACCCCATTCAAGCGGTGTCCTGTTTGCCACGCCAAATATCCCCATATCGACGTCCACCCGGTGTGCAACAAATGCCTCTCACCGGATCACGACGAATCGAAATGTATGGCCTGTGCACGATTCAGATCCAAGAAGACTCCGGAATCGACGAGCCGCGAGACTTGAAGCGCAGCAGGCGGCACCGGCCCCGACCAACATCTTCAGCACCGAGGACGAAGATGTTGAAAGCGTGGAAAACATACCCTCCAGCCCCGCTTCCGAACACGGTTCCTGGTCGGAAGACGTGGATGAAGAGCTTTTTCACAGGGAAGAAGCCGACGATGAGGTAGGAGACTACGATGAGGCCTTAGGGGCCGAAGAAGGTAGCTCTGGTGACGAACAGGGCCTACCCGTCCAAATGGAGGATATCCCAGAGCGTCAGTCTACGGCTCCGGTCGAGGGATCGCCTTCGGGCCTTACCCAAGATCAATCCCGCAGTCCTCCGGCCCCGCCCTCTGGCCCGGCCTCGGACACCCAGAGAGAGCCATTATTACCCAAAAAGACTGGTTTCCCTTCCACGAAACCGAAACCAATCGTCGCACCGGTTCCACAGAAACCGAAAGTGAAAATAACATTGGTTGGCTCGAGGACCACCACACCTTCGACGCCAGCCAAAACCGTCGGCTCCGACCGCACCAAAAGGGACTTCGGTGCCGAACTCGCTGCTGCCGATGTCGGCGCCGACCCAAAGAGAGGCCATCGGTACCGCCAAAGCGCCTCGGCCCCCGGCACCGAAACAATCGGCACCGACCACCAAGGTTAAAATGGCCGCTGCATCGCAATCCACCTCGAAAGCAGCGACTACGGTACAATCATCGACGCCGTCAGCGGCTACTACCTCACCTCGGCTCGATGACCCTGTGGCTCCGAACAAGTCCACACCTACCTCTACGGAACCACTCGGCGCCAAAGAACCGTCGCCGTTCCAGGTGCGACAAGTTGCAGCGTCCTTGCAACGCATCAGAGAAAAGGCAGCCCTCCAGGCCACTTCGGGCTCCGAGCCAAAAAAGGCTCAAAAGGCACCTTCGGCACCGACCAACATCACCTTTGGCTTGCCGCCATCCACGGCGCCGAAAATGTTCCACATCAGAACACGTGTCACCCAGACAAGGTCCCCATCTATTGAACGCTCCATCTATTGAACGCTCTCCTACTGGGACATCACCGTCCCACTTCATCGACGCCGACACCGGCAGACTCATGCTCCGAAAGAGAAAGATCACTTCCGAGCAGGCTTTGGACTCTTACAGGATCCCGCTAAAGCAGAAACTGCCAGTGGAATCGGAACCGGTTCTTTATGAACGCCTCCACACCTCTTACCCAGAACCACAGTCCTTTTCCCCAACGCACTCCGACACAGACGCAGTGGAGGAATATATGGGTGACGACACCTCCTACCCCAGGGATATAGACCCTGAAGGCCAGCAGGACCCTGATCAAGTTTGGTCTGACCCTGTGGACCCAGGTGCCGCTCTGGATACACAGGACACACAGCTCTATGGCGCAAAAACGTCTCCCACAGAGGACACTGCTGCATTCAACGCCCTCATTGAACGTGCCGCAGCCAATCATGGAGTGCAACTCCACTCAGACACAATCGAGGACGATTTCTTGGTGGACACTTTCGCATCCTCAGAGGACTGTAAAGACTCTGCCCATGTTGAAAGGTGTCCTCAAGCCAGCAAAGGACATTTTCAAAGAAACCACCAGGGCACGAGTAATAAACCCCAGGATCGAGAAGAAATACAAGCCCGCACCTGGGGACCCTACGTACATTAGAGGCCAGTTACCTCTGGACTCCATCGTAGTTGCTAATGCTCGCAAACGGGCACACTCGCAGACAACTGGTGATGCTCCTCCCCCGGACAAAGAGTCCAAGGTGCTAGAGACCTCCGGCAAAAGGATTGCAGCCCAGGCGGCAAACATATGGCGCATTGCCAATACACAGGCGCTCCTAGCTCGCTACGATCGCTCACACTATGACACCTTAGAGACCCTACTCCAACATCTCCCAGACGAGTACAAAGAGGCAGCGGAGCTCCTCATCAGGGAGGGACAACTTTTCACAAACGCATCCATTAAGTGTGCACTGGATGCCGCCGACACTGCTGCAAGAGCAATAAACACCAGCTTTCTGCTAAGACGACACGCCTGGTTACGAATCTCCGGGTTCAAACCTGAGGTTCAAAATAACATCCTCAATCAGCCTGTCAACCCAGACTACTTATTCGGACCAGAGGTTGACACCACCCTAGAAAAAATAAAAAAAGACAGACACTGCAAAGTCAATGGGGGCTCTGCAGACGCAGACATTTCGTAGTGGCTCCTTTCGTCGCCCCGGAAATAGAGGAGCAGGTAGAGGACAGGGGTCACAGCAAACCTACAATAAAGGGGGCACACAAAGTACCTATGATAAAAACACCCGAGGTGGATATCGTGGCTCCAGCACAAAGGGCAGAGGACGCGGTTACGGCAATACCAGGTCCTCCCCCAAAAACAAACAGTGACGCCCTCTCCCTTCCCTCCGACCACATAACACCTGTCGGGGGAAGACTCCAACGATTCCTGTCCACGTGGACTACCATCACCACGGACAGGTAGGTCAAAGATGTTATCCAACACGGTTACTGCCTCGAACTAACCTCCACTCCACCCACAATACCGCCAAAGCACCGTCCTATGTCCTCAGAGCACTTAGCGTTATTACAGCAGGAAGTGCTAAGTATGCTGCAAAAAGGCACAATAGAGGTCGTGCCCGTCCACCAGCAGGGGACAGGGGTGTACTCTCTGTACTTCTGAATACCAAAAAAGGACGGGTCACTCAGACCTATACTAGACCTGAGACCCCTCAACCACTACATTCTCTCAGAGCATTTCCACATGCTCACCCTACAACAGGTTCTCCCGCTGCTCAGGCAGGGAGACTTCCTAGCCACGCTAGACCTCAAAGATGCATACTTCCACATACCCATACACCCGTCACACTGAAAATATCTCAGGTTCACTATTCAGGGGCAGCACTACCAATTCAAAGTCCTTCCCTTCGGCGTGACAACAGCACAAGTGCCTAGCTACTGTAGCGGAACATCTGCGGAGGCAGCACATACACGTCTACCCTTACCTGGACGACTGGCTCATTCAAGCAAAGTCGGCCCAACAATGTGCCAGCCACATGTCCCGCACCATTCACCTCCTTCACAGTTTGGGGTTCTCACTAAATTACTCAAAGTCCCATCTCCAGCCCGCACACGTACAACAGTACCTAAGTGCGACCATAGACACTCTGGCGGCCACAGCTCAGCCGAATTTAGTGAGACTCAACAGCATGCAAATGCTGATTTCCAAGTTCAAACCACAACACTCCCTTCCCGCGCGAGTGTTCATGCAGTTGATAGGCATGATGGCCTCCTGCATTTTCATAGTCCCACACGCGAGACTACATATGCGCCCGCTTCAGGAGTGCTTAGCACGTCAGTGGAATCAGGCTCAAGGACAGTTGAAAGACCTAGTGTTGGTGAGCGGTCGGGCATACAACTCTCTGCATTGGTGGAATCCACAAAACCTTTGCAAGGGCCGACCGTTCCAAGAGCCTGTTCCACAAATAATACTGACAGCGGACGCGTCTCTCCAGGGATGGGGAGCTCATGTACTCAACTACACAGTGCAGGGACTATGGACAACACAACAAAGGAAGATGCACATCAACATTCTGGAATTGATGGCGATCTTCCTCGCAATGAAAGCGTTCAAAGTACACTTGTGCAACAAAGTCGTGTTGATCCGGACGGACAACATGACTGCCATGTACTACATACTGAAGCAGGGAGGAACACACTCTCCACAGTTGTCATCTGGCTCAGGGCATGTGGAAGTGGGCCATTAAGAGGAACATGTTCCTCATGGCAGAACACCTCCCCGGCAAGGACAACCAGATGGCGGATCTGCTCAGCAGACACAGCCACCAGATGCACGAGTGGGAGTTACACCCATCAGTACTCCAACCGTACTTCCACCAGTGGGGTCATCCAGAGATAGACCTATTCGCCACAAGCGAAAACGCAAAATGCCAAAGCTTTGCCGCCAGGTTCCCACATCCGCAGTCGCAGGGCAATGCGATATGGATGAACTGGTCCGGCAGATTTGCGTACGCTTTTCCCCCAGCACCACTAATACCGCTGGTGGCACGCAAACTCAGACAACACTGACACTCATCCTGGTTGCTCCAAAGTGGGCACGCCAGCCGTGGTACACCACTTTTCTCGAACTTTCCGTGGTGCCGCATCAACGGCTGCGGGTCAAACCCAAACATTTGACGCAGAACCATGGAGGGGTTCAGCACCCAGATCCGCAACAGCTGAACCTGGCAATCTGGCTCCTGAAGTCCTAGAGTTTGGCTACCTCAACCTGCCACCTGACTGTATGGACATCATTAAGGAGGCCAGGAGACCCACTACCAGAGCTTGCTATGCAGCCAAATGGAAGAGGTTCGTCATTTATTGCAATAATAATGACATCACCCCGCTAGACGCATCCATCCAAAACATTATTTGTTACCTATTACACCTCTACCGATGCAATCTGGCGTACACCTCTATACGTGTCCATTTGACCGCAATATCAGCCTATCTACAGACCAGGCAGCACCTCTCTATTCAGAGTGCCTGCCATCAAAGCATTCTTGGAAGGACTCAAACGAGTCATTCCTCCTAGCCACCCACCAGCCCCAATGTGGAACCTCAAGTTGGTCCTCACACGCCTGATGGGTCCACCCTTTGAACCTCTACACTCATGCGAGATTCAATTCCTTACCTGGAAAGTAGCTTTCCTAGTAGCGATAACTTCTTTACGAAGAGTTAGTGAACTCCAGGCACTGACCGTCCAAGAGCCATTTATACAAGTTCACGCCAACAGGGTCGTACTACGTACCAACCCCAAGTTCATGCCCAAGGTGGTATCGCAGTTCCACATGAATCAGACTATTGAACTGCTGGTTTTCTTTCAAAACCCACAGACTGTCGCTGAAAGGGCACTCCATACCCTAGATGTAAAGAGGGCCCTCATGTATTGTATCGACAGGACCAAACCCTTTAGGAAAACACAACAACTTTTCGTTGCCTTTGCCCCACACCACAAAGGTAACGCTATCTCCAAAGCAGGTATAGCCAGATGGATCGTTAAATGTATTCAAATTTGCTATCAAAAGGCTAAACGCACTTTAACAATTCCCCCACGAGCCCACTCAACACGTAAGTTAGGGGCCTCCATGGCTTTCCTAGGAAACATTCCTTTGCATGATATATGTAGAGCAGCCACCTGGTCCACTACACATACATTTACCAAACACTATTGTGTAGATGTACAATCAAAACAGCAGGCAGCTGTAGGACAGGCTGTTCTCAAAACTCTTTTTCAGACCGCTGCAGCTGGCACTGGTAGCCGCCGCTAATAGAGGGCACTTCTATGTATTCTATGCACAGATATAAATTCAGCAGCCCACATGCCTCGAACTGAATATGCTACTTACCAGTGTGCATCTGTTCTTGGCATGTAGGGCTGCTGACATTCATATCGCCCTCCCTCCTCCCCGGCGCCTGTAGCAGCTGCAGCTCTCAGAATTACTGTAAAGCATGGTCATCACTTTCTGGATCTACTCCATCACTGCCACAATGGCGAAAAACAATCTGAGGATGGAGAGGATGCCCATGCGCACTGTAGTCCAGGGGAGGAGTCACCTATCCCAGGATACTTCGAAGACTCTTCCAGGACAACAACGTGCAAACATCCGGACCCAACACTAGGCGGCGATCTATGCACAGATATGAATGTCAGCAGCCCTACATGCCAAGAACAGATGCACACTGGTAAGTAGCATATTCACTCCCTGTCCTTAATAACCCAGAACCATGGAGAGATCAGACACCCAGATCCAGGTCAACTGAATCTTGCGATCTGGCTCCTGAAGTCCTAGAGTTCGGTTAACTTAACCTGCCACCAGACTGCATGAACATAAAAGAAGCCAGAAGACCTACCACTAGAGCTTGCTATGCTGCAAAATGGAAAGGATTTGCCATTTACTGTACTAACAATGATATACACCCACTGGATGCTTCCTTCCAGAACATCATTTGCTACTTACTGCACCTGCAAAGATCTAATTTAGCATATTCATCCATACGTCTCCACCTAGCAGCATTAGCAGCCTACTTACAAAATCAACAGCACTTGTCACTCTTTAGAGTCCCTGCGATCAAAGCGACCATGGAAGGACTTAAAAGAATTATTCCTCCCAGATTACCACCCCCTCCAGTGTGGAATCTAAACCTTGTTCTTGCTAGGCTCATGGGACCCCCATTTGAACCTCTCCATAAATGTGAACTACAGTTCCTCACATGGAAAGTAGCTTTCCTTATCGCTATCACATCCCTCAGTAGGGTGAGTGAAATCCAGGCTTTAACCATACAAGAACCATTCTTGCATTTACACCGTAACAAAGTGGTTCTTAGGACAAATCCGAAATTCCTTCCAAAAGTCATATCTCCGTTTCATCGTAACCAATCAGTAGAGTTACCATTGTTCTTCCCAAACCCACACTCGGTAGCTGAAAGAGCTCTTCATACCTTAGATGTTAAGAGCCCTTCTTTACTACATTGACAGAACCAAATCATTCCGCAAAACGATTGTTTGTAGCTTTCTCTCCACCACATAAGGACAACCCCATTTCCAAATCTGGGATTGCTAGGTGGATAGTTAAATGTATCCAAATATGCTACCACAAAGCTAAACGCACACTAACAGTCCCGCCCCCTAGAGCGCATTCCACACGCTAAATAGGGGGTTCCATGGCATTCTTAGGAAACATTCCCTTAGACATTTGTAAGGCAGCCACATAGTCTACAACACAAACCTTCACTAAACGCTATTGTGTTGATGTGCAGGCAAAGCAACAAGCTTCTTTGGGCAAAGCTGTCCTTAAAACTGTATTTCAAACTGCTGCAACCGATACAGGTTACCACCGCTAGGGGAGATACTGCTATATAGTCTATCCTAGTGTGTGATCTGCAGCTCATATGCATCGAACGGAATATGCTACTTACCAGTATGCATCTGTTCTTGGCATGTAGAGCTGCAGATCCACACGCGCCCACCCATCTCCCCGGGACCTGTATCTGTTCCAGCATGGTCTTCCTTGGACATCACACATGGACATCTCTCTCTCTCCTACAAACTCCAACATTTCCCATCATGGCAAAGTTAGATGGAGTTGATGCCCATGCGCACTGTCGTCCAAGGTAGGAGTCGCCCATTTCGTTACCACAAAGACTTCTTCCAAAGACGACAACAACCTGCAAGCATCCGAGCCCAACACCAGATGGCGAACTTCTATCCTAGTGTGTCGATCTGCAGCTCTACATGCCAAGAACAGATGGATACTGGTAAGTAGCATATTCCTTTCCACACGTGGAGAAAAATAACACGCATAGCAACAGCACCATAAAAGCTATTGTCTTACATTTTAGTGTATCATGAAGAGAAAGTGGTGCAAAATGTTATTGGAAATGGTTACATTGCTTATATTTACAGTAGTTATAAGTTGTAATCACAAATCTAAATTATTTTAGTAAAATTAAGTTTAGAAATTTTCATGCATGTATGTTTGAGGAACATTTGTGGTAGTAGGCCATATTTAGCCTTGGGCACGGACGATTTTTGTTTCTTTATTGAAATGCTTAATTTATTTCATTAAATTTAACTCGTAATGTTGAGTTTATTTCATGCAAAACTACCAATTGCCTTTAAATGCATTTATTCAAAACACTTACAAAATGTCTTTTAAAAACTGTAACTTTACACTGTAATGTCTTTATTCGTTGTTTACATTTTATGTTGATATATTTGCTGCGAACATTATCCTTTACTGAGACATAGAATTGTTTTTTACCCTTTAGAAATAAGGAATTATCTACCATCAAAACCACAAATGTGTCTCCGAACGAAAGAATTAGTAAAATAATGTATAAAAAGGAAAAACAGTCCTGCCGTTCATCTTGTTTTTTATCCAAAACAATAAACCAATATTTCTAAACTTTCAAGACTTGTGGCTTTTAATACAAGTGTGTAAGTTTGCTGATCTGTGCCTTTCTCAGCCAGCCCAGGACTTCTGTGCCCGGGCTTTAGTCTATTTATAACCCTGCACATGGACTCCTAAATCTTAGAGACACCATGTTTGAACCTAAATCTGTCCCAGCATGCCCCACATCAAATGGGTATTTTTGTTGAAATTCTGTTTATTAAAGTCAAGCACATTATACTTATACATTGCTGCAGTGATTAACAAGTAAGGATCAGTACAGAGTAGGGTGGAAAAGATACCAGGGAAGCAGGGTTTTACCCAGCCAATAAAAAAGAAGACATCAAATACCCTCCACATCACAAACCTGGTGAGGCAACGTAGGTTTTAGGACAGAATCCTCCCGGGATGCAAGCAACAAGGCCAAAGGGCCAGAGTCTATTGAGGGCCCATGAAAAGGGTCGATAGAAGGCTGCTTGTAAAAAATCTGAACATCCAGTAAAAGGAAAGTCAATATAGCTATTTGACTGGGCATGAATTATAAATCAAGCGACTAAAACTTTGATGTCCCAAGCGTTACGCCCACCCAATGAGTAACTATATCACTTTGCAGCAATTAAACACAAGCTATGTTTTACAGAAGAAAAGAAGAAACCCAAACTAAACCATCCCCAAGGGGGGAGACAGAGAATGTAGAGCATTCCCCATTAGGTGGAAGTAGGGCGGCTCGGGGAGTCCGACGCCCGACCCAGAGAGATAGGCACCAGGGAATCCTCAGAGTTGCAAGGTGTGTAACCTGGGGGGCATTAGGCGGGAGTGCTCAGTTTTAGTGAAATGTTGAATACGTGGTTGCCAGACACGGTCAAACCTCGTGTTGGTGTGGTTAAGACTCGCTGTGAGAAGTTCGAGGGCCAAGATTTCCCACAGTCTCAGAAACCAGGTCACTATGGAAGGGGGGTGAGGCTTCTTCCAGATGGCTGCAATGGACTGCCTTGCTGCTCCTTGTAAATGGAGGATCAGGTGCCACTCTGCTATGGTCATAGCTTTAAGCGCCTGGTTTAATGCTCAGAAGCGCTAAGGACGGGTCCGAAGGGATCGGGAACCCCACCACGTCTTTAATATGGCTGAGGACTTCCTTCCAAATCAGTGTGAGGCCCGAGCAGGACCACCAGATGTGCAGGAAGTCCCCCTCGGCATTCTGGCATCTCCAGCAAAGCGAAGGAGATTTTGGCAACATCCGATGTAAGCGAGTACGGGTATAGCACCATCGTGTCCTCAACTTGTAGGCTGATTCGCGTTGGGGAGTACTATGATACACCTTGGAGATGTCCCTCCACAGCGAGTCCATGCCTCTGGAGTGACCTCGGCGGCCAAGTCAGACGCCCATCGCGTCTGATAACCGTGAGGGGGAAGCTGCTGAGAGTGCTGCAGAACAGAATAAGTTCAAGAGATCAGGCCCTGTGAACCATCGAATCTGCGGACCAAGGACTCGAAGGGGGTAAGCTGGCGGGTTGCCTCCCGGACATAGTACGGCGAGCTAAACCAATGGCGCGGCTGATATTACTGCAAGCGCGTGGTGTCCGAAAGGCCTGTTTACACTGCTCAAAGGTGCAGAGGGTCGAGCCCTGAAAGGAATCTTGGATGACGCGGCGCCTCCGCACTGTCCAAGCGGTGAAGGCAGTAGGCGATAAGGCAGAAGGAAACAGTTACGCGTTAGGGGCGTATTTGGAGAGGGGAACGTCGTCAGGCCCTGGGAGACTGCCACCCTCTCCCAGATTTCCAACACCGTTCTCGTTGGAGTGGCTATGTAGGCGCTTCGGGGGCATGCCTTACGCGGAATCCAGGCAAGGTCCCATAAGGGCCATCAGGCCACCGCCCGATCCATATGGAACCAGTGTTTATCACTCTCGGGGACAATCCATTCAGAGAGAAACCGAAGGTGGCAGGCCCAGTAGTATTCCAGCAGGTTAGGGCAAGCAACTCTTAAGCTTGGCGATGTGGGATCGAGCAGTCTGGGCTCGGAAGCGCCGGGCGAGGCATGCCCGATCATATCCCCACCTGTATAAAACATTTGTTTAAGAGTTAGTAGAAGTCGCTCTGCCTTGTTAGTGTGCTGACGACGTATCTGGCCACGGAGGTCTGCCAGACATCTCTTATTGCTAAGGGATGGGTGGGCATGATCCCTTCGCTCCAGGTCCTTAATGTCCCTGGAAAGGTTGGATTCGACCAAGTGGGCCTCCCTGGAACGGGTTATGGATACAGAGGTGATAACTCCTCGAACGGTGGCTTTGAAAGCTTCACACCGGATGTCTGCAGGGGTGTCAGAGCAAGTTGGTGAGGCAGATGTGCACGCCGGGCGTCCAGCGGCTGTAGCGTAAGCGAGACATGAGCGTGGTCTGAGATCGATATATCGGAGATTTCAGCCCCGCGTAGCTGACGGATCAGGGAGAGCGATAAGAAAAAATAATCGATACCGGAATAAGAGCGATGTACGGGAGGGGAATCCGGGTGTAGGTGTCTCCAAGCGTCCACAAAGCCCGAATCAGTAAGGATGTCTCGCAGCGAGGCTGACATCGCCCCGCTCGCATGGTGGGCCTGTGCAGTGCGGCCCCTCTCAAGGTCCCAAACCAGGTTTAAAGTCGCCACCAAGGACAATAGGGGTGGTAAGGGAGCGGAGAAGGGCTCAAAGTGCAAACTAAGAAATGTGTCTTGTTTTTCGTTGGGAGCATATGCATTAATGAAAGCGTAAGAACCATGTCCTCGATCCATATGGACCATGAGAAACCTCTCCTCTGCATCAGCTGTACATTTGAGCGACGCATCTCGCCAGCCTGTCTTAAAAAAAAAATGGCCACACCGCAAGTCTTGGAAGGCGAGCACGCCCATTGTTCGATAGAGTATCTGCGATGGGACATGAGGTGGGTGTCGGAATAGAGCAGGTGGGTTTCCTGAAGGAAGACTACATCTGGGTCATGGTGAAGCAAATAACGCCAATTCTGGCGGCGCTTATTAGGGGAGTTCAGCCCGAGCACACCCGGAGGGTTGTAGAGACGCCGCCTCCAAATGAGGCTCCGACTGAAGGGAAGACGAGAAAGAGGTGAAAAAAAAAGAGAAAAGAAGGAAGTGGAAGAGAAAAACAATCAACTGGCCAACCGGACCAAGGGAGTATAGTCAATTGGATGTAGTCCAGGATCCCGATGGGGGTGAGGGGGGGGGGGGGGGGGTGAGGGGGCAGCAGGCACACAAGGGGGCGAGAGTCACTGCCATCCGCTGTGAGAAAGTGCCATCTTTCTTGCATGGTATGATCCCACGTTTTGCTGAATTGCTGATGTACTTTGACAGAATGTGCCCTGGACTCCTGCCAATCAGGTACCCAGGGCCAATGTTCCTTCCCTAAAACTGTTTTGAAGCCTAAACCCAATTGACATCTCTGGCCACATGTCAGCCCCTGGTAAATGGTACACTCGGTACCCAGGCCCTTGTGACCAGAGAATGCCCCTAAGGGCTGCAGCACTTATTGTGCCACATTAGAGGCCCTGTACCCTGACACACACACACACTGCCCTTACAGGCTGAGTCTGAGTGCAGAACAAAACCTAGTCGACATGGCACACATCCCTGTGTGCCCTGCCCACAACACACACTGCCCTGGCATACATCAGCCACCCCTCTAGCTGGGTGCCCTATGCCAGTGGTGTGGGTAAAGGTGCATAAGCCCTGTGCCCCTACAGTACCCAGGTCCATTCCTGGGCACTGTAAGTGCAGTGCTGCCATCTAAGAGTATTTGGTGCTGGGAGATAGTCAACACGAACTCCACAGCACCATGATGACTACACTGAAGACTGAGAAGTTTGGTATCAAACTTCTCAGCACATTAAACCCGCACTGATGCCAGTGTGGGATTTAATGTACAATGCACGACAGAGGGCATCTTAGAGATGCCCCCTGAACCTTACCTACAATCCCTGTATTGTCTGAGGGGCTGCCTAGGCTGCCACACAGCAGACATGTTTCTGGACCCCTGGTTAGAAAGCCATCCGCTCTCCTGGGCCTGCAACAATTCACATCCTGGGCGAGGTGCTAGGTCTCCACCAGGATGGGCAGGGGAAGCTTCAAAGGCATGCCGCCTTTGTGAGCTTCTCCAAGCCACTTGCTGCACTCAGCAACTGGCCCCTACCGGTTCTGACCCCTACTCTGGCGGGAAGACTGGCAGGAAACCCCAAGGAAGGAAAGGGGGTGTGCCAGCCTCTGCCAACCCCACCCCTCCCCTCAGGTGGGGGAGGCGAGGTGAAGCACATCTCCGGGCTCTCGTCATCTTGAAGATGGGTAGCCCTGCCCAATCAGGACTAGGCTACTGCCCCCCTCCCACACGAGAGTGGCAGGATAGGGAGTGTACCCACCCCAGGGAGGGGACCCATTGGTCCCTGCCCTTTACCTACCTGTAACGCCCATAAGATTAGTATTTAGGGGCACCCTGAACCTTCCTTCCTCAGATCCAGATTCCGAAAGAAGATCAAGGAACAAGACGACCTGCCTTGCAGCTGCTAGCAAGAGGAAGACACCAACTGATTTGGCCCCAGCCCTACCGGCCTGTCGACCCTCGAACCTGCTCCTGCTAAACCCTGGCATCTCCAGTGGTCCGCAACCTCAAAATCCCCGGAGGACCTGACTGCCTTGTGACAAGAACTACCTGCGACTCCCGCGAGCAGTGGTACTGCTCAAAGCAAGTAACTGACCCCTGGCATCAGCCAGGAACCGCGAACTCTGCGCACACTGCACCTGCCAAGCCTGGCCTGTGCTGGAGTGAACAAAGATCACGAGGACGTCCCCCCGGCGACTGTGACTCCGAATCCAGCACCCAAGGACCTACCTCGACGCTCCTGATGATGCCTGCAGCCTCCGAACCAGGGACCTCTCCAACCGCGACCAGCAGAGGGTAAGATTTCCCGACACTAAAAGGCACCCTGGTGCGCTGCGGCCCCCTATGCCCAACTCCTGGGTGCCTACCTATCCTCCAACTACCCAACTTACCTCTCGAAGTGGTGGTCGCACCTGAAGAATCTCCGTCCCCGTGCTTGCAGCCTTTGTTCGTTCTTTAGCTTCTCCATTGAAATCCATTGACCGCCCGACGGCTCAAAAGCACCCTGCACCCAGCCGCCCGCGTGCCCCTGGCAGTGCAACCTCTACCCTAATCTACTTCCCCATTTGCCCTGAGCAAGTGACCAGGAGACCAGCTCTCACAACCGCGTGGCCTGCTAGCCAGCAGCCACCAACCAAAGGCCCCCTGCCTAACATAGGATAACATTTGGCCTAACTCGCTCTGCACCCGGCTGCCCCTGTGCCGCTGAGGGTGTAACAACTGTACTTACCTGACCCTGGGAGACCCCTGAGTCGGGCGCTCAATGGATTTCAATTGAGAAGCTGAGTGACGAACAAAGGCTGCAAGCTCGGGGACGAAGATTCTTCAGGTGCGATCACTACTTCAGGAGGTAAGTTGGGTAGTTGGAGGATAGGTAGGCACCCAAGAGTTGGGCACAGGGGGCCGCAGGGCGCCGGGTGCAGGGGTGCCTTTTGGCGTCGGGAAATCTTACCCTCTGCTGGTCGTGGTTGGAGGGGTCCCTGGTTCTGTGGCTGCAGGCGTCATCCGGAGCGTCGAGGTGGGTCCTTGGGTGCTGGATTTGGGGTCACAGTCGCCGGTAGGATGTCCTCATGGTCTTTGTCAACTCCGGCACAGGCCAGGCTTGGCGGGTGCAGTGTGTGCAGGAGTCGTGGTCCCTGGCTGATGCCATGGGCTTGTTACTTGCTTTGAGCAGTACCACTGCTCGTGGGAGTCCCAGTTTGTCACAAGGCAGTCAGGTCCTCCAGGGTTTTTGAGGTTGCTGACCACTGGAGATGCCGGGGTTTAGCAGGAGCAGGTTCGAGGGTCGACAGGCTGGTAGGGCTGGGGCCAAATCAGTTGGTGTCTTCCTCTTGTTAGCAGCTGCACGGCTTGTTTCGGAATCTGGATCTGAGGAATGAAGGTTCAGGGTGCCCCTAAATACTAAATTTAGGGGCGTTACTGGTAGGTAAAGGACAGGGGCCAATGGGTCCCTTCCCTGGGGTGGGTACACCCCCTATCCTGCCACACTCCTGTGGGAGGGGGGCAGTGGCCTAGTCCTGATTGGGCAGGGCTCCCCATCTTCAAGATGGCGAGAGCCCGGGAATGTGGTTCACCTCGCCTCCCCCACCTGAGGGGTGGGGTTGGCAGAGGCTGGCACACCCCCTTTCCTTCCTTTGGGTTTCCTGCCAGTCTTCCCGCCAGGGTGGGGGTCAGAACCGGTAGGGGCCAGTTGCTGAGTACAGCATGTGGCCTGGAGAAGCTCACAAAGGCGGCATGCCTTTGAAGCTTCCCCTGCCCATCCTGGGGGAGGAGACCTAGCACCTCGCCCAGGATGTTCATTGTTGCCATCCCAGGAGAGCGGATGGCTCTACCCAGGGGTCCAGCAACATGTCTGCTGTGTGGCAGCCTAGGCAGCCCCTCAGACAAGACGTGGATTGTAGTTTAGGTTCAGGGGGCAACTCTTAAGTTGCCCTCTGTCGTGCATTGTACACTAAACCCCACACTGGCATCAGTGCGGGTTTAATCTGCTGAGTAGTTTGATACCAATCTTCTCAGTCTTCAGTGCAGCCATCATGGTGCTGTGGAGTTCGTGCTGACTATCTCCCAGCACCATACACCCTTAATGGTAGCACTGCACTTATAGTGCCCAGGAAAGGACCTGGGTACTGTAGGGGCACAGGGCTCGTGCACCTGTACCCACACCACTGGCATAGGGCACCCAGCTAGAGGGGTGACTGAGGTATGCCAAGGCAGTGTGTGTTGTGGGCATGGCACACAGGGATGTGTGCCATGTCCACTCTGTTTAGTTCTGCAACAAGTGTGTTTGTCAGGGTGCAGGGCCTCGAAGGGTGGCACAATAAGTGCTGCAGCCCTTAGGGACCTTCTCTGGTCACAAGGCCCTGGGTACCTAGTGTACCATTTGCCAGGGACTGACGTGGCCCGAGATGCCAATTGGGTTTAGGCTTCTACACAGTTTTAGGGAAAGAACATAGGCCCTGGGTACCTGGTTGGCAGGAGACCAGGGCACACTCAAAGTACATCAGCAATTCAGAAAAAAGTGGGGGCATACCATGCAAGAAAGATGGCACTTTCTCACAGCCATTCAGTAGCGCAGACACCTATGCCGGATGAAAGGCGAAGGCACCAGGGGGCCACAGGCCCAGGCGTGGTGAGTGGAGGTAGAGGCAGGAGTCAAAGGGCCACAACGCTCGTTCAGCCGCCCAGCGAGAGTACCGGGCTCACCCCCTGCGGCCGTCAATGAGCTGCCGCGGGCCGCTAGATTAGAGCCGTCCTCGTCTGCGCAGGGAAAGCTCTGCAGCGTCTGCCCCTAGCAAGCAGAAGGGCGAGAGAGTGGGTGGCCAGTCAGCTAGGTGGAGGAGGGGTGCTCCTGCGAGGCTTCAAAGTGTAGATGACTCCCCGGAGGTCATTAATGGTCTCAGGAGCCGGGTGCCAGCTCCATTGTAAGTCTCATCCAACGCCAGCAGCTCCCCGACCCACTCAGGCAACAGTCCAGGCAGTATGTGGTCAGGGGGGGCAAGCAGGCAAAGACAAGCTAGGCAGGCACAGGAATCCAAGCAAGGAGCGCCGCGCAGGAGAGGGCCCAGCCAGAGTGAAGGGCGCAGTAACTCACAGGGAGATCTCTGCCTCCGAGCGATCAGCCGGGTCCCCGTTGATCTAGGCAGCGCTGCCACACCACCACAGCGGGGCAGATTGTCTGGGACCAAAAACAGGCCCGGTGGTCAGGATTTCAGCTGATTACGGGATGCCCCGGAGCAGAGACTTGGCAAGGCACGTCTCACCCCATGCGCGTCCTAGCCACGCCCCCCCCCCCCCATGGGTATTTTTAAAGCGGCGGAATTGCAGTAACTGCCATGGTGTGGGTGGATGGCGTGCCGTACTCTGTGTCAACACTTGTTTCCAGCTGTACACCCCTTATTAATCACCCCTTATGCTAATCTTAGTTGTCCCTGTTTGCTAGATAGTAAACTGAAAAGGCAGCAAGACCAGACCTTGTTCAATGCCAGTTATTGGGTGGTGCTCAGCAGCTTGTTAAAGCTCTCTTGCTGGTGTATTCCATGTGCCCAGGAACTGCAAATTAAATGTTACTAGCAGACTCGCTTCTTCCACCCAGAGACGTAGCCTTTCAAACCTGTCTGTCAGCGTGTGCAGTTTACTTCTACTTTGACTTGGCATTTAAAACTACTTGCCAAGGCTTAAATTCCCGTTTTACTACATGTCACCCCTAAGGTAGGTGCTAGGTAGCTAATAAGGCAGGGTGCTGCATAAATAAAAAGTGGGGAATGTACATATTTTAAGTTTTACATGTCCTGGTGGTGTGAAACAGACATTCATTTTTTCACTGAGAGCCCTTTTCTCTTTCTATTCAGTGCCTTTCTACTTGTAAAGTTAGTTTTAACATTACTATTTTATAAACGTCACTTTTAGAACATAGGCATTTTTCTGCTCTTACAGTTCTGTGTGCATTCAGCCTGTCTTCAATACACATCTAGTCTTTGTTACAGCTACACTGTGTGCCTTCTCTCTCCCTGTCCTTACAAGGGCACAAACTACTTATCATATTTTATACAATTCATATTCTTACCTTTATCTGCAGGGCTATCTGCTGATGAATTTTAAACTTTTCTCTCCTGGCTGATTTTCAAATAACTTTTTAGTGGTCTTACCATAGTTTTCCGCAGAGATCCCCTCTAGTGAAATTAGCTTTTTACTCACAAGGTGCACTTGCACCCTGAAAGATAAACACAACAAAAGTCTCCTGCCAGGAAAAATAAGTTGGACAGTGGATTGTGGGAGGTAGAAAGATCAACAACCGTTGACACTTTTATGTGTTACTCAGTCATACACATGTAACAAAACATATCTGCACATCACCAATATTAGTCCAATCAAAATAGTCATTGATCAGTATTTCAAAATAATTTTCCTATGCCCCAGTGCAACCTGCCAATCAGACACTCCACTCACTATACCCTCGGAGGGTTTTATTTCTGGGGGAATTTGTTTTCCTTCTGGCACAGGCTCTTCTGTGTGGATTATAATCCTCCGTAAAGATAAACCACTGTTAGTGTAATATTACTGACTCAAAGTAACTTAGTTACTTCTCAGTCCTCTGTTTCACTGCCAGCTTATGTTTAGGTACACCTGAACCCCCCATTTCACTACTAGCTATATTCTAAACATTGAAAAGGCCATGGCGGCAAGGTATTCAGCTCACCGGTGACATTTACGCAATCCCACTTCTGACGCCATTTGTTAGGGAAATGAATACTTTTTCACCCTCCCAGGAGCAATGAAAGAAACCCACAATACTGCAGTTTGCTCAGGAACAAATGAAATGTATTAGTCTGTATTCTTGCATACTTGCTGGCCAGCAAGGAAGAAGTCAGTTTACACACAGGTGCTTTCAGCCTGCTTCTTCCCTGAGTGATTGGTTTCTGGGTCATATATACACGTAGTAATGCCTCCCTAGCGGATCTAAAAGGGACATGGTGCCAAATATGGTCAACAGTGAGATGCAAGCTTGCCACTGTGCAAATTATAATAAAGACATAATGTGCAACCTGATGAGCAAGCTAACATGGCATTCAGAAAATAAAGTGACCTTTAAATTGGTTCTGAACTGCTGTTAAATCTTGTCCAGGCAAGGTCTGATGTGATTTAAGTGCATACATATGATGAGATATGTATATGTGTATATGTATATATGTATATATATATATATATATATATATATAGATATATTCCTCAACAGTAATGACCCTGGAACACCTTTTTGCATAGTTTCTTCAATGGAGACTGCACTCATGAATGCCTGTCCATAAGTTCAGATCCATATTTGTGGAATGGAAGCATTAGAAGCTTCTTTTATTTATTTAAAGAATGCTCAAAATAACCCCCAATCATTGTTCTTGACCTGCATTGCAGTTTTCAAATGCAGAAAAATTACCTTTTAATCAGAACATGTACGTAGGAATGCAGCCTACAAAGGAACCTCTCCCTTTAAGAACCTGTTGACACCCCTTCCCAGCTTGAATTGAATTGTTCTAGCAGCTGCCTCTGTCCTGGTTCTTTTTCCCGCCTCCTATAACTAGGATCTCAGCACACCTGATGAGGCTTTATACATCAAAAATAATTTTACTGGTAGGAAAACAATTTTGACTGCTTCACACAACGCCTTCAACCATCCACTATCAATCCATTTTTTTCTTAATCATGGAGTTTTTCTGTCAGAAATGCCTGCTTTTATCGAAGTGGCCTTCGTGTGGGAGATGAAAGGCTATAATTGATGTCCACAAAGTATATGTGGCATGCCTCCAAGCCTCTCATTCAATTTCTGAATGCGACCACTACAAAAATGCCTAGCCAACTTAAAAGCACAGTAGGGCGTTTGATTACCAGACATGCCAGAGGACACAAGGGCTGAAGGAGATTCGCCAGACGACCCTCTGTCTTTGTCTCCATCATTCACTGATAAAGACCACCATGGAGATGCGTCCTAAGGGAAAACAAGCTTTGGCATAGCCAATAGGTCTAACTTTTGGGACCTTATAAGTATTTAGCTATGCAGCACAATATCCTTGATGCAACAACCTCAACTGTTGCATAGCTAAACACTTAAAAGGTCCCAGAGGCGAGACCTATTGGCTACGCCAATGCTTGTTTATTTACTCTAGCAGCCTCCGAGTATTAAACTACAGAGTGGGATAAGCCCAGTGGACAGAGCTTCTCATTATAAAATCCCCCAAAAATAATCCACGGGGAAATGATGGTTCAGTGCCAAGAACAGACAAGGATGCTTGCTATACAAATCCTCAAATTCCCCTAAAAACTTCAGTTGCAACGCAGCGCTAAAAATACACTGAATTGTGTTGAGCAAAGCAGTCAAAACACCCTAGAATGCACTGCTCCTGGCCTCATTAAGGTGTCCCTGTTGATGACGGATGGGCTCGGGCTTCACTCGTAACCCTCTTGCTTGTTAAGGGGGGGGGGGGGGGGGCACAGCAGTGCTGGGAGACGGAGGCGAGCTATGGGGGTTTAGTAAGATTTCATAACCTCTGGCAGGCAGGGAGAGCTGAAGCAGTCAGTCACACGTCCGGCTCCGGCTGTCATCCAACTGTTCCTGCCCAGCCCTACTTGCCTCTGGGAGCCACCTGCCTGCCGTGAAATCTCCAGATTTCCATGCAGACTAGTAGCACTCTGGCACCAGCGCGATCTCTGGAGAGCGCCTCTGCGAGGAGCAGGGTGCCTGGAGAGCACAGCCCGTGTCCCAGAGCCAGGAGGGGAGTTTCCGCTCGGAGGTAGCAAGAGGAGGGAATGAGGCGATTAGAAAGCTTTTAAGGCCCCTCGACAGAACGGCGGAGCTGGATAACTTTCTTCATCTGCCGTCTGAGGAGGACCCAGGCGGGCGTTTACTCTGACTGCACCCCCTTGGTGTGTCTGGGTGAAAGGCCTCTGTCGAGCAGCATTAAATAAATCAATTCCACTGCCAGGCTTTCGCCAGTCTTCATGTCCCCCCGACCTCCTTTTTTTTTTCTTTTCTGAGTGAAATGTTTGAAGATAAGAAGTAAGGAAATAACTAACGTTACAAAGGATTACTCGAGGAGCAAGGACAACTGCAGGCAGTTTCCACACGCCCCCGCCTTATCTAAAGAATGTCAAAAAATAAACTATCAGCGTACTATAATTGGGCATTTTATAATCCGAGGCAAAAATGCACCCCGCGTTTGCAGCGTGGCAAATCTCCAGAAATTAACTAAATCGCGAGTTTATTTACAAAATAAAGATGGCACAGGAGTGCAAAAAAAAAAGAAACCGACCCACAAAGCGCTTCCCTTGCGGGAGCAAACGGGCACCATCTGTTTGCAAGTGAATTACAAACATGTTGCTAAAGCTCGCTCCCGCAAGGGAATTGCCAAACGTGCACGCGTTGTCATTGAAAGCAGTGCAAAATGTGCACGTTTTTGGCCCAAAAAGCGAATCTATTCCAAGAGGTCTCCTCCTATGCAGCGCATGCGAGACCTAAAAATCAAACTATAGAGAGAAACCGTGCTACCTAAGACAGACGTTAGTCGTCAACGACCTAAAGAGGGATCGACTTGACACAGCAGTGCATTCCAGATTGACGTTGAAAAGGCACCTTCACCTGTCAACTTTGAAAGGGACTACATCGCTGTTGACTCAAAGACAGTCCGTATCAAATAGGCACTGTATGCTGTTGACAACTTCTCTGTCAACGTGGCACAGATTACCGTTGAACACATCATGTTCATCTCAGTCTCCTAGTTCTGCTAAGTTCTGAAAGCACTTGTCCTTGCCTGCTCCTGAGTGAGCAGAGCGATGTACCAAGCTCACTAAATCAAAACGATACTGACTTGTAGTCTTACACCTCGGGCCAATTGTCATCAAGTGTCATGAGTCGATGTTGCTTATCATGAAGTACTGGCAAGTTGGGCAACAAAATTAAACATTCCTTTAGAAGACCCCACCACCATTGGGGTCTGTAATTGTGGAGACCCTTCGGCCTAGGGTAGCTCCAAAACCTTTAACTGTAGCACTAGGCCTGCTAGAGACGGGTGAATAAAATGTATGATTCCTGGCCAAAATAAAGGCTGAAAGACCATGCCTGTTAGAAAAAAAATATAGACCACAGCAAAGAACAAGAGTGTTTGAGGCATGAGAGCTGTAGATCACATGCTAAGCATAGATCGCCATCTAGTGTTGGGTCTGGATGTTTGCACTTTGTTTTTGTTCGAAGAAGTCTTTCCGTTCATGAGGTAGGTGACTCCTTTCGGTAATTGTGCGCCTGGGCATCAACTCCATCCTTAGATCTGTTTTTTCCGCCATCAGGTTCGGATGTGTATTTCTATGCTCCGGTTCAGCACCTGTTCCCGGACCCCTTCCATGCGCAGTCCATACCCTCGGCGGTATTATCGATCGCGGTTCCCCATTCATCACATATCGTCTCAACTTTAACATCTTTGATCAGAAAATTTGTGGAAGGCCGTCGGGCTTACCTGTGCCGACCGCTCTAGCAGTCGATGAAACGGACTCACTTCAAGTTATGTCCCGGGTGTCGTGCTAAATTTCCACGCACCGACTTGCACGAAGTGTGCAACCTCTGTCTATCCCCAGAACACAACGAGAGACTGCGACGCGTGCCGATCATTATGATCGAAAAAGACTCTTCGTGATAAACTGGCTCGACGTCACAAGATGCAGCAGCAAAGCGGCTCTGCACCGGACATTCTGACTTCGAACATCATGCCCAAGGAGCCGAAGAAGAACACTTCTTCTTGTCCAAAGCCAACTCAGACATCGAAGAACAGGAGCAAGTTACTGCGGGTCAGCGTACCGTGAGTAAAGACAAACCCTTGCGCCCCCCCCCCCAAACAACTGAAGACAAAGGCTCCAGACCCTCCTCTGCCTTAGGGCCAAGGTCGGCACCTCAAAGTTTCCAACGCCCTGCCCTCTGGCCCAGTTCCGAAACGTAAAGAAAAGCCTTCCGGTTTGGGCTCGAACCAACCCCATCTCGGTGCGAACCAGACACCCTCGATACCGAAACACAAGTTCAAGCAGACACCACGGGTGCCGAAACCTTCTACGCCGAAACAGGCAACCAAGGATAGAGTCTCCATCGAAAGAGCCTTGGTCCGAACTCTTTTTCGGATCCGAAGCAGAAGTTGGTGATTCACCCTGATACAGGGCATTTTCAGGCCACTCTACCAAAAAAGAGAAAATTAGACCTACCAGAGGACTACAACATTCCTCTAAAGAAGAGGTGTGGGTAGTAACCCTTCTCCTCCTTACAGCCCACCTACTTCTCCTATTAATCCCAATTTACTTATTTCACATGAAAATTCACCACCACCCCCAACTTCACCTAACCCACAAGATGATGGGGATGGAGACGGGGGATGACAATCAAGATCCCCCACAGGACACTGATCCTTGGCAGGACTATCACACTGATCCAGATCAGGATAATGATCCAGATTTATACCCCTCCAGGCTCTCCCGGCCAGTTGACAACATAGGATACATTGAGCGCCTTAATAGGGCTGCTCAATATCATGGGGTGGAGTTCTATTCAGAACCATTGGAGCAGGATTTCCTCTTTGAGACCCTTAGATCCTCTCAGTCACTCATACATTACCCATGCTCAAAGGCATGTTAAAACACACTGACATTTTCAAAGACCCTGTCTGGGCAAGAATTACTCCTAGGGTTGAAAAAAAAAATAAGCTTGCACCCACCGACCCTGCATGCATCAAAGGTCAATTACCTTTAGACTCTCTTGTAGTCTCTAATGCTCGCAAAAGAGCCAACTCCCAAACGTCAGGTGAAGCTCCTCCTCCAGATAAGGAGTCCAAGCTCATTGACGCCTCAGGCAAAAGAATAGCTTCACAAGCAGCTAACTATTGGCGTATTGCAAATACTCAAGCTTTGTTGGCTCGTTATGACTGGGCTCATTATGATGAGTTAGAGAAACTCGTGCAGGTCCTATCAGACGAACACAAGACTAAGGCTAACTACCTTATTCAAGAGGGTAAGCGCATCACAAAAACCTCTATCAGGTGCGCCCTAGATGCGACGGACACAGCAGCCCGTACAATTAACACCAGTGTACTCTTAAGAAGGCATGCTTCGTTGAGAATTTCAGGTTTCAAACCTGAGGTACAAACCTCCATCCTCAACCAACCCCTTTGATATAGAACATCTCTTTGGACCAGCAGTTGACACCTCGCTGGAAAAAATGAAAAACTATAGAGGTCGCAAAGTCCATGGGGGCTTTGCAGCCACCCACCAATAGAGGTTGCTTGCGCCGCTCCTTTTATAGGAGTGGCTCTCAAAATCTACCCACAGATACTACCTCCTCCTCTTACAAGATGTTATTTCAGAGGAGGTTTTAGAGGTAACAATGGTAAGGAAAGAAACTGAGGCAACTCCACACTCTTCCCCATTTAGCAACAAACCGTGACTTCCGTCCGTACCCCCAGATCATTCCACTCCTGTCGGGGGACGTTTCTCCCTGTCTGGAACTCCATCACTTCAGACAAATGGGTACTGGAAATTATCCAATATGGTTACTGCCTGGGACTTAAAGCCAATTCCCCAAATATCCTTCTAAGACCACATGCAATGTCACCGGAACACCTCACTCTTAACCCCTTCAGCGCTGCGCGGATTCCCCCGCGGTGCTGAAGGGTTCGAGCGCGGGCGGGGCCATGACGGAACGGTTCCGTCATGAGCACAGCTCAACCGATGCTCATGACGGAACCGTTCCGTCATGGGCATGGAAGGGGTTAAAGCAAGAGGTTCTCTCTTTTAGAAAAATAAGCAATAGAACCAGTCCCATTACAATACCAAGGGACCGGGGTATACTCCCTGTACTTCTTAATTCCCAAGAAGGATGGCTCTTTGAGACCTATATTTGACCTCTGACATCTAAATCTTTACATCCACTTTCACATGGTCACTCTTCAACAGGTTCTCCCGTTCCTTCAGCAAGGCGACTTTGTCAGCTCTGGATCTAAAGGATGCCTATTTCCATATTCCCATTCACCCCGCTCACCGCAAATGACCTCAGGTTTATGGTCGATGGCCAACATTATCAATTCAAACTCTCCCGTTCGTAGTAACTACAGCATCCAGGGTTTTCACAAAGTGTCTAGCAGTAGTTGCGCCTCATCTAGGAAGACAGCACATTAACGTCTTCCCCTACTTAGACGACTGGCTAATAAAAGCCAGCTTGCAACAGAGCTGCCTACGCCACACTCTAAACAGTCCAACTGCTGCACGACCTCGGGTTCATTCTGTTCGAGGCATGTGGGCTGCTGAATTCATATCTGTGCATAGATCGCCGCCTAGTGTTGGGTCCGGATGTTTGCACTTTGTTGTCCTGGAAGAGTCTTCGAAGTATCCTTGGATAGGTGACTCCTCCCCTGGACTACAGTGCGCATGGGCATCCTCTCCATCCTCAGATTGTTTTTTTCCGCCATTGGGTTCGGATGTGCTATCTTAGCTCAAGTTAGGAAAATATTTTGTCGAGGCCAAAAGGCCTTTAGTTTGCGTCGGTACTGTTTATCGATCGGGTTTCGATACAATCCTGTTAGTTTACTAACTTTCAGCACCGACTTTTTTCGCATTTACCTGTCCATCGACTACTTCGACGATGGAATCGAGGACGCCATTCAAAAGGTGTCCGGTATGCAATGCGAAGTACCCACACATCGACGTCCATCCGGTGTGCAACAAATGCCTTTCGCCGGACCACGACGAATCGACATGCATGGCCTGTGCCCGGTTCCGTTCCAAGAAGACTCTGGGGAATCGACGAGCGTCGAGACTCGAGGCGCAGCACGCGGCACCGGCCCCAACAGACATCTTCGACGAGGCCGAAGACGTCGAGGAATTAGAAGTCTTGCCCTCCAGTCCCGTTTCCGAACACGAACCCGGATCGGACGAGGTAGACGAGTCACTCTTCCACAGAGGTGAAGACGACACCGAGGTAGGAGACGACGAGGAGGCCTTAGGGGCCGAAGAGAGTAGCTCCAATGATGAACAAGGCCTACCTGTTCAAACCGAAGAAACACCAGTGCCACAGCCTATGGCTCCGGTCGAGGGATCGCCTTCGGGCCTTACCCGAGACCCATCCCGCAGTTCTTCGGGCCCGGCCTCGGACGTTCAGCGGCAGCCATTACTGCATAAACAAGCTGGTTTCCCTACCACAAAACCGAAACCGAAAGCTGCTCCGGTTCCACCGAAACCGAAACTGAAAGTGGCGCTGGTCGGATCGAGGCCTTCGACGCAAGCGCAACGCGTCGGCACCGACCGCACCAAGAGAGACTTCAGTGCCGAACTTGAAGCGGGCGACGTTGGAGTCGACAAACGGAAAAAGGCCATCGGCACCGACAAACCTGCTCGGCTACCGGCACCAACGACACCGAGGGCCGTACCGTCTGCTGCGTCTCGCATCGCTCCCTCGACGACACCTAAGCCTCACGTATCGAAGACTTCGACTGTGATCTCCGCACCTCGACTCGATGAACCGCCGGCGCCGAAAAAATCCACGGCCGCCTCTACGAACCTGGCCGGTGCCCAAGCCTCAAAGGCGCCCCAAGTACGACCTGGTGCGACGCAAGGCAGCGAAACCACGGCTGTCCTCCAGGACACGTCGGGTTCCGGTTCGATCAGAGCTCCAGCAGCCTCTTCGGTGCCGGCCAACATTACCTTCGGCTTGCCTCCGTCGACAATCCCAAAAATGTTCCAACTCAGGACACGGGTCACCCAACCTACGGTCACACCTGTTGAGACGTCTCCGGCACGTATCATCGACGCCGACACTGGCAGGATGATTCTCCACGACCGAAGGATAACTTCGGAGCCGCCATTGGACCCTTTCAGGATCCCACTAAAAAGGACGTTGCCTGTAGAATCGGAACCTCTCCTTTATGAACCCTTCCATTCATCCTACCAGGATCCACACCGGTTCTCCCCCACACGCTCCGATACGGATGCATTGGAGGACTACATGGATGACCAAGTCCCCTACCATGTAGACACAGACCCTGATGACCAGCAGGACCCTGATCAAACTTGGGGCGACCATGCAGACCCCAGTGCACCTCTCGATGCACAGGACCAACAACTCTATGGGGCAAAAACATCTCCTACGGAGGATACTGCGGCGTTCAACGCTCTTATTGAACGTGCTGCAAATAACCATGGGGTACAGCTTCACTCTGATACCATCGAAGATGACTTTCTAATGGACACCTTTGCATCCTCAGAAAGACATGTAAAGACTCTGCCAATGTTGAAGGGGGTCCTCAAACCAGCCAAGGACATTTTCAAGGAACCCACCAGGGCACGAGTGATAAACCCCAGGATTGATAAAAAATACAGATCAGCACCTGGGGATCCTACTTACATCAGAGGCCAATTACCACTCGACTCCATCGTCGTAGCGAATGCACGCAAGAGGGCACACTCGCAAACGACAGGTGACGCTCCTCCCCGGACAAAGAGTCCAAGGTGTTAGAGACCTCTGGCAAGCGAGTTGCCGCCCAAGCTGCCAACATATGGCGCATAGCCTACACTCAAGCGCTCCTTGCTCGCTATGATAGAGCGCACTATGACACACTGGAGCAAATATTCCAACATCTCCCTGACCAGTTCAAGGAAGGCGCAGAAATGCTCATCAGAGAAGGACAGCTACTCACGAACGCTTCCATCAAATGTGCACTAGATGCTGCAGACACGGCTGCCAGAGCCATAAACACAAGCGTCATGCTGCGACGACATGCCTGGCTACGGATCTCAGGATTCAAGCCTGAGGTACAAAACAATATACTGAACCAGCCCGTCAACCCCGACTATTTATTCGGGCCAGAGGTTGACACCACCCTCAAAGATAAAAAAGGACACGGACACTGCAAAGTCCATGGGCGCCCTACAAACTCAGTCCTTTCGGAGCGGCTCCTTTCGTCGCCCCGGAAACAAGGGAGCAGGTAGAGGACAGGGGTCACAACAAACATATAACAAAGGCAATACACAGACCACCTACGATAAAAACACCCGAGTTGGATATCGTGGCTCCAGTACAAAGGGCAGAGGACGTGGCTACGGCAACACCAGGTCCTCCCCCAAGAACAAGCAGTGACGCCCTCTCCCTTCCTCCCGACCACATAACACCTGTCGGGGGGGAAGGCTACAAAGGTTCCTGTCCACGTGGAACTCCATCACCACGGACAGGTGGGTCAAAGATATTGTAAAATACGGTTACTGTCTGGAGTTAACCTCCACTCCACCCACAATACCACCAAGAAGCCGTCCTATGTCCTCAGAGCACTTAACGCTCTTACAGCAAGAAGTGCAAAGTATGCTTCTAAAAGGCGCTATAGAGGTCGTACCCATCCACGAGCAGGGTACGGGAGTGTACTCCCTCTACTTCTTAATTCCAAAAAAGGACGGGTCGCTCAGACCTATATTAGACCTGAGACCCCTGAACCAGTACATTCTTTCAGAGCACTTTCACATGCTCACTCTACAGCAAGTCCTTCCGCTTCTCAAGCAGGGAGACTTCCTAGCCACACTGGACCTCAAGGATGCGTACTTTCACATACCCATCCACCCCTCACACAAAAAATACCTCAGGTTCACTGTTCAGGGGCAGCACTATCAGTTCAAAGTCCTTCCCTTCGGCGTGACAACAGCGCCCAGGGTTTTCACGAAGTGCCTAGCTACGGTGGCAGCACATCTACGGAGGCAGCATATACACGTCTACCCCTACCTAGACGACTGGCTCGTTCAAGCGAAGTCAGCCCAGCAATGTGCAAGCCACATGTCCCGCACCATTCACCTTCTTCACAGTCTGGGATTCTCACTAAATTATCCAAAGTCCCATCTCCAGCCCGCACACGTACAACAGTACCTAGGTGCGACTATAGACACTCTGGCGGCCACAGCTCAGCCAAATTTAATGAGGATCAACAGCATACAACTGCTGATCTCCAAGTTCAAACCCAATCACTCACTTCCAGCGCGAGTGTTTATGCAGTTGATGCACATGATGGCCTCCTGCATCTTCATAGTCCCGCACGCGAGATTACATATGCGCCCACTTCAGGAGTGCCTAGCACGTCAGTGGAATCAGGCTCAAGGACAGTTAAAGGACCTAGTGTTGGTGAGCGGTCGGGCATACAACTCTCTGCATTGGTGGAACCCACAAAACCTTTGCAAGGGCCGACCATTCCAAGAGCCTGTCCCACAGATAGTACTGACAGCGGACGCGTCTCTCCAGGGATGGGGAGCTCATGTACTCCACTACACAGTGCAGGGACTATGGACAACACAACAAAAGAAGTTGCACATCAACCTTCTGGAACTGATGGCAATCTTCCTAGCCATGAAGGCATTCAAAGTACATCTATGCAACAAGGTCGTGTTGATCCGGACGGACAACATGACCGCAATGTACTACATACAGAAACAGGGAGGAACACACTCTCCACAGTTGTCTCATCTGGCTCAGAGCATGTGGAAGTGGGCCATTCAAAGGAACATGTTCCTCATGGCGGAACACCTCCCTGGCAAGGACAACCAGATGGCGGATCTGCTCAGCAGACACAGCCACCAGATGCACGAGTGGGAGTTACACCCATCAGTACTCCAACCGTACTTCCAGCAGTGGGGTCATCCGGAGATAGACCTATTCGCGACAAGCGAAAACGCAAAATGCCAAAGCTTCGCCGCCAGATTCCCACATCCGCAGTCGCAGGGCAATGCGATATGGATGAACTGGTCCGGCAGATTTGCGTACGCTTTTCCCCCAGCGCCATTGATACCGCTAGTGGCCCGCAAACTCCGACAACACTCCCTGACACTCGTCCTAGTTGCTCCCACGTGGGCACGCCAGCCGTGGTACACCACCTTCCTCGAACTTTCCGTGGTGCCGCATCAAAGGCTGCGGATCAAACCCGCGCATTTGACGCAGAACCGTGGAGAGGTTCAGCACCCAGATCCGCAACAGCTGAACCTGGCGATCTGGTTCCTGAAGTCCTAGAGTTTGGCTATCTCAACCTGCCACCTGACTGTATGGACATCATCAAGGAGGCCAGGAGACCCACTACCAGAGCTTGCTATGCAGCCAAATGGAAAAGGTTCGTCATTTATTGCGGTAATAATGACATCAACCCGCTGGACGCATCCATCCAAAACATCATCTGTTACCTCTTACACCTATATCGATGCAATCTGGCGTACACCTCTATACGTGTCCATTTGACCGCAATCTCAGCCTATCTGCAAACCAGGCAGCACCTCTCTATTCAGAGTGCCTGCCATCAAAGCATTCTTGGAAGGACTCAAACGAGTCATTCCACCAAGCCACCCACCGGCTCCAATGTGGAACCTCAACTTGGTCCTCACACGCCTGATGGGTCCACCCTTTGAACCTCTACACTCATGCGAGATTCAATTCCTTACCTGGAAAGTGGCCTTCCTTGTAGCGATCACTTCCCTAAGAAGAGTTAGTGAACTCCAGGCACTAACTGTTCAAGAGCCATTTATACAGGTTCACACCAACAGGGTCGTACTACGTACCAACCCCAAATTCATGCCCAAAGTAATATCGCAGTTCCACATGAATCAGACTATTGAACTGCCAGTTTTCTTCCAAAACCCACAAACTGTTGCAGAAAGGGCACTACATACACTAGATGTACGGAGGGCCCTCATGTACTACATCGATAGGACTAAACCCTTCAGGAAGACAAAACAACTGTTCGTTGCCTTTGCCCCACACCACAAAGGTAACGCCATCTCCAAAGCAGGGATAGCCTGATGGATAGTTAAGTGTATTCAAATCTGTTATCAAAAAGCAAAACGCACATTAACTATTCCACCACGAGCCCACTCAACACGTAAGTTGGGGGCTTCCATGGCCTTCCTAGGAAATATTCCCCTGCATGATCTATGCAGAGCAGCCACATGGTCCACTACACACACATTTACAAAACACTATTGCGTAGATGTGCAGTCAAAACAGCAGGCAGCTGTAGGACAGGCTGTTCTCAAAACACTTTTTCAGACCGCTGCAGCTGGCACGGGTAGCCGCCGCCAATAGAGGGCACTGCTATGTATTCTATGCACAGATATGAATTCAGCAGCCCACATGCCTCGAACTGAATATGCTACTTACCAGTATGCATCTGTTCTTGGCATGTAGGGCTGCTGACATTCATATCGCCCTCCCTCCTCCCCGGCGCCTGTAGCAGCTGCAGCTCTCAGAATTACTGTAAGCATGGTCATCACTTTCTGTATCTACTCCATCACTGCCACAATGGCGAAAAACAATCTGAGGATGGAGAGGATGCCCATGCGCACTGTAGTCCAGGGGAGGAGTCACCTATCCAAGGATACTTCGAAGACTCTTCCAGGACAACAACGTGCAAACATCCGGACCCAACACTAGGCGGCGATCTATGCACAGATATGAATGTCAGCAGCCCTACATGCCAAGAACAGATGCATACTGGTAAGTAGCATATTCAAAACCTCACCAAGTTTCATCTCCAACCATTCAACACACAAGTGTATCTAGTAGCCACAATAGACACTCAAAAAGCTCTAGCGTGCCCCAACCCAATCAGGATCTGCAACATGCAGACTCTAATATCAAAGTTTCCGTCTCAACACTCATTACCAGCCCGGGTGTTCATGCAACTGCTAGAAATGATGGCATCTTGCATTTTAATCATTCCTTATGCAAGACTCCAAATGCATCCCCTACAGGAATGCTTAGCACGTCAGTGGAAACCGGCTCAAGGTCAGTTATCAGATCTAGTGTTGGTGGATGGCCACGCACATTGCTCTCTACAGTGGTGGAACATACAAAACCTTTCCAAGGTGTGGCCATTTGTCGACCCAGTTCCACGAATAGTGCCAACGCCAGACGTATCGCTCACTGGTTGGGGAGCTCATCTTCAAAAACATACCATTCAGGGCATGTGGACTCTGCAACAGAAACAACTCCACATAAACCATCTAGAACTTCTAGCAATGTTTCTAGCATTGAAAGCCTTTCAACTTCATCTAGTAGGCAAAGTTGTCCTGATTCGCACAGTTAACATGACAGCAATGTACTACATACAAAAACAGGGGTGACACACTCTCCAGCTAGTCGAGAGCATCTGGAGATGGGCCATACGAGGAAAATGCCATTAATTATTGTTTTTGTGCAGGAAGGTGTTCCTTCCTGCACAAAAACAATCCTCAACGTTGCGCAGGCACTCTTGCAAAATGATGCAAGGGTACCTGCGCTGGCACATGTCAGCTAATTGTGCGCCTGTGCAGGGTAAAGCACAGGAAAATGCCATATTGTTGTTAATACGACGCATCCCTTGCTTTGAAAATGTCATAGCACAGCTAAATGGCTTGCGGCACCGCGTTGCATCCTTTTCTTGCAGACAAGGACCTCTGTTGATTCAGTGTGATGCATGGACCTAAATAGAGATCCCTGTGTCCATGATCTTGAGTTTATAAAGAAGGTTATAATGTATTTCGACTAATTATATATTTTATTAGAGCTCTAATTAGATTTACAACTATTAATTTAGTTACATTTTGTTAAAAGAAAAATCACAAGTACTCCACTTTTGTACATTTACAGTCCCCTCTTGCTGGGTAGTTCCTATTTTGTCAAAGGCCAAAGTGCCCATTTGTCTAAGATGAATTGTCTGAATGCTTTGTCATGTACTTTGAGGGTATAACTACGAGATGATCCATTTTTAGGTCGAGGGACCGCCCGGTCTGCCGAAGGCAGAACCGAAAGTCCGGAGATCTTATGTTTCTTAGAGTGGCTATTTATCCCGCCTCTCTTTTTGCCTCTCCTCCATTGGCTGGCTTCCTAAACGGAGGCCAGCCATTGGAGGAGAGAGCCGTCCCTCCAAATAGGCTCCGTCTTTTTCAGATTCGGGGGCGTGTTCCGTGCTCTTCTTTCCACTTTTTAGCCATGCCCTTTTTTAGGCGTGTTTTTCTCTCCTGCCAATGGCAAGAGGAGAGAAACACGCCCCCGAATCTGAAACCGCCGCTGCGTTTCTCCGAGGCATTTCTGCTTCGCCTCGGAGAAAGGCGGCGGTGTTTATGGCGTCCTCTCTCGGGAGGCGCTCCAGCACTACATCCCGGTGATCGAGGAGGAGGTGCGCGGCTCCCTGGCGCAGTGGCTGTCCGGCGGGGCCTGCGTGCTTGTCTACCCCGAGGTGAAGCGCCTCATGTTCCGCATCGCCATGAGGATCCTGCTGGGCTTCGAGCCGCACCAGACAGAGACCGAGCAGCAGCTGGTGCACGCCTTCGAGGAGATGATCCGCAACCTCTTCTCGCTGCCCATCGACGTGCCCTTCAGCGGCCTCTACCGGGTAAGGAGGACTCCTGGCAGTGCGGACTGGCGGTGTGAAACGGGTGCACCAGAGTGGGCTGGCCGGTGGTGTTGGGTCGAAGTCAATCACACGTTAAAAGTTCATTTCGGACGGCTCTTGCCCAACTCGTGAGTGACCTTTCCCCAGCCCTAACTGTACTTTTAGTTTACACCTTATCGTAAAATATTTTCCTAGACAGCCCGTCTTTTCTAATGGGCACTACCTAAATTGGAGAGGCACTTGTGTGGCATTCAAAGTCAGGGCCCTAGTGTGTATATATAAGGCGCTCACTGTGACCTGCTTGTAGCTCGTGTACGTAGGGGGTGGTCCCGGCTGCCATGGCGCCGCAGCAGGCTCTTTATCGACTGAGCTATCCCACTGCTGGAAGTGGTGGAATGCGACCTGCGCCTCAAGAGTGAAGCGCAGGTAGCCTCGGGCTTACCAATTCCCTTCTGGTTTCCACAAAGAGGAACTGAAGGAATCCGCCACTGAGCTCCTATTTGGAGGCCACGAGACCACGGCTAGCGCCGCCACCTCCCTCATGACCTTCCTGGCGCTTCATTGGAGGCCCTGGAGCAACTCGAGTACACGGGCTGCGTCATCAAGGAAACCCTGCGGCTCAGACCCCCTGTCCCAGGGGCGTTCAGGGTGGCCCTCAAGACGTTCGAGCTGAATGTAAGTTGCGTTTTTCCATATTTGCACTCGCTGTCATGGCATGCTCCTAGCAGGGGTGTTCAAAAGCAATAGTGCACCCCCAGCACAGAATAAACGCGTTTTAGTACAAGCACGTGAATGGGCGTCTTTGTAGCAGCTGCAAGGTTCTTTTTAGTACTTGCCTTCCAATTATGTGTGTGTAAGGTTAACCCAGCACGTGGGATGAGTCACAAAGCCTCCACACGTGCGCATCAGCGTGCGCCGTCCAAAACATGCACAATGGCCTGTGCACTTCCAATTCTTGGGGCTTATGCACAAGCCCCTTCTGCTGCCGGTACGTCACTGTTTCCCACTTTAAAGTGACACGCAAGGGGCTTGTAAATAATCCCACTTGTATTTTAAAAATACAAGCTGTCGTGGACACTCTTAAAAATGCCTGCAGGGGCAAGCTACTCTTTCTGTAGCACCCACCTTGAGAATACCGCTACGGGCGCAGTGCTGCATGCCATGACGTTCTTTTACCAACCCGATGTCTGCTGGGAGTTGTAGTCCTGGTTCACTTCAGTCGATGCAGTCTAATGTACACACCTGAACATAATGATTTGGAAAGGAGCCCCAGGACTGGTATCAAATATGCAAAAAAAAGCTAATGCCAATAGAAATGACAATGCCATTTATTGAGGAATACTATAAAAATAATGAGCAATAGCTCTACCTATAATATTGCCGAGACCATTGCATTGTAAATGCTTGTTTAAAACTCTTTACTGGTTTTTATGTGCTCATTGAGGAGAAAAGTAGGTTTAGCAGTTAGAATCATCAATATTACATTGTTTTAATATATCACACCCTGCTTCAAAAAATATTGAGATCTATGACCGATCCTAATCCTCCCACCCTTCTACAGCATCATTAAACCTCCATTTAAAAAGTTAGCAACAGGCATATTAAGTTTTACTGCCTGTTCTACAATCGGTTTAAAGATGTTCAATGTGCAATTAATTTCTATCTCCTTTAATACAACAAAAAAGATTTGGGGGCTATTGATCTTTTGTTGCCCTCCCAGGCAGGAATACTACTGGTAGCTGAAATGTGAGCACACATTGTCTATCAACATGTTTTTATTTCTTTATTAATTATAAGGTTTTATATATTGCGAACATGACCCATGAGGGTATCCGAGTGCTTTACAAGATGTCAGGAAGGAAGAAACATTAAACAAACAACAAAATCGAGAGTTAAACAAGATGTGGTGAGTCCCAAAAGAGGCAGGAGGTCACTAACGGGACCAAGTAATCACAAAATATAAAAGATCATAGGAGTCCAGAACTGTACATGGGTATAGCAAATGTAGACCTATTTGGAAGGCTATTAAGGTGTATGAGCCTTAGACCCACATTTAAACGTACTTGTTGACACAGTACTTAATTTGTGACGTTGTTTGTCGCTGCTCTGCACCAGCACCTAATTCTGAACACTGCCAGTTTTCTTATGACCGTCTACCACATGGTGGTGCTACAGTAGTAGCATCCTACGCAATACCTTGGGACCTGGAACGTATGTTTATTACAATTATACAGGTATTCATATAATTAATTTCAGGAGCAAGCTTCGTGATCCGTACCCTCCAGAGAGCCTAGGACATTCTACACATGTCCATTAGGCGAATTCTTTGTTTTACTGGGAAACAGTTGCCATCTTTCAGAATGGTGCGGCCTGGCTTCACTTTGTGTGGTGCTGGTGAAAGCTTATTTCTGCTGCTTTATTATATATCAATCCGGAGCAAATTTCCACATAAACACCCTGAGAAGACTGAAACCCTTCTTACCAGCAAACAACTTCAAACAAGCTGTTCAAGCCCTAGTAATCCCAAGAGTGGAATATGGGGCTGTAGCCCTATGCGGCCTCCCCAGATCGACCACTTAGAGCCACTATCAACTCAGCTGCGAGACTCATCACAGGTTCAAAAAGTAACTCGCATCTCTCCAGACCTTAGAGCCCTCAACTGGCTACCGTTCGAGGCTAGAATTTATCTAACAATCGCATGTATGACGCACAAGGCCTTACATCATAAAACGACGCGCTACCTAGCTCAGAAACTGGTACTCTCCTCTGGTAATGGAGCCTCCAGGAGCTCATGAATCTTCTACTGAGACCACAACGATTTGCCAAGAAGAAAACCTAAACCGGTCCTTCTCTGGAATGGCTCCCAGGATCTGGAATGCTTTGCCCGCCGAAACAAGACTGAACCCTTCCACGGCCTCATTTAAAAAAGTGAAAGCGATACTCATGGCTAAATTCACTTGATTTATTTACTTATTACTGTAAAATAATTACTAGCCTGTATTATTGAGCACCTTGTATTGGAATCACCTTTTAGTTTTTTTATGCTTGTTCTTGCTGCTGTTCATTTGCCATGTAAAGCGCTCTGATACCCGCACCATTATATAAAACCTTCAAATAAATAAATACCTCAAATATATCTTCTTGCAGAACGCCTCCCAGGATTAAAGAACCAGATCGCAGATCTGCTCAGTCGTCAACGACAGCAGATCCACGAATGGGAACACCACCCTCAAGTTCTCCTCCCATTCTTCCAAATGTGGGGCTTCCTAGAGCTAGACCTGTTCGCCATCCACCTAAATGCAAAATGCTTAAACGTCGCATCCAGGTATCCACACCCATTGTCCAAAGGCTATGCTCTATGGATGGATTGGTCAAAGATATTTGCTTATGCTTTTCCTCCTCTCCCACTCATTCCATTAGTGGTCGGAAGCTCAGGCAGCAGTCCCTGACTCTAATCCTAGTTGCTCCCACATGGGCCCGTCAACCCTAGTTCACAACCCTGTTGGAGCTATCAGTAGCTCCTTAGCAAAAACTACACCTTACTCACAATCTTCTCACTCAGAACTGTGTAGAGATAAGGCATCTAGATCCCAGTCATCCCAACCTTGCGATCTGGCACCTGAAATCCTAGAGTTTGGTTATCTTAATCTTCCCCCAGACTGCATGAATATTATCAAATAGGCCAGACGTCCTACCACAAGAGCATGCTATGAAGCAAAATGGAAAAGGTTTGTTTTTTACTGTAACAATAAAATCAATCCACTAGATGCTTCAATTCAAAATATCATTTGCTACCTACTACATCTACAGCGTTCCAATTTAGCGTACACATCTATACGCTTGCATCTTGCTGCAATAGCTGCACATCTTCAAAACAGACATTTGTCTTTTTAGAGTGCCTCCTATTAAAGCTTTTATGGACGGACTTAAAAGAATCCTTCCACCCAGACTTCCAACTGCTCCAGTGTGGATTCTCAACATTGTTCTTACAAGACTCATGGGTCCACCTTTTGAGCCATTGCACAAATGTGAACTACAAGTTCTCACATGGAAGGTAGCCTTCCTCGTAGCCATCACATCTTTGAGGAGAGTGGGTGAGCTTCCATAGAAGAGCCATTTTTTTACAAATACACCAAAACAGAGTGGTTCTAAGGAATAACCCCACATTTTTACCTAAAGTAATTTCTGCCTTTCGTATCAACCAATCTGTTGAGTTGCCGGTGTTCTCCCCTCAACCAGATTTAGTGGCAGAATGTGCTCTTCACACCTTAGATGTCAAAAGAGCATTACTTTACTATAAAGAAAGGACAAAACCTTTCAGGAAAACAAAGCAACTTTTTGTTGCTTTTGCTCCACCACGTAAAGGCAATCCAATATCAAAATAAAGTATTGCACGGTGGATAATTAAGTGCATTCAAATATGCTACATCAAAGTTAAACGCACTTAAACAATTCCACCTAGAGCGCATCCCACTCGCAAACTTGGAGCCTCTATGGCATTTTTATGGATTATACCCTTAGATGACATGTGCAAAGCTGCAACATGGTCTACACTACACACCTTTACAAAACGCTATTGCATAGATGTGTTAGCTATATAATAAGCTAATGCGGGCCAGGCAGTTTTACGTACACTATTCCAGACAGCTACAGGTTAACCACTACTTGGGGAAATAACTGCTATACAGTCTATGCATAGCATGTGATCTACAGCTCACATGCCTCGAACGGAAAATGCTACATACCACAGTATGCATCTGTTCTTGGCATGTAGAGCTGTAGAATCTCATGCGCCCGCCCGCTTCCCCGGGAACCTATACCTGTTGCAGTACTATCTTAATTAGATACAATTTACATGGACATCTCTCTTTACTACCCTTACTAACTCCATCACCCTCTGCGGCAAACCAATCTAAGGATGGAGTTAATGCCTATGCTCACTATCACCAAAAGGAGTCACCTACCTCGTGTCTGGAAAGACTTCTTTGAACAAAAACAAACTGCAAACATCTGGACCCAAAACTAGATAGCGATCTGCGCATAGCATGAGATTCTACAGGTCTACATGCCAAGAACAGATGCAGAAGTTTATGAAGAATGCATGACTATACTTGGAGGTGAAACTCCCGTTGATAAAATGATGCTCTGCACTAAAATGGAAGAGATTCTGCATGTTGTCCCACAGCAAGGGATACAATCTGGTTTCATGCCAGGAAGAAACCCTTCTTCATTATTTGCTATATGTAGCCAAATCAGTGTTCTAAATCTCATCTATAACAGGCTACCCAGCTGCTATAATAGCATACAGAAAATCACCTCTGCAAATGTCGTTCTTTAAGATACAAGCTAAACATTTTCGATAAATCTTCATCATGAAACTTAGTACTTTCAAAACTGATTATCTCTCTGAGCCTTATCATATAGCAACATTGCAGCTTCTATCCTGGAAAACTACCTTTTTGATTGTGGTCACCTCTGTGAGTCTGCGAACTGAAAGCTCTATCATTAGTCATTAGAAGTACTGTTTACTGCATTTAACTCCAATAGGGATGCTTTAAGAACACCACCTTGATTGTTACCTAAAGTTCACATCAATCACACCATAACTTTCTTTCCCAATCCATCTACACCAGCTGAGACGTTTCTCTACTCACTGGATATTAGGAATGGCTTTCGTTTTTATCTGGACAAAACCAAACCAGGTCACAAAGGCTGGCCACTTATAAACATTTTATTGCAAGATGGATAGTTTCTTGTATTTCCTTGTGTTGCCAACTTTTCAGCAAGGTATTTTCCGGAAACCCAAAAGCACACTCCACAAGAGGGAATGCGGCGACCACAGCATAGACCACCAATGTCCCTTTTACACACTCATTTGTAGTCTGAGGCAACTGTCTATACTATGCATCCTGGTAAGGGGTGCCTCCCAGGTTCTTGAAGGTACAAGCACCTTTTTTTCTGTTTTCTGTACAAGCCTCGCAGGCTAAATTTTTTTGCCTTCATGTTATATACTGAAAGGTGTTTTTATGTGTTCGAGGCATGTGGGCTGCTGAATTCATATCTGTGCATAGATCGCCGCCTAGTGTTGGGTCCGGATGTTTGCACGTTGTTGTCCTGGAAGAGTCTTCGAAGTATCCTTGGATAGGTGACTCCTCCCCTGGACTACAGTGCGCATGGGCATCCTCTCCATCCTCAGATTGTTTTTTTCCGCCATTGGGTTCGGATGTGCTATCTTAGCTCAAGTTAGGAAAATATTTTGTCGATGCCAAAAGGCCTTTAGTTTGCGTCGGTACTGTTTATCGATCGGGTTTCGATACAATCCTGTTAGTTTACTAACTTTCAGCACCGACTTTTTTCGCATTTACCTGTCCATCGACTACTTCGACGATGGAATCGAGGACGCCATTCAAAAGGTGTCCGGTATGCAATGCGAAGTACCCACACATCGACGTCCATCCGGTGTGCAACAAATGCCTTTCGCCGGACCACGACGAATCGACATGCATGGCCTGTGCCCGGTTCCGTTCCAAGAAGACTCTGCGGAATCGACGAGCGGCGAGACTCGAGGCGCAGCATGCGGCACCGGCCCCAACAGACATCTTCGACGAGGCCGAAGACGTCGAGGAATTAGAAGTCTTGCCCTCCAGTCCCGTTTCCGAACACGAACCCGGATCGGACGAGGTAGACGAGTCACTCTTCCACAGAGGTGAAGACGACACCGAGGTAGGAGACGACGAGGAGGCCTTAGGGGCCGAAGAGAGTAGCTCCAATGATGAACAAGGCCGACCTGTTCAAACCGAAGAAACACCAGTGCCACAGCCTATGGCTCCGGTCGAGGGATTGCCTTCGGGCCTTACCCGAGACCCATCCCGCAGTTCTTCGGCCCCGCCCTCGGGCCCGGCCTCGGACGTTCAGCGGCAGCCATTACTGCATAAACAGGCTGGTTTCCCTACCACAAAACCGAAAGCTGCTCCGGTTCCACCGAAACTGAAAGTGGCGCTGGTCGGATCGAGTCCTTCGACGCCAGCGCAACGCGTCGGCACCGACCGCACCAAGAGAGACTTCGGTGCCGAACTTGAAGCGGGCGACGTTGGAGTCGACAAACGGAAGAAAGCCATCGGCACCGACAAACCTGCTCGGCTACCGGCACCAACGACACCAAGGGCCGTACCGCCTGCTGTGTCTCGCATTGCTCCCTCGACGACACCTAAGCCTCACGTATCGAAGACTTCGGTGATCTCCGCACCTCGACTCGATGACCCGCCGGCGCCGAAAAAATCCACGGCCGCCTCTACGAACCTGGCCGGTGCACAAGCCTCAAAGGCGCCCCAAGTACGACCTGGTGCGACGCAAGGCAGCAAAACCACGGCTGTCCTCCAGGACACGTCGGGTTCCGGTTCGATCGGAGCTCCAGCAGCCTCTTCGGTGCCGGCCAACATTACCTTCGGCTTGCCTCCGTCGACAATCCCAAAAATGTTCCAACTCAGGACACGGGTCACCCAACCTACGGTCACACCTGCTGAGACGTCTCCGGCACGTATCATCGACGCCGACACTGGCAGGATGATTCTCCACGACCGAAGGATAACTTCGGAGCCGCCATTGGACCCTTTCAGGATCCCACTAAAAAGGAAGTTGCCTGTAGAATCGGAACCTCTCCTTTATGAACCCTTCCATTCATCCTACCAGGATCCACACCGGTTCTCCCCCACACGCTCCGATACGGATGCATTGGAGGACTACATGGATGACCAAGTCCCCTACCATGTAGACACGGACCTTGATGACCAGCAGGACCCTGATCAAACTTGGGACGACCCTGCAGACCCCAGTGCACCTCTCGATGCACAGGACCAACAACTCTATGGGGCAAAAACATCCCCTACGGAGGATACTGCGGCGTTCAACGCTCTTATTGAACGTGCTGCAAATAACCATGGGGTACAGCTTCACTCTGATACCATCGAAGATGACTTTCTAATGGACACCTTTGCATCCTCAGAAAGACATTTAAAGACTCTGCCAATGTTGAAGGGGGTCCTCAAACCAGCCAAGGACATTTTCAAGGAACCCACCAGGGCACGAGTGATAAACCCCAGGATTGATAAAAAATACAGATCAGCACCTGGGGATCCTACTTGCATCAGAGGACAATTACCACTCGACTCCATCGTCGTAGCGAATGCACGCAAGAGGGCACACTCGCAAGCGACAGGTGACGCTCCTCCCCCGGACAAAGAGTCCAAGGTGTTGGAGACCTCTGGCAAGCGAGTTGCCGCCCAAGCTGCCAACATATGGCGCATAGCCAACACTCAAGCGCTCCTTGCTCGCTATGATAGAGCGCACTATGACACACTGGAGCAAATATTCCAACATCTCCCTGACCAGTTCAAGGAAGGCGCAGAAATGCTCATCAGAGAAGGACAGCTACTCACGAACGCTTCCATCAAATGTGCACTAGATGCTGCAGACACGGCTGCCAGAGCCATAAACACAAGCGTCATGCTGTGACGACATGCCTGGCTACGGATCTCAGGATTCAAGCCTGAGGTACAAAACAATATACTGAATCAGCCCGTCAACCCCGACTATCTATTCGGGCCAGAGGTTGACACCACCCTCAAAGATAAAAAAGGACACGGACACTGCAAAGTCCATGGGCGCCCTACAAACTCAGTCCTTTCGGAGCGGCTCCTTTCGTCGCCCCGGAAACAAGGGAGCAGGTAGAGGACAGGGGTCACAACAAACATATAGCAAAGGCAATACACAGACCACCTACGATAAAAACACCCGAGGTGGATACCGTGGCTCCAGTACAAAGGGCAGAGGACGTGGCTACGGCAACACCAGGTCCTCCCCCAAGAACAAGCAGTGACGCCCTCTCCCTTCCTCCCGACCACATAACACCTGTTGGGGGAAGGCTACAAAGGTTCCTGTCCACGTGGAATTCCATCACCACGGACAGGTGGGTCAAAGATATTGTAAACTACGGTTACTGTCTGGAGTTAACCTCCACTCCACCCACAATACCACCAAGAAGCCGTCCTATGTCCTCAGAGCACTTAACGCTCTTACAGCAAGAAGTGCAAAGTATGCTTCTAAAAGGCGCTATAGAGGTCGTACCCATCCACGAGCAGGGTACGGGAGTGTACTCCCTCTACTTCTTAATTCCAAAAAAGGACGGGTCGCTCAGACCTATATTAGACCTGAGACCCCTGAACCAGTACATTCTTTCAGAGCACTTTCACATGCTCACTCTACAGCAAGTCCTTCCGCTTCTCAAGCAGGGAGACTTCCTAGCCACACTGGACCTCAAGGATGCGTACTTTCACATACCCATCCACCCCTCACACAAAAAATACCTCAGGTTCACTGTTCAGGGGCAGCACTATCAGTTCAAAGTCCTTCTCTTCGGCGTGACAACAGCGCCCAGGGTTTTCACGAAGTGCCTAGCTACGGTGGCAGCACATCTACGGAGGCAGCATATACACGTCTACCCCTACCTAGACGACTGGCTCGTTCAAGCGAAGTCAGCCCAGCAATGTGCAAGCCACATGTCCCGCACCATTCACCTTCTTCACAGTCTGGGATTCTCACTAAATTATCCAAAGTCCCATCTCCAGCCCGCACACGTACAACAGTACCTAGGTGCGACTATAGACACTCTCGCGGCCACAGCTCAGCCAAATTTAGTGAGGATCAACAGCATACAACTGCTGATCTCCAAGTTCAAACCCAATCACTCACTTCCAGCGCGAGTGTTTATGCAGTTGATAGGCATGATGGCCTCCTGCATCTTCATAGTCCCGCACGCGAGATTACATATGCGCCCACTTCAGGAGTGCCTAGCACGTCAGTGGAATCAGGCTCAAGGACAGTTAAAGGACCTAGTGTTGGTGAGCGGTCGGGCATACAACTCTCTGCATTGGTGGAACCCACAAAACCTTTGCAAGGGCCGACCATTCCAAGAGCCTGTCCCACAGATAGTACTGACAGCGGACGCGTCTCTCCAGGGATGGGGAGCTCATGTACTCCACTACACAGTGCAGGGACTATGGACAACACAACAAAAGAAGTTGCACATCAACCTTCTGGAACTGATGGCAATCTTCCTAGCCATGAAGGCATTCAAAGTACATCTATGCAACAAGGTCGTGTTGATCCGGACGGACAACATGACCGCAATGTACTACATACAGAAACAGGGAGGAACACACTCTCCACAGTTCTCATCTGGCTCAGAGCATGTGGAAGTGGGCCATTCAAAGGAACATGTTCCTCATGGCGGAACACCTCCCTGGCAAGGACAACCAGATGGCGGATCTGCTCAGCAGACACAGCCACCAGATGCACGAGTGGGAGTTACACCCATCAGTACTCCAACCGTACTTCCAGCAGTGGGGTCATCCGGAGATAGACCTATTCGCGACAAGCGAAAACGCAAAATGCCAAAGCTTCGCCGCCAGATTCCCACATCCGCAGTCGCAGGGCAATGCGATATGGATGAACTGGTCCGGCAGATTTGCGTACGCTTTTCCCCCAGCGCCATTGATACCGCTAGTGGCCCGCAAACTCCGACAACACTCCCTGACACTCGTCCTAGTTGCTCCCACGTGGGCACGCCAGCCGTGGTACACCACCTTCCTCGAACTTTCCGTGGTGCCGCATCAAAGGCTGCGGATCAAACCCGCGTATTTGACGCAGAACCGTGGAGAGGTTCAGCACCCAGATCCGCAACAGCTGAACCTGGCGATCTGGCTCCTGAAGTCCTAGAGTTTGGCTATCTCAACCTGCCACCTGACTGTATGGACATCATCAAGGAGGCCAGGAGACCCACTACCAGAGCTTGCTATGCAGCCAAATGGAAAAGGTTCGTCATTTATTGCGGTAATAATGACATCAACCCGCTGGACGCATCCATCCAAAACATCATCTGTTACCTCTTACACCTATATCGATGCAATCTGGCGTACACCTCTATACGTGTCCATTTGACCGCAATCTCAGCCTATCTGCAAACCAGGCAGCACCTCTCTATTCAGAGTGCCTGCCATCAAAGCATTCTTGGAAGGACTCAAACGAGTCATTCCACCAAGCCACCCACCGGCTCCAATGTGGAACCTCGACTTGGTCCTCACACGCCTGATGGGTCCACCCTTTGAACCTCTACACTCATGCGAGATTCAATTCCTTACCTGGAAAGTGGCCTTCCTTGTAGCGATCACTTCCCTAAGAAGAGTTAGTGAACTCCAGGCACTAACCGTTCAAGAGCCATTTATACAGGTTCACACCAACAGGGTCGTACTACGTACCAACCCCAAATTCATGCCCAAGGTAATATCGCAATTCCACATGAATCAGACTATTGAACTGCCAGTTTTCTTCCAAAACCCACAAACTGTTGCAGAAAGGGCACTACATACACTAGATGTACGGAGGGCCCTCATGTACTACATCGATAGGACTAAACCCTTCAGGAAGACAAAACAACTGTTCGTTGCCTTTGCCCCACACCACAAAGGTAACGCCATCTCCAAAGCAGGGATAGCCAGATGGATAGTTAAGTGTATTCAAATCTGTTATCAAAAAGCAAAACGCACATTAACTATTCCACCACGAGCCCACTCAACACGTAAGTTGGGGGCTTCCATGGCCTTCCTAGGAAATATTCCCCTGCATGATATATGCAGAGCAGCCACATGGTCCACTACACACACATTTACAAAACACTATTGCGTAGATGTGCAGTCAAAACAGCAGGCAGCTGTAGGACAGGCTGTTCTCAAAACACTTTTTCAGACCGCTGCAGCTGGCACGGGTAGCCGCCGCCAATAGAGGGCACTGCTATGTATTCTATGCACAGATATGAATTCAGCAGCCCACATGCCTCGAACTGAATATGCTACTTACCAGTATGCATCTGTTCTTGGCATGTAGGGCTGCTGACATTCATATCGCCCTCCCTCCTCCCCGGCGCCTGTAGCAGCTGCAGCTCTCAGAATTACTGTAAGCATGGTCATCACTTTCTGTATCTACTCCATCACTGCCACAATGGCGAAAAACAATCTGAGGATGGAGAGGATGCCCATGCGCACTGTAGTCCAGGGGAGGAGTCACCTATCCAAGGATACTTCGAAGACTCTTCCAGGACAACAACGTGCAAACATCCGGACCCAACACTAGGCGGCGATCTATGCACAGATATGAATGTCAGCAGCCCTACATGCCAAGAACAGATGCATACTGGTAAGTAGCATATTCAATTTGAATGCTGCAATGCTTGATTTAAAATTTATAGAGCACACAAATGCCCTAGGGCGCCTTGGTGCTAAACATCTGCAAATTTACTGAACTGAGGCCAAAGGAGGGATATGAAACTACAAAGGAAGAGAAAACCAGCATTTCAGGTGTTTCCTAAAGATTGTCATATTGGTTTGGAATCTACTGCCTTGGCACCTCAAATGTCAGTTAGCAGTTGGAGTGAACAAAGCTTTTGCTACCACAGAAGACTTTCTTGATTTTTGGAACCATGACTGTTTTGGAAGCTGCAGAGCGCAACAATCTATTAGGAGTGTACTATATATATTTCTTTCTCAGGTACTTGGAGCCAGACCATTGAGTGCTTGTGAGCCATACAAAGAGCCTTCAAGGCCACTTGTTTTTTAACTGGAATCTAACAATGCTGCTTTAGGATGACCATTTGGGTCAGTATTTTGAACATAAAAGAAGAGACTTCTGTTAGACTTCCAATCCACATATTTGGTTATGAACTTCTGAACAAAGATTATTTTTCCATGTAAGTAAACTACAAAATTGATTTTCGGAGTCCATGCACACAGCAGATCATCATTCTAGCAATTGACCTCAATGACCATTCCTACAATGCAGCACCAGGACTACAGTTAGTAAACCTTTTCTTTTGAAGTAGCAAGAGATTTGTGAATGGATAGTTTATATTGCCGCAAGAGCCATTCCCTTAACTTGTTTTATCGCTGGTCATGTTAGAAGAAGGAAAGCTACAGGGTTCGAATTCCTTTCCCTAAACTAGCTACTTGGGTGATAAATTGATTGCTTAAACAGTTATTAATTTTCTGTTGTGGCCACCTCCGTGTACCCGGGGAGCAAGGTGGAGATGTGGAACAAAAGAACAGGGAAAATAGGTATTGAGGGATATTTAATGAGGGAGGTGTATTGTGAATAGAATGATCTTCCCCAAGCTTTTGTAGCACACCAGCCATAATTGCTTTAATTGGTTATACTTTGTTGTATATTCAGTTGGACAAAAAGGTGGGAGGAGATAAGAGATAGGATCTAGAGGGCCGAAGGGGGCCGCAGATTGAAGAAGGTAATAGTGTGGCAGTTCTAAACACAGCACTATTGATCTACTTTAAGAGGGGTCAGGACTAACCGTAAGAAATCATGGTGACCTTAAGGTGAGGAAGACTTACAGAAATTGGAGGAATGGACCCCAAACAAGGCCTAGAGAGATGCGTAGGTATGAATGGAGCCAAAATGATGTCTGAAAATCGTGACAGCCTGTTGGCAATAGGGCTGGGTTAGCCTAGTAATTTTGATCCCTAATCCCCTCTCACAACATTAGCAATTGGCCTAATATGCTGCCTCTTGCTGATCTAGTTAACTACAGTCCCAAAAGCTGAAGGAGTTGATGGAGTTAGTACTGCAAGTGAATATGCACTCTCCCCTTTCTTTCACTGGGTGTTCTCACACAGGGAGGACATATTTTCAGTTTTGAGGAGGAGTTTCTCAAAGGGCCAACATACCTGGCACAGCATGGCCTATCATAGAAGTCGCACTAGGTTGCTTGTATTTTTCACATGATGCCCTTATGCTCCTGTCCTAGCAAGGACATACACAGGTGTGTTTGTGAGACTGGAGGGTTCTGAAATGCCGCATATGGCTTTAGATAAACTTGACACATCAAATAACTTTTTGTCAATTTTTGACAGGGATATTTTCTTTGTGAAAACATCTAAAATTTAGGGAAAATCTAAAAGCACACTTTAGCTTTTGTGTGGACTACGCCATTCTATGCCCATGTCAATTTGAGATGCCATAATCTCTAAATCCTTTTGTCACAACCTGTTAAATGAAAAAAACTCTAGTCATTTTTCAGTTAAATTTTATTTTTGAATTGTTTTGACTACGTGCTGCCTAGCCCTCTGTCTTTGCGCTTTTAACAAGTTTAAAGTTAATGAGTATAAAATGTGGTTCTGTATCTTATCTAGATCACAATCCATCTGAGGCTTGCTTGCCCTGTTTGAAGAGCTCTTGCTCAGTGTTTTGACGATGCTATAGCTAAGCATGTAATTGATACGGTGGCTAGGTAATTGTACCTTCTTCTGTCCGGATTGCTTTTTGTAGATGTTGGTATCTCACACAAAGAACTGGCAGAACAGCATTTACAGTGCGAATTTTGACTGGGCAGAATTTACAGTTGGGTGTTTAGCTACGAACTTAAATCTTAGTGCTTAGAGTATTGACCGGGTTGACACTACTGTTAATTCTTTAGCTTCTCACACTGTTGTAGACTGTAGCTAGAGAATTTGCTGTGCTTTTAGGTCACTTCCTTGCCTTAGAAGATGAAAACCTTAACTTCTATTACCTTACATCTTTCACCTGTCCTTTGCTCAGTGCTGACAAGGCAAAATAAGTTGGTCAAAGAAAGCAGCAGAGCCTCAGGATGTACAGGGAACCAACTTGTATGTGGCAGAATTAGTGATCCAAACTATTGATCTCAGTGTGCAATATGGCACAACCATTGAAGCAGCGATCACTTGCTTGTGCCATGAACTTGGTTTCATTATTGGATTTTTTTTCCAATTATTTTTTTTAATGATATCTTTGTTTTATTGTTGACAGCAGATGATGAACAACATGGGTGGGGATGAGGACGTAGAATTGCCAGAAGTAGATGGCGCAGATGATGTAAGTAGTGTGCCTTAATTCCTTTAAGTTGGCCACCTTGAATTTCCAACCTAAGCTTGCCGTTCTGACCATTAAACAGAAAAACGGAGGTTGTTAGATTGCTGCCATTAAGAAATGTTGATTCAGAGATGATTGCTGCCATTAAGAAATGTTGATTCAGAGATGAAGCATACTTAATTTTCCTCAAGTAGCTACACTAGCCGTTGACACTGCATAAGAGATGTGCTTAACTAGTTAAGTATTTCTCAAACCTTCAGCGTTCCTTTTTCGTTTAGTTTTCAAGCTTTCTATTTTTGTCATCCAATACTTTTCCTCAAAGCATTTCCTATTCAAGATTCCTTCTTTACCATACCTGGCTTTCAAAGAACATTTGTTTCCATCATCTTCTAAACTACTACTTTTCCTGCTATATGTGGACGTTTGCTAGAGTTTTTTTTAGATTGTAGTTACAGCTGTGCATGAAATGGAGGGGGGGGGGGGGGGGGTAGTAGGGCGGCATAGCCTAATGCCACATTATTATTCCAGGAAGCTCATATTATAAAGTCACTGTCAGCTATTTGAAAACAAAGTATAAACAACAAAAATCCTGTTGGTTCCTAATTACCCATAACACCAAAATGAATTAAAGGTCAGCCAGAAGCATTAATTGACAGCAACATGGGGAAACAAAACACAACCAGAGAAAATGATTGATGCACAATATATTTATTTTAGGGACAGTGCACACAAATATCTATGTACAGTAAATTTGGGCTGCACCTTAAGGTGGAAACAGTGACATCAGTGCTCGTGCAGAGTGAACAAATTATGGGTCAAGTGCCTATACATGTAAAATACAATAACATATAGAACTGAGCAGTGCTTTAGCACCCTGCAAGCTGTCTGTCCAAAGTCAAATGAACCAATGGGTGGAAAGACTGCAAGCCTTCTTGTCTTAGTTGAGCTCTAGGGCAATACATGAATATCCTAAGCGCGATAAGGTTAACAGTTGAAGCGTCAGACTGGCCAGCAAGCGCTCATTCCTCTAATTTGTTTTGGAAGGGCAAGTGCATCCCCTTACTGGCCCATTCTTGTGCAATTAATGCTTGAAGGGCCAATATCCAGCTTAGGATATTCATTTATTGTCCTAGAGCTCAACTAAGACTAGCAGGCTTGCTGTCTTTGCAGCCCCCAAAGGACTTCTTCCATGGACCGAGACTTGCTTGCAACTCAAGGTTGCCCCTCCCCCACGTCCTAAAGACCCCCTGAGATGGTTTCAAGTAACCGCTACTACCTTAAGTTTATTGTACATAGATACTTTCGTGTACTTGCACTAAAATACACACATTGTGGAGTTATTTTCTCTGGTTGTTTTGTTTCTGCATGTTTTTGTTGTTTACTGCTTCTGGCTGACTTAAGTTATTTTGGATTTATGTGTAATTAGCTACCAACAGGATTTTTGTTTATACTAATGGTTACCCTGATTCTGAGGTTTACTGGGGCACCCCATTAGATTGTAACGGGGGCTTTGAAAACGAAAGGCAGCAATGTCTCCAGGAATGGTCTCTGAAGCTCTTTGACCTTTTATCCTTTTTATATTAACATTAATTTCTCATAAAGTTGAAACCGGATCTTCATTGCAAATACTTTCCTTAGTTGTAATATAGATGTCTATTCTGTTCATATGTTATGCCCATCCCGAATATATCTTTCAAAATATTTTGTACTGCTAGTATTTGCACATTGCCGTCTTTTGTGGTTTCTTGCCCAAGTAATTGAAAGGAACATCGTTTACCTTTTTTTTATAAGAGCACTCCTTAGTATTGCAAATAGCCTTAAAATAATATTGGACACTGGACCATTAAACAGCCAAACAAGTTAGTTTCTTTAAGTCCTGAGGTTATGGTGCTTGCCTAAATACAAAATCTGCAGCTTCTCCTCTTGTTGGTTTTCTGATTTTAGTTGGCTCGATCAGTGAGTGGCATAGTAGCTGCTTCCATACACCTGCGTAACGCCAGCAAATCTGTGGGGATGAGTAGAAATAAAATCAGTGAGCTTTTCTGCAGGTTAAAAAATGGTTTGAAAGTCAGTGACAATATTTAGTGTAATGTTTTGATTCCAGATGTATACCTTTTTGTGCTAGAGCTAATAGATATTTCTTTTCTCCTCTGTAGAGTTCACCCGATAGCGATGATGAAAGTAAGTTTTATTTTTTGTGTGTTTTTTGTCATGTTTATGCGACGTGTTATTTGTTTACCAAAGTGTCTTTTACTGGTATTCTGATAAATAAATGCTCTTGTTATTGGCATGCCCATGTTCTCTCTCGAAGCTTTCCTCCAACCCATTTTCCACACTCTCCCAAATGGAGATCTGTGCAAAAACACGCTTTCTGATAAATACTTCTAATACCACATTCCTCACCCTTATAATATTACTCAGATAGGAACTGGAAGTTTTCTTAGCAGTTTTCTCACTTGCTGTTTGAGGACACTGTGTAACTCCTTGTTGGATCTGTACCGTCCCAGAAGTGATGGAGCGGAGCCGCATAGAAGTGCCACCCAGCGCACTTTTATTCCTTTCTTTCAGCGCCTTCGAGCGAGGATCTAGAGCTGCGCTCCCACATTCACCCTAGCATGACTCTCAAAAATTGAAATTGAATGTGCAAGGGAATAGTGCCCCTCTTAAATCTACAGGCCTCAAACCATGTTGCATCTGCAGAAAACTGAGGACAATCATGGACATGCATGAAGTGTCATTAGTGTTTGGGCCCTGTGAACGAATCTGTCATATGTGCCTGATGTGCCTGATTTGCGATTTTGTACCAAGAGAGAAAGTTGCTGCATCTGGCTGAACACAAGAAGTTGCAGACCTGCTTTTTATTCCGAGGTCCTCCCCATGTAAAGTCGTCGTTCTCTAGTAAGTCGGAATTTAAACAAAAACACAAAACAGCAAAGCAGATCTCAGCCTAGTCACATTACTCTATGGCTAAGGAGAAGGCGCAAGCCCAAACTGTGTATGTTGGTCTCCCTCCCGATCTCTGATTGCAGAACCAATCCTGCAGTTGGTCCTCAAACAACCAAAGTCTGCCCGAGAGACCTCCTCTGAGGTCTCCATTGTGTTTTTTAAACTTTTATTCTGACTAAAAATTGCCACCACTCAATGATGATGGTGATTCAGGGAATTCCCCCCCTTGTTGTGATGCACATTTGTGTATAGACTTCCAGGTCCCCAGTGAGCTTGATATTTAACAGGATACAAGGTTGAACTCACCTTTGTACCCCATATTGAAGAGTTAATTTTTTTTTTTGCTGTGGTAATTTGACTAGCAGAAAGGTACTGGACCTATAGCTGCCTTCTGTTGAAGTCAGCACAAATGTTCTTACACAGATTTTGCCACCTAGGCCAGCCACATCTGAGCTCTTGCTTCCATGCAATAAAGCCCTTACGGACACCTTAATGGGCACTTGGTCTAAGTCCTGTTCTTGACTAGGGAGGTGACCTGATTCCACGGGCTGGCACCTAAAGAACAATGATGGATTCAACCCAGATTTGTGACTGGGGGTGAATGTCTAAAAGGTTTCAGCGCTCCGTCCATCTCCGGGTTTGCTTTGTTCGGCCTAAGTTGGTAGGTATGCCCAGATGTGGGTCCCATGCTCACTGTGCCACTGGATTCAAGCTAGCCTGTCTGATAAGGGGTATTACCCTGAAACCAGTCCCAGGATGCTTGTTTTTGGTCCAGGGAAGACCTGACTTGTCAGTTTGGGCTGGACTGTTCCCATAAGGAAAAGGCTCAAAACTGATTTGCATATGGCTGGGTCTCAACTGGGGTGGCAAAGTGAGCTAAAGAACGATGATGGATTCAACGCAGATCTGTGACTGGGGGTGAGTGTCTAAAGTTTTAGCGCTCCGTCCATCATCGCCTTGTTTCTGCTTCATTTCTCTTGGACAAGCATGATGCTACATCTAAAATCACTGAAGCTTGATGTGCAATTTAAAATTTTGCACAGTCTCAGTCGGTGACTCACCCACTTCTCTATCAAGCATTCCAGTTGTTTCCCTTCATCTTGGAAAGTGGTAAATCATAACTACAAAATGATCTTACAACGAACAGAAAATGTTTTTACTCCTCGTATCTCCTCTTGGAAGCCTTTGCCAAAACATAAGCTGCATTTATTACGGATGGATGTAACCTCGCTACTATGAAAGCAAGCCGTAGAGCCTGTACCTCTTGGAGAAAAATCTATTAAAGATCGTTTTGGTACCCAAAAAAGACCCCTAGAAAGAGTTCAGACAGATCTTGGATCTCAGGCCAGCCAACAAGTGGATAAAGAACAAACACTTAAATGTTGGTTCTGCATCACGTTTCCCATGCTCATGAAAGGAAGTCTGGATGGGCGCTGTGGACACAGTTTTTGAAGCGCGCAATAGTAAACACCCATACCCACTACAGAGTTCTTTCCTTTAAGCTACATTTTGCCCCTCTGACCTTTGCAAAGAGCACCTCTGTAATCGCAGCTCATTTCGAGAGAGAAAAAAACTACATTTATCCTTGTCTCAGCAATTTGTTGATAAAACTCCACATTGCTTAAAGGACACTTGAAGACTTCATGGTCACTATTGCACTTGTTTATTGTCTGGACCTTCAAGTCAATTTTCAGTAATCTTAAACTCCTGCCCATGTGTTCAATTAACTAGGAGCAACGTTAAACACAGAGTGCAGAGTTCTCTCTTTGCTTATTAGTGTTCACTATTTTTTTTTAATGGCTTTGTCAGAAAATTCCTTTTCCTACTGTTCATCCGATTTCATGAATATACTGTGGTTGATGGCCTCTTGCGTCTTCGTTGTGCCATGTGCAATATTCTATATGAAGCCTCTACGTCAATGTTTTCAATATCTGGTTTCAGTGGTAAGCCAAATGAGGCCACATTGAGCGCATCTCTTCCTGCAAAACATTCGGTCAAGGGGGCCACTCTTCCTAAGGGCATTCCTTTTCGTTATGAAAGTGCCTCACAGACCATTGTGATGTCAGTTATGGGTTGAGGAGGGTGTGGGAGTCTGACTGTGGTCCGACAAGAATGATTTTACCACATCAGTGTTCTAGAGTTAAAAGCAGTCCATCTGCCACAGAGTGCTTTTTTGCCTTACTTAACGAGGAACAGAATCTTGATTCTTCCAGACTACATGACCGCAGTTCCCTGCCTCATCGAACCATTCGGCACCAAATCCAGAATTCTATCCCTGAACGCCCAACAAATCTAGAACTGGTTCTTGGCAGGGAGTCAGGCCATTTGGACTGTGCATCTTCCTGGCCTTAAAACTCTGGCTGAGCTGATAGTTCGAAGGAAACCACAAATTAGTTCTCTGCAGTGTATAAAGAAACATTTTTCAAGACAGTTTCCAGTGATAAATCTGTTCGCTAAACCTATTTGCACCAATTCTTAAAGATGAGGGCTTCCAAGTGACTAAGACATTGGTGATTTCCAGAACTCCTTTACCTTAACATAAAATCTCACAATGAAGCTGCAGTGAAATTGTCTGTCGTCCAGGATGTAGCGGCAGTGATATTATCCCTGCATGAAATCTGCTAATTTTTTAGCAAGGCTTCTGGGATTATGCAATATGTCCGTCTCGGTTTGTCTCAAGATTGTACATTTGGGAGACTAAAGGATCATCAATCTGGCCATATGCTTTAAAGTGGAAGAGATTTGTACTGTGGTGTCTTCTGAATAAACCTGGTCTGGTGTCCTGTCAAGATGTCATCACTTACTTCCTTCATGTGGCACAGTCAAACATAAAATGTTGATCTCTAACGTTACATTCTTCTGCCATCAAGGTATACAGAAAAGGTGTCGCACAAAGATCATCCTTTAAAATTCCTCTGGTAAAAGATTTTTGGAAGATATGACCAACTTACTCAAAGATGGAAGAATTCTTCTCTGTGAGTGCAGTTTGGTCCCAACTTGGAATGTAGCTTTTCTAGTGACCATTGTATCTGCTGTAGAGTGAATGAGCTTCAAGCCCTCTCTACAGTAGAACCCTTATAATTTTCCATCGTAACCGGGTTAACCATCCTTCTCTTCTGAAAGTAGTTTCCGATTTTCACATTACCCAGGCAATCTCCCTGCTGGTTTTCTTTAGTACTCTTCTCATTGGGTTAAAAATCCCTCCACTGTAAAGCAGCCTTATGAGAGTGCAGACATTCATGAGGACTTACTATCTAAATGATTTTAGTGCCAGGTTGGCCAAGTATAGGCTACTAGAGCCTATTTGGAAAATAAATCTGTAAAAATATATTTCTACTTGGCAGTACTTAGCAGAGTTTTTTTTTTCTGTTGATTATTGAAAACTGGGCTTTTCCAACTTTGGATCATTTATATATTCATATGCTTGAATCCTTTCCCGTTGTCAGGCTGGGAATCTCCAGTACATTAAAATAGTAGTATACAGTGTTAAAATATACAACATATAGTATATAATGCAAAAGGCCATAGACCTGAAACAATGCCAATGAGGCTGAAGCTCGAGCACTTCTGCTCCCGCTAGAGGCCACCATAGTTCAGATTTCTACTGCTCGACCTGTGTGAGGGAGTTTTGTCTGACCTCTGCTACAACCTTTCAGTGAACCAGAAAATGTTTCGATTTTGGTCTGCCCTGGATTTTAACTAGCCCTATCTTCGTGATTACAGTATTGAGATTTGTTTTAGAGAAGGTAGTTACCATTTCTAAGTCTTTCTCCCCTAAGACTCTTAAGGACCGAGAAAGGAGGCTGGCATTCCATATGAAACCCTGGCAAACTTAATAGGTCTCAGCAGTCCGTGAGGCATTGGCAGTGTATTTTACCAATGTTGAATAGCAGCATGGCTGAAAGTCATGTAAGAGCGCTATGACCCAGTCTGCGCTGTATTTCCTTTCTCCTGAGGCACAGCCGGGAGATAGCCTAGCATATTTGCACAATACTTTTTAAATATTTGTAATTGTTGCTGTTTTTACCTGCTTGTATTGCCTCCCTGCTCCCCTGCCTGACTTCTTCCCAGCAGCGGACCTAGCGCTGAGAGGGACAGCTCGTGGGAGTCTTGCAGGCGCCATCGGCCACGCTGTAGCGAGGGACACGCCCCCCTCAAGGCCACGCCCCCTTGCAGTTTTTAAATCGCGCGCTGACTTCGAACGCGTCAGAATACTTCCTTTCTCCTGAGGCACAGCCGGGAGATAGCCTAGCATATTTGCACAATACTTTTTAAATATTTGTAATTGTTGCTGTTTTTACCTGCTTGTATTGCCTCCCTGCTCCCCTGACACGCCCCCCTCAAGGCCACACCCCCTCCCTGACCTATAATAATGTGCATGCCCCGGAAGCGCAGCGGACGAGCGCAGCGGGCGCGACGAATGCGCGCCAAAGGCGCGCATGAGGCAAGCTTGTCTGTGCTCGTCCGCGCCGAGTCAGGGCCTAGGGCCAGTCCCTCTGCCATCCAGCCCTCAGATTATATACACTACAGTGCCGAAACCCTCCATAGGCTTAGGACAACTAACAGCAACTGCTGTCGACATAGCTATCAAGCCGACACCCTTCCGTCTACTTGCCCTGAATGCCACCATTCCTTTAAACCTAAATTAATTATGGTACCGCTACATGACTTCCGCATGTTTTTATTAAACTGCCGCTCTCTTCCTAAACATACGGCTGAAATTGCTCTTTTAATAGAGGAACTTACACCAGACATTCTGTTCCTTACAGAAACCTGGCTATCCCCTGATGCCGATTCAGCAGTTATAGAAGCCCTCCCAACAGGCTTCCAAATCTCCCTCCAAGATCGACTTAAAGGGAGAGGAGGAGGCGTGGCGATAATTCACAAAGAACATCTCCACTGCCGAGTGGTCTCTGAAACCATCATGGATTGTGAGAGTCTTACTTTCAACGTCGAACTATCACCCAACAGTTGCCTCTCTGGCACTCTTGTCTATCGCCCTCCTGGCCCCTCAAAGCAGTTCCATGTCAGCCTACCATCTAGTGTGTCTGAACGACTTATTACCTCATCCAATTTCATCCTGCTAGGTGACTTTAATTTTCATTTAGAGTCCTCTTCAGACCACATAGCCTTGACTTTAGCTGAGGATCTAGCAGCTCTGCAACTCTCCCAACGGGTCACCTCTGCCACCCATGTGAAGGGCCATCTGCTGGACCCGGTTTTTAGCAACTGTCCTGGCCTCTTAACCAGTCCACCTATCCCTCTGCCCTGGACGGATCATTTTCTGATCCCCATTAATTGGACTGTGTTTATAACCTCCGATCCAACACCAACTACAAGACTCACGAGAGCTTGGTCCCATTAGCAGTCGACAAGTGGACCAGCACACTCACTGAGAATCCACCTATGATCACTGACAATCCCGGCCTAGCTAATCAGGCCTACGTCACCTGGATCACCCAATCTCTTGACATTGTTTTGCCTAAAAAGAAAATCATGCGTAAGCGCTCCCACAAAACCGCCCCGTGGTATACTGAGACCCTCAGACAAACGACTCTGTAGGAGATCCGAAAGACGTTGGCGTGCTGATTCCTCTATGGATAATAAAACCCTCTATCGAGAAGCCATCAGTGAATACAAAACGTTGATAAAGGCTGCACAAGCCTTATACTTCTCCTCGCAAATCCTGCATGCTAAATCTAAACCTAAGGACATTTTTCACATCATCAAGCAACTCACTAAACAGCCCCCTAGCTTGCAGGCAGATAAGTCCACTACCCACTGCAACAACATTGCCCAATTCTTTTATCAGAAAATTAGCTCTATTTACTCTACTTTCCCCCCCGAAAAACCCTTCCCCCTCACTCCATTCCAGCTCTATTTACTCTACTTTCCCCCCGAAAAACCCTTCCCCCTCACTCCATTCCGCGATTTCCCCCCCCCCCCCCCCCCCCCCCCTCAGTCTACAGCCACCTGCGCTTACTCACTTTCCCCCTTTGGATCTCGCCACTCTTTAATCCTCAGCACATAAAGTAAAATCTGGTTCCCCTGATGACCCTGCCCCTCCAGACATTGTAATGGCAGCCTCACAGGCCACCCTACCCATTATTAGGGAGGTCTTAAATGCCTCTATCTCCTCTGGCTCGGTCCCGACCGCATGGAAGCAGGCTATGGTGAGAACCTTATTGAAAAAGCCTAATTTGGACTCCCCCCCCCCCCCCCCCCCCCCAAATCTGAGCAACTATCGCCCCATTTCCCTGCTCCCATGGGTCAGTAAAATCATGGAGAAATACATAAACCTTCAACTAATAAGTTTCTTGGAACAACATCACCTATTGGATCCTACCCAGACAGGCTTTAGACCAAAACATGGGACCGAGACCGCCCTTCTCATGGTTACAGAGGAAGCTAGAAAAATCCTGGATCAAGGAGGATCAGTGGCAGTGATCCTCCTTGATCTCAGTGCGGCCTTTGACACGGTCAGCCATGATATTCTGCTGTACCGTTTATCCCAGGCCGGGATTAAGGATAAAGCTTGGTCTTGGTTCCAGTCCTTCTTAGAGGACAGATCTTTTCGCGTGTTCGAAGGCGAGTCTGTGTCCTCCAGTAGACCACTGAACTGCAGAGTCCCTCAGGGCTCCTCTCTGAGCCCTGCACTCTTTAATCTGTACATGAGGCCGCTGGCTGATGTCGTCCGCCCATTTGGAATTAAGATCATTTCCTATGCGGACGACACGTAGCTGGTGGTCTCTATGACACAGGCAGCTAATCCATCTGCTCGGGGCGGGCTCAGAGAATGCCTGGAGGAGGTGAAGACCTGGATGTCCCTTTCGTGTTTAAAACTGAATGGGGATAAAACTGAGCTTATGCTCCTAGGCCCTTCGGATTCTAGCCTCCCTCCGTCCATGTGGCCGCCAAGTTTGGGATCCCCCCCCCCCCCCCCCCCCCCCCCCCTCCCTCCCAACTCCTAAAAACAGTATCAAGAGTCTTGGAGTCTGGCTGGACAGATCTCTGTCCTTTAACGTTCAATCCATAAAACTTTCAGCCACCTGTTTTGGCATTATGAGGATGTTAAAAAAAATCCTCCCTCTCCTCCCCCTGGAAGCCAAACAAGTGGCCGTACAAGGCTTAATTCAGTCACGCCTTGATTTTAATAATGTACTCTATCTTGGCGCTCCTGAATCCACTCTAAGAAGGCTTCAGACAGTTCAGAACTGCGCAGCATGCATTCTACTCGACCTCCCCCGTAGACAGTCAGTGAGGTCCGGACTGGCGTCCCTTCATTGGCTACCGGTGCGCCAGAGAGTTATGTTTAAAGCTATGTGCATAGCTCACCAGGCCTTCTGGAACACTGGCCCCAGGATTACGCGGGACCTAATCTCCCATTACATGCCCAGTAGAAGCCTACCCTCTAGTCAGACTTTCTTGGCAACAGCTCCCAGAGTTAAAAGACCTAGAGCCGGAGGCAGAGCATTTTCCTATAATGCTGCCAGGGCTTGGAACACCCTCCCGTTGCATCTTAGAGCAAACTCTAACCTCACGGCCTTCCGCAAACCGCTGAAAACCTTTCTATTTCATTCAGTTTAAGTCCCCTTCTCTTCCTTTTGGGCCTCTGTGCGGATTATGGGTATTCTTCAGCGCTTGGACGCCTCCGGGCAGCAATTCGCGCTCTACAAATGTACATCCTATCCTATCCTATTTAGAAATCACATATTTGAAAGCACTTTCATGCACAATAATGAAGAAAAAGGTTTTGGTGAAATAAAATATTTAGGCAAGAGCACACATTTTAATTGGGGGAGCCACGCTTTATTCAGGTTTTCTGGTTTCATTTTGTATCACTCGGCTACAAAAGAGTATTTTTCTTTCCTTGCGTTAAGGCTTTGTTTTGCCTTGTTCCTTCGTTTTGATGCATCTTTTTTTCATTTTTTTTAAATACAACAAACTCGACCGAAGGCAGATCGCTTTACAAGAGCACTAGTTACGTTACACAAGCATTTTTAATAGGCCTGCGGGAAAACAGTAGACCTGTTTTTGTCTGTTTGAGCTGTGGTGTGCTCTGTTGCGACTCGTGCTAGAAATTGTTTAAATAAATGAGGGGTGCGGTGGGTGAAGTGGGAGAGTGAAAATTAAATGAAAGGCAAAAAAGGGGACATGTGGATGGCACCTTGCTTGATGAACAACCTGCCTCGTGAAACCATGATTTTAAAAGCCTTCTCCCGTAGCTAAAAATCTGCATTTGTAAATTTTGGATTCTGTTTCCATTTAATTATTTTTTAAATGAAGAAACACCATAAGCAAGTTACAAAATGGTACAGAAATGACACAAGGGCGGGTGAGGATGTGAATGAATAAAGCCGATCTGCAACGGAAAAGTAGGGTTAGGGTTTATGAGAGACCAGGTGAGTGAAAATACGAGCACTCGTGGAGTTTTCAAAGACAAAAAAAGTAGCTCCTGAAACAGGAGCAGTGGATGGACACAAGTACTGGGTCCATGCTCTGGGGGAGGGCCAAACACAGGAAGAGGCATGATGCATGCATGCCATGACCACTTGGAACGAAGGATACAAGAGTGATGTTGAAGCAAAAAATGGTAAGCCTATGGGCAGGCTGAATTCCACTGAATGCATGTCTCTTTGAGAGAGCGCGCCTGAGCTGTATAGCAGAGATCTAAAAAGTGAATGTAGATTCTCCAAGTAAGTGAAGAGAGAATCTGGGTTTCATTAAAAACACGGAGGCTAGCGCTATGCATATATATTTTATTGCCAGCTCCTTGCATCACGTCAAAGCAAAACCTCACCAAACACAAAATTCCAGAACTAGAATGTCACAAGTCTATATAACTCGACAGAGCAGTCCTATTTCTCTTTTAAGCTGCTCTGTTTTCAAAACGTGAAACGTCTCGCAAGCTAACTAACAAAACAATCGCCTCATTCTCTTTATTTTCTCTTATTGTGCATCTGTATAAAACAACATATGACAAATATAAGTTGATCCTCAACATCTAATCATAACATTGCTCACATCATTCGACAAAATAACATTGCATACCTATTCCCTCATCCAAACCTTCTCACTTGGGAGGGATAATGCTAGCCTTTGTGTCTTTAATGAAATTCAGATTCTTTTCACTTACTTGTTGAGTTTACATTTCATGTCAAGACCAGAGGCTAGTATTGTGCATGTTCAAAGCTGTGTTAACACCACAGATGATACATGTTCCATCGGCTTTAAATAAAACCTTGCAAATACATCAGTTTTAGACCAGTCAGCCACTTTCAAACTTTCTTCTAAACGTCCACCTAATGTGAATACATTACTTGCCTTTGCTCCTCTTACTGAATGTGCCCCATGTTTTTGCAAATCAACACCTGATGCAATCATACAGCTCCGCACCCAACGGCCTATAGTTCCAGAATGTATAGGATTGTAAGGCCAGACGTACAAAATCAACAATTGGTTAACTCCATCTCCTCTAAACTTTTCCATTCTGTTCTCGTGCTCCTTAAAACATCTCGCCACACAATTTTGGATGGTCATCAAATGTAAGATAAAATATTGAAGACGACATGGTCTTTGTCCTTTTTGTGATCTGAAATATTACTCTCTGGATTATAAAATCTATTACCTACCGCCAAAGCTCTTGCATCCAAAACTCCCCGAAAAGTTTAAGCACAACAAAGTCGCCATCTTTACCGACAACTGTTTAAATGATAAATACCTATTGACTGTCCAACGTTGAATTTCAAAAGCAAATTTATATTCCACATACAGTTGAACCTTCGCCTAGGAGGCCTTTCAAACTTAATAAGAAATTAGAAAGCTCTATGGCAAATGCTTCCACAGGATCCAAACCCCTCTCCATGCACCAACCTATGGTGTTCTAGTGCCCTTGATTCTCTGAGTAACTCTTGAGCCTGTTGCTAAAGTCCTGCAAACTGATTTCCTCTCCTGAAGTCTTCCAAACAAGAAGGCTCAACACTGCTTCCACAACCGTAGGATCCAACTCTTCTTTTGGCCCCAACAGTACTTCCTCTGATTCTGAAATCAAATAGGGCAACTCCACTGCTAACTTGAGCAGTCCTGGAAATCAAGGTTGACATTCTGAAAAAGGAGTCGCCAGAATTATCTGACATCTGTTTCCTGACCATCAACAACACCCTCTGAATCTTGGTAAGGTGGGAAAAGCACATCTCTGCACTGCTTTCCAGTCCTGCTGAAAAGCATCCACCTTCTCTGCCTAAGGATCTTGTCTTCATCTGTAATAACGAGTTAACTGGAAAGTCAGTCTTGATGCAAACAAATCATTCTCTAGGGGTCCCAAATCTTAAGTATTCTCTTGAAAATAAGAAGTTATCTGAGATCTCGAATTCCAGTCCACCACTAGATTGTCCTACTCTGGAAAATACTGTACCTGTAACTTTATTTTCTGCTCCTGACAAATTCCGAATCTGCTTTGCAACCTGTCGGTCTTCGATCTGCTTTCTCTTAACCCGTTTATATACCGTACTGCCGAAACATTGTCCATCTTTAATAAAACATTGTAATTTCATTTTTCCAAAACTCTGCAAAGAGCCCTGCCTTCATTTCCAAAACATTTATATGTAATGAACTCTCCTGCTAAGACCATTCTTATGACCCAGATAAGCCCCCAACCAAAAAAGGTTGCGTCTGTCTCCAGCACAAAATTTGGAACACTCCAAATATTGCCCGGCCATTCCAGGCCTCCAAATCCATCCACCATATTAATTCCTCTTCAGCTTCCGCCAATAAAAGAATCTGATCTCCATACCATAAACCCTTCCTCAACACACAGCTTTTAATCTCTGCAAGGCACTGTAATGCAGCGGTCCTGGAATAACCGCGTGAATTGAGGATGAAAACAAATCAATTCTCACCAAATCTCTCAAGGTTATAAATTTTCTTTTTAAAATACTCCTCACTTCCGTCTTTCTTTACTACTTTCTTCTCTGGTAAACTCAATCGCTTCCTTTGTGTTCACCCTGTAACCCAAAATTTCCAAACACTGGTTGGACTCCAAAACTTCTCTTAGTTGATCGTGAAGCCTAGAAATTCCAGCAGACTTGGTTAAATGTAACTGCTCTTTAAACTGGTATTGATTCTGTGACCATTATAAAAAATTGTTCAAATACATTATCATCTGAATACCTCTCTGAGAAATGTTGCTACTGGTCTCAACACCTTTCTAAAGCTCCACGGTGCCGATGTCATGGCAAAAGGAAGTCATGTAAACTGATACAGGACTTCTAACTACCTGAATTGAAGAAATCTGTGAATCTCTGTTGGAATTGTAAAAGAAGCAAACTTCAAATCCAATTTTACCAACCAATCGGTTTTTGTAAATCATCCCTTAATAGATTGATGCCTTCCATCTTGAGAGGCCAACAATTCAGAAATCGATTCAGTTCCCTTAAATTTATTACGGGTCGCCAGCCCTGGTTTTTCTTTCTGAATGGATGACGTTTCCACACATACATTCACAACGCATGGCTTTACAACGCGGTTGTTACAACGGCTGTGTTACCATGCGTGCCATTACATCGCAAGTCGTATCAACGACTTGCTGTAGGGGGCGTGCTGGACTTGGGATTAGTATTAATTACAATTCTACTCCAGCTTGTGCAACAGCAGGGAAGGTGTTGTATTTAGAATCCAACACATTCCCTGGTGTTGCACGCCCCCTACAGCAAGTCGTTGATATGACTTGCGATGTAATGGCACGCAGGGTTACAACGCGGTCGTTGTAACGAACACGTAAAGCCATGCGTTGTGGAAACAGCATTGTAAATGTTTCCCTTTTTCTCACCAAAACAATTGTACTGACAAAAGTCCAACTCCCTTCTGCATCTCTCTATAGCTCCTTCCCTTAACATCTCCTGCACCCCTGTTCTCACCAAATTCTGATACTCTTTTTGAAAAACCTTCTGTCTTGGTTTCCACCACTGTATTGTTTCCTCCTTGAAATCCAACACGTACCCCTGAACCATGAGTAGCACCCATAGATCCTCTGTTAAAGTTTTCCAACTGCTCACATGCCACCTTAACCTTCCCCCTACCTTTTCTGGGGTAGAACCAAAAGCTGTCCTCATACTTACCCTGATATCCTTGTGTAAACTGCGCCCTTCCTCTGGCCTTGCGTGTTCTGACCGCTCTTCCTCTCTGTGGATATAATTCTGTGGCAGGTTGAAATCCCCTGAAGGAAACGCGACCCTGTAACTTGTAGTGGGACCTCGTAAATGATCGGCTAGGGAATCGTTCCCTTGCCCTGGCCCGATCAAAAACCGGGCTCCCAAATACTCTTCTCAGCGAGGATAGTCTCGTATCCAGGCTGGTGATGGTAGACACATTTGCCCAAACTCTTCACCAAACCCTCTCCAAACAAATGACCTTTAGGGTCTTCTGATAGTTCCTTATTTGCAAATCACCTAACTTCAAGCTTATCCTCATGGCAGTATTCGCGTTTTCCAAGAAACAAACTGCTCTTTGAGACTATTATTGTAATAATTCGCTATCCATATGTACCGACTTCATCTTATCTTCCTCAGCCATGTCCAGGATTCTGGCCCTAATGTATCCAACAAACGAGCCTGACACTGCTTAAGTGCCCTCTAACCGCTTCCTAGGATCATGCCCCATTTTAAGCGGAAAACTTTAGGTCTAAATCTGGAGCCACACAATCCTTGTTCTCTTCTGTGGTCCGAGAGCAGTCCGCCGTTATGACTGCCCTAGCCTCTTCCTCTAACAGTCTTTTGATCCATAACTTTAAGAAATCAACTACATGGGGATGCAGCCACCAATCTGCACTTCTGGGATGTCTTATCTCTGGACTAAACCTATCCTCCCCATGTGGATTCTTAACAATTCCTCTTTCCTTCTTATCTTTTTCAGTCTTGTCAACATTCGTATTTCATCCATCATTGTAATCAAGAACAAACATTGTCCCTATGATCATGGCTGTAATCCACATCGGGATTAACCTGTTTCTCCTTTGGTGCTGCTAAGGAAACCTGCTTTTGTGCAGCGTCTGACACCATCACCTGTGGGGCTTCACTCATTCTCTCATGCTAAAAATCTGTCATATTCCACATTCTTTTTCTTCCTCTTTCTATTTACATAACTTCTCTCCTTAATGCCCTCGTCCTCATCCAAGGACCAATATTCATCTCCTGAGATCCAATGTTTTCCTTTTCCTTCTACATACTCTCAAATACCGCCTTTACAGAGGCCCTTACTACTTCTTGAACCATCCTTTTTAAAGATTCTTCCCCATTATCTACTGATGAGTCACACTGATCACTCATCTCTCCAAATCTACTCAGTAAAAGGAAAACTTCTCCTCAAACAAATATATTTTCCCCTTTTTTTTAAATTACGAAACCACACATTATGCCGCTATTTACTTATGTTATGTTGATAAAATTTGTAGAGTGCAACGGTTATCCTAGGGTGTCCTGGCGCTATGAATTGCCTAGCCGGAAGAGGGAAGAAATCATTGAGTAAAGAGCCAAGTCTTCAAACTCTTCCTAAAAAAGAGAAGACTGGAAGCGTTCCTCAAATAGAAAGGCAGATCATTCCAGGCCAAGAATGCACATGCCGTAAAGCTCATGCCGCCCCAGCTGGCCTTTTTAACAAAGGGCGTCGGGGCTTTTTTCGCTCCAGAGGACCGAAGGGTCCTACTAGGAACGTACCATCTAAGTTTGTCCTGCAAGTATTGTTAACCTATCCCATTGAGGGCCTTAAAGTCGGTACAAAGAGCCTTGAAGCATACTCTATGCTTCACAGGATGCCAGTGTAGCCTGGTTAATTCTTTTTTTACCGAACAAATTTCGGAATACCAGATAGCAGCCTAGCAGCCGCATTTTGACCCATCTGCAGCCTGTTGACCAGATGTTTACGGGCATTCAAAAGAATGCCATTACAGTAGTCCAATCTTGACGACATAAACACCTTGACCACCGTCCTGAAATTTCCCTCGGAAAGGTAAGGTTTAATTTTCCTTAGAATTCGTAACCACATAAAGCAGGCGGAGACCACGGTGCTTATTTGATCACAAAAAGTCAATCTGCAGCCTACAGTTACGCCCACGTTTTTTGCTTTCGGGGGGGGGGGTCGCAGCTGCCCAATTCTGCTGCCCAACAGTCAGGGGTCCAAGCATTAGGATTATTTCCAAACACAATCTCTGTTTTGGACGAGTTTAGTTTTAAGCAGTTTGAGGCCATCCCTCCAGCTATCTCCTTCATGCAATCATGAAAATGCACTCCCGTTTCATTTTCCTTACCGTCCTTAAATGATAACACTGTTTGAGTCATCCGCATATGAAGTTAGCTGAAAGCCATAAGATTTTATAAGGCCTGCCAGCGGAATCATATAAATGTTGAAAAGGGTGGGGCTCATTGATGTCTCCCTGAGGGACCCAACAAGGAAGGCAAAAGGAGTCAGATTTATTGTTGTCCAAATCAACGGTCTGGGATCTGTCGGAGAGAAAGGAATGTAGCAGTTTCCAAGCCACCCCTTGTACTCCCATCTCTGACAAACGGTCCATCAAAACCAAATGGTGGACCGTGTCGAAGGCTGCCGACAGATCCAGTAGGATCATCGCAACCTTCCCACCACCGTCCAAAGCCTCCCTAACTTCATCTAAGGCAGAGTTCTTCAATCTGTGGGGCGCGCCCCCCTGGGGGGGCGCGACACCATCTCAGGGGGGGCGCGCACTCCAAGTCTTCTTGGAGAACTCCCGTAATGGTTGGAGGGGGGCGGGAGTGGAAATCAACGGGGCACGAAGTGCCCATGCTTTTGTCTTTTTAACTCTCCCAGGAGGGGGTTCATTCATAGAGCCGAAATGCTTCAGCTGCAGTGGGAGGCAGGATGTCTCCTCTGCTAAAACCGAAAGCAATGCAACAGGACTCTTCGCTTTCGATATCGTAGCAGAGGAGACCCCCTGCCTCCCACCGCAGCTGAAGCATTTCAGCTCTATGAATTAACCCCCTCCTGGGAGAGTTAACTCTTCCCAGAAAGGAGACCACGTTTCCACAGACGTTAAGGCATGGGCAAGGTGGGCTCCAGCCTTTCAAAGGGGGTGGGGGGGGGGGATTGAAACTGCCAGCTCTGTTCTAAAGTCTTGCCCTCATGACCTTTAACATTTTGTAAACACAATGTTGTAAATAGGGTTTTTCTATCATTCGTTTTTATTGTGTAAGAGTCTATTATAGACATGTTGCAGACAAAATGCGTTTATTTTAGATCAGTACAGGACCTCGCATATGAGAAATGGGAGGGTGCGACAGATTATTTGCAGTAATATTAGTGGACTGCTGTTGTTACATACTGAAAACACACATCACTATCCCTGAATATCAGATGTACACACATTTAGTATTTGACCAAAGAAGGCATGAAAGAGCTGAGACTGGATCATAAAATCAAAGCTGGACCGAACAGGGGACCCCAAAATACATTTGGCCCAGTTCCCACAAAATTCTTAAAACGTCCCTGAAAGTTTCTTTTAAAATTACACAGGCAGGCGCGCAAAATGCCAGCCAGCCATGTGTTTAAACAGCCTGCAAATTGCTTGTCTTGACACGAAATATGGTTATAAATAAAGAAGTATGTATTTATTTCTAAGTTGACTTTTCTGTCTTTGTTCCCTTTTAGTTCGAGGCATGTGGGCTGCTGAATTCATATCTGTGCATAGATCGCCGCCTAGTGTTGGGTCCAGATGTTTGCACGTTGTTGTCCTGGAAGAGTCTTCGAAGTATCCTGAGATAGGTGACTCCTCCCCTGGACCACAGTGCGCATGGGCATCCTCTCCATCCTCAGATTGTTTTTTTCCGCCATTGGGTTCGGATGTGCTTATCTTAGCTCAAGTTAGGAAAAATTAGTTTAAGGCCTAAAGGCCTTAAGTTTTCGTCGGTACTGTTCCCGCTCGGTATCGACAGCTCTCTTGCTTAGTTTAGCAAACTTCTTCAAGTTTTTCGGATCCGTTTAATCCGATCATCGACCTTACATCGACGATGGAATCGAGGACCCCATTCAAACGGTGTCCTGTTTGCCACGCCAAATATCCACATATCGACGTCCACCCGGTGTGCAACAAATGCCTCTCGCCGGATCACGACGAATCGAAATGTATGGCCTGTGCCCGATTCCGATCCAAGAAAACTCTCCGGAATCGACTGGCAGCGAGATTAGAAGCGCAGCAATCGGCACCGGCCCCGGCAAACATCTTCAGCACCGAGGACGAAGATGTTGAAAGCGTGGAAGACACGAGCTACAGCCCCGCTTCCGAACACGATTCCCAATCGGAAGACGCCGATGAAGCGCTTTTTCACAGGGAAGAAGCCGACGATGAGGTAGACTACTACGATGAGGCCTTTGGGGCCGAAGAAGATAGCTCTGGTGAAGAGCAGGGCCTACCCGTCGAAACGGAGGCTACCAAAGTGCGTCATTCTACGGCTCCGGTCGAGGGATCGCCTCCGGGCCTTACCCAAGATCAATCCCGCAGTTCTTCGGCCCCGCCTTCGGGCCCGGCCTCGAACAGCCAGAAAGAGCCATTATTACCGAAAAAGACTGGTTTCCCTTCATCGAAACCGAAACCAATCGTCGCACCAGTTGCACAGAAACCGAAAGTGAAACTGGCAGTGGTCGGCTCGAAGACCTCCACTCCTTCGACGCCAGCCCAAACCATCGGCTCCGAACGCACTAAAAGGGACTTCGGCGCCGAACTCGCTGCTGCGTTTGTCGGTACCGACCCGAAAAAGAAGGCCATCGGTACCTCAAAAGCGCCTCGGCCGCCGGCACCGAAGCAATCGGCCCCGACCACAAAAGTTAAAATGGCCGCTCCATCGGAGTCCACTTCGAAGGGAGCGACAAAGGTCAAGTCATCGACTCCGTCGGCCGCTATTGCCTCTCCTCGAATCGATGACCCTGTGGCTCCGAAGCAGTCCTCTGCAGAACCACTCCGCACCAAAGAACCTTCGGCGTTCTCGGTGCGACAGGTTGCGGCGTCCTTGCAACGCATCAGATAACAGGCAGCCCTCCAGTCTACGTCGGGCCTGAACACGTGTCCGCAAGACAAGGTCCCCATCTACTGGACACTCTCCTACTGAGCCTTCACCGTCCCAATTCATCGACGCCGAAACCGGCAGACTCATGCTCCGAAAACGGAAGGTCACACCAGAGCAGACCTTGGACTCTTACAGAATCCCTCTAAAGCAGAAACTGCCAGCAGAATCGGAACCAGTTCTATACGAACGCCTGCATACCTCCTATCTGGATCCCCAGTCCTTTTCTCCAACGCCCTCCGACACGGACGCAATGGAGGACTACATGGGTGATGAGACCACCTACCCTAGAGATATAGATCCTGAGGAGCAGCAGGACCCAGATCAAGCTTGGGATGACCCTGCAGACCCGGGTGCCACAACGGATACCCAGGACACGCAGCTTTACGGTGCAAAAACATCTCCCACAGAGGACACTGCTGCCTTCAATGCCCTCATAGAACGTGCTGCAGCCAATCATGGAGTGCAACTCCACTCTGACACATTTGAGGAGGACTTCTTGGTGGACACTTTCGCCTCCTCTGAGAGGACGGTCAAGACTCTGCCCATGTTGAAGGGTGTTCTCAAGCCAGCAAAGGAAATTTTCAAGGAAACAACCAGGGCAAGGGTGCTGAACCCCAGGATTGAGAAGAAATACAAACCTGCGCCCGGGGACCCTATGTACATTAGAGGGCAGTTACCTCTGGACTCCATGGTGGTTGCTAACGCTCGCAAACGAGCGCACTCACAAACAACTGGTGATGCTCCTCCCCCAGACAAAGAGTCCAAGGTGCTGGAGACCTCAGGCAAGAGGATTGCAGCTCAAGCAGCAAACATCTGGCGCATTGCCAATACACAGGCCCTCCTGGCTCGCTACGATCGTTCACACTACGACACACTAGAGTCACTACTCCAACATCTGCCAGACGAGTACAAAGAGGCAGCGGAGCTCCTCATCAGAGAGGGACAACTCCTTACAAACGCATCCATTAAGTGCGCACTAGATGCTGCCGACACAGCTGCGAGGGCAATAAACACCAGCGTCATGTTACGCCGACACGCTTGGTTTTGAATCTCCGGATTCAAACCGGAGATCCAAAACAACATCCTAAATCAGCCTGTCAACCCCGACTACTTATTCGGACCGGAAGTTGACACCACTTTAAAAAAGATAAAAAAGGACACTGACACTGCGAAGTCAATGGGGGCTCTGCAAATGCAGACATTTCGTAGTGGCTCCTTTCGTCGCCCCGGAAATAGAGGAGCAGCTAGAGGACAGGGGTCACAGCAGACATACAATAAAGGGGGCACACAGAGTACCTACGATAAAAACAACAGAGGTGGATATCGTGGCTCCAGCACCAAGGGCAGAGGACGCGGTTACGGCAACACCAGGTCCTCACCCAAGAACAAACAGTGACGCCCTCTCCCTTCCCCTCGACCACATAACACCTGTCGGGGGGAGACTCCAGCGGTTCCTGTCCACGTGGAATACCATCACCACGGACAGGTGGGTCAGGGATATTATCCAACACGGTTACTGTCTCGAATTAACCTCCACTCCACCCACAATACCGCCAAGGCACCGTCCTATGTCCGCTGAGCACTTAGCATTATTGCAGCAGGAAGTGCTAAGTATGCTGCAAAAAGGTGCAATAGAGGTCGTGCCCTTCAACCAGCAGGGGACAGGGGTGTACTCTCTGTACTTCCTAATCCCAAAAAAGGACGGGTCGCTCAGACCTATACTAGACCTGAGACCCCCTCAACCACTACATTCTCTCAGAGCATTTCCATATGCTCACCCTACAACAGGTTCTCCCGTTGCTCAGCCAGGGAGACTTCCTAGCCACACTAGACCTCAAGGATGCGTACTTCCACATACCCATACACCCGCCACACAGGAAATCTCAGGTTCACTATTCAGGGGCAGCACTACCAATTCAAAGTCCTCCCCTTCGGTGTGACAACAGCACCCAGAGTTTTCACCAAGTGCCTAGCTACAGTGGCTGCACATCTACGGAGACAACACATTCACGTCTACCCTTACCTGGACGACTGGCTTGTTCAGGCAAAGTCAGCCCAGCAATGTGCCAGCCACATGTCAATTACCATTCACCTTCTTCACAGTCTGGGATTCTCACTAAATTACCCAAAATCACATCTCCAACCCGCACACGTACAACAGTACCTGGGTGCGACCATAGACACTCTGGCAGCCACAGCTCAGCCAAATTTAGTGAGGATCAACAGCATACAAATGCTGATCTCAAAGTTCAAACCTCAACACTCCCTTCCTGCGCGAGTGTTCATGCAGTTGATAGGCATGATAACCTCCTGCATTTTCATAGTCCCACACGCGAGACTACATATGCACCCGCTTCAGGAGTGCTTGGCACGTCGATGGAATCAGGCTCACGGGCAATTAAAAGACCTAGTGTTGGTGAGTGGTCGGGCATACAACTCTCTGCATTGGTGGAATCCACAAAACCTTTGCAAGGGCCGACCGTTCCAAGAGCCTGTTCCACAAATAATACTGACGGCGGACGCATCTCTCCAGGGATGGGGAGCTCATGTACTCAATTACACAGTGCAGGGACTATGGACAATACAACAAAAGAAGATGCACATCAACCTTCTGGAACTGATGGCGATCTTCCTGGCAATGAAGGCATTCAAAGTACACTTGTGCAACAAAGTAGTGTTGATCCGGACGGACAACATGACTGCCATGTACTACATACAGAAGCAGGGAGGAACACACTCCACAGTTGTCTCATCTGGCTCAGAGCATGTGGAAGTGGGCCATTCAGAGGAACATATTCCTCATGGCGGAACACCTCCCCGGCAAGGACAACCAGATGGCGGATCTGCTCAGCAGACACAGCCACCAGATGCACGAGTGGGAGCTACACCCGTCAGTACTCCAACCGTACTTCCAACAGTGGGGTCATCCAGAGATAGACCTATTCGCCACAAACAAACGCTAAATGCCAAAGCTTTGCCGCCAGGTTCCCACATCCACAGTCGCAGGGCAATGCGATATGGATGAACTGGTCTGGCAGATTTGCGTATGCTTTTCCCCCAGCACCGTTAATACCGCTGGTGGCACGCAAACTGCGACAGCACTCACTGACACTCATCCTAGTTGCTCCCACATGGGCGCGCCAGCCATGGTACACCACCTTTCTAGAACTCTCCGTGGTGCCGCATCAAAGGCTGCGGATCAAACCTGCACTCTTAACGCAGAACCATGGCGAAATTCAGCACCCAGATCCGCAACAGCTGAACCTGGCAATCTGGCTCCTGAAGTCTTAGAGTTTGGCTACCTAAACCTGCCACCTGACTGTATGGAGATCATTAAGGAGGCCAGGAGACCCACTACCAGAGCCTGCTATGCAGCTAAATGGAAGAGGTTTGTCATTTATTGCAACAACAATGGCATTAACCCGCTAGACGCATCCACTCAAAACATAATCTGTTACCTCTTACACCTATACCGATGCAATCTGGCATACACCTCAATACGTATCCATTTGACCGCAATAGCAGCCTATCTCCAGAACAGGCAGCACCTCTCTTTATTCAGAGTGCCTGCCATCAAAGCTTTCTTGGAGGGACTCAAACGAGTAATTCCCCCAAGACACCCACCAGCACCGGTGTGGAACCTCAACTTGGTCCTCACCCGACTGATGGGTCCACCCTTCGAACCTCTCCACTCATGTGAGATTCAATTCCGCACCTGGAAAGTAGCTTTCCTAGTGGCAATCACTTCGTTAAGAAGAGTTAGTGAACTCCAGGCACTAACCATTCAAGAGCCATTCATACAGGTTCACGCAAACAGGGTCGTACTACGTACCAACCCCAAATTCATGCCTAAAGTTATATCGCAGTTCCACATGAATCAAACTATCGAACTGCATGTTTTCTTTCAAAATCCACAAAATGTAGCAGAGAGAATGCTCCATACAAGTCTTTAGGAAGACAAAACAACTTTTCGTTGCCTTTTCTCCACAACAATAGGGCAACGCCATTTCCAAAGCAGGTATAGCCAGATGGATCGTTAAATGTATTCAAATTTGCGATCACAAGGCTAAACGCACATTAACGATGCCCCCACGAGCCCACTCAACACGTAAGTTAGGGGCGTCCATGGCTTTCCTGGGAAACATTCCTGACAGGAAATATGTAGAGCAGCCACATGGTCCACTATACATACATTTACCAAACACTACTGTGTAGATGTACACTCAAAACAGCAGGCAGCTGTAGGACAGGCTGTTCTCAAAACTCTTTTTCAGACCGCTGCAGCTGGCACTGGTGGCCGCCGCTAATAGGAGGTACTGCTATGTATTCTATGCACAGATATGAATTCAGCAGCCCACATGCATCGAACTGAATATGCTACTTACCAGTATGCATCTGTTCTTGGCATGTAGGGCTGCTGACATTCATATCGCCCACCCTCCTCCCCGGCGCCTGTAGCAGCTGCAGCTCTCAGAATTACTGTATAGCATGGTCATCACTTTCTGTATCCACTCCATCACTGCCACAATGGCGAAAAACAATCTGAGGATGGAGAGGATGCCCATGCGCACTGTGGTCCAGGGGAGGAGTCGCCTATCTCAGGATACTTCGAAGACTCTTCCAGGACAACAACGTGCAAACATCCGGACCCAACACTAGGCGGCGATCTATGCACAGATATGAATGTCAGCAGCCCTACATGCCAAGAACAGATGCATACTGGTAAGTAGCATATTCATTATCAGTCATGGATCATTCAGGCAGCTCTAGAAAAAAATGTAAAGTTCTTTCTATTTATATTTGCTGTTCAAAGTATGCACAGACAAGTGCTGAAAATACAGCTTTAGGTGACTGCTTATTTTTATACTGTCTGTGACATCAAAATAATGAGGTGGAAACCCTAATCATAAGACTGAAAGTTTGTTGAGGGATCAGCACATTATTTCTTTCCTCCACCCTTATCCCTGGTTACTGTCATAAGAGCAATAGTTTAACACATTTGAAACCCTACGCTGCCATCAATAACTTGCTGAGTTACTTCAAGTGTCTGGGATTGCACCTTGCATTCAGACAACTCGCTCCTCATTCTCGCCCTTCACTTTCACCCTCACCCTGCACTCACACTGATCCGATATACTCACACCATTCACCCACTTACCCTCCACTCACACTAATCACTCTGCACTCCCAGCAATCACAATGCGCTCACACCATCACCAAGCACTCACACCATTCACCCACTTACCCTCCACTCACAGTGATCACTCTGCACTCACAATGCACTGGCGCTGTTCACCCTGTACCTCACCCTGCACACGAGCACACTACTCAACCTGCACTCATGTGATACTTCACACACCTGTCCCCCTCACATCTGCAATCTCACTCAAATAAGCCCACCCCTAACCATACATTCATTCTTCCCACTCTGCACTAAAATGCGCACCCAAATTCATATGGTCACCTCACTCACCCCTGTACACAAGTATGAGCGTGTCGTACCCCATCAAAGTTTTTGTCCTAAATTACAAAAGGAGACATCTAAATGCGCTGCAATCCAGCCTTCCAGGGGCCCCTTGATAGACAGTTCTGTTTTTGCCCCGATGGCCTGGAATAATTCATCAACAGATTCTTACAAACAGTTTTGTTTAATTTCTTTTTAATGTGATTGATATGAGGGAGTCTATTACTATTTGCAGAGAAATGTGTTTGTTTCATGCAACAACCATAAAAAAGTTAGATCCAAGCGGGTCCTCACATATGAGAAATTGGAGGATATCACAGATATTGACTGTAAAATTTGTGGGCTGCTGCTTTGTTACAACAGTGAAAACACATCACTATCTCTGAATATTAGATGTAAACGCTTTTAGAATTTCGACTACAGTGCCTGTGCACCGTTAGTAGCCTGGCTAAATAGGGTATGGCAGAGCTGAAAGTAAATCATTTAAACTCAAAGCTGTACTGAACAAGGGCCCCCAAAATAGTTTTGGCCCAGGGCAACCAAAATCCCTAACATGTCCATGCCATCACAAAGTCTGTCAGACAACATTACTCTGAAGTAAAATAGACAACATCATTACTTTATTATTAGGTCTATTTTTTTTTAAACATCAGCCCGACGTGTCCTAAATCCCCCCCCATGCTTCAGGTAAGCAACTTATCGTACCACAACGGAATTCTCAATTAGGTGTTCGTTCAGCGCCATCTGTGTGGACTTTCAACTATCTTCAGATCCATAACTGGTTGGTGGGCAATTATCCTATTATAATGCTGCCTAAAACGTTTGGTAATGATTTCTAGAGAAGATTTGTTTCTCGTATACCAGCTCTAAACTAGGGAGTGCTCGAAAAATCTGACAACACTGTCTACCTTACAGTCCCTGTCTTGGCTGAAAATCTCTGCAAAATATTCAGCTTTGGGAGAAACCGCTATCAAAACTCTCTTGCCTTTCAGCTCGTCCTATTTATGTGAGATTGGGTTCTCAGCACTTGCGGTTTTAAAGACTAAGTACCGTTCAAGACTGGACGTGGAGCACAACCTGAGGATGGCAGTAGCAAAAATCCATCCACAGATTGACCGTCTCTGAAAAACAGGCACACCTCTCACATTTATGTTGGTGAAACAAAGCATCCTAGTAAAAACAATTTGCGCACATTTTATCTTGGAAAGTGGTGTTTTGAGTAATAAGCCTCTGTGATTTCACCACACCCACTCACACACCTGCCGTTAACTAAACACTTTTATTGTATTGAACATTATTTGCTGGATATGGCCGGAATATGCGCGTGGCGGTCGATTCCAAAAATTTCAGTCGGTTGTGGGGGGGCCCAACATCTAAAAAAATTCAGCTGGGGGGGCTCAACCTACAAAAGTTTGAAGACCTCTGATCGAAGGACTTAATTAGAGCCAGTTCAGTATTGTGTTCGTCTCTAAAACCAAATTGAGTTGAATCCAGTATTTGATTAGTTTGAAGATAGGTACTAAGCTGGCTGTTCATAGCCTTCTAAATTATTTTCGCTGGCATTGGGAGCCGCGAGATAGGCCTGTAACTGCCGGGATCTGTGGGGTCCAAAGTGGGATTTTCAATAGAGGGAGAATAGAAGCAATTTTCAAACCTTCGGAAAATGCCCCGAGATCAGGATGTCATTGATCAAAGGATGTAAAGCAGCCACTATCATCTCCGGGACAGTTTTCACAATCGGAACCGGGCAAGGATCTGTGGGAGAGCCAGAGCTGATAGAATTCAAAAGTTTGAGAGTTTCTGCGCTTTCTAAAGGGAGAAACTGATCGAAGGTCGGCCCAGTATTGAGATCTGACTTACTCTTACTGTAGGAGAGGGTTCCAATTCCATTCTCACCTGAGGAAAAGGAGGAATAGATACCCTCCACCTTCTGTTGAAACCAGGTTGCCAGTTTATTACACAAACCTCGACTGCTAATAATCTTCGGCGTATTGGGTACCGCTAATTTTTTGACTGTTTTAAATAGTTCTTTTGCATTCGATTTTGCTTGGAGGATTTTGCGAGCGTAGAAATCCTTTTTCGATTCCAACATTAAGTCTTTATAACATTTATAGGTTTCTTTATCCGAGTTTATGTATTCCTTCCTCCAAACCCGTTCAAGTTTTTTACATACCAGCTTCTGAGCTTTAAGTTTATCCGAATACCAGGGGGCAGAAGGTTTAGCTTGCCTAGAAGTCCACCTTTCTACAGGAACCAATTTTTTACAGGCTTTGTCTAGCCAGTCTGAATACCCCTGCACGGCTTTATCAATGGCCGCCCGCTCCCAATAACTGTGCAAACACGCAAATATCGAGGCAAAATTTAGCAGCCCCCCAAAAATGACAAGCACCTTAGCAGCAGGAAAAGTTAAAAATAAATTTAAAACAGGCGTAACCAGGACAACGTTAAAATCACCATAAAGTTCTCAGCGCAAATAGTGACCGGTCGGGTATACTTAAATCTGCTTACTCCTCAAAATGCCCACTGAAAGTCATGTCAGATCCTCTGACAGTGCCGATCTAACCAAGAGCTTTTCCTTTCTCAAAATAGCAATATATGCCTTCCTAAGGCACTTAAAAAGAAAAAAAAAGTTGTTTCCTTTATCAAAATGGCCACAAATGCATGACGACGTCACAAGCAACCCTACTGAAAGAGCTGATAGTCACCCTGGCTCCTGCCTGCATATGACACACTAAGTGATATCTGCGTGCAACAGCCACCCTGGAAGCCACGCGCTGAAACCATTGCCACGCACAAGTCCAATAAGGCTCTGCGTGCTTCAAAAGGTCTGGGGGTACATTTTTTTTTTTTTAATTAGTGATGGCTTCTAAATGAGCAAACCAGCTAAACTATCCTCTACTCATCTAACTGATCTACAGATTTTTTAAAAATGCAGAATTTGGGCTTCCTCATAGACCTAAAGAACAAAAACCAAACATTTATAAACCATTTATACGTGTCCACAGTTTTCAAACCATCACTTAACCTTAAAAGGTCATAAATAAGTAACCATGCGCATAAAAATCTAATTATATGGCTAAGGACTAAATTCAGCATTACAACCATGCAATATTTATTTGTCCAGGAACAGCAGATAAGCGGAAGGTGGCTACTGTGTTATATAGACTTAAGGGACACTCTAGTTCTGGAATTTTATGTTTGCTGATGTTTTGCTTTGAAGTGCAGCAAGGAGCTGGAAAGATGAATGCATAATGTTAGCCTCCATTCTTGACATGAAATATTCCTCCTTCTAAAGGATATGCCCCCTTCCCAGGGGAAAATTCCAAGAGAAGTGCCCCCCCCACCCCCACCCCCAAAGCAACGCGCAGAAGGAGACCTTTACAGTTTTGTAGCGTGAATCTTTCTGGATTCACTATGCTGTGCATTATTCCGCCCTCTAGTGGTTGGGTCCAGAATTGTAGTCTTTTTTTTTTTTTTTTTCATGGCCCATGTGGGCGTCTACCTCCCACCATTTGGTGTCCTTCGTGACGTTAACGTGCTTCCTCCGGAAGCTCCCACCTTGGTTGCCATCTTGAGATTCTTTTTTCCGCCGTTTGGTCTGGATCGTTACCGAAGAGTTCCAGAATTTTGAAAGAGGAATCAAAGAAAAGAGAAATCGATTAAAATCAAAGTTTCAGCTACACCAGACTTCAGGTCAGGTAACCGGGACGACTAGGGAGAAGGTTTCGACCGAGATCTCGACGTTCAACGGAGAATGCGCTCGCAGGGGGCTCCCTGGGTGCTGGAATGGACAAAACACCTTTCAGTTTTGCTCCAATTGCCACCACAAATATACCCAGAAGGACCAGCATCCAGTCTGCAACCTCTGCCTGCCGCTCGACCACAACAGCGAGGACTGCAATGCGTGCTCGGCCTTCACACCCAAGACACTCGGAGTAAGAGAAAGGCAGAGAAGGGCGAACCACACCATGCAGGGGCCTCCTCCATCGCTCCGAGACTTGGGCCTCTCCAGTGGAGAGGAAGACGATATCGCCGAAGGACCAGAGGACTGCACGGTCGATGAGGTCCATAAGAAGACCTCGAAAGAGGTAAGCTAGTTGTTGACCCCTAGACACTCAAGCGACACTCGAAAGGGTGAAGCTAAAGCCCCGAGCGACACTCGTAAGAGTGAAGCCAAGTCCTAAAAGGGAGCATTGCCGCCGAACACTCTATGAAGGCAACAGCAACCAAGGACAGTCAGCCGAGCGGATCCTTCGAAAAGGACTTCCAGTTGGTGAAAGCCCTCGATAATCCTAGATCGTCTAAGGTTGTCCCTGAAAAGGACATCTCTGCGCCGAGAAAAGAAGGGCCTACATCGACGTCGATTGCCTCGAAGCGAGGTGCTCCAACCCTCAACGCCGAACATGCTGCCGAGATGGAGAGGAAGACGAAATGGCAAGCATCCTGCAAAGGAAAAGGGACTTCGAGAAGATGAGCCTATACACCATCCTGCCGAAACCCACGCTCTTCGTCAAAAGACGACGAGGACGCCAAAAATGCCCGAACCAGTCGAGGAACAGGAGGACAAAGTCTATTTCGAAGGCGACGAGGATCAGCAATCCTACCGGGACTCTACTTCCTCGGGGGTACGAGACTTCAAATGGCAGGATCTCGACACCGAATCCTGGAAGAAGGGGGTAGACACTTGCCCTTCGAGGCCCTCGCTGCCAGGCGACCGAGGGATCTACAATATGGTCGAACAAAAGGCTGCACAGACGTATGGAGTGAAAATGGAAGAGGAGAAGCCCAAGGTATGTTTTCTCCTGGAAACTCCTACTGCCTCAACAAACTAGGAGCCAGTTCCTGCCCATGCTCCCTAGTGTGCTGGATCAAGGAAGAGAGGCCTTTAAGGAACCAGCAGTATGCAAGGCTGACACTCCAAGAACGGAGAAGTATAAACATTCATCTCAGGATCCTGCATACATCCGAGGGGCAGTACCAGCTGACCCCTTAATTGCAGCAACGGCTAGGAAGAGGGCCAATGTGCCCACTAATGCCGGACCATCTCCAGCCAAGGAGAGTAGGAGGAGGATCTCACAGGAAGAAAGGTGGAGAGAAATGCTGCAATCCATTGGCACATCGCAAACTCAAACGCCCCGATCAACAGGCACGCATACCAGCACTGGGAGGAAGTAGGGCAACTTCTAAAGCATCTAACAGACCAGTACCAACAAAGAGCGGCTCACCTGGCAGAAGAGGGCAAAAGCATGGCGAACACATGCTTAAAATCGGCCTTAGATGCTGCAGAGACGTCCAGAAGACTAACGATAGGAGTGACCGAGAGAAGACCAGCATGAATCAGAATTTCTGGATTCGAGCCAGAGATGCAAAGCAACATCCTAAACACCTTTTAACGGTAGAGCAACTGTTTGGCGCACCAGTTGACAAGTTAACGCAGCTCAAGAAGGACAACGAGACAGCAAGGTCCATGGGTACGCTGCAGTTCAGGGGGATAAGAAGAGGTACACCAACAAGACCAGGTGGTAGGGGGGCAGCGTGCCTACCACATCGCACCAAACGTTTCAACAAGGCTACCAAGGGAACAACCAAGGCCAGCAGCAGCAGGGACAGCAGCAGCAGAACTGAAAGTACCAGCCCCGGGGCCAGTCCTTTCGAGGGCGAGCAAACGAACGAGGACAGACACGAAGAGAAGGCCAACAACCTCCCTCCAAGTGACTTCGCCATGAAGCCAACCCCCACCCTAGCAACACCATGGGGTGGGCACAAAGACATAAGAAAAAGCAGCAACCGGAAGTTCCACGACAACAGTACCTTGAACACACAACACCAGTAGGGGGCAGAATAAGAAACTTAATCCAGGAGTGGAGGAAGGTCACAACAGACAAATGGATACTAAACATCGTACAATACGGATACCGTATAGAGCTAGAGAAACAACCTCCAAACAGAAAACCAAGAAGCAAGGCACACTCAGCAAAGGAACTCTCGCTCTTGCGACTAGAGGCGCAAGAACTGCTCAGCAATGAGGAGATCGAGATGGTGCCGTATAACCAGAGAAACAAAGGGGTCTACTCAGCTTACTTCCTCGTGCCAAAGGTGGACAAAATACTAAGGCCTATCTTAGATCTGAGGTTCTTGAACAAATTCATAAAAACCTCAAAGATTCAAAATGACTTCCCTACAAGAAGTAATACCACAAATACAACAAAGGGATTACATGGCAACTATAGATTTAAAGGACGCGTACTTGCACATCCCCATCAACCACAAGCATAAACGTCTACTAAGGTTTGTCATCAACCAAAGTCACTACCAGTTCACAGTACTGGCATTCGGACTCAAATCAGCACCAAGGGTGTTTACAAAATGCCTAGCCGCTGTCGCAGTGCACCTACGAAGGCAAGGAATACACGTAGACCCCTACCTCGACAACTGGCTCGTAAAACCAAGTTCGTACAGCCAATGCAACCAACACATCCAGCAGGTCCTACTAACACTGATGCAACTGGGTTTCTCAATCCATCAAAAATCGTCCACGGAACCGGAGCAAATCAAGATATTCTTAGGGGCGGAGAGCAACACCAAACAGGCCAAAGTGTTCCCCAGCAGGAAGAGAACATTGGCAAAACTGAAGGAAACACGTCATTACCGCAATGGGCAAGTTCTGACAGTGAGGACGGCGAGTAAGCTGATGAGAATGATGGCGTCACCTGGTGCAAAATATTCGACAACACGGGAGACCATTCCAGGAAAGGATACAGCAGCAATGCTCACAGCCAGCGGGGAGTTGGGAAGATCTAGTGGTTGTCACACACGCAGTGCATCAAGAAATGGCATGGTGGAACAAAGAAAACATATCACAGGGGAAACCATTCACACAACCAACTCCAAAAGTGACCATCAAAACGGACGCTTCCCAGCTGAGGTGGGGCACGCACATGAACAAGCTGAAGGTGAGGGGGCTATGGTCGCAGCAGGATGTGGGCAAGCACATCAACTACCTGGAATTAAAGACTGTTCCTAGCCTTAAAAGCCTTCCAGAAGGAGCTGTACGGAAACAGGGTGTTGATCCAAACAAACAACACCATGACCATGTTCTACATCAACAAACAAGGAGGAACACAATCCGTAGCGCTATCAGGGCTAGCACAGGAAATATGGACATGGGCCATTCCACTAAAAATAGACCTACTAGCAATACATCTCCCGGGGAAGGACAATGTGGAAGCAGACACTCAGCAGGCAGACGTCAGCATCCCAACAGGAAATAGAGTATTCCGGAAGTGGGGTACACCAGAAATAAATTTAATTGCAACACACCAAAATGCAAAATGCTAACACTTCGCATCCAGACCATTGGTCACAAGGGAATGCGCTATGGATAAGTTGGTCAAAGACATTTGCATAAGCTTTTTCCCCCGATCCCACTGATACACAACACGTTGCTAATACTAATGGCACCTCAGTGGGTCAGACAGTCATGGTTCTCACAAATAGTAGAAATGGTGTATGCACCAGCACACAGATTCCCAGAAAGAAGGGACCTGTTAACAATGCAGAACGTAAGGGTGCTACATCCAGAGCCAGAGAGCCTCAGCCTAGCGGCATGGCTCCTGAGGACCTAGAGTTTGCACACCTCAAACTACCGACTAGCACAATGGCCGTTCTCAGAGAAGCGAGAAGACCTACCACAAGGAAATGCTACGTAGCAAATTGGAAAAGATTCTCCAAATGGTGCATTAGGGAGAAACTGCAAATGAAAATTACAAAGGAGTCAACAGTACTAAAATACTTAACACATCTGCTGCAAAGTAAACTGGGCTACACATCCCTAAGGGTACGCTTAGCGGCGATAGTGGCTTACACAAGAGGAGAAACAGAGAAAAGCTTATTCACCTCCCAAGTAGTAAAAAGATTTCTAGAAGGAGCAAAGAGACTCGCACCTCCAAACAGAATGCCAGCACCGGCAAGGAACCTCAACGTAGTGCTAACTCAACTAATGAAGGCCCAATTTGAGCCGATTCACAAGGCTACACTGCACATGTTCACGCTAAAGACTGCTTTCTTAGTGGACATCACATCACTATGAAGAGTGAGTTGCAGGCGCTAACACTTCAAGAGCCCTACCGCAGATACAGTGATAGGATTGTAATGAGAACGGACCCACACTTCATGCCGAAGGTGGTGTCACGGTTCCACATCAACCAAACAATCCAAATACCTATTTTTTTCCAAAAACCAACCACTAGCACAGAGGGCGCTGCACACACTGGATGCCAGAAGGGCTGTGATGCACTATATAGAAAGGACAAAGGAGTGCAGAAAGACAAAGCAACACGTCGACGTCACGAAGGGCACCAAATGGTGGAAGGTCGACGCCCACCTGGGCCACGGAAAAAGACTACAATTCTGGACCCAACCACTAGATGGCGGAATAATGCACAGCATAGTGAATCCAAAAAGTCTTCAAGCTGCAAAACTACACCAACAGGTAAACTATACGTTTCCTGATCTTGATCAATTTACATAGTATCTCCTGTGACACATCTTCACAAAAACACTTTGGGGAAGACGAAGTTTTTGACTTCATTGTCGGAGATGCCGTCGACGACCACACTGTCTACATCAAGCATTTTGTCAATGAGGACACTGTCGACGTGGAGCATGCCGTTGACTGTACTGTCGATAGCAAAGACCCTACCATCGACGTCAAAGAATTACAATTGGGTTCCATGCAGTAATTGAAAAACATAGGCGATGTTTTTATACCTTTAAGATTGATGGATGTCCCTCCAATGCGTTTATTGCAGTCAAATCAAGGAGGCGAGGCTAGTGATTATGCCTCACTGACAACTTGCAGCCCACCGCAATTGGATGTGAGATATGTCCCAGATTGTGAAGAGGACCCAGTGGATAAGGAGCCCTACAATGCATGTCTGTCAGCAGACAGAAACCACCTTTTTATTGTAGAGCCAGATATGGTCCATGTGCTAATGGCCTTTTTATCAACATAGCAACAAATGATGGATTATTTTACTAAGTTATTACCGCAACCAATTTATAATCCTACCATGGGGTTACCTGCTGCTCCCATTCTCCCGTCTCTTCAACCTGCTCCTTTACCAGCTTCACTTCCTAGACGGCCATCCCCGCTACCCCTGTTTCTGGAAAAGAAGTACAAGGCCCCGGATTCATCTCTGGTCTGCCTCACTGGCCATACTAGACTGGATTCACTAATTGCTTCAGCTGCTCAAAGAAGCAAGACACCGATAATCGTGTCAACTAGTCCACCGGACAAGATAATAGCAAACGTATTGACAATCTTGGCCAGAGAATATACTCTGGCAACAACCTCAATAAAGTCTGCCAATACCCTGGCAACTCTAGTTCGTTATGATTGCCAGCTATGGCATGACATAGCTCCATTACTGGATCTTATTCCTGAAGATAAGAAACTGCAAGAGCTATCTAAAGGAAGAAGCGCTAACCTCTTCTTTCATTATTGACGCAGCAATTGATGTTTCAAATGCAGGTTTTCGCCTGTTGGCGGAGGTACTGTGCTAAGGACGCAAGGCTAGTGTAAATGTCCAATCTAAGATTTCACTCATTCCTTTTGATGGCCAAACCTTTTGGAAAAGATGTTGAGGAGGCTCTGCAGGGCATTAAAACAGACTGATACTGCAAAGGCTTTAGGACATTTGCAATATCGTAGATTTTGGATATCTAATTTTCATGGCTCACAAAGATGTTCGGGGACGATCTTATCCTCGAGGACAGTCTGGATACAGTTGAGGATACTCCTTCCATCTTAGCCAAAGACAAGCTTTTGGGAGGTCATCAGGAAGGAAGAGGGGTTCCTCACAAGAATGAACCAATGACAGAAAAGAGCTTGACACACAGCCCCCCCCCCCTTCCCTTTGCCATCTGGTACTCAAAAGGTAGGGAGGGGGAGAATTTTCCTTTTTGCTCCTGCATGGAGCATCACATCGGAAAAACGGGTGCGTCAAATTATTTAATCCTGGCATGCGTTGGCATTCATTCAGAAACCCTCAAATATGTGCACCAAGAAAGTAACATCCTCTTCATCTGAATGAGCTGCAAATGGAAATTCTCATGCTTCTCTGCAAAGGTGCCACAGAGATTGTCCCCAAATATCAAAGGAATCCAGGTTTTTATTACTGGTTTTCCTAATGAAAAAGACCAGTCAGTTGAGACCGAATCTGGGTCTTAGAGTTGAACAAGTCTCTAAAGAATGTCATTTTGAATGCTTACCTTACAAGAATTTCTCCTGATTCAGGAAGGGCATTTTTTTTTACCTTCGGGATGCTTACTTCCCCATACCCATTCATCGAAAGCACAGAAAGTACCTTTGTTTTTCAGTAGCGGGTCAGTACTATCAGTTCTAGGTGCTCCCTTTTTGGAGTCAAATCAACCCGAGAATATTCACTTAATGTCTCTTCAGCTTCCACTTTTCTCTGGTGAGAACGTCATCAGTTGTTCCCATATCTGGATGACTGGTTAGTCAAATGCCATCCAGGAAAAGAGCTACAGCTTCCATGAATGCTTGCATCAATCCCTTCCGGAGATTAGATCTCACTTTGAACAGGGAAAAGTAATCGTTGCAGTCCGAAACAAAGATCCGATTTCTTGGAGCAGTACTTAACACTGAGTTGGGAAAAGCTTTTCCTTCGGCAGAAAGAGTGGTAAACTTAGACAATGTCAAAGACTATTGACTGGAAACACTTAATTACAGGTAGGCAATACAAGTTCATGTTAGGCCTGATGACATTATGGATAGGCCTCATTCCATTTTGCAGACTTAATTTGAGACCTGTTTAGCAGCACCTGGATTTGCAATGGAGATGGGTGGAAGGCTCAGGGGAAAGTATGGTCTGTCACAAGGAGCTTGAAATAAGCTCTAATGTGGTGAAGGATTCCAGCAAACCTAAACCCAGGTCGTTCTTTCTTTCCTGCCAATAACAGAAATATTACTCACCACAGATGAATCCATGGATGGATCAGGAGCTCACCTCCAAGAGCCTTCAACCAGAGGTCTTTGGTCCGATGCAGAAAAGTAGCTACACATCAATGTGTTGGAACTCCGCGCCATGAGACAAGGTTTGCAAGTGTTCCTACCCGGACTGGCATTTCAGTCAGTCCTAATTAGAATATACAACACAACATCCATGTTCTAAATAGCCAAGCAAGGAGGAATACAGTCGAGGATTCTTTCAGAAGAAGCACTGCTGCTGTGGAACTGGGCCATTTCTCTCTGGATAGATATTGCCGCGGACATGTGACCGGCTGCCAGAACAATCAGGCGGATGCACTCTGCCGGAAAATGGCAGTGGATGGCATCTTCAATCAGTGGGGTCACCTCACAGTCCATATGTTTGCCATTCCAAAGAACTAAAAATACCAGTGTTTTGTGAGCAGTTTTTGGCATCACAGGACAATGGGCAATGCTCTTTTGATCATTTAGTCCGAGATATTTGCCTATGCCTTTGCTCCTTCCCTCTGATCCCCAAGGTGTTGAAGAAAGCAAAGGTAGACCATTGCAATCTGATTCTCTTTGCTCTGGTGTGGCCTTGCCAGTACTGGTACACTGAGCTGCTGCAGTTTGCTATGCGTCCAGTCATTCCTTTGCAGATGCATCCTGAGATATTGTCCAGACATCAAGGAGAGCATTTTTCCCACAATCCCAAGTCACTGAATTTGATAGCAAGGTACCTAATCACCTAGAATTTGGCCATCTGGATTTCCCACAGGAGTGTAAACAGATTCAGGCACAGGCGTGTGCTCTAGCTACCTAAAAGACGTCCAGATCTATGTGAAAGCATTTCTGTGTGGTGCAGGAATAACGGTCATCATAGTCTACAAATAAAGCCTCTGATCCTGCTGGATTTAAGCTTTGCCAAAAGTGGTCTCAAATATTCTTTAGTCAGGGTCCATCTGGTTGCAATCTCAATAATTAGAAGGATTGACAGTTTGTCTACTGTTTTCCCAAATGATCATTACACAATTTAGAAAAGGTCTCTTCAGAGTTTTCCACCTATTCCCAGTTCCATGGGAGCTTAATGCAGTCCTAAGTCAGCCTTTTTTTGAGTCGATATATAGAGCAATCTTAATCTGTTTCATGGAAGACAACCCGACTCTTGGCTCTTGACATCCGCTAGGAGAATGAGAAATTAAGGTATTCACCATCACAGAACCCTTTCTCTGGTTCACAAAGTACAAAGTGATACCTCGAACCAACCCTCATTCCTAAGGTGCCTACTGACTTGCATTTGAATGAGCTGGTCTTTCTCCCATTCTTCTTTCCCAATCCAGCCTCCCCAGCAGAAAGATCATTACATTTGTTAATTTGCGTAGCGGTCTCAAGTTCTATATAGACAAGACAAAGGACACACGCACATCAGACCATTTATTAGGTCTCGCTTGCGTTGCAGCGCGAAGCGCTGCCGCCAACGAGAACTATTGTTGCCGTGATGCCTCTCAAGGGAGACAGACCTGGGCACGCGCAGCGATCGTGGTCTGTGGACGTGCTTGCGCAGACACGCACACACGTGCGCACACACACACACGCGCGCACACACACACACACGCGCGCGCACACACCCCACCGCTGCCGACCCCCCTGTACAAGCATTGGCCATCTACTGCTCCTGTAATAAGGAGAGGGGGGAACCAAACCATAGTACTAACACACTGCGCTCAGTCTGAAAACCGGTGCAGCGCCCAAATCGTGGAAGCCACCACCTGTCTGCAGAGTGATACCCAGGCTCAGAAAGAGCGGCAGGGGCCCCCAATTCAAACAACTAAGGGGTCGGTGCTTGCAGCCCGGCCGAGAGTTCAGAATGCGGCGGCAGTCCTTGGATGGGTATGAAGTTCAGGGTCGGTCTTAGGACTGGGAAAGGACACGACCTCCGAGTCTTACCACCTGTGGGCCTTTTTGACAGAGAACCCCGGCACTTCTTACCTCTTACTCTTGAGTTGTGACCCGGCCTCTCCTTGTGCCGGAACGCCGCTTTGGGTTTCTGGTTCATCAGGCAGTCCGCCCCAGTAACATACGGAACACGGGTCTCTGCCTGAGGCCTCCTCGCACTCTGTCCTCTGCCTCCTCTGACTCCTGTCAGCGGCGCGCAAAACCACGACGTGGGAACCCGAAATGAACGCCGGTCTCCCAGCTCAGCTAGCCACACACAATGCACGTAGGATGACGCCAATTACAACGCACGAGCGCGCACACAAAGGAACCCATGCTGAAGGTAAGAAAGTGTCTCGCCGGGCAGCCTTTTCAAAGCCCCACCCCCGCGGAGAGTAGCGTCCCAGTCCTGCTTATCCACATCCAGACCAAGGCAACAGCACGCCGAGCTATGGAGGGCGCCAGTTAATAAGCAATGTTGGGCTTCTTTTGCCGTTTCGGACTTGGATACCTCTCGCGTATTTGAAGTGCTGCAGCCTAAGCCTAACTCCACACCCTGTGAGAAGGCAGGTATATAGGCTGAAATGTACATGCCATTCTGTTTAGAGCCGACTTTGTGCAGGACAGGACCTCCGACCTGTGGCGGCATCAGAATCCTATCACAGATGATGCCCCTTTAGTTGGCATTTTTAGGTAGAGCCTAGCAGCGCTCTGTGAGGCTTCTTGTTGTACCCTGCTCCATGTTGGTGTGTGCCCCGCTCCCTGCTGGTGTGTGCCCCCCGCTGGTGTGCCCCGCCCCCTTTTTTATCTGCCCCGCCCCTTTTTCCTCTGCCCCGCCCCCTGCTTTGTGCGTCCTGCTCCCCTGCTTTGTGCATCCTGCTCCCCTGCTTTGTGCATCCTGCTCCCCTGCTTTGTGAGCCCTGCTCTCTGCGCACTGCTCCCTCCTTGTGTGCCCTGCTCCCTGCAGGTGTGTGTCCCGATCACTGTTTTGTGTACTCTGCTTTGTGTGCCCCGTTCCCTGCTTTGTGTGTGCCCCGCTCCGAGCTGGTGTGCGCAATGCCCCCTGCTTTGTGCGCCCTGCCCCCTTCTTTGTGCGACCTCTTGTGTGCCCCGCTCCCTGCCTTGTGCGCCCCGCTCCCTGCCTTGTGCGCCCCGCTCCCTGCTGTTGTGTATCCCGCTCCCTGCCCCGTTTTCTTCTAGTCTCTATACTTAGCAGCCCTCAAGGTAGAGAGTCTCTCTAAGCTTTGATCTATGTTTGTCCGAGCCGCCTCCCTCTGTCCTTGGACAGAAGTCCAGAATGATCCCACAAACAGCAACGTCCATTGCGCATTACTACTTGCTGAAGGCTGGCGACCCGTGACTGGCTGCTGCAGAGGAACCTCTCTGATGTTAAAACTGCCCACTGTCCACCTGCCCCGGGCAGGTTCATGCCTGTGTTTTGTTCAGCTTGTGAAGGTTTCTACTGCAACTCTTCTGTTAGTTCTCTGTCGAGCAGAGGTCTGAAGCTGTTGTTCTGTAGGAATTCTGAGTTGTGCTCAGAGCTTTTGATGAGTTTGTTTTTGATCCTGAACTCGACCTTTTCAAGTTGAGGCACTGAATCCCAGACCCGTATTTGAATGGTTTACGTCCAGCCTCCCCGATCCCTGACGCCCAATTTAAGAAGCATTGAAAATGCAATAGGTCTCGCCTTTGTTTAAGTTAAAGCCATTTGCTTTGCTAATGGTATTGTATAGCAAAGCAAATGGCTTTAACTTAATCAAAGGCGAGACCTATTGCATTTTTAATGCTTGTTTGTATCATTTGCTTAGCCACGAAAAGGTCAAGCCCTGTCCAAACAGGGGATAGTTTGTTGACTCTCAGCCTGTATTGCTGGTGTATTCCACCAGGGGCATAGCATGGCTTTGACTTTAGCACTCTATGCTGGGGTATCGTTGTGACATCTGCCATGCAGCCACCTGGAGGAGCAGACATACGTTCACAAAGCATTCCTGCCTAGACAAGGAAGCGGGACAGGTAGTCCTTAAGAAACCTCATTAACTGTAGGTGAGCCTGCATCCCGCTTTGTTGCGTTGCATATGTACTGCTTGCTCTTCTGATTCAAGAATGTGAATATATAAAAGATCCAATGTTGGGGAAGAAATGAGTTACTTACAAATAACTCCAGTTCTCCAACATTATCTTTTATATATTTACATGATATCCTCCTTAGTCAGGGCTCATTGTATTTTATTCTCATACTTGTTCTTTGAAATCTGAGCTATGGTGGCTTGTAGGGGGAGTAGGAGTGCTTAAGCTCCCACATCACTGGCTGAAGTTTAGGTTCTTTTAAATGAGGTGGATGTTACCAAACCTACTGTTTCAGGCCTATGGTCTTTTGCCATTATAAACTAGGTTGTATATTTTTACACTGTATATTGCTATTTTAATGTACCGGGAATTCCCACCCTGTCGACGGGGAATGATTCAAGCATGTGAACAAATATACAATACAAGTAGAAACACAATGTAAATAGGGAAGAAGTGATTAGGATAAAACTCAGGTAGGCGGAATCTCAATGTAATTATGGGGCCTCCAATGGAGAGGATTAAAAAGAGCGACAGGGAGTTTGGAAAAATACTCCCTATATCATCATGGTCAACATGTTACTGCCTTTCAGCGACCCCAGATGGGGTTCAGGGTCATTTGTCAGGACTAAAAAACTGTCACTATGCAAACAATTGTATGTAACCACCATATACAGGCCACATCATAGAAAGCCAAAAGGAACCGAACGATTGGCCCACATTGTCGCAATCATTGGTTCAACTTCTGTATTGAGCAAGGAGACAAAATAAGATGTTAAAAGCCTTCAAACATTTGACAATGGGGTGAATATCTGAAACAGTGACTGGGTAAGATGAGAATCAACCAACCACCACCGCAATCCACACTAGTGTTTCAATGGAATAGGGGTCTTTTCTTACCCGTAATCAGTAATGTTTTACTCATTCTCAAGTCTCAAAGGCTGCCTATCACGCAGGGCTGTAAAGTACAGAGGAATAAATATATTATATTAAAAGAAAGTAACATCATGTAATCTCTTTGAATTATGTATTTATGCATTCTTTTCAAAGTCACTCTAATGCTGCACATAAGCAGGTTTGTATATATACATAATCTAGTGTTTTCTTTAAATTATGCATACTTGTAGTAAATGTATCTTGAATGACAAAACACTAAATGGGACCTGGTCCACACCTAGTCAGTATCCAGTCCCATGTTTGCAATTTTCATTGCCTCTATAGTTGAGGATTAGTGCACTTTACACTTAACATGGAACTAGATACTGACTGGGTGTGAGCCATGGTTCATTTAGCAATTTTGTCGCTCAAGATGCACACTCTACAAGTATGCATAATTTTAGGAAAACGCTAGATTATGTATATTTACAAACCTGCTTATGTGCAACATTAGTGTTTTCGACAAGAGTGCATAATACATCTCACCCAGTCACTGTTTCAGATACTCAATCAGATGTTTGAATGCTTCTATACTCTTATTGTTTTGTCTTACTTAATACCGAAGTGGACCCTGTGATTGTGACACTTTGGGCCATTTGCTCTGTATTTTCTAGTTTACTATTATGAGGTCAGTATATGGTTGTTACATACAATTGTTTGCATATTGACATAGTTTTCTGGTCCTGACGAATGTCTTTGAACCCTGGCTGGGGTCCCTGAAGGGCAGAAACACGTTGCCCTTGATTGATATAGGGAGTGTTTTTAATAAACTGTCATTCTTTATTTTTAGTCCTGTCTATTGGAGACCCCAGAGTAAAATTGATTTTCTGCCTAACAAGACAGTTTTATCCTAATCACTCCATTTCTATTTACCTTAACGAGTTAGCACACTGAACATCACCTAAACATTTTTGCTCATCTATCTCTCGTGCCCCCCGCCACCCCCCAAAAAAAACCTCTCCCTCTTGAAAGTTGTAACCCACAGCAGGTACCTTGCAGTGCAGGTGTGAAGAGGGAGGGAACCCTATGATGAAGCATTTTATCGAAGGGTGAGTGATGAGGGTTCTTGTCCTAGGAAAAGCATTCTCCTTCAGATCATTTATTTTAAAGGTTTTCCTTTCTCTCCATATGTCCCAAATGTACTTCTGTGTGTTTCTACTTTAATCAGGGAGCAGTGCGCCTTTGGCAGGGTTCTCTTCTCCCTCTAGATCCCTTGTGTGTAGTAAATATGTAAAATATACCAATGTTGGAGAACTGGAATTACAGGTAAGTAACTAGTTTCTTTTCGGTAAGCTTGCTATTCTGCTTCGCATGATGCAGAAGGAAATGTTACTTGTCTAAGCTATATTTAACAAATGGCATCTATTGGCTCCAGCACTAGAAATGCAAAAGATTTTACTTGTAAAAGTGTTCTGGAGTCCCTGCACACAGACTGTAAAATTCTTTATTTATCGCTTCATTAAAGATACTTTTAAAGCAGAGCTAGGGACATCACAGTGGGACTTCACCTGGTGGCCCAATGAGCTAGGACCGACTCCCTCTACCCACACCAAGAACCTCGGGATCATTAACGGCAATCTCCGCATGACCCCCAAGGTCAATGCTTTCAGCACCTCATGCTCTCATACCCTGAAGATGCTGAGGAAGATTTTCAAATGGCTCCCAATCAGCGCCTGGAAAACAATAATACGTGCCCTGGTCACAAGCAAGCTGGACTTTAGGAACGTCCTCTATGCCAGGGTCAACAGAAAGCTGCAGACCATTCAGAACTCTGCAGCCAGAATCACTCGACCTCCCTTGTGGCACTTGCATCACACCACACACACCGTAAGGACCTCCACGGGCTCCCTATTCACAAACCAGCACAATTTAGATTCCTCACCCACACTTTCAAGGCACTACACAACACTGGCCCAGCACATCTCAGCTTTCAGAAACCTTCAACACTTCACCTTGTCCGGACTCCTACTTGCACAAACCCCACACACATGGAAAACCTCATCTGGCTGACATGCCCAGAATGCTTGAGCCCATTAGGCTTTGGAATATCAATGCCTAGGCTAGGGGAAGTACAGTATCTGCTGGTGGCAAGCTGGGATTCTGCAAGTTGGATTCAGAAATTACAACTAGGCAGTTATTTCTCTGTGCTTATAAGCAGGAACAACATGCCTCCTCAGCAATGGTCGACACACTTCTAGATTGGTAGAGTTTATAAGACTGGGAGCTGGCTTGAAATTAGTTAGACATAATCGATATGATAGTGGTTAGGATTGAAAAGGAAGACAATTTAAACTGCACTGTGTGTATTGACCCAGGAGAGAACGGTATATAAAATGCTGTTTCAACCTGAATGCTATTTATTGAATTTATAAACTGATTCTTTGTATCTCTTCACAGAAATGCCAGACCTGGAGTAAGAAGTTGCCTTCAGACTTTGCGGGAATTGAGGAGTGAGAAGGAGTGAATTTGGGGGGGGGGGGGGATAGGGTGAGGGAAGTTTGATTTTTTTCATCATACACTTTTAAAATTAAGTTTAAGATTCCCAGGCTGGTCGCTAAGAAGACAGGTTTATTACATCTAAGCCAGTTTCCTGCATACTAAAATAAAAACTAAAGAAGGATTTATGGAGGGTTTATGTGTGCCATTGTACAGGACTGTCTTATGCCATGTGACGCAATAATGTTATGCATGAACATTTTTCCACGGACTTCCAGGATTGTGTTGAGGTATAGACAATGAAAGCAAACCCGTTCCAGGCCTTTTTTACCCCCAAGCCAACCACCATCGCAGTGGGAAAACAAAGTTAGACTACTACACCACTATGAATAGTGTTTGTGGGTGGATTTCTTATTTTTAACCTTAAACATTTGGCTCTGAATTTTTACCCTGGACTGGAACTGGATGTGCAAACTTTTTTTAAAGATTTGGCTTGAACCATTGAACTGTTAACATTTACTATACCTCAGGAGAGTCTTCAGGGTTTTCTTTCTGATTTGTCATTGTTCTTTTATTTCCAGAAAATAGTTGACATCAATATATTTAATCGCTCACAAGTGCTCTGAATGCTGTCATACTAAAGGCCTCACTCATATCCCTTGCCTCTCACTTGCTGCTCGCACTTCATGGCAGGAAGACAGAATTAAACGTAAATTCCTACCTTATTCACCGCTCTTCTTCATTACCAGTTCTTTCTTGGGCCCTTTTAAAGTTTGCTTACCTCTTTGTTTAGATTTGCTTGCCTAGCTTCTCTTCAATATATAAACTGTATGAGAAGCAAAGCTGCAGCTAGGGACACATTTAGATTAACCTGTATTTAAAACTTTTAAAACCACATCTGGTCTTCAGACTTTCCCAAGAATGTTAACCACCTTTGAACTATCAGTTATTTTCTCAAAAGCTTGTACGGATATTGCTGAATTGATGGCTATAACCTATAGGCTAGAAGAAAGCAGTTAGATAGTGAGCGTGTCTGCTGAATTACTGCTTGCTTAGCATTCTTGTAATGGCTGGAACATGTGTTTATAAAAGAATGAGAAATGGTGCTGGATTTTGGAGCTGTTCATTTAATTAAGAGGGAAAATGTAAGCTCTCTATTGATGCAACATCGTGCTATTTCATTCTACAGTGTGCTATTTTAACTGCCATTTGGCAGGGAGCTGAACATTTAGAGGTAGTTGAACTGGAAACGAAGAGAGTGCATAGTAAATGGAAAAATATGAAAAAATATTTTAATTCCTTTTTTCTTTTTGTTGCATTGCTGCTTAACTAGGTGAAGCCTGTACATTTGGTATTGTTCGCCTCCTGAGCTTTTACTTCTCTCGGTACAGAAGAGTGAGAACAGCTGTACATTGTCGCTTGTCAGTCTACACATTAGACCAAACTGTATTTGCACTGTTCATATGAAAACGAGTAACAAAATGTTAATACACAATCAAATTAGATTTTTTTGGGGGGCTGATCAGGTGAAAGAAAGTTGTTTAGACTGTGGGAATTTTTTTATGTGTCTACATTCTTTCTAATAAACTGTTGAAGACTCCATGCCAACGTCTCATTAATCATTTGTTTTTTTCCCCTGTAGTCTTTCCTTATCCTTGAATGTTCTTTTTAAAAATAGTATTTTGAATCCAGGCAGTTTGTGTACAAAAGTGCGAAAGTGAGAATCTCAATAACCATTGGCATGTGCACAAAGGTAACCTTGTCTCCCATCATGAATTCTGATCTACCAATTCAGTAAACTAATTTTTGTGTTTGGGTGATCATTACCTCCATATTTAGATTATTATTAGAATTCTAAACTAGAGAAATAAACTATTAAAAGTAAAGCAAAGTTGGGCGCTTGTGTTTGATCACAAGTTGTGCACTCCTGCCATCTTGTGTGGGGTTTGGACTACCACAAGTTGTACTTTTGCATACACTTTTTCGGTTTCCAGCGAGTTGCTAATAACTTGTGATCATATCAGCAAAGTCCACAATGCACTAGGATATAGATTTTACCCTAGTTAACTTTTTCTACCATTGGGTTCAGAAATCCATCAGGATTCTCACTCGAATGAACATCACATTGGGATCTAGGACACCGAAGGCAAGAGAGAAACACACAACCAACCAAGAAGACCATTAGCATGAAATGTAAGCCATTTATTTGCAGAAAGATGATTTGGTGCCAAAGTAGGCACATAATGCTGTCCTAGATCAACGTTTTTGAATCTCTGGAAGGTCCCATTATCATGGAGTTGCATAACCCCACTGCAGGGGATAAAAGTAGGATGATTGATAACATTGAGGAGAGGCCCCTACCACACAGAGGGCTCTGACTGAATGGACCATTATTACCCAGGACAAAGACTAGAGTTTAAAGAGAAGATCAATCTCAAGAGGTTTGACCTCAGAAAAAGACTGTTCCAAGCTCATAGACCACCTCAAGGAGAGGCCCATCTTGCCTTAAAGAAGCTCACCCGTGAGGCCTTAAGAGCACAGATGAGCTCTTTGAAGAATCCTGAATATTAGACTCCAGGTCCACCTTGCCCCTCATCATCCACCTCTAAAAGCTACCTTAAGAGTCACCAAAATATTGATTTTTTTCGTGCGTATTGCATGGCTAGTCAGCTACAATGGCTGTCATATTGCCCCCCCCCACCCTTACTTAAAACAGCCGGACATTACAGTACACTAAGGGGACTACCCCATATTAGCCCACGTTCCATTACTTGGAATCCCCACTACAACGGGGCTAATTACCAGACAAAGAATTTCTCAATGGGCACAAGGAGTAACAGTAGGAACCTTGTGTATAGATGGTACACTAGCGGACATTGACAATTTCACCCACTCTCGGGGAGTGCCCCAAACATTGTTCATACTACACGCTACCATAGCTCATTACATTAAGAAACACGGTTTCCTGAACGGGAGCAAACCTCCCACACATGGACTGGTACATGCAGTGTATCTGATGGGAGAGGGACGTCACCTAATCCGATGGCTATACAGAGGCACCAGAATGCCTGTGGGGGCCACGCTGGTGCCCCTGCGTGAAACATGGGCATGGGAGCTTGGCAGAGATATAACCGATAAGGAGTGGGCCTACTCTCTGGAGTTTCCTAAGAAAGTGTCCTGTAATGCTAAATTTAAATAAATTTATGATCCTACATAGGGCATATCGTACACCTCACCGCCTTAATCTTATTTATCCAGATGCACAAGTGTGCTGCCCTAGGTGCCAAACGCTGGATGCAGATATAATACGCATGTTATGGAAGTGCCCACGACTGAAAGCATTCTGGTCCAAGGTAGGGCATACGGTACAGGAAACCGGCCCCTCCGCTTGGGATACAGCCGATAGCTGCTTGCTAGGACTACACCCTCGCCCCAAGAATCAGAAAGCACAGTATAAATTTGCAGACATGGCTATCCTTATAGCGAAACGTGCCATCACAATGAGATGGAAATCGGCTCTTCCCCCTTGGCCATGCACTTGGCATATGGAGATGGTCTGATAGGGCGGAGAGCGCCATCGTTAGAAGAGAGGAACTACGTGGTTATGTAAAATACTCATCTCTGTGGAGTGGGACCAGATGGTAGAGGCACTAAGGGTTGAGGACCTGGCGGAGCCCTCTGGGCCCCGATGAGTCTTGTCCCCTTCCCTGTAGAACAAGATCTGTGTAGACTTGTTTCCTGTATAAGGTAGTCCAATAGAAAAAGGATTAGTATACACTATAGCCCAGGCATGATAACCTAGTGTAGGAATGTGCAACTTGGACTTAAGATATTAGCATAGGAGTGAGCCAGACTGCAGGGTGGGATATTGGGGAGTTGGGGTAAGTTACCAGGTTCTATTGTATATTCTTTTGTATTGGAGGCATCAAGACTTGTATAGAAGCATAACTACTCAGAAGGATGCAACGAAATGCACGTGTAACTAATAGATGTATATGGTAATTACACCAAAGAATTGTATAAGAATGTGTTTAATGCCGAAGAGAGAACTGTGTAACTGTTGCCTCCTGCCAAGCAAATTAATGCCATAGTAGCTTGTACTGTATGCATATTTTTTTTATAACTTTGTTCGAGGCATATGAGCTGCAGATCACACACTTAGGATAGTAGATCGCCATCTGGTGTTGGGCTCGGATGCTTGCAGGTTGTTGTCTTCGGAAGAAGTCTTTTTCACGAGATAGGGGACTCCTCCCCTGGACGACACTGCGCATGGGCATCAACTCAATCGTTAGATTGTTTTTTTCCGCCATTTGGGTTCGGATGCAACTTTTCCGCTCCGGTTGGAAATATCAATACCAAGCCTTTCGAAGCAAAAAAACTTCACACAACATCGAAGCACCTGCATTCTCGACATTGATTAAATCGGCTCGATTCCGGACGTCGACGCAGGCTGCTGGGCCTATCCGCGCCGTGAGCTCTACGGCTCATGGCCCCCAGTGTGGAGCAAAATTTCCGCCCAGTGACCACCACAAAGTCTGCAACCTGTGCTTATCACCGGAACACGAAGAGTCCAGCTGCCCAGCCTGTGCATCCTTTCGATCCAAAAAGACCATTCGGGATCGAAGGGCTCGACGCCACATCATGGCACGGTGACAAGCTCCGGAATCAGTGGACATCTTTGATGAAGGCCCCGATGTCCCGGAAGGAGATTCCGAAGATCTACAAATAATTTCCAAAGCCAACGACTCAGGCGACCCCGTCACTCCTGGGCAACGTGCGAGTACTACTGCCCCTGCTCCAACCCCACCAAAACCAAAGTTTTGCAGCGTGAATCTTTCTGGATTCACTATGCTGTGCATTATTCCGCGATCTGGTGGTTGGGTCCGGATTCGTAGTCTTTCCTTTGTGTTTTTTTTTTTTTTTTTTTTGCAGCCCAGGTGGGCGTCGACGTCCCACCATTTGGTGCACCTCTCGTGACGTCGTCGTGCTTCCTGCGGCAGTCCCACCTTTGGGGCGCCATCTTCAGATTCTTTTTTTCCGCCGTTGGGTCTGGATCATCATCGTGAAGCTCCAGAGTTTTTAGACGAAGGAAAATACGCGAGTTTCATCGAAGGAGAACTTTTAGAAGACTACAGAGAGAAAGGTATTACAGCCGGGACGACGAAGGAGGGGATCCTCGAAATTCTTCGACGCACATAGGAAAATGCGCACTCAGAGGCTCTGAGCGCAATAAACAAGACACCATTTAAGTTCTGCCCTAACTGCCACCACAAGTACGCGCAGAAGGACCAACATCCGGTCTGCAACCTTTGCCTGCCGTTCGACCACGAGAGCAAGGACTGCAACGCCTGTTCCGCTTTCGCGCCGAAGACTCTCCGGGTGAGAGAACGTCAGAGGAGAGCCAACTTCAGCATGGAATGCAAGGGGTGGCCCCGTCACTGTACGACCTGGGCCTCTCCACCGACGAAGACAACATCGCCGAGGGGCCTGATGTCTTCACGGTCGCAGAGACCGATAAGAAAACGCCTGACGAGGTAAGAGACACGTCGAGTACAAAACCACCTGAAAGGGCCCCGAAAATCGGAAGGTGACTCTCGAAAAAATGAGTCAGTCCTCGAAGGAAACACAGGCGCCGAAAATTTCGACGTCCGCCAGTGCTTCAAAGGACAAAAGGCCGAGCGGATCCTTCGAGAAGGACTCCCTGGTGCCGAAGACCGCCGAGAGACCGAGATCGTCAAAACAGACCCACGAGGTGGGACGTTCGGCGACGAAAGACAAGGCCGCATCGACGCAAGCTCCGTCGAAGAGACATGCGGTCGACGCCGAGCACATCTCAAGCATGGAAAAGAAAAAGAGAAGGCTCGAGGCGGAGATGGAGAGCATCCTTCAGAGGAAGGAGTTCGACGAAAGAATGAAACAATTCAAAATCCCAACGGTCCCGTCGACGGATGCCGTTGAGATCGAGGAACAGGGAGATTTCGACGCCGAAGAGCAGTCGAGAGGTCCTGAAGAGGAGGAAGAAGCCCCCTACTATGAGGGAGAAGATGATGAAGAGGATCAGCAGTCGTTCTACGGCTCGGCGCCGTCGACGACTCGGGAGCTGGAATGGCAGGACATCGACACCGAAAACCCCGAGGAGCCTGTGGACTCGTATCCACCGAGGCCTTCGCCGCCAGACGACATCGGGGCTTACAACATGGTCGTCAAGAGTGCTGCAGCAGCCTTTGGTGTGAAATTGGACGAGGAGAAGCCGAAAGCAGACTTTCTACTCGAAACTCTGCTCCCCATCCAGACGAGGAGCCAGTTCCTCCCCATGCTCCAAGTCGTGATGAACCAAGAGAAGGAGGCGTTTAAGGACCCGGGAACATGCCGGTCCATCACACCCAGAACGGAAAAGAAGTACAAGCACTCCTCGCAGGATCCTCCTTGCATCAAGGGATCGGTCACTGCCGACTCCATCATTGCTTCCACGGCCAGGAAAAGAGCCAATGTGCCGGCGACCTCGGGTTCCACCTCCTGATAAGGAGAGCAGAAGGATGGACCTCACTGGAAGGAAGGTAGAAAGAAACACCGCAATGCACTGGCGCATGGCAAACTCAAACGTGCTACTGAACAGACACCAGTACCAGCACTGGGATGAGATGGGGGAACTAGTCAAGCATCTCCCAGAAGAGTACCGTCAAAGGGCTTCCTATCTAGTGGAGGAAGGGAAGAATATCGCCAACTCATGCATCAAGACTGCATTGGACGGGGCGGAAACTTCAGGCAGACTGATGGCCATAGGGATCACTGAAAGGAGACAGGCTTGGCTCAGAATTTCTGGATTCAAGCAGGAAGTCCAGAATAACATACTGAACACCCCTTTCAACGGTGAAACGCTGTTCGGGGAAACTGTGGACGAGAAGCTCACCCAACTGAAAAAGGAAAATGAGACAGCAAGATCCATGGGGGCCCTGCAATTCAGAGGGATGTGAAGGGGCACCCCAAATCGGAGACCCTACGGAAGGGGAGGAAGCCAGCAGGGTACGTCGCACCAGACATTCCAGCAAGGGCAGCAGGGTGACAGTCACAGCCAGCAGGGACAGCAGAAGCAGAACTGGCAGTACCATCCTCGAGACCAGTCCTTTCGCGGGAGGGGAAACGGACGTGGCCAAAGGAGGAGAGGGGGAGACCAACCCTCATCTAAGTGACTTCACACGCAAAAAGACGCTCACCCCCAGCATACCCCGAAGGGTGAAGCGCAATGTAAGAACACCAAGGGGGTTACACAAAACAAGCGCCTACAAGCATGCAACACCGGTAGGCGGAAGACTGGGCCTCTACCTTCAACAATGGCAACAAATAACCTCAGACAAATGGGTTCTCAACATCATACAACACAGATACTGCATAGTTAGAGAAAAGGCCTCCAAACAAGAAACCAAAGAGAAGACAGCGCTCGGGTCAAGAGCTCGCTCAACTCCGGGAGGAGACACTTCAACTACTGAAAAAGAGGGCCATAGAACCAGTGCCATGCAGAGAAAGGAACAAGGGAGTGTACTCAAACTACTTCCTTGTACCAAAGGTGGACGAATCACTAAGACCCATCCTGGACCTAAGATTCCTAAACAAATTCATAAAGACGTAAAAATTCAAGATGACATCACTACAAGAAGTGCTACCCCAAATGCGAGGCGGAGACTTTGTGTCCACCGTGGATCTCAAGGACGCCTACCTGCACATCCCAATGAACAGACGACACAAAAACCTGTTAAGGTTCAACATCAACCAGGATCATTATCAGTTTACAACCCTGGCATTCGGTCTGTAGTCCGCCCCAAGGGTTTTCACAAAATGCCTTGCAGCAGTAGCAGCGTACCTACGAAGGAAAGGGATTCATGTGTACCCTTACCTAGACGACTGGCTAATCAAAGCAAGCACTCGCGAGGAGCACGCAGAACGGGTGACAAGAACACTAACAAACCTGGGGTTCTCGATACACTGGGGGAAGTCATCGATAGAACCAGAACAGGTGAAGATCTTCCTGGGGGCGAAGATAAACACCATAGACGGAACGGTCATGCCCAGCGACAGAAGAACAATAGCCCTGCTGAACGAGACGTGTCTCTACCAGAAGGGGCGAGTTCTGACAGTGAGCAAGATCATGGGGATGATGGCGTCATGCATCCACCTAGTCCCCAATGTACGGCTTCACATGAGACCATTCCAAGAATGGCTGCAACAGCAATGGTCACAAACAAGCGGGAGTTGGGAGGATCTAGTGGTTGTTACGCACGCAGTGCAGGAGGAGATAGCATGGTGGAACAGGGAGAACTTAACTACAGGAAAGACCTTGATGCCACCAAACCCAACTGTGACCATCACGACGGACGCATCACAAATAGGATGGGGAGCACACATGAACAAACTCAGGGTGAGGGGTCTGTGGACTCCAGCAGACGCGGTCAGACACATCAATTACCTGGAATTGAAGACTGTCCTGCTAACCCTGAAGGCCTTCCAGAAGCAGCTATACAACCAGAAAGTGTTGATACAGACGGACTATACTACTACCATGTTCTATATCAACAAGCAGGGAGGGACACAATCGTTCCCCCTTTCCACTCTGGCACAGGAGATTTGGAGATGGGCCATCCCACTCAAGATAGACCTGCTGGCCATACACCTACCAGGGAAGGACAATGTGGAGGCAGACTGGCTCAGCAGACAGACATCGGCATCCAAAGAGTGGGAGCTCAATGGACAGGAAACGCAGAGGCTATTCCAAAGGTGGGGAACACCAACAATAGACCTGTTTGCAACACGCCTGAATGCAAAATGCCAAAACTTCGCATCCAGACAACCAGAACAGCAATCGCAAGGGAATGCCCTATGGATAAGTTGGTCAAAGACATTTGCCTACGCTTTTCCACTGATACCGCTGTTACACAGGGTGCTCGACAGTGCAGGACCAGCAACATGACGCTGATCCTAGTGGCACCACAGTGGGAAAGACAGACATGGTTCTCTCAGATAGTGGAAATGGCACAAGGCACTCCTCACAAATTCACAAGAAGAAAGGATCTGCTCTCCAAGCAGAACGGAGAGGTCCTGCACCCAGAGCCAGAGAGCCTCAGCCTGGCGGCATGGCTCCTGAAGACTTAGTTTGCGCACCTGAACCTACCTCCAAGCACTATGCGAGTGCTGCGGGAGGCAAGGAGACCTACAACACGTAAATGCTATGGGGAGAAATGGAATAGGTTCACAATATGGTGCAGAACTACTGAATAAAATGACAACGGTGCTTAGATATCTCACATACCTACTAAAAAGTAATCTATGCTCATCCTCCCTAAGGGTACACCTAGCGGCAATCGTAGCTTACACACGAGGGGAGAGAGGAGGAAGTCTCTTTACGTCACAGGTAGTAAAGAGGTTCCTGGAGGGGGTGAAAAGAATTGCGCCACCAAAGAGGATGCCGCCGCCGGCATGGAACCTCAACGTGGTCCTAACCGAGCTTATGAAGGCGCCGTTTGAGCCCATCCACAAGGCCACACTACAAATGCTGACAATGAAAACAGCCTTCCTGGTAGCGATAACCTCGCTGCGCAGAGTGAGCGAGCTGCAAGCACTGACACTGCAAGAGCCCTACATCCAGATACACAAGGATAGGGTGGTTCTAAGAACGGACCCACACTTCATGCCTAAGGTGGTGTCGGCATTCCATATGAACCAGACAATTCGGATACCGAGTTTCTGCTCCGAAGCCCTCTGCCCCGAAAACACCAAGGCCGATAGACGCACCGAAGGTTCTCAAGCCCACAGATACACCTTCGGCTCTGAAAACCACATTGGCACCGAAACCATCATTGTTACCCAAACCACCGGCTAAGGATTCTCATACGCCTCCTAAATCCAAACAAGCTACCGATCAACCAAAACCTCGATCGGAAGCGAAAAAATCGGTAACAACAATATCAACCCCAAGACTGGACATGTCACCACAGTGCCATGTAAAAAACTGAAACTGGACACACCACCTGCCCCAGTTCCTGTAAACAGGAAGGACTCTTCAACATCCCCAATCCCTCCTTCCTCTCCTATACTGCCTTCTAACCCACCTCTTCTGCCTACACCACCCTTACCTATACCTTCTCCATCACATACACCACCACCACAGGATGATGATGACCTAAAGGGTGGGAGTGATCCTAATGATCTGTTCACGGATCCAGACACCTCACCACTGGATGATTGGGCATTCCCTTTACCAGACATGCCTGACCCTCAGCCATATCCCTCAAAACCATCGCCTCCTGACGATCACCTGGGGTTTGGTCAATTATTAAATAGAGCAGCAATATACCACGGCGTGACAATGCACTCAGACGCACCAGAGGAAGACTTCCTATTAGACACTTTCGAACAGTCTCAAAAGTCTGTACAAATTCTGCCCATGATTAAAGGAGTCATAAAACACGCCCCCGAAGTCTTTAAAGACCCCGTTCGTGCCAGGGTTCTCAACACACGGTTCGAAAAGAAATATAGGCCTGCCCCGGAAGATCCTAATTACATCAAAGGGCAACTCCCCTTGGATTCTTTGGTCGTTTTCAATGCTCTCAAACGCGCCAACTCCCAAACCACAGGAGATGCACCACCCCCAGACAAAGAATCCAAACTATTGGAAGCCTCTGGCAAAAGAGTAGCAGCACAAGCCGCTAATCACTGGCGTATTGCCAACACCCAAGCCCTACTAGCACGCTATGACAGGGCCCATTACGACCAATTAGAGACTGTCTTACAACACCTGCCAGACCAATATAAAGCCCAGGCAAATGACCTCATTCAAGAGGGAAAGCTCATTTCAAATGCAGCAATTAAATGTGCACTTGACGCCGCAGACACCGCCTCTAGAGCAATTAACACAAGTGTGCTCATTCGACATGCATGGCTGCGCATTTCGGGCTTTAAGCCAGAGGTGCAAACTACTATACTTAGTCAACCATTCAATCAGGAACAGCTTTTTGGGCCAGCAGTAGACGCTGCCCTTGAAAAAATGAAAAAGGACACAGACTGCTAAGTCCATGGGAGCATTACAGTCTCCCCAACCACGTGGCTCCTTTTGGCGCTCCTTCTACAGAGGAGCCTCCAAAAATATTGGAACGGACACCTCCTCTACATTCAAAACCGCCACACACACATTCCCCAGTAGAGGATATTTTAGAGGCGGATACAGAGGAGGGAAACAACAAGGGAAGAGGTCGAGGTAATAACACTCGCACCTCCCCTGCCACAAAACAGTGACTTCCCTCCACTCCCCCTGACCATTCCACTCTGGTCGGGGGAAGACTAACACAGTTCCTACCTGTCTGGAAATCCATTACAACAGACCAGTGGGTCAAACAAATTATCCAGTATGGTTACTGGCTGGAACTCACAACTATCCCCCCCCCACCACCATACCACCCAAACAACGTTCCATGTCACCGGACCATCTTACACTTCTCAAACAAGAGGTTCTCTCATTGCTTCAAAAACACGCAATAGAACCAGTTCCCTTACAACATCCGGGTACAGGGATATACTCACTCTACTTCCTAATCCCCAAATAGGACGGGACTCCAAGTCCAATACTCGACCTCAGATCACTAAATCTGTATATCAACTCAGATCATTTCCATATGATCACTCTTCAATAAGTGCTCCCACTACTGCAACAAGGCAATTTCCTTACCACCCTAGATCTCGAGGACGCCTACTTCCACATTCCCATACATCCTGCCCACAGGAAGTATTTAAGGTTTGTGGTGGACGCACAACACTACCAGTTTACAGTCCTTCCATTCGGGGTAACAACCGCACCCAGAGTATTCACAAAATGTCTAGCAGTAGTAGCAGCACATCTCAGACGGCAACAAATTCATGTCTTCCCATATCTAGACGACTGGCTAATAAAAGCAAAGTCATTCAACAAGTGTGTTCTACACACTCGCCAAACCATCCAAATCTTACACAACTTGGGATTCACAATAAACTATCCCAAATCTCACCTCCAACCTGCTCACATACATCAGTATCCAGGGGCCACCATAAACACCTCCACAGCCCTAGCATATCCCAATCCAGCCAGGATAGCCAATTTACAAGCTCTTATAGCAAAATTCCAAATCCAAAACTCTCTTCCAGCAAGAGTGTTCATGCAACTCATAGGCATGATGGCGTCATGCATCTTCATTGTGCCTTATGCCAGACTTCAAATGCGCCCCTTGCAAGAATGTGTAGCACGTCAGTGGAACCAGGCTCACGGACAACTTACGGATCTGGTGTTGGTGGACAGACGCACAAATCGCTCTCTCAAATGGTGGAACATAACAAACCTCTCCAAAGGGCGGCCGTTCCTAGAGCCTCTTCCACAGATGGTGCTGACAACAGACGCATCGCTCACAGGATGGGGAGCTCATCTCCTCGGCCACACCACTCGGGTCAAAGGTCCCACTCAACAAAAAAGGCTCCATATCAATTACCTGGAACTGCTAGCAGTGTTCCTAGCTCTGAAATCATTCCAACTACATCTCCAAAACAAAACTGTCCTCATCCGGACAGACAACATGACAGCCATATATTACATATAGAAACAAGGGGGCACACATTCTCTCCAGCTGTCCCAGCTTGTGCAGAACATTTGGAGATGGGCCATTCCCCAGAAAATATACCTACTTGCAGAACACCTTCCAGGGGTTCACAATCAGATTGCCGATCTGTTAAATCGACATAATCAACAGATCCACGAATGGGAACTACATCCTCAAGTCCTAATACCCTTCTTCCAACAATGGGGCCAACCAGACTTAGATCTGTTCGCCACACACAAACGCAAAATGCCCAACCTTCGCCGCCAGGTTTCCCCACCCGGAGTCAAAGGGCAATGCAATATGGATGAACTGGTCAGGCAGATTTGCGTACGCTTTTCCGCCTCTCCCACTCATTCCATTAGTGGTACGCAAGCTCAGGCAACAGTCTGTCAAACTAATTTTAGTAGCTCCCACATGGGCACGCCAACCGTGGTTCCCAACACTACTGGAACTCTCGCTAGTACCACACTAAAAACTGCATCTCTCCCGGTCCTTATTAACCCAGAACCATAGAGAAATCAGACATCCAGGTCAACTGAACCTGGTAATCTGGCTCCTGAAGTCCTAGAGTTCAGTTATCTCAACCTACTACCAGACTGCATGAATATTATAAGAGAGGCCAGAAAACCTACCACTAGAGCCTGCTACTCTGCAAAATGGAAAAGATTTGCAATTTACTACACTAACTATCATATAAACCCACTGGATGCATCCATCCAGGACATCATTTGCTACTTACTGCATCTGCAAAGATGTAACTTGGCATACTCATCCATACGTCTTCACCTAGCAGCATTAGCAGCCCACTTACAAAATAGACAACACTTGTCACTCTTTAGAGTACCTGCGATCAAAGCCTTCATGGAAGGACTAAAAAGAATTATTCCTCTCAGATTACCACCCTCTCCAGTGTGGAATCTTAACATTGTTCTTACAAGGCTCATGGAACCCCCATTTGAACCTCTGCATAAATGCGACCTACAGTTCCTCACATGGAAAGTAGCCTTCCTTATCGCTATCACATCCCTCAGAAGGGTAAGTGAGATCCAGGCTTTAACCATACAAGAACCATTCTTAAAATTACACCGTAACAAAGTGGTTCTTAGAACAAATCCGAAATTCCTTCCAAAAGTCATATCTCCTTTCCATCTTAACCAATCAATAGAGTTACCAGTATTCTTCCCAAATCCAGACTCGGTAGCTGAAAGAGCTCTTCATAGCCTAGACGTTAAAAGAGCCCTTCTATACTACATCGACAGAACCAAATCATTCCGCAAAACAATTGTTTGTCGCTTTCTCTCCACCACATAAAGGCAACCCAGTTTCCAAATCTGGGATAGCTAGGTGGATAGTTAAATGTATCCAAATATGCTACCACAAGGCTAAACGCACACTAACCGTTCCCCCCCTAGAGCGCATTCAACACGCAAAATAGGGGCTTCCATGGCATTCTTAGGAAACATTCCCTTAGAAGATATTTGTAAGGCAGCCACATGGTCTACAACACACACCTTTACCAAACAATATTGTGTTGATGTACAAGCAAAGCAACAAGCTTCTGTGGGTCAGGCTGTCCTTAAAACTTTGTTTCAAACTACTGCAACCGATACAGGTGACCACCGCTAGGGGAGATACTGCTATATAGTCTATCCTAGTGTGTGATCTGCAGCTCATATGCCTCAAACGGAATATGCTACTTACCAGTATGCATCTGTTCTTGGCATGTAGAGCTGCAGAGTCGCACACATTCATTTCAGTTCGGTAACAAACACAATATGCCAAGTGATTCAAAGGGTCATGAGTCAGATCTTCTTGTCTTTATTCAAGAAGCATTCTTTAGAAACTTCACAGCCAACACGTGTTTCGTCGTATTGGGAAAATAATGGTCCAACGACTTCATCAAGGCTGTAAAAGTAAAAAAACAATCATAAAGACCAGTCTAATGATTCATAAAATACCAGAAATAGGGTTTCTTACATTGAATTCATATATATAACCTTAAAACGTGGCTTCACTGTAAGCATATGAATTTACAGTTTAAACCCAAGCGCTGAAAGTCAAAAGTGAATTAACAAAAGAAAAACAAAATATAGACTATGATCCCAAAAGAATGGAGAGAGAAAGGAATACTATAAAGTGAGACGATTCAGAAATACAAGTTATTTTGTTTATAATAAGTGGAAACCAATCGGGAGTAAATGAGTGAAACGCGAGTGAAAACCAAACCCAACGCAATTCTAGTAAGCCATTGAAATCCATGCAAGATCGTGAAAACTCCCAAAATAAAACCTAAAACGAATCTGAGCAGAAATACCTAGTTCCTCGTGTCTCTCGTATCTAAAGCGCGAAAAAGAAAGGATACAAGAAAACCATATCAGGAAAAGCCATACGGGGTCTGACAATAACCAAATTCAGCCTTAAACTAGATAAGTACATACTTGATATGTGGTACAAATTCCGGACCACACAGGGTTCTATTCACGGACGGTGTCAATTGAAAATTCCTGTTGCATTCTCATACAAGACGTGGTCTCACAATTGCGCTGAAAATAGAGAAACGAAAAGCCTGCGTTGACTCGTATGGAGTATACATCACTTACATCAAACGTGTGTCATCAAACACTGTTTAGACCATACTGGCTATTATACCAAACGGTCGACTATATTGTGTAAAGTCTAATCTAAATAGCCTTAAAAAATAATCACTCCTTAAGCCCAGTGATCGACAGCCGCTAATTAACCCCAAACTCTAAGAATGCATCCGTATTTCCAAAGTCACTCAATAACCTTACCGTTCAGTACGCGTGCCTATTCCTGGTACACCGTCCTCCCAAAGAAAAAGTGTGACTGAGCGGAGTACAGCCGTCCGTATCCCGAGTGTAACCGGCAGTAAGTTTCGCTACCCGCCACCGGCAAACCACTTCCTCTTTACGCTGTCATGCTACGTCAGAGCCAAACATAGAAGACCGACTAATTCAAGTCTTCTCCATGTTCCAAAAAAACATTTAGTCCACAAAACCATTAAATGTCAGACCGGTTACTATGAAACCTCCGATTCGATTAAAATATTCGTAATTCAGATCTCGGTATGAAAATGAAAAAAGACCATAAGAAAACATTGTGTGGCATAACGAGTAAAGTAATATCGCCGCCTTACTAGCTGTGCCATGTGTGTCACCGGTGTTACGCCCTTGAGTCTCCATCAGTTGCGATCATTACAAAATGTCAATGATCACTATTCCACAGTTGTTCAGAATTTAAATAAAAAAGCATCATTTATAGTTTGAAAGTAAATGAAAATTATGCAAACAGTTGAAAACATAGACATTAAAACATTTGAAAATGCAAGTAGTCATTCACCACTTAACCGAGTACAGAAAATGGTTCATAGTACCATCACGGCTGGTCATGTTTTCCTTATAAATGTTGGAATGTATGTGTGGTTGGTAGATCTACCTCTAATACAGTAATTCAAACCTCCACAGTTTTACCCCTAATCTGATCTCAGAAACTACAGATGAGGTCCCGGCACGGAATGTAACATTGACCTCGGATATTCATCTGCCCAAGAAATAGTGTAACTCCTGATCAATATTCAGACCACACTCTGTGCTTCTCAGTTTCAGTATCCAAAGTGCTTCTTTCTTCCTCAATGTCAATTCCCTATTCCCACCCCCTTTGGTGTCTAGGTATGTGGTCAATTCCGTAGAATTTAAAGCTTCTAGTCGTAGTCTGCTCTGTACAGATGGACATGTGTGCTGCTAGAGGGTATCTCATATCCCCATTCTTCACTGCCCGTATATGTTCTCCAATTCTGTCCCGTAGTTGTCCGATAGTGCTGCCAATATATTTCTTACCACACTTACATTCAATGACGGACTACAAATCTGGTAAGACACGTGATGTTCGTTCTAATCGTGTAAGTCTTGCCACCAGGTCCCTGAAATTCAGTCGAACTAGGTATTTCTGCTCGGATTCGTTTTACGTTTTATTTTGGGAGTTTTCACGGTCTTGCATGGATTTGAATGGCTAACTAGAATTGGTTTGGTTTTCACTCGCGTTTCACTCATTTTCTCCCGATTGGTTTCCACCTATTATACACAAAATACAAAATAACTTGTATTTCTGAATCGTCTCACTTTATAGTATTCCTTTCTCTCTCCATTCTTTTGGGATCATAGTCTATATTTTGTTTTTCTTTTGTTAATTCACTTTTGACTTTCAGCGTTTGGGTTTAAAGTGTAAATTCATATGCTTAAAGTGAAGCCACGTTTTAAGGTTATATATATAAATTCAATTAAAGAAACCCTATTTCTGGTATTATTTTCCCAATACGACGAAACACGTGTTGGCTGTGAAGTTTCTAAAGAATGCTTCTTGAATAAAGACAAGAAGAAGATCTGACTCATGACCCTTTGAATCACTTGGCATATTGTGTTTGTTACCGAACTGATCTGAAATGTTGTAATTATACATTTACGTGTGCTGGGGATTTGTAAAAAAATGTATGCTGGTTTTCTCCCTCTGTAGAGTTTGTGGTTCTCTACACCCTTTAGCACTGTCATAGAAATAGCTAATATAACACTAGTGCTAATCTTTTGAGGCGCCATAACACCTATGATTAATACCACGTAATTACTGAAGGATCCGCAATGTGGTTAAGCAACTTTTTATATATTAGATCGTTTTCTCGGGGAGGTGACCATCCAGAACCCTGTCCTCCAGTGGGGAGGCCTCCGGGGGAACTGTCTCCTTAAGTAACGCGGATTGGAGCGAGTGACGAACCTGCATATAGCGGAAACGCTCTGCGTCTGCCAGTTCGTATTCAGTTTGAAGTTCCCCGAAGGTCTTGATCCCACCCTTCGCCCACATATCTTTGATAGCAGAAATTCCAATAAGATCCCACCTGTCGAAGCCCTTCGTTTTCCTGAGATCGCCCAGCATCTCTGAGTCCCACAGAGGGGTGGCTAAAGTTAACTTGTTTCTCCATCCCAGGGAGCTTGTGGCATCATGCCAAATTTGAACTGAATGTTTTGTGGGGCCTGATAATCGAAATCTCTTGGGACAGGAATAAAGAGCTCTATTGTAGTTCCCACCCGGTAGGATCCATTTATCCATGGCGTAGCGCGGATAGTCTACGCCGAACGTGCCATGGTCAATAGCTGCCAATTGGGAGGCCCAATAGTACTTCCTGATATCCGGGAGACTGATGCCTCCATCGTACCAGTTTAATGTTAGTTTGGTTAGTGCAATTCGAGGTCTACCGTCCCACAGTAGGTCTCTTTGTAGGCCCTCAATTTCCCTGAAATAGGACGCTGGAACGACATCTAACGTGTTTTGCAGGACGTATAGGAATCTGTCCAGGGCCATCATTTTGAAAAGGGCGGCCCTACACAGGAGTGAGATGGGGAGCTTCCTCCAATTGGCAATGTCACTTTTGAGTTTTTGAGGGGGGGGTAGAAGGTTACGAGCATACCGAACTGAAGGTACGAGAGAAAATAAAGATCCCCAAGTATTTAAACCCACCATTGTTAATTTGTATCTGACAACTTAGGGAAGGAACAGGAGGGTTCCCATTAAGAGCAAAAAAGCAAGGATTTCCCCCAATTAATGGAGAGTCCGAGAACCTCCCAAAGATTGCCAGAATATCGAGAACTACAATTAGGGATTTCCGGGGGGGGGGGAGCCAAATAAAGCAAGATATCATCGGCGTATAAAGATATACGGCCCTCCCACCCGGGGGACCACTTCCGTCCTCGTATCATTGAATCCCAACGAATCCACGCAGCAAGAGGTTCCAAGGCCAGGGAAAAAAGAAGGGGGGATAGTGGGCAGCCTTGACGCGTTCCACAACTAAGCGGGAATGAGGCTGACACCTTTCTGTTCCACTGTGTGCATATTTAAAATCAATAAAACTGTTTAAAAACAGTGACCAAAACATATTGGGCAAAAGAGAATTCATATTGATTCCAACACTGCATTTATAATTAAAACCGTTGCATCAAATAGTAGTGGAGGATACACCTACCACGGAGCGCTGATATTTGCGGAAGCTATAAGCCTTAGAAAAGAGGTTAAACAATCCACATAAATGTTTGAGCATGGGGCACACCTGCTGAACACCCACTTTGTCAATCTCCGCATAAGCACCCATACTTAGAAGGCTCGAGAATGCTGAGACTAGACATGACCCGCAGTAAGCACAAATTGACAAATGAAACAAATATTGCATTCACTCAGCGGATGACAGCCAGTTACCTAATTAAGACATTCTCCCGCAGCTAAGATCTTGTACTACATTTTCATTCAAAGTGCTGCACACCGTTGTGTGTTAACAAAAGACAGGAGAAAACCAGCTAGTCCAGTTGAGACCGGGTGAATACGTTTAACAAGGCAGCAGTGTCTCAACCGGTGATCATTAAGTAAGACCAGTACAATGTGTATTGCGTTCCATGGGTTTGCGGAATAGTGATGTGCCAATGTTACCCTTTTCCCCCTTTCCTCCACAGACAATTCTCGGATATCTTCAAATACCTTCTATGTTTGATTCACCCTTACTACAAGGTGTCCTTGCTGCCATAACCACAGGGAGCCATTACTCCCCTACTTCTACTATTCTCTTCCTATACCTATACCCACCCTTTCCTTTAATCCTTTATACAACACTGGCGAATCACAGTAACCCGGTCCTGATGATTACCTGAAATTGTTCAGGTCGAAACGCCATAGACTATTCAGCGCATCTCTAGGCGTTATTTTGGTTCCTAAATCAGTTTTAACTTTGTATAAATGTCCTATTGACTGTTTTTGCAACCATCATTTAGATTGTTTCTGGTACGGTTGTTGCTGTTACCTCACCTTTTCACGTGTCACTTGCGCCATTCACTCACGTATGTGTACAGTGTACTTTTGGGTTACCACCAAAATTTGTTATGTAGCGCTGGTATAACTACCTTTACCTTAAAACCTACTAATCTTTATGGTTCTCTTTAAACTATTGTGGTCTCCCTTTTTTCTGTGCGATTGTCATGGACTTGTTATACATTGTACTTGTCTTACTTAATGATCACCTGTTGGGACATTGTTGCCTTGTTAAACACCATTGTGTGGTGACATGCAGGTAGAACAGGAGCAAGACTATTTCTTCGAGACCTTACTGACAGAAAAAAGTTAGGAAATATTAATTGTCCCAACAATCTTAAGAGACCGTCAAGGACACTGTTGGGACCAATGCAGGTACACCTAGGCCAGAGAAAGAGTATGAGTCTCCTACAGGACTCCAATTTCCTTAGAGGTTGTGCACCACCTGATTCAGAAGTAGTCCATATGGCCAGGAAAAGAGCTTTAGCAGTGTTGATCTGTTCTTGATTCACATGCTGTGTATTATTCTGCCATCTAGTGGTTGTGTCAGGAATGATCATGTTTGTACTTTCTCTCTGAGAGACTTCTAGCCGCAAATTCCTTACTGTAGAATTCTCCCCAGATGTCAGACTGGATCTGGTAATTTTTTGTGAGAAGTACCCCTGTGTGTCAGTAGGTGGTGTCGTTTGGCTCTGCATGGCATCGTCCGTAACAGAAGCGATGCTTGGAGTGCCTAGTCAGTTTATTCCTTTGCGCCCCAGTCAGCGCACATACGGGAAGAACTATCCCTTAGTCACTTTTTTGACCAATTTTTTGAAAATATTTTGTCAAAGTTCTTTTTGAGGTATTACCTCCTGGTGTGTCAGAAATGTCATCAAAGGCCAGTTGCAAGCCCTGCAGCGCTGGTAACTGACATGTTTGTGACTGACCTGCACGTTGGTTGCCTATAGTGTCTCGAACAAGACCATGACCTGAAGGCCATTCCTGACTGCCGTGTCATGCACCCGATGGCCTTGAGGGACTGATCCCTCAAGCTCCTGGCGGCTCGATGTCCCGTCGAAAGGAAGGCCCCAGTAGCAGTCGCTGAGTCCAAGGTAGTCAAGCTGTTTAAGTAAGCCTCGGTCCCACAAAAATAAGTAATTGAAGCGTTCTTGGACTTCACATCCTCTGTAAGCTGACTAGAGGAGGCAGTGTCCCTCAAGGCCTGGCTCCGCTGTTGCACCAGTGCCTGGAATGACTGCGCTTCTTTGAATTTCCATGAGCCGCAGTGACCCCGATCAAATTCAGGAGTTTTGAGGACATGCACCTCCATATTTGAGCGGCCCGTTTCCTCTGGCACACCTTCGGGCCATTTGGGTTTGAGAGGAGCCCCTACTGGGTCCATGGGGGCACCAGTAAAGCCCCCAAGATCCACAGATGGATCTAGATCGGCGCCAGTCGTGCCATGCTGCCCTTCCCTGGTGCTGGTCCTGAGGCTGATGCTCCTGGTGCCCTCCCCATTCTCATCTGACTCCAACATGGAGCTGGTGAGGTGTTGTCCAGCTCCGGCGCCGACTGGAGTCATGCCTTCTGGGCCTGAGCCCTATTCCTATGGGCTAAGACTTGGGGAAGAATGGGAGCTGGACCCTGAAGAATACAAACTTTTGACTCCTTGAACTGGTGTAAGGATCTAGGTGAAGCTAGCAGACTGGACACTTCTCCAGATACTGGGATGCTTTCTCCCCCCTATTGTGGCTACAGAGGAGGGAGCATCATTCACAATGGTGGTGCAGAGGGCGGTTGAGGTCCTGGACCTTAGCTTGCCCTAGTCAGTCAAGACCGTCCTGACTGAAGTGCTTCAGTCGGGCGTGTCTCCTACCGAACCACTTCTCCCATTTAATCACTTACTAATGTCCTGCTTGGAACCTGATCCAAACCCAGCACAACAGCTCCTGTGAACAAGACAATTGTCCGCTGCCACTGCCCCACTCCAGGGGATCCAAAATTCCTCCCAGAACATCCTACCCCAGAGAGCTTGGTGGTCCAAGCCTCCATTTCAAATTTAAATCCTGGCACATTCCAGACTGCCCCACCAGAATGTTGACCTTGTAGAGGGTGACCCATCATAGTACACCATCTACACCTCCCCATGTTTACTATTCTCAGCCAGGGAAGGCAATAAAGTATATTTTTTCCACTAGCCAGAGAATTTTTAACCATTGCGCACTTTTTTCACGTTCCCACGCACTACACATAATCACCAATCACAAAACAAAGTGCTGCCGCGTCTACGTAGGTCGTAGCATGCCCCGTCCCGTAGAGGGGCGGGAAGACCCCAATGATGAAGCATGACACTGAATCAGGTTTCAGTGAGAGGGGTATTTTTAAATTTTTTAAATATTGCCCTTCCTAAATTAAAAGAAGGTGCTTTAATCTTTTTTGTAACACCATCATTTACGTAGCACTTCAATATGATTAACACCCAAAATAAGAATAGCACACACACATGCACGTATATATCCATGTAATTAATGGTAGAATCCTTGTGTTGAATAATATCAACCCCTTTGCTGCTAGTCCTTCACCCCCTCCACCCCCACCAAAAGCTAAGCCTTTTTTGGGCTATTTGGGGTAGTGCGCACTTTGGCCCCTGTAACATTTTGACCATATAAGGTATCCAAGTCCAAATTTGCGTCCTTTTCTTCCAACATCATGGGGATTCTAAAGATACCCAGGGTTTGTGGATTCCCCTGGCGGGGTCCCAGAAATTAGCCAAAATACAGCAAAACTGTTTTTTTTGGGGGGGGGGGGGGGGGAATTTGAAAAACGGGCTGCAAATGAAAGCGTCTGGGTTTTTCTCTGCAAATGGTATCAAAAAAGGGTTTGTGGGGCTGAAATCACCATTTTCCCAGCTTTTAGGGAATGACAGACTTTTGTCAGAAAACAAACATTTTTTACACAGTTTTGGCATTTTTCTGGGACATAGCCTGTTCTTGCTATTTTTTGGGCTTTCAACCTCCTTCCAGTTAATGGTAGAAATGGGTGTGAAAGCAATAATGGATCCTGGAAAGTTGTACATTTTAGAAAAGTAGACAACATTCTGAATTCAGCAAGGGGTCATTTGTGTAGAGCCATCAAGGTTTCTTTATAGAAACTAACAGTTAAATATAGGACAAATTGAAAATTTGTTGAAAAAAACAGCCTTTTGTGTCAACGTTTTCATCTGTAACTTCTTCTGATTATGACAGTTCTTTGAAAGCAATATACCGTTAAATCCGCTGGACCCTCCTGGTTGTGGGGATATATAGGACTTGTAGGTTTACCAAGAACCCGACGAACCCAGAGTCAAAAACTGAGCAGCAATTTGAAATGGTTTTTTATTATGTTCCGGGTATATAGCAATTATTGTGGGAAAATGTATACATGGAAAAATCGGTATGAAAGACACCCATGTATTTCTGAAATGGGAACAAATTATAGAGTTTAGAAACAGTACATATTTGCACATTTTCGAAATTGGGAATACTCATACTAGCATGAGAATTATCGGTCATTTTTCAAAATGACTTTTTTACACAATCTTTCATTTGGAAGGCAGAAATGCATCAAAAATCAATAGGTAATAACAATTACCTGAAGTCTCCCGATAAAAATGGTACCTCACTTGTGTGGGTAGGCATAGTGCCCACGACAGGAAATGGCTCAAAACCCAACGTGAACACACCACATTTTCACAATGAAAATGTATCCTTTTTTTGTGAAGTGTCTAGCTGTAGTTTTCTAACACTAGCTCTGCCTGCACCTAGGGAAACCTAGGAGACCTATACATTTTTGAAAACTAGACACCCAGGGGAATCCAGGATGGGGTGACTTGACTGCCTCCCGCCAGGGTCTGTTACCCAGAATCCCTTGCAAACCTAAAGAATTGTCAAAAAAACAAATTTTCCCCACATTTCTGTGGTGGAAAGTTCTGGAATCTGCGTGGATCCACAAATTTCCACCCACCCCGCGTTCCCCAAAGTCTTATGAGAAAAATGGTACCTCACTTGTGTGGGTCGGCCTAGTGCCCGCGACAGGAAACGGAGCAAAACGCAACGTGGTCACACCTCAATTTCGCAGTGAAAAATGACCCTTTTTTGGCAAAGTGCCTAGCTGTCGTTTTTGAACCCTAGGTCTGCCGGCACCTAGGGAAACCTACCAAATCCACACATTTCTGAAAACTAGACACCCGGGGGCTTCCAGGGAGGTATGGCTTGCGTGGATGCCCCAACGTTTCCTTACCCAGAATGCCCTGCAAACCTCAATTGTAGCTGAAAAAAATTGTTTTTCACACATTTTTGTGTGGGAAAGTGTGGCATCACCGGGCTCACACAAATTTCCCACCACCCAGCGTTCCCCCCCAGGTCTCCCGATAAAAATGGTGCCTCACTTGTGTGGGAGGCCCAAGTACCCGCGACAGGCAAGGACACAACGTTTTGAGGCAGCATCAACATTGCCTATCAAAAAATGTTTTGGGCCCTTCCCTGTCGCGGGTACTTGGGCCTCCCACACAAGTGAGGCACCATTTTTATCGGGAGACCTGGGGGAACGCTGGGTGGTGGGAAATTTGTGTGAGCCCGGAGATGCCACAACTTTCCCACACAAAAATGTGTGAAAAAAGTGATTTTTTTTCAGCTAAAATTGAGGTTTGCAGGGGATTCTGTGTAAGGAAACGTTGGGGATCCATGCAAGCCATACCTCCCTGGAAGCCCCCGGGTGTCTAGTTTTCAGAAATGTGTGGGTTAGGTAGGTTTCCATAGATGGCTGCCGAACCCGGACCAAAAACTCATGGGACCCCCATGCAAAAACAGGTTGGTTTGTGATAGGTAATTTTGATGTCGCCTCAATAGATTTTGGGCCCTTCCCTGCTGTGGGTACTTGGCCCACCCATACAAATGAGGTACCATTTCTATTGGGATACTTGGAGAAATGCTGGGGGGTTGGAAATTTGTTGTTACTTTCCGCCGAGTGAAAATTTGGGCACAATAATGCAAGGAAAATGTCAGTCACATTTTGAGATTTGCAGGACTTTGTGGGTAAGATAACTTGTTGGGATCCACAAGAGACGTCATGCACTCCCATGGGTGTTTTAGTTTACGACAAAAACTACAGTTAAGTTATTCTCAAATGAAATGTACAGGTTGGCAGAGAGACAAAACAGACAAAGATTACTGCACAGCCATCTATTCCTCAAGCACACACACACATACTGGTTGGATTTGGCACGAGGGCGAGCGATGGTTCAGTATATAAAATTGTATTAAGAGATTTCACAAAAATGAAATGCACTGTCAATAATTGAATGGACAACAAGTGAACCAGTGACTCGCAGCTTGTAAGCTGTAAAGCCACTCCAAGGCACCAACCGCTTTACAGGCCATTCACACACCTTTCATACATGATACACACAAGACCATTTACACCACCAGGCACAAAACCAACACATGCCAACATTCACAAAAAAGGACACGGTACACCCTGCTTGACAGAAAAGACACATTTGTATGCACAACCACCAATTCCTCAAGCACACACATATACTGGTTGGATTTGGCACGAGGGTGAGTGATGGTTCAGTATATACAGTTGTATTAACCAGAGATTTCACAAAAATAAAATGCACTGTTAATTGAAAGGACGAGAAACTGAACCATTGACTCACAGCTCGTGAGCTGTAAAGCCACGACAAGGCACCAACCTCTTTACAGGCCATTCATACACCTTTCATACGTGTGACACATACAAAACCATTCACAATGCTAGTCGTGGGCCCAGCACATTACAACACACACACCAGCAGACGGCGCCATTCAAGGGCCCATCACTTTCACACGCCCACATTCCTGACACAGCAACCACACCAGCTCACGGATTACGTTGAGTGGCGTTTGGCTAGCATTGTGTGTAGTGACCAGCAGCTAGTCACTACTCTCACACCGCCAGCCATGCGCCAGTCCACGCACACCGCCAGCCATGCGCCAGTCCATGCACACCGGCAGTCCACGCACACCATACAGTCAGCCATGCGCCAGTCAACGTACACCGCCAGCCAAGCACCAGTCCATGCACACCACACCGCCAGCCAATCACCAGTCCAAACACACCGCCAGCCAAGTGCCAGCCCACACACACCGCCAGCCAAGCGCCAGTCCACGCACACTGCCTGCCAAGCGCCAGTCCACGCACACCACACTGTCAGCCATGCGCCAGTCCACGCTTGCTGCCAGCCAAGTGCCAGTCCACGCACACCACACCGCCAGCCAAGCGCCAGTCCACGCACACCGCCAGCCAAGCGCCAGTACAAACACACTGCCAACCAAGCGCCAGTCCATTCACACCAGCAGCCAAGTGCCAGTCCATGCACACCGCCAGCCAAGCGCCACTCCACGCACACCGCCATCACATTTAGGATTTTGTTTTATATAAATAAGAAAACACAAACAAATTGCAAATAGATACAAATCTAGTAACACTAAAACTGAAACTAAATCCACTACACAAATGCCAACCTTGAAACTGAACAAAAAATATTAAACAATAGAGGCCAGGCAGTCCACTTTACCACTGATGGATGCTCCCAAAAATTATTTTGCGTGTGGTAAATTCTAAAACAAGCAGGCACACACAGCCCAGGGTTAGGACACTCTGGGCAGTACATACGAGTCTCCTTCCGCATACCTCTTCGCCAACAGACTCTACATCTCCTACTGGGAAAGTCTTTTGAGTGTGTGGGAGGAATGTGATCAGGAAAGTGTCGATCTTCAATCTAGCAACATCCTCCACCACTCCAACTCTAGGAACACTTGCCTGTTCCACTAAAACAAGGCTGCCTATTACAGACTCCTGAAACTTAGCAAAAGTCATCTTTGACTCAGGACAAGAATCCTGGAACACAACAAAAGCATTAAAGGTTGCTGTAGGAGAGTAGGATCTGTACTTATGTTGCCCCCACTTTTTTTTCTGATGTTAACACTGGTTTCTGGCTATAGTCTGGCTGGGTCCCTGCTAATCTGGACACCAGTCTCTCTCTTCTCTCTAAACAACTTGGAGTGCATATTAGATGCACTAGTGATTGGATAGTGTGGTACCTTATGAGCCCCTAGTATATGGTACCTTGGGTACCAAGGGCATAGGTACATCACAGGCCTACCAGGGGCTGAAGCATGTATTATGCCACCCCTGGGAAGCAGACTAAATCTGACACCACAGGCCCGCTACTGCAGCCTGGGTGAGGTAGGCTGTGTTCTCACACTGCACGTGTCTCCCGTGGGTCCTTTACTTACCTGTCTTGGGTCTATTAGTGAGGCCCCAGCGATTCTACAAGCCCTAGGCCTTGTCCCCTTGCAAGTCGACATTCCTAAACCTCTTTTTTTTTAGTATATGGTCTGATACGCCCCTAGGGCCCCAGCCATATTTGTGCTTAACTTATTGTGAAACGTTGATATTTGCATATGTTCCTGACTTCTAATCTCATAAAGAGAGTGGTAGTGTCTTGTAATAAATACATATATATACACCTACCTGTGTGGTGTCCTTTCATTTGGTAATTCAAGACATAAGGTAAAACAAGCTGCTTTACATTTCTCTGAGACTTAGCCTGAAGGCTGCTCTACACAGCTACCACTAGGATAGCTTTCTTTAAAAGGTTGTCTTAAACTATCTACCATAAGAGTCGAATTGGACTGGTGCAAGGTGGCCACTATAACTAGTGACCAGCATATGCCAGGCCAACTTCTCACAGTTGTCAAGTGGAAAAGATGGATAGCCAACTTCTTGTACCAAATGTAAGCATTATGAAGAGCAGCGTAAGGTTCCAGCCTCTGATCTACTGTCATCACCACCCATGTGCCTATTATAGTCTAAAATGCACACAGGTTTGCGCGCTTCAGCAACTTGACCCCAAACAGTCACAGGTGCAGTGCTTTCATCATGGATGGTAGTCAGCATGTAGACATCTCTCCTGTCTGAAAACTTCACAGCTGGAAGCTCCTCGCAACGCACTGCACTGTCCCCGCACAAGCTTTTGACAAACAAGTTCTTTTTGGGAACCTTTACGGTTAGAGCGGATTGTGCCACAAGCAACAGTGTCCACTTTGGCCAATTCCCTGAACAACCGCACACCAGTGTAGAAGTTATCTACATATAAATGGTGGGCTTTATTAAAAAATCCTCTACCAAGTTCCCACACAATTTTCTCAGTCACACCAAAAGTGGACGGACAACCAGGGGGGTTAATCCTGGATTCCTTACCAGTGTACACCCTGAAATTAGAGAGTTATCCAGTCCTACTGTCACACATCATATACAGCTTAATTCCATAGCGTGCCCTCTTACTAGGAATGTATTGCCTAAAACCAAGCGGCCCTTGAACAACACCAAAGACTCATCCTCTGCAATTTCTTTCCCTGGAGCATAGATCTCAGAAAATCGATCAACAAAGTGATCAATAACAGGCCAAATCTTAAAAAGACGGTCACAATCAGGGTGATCTTGTGGCAACGCTAAACCATTATCGACAAAATGCATCACCCGAAGCAGAAGCAAATACCTGTCACGACTCATGACTGCCGAAAAATAGCAGTTGCCATCAAGGGACTAGTAGACCAATATGAAGACATTGATGGCTTCCTTAGCAAGCCCATCAAAAAAGTTAAACCCAAGAACTTCTTCATCTCTTCCAGATTTGTGGGAGTCCACCGGGTAGCTCTAGAGTGGGGCTTAAGACTGGCAATGTTGTCCCTCAAAAACTGTTCGGCATACAAATTAGTCTGCTCAACAATCTCTGCCAAAAACACATCGTCCATAAACAACTGAAAAAAATGTATCGGCAAAACGTTTTCAGTATTCACTCTACACCCTGGAACACCAGTAAAGTCTGGCAACGCCGGCTTCACCATGCCTGGGGCAACCCAGAGATCAGCGCTTTCAACGGGAAGCCTTGCAGCCCCAGGCTGCAGCTCAGATGCTTCTTGCCGCACTACACCAACGGGAAGCCTTGCAGCCCCAGGCTGCAGCCCAGATGCCTCTTGCCGCACTATTGGCACATCAATCTCCTCCTCTAACACAGGCACTTCATCCGCACTAAGAGTATCTTCATCATCCGATGACTCCCATGTGGAGAGAAAACTCACTGCCAGAATCGTCCCCTGCCTCCTCTGCCACAGATGCCGAGTCACTCTCTGAACCATGGTCAGAGGAAGACTCAAAAAGCATACCAACAACCTGCTGAGCAGTAATCCGGAGGCTAGCCATTATCCTTACTAAGAAAGGAGACTGCACAAACCAGTCAACAACAACCAACACTACAAAACAAGTAAGTAAAAAAATGTGTGCCTTTATCACAAGGATCTATCTACTCAAAAACTATACAATTCACTTACAAGAGACAGCTACACTCACCAGCACCTTCTCTTCAGAGACACAACAAAAACCAACGATATCCCACTAGAAAGAAAAAAAAATCAATTACTCACAAAATACACATTGAGCACAAATGCAAAATGTTTTTGACACTCAAAAAACAGAAGCCAAACATACTGCTATTATTACACCATTTGCAAAAAAAAATTCATGCAGAGAAATGAAACTCCTTTACATTGTACAAAAAAAGTCTCTTACCAAACACATGCAACTACACAAACAGCAGAACCACCAGTAACGAAACCGCAACCTGGAACAGTGTAAAGAGCAAAAGCCTTCACCTAGAACAAAAAAGGAAAAATAAAGCATTACAATTGCAATTCACAAAAAATAAAACAATTAACATTATAACACGCTAAGTTACTATCCAAATGGTCAATCGGCCAGATGGGCCTTCAAATAGGGCTGAGAAAAATAGGGGGTGATCTTGCCCAAGGGATCAGGTGAGGTTGTCGGCCAGGCCAATCTGCCCCTCAGGTGGGGCAGAAAACAGCAGACAGAAATTTGCCCCCTTGCAAAAGTAATAAATCCCTAGTGCCTAGTAGGGTTTTCTGCCTCTCCCTTCCCGCATAGGGCAGAAAGGCCAAAAAAGGGGCACATCTGTCCCCAGGAAGCAACCATGTTGCTTCCATTACTCACAAAACAAAATCCCTGATGCCTAGTGGGGGGCAGAAAGGGCACAATACACATATAAAAAAATCTGCCCCCTGGAAGTAACCCTTGGCCAAGGGGTTGCTTCCATTTTAATTTAAAAGAAGTCCCTGGTATCTAGTGGGGATCTCTGCCCCCCCCCCCCCCGAGCAGAAAGGCAAAAGAAAAACAGGCTAATCTGGCGGGGGGGGGGGCAGAATACGCATACAAAAACAATATGCCTCCTAGCAGTGACCGTTGCCCAAGGGGTCACTTCCATCACATTTTAAATAAATGCCCTGGTGTCTAGTGGGAAAACTAGGCGATCTGCCCCCAGGGGAGGCAGAATATCCAAACAAAGAAAATTGCCCCCCTGGAAGCAACCCTTGCCCAAGGGGTCGCTTCCATTTAAATTACAAAGCTAATCCCTGGGTCTAGTGAGCTTTTCTGCCCCCCTGGGTCCAGAAACTGCTGAAAAAATGTCCCATCTGTCCTCATGGGGGGCAGAAAAGTCTTAATTTAAATTTGCCTCCATAGGAAGCGACCCTTGCCCAAGGGGTCGCTTCCTTTTCCAAAAAAACAACATCCCTGGTGTCTAGTTGGGCATTCCTGCTCCGCGAAGCTGTGTGCGATCGAGAAGTAGGAATGCCCTGCATTGAGACATCAGGGGAGAGGAAATACTCTTTCCTCTCCCCCGATGCCTGAAGCAGGCATCCTGATTTGCCCCCCGCCCCACCGGAGACAAAACACCTACCTCCTTCTCTGGACGCGCTGGAAAGAAATGATCTCCAGTGATTCCTGATGATGTCGGCGCGCGCTGGCGTCATGGGGAAGCATGGGGGGGATTGGGGGGTGGCAGCGGAAACTCTTCCGCTGCCATCCCCCTCTGTGGGGGCAAGATCGATGCCCCAGGGGGGGAGCTCCAGCGCTTCCCCCAGGGGCTGTGCTCATGACGGAGCGCTTCTGTCATAAGCACAGCCCAACCGATGCTCATGACGGATCCGCTCCGTCATGAGCATCGAAGGGGTTAAGAGGAGGACGATTCTACCTTTTTCCTCTTCAGACCCCCCCCACTCTTTTGATTTTTTGGTTGATCCAGAATCCCTCCCAGAACATCCTACCCCGGAGAGCTTGGTGGTCCAAGTCTCCATTTCAAATTTATATCCTGGCACATTGCCGACTGCCCTACCAGAATGGGAATCCAAGAGGCTGAACAATTTAGGCAAGAAAATGTTTTCTTCAACCTGCCTGATATTTCTGTCTGTGAACACTGCATGCCTTTTGGGCCGCCATTCCTACAATCTGTGGAATAAGGTTGTGCAGGTGTTGCCTACGGTACTGGAGGCGTCCCAGGCCAAGGTTTCCCGGGCTGTCTCCAACGGGAGGGATGCAGCTAACATCACCATTAGATGTGCACTAGATGCCACTGACTCACTAGGCAGAGTGGATTTGTCGACCAGTAGCCCTGCGATGTCAAGCCAGGTTGAGGACTTTTGGCTTTTCTGGGGAAGTCCAGTCCTCACTCATGGACATTTCCTTTGATGTTTCCTGTCTCTTGGGAGACCAGGCTGATTTGGCGCGGGAGCACTTTAAGGACCGCAGGACTAGGGCAAGGTTCTTGGGCATTTCTGTAGCCCCTCATCGCCTCAATCGGCCTTTAGTGGCCACAACGGAGCGCAAACATTCCAGCCTCTGAGTATCCATGGACGCGGTTTCTAATGGCCACTTCGGTCAGGTAGCCAGAGGTCAGATCTGTCCCTACCATGCCAGCAGCTGCAGCCTCCAAACCCTCCTAGTCTGCCTGTTTACTGTCATGGGCACCCAGTGGGCATCAGGATTCGCCATCACTTGCCCCACTGGCAGTCCCTAATATCAGATAAGTGAAATTTGCAGATTGTCTGTAAGGGCTACTCCCTCCTCTTCGAGACTACCCCTTTTTCCTTGCCACTTCTTTATGACAGGCTGACGGGGGTCCACCTATCTCTTCTCTGCCAGGAAGTGACAGCTCTTTTGGCAAAGGAGCCATAGAGTGTGCCGACGCCAGTAGGCGGTCGTGGTTATTCCCACTACTTTCTGGTGGCCAAGAAGGACGAGGGCCTTTGTCCTATCCTAAACCTGTGCTCAACTTCTTCCTCAAGAGGAAGTTCAAAATGCTCACTATTTCTCATGTCCTGTCTGCCCTGGATCCAGTAGACTGGATAGTAGTATTGGACTTGCAAGACGCATATTTACATATTCCCGTCCTCCCTGCCCACAGGTGTTACCCTCTGGTTCATGGTGCTCCCTTTGGCCTTACCAGCATCACTTGGGTGTTCACCAAGGTAACTGTCCTGCCAAGTACCGCACATCAGGCGTCAGACTAACGCATTTCAGTGTGGTACTCCGCATTACCACACTGAAATGCATTTTCACGCATAAGCATGGTATCTCTGCTGTCACTAAAGCGCTGCCTGAAACTGTGTAAGTGTGGTATCGGGCAGTGCGACGCCAGTGACGTGTGTGTGCTGCTCCTGCGGAGTTGTGGCTCACAGCTGAGCTAATGCAGCCCTGCTGATTTCCCTTTGTGAGGAGCCATACTGTTTGCGTACTAAAAATAATTAAAACGGGAGAATGTGACTGTGATGCGGAACCTGGTGGCTGCTCTTTTCTGAGCTCTGCCACTTTTCTTCCACCTATTCAACCCTACATACAGTGCAAAGGCTCCTGACTGGTTGGTTGTTTCTCCGTGGACCCACTATGTAATGTCCCAGTGTCTGCCCGGAAACGATCCAGCAAAGCAGAGGGCACACAGAGACAGAGCACCAGCCCTGCAGCAGAGACACAACAGAAGAATATACACATGACATGGCCTTGCAGCAGGGGTATGTTTAAAAGTGGTGCTGCTCGAGAGAGAGAGGCGAGTTAGCCCTCTTCTTTCTCCAAGCTGGCTGTTGCCTGAAAGCCTGTAACCCTGTGGGCAGGAGAGATGAAACCATGTGGTGGAACGCAGCACTGTAAAATTGCCTGCTCTTGGGGAAAAGGGGAAAAAGCACCCGGCCTGGGCCATGTTGAGGACGAGGTAAAGACCGTGACCTAGTAGATGGACCAGGGGCCGGGTAGAGCTTTATCGGGGAGTGGAGGGTCTCTTACCCCACAGGTTGGGCAGCTGATTGGTGCTCCGGATCCCGTAGACCTGGCATCAGATTAGGAAGGGTGCTTGTTCATTTCAGGGATGTAAGGAGTGGTGACTAGCTCAGTGGTTCTTGCCAGGTACTCAAATGGACCCATGATTGACTGGGGAGTGTGGACCCTAATTTCATCGTCTTCATTGCTTGATTTTGCTCATGAGAAAGTGTCACTCATAGTTGTTGAATGTCACCCACAATTACACTAAAATGAAAAAAGTCACACATAAGCAATCTGAAACCTTGGCAGCTATGAGGTAATGGCAATGGCTGCATCTCATCCGCAGAGATCAGGGGTGCCAGTCTTCCCCTATCGACGACTGACTGTGGAAGGCTGGCTTGCCTCAGGCTGTTGTCTCCCACCTCCAGATTACGGCAGACCTCCTGCATTCACTAGGTTCCCTAGCAACTTGCAGATATCTCACCAGACTCCCTCTCTGATGCCCCCTTTTTATTTTAGCTGTTCTGGACACCTAGCAGTTTTGGGCCTATCTTCCCAAAGAGCGAGTCTAGGATATTCAGGCTATGATACTGATGTTTCAGGCTCTAGCCTGGATTTCGGTGAGACAGACAGGCTGCTGGGCCTCATGACCTCCTGCATCCTGCTAGTGACACGTGAGCTTTGCAGTGGGAACTGAAGTTTCTAGTGGTCACAGTATCTGGGGAATCTCTCCGACATGGTCTAGATTTCGGCGGGATCTGCAAAAGATCTGTAGTGGTGGTTAACAAACCGCAATTGAGTCAGTGGGGGCCCCCTCTCCCTTCTCCAACCCGATGTGTCAGTGGTGACAGATTCATCACTCCTGGGTTTGGACAGCCGTCTGGTAGAGCTGGAGGTCTGAGCCTTCTGGTCTTAGGTGGAATCCGGACTCCACATCATTCCCTTGGAGCTCCAGGCAATCCGGTTGGCATTGAAAGCTTTTCTACCCTACATCCAGGAAATAATGGTGCATGTGTTCACGTAAAACACCACGGCTATGTGGTACTGCAGCAAACAGGGCAATGTGGGGTCGCGGACCCTTTATCAAGAGACCCTGCTTCTCTGAACATGGCTGGAACAATGGAGCATATCCCTGGTTGTTCAACATCTAGTGGGTTATCTGAACACCGGAGCAGACCAACTCAGCCGAAGATGCCTCGTGGATAACGTCTGGTTTCTCCATCCGGAGGTGGTGCAAAGTCTCTTTCAGCAGTGGGGAGAGCCTTAGTTAAGACTGTTTGCCACTGCCGAGAATCCCCATGTCAGTAGTTCTGCATGCTGGAGTTTCCAAGGCAGGTCTTGCTTGGAGATGCTTTTGGTCTTGCCTGGAGCTCAGTACTCCTGTTCGCCTTCCTGCCCATACTACTCCTACCCAGAGTTCTCAAGAATATCCGGAACGACTGGGTTCAATTGTGCTCCTGACTGGACAAGGAAAGTCTTGTATCCCGAGCTGTTGAGCATGGCAAGTCAGTCCTCCAATGAGGCTACACCTTCAGGGGGATCTTCTGTCGCAGGGGAAGGTTTTCCACCCAAACCCATCAAAACTCTGCCTTCTTGTAGGGAGATTGAGCGGTGACAGTTAACAGCATTCGACCTTCCTCACAAAGTCTGACACGTTATCTTGGCAGCCAGAAGTGCCTCCACCAAGATGGTTTACACCTGCCATTGGGCATAATTTGTGGCATGGTCTACATTGATCCCCTTTCTGCCCACCTTTCTGAGGCTCTCTTGTTCATCTTTTCCCTTGCCCACCAGGGCTCTGCTCTGGCAAGTCTGAAGGGTTATTCCTCTGCCATTTCAGCTTTTCTGAGGTTGCCTGGTCAGCCATCCCTCTTTAAATCCCCTATTGTAAATAGGTGTTTGATGACGTGTGGCTGTAAATACACATGCTCTGCACACTCCTGCAATCTAGTGTTTGGTTCAGAGTTGTGCAACTTGCTTTTCTTCAAAGAATTCTTTCGAGTCACAAGGTAGTGGTGACTCCTCTGTGATATTGCGTATGGGCATTGACTCCTTTGTTAGATTTTCTCTCTACTGTCTGGTTCGGACATGTGTGCCTCTCCTCCGTGTTCAAATCCTGATGAATGCTAATTTGACCCTAAAGTAGTAAAGGTCTTGGAATAAAATTAAAAACACAAAGGTACTGCAATGGTGAAATCTATAGGAGTGGCTAAAAAGCCTGCTTTTCTTGGTGTCAGCTGCTGCAGATCTTCCTCAACCCCAAGGCAACCATCTCAGTCACACCACAGTTACCCTTCTGGGCAGCAGCATATCAGACAATTGCAGCTCTACAACACTTGGTGATTACTCTACAGTCGCTGCATGCTTGTTCCGGACCAGCCCCATTGCTTACCCTCCTAACCACTGAACACCTATAGGGGAAAGCAGGTTATTGTATACAAATGACAAACTGTAATCTAAGACTAAATGCGTACTGTACAGCAAGGGTATTTCATAGAATTTCTAGCCATGCCCAGGAATTGTTCACTAAGGTGTTTAAAAAAAAACTTTAAAAAAATCCTCGCCATTTGCAACTTATTCAGCAGGAAACTACTACAGCATGAAAGTGGTGGGGTGTAATGTTGCACCAATGGTGCAGAAAGGACCAGAATTCTACTGTGTACTTCCTTTTCCCCAAAAAAGACAGTTCACTTAAACCAATACTGGACTTGCCCTTTCTTTGGAAGTATAGACAATTGCAGGAGGTGGTCTCACTGGTACAACAGGATTTCATGTGTATGTTAGAGTTCCAGGGTTCAAAATTTCCCATTGCTGTACATCCAGCTTATTAAAAGTACCTATGGTTTTCTATAAGTGAAAAGCGCTGACAATTCAAAGTTCCTCAAGTCTGTGTGCTTTTGGCACCAGTATTATTCATCAAATTCTTGTAGCTTGTGATGGTATACATGTGTACCCATATCTAAGGAGGACCTTAAAGCTGTAACAATACATGTCTAAATGTTAATCTGCCTGACATATTTGGTTGTGCAATCAGTGTGAAAAAGATGCATTTCCAAGCCAACAGATTTTTCATTTTCTGGGGACCATACTGCCATAACATCTCAAAGGCCATACTCCTTTTTGAGCAGACAAGGCTCCATTTTATGTCCAATGCTCCACCTGTATCTTAGACAGAGATACCGTCTGGCCTTCCTGTCTTTCAGAGAACCTGTGAAAGTGTCAAATCTTCCAGCCAATGACCTCAATAAAACCCCTATTGCAACATCAGTCCAGGACAAATGCTTTGTTATCTATATTTCAATGTCATTAAACTAAAATAGCATAATTGAGGCTGAATGTTTACCATACTGGTTTATACTAGTGTCACAAGACTAGCATATTGATGCATGCAGGTTCTGTAAAAAAAAATTCACCATGTAAGATAAGATCGGGGGCCAACAGTATAAAATGCTTATCGAGTGACCGCTTAGAAAGAGTGGTCTTTTGTCCCGGGGTTATCACAGAAGATCCTGCCAAAGTTCCTGACAGATTGCCAGATTGCTGTACTGCCTACACGTTGAAAGCTGATAGTTAACCAATTATGAGAGGAGAGGTGCTGAACTCAGTTGATGTGTATTTGCCTTTCGAGGGAACACTTCTCGCTTTCTGATAATTAAAGCTTCACGCTGTAAACTGGAATGCAGTGCTCTGAATCCTAAAATTCTAGATTTAAGTTGGGATACTACATGATCTCATAGTATAGGGCATAGAGGTAGTCTTTAGAGTGTTAGGTTGCCAAATTACATTCCAACCATGTTGGAAATGCTCATATTATTCTCGTTCGTGAGGTGCATTACTGCTGTTTTTATAATATTCTATGTGGTCATTTTTCACACCATTGAGCTTGTTAAAATAAACACTCGTAAGTATAAACTGTCTTTTGTTAGTTCAGTACTTGTGTGTGATATTATAAAGAACAACATTGGGTTTGAATTCCCACTGCGTCCCTGACCCCTTATTAGGGACTGGTAGTAACCCAGAAAGCACAGACACTACATCAACTATGTATTGCGTGGGGTAGTGTGGGCCTACAACAACCTGTACTTTAACAACAAGCGTTGGTATGCTGAAATAATGTTCTGGCATTTGTGGGTGGGAAAGTCAAACCTTGTAGAAGTAAGCCAGAGCCTTAGTTTAGACAACAGAAATAAATGTAATGGTAGCAGGGGTTAGTCTGACATTAGTTTCAGCATTTCACCAGCTACCTGCCTTTACATGTTCTATGCTTTGACAGTGTTGAAGGTATTGAACTTGTATAGTGATTGCTTCTTGCATTTTACTTGTTTTCAATGTCCAATTACACATGGACTCACTACGAGGGTGTATAGCTCAACACTGGGCACAGGCGACAAGGACATGGGAAGATATTGTTTTGGTAGGAACCAAGGTTCAGCATAAACTCCAGTGGCGAAATCCAACAAACTTACTAACAAGCAGATCATTTTGAGATTGCCTGTCACACAATTGTCCAGACAGTCGGGAAGTTCACGTGGGAGGAATGACCGACCAGCCAAGAAACATGGAATCACAAACATAGTAGTAGGGTAGAGCGTAAAGCCATAAAATATGGTTATAAATGTTTCATTATTCTGCTAATCAGCATAAACTTGTTTTACAAGCAAAGTGGCCATGTATTGGACCCATGCAAGAGCAAACGCAAACCTAGCTGTCAAGCATGGCTGAAAGCATTGTGAGGTTCACCAATGTATTAGCAGTAAAGTACAGCATACTTAATTCCATAAGCCAGGGACGCCATGTGTAGATCTCTTCACAACAAAGACAAACCAGAAATGCCAAAAGTATACACTCTGGTCTCCACAAGCCCAGTTCCCAGGAAAGGCTTTGTGGCTACATGTGTCAACGATTTTGGCACATTCAACCCCCCCCCCCCCCCTTGATTGATGTGATATGTGCAAATTGAGACTGGTGATCATGATAATGATCCCCATTGCTCCAACATGGGCAAGATAGTCCTAGTATTCCAGCCTCTAGGAGATGTGTGTCCTGCCACACCAAGAGTTGCCAGGGCTTAATTCTACATCCAGATCCCATGCCACTCAGTATGGCGGTCTGGCTCCTTAGGTCTTAACGTTTAGATATTCCAGCTTCCGCAAGAATATATCGTAGATCTTGGAGTACTTCATTTTAACATGGTGGCATCTAGCATGATTTTTTTGATCAACATAGAACATAGTTTTATTATGGACTTCCCATGTGTCAGACAGTCTTAAATTTGGTGAATGATCCTGTGAATCAGAGTAAGAAATATTTTTTGGTAGCTGGAAGCCAATGAAGCCTCCCCATAGTAACTGTGACCCTCGACTTGCAACTGCCTGTCCTAGGAGAATTTGCTGTGGGTTGGGATATACTTGTTTTTGGAGGTCCCCACAAACCATATGCTGCAGCAGTCAAGTTTGGATCACAAAATACAATTTTGCGCTTGTAACTTGCTATTGTATTGTAATTTGATTTCTATTGCATTTACTCCCCCTTTTGAGGTATTTAAGTTCAGGAGATCATTTTATGCAGTTTTTTTATGATAGATTAGCTTAATAGGAGTCCAGTGCAATAATTAGTGAATTCTTGCAAACAGTGGGATGTGTGGATGGGCAAAAAGGTCAGGTATTTTCTGATAGACTTCTAATGCAGATTCCTCACCTTTTGGATATTCCTCCTTGATGCATAAAACTTTCAGCAGTACCTCTGCTTGCTGGTTGGTGGTACCATGCAGCTCTGCACTGATGCCGTTCTACTTCACTCCAGAAATGACGTGCAGATCCTATATTCTTTTGCTATGGTCATGCAGTGGATGGCTGAAGTCACTGACATCCACCTCTCTACGTTAGAGGTCAAAACCAGTGTCCTGACCTAAGTACACTAGCTAAAGCAAATCACTACTAAGCCCCTACTTTCTTTCAAAGAGGCACTCAATAATACCTTTGGAACTAGGACCTTCACACACCCATGTGGGTTACATGCTTCATCATAAGGCTTGTGCTGACGCTGCAATGCTCGACAGGCACCTACAAGGGGTCTCTTTATCGGAGAGCTTTTGTCCCAGTGCCGTATGTGAACTACAGCTATAGGCCCTGGGTGTATTGCTGAAAATAGGTGTATGTGTATATTGGGAAGTAAATTAAAATAGACCTAGAAAATCTCTGAAAATAATTTTAGTCGGAGAGTATGCTTGTCTAGGTAAAAAGGTGGTTACCACCAGTGGAAACAATGATCACAGGTGACCAAAAGCAAGGAGTTAGAAGGTCAGTTGATGAAGAAGAATCTTTATTGCTTGATTATTAAAACCGTTGCAATACACTACACAAATACATAAAACACATATTCGCAAGTTACATTAAAAAAGTGTTTTTAAATCAAGGACATGGTCCCATTGCGGTTTGCTTTTAAAAGACAGAACCCCGGACCCTATAAATTAAGGTAAATAATTGAGGTAATACAGCCCCAAGCCCTGTTAATACCAATCATCACACCCTGGCGTGGAGAGCAAAAAGTACAAAAAATTAAGAGAAGTCAGAGTATGATCAGTTCTCTTAATAAACTCCTCCTGCCCCAAACATTGCAGGGTCAGATAAGCCGATCATTAAAAACACTGAACCTAAAAAGTGCGGGTGCGGCAGATAAAATGACAAAGGCTGTTGTCATTGACAGGTGCCTATTCAAGAAGTCCAGATGTCTACAAGGCCTCTGCAACGAATAAAGTGAAATATGTTTAACTAGAATAAAAAAGGCTTAAGCTATCAACACTAATAAAATAAAGTGGTGTGGTTAAAATATAATGGTTTAAAAGTTTAAGCTATCGTGCCCCTTCCCTTCAGGTGCTGGAGCCCTGGCCTCCAATTTGTTTTCCAAAGCAATGAAAAAAGTTCACCAGAGCACAATTTAGTCCAATGTCTGATGATTCAAAGCAGGGCAACACCACATCCCTGCAAGACCTTATGCCTCTGGTGATCCACCTTTTTCGTAGCAGCTCCCACCTGTCCTCCATAAGGTTGGGGCACAAGCATAGTATATGAATGATATCTTCCTTGGACTGATTGCACAGTTGACAGTCGCCTGTTCCTCAAATCTTTTCCATGCAGAATAATAGGAATTATCCCTATCCTAAGTTTCATGAACTGTGCCTTTGTCTCCATCCATTATAAAGCGTGCCTACATAACACTGCAATTTAAGGCATCTATAGGTGTGCAGTGTCATCCAGTTAAGTCTGTGTTGAGACAAGCAGGCCTTGTCCTCTAGTAATGAGAGCTGTTTTGTGCTTGTTTTTGCCACCCTTTTGGACTCCTGGTGGCTGATGGTTAGGTCCCCGGCATTTGTTAGACTTGGCATGCTTAAGGCCTGAGACAGGCAGGTTCTTGCCAAAGACCTTTGCTTTGTTTCCAATTCTGCTCAGATGTAATGGCCCCGCAAGTCTTCTCTTGCTGACCTGAATTTGACAACATATCGGCAAGGCCACCTTTCGTACCTGCACCTGCTTTGAAATTCCAAACTCCAGCCTAATTTTGGCTGGAGATGTATGGGAAAGAAGTTGAACAATTGTTCTATATATCTTGAGAAGCATTCTGTCAAGTGTTGCATTGTCCCCCCTTGAGAGCCTCGCTTCTGTAAGCTAGGGTCAGGATAATCTTGGCTCGGCTCACCGGGCGGATGGGTGTAACCATAGGGCCTTTTTGATTTGTATAAAGAGACCTAAGGGCAGAGGATAATGCAATGCCCTTCTTCCTGATTTAATTCAGTTGGTCGCTGTGTCTCCCATTATCATTGAAGCGGACTCTAAGGTACTTAAAACTTTTAGTTGAGCCTAACTTTTCTTGGTCCCGGAGCCATGTTGGTTTTTGTGGTCTAGTCCCTTGAATTACGAGGATCTAGGTTTTCCTTTTGTTGATCGTCAGGCCATTCCTAGTCAAAAAGGCTGAGGTTGAGTCCAGAAGGTGTTTCATGCCAACCTTGGTTCTACTAATAAGTACTATGTCGTCTGCATACAGCTATGTTCGAAAGTTGGAAGCCCTTCATTTTGGGTGGGTGTAGGAAAGTGGGTTTCCGTTGCAGTAACCCCCCCCCCCCCCACACACACTTTTTGCCAGACTACTGATGCACTTTTTCTTGGTGTGACCTGGGTCCCTGCCAATCAGGTTCCCAGGACCTGTGTTCTTTCCCCAAAACTAACCCAATTGTCATCTCTGGCCACAGGTCAGCCCCTGGTAAATGGTACCACAGGTACCCAGGGCACTGTGACCAGGGAAGACCTCGAAGGGCTGCAGCACTTATTGTGCCACCCTTCGAGGCCCTGTACCTTTACACACACATACTGCCTTTGCAGGCTGCGTGTTTTGGTGCAGAACAAAGTAAAGAGTCGACATGGCACACATCCCTGTGTGCCATGCCTACAACCCACTGCCCTGGCATAGATCAGTCACCCCTCTAGCTGGGTGCCCTATGCCAGTGGTGAGGGTACAGGTGCATGAGCCCTGTACCCCTACAGTGTCTAAGCCCATGCTTAAGCATTGTAAGTGCAGTGATGGCATTAAGAGTATATGGTGCTGGGAGCTTGTCATTACAAACTCCACAGCACTATAATGGCTACACTGAAAACTGAGAAGTTTGGTATCAAACTTCTCAGCCCATTAAACCCACACTGATGCCAGTGTGGGATTTAATGAAAAATGCACACACAGAGCATCTCAGAGATGCCCCCTGAAAAACGACCAGCCTCTGGTGGGTTCCCTGACTGGTACACACCAGCCTGCCACCATGAGACATATTTCTGGACCCCTAGGGTGGGAGCCTACGCTCCCTGAGCCCAGAAACAAAGCCTTTCCTGGGCGGAGGTGTTCACACCTCCCCCATGCCAGGAAGAGCCCTCTGTTGCAGGGGAGCTTCAAAGGCCTGGCAGCCTTTGTAATGCAACCCCCAGCCTCTCCTGCTAGCAGGAGCAGGCCCCCTTCCTGTCTCCCCTCCCTTTCGCTGGGAAGACGGACGGAAAAAACTAGCCAGCCCAGGAGGTGTGCCCACCTCTGCCAACTCCACCCCTCAGGTGGGGGAGGCGAGGTGAAGCCCACTCTCCAGTGCTCGCCATCTTGCAGATGGCAGGCACTCCCCAATCAGGACTAGAGATTGTGCCCACTCCCCCACGTGGGGTGAGCACACCAAGGGTGTAGTCACCCTGAGGTCAGTAGCCCATTGGCTACTGACCTCAAGACCCTAAAACACCCCATAAATACAGTATTTAGGGGGCAGCCCTGAACCAAGAAGGCAGATTCCCGCGACATAAGAAGAACAAGCGTTTGCTATGCAATAGGTCTCGCATTAGTAAAAGTTTGAGCTTTTGGCGTTGCAAATAATAATGCAACACCAATAGCTGTAATTTTCAGTAATGCGAGACCTAAGTATGCCACTATGGCACAAGCTATAGAGACAACACATTAAAAAAAAGTACAACATAATAGAGGGTCGGACTGTCTTTAATTATTAAAGAGAATCTGAATGTCAATGCACCAAAGGTTTCATCATGTTACTAATAGGAGCTCCCTTCACAAACAGTTACAGCAGTTCACCGTTAATTCGACAAACATCCCCCATACCCCTGGACAGTAGCAATTAAACATTTCTTATATAGACAATTAAATAACTACTTGCCAGTGAAAAACAGTTCTGCACACACCACCTACACTAATACTGCAGCTTCCGGAACACATACCAGAGAAATAGTACATTGCATATTGCACAACTACGCGCTGGTAGTATGATTGGAGTCAGGAAGTCGCGGTTACTAGGGGCAGTTTTTGAGAGTATGGGGCAGAATCACCTAGGCAGGAAAAGCAGAGCGACGAGAGGTAGGAGGGAGCTGTTACTAGGGCGGTGTTTGGGGGTAATAGGATAGAACCACCAGGGCAAAAAGGGCAGTATCCCTGAAGTTACGAGGGCGTAGTTACTAGGTGTGGTTCTTGGAGGTAGGGGGTAGAATCACAGATGCAAGAAGGGCAGTTAGTGGAGGGACGAGGGAGCAGTAGGGGTGGTGATTATGGGTAATAGGGCAGAACCACCGGGGCAAGAAGGGCTGGGCCACCGGAGGTATTAGGGAGCAATTACTAGGGCCGGTGACTAGGGGCAATAATGTACAAGAACCTAGGCAATAAGGTTAGAGTGGAATCAGTAGCGAGTAGGGCAGTTTATTGAGGGCAAGAGGGCAGTAGAGTAAGCGTTCCCGCAGCCGGTGGTACACACATCCCGTGGGACTTGCACGCGCATGGATTATATGCTCTGGTGTTTAGGGTGAGGGCAGAGGCGCTGAAGCAGGCGGCGCGTGCACTGGTGGCACGTGCACTGGTGGCACGCTTATGGGGCAGTGTAGTAGCTGCATATACGGGTGCATTGACACAGGGGCATTGGGCACTGAGGCTTGGGGGTACACTAATTCTGAGGCAGAGATACTTGGGCATGAAGGGAAAGGGGCATGAAGGGAAAGGGGCAGAGACACCGGGGCATGAGTGTGCACGGGGTGGGGACAGGCATACAGAGCCCGCGGTGGTAGTAGGTTGTGTGTTGTGGCAGGGCGCAGCTATAACAGGTAGGGCTGGGGAGAGTGTTTTTGACAGGGCTACTGCCACCCGGGGCAGGAGTGGGCAGGGACACAAACGCAGAGGACAGTAGTGGTTAGGGGCGGGGGTACAGATATTGGTAGTGTTAAAGGGACACAGACACGAGGACAAGAGCGGGCATGGGGTTAGGGGCACATACATAGGGCACAGCTGGGTATGGGTTTATGGGCAGGGCTACAGGGATAGGCAGGGGGACAGGAGCGGATAGGGGCACAGACAGGAGCAGGCAGGGGCACAAACATGAGGACAGGAGCTCAAACACGAGGATACTAGCTGTCAGGGACACAGACACAAGGATAAGAGCGGGCAGGATTATAGACATGAGGAGAAGGATGGCCAGTGAGTTAGGGACACAGACATGGGGAAGGTGGCTATGGCGTAGCAAATGGCAGCCCCGGGCAGCATGTCCACAGCATAAGAAGCAAGCAGCCGAGAAGGGAAGTAGCGCTGCGGTACTCACTAGGTCCTTGGAGGTGCCGAGGCACTTCAGCTGGTTCAGGGGCAGCAGCTGGTTGGAATCCTCTGCTACATGGCGGCAGGTTCATAATGGCGAGCCTGCAGCCGCCAATGCTTGTGGGGCCAGGTGGACCTCAGAGACCGAGGCAAGCCTACAGTAGTGCGAGTGGGGGTGGCGTGCTCAGTAGTGTGCGTGGCGGTGGTATGCTCAGTAGTGCAAGCGGCAGTGGCGTGCTCAGGAGTGCGAGCGGCAGTAGCGTGCTCATCGCCTCAGCAACCCCGGACCTTTTAATTATCTGAGATCCTGCCTCTGCCATGACTGTGCTACACGCGAGATAATTAAAAAAGGGTTTCAGCTATTGGCATTGTAAAAGACAATGCCCTTTTTTATGTGTTGTTTTTCAAATCAGATAAACTATAGGCATTGTCATTTAAAATGCCAATAGCTTACAACTCTCGCAAATGCGAGACCTATTGCATTGCAAATGCTGGATCTGTACCCCATGCAGCTTGCAGGTTGTGATGTTGTCACGACCATGGAACCAATGAAAGTTAGGTGAAAATACATCTATAGTTATACACTGCTACAATTAAGACGTTAGTAGTGACCGTCTTAATTATAGTAGTGCATAATTATAGTTTTCTTTTCTCCTGACATTCACATTGTAAAGGGGAGAGGTTGTGGCCTCACGGCTAGAGCTGCTGACTTTGGAGCTGGGGAACGAAGTTGGAGCCTCGGTGTCAGCTCAGCAACCTGTGATTCTGGGTGAATTACTTAATCTGCCCGTGCCGACCAAAAAACGAATGTGTCCTTGTGCAACTTAACTGGTGCTTATGTAAAGCGCTTCAATACCTTCGGGTCGAGTTCGCGCTAATAAATCTGCAAAATATTTTTTTTTAAATTGCTTCAAATACCAAGCAGTGGAGGAGGAGGCAGCTGCAGCGCTGGTATGCAGTATTAAACAAAAGCGGAGGGGTGCCATATTTATGCAAGGACGGGGTGGGGAGATGATGAGCTCAGCATTTCAGCAAGTCCCCAAGCTTTCCTTTCAGGGCACGGTCCTGCATACAACAAATGCATTTTCGCAGAGAGGCTGAGTGCCCTACAACTTTTACCGGCATAGCATGCATTTGTTTTTCTCCTCGTAAAGTGCAAGCTTTGCTGCTGTTTTTTTCAACATTTAAGAACCAAAGTATCCCTTAATTACATTTTCCCAGAAAATCAGTTGTGCGTCGCATCCGGGTACTCGCTGGCTACAGGTTAGTGCACCGAGTGGGTCCATGCTGGTGCTTCAGCCCGCGAGACGCTCTTTCGTAGTCACTAGCAGAGGAATGAGCAGCGATGGGCAGGGAAAGGCTGTGACGAAAGAAAGGGGCGCGTGAACGTTGAAATACTGCCCAGCGGGGCCTCGTCGCTCGTCCCCCGGAGGTGAGAAGACACGGGCAGAAATGACATTCCAGTCAGCACCGAGAGGCCAACCGCCATTTTCACAGGCAGAGGGGAAGCCATGCGCAAGACAGGACATAGGGGAGGAAGGGTGCTATTAGGCGGGGTAGAGCCCTGTGCAGGCAGAGGAGCGGGGGACTTTACATGCTGGAGGGCGGGCAGCCGCTGTCTTGGCCGGGGGGGGGGTGGGAGCGGAGCGCTCTGTCAGTCAGTATGGAGGGAAGAGGTGCGGCCGCTGACTCACCGGGGAATATGAAACGCTCTGCCTACGGGTATGGAGGAGAAACTGCCGCCGAGGGAAAAATCTGCAGTTCAAGGGTTTCATGCAACATAGCCAGATTTAGTGGGCAGGTCAGGAGGGGAATAGTTTGGCATGCTGTCTAATGTATTTTATGCTGCCTGCTGTTCCTACACATTAGATTTTGGCATGTAACAATTTCATTTTTCTATATAAAATGTTTCCTCTATCGTGGAAGTCTAAACCTTCGTAGCATGAAGATACTCATCTTTATCGTGACATTGACAATACCTCATCCTCAATGCATGGAAGAATGGTTGGCTGTCGACATCAACCCGGTATTTGAATGCATGGGCATTTTGAGAAAGCATCGTAAAATCAACACATCTCGTGCCGTCATTTCTGTATCTGATAGCCCGAAAACCCGCTAGACAATGGCTGTAGGCATACTAAAATCACCATTTCTTATTTAGTGATTCCATCCTCATGATGACATTTTCCTATTGTATTTTGCTATTGTTTGACGCGCTAGCATAAAATTAATGCCTTTTCCAAAAATGCACTCGGATCATGCTTCCGACTAGTGGTTGTGAATTAAGATTGGCAGAAACTGAGACGCTACCGGTGGAATTTGGTGAAAATCACATCTTGTGAGCTTCCCTTTACCTAGAGACAACAAGCCACGAGTGGTGTGCGCGCACCACAGCGAGCCATGTGGTTTCAATTATCGCGCCCGTGTCTGGGCACGATAATTGAAGCCACATGTCAGCGGTGCACGTAATAGACACCAATAGGCCATGGGCGGAGCAATGTGCCTGCCTTTGGCCAATTGCGTGCTGCCTTTTATACAAAGAAGCACACAAAGGCCAATAGCGTGGCCCAAAAGGATTCGCACACGCACGAGCGTGTGCGATTCCTAAACCCGTTTTCAAACCCCCCTACAAAAAGTCTCGCGCCGTGCGAGCAGTGCTGCGCACTGCACCGCTAGGCGCGAGACCTAAAAAGGACTAAAGAAGATGCCCAGCAGAGGAGACTGCAGAGAACAACTGACTTGGCCCCAGCCCTACCGGCCCGCCTGCAGTTTCCAGAGATCATGCGCCAAAAATCATCTTGTCCTGCAGCTAGCGAACTCCAGAACCCCTGGGAGGACTGACTGCCTTCAACAAAGACCGGATGTCCTGTGAACAGCAGCCCTGTTAAAAAGAAACTCCGAAAACAGACTCTGAGCCTGCTGAGGACAAAGAAACCAGATGCCTGGAACTACCACTGCACCCGTCGCCTACGTCCCGAGTTCGAGTGGCCCACCGATCCCAGCGAGGTCCCCCAGGGCTCCAGAGTCCGAGTTCAGCGTGGGTTGACCCCTCCAGGACTCCCCGACGTTACCTGCATCCTCTGCACAGAGACCCACCCCCCAACCTCGAGTGGCCCGGTAAGGTGAAATCCGACCACAAAAGACACCCCCGCATCCAGCCGCCCTGCGCCCTGTAGAAAAGAACCCGAGGTGCACCTACGTCCCCGAGCCCTCCAACTTACCTGCCCAGCTGTTGGTTCCTCCCGGAAGTCTTCCTGGACCGAGCCTGTAGCTGAAAACCAAAACCGAAAATCCCCATTGAAAACAACAGGGCACCCGACCTCAAAACAGCACCCTGCACCCGGCCGCCCTAGTGCCACTGAGGGTGCCCCTTTGGTGCTAACTTGGTCCCCAACTTGCCCTGAGCTTAACCCTTGGAGCTTTGCTCCCTCAAACCCATGGCCTGCTTGCCAGCAGCCACCAACCGGAGCCCCCCTATCCTCCATAGGATAACATTGGGCCTCAACACTCTGCACACGGTCACCCTAGTGCCACAGTGCATCACTGACCCTGGGAGACCCCTGAGTCTTTCCCCAGAACCCTAACTTCAAAGACCGAATACTTACCTCGAAACCGATAACCTGTTTTTCCTCATAGGATAACATTGACACTTTTTCTCCCAAAAAGTGTCGACTTTTGAAAACTAAGAATATTCCTTAAAAATCGCACAAATAACCTAACCAAATTTTCTCAACTGTTTGCAGGAAAGGCCCGAGTGCTGAACCCAGGTGTCCAGCACTGAGTAAGAAAAGTAACTAAAAAGTAACTTAACTGTGAATTGAATTTCCTTCCATAGGATAACATTGGGGGTTCTTTGTGAAAAAGTTTCTAAGTGTCAACTTTTGAAATACAAGAATATTCTTTAAAAATCGTACAAACTACAAAAACGTAATTACTTACCTGTTTTAAGTAGATGTCCCAGTGCTGAATCTAGTAGTCCAGCACTCGATTACAAAAGTAACACAAAAGTAGCTTACCTGCTAAGTGAATTTCCTCCCATAGGATAATAATGGTGATTCTATGTGACAACGTTTTGAAATACAATAATATTCTTTCAAAATCGTACCTCTAGCTAAAACTAATTTACTCAACTGTTTTCAGGAAATGTCCCAGGGCTGAATCTAGGATCCAACCCTGTGTTAGCAAAAGTAATCTGAAAAGTAATTATCTGCATTTTACTTAAAAAGCCCATTCATTTGAATGTACTATACCTGCAATGTGTTGCAAAACTGCTTGCTTAAAACTGTAACCAAAACCAGTACAAGTCATACTGCAATTTTGAACTGTTTTCATATAAGTAATTTACTACTGCAAAGTATTTATATGCTTACCTGTACCAAGCTTGCTTGGTTCTAGAAAAAAAACAACAGTATATTTTTTTAAACAAATCAATTGGCCTAGAGTTCAGTTCTTGAGTGTATTAATTCATTTGCTGACTGAGTGTGTACATCAAATGCTTAACACTGTCCTCTGATACTGCCTTACTGCTCGACCAAGCTACCACTTTAGAGAGTAAGGTTCTATCTAACTTTAACCTCTGCCAAACCTCTGGAGACCCTTGGACTCTATACACACTGTACCTCACCTTGGTGCAGTGTATATATAGAGCCTGTTTTTTTACAGTGGATGGGAATTAACTGAATTCAGAAAAGGGGTCAGATCAGATAAGAATAGGATAAATAGTGTTGGTGCAAGGAAACAACCATGCTTGAGTCCTTCTGTAATGGTAATTGGCCTGGACAAGCAAGACCGGTCTGATTTTTATTCTGACCCATGTTTCTTGATGCAGTAGTTGCAAGGCCCTAAGCAGGCCACCTGAGATTTTGAGGCGAGCCAGATTTCGCCTGAGCTTCGCCATGTTAACCGTATTGAATGCCAATTTTTAATCAATAAAACCCAGATATACTAGTTGGTTGTGGGATACAGCCTGATCACATAGCAGGGAGAGTGCCATAAGGTTCACAGAGGTTTGTGTATGCTTGGTGAACCCAGTTTGTCTTGGCGGTATGATCTTATTTGTTTCAGACCATAGATGTAACTCATCTATTAGCACACCTGCGAAATATTTGGTGTCGTTGTCAATTATTGCTACCAAATGATAGTTCCCGGGGACTCCTTTGTCGCCCCCCTTAAATATTGGAGCAAGTATCAAGCCACGCCATGAAGGAGGAATACGGTTCTGCTGTAAAATGGTAAAAAGAGCGGGGTTAATTAGGCAGCCCAGAATGTTGGATCTTCCTTGCAAATGGCTGGTGGTGTTCCACGTGGGCCTGGCGCCCCTCTCTACGTCCTTTTTCAATTTGTTTCTGGACTGAGGTGTCTGTGTGGAACACCAAGATGTTTCATAATCATTGCTCCCAAGAAGGATTTCTGGAGGTTTATTAACCTCTGCACCGACCCCCTGTACAGGGAGTTGATCTGAAAGAAACAGTTAGTTATAGATTCCTTACCTTAGAATTACCCCCAGGGGTCAGACTGGATACGCAAAGTTTTTCGTCAGCAAAACCTCTGCGTGTCTGAGGGTGGCGTAGGTCAACTCCACATACGTCATTGGCGTCGTGGTCACCGGGATGACATTGCGGTAGCTACTTAGACGCCGCCCTCGTGCGCTGATGTCAGTTCTTCCTTTTTCCGCACCAGCCAGCGCAGATCCGGAGAGCAGTACCTCCAGTCACTTCTTGAGTGATACTTTTGAGTGACTTTTGTCGACGTCTTTTTGAGTCCTACCGACTCCTGGTGCACGTAGGGATGCCCGGCTTCAAGGCTTGCAGTTCCTGTACCCGACTCATGTCGATGACGGATCCGCACCATGTGTGCCTCTTTTGCCTAGAGCGCGACCACGACCTCAAGTCGTGCTCCGACTGCCGGACCATGGCTCCTAAGTCTTTGCCGGAGCGGTCACGAAAGCTTCTTGAGCGCCGGCAGTCAGCTCCACGCCGTTTGAGGTCCCGGTCGCGAGGAAGGTCGAGGGACCGGTCGCGGAGCCATCACCACTCGTCATCCAAGTCTTCGCACTCAGGGTCAGGTAAGTCGGAGCACAAAAAGAAGTCGAAGCATCGTCGCTCTTCGACTTCTCCACGTCAGTCGGCTGACGCGATGTGGGATGCATGTGGTGCCCCTCCCGTGGCTCTGCATGTGGAGCCTGAAGAGTCGACTCCGAGTTTCCCTCCCTTCCCGGTACCCGGAGCGACTCCTGCCCAGCTTTGTCAGTTTTACGAGGCAATGCATGCCATATTTGGGCAGCCCGACTCCGCCGGCGCGTCTTCGGGCCCCCGGACTCGGTTGGGAGTCCTAGGCCTTCCGTGCCGTCGGCCCCGGTGCCGCAGGGCCCGATGGATCCAGGCCTGGTGCCGGTTGACCTCACAACGCCTTCCCCAGCGCCGATTCCTTCGGCACCGCACTCGACACCTGTTGTGCCCCCAGCCGGCATAGACCCCGGCCTCCATCCTGATGTGGACCCGGAGCCGGACCGGTCTTGACTGACACCGGATCCGGTGCCGAGTGGTGTCTTTGTGCCCCTGTTCACTCCTGGGGTCTCTTTCAGGCCAGATTGACACCCAGAGGAGGAGGACTGGGAGGTGTCAGGTGACCCTCTGACCGACCAGCTGGATTATGATCCGGACTGGAGAGAGGACCTGGGGGATGCCAGTGGTCTAGATACCTCCCCAGACCTTGGCATGTTGTCTCCTCCTACCATGGCTACGGAGGAGGGAGCATCATACGCAGTGTTGTTGCGTAGGGCGGCCGAGGCTCTCCGCCTCGAGCTACCCACGGTGGCAGTCAGGACTAACCTCCTGACAGGTGCTTCAACTGGCGGCAAACTCTTCGGAGCCCCTGCTTCCGTTTAATGAAGCCCTTACCGACATCCTTTTGGGCACCTGATCCAGGCTCAACACGGGGTCTCCCGTGGATAGGATGATTGCCCGACGCCACCGCCTGGACCCGGGCAACCCCACTTTCCTCTCCCAACACCCCACCCCGGAGAGCTTAGTGGCCTAAGCCTCTACTTCCAAGAGCACATTCCCTAACGCACCACCAGATAGGGAATCCCAGAAGCTTTATCATCTTGGAAAGAAGATTTTTTCTTCCGCCAGCTTGGGACTGCGGTCGGTAAACAACGCATGTCTAGTGGGCCGTTATTCCCACTCTGTGCGGGACATGGTTGCACAAGTGCTGCCTCAGTGTCCGGGGGAGGCCCGGACCATACTCTCCCAGGCTGTTGCCGCAGGGTGAGACGCAGCAAAGTTTACCATCCGCTGTGGGCTGGTTACTGCCGACTCTCTAGGCAGGAGAATTTCCACGTCGGTAGCCCTTCGTCGCTACGCCTGAATGAGATCGACTGGCTTTTCTGGGGATGTCCAGAGCACTCTTATGGACATGCCCTTTGATAGCCGTCACCTTTTTGGCTACAAAGCAGACAACGCTCTAAAGCTTTTCAAGGACTCACGGGCTTCGGCCAAGTCCTTGGGCCTCTCCAACCACCCTGCGCAGTCTACTTTTTGCCCCTTTCGTGGCTACGGAAGGGGAGCCCACTACGTCCCGCCCAGAGCCACAGGCCAGCGCAAGCTGCACAACCATTCGCGGCTGGGAAAGTTGGAACCACCGCCGTGGTTCTGGGGGCCAGCGAGCGGGCAGTCCACAAACCCCCCCTCTGCTTCAGCCTCCAAACCTTCCTAGTCCGACCTTTCAGGCCCATCAATTGCCATGGGGCTACAGGATCCGCCATCACCTCCCCTACTGGCGCTCCATCGGACAGGTGGGTTTTGCAGATAGTCCGAAGGGGCTACTCCCTCCCCTTCGAGGCTACCCCCTCCCCTTCGAGGCTACCCCACCCAGCCATGCCACCTCAGTACCATTGCATGTCGGAGGATCACCTGGGCCTTCTCCAACAGGAAGTTGCGGCTCTCTTGGCCAAGGGAGACAGAGCGCGTTCCTGCCCCAGAAGTAGGTCGTGGTTGCTATTTCCACTACTTTCTGGTACCCAAGAAGGACAAGGGCCTGCGTCCTATCTTGGACCTCAGGAAGGTCAACCTCTTCCTCAGGAAGGAGAAGTTCAAAATGTTGACGTTAGCTCAGGTCTTGTCTGCCCTCGACCCTGGAGACTGGATGTTCGTGTTGGACTTGCAGGATGCCTATTTTCACATCCTCGTCGTGCTGGCCCACCTGTGCTACTTGCAGTTCATGGTAGGCCACGAGAACTTTCAGATTACTGTGCTCCCCTTCGGCCTTACCAGAGCCCCACGGGTGGTCACGAAAGTGATGGCGGTGGTTGCAGCTCATCTGCGCAGATCAGGGGTCCCAGTCTTCCCCTAGCTCAATGACTGGTTGTTGAAGACGGGCTCGCCCCAGACAGTTGTCTCCCACCTCCAGCTTACGGCTGACCTCCTGCATTCGCTGGGGTTCTCCATCAACGTGCCGAAGTCATACCTGATTGCCTCTCAGAAGCTCCTCTTTATCGGAGCGGTTCTGGACACGACACGGTTTTGGGTCTATCCTCCCGAGCAGTGAGTCCGGGATATTTGGGCTATGATTCAGATCTTTCAGCCCTTATCCAGGGTTTCGGTCAGGATGATCCTCCAGCTGCTTGGCCTTATGGCCTCCTGCATCCTGCTTGTGGATCATGCCAGGTGGCATATGCAGGCTCTGCATTGGGACCTGAAGTTCCAGTGGGTGCAACACCAGGGGAATCTGTCAAATTGCGTCCAGATCTCAGAGGGCACTGCACACCAACTGCAGTGGTGGCTCATGGACAAGCATTGGGTCAACGGCAGATCCCTCTCCCTTCCTCAACAGAGTTCACAGTGGTGACCGGAGCATCACTACTGGGATGGGGCGGCCACATGGGGGAGGCGGAGATCAGAGTCCTCTGGTCCCCGGCGGAGTCCGGGCTCTACATCAATCTTCTGGAGCTGCGGGCGATTCGTCTTGCGCTGAAAGCATTCCTTCCCTCGGTTCGGGGAAGAGTAGTGCAGGATTCTCACAGACAACACCACAGCCATGTGGTAACTGCACCAAACAAGGCGGGGCGGGGTCATGGACCCTATGTCAAGAGGCCCTCCGCCTCTGGACATGGCTGGAACATCAGGGCATATCCCTGGTGGTTCAACACTTGGCAGGTTCTCTGAACGCCAGGGCAGACAAACTCATGATACATGATGAATCACGAATGGCGTCTTCACTCGGAGGTGGTACAAGGTCTCTTTCAGCAGTGGGCAGAGCCTTGGTTAGATCTATTCGCTACCAAAGAGAACGCGCAATGTCAGCAATTCTGCACGTTGGAATGTCCAAGGCGGCACTCGCTAGGCGACGCTTTTTGTCGCGAGTGGAGTTGCAGTCTGTTGTACGCCTTTCTGCGTATACCACTTCTGCCCAGAGTGCTGAAGAAGATCAAGCGCGACCGGGCCCAAGTCATTCCTGTGGCTCTGGGTTGGGCACGAAGAGTCTAGTATCCCGAGCTACTCAACATGGTCATCGATCCTCCGATCAGACTGCCTCTTCAGGAGGATCTTCTGTTGCAGCAGCAGGGGACGGTACTCCACCCGAACCTGTCCAGATTCCACCTCCTTGCGTGGAGATTGAGCGGCGGCAGTTGACGTCATTCGAATTGCCTCCTGAAGTCTGTGATATAATCTTGGCAGCCAGGCGTCCCTCCACTAAGACGGTATACGCCTGTCGATGGAACAAATTTGTGGCATGGTGCACAGCAAAGGCTGTGGATCCCCTTTCTGAGGTTCCCTTGTTCCTCCTTTTTTTGGCCCAGCAGGGCTCTGCTCTGGGGGCTATCAAGGGCTATCTTTTTGCCATTTCTGCCTTTCTTAGGCTTCCTGATCAGCCTTCTCTCCAAGTCCCCGGTTGTAAATCGTTTCTTGAAAGGCATTACTCCTCTCTTTCCTCCTATCCTCTTCGTAATGCCTCAGAGGGACTTGAATCTGGTCTTGACCTATTTGATGTGCGCTCCCTTTGAGCCACTTCACAACTGTCCTCTCAGACTCTTAACTCTGAAAACTACATTCCTGGTAGCCATCACATCTGCCAGAAGAGTTAGTGAGCTCCAGGCTCTTTCATCCAAGCCTACATCCGGACAAAGTTGTCCTCAGAATTCGTCCATCTTTCCTTCCCAAGGTGGTCACCTCCTTTCATATTGGGCATACCATCACTTTGCCCACCTTCTTTCTGCATCCTTCGAAAGAGGAAGAAAGGCTCCTCCGTCTGGACCCAAAAGGTGTGCTTTCCTTTTATCTGGATCACATCAAACAGTTCCGGGAGGATGACCAGCTCTTTGTTGGCTACGTGGGCACCAAGAAAGGTCAGGCCGTAAACAAGCGGACTATCTCCAGATGGGTCATTTTGTGTATCAAAGCCTGCTATTCTCTAGCAAAGAAGGAGCCTCCAGTGGGGCTACGTGCTCATTCCACCAGGGCGACGGCAGCCACTACTGCTTTGGGACGAGGAGTTCCTCTAAATGACATCTGTCAGGCAGCTACGTGGGCATTGCTGCACACGTTCACGAGACACTACTTCCTGGACAGCCAAGTCCGGAGAGACTGCTTCTTTGGCCATTCTGTTCTCCAGGACTTTCTGGTGTGAACTTTGTTCGCAGACCCACCTCCGGGGTTGGTATTGCTGGGGTATCTATTCTAAGGTAAGGAATCTATTACTAAATGTTTCTTTCAGATGAACAAGTTACTTACCTTCTGTAACGATATATCTGTAAGAAACATACGTTAGTTATAGATTCCTTACCACCCCACCCATCCTCCCCATTCTGCAAACTGACTTCTAGAGTTGAGGACATCCTTTCAAGGCCCTAGGTTTGTGCGCCAGTGGTCAGTGTCTTGTATGGCTCTGTGTTTCTGGCGCGGAAAGTCGTGTACAGAACTGACATTAGCACGCAAGGGTGGCTTCTAAGTAGCTACAACAACGTCATCCCAGCGACCACGAGGCCAACGACGAACGCGGAGCCGACCGACGCCACCTTCAGACGCGCAGAGCTACCGCTGACGAAAAACTTTCCGTATCCAGTCTGACACCTGGGGGTAATTCTAAGGTAAGGAATCTATAACTAACCTATTTTTTTTTTTACAGATATATCGTTACCGAAGGTAAGTAACTTGTCCATCTGGTTGAGCCGACTGATTGAAATATTCATACAAGATGTGGTGCCAAGTTGTCTCTGGGATAACAGTGGAGGCCGCGCTAGGAAGAGACCTGCCAACTCCATTTACAGTCCTCCAAAAGTTCCCAGAGTTGTTTGACCTGATGTCACACAGTAATTTGATCCAAAACTAGTTCCACCTCTCCCTTTGATTTGGTCTTTTCTTTTCTCCACCTTAAGGTTGCTTCCTGCCTCCCTTAGCTTGCAGAGTATTTTTGGATCCAGTGGTGACCTTTTGAGGGTTCTCCACAGCAGGTTGATCCTCCTTTTGGCTCTTTATCAGGTAGTGTGTACCCCACCTTTGTTGGAGGGTCATATTGTGCAGGTTGGGATTCTTCTTATTTTTAGGTGGCATGGGTTTTGCATGCTGCAGGAAATATTATTGGTGAACCTTACCCAACGAGACAGAGAGTCTTCCTGAAGCTTGAGTGGAGGCCAATAGTTGTTTGGCCTCAAAGGCCAGGCTTGAGAGGGTGTCAGAAGTATACTTGATGAGTTTAAGATTATCTGTATGTCCTTCAATTCCCAGGTCTACTGCACTATAGTACTCTTGCAACTGAATGTTGAGAGTTAACTCTTGAGGTTGATGGTCACTGTCTATTTTTTCTCCAACGCCGAAAGAGGTAACTGTGTTCAGCAGAGGGAGACTGACCAAGTTTTAATCAATTAGAGAAGATCCAGAGCTTGTTAGATCTGAGAGACCGGGTGGTTTGTCAGGAAGTATTTGGACGTTATTTGTCTACGGCCAAGATGTTCAAGATTGCTCTGTAGGGACCTACCTCTCTTGTCATCTCTGTCCTTCCCAGGTGGATCTTGAGGAGGTGTCAACCAGTGGCCATTTTTCACCTCTGTAATCTCATTAGCAGGTAGTACACTCATTAGCCACATGCTGAAATCACCTGATATCATAAGGTGCTTGTTGGGGTTTTACGATCTGAGGCCAAACGTGATACCGATCAACTTGTTAGAGGCCTCTGTCCTTGAGTTGGGATGTGGATGGATATAAAAGTTTACCAGGATGAATTTCTTGGTTTGGCCATTGGAAGTTTTAATGGCTAGACCTAATACTTGTAGCCCTGCATTTTCACTATCTTATTGCCAGGGCTCAATTGCGCTGGTGATGAATACATATATGGCCAGTTCACCCATGCTTCAGCCGTACTTTCAGGGTTTGGTTGCAGGGATAAAATGGTTTCTGTAGCCCACAATATGATGTACTTTCTGTGACCAAGTCTCTTGTGGTAGAATGATTTGAAAGGAGCAGAGATATAGAAGGGTTTTCAGGTTACCCAGTTTGATTACCAGTCCGTTGCTGTTCCACAAGCATATCTTGAGTGCCTGATCTGATGGACTGGGGGTGGTGTTTTGTCAGCGTAACAGTCTTGTTGAATTAGGGTTCCCTTCAGCTAGCCCCAATTGTCTGCCACTTCAGGGCCAGAGGCTGTCTTTTTATAATACTAGATGGTTTGCTCAGTTGCAGGGACGGGAGTTTTGCTTAGTGCACCTCTAAGAACCGAGTAAATAGGTCTGGGTTGAATCAATGTTATGTCCTCTTTCCTCAGGCTTTCAAGGACATGCAGGTATCCAGATTTCCTTAACGAAGTAATGACAATCCCCCACTGTTTGAGAGTGCCAGTATATCTCAGGACTTTCAAGGCCAAACTCGGTGGATCACCAGGTTACTTTTGTCACTTCATTATACTGGCCAGGCCCAGGAGCAAGGAAATCAATAGAGATGATGTCTTGCGATGTAACTTCTTTAAGCATGCCCATTGATTGAACCAGCTTGAGGATGTTTCCTCGATTTAGATTGTCAATGGACCTCTCGACTTGTATTCCGGATAGAATAGCGTGCAGGAAGTTATATGTGGAACTTGCGTAATGTCCAGGCGGCCAGCATGAGGCTTAGTGAATGATTGGTCATCCCTGTGTGAATAGGCTGGGGCTGCAAGGTTGCTTTTTGCAGGTGCTGGTGGAACCTGCTGATTGTGGGATTCTCCCACAAAACCAAAGAACGTTACTGTTGCCCCACTCTTATTACTAAACGGGTTATTATGAAAGGGAGAAGGGACCCCATCGTAGGTATTAGAGTCTAAAGTAGACCTCCCCAGTCTAGATGTCAGAGGGAGGGATTTGTGGGGCTCCATTTTACTTGTTGAGGCTGGTCCTGTAGCATCATGTGAGACACTTGGGGGATTTCCAAGGTATTCATTGTTTGGTGCTCTGTCACCCCTTTCGTAGTGCTGTGCGAGTCGTTCAGCCAGGTAATAATGCCCACAGCTGAGTTGTTCAAGCCTGGAGAGAGCTGTGCCTGCTTATCAGCTGATAACAGGTGTGTGTAGTAACTCAAGGGGCGCTTGGTTGAGAAGATTCTGAAGTAGTGATTTTTTTTTTTTAGGCACGGGAATAAGTCCCGATGTTGGGCATGCAGAGGACTCTTCCAAATGGCTAGTCATTTTGTTCTTTGACCAGAGCGACAAAGGTTTGATTTTTTCCAGAGTGAAGGGTAGGGCACCATATTATGATTCTGGGTTAGATTTTTATTAGGCCCTTCATTTTTTTTTATTTCTTCCGTTAAGGCTCAGCTTCTGCCATGATATGTTCCCTGCCAGGATCACTGGGTCCAGTTAAAAAGGCATATCTGACCCTGGTATTGGTACCCTTGGTTAATATACTCGGACAGTTTCTTTTCGGTGCCGTGTGTTGAAAGCACCTACTATGGATTAACAGCCTCAGCTGCCGTGGCGATTTATGAGTTTGACAATCCAGATTTTCAAAATCAGTATTTCCTATATCATCTTCTGGCGGCCAGCCGTTGTTTTTTGGGGGTTTTGCATTAACCCCTTCCTTCAAGTCGCCCACTCTGTCATTATTTGAGTGTACATAACATCGAGAACCAGGGAGAAATTGCATTCCTGGCTGAGTCCCTGTGCAGCCGCTTGAGCAGTTTTTATCAGCTTGTTCAGGCTTGAAATCTTTTCATCAATTTTTGCTACGTACAGAGCCAGAGTGTTCAGGAGGCTGAACTGTATCTCCATTTTGTAGACATGAAAAGCCATTGCCTCCACAGAGCTCTGCAGGATGCCAAGTGGTGTTGCCCAAAGCGACTCTTGGGACCCTTGGAGTTCCTCTTTGTAAGATCCAGTCGAGCTCAAGTTTTTAGATGCTTGTTGCCATACAAGGCCAGGATATTCTCCCATTCCTTAGAGTGGAGGTAAGATAGATCTTTCACAGGGGTCTGTGAGTGTTCCTCAGTGTGGGCCGATTGGTTTAACCCAATTGCCTGTGATTTTTTGCACCCTTGGCGGTCCAAAGGATCCAATGACAATGACTCTGTCTCTATGTGCTCCGGTGTCATTGAGTCGTGCCTCAAGTCCAGGGGTTACCCACTTCTCTTCTTCTATTTGAGTGATTAGATGAGATAAGATTTCCCCTCCCAGTGACCAGTTGAATAAAGACTACATTAAGTCACCCATAGCCTTAGATTTTAAGACAGTCTCCCTGGCTGTTTTCTCTGGCTCCTCTTGTTCTACTAGATCAGCTTGATCCCATGGACCAAATAGAGCACTTCGCTGAGGTAAGCAGGCTGTTCCTCGTTACTACCCAAGTCAGCTAGGGTACCCTCTTTATGGGAAGTGGTCTTGAGACCTCAGAACTCATAAGGGCTCCACGGTTTTCCAGGGACCTATTCCAGCTGGGACAGGAGTGGAACACCTTCTCAGATGATCACAGTGGGGCGTAAGGGAATGGATAGCCTCTTAAGGTTAGTGTTGCTGGAAAAAAGATGACTGCCCAGCATCTTTTTAGAAAGTTAAATTTGGAAGTAATTTTTTACTGGAAACGGGTTGTGCTCGTCCCTCCTGAGGAACTAATTGCGGTTGCCTGAGCAGATGTCAATCTGATTGTCTTTTGTTGGTGTTGCTGGAGTTAATTGAAGTATACGGTCTGTAGCAACTGGGTGAGCAGGATGATCTGACCTCTTCCTTCACCACTGGCTCCGATGACATGCCAGATCGCATGTCCAAGACTGCGCAAAGTAACTCGGCTTCTAGCTGTGGATGTTTTCCCTCTTGTCAGCAGTAGAGCCCTGTGCCACTGCAAGTGTGCTCTGGGATAGGCAGACTGAGGAAGCTGTGTGAGGTAACAGTGTGCGGTGGGAAGATCTAGCTACCCAGGGGTAGCTCCAGCTGCTTCTGTGCCTACTTTCCGCAACTTCTCACACCTTAAGTCTCTCACCAGGGTCTCTCGCCAACCACAAAACTTCTATGAATCAGGTCAAGGCAGATCGCAGGAGAGCTGATGGACTAGTCGGACCCTAGAGGAGTGTGGTCGCTTGCTTTACCACCTTTGCCTCCCCAGGAGTTAAAAGCAGTTATAATTTTCATGCAGCTATTTGCACAATTTTTTGTTCACAGAAAAGGTCAAAAATCAATGTGTTGACCCCCCCCCCCCCCCCCTGGAGTGTTAACTAGTGGCTTAGGGAGGAGGTTAAGAGCAAGAGCAAGCACAATCCCTGATGTAGAGAGGCATGGAATAGCTCACCTCTAGGGTTAAACACCAGTCCTGGGATCCAGAGCTGCAGCTGAATCCACAAGCCTGTGGAGGCCTCCAGTTTCCCCTCGTGGCCTCTTGCAGGCAGACAATCAAACACCTGAGCCCCCCCACACAGACGTCCTCAGAACTGGTAATGAGCCTGTGCCTTTTGTGTTCTGAGATGCCTTGTAGGGTGCAGACGCAGATTCAGGCTTATCAAGCTTGTCGGGCTGATAAGTGTTGGCGGATGGACACCACAGCAGACCCAAGCCACACCGGCCTAAGGCTGGCCGCTTCCGTGAACTGCTGTGCCCGCAGGCTGCCTAGAGCATGCACCGCACTCCCTCAGCTGGTGGTCAGCGTTGTGCGTCTTGCCCTCTTTCCGATGGCGGTCCGCCTTGCTCTGCATGCCCTTTTGGCTCTGGTCCTGCTGCTCTGGGTTTCTCTGCCTCCTACGGCTTCCGCCGCCTACGTTGAGTAGAATCTCTGCTATTGTGGCTGGACCGTTGTGTGAGGAGCAGAATCTCTGGCTCTCGTCCCAGTCCCCTTCCTCTTTAAATATCATGGAGAAGTAATAACATCTGTTTCTACTGTGGAGCCAATCCATGGGGCAGGGCTTTAATTGAGGCAGCACTGAGGCATCCTGTGAGGAATAGCGTAGAGTCAGTGCCGCCAAGGTCAGCACCAGCAGGAGTAAAAGTGCACAGAGCACAAGCTGCACTCGAGAGGGTAAAGTCTCGTGTTTGTAGCATAACTTCAAATGGAAAATTCGAAAATGCGGTCTCTGCTGTCATTTAAAAAGGTGGTTGCAACCACTGGAGACAATGATCCCAGGTGCCCAAAAGAAAGGAGTTCAAAGGTCAACATGTTTCTTGCCATCTTAAAGTTAATAATGATCATGGGGCAATTCATCAGGTTCAATTGAATCTAATCAACACAGCGTTTGGAACCAATGGTGAGATATATGGAAGCCAAACACTCAGTACCCTACATCGGTGTACCTCAAAAATAGATGTCTACAGGCTGACCTGAAAAAGTAAATGAGGATTTATTTTACCTCCAAGTCAAAAGAATAACAATGAGCCGTTTCCTCAGTTCAGAGGTAGCCATTCTTTACACGGCCAAATTCGTGTAATGGCTTTTCTTCATTAACAACCCTTTTATAACCAATATTTCCAGCTTGTATGGCTACTTTGAAAATATCCTAAGCATTTGGGATGGGACTGTCCAAGAACTAAATATCCTTTGGCTTGACGAAATGAGTGATCCAGAGACATCAAACTCATAAAGCTACGACCAAGACAAAATCAATTTTTTGACAATGTGGATAAAAAGCAATAAAAAACATCTCGTTGCATCACTTTATATCAAGCGTGCCGACTGAAACCGTGCTCTACGTTTTGACAGTTTTCACCCATGCAGTCTTCAGGATAACCTCCCTTGTGGACAGTTTCTCAGAATACCCTAAAAGTTCTAAAAAGGACTATTTTGATCATGTCACCTTTTTGACTGAAAAATGTAAACCTACGGTTTACCCATCAAAGCGCCTGTAGAACTCTCTAGAGTCTAGAGAAAGCCTGGTTTACACCCTGCTACACATTTCTTGAAAAAAGGACCAAAAAGGAATCTACTCGACTGAGCTATGTCACAAAGCATAGTCCAAGCAAACAATAATTTAAAAAAATGAACTCCCGAGCAGCCACTGTATCTGTGACTGAAACGCTCTAATTTTTCACAGTGAGCGACCCAATTCGACCACACCTCTGACAAACCGTGCTTAATTTGTAAAATATGAAGTCCAGGTGCTCAAATATTTGTTGGAGGCCACACCCACTTCCCCCTAGCTCCACCCACTTCCTCCACAGTGCGCCCTTACCTCCCCATACCTCCCCATACCCCTCTGTTCCCTCCACCAGACCTGCAAATGCCCTTACACCCCTCCCTCCTGCTGTCTTCTCACACCTGCGCACTTTCCCCTCTTGCGCTCAGCCTCTATCTAGACAGGTTCTAACCCCCCCCCCCCCCACTCCCTTCTGATGTCTCCAAGGCCTGCACACTCACCCTCTTCTGCTGCCAGTCCCCATCTCTTCTGATCTCTCCTTGAGGCCTCCTCCCCTCTCAGCCAGGAGCATGAACCCCCCCCCCCCCATGTCAAGTTCTCGCCGGGCTGTCCCCTACTTTCCTACAGGTCTTTTCGCTATGCCTGACACCTCCCCATCCTACACGCCCTTCTGACCCCCTACCTCCGGCAGGCCTGCACACTTGCTCATCTCTTCTGCTTTCTAAACATAGACTCGCCCCTCTTTCCTGCTCTCTCCTACAGGGCTGCGCCCCCACTCCCTTCTGGTCTCCAGTCTCCTGTACTAGACTGGCACGGACCGACCCCACACGCCCTTCTGTACTCTTCCCCAGGCGGACATCACCTGCCCTCCTCAGCCCTCTCCAGGCAGGCCTCCAAACCACTATCTCTCCTGCTCTCTCCTGTGTCCATGCTGGGGGGCTTATCCAGGCCGGCCGCACCCCGCTTTTCAAACTTCTCTAGGGATGCACTGCACACCCCCTGCAGGGAGGTGCCCCAATGTGAAGTTAAGTCACTGTCTCATTCTATAGACTAACCACTCACAAGCATGTACATCATGTACCAGGACACGCCTGCCGACAAACCTTTCACCCCCACTGACCCTCAAACTCCCCTGGGAGGCTGCAGCCAGGTCCGTGGACTAAGGCCTCGGGATTCTTGCACTGTTCTTGAGCTTAATTTGTGCCAGGCACATTCTTGCATGCATAACCCTCCTGATCCCGTGCACACTATGGATGTGTGCTTGAGGAAGCTCAGTTGGGAGGATATTTGGGTTTATTTTCTCTGCCTTTCTTGCGGCCCGATTATCGCAACTTAGTTTTGAAATTGTACATGTTAGACTGCACATTTCGGTATTTTGTGCAAGCAATATTTTTGTTTGAAAATAAATATGAATAAACTGCTTGTGCAAACAAAAGAGTGCAGAGAAATAAGAAAGATTTTGAAATTTGTCCATGAGATAATCCTACCACTTCAGGGGAGATGATTTTGAAGAGGTTACACAACTATGGTGAAACTACTCTCTACACAAATAAAATAAAATAGGAAACGATACCTTGAAAAGGGTACTGCTGAAAAAAGAGAACACTTGTACGTGCAGAATGTCAGTGTGCCAGTCGGCCTGCCTTAATTATAGCGCTGATGGTCATTCTGCTCCTTGAATTGAATTCGTAGCAAAACAGTGCTAAAGAAACGAAGTAGATTATTCAATGGAGGCAGGGACAATGTTGCCAGACACCAGTGAAGTGGCAATTAGAAGAAGGCATTGTTGAGTTGTGTATTTTATTCGCAGCACCGTTCTCATAATATGTCAGTTAGCAAATGTGCTTCTGAAGGCCCCTCGTGCTTAAAAGTGTTCTTTACTGTGTTTGATGTGTCACAAATGGATTTACAGCCAGCTGCAGGGGGCTGTGCAGGGATGATTCTTTTTTGCGAAGGGTCATCTCAACCAGGGAGGGGGAACAACCTTTACAACGCAACTTTTACAACGCACTACCATTACAACGAAACTGTTACAACGCGAGTGCATTGACAACGCAGGACATTACAACGCAAGTCTTTACATAGACTTGCACTAGATGGCGTGCTAACATTAAAAATAGTGTAGTTTACTATCCCAACACCTTCCCTACTGTTACGTGGACTGGAGTTGGAATAGTAAATTACACTTTTTTAATGTTAGCACGCCATCTAGTGCAAGTCGATGTAAAGACGTGCGTTGTAATGTCCTGCGTTGTCAATGCACTCGCGTTATAAAAATTTCGTTGTAACAGCATGCGTTGTAACAGCATGCGTTGTAACGTCCTACATCCCCAGGGAGTATTGTACATAGAAGAGTGCATAACTTGGGGACACTGGAAACCAGGGACAAGTGAGACGTGATTTGGCTGCACACTGTTTGTGTCACATGTATGTGACCAGAGCGATTCTTTGCGCTGTGTCGATTCACTACACACGGTGCCCCGCCTGACGTCAGTGGCATGATTGCTGGGGCCTCTCTGACTCAGTTCAAGTGACCGTCACCTCGAGCCAGTAAAAGCAGCATTGGATTTTATTTACTGACTGTATGCGCCACGGTTAATGCTGGTGGCTCTTCCCACACCGTGCAAATCACATCTCCTGAAAGATTATCACACCTTTTTTTTAATCCATTTGGCTTTCGAGGATTTTTTCATTTCTTTTGAGCACTGCCAGCCAAGTAAAAGCAAGTATACACTTTAGTAAACAGGGGTTAGATTAAGAGCAAGGCCCTGCGCTTCCGGGGAGCCTCGGGGCATAGCTGTGCACAGGTCAGTAACATGATTGCTGGGGCCTCAGCCTCGGTTCAGACGACTGTCACCTCGAGCCAGTAAAAGCAGCTGCATTGTTTTTTTTATTACTTACTGCGGTTACTGCTGGTGGCACTGAATTTATAAGAGGCATGCTGCTGCTTCAAAATGCCCGCCTCAACGTTGCGCTAACTGGTGCTAATGACTCGTCCAGTGCGTGTGTGCTGGGGTGTGGTCCACCGTCCATGGAATGAAAAAGGTTTACGCACGGCACGCTGCCGCTGCCGCAGCCCCCTACCCTATGCCACCAAACACAGCACAATCAGTGGCTGTCCACCACCAGCAACACTGAATGCAAATTAATTTGCATCATGAATATGGATTTATCGGGCTCGCTCTCTCAGCACCCATGCAGAGAAACACTCTCCTTCACGGACGGAGGATTCTGGAGACTGTCTGTGAAGTGAGCAACACTGCAGTAAGGCAATTATATTTAATATACTTTGGCCATGACGTGCAGACTGCAGTGCAGTCATGTTGTTGATGTAGTTTGGCACTGGCAGTATAGACCCGGCCCTGATAAAAAGGTGCTGGTGCTGAGCACCGGATAGCACCGGCACAAATTAAGCACTGCAGGCGTTGTTGCGCCATTCAGGGTAACCACAGGCGTAGTATTGATGCCTTCGTAGTGGATACGCTTCGCTGTTATGACAAGGGCTGTTGCGCCATTCGGCATAACCACAGGCATAGTACTGACGCCTTCATAGTAGATACTCTTTGTTGTAATTACAAGCACAGTTGCGTTAACTTTATTAATTCTGTTGTAATGACAGGCGTTGTTGCGCCATTCGGCATAACCACAGTCATAGTATTGATGCCGTCGTGATTCCACTTACGTTAAAAAGGCTCTTCGTTCAAAAACCTCTGTTAAAAGCAACATTTCCTACAGAAAGGTGCTTTCTGGTCGCAAAGCAAACCATTTGTAAAAGCACAGGCTTTGCCACAGCAAAAAAAACTTTTAAAATGTATCAAAGCCATTTAACAAGTCGGAAACATCTTTCTAATTCATAAATAGTGTTTTGCGATCCATTATGAATCACAAATAGGGGATAGAGTGAAACAAGTGACCCACTCCTATTTAGAAGACACAGTTGAAATTTTCAAATGTTTGCAACTGTAACTGCAGTTACAAACCATTGATCAGTTATCGACCACTAAGTTTGTGTGGAACCCAATTAGCAAAGAGAAAGCTATCCTCATTGGACAGATTCCCCTTTGGGAACTATGTCGCTGGCCTTGGTTTGAGCAAACAGTAGTCCAGGGGTCCACACAATTCTACCCCCATCCTTCCGATGTATTCCCACACGGAAAACATTTTATTTAAAGCAGTACCAGGCTCTTTAATACATATGGACTATTGCAAGGTCACTCTGTATTTTTCGCTTTTTGCTGGACTCTATACCTTTGCTGATGTTAGAACTCTGTGTATTTTAACCCTGCTAATAAGTGGCAAAGTGCCCATGCTCCCCCTTTAAACATGGTAGAATTGGCATATTCCTAATTGGTATATTTAACTTACCTGTATGTCCCTAGTATGTAGTACAAATCGTACCCAGGGCCTGTAAGTTAAATGTTGCTAGTGGAATGCAGCACCTATTGTGCCAAATACTATGGTGACAGAGTAAAACATGGATGCAGGCCTCCCATTATAGCCTGATTGTAGCAGAGTAACATGGCCCATGGGGACATTGTTGTCTTCTCTAAGTTAGCAGAGCATGCTGCAGATGGTCCGCTGCTTTGCGCACGTTACTACACACGTTTATTTTCCAAATGTCTCTTTTGCCAATTTCACATTTGAACCTAACCCTTAGTTCACATTCTGCAGGTTCCTGGGATTTAGTCTGAACAGTGTGAGCAAGGTCAAGCAACAATTCCCCTTGTTATTCTGTTCTGGTCATGCCCTAGCACCTAGACAAAACATACCGATGCAGCTGTTGTTTGGGAATATGTACTTTGGTCTTATTGGAATACATGAATAGGTAGCACACACTTGGAGAGGGTCTTTCCAGGGAGAAGAGCAAGACAGCCCCTATGATGTAGATCTACCATCTATAGACTGAGGTATGGGGTTTACAGATAACGTCCAGAGATCTTCTAACATATAATCATTCTGCTTCCATACAAGGGGAGGGAGGTTAGGCTATAATGTCTTTTCAGAATGACAGCTCCTTTCATGATTTACGAATTAATTGCTATGCTTACCATATTTGTGTTATTCATTGTCTTGCTTATCGTGGCACGTATACTGCACATTAGAGCACGTTAGTTAAAATAAATATTTTAAACGTATTTGTGTCTCTGTCCGATCTTATTGTCAAGTACAAGAGTATGAGCGAAAGGTTGTGTCTTGCAACCACAAATCCTGAGAGAGTCTGGAGTGTTGTGTTCTGGGGTGTCTAATTACTTGTTTCTCTGTGAGTGAGTAGGAGAGCAAGTGAGACACTATAGCTAGTCGGTTCATGGGTACTAAGTTGGTAAGATGACTCAGTCCCTATACACTAAGGTCCCATAATCCTAGAACTATATTCTGTGTGTGTGCAGAAACCCTGCAACAGCAATTTAACCACTCCAATTCGACCTATCAAAATAAACCCTTTCTACAGGTCAAAACCACCTTTTAAAATATTAATAAGCCCCCCCTATATACGCATTGTAGTCCAGAAGGCAGGGTGCATGGTATTTAAAAGTTGGACATGTAGAAATATAATGTTAACATGTGCTTGCAGTGACTAGCAACCAAAAGCTGTTTTTCACTTAGCTGGTCTAGCTGTCCTATATAGAAAACCAGAGTACAGATTAGAATCCAACTACGGTATCACAGGAATAAGACTGGCTAGGAAAATAATTTTAAGATTTTTAATAAATATTAAGAAAAACTAACTTTTAGAATGTTACTTTTTACTGGTCCGAAGTTCCTGGAGGCTAATTTGCATTTGCTCTCAAACGTGTCACAGCCACTGATTAGCATTTGAATAGGTGAGAAAAAGGGGTGAAATGCTTCCCATGAGCAAACAATAGGCTGGCTCCTCTAAATCTTCCAGAATATGCAGGGTGTGGAGCGTGAGCATCCTTTTTAACATGACAGTGTCAAATACTGTGTGAGTGTCAAAGCTTGCTCTGCAGGTCTGCTGGGTTTACATATAACACTTTGGGGTGCACTTGAAAGGCAAAGAACAGGATGCCAAGATAATTATTATGTATCCACTGTCTGGCTGCTGAAGAACCTGCTTTGTCCCACCCACCTTCTGTCCCTGGGTTTTATATATAACACTGGGTGCGCACTTGAAAGGAAGGGAAACAGGATGGCAAAACAACTCTTGTGTATACACTACCTGGTTTCTGGAAATGCTACTTTTGTTCTACCAGAATTCTGTCTCTGGGTTTATTGTGCATACAGTGGCTGCCTTAAACTGGATTTTGGTGTTAGGTATAGAAACACAGTAGAATTACTAGAGATTACTCCCCAAACACACACACACAGCCCTCAAAGCCCCAGTTTAGTGTAGGCGAAGACTTTCCGAATCTTGAAAATGTCCCAAGTAAGTAGGGCTGGCCTCGAGAACTTTTACCCCTTTGGTTAAGACGAGCCCAGGAGTAATTTCCACCCACTGGATCATGCAACGTATAAATGTGGCAGCTGCAGGTACCTACTTCAGAGCACTCCTGGACCAGAGGAAGAACAGAAGAGTATTGGACCTGCTGTCTGTGACCTGTGACGAGCCCTGAAGGACTGGACCTGCCACCTCATTTACTTAAGGCAAAGAAGAGGACCCAAAGGGTTATAAGGATGACCTCCGGTTTAAGTTATAGGGATAAAACAAGGTACAAGAGGACTTTGCTGTAACTGCCTAGCTGACCAGTGGCAACTGGACCTGGGCTGGACCTTGTTGTTGGCCTCCGCCTGACATCCTGTGAGTTTCTAAGTGCCTACCCTGAGGTCCCGGAGGTCTTCAGAAGTGTACTCCTGCGGCGTTAAAGGACTAAAGTTAGGCAATCTTTGATCAGGGCAAAACTGGTTGGTGTATCCGGCCTGCCTTCCATTGCGGTCAGTGTCAATTTGCATTTAAGTCCCGCAACCATCGACTATCATTGGTACTTTGTGCTTCCTGGTGCTATTCTGACTTAAAACCTTACAAATTCATATCTCCAGTTCTCCTTATTGGATTTTTAAAATTTTGTTTATTACATTTGTCCCTATTTTTCTAATTCAGTTTGGGATTTTTATAGTTCTACATTTTGACTTTAATACTGCTTTGGTACTGCATTTATACTTTACACATTTCCTTTGGGTTAATCCTTTCTGCTCTGTGCCATATCTACCTGGGGGGCGAGGGGGGGGTAGATCTCTGGTTCATTTAATGACATTAGTAATTTACCCTCACAGGGGTTGCACTTTTTGCTTGAGGTGGGTAGTCACTCACCCCAATTAATAATACAATTTCTTCATCAGTAATAGTTTTCTCAAGCAACCATAACTTGTGCCCTAAAGTAACTATACCTCATGCCTCCACGATGAACAGTGCTGTTAATGATGTCATTTCAGATGTTACAGTGATGTTATCAATGATGTCATAGGTGATATAATGTGTGAGGCCAGGGCAATTCGCAATGCTCCAAAGTAGGACACACAAACAGGGAATTTGGTTCCAAGTCAGAAAAACAAAGAAAAGGGGGAACCGGAACATTCTTCTAATCTCGAAATGATTACTTGTTATAGGTGTCACAAGGAAGGACACCACAAAAGGGACTGTGAGGTCACAGACCCTGTACCCAGTATAGCTAATGTGTTGATTATGGGTGAGGAGGCCTGGGTGGGCCCGTGTCGTTCAATCTAGTACCAAAGGATAATTGAGAAAGGGACCCAGATGCTCTAACGCACAACATCCAAATACCACTTGATTTGTGTGGAGGTAGGTATCAATGGGATAAAGGTTCCTTTCCTGAGAAATACAGGTTCTTACATGATGTATCTCAGTTTTCGAGAAGTGATATGGCGTGTGTGGATGGGATTTGTTAGATGGACACATATTGTGGATTGTTGATTATGAGGTCGCTACTATAAGCTGATTAACATATTTGCTGTAGGAGAAACTAAGATAATTCCATGAATATGTTTATCCCTGATGAAGTCCTCTTGAAGGGAGGAAACGCGTTGGCTGGGCTGAAATTCTGTATATGTAGAATAAAAGTATTTTTTAAGATTCAACATTATGGTGCTCATGTGTCAATGGACTGAATGAAGAATCTTCCATCTTGATGGATTGACTTGTGTCTATTCGACAACTATATGATTGGATTTCCAATGTGTTTTGTGTGATATTTTGTAGCGCTCCCTCTGTCGTTTAAAATTGTTTCATAAGTAGGCAGGGTTTGTGAGCAGTAGGACCCTTTGAGGTGTAGCGCTATTCTTATTGATAGATTATAGATTATAACTTGTGAGGTTGTACGAGGCTACTACAGCGTTATTTTTGGTTTTAAGGCCCTTAACAGCATGATGGGAACTCTGCCAGAGAACCTCTGGAAGAAGTTGGTTCCTCTGTTCCCACCGATAAATTACACAGAAAAGAGTTGGGTTCAGTCCCTTTTAACTTTTGATTTGGCACCCAGTGCTTGGTGGCACTCTTACTTTATTTACAGCGGGTTAGGAATGAATTTCAGAGTCACCCCAGAAAAAGGTGGTGGACTGTGTTATTAGCCTCAGGAACTTGATGGTGAAATACAGGAAACAGGCAAAGAAATATTTGGTCTTTCCGGTGCTAAAGCCCAAAATCCACCAAGTCAAGGTATTAGTTTCCTGGCAGAACTCCTTTACAATGTGTGCTGTGGATGGGCAGCAACGTCCTGAGGTTAAACCCACCCTACAGATGCAAGAGGTGTGAGATGACAACACACTTGGCAAGGCAGCACAAGAAACTATGGGGAAAGAACCAAAACAGCCTCTACAGCAGCACCGGAAACAAGCGCTTCTCCAAAGCAAACACAGAGCCACCAGAACACCTCACAACAGCCGAATGATGATATATGAACACATTCATTTATTTAGAAATCTGTTTATTAAGTTGTAGGTTGCAGTGAAAATCATACGATACATCTTAGAATGGCAGAGAGCATAATTACAACTGGTGCACAGCAACATCCCAGAACATATCACATATAATCATAACACTTTGCACCAGTCAAGTGGCATTTAGCATTGATTAAAGTTGTAACCTGTGAGTCTGCGAGGAAAGCTATCATCACTCGCGATGTTGTAGTCCCATCACTAGCGGAAAGCGTCAAGCCGCAGTCTTTTTTTGCCAAAGACGTATGTTTCCCAGTGCACCCCCAGACCGATATTCAAACATCGCTGAGCAGCCCATCCTACAACTGGGGAACTGTCCCTTCTACAACATTTCAACTAAAACAACATCCAACAGCAGCTCTCAAGTTTAATTCCAGATGCCCTTCTCCCTCGAACCCCCCCCCCCCCCGGTGAGCCCCCCCCGGCCCCCCACTCCCAGGAACATCACGCTTACTATCATCCGAGTCGCGGCATGCATGGTCGTCCATATCAGTTCAGGCACCCCCAGTGCCGCACCAGCCCATCAGATCGGACAGCCCCCCTGCGCCTAACGCGGCTCCTGCAACTCGCTACCATCCCCAGCCAGGGCCGTCCCATCGGACCGCAACAGGACCTGCAGCATCTCTCCCCATCGGGATGCGATTGGTGTCACCCGGAGGCCCAGTGTTTCCTCCCTCCGAAGTGCCACTTCCTCCGCCTTGGCCCAGACCAGAAAAGAGCCGCACCACGCCCGCACCTGCGGCGCCGCGTCTGCCTTCCAGCGCTTAGTGATAAGTCGCTTTGCTACTATGATCCCCAAGTCTATAAAGCGAGAGGCAACCTTAACTGCGGGCGACCGATGAAAGAGGTGCAACAGGTAAGTAGGCCATTCAGGGGGAATCTCTCGTCCCGTGCACCCGCGGAGCATCTCGTGTATCGCCTGCCAGTATGTACTCAGTTCCGGGCAGCCCCACAACATGTGAAGCAGATCAGCATCAACCTCTGCGCAACGGGGACAGCTTGCGTCCACACGGTGAAAATATCTATTAATGGCAGCAGGCGTTAGGTAGGCCCTATGCAAGATGAAAAACTGTATTTGGCGGAATCTCATATTTCTCGGCACCCTCCTCGGTCCCTGTAGTACCCTATCCCACTCTTTATCCGCCATGGGGCGGGCAAGGTCCGCCTCCCACTTCTCGCGTAATGCCCCCAGGCTTGGCGCTGCGTGTGTGCGTAAGGCCGCGGCAAACCATCTAATCAGGTGCCCTCCTCGGCCCAAGACATGGAGATATTGCATCACCAAGTGTTGCTCCGGTTCCACCCGCAAATTTCCCCAGTGCCCCGCCAGCGACTCCATCAGTGCCCGATGGCGGAGAAATTGGCCCCGCGCCAGCCCCGTCTCCTCCGCAAGGGTCTCAAATGGCAAAAGCTCTCCCTCACGATATAGATCTTCTAGGGTGTGGAAATCAACCGCATGCCAGTCCCTCAGTTCCGCGGCTCCAAGCGTGTCCTGGCCACAAGGAGAACCCTCCAGGGGCATAGCCGGGGCATAAGGGATCCTGGTACTGGTGAACCGGAGGCTTCTGCGGTAGCATTTACACGCCACCGCTAACAGCACAGGCGCGGGCCGCAAAGCAGTTGTCGTCAGGTGAAAGATCCGTAGGAGCTCTGCCAACGCCAGCGGAGGGCCCCCCGCCGTCGCAGTGTCCTCCCGACATTTGTCCGCCAGCCACCGGGCCACCCATTGTAACTGCGCCACCAAATAGTAATGTTCCAGACAGGGCATTGCGAGCCCGCCCTGGCCTACGGGGAGGCACAGTTTGGGCAGCGCGACCCTATGGCGTGCCGCTCCCCACACAAAGTCCCGGAGGGATCGCATGTGGCTGGTGAAGAAAGACGCCGGTATGTACAGCGGCAGATTGGCAAAGTAGTACAACAGACGAGGCAGCACCACCATCTTGACAAGCGCTATTCGTCCAGTGACCGACAGGGCAAGCGTACTCCAGAATGCCATCTGAGACCGAACCGCCGTCACGGCTCGCCCCTGTTTGCCCTCCAACAGGTCTTCTGGCCGGCGATAGATTTGGACTCCCAAGTAACGAAAGGTGTCCGACTGCCACTGCACTCGCACCCCACCAAGATGGTAATCGGGGTCCTGACTTTCGTCCCTGAATGCATATAGGCAGGATTTGGCTGCATTCACCCAGAGTCCCGAGAGCTGTTCAAAGGTAGCCAGGACACGTTCCAGCCCCACAGGGATAGAAGACACGTCTCTGACAAAGACTAGGAGGTCATCCGCATATAGGGACACCTGGTGTATCGCATCTCCCAGCGGAATGCCGTCCGCCAAGTCCCTCCGGAGCGTTGCCGCCAACGGCTCCATTGCGAGCGCAAACAGGAGGGGTGACAGCGGGCAGCCCTGCCTGGTGCCACGGCCGATTTTGATGGGATCCGAGACGTACGGGCCAGTGCGCACTCTCACCGTTGGGCCTTTATATAGAAGTGCCGCTAGTTGGAGAAAGCCAAGCCCCAGTCCAAATCTCGACAGCGTAGTCACCAAGTATCCCCACTCCAGACAATCGAAGGCCTTCTCCAGGTCTAAGATTAGACAGCCCGCCCGAGGCCAGAGTCGGGTGCTCTCCGCCATTACTCGGAAGAACCGCCGCAAGTTGAGAGAAGTGCTGCGCTTGGGCACAAAGCCGTTTTGGTCACTGTGCACCAGCGTAGGCACCACCGGCGCCAACCTCTCCGCCAGTATCTTCGCCAGGATTTTATAGTCCGTATTGAGCAGGGCGAGCGGGCGATAAGACCCCAACTGGGCGGCGTCGCATCCCGGCTTAAGTAGGGAAATCAGGTAGGCCTCCTTCATTGACTCCGGTAGTGTGCCGTTCTCTAGTGCAGTTAAGTAAAGGCTGTGGAGTTTAGGTATCAGAGACTCTCGGAATGATTTGTAGTATTCCGCCGGTAGCCCATCTGGCCCCGGCGCCTTCCCCGTCGCCAACGAGGAGATAGCATCCCCTATCTCTTCTACTGTGGGGGGGCACTCCAGGGAGGCATGATGCTCCTCCGGGACAACAGGCAGTTCCAAAGTTTCCAGGAACTCATCCAAGTCACATTCTCGTCTCCTTCCAGTCGACCTGTACAGAGTGGTATAGTGCGCCGTGAATGCCTGTTGAATTTCCCATTGGGTGTGGACCAGTGTGCCGTCAGGGCCAGTAATGGCACCTATTGGGGCACGAGCGGTCTCCTGCCTGATCAGCCAGGCCAGGAGTCGCCCAGCCCTATCCGACGTAGCGTGTACCCGAGCCGAGTGAGCCGCATAGTTAAGGCAGCGTAGCCGGTCTAGAAGTTCGGTATGGCGTGCCCGGAGCTCCAGTAGGCAACCCGAGTCCACACCACCACCTTCCCCAAGTGACTCACGGGAGAGGAGGCGGGACTCCAGGGCGGCAAGACCCCGCGACAGCTGCCTACGAATGTTCCATGTCGCACCCAAGCAGTGCCCTCTAGTATACACTTTATGGGCGTCCCATTCCAGCAGCTCACTCGTGGAGCCCTCAGTAAGGTCAAAGTATTGTTCAATCGCTGTACCCAGGGAGGCACGAAACTCCGAATCTTCCAAGGCCACCGTCTGAAGGTGCCAGGTCGGGACAGGAGGTCTATCTGGCCGCCACCGGAGTCCCAGGATGAGGGGATTGTGGTCCGAGTGCGTCCGGCCCATATATTCCGCTCGAATCACCCATGGAAGCACCGCACGGGTGCCCACCACCCTGTCCAACCGAACATGGAGGCCGTGAACCGTCGAGTAGAATGAATACACGCGGTCGTCCGGATGGACGCTCCGCCACAGGTCAATCAAGGTCCAATGCGACAACCAGGTGGCCAGGGCCCTGGCGTTCGACCCCACCTGAGTGCCCCGCAGGGGCGGGAAGGACCGGTCCAAGTGTACATCAAGTACGGAATTAAAATCTCCTCCCAGGAGCCAGGGAAGGCCAGCGTATGGTGCCAGCACCGCCGATAGACTGATCAGATAGGAGGACTGATCTACATTTGGCGCATAAAGGGACCCCAGTAGCACCTGTTGCCCATCGACCCTCCCATGCACCAGGGTGTACCTCCCCTCCGGGTCTACCAACACCTCCAAGCAGACAAACGGGGTACCCGCCCTTACCCATATCAGCGTGCCTCTAGCGTGTGCCGAGCATGTAGTGCCATACACCTGCCCCCTCCATCGCATGCGCAGCCTTCCCAGTTCCCTCAGCGTCATGTGCGTTTCCTGCAGGAGAGCTATGGCCACTGCGTGTCGCTGCATGTATGCATAGACTGAGTACCTACGCGCCGGTGTGTGCATACCGCGGACATTCCACATGACTACATTTGTAACAGCCATGAGTAAATCCGAATCGCAAGCCCATGGCGGGGGCCAGGGACGCCGCCCCAGAACAGGGGGCAGAGGGCCTTCACTGGACTATGTAGTGAGCTGCATTGATAACCCAACAAAACAACAACGCATAAACATACAATTGTGTATATAAACAGACCAAACAGGCCAAAGCAACTATCAGGGCAAACCCCTCTATGGGTATTCGTCCAAACCATGAGGCAATGCGCACAATACTTAACTAAGCCTAATTGTGGCTAATGGGGTGGGCGAGTGGTGGCCGCTAAGTATGTGAGCTCCCCTACAAGGTGCCTGTGTACATGCGGTGCAAGGGGCTCCCATTCCCGCGGCGCAGCAGAAGCCCGAGTAGTGCGTGACCCCTACAACATAAATCCACGGGCATGTACGTCTATCACCTCAGGCGTTCCCCCTGCTACAGAGGAACACCAGCCCAGCCGCCTCCCCGTCCCAGCCCCCCCTCCAACCCCTCAGAGATCCAAAAAACAAGTCCCCTCCTGTCCATATCTCACCACTCCGTCGACCACGCAGGCTCGGGCCAAGCGGCGTCAGTCTGCAAGAGCCAGGACCCGTTCCTGGGGAGTACCCTTGGCGATGACCTCGACCCCCTCCCCCTCACTGTGCTACATCACATGGTCCGATGTCTGTGGGGTGACCAGTGGCATCAGCTGGTCATCCGATATTTCGGTGGACGGGGAAGAGGAGCCGCTAGCCATCAGTCCGCCATGTTCCTGAGCAGCCTCTCCACTCCTTCGGTCCGGGGACCCGAGAGTAGCCACCGCTGCCAACGCTTCTCGCCGTTCCATTCTGCTCTTCTCCGGGCTGGGGGCCACCCCCAGGCTCCGCCCCTCGTCTCGCCGGTGTCCTCTCCCCCTGCGCTGCCGAGACCTCCTGCCACGCCGCGGAGCCGCTTCCACGCCCTGTGGCCGCCGGCCATCACTGCGCCCAGTGTCCTCCAACCAGTCCCAGACCTCGGATGGATCAAAGAAGCGGGTGCCGTCAGTGGTGAACACCCCTAGACGTGAAGGGAACAGAAGGGCATACGAGATCTCCAGCTCACGCAGGCGGCGCTTCACCACCAGATAATTACTGCGGCGTTTCTGAACCAAGGCGGTATAGTCTGGGAAGAATTGTACCTGTCCACTGCCAACGGTGATGTCACCAATCCTCCGGGTCTCGCGGAGCACTACGTCTCTGTCCCTGTAATTAAGGAGCTTAAACAGGAAGGGTCGAGGCCGAGATCCGGGGCTGGGCCTCTGTGTTGGAACCCTGTGGGCCCGTTCCACTACGAAGTGCGATGAGAGCTTCTCGGATCCGATCAAATTGCGCAGCCATTCCTCCACGTAGTGTTCCGGCTGCCGCCCCTCCACCCCCACCGGCAGGCCCACCACGCGCACATTGCTGCGCCGTGAACGTCCTTCGGCATCGTCCACGCGATCTTCCAAGACGTGGACACGGTCAATCAGGTCTTGGAGGGCGGCCGTGTGGGTGGCCACAACCGGTTGTACGTCCTGTAGAGTCTGCCCCTGTAGCGCCACCTTGTCCGCTAACTTGCGGTGATCCGCGTGGAGCAACGTGAAGTCAACCGTGACCTTATCGATGCGGGCCTCCAAGGATGATCTCGTTTGCTCGAGTGAGGAACCGATCTGCTCCACTGCGGCCAATACAGAATCCAGCTTAGCCGCCAGCAAGTCAGTGTGCGGGGCCGCGTCAGGGTCCCCAGGCGTCGTGACCCGGCCTGGGCCGGCTGTCTGTGTCTGGCCATCCCTCGGGGCATTGCGCAGCCGACCCATGACCAGCTGCTGTGCAGTGGGCATCCGCCCGCTGTCCGGGCGACCAGCGGCCAAATTCAGCTCAGTCTTAGCAGGCCTTTTCTCCTCAACGCTGCCGCCTCCGCCGGCTCACTGCCACGTCCGCGAGTCCACAGCCCCAACAAGATGGGGGCGGGGGGGAAGATTCCACCAGACGGCCACTGGTAGGGTGACGCAGGCCACGACTCCCCCGAGGCGCAGGCCTGCCGCGGCTCCTGATGTCCACTCACCACACTCCCACGCGGTCTTCTGCAATCTCACTCCGCACGTGGGAACCGCCACGTCTAGGGGTCCGTATTCAGCTGGCGTTGTACCCCGCAACGAGGCACAACCGGCAGAGGGGCGCAAGGACACCACCAACAATTATCCTGCACCAGTCGTCGCGCTTCCAGTGCCTGTAGCGTGGATGACAGTGAGACATTCGCTAAATGCGGGCACCGTGTAGCGTCTTGCACTCCGGCCTCCCCGTCACCTCCACAGTAGTCCTCCGCAAGGGCCGAGCGTCCAGGGGCACAATCACTGCCGGGCCAGGGCCGCTCCCCGCGCCTGCCGCTGTCTCCGTGGGGCAGGTAGCCGGGCGCTGCAACAAGAAGCACAGCACCGCCCACTCCACTACAAGGCTATCTTACTCCGGCGGGCTCAGGACCACAGGATGTCTCCCGCCGACGTGTCAGGCGTGTCTCACTCCCACCATGTCCGGCCAAAATATCCTCCTTCCTTCTCCCCCAGTGCGAGTCACCTCTTGCTCCGGTGAGCTCTCCGTTGTCGGTCTGCACCGCGCGTGCACTGGGCTTGAACCTCCTGCGGACTTGCAGCCCCGCCCCAGGGGCCCGATCGTCGGCATGCCGCTCTGTCACCACTTCCGGCGCGGCCCAGGGAGCTCTCGCAAAGCCGCGGCGTGTAGTCCGGCGCACGGCCGGGTGCCGAGCTCCAGCCCCACCATTCTGTCACCGGCCGCAGCCCGCAGACGGCCCCAGCCGTCCACACAAAGTCCACGCGTGCTGGTCGCCACGCCGACGTGTCGGGGTGTGGAAGGGCCGCCTCCGCCTCAGCTCATTGCACCCGGGAAGGGCCCCCGGCAGGAGAATTCTCAGGATGAAGGCACCATCGATACGGAGCTCTACAGTTTGGCGGCCATCATGGTCGCGCGTCAAGCCACGCCCCAGCATATGAACACATTCATGGAGCAATGTATGAAAATGTGGGGTACTCCTTGGTGGGGGTCCCTAATGAAAGAGCAAAATGGCAGATTGGGGAGCAATGCATTTGATACAAATTTGGGCACCCAGGTGGTCATCACTGTTGGTACTTGGGTTGTGGCACAAGTGCTCAGCCATCAAGGGCAGAGCCAAGTGAATGGATGCAGGCTGCAGGGGCGATATGGGGCATAGGATCAGCAGATATACAACGGGCTACTTCTCTGCCACTTGGTTTGGATTGGGGGGGGGGGGTCCATATGGCATTTCATACAAAGCAGGACTCATTACAGGCAGTACTTCAGCAGTGACACAAAATGTTACAGCACCAGCAAGTATACAAGCTAACACTATGCCACAGCGTCCAGGGGTAGATGTGGCATCATACTCAGGACAGAAGTAATCACAGAAAGTACACCCGTCTCCTTTCAGTCCAAGCATCGAATTGAAGCGCCCTAACAAATATGCTTTTGGAAGCATTGCTTCAGCTTGGTTCAGTGCAGGAGAAGCCACAGGGACAAAAGGAGTCAAAGCACAGGTGCAAACAATGGCTCTGCCCAGTCTTCAAAATAGTTAAGGATCCAATGCGGGCATAGGCGAGGAGTGCTGGGATAGGAAATGTTGCAGAATGGGGATGAGAAGGGACATGTATCTTGGTCAAGAGCATTTGAGACCCTCACCGGGGCAGCCTTCTTTGGTATCCATGTCAATGGCCTTGGACCTTCTGATCCCACCCTTGGTAAGAGAACGGATACAGAAGAAAGAGTAAGGGAAAGGCATTCAACAATTAGCAGCATTTTAAGTACTAACAGCAATTATAGGGCAGAAGACCTATTTCTCTATAGAGGATAAATGCTGCACAAATATTGTACGGACAAGGTAGTTGGCTGCTGGATGTGGCAGCTACATAGATGCAAAGAAACCTGATCAGTTTGTTTGACAAAGCTTCCAAAGACAAGGACTGGTACAAGGTTTTCAATAAAACCAAATCATTCTCTCTGCAAATGGAGGTTCCAGGCAGAAGCAGGTTCACACAACCTGATGGAAGTTTGAAAAGGAAGATAGTTGATGGGGACTGCGGTAAAAGAACATACGCAGTAATTGTGGAAGAAGGCAGGCATCCTGCAAAGCAATGAGGGATAGGCTTGTGCACAAGCATCAAGAAAGCTTATTCAAAGAAGTAATGACCAGATGGTACAATTTGATTTGGCACATGCCCCCATTATTGAGGCAACTCCTATGTACCTCTTAAACGGTTATCACAATCATGAAGAAACCACTTTGAAGAAGGTTTTAGAATACCTGATAGTGGACCTTCCATAAACAGGAACAGTAAGAATTTCAAATCTGTGATTGGGCGACCTGAAGTGGTTAAAGCAAAACTTTTCTAGGAACTCTGTTGGGGAGAACCGCTGGCCATTTTGAAGGTACCCCCCACACACACTTCATTGCCTCTCAGATTGAAGTTGTACCCAAAAAGGAAGAGGTTAGTTCAGACTGATACAAACCTGTCCTTCCCTAAGGATAATTGACTAGATTGAGCAGGGTCAGTTATCTGTTTGTTATGCATCAATGGATGATGTAGTTGAGTTGTTCAGAGCAGCAAGCAAAGAGGCACTGATGGCAAATGGGGATATTGATCAACTTTTAGGCTACTGCTGGTTGAGCCAGGCAGCTTTCATCTGCTAGGTTTATAATTTGATAGGAAGGGGGACATGTTTCCTCTGACAAATGCATGCCAGTGGGCTAATCAGTTTCAGAGCCTGGTCCGTGTATCATGTGCTAGCAAAGGACCTAAGTGGCCATCAGGTGTGGAGAAAACCATGGTGGTATTAACGTCTCTGGCATTTATAGGAATCAAAATAGATTTGACACCAGGTCTATGCACATTACCTCAAGCTAAGTTAGCAGTCCTTTAGGATGCAGGAACCAAAGTGGCAGGCAGACAGAAGGCTACACTACATGAGATCCAGGATATGTTGGACAAGCTGAACTTTCTGCAACTTAGAACCAGCAGGCAGGATATTTGCAAAGTACCTGGCCCAAACTATTTTGGGATTGCAAAAGCAGTACCACTATGCGCATCTGGGTGCAGGGGTGTGAGCTGACCCACAAGTAGTTATATAGAGGCAGCCTTAACTTAGCAGTACACTACTCCAGCTTTCTGTTGATGCAGCCTGAAGCCAAGGCTTCGGGGCGATGCTGGGTTTAACTTGGTTCAAGTAGAGATGGTCACTGGCATAGAAGCTCAGGAGCCTGATATAAAGCATCCCTATACTAAAACTCTTCCCTATAGTTATAGTGTTACAGCTTTTCATACGTAGAAGCTCAGGAAGAAGAACAACATGATAGCCCTATGGTCGGACAACCACACCATGGTACAGTTACTGAAAATGGGACTGCAAACGGTCGACTTGTATTGTACTTTCTAAGATACTTTGTTAAACTTTAGCTACAGACTACTGTCGAAGTCAGGGCAAGGCATGGTCTAGGTGTCGATAACAACATTGATGAAGCGCTTTCTTGTATTCAGTGGGTCATGCACAGAGATCTTGTATTGTACACAGAATGATTATCATTTTCCAGAGGACCTGTGGAGTCTGGTAGGCCAAACCTAACCATGCTCGTGGGGTAGGCACTGGTCCATTGGACTATAAGAAACTACTGTGGCTACTTTGGTACATTTTTACAAGTCACTGACCTCACTGATATGAATGAACTGAGTAAAGTACAGACAGCAATCGACACAGTACAGTGGGCACAGAGAGAGAGTAGAACCAGTTTATGGGTGTGGGCGCACTTTGTGTCCTTGTCCCATTTAATGAAATGAAGGCATGGGATGGGCCCCACCAAAAGCCACTATTTGAAAGTAGATTTGAAAGGTTAGTGTAAGAACGAGGGTCCAAAGAAGGGCATCAAGAGGGCCTATTGATTTTAAATAGTTGGTAGCAGTTCTAGATGTGATAAAAGGTACTTAGCCTCTGCTACTCTGCACATGTGCAGAAGAGTCTGTAGCTGGCCATGCACCTGTTTTAGTCTGAAACTGTCAGGTTGTTTTTACCAAAGTCGGCAACTGCTGGCTCCTCCTTTACTGTTGACTGTGCATTCTTTGTATGACCATTTATGTATGTAACTCTCCTATGTGTGCTTGTACCGCCTTCTTTTGAGCTCCTGTGTGGGTATAAAAGACCCATGGTTCTTCTACTCCTTGTGCTACTTCATACACTACAGAAGGGTGTTGTGTGAATGTAGTTCCACCTCATGAGGTTAATAAAATATATTTTTTCTATTTCAGCTTCTGTGCCAACTTCTATTTTCTGGTCTGAGGACTTTTGTGCAGAGAAGGGCGTACCCCTAGCACTGGTAGGCCTTGCTGAGGTCCACCTCTACAGCAGGACCCACTGGGCAGATTTATGACATTAACTGTAACATGGGAGGGGCGAAACCTCAACATATGCTCAGTATACGTTCCACCAAAACACCATGCAGGCACCCTCCCTGAGCTAAGTAAAATACTACTAGAAATGCCACCAAGGGTGCTCATACTGGGTGGAGAAATGACAAGGTAATGTCACACAATTTAGACAGGACTACAGCGCCGGCCCGAACAGGAGGGACAGAGCCCCTGTGGGTATCTGCGATTGCCATGGGCCTGTCAGACCTATGGAGACTGCACAACCCGACCAGTAGACAGTACACGCATATTTCCGCCGCACATGGATCCGGGCTGCATCTAGATTATCTCTTCACGCAATGCATGCATGTAGGGCACTTCAGAGGGGCACAGCATAAAGCCAGAGGCATCTCTAATCATTCACCAGTAAAGGTTCTAATCCAGGGCTCAGTCGGAAACAACACCACACCCCCACGTACAGCACCCAGGCACTTCCAGAACAGAAAATTCCAAGACAAATTTAGCGTGATGAAAATTCGGGGTCGAAAGACTCACACTCCACACATGTGGGAAGCATACAAACCGGTGGCGAGGGGATACCTGCAGGCCACTATAGGGGGCATTAAGAAAGAGAGGCGCTCTAAGTGTAATACGTTAGAACATGAGATAGAACTACTAGAACGAACCACCAATTCTGGTGATACAGATGCTTGTGGGCTGAGACACTCAATACGCCTTAAACAAAGGGAACTTTGGGACTTGGAGGAGGAGATGACGCGCCACCACCCAGTAGCTACGCAAAGGCGGCTGTATGACCTGGGGGACAAGGCCAACAAGCTCATTGCATGGCTAGAAAGGAGAGATAGAGAGCATAACTGGGTCGCTAAAAACCAGACAACAGATGGTACAAGGCGAGGGACGGGAACAGACATAGCGGAGGCATTTGCTTCTTACTACGAATCGCTCTGTCAATCAGTGTCGAGGCACTGGATGGCGACTTAGCAAAGGAGGAGTTGGAAGGGGCCATATGAGATTTACAATGCGGGAAGGGGGCTGGACCAAATGGACTGCCCGCAGATCTCTTTGAATGTGTTGCGACAAAGGTGGCACAATTGATGCTGGACATGTTTCAGACTGTGCTGACAGAGGGATGCCTACCCAAGGACCTAAGATTAGCTACGATAGTAGTCATCCCCAAAAAGGACAAACCCGCAGACCTATGTAGCTCATACCGTCCTATATCCCTTCTTAACCCTTCTTAATTTTGAAACCAAAGTACTTGCCAAGGTACTGGCAAACCGACTCATACCTGTAATCTCCACCTTAATACACCCAGACCAGTCTGTATTTATACCCCACAGAAGTACTCGACTTAATCTTAGACGACTATACGATGTCATCCACACCACTGTGGCTCACCTACATATACCTGACGCTCTTATGTCATTAGATGCCCAAATGGCATTTGATAGCATTGAATGTTGGCCAGGAATGTCACCCTTTTGTTGAGTTGGAGGGCGTCCTTGACCCACCCCAGATTGCTGGCTTGTCTAGAGGCTTGGATGAGCTCTGCCATTGATAGGGCTTTTGGGCATGCTGCTGTGGAAGAGGTGTGGTGCAGTGGCCAGGGCAGCTTACTCCGGAACACCAGGGCTCACAGTTCGATCCCAGGCACTGGCAGCAGGTTAGCCCAGCACCATGTGACTCTGGGCAATAGCTCGCTTAAACTTCCCGACGGCTTCCAGCGTCTTGAGACCCTTAGGGGTAATTGTTCGTGCTTTACAAATACCAGCATTTCATTTCATTTGCTTGAGTGATGCACAGAACATATTGTTTTTTAGTTGCAGTATGGATGTATGCCTGTTTTGTGGAGTGTTGAGGGTACCTGGAAAAGAATCCCGCCGTGTTTTCAGCCTCTAGCCAGTACGTCACATCAAACTGTTATTTTTTCAGCTCAATAACTCACTTTTTGATGCGAGTGGGGTGTGTTGAGAGGTCCTTGGAACATGTTCTCAAATGGTTTGTGGTCCGTCACCACTTTGAACCGCAGTCCAAACAGGTATAGATGGAAACGGGCATAGGCCTACTTTGGGCCAGTGCTTCACGCTCCATTTGGGCATACCTGATTTCCACTTCAGACAGCGCCCGACTGGTGAAAGCATTGGGTGCTCAGCGCTCTCTATCTTGTTGTTGTACGAAGACTGCTTCTAGCCCTGCCGGACTAGCATCAACAATTAGTTCAGTCTCCTTGTTAGGGTTGAAGTATGCCATGGTAACATCATGGAGCAGAGCCTCCTTTACCTTCTAGAATGCCATTTGTTGAGACTCACCCCACTCCTACTTTGCATTGGTCATTATCAGGCTCCAAGAGGGCCAGCCAGAGAAGGAGGTTAGGTGTGGGATAAACTTCTGCCAGTAGTTTGCCATCCCAAAAAAAGTCTTACTTCTGTTGTGGATATTGGCGCTAGGGTGTTTCATATGTCATCCGATTTCCTCAGGTCTATGCTGACGCCTTCTGACAAAAAGATGTAGCCAAAGAATTCCACTTCGGTGTGAAAGAATTTACACTTACTCTTGTTCAGTGTCAGACCTAGATCAGACATCCATTGCAGCGCAACCTGACACTGTTGGTGGTGATCGTCCTGGGATTTGCAATGGATGAGCACGTCATCACTGATGTTGATGACTCCCGGCAGTCCAGACAAGGCCTTTTGGAAAACCTCCACTGCCAAAGAGATTGTTTTGTAGCATCTTAATCTCAAGTGGATTAAGAAGGTGGTGATATACCCGCACGCGGAGCTCAGGAGTAGTTGGTGGTACCCCGTGTTGAGGTCTACCTTGGAGAACCATTTCACCTAATGAAGTCTGCTATGTTATCCATCGTAGACTTGATGTAGAGTCCTCGTTTGATTGGTTGGTTAGGAGTCTCATATTGATACATAGTTTGACCGCTTCTGGCTGTTAGGGCTTAGGGGCAATTCCCATTGGCGAGACCGAAGGTGTGGGGCCGGACACTTTTTTTATTATCCCTAGACTTTCAAGTCTCCTCAGTTCACTCTTTACTTACGCTCTCAGGTGAAAACGGACACGCTAATGCCTCAGTGCCACTGGTTTAACCGTGTCATCGATGTGCAGCATAACACTATCATCTTTGAGGCACCATAAGCCTTTGAACACATGCTTGAATTCTTGCAGGAGGTGCTCGATCTGTTGGGTCTGAACTTGTTTGACAATGGCAATGATCTGTAAGTCCTTTGCCATCAGGCAGCTGGGCATGGTATTTCTGGCTTTTAGAGTGATATAGAACCTTCCATTGTACACTTGCTCTTGTTGACAGACATTTTCTTCAAACATCCCAGCTAGGGGCAGCAGAATGTCACTCCCATGGACAAAGATTTGTGTTTTGGTGGCCGTGGCTTTAGATTGTGGTATTGGGTTTTATCCATTACATTCACCGATGCACCTGTGTTGATGAGCGCCAGGATGAGCTTGCCACTTACTTCGATGTAGAGGTGGGCGAGCCACTGAAAGCTCGAGCCAGGCTCGGGCCTGAAGCCTGGCTATGGCTCAGCTCGAGGTTCTGTTCGGAACTCGAGCCCATAAGAGCCGATTTTTCTTGTGGCTTCTGCCTGCCCCACTCCCTCTACTCAGGATGTGGCGTGACGGTCAGAGCTGCTGACTGTGGAACTGGGGAAACAGGTTTGAGTCTTGACATCGACTCAACATCATGTGATTCTGGGCAAATCAATTAATCTTCCCGTACCTATAAACAATGCACGTGTATTGTAACTAATGCTCACGTAGAGCCCTCCAATACCTTTGGGTTCAGTCAGTGCACTTTTTTGCAGTTTTTAAAATAAAGCACAAAGAGGTTAAAATATATCCTTAACATAAGGAAAGACAAATAGATACCCATTTCCTGCCTGATTTGCACAAAGTGAAACCAGAAACCCTGGATAAATCGCAGGGTCCCTGTGTGATTTTAAGCAAATATTTTATTTCACCAACACTCTTTTTTCTTCATTATCGCGTATGAAGGCACTTTCATTTATGTGAGTTCAGGCTACCAGTTGTACAAAACTATCACTTTTAATAGGTTCTCCTCAGTGCAGAGATATAATGTGCCATATTATTGGCCTAGCTTCCATATGTTGAAGAAATACACTTTTTTCATTTTGAATAGATTTTATTATATCTTACGTGATGTTTTTTGTATGTTCTACATAGCAAATATTTATAGGGCTTGGCTTGTGCACAGGCTCTAAGATCTGAGCAGGCCCCTTGGCTTGGCTCTGGCTCGGTTCTCCCTGTTAATTTGTTTGCTCACCCACCTCTACTTCAATGTCATGTTTTTGGTTTTCTTGTTTTCTTCCCTTTGTTTGTGTAGGAGATGAGAAAAACCTTGTTGCCTATGTTCAGTGTGGTCCTCGCTCTCTTGGGGTCCCTGCTCTGCAATCTGTCCTCCTTGTTACGTGCTTGAACAGGAGCGTGGGAGGTGGGTCTGTAGGCCCCACGCCTACTTCTGTCTCCTCCTCGGCATACTCTTGCGAAATGGTTTGTCTTGCTGTATTTCGAGTATGACTTGCCTTACGCAGGGCATTGTGACTACGGGTGGGGACCGCGACAGCAGTAGACGCACATGGCATTCAGCTGGGCTGGTCAGGTTGTAGACTGAGCTAACTTTGTGCTGAATATCTGATCGATGTATTCTTCTTTCACTTGAGCCCTCTGCTCTGCGGAACCGGTTATGCTTATTTTTACTAGGGTTTCCTCCATCCATTCTGCTCTGCCTTGCGATAACCCATGCAAACTGGCTAGGGCAAGTATGTCCTCTTGCTTCATGCCAGATTCTTGGTTGATGAGGTGGCAAAGTGCATTGGATTTGCAACCTTGTATAATCTGGGTGTTTACCTCTTTTTTCAGCTCGTCTTCAGTGAAGGTGCTGGCTATATCGAAAAGCCGCACATAGAAGCAGTTGATCCTTTTCCTGTCAGGCTTGGTGAAGTTTCAATCTTCCAAAGTCCGGATTACTTTGTGGGTCGAAGTGTGCATTTAGCACATTGACTGTGACATCGTAGTTGTCGTCGTCCCCTGTGTTGGGAAGGTTTTCAAACGGCTTGAAGACTTCTTCTCCTGCATAGTAGAGGAGAACAAATCACTATAGACCCTGGCCAGTCTCTCTGGTGGCGGGAAAGTTGTCGCGTGAGCCATATCCACCATTTAGGCTTGACAGTAGCTGGGTCTGTGAGTTTGCTGAATGGCGGCATGGTGTTGGCTGCCACTTCGACAGTGGCGACAATGCCATGAGGTGGTGGGGCAGAGGGCCTGCTCTATTGGAATACATGCACTGGGACTATCCTTTGGTGGTCTTCAGATCTGGCTCTCATGATTAGGACTGGTCACAGGGACGAGCTAGCCTTCTAGTCTGTGTCCTGCTGGCGCACTTTCTCACTGGGAAAGGGACTGCAGCTGGATGGACCTCTGTTCGCCAAGCCACTTAGATGCGGGAATAGGTGCCGTCGCACAGAATCAGTAGCAGGTGGTGCAGCAGGCTCGTAGTGCAGTGTGCAATCTGCCATGCGGTGCTACTGTGGCCTCAGCAGGTGGTGCTGTCGTTCTGAGCCGCCGCTGGGCTGCGGATAAGGTTTCTGGTATGATGTGTTTTCTCGTTTGGGCACCTGGGCTGGCGTCACTGTTTGTGCCGAGACAGAGAGTGTTGGCTGGTACCTTCCACTGGGACTGGTGCTTAAAGGTGGGGAGCGGGGCGAGAGCTCAGTATCTCCGCCAGTACTTCCTGCAGCGTGTTGCACCGCCTTACTGACAGACAAGCAAGAGCAGTGCAGTAACATTGCAGGCCTATGGGGCAGTATCCTTGTTGCCAGTGCAGTGGGTCCATTCCATGGGAGAATGCTGGCACGGCCTGTCAGGTGCCAAGGCAGTAACAAGGATCACACTTTGTTTATTTCTGGACTCCTCCCGAGTGTCAGGATGTCCGTGTTTTAGGATGAAGCCTACCAGGCATTGCAGCTGCCTGGTTTGCTAAAGACATCTTGGGGACATTCAGAAAGCTTACCTTGGAACGCATTCTGTCCATTGCGTACTATTGGCTTTGCAGTTTGTAGCTCACATGTCTTTGCTTTCCATTAAATGGTTGTATTGTTTTAGGCTGTCCAGCTTGAGTTTGGCCCTTTCCTTGCCCACATCTTGTTTACTGTATCCTTCCAAGATCTCACTTTTTCTGTAAATAGACCTTTAAATCTTGTTCTTACTTTGTCACAATTGCTGCGCATTTAAAAACAAAAGCCAAATGTCAGTCTTTATCTTTCGAGGGAGCTTGATGTTTACTTTTCTTTCTGTGACTTCAAAGTGAGAGCATTTATAGAAAGCAAGAGGAATGCATATTAATCTCCCTATGGAGCCTGCTTGTGCCCCTCCTATGCTCCAGTTTATAAGTCTGTACCATAATCCTTAAATCTGGCCTGCAGGGAGATAGTGCATGTGCATTATGTGGCAGTGCTTATCAAATATTCATGTCAAGGTACTTCAATCAAAGCACTGTTGGGTTGGGTTCACCTCTAGGTAATGTCTTATCTGAGTACCAAACCCTTTTAATAATAACACGCATTGGCAAGCCAAAAGATGTAGCCTACACAACTACACTTAATGAGCAATAGCCTCAGTGTGTGCAACACATGCAGTAGCACCATGCCATGAAAACATAGACTACACAGACTACAGCTTTCCTGAGAACTATAAACAGGAGCCCGGAATCCCACTACACTATTTACACTACAGACTTAAACATCCTTGAGAAGCAGAGACCCAGGATTTCAAACATAACGTTTTTGGGGTTGCCTTTATTAATAAGAATCTACTTTTAACCAAACCAAACCTTTTTAATAACATTTTGATAATGAAAGGCTGCGACTAAAGAAATTCTAACCTAGACCTTGCAGTTTGCGTGCCACTCTTTGATGACCGGTCATAGCTTACTGTGTTATATTAGGGTTGTAACTTAAGAAGGGAAAGTAACAAAAGGATCTCTGTGACAAAAGCAGTAACACACTGAGCTGTCTATATAACATACATTTGTGGGATCTGCATAGTCCACCTTCTTTGCAGTAGGCATATGAATCCGCTGAGCAACTAGCTTTTGACATAACTGTGATCTCTGAACAGCAGATACATTAATCACCAGAGTTATGGTGACATTATTATTGATGTCAGAGACTTGCTGGACATACAAGGAACTTTGGGGAAGGTGCTTTTATACCACTAAAAAATGTTAAAAGATAGCGTCACTCGGGCTCACTGCCAGCTGCGGTGCCAACCGTTGCACTGGCCTAAAGACAGCCCTGACTATCACTCCTCATCTACAGACCTCAACACACCTTTTCGGTACATACCCTCTGCACAGGCAATTTTAGGACTGGACTTTCAATTCTGACAACAAGTGCAATTGCACAAGGGCCTAAGGAATCATAGATACATTACAAATACACTATTGATTTAATTTATAGTTAATACAGAAAGTTTAAGGGCAACATTAATTTTGTTGCACAAGTGGTTAACCGACTGCTCACACCATTGTTCAAGATGACACGATTGCACTAACACCACCACAACTTAACACTCTTCTTCAGTGTGCACCCATCAACAACACACCTCTCTCTCTTCATCTGTCATTGGGAAAGACATGTTCTAGACCGCAATTTCAAAATGTGCAGCGGGTGCAGTAACACCCTGGTCCAAAGCCAACATCAGCACATAATAATATAGATTTTTTTTAATTATCAGAAGACCACAGCAGCACATTTAGTTACTTCGACCACACTTTAACACAGACTACCTATGCCACTGCACATTTTTAAAAATATATTTAATTTTTCTTGCAATATGATCTCAAACACAGGCAAATGTGTCCCTCTGAATCAGCAACAAACCATCATCAGTACTATTCCATGTCCCATCACTAAGCTTAGCGCTCTCCAATGCACACATTTTGCTACCGCAATTCCATGACAATACTTTACATTTGTGCAGCAGGAGCAGTTGCTCAAACACATTTTGGCCTCAACGACCCATTGCAAATAAAATAATACTTAGTTTTGGACTACACTCAGGACACAAAGAGCATAATTTCTTTATTGCACTATGGGATTTCACAAAATGCTTACTACAAAGCGCAAACAAATGCATTTTGAAACTCACACCATTGTTAAATGTTACTGGGAAAAATACCAATATCAAAGAGCTTCCTGGAATACGGTTGAGGCCACCTGGCTTTCAGGGTCTAAGGTGAACCCGATGATGAAGCATGCCACTTTTATAGAGGGTGAGGGTCATACTATAAAACAAAAGAGATTCCTCGTCCCTTTTTGAAAATTGACCAGGTTACCATGTGGAATTGATTCTGGTAAGGCAAGGGATACCCGAAGCGTTTTATTGTTTACTAACACCTCAACTTATCACCCTTCTTTGGAGCACACACACCAACAACACACTTCCTTCTTTATCTGTCCTTCTGAACAACACTTAACAGACCGTACATTACGTTTGTGCAGCAGGTACAGTGGCACCACGCCCAACACAAACTTAATGAGCCTAAACCAAAGTTTAATTTCACCCATATACATATTTCTCTTCCGTCTCTAGCCTCACTTAACCTCTCCCCACTCCCCCATGCTTTTACAACGTCCTAACTGCCATTCATGCAGCATGTCTACTGGCTCCAAGACGGTAATTTCACTCCTTTGTGCTTTTACACATAAATTTACCTTCCTGCTACTTCTAAACAAACAGCCACCACAATCTTAGAGCCACTCTGAAAATATCTCCTTCACCTACCGAGAGGTCTAAGACCCTCCGACCCCCCAACACTACTCTCTCTCTGCCTTTCCAACGTCAAAGCTTCACAATTTGACTTCAGGTTCTTTTAAACACTTTGGCCGACACTGTAACAACTTCCATCTCTCGTAACCAACACACCCTATAACAACAATAACACTGCACCCTTCATGCCCTTCCACCCTGGACAAAAAATTAAAAATATGTTCTTTCAGACTCTGTCTTTCACTTACTATATCACATAAGCAGCACAAACATGCCTCTTGCTTTTTAGGTCGAAATCTACAAGACAGCGCAGCTGTCTGGTTTGCTAATTACATTTTGGGGATATTCAGAAAGCTTCCCTGAGAATGCATTTCGCCCATTGCTTACCATTGGGTTTGGGGTTTGTAACTGACATTTCCTGGCTTTCTATTTGCTGGCTCTATTTGTTTCAGGCTGTCCAGCTTGAGTTTGCCCCTTCAGTTGCCAAAATCCAATTTACTGTATTCTTCCACCAGCACTGAATTTCTTTAAACAGACATTTAAATCTTGTTCTTATCTTATCACATTTGCTGTGCATTCAAAGATATATTTCATCATGCTGGCTCCTGGGGTCCTGCTTGAGGAATGCTGTACAATGTTATTTTTTTCTAGCACAAAACAACATTTTAATGTCTGTAAATGAACAGTGGGAATATTTCAGAATATATAAGAACTATAAAAGCACAAGTCAAGCGCATTTTTTTGGTAATTCTGAAGTGTGGTGGAAACAAATATTTTAATACAATCAAAACAAATTAATACACTAGGTATTACATTTTCACACATTATCATCTGTGCACTGTATACTTTTATCAGTAAAACTGTATGTCTGTGCAAACGTAATTGTCATTTCAATTGAAGATGTGTTGAATATAATGGCAGTGCACTACCACACCATGCATACTCCACTTTACCCTACTCCACTCCACACCATGCCACTCCAAACTATGTCACTGCACTTTACTCTGCACCACTCCACTCTACGCCACTTACCTCTATGCCTCTCTACACCATTCTACGCCAATGTATTCTACCCCAAACCACTCTACTATGCACCACTGCACTTTTTGCCTCTGCACTCTACACCAACTCAATCTGCAACACTGCACTCTATGCCACAGCACACTATGCCTGTGCACTCTACTCTGTACCACTCCACTCAACGTCAGTGGACTCTGTGCCCATCCACTCTATGCCACTGTAATCTACTCTACATTTACTTTGAAAGTTTAACTTTATTATGATATGGAACTCCTACGAAGGTCCACATAATATAAAACAGTAAGAAAACAATGATACATAGTACATATTAGGATCAACAATTATAAAAGGTATAAAACCTCCAGTCTGTTACATACATCATCTAAAAACAACATAAACTGTCCTTTTAAAAGTGACAACATGCATAGCACCATAAAAAACGTACTATATGACTGGAATTTTGTGGGTGCACCACTTAAAAAATACCTATCCTGTATGACGCAATAGAAAAAGTATAAACATCACATTTCAATTCACAACACACTAGAAGCATTTTACACTCACTTATTTCCAAAAGAGAATAGAAAAGCAAATATAACATATAAAGAGCTTTATCAGTAACTTTATTTTCAAATCTTTGTAAAGTGCAATGTGTGTTGTGCAATATGCGAAGTACAAATAGTGCATAATACAGTCTTATAAATTCAACCTTAAAGAATAGCAGCATACATAAACTGAATTAGAATATACCCAGTAGCGCTCGCATAGGGCGTGCTGCGGGGCGGTGGGGCGGGGGGTAGCAAACACGGACATACTATGGAACGTAATAATTACTTATCTCCGTTCCGTCATATATCTGTGCTTGGTACACCCCCACCCTGCCCCTCCTTGCCCCACCGCCCCGCAGCACGCCCTATGCGAGCCGCTACTGAATATATCGGATATTGCACGTCTAAAAAATATGGACAGATGGAGGTACAATGTGAGACTTAAAAAATAGAGTAGATCTTGTCACACTTGCCATCCTGTAATAAATCATTCAGGGGAAACATTTCATTAGTTTTAAACACCCACCAATAATACACCAAAGCCCTAACAGATGTTCTAAGAAGATCTTAGAAAATTCGGAAAACGCCCACCAGTCCTACCCCACAGTCCTGATAGATATTCAAAAAGAATTTTAAAATTGGCAAATCTTATTACATATTATTTTATTTGTAGGAGACAATATAAGTGTATGAGCCTCCAAGGCAGAATGTACGTTATATTTGATAAACATAGGTCTTATAAAATAGCGACGAACATGCTGGAACACAGGACACACAAATATTACGTGGTTAAGACCCTGAACATGTAACTGGCACAGCTTGCATCTTCTATCCTTTTTCGGAATTTTGTCCCAAATGCCAGTAATCAAACGTAAAGGGAGCAAATCCAATCTCATCAATAGGATCAACCTTCTGATCCCATGGGGCAAATTTCATAATAGATTTCATAATAGATATGGCTGAGGCTTATTCCCCAGATTGATCTCATACACCACCTGATTACTTAGATTTGGGCAATATCTCTGCCCAAACTTATTTTGAATATAAAGCCCTTTTTGAAGCTCTTCAGAGCGGAACTGGGCATGAAAAAATCTATATTCAAATCAATCACAAAAGTTTTTTTAGCCTTCTCAAAAGATCTGAAGAACGTGCTCCGATCTTTCAGCAAGGAGAAAATTTCAACCTTTAAGAATGTTCCCTCCTCTCCACATAGGAGTTAGTTTCCCCACCTTAATACAGCAGCCAGGGAAAAAGCATAAGAGGATAGTAAGCCAAACTCCAAACACAAAGCATGATGGTGCAGGAAGTGTGTTCAAATTGCACATTTGATGAAAATTTCCACCTTCAATCCCCTCGAGAGAGTGCCAGTACCTCATATCCAACACTTTGCATATATAGCACAAAGAGGGAGGGATTTTGTCCGTATAAACTGACAAGACATGCCTAAAATTACGTCTCCCACAAATTTTGTAAAATCTGAACAAAGCATTGGCCCGAGAGAGGGCCCTGCTCGCTAAAAGCTTCTTGTCAATGTCCCTTCCTTTCTTGGAGAAAACCTGCCCAAGATAAAGATATGAGTCAACTATTTCAAGTTTATCAGTACTCAAATACCAATTAAAATTCCTCTTTAGTCTTAAACCATTCTTACGAAAGATTAGACTTTGCTTTTGGAAATCCTGATGTTCGAAAAATGTGCTTCAGCATACTTTGACAATGCTACAAGACGGAGTTGCAAGTCAATAGGTGTTAGGTCCATAATGGTTACATCATCGGCTTATAGTAAGAAGCCAATGGGCATCATGCCAATTCTGGGAGGATCACCCCTTACTTGATTTAAGGTGCCTGGCAGTCAGATATATGTAGAGAAAACAAAAGGGCAGCCAACAAACAGCCTTGCTTAATACCATTATGTATTTTGACCTTACAACATAAACCCTGTGTCCCTTCCATTAGAATTTGACACCATGAATCCGAGTGTAACTCCATAATAAGACCCTAAAGGTGGTGTGAGACACCCAAAAGAAGAAGCTTCCTCCACAGCGTTTGGCGATCCACTCTATCAAGTGCTGTGGAGGAATCAATGAACGCCGTATATACCAACATACCCTGAGAAAAGGCATATCTTCCCACCACCGTTTGCAGGGCCATGATATTTACCAGTGTACTGTGATCTCTCCTTAAACCGGCTTGTTCCAGGGGAATGATATTCTGATCTTGAGCTCACTGTTGTAAATGACAGAGTACGCTCTTGGCAAATAAGTTGCCAGAAACGTCCAGAAATGCTATCTGTCTAAAACTAGCTGAGGAGGATTTAGGTCCCTTCTTATACAGAGGTGCAATGACACTACCCTTCCATGACTGGGTTTTTTTCTCAGACTGGCAGCAATAGATAAAAAAACAGGGCAAGGAGAGATCCCAAAGCTTCAGCCTCCTTTTTAATAACCGTAATTGGAACCTCGTCAGGCCCCAAAGCACCGGAAATGCTGGCATTATTTATGGACCCCACTATCTCATCCACAGATGGGGCACCAGGAACCATACCTCCTCCACACAAAGAGTCATGGGTAATCTAACTCAGTCTTACTAGCATACCACTGGGAAATATAGTCCAGACAAGTATTTTCAGGAATCTGGTTTGCCTGTGCCTTCACCCTAGAGTCACAGTATTTGCGATCTAACACCAGTACTTCCTGGTTTCTTAAGCACTTGCAGCCTCTCTTAATTTGATCCATTTTAAATTACGATCCCTTCTACTTTCATGGAGTTTGCGTCGGGTTCTTAACCATTTGAGAAAGTCCGTTTCATGCGGTCAACTCAAGGAAAACAGCAGATGCTGTTTTCGTATTAAGTTTATTTCCTGATGTATTACTTTAAGTGAGTATTTGCACTTTTTCGGCAACCGAGGACCAACGGGTCTGGAGTTTAATTTACGGAACTCTTCCATATGGGACTCGAAAACAAAAATAGATCACCACAACCAAGTCCCACCGGATCATCACAAACTTCCTTGATTTTAACGCTTGCGGCAACCGTATTCTTAGTTGTCTAAAAGGAATGATCATTCGACTTATTAAAACCAATCATACCCAATCGAATGTGCCCGGAGTCCAACTCCTAGAGTTTAAAGGCCACAGATGTACCAACTAAACTAGGATCACTCATATCAGATGGATAAACGGTGAGTTTCTCACAAACTCCAAAGATTTGGAAGGAGACTACCACATAATCAAGTAGACTCTGAACGGAGGAAGCAGGAAAGGTATATGAAGCAGCTTCACCCACAGGAGATCTCCCTTTAATATAATCAAGTCAATTTTTCTAAAAGTCTCAAGTAGAGGGAACTCACGTTTATCTGTTCTAATTTTATCAGGGAACAGAATCTCCGGAATGGACCATATAGCTTCTTTGTCAGATTAGACACCTTGGCATTTAGGTTTCCCATAATTATAACCAAGGGGTAATCTTCCCTAATGGAAATATCATGAACAAAAGAAAAGAGTGAACTCAAAAAGAAATCTAATAGTTTCCCAGGTGGAATATAAATATTTACTAATAAAAAGAAAGATGGACTACTATTGTCTCCTAGGGAGGCCAATTTCAAACACAAAACACAAATTTGAGGGATTTATATAAACCATATGATTCCAATTAACCGTGTTCTTGAGCAGGAATGCCAACCCCACTAGAATGACCCCTTTCAGAATATCTTGCATTACATGAGAATTCAAAATAGCCACTGCAATCAAACTCTGTACAGGACCAAGTTTATTGTACACACATGATTAAGTGATTAAAAGATTTCAAATGATTTAATTTTTCCTCATTTTGTCCCAACCCGGACATATTCCATGCCAGAAACTGCCCACCCTGGCTACCTCAAGGCCTCATTGATGGTAGATAAAGGGCATGCGGTATTTAAAGCACCCGCCACCCAGCTCCACTGAAAAAGATTGTCCTTCAAATCAGTAGCCCGGGAAGGGTTACTGGACCCGCCACCAAGTTAATTACTCAACCCCCTTCTCCTAGTGAAATAACTATATCTTTGGGATTCCCACTTATAAAATCAGAATCAGGCCTCACTGTATCAATCACCACTGACTTGAATATACTTGGACCATTCGATTGTTGGATCAGGCAATCCCGGTACTCGGGAACTGGGACCACGCTTTAGGAAATATTCACAGTTCTGAACAACCAAATTTGTGATAACCTAGGAGCCAAAGGTGACTTTAGAGTAGGGGGACAGACGGAACTAATGATTAGTTACATTTACAATACCACCTTTCACCAACTTTAAGGTATCAATCTCCGTGAAGGAATTTAAGATAGAGTTTCTATTTACCAGAAGAAACTCATTGTCAAATAATGAGATAAAATCCAAAACAGAGGACATAGCGTTCTGCTCTCCACAGGTTCTTTGTTGAGGGCCTATTGGGGGGATCCATAACGGTTCCCTGTCCCTCGGACAAAAAGTTTTTGCCTCATAGTTAGGACAGGAACGACGGTGTGAGACAGACACTACTGTGGTGCCATGCTCTGCATTTCTCATACTTGGTGAATTAGACAACTCAAATCCCTTATTTGTCCTTCCTAGGTGGGGACGTTCCACTCCAGACCACCCACCCGGATTGCTAACATCACTGCAACCTAATTCCGGCAAGTGCAGGGGGACCTCACTTCCCGTTCCCCCTCCGCTTCAGTAGGCTCAGACGGAATGTTGGAAGTGGGAAGCGAAGCTCCTGAAGGGTGAAGGAGGGCAGAGTGGGAATAGCTGGGACTGCTCTGGTTCTCGCCTCCACCCCAATAAGATCATCCTACGGGAAATTCTGCATAATAGGTGCAATCAAGGCACTACCTTCAGGAGGGAATTTCAACAAACCCCCCCCCCCTCAAACTCTGCACATCAATATCTATAGGAAAATGCAGTTTTCTTGTTTTTTGTTTATGGAATCTTTTTATTCTTGTATGTTTCCTTTTCTTAGTCATACCCTTCTAACTCCTTACAGAAGACTCCACCTTTCCCTCCATCAAGGTCTTGCTTGGCACATTACTTGACTCGGATACACTATGATACAATGCAATCGATGTACTGGCAATTGCTGCATCCCCTACCAGCCCCACACCTAGCTGCAGAGCTGATTCATTTACTTTCCCAGGTTCTAAGTGCATTTTTTAATCCCCTTTTTGAGAATTGGGAAAATCTCTATCTTAGCTTTACCCAAGGAGGAGCACTGATATGGGTCCCCGAACAACATACGTAAACATAGCTCTTCATTTTCAAGATTACTAAAATTTGAAAAAAAGTCATGTAATGGTATACCAGCTCGAACAGAAGCATCTCTTAACACTCCTAAGGGCACAACCATTTCAGACTTTTGTTTCACAACGTTATCCTTTTAGGGATTTGCTGCTGATTTTGACAAAGGCCAAACTTGTTTACATTCTGCACTTCAAACAAAATTGCAGACATCATTTCCAACAAGTGATGAGAACTTAGCACATTTTTTTCCAATAAAGACAAAATAGCACATAGACTCTTTTCAATGCAAAATAAGATATAAGATGGAGCGCCCTCCATTGAAAATATTCAATTTTTGAACACGGAAGGAAAACGCCATGATCTAATTCAGAAAGTGAACCCTCCAAAGTGGAAGAGCTACAGTCTAGAGGGCTTATTTACAAGTCCCTTGCACCGCTGGTGCGTCACTTTTAATATGGGAAAAGTGACACACCGGCGGTGCAAGGGGCATGTAAATAAGCCCCTAGTGGAGGTAAAGATGGACACAGGGAGCAAGAGAGGGAAAATCAATTAGGTAAACCCCCTTCATCTTCAGCATTCGTTCCTGAGGCAGAAGCCGGGACCTACTACGTTTACTGAGCGGAGATTTGCAAGTTTTTACTCGTGTTTGCTGCTATCTTTTGTTATAAACTGATGTCTTTTTAAAAATATATCTGACACTGCTTACTCACCACTCGACCAAAGCACCTCGGGGGACCCGCTCTCCTTGGGTAACCGGGGGCAGACCGGACTCCTCCTTGGGATAGCCGCCATCTTGGGGCTACAAGGAGGGGGCGGTCTAGTGGTTAGCTTCACCTGTACAAAATGCCGACGCTGCAGCGCACGCGCAGCATTCGTTCCTGAGGCGGAAGCCGGTAACTACTATGTTTACTGAGCGGAGATTTGCAAGTTTTTACGACTGTTTTTAATCGTGTTTGCTTCTATCTTTTGTTATAAACTGATTTGTTTTTAAAAATATATCTGACACTGCTTACTCACCGCTCGACCAAAGCACCTCGGGGGACCCGCTCTCCTTGGGTAACCGGGGGCAGACCGGACTCCTCCTTGGGATAGCCGCCATCTTGGGGCTACAAGGAAGGGGCGGTCTAGTGGTGAGCTTCACCTGTACAAAATGCAGACGCTGCAGCGCAAGGCAAGCCCGTCTGCGCCCGTCCGCGCCTTGTCCAGCCCCAGGCCCGAAATCTCTGCCCAATTTAACGGCTCTCTTCCTTCACTACCTCGCCTGAGTTACTCCTCAAAGGCTCTAATGGAGCATAGATTCCCATCTATGCCACAGCCTACGTGTAGTGCGTCCTGTCCGGAATCCTTCCCACACAACTTAGAGGGTCCGGTATCTTGCAGGGCATGTTCCTTCAGCTGTAAACTAAACAGCTCAACTAGCTCGATGCCCGACGCCTCGCTAGACACAGGTGGCCTGAGCCCAATTTTCATTCTATGCAACACTAGGTCTCTAGCCAAACACCCTACCGAAATCTGGGATATGATCAACTCACATTCCCCAGACCTGTGTTTCTTTACAGAAACCTGGCTAAACCCTCTTAATCACCCCTAGATTAGTCTAGCTATCCCAGACGGATATAAATTCATCCATTTAGACAGGCAGGGGAAAACTGGGGGTGGAATTGCTATTGCTTTCAAAGATCATTTCAAAGCCCAGTGGACTGCCACCCACCTCTCGGCTACACTAGAAGTAGGCTTTTTCAGGCTGACAATATCTCCATCTGTGACTTGGAATGGGGCCCTGATCTACCGCCCGCCGGGTCCTAGGACTAACTTTGCAAATGAACTGGTAGAGCTGATCGCTCTCCAAACACTATTGTCCAACAACTTTATCTTGCTGGGAGATTTTAACTTTCATGGGGAGGTCTCAGAAAACCCTGAGACCGATAATCTCCTAACAAGTCTAAAACAAATTGGCCTTTCCCTCCTTTCAAAGGCCACCACTCATAGAGCAGGCCACGCTCTGGATCTGATCTTTCCTAACATGTCTCATCTTGCTGACCTCCCTCCCCTTCCCCTAATATGGTCTGACCATTTTATGGTCCCTTTCACGTGCTGACCACAATACCCTACCTCCTTACCCGAATCTAAACCTCGCTCCTCTCAGTTTCGGAGACCCTGGAATAACCTATCGCTAGAAGCCTTTTCGGCTGCCTACGACGCCTTACCACCATTACCCTCTACGTCAGGCTCAGACACGTCAGAGTTGCTGAAGTCTTTCTCGTCCAAACTTACCACAGTCTTTGACTCTCTAATCCCTATAAAAAAGTTTGGTCCTTCCAAACAATGCAAATCTGCCCCATGGTATACAGAAGAACTTAGATTAGAAAAATCAAGGTGCAAAGCCTTAGAGAGATACTGGAGAACTATCCAAACTCTTGCGGACCGAAGGACATATAAACTCTCTCTGACAAAATATCACCAGAATATAAAATCAGCAAGAAAAACGTATATATTAAAACAAATTGACCAAGCTACCAATTCTGCTAAAACTCTTTTCAACATAGTTAAAGACTTTGTTAACCCACAGGCGTGTAGATTGCCTCAAATAGAGTCTCAAACTCTATGCGACTCCTTAGCAACCCATTTTGAGGAAAAAATCAACCTGATATACGCCAACTTTGCCCCCACGCGAACTCACACCAAAACCCAATCCACAAGCTATACCGAACCTAATCTACAGCCTCCAAGCCAGCTCAGTCAATTTGAACCGCTAACCATTAAGGATGTACACTCCTTGCTCGCATCTGCTAAGTCTGGGGCTCCCAGTGACCTGTGCCCTCCGAGGGTTATGGCCATTATTGCACCATGCTGTGCCTCAGAAGTCCGAGCTACATTCAACAGCTCTATAGAAACAGGCACCATCCCTCCTAGCTGGAAGGAAGCCTTTGTTCGCCCTATCTTGAAAAAGCCAACTGCAGACCCCCTCATGTTCACTAACTATCGGCCTGTATCACTGATCCCTCTATTGGCTAAATCATTAGAAGCAGCCATAAACAAACAACTGAACCATTATCTTGAAGCGAACGATCTCTTGGATTCTTCGCAATCAGGCTTCAGACCGGGCTTCAGCACGGAAACTGCTATCCTTGCGATCACAGACTCCCTGAGGCTAGAAATGGATGCGGGAGGATCAGCCATCCTGGTTCTCTTGGATCTCTCCGCGGCATTCGACACGATTTCTCACTCTAGGCTGCTAGAGAGACTGAGAGGTTGTGGCATTCAAGATCTAGCCCTGAAATGGCTTCAAAATTTCCTGACTGATAGGAATCAAACAACTATGCTAGGGCCTTTTAGATCAAATAAACATGGTTTGGATAAAGGTGTCCCTCAGGGTTCATGCCTTAGTCCTACCTTGTTTAACCTTTACATGTCCCCTTTGGCCAAAATAGCTGAATCATGCGGGTTTGAGATTATCTCATACGCGGACGATACCCAGCTTATTTTTAAAATTGACCCTAATGCCACGTCAGAAAATCTACGTTTCGCAGCAGGAATGAATACTATCTCTAACTGGATAACAGAGAATCTTCTCCAGTTGAAACCTAGCAAGACGGAAATCTTATTAGTAGGGAAAGCCTCCTTCTCCTGGTCCTCAGAATGGTGGCCTGAAGAGCTTGGATCTGCCCCGGTTCCGAAGCAAAGGGTGAAGAACCTGGGGTTCACACTAGACCAGGCCCTTTCAATGAAAGACCATGTTGCTACAATCACTAGTTCCTGTTACTACAGCCTGCGACTGCTGGGGAAGACGCTCCCTTATCTCCCCATTATGCACCGTAGAACGCTGGTACAGGCCATGGTCACCTGTCGTCTCGACTACGGCAATGCGATGCTCGCCGAACTTGGCCATTCCCTGCTAAGGAAACTGCACGTTATTCAAAACACGGCTGCCCGGATGATCCTTGACCGTCCGGCTGGCTCACCCTCAGACCCCATCCTATCAGAGCTCCACTGGCTCCCCATTAGGAAGCGTTCCCTTTTTAAGACCTGCTGTCTGACCTACAAAGCCCTGAACGGATTAGGCCCCAAATACCTGAGGAACAAATTAACAAAAAAGTCCTCAACTGTTAACTTACGGTCCAATGCCATGGAACTGCTAAAGATTACCAGAATCCGCCACGCCCGATCAGGGGCTAGGTCCTTCCCTTGCCTCGCACCGCGTTACTGGAATTCACTTCCTATCGCCATCAGAAATTGCCCCTCTCTCGCTATCTTCAGGAAAAAACTGAAAACCTTTTTATTTTTGACGCCTTAATGTTTGATGTGGTGCCTCTTCCCTCCTCCCTTCCTCAATGAACGACTAAGCAAGCGCCGAGATGCCCCCGGGTGAGTCGCGTGCTATAGAAATGGTCATAACATAACATAACATCTGACATTTTCAGGGAGGAACCACAATCGGGAGAATCCCACCTACCCTCCATATTCAGATCAAAATCAATTTCCGGGAGAGTGAAATCTTCGCAAGTCACCGCCTCTATGCAGGCAACTGACGCGGTATCTTCACAGATTTCACTTATCAAAGAAACTTCTGAAGCTAAGACTACGCATAGCCCTCCACTGTTGCCACCCTCCGTATGTGAGCTTGGAACACAGCAGTCTTTCAAGATACTTTCGGAGGGGTGGAAGGGCATTTACTGAGCAGCAGAGGACAACTTCACAGAAGATGCTGAAAGAATAGTTGGAGGCGGATGGACCAAACCCTCCTGAGCATCGCCAACCATCGAAGTCCCTCTTAAAACATCCATGGGCCACAGAGGAAATCATAACTATGAGTGGTGAGACAGTGGGACCACAACTAGAGTCTTTTGTCACAGCTTTTGAGTCAACTTTTGGCATTTTCCAGATAAAAACAGTAATAACTAGATGGGATTTAAAAAGATGCAGCTGGAAGCTTCTAGCGCCGCAAGTAGATGGCCTTACTTTTGGATTTTAGCAAGGAGAAGAAGAAATTACTCGCCTAGAGCCCAATTTCTTCAAAGTCATTGTATTCTTACACAACCCCCTTCAGAGCCCGCACCTACAATCTTGATTGTCTGCTGAACAGTCCGGAAAAATATAGCTCACATACACTGATCAAGGACTCCCTGAAACAAGCATTTGCAATGCAATAGGTCTCGCGTTTACGCGAGTTTGAGCTATTGACATTGCAAACAACAATGCCTTTTATTTTTGTTTTTAAAACATAAATAAAAGGTATTGTAAACGTGAGACCTATTGCATTGGCATAGCCAATAGGTCTCGCCTTTGGGGCCTTATAAGTGTTTAACCATGCGACAGTTAGTATTGTTGCACCAAGGATATTGTGCTGCATAACTAAATACTTATAAGGTCCCAAAAGCGAGACCTATTGGCTAGGCCAATGCTTGTTGATACAAAGTAATGGAGCAAATATCTTCCATGTTTTTAACAATTTACTGTAATTTGAGCCCGGGACTTGATGGTTACATACAGACACTTGAAGGTCGTGCATGAATACACCGAGCTACCTCACTGGGTTTGGAACCTCTGGATTGTAGGTTACACACAGATATATCCAGTAGTAGTTTACATCTTTTGAGCAAGCCTGGATGGAAAGGAGCTCTGATCTGCACATAGATCTACACCGCAGACACACAACTTACATGGGTTTTAGTGTCGAGAATGAAATATGTGGCTTGTATGTTAGGCACTGATCTCTCGGCATTGTGTGCCCAGGCCACTAAGCTGCCTTTCTGACTTATTTCATATTGATTTAAAAAAATGCAAATAATCCTTTTGTGCACAGTACTTAATGTAAGCATGAGGGGTACTCAATCAAAGTGGACAACCTTCGTTTGTGGAGGTTATTAACACCTAGTATTGATGTTCAATTCAGTTTTTCTCATTATCGATCTTAAAAGAGTGCAAACAAGAAGCTTTGAAGATTCAGACCTGAGAACCTGCAGGTGAACACCGATATCCACAGCAGGCACATTGATCTCATGTGCTGACTTACCAGAAAGGGATCCATTTTGTCATGGTTCATCTTCAATTTGCCATTTTTCGCGGCAGATACATTTTAAGACATCTTACCTCTCAGAAACGTGCTGAGGTATATTGGAAACGTTCGTTGCGAAAACCGACGTGATATCTTTATTCGGCTTCGCCATTGCCCAGTCACAGCGCTTGACTCCACAAGGCGCTATGTCTAGCCTTCCCAAGGTTTCACCAGGGGCTTACGCCGTCCATAACATTGGCCATGACTGGCACATACCATTGAACTGTGGGACATGAAAGGGGCCGCTACGTATGTGAGGGGCCCGGGGTGAAGAAGGCAATTTCAACTGAAGAAAACATTGCACCCAGATCCAGTCATTACCGAGGTAATGCTCTGCATCGTGGTCGGAGGGTAGGGGGGGGGGGGGGGGGGGGACAGGATTCGTGCAGTTGTGTGGGTCCAAAAGATGTTTCGTTGCAGGGGGTGCAGAGGAGGGTGAGCTGGGTTTAAGCAGAGAAAGACTTTAGTAAGCGCTGCACCATTAATTAGATGATAGCAGACTCGCAAACAGAGAGCAGAGTTGGCAAACAGGAGCATAATTCCATTTAGGGAATATAGGAAACTGAACAATGTAACAGGATGATAAATTCTGCTTTTGGTAGATCGGTATGTCCTTTTTCAATACAGCAGAACCTTTCATTTCCCGACCAACATGTTTTCTAATGTTGTTGCCTATAGGGAGGAGATTAAAATATGGGGCCATGTGTTTAAAAAAACCAGAATGGAAATTCACTACAATCCGCAGTACATATTTCAGTTCTAATGCATGCTTCATATTTTGTTTTGTTCAAGACTGTTTACTCAGGTAATTATAAAATGAAATCGGAAGACTTGGCCGCATTTGAATCACTCCTAGTCCTACAGCGCCCCCTGTTGAACTTTGAGGACATCGTTTTCTTATACTAATGAATCCAAACCTTCGGGAGCTTTAAAAATGTAACATTTATGAAGACATTTGAGAATACATATACGGTTCATTCATTTAGAAACTGTTAAAAACATAGATATGCCCTCGTTGTAACCATGAGAGTTACGTTGCAGAATGTGACAAAAAAACATGCCACATCGTTTACGTGGAAATGACAAGCTGGTTAGGAGATATTTTATTTGAATAATCTAAAGTGAATAACATGTCTGCAAATAACCTTACTACTGTGTGCGGCTGAGGGGAATCATCTACCCATCAGAGTTGTGTCTGTATAAACAGTGGTGCGCGCGCACCACAGAGGAGCGGGGGGACGGAGCGCGGCAGCGAGGCAAACGCGTGCTAGTGCTAGACACGGACGGGAATGGGCGTTGCAAAGGCGGGACATGCGCCCGCCTTTGCCCAATCGTGTGCCTTTTTTTAAAATAAAAAAACACTCGAAAGCCAATGCCTGACGGCGAAAGCCTGATCACACGTACGAGCGTGTGGTCAGCTTTCAAAACCCCATGCAAAAAGCTTTTAAAACCCCATACAAAAGGGCTCTTGCTGCGCGAGCAGGGCTGTGCACTGCAACACTGGCGCGAGCCCTAAAAAACGTTCAGCAATACCAATAAGACACTAGATAACCTGCTTCAACTATACCAATGCAAAACAGCACCACTGACTTTGAATCAGCTGTCGCTTTCCGATGAGGCAATATACAACAGGCCTAGGTGGCAGCAATAACAAAATTACCAGAGAACAGGAGTTATAAAGAGTGGGCAAACAGCAGGCAGCATGTGAGGCCCAGTTCCAGGTGACAAGCAATGGTTTAGCTATAGATGAATATGTGTGCAGAGAGCAGGCTCCCCTACAGGAGGCACAAGCCGCACTGACCAAATGCTGGCCACCTCCGCACCACCTAGGTGGCCTGTGACCTAAGCCTCTACTGTGCACTAATGTGTCACTGAAGCCCGAGGTCACAATGCCCAGCTCCCCAACACCAACAATGCCTTGCGTCACCGACACTGCTGTCTGCCTCCTGCCTCCTGCCTCCTGCCTTCCGGAGTGAGGGGAGAAAATTCCGCAAACTGACAGAAGAAGAAAGTTTGGAGTCTTATCCAAATGCTGCCGGAAGGACTCTCCTGCTGACCACTGACAAAACCACAGACTGTGGCTAAGGCTGGCTCGCGACTCACAGCAATCAAAGAATGGCCACGGGGCCCGGCGCCCAACATGAAATCCTCAGGACTTGGATCTGGGAATGGGGGCACAGGACTCGGGAGCACGGGGCACAGTCTCTCTCTTCCTCCGCTCCACTCCGTCCAGCACGAGATCCTCGGGGTACAGGGCTCAAAGCCCTGGAGCTCACTGGCTCGCTTCTCCTCGTTCTGCTCCTCACTTAAACGGGTGTTTGACATCTGCATTCTATGCCACTCTACTCAAGGGCACAGTACTCTACCGTGCACCACTTCACTTTACTCTGAAACAATCTACTCAGTGCCATTGCGCTCTGTACTACTGCACTCAGCGTCATTGCACTCTACTCTATGCCACTCAACTCAGTGCCACCGCACTCTACACTGCTTCACTGCACTCTACGCCAATGCACTCTACACCACTTTAATCAAAACCACTGCACTCTATGCCACCACATTCTAAGCCAATATACTCTTCACCACTACACTCTACGCCATTATACTCTACTCTCCAACACTATGAGCCACAGCACTCTACTCTGCAACGCTTAACGTCACTGCACTCTATGCCACTAGACTCTGCATCACTCCACTCTACCCTGCACCACTCCACTCTACTCTGTACCTCTCCACTATATGCCACTTCACTCTACACCACTCTACTCTGTAACACTGCACCCTCCGCCACTGAACTCTCCCCCACTCTTCTCTGCACCACTAAACTCTATGCCACTGCACTCTACTCTGCACCACTCTATTGCACTATATACGCCAAAGCACTGTACGCCACTACACTCTATGCCACTCTACTCCATTGCACTCTATGCCACTCTGATCTACTCTACACCACTGTCCTCTAAGACACTGCACTCTATGCCATTCCATTCTACGCCAATCCACTCTATTCCACTTTAATCTACCCTGCGCCACTCCACATCACTCTATTTTACGCCGCTGCACTCTATGGCAATGTCCTCTACACCACTTTTCTCAAAACCATTGCACTCTACGCCATTCTACTCTGTACCACTGCACTGTATGCCCCTATATTCTCTACTGCAACACTCCACTCTACACCATTTCACTCTGCGTCCCTTTACTCTGCTACACTCTACACCGTTGCACTCCACAACACTCTACTCTGCACCAGTGCACTCTCCGCCACTCTACTCTGTACCACTGCACTCTATGCCACTGCACTGTATTCTGCACCACTCCACTCTACTGCACTCTTTGCCAATGCACGCTACACCACTCCACTCTCCACAACTCTAATCTACTATGCACCATTGCACTTTATGACACTGCCCTCCATGCCACTTCACTCTAAGCCTCTTTAATCTGCACCACTCCACTCTAAGTCGGTGCAATCTACCCCACTTTACTATGCACCACTGTACTCTTCACCACTGGACTCTACTCCTGTCCAGTCTAGGCCACTCCACTCTACTCTGCAACACCCCACTCTATGCCACTCTACTCTTCAACACTGCCCTCTATGCCACTGTACTCTACACCAATGCACTCTATGACACAACTCTATGCCACTGCACTCTATCCTGCACCAATCCACTCTGCTCTGCACTACTCCACTCTTCACCTCTTCATTCTATTCTGAAACAATTCACTCTATGCTACTTTGCTCTACTCTCCACCACTGCACTCTACACCACTACAGTCTGCATCACGCCACTCTACGCCACTACACTCTACCCTGCACCACTCCACAATGCTCTGCACCTCTCTACTCTTCACCACTTCACTATATATCTATCTACAACACTGTACTCTACGCCATTGAACTCTGCTCACATCTGTCTATGCCACTCCACTCTATGCCACTCTACTCTGGAACACTGCAGTCTATGCCACTACACTCTATGCCAATGCACTCTATGCCTCTGCACTCTATCCTGCAAAAATCCATTCGGCCCTGTACCACTTCACTCTACACCACTTAATTCTACTCTGAAACAATCTACTCTGTGCCACTGTGCTCTACTTTCAAACATTGCACTCTTCGCCACTATCCTCTGCATCACTCCACTCTGTGCCACTCCACTCTACCCTGCACCCCTCCATTCTACTCTGCACTTCTCCACTCTACGCCACTTCACTATACACACTTTTCTACGCAACACTGCACTCTCATCTGCACCACTTCTCTGCACTCTACGACAATGCACTATATGCCACCACATTATACACCACTCTATTCTACATCCCTCCGCTTTACCTCACTGCACTCTATGCCTATCTACTCTAAGCCACTCCAATCTACTCTGCACCACTGCACTCTGTGCCACTGCACTATATGCCACTGTACTCTAGTCTGAAACAATCTACTCTACGCCAATGCACTCCATGCCATTCCATTCCACTCTGCGCCACTCTACTCTACTCCACTACAATCTACCCTTCGCCACTGTTCTCCACCCCACTCTGGTCTACGTTACTGCATGCTATGCCAATGCACTCTACACAACTTTACTTAAAACCAATGCACTCTACGCCACTGCACTCTATGCCAATCTACTCTGCACAACTGCACGGTACACCACTACACTCTACTCTGCAACACTCTCTTCTATGGCACTGCACTCTACGCCACTATGCTCTACACCATTTCACTCTACTTCACTTTACTCTGCAACAGTGTATGCAACTGAACTCTACGCCACTCTACACCACTGCACTCTCTGCCACTCTACTCTGCAACACTGCACACTATGCACCACTCTACTCTGTGCCACTACACTCTATGCCACTGCACTCTACTCTGAACCACTGTACTCTATGCCACTCTACGGCACCCTATGCCAGTGCACTCTATGCCACTACATTATATGCCACTCTAATCTACTGTGCACCAGTTCGCTCTGACACTGCACTTTATGCCACTTCATTCTATGCCTCTCCACTCTACTCTACACCACACCACTCTACTCCATGCCACTGCAGTCTACTGAACTCTACTATGCACCACTGCACTCTTCACCATTGCACTCTACACCAGTCCAGTCTAGGCCACTCCACTCTATGCCACTCTACTCTTCAACACTGCAATCCATGTCACTGGACTCTAAAGCACTACTCTATGCCACTGCACTCTATCATGCACCAATCCACTCTACCCTGCACCACTCCACTCTACATCACTTCACTCTACTCTGAAACAATGTACTCCACGCCACTGCACTCTAATACACTCTGCACCACTCCACTTTATGCCACTGCACTCAATGCCACTCGTCTCTACACCACTACTCTTTGCTACTGCACTCAACCCTGCACCTCTCCACTCTATGCCACTTCACTCTACTCCAAAACGATGCCACTGCACTCTACACCACACCACTCCCTTCTATGCCACTCTACAGCAATGCACTCTAAGCTGCGCCACTCAGCTCTGCACCACTCTACTCTGGATGACCTCACCACCCACTACAGCTCAGTGATGATAGATGTTCTTGACCAAGTGGCCCGCTCAAACTCAAGAGACCTAATAAAATCCAATCTAGATCTTGGTTCAACTTAGATCTAAACAAAGAGAGGAGGCAACTAAGACTGACTGAAAAGCTCTAGATACAGAACCCCTCACCAGCACACCTCTCACTCCTCAGATCTGAACGGCTCTCCTATAAGAAACATATCTTTGGAGAAAAAGCTGCTTTCTTCCGCAAACAACTAGACTGTGGAAAGAACAGACCAATGAAGCTCTTCAATATAATAAAACAACAAATTGCCCTTACTCCCCGACGGGAAACAATAGTCACCAATGAGCATTCCAAAGAAATAGCTAATTTCTTCACCTAGAAAGTTGCAAAAATGTAATGATCTCTTATACATGACATAAGTGAGCTACCCCAGCCCTCCTGCTCCAGTGACACCCATCACCACAGATGGTGGAGCTTTTAGCCAATAGTAGGCATAATGTGCTTGCGCACATAGATAATACAGCTGCATATCAGGGACAGCAAAACCTCCCATGTCATACTGCCTCATGAGCGTCTCCCATTTCACTCTCGCTTTTTTACCCCCATGCCAAAGTAATTAACAATGATCTGAGCCTGACGAAAAAATGCTGCGTGAGGCGTATAGGTATGTTCACAAAAAGATATAAAAACCGTGGTAGCACCACCATTTTTTATGAGCGCCACTCTGTCCGCAAATGTAAGAGGTAGTTTAATCCATCTCGCTACTTGATCTTCTAGTCGCGTGATGGCAGTGCAACTTTGGTGTCCCTGTGAGCCCAGACACCCAAATACTTGATTGGCTCAGTCGTCCATTCAAGAGGACACTCCAACTCAAACGGGGTGGTACTATCCGTTAAGGGGAATACAGTCGACTTGTTCCAGTTTATTGCAAGGCCAGAATACCATTCAAACCGTACATACTCACGAATTAACCTCTCCAGATGCACTGCTGGGTCTCGCACATAAAGGACCATGTCGTCTGCATACATGGACACCGCCAACGGCCGCTGCAAGAAACGCAAAGCCGCCCCAGCATGCCGTTGTCGTAAAATGCAGGCCAGAGGCTCCATAATTAGGGCAAATAGTAAGGGTGATAGCGGGCACCCCTGCCTCGAACCCCGCCTAATTGAAATCGCACCCGAAGTCTGGCCATTGACTCGTATGCGGGCCATTGGATCAGTGTACAGCAGTTTAATCCAGTTCGTATACACATAGGGAACGCCCATGCGATGCAGCACCGCAAACATATACGTCCACGCGATGGAATCAAACGCCTTTGCGGCATCCAGCAATACTGCAGCCGCAGACATATCAGGTTTCAGAAGATGTAATACCGCGAACAGAGTTCTAAGGTTATGAGCAGTGGAGCGGGCCGGGATAAACCCTGACTGGTCTGGTAAGACCATGACCGGCATCAGCAGGTGTAATTGGGCCGCCAGCACTTTAGCAAGGATTTTGACATCCGTGTTCATCAAGGACAAAGGTCTATATGAGTCACATTTGTCTGATGCCTTCCCCGGCTTCAATAAAGTTATGATAAGAGCCTCGCGCAGGGTATCCGGCAGACGCTGTTGCTCATATGCCTCCTCAAACATAGCCGGTGCGGCACCAATATGTCCACATACTCCTTATAGAACTCTGCTGGGAGCCCATCCGTGCCTGTGGCCTTACCATTTGGCAGCGCCGCAATAGCATTCCTAATCTCACCCACTGTCAACGGGTGCATCAGGAAATCCTGTTGCCTCCTCGACAACCACACCAGGGCGATGTCATCAAGGTACTGAGCAATATCGTCCTTACTCACAGTAGGCCTAGCCTCATACATCTCTCTGTAATGCTGTGTGAACTTGCCCAGTATGTCCGATGTATCACAATAAGTGTGCTCCCCTTCTGTAATGGAGTGAATCAAGCATCGTTTGTTCCAGGACTCTGTAATCCTGCTTGCCAATGCACGGCCGGGACGACCCCCTTCCGCATAATATCTGGCTTGCCATCGCCTGGACATATGCTTCACTTCTTGGTCTGCTATCTCATTGTACTCTGTAACTTTGGAGCGTATAGAGGCAAGTAGTGCCGCATCCGGCGCCACGTCATACTGTTGTTCTAGCTGCCCCAGTTCTCTTTCCAGCCGCACCATGGAAGCACGAAGTGAGTTGAGCACCCCAGCCTGCAGACCTATACACACACCCCGTATAGTGGCCTTAAAAGCTTCCCATATTGTGCCAAGACTCTGTACTGATCCTACATTTTTGGTGAAGTAATTAAATATAGCCTTACGCACTCCCTCCCTGAACACTTGGTCTAACAGCTCAGAGGACTGCAGTCTCCATTGAAATAGAGGGGGTCTGTAAGCAGGTATTGTCACAGTGAGTTTTACAGGAGAATGATCAGACAACGTACGAGGGAGATGCACAACCTCAGTAGTCCATGTATTAACATCCGCCGTGATTAGCCAATAGTCAATAGGGGACCACGAGCTGTGAGCATACGAGTGGCATGTACCCTCCCGCACCCCCAGATGTCGCAATCGCCATACATCCAATAGACTTAGATTTTGCATACCATTGTGTATTGCTTGGGCGGCCTTCTTGGCGGTAATATCTGAAGTGGTGCGGCGGTCCAAAGCAGCATCTAATATCACATTAAAATCCCCCCCACATATCAGTGCTGAAGGCGGTAACAGATACACTTTGTTCCATAGCTCAGCATAGAAAGCAGGGTCATCGACATTCGGCCCATACACGTTCACTATGGTAACAGGTTTACCACATAGCTTACCCTGAATAATCACATAGCGGCCAGCATCATCAACCTCCTCATACGTGCTGACAAAGGGAACATTCTTTTTTATGAGAACCATCACTCCCCACGCATACGAAGAGTACGAGGAGCTGAACCTGGCGCCTGCCCATTTAGTGGCTATAGTGGAGGCTGCATCCTTTGTGAGGTGGGTTTCCTGCAACAACGCGACTTGTATACCATGACAGTCAAGGTACGCCAACACCTGCCTAGTCTTTTTGGGATTATTGAGCCCCCTAACATTCCACGTCACCCAATTTATTCTTCCGTCTGCCTGCAGCATTCACATGTACAGTAACAACATACTTGGCATCTACATCATGCGACGCATGTACCTTAACCATGTCCCAGCTTGGTATTCTGTAAATCAGGAAGGTATCTCTTAACAATTCCCCAACCAGGCCCCCCACCCACCCCAGCATCCCAATCATACTGAGGAGACCCACAAAACCGAACAGCCAGTTTAACCTCCCCCCCCCCGCCCAGCCCACATTGAGCAGCTAACCTGCTCCTTAACAATAACTACTGTTCGTAACTGTGCGGGGATCACCCTCATGGAGGACAGTAGTTGCACAATGACCCCCTCATTGTAATAAGGGGGGGTCAGGTTACACTCGGTATTATCCCTGCGGTAAATTCTACTGTCATAGGACCCCCATCAAGTTGCCCCGATGGTCCCAAGTATGTCTCGGCACACCACACCGCCCACCCCGACACCCAAACAGCATCATCAAAAATAACAATTGTTGGTGATAGGTGCTATAGTCTCATTCAGAGGGCAAGTTATCGTGGTCATGAACATCAGTGCCATCTCACCTGCGACACAGTGCACCATAGTGCCGAACTCAGACAAAAATAATAATCACAGTGTGTCCCAGCCCCATTTTCAAACCAATGAGTCCTCCAACCATTCCGTTCAGCCGCCACAAGGGTGCCTAAGGGGCGCCCTGCTATACTACAATACAATACAATACCAGGTTCACCCAGACAACTGCCTAGGCCATCAGTCTTCATTGTCCGCCTCCTTGCCAGCCATTCTTGTAGAGTCTCTGCGCTCAAGCTGCTTGATGTAGTGCATGGTGTCTTTGGGAGTCGTCAACAACTTGGTCTTTCTGTCATGCTGTATGCGTAGTCGCGCTGGATAGAGCATGGCGTACTGAACCTTCAGCGCTTGCAATCGCCTTTTCGCTGACAGAAACTCCTGCCTCGCCTACTGCACCTTAGTCGTGAAGTCCGGGAATAGCTGAACTTCCACACCCTGATACTGAGTGGTGCCCATCTCTCTTGCCAGCCGAAGGGCCGTGTCCCGGTCCCTAAAATTAAGGAGCCCGGCAATTATTGGTCGGGGAGGGGGGGGGGTGCCCAGGCACCGGACACGGTGCCAGAGATCTATGTGCCCGCTCAACCACCAGTATATTGGAGAATTTCTCTGCACCAAATAAAGTTTTAAGCATGTCCTCTACATATATCTCCATCCTTCCAACATTGGTGGACTCTGGGACCCCAAGAACGCGCAGGTTGTTACTTCTGGGCCTGGCTTCCAAATCCTCATTCTTCGCATTTATTACTGCGAGCAGCTTCTCCATCTGTGCACAGGATTTAGCAGTGTTGTCTACCTTGTCTTCGGCGTTTGAAATGCGCTGCTCGGCCTCTTCTAAGCGCTCTCCATGCTTGTCCAGCTTAGACGCCATGTTATCAATGCGGAGGTTACTGTTGTCTATTTTGCCATCAATGGTACGTAAGCTCTGCTGCACAGTCAGCAACATTCGCTCCAACTTACTAGTGCCTCCAGCCTCCATGTCTGTTTCCGTATCAGATGCTGCTTGTGTCACCGTGTTCTTGAGGCACTTGGATTCAAAAGTTAGTTTGGGCTGCACCTGTTTATCTGTTTTCCCCATCGCAGCACCGAAGCCGCGCAGCACACCGCTATCCCGCAAGTGTGTTTCCACCAGTTATGCCCTTGTTCGCTCTCTGCTGAACCTACCCTGTCCAGTAGTAGACAGTGTCTTCACAATCCCATCAGGTAGGGGGCTGAATGGGCAGCACTCCTAGTGTACATGCAGCCAACAGTGAGTGCCTCTTGACGTGTTGCGCTGATCCTCCCCAACTTGTCACCCTACAGGGGCTGATTGTCCACAATGTTCATGAGGGCGATGAGTATTGATATGCGAGAGAGAGGAGCTGATCGGGCAAAAGCCATGTGATTTTGCAGTCAAACGATGCACTTCCCTGAGCAATTGGGGGTATGCAGAGCGCTGCGTAGAGCAAGTACACTATGCCCACAACCCCCGCCGTCCCAGGGGATCAGCTTCACCGCCAGGAGCTCCACACGTCTAAGTTGGCGGGCGCCAAGAGTCTCGCGCTCCTCTTCAGTGCGCTCAGGCAGACTGCTCCCAGAGACGCAGAGACGGCAGGAGGACACCACCCGCAAGCCTGCACTCACCCACAGCCACTATCCAGTGGTGCACAGGGGATTACTGGCGCTCCGCTTCCACCTGCAGCCGCAGTCGCAGCGCACCCAGCGCCGGAGACCTGGCACGCTCTCCCGGCCGGCGCGAACAGTCCCGGAGCCCCTCCGCACATCAGCAAGGCCTCAGTCACAGACGATCACCAGCAGCGCCACTCAGCAGTCCGCAGAGGCACTCCAAGCCCCCGCACGTATCTCGGCAGCACCCGCCTCCCAAGAAGCGTCCAGGGCACGTCCACCCCTTCCGTCAGGCCGCCGATCAGCAAAATGCAGCATTTAGACGGCACCAATGATCACCACAGTCGGATCGATGCACTGCCCAGGCTCAGAGGAAACAGAGCCGCCGCGGTGTGCCTACCAGTGTCACAGAGAAAGGCAGGATATTTGCAGGATTATGGCCCTGACCAGCAGAGCTGCACTAACGTGCGGCCATTTTGCTTCGGGCTCTCTAGTGCCCCCTCAAAATGGTATATTTTAACTGACATTTTCACCTAACTGTAAACGCCTCCTAAGCCTTTGGGTTATTCATTTCATTTCTAAGGTTTTTTTAATGCAACGTAAGATATTATTACCATACCTAACTATAACGTTAGTTTAACCTTTGTTTTTTTCAGTGAATTTCTATGGCTTTTTTAATAACATAAGGTAAAATATCCATCGCTATGCTCTAGGTCCTCCAAGTAACTGCCTGGGGGTACCGTTCCCCCCGAAGTACATGGCGTTTGGCCATGTGCGGAGGCGGGTTAGACAGAGGGTGCCGAACCCACCGCTGGCGGGCAACCCCTTAAGCAGTGCAGCAGGGGGGTTGTGGCTGAGCCTGGCCAATGGCCAGGCCTTGCACCCAACCCCCTGCTGGCAGCCAACTCCAGGCTGCACGCAGCCAAAGGCTGTGTGTAGCACATAGTTAGGTGTAGGGCCTAGCTGTTCAGCAGGGAGTTGGGTGCAGGGCCTGAACCCCAACTGGCGCACACGGCTAGGCTATGTATAACAACATAAAGAACGTCATTTTAAGTAAGACAGACATACTTGCTGTGTCAAAAAGCCACCAACAACTACAATAAAATGTATATTTCATAAATTCAAACTTTGCAATGTTCATTATAAGTAATTGTCAAAAAATATTTTGAATAGAGCCTTTTTAAAAATTAACAAAAACATGACCTTGAGGCTTTCGTTTAACATTTTTTCAAGGCACAAAGTGTAGCTTTAAAAACAACCAACCAACTAACTAACTAGAAGTTTCTGCACTCCAGCTTAAGGGCACAGAGCTCCAGCTCAGAGTGCTTTTAATAAATATGGTAAGCTCCCGTGGGGTCATGGATTTAATGACCCAGGGACTTACTGTTATCTTTTTTAGGTCTTGCTGAGCCCAGCGCATGCGCTGGCTCGGAGAGACATTTTGGAGGTGAGTTTTCAAAGTGCTGCTGGCTGGCCTAGCGCTTGAGTTCACGCGAGCGTGCACGTGCGAACCGCTAGCTTTCCAGCAGTCACAGGTGCAAGTGAGAAATACTGCTTCATGCATTCAGCTTCGTTGACCACCATGTTTCAGCCATGGACCGCTCTGCAATAAATGATGCATGGTTGGTGTTAGTGTTTTAACTGCTGGGATGACAATTCTGGCTTGCAAGGCTTCAAGCCTGCCACTGGAACTTTGTGCCGGTTCATGTGGAGTCAAGTAGTAAAAAAAAAACACTTTATTCGATTAAATAAAAATCATAAAAGTATACTATACAGTTATACAGTTAAAAAGTTGTGGAGTCAAGTAAAAGTTAAAGGCACGTGTACCCACAAAGGGGATGGATGGACATCTACTATTAACTAGCTGCCTGGGTAGAACCCAAACAAGCATTGGCATAGCCAATAGGTCTCGCTTTTGGGACCTTATAAGTATTTAGTTATGCAGCGCAATATCCTTGGTGCAACAACAACTGTTGCATGGCTAAACACTTATAAGGTCCCAAAGGCGAGACCTATTGGCTATGCCAATGCTTGTTCTAAATGAGATTGAACCCACTGTGTCCAATCTGAGGAAGACCTTGTAACTTTCTTTTGGCTAATTACTTGAGCCTGTTGATGGGATAGTCTGACAACACTTTGAATATTCCACTGTTTTCCAGCAGCACTGAACCTTTACCAACCTAGAGTACTCTAGTAGGAGAGGAAAAGCTGGAATCTCCCTTCCTTACCATAACAGGTTTCTTGATCAATACAAAATCCCCAACATTTGACACTATCACAATGACTGTGCTTGTTTTTGGTCATTCTAGCTTGCTTCACCTGCACCCTTGGTGGACCACCACTTCAGTATCTGGCTCTTTGACACCTAGTTGATCTTTAAGCCAATTTGAAAATAACCCTGAATCGGGTTTCCTTCCTCTTAGCATAAGAAATGGGGTAACCCCTGTGGTGCAATGTGGCACAGAGTCATATTCCCCAAATGTTCTTTTTAAGGCAGGATTTGACATCTAAACCAGATGAAATAGCTGTTTGTATACCTTCTTTAATCACCTTGTGCCTCTCTCAACGAGACCATTAAAAGATGATGAATCTAGTGCCACTCGCAAGTGTTTGATGTCACGTTTAGCTAAAAATGTACGCATTTGATCATAAAGACAGTACGTCCTATTGTCAGTGACTAAGTACCCAGGACAGTCTTCTATAGAAAAAACCTTATCTTAAATATTTGATAGTGGAGTCAGTAGAAGCAGAGTTTGTGAAATAAAAATAAAACCATTTAAAAAAAATTGTCTACTAATAGTATAACATAACTCATATCCCCAGGTAGATTGACATATGTACCTGCGAAGTCAAGGCCTAATTTGTCCCAAGAAGCCTCATAAAGAGCAACTGGGTGTAAATCACCTTTGCTTAATTTCCAGTGTTTATCTGACACCAGACATTCAGGACAATTGTCAATCGTGAGCCTAACTTGATCTTCTAAAGAAGGCCACCAATAGTGTTCTTTGATACGCATGCATGTTTTGATTGTCCCAAGATGCCCTTTATGTGCTTTGGCAATAATAAAAGGATACATTTGTGAAGGAGGAACGTCAAAGTCACCTCTCATGATCAAGCCATCTACTACAGAAAGTTCACTGGAAACCTGTGCAAAAGTTTTCGATTCATTGTGCAAACATCAAACAAGAGGCCAACCCACAGTAATGTATATACCAACTTGTTTCAATACTTCATCTTGCTGACATGCTGTTTTCCATTCCTCTGGAGAAAAAATAACATCCTCATCATGCAAAGCAAAGACATCCTCTATGATTGCTACACATTCAATCCCGCCATTCTCACTTTCATCATCAAACTCCGACATGGGCATGTGGGAAAGGCAATCGGCCCTAAAATTCCTTCCACCGGACACATGACTTATGGTTAATGTATTTTCATGTAGTTTAGAAACCAGTCTGGTCATTCTAGTCTTGAATAATATTCTACAAGTCCCGGAAATGAGCGGAGAGCATCGCGGTCTGTGGGTTGACTTGCATCCTTGATAGCTTTGATCAGAGATAGTTTGGGTTTCATTTCAGAACCAGAGTTGGTGTGCCCTTAATACTCTAACTCCTGGTTAGCAAATTTACATTTCTCTCTTCTGACAGTCATACATTTGTGCATTTGTATGGTAAGTACCTTGTCAAAGATTACATTGTGTTCCTCCAGGGAGTTCGCAACGACCAAAATGTCATCCTGGTAGGCTTGTACCCCTTGTATATCAGCAAACAAGACATCCATGAGTTTCTGGAAGATGCTGGCGGCTGACGCCAGCCCAAAAGGTAATCTGAGGTACTTGTAAGCACCGAAAGGCATGACGAAAGTTGTTCGTTCTTGACATTTAACGTCTAAAGCAATTTGGTGGTACGCAGACCTTAAGTCCATTACAGAAAACTATTTAGCACCACCTAAATTAGCCAGCATTTCATGTATTCGTAGCAAAGGATGACAATTATGATGTAGGAATTAAGAGACCTGAATTCGGCACACAAGCAGATTTCCCCTGATTTTTGTGTGCGACCATGATCGGGGCGACCCACTGAGAGGATTCAATAGGTTCTATGATACCTTGGTCACATAGGTCCTTAAGAAGTTGTTTCAATCACTCTCTCACAGATAATGGGACTTGGCAAAACTTGTGCATAAAAGGTTTGGCATTGGCCTTAAGTTTGATTTGATGGACAAAGCCTTTGACTGTACCAACCCTCTCTGAGAAAAAAGGTTTGTGTCTATCTAAAATTGCACTCAGTGGTTCCTAAATGTTATATACATTTATGTTTGGGGAATCTCCAACTCTGATGGGGTTGTCTGAACCGGGTACCAGGTATAAACCTATTTTGGCTAGATCCTGCCAATAATATTCTCACCCTTGATGGCAACATAAACCTTAGTGAGTGTTTCTCTACTTAAGCATTGTACCTTCGCATTAAGAAACACAAGCATGTCAATAGGTTTTTTACCAAATGCTAGAGGATTAACATCTGGTGTATGCAATGTCTTACTGTTACCCCACAATTCAAAGAATGTTGTATCACGTAAGATAGTGATGGGGGACCCAGAATCTGCCATGACCGGTAAAGAAAATTCAATTGATATTTCACAATTAGGTCCTTTCACTGTAGTGTAAACCAAATTACAATCAATAGTTAAAACAAAGTTGCTGATTGACTCAGTGCATGTATCAAGTTCTGCATGTATGTTGTAGATTTGTAGAGTGTTCTTGCTGCTTCTGCAAACCGGTTGAAAATGACCTCATTTCTTGCATGACGTGCATCATGATTGCTGATGTGACTTCTGGAGCCAAACCGGTAACAATATGATTGAGACTTTTTGGTGGAAATTCTCTGCATGTTAGGTCTACCTTTGTTATAAAACAACAAAAGAATGTCCTTTGGAGATTACTTGAACACCCCTTGTCACTACTCAGTCATTCCAGGCAACATGCATCCAATATTGAGGGTTACTGCTTCTGACCAAAAAAACTGTGTGTTAACACATGCGGAGTAAATACAAATTTATAAAAACATTTTATTAAAAAAGATTTTTTTCACGACCTTAAAAACATAATTCATGTACAATATATTGTGTATATTAGTGACAAAATCAGAATAACAATCCACAAAAGGTTGCAACAACTTGAATCACACAAGAAAAGGACAATAAGCGAGAGTAAAATAAAAAGACACTACTGTTTGTCATACGGTACCACATCCATATAGTAGATCTTCAAGATGGACCCTGATGTATTACAATCCATCAGCATCTAGAGTAACATTAAAATTGGATGGATTTGTGGGACACTCTTCCTGATGAGTCAAATTATAGAGCTCCTGAGCTCATGTCTCGTAATCATGAGGCTGCCCCCATATGGGGATTCGTAATACTACTTATTCATATTCTCACCTACCTCACCTACTTATTCGTATTCTTACCTATCTAAACAAATTAGTGGGTGTACTAATCACCCCTTTGTGCTGTGTGATATGATTAATGGAAGGAACTATACATCTTAGCCCCTTTTACATTTAATTTTATAATGAAAGAATTTATTTATTGCCTTTTAGTTTTGAAAAAGAACCCTATCAAACGGAGGGCCTATAAAGGACACCAAATTCAATAATCCTTTTAAATATATAATCTCGACAAGTCATTGGTTGACGCCGGTATTTGATACATGCTGCACAAGGCTTTTGCCTAACCTTTTTACCTGTGTATTGAATGAAACAATCACATGATTGACTGCTTTTTCGGTCAGATTTAATCAAAAGGAAGTAACTCAATTACATCATATTTTCATTTTTCAACATCTGATAATTTCTTAATCATAAACTGCACCGTGATTTGAACAATACCCTTATTATACAATTTAAATACAACAGTTTTATAAGATTTTGACACCTTCTAAAAATGCAATACTTGGCAAAAAGACATTCAACTCTTCAACATTCATACCCACTCACACCCATTCATATTCCTCATTATATACAAAACAAAACTAAGTGAAAACCGTGTCGAATGACACGTGAAGGCCATCCAGAAAAGTTTTTGTACTCTCCTTGCCTACACTCTTTCTTTTCTTTAGAAAAAGGTTTTAGATGATCGGTTGGCCTTAGCTCGTAAGGTCTACGCGTTTCGGAACCCTTTTCTTGCTGGGATCCTCGTCAGGACCAATGTACTGCAACTTAAATGCAGTCTGTGCCTCGCAGGGGATGTATTAGCCGTCTACCTCTGTTCTGCCAAGCCCAAATTTTCTGCTTGAAGTGTGCGTCGAGGTGCAGAGTCTCTGAAGTCGCGGTTCTGGTTAACTCCGACTCCTCGGTGTGACTGATAATATTGACACCGTCCGTGTGTTTGAAAAATGGCTTCAAGGTTGCCAGTTGCATTCGTAACACTCAATGGAACGAATTTCCCGCGTCTCGGTGGAGTTCTTTCACGTCGCTACAGCAGCGACGTGAAAGAACTCCACCGAGACGCAGGAAATTCATTCCATTGAGTGTTACGAATGCAACTGGCAACCTTGAAGCCATTTTTCAAACACACGGACGGTGTCAATATTATCAGTCACACCGAGGAGTCGGAGTTAACCAGAACCGCGACTTCAGAGACTCTGCACCTCGACGCACACTTCAAGCAGAAAATTTGGGCTTGGCAGAACAGAGGTAGACGGCTAATACATCCCCTGCGAGGCACAGACTGCATTTAAGTTGCAGTACATTGGTCCTGACGAGGATCCCAGCAAGAAAAGGGTTCCGAAACGCGTAGACCTTACGAGCTAAGGCCAACCGATCATCTAAAACCTTTTTCTAAAGAAAAGAAAGAGTGTAGGCAAGGAGAGTACAAAAACTTTTCTGGATGGCCTTCACGTGTCATTCGACACGGTTTTCACTTAGTTTTGTTTTGTATATAATGAGGAATATGAATGGGTGTGAGTGGGTATGAATGTTGAAGAGTTGAATGTCTTTTTGCCAAGTATTGCATTTTTAGAAGGTGTCAAAATCTTATAAAACTGTTGTATTTAAATTGTATAATAAGGGTATTGTTCAAATCACGGTGCAGTTTATGATTAAGAAATTATCAGATGTTGAAAAATGAAAATATGATGTAATTGAGTTACTTCCTTTTGATTAAATCTGACCGAAAAAGCAGTCAATCATGTGATTGTTTCATTCAATACACAGGTAAAAAGGTTAGGCAAAAGCCTTGTGCAGCATTGGCACTCAGTTTGGTACTTATTAGTCGACTTGGCCTTGCTGCCATCAAGTCAAAACCCAGAACTGTTCTTCCAGTTATTTGATACAAGCATCATTATCACGAAGAGGTATGTTGGAGTTAACCAGTATGCTTACAACAGGTCTTAGAATAATCTAATAGGGCACTTGGCAGGATTGAGGTAGAGTATTCATTGCCCGTATCTCTTTTCTATTTTCTGTCTTTTTAACTTAGATTACTAGACTGAAGCGTTCTGGGTCTGTCGGAAGTGACTTGGCACAGACTGCAGCATATTGTAAATATTTTTATAAGGTGAGCGCGGTTTATACCCCTCATAGAGTGTTGGGTGGCCTACCTTTGGGAAAAACAAGCAGTCATCATGTATGATGTGAATTGAGGTGTACTTACATAGCCCCTCATGTGGTCTTTTATCTAGGTTGGAAATAACAAATACATATACTAACAACGGGAGCAGGATCAATCTTTCCCCCGAACAGAAACCCTTATATTTGGGTCTCATTCTATTTGAAGGTGAGACTATATCCACTTCTCTTAATATGATGTTTTTGTCCCCTGCAACAGGAGGGGATGGGTTATGATTGTGTTGTAAGTGTTCTGTATAGAAAAAAGAGGGTATCTGTGAGGACTGATTAAACAGTAGCGTTTTTAATTCACAATACAATGTTGTGTGGAAAGAAGTAATATTGTGTACATTAAGGTGTAAATATGTTTTTAGATGGCTATTTAACAATTTTTAGATGGCTATTTGGTCTGTCTGTTTTTTTCTTCTATATATAAAAAAAATACATCTTTGTATAATGTTTGTATTTTTGTTCTAGAAATATTTATAACCAAGAGTGTGTATACATTCAGTCTTGATAAAGATGGTCTAAATCAGGAAACCATCGAAACGTGTCGACGTTTGTATACCACAAATCCATCCAATTTTGATGTTACTCTAGATGCTAACGAATTGTAATACATCAGGGTCCATCTAGAAGATTTACTATATGAATGTGATTCCTTATGACAAACAGTAGTGTCTTTTAATTTTACTCCCGCTTATTGTCCTTTTTTTGTGATTCAAGTTGTTGCAACCTTTTGTGGATTGTTATTCTGATATTGTCGCTATTATACACAATCTATTGTCCATGAATTATGTTTTTAAGGTTATGAAAAAAATCTTTTTAGTAAATTGTTTTTATAAATTTGTATTTACTTCTCATGTGTTAACACACAGTTTTTTTGGTCAGAAGCAGTAACCCTCAATATTGGATGCATGTTGCCTGGAATTACTCAGTAGTGATAAGGGGTGTTCAAGTAATCTCCAAAGGACATCCTTTTGTTATTTTCTATTGAACCCTATTCCTTTGGATTTAAAAGGGTCCCTCTCAATTTGTGGTAAGAGACTACCTTTGTTATATACTGCTCACAGAGTATCATTTTCAATGTTTGACGATGTACATGCAATTGAACCGACTGATGATGACATATTAATTGCTCTTGAAGAAATCAGTGTTTCGATGCTCTTAGCTAGGTCTAAGACAACTGAGGAGACATTCTTGTATTTTCCTTGAAGCACAGTTGAAAATGAATTGATCACGAATGTGTGTGTCAACGTTTGACACAAAATCACATGTAGTGGCAATAATTCTGAGAGATCAAAGAAATTCCTCAATTCCTTTATCAGGGAGTTGTTTGCGTTTTACAAAATTATGCCTTTCTAAAATGACGCTTGGCTCCTCAGTGAATTGTTTCTGTAATCTCTCAAGAGCTTCCAAATAAACATTCCAGGGATTGTGTCCAGATTGACCACGGGGTCTTACTGCAGGAGGAAGATTATCAAATATCTGTTGAGCAGCAAGCCCTAAACTGCCATACAATAGTGCTTATTTACGCTGTGGAGAATAGCCACACGCATCAATAGCCAATAAGTGGTTTTCGAATAAATGAAACCAACGTGCCTAGTTTATGCATGGTTTCCCAAGAGAGGACAAGAAAGGTGGAGGCTGTGTGATTTGGTGAGATGAAACATTAATAAAGGTTAGTTGAACACCACATTGATTGATACCCAAATTAATATATATTAATAACAAAAGTACATGAAATAAAGTAGACACCAGTTCAAAATTTTCTATAACTGTGCGCGTTGCAAGCTTCAAAGTATAGCTTGTGCCATGTAAAATCGTCCGTTACTGCTGAAGAGCTATGAGTGACAAAGGCTGAAGCCGGTCTAATTTTGTTTACAGCCTGGATTGGCTGACAGTGCCGCTTATGTGAGAACAGGCAAGACGAACCACAAAGGCTGATGAGGCGGAACTCCGGAAACGATACCAAAAGGATATGGTGTAGCCTCAAATGTCTCCATGCAGAAATAAGGACATGGTCAGGAAATTGCATTGAAGAGGAATCGCCAAGCTGCTGCAGTTGCACATGAAGGAAATCCTGAAGGCGAATGAACTCAGGCAGTCCGGTGGGCAGCCGAGTGTTAGATTTCAAATGTTCTTATTGTGATGCTCATGTCATGTTCCGTATTAAGTTGGCATTCATGGCGCCATTTTATTAGTAACCAACATTTTGTTTTGTGATCTCAACTAAGCTTCTGTCTTACAGTGCTTGTCTCAGCAGAAAACTGCCTCCTGTACCTTCAGCTTGTACTGCCCAAGGCCGAGTTTCGTTGCACTAATAAATGTACTCTCTATTGTTGCATACCTCCGCTGTTTGATAAACCCGTTCCCACATGCTAGAATGGTAGACACAGGCCAAACGGCCTTGGAGCCGAGATAGTGTGTACCCAGCCCCAGGACCATGGCTTATTCTCCTTTGCTACCTTTGTTCACCGTTGCCTGGACCTGAATTTTCCAGTCTGGGCGTGTTCTAGGGAAATTGGGAATGTAGAATATCGGACTTTATGTTGAGGGGAGTCAGTTTCTCGACCATCATCTCAGGAGACTGGTCAGACTGGGCTCCGCTGCAGTGCAATACTAATAAATAACTTGGTTTGTATTCTCTACTGCCTGACCGACTCTTCATTGGAAGGCTGAGAGGTGGTCATGAGTGATCCAGGTGAACCTAATCGGGTCACTTTCTTCAGTTGGTGCCCGAATAGGGACTCCATCGGGCTGACCCATCTAGCCCGCGACCGGGTGTGGAGGATGGGTGGATCAGGGATCCCCACACAATACAGCTTAGTTCTCGCAGCTGCCTCACCTGTCTGATCGGGTGGTGCCTCGCCCAGCGGTCATCCCGGCTGGGGTCCTAAAAGGCGAAACCCTTGGATCTGACCGTTTGGTCCGAAGAGTCAGTGGAGAATAACTTTGTTTGACCTGTGTGCACCAGGTGAGTTTGTCTTGATTCTTGGTAAATATGGCGCCATCCTTGAATAATGTTGGGTATGGTCTGAAGACCATTTCTTGGCTTGCTTGCACTGGGTGGGTTTACGGACCATTTAGATACTGAGTGCTTGCGGATACTCTGCCAGGCTATATAACGAATCCAGCTGACCCTTGAAAATCAAAACACAAACTACAAAGGGGTTGAGAGGAATATCCCTCTTCGACCTCCCGCTCAGAAATTGAATATCACACAAAGAAGAGGAATAAAAACAAGTTTCGTAGAGACCAATAAGTGAGTGGGAGCTACACCAAATTTGTAAAACTGCCCTCACACACAGCAAGCTGTGTCATGCTTCATCATAGGGCTGCTACTACACCTCCGCGCCAGCCAAGCGCATGGAGGTGGAGCAATAGGGAAGGGGAAAAAAACACATACAACGTACAAAATGATGTGGAACCAATGGTGAGTTGAAAGTGCAGAACCAGTGATAGACAGTGATTAAAAACCAATACTGGGAAAACCTTGATCCAATTTTAATATTAGGTGCCCAGTTTGGAGTTAGAAAAATCATAAAACGTGGGTGATGGGTTTGGAGAGCTTATAATGAGGTTCCAACCCCCCCCCACTCTGCATAGATGTCGACATGTTTAAGCCAGCACTAAAAAATATAACCCGTCTTTCCTCAGGACTTCTCAACACTGTTGTTCCCAGTTGTGAAACCTTCCTACTCCCAATTTGGGAAGTACAAGGAAGAAATACCTCAAGTGAGGTCTCTCGCCTTTTGAGAGGAACCGAGTTTATTGAGTTTATAAACTCGAAATGGCAGGGGAGTGAGGACAGCCGCCCACACGCACTCTTGCTTTCTAGGGCTGCTGTCCGCCACCGTATTTCGTGCCTCCTTCACCGCCGTGCAAATTTGGTGTATCTCCCACTCACTTATTTGTCTCTACGAAACTTGTTTTGACCCTTGAAAATGCCTGGGGTTTGAGCCTATCTCTTTGGTGCAGTCTGAGGGCTGACTCTTGGTTGTGGTGCAATCAGAGGACTGACTCTTGGTTTCCTTTGTTTAATGTGGTCTGAGGATCAACTTGTGTAAAATAAAATAGTTAACTTCTCTTATATTAAAATGCCTTGTTTTAGTAAAATGTGGTGTTTGGGGTACCGTTGTTGTTCTGCTGATGCCCACATGGAGGCAAGACAACCTGTACCTCTGGAGGTCACCCCAAACTTTGACATGTACGTCAAGCCCGGCATTGGCCCTATAATGTTTAGTACATTCTGGCACAAATATACGAGGGACAATGCCAAGCTCCAGTGGCTACTAACAGGTACCTTTGATGAAGAAAAAATGAATTTCCTGCAGGATAAATTGTTTGCAAGATGAAGCAGACAGTCGATGTTCAATTACCTTCAGGTGTGGCCGAAGGAATGTAGGCAAAGGCGCATGCGAGCAGAAAAAGAGGCCCCGAGAGGGAAGATGCAGACAGTGACTCAGAAAGCAGTAGCGTATGATAGAGAGAAAATAGAAAAAGGTATAGAGTGTGCTGATAGGAAGTTTTGATTGCAATGTGACAAATCTTATGTCGCCAGAGAGCAGTGCGATACGTTTGTGGAGGAGCTATTAGACTCTCGACCTTCGCCTCCCTATGCTCTGCAGAGTCCATTCCCTGCTGTCCCGACGCCTCAGTCTTCTGCCCCTCCTGTTCCCGCCTCTGGGTCTTCTGCTCCTATCATGGCTACTTTGGCTATGTCACCTCCTATTCCTTCTTTAGCTTTGTCTGCTACGGACGCAATAACAGCAAGCCTTCCTGCTACGCCTATTGTCTCCACTTATGCTCTCTCCCCATCCCTCACACCCTCAACACAGACACTGTTAACGCTCGTGCCAGTACTTTAATCTATTTCGTCTTCCACAAATGTCTCTTCCCCGACATTGTTGAATATTGGGATGCCGGTGCACGAACCAGATGAGTGGAATTGGGCAGCAGCTCGAGAACGAATGGGGCGGGTGCTGATTCGATCTGATGTGGGGAATGAGGAGAAAAAGATGGTGGCTGATCAGGGCACCCAGTGGGCTCGGCATCTGATCTACAGTGTGGAGGATGTGTGAAGTGTGGTGAAAGATTATGAGCCATTTGTGCAGCAGCATGCTCTCAAGCATATGTTGGCCACACTAATAGGGTTGTGGGAACATTGTTTCAATGGTGTTGCGCCTCAGATAGTTTATGACATCCGGGACCATGTGTATGCTGCCGATGTGGCCCCTAATGAACTTTTTTAGTAATGTTGCCACATTGATTGGTTATTGAGGTAGGTTACAGCAGAAGACACCAACAACAGGGTCCCAGTTTCCAATGAGGGAGGTACAGCCCTGAGCTGGCTGAAATCTTTTTTGGAGGGGCGTACCAAACAGGTTTGGCTCCCACCGTTCTCCTCCTCACCTCAGGAGGTATCTACTGGGGTGCCTCAGGGGCCCTCTTTGAGCCCCCTTCTTTTTAATCTTTATGTCACCCCTCTGATTTACTTGGCTGAAAATTTTGGAGTCAAAATTATAGCTTACGCTGATGACTCTTAGCTCCTGTTTACCTGGGGAAAATCAGAGGGTTCCACGTCCCTGGCCAGAAACTGTCTGTCTGCAGTCTTGCAATGGCTCTCCTCAGCACTGCTCAAATGTAACGAGGACAAATCTGAAATTCTCCTCTACAGGACTTTTCCCCCTCAGTTTAGAGAAGCTTTATGGCCAGTGGAATTTCCCATGCCTGCCTCAACGGGGCAACCCGTTAAGAATCTTGGAGTATGGTTAGAGGAGAATCTTTCCTTCACCACCCTGATTAAGAAGTTAGCGGGGAATTGCTCTGGGATTCTCAAATCCCTTAGGAAATTTCTCCTGCTTCTCCCCAGAGCAGCTAAGGAGACGGTGACTCAGACCCTGATACTCTGTCGGATCGACTACGCAAGTGCTTTGTATATCGGCTTGCCGGGCTACCTCCTAAATAAACTACAGGTTGTCCAAAACGCTGCCGCGAGACTTGTTATAACATCCTGATGAGATGCAGCGTCAGACAACATTTGTGTTCACTCCACTGGCTGCCTGTGATCGAACGAGTCAAGTTTAAAGCTCTGACCCTGGCCCATCGTGCTCTGCATGCCTGCGCCCCCACCTACTTGCGAAAGCGTTTCCTGTTATACACACTCGCCAGATTTCTCAGTTCATCTTCCCAGCTTCTGGGCCACATTCCTCGCTTCCGGCTTACAAGAAAGAGGGGTAGTTAACTTGCCGTCAGAGCTGCTACCACATGGAACTCACTTCCTCTGGCCCTTCGCAGTATTCAAGACTTTCGTCTATTCAAAAAAAAACTGAAGACTCATCTGTTCATCTAACCTTTGTCACTTCTCCCTCTCCAGGCTGGGGCCAGGACACTCCTCGGAGTATCTGTGCGCGTCAGAAGCTTAAATAATATAACACAACATAACATCCCATTTTTCACCCTGAGATACTGGAGCTTCGTAATCAACAGAATGCTGTTGTCAGGCAGCGAGTAGAGGCTCACTTTCAAGAACAATGGGTTTACACTCCATGGAAAAAGAGTAAGGTTTTATCTCTTAAGAGTCAGTTGCCAGATCCTAAGAAAACTCCAACTCCATACTACAAAGAATTAACAGAGGCCGCGTCGTCGACAGTGATGGCGTTGGCTGATATTGAGGTGTTTTTCGGCATGTTGGTACCGGTAGATATTTGGAGACAGGTGCATACACAGGACCATGTTGTGGAGTTGGGTGGCACTTGGGACGAGATCAGGGCATGGGATAAAGAAAAGAAGCCTGGCGAGAAGCCTAGGGCTGAGATACTAGCTTTGCCAGGCCGAATTATTACTTATATGCACTCCTTGATTCCACCAAGGAGAGTGGATTGGGACAAGTTAACAGCATGTCGCTAGAAGAAAGATGAAAGTGTATCTGATTTCTTCACTAGGTTTGAAGGAGCGTTTTGGGATTTCAGTTGACAGGACTTGTCGATGGAGGGAGGCATCTGATTGTTTGTTGGCGTATGGGGCTTTACCAAAACTTTGGGGCTTTGGAGAGCAGAAAATATGATGTTAAAACGCATATTGACATTAACAACAAGCACTCCAGCCACTATGTGTCACAACGAACTAGGTGTAACACTGTTGACTTTTTATGCGCAATTAGCTCCTCTGAAGCTCTGGCACAACATATGGACTCTGGAGGAACCAGTCCTGAACCGTGATTTCATTTTAGATTGTTTGAAACTAGACTCTGTAAAAAAAAAATCCCTGGTTATCTTATATACATGAACAACTAGGGAAGCTGGGTTTGGAGGACTGTTTCAGCACACCGGGGGATATTTCTGCAATCTCAAAAAACAATCTGAAAAAGGATTTTCTCTTTTACTGGAAGCCAGTAAGAGATAGTAAAGAGAAAGCAAAAAAAAAGGGTTGAAGAGCACTCACTATTACTTAGCTCCCCAAAAATCGAACCGTATCTCTCCTTCTATTTTAATCAGGCCAAGATGTTTTACCTGATTAGATTCAGGATGGGTATTGCTCATCTCCTGGTGTCGTATCCATGTGATGTACACTGTGATACTAAGCTAGAAATGTGTCCATGTGATTCACTTTCTGCACAGAGCACTCTACATTTCATGTTTTTTTGTAAAGTTTATTCTGGCCCGAGACGTACCTTTTTAAAACCATTATTAAGATTTTTAAATATTAGAACATGCCAACCTGCGCTACGCCATTTACTTCTCATAAACGATGAATTCATTTGTTTAATGATTTGTAGGTTTATTTCCTCTGCAGTTCGGCTTTGTAACATTGTAAAAAAAATATTACTGTATTTTGATTTTGTCAAAGATTAATTTTGCTATGTATATTTATGTAATTCAAATGTTTTTTACTGCTCTTTTATGGCTAATTTAGCCGAATAAAGATCTTTGACTGACTGATTGTTTGTTAACAGATTTGTTATGAACCTGCTTCCTGAGATGGCGACTCGGTTGCAGGTTTCGGAGAGCACTTGGACTACGTCCTCCCCATCGGTAATATTAAGTATGGCACAGTAGTAAGAGCATAGAGAGAATGAAGAAAAGGAGAAGGTAGAGAAAAAAAATAAGGAGCTGAAAACTAAAGTGTTGATGCAGCAGTTGTCCCGGGGGAACGGTAGAGGGCGAGGCATTGGTCCGGCCAGGCAGCTGCCTCGCACTAGCAGGAATACCACGCCTTTGGGATCGAACCAGTGTGTATATTGTAAGGAGTAGGGGCACTGGCGAAGTGAGTGTCTGACGTTGTTGCAAAGGGTTGGGATCCCCTGAGGATGAGGTTCTACTAGAGGATGGGCTTGTGGGGCGAGCGACCATGACGGAGGCCAGGGAAGTGACGGACAGCCAGGTCTATCTGGCCAGAATTATTTTGATGATCTGGGGGGCGACAGTACAACCATAATGACTACGATTTTGGTGAAGTGATGGGACTTATTCATGGCTAGGTCAGCCAGGGGCAGGGTGAGGGACCAGTTCAGATCCCTGTGGATCAGCGCGGACCTTATGTTACCGCTGATCTGCAGGGCTCAGCGAAAAAATTCTTGGTGGACAAGGGGGCAATGAATAGTTCTGTTTCTCATTCACTGGTCCCCGGGGCAGCCCTGTCTGGCCAAAATAATGTTTCTGTAGGCTTTTCAGGTATACCGGTTGTGAGCCCCATCTCCGAGCCTCTCGCCCTGACTATTGGTCCTTTTACTGTAGATTCGCCTTTCCTACTGACATCTAATTGTGGAGGAAATTTGATGGGTTTGGATTTGTTGAAGAAGTTGTATGCGACTATTTTGTGTTCCCTGGATGGTGTCTATATGACCATAGGACCAAATGTAGTGAATTTCAATAAATGTTTGTCAAAGAATGAGCTCCTTCCCGCTGAGTTCAAAGATGTGCCACCGTCGTTATGGGCTACGGGTGATACAGATGTGGGGCTACTGCAAATACCTCCGGTCTCCATCAGAGTTAAAGAAGACGCTGTTTTGCCCCGTATCCCTCAGTACAAAATACCGCAAGCGGGGGAGCGGACGTTATTGCAGATTATACAGGATCTGATTGAGTCTTGGGTTGTTGAGGACACAACTGCAAATGTGTGTAATAGCCCTATTCTTCCTGTTCTCAAGAGGGAACCACCGACTCCTCAGATGATCACCCAGAAGTTTTTCGGTTTGTGAATGACCTGCGGGAGGTGAATAAGATTGTGGTCCCTCAGTTCCCAGTGGTCCCCGACATCACTGCTTTTCTAACTATGATTCCTTCCGCAGCCAAATACTTTTCTGTCATTGATTTGAAGAATGCATTCTTTAGCATTCCAATACATCAAGACAGTAGGTATCTGTTTGGATTCGCCCTCGCCGGCAGAAGTTTTAGATTCTGTCGGGCTCCTCAGGGCTATCCTGAAAGTCCTAGCATCTATAGTCAAGCTCTGAAAAGTCAATTGGACTCCCTTGTCCTTCCCACAGGTAATGTATTGTTGCAGTATGTGGATGATCTTTTTATTGCTTCGGACACTGAAGATGGTTGCAAAGATGCAACGGTTAAATTGCTGTTCTATTTGGTCCACCACGGACATAAAGTGTCCCTCTCAAAATTTCAATATTGTCCACAAGAGGTCACCTATCTAGGTCACCTACTGTCGAAGGAGGGAAGGAGATTAACACCTGAGCTTATTAATGCTATTGTTAAAATGGCCATCCCTAAGATGCAGCGGGATGTGCAAGCTTTTATAGGTATTACCTCGTATTGTCGCCACTGGATCCCTAACTACTCCCTTCTAATGTAACCCCTACTGCAACTAACCACTAAGGATACGCATGAACCCTTGCCTTGGATGCATGAATGCCAACAAGCTTTTGAGCAACTAAAAATTGCGCTTTTTTCTGCGCCTGTGCTCGGCACACCAGACTACCAGAAGCCGTTCGTCGTGTATGTACACAAAATGGCTGGCTGCGGGCTTTCTGTCTTAACACAAGCATTAGGAGGTAAGCAAAGGCCGTGTGCCTTTTTCTCTGCGCTTCTGGATAGTGTCGCCAGAGCACTCCCGAGCTGTCTAAGAGCGGTCGCGGCCATGGCCGTCTCAATCCGACAATTGGCAGGGCTCGTCCTTGATACTGATCTCACAGTCATGGTACTGCATGCTCTGGACATACTTTGAACAGAACAAAGACACAGCACCTTACCAGTGCGTGTCTGACTGGCTATGAATTGACCCTGTTTGCACCACACATCACCATCGAAAGATGTGCCACTCTGAACCCAGCCACGTTACTACCCCTCCCTTCTGGGAGTGAGGACGCGGACATTCATGATTGCATTTTCCGTACTTAGGAGGAGACGAAGGGTTGGGTAGACCTGACTGATATTCCCCTCTCCGAGCCCCAAGGGTAACTGGTTAAAATAAGGATTAGGAGAGGCGACTATCTGGCTATAATGTGTCAGTGGTCCTATGGGATCCCGGTTGCAGCGGTGCGGGGTAGGTCTACTACTCGGCTTCTGTTTGGAGCAGACACAATACTACGTGTGTCTAGTATCCCGCTGTAACTGATGAGGCGCATTCTTAAAAAACATTAGGTTGGCCTCTAAACCTGCGGGTACAGTCACCGTAGGACCACTGAGTGGTAGGTAGTTTTTCACCTCACCATTAGGTGTAGATAGTTTTCTTTCCATTTGGTCCTGAGGAATTGCCACAGGTCATACTTGACTACTAGGCAAGAAACATGTCGACCATCTAGGAGTAGAGTGCTTTTTTGACACATTATAGCCAGATAGTTGCCTCTCCTAATCCTTATTTTAACCAGGCTGGGATCCTTCCAGAATAAAGTTTATTTAGAGGATTCCCTCCCCTGTTTTATCTTTCACATCCACCATTACATCTAAACGCACTAGGTCCCTCACACCCACGGCACCTAATCGGCAAGGAACAAAAGATCTCTGGTAAAGAGCCCCTTTATGGGTGCCCGTCGGGTATTGCAGCACCGACCCGACGAGGAGCAGGCCCATATGATGAAGCATGACACCTAGCTTGCTGGGTGTGTGAGGGCCCTAGTTCCGAAAGGAGGAATTCCCTCCTCCTTGGAGGACAACCTATCAACGTGATATTACATAATCTCTCTTACTGTGTTCTGTGACCCACTGAGGAACTTCGTACTCATTTCTTGTAGTATAAGAAAGAATCCATGTAAGAAGTAGGAATAACAAGATTTATTAGATACAAAGCACTCTGCCCACGACCAACAGCAACTGGTCAGCTGGAGATATTGAGTCCACTGACCGCACCACCGTACGCATGCAAACCGGCTACCGCCACCACGAGCACATAACAAAATAGAATAATAACACCTTTAAATGTAAGCATAGCGTGGTGGTGTGTCTCGGGGAAGAGCTCATGTAGAATGGAACGAGCTTGCCACGAGACACACCACTGCCTTGAAGCACACCACAACGTGTGGCATGCTACACGCTCCCAGCATTTGGAACTCACTCCCTAAGGATCTGCACTGCAACCCCTCCTTCTCCAGATTGAAAAGCAATATCAACTGCTTAACATCTACTTAAACATGCCCACAAGCTGATCCTTATTTTCCAAAGCTCCAAACCCATCGTCACAATCCTCCGAAGCGGTCACCAGACTCATTCACAGTTAAACCTGTCGCTAATGATGGAGCAAGGTTTCGTATAAAAAGAAACTGGCTCGCATGCAATCCTCTCGAATAACCTGTAACATTGTAATCAACATGTTTGTGAGTACTAATTTTGCATCACATTTTACATATTGTATCTACGGGAAGCGTTTCTATGTGCTTCACTAATGAATAACCCGAGTGTCCTTAAAATGGCCGCCAAAAACGCGGGAACACTTCTGCGGATGCGTCTACTACATCTACGTAGTATGACGTCTTCTCTAGCTTGGTGAGAAATCTTTGCAACTGTGCAATAGCTTTTAACATGGTTGCTCGAAACCCTAGCATTAATGCACATGTCATGCTGAAACTAGCCTATGCAAGTTTTACTAAGCCACTAATGCAAAAGAAATATTAAGTAAATGGGGTTAGAGTAGTAGTAAGTGGTATACAGTGAATTCATCTAATTTTGTATTCTAACATGTTCTTCTCTGACTTTATTAACCCCTTCAGTGCCACACCCTTTCCCCGCCCTGTGCCGGGCGTTACATTAGCGGGCGGGGTTCATGACGAGATAGTCTCGTCATGGGCACAGCGCAACCGTGCTCCATGACGAGACTATCTCGTCATGGGCACTGAAGAGGTGAATAGCTCGCATTTGGGCCTTGGAGGGTGACCGATGTCACTATTCTTTGCGACAACTACGCATGCGCACAACTTCCTTATTCTGAAACGAATTAAATCATTTGAATAGCTGCCAATCCATCTGCTCAGCAAGGACATGGGAAGATCAACTCCTGACCCTACGAGAGGAAGAACCTGAAACATTGTATTACAGATTCATCGATCCACATATGAAATGCTTGTGGGAATAAAGCTCGTGGGTATTAAAATTAAGGGGCGGGGAATTAGACAATAGAACTAAAGAAAATGTTTGCACTTAGTATGGTGTGATGTCCTCACCCCACTGCTTGGCCCAATCAAATTGAGAGGTGTACATAGAATTGAAAAATTTGGGGGTGGATCATACATTTGATTTGGTTTAACAGAGGTAAGTTCTAGTTAGTTAGTCAAACTTGACCCACCTGATGCTGATGCTATGCTGAGATGCTGCCCGAATTTGCCGCAAACTCATTGAAGAATCCAACACTAGGGAAGAATCGCAGAAGAACCGAGGAGGCACATCTAGGAATGGGTCCGGACGAGCCCGAGCCGGAGAGAGTAGCACCAGAGAGGGGTGCAACGCTGGTGTTGCAATTAGAAGAGGTCACCTTCCTGGTCCTGAACCTAATGTCTAGGTCCTCACACCATTCTAGGTAAATATAGTTCTGTGGGATTGTGCTTCGTATTTGCTCTCTGTTCTTTCTCTCCTCAGGTACTGTCATCAAATGAGATTAATTAATGTGAACTGAATTGTAAACTAATTGAACTACTTTTCCTTATGGGAAATCTTAATGTGTCTACATGCACTTGATTTGAGTCACAAAATATTAATTCAGAGAAACCTTTAAAACTCCTACTGAGTCTGTGGTTCTTTGAATAAAAGTTGAATGTATTGTTATTATTATTATTATCGTTTTCCTGCCTATTCTAAGCTACTACTAGATCTTTCGACAGATACATTTACTTAAGAGACAGGGTGTTCTGCTCGATTTTACCGGCCTTCTTGTGAGGAACAATGATGGAATGTGACTTCAGTCTCTTATCATTCAAGTCTAAGGGTTAGAGTAGTGAATGGAGCCTATTTACTAGTCACTTCGACATGATTCTGTGCTCTTCCCCATAGATCAGGGCTTGCACACATAGCCAAGGGGATAGATTTGTTAGTATTAGGGATAACCTGTCCTCTAGTGAGGGTATTTCATGGAGCCGTGCTGAATTCAGGCCTGGTAGGCCTCAAACGGGAGAGACTCCATCTTTCTTTCTGCTCCGGCAGCTTGGGATGCTTCTAGGTCAAATGTAATGTTTTAGTTATGAGGTGTTATTCGCTTGGAGAGAACCGGTTCAGGCCGGCCCTTATCGAAGGATTGTATTTTTCTTCATGCCGAAGACACTACATCAGGCCGGCCGGCTGGGAACGTGTCCTTGGTACGGGGAGGTACAAGAATTTGGTGGGCGGCAGGTTACGGGCCGGAATTTTCCATGAGGAAACGCACCTCTATATTAGTGAAAGTCTGAGGCAGTTACATGTTCAGTCCGTAGGCGGCATCTAGCCGTTAGCAGTAAATCTACTACTTATTCCAGGGAAGACAGACGCCATCTTGAAGGCGGAGAAGAACCGAGAGACAGATACTCTCCTAGCAGAGTAGCCAGAGAGGAGAGAGTAGCCGATAAGGAAGAGGTCCCAGTGACTCGGAGAAGGGTGAAGAGAACAGCGCATAGTGGTGCAGATATGTATCCGTGACTGCGGAGGTGTGACTTCCAGGCGAGCCGAGGCACAGACGAGAAGGGAACCTAGATGACCACTGAGTGCAGGCTACACACTACTAAGGTGATGTCGACCCTTTCTTATTAGAGTGTACAACTTAATCTTTCACTTTGCTTTGCAGGTAATGTGTCATATTGTAATGTTATGTGATTGCGTATGTAATGAGTAATAAAGTACCCAGTTTGTAGTGAACCAACATGTGCTGCGTGTTCTTGTATGAGAGGGTAGCCTATTCTTCTAGTCAGCTGCGGCTACATGAACAGATGTTAACCCTGATCAGGTAAGTGGTAACTGAATAAGGGAAAGAGGAGCCCCTCGAACCAGAGAACAGGCTATGCTTGAACTGGCAGTCCTTGTGTGATCTGATGAATAGTGAGACTGATTCCCTTTTTGTATGTTATGGTGATCATAGGATGAACTGTTGTATGAGACTGCCGTCTGGGTAGAGAGGTCTGGATTCGTATGGGATCGCGAGGCCGCCACTTGTGATACTGTCGTATGGGCAGAGAGGTCTGGATTCGTATGGGATCGCGAGGCCGCCACTTGTGATACTGTCGTATGGGCAGAGAGGTCTGGATTCGTATGGGATCGCGAGGCCGCCGATTGTGCTAAGACTGCCGTCTGGGTAGAGAGGTCTGGATTCGTATGGGATCGCGAGGCCGCCACTTGTGATACTGTCGTATGGGCAGAGAGGTCTGGATTCGTATGGGATCGCGAGGCCGCCACTTGTGATACTGTCGTATGGGCAGAGAGGTCTGGATTCGTATGGGATCGCGAGGCCGCCGATTGTGCTGATACTGCCGTCTGGGTAGAGAGGTCTGGATTCGTATGGGATCGCGAGGCCGCCACTTGTGATACTGTCGTATGGGCAGAGAGGCCTGGATTCGTATGGGATCGCGAGGCCGCCACTTGTGATACTGTCGTATGGGCAGAGAGGTCTGGATTCGTATGGGATCACGAGGCCGCCGATTGTGCTGATACTGCCGTCTGGGTAGAGAGGTCTGGATTCGTATGGGATCGCGAGGCCGCCACTTGTGATACTGTCGTATGGGCAGAGAGGTCTGGATTCGTATGGGATCGCGAGGCCGCCACTTGTGATACTGTCGTATGGGCAGAGAGGTCTGGATTCGTATGGGATCGCGAGGCCGCCGATTGTGCTAAGACTGCCGTCTGGGTAGAGAGGTCTGGATTCATATGGGATCGCGAGGCCGCCGATTATAAGAGGTCTTGGTATGTATAGTAGGAATTCCCTGTCCTTAGGTGGTAGATATATGTGGTTGCACTATTGTAGATAGGCCCTAGGGAGAGGGTAACGTTCTGGTTGGGTTAGTGAGGCTCTGATGAGCGGGTTCTATCTGATCCGAAAACCCAAGCAGAACATTTGGCGTCACGAACCGTTTACGAAACCTGTGTGCGTTGTGGTTGTATCGTGTTTGCTTTCGGCGCGTGCGTGGTTTCGTTTGTATATTATTTGTATATAATTGTGTGTGTAGTTTTTTTTTTTTTCCTCTTTCTTTTTTCTCTTTTTCTTTCTTTTCCGAAATGTTTTCTAGAAAGTCGAAATCTACTTTTAAGTTGCCCGTTGATATTCCCGGCTGGGATTCAACGCCTTATGAGGCCTTAGCCCGTGAGTGGGCTGATTCTACTGGTTTGAGTGAGAATTGGAATTCTTTTTTGGAGCTGGCGGAGCCGGCTAATGTGATTACTTGTTTACAGAAGGCGCCGGTATCTAAGGGTGATGAGCTTCCCGTTTTGGGGCGCAGAGGTTGGATTGTTCTGTCTGCGTACAGGATTCTGCATGAGAGGTTGTTAAAGTTGCAGAAATTGCATAAGGATGTGGAAGCGAACTTTGTTGAGATTCAGAATGCTCATACTTTGTTGCGGTGTCAAAATAAGTTGCTTGCTGACAAACTTGAGACGTACCAAACTATTGCCGAGAGGGCGGCTGTGCGAATTGCTCGTTATAAATACAAGAATCGGCGTGGTCGGGTTTCGACGTGAAAGGTGCGTCTGGTCATGGCGAAAGCCGGACTGGATTGGAATCCTGATGAATGGGATGGTAATATCTGGAACTCGAGTGATTCTCCTTCCTCGGGTGAGGAGTCTGCCAAGCGCGAGTCCTCTCGCTCCGGCCGTGATTGTAGGTCTGCTTCTTGCGCCTCTGATGGTGCACCCCGTGATTACGCTCGTCCTCCGAGCGGGGTCGATGCTTCTTACACTGATTGTTCCTCTATGTATACTGGTCGAGCTCCTTGTGATGCTCGTCCCGCGGTCTCGGTGCATCCAGTTTTTCGGCGGAAGTTGCAGCAGGCTCCCGGTGCTCCAAATGGTATTGCTTTAGACTCTTTGGAGGATTTTACTCAACAAGAAATTAGTGATATTTTGCAGCGATTTCGGCAGCGAGCTGGTGAGACCTTACTCACATGGGTGGTGCGCCTTTATGAACTGGGCGCTGCTGGCATTATGTTGGATGCTGGCGATTGTTTGAAGTTTTGTTCCCTGAGTTCGGATTCTACTGTACAGGATCGTTTTCGTAACTTTAATGTTGGTGGTCAAATTTCTTTGCTTCAATTGGCGACTGAGGGTTGTAATAAAAAATATCCTACTGAGTTTGACTGGCCTGTGAATGACAAACCGTGGTATACTTTGCGCGATGCTGCACAACGTCTCAAAGAGGAGGTGATGAAAACGGCAATTTTTCTGAATACTGCTGACAGGTTGCTTGATGGTTTGTTGACATCTTCTGTGCGGAATCGTATTATTCGTTCTTCCCCTGTTGCTTATAAGCAGGTCATGATGACTTTATTGATTAATCAGACTGGTAACATATTGTCTATGGTGCTGGAATCGGTACGCCAACTCGGTGAGTTGGGTGAGTGGTTTAAACCTGAACGGCAATCCCGGCCTGACACTCGTACTCCTGGTGACAATAAACTTCCTAGACGTGATATGTTTTTTGGTCTTATGGCCGATGGTGTGCGGAAGGAGGACATTGACGGTGAGACTACTTCTCGTTTGTGGGAAATGTTTCGCAAACGTGGCTTAGATCGAAAGGAGGGTGCCCAGCGTGTTCGGACGACTGAGTGTGATCGTGGTTTTTCTGACGGTAGCGGTGATGACGACCGCCGTGGGCGCTCTGATCGTCGTGATGATCGACGTTATGTAAGTGATTTGTCCCCCCGTCGTGAGAGAGACAGGGAGAGAGAGGGGGAAAGAGAGAGGGGGAGAGATGATTATGTTAACAGCAGACGTAGAGATGATAGGGATCAATCCCCTGAGTTGAGAAGGAGAGAGGATCGACACAGATTGGCCGATCGAAACCCGCAGTACAATGCAGAGGACAGGAATCCATTTCGTAATGGAGATGGATATGAACAGGAGGTATCGATACTTGGGAAACGTGAGAGTCTTTATCCTGATTTATCCTGGTACACAGAACGCAGTAAAAATGACTAGGAAATAGGTCAAGCTCCAGTACACAGATGGGCTCACAGAGATAATAGACCCTATGTAGATATTGATATTTATTGGAGACATCGTAATGTCCAAAGGGCCCGAGCATTGGTAGATACAGGAGCGGAGGCCATTCTTATTCATGGAAAATCAAAGAAGTTTAAAGGTCAGCCTTTTACAATTACCGGATTAGTTGGAAAGGAAACTCCCGCAGTTCAAACTTTACTTGAAATGAGAATAGGTAGAATTCCTAGAAAAGAATACTCTGTATTAGTGGTACCACTCTTAGAATTCATAATTGGAATTGATATTTTGAAAGGAATGACTTTGCACTTAGATGATGGATGTTACCAATTTGGAACTAAACATTATATATCGTCCAGGCCTGTATGGGTTGGTCGTTTAAGAATGCCCCCCATAAAAGTTCTCCAGGCAACAAAAGTGGTTCGTCAGAAGCAGTATCGTATTCCAGGTGGTCATGAAGAGATTAGTACCACTATTCAGGAGTTGGTGGATGCAGGAGTTATAACCCCAGTTACTTCTGCTTGGAATAATCCTGTTTGGCCGGTACGTAAGAGTGATAATTCTTGGCGCATGACTGTTGATTATCGAGAATTGAATAGACACACACCCCCTTTGACTGTTGCAGTACCGGATGTTATTACCCTAATTGAAAGAATCCAAAAACATCCAGGTACATGGTATGCGTCCATTGATATTGCTAATGCTTTCTTTTCGATTCCGATTGCCCCTGAGTGTCAGGAACAATTCAGTTTTACGTGGAACGGGCGTCAGATGACGTTTAGAAGTCTTCCCCAGGGCTATGTGCATAGTCCTACGATATGTCACCGGCTGGTGGCAGAGCATTTGGCTGAGGTACCGGTTCATCCGCGAATTCAGATATGTCACTATATTGATGATATTTTGATCCAAGGTGAAACACAAGAGGAAGTTCAGACCCAATTGGACAGAGTCATTGAGTGCCTGCGTGAGAAAGGTTGGGAAATCAACCCGGATAAATTACAAGGTCCGTCCCAGGCTGTGAAATTTTTGGGTATTAATTGGCATGAGGGGCACCGAGAAGTGATCCCTCAGGTTAAACAGAAAATTCTTGATTTTGCAGTTCCGAGGAACAGGAAAGAAGCCCAAAGCTTCATTGGTTTGTTTGGTTTTTGGCGCCAGCATATTCCTCATTTGAGTCAAATATTGGCCCCTTTGTACCGTGTCACTCGTAAAAAGAATGCATTTGAATGGGATAAACCACAGCAAGATGCGTTCAGTCTGGCAAAAGAAGCAATTCAGCATGCTCTGGATTTATGGCCTGTATGTGATGGTGATGTGGATTTGAATGTGTCTGTATAAGGCCTTTATGCGAATTGGAGTTTGTGGCAGAAACAAGGCAAGAGTAGAGTACCGTTAGGTTTCTGGACCAAAAAGTTACCTGATGCTGGTGAGCGTTATACACCTTTTGAGAAACAGTTACTTGCATGTTATTGGGCTCTGGTGGATACCGAGCAATTGACTTTGGGACATGATATAGTTTTGCGACCTGAAATTCCTATCATGCAGTGGGTTATGAGTTCGCCAAAAACTCACCGAATTGGACACGCTCAAGAGGCGAGTGTGATTAAATGGAAACGGTATATACAAGACAAGGCACGTGTGGGACAAAAAAGAGTTGCATCTTTGCATGAGCAGGTGGCACGGGCGCCATCGACTGAGACTGAGAGTGAATGTTCCGTACCTTTAGTACAGGAGTCTCCTGTTCAGTGGGGTAGACCTTTTGATGATTTGTCCGCAGAGGACAGAAACCATGCCTGGTTTACGGATGGTTCAGCAAGGTTCATAGGGACGAAACGGCATTGGAAGGCGGTCTCCTATAATCCGATCACACAAAAATTGCTGAGCACAACTGGTGAGGGTAAGAGCAGTCAATTTGCTGAACTCTATGCTGTTTATCAAGTTCTGAAACAAGAGTTACCTGGCACATGTCATATTTTCACCGATTCTTGGTCTACTGCCAATGGACTGGCAGTTTGGTTACCGACTTGGCATTCCCATAGTTGGAAAATCCATTCAAAAGAACTGTGGGGAAAAGAATTATGGCAGGAGATTTGGGAAATGCTCCCACAGAGTACTGTTACAATCTTCCATGTGGATGCTCATACCCCGATAGACTCTCTTGACAAATTCTTTCATAACATTGCAGATGAGAAATCTAAAATTGCTGAGGCAGTGGTGGACAGGCAAGATTCTGATATTGCGGGATTGGCGAAATGGGCCCACCAGAAAGCAGGACACTTTGGAGAGAAAGCCACTAGCAGGTGGGCTGCTGATCGAGGAATTTATATTCCCCTAGATTTAATCAAAAATGTTATTCTACATTGTCCCATTTGTCTGCATATCAGGCAGCGCAAAGTGCCCCAAACTGTTAAAGGTCATTTACATCGCGGGAAATTGCCCGCTCAAATTTGGCAGATTGATTACATTGGTCCACTTCCTATGAGTAGGAATTGTCAATATGTTTGCACTATTGTTGATACATACAGTGGCCTGTTGGTGGCCCTTCCCTGTAAGCAAGCTACCCAATTGAATACTATTAAAATATTGGAATTGATTATGATGTATTATGGTGTGCCATTCCAAATTCAATCTGATAATGCATCCCATTTTCGTGGAAGATTGGTACAGGAATTCTGTGTGGAAAACAATATTGAATGGGTGTTTCATATACCATATTATCCACAGGCCTCGGGTCTTGTGGAGAGGTTGAATGGCCTGCTGAAAAATCAGTTACGTAAATTGACAGATGACAAGTATAAAAATTGGCGAGACTTTTTGCCTCAAGCGCTATTGATTTTGAATAACCGTCCTTTTCTAAATGCTGAATCCCCACTTATGCATTTGTTTCCTCCGAATGTTGATGCTAAGCCCAATGAAATTAGAGAGACTGTGATGTACTGGGAAATTACTCCCGGAGCTTTGGCTCCATGTAGAGCGACCCCAGGGTCGGCAGGTTTAGACTTGCATGCCATGGATGACACCGTTATAAAAAGTAAGGATCGAGTCATCATTGAAACTGGTGTTGGTGTTCATATACCAACTGGAAATTTCGGATTAATCGCCCCTAGATCGGGGCTGGCTGTAAAAGGCATTCAGGTGCTTGGAGGAATAATTGGTAGTGATTATCAGGGAGAGATTAAGGTGCTCCTGCTGAACAGCAGTGAGGTTGACTTACAGATACATCAAACTGACCGAGTGGCTCAATTGCTAATAATGCCTGTTTTCAGTGGTGAGATCACAAAAGGCACTGCCCCAACGTTGCTAACTGTACGAGGCCAGAAAGGTTTTGGCTCCACAGATAATCCTGGGGCCAGAGTTTGGGTGCAGTCGCCTAAGAATCCCCCTGAACAAGCAGAAGTCATTGCAACTGGTCAAGACAACACCATTTTAGTTATGAGACCAGGGAAAGATAGCTGGGAAGCAGTCCCGGCTGACAAATGTTACTTACGAGAATGAATAATGCCTGTATTTGATTCTCTTTCAGATCATTCTTTGGACTGTTACTGCAGGATGTGTCGGCGTTGGACTCCTTTTGGGCTGGTACGACGAGAGAGGAGGGATCCCATCAACCCGGGCTGAGTTGAGAATCCGAGGGTCGCGTTCCTTCGCTGCGTGGGATTCGTCGTCGAACTTTTGGATTACATTAGCCAAACAAGTGACTAAAGCCCCTCATTTCTGTTTGACACCGATGAGATCGGTGTCTGACATTCTAGCGACTTGTTTAGTTGCTGTCCCTGCTTCATTGGAGACTTTGACTCATATTTTTAATATATCGAGTGCTCGCCCCAATGTTCTTCTGGGCGATTTTGCTGCCCATGAGTATTGCCCCTTGTGTACTGTACTGTCAGACCCGATACCCCCCATCCAGTCCCAAATAGTTACCTATAATATCACACAGGGTGATTTGTGTTTTTTCCTTACTTGTGATCCTAGTGCGATTTCTGAATGTATGCGTTTAAGATTGAAAGGTGCCACTTCATTCACCGCTCATGAACGAACTTTGTGCCTTCGAAGGACACCGAAAACATGTACTTCTGTTCAGAATAACATGACTTGCAAGAGTTTGGTAGTTACCCCCAGTCATTATCGCACAATGTTACTACCTGCCGGATGGCTTTTCTCATGTGGTAATACTTCCTGGCCATATATTCCCGCAAATATTTCTGGAGGCCCTTGTGCCATTACTAGACTGAGCTTGTTGATGTTTTCATCACATCCAAATGCCAACTCTCGTGTGATTCGAGATACAGTGAGGTTACAGGAGGATTGTGACTCATCTTTGCATTTATATTCCAAGTCTGAATACCTTAGCCTGGCTATTTCAATTTTTGGTGTTCCTGCTTTGGCAGTTTATAATGCCAAATCTATTGGGAAAATGGCCTGCTGGATGGTAAAATCCATCAATCATACTTCTACAGTCCTGTCTGACATGCTATTAGACGCCCAGGGTGAACGTAGGGCTATCTTGCAAAATCGAGCGGCCATTGATTATCTTTTGCTTAAACATGGACACGATTGTTCTGATTTTGAGGGTCTTTGTTGTTTTAACTTGTCGGATCATACAAAATCCATTCAAGCTCACATTGATAAACTACATGACTTGACAGAAGAAGTTAGAAAACACATTGACCAGGGCTGGTTTGACTGGCTCTTTAATTGGTTACCTGATTTGCATATGTTACGTCAGATATTAGGAGGTATTCTGATTACTATCGGCATTTTGATTTATATCTGTTGCTTTATTCAGTGTATTCCTTCACTACTTCAATTCTGCACACCTGGTACTAGACATAGATCAGTTAGTCTTGTTTCATATTATTCTTCCACAGATATTAGTTCTGTTTAATGAATGTATAATAGACTGAAGTCAAGGGTGAAATGTTCTGCTCGATTTTCCCAGCCTTCTTGTGAGGAACAATGATGGAATGTGACTTCAGTCTCTTATCATTCAAGTCTAAGGGTTAGAGTAGTGAATGGAGCCTATTTACTAGGCACTTCGACATGATTCTGTGCTCTTCCCCATAGATCAGGGCTTGCACACATAGCCTAGGGGATAGATTTGTTAGTATTAGGGATAACCTGTCCTCTAGTGAGGGTATTTCATGGAGCCGTGCTGAATTCAGGCCTGGTAGGCCTCAAACGGGAGAGACTCCATCTTTCTTTCTGCTCCGGCAGCTTGGGATGCTTCTAGGTCAAATGTAATGTTTTAGTTATGAGGTGTTATTCGCTTGGAGAGAACCGGTTCAGGCCGGCCCTTATCGAAGGATTGTATTTTTCTTCATGCCGAAGACACTACATCAGGCCGGCCGGCTGGGAACGTGTCCTTGGTACGGGGAGGTACAAGAATTTGGTGGGCGGCAGGTTACGGGCCGGAATTTTCCATGAGGAAACGCACCTCTATATTAGTGAAAGTCTGAGGCAGTTACATGTTCAGTCCGTAGGCGGCATCTAGCCGTTAGCAGTAAATCTACTACTTATTCCAGGGAAGACAGACGCCATCTTGAAGGCGGAGAAGAACCGAGAGACAGATACTCTCCTAGCAGAGTAGCCAGAGAGGAGAGAGTAGCCGATAAGGAAGAGGTCCCAGTGACTCGGAGAAGGGTGAAGAGAACAGCGCATAGTGGTGCAGATATGTATCCATGACTGCGGAGGTGTGACTTCCAGGCGAGCCGAGGCACAGACGAGAAGGGAACCTAGATGACCACTGAGTGCAGGCTACACACTACTAAGGTGATGTCGACCCTTTCTTATTAGAGTGTACAACTTAATCTTTCACTTTGCTTTGCAGGTTATGTGTCATATTGTAATGTTATGTGATTGCGTATGTAATGAGTAATAAAGTACCCAGTTTGTAGTGAACCAACATGTGCTGCGTGTTCTTGTATGAGAGGGTAGCCTATTCTTCTAGTCAGCTGCGGCTACATGAACAGATGTTAACCCTGATCAGGTAAGTGGTAACTGAATAAGGGAAAGAGGAGCCCCTCGAACCAGAGAACAGGCTATGCTTGAACTGGCAGTCCTTGTGTGATCTGATGAATAGTGAGACTGATTCCCTTTTTGTATGTTATGGTGATCATAGGATGAACTGTTGTATGAGACTGCCGTCTGGGTAGAGAGGTCTGGATTCGTATGGGATCGCGAGGCCGCCACTTGTGATACTGTCGTATGGGCAGAGAGGTCTGGATTCGTATGGGATCGCGAGGCCGCCACTTGTGATACTGTCGTATGGGCAGAGAGGTCTGGATTCGTATGGGATCGCGAGGCCGCCGATTGTGCTAAGACTGCCGTCTGGGTAGAGAGGTCTGGATTCGTATGGGATCGCGAGGCCGCCACTTGTGATACTGTCGTATGGGCAGAGAGGTCTGGATTCGTATGGGATCGCGAGGCCGCCACTTGTGATACTGTCGTATGGGCAGAGAGGTCTGGATTCGTATGGGATCGCGAGGCCGCCGATTGTGCTGATACTGCCGTCTGGGTAGAGAGGTCTGGATTCGTATGGGATCGCGAGGCCGCCACTTGTCATACTGTCGTATGGGCAGAGAGGCCTGGATTCGTATGGGATCGCGAGGCCGCCACTTGTGATACTGTCGTATGGGCAGAGAGGTCTGGATTCGTATGGGATCGCGAGGCAGCCGATTGTGCTGATACTGCCGTCTGGGTAGAGAGGTCTGGATTCGTATGGGATCGCAAGGCCGCCACTTGTGATACTGTCGTATGGGCAGAGAGGTCTGGATTCGTATGGGATCGCGAGGCCGCCACTTGTGATACTGTCGTATGGGCAGAAAGGTCTGGATTCGTATGGGATCGCGAGGCCGCCGATTGTGCTAAGACTGCCGTCTGGGTAGAGAGGTCTGGATTCGTATGGGATCGCGAGGCCGCCGATTATAAGAGGTCTTGGTATGTATAGTAGGAATTCCCTGTCCTTAGGTGGTAGATATATGTGGTTGCACTATTGTAGATAGGCCCTAGGGAGAGGGTAACGTTCTGGTTGGGTTAGTGAGGCTCTGATGAGCGGGTTCTATCTGATCCGAAAACCCAAGCAGAACATTTGGCGTCACGAACCGTTTACGAAACCTGTGTGCGTTGTGGTTGTATCGTGTTTGCTTTCGGCGCGTGCGTGGTTTCGTTTGTATATTATTTGTATATAATTGTGTGTGTAGTTTTTTTTTTTTTTCCTCTTTCTTTTTTCTCTTTTTCTCTTTTTCTTTCTTTTCCGAAATGTTTTCTAGAAAGTCGAAATCTACTTTTAAGTTGCCCGTTGATATTCCCGGCTGGGATTCAACGCCTTATGAGGCCTTAGCCCGTGAGTGGGCTGATTCTACTGGTTTGAGTGAGAATTGGAATTCTTTTTTGGAGCTGGCGGAGCCGGCTAATGTGATTACTTGTTTACAGAAGGCGCCGGTATCTAAGGGTGATGAGCTTCCCGTTTTGGGGCGCAGAGGTTGGATTGTTCTGTCTGCGTACAGGATTCTGCATGAGAGGTTGTTAAAGTTGCAGAAATTGCATAAGGATGTGGAAGCGAACTTTGTTGAGATTCAGAATGCTCATACTTTGTTGCGGTGTCAAAATAAGTTGCTTGCTGACAAACTTGAGACGTACCAAACTATTGCCGAGAGGGCGGCTGTGCGAATTGCTCGTTATAAATACAAGAATCGGCGTGGTCGGGTTTCGACGCGAAAGGTGCGTCTGGTCGTGGCGAAAGCCGGACTGGATTGGAATCCTGATGAATGGGATGGTAATATCTGGAACTCGAGTGATTCTCCTTCCTCGGGTGAGGAGTCTGCCAAGCGCGAGTCCTCTCGCTCCGGCCGTGATTGTAGGTCTGCTTCTTGCGCCTCTGATGGTGCACCCCGTGATTGCGCTCGTCCTCCGAGCGGGGTCGATGCTTCTTACACTGATTGTTCCTCTATGTATACTGGTCGAGCTCCTTGTGATGCTCGTCCCGCGGTCTCGGTGCATCCAGTTTTTCGGCGGAAGTTGCAGCAGGCTCCCGGTGCTCCAAATGGTATTGCTTTAGACTCTTTGGAGGATTTTACTCAACAAGAAATTAGTGATATTTTGCAGCGATTTCGGCAGCGAGCTGGTGAGACCTTACTCACATGGATGGTGCGCCTTTATGAACTGGGCGCTGCTGGCATTATGTTGGATGCTGGCGATTGATTGAAGTTTTGTTCCCTGAGTTCGGATTCTACTGTACAGGATCGTTTTCGTAACTTTAATGTTGGTGGTCAAATTTCTTTGCTTCAATTGGCGACTGAGGGTTGTAATCAAAAATATCCTACTGAGTCTGACTGGCCTGTGAATGACAAACCGTGGTATACTTTGCGCGATGCTGCACAACGTCTCAAAGAGGAGGTGATGAAAACGGCAATTTTTCTGAATACTGCTGACAGGTTGCTTGATGGTTTGTTGACATCTTCTGTGCGGAATCGTATTATTCGTTCTTCCCCTGTTGCTTATAAGCAGGTCATGATGACTTTATTGATTAATCAGACTGGTAACATATTGTCTATGGTGCTGGAATCGGTACGCCAACTCGGTGAGTTGGGTGAGTGGTTTAAACCTGAACGGCAATCCCGGCCTGATACTCGTACTCCTGGTGACAATAAACTTACTAGACGTGATATGTTTTTTGGTCTTATGGCTGATGGTGTGCGGAAGGAGGACATTGACGGTGAGACTACTTCTCGTTTGTGGGAAATGTTTCGCAAACGTGGCTTAGATCGAAAGGAGGGTGCCCGGCGTGTTCGGACGACTGAGTGTGATCGTGGTTTTTCTGACGGTAGCGGTGATGACGACCGCCGTGGGCGCTCTGATCGTCGTGATGATCGACGTTATGTACGTGATTTGTCCCCCCGTCGTGAGAGAGACAGGGAGAGAGAGGGGGAAAGAGAGAGGGGGAGAGATGATTATGTTAACAGCAGACGTAGAGATGATAGGGATCAATCCCCTGAGTTGAGAAGGAGAGAGGATCGACACAGATTGGCCGATCGAAACCCGCAGTACAATGCAGAGGACAGGAATCCATTTCGTAATGGAGATGGATATGAACAGGAGGTATCGATACCTGGGAAACGTGAGAGTCTTTATCCTGATTTATCCTGGTACACAGAACGCAGTAAAAATGACTAGGAAATAGGTCAAGCTCCAGTACACAGATGGGCTCACAGAGATAATAGACCCTATGTAGATATTGATATTTATTGGAGACATCGTAATGTCCAAAGGGCCCGAGCATTGGTAGATACAGGAGCGGAGGCCACTCTTATTCATGGAAAATCAAAGAAGTTTAAAGGTCAGCCTTTTACAATTACCGGATTAGGTGGAAAGGAAACTCCCGCAGTTCAAACTTTACTTGAAATGAGAATAGGTAGAATTCCTAGAAAAGAATACTCTGTATTAGTGGTACCACTCTTAGAATTCATAATTGGAATTGATATTTTGAAAGGAATGACTTTGCACTTAGATGATGGATGTTACCAATTTGGAACTAAACATTATATATCGTCCAGGCCTGTACGGGTTGGTCGTTTAAGAATGCCCCCCATAAAAGTTCCCCAGGCAACAAAAGTGGTTCGTCAGAAGCAGTATCGTATTCCAGGTGGTCATGAAGAGATTAGTACCACTATTCAGGAGTTGGTGGATGCAGGAGTTATAACCCCAGTTACTTCTGCTTGGAATAATCCTGTTTGGCCGGTACGTAAGAGTGATAATTCTTGGCGCATGACTGTTGATTATCGAGAATTGAATAGACACACACCCCCTTTGACTGTTGCAGTACCGGATGTTATTACCCTAATTGAAAGAATCCAAAAACATCCAGGTACATGGTATGCGTCCATTGATATTGCTAATGCTTTCTTTTCGATTCCGATTGCCCCTGAGTGTCAGGAACAATTCAGTTTTACGTGGAACGGGCGTCAGATGACGTTTAGAAGTCTTCCCCAGGGCTATGTGCATAGTCCTACGATATGTCACCGGCTGGTGGCAGAGCATTTGGCTGAGGTACCGGTTCATCCGCGAATTCAGATATGTCACTATATTGATGATATTTTGATCCAAGGTGAAACACAAGAGGAAGTTCAGACCCAATTGGACAGAGTCATTGAGTGCCTGCGTGAGAAAGGTTGGGAAATCAACCCGGATAAATTACAAGGTCCGTCCCAGGCTGTGAAATTTTTGGGTATTAATTGGCATGAGGGGCATCGAGAAGTGATCCCTCAGGTTAAACAGAAAATTCTTGATTTTGCAGTTCCGAGGAACAGGAAAGAAGCCCAAAGCTTCATTGGTTTGTTTGGTTTTTGGCGCCAGCATATTCCTCATTTGAGTCAAATATTGGCCCCTTTGTACCGTGTCACTCGTAAAAAGAATGCATTTGAATGGGATAAACCACAGCAAGATGCGTTCAGTCTGGCAAAAGAAGCAATTCAGCATGCTCTGGATTTATGGCCTGTATGTGATGGTGATGTGGATTTGAATGTGTCTGTACAAGGCCTTTATGCGAATTGGAGTTTGTGGCAGAAACAAGGCAAGAGTAGAGTACCGTTAGGTTTCTGGACCAAAAAGTTACCTGATGCTGGTGAGCGTTATACACCTTTTGAGAAACAGTTACTTGCATGTTATTGGGCTCTGGTGGATACCGAGCAATTGACTTTGGGACATGATATAGTTTTGCGACCTGAAATTCCTATCATGCAGTGGGTTATGAGTTCGCCGAAAACTCACCGAATTGGACACGCTCAAGAGGCGAGTGTGATTAAATGGAAATGGTATATACAAGACAGGGCACGTGTGGGACAAAAAGGAGTTGCATCTTTGCATGAGCAGGTGGCACGGGCGCCATCGACTGAGACTGAGAGTGAATGTTCCGTACCTTTAGTACAGGAGTCTCCTGTTCAGTGGGGTAGACCTTTTGATGATTTGTCCGCAGAGGACAGAAACCATGTCTGGTTTACGGATGGTTCAGCAAGGTTCATAGGGACGAAACGGCATTGGAAGGCGGTCTCCTATAATCCGATCACACAAAAATTGCTGAGCACAACTGGTGAGGGTAAGAGCAGTCAATTTGCTGAACTCTATGCTGTTTATCAAGTTCTGAAACAAGAGTTACCTGGCACATGTCATATTTTCACCGATTCTTGGTCTACTGCCAATGGACTGGCAGTTTGGTTACCGACTTGGCATTCCCATAGTTGGAAAATCCATTCAAAAGAACTGTGGGGAAAAGAATTATGGCAGGAGATTTGGGAAATGCTCCCACAGAGTACTGTTACAATCTTCCATGTGGATGCTCATACCCCGATAGACTCTCTTGACAAATTCTTTCATAACATTGCAGATGAGAAATCTAAAATTGCTGAGGCAGTGGTGGACAGGCAAGATTCTGATATTGCGGGATTGGCGAAATGGGCCCACCAGAAAGCAGGACACTTTGGAGAGAAAGCCACTAGCAGGTGGGCTGCTGATCGAGGAATTTATATTCCCCTAGATTTAATCAAAAATGTTATTCTACATTGTCCCATTTGTCAGCATATCAGGCAGCGCAAAGTGCCCCAAACTGTTAAAGGTCATTTACATCGCGGGAAATTGCCCGCTCAAATTTGGCAGATTGATTACATTGGTCCACTTCCTATGAGTAGGAATTGTCAATATGTTTGCACTATTGTTGATACATACAGTGGCCTGTTGGTGGCCCTTCCCTGTAAGCAAGCTACCCAATTGAATACTATTAAAATATTGGAATTGATTATGATGTATTATGGTGTGCCATTGCAAATTCAATCTGATAATGCATCCCATTTTCGTGGAAGATTGGTACAGGAATTCTGTGTGGAAAACAATATTGAATGGGTGTTTCATATACCATATTATCCACAGGCCTCGGGTCTTGTGGAGAGGTTGAATGGCCTGCTGAAAAATCAGTTACGTAAATTGACAGATGACAAGTATAAAAATTGGCGAGACTTTTTGCCTCAAGCGCTATTGATTTTGAATAACCGTCCTTTTCTAAACGCTGAATCCCCACTTATGCGTTTGTTTCCTCCGAATGTTGATGCTAAGCCCAATGAAATTAGAGAGACTGTGATGTACTGGGAAATTACTCCCGGAGCTTTGGCTCCATGTAGAGCGACCCCAGGGTCGGCAGGTTTAGACTTGCATGCCATGGATGACACCGTTATAAAAAGTAAGGATCGAGTCATCATTGAAACTGGTGTTGGTGTTCATATACCAACTGGAAATTTCGGATTAATCGCCCCTAGATCGGGGCTGGCTGTAAAAGGCATTCAGGTGCTTGGAGGAATAATTGATAGTGATTATCAGGGAGAGATTAAGGTGCTCCTGCTGAACAGCAGTGAGGTTGACTTACAGATACATCAAACTGACCGAGTGGCTCAATTGCTAATAATGCCTGTTTTCAGTGGTGAGATCACAAAAGGCACTGCCCCAACGTTGCTAACTGTACGAGGCCAGAAAGGTTTTGGCTCCACAGATAATCCTGGGGCCAGAGTTTGGGTGCAGTCGCCTAAGAATCCCCCTGAACAAGCAGAAGTAATTGCAACCGGTCAAGACAACACCATTTTAGTTATGAGACCAGGGAAAGATAGCTGGGAAGCAGTCCCGGCTGACAAATGTTACTTACGAGAATGAATAATGCCTGTATTTGATTCTCTTTCAGATCATTCTTTGGACTGTTGCTGCAGGATGTGTCGGCGTTGGACTCCTTTTGGGCTGGTACGACGAGAGAGGAGGGATCCCATCAACCCGGGCTGAGTTGAGAACCCAAGGGTCGCGTTCCTTCGCTGCGTGGGATTCGTCGTCGAACTTTTGGATTACATTAGCCAAACAAGTGACTAAAGCCCCTCATTTCTGTTTGACACCGATGAGATCGGTGTCTGACATTCTAGCGACTTGTTTAGTTGCTGTCCCTGCTTCATTGGAGACTTTGACTCATATTTTTAATATATCGAGTGCTCGCCCCAATGTTCTTCTGGGCGATTTTGCTGCCCATGAGTATTGCCCCTTGTGTACTGTACTGTCAGACCCGATACCCCCCATCCAGTCCCAAATAGTTACCTATAATATCACACAGGGTGATTTGTGTTTTTTCCTTACTTGTGATCCTAGTGCGATTTCTGAATGTATGCGTTTAAGATTGAAAGGTGCCACTTCATTCACCGCTCATGAACGAACTTTGTGCCTTCGAAGGACACCGAAAACATGTACTTCTGTTCAGAATAACATGACTTGCAAGAGTTTGGTAGTTACCCCCAGTCATTATCGCACGATGTTACTACCTGCCGGATGGCTTTTCTCATGTGGTAATACTTCCTGGCCATATATTCCCGCAAATATTTCTGGAGGCCCTTGTGCCATTACTAGACTGAGCTTGTTGATGTTTTCATCACATCCGAATGCCAACTCTCGTGTGATTCGAGATACAGTGAGGTTACAGGAGGATTGTGACTCATCTTTGCATTTATATTCCAAGTCTGAATACCTTAGCCTGGCTATTTCAATTGTTGGTGTTCCTGCTTTGGCAGTTTATAATGCCAAATCTATTGGGAAAATGGCCTGCTGGATGGTAAAATCCATCAATCATACTTCTACAGTCCTGTCTGACATGCTATTAGACGCCCAGGGTGAACGTAGGGCTATCTTGCAAAATCGAGCGGCCATTGATTATCTTTTGCTTAAACATGGACACGATTGTTCTGATTTTGAGGGTCTTTGTTGTTTTAACTTGTCGGATCATACAAAATCCATTCAAGCTCACATTGATAAACTACATGACTTGACAGAAGAAGTTAGAAAACACATTGACCAGGGCTGGTTTGACTGGCTCTTTAATTGGTTACCTGATTTGCATATGTTACGTCAGATATTAGGAGGTATTCTGATTACTATCGGCATTTTGATTTCTATCTGTTGCTTTATTCAGTGTATTCCTTCACTACTTCAATTCTGCACACCTGGTACTAGACATAGATCAGTTAGTCTTGTTTCATATTATTCTTCCACAGATATTAGTTCTGTTTAATGAATGTATAATAGACTGAAGTCAAGGGTGAAATGTTCTGCTCGATTTTCCCGGCCTTCTTGTGAGGAACAATGATGGAATGTGACTTCAGTCTCTTATCATTCAAGTCTAAGGGTTAGAGTAGTGAATGGAGCCTATTTACTAGGCACTTCGACATGATTCTGTGCTCTTCCCCATAGATCAGGGCTTGCACACATAGCCTAGGGGATAGATTTGTTAGTATTAGGGATAACCTGTCCTCTAGTGAGGGTATTTCATGGAGCCGTGCTGAATTCAGGCCTGGTAGGCCTCAAACGGGAGAGACTCCATCTTTTTTTCTGCTCCGGCAGCTTGGGATGCTTCTAGGTCAAATGTAATGTTTTAGTTATGAGGTGTTATTCGCTTGGAGAGAACCGGTTCAGGCCGGCCCTTATCGAAGGATTGTATTTTTCTTCATGCCGAAGACACTACATCAGGCCGGCCGGCTGGGAACGTGTCCTTGGTACGGGGAGGTACAAGAATTTGGTGGGCGGCAGGTTACGGGCCGGAATTTTCCATGAGGAAACGCACCTCTATATTAGTGATAGTCTGAGGCAGTTACATGTTCAGTCCGTAGGCGGCATCTAGCCGTTAGCAGTAAATCTACTACTTATTCCAGGGAAGACAGACGCCATCTTGAAGGTGGAGAAGAACCGAGAGACAGATACTCTCCTAGCAGAGTAGCCAGAGAGGAGAGAGTAGCCGATAAGGAAGAGGTCCCAGTGACTCGGAGAAGGGTGAAGAGAACAGCGCATAGTGGTGCAGATATGTATCCGTGACTGCGGAGGTGTGACTTCCAGGCGAGCCGAGGCACAGACGAGAAGGGAACCTAGATGACCACTGAGTGCAGGCTACACACTACTAAGGTGATGTCGACCCTTTCTTATTAGAGTGTACAACTTAATCTTTCACTTTGCTTTGCAGGTTATGTGTCATATTGTAATGTTATGTGATTGCGTATGTAATGAGTAATAAAGTACCCAGTTTGTAGTGAACCAACATGTGCTGCGTGTTCTTGTATGAGAGGGTAGCCTATTCTTCTAGTCAGCTGCGGCTACATGAACAGATGTTAACCCTGATCAGGTAAGTGGTAACTGAATAAGGGAAAGAGGAGCCCCTCGAACCAGAGAACAGGCTATGCTTGAACTGGCAGTCCTTGTGTGATCTGATGAATAGTGAGACTGATTCCCTTTTTGTATGTTATGGTGATCATAGGATGAACTGTTGTATGAGACTGCCGTCTGGGTAGAGAGGTCTGGATTCGTATGGGATCGCGAGGCCGCCACTTGTGATACTGTCGTATGGGCAGAGAGGTCTGGATTCGTATGGGATCGCGAGGCCGCCACTTGTGATACTGTCGTATGGGCAGAGAGGTCTGGATTCGTATGGGATCGCGAGGCCGCCGATTGTGCTAAGACTGCCGTCTGGGTAGAGAGGTCTGGATTCGTATGGGATCGCGAGGCCGCCACTTGTGATACTGTCGTATGGGCAGAGAGGTCTGGATTCGTATGAGATCGCGAGGCCGCCACTTGTGATACTGTCGTATGGGCAGAGAGGTCTGGATTCGTATGGGATCGCGAGGCCGCCGATTGTGCTGATACTGCCGTCTGGGTAGAGAGGTCTGGATTCGTATGGGATCGCGAGGCCGCCACTTGTGATACTGTCGTATGGGCAGAGAGGCCTGGATTCGTATGGGATCGCGAGGCCGCCACTTGTGATACTGTCGTATGGGCAGAGAGGTCTGGATTCGTATGGGATCGCGAGGCCGCCGATTGTGCTGATACTGCCGTCTGGGTAGAGAGGTCTGGATTCGTATGGGATCGCGAGGCCGCCACTTGTGATACTGTCGTATGGGCAGAGAGGTCTGGATTTGTATGGGATCGCGAGGCCGCCACTTGTGATACTGTCGTATGGGCAGAGAGGTCTGGATTCGTATGGGATCGCGAGGCCGCCGATTGTGCTAAGACTGCCGTCTGGGTAGAGAGGTCTGGATTCGTATGGGATCGCGAGGCCGCCGATTATAAGAGGTCTTGGTATGTATAGTAGGAATTCCCTGTCCTTAGGTGGTAGATATATGTGGTTGCACTATTGTAGATAGGCCCTAGGGAGAGGGTAACGTTCTGGTTGGGTTAGTGAGGCTCTGATGAGCGGGTTCTATCTGATCCGAAAACCCAAGCAGAACACAGGGGTAATAAAAATACTGGTGTAAAGGTTCTCTAAGGTAAAACAAAATTGAAGTCCAGCAGATATTTACTAGCTCATTGAATGTATGAATGTTTATGGGCCCAAATGAGAGTTGTGTGTATGTATGTATAGACTTGGTAAACTCCGCTGCATCAGTTTTTCTTGGTAGCAGAGGCATGGTTAGTATAGTTAGTTAGGCGAGGATTGTATTTGAAATTTTGAATTATTGATTTATGTTTTAACCAAAACCCGTTATGTATTGTTTTATCTTGTCTGGAAATTCCCAGGAATATTGAATAGCGGGTGGTAAATGGAAGCCACACTGCAGTGAGGTTATTGATCTGGATAGAGAAAGTGCTGAAAGTTATGCAGGACTAGACGCACTACGTTAGGGAATAATTCTTGTATGCTAGTGAGAGTAATTGATAGCGAGGAGCTCGCTGGTGAAATTTTGGTATTGCATCACCTAGAAAGGGTAATACTGAAGGAGTAGCAGGTTCTCTGATGCTTGTGTGAAGAGTAAGCGGAAAAGTTTTACTCGTAGTGTGTGAAGAGTAAGCGGAAGGGTTTCACTCGCAGTGAAAGAAATCTTACTATTCTTTGAATTAGTGGGTCAGACACAATAGCGAATGTTTATATGTTGTTAATTTATGAAAATTGTGTAAAATCTTGTGAGAAAATAATTTTTCGCATTACCTTGTAAAGGAGGGGTCAGTTGCGGGTGCTGCACTGACGTCACTGAGAGCCGCACTGGGATTGGTTGAAACAGAGGGCGTGTAGTTGTTGCAAAATTGTAAAGGAGGGGTCAGTAGTAAGGAGTGATACTGACGTCACAGAAAAGCCGCGCAAGCATTGGCTGAGGGAGCGAGCAGAGTAGAAGTTGATTTGGTCCTCAGACTAGAAAACGTGCTGGTATTGGAGAATTTTAGAATTAAAGTGAGCGTCTGATTGGTCATCAAAATAGAAGTCCCAAGAATAATAATAGATAGTGGAGTTTGCATGTGCGATCCTACATTGACAGGGACTCATCCAGATAGAAGATTTATAGGATTTGCTTACGAACAGTACCTTAATAAGCACAAGCACGCAATGTATGGAGAAAAGAGAAAAATCTCATTATGCAAAAGGTTAAGAATTATTTTAAAACTGACAAACCCATTAAGAGTGGGGAAGGGATTCTCATTCCTCCTCCTAATACGCCTGCATCATACATGACGGTGGAAAGGGGCTATCATACCTGTGTATGGTTAGAAAATTGGGTGGAGTACACAAAAGATGATGAAATATTAGCATATCCTGAGTACGGAAGTTTTAATGGAAGAATATTGTTCAATTTAAGAACACGAATTAATGAATTAGAACCCAGACCTAGATTGACCCAGTATGAGGCTTTAGAAGAATGGGAAATGGAAGCCTTTGAACGTGATAGACCACGAAGTAACAGGACCTTAAGTAAATATTATCCGAAACTTCCCCGAGAGACTAGAGATAGTCAAATGAAACAATGGAGACAGGCCATGGTGGCAGAAGGTTTATACCCTGTGTTAACATTAGAAGAGCAGATGGGAGGTAAATGTACAGAGAAAACCAGGCACTTAACCATGCTAGATACTGGAGATACGGAAGAAGGATACTTAGAAGACATATTGATGAAAAGTCCTCCACCTTATAACGATGGATTCAATAGAATGATCCCTAGTGCCCCGATGATAGGAACACCTTTGGTTCCCCAGATAGTACATGACACAGCAGACAGAGTACTTCAAGAGAAAGAAAAGGAAGCAATAAATAAGAATATAGATGAATTGATTCAGAAAATAGCTCAGATAAACACACATCCTGAAGCCTTGACCGTACCAGTGACAATAGGTCCAGTAGACCCCTTATATGGCGAGAAGTCAAACTGTTCTAAAGTTCCTGTAATGCCTACCCCAAGCATAGAGCCTAGAAAAGAAAAGATAATAGTAGACGACCAAGCAACTGAGTGTGAATCAGTAATATCATTAATGGATTTGCCCATAAGAGAGCCAATGATGGAAACTCCGAAGAGAAATTTGCCCAGTTGTTCGAAGGAAGTTAGATTGGAAACCTCAACAGGAACTAGAAGTGCCACGATACTAACACCAGAAGATATAGAGAGATGGTCTCAAGAAATAGAGAAACTAAAGTCACAGCCAAAATTATTAGACATTTTCAAATTGAGAGTAGAATTGGAAGAAATGGTTGCTGGAAATGTGGGTTTAGACCGACTAAACACGTACAGTGAGGAAGAATTGCTGTTTATTTGTAGAAGCATTTTACGAAATACAAAAGCATTCCATGAACAACTGCCAAATCTGGCATCTGAAATGGGAATTGACATAGGGAAGTCAAAGGTGTTGCAGAAACCATACAGAGCAGAATTTTCTGATAAGGATTTGGAAAACATGAATGTGTCTGGAAGAAAATTACAGATCAGAGAGTTGTTATTTCTGTTACAAAAATTGGGGTTCTTGAAAGATGGAAAGTTAGGTGGGCAAAGAAAAAGGAAGAAGCACAGGTAAATCGAACGACATCTGAAAATGCCATGAGAGAAACAGAAAAGGCTGAGAGATTGTATCCGATGAGGGAGGTACACGGAGGGGGGTACGTACATGTACCATGGACTAGACAGGATATTTTGTCATTTACGAATGATTTCCCAAAATTGAGAGAGAAACCAGTGGAATGGTACAGACAGGTTGAGAGGTTTGTGAAAGTTTCAAAGATTTTGTTAAAGGATCTGGATGGTCTGTTTGACATAGTAGTACCTGCGGATTTGTGGACAGAATGTAAAATTACTGTAGATTGGCCTAGTGAGGAATATCCTAGAGCTTCAAAAACAGGACCCCCGTCAGAAGATGCAATGAAAAAATATCATCAAATGATCACTTTTCTGAAGAGAAAAATTCCCCCGAAAGAAACCGATTGGGTAAAAATAGACAGAAAAACCCAAGAAAAGAATGAGTCCGTACATGCCTACTACAAACGTCTTTTACAGGTGTTTAAACAGTATAGTGGGTTTGAAAGTTTAGAAAACAAGGACATGACTCATTTTGTGTATCGATTTGTGACAGGGTTAAGATTGGATATATCACAAATGATTAAACAGCACATGCTGTGTTGGCAATCGAAGCCCATTGATGATATTTTCAAATATGATAAATATTGTGGGGATGAAATTGATAACAAACGAAAAGCCTTAGAAGAAAAAGTAATGTGGGCTCAAGTAAAATTAGCTGAACAGCAAGAGCTTCAATTAAATAAACAGTCAGAAAATCAAGGAAGAGCACAAGGTCAAGGTGACAATAATGGGGGAAAATCACGGGGAAGGTTGAATCAGGAAGAGGCAAAGAAAAGATTTCCCTGTCACGGGTGCGGAAGGTTGGGGCATTGGAAAAACGAGTGTAAAGCTATACAAATTAATAATGGCCCTAATCAAAATGTAATTCCACAGACGCAGAATGAGGTGTTAATGAGTCATCAGCAACAGGGTATAGATCTACAGAGTCAATTGCCACCTGCCCCTACGTCAAATTTTGTGAGTCAAGCCAGGTACAGTGTGGACACCGGATTTCTGGAAGGAAGTGGTAAGAAAAATTTTGTAACATCGCAGTTTCTTTTGCAGGATCCACTAATTGATTATGAGCAGGAATGATGGTTCCTGGGGGGGGGAGGAAGGGGAGTGCGTACTTGGCGCATCCCTACCGGTAGATCAGTCAGGTCCATACGTAGAAGGTAAAGTAGAAGGAAATTATATCACTTTCTTGTTGGATACTGGTGCTACCAGGTCTACTGTGAGAACAGCAGACATTCCTAACTTGCCCCTCTCGGGTGAAGACATCCAAGTTGTAGGTGTTTCGAACAAACGGATTAGAACTCCGATCACAGAACCAATGGAGGTGCTAATTGGAAATTTTAAAGAAATGCATAAAATTGTGGTGTGTGATTCAAGTCCTGTAAACTTGCTTGGAAGGGACTTATTGTGCAAAATGAATTGCACCATATTTTGCACACCGGATGGTGTTGCAATACAAACCCCAGATGAAGATGGAGTTTACAAGTTCATGCTAGCTAAACAGGGAACAGAAGTAAATGAATTATATCCGATGGTGAATCAAAATGAATTACCTGCCGAAGTCAAACTGACTGTAAACGCAGAGATATGAAATTTTACTGGCAAAGAAATAGGATTGATGGCAAATGTAGATCCCGTAAAAGTGACAGTGGAAGAAGGTGCTGTTTATCCGAATACCCGACAATACAAAATGAGTCCAGAAGTAAAGGCAGGTGTTGTAGCAGAGATTGAACGATTAGTCGAACAAGGCATCCTGAAAGAAATAATGAGTAGCCCTTGTAACTCACCTATATTTGGCATTAAGAAACCTAACGGGAAGTATAGGGTGGTGCAAGATCTTAGGAAAATTAATAAGATTGTTGTACCATGCTGCCCAGTAGTGCCCAACCCAGCTGTAATTCTTTATCAGATACCATGGAAAGCAGGTTGGTTCACAGTAATCGATTTATGTCATGCATTCTTTTCTATTCTTGTGTGAAGCACCTGCTTTGGGAATGCCGGACTCTTCAAACGAATTTGCATTATTCTGCTATGAGCGGGTAATTGTGCACTTTCAGTTCTGACACAGAGACATGGATTAATGAGAAGACCAGTGGCATATTTTTCTGCTAGTCTAGATCCTGTGGCCAGTGCTTTACCAGGTTGCCTGAAAGCTGTAGCTGCAACCTGTGTGAGCATAGAACAGAGTCAATTGTGATGGGACACCCTATCAAGGTGTATGTTCCTCATGCAGTGGTGATCTTACTGACCAGAACCCGAACGCAATACCTTACTCCCAGTAGGCTAACAAAATATGAAAGAATAATACTGGGAGCTGAAAATGTGACTATAGTGAGGTGTACTGTTCTTAATCCAGCCACCTTACTACCTGATCCCTACCAAGAAGAAGTGAAAGATGAGGTTGAACATGAATGTCTTGATGTGACAGTACTTAGCACCAAACCACGTCCTGACATACAAGAGGAACCCTTGAAAAATGCAGATCATGAGCTATTCGTAGATGGCTCATGTATGCGACATGAGGAGGGAGGATTAAGTGCTACTTACGCTGTATGTACATTAACTGGAATAGTCGAAGCATCCTATTTACCAGAAGTCAGATCTGTACAAGTAGCTGAAATGATTGCTTTAATTAAAGCATGCAAAATTGGAAAAAATTGGAGAGTAACCATATTCACTGACAGTCAATATGGTTATGGGGTTGTGCGTGATTTTGGCCAGCTATGGATGCAAAGGGATTTCCTGACTTCCTCAGGAACTCCTATTAAAAACGGAAATTTTGTGAGAGAATTAATTGAGGCAATTCAATTACCAAAAGAGGTGGCCGTGGTTAAGTGTGCTGCTCACCAATCAGGAGATGACTATGTGACAGCCGGTACCTGATATGCTGACCAGGTTGCCTAACACTGTGCAAGGCATAAAATTACCATAAACAAGAAAATCGAAACTGGTGGAATCAGCTGCCAACTTATGCTACTTGCAGGAGTGGGAACCTGGAAGGAGGTGGAAGATATGCAGGATGCAGTAGACATAAGAGAAAAGGAAGAGTGGGTAAAAATAGAATGTCAGAGAAGGGCAGAAGATGGAGTGTGGGTTTGTTATGATGGCAGACCAGTAATGCCAGACAGTATGCTTGCATCGATGGCTAGAATGTATCATGCAGACACACACGTGGGCAGAGATGCAATGATTCGACTTTTCAGACAAGATTGGTTTAACACAAAATTCAGGAATGTAGCAGAGAGTCTTTGCCAAAGATGTTTAATATGTCAACAAATGAATCCTGGCAGGTAAACTGTGGTTAGTATGGGAAAGATTGGAAAGGCAGAAGGTCCCTTTTTAAGACTCCAATTAGATTTCATTCAACTGCCTGCCTGTCGAGGGTTGAAATATGTACTTGTCATAGTTTGTTTATTTTCAAAGTGGGTGAAAGCATACCCGACCTGAAGAAATGACAGCTTGGCAATGGCCAAACTTTTATTAAGAGAACTCATCCCTAGATTTGGTTTTCCAGTAACCATTGAATCAGATAGAGGGTCTCATTTTAGTAATGAAATAATTTGACTAATTTGTGAAGCATTCAAAGTCGAACAAAAACTGCACTGCGCTTACCGCCCAGAGGCTTCAGGGGTGGTAGAACAATTGAATGGCACAATCAGGTCAAGACTTGGAAAGGTATGTGCATTCACCCCACTGGAATGGCCTGATGCTTCACCTCTTGTTCTGATGGGACTCAGAAGTATTCCACACAAAAATACTGGATTGAGTCCCCATAAAATACTCATGGGAAGAGCAATGAGGCAAGCATGTATACCAGGACACAAGCTGTTGAATATAACTGATGACTTGGCTTTGGAGCATTGCAAAGAGTTGGCTGACAGAGTGCATTCTATCTCTCATCAGGTTGGGGAAGACGCAGCCAACAGACAGCTGAGCCAAGCGCATGATCTGAATATTGGTGACTGGGTAGTTGTGAAGAATCACACTCGAGAATTGTGTCGAGCACCAAGGTGGTACAAACCACATCAGGTTATACTGACTACTTCAACAGCTGTAAAGTATGCAGGATTGCCTAATTGGATTCACGCAAGTCACACCAAAAGGGTACCAGCTCCTGAAGAAGAATTTCAATTGAAACGAGAGATTTAAGTTGCTGAAGGTTGTGCAGCTGAAGAACTTCCTATAGAAGATCCTGAGGTCGCTGCCCAAGAACAACCAAGCACTTATCAGGACGACTGGATCCCAGTGGTGGACATACCTGAATTATTTATAAGAACAAGGAGTCAAACACAGTTAGACAGCCAGGAAAAGAGTGAGGACCAGTCAGGTGTAGAAGAACTCGCTCAGGAGAGTAGGGAAATGACTATAAGGGTACCTGAGCAGGAACAATTAAGGAGAGAACAATATACTCAGACAGAAGAAAACAAAATCCCCACTCCTGAGTCTGAGGAGGGACCGATAGGGTTTAGAGAAAACGTTCAGGCAGAAGAAGGTAAAGAGGTAAAAAGACCTGAACAGGACCAGACAGGCATAGAAACACAAGTTCAGGATACAGAAGAAAAACCAGAAATCACCAATCCTGAACAGGGTCGGATTGAGGTAGATGAACCTATCCAGGCAGAACAGGTCAGAACAATAAGCCCTGGACAAGGTCAGATAGAGAGAAAATATGAAGACAAAGATGGACAAATTGTGCCAGAAATAAAGTAAAATAAATGAAGCCTTGAAGAACCTGGCAGTGCTGTGAAATTTAAGAAAAGTTGAAAAGGTGATGATTGGCCAATAATTATCAAGACACTGAAATACTGTCTTAAGACAATCAGTGAAGAACCTGATCAAGTGAACAAAGTATCTAGTCAATCTGGAGCTTCCACAGTAACACCAAAACGAAGGAGTCAAAGGTTGAAGAGATTGAATAACAAGTTTAAGGGTCCTGAGTGAACATATGTCATTCTTGAAGACTTTGAAAATCTCGACTTAAATGAAGAAAGTGATGAAGAGCTGAAGGATGAACAAATTGATGAAGAAGTGAGACCGACTTGAAAGCGAGAGAAGACGCTTAAGGTGTAATCTCATACCAAGTTCTGAATTAAAGAAGAGAAAATTCTTCTTGTCCAAAATGTCTGATACTAAAGTTACTGGAAAACCAAAACAAAGCTGTATAAAGAAATGTTGTAGGATCTGTATATGTAGCTTATTATTAGTGTTCATAATATGGGTAATATTAGCAATAGCTATTCCCTATTTAATGGTTACTGACAAACAGAATAGTACTAATGCACATACGGAAGTAGCAAACATTAAAGGAGACAGAGTAGATCTAGAAACACCAGACGAGTTAGATTTACACCACACTGTAGACAAAAATGAAACTGATTTAAATGTATTTGCAAATCTCTTAGTACATTATGTAGAAACAATGGAGGTTAGTGATTGTTATGTTTCCATGAAATTGCCAAACTCAGTAGCTGAAGGGGTAACTTATCATCACTTACCGTTGACATATGGTATTTCATGTAGTGTATTAGCTAGTTTATTTTATAGAACTGGAAAACTGCAGTATTATTATTCAAATGTAGATGTAATATTTTCAGAAGTCCCTATGCGAAAGAGCATGAACCCTGTCCTTAGTACTAGAGACTCACAATTTATGGGTGAATATTTCCTAACAATGAAGACAATAGATATAGCCGATGCACACAAACGAAACCTAACATGTAAATTGCATGAAGAAGAAAATATATTTTTTAACTTAGTAGAACAAAGGAGACAGAATTTCCAAAGAAGGGTCTCAGAACCGAAACCTCAGATACCTAAATGGGCTGGAAGGGAAGATCTTTTGGTAACTGGCATGACTCGTGCTGCTATGCCTCTGGATTTTGAAAAGAAAGGAAAAATCTGTCTCCATAGACTGAAAACAGAATATAACAATGCATTTATTGGTTCCAGTGAATGTGAACATAACTTCTTAGTATTTGGGGGTTGGGGACTAAAAGGAGGAACTGATCCAGTATTCCCTGGAATTTATTATATTTGTGGAAACAAAGTCTATTTTAGGTTACCTGATCACTGGTACAGGAGTTGCTATTTCGGAATAGTATTCCCTAAAGTTTATCATGTTAAAAGAATCATCATCAAATAACTTTATTTCGAATCCAAAGAGGAGTCATAAAAGTATACACATATAATAAAAACAGTACACACATATTAAAAGAGATACCCAAAGATCCAAAAACAATAAAAAAAAATTTAAACAGTGCCTTAAAAATAACATTTGACAGGTAAATCCATCATAAAAAGTTATCACTCGCTAACTTCAGTCACGGTTTCTAATGGCAAGGGCCGATCTAATAAAACTCAATACAGCATTACAAATACTTGGGGTGGACAAGGATAATAAATGTTCATAGGCCTCTCTGTAAAAACTGGAACCAAAAGATACCAAGACTGGTTTAAGAAATCTATTTCTTGGAGCATTATACAATGTACAGAATAAAATAGAATGAATGGTGCTTTGCGAAACTCTGTTATTACAAGGGCACAAAGGCAAACTCTTGAACCACCCCCCTTGCTTTGGAAATGCAAGTAAGAAATGTAAAGTGCTAATACGAAACCTTGTCAGATAGAAACGCCATTGCGAGTGAGTAATGTAAGATAAATAAAATGGGCAAGACAGCTTACCCCTCAGGTACAGTTGATACTTGCTAGAATGTAAGGTGCCAAGGTTATGACGGTAGGCATTTTTTATCAGGGGCTTAAAGTCCTTACCAATCTGGTCTGGGCTATCAAATATATTATTTAGCCCAATCTTATAAAAAGTATCCCTAACATACAAAAGCCAAGGAATCTTCATACAATGGTCAAGTTTAAGACAGTCCTGCAAAATTTCCTGAGATAGTTTTAAATCTTCAGACTGCCAAACTTTAGCCCATAACAATAGGGGAGACACATGTATGATGTCGCTGAGATACTCAATGCCCACCTCCCCATGACAAAAATTATTTGAGGTTCCCAATGGAACGGCTAGGAGACGCTTAATAAAAGTATTCTCCATAACCTGTAACTTTCCAGTATTATGAGAACCCCACACTCCAGCACCGTAGGTTGCAACCGAGACACACTTGGCTTTATATAGGGATATTAGGGTAGGTACTGGTTTTTGTCCTAATTTACTGGCAAATCGAAAAAGGGCTTCAGCAGATTGTGAAAGTTTTTGGGCCCGAGCTATTATCAAAGTGTCCCAATTCAATTTCTTATTAAATATATTGCCCAAATAATTGAAATTGTCAACCTTCAATATAATAGAGTCCCTCACCCTGTATCTACGTGTTTTAACACTTTTCAGACCGCAGGTCATGGCGAAGGATTTAGTAAAGTTGACTTTAAGGTCTAAACTCCCCATAAACTTCTCAAAGGCATCCAAGCAGAGCTGCATGCCATTAGCAGTAAGTGTCATTAAAACCGTGTCATCTGCATATGACAGCATTGGTAACCTTTTACCATTGGCCTGTGGAAAATCAGCACCAGACTCCAACAAAAAACTTTCCAGCCCGTTAGTATAGACCAGGAATAAAAAGGGAGCCAAGATGCATCCCTGGCGCACACCCTCGGTCGATGGAATGGGTTTAGTTTTTTCCCCACCCGGGCCATAACGAATACTAACTGTAGTAGCAGCGTGTAGTCTACGGAGCAGAGACACCAATGCCTCTTCGAACCCCATAGTCTCCATCATCTGCCACAACTTGGCCCTACATACCGTATCAAAGGCGCTAGACAAGTCCATGAATGCCAAGTGGATGGAACTATGCTTGGCACCCATGTACTTGCCCATAATTAGCGCCATGTTTAGGCACTGTTCGGTGGTTCCCTTGCCCCTTCTAAACCCATATTGGGAGTCTACAATGAGACCAGCTGTATCCGCCCAGGTTTCAAGACGTGCCAATATCACCCTGCCCATTAATTTACAGGTCGTATCTAATAGTGAGATCGGCCTGTAGCAGCACGGGTCCGATTTATTGCCCTTTTTAAAAATCGGAACCACTACAGCATCTTTCCAAGAGGCTGGAATGAATCCAACCACTATTGCTCTAAATACGTTTAGTAGGAGTGGCATCCATACATCCAAATTATATTTAAAGAAGTCTAAGGGCACTGCATCTGGCCCTGGGACCTTTAAAGCGGAACCCTTGCATAGAGCACTCCTTACCTCATCAAGAGTCAGTGAGGCACTAAGCTCTTTGGCTGTCTCCTTATTCAAATTACCAACATCCACCATATCAGATAATTTTACCTCCTTTGGATTACAAATTTTGCTATAATGTGCTACCCAGGAGTCTTCAGTTATTTGCACTTGTATTACCTCCTTATCATCAGATTTTTAAAAAGGTTGGTTTATTACCTTCCAGAAAAGGCTAGTATCCCTCAGCTCCACAGCTTTAATAAGGTCCTCCCAAGCCTTGGTCTTTAATTCGTTTTTCCGCTTCTTGATTACAACTTTATATTTTGTCCTGGCCGCTCTAACCAGGTCTCTATCAAGCGGCACTTGTTGTAAGGCCTTAGTTAAGCTTGTTTGGGCAGCAGAGCATTCTGCATCAAACCATTTGAGGCCCCTTTTTTGGCCCCCGCCTATTGTTTTTATCAGGTGAGAAGCAATGTTACCCAAAAGAGCCTTAAAATTATCAATAATGAGGAAAGGATCAGACATGGGCGTTAAACATATTTCAATCCCTATCTTATTTTCCTTAAAAATATCTGCCTGCAATTGCCCCGCATTTACCTTATCCCACCTAACCGTAACCCCCCGGTTTTTATTATATTTTATCACATGGTCTGCGAACTGAGATTTCCGAATGGGGGAGCACAAGTTCACAATTAAAGGATTATGGTCGCTGGCAGGGTTTGCAACGATACTAAAATCCTTTACAAAATGGGCATAACCCATGGATAGTATAACAAAATCTATTGTACTTACTCGACCCCCTGAGCCATGGAAGGTAGGGATGGCCAACTGATCAGAAAAACTCAACATCTCCATAATACATAGGTCATTGTTAATAATAATACTATTCAAGGCATCCCCCTGCTTTGAATGGGTAAAGTGGGCAATGGGCTGGTCGTTACTATCCACCAAGCCACAAGCTTTAGTACCACTAAATTTGCACAATAAGCAGTTAAAATCGCCCATCCATACAATAAAAAGGGGAAAAACCTTATTTGTTATCTCAACAATTTCCTCCTGTAGTTTTTCTATGACTAGAATGTTATGTTGGTCAAATATGTTATAATACCAGTTTATCAGAAGTAAAGGGACAGAAAACAAGCCCCTAATAATAAGTAACTGGTACCAAACAGATTCAACCAGCCTAACCACCTGAATTTGGTTACATTTTACAGAGATAGCTGTGAAAAGCCCCCCCTTTGCTCTCCCTGCTTGTGAGGGTTCTGCATGAACATTCCACATTTGAAAACCATCCAAAGTTGGATCTCCAGTACTCCAGGTCTCCTGGAGGCATACCATATCAAAAGATTTAATATATTTCAGCCAAACTGGGTCATCCAATCTCCGTGAAAGACCAGCTACATTCCAGGATATCATGCGAAAATTATCTTCCATCGCCAGGATCCCCCCTCCACCCAGTTGCCCATTTCCCGACAGTTTGATTACATCACACTCACTCATTATTGTCACCTTTGCAAGGCTAGTTTCTTCAATGCAGGATACCACAATGCCTTTGCAATTAGTTGGGTTTTCCCCTCTTGATGGATCTAAAGTAGAGTTGGGGTTTAACTTGCCAACAGACCCCTTATTAAGTTGGTCACCGTCAGACAGATATTCACTGTTGGATAGTAATTTAACAATTGACCCATTTAGAGGCATAATTTCGTTTCTATCCGACATTTCCCAAGGGGTCACAACATTCACCAGATAAAACCTATCCAAACTTAATAAATTAACATTAACATTGTCTATATGTTCATCCTCCACCCCTCTAGGAGTGGAAATCATCATAGAAAGTCAATCCACCCCCTCTAAGCCCGTGAGTGGCTCAAACCGGTTCATTAATGGGAAGAAATGTGGAAAATGTGCAGCATGAGGTACCCCCCCTGGTCTATATGACCCAAACGCTGGTCCCCAGGCAGGGGTCTTTGGCCCATAGGGATGGTCATTATTTGAATGGGGATAAAAATAATGTAGATCAATAGACTGAATATCCCCCAGACGGCCAAATCTAGGTTTCCTGCATATATATTTAACAGCCCAAGTATCTCTAAGGTTAACAATTACACAATCACCCTCAAGATCCTTGTTGCTATGCCCTATCCAATGTACTCTCCTTACACCAATAATCTCCGTATTTGTCCCTGGGGTTAGCCTTTTATTTTTCTTGAGCCAATATAAAACCTTATTTTTTAAATCCCCATCAGATTCTTTAGCATTTGGACCAAGTTCAGGAACCCCTGTTAAAATAACCACAAAAGGAATTGAATCTGGGGGGAGGTTTACACATGATGACTTCTTCTTAATGTACTGAGTACCCATTGAAGCGGCAGTATGAGTTGTGGTCAACCCTTGTTTTAAGATAGGAGATTTTTCTACGGGGACCAGCCTAGTTGCATTAGGTACAACAGTTAACCCCTGGGCCATGCCATTAGATTTTGAAGCTGGCAAGGCATTCGGCATAGCAGTAAGTACTGGGGTTACCGCTTTGGGGATGTTAGAAGCTTGATTCACAGTCTCAGCTATACCCTTATTTTGCTTCCCACTTGTAATCAGTGAATCTATTTTCAACATATTCCCTTTAGCGATGTCCTCTAGTTTATCTAACTTTCCCATGATTAACTTCATTCGGTTAACCACAGGCATTAATAGGGATTTAACTAATATTTCCATTTTTGGAAGAATACCCTCAGTTAAGGGTTCTTGTATCTTGGAAGCTATTGTATTATCCACTAGGTTAATCTGGTTTCCAACCTCAATTGATTGCTCTAAGGGAGCCCGAAACTTATACTTTTTTGCCCGTCTATTTGCCCTCATTCTCCTAGCATTCCCGCCCTTTCTTTGACCTCCCCTTCTCTTCTTTCTCACCTGTTTAGGGCTTACTGAACTAGTTTCAATCTGCTCTACCAGATCCTGCTCTGAATCTTCTTGTAGTTGAGAAGCGTGTTTGGGGGTTGAGGATAAATTAGGTGGCTGGGTTACAAAACTTACTAGATCCAGAGGCGGACTAGAAGCAATTAAATTTGGTGCATTATCCGCAAGACGGTCATCCACCACTGCATCTAACGCACAGGGAATCGGGCTTGCGATTATTAAGGGGGCCAACTCAATATGATCGTTGTGGTTACAGCAGCTCTAATTGTCCCTAAAGAAGATCGCTTCCCCGTAACAATATCTAGTGAGAGGCGCTTTTCTGCAAGTGCTATTTCTTTCCCTATGATTTTTGTGGTTCGTGTGAAAAAGTCATCAATAGTGCCCGTCACTACCCCGGCATTTGTTTTAATGGCAACTACTCTAGTTTTCCCTGAGCGTAAAGCCATCGTAACGTACACACCCTACCCTTTGCGGCTAATTAACAAATATATAATACCTTCCCTATTCAATACCAGCCACAAAATCTACAATGTCTTATGACTATTTTGCCAATATTTTGCCAAATAAATAAAGAAAGTGGCCTAGCCCGGCCTCTACCGGCCCCGGACGGCCTCAAACGGTCCCGCCCTTGTCCTGGGATCCTTCCGCAGCGACTAACTAGTGCTGCTAGATGTGCACAGGGGGCGGAGGAAGCAGGGAGAGCGGGCCAGGTGTAGCAGGTTGGCCAGGCAGGGACTCCTGGGAAATGGAGTCCCTGCAACAACGCTCGCAGCCCTGCTACTATCCCTCAGCACACCCCAGCAGTCCTCCAGCAGCAGCACGAAGTCCGATGTTTCCACTAACTTCCTTGATGAAGCGGGACCCGCACAGCAAGGTATGGCACAGGGTGATGAGCTGAAAGGGTCCAGAAGGCACAGTCCACAAACAGCAAAGTCTCCACACACACAAAGGTTCCCCACTACTCGCCTACATTGTTCCTGGTGAGGGGAAATAATCCTTCAAGTCCTGGCAGTTTCTTTAGGCAAACATTTCTGCATTTATCAGTTCAGTCTCAGGTAGGCGTAGTGAAAGCAGGTGTAGGGACTATCCAATTAGCTCCCCCCCCCGGCAAGAATCACTTATCGCAGGGTTCAGGTTTCTCCCAGGGTTCTCCCAGCTGGTTATGACCTTGTGTGTGTTGGGGAAGCACCAGCTCCGACGCACGCGTTAAGAATCACGGGGAACCCTCAGCCCCAGGTCAAGAAAACCTGCACAGGGAGTGACTGTATGATCTTCTCTGTCTTCAATTGTCCGCATTAGGCCCCTTGAGGCCCTGGACTTCAGCCGTACACCCTGCAATCCCGCTAGCCTTTCCCCAGCCCGTCCAGGCAACGCAACAAATGGCGGTGAGGGTTTAACGTTACCTGGGAGGCTGATCTCTTGCTGCGGTGTACCCCAAGGCTGTCCCCTGTCTGTAGTCTCTCACCCAGTGTCCGGCGCTTCCTTTAGGAAATCAGAGCAGATCTCCGGCTCTGACGCGGCTTCCCTCGCTGCGGGAGGCCGAGGACCTGCTGGGCAGTTCTTTCCGCTACGGCCGCTCGTCTATGGTGACGCGCCCGGGGAGGGAAATCCTGGTTGCCAGGAGAAACTGACACGGCCTCCGTGCCAATTTCCTGATGTTTGGTGTCAGGTAACTCATGTTGCTCCAGCCCCCCCTTCTGGTGTTACGTATGCCAACACCGACCCTGCACTGGCATGAAGGATTGAGCCTGACTGCACCCGATCCGGGTCCGGGTCCTAGTCCAGTCCTGGAGGCTGAACTCCCCCCTTGGCCTCGCCGGACCTCCTTGTGCCTTCTCGACTTTACCCACTAACTCACTCCCTTGCTCTCACCGCTGCCCGTTTTCCACGGGCGCTGCAGGTGGGGGAGCTCGACGGGACAGCAGGCGGGTGGCGGGCTGTGCCCGGCTCGGCTCGGCTCTTGGCTCCAGGCAGAAATCGCGGGAGACCCGCGGCTGCGGCGTGCAGCGTACGGACCGCATACGGACCTCTGAGCAGTGGCGGCAGCAACAGCGATGGCAGACTCACCCCCCTGTTAAAAGAATCCCTGGAAACAATAATGATAGTAATGGACTAACCCGATATAAAAGAGCTAGTTTTTCAGAAATAGTAGGTGATATAGTTGGTGCATTGATACCTTTAGTGAGAGTTCTGCTGAATTCTCGAAAAATCTGTCAATTGTCATCAGTAGTTGATCGGTTATCTACTGACACTGCTGGAGGACTTTTACTGATCAATACAGAATTAGTTGCTGTTAGATCTATGGTTTTACAAAATCGCCTTGCCCTTGATATTTTATTAGCAAAAGAGGGTGGAGTCTGTAAAATGTTGAAGGCGCAACATTGTTGCACATATATACCTGACAAAAGTGTAGAAATTGGAAAGTATATTAAAAATATTATGCATTTGGAAGAAGAACTGAAACCACTGGAGGTTGACAGTGTATGGAAGTTAATAACATTTTTTCCACTATTAGTAGTTGGTTTTATAACATAAGTAAGAGTATCTTAGGTCAAATATTATTGCAAATCATGGGCATAAGTTATTTTTGATGATAATGTGTTGCCACAAATGCAGTGGAAAAAGAAAAAGGTACGAAGTGAATGAGAAGTGTAGGAAAAGAAAATTAGACGAAATACGACTTGAAGGATTGAAGGAAAATATCTACAAAAGAATGAAAGGATCACAATTTAAGAAAGATAAAGGAGGGGATAAAAGATTTGAAGAAATAGAAATGATAGAGTGCTAAAGTTGGCATCTGATTTAATAGAAGCTAGTGATGGCATAAAATGCCATCAGAGATGGGATTGATGGAGCAAGGTTTCGTATAAAAAGAAACTTGCTTGTATGCAATCCTCTCGAATAACCTGTAACATTGTAATCAACATGTTTGTGAGTACTAATTTTGCATCACATTTTACACATTGTATCAAGGGGAAGCTTTTCTATGTGCTTCACTAATGAATAACCCGAGTGTCCTTAAAATGGCCGCCAAAAACACGGGAACTCTTCTGCGCATGCGTCTACTACATCTACGTAGTATGACGTCTTCTCTAGCTTGGTGGGAAATCTTTGCAGCTGCGCAATAGCTTTTAACATGGCTGCTCGAAAACCCTTGCATTAATGCACATGTCGTGCTGAAAGTAACCTATGCAAGTTTTACTAAGCCACTAATGCAAAAGAAATATTAAGTAAATGGGGTTAGAGTAGAAGTAAGTGGCATACAGTGAATTCATTTAATTTTGTATTCTAACATGTTCTTCTCTGCCAATTATTAATAGCTCGCATTTGGGCCTTGGGGGGTGACCGATGTCACTATTCTTTGCGACAACTACGCATGCGCACAACTTCCTTGTTCTGAAACTAATGAAATCATTTGATGCACTTACTCCTTGGGGCTGGATTGACACGCATCTTTAGGGGCTGATATCTTCTTCGCTGGGGCCCTGACGCTGTGTGTTCTCCCCTGCCGCTGTTGCTCGTGACCTCGCACGGCTGCTGTGGGGGGAGACTACAGCTCCCAGCCTGCACAGCGGCGACCTGCACCGCCCACTTACCGCCTGAGCGCGCCCGGAGGCGCATAAACACCAGCTGCTCCCTCCGCGTCGCCGACGCGCGCGGGCGGCGCCGGGCATAGCCCGGGCATAGCCCGGGCAAAGGGCGGGCAGTCTGTGGCAGTCGTGGGCAGGAAGAGGCAGGGCTGGGCCAGCCCCCTGAAAACTGATAATGGGTAAGCGAAAACATAATGTAACTACAGACCAGGGAGCCAAAAAGGCGAAGGTGCCAAGACAGTCTGAGACCATCATTTCCTACCTTTCCTCAGCGGTGGGCGTGCTTACCAAGGAAATTGCAAACGCCGAATTGGAGCTGGGTCTGCCCCCTACCCCATTGTTACCGCTTGCACATGCCACCGATGCTGCCCCACCCACCCCTACTGAACCGGAAGGGCTTACTTCACAGGCCAATCCAACCGTGACATTTATTCCACCCACTGCGCCCCTCCCACCTGACGATATCCAGGTTTTGACCTTGCATGAGAACATACAGCCACGATCCCATGACCTTAATAAAGTCCCGAAAAGGAGAAGGAAAATTGAGGGCAACCCAACAACAGCCCGAGTGCGGGAGGCTACACTCGGAGACCAGTTAGAGACATTGTTTACAGCTCGTATCGAGCCCTTATTGTTGGGTATTGCGAAGGACATCGTTGAGACCTTGAATACTTGCCTTGCTGGTCTATTGACAAAATGTTCTATCATTGATAAACTAGCTAAAGATTTCTCCACAATTTCCCTCCAATTGGCAGGGGGAAGCACGCTACGTGACTCAAGGTCTAGTAATTCTAGAGAAATTTCTGACCCCAGTCTACCTAGTTGTGGGAGGGTCCCAGATATGGAGGGGGCACGAAACCCAATAAACAACAGCACTAACCTAAGTTCGGCGCCAGGAGGGATCAAGTTAAGGCCCCAAATGAGGGGCGGTAATCCTAGAAGGACTGTAACAGATAGGGGGCTAAAGGGTTGCAACCTAAACATCGATTTGCCCCCGGAGGCAGCCCCCTTAGTTGCAGTCTTCATCGGCGTACCACCCCTGGCAGAAGGAACGGGTGAATCGGCCCCCGCTCTAATAACTAAGGCAAGGTCATGGTGTGCAGAGGCAAGCTGCGGTGGGTCAGAAATTGCTAACAATGTGATATTTGCTACTAGGGTAGGGTGGATTGGGAAAAGAACTAAGAAAGTACAGGGCGATTGTGTTATTGTCAACTTTGATTTCCCAGACCTGGCTGATAAATTATTCTGGGATGGGTCAGATATCTCAGGGACTGATTGTTTGAGACCTATCCCCCTGGGATATTTCTACCCTCCCCCACTGCCAGCTTTCGGTTCCTGGGACAACTGCTTAGGGCAAGCTAGAGGGCGTATGAACTATATAGCGGGCAGTGCAGATCCAGCGTCATCGACACAATATACCCCTGCTAGGGATCCTGGTATTCGGCCAGTTCTGTCCAGACACCCTATGCATAGAGTACAGGAAGGGGAGGGATTGGCTTTGAACAACAGATTTTCTCCACTTTCTGATATTGAGGAAATCGATTGACAGCCAGCCCCAGTACAAAGTATTAGCCCTAGATCCCCTAGTCTTGGTGAGCCTGAAGTATGTAAACTGATTAGTTGGAACATCGCAGGGGCAAGATCCAAGAGGGGAGACGTAGACTGGACCGACTTTATCAGTGCCCATGACATCATAGCATGCCAGGAAACTTGGGATACTTCTCCTGACTTCTGGTTGGATGGTTTTATTACCTTTGCTATTCCAGCTGTCCCTAGTAAGTCTGGTAGGGCTAAGGGAGGCCTTATGTCCCTCTTTTCTTTAAATTTGAAAGGTACATTTAGGCAGGCTCGAAGTGGTTCATTAAACCTTTTAATTGTAGAATGGGCCGTTTCAGCGAATCGCAACGTTCTTATTATTAATTTTTATAATTCTTGGGACAGAGATACGGAAACAGGTCACCTAGATTGCCTGGATACTTTTCTTTCTATGTTTAGTCAAAATAATCACACAAACTGTGAGTTGATTTTATTAGGCGATTTTAATGTTCACCCATGTGGCGATCTGTGTGTGGTAGTAGATGAGGAGAACATGATGGCCTCACAGATACCCCACTTTGAGCACTCCAAGGGGGGAGAAGCCCTTGAGTAGATACTCGCTAATCACAATTTGTATGAAGCCGTCACCTCAGAGAAAGGCGCAAGAATCGTCACTTATAAAGGAACAATTCCTGGTTCTATACACGATTATATTTTTTTGAGCGCAGGCTTTTTACCTAGTGTAGTGTCTTATGGGGCTATAGTATCAATCCACAGTGACAACAACCCTGTTTTGCTTGTCTTCACATGGGGCGAACGGCTGGGAGTCAAGTCTCACCCTAGCATTGCGGGACCAGCCCTATGCCCTTTAGATCAAGGGAGAAGGCCTAAATGGACGAATGTGGTGCCCGAAAATTTTATGCAGGATTTACTCCCTAAAATAGAGGGGTTTATGGGGATTTGTCAGGAGGAGGGTGACCCAGCACATGAAGTCATGGGGCATTTGAAGGAATCTGTGCACAAGTTTCCAACGCTCTAACGGCCAAATGCACCCGGGGGGTGGAAAAACAGCATAGGTGGTTTGATGTAAAGTGCTCTAAAGTCCACAAGGCGCTAATGACGGCCCTGAAAAGAAACCCGAGAGTTAGGAACGAGATCACTAAAGCAAGAAAGGTATATAAGGCCACCATTACGGGGAGAAAGCAAGTTATAAAGCAGACGGCGTGGGAGAAACTAATGTCAAACGACGTTCTGCGCGATAGCTCTCAGTTTTGGGCCACGGTGAATCAATCCTTCTTTTCAGACGTGGATAATAAAGTAATGGATTGTGTTATCCCGGACAAAAAATGGCTTAACCACTTTAGAAGAGTCTATGGTGCTAGCGATTTGGGCACCAACAATGATGGGTGGGAGCCTTTGGAGTGTGCTCCATTAATTTACTTCAGCGGAGGTGGAGAGGGCAATTTTGGAGACGTCTAAAAATAAAGCCCCTGGGCCAGACGGGGTCCCGGGCGACTTTTATATGCACTCCCCCCAAAACTTTGGGCAGGGGTTTTGAGCCATGTTTTTTCAACTGCTAACAGTAACATCTTTCCTAGCAGCTGGGCCACATCAGTCATCGTGCCAATTTTCAAGAAGGGCCAGCGCGATGACCCGGGGTGCTATAGGCCTATCTCCCTCCTAGACTCTGCTATTAAGATCTTAGGCAGAGTCTTACTCTATCAACTTAGAGGAAACATCGAGAGGAGGGGAGGTCTTTCAAATGTGCAATATGGCTTCAGGGAAAAGAGGGGCACTGTGGACCAGTGCTTAAACCTCCACATGTTAATATCTAAATACACAGTAGCCAAGGAGGGGTCCTTGTTCATGGCGTTCATGGACCTCTCCTCGGCTTTTGACTTAGTGAATAGGTCAAAATTGTGGGCTGCCCTATTAGTACTAGGGGTTGATAAGTCGCTTGTGAACTTCATGGCATCACTCCACCAGGAACTTTTTGCAAAAGTAAGGGTTACAAAAGAGGGAAGATGCACCAGCCATTTCAAATTGGAGAGAGGAGTGCGGCAGGGCTGCATCTTGGCTCCCCTCCTTTTTACCATCTATATAAACGGCCTTGGTAAACATCTCGAGGTCGTGGAGGGGGACGTGCCGCATGTAGGAGAGATAAGAATACCTGCTCTCCTATACGCGGATGATGCAGTCCTGTTAGCACGTACCGGGGTGGCCCTCCAGCGATTGCTGGACTCATTTGGGGTGTTCATGAACTAGCTGGACCTGAAAATTAATGCCAACAAGTCCCATACTATGGTGGCGACTCGCCACTGTAAGAAGGGTAAAAATATCTCCTTTTCCTGCAAGGGCGAGGTAGTGTCCAGGGTTGCATCTTTTCCCTACCTGGGGGTAACATTAGATGTGAGGGATACCTGGGGCCCCCAGATTAGGATAAAGAATCTTTCAATGGCGAGAGCCACATCGGCCCTTTTGGGGTTTGCAAATAGGTTGGGGGCAAGGCCCATGGAGGCCCTTTTAAAAATATATAACGCTAAGTGTATCTCGATAGCTACATATGGTTCGTCATTATGGGGGTATGTTACCCAGGAAACTTTACAACGAGTGGAAAATAAGTTTTTAAGACATCTTCTCTCTGTTCCCCAGTCTACTCCTACCTTCTCGATACACGGGGAAGTGGGTTTAGACTACGTAACAGATAAGCTTAGATTGGCACCCTTATTATGCTGGTTGAAGACATGGTTAAACAATGAATTATCCCTTAACCATGCCATCCTGCAGGATGTTATGTCTCTTGATCACATGAATAAAATCCCGTGGTTGGAGTACGTGAGACTCACTTTTGCCCAGTTAGGACGCCCTAATTTATTTAATTTACCGTCTTCTATTAGGAAGGAGGATATTAATTGGATTAAAATAAATTTTTTGGGAAAAGCGAGATTGGCTCGTGAGGAACGCGAACTGACAAAAACAACAGTCAGATCGCACTATATGTTGTTATCTTCCCCGTCCCTAGAGCCTTATCTTACTCTTGTAACAAAGCCCTTCCACAGATATTTGTTAATTAAATTCAGATTCAATTTAATCCCATATACCCTAGGCTGCTATCAGTTTTGGAGCAAACCAGAAAGGGGCACGCCATGTAAATGTGATGATTTCTCCATCCAGGACACTATGCACTTTATGATGTTCTGCAGTTTTTATAGGGTTGCTAGGAACAAATATCTGTTACCCATTTTAAAAGAAGCTGGGTTTGCCCAAGTTAGGCCAGCCCTAGTTTATCTGCAGTCTCTTGGCAGTATTCCCACTATATTTTCTGTGGCTAGTTTTTTGGTCGCAGCATATAGAATTAAAAAAAGGGCTGCACACTATGGAAATGGCATGAACTAGGAAAATTGTGAAGTGTGACCATACAATTTTGTTTTGTCTTGCACTCCCCATTTGTATCTTTGTATTTGTATCCGTGTATATGATGATTGCCCCTTGACGTGTTAAATCAGGAGCTATGTATTTTTAAATTGTATATATTGCTGTTTTATGGCTTTTATGATTTTATAAATTGAATAAAGTGTATTTTGACTGACTGACTGACATTTGAATAGCTGCCAATCCATGTGCTCGGCAAAGACATGGGAAGATCAACTCCTGACCATACGAAAGGAAGAACCTGATACATTGTATTACAGATTTATCGATCCACATATGAAATGCTTGTGGGAATAAAGCTTGTGGGTATTAAAATTGAGGGGCGGGAATTAGACAATAGAACTACAGAAAATGATTGCACTTAGTATGGTGTGATGTCCTCACCCCACTGCTTGACCCAATCAAATTGAGGGGTGTACATAGAATTGAAACATTTGGGGGTGGATCATACATTTGATTTGGTATAACAGAGGTAAGTTCTAGTTAGTTAGTCACACTTGACCCACCTGATGCTCATGCTAAGCTGAGATATTGCCTGAATTTGCTGCAAACTGATTGAAGAATCCAACACTAGGATAGAATCGCGGAAGAACCGAGGAGGCACATCTAGGAAGGGGTCCGAACGAGCCCGAGCCGGAGAGAGTAGCACCAGAGAGGGGTGCAATGCTGGTGTTGCAACTAGAAAGGGTCACCTTCCGGGTCATGAACCTGCCCTGAATTCTTGATACTCTGATGTCGAGGTCCTCACACCATTCTAGGTAAATATAGTTCTGTGGGGTTGTGCTTCGTATTTGCTCTCTGTTCTTTCTCTCCTCAGGTACTGTCATCAAATGAGATGAATTAATGTGAATTGAATTGTAAACTAATTGAACTACTTTTCCTGATGGAGAGTGTTAATGTGTCTAGGTGCATTTGATTTGACTCACAAAATATTCATTCAGATAAACCTTTAAAACTCCTACTGAGTCTGTGGTTCTTTGAATAAAAGTTGAATGTATTCTTATAACTATTATCGTTTTCCTCCCTATTCTAAGCTACTACTAGATCTTTCAACAGGTAAATTTACTTAAGAGACAGGGGTAATAAAAATACTGGTGTAAAGGTTCTCTAAGGTAAAACAAAATTGATGTCCAGCGGATATTTACTAGCTCATTGAATGTATGAATGTTTACGGGCCCAAATAAGAGTTGTGTGTATGTATGTATAGAGTTGGTAAACTCCGCTGCATCACTAACGCCACTACTTTAATGTTGTATTGTTCCGTACTTTTTTTTTTTTTTTTACTTTTTGACCCATATGAATCTTTGCATGTAGTTTGATTGTCACTTAAGTTGTAAAGCACTGTGATAACCTTGGGTCTCAAATAAATGAAAATAAAATGTCTGAGGTTAACCCATTCTGGATATTAGTAATTAATCAATTCCTATTTTCCCTCTCTTAATTTTGGTACTTTTAGTTGTACTGTTCACAGTATAGATGTACAACTTCAGGCACACTAAATAATAAAGCGAACGAAAGCTGTCGATGTCTGCTTTACCTTACCTGTAAAATCACCTGCTTTTTACTTGTATTCACCTGCAGCACAAACAAAATCCCTCCATTAACTTTTAAGTAGTCCCCCAATTTTCAGACATCGACAAAAACGTATCATTTCCTATTGATCTTAATAGGACCATCATTTTAAACGCCTCAATTCACACGCAAGAAAGAGATTGACAGGTATGTGTTGCACCATTTTCTTTGTTAAATATGTTTGCTTAAATTGTCATGCAGTTTCACAAGTGGTGCATGTAAATGTCATACACAGGCATACTACAAAGATTGAAAATGCCACACATATCCTTATTGAAAACATGGGCAACAATGACATTAGTGACTGTCCACTGTACGACCGATTTCTATTACAGATGACTGCCACGTTCATGGTCATGTCCTTAATGTCCCTCTTTTGTTTCTATTGAAATGTCCTTAGCAGTTCAAACAAAAATGTATTTTCCAAGATGGCCGCCTCCGTGTCTCCGTCTCACGAACATTCCCCTAATATGGGCGCTGTTTTTCTGTAGGGCATCTTTTTAGCCCAATAGCTTGGGGAACGGGCCTGCTTTACGCCAATAGCACCTAGCCCTAGTTTCTGGCCAATCCTATTCCTGTATGACTTACCTTAGGCTCAAGCGCATTCGGCTTTCCTGAGTGACGTAGTCAGGGCCCGCCTTACCGGCTCTTCATGACACCGCCCCACTCTCTTTCCTCCTGCAGTGCCCTCGCCGCTCTCTCCTCTCTCTGCTGTCGCCATGTTGGGGTCTGTAGGTCGCTGCTCCGCCGGGGCCCTGAGAGGCCTGGCCCCGTTGCTGAAGGGCGGTCCTGCTGCGGCATGTGCCCGTGAGTATTAAGGAGGAAGGCTTGGGGTGTAAGAGTATGATGCAAAAGTTCCGTGCCCTCGTCGTCTTCATGACCTACAACTGTCATTGATTTCCGCGTAGGCCTAGCCCAGACCCTGTTTGCACTTGGTGCCGTTGCCCGAACGCAGCGGCAAATTATAAGTTATAACTGTCATATCGCCTTTCCAGTGCTGGTCTCCACGTCTTTGTCACCTGCTTCTTCCCAGCAGGAAAAAGAGTGGTGTATGCGCCCGGCCTCCCTGCTAACCCCCTCCACCATCCGGAATGTGATCTTGTGTGGGAGTGTCTGTTTTATTGTTGTTATATGTGTATATAGTGCAGGGGGTATGGGGCAGTTTTGCATAGGTAGGGGAGATGTGCAAGTTACAGAAGCAGTGTTTTTTTTAATTATAAGTTGCAAATATTGACCGCTCGGTGCCGTCTTTTTGGTGTCGAGTGGGCGATCAGGGTTTGTGGGAAGGGAATTAATGTGTTTTTGGGCTTTGCCTGAAGGAGGCTTCCAACTTTACGCGCGGGGCGAACCCTAGAGCTGTTAAGGCCATACATTTGGACCCACTATTTCAATAGTATAAGTCTGGGGACCCAGGAAGTGGTACACTTCATAATATCCTGTCCAGATTGAGTCCAGAAACATTTCAAACGTGAGAGGATAGATTGGGGGGAAAAAAAGTAGAGTTCATAGTTAACTTTGCATAACCATGTAGTTTCTCTGTGACATGACCAAGAAATGCAACTGAATCCTCAAGCTGTTGGTTTGGTTTATAAGTTCCCTACAACAACAATGGGTGTGCTTAAATTATGTTTGCAGATGCTCTGCGAAATTTTCTGTGATCGTGTACATTTTTATTTTTAAGATTTGTTACTCAGGTCGTTGAATTAGGGGTCATGTTGCCGTCAAAGTATTGCTTATGCTGGTTCTTTCCGCAATGTCCTATGACCTGTTGACTGGAAATATGACCTCTGTCCCATACTTGTCTGACCTTTTTTTTTTTTTTTTTTTTTTTTTTTTTTGAAACCGTTTATTGCAGTTTATAGAAGTTACAGGTATGGGCCTACAACCACACGGCCGGCCGCTAGAGCATCAAAAGCATATTACATACATACAGCAAAAAATTTTCTCAGCGGTGCACAATAGGAAGACAGGAGTGATCAATGGTGCAGGCCTCACAGCTCCATGCCCACAGTACGGTTCCATTTTCTTAATGCAAAACAACATAAACAAACCACAACCGCAAGGCAACCCTCGATCCAAAGTGACAACACGTGCTCCATAAGTGGGGGATCCAAACCAGCAGCAAAATTCTGAAGAGGGGGACGGGAGTAGATCAGGGACTGGGGGACCGCGCGCCCGCGGCCAAGAGAGGGGCGCCATCTAGGGAGACGGAGCCGGCGAGGCCGCTGGTAGCAGCGGCGGCTCACAAATACCCCCGCGGTAGGCGTTCCAGGGGCCCCAGAGTTTCATCCACGCCCCAGGCTTACCCCTCGCCACATACACCACCTTTTCACGAAACATACACCAATCCATATGCTCTTTCCAGGCCGACACCGCAGGGGGCCTCTGGGATCCCCACAATTGGGCAATATCACGCTTGGCTATCATGTATCCCAGAGTCACCCACCGCGCCTGCGGGACCGAGTAGTCATTTGGTTCCCAGACATTCAGCAAGCATCTCCTCGCTTCCGGCAGCAGCGCGACACGCGTAACCATTCGTAGAACCTCATGCACACCACGCCAGAATCGCTCCTTGTCTGACCTCTTCGATGTGTTAACCACGTCCCTTTTGAGAATAATCGGCCTGCAGGTCTACTACATCTGTAGTACACTCGCAGCCACAGTGGTGGTGGTGCTGCGTGGCTATTGTATATCAGTTTGGAATAACTTTTTTTGTTATTCTAACAGTCGGAGTCCCTCCTGATGCTAGAGTCGGACGCAGCTCCCATCTTAAACACAGCTGTGGACGAATCCAAGGTTATTCAGCGGAAAGGTTGATCTCGTAATTTAAAAGCCTATCATTTGTACTGCAAGACACCAGAGAGGTTCTGTAGTACCGGGTCATTGGAGGGGCGGTGGGGGGGATCTAAAAAGAACTCTAGTGGGATATGCCTTAAAGTTTGAGGGAGCGAGTTCATTCATTTGTTACGCTACCTCCTCTGTGACCTGCCGGTTTTTAAGGTGCCCTTCAACTCGTATCGGATCACTTCTCAAAGAAAGAGCACGATTGCAGTTGATTTAAGGTGGGTGCAATTAAAGATATTTATCTTTACTATTAATATATTAGGTAAACGTGGGTAGATTTGTGTGCTGTATAGGCAACACCAGTGACCCTTACAAGGGCAGCTATTACCAAAACACAATGTATATCGTTAAGCCAAATAAAAAAAACTAATTTCGTCAGAAACCCAAATTGAAAGGGGGATAGCCTATCTTTATCACCTGCCCATTTAACCAATACTACTAACGATGAGAGAAATAGGCCTATAGCACTGAGGCGACGTACGGTCCCCCTGTTTAAATATAAGTACAATCGTTGCGGTAGGCCATGAGTGGGGAATAGTAACTGATAGACCAGTGTTAGCTGTATTACATATGTGCAATATTTCTATATGCATTCCCCCCAAAAAATATTCAATGTACTACACTATACCTTTATGAATGTCTTTGATCTACATCTACTTACTTCCTTTATGCATCTATACTTTTTCCATGTAATTATGGATCTATATATTTATTACTTTCTTTCAATTCAGCATATTCAATGCACTATCCTATTTCTCACCCTATACCTCTGTCAATATATCCTCTACGTCCACTCTCATTCATCTCAAACCCCATACCACTACTATGACCCCCGAAATTGTACTTCTAGACTCCCCCCTACTCTACCCCTCCTTGCACCACCTGATACCTTTTATTATTATACTGATCCCCCACCAAAACAAGCCTTTCTAAACTCTTCCCCCTCCACAACCCTTTTTACTCACCCAAGTCTCCCACTACTGCTATGAAGACCCCCAAAAAATAATCGGCCTCTTTCACTCTTCTATCCCTCCACTATCATTTTCAATCAAAATAACAGACTAACATGTCCACTTATCAAACTTCATGTCTCTATACTAATTCACCACTAATCCTTTATGGGTTCCGAGTAGCGTGCTATTCACCGAAAAAAGCGCTACAGCGCCTCATGGGAAGCAAGCACTATATAAATGAAACCCTTTTTCACTCTTCTATCCCTCTGCTATTCTTCTCAATCCAAATAGCTGACTAATATCCACCACTCAAATTACTTTCATATTTCACTATACTAATTCAACACTAATCCTTCTTGGGTTCCAGAGTAGCGTGCTACTCGCTTAAAAGGCGCTTTGACGCCTCGTCAGGGGTGTAAGCGCTATTTAAATGCAATTACAATACAAGATACTTTTACGGTATATTTCCATTCAGACCTAATAAAGTTATGTAGATTGATTGGTATATCGTTAGGCCAGTCGTAACCTCTTAGTTCAAAACTAAATGTCAAATTTGGCACATGTAGATATTGTGCCACCTAAATTTGATACACCATATACACTACAATGGCCTACACGAAGGCTGTATGTTTCTAGTAGGCTTCAAAAGTTATTTCCAGGGCAGCTCTGTATCTTGAACCTATGTTTTTTTTGAAGACGTGCTGTCCAAATGAGAAAGTAGATATTAAAGAAGCAGCTTTTTTGTGATGCGTGCCTTATTCTTTTATTTAGGGAGAGACTATGCAGCACAGACCACTCCTGCTCCCAAAGCTGGCGTTGCCACTGGGCGCATCGTGGCAGTCATTGGCGCTGTTGTGGATGTTCAGTTCGATGAGGGGCTCCCCCCTATTCTTAATGCCCTCGAAGTCCAGGGCAGGGATACCAGGCTGGTTCTGGAAGTTGCTCAACATTTAGGTGAGTGTGATGGATTGATGCGTAGGAAATTGACTTCAAATCGTCCTTCACTGATGATTTAACAACAGACTTTCGTTCTTCTGAGTTTGCTGAAGCCATTACAATGTTCTGAGAAGGCCTGCTGCGTCAGTGGCAACTTCTTATCCATCCTTGGTGGGCTGTTTTTGACATTTGATTCTGTCATACCAGGTGAGAGCACAGTTCGGACTATTGCCATGGACGGCACAGAAGGCTTGGTGAGGGGGCAACAGGTGCTGGATGCTGGCACTCCCATTCGAATCCCTGTTGGTCCCGAAACTTTGGGAAGAATCATGAACGTAATTGGCGAACCCATTGATGAGAGAGGCCCAATTACTACCAAACAGTACGTCTTGTCTTTTTAATATTTTGGTAGATTAATGTGGCACACATTTTTTTTTTTTTCTTTGATTTATAACAATAGCTTAAATTGGCAATTTTGTTCATCTGGCCCAATAAAACAAAACCTCCCAACCCAAATTGCTACTATCTCAGCTCCTCCGTTGATAGGAATGTGTCCACGTAGGGTTCAGAAATGCCGTTTATGGGCAAAGTGCAGTGGCGGGTTGTGTACGGGGACCTGTAGACCGTGTACTCAATAGCCAGGTCTGTTCTGACTTTGTCCGCTCGAGCTGCAGTCATTGGCACAACAAATGGTTTGATGATGGAACATCGGTTGGCATTTAATTGGATAAATGCTTCACTTGAGTAGCTTACATGTTAATGTATTATGTTGCTTCATGTCCATTGTACAGTTTAGGTATCACAAAAGTACCCAGGTTCTTACGTTTTCCTTGGTACTAATTCCTGTGAACTGACCAGTAGCTTCTTATTTGAATAGTGTTTGTGTGCATAATAAATCCAAGTAACTGACTCTGGTTATTTTATATAAGATGTAATCCCCAATGAAATCAGGGATTCGATATAACTGTTTAGTCACCCTGAATCCAAAGTGTATTCAGTCTGCGAATACTGCACGAATCAAACCATATGATTTTTCTAAATTTGAATCGGTCCATAGCCTTCGTCAGTAGGTGAGATTTTCAAGGTTAATATATACGCACACCCCTAAAAACGCTTTGCTCAATCCTTAAATTCTTGGCTCAGTCCTCTGAAGATGAACGGTTCAAGCATCTCCTCATTTCTTGAGCAGCTTAAGTTATTCACGAATGGAAGAAGTGGCGTTTCCTTTGTGAACCTTAACTTAAGCTTATCCATAGATGTACTGTTTTTGTTTGTATATACGTCTTGAGGAGGGGAAAACCTATTTGTTGCTTTTGCAAGCAGTCTGGCAGCCCAATGAAACTAAGTGCAGTGTCTGATGCAATACCTAAACCTACACAATACATCTGTTGGGAGTAAATATGCAACATTGGTGTCCTCCAACTCCGACCACGCTGTCATTCAATGCCTGCCTTTACACTAGGTGATTTAACAAGATTGTACTTAAAGCAACGCTTTGTTCAGTGGTGCCCACTTGAATTGTTTGCAATGTCTAGCAGACTATAGAAGCCGGGCCTGGCTGTCTTTTGGGCAGTATGTGCTGAATATCTGGCCCGTGGATGCTTCAGTGGTGCCATACGGCTAATTTCTGAGGTCACCTAACAAGGGTCCTCAAGGATTTGAGTAAGACAATGGCTGCATCAGCCTAAGCTCTACTGTTCTTCCTGTGTGTCAGCAAGTCCTGTTCCTTCGGAATAAATAAGGCAGGACTGCACCGGGTCTTATGGATGAGTTGTAGTCTTCATTATTGGAGGGTGCAGTACCTTATATGGCTAATAGACGTCCACATGGGCACCGAGTAACAGGCACAGGTGATGTACCTGTTCCTTGCTTAATGGATTTTCTTTTATTACTTGTGCTGCTGCTAGAATATTTTGAGGGGAAAAAAATTCTAACAAACATTCTCTTTTGCATCGCCAATAGCTTTAAATGTAACTAATGCAAGGACTACTGCAAATGCTTGTCTTAAATTTTGCCTAGCGGAATGTCAAACACCCTCTGCTATTTTTGGGGGGGGGGGGCGGGGGCGGTAAGGGCACCATGATAGCTGTTTGCAGCATCTGTTGGTATGACATCCGGGGCTGCTGTAAGCTGCCTTGCCTGTTGGTCTTTACAACTGTTATGGCTTTTATGGACTTCACTATGCTTAGTTTACTGTTTATGCATTGTGAACTGGACTTATAGGCCAGCTGCTTGTGTTCTGTGACGGAGATGCCATGCTTCTGTCTCGTAGGAGATGAGTTTAAATATAAAGTGGGGGGGGGGGGGGGGGGGTCACAACATTTTTTGGCAAAGTTGGTTGGGGCCTGGAGTGGAGGGTTGACACCTTTCTCTGGCATTTTGCAAGACAGGAAGGGGTGTGGGTGCAAATAAAGCAACTAGGATGGCTGCAGGTTTGACTCTGCACTCACTTAAGCAAATCACACCAGTAAATCCCTTCAGTGATGATTAAACTTGACTTTCGTTCTTCTGAGTTTTCTGAAGCCAGTGTTATTATCTGAGAAGGGACGTAGCTGAGATCGGAGCCTCAAATTGGCTTCTCCTTCTGCATTTTAATCGCATATCTTCTCCACCACAGATATGCAGCCATTCATGCTGAAGCACCAGAGTTTGTGGAAATGAGTGTTGAGCAGGAGATCCTGGTTACTGGCATCAAGGTGGTTGACCTGCTAGCTCCCTACGCAAAAGGCGGAAAAATTGGTATGTTGATTAAATGTTTTTTAGTTTATTTTTCCTAATGTCAAATGTTGTTTGGGTAAAGATATATTTTTTTAAAGGGTTTTGCAGTACATTTTGATTTATACACACAACTATAATATCCTTTGATGATGAACAATCTTTGACTTTCGTTCTTCTGAGTTTTCTGAAGCCAACCTTAAATCTGAGAAGGAAATTGATCATAAGACACTTGATTTCTTCTTTTTGGTCTGATTTTTAACTTTCCTTGCTTTTCTGTATAGGGTTGTTTGGAGGTGCTGGTGTTGGGAAAACTGTACTGATCATGGAGCTCATCAACAATGTGGCCAAGGCCCATGGTGGATACTCTGTGTTTGCTGGAGTTGGTGAACGGACCCGCGAGGGAAATGACTTGTACCATGAAATGATTGAGTCTGGTGTTATCAACCTGAAGGACACCACATCCAAGGTGAGCATGTCCTAGTGCCTTTTGAGTTCGATACTCAAACCTGTGTTTTTCTGTGTAAAGAGCAATACGTTCTGTCATGCTCTCAATGCACCTAGATTAGGGAAGGAAAAGGTCATACAATATAATGCCTTACATGGATTATGTATACCTCGTTTATAGAAAGTATAACAAAAGTGGAAAGGGAAAAGTCATACAATAGAATGCAGGAAGGAGGTGAACTTCAATTACAGGAGATGGATACAAGTGTGAGACATATCTCGAGACTATATTTGAGGTATACAAATGGTGGGGTGAGGAATAGAGGTCGGCGAGTAGTGAGTTTGATTAGAAGTGGTATTTGGTTGGTCAAACAGAAGACTTAAGTGAGCGAGTTTAGGAATTTGTTGATGAGGGAAAGTTTTTCCTGATGTGAAGATAGGATGGGTTGTCCAAATTCTAGGGGCGTTCCCAGAGGACGATCAAGTGAGATTTTGTTGTCTTGAATTTGGGAGGGACGAGGAGTGTCAGAGCCTCGTTGAGGTCTTTCTAAAAAAAGAAGAAAAACAAATTGGGCCTGCTCTTGAGAGTTTATTGGAGAGGTAGGTTGTTTTTTTCCAGTGTCGTGCTTTTTGATATAGATGCTCAGTTTTTGGGGGGTTTATTTTTAGGTGATGAGTCGGGTGTATTTCGAGGTGAGAGTAATTCAGGTGTTGGATGTTTTTAAGCGAAGCAATTTTGATATAGATTTAGATGTCCCTCTAAAGATGGTAGGCAGTCCTGGTTTTTTTCAGTATCTTTTGAAAGGGGTTCCACGTAGAGCTTGAAGAAGAAAGGATTGAGCCATGGGACTCCTGGGTGAGTAATGTTGCTATCGATTTGAACTTGTTTAGTTTGATACGGTTGTATCATTTGTTCAGGTATGATTAGAACCATTGTAGTACGGTGCTGTTGATGCTAGCCCGTTGTGAGGGTTTGCTGAGGGATAAGCTTTTTTTGAGGCACAACTTTGTTAGTTTGGCACTTAGTCCGTACCATTTGTCCTCACTGACAGATACAAATATACCTGCTAAAGTTAGCATTAAAATGTATAGAAAATAGTCAGGTGAAGCATAGGAGAACAAATTAGCATGTTTTACATTTATTTTTTTTATAAGCTCATACTTTTAGAACTCATCTTAACACTAGGGTAACTAAATTCTTGGAGAGCCAAGGCCGATTACAGTTGTAAGAAAATTGTATTCTGTCTTCCAAAGAATAATCGTATGTGTTAGGGTGGTGTACTATTTATCCTATCTCTATATACATTTTTGCAGTTGGTATAATGTGCTGGCTTTTACAAGGTACCGTCTCTACTTTTGATTAAAAATAAAAAAAATAACTTGCTCTCGTTTTTCAAAGTTATATTATTTCCGGTCGGCAAACCCTAAGCTTAGATAATATGCACAACTCTCGGTATCACTTTGGGTATGACCTGGAAACCTGTTACAAGTATCCTGTAGAGGTAAAATATTGTGAGGCTCTCCTGCAACTTTAAATTTTAAATGGTGGTTGATGTTGTTTTTAGAGAGACCATACACAGGAGAAATCTAGCGTCTGGCTCTAAACAAAATCTAACGGGGTTTTCTGTCTTCTGTCAGGTGGCCCTTGTGTATGGACAGATGAATGAACCCCCGGGTGCACGTGCTCGTGTTGCTTTGTCTGGGTTGACTGTTGCAGAGTACTTCCGAGACCAGGAGGGACAGGATGTGCTGCTGTTCATTGACAATATTTTCCGGTTCACACAAGCTGGCTCAGAGGTGAGATCAAATCTATGACGACACTTGTGGTTTAGCCATTACTTGTACTAATTTACCAATTTTATATACATTTTCATGTTACTGTGCTTTTTAGCTTTAACTTTGTTACTAAAATGTATTCCTTGCGTTTCAGAGTTTCTTTCTATGATGATTAATCCTTGACTTTCGTTCTTCTGAGTTATCTGAAGCCAACTGTTCAATCTGAGAAAGAAACCAAACCGTAGAGTCGTGCAACTTTGTTTTTAAGTATCCTATTTGTCCCTAAAGCATGGTCTTACACTTTTTAGGTGTCTGCTTTGCTGGGCAGAATCCCTTCTGCTGTCGGATACCAGCCAACCCTGGCTACTGACATGGGTACCATGCAAGAGAGAATCACCACTACCAAGAAAGGATCGATTACATCTGTGCAGGTAATTAAGTCAATTGTGTAAACTTAGAAGCCTTTCTGTTTTTAAGGCTTGAACAATAAATTCTTCTGGCAGATTCAGAAAGCCTAGCTCAGGCTTTGGAATGTTAGTCTGCAACAGTTTGTTATCCTTACCTATTAACTATCACATTATGGGTCCTGATTGCCTTGCTAATTGATGCATATACTTAAGCTACTATCTAAATATGTACCAAAAGTTATTTATTGCACAATCTCTAAGGTTAAGTGGTGGGAACTGAAGTAGGGTCTGAAAGAAAAACATTTAAATGTGAATCTGAGGCGATATTAGAAAAAGTCCTGGCAAAGTATGTTTTGCTGATAAAAGTGCAGTATGGGTAATTAAGAGCTTCGTAGTTACAATTTTATATAATGGTTTTTATACAAACCATACCACAAGTTATAATTAATCCACAGGTGTCAGTCTGGTCACAATCAAAGACTGTATCCATTTTAGATTATAAACCGATTGAGGAACAATTAAATTCACAACCCAACGTAAACTTTAAACAAGAAAAAAAAATTTAAAGGGAGATTGCCACTTTTGATGCCAAACTGCACAGTCTGACTCATTTGGACTCTCTTCCACAAGTGGAATGAGACATTGGATGATATTTGCATGAAAACTCTGCTCCTTTTAACTTATCGTTTTCTCTTAGGCTATCTATGTACCTGCTGATGATTTGACTGATCCTGCCCCAGCCACCACTTTTGCCCATTTGGATGCCACAACTGTACTGTCGCGTGCAATCTCTGAATTGGGCATCTACCCTGCTGTAGATCCCCTTGACTCTACTTCTCGTATCATGGACCCCAACATCGTTGGAGCCGAGCACTATGAGGTGGCCCGTGGAGTCCAGAAAATTCTACAGGTAAAGGGGGAATAAAGGCTGTAGTTGCCTACTTTAGCTTGACTTTGGTTTATCAATAACAATACAGAAATATTCTACTCGTGCTGATTTTGCAAATCTACTTCCTTTGTGGTTCACTCCTTAATATGTTGGTCACTCCCACTAGTCAGTTGGTCGGTTACATCAGTCATTAGTTCCTGTAAATGTTTAAAATGCCCCTAAAGGCTTTAGTACTTTCTGTACAGTTAAAAAACCAAAAAATATATATACTTCCGTTCTAGGTGAGATAACGAATTGCTGTTTGGCGAGCGGTCTTGCCGGCTACTTTTCTTAGAACATTCTTTTCCAAGTGCCAGAAACAAGAAAGTGATGCGCTCTTTTAAATTGCCGTCTACAAATCCAATTTAATAGTTAGCCAGTTGAAGCATATTGCCGCCTGGGGCACAATAAGAACCACAAGATGGGTCCTAGTAGCCAAAGACCCCCAGGAAGTGCTTTACGTTGGTAGGAATCGTTCTATTCCAGGCGTTGTTTCATAAGGTCTGGCCTATTGCCATTGGAGACAGGTTGAGATGTGAGGCTGGAGCAAGCAGTGATTGATATTTGTGAGGCCATTAGGCTTGGCACCACAGGTGTAACTAGAAAACAGTTTTGTTTTTATAGGCTGAGTTTCTGATTTGGCAGTCCAGTAGGGATGAATTTCCAATCCATGTACTATGGGTTCAGAGCCTTCTGAGGATAGAAGTAGCAACACAGTTTTGCTAGTACTGGTTGTGTTCATGAGCCCACCCTTATAGTACAAAACTACTCCTGTGTTCATATGTCCTAGAAACAATGTGTTCCCTGCTGAAAATACTTGTGTTCAGGAGTATCTAAGCCAGCATAGGGTTGTGAGGACCACCATTAAACCGGCCTCTTATTTACACATTCACCCAGGTTCCCCTTGGACTCCAATGACATGACGGCGTCTTGGCTACAGACTTGGAGGGAATGAAAACCCTTAGACCATTTATCGCTTCATAGTATAACTGGTAATGGTTTCCAGCCTCACCAAGGTTATGCAATTAAATAGTTTGTTTCTTACCCTTGAGACCACCAGGGTCGTCTTCAACAGGCTCATGATGGGGTCATATCTCTATTTCTGTGAGGGGTATATGTAAAGTGCAGTGTATACTCCAGGAGTCTCTTGGTGTGGGTAGGGAAGGTCATTAGTACTAATCGGCATTGTCCACTGTGTGCTGGGAAAGAACCTGAGCAAGTCAGCGGTTGTGTTTAAAGTACATACTTCCATGCTTTTAGGTATCTCCTACAGATCACTTTATGCTGTCAGACACTGTGACCGGCACAATACTTGCAAAAGGGTTTTGGTTCAGCACGTTGCCTACTATTGGTTGGCTTTGTCAGTCTAAATTGCTTGATTATTCAGTGCTTTTCCTAACTCTTAGAGGAGCTTCTGAGTGGACTGGCCCTAGTTGGAATACTGGGCTACACTGAGTTAAAGATGAAGCATTAGAAGGCAAACATGGAACCCAGTGCGCACCTCCTCTAACCACTAAATCACATCTCCTGGCTCTGGGCCTACCCAGGTCAGATTCCTGCTTGTGGCATACTGAAGTAGTTTATTTTTTATTTTTTCAACAAAGTCGTGAGTTGTATTGACCTCCTTGCCAAAAATTTTGCCGGATAAGGGAGATGTGATAGAGCTGTAGCTTGCTCTTCTGTGTCAAGGGCAGGCTTTTTTTTTTTCTTTCCCTCTTAAGGTTTTTCCTATTGTCCTTCTAGGATTACAAATCCCTCCAGGATATCATTGCTATCCTAGGTATGGATGAGTTGTCTGAGGAAGATAAGCTGACTGTTGCCCGAGCCCGTAAAATCCAGCGATTCCTATCGCAGCCCTTCCAAGTTGCTGAGGTGTTCACCGGTCACTTGGGGAAACTAGTCCCCCTGAAGGAAACCATCAAAGGGTTCAAGGATATTCTTTCAGGTAAGAACGTATAAGCAAGTCTATTGCAGTGTTCTCTCATGTAGGAAACAATGGGCCTAACGTTCGCTTTACAACCACTGGGGGACTTCTTGTAGGCAGTGAGATGAGTCTAGGATGAATAAATGTGAATTATTTGTGTGCTATGTGCATCTCACTACTTCGCAAATTCTCTTTCCTGTGCATGACTTTATTTGCAAGGCAAAATTTTAATTAAGCTGGAGTAACTTTGCGTTACTCTTGTAATACAAAATTACTGAAACTTGAATGATTACCCCTGCTCTTGCAATTCGGAGGGAAATGCCTCCTAACAGCACAGGAACAGAGTGCAAGCAGAAGCTGCTGTTTGTGTTCCATTTCATTTACTGCTATTTACTTGGTGCAAAAGGCATCCTCTGGTGAATTTTGTGTGCAAGGTACATTTTGCGCTAGGAAATGGTGCTAAATGCAGGGATCTACTCCTTGCGTTCTGTAGAATTTTGCGTAATAAAGCTACAGCAAATTACATGAGTTATGCCCACCCTATTTTTGTTTTGTTTCCAACGCTATAGATGGAGATACTCACAATGTAACAAACTAGACATTTAATCCAGTTCTGTTTATTAACGTTGTCCTTTGCTGTCTTCACCTTTTTGGCAAAATTACATTTCCTTTCTTATGATGTCTCCAGAAAAATGGTGTACTATTGCATGAGTAGATCTAGCCATGAATTAAGTTTTATTTCTAAAGTTGGAATGTGTGAGTGGTTACTGCTTTGGTCTACTTTTTTTACATGCTGGTTTTTCTCCTCCAGGACACTATGATCATCTTCCTGAACAGTCTTTCTACATGGTTGGCCCAATTGAAGAAGCTGTTGCCAAGGCAGAGAAAATGGCAGAGGAGCACTCTTAAAGACTTTCCAAATTACCCAGAAGCACTCAATTCCCTCTCCGACAGTGATGTTTGGTATCTGTCTGTAAAGCTCTTGGAGGACTGCCCCGCTTGAAACCCCTGTTGTCTGTCTAAAGAGTATTTAACATTTCGAATAAAACCTCTGTGTCCGAAGAGCCCTGTATTGTGTCTCTCTAGGATCATGGTGCTAACACAGATGTTGAGTAATTAACTGACCTGGGACTCTTCTGCTCGGCTGAATTCTAACGGCGGAATGTTAAATGCAGCTTTGAACCTCCCATCCTGGTTTGCTTGTGTAATCTCCCGGGAATCTGGTGTGTACGAAGGATACATGTGTGGATTGTGGTCCCAGGTTTGGTACTGGTCCAACTTTAAGTAACACCCCACCAACCCATGCGACTTGGTGGGTTTAAGTCTCAGCTGTTGTTTCCAGATACCCACGAAATATTAAGATGAGTTTTACAAACTGCCTATGATCCTAAAATCCAACGCTCAACCAAACTAGTCGGTGCTGCCCCCAAAGACAAAGAGAGGTGTAGAAACGTTGAATGACAGACCAGGACGACGATATGTTTGAAGAGGTTAATTGGTAATGCCATAGCACAGGTACAGCTTTTCACTGAGGGCAACACTCTCCACAGTTGGCAGGACCTGTTGGGACGTTCTATTGTCTCAAGTAACGGGGGCATAGGCAATGGGAAGAATCGCTATAGAGGAAACCACACATCCCCCTTTAATCACTGAACCAGATGCAAGGGTGCGAACAGAGGGAGGGAATTGCCCACACTGACCACACACAAGAGAAGCGGCAGTCCTGAGGTTTAGCACTGATGGTAGCATAATACTATACGAACAGTTGAGTAAACTTTTGTATAAGATATGTATGGGATACAAGGTACAAATTAAACCTTTTTATAATCCCAGACATTGTGTTATGAACCTATGTATAAGATGCTTTGTAGGATCTATTGCACGCAATGAAAGTTACCTTTTAATCCCAGACATAGTCTTTCAAGTATCTTGGTGGTCTGATGGGATTTGTCTGTACTCTATAAGAGAAACTCTCATTGGAATGTCTGCTGTGGGCAGTATTGAATAAACCATTCCCTCTGTCAGGTGGATTGTCTGTGCTTGTCTCCTACTGCCGGCTGATGGTTGGCATCCTTTCTGTAGAGAGGGTAACTGAGTTTCACCACCCTTCCCAAATTTCATATTCTACCATCATAAGTTTGTATGGCATTGTGAAAGAGTGCTTTGGTCTAGAGTCAGGTGAAATACTCTTTAATTTTCACAACCTTTATTTTGCATTTCAAGGAAAAAGAGACCTACAATTCCGCATATCGCCTACAACCTCCATCAGGCCGGCAATGCAATATTTCAACTATACATATCTTACTGCCTCAGTGGTGGGGAAGCGGAGTTACACAGCAAGCCGCCTACAACCCAATCGGGCCGGCCGCGTTGGAGGGATTAGCAGGCGGGACAGATGATGGAATGTACATGGGTATGTCAGTCAATTCGTACATTGGATCGGGCTAACCACAACTCATCCCAACAAACAACTCAACCAAACAGCCGCTAATAGCTCTGTATTCTAATAGGAGCACAGTGTAGGGTACTCAGGCCTCCCATCCTACACCACCGAAGTGTCGCCATGCCTCCCTCTCAGCTATCGGCGCGCAGGATTCATCGGCCACCACACCGCACAGCAGGACTTCAGTTGCTCAATGTGGGGTTTCCGATGCAGTCTCAGTAGAGTGCTCCAGTAAGTAGCTCTGCAAAGGGCCCCAGATGTTACTGGGACGGGAAGAGGGAGGTTGGAGGTCGGCATAGGCGTTTAGTTGCTCTTGGCAATAAATCGGGTCCTGAATCCAATCCTTAAATTTCGGGGCTCTGCCCCTTACCCATTTGCAAGCAATTCTACGTTTAGCAAGGAGCAGTGCAATAGAAGGGTAGTTGCGCATTTTGGCAGCAATAGGGGCAGTATAGCCTAACAACGCAGTTACCAGGTCTTTAGAAACGTGTGTGCCAGTCATGAGGTCAAGCGCGCCGAACACCTCCGCCCAGTACCTCTGCACAGACGGACAGTCCCATGCCAGATGTTCAAAGTCCGCTCCTCCCTCTCCACACTGTTCACATCGGTCATCGTCGAATCTTCAGCCGAAATAGTTTCGCCGGTGTATAATATAACCGGTGCTCAAATTTGTAATGGATCATCCTAAACCTGCTACTGGCAGAGATTTCCCCAGTCTGCTTGCAACAATGCGTCCATTGGTCCTCCATGAGGGGGTACCCGATCTCCTCCTTCTCCCATCTTTCCCGGGCCAGAGGGGGATCAAAGTGACTTCGCCTGCGCTGTACGGTAAAGCAGCGAAGGACATGGGCGGGGACATCCTGTTGTAAGACCACATGCAGGGGGATCATAGTCTGAGGTTCAGCGGGGAATGAAGGGGTAGCAGCGCTCACATCTCGTCGCAGCCTGATATAGTAGAATCTATCTAGGGGGGTGGGGTGGGTTTCTTTGAAAAACTCCGCAGAGGTCCTGAAGTGCAGATTCTTAGAATGTATCAATTTCTTTAGAGCAAATTTGTATTCCATTATCTAATAGGATAGTTGTTGGTATCCCTTCACTATGAAATCCTTCTGTTTAAAAAGTTTGACACACTTTTGAATTTATGTCTGAAGTAAACCTGATTTATGGCCACCTGAAGTATAGATCTAACAGGACTATAACCTAGGGTATCATGCTTTCCCTGCTGTGGGAACAATTGTGTCCAATTTGTCCCATGGTTTGTTTGCATTTGGGGGGGGTTCCTTGTTAACATCTTGTAGCTCTCACTGCACGGTGCACAGCCCCTTGCAGATCTTTCCATTTGGATGTCCAGGCCATGCCACCAAAAGTCTATTTGAAGTCCCTCTTTAGTCTTAAAAATACCAAAGTGGCCATCATCTGCTTTGAGTTTATCTTGCCCCGAAACAGACCTCTAGTTCTGCAAGTTAATCTTTGACGCACTAATATGCTTTTAATTCCTCCTTGAAATTTTTTGCTCAACTACGGTTAACAAACTGACTGCCTCCAGGATTTCATCTTCTGTGAGGCTTGTTTTCCATTCAGCCTCTTATCACACCGTCAGAAAAGACTCACATTCAGTGTTTATTCATTTATACAACTGTTCATGTTGGGAGGTAGCCTAGAGAGACTATACTTGACTCCAGTAATGTATTCAACTGTGAATGTGTATTCTTGTAGGTTGGCAATCCATTTGCTCATGCGGCTAGGTTCGGAGTCTAAGCCTTTTCTCTCAAACATTTTTCAGTGGTTTGTGGTCCGTTCTGGTCTTGAAATCACTACCTCAAACAACATTTTTGGACTTTTGTATGCCCCAGAATACGGCTAGAGCTTCCTTTTTTTTTTAATTGTTTTTTTTAAATATTTTTTTTATTTTTATTTCTTTATTAGTAGAAAGCTTGTGCCCCCCCCTCCCCTGTAATGACCTGAATGCAAAAGCAACTGTTAACTCATTCTTTCCTCTGCTTGGGAGAGTACCGCTCAATTTTGTGCTGGAGTCTGTGGTTCTAATCACTACTCTGTCTGGTACAAAGGATCGGAGTTGCGGTGCATTTTCCGTACACTGTTTTGCATCTTGACACTCCCTTTTGCACATGTTGTCTCAGATGAACTCTGCTTTTGATTTGCTTAGCGACCTCAAATGGAATGTTCGGTTTGTGAAACTTGTGTTTAACTTTTAAAAACCCACCATGACCAAGAACGATCAGAGTTCATCTTTGTTTGTTGGAGAGGCTAAGTTCATGATGGAATTCACCACCTCATCTTTTGGTTCAATCCCTTTGCTGGAGATGGTGTGCCACAGGTAGGTTACATCTTCAAATTCGAGTTTGTATTTGTCCACCTTCACCGTGAGACTAACATTTTCAAACTTCTTTTGTACTTTCTAGACCCTTTCATTGTTTTCTGTATTGGTGCCCCACAAACAAATGCATCATCCTGGTAATAGAACACACCCGGAATGTCTGAGCATTGACAGCCTGTTGGAACACTGAGGCTGTAGAAATTAATCCTAAGGGCATACGTTTGAACCTGTAAACACCTACGTGTACAATGAAGGTGTGATCTTATGGCTCTGGGTGCAACCATATCTAGAAATAAGCTAAAGCCAGATGAAGGGTTGAGCAAATCTTTGCTCCCTTTCAGGCTGGGAACACTTCTGACATCGTGGGTGGAAGAATCTGTCCACCACCACTACTTTGTTCAGCGCTCTTAGATCAACACATTATCTCCCCTAATTGTCCGCTTTACGCTAGACCACAATGGGAGCTAACCATTCTGTGGCTTTGACTGGTTTGATAACATTCTGATCACACAATTTCATCATTTCAATTGGTTTGCTGTTTTGCACTGTGAAAGATCAACACGGAAAGGGGTTAAACAGTTATGTTCCTCCGTGTTATTCATACAGTGAGTTGTTACAAGATAGCAAATACAATACAATGTTATCTATAATTTTGATGAGCTGTGCACTGTCTCTAGAGCAGTAGTATGAGAATCGGTAACTAGACACTGTCTCTGGAGCAATAGTGTGTGAATCACTTCCTTGTTTTATACAATTCACTGCACTTGGAGGGTAATGTGGCCAGTGTGGATCCTTGAAGTAATTTATATTCATTTTAATACATTGCTTACTATGGAGCAAAAGTGTGAATCGCTGTTCCTTGTTTAGAAAAGCCAAAACCTGGATTATGGCCCAGAACAAATAGATTACGGACTTATTTGTATTAGTTTCCAGAATGACAAATGCACTAGGTTCCAACAGGTGGCACAATAACCATGCCTTTCCCCATTGTATTCCTTTTTTCCTCTAATCCTTCCTGTAGTGGCAGGCAGAGGACATTGTGAGGCTCAGCAGCTTGGAGGCAGGAGCACAGTTGGTAAGAGTATGTGAAGGCAATGGCAACTGATAAGCAGGCCATGAAACGTAACTGGTGCCAGCGTCTAGTTTGCGTTCAGTGTGCAGTCGGGGCTGAATAGGATGATCAGCACATCATGTTTGACCTGCAGAGTTGATCAGAGCTGATGGGAATCCACCTCGCACACAAACATTGTATATGGCCCACGCCGTCTTGGAGCCGAAAGTGAGACGAGGGGCTTGGGGAGAGGCAACACTGATGCGACTGCGTTGAAGTAGCTGTCTGTCAAAGAGAGTCTGTCACCCAGCAGGCAGCCCACATAGCAATTCCAGGCACAGATAAATGAGTGCAGATGATACTTGTAGTCCCAGTCAAAAATTGCTGGGGCACTTCAGAGTGGGATTAAGGCTGGGAAGCTCAGTTACACAAAGCGCTAACGGTGGGAGGGTCTAGACATACTTGATAAAGGCCAGCAGTCGCTAACCTTCTCTATAGTGGGAGTTACTTATGTTCAATGCAAATCTTCTTGAGCTACTAATTTTCTTAGTGTTGTAATAGTGACCAGATAAGAGTACATTGGTGAGACTATCAGCAGTGATCACCTCAATGCATCGGGCAGGGTGAACAGCAATAATGTGAAAAAGGCTTTGTCAATTTGCAATGTCTGTACATGGGTAATACATAACAGCATCGACTTGATGCTCCCGACACCAAAGTAATTCTACGTCTCCTCAATGCTGCTTTTCACACTAAACATTAGCTTTAGAATATAAAGTGGATTTTTAATACGTGGGTGCACCCTAAAGGGTATATTGCTGCAGAAATAACATGTTTGTTACCCAATTCAATAGTTAGCATGGCTGAATTGGAAATTCAACATCAGTTTGAGTTCTGAAAATACATTTTCATTTCTAATACTCTTTTTTAAAATTTTGGGATTTATATATGTAGTCTCTTGTTGAAGAAGCTGGATGTAGACAGTCTGGTTACCTCCTGAAAAACTCGCACTGCTTACCAGCTGTCTAGTGCTTGGAGGCACCTCAAGCACAGATTAGATCAGTGTTTCTCAAAGTACAGCCCGCTGACCACTGGCGGCCAGGCACACCTTCACTTGAATAAATCGCAGCTAGATAACTGAATAAAGGCTGTGTGAAAAATGCACCTATAATCTAGCATTAATGCGCTTTTTGGTAATGCTACTGCACCCTTTTAAAAAAAAAAAAAATGAGATTGGGAGCAATCAATGCATTGACGTGGCCCGCGGACATGACCCAAATTGTATTTTAGGTCCCTGAGAAAGTTTTCAAGTACCCATGGTTTAGATTAACGTGCACTCCAGACATGTACAGCCTCACTGGGAAAGCTGCCACACATTTATTTATAAAGTTTTATATAGCGCGAACACTATCCTGAAAGATATCGGAGCGCTTTACAGAAGAAAAGATGGTAAATGCAATATTGACATAAAAAAACATAAACAAATAATTACAGTACAAAGGGGTCAAAGGAGAATAAAACAGCTAATACATAGCCGGCTAAGAAGGGGGCAAAATATGAGGTAAGGGTAAGGTCTAACCGTTGTAGGATCAGATTCTTCAGGCAGGTGATCATAAACCATTTAAGGTAAAAACTTGTTCATTAGGAGTCTTTTGGCTTCCAGTTTGAAAGGAGCTGTGGAGCAGATTCTGTGTACTTCTGGAAGAAGAGAGTTCCAGATCTTCGGGGCAGTGCCGGAGAAGGCTCGTTGGCAGTTTTTTTTTTTTGCTATAGATTTGTGGTTTCAAGAGGAAAGAGTTAGCACTTCATGAGGGTCTACCCCTGGATAGTTCAAGTTTTTGAGCTAGGCGACGGGGTTTTGAGATGGAGGGCTTTGTGTGCCAGACAAGCCATCTTTAGCTGAATTCAAGCTTCATAAGGCAACCATTCAAGGGATTTTAGGACTGGGGATATGTGTGTGTTTTTGGTACAAGTAACCAGCCTAGCCGCAGCATTCAGAGATGCCCTTAGTGGAGCCAAGGTATATTTGGGGAGACCACAGAGCGTAGCGCTGCTGTAGTCCAGTCTCGGCAACACAAGCGCTTGGACCACCTGCTTGAAGTCAGATTGTGTAAGGAATGGTTTGATATTCCTAAGTGTCCTAATCAAATGATTAGCTCCCTTACACACATTGCCGATACGATTCTTCATGTTCAGATGCTTGTCCAGGGTGATTCCGAGAGATTTGGCTGAATCTGTAATAGGGGGGAGCAGTTAAAGGCAGTGAGGTGATTCAACCAAAGGTCTGGCTTGGGGATGTGGTTCAGAGGAGAGATGAGAAGGAATTCTGTTTTGGAGGTGTTGAGCAGGAGGTGTTAACCAGTTTTGAGTAGCTGTTCTGATGGAGTTGAGTGAGATGTCCGGGGCGCAGAGTTTCAAATAAAGTTGTGCATCGTCCCCATACATATGGAAGAGAATGTTCGTGAAATTTAGTGTTAGCTAAAGGTTCCAAGAACAGGTTGAAGAGTATAGGAGATGGGGCGGACCCTTGGGGGACCCCCATGAGTACTGGAGAGGGCTGGGAGAGTGTGGTTCACCTGGACTCTGTGATCTGTGGTGAAGGAAAGACTAGAACCATTGTAACACCTGACCAGAGAAGCCCATCCTGTTCTTCAGAATGGAAATTAGGTTATCGTAATGGACTGTGTCGAAAGCGTAGGAACGGTCAAGGAGGATTAGGAGGCTGGATTCATTTTGGTCGAGCATTTTTAAAATGTCATCCAAGACGTGAATGAGAGCCGATTCAGTGCTATACCTCCTCCGAAAGCCAGATTGAGGCTGGTCTAGGAGTTGGAAATTCTCAATGTGCGCACAGAGTTGGGATTGGACGAATTTATCTTGGAGTTTGTCTAGGGTGGGGATGTTGGGTATAGGGCAGAAGTTGTTAGTCAGCCCCATCAGCATTAGTTTTTTTTTTTTAGTATGGGTGTTACCTGAGCAGCTTTTAAGCACTCTGGAAACGAGCCCTGTGACAGTGAAGCATTTACAATCCTTGTCCAGGTGTGGATGTGGACATTCTTGATTTCTTTGAAGATGGGAGGAGGCAACGGGTCGCTGAAAAGATTAGATGGGTTGATACTCTGAAGAATCTTGTTGATGTTTTTTTCATTGAGGGGAGTGAAGTTGCCCCATGATGCGTTGTTTTTGGTGTTCAGGCTGAGCTTCTCAAAGAAGTCAGGAGGTGGTGCGGACCCCGAGGATGGCAGTAGAGCTTTTTGAGATGATCTCTCACTTTCTTTCCGATCACCTTCTGGGTTCTGTCAAACCCGTGCCTGTACTGGCGTGATCTTCAGCATGATCCCATTCTCTGTCGCCAGTGTAGACATTAAATAAATGACCATGAGGACGATTTATTTGAAGGGAGGTTTATTGGTAAACCTCTCCACAGTTGGAATGGCATGTCTGAACTTACTGTTGTCCCAAGGAACGGCGAGGGCATAGGCTATAGGAGGAACAGCTATGGAGGATACCACAAGGCACAAGGGGTCAATAGTGAGCAGGGTCACAGTTGGGAACACTGCCGAGTCTTGGGAACCAAATTTGTGATATTTTTCAAGTAAACTGGTATTTTAGTGGTGCGCCACCCACTATGGAGTATCTAGGGTCTTTAATATCAAGAGTCCCTTGTCTCTGGATCTGCTGGCTGTAGTCCACATTTTCCAATGGTGGCAGCTGCTCGCTCCATCGGGTCCTCCTGCCACCTCGACTTTGGAATAAGGACTTGACTGCATTTAATTTTATTCATGGGAAAACCTTTTATTGTTTTGAACACAGTATTGAATGCTCTTACAATGCGATGCGTCATGAAAGGAACAAAGGATACAGCTCCACATCCGATGGAAACAGATGCAAAATCACAAACTTCACGTAGGGTTCGCAGCCCAGCACATGGTAGGCCTTTGACTTTCCCAATATCTTGGTGTGATTGCGGGGGCAGCCTAGTTCAGCATATATAGGCTACTCCCTGGATTTGCGCTCCAGGGACGTGAAGGTATATTTTAACGTTCATATGTCTGGTGCCATAAACATTCGAATGGTCTTTAAAAAGTTCTGTATTCAAGATTATCTCCTCAGTCAGTGGAAACCCACTCCATGCCTATGATGTGAACATGGACTGCCTTCTGGTTCTGCTGTGGCAGAGGGATGGTGTTATAGGCATTCTATTTGTCCATGGTGGGCGTAGGATATTGTGAGCTAGATGGTTTTTGCGATGATCCGCAATACAGCCCATGATGCTACATCTCTAACCTGTACTTGCTTGAGAGAGCAGTTATTGTATAATTTCTTGCCAAGGTGAAAACTTAAAACCAACCAGATGGCCTACCATGTAATCCTGCAGCATGCCTCTACTACAAATCAATTACCACCAGTAAGTGGGTACACTGAGTGTGCTTGGGTCATAGAAGGTAAATGAAATTAATTGGACTTGCATGATTGTCGAGCTCACTAGAGCAGAAATGCTGGCTTATCTAGAAAAGAAACTTGGCAGGCAGGACCAGCACTCTTTTCAAGGCAGTGCAGAAAACGTGTGCCCCTAGTGAATGACCTGTGAATAAGTTGCAACTTATTTGGAAAACATTTGAATAAAAAGTTGGTTTATTAGAAATGAGCTGGGGAAAATGATTCCCACTAAACCTTGTTTTGACGGAGGGCTTATGCAAATGATCATGGGCTATTCACTAGTCACTTGGTCAGACACAAGAGAACTCGTCGAGGCAAAAATGACCATTGGAATATTTGCTGATTATTATTGACTTTGGGAGATGTTATTTTACAATATAGATGAACTTTAGTTCCTGGGTGAACTGTTCGTTAGTCCAGCTCTTTGAAGGCTCTTAAAAATGAGAATTCTTTTCCTCACAATACTGTAGACTGTATTGCTCTATGCACCACTAGGGAATTTGTGTCCTGTAAACTGCTTCATGGACCTTTGGTCTTTGCTGCCACAACCTCGAACTTTTACTCCTTAATGTGTCTTTAGGTTCAAGGCTTTGCGACTTCAGCACGTTCATAATGGTCTGCTTTCCAATCAGCCATACTGCACCGAGGTGACTCCCGGCCTCGCCATTTTACTGTCTGAGCTTTGGGCTCCTGCAGTAGAAAAATGTTCCCAGTCAAGAGAAGCTTTTTTCACAGATGTCTACTGTTGGTTCTGAAAACACACTGGAACTTAGATTTCCCACCAACCATCAGGGCAGTGTACTTCATATCTGCTCTGGAGAATGAGAGGTACGAAAGGTGATGGAACTGACGCCCTTTAAAAAGTTGCTCCAAAAAGTCCTGGTCCAAAGCCCACTTGATCTGCAACTTGTGTTTCTCCCCTGAACTCGGGGATACAAAGTGGACTTTCTGGTTGGTGTGTTGCAGGAAAAAGACCCTCCAGAAGGGAGAGGTGCCTTGCACACCTCACCATACAGCATCAATCTATCGAGACTATGACTAACATCTCTGGTGAGAAAGACCACTCAAGACTGAAGAGAAGGAGCATCAGGACGTCTAATCCCAATGCCTGCCAGCGCACCCGCCCAGTCTATAGAAAATTCCAATTAGAGTTTGACTGATGAACTTGTGAGAGGAGGACTGTCCACTGCCACAGAACCTTGGACCAAACCAATGCCAAGGATTGTACTGATCAGCCCTCACAGAAATCTAAGCAAGCACACTCACCAAGGTGGTGCATTGCCCCTTTGGGAGACCTGCATGTAGTCCATTGCTCAACACTGCCCCCCCCCCCCATCTCCTATGTGACCCTCACCCCCCGGGTCTGTGAGCCTTGAGATAAGGCTTCAGACTTTGGGGCTCAAAGGCATTTCTCTGACAAAACCAAAACTCTATCAAGACCAAAAGACCTCTCTGGTCTGACATCCTTTTCGGAGCAGAAGAGCATATCTAACTCGAAGCAAGATTTAAAACCACTGGCAGCTCAAAAAGTCCAATCTGCCCAGAAACCACAAACAGCCATTGGTTCGAAGGATGTTCCAAGGCAGATTGTAGAGACTATGGGAAGAGATGGACGAAAGGCAACACTACCTACATACCCATCCACAAACAGGCAAAATCTATCTAAGGGGTTCTAAGGCTTCAGACTCCATCCCTAAGAAAAAGAGGCTCATGTTTGAGAAGGTACCTGTATTGGGCATTCCTTGAGATAATGCACCACAACATAAGTGTTTGAAGGATGCTGACACTAACCCAAGTCCACAACTCACACTTACTTGACCACCACAGCGGAAAGTCCCGTGAACATCACCATCCTGTCACTCAACAACAGTCTCCACATTCTTACACCTCACACTTGCAAGTTGAGTCTTTAACAATCCCCCCTTCCTGAGGATCTCGGGCACCCTTCGATCCTCATCCAAGGGATGACCGTTGGAAGGATTATGATGTAGATCCTGCAGGGGATATAGACTTGGAGTGTCACGCTAAGAGCAGCCCCACCCCAACCCCCATGACATTCACCTTCCAATTGGTTATTCAAAGTGCCACACTCCACAATAAAGTAGATATGCATACTGTTCCAGAGGAAGACTTCCGTGTAGAAACCATATCCGGGTTGGAAAGGTCTGTGCAGTTCCTGCCAGTGCTAAAAGTACATTTTTCCAAGTCTGATAAGGACCGGAGTTGTCGCCCTTAGCGTGGAAAAGAAATACAAGGGTTCTCCAGACTCCCTTGGAGTTCAGAATGCCTGAAAAATGGCTTCTGCACAAGCCACACTGGATGCCCCCCCACTAGATAAGAAGAGGATAGAGACTGCAAGAAATCGGTGGAAGTAGGCAAGGGCACTCATTGGCAGAGTGTCAACTCCATAGGACTCCTCTCTAGATATTACAGGGCACAATGGAGGGCCTCTTACAACATCTTCCTGAACAGTACAGAAAGGCGGGAAGAGATGGTCTCCAAAAGCAAAAACAATTTCAATGTCACAGTAAGGTACATGTTGGTTGCAGTGCACACTACAGCCAGGGAGGTTAAGACCTTCACCCTTCTATGCACATTACTGGCTCAAACTGGGTTTCAAATGCAAAGTGCAGCAACACTTAGTCTGTCTCCCAGTTGATTGTGAATACCGATTTGATCCACAACCGGACCAAATGCTAGAAAAAAATTAAGATCGATAATAAGATCGCTATGAGTATGGGTGCCCTCCAAACCATCATCTAGGTGCTCTTTAGCAGGCAATAATTCAGGAGCACAGCAAAAGCCACTTCTCCAGAACACTCCCAATCATACCAACTCCAGCAGCAATCTTGCCACTAGCAAGCAGTCCGGGGATACTTGCAAGGATAATACAGGGCTAGTTCTACCCAATAAAGTTGCCTCTGCTACAAGACACTGTAGGTAGCTGGGTCTTTATATAGTGGACCAAAACGAGGTACACTGTGTGAAGAGTCCAGGCAACCCTTATTGGTTTACAGAGGCAAAAATGATAACACAAAATGGCCTCTTGTGGTAGTGTGGGTGAGCAGTTTAGGCTTAACTGAGGGTAGTGCTAAGCATCTCTTGTACTCACAGAGGCAATCCATCAGACACACTTAAGAATAAATGAGACCAATTTAGAAAAATAAGTCATACTTTCATATAAATTTTGATACCAAGAACTTCATTATCAGGTAAGTACTTTTTAAATTTGAATTTCACAGGTAAGTAAGCAGTTCACCTAAACGCGTTTTTACGCATCAATGCTTCCCTATGGGGGCAGTCATATGTTGCATACAGTTATTTACGGTCGGTTTCTTGGGGTCTCCTTTGGGACTTAAGGTCGTAGGGGGCCAAGGTCCAAAGTACCACAGTTATTTGTTACCTGCCCTGGGGCATCTGGGTGCAGAGGTGCTCGTCAGGTTGGTAGCTGTGCGCGCTACACCGGTGTAAACAGGCTGCACAGGGGTATTTGGGGACCAGTCTAGGAGCTCCTAATGGGGGGCTCAGGTCACAACGGTCCTGAGAGCAAGGGTGCACAGCCAGCTTGTCAGTATCTGGGCTGGGGCGCTCGAGTGCAGAGTGGAAAGGTAGGCTGAGCTCTGCATCCGGCGAACTTGCGGTTGTCGGTCTTGCCGGTTTATGGTGCAAAATCAGAACAGCTGGGCCACTCTGCTGATGATTCTCAGCAGTGCTGACGTCTCTCGGCGGCTGCTTGGTCTAGTGTAGTGGTAGTCCAAATTGGACTCTCAGGGGCTCGGTTTTCTGCAAAGGGTCCCATACCTCAGGTACTGGTCCTGTGCCACTCTAGTCAGTGGGGGAAACAGATCTGACCTTCAGGAGTACATATACCTCTTCCTGGGGAGCTGCTGCATTGGGCTGGCAGAGGGGCCGCAACTCTGTGAACCATACTTTGCTTTGTTGGTGCTTGCAGACTGCAGGGGATTGGCTTTTCTTCTCCAAGGGAGATTGCTGGCAAATCGAAAGGGCTGGAAGTATCCAGTGGTTCTGGGAAGATATTCAGCTGCAGAACGAGTTGCTGGTCACGATTGCCGAGACTGGTGCAGGGCAGACAGGGTTTGGTGCCAAAACTCCACCGCAAGTCTTCAGTTATCATTTCTCAAGCAGATCTTCTATGTCCTCTTCATCTGTATCAGTCGAATCTGAGTACCTGGTGTCAGGGGTGCCACCTTAATACTAAATGTAGGGGCATTAAGCGGAGTGACCGGTAATAGCCAATAGGCTACTTACCTTTAGGGTAACTACACCCTATATATGACCACTTCCTGTGGGAAGATGGCAAACCTTGACCCAGAGAGCCTATTTCTACTAAACCCAGCCTTGATATGCTCATCACTTAGCCATTCTGCTGTGAAGAGGTGACAACCCCTCTGTCCGGAGCAGCCATTGTTTCCACCCTCCGATAGGTATCACCGCACCCCACCGAACAGGTGAGAGCCCGCACTGTTTGTGGTGGCAGACTGGTCTACAGCAGTCAGCCAGCACACTGCGCAACAAGGTTACACCACAAAAACAACACAGCACACCAACTTACTCTCAAACACCGTCTCCACCACCAACATGCGCAGACCCACCAAAATGCCTTCTTAGCCTGCTGGACGGAGATCACGTTACAGAACAGCTACACAATTGCTATTCTAATACAGCTAATACCTGCACTAAAAATACACCTGCTACAAACTAACACAATACTGATCACTCTTCTACAAAACAAAGTCTCACTGTCTCCAAATCACATTCTCTAAACGGTCTACTAATAAATGCTTGATCACTCTTTAAAAACAAACATCACATCTACGACCTTCTCACTGACTTAAAACCAGACATACTATTCATAACTGAATCATGGTTGGGAGATGATTTGGCTCCAGTCCTGTATGAAGCTATTCCTCTAGGCTAGCAAACGATCACCCAAAATTGTATAGGTAAAAAAGGAGGTGGCCTAGCTGGTCTGTGCAGTCAAACATTACAGATCACTAACGTTGACGGCATCTCCCTAAAGAATTGTGAGGCTCTTCTCACCAGATGTAATCCTACACCGTCTTCCTCCTGTAACTTCCTGCTCCTTTACAGACCTCCACCTAGCAAGGCGACATTCCCCGACACACTTCTAGATACAGTTTCAAACCTGATAACAATGCACTCCAACCTATGCATTCTGGGTGACATAAACATTTGGTTTGACAAACTCAATATGCCCCATCCAAAAACAATAATCGGGAAATGGCCTCAACAACGAATCAATAACCACGAGTGTACTAAACAACGAATACTCAACAACGACCTTTACCCGAACCACGACTTCATTAACCACTACTGTTCATGAACCACGACTTAATAAAAAAGAGGTAAGTGTAAATAATTAAATAATTAAACCTAAATGAATGTGTACCTATATTAAAATAATTGAAATTAGGAAAGGGATGTAAGGTGTTTAATTTTAAACAAGTTAGGAATGTATTAGTATTAAATATAATTTACTGTATTAGGCCAGTAGACGGCACTGTTGGTTTATTATTCAAAGATACGATCTTGATCTGTGTGAAATGGGAATGGTTGACAGATTTGAAATGGTGACAAAACGGAAAATGGCCATTTTTAATTTGGAAAAAAAAATATGTGCGAAAAGAACTTGCTATTTAAATATAGTTTAAATTAGTGAATTTGGTGTTATTTTAAATAAAATAAAGTAAGAATTGTAATCAAAATCGAAAACAAAGATGGATTATTTTATTGTAATTTAGCGTAGATTAGTGTCAATTTGTAAATTCGTCAATATTTGAAATTTTTAATTTAAAAAATAAATAAATTAAAGATGAAATACATAAAAAAAGTAATATTAAAAAGACAAGTTTAATAAAATTACATTTATGTGCCGTAATATAAAAATGCATTTACGAGAATGTAGTATTAGAATTAGGAAATATGGAAAATGATAAATGTTTGTGGTTTAGTAAGTCGTTGAAAATAAAATAGTGGTTTGGCTCGGGTAGTGGTAGAGCCTTCGTGGTCAAGGCATTCATTGTTAAAGTGGTAGTGATTTAGTCATACAACCACAATAATCACTGGTCTAGACGCACTGAACCTGCATCAAATTGTCCACAAACCCCCACACATCGCTGGACACATCCTAGATGTCATTTTTGCTAATACCGAACTACTTACCTTTCAAACCATAACTTTAGTCACATGGTTAGACCAACACTTGCTTGCTTTCCAACATAAAACAACACCGAGCCACTCACCTAAACCACTTTACATTGATCCACCTATCGACCATGGAACAAACTCAATTTGGAACTCTTAATAACACAACTAACATCCAGTTGAGATCTGGAAACAAAAAATTCTGTTAAACTATGAGTGGCTAGAGGAAGCTTTTTATATCCTGATACCACTCAAAACCACACAACAGAGCAACAGAAAGCAAGCACCTTGGAGAAATATAGAGATAAAAGACAAAAAACACAAATTAGAAAACTGCAACGTGCCTTGCTCAAAACAAACGCCAAACTAGACAACCTTCACTACAGAAAATTAACAGATAATACAAGTCAGCTATCAAAAAAGGCAAAGAAAAGGTACTATTCAGACCGAATTCAAAATGCTAAATTTGCAATATAAAATACTCAATGGATTTCATAAACCAAATTGTCTAGAAGGAACTCATCCCTTTACTCAAGATTTCACAGACAAACTGGCAAATCATTACACGGACAAAGTAGACACGTTGGACTCCTACTTAAAACAGAGACAAAGCACCAGCACTAACCCTTTTACAAAACAACAATCCAACTAACCCAGCCTCTCCGTTCCTTCCAACACATTTTCACACAATGAATGTCAAAGCAAGCTGGCCTGCTGGCAGCCCCTCTGACCCATGTCCACTGCAAACTTTCAAGACAAATCTTCTAACAACCTCTGCTGCCACTCCAGTAAGATTCCTTAACTACTGGAATATTTCCAGAAGAATCCAAAAAGCCAAACATAGGCCCTTTACTGAAGAATACGAACGTGGACCCGCTGAACCTTGACAACTGCAGAACCATTACAAATGGACCTTTCCGGGGTAAACTGATAGAAAGAGTAGCGTTTGACCAGATGTCACATTTCATGGAAGAGAATGGCATACTTTCAGACTTCCAAACAGGATTCCGTCCAGGAAGAGGAACAGAATCTGCCCTCTTGCTGTGCTACTCTTCTTGGACCTCTCAGCTGCCTTTGGCACGGTTGACCATGACACACGATACAAAGACTCTACGAAGCCGGCATAGAGGGGATTGCTCTACACTGGATCACGTCCTACCTTCAAAACAGAACTAATGTCATCCATACCCCACCTTTCTCGTCCAAACTGTACTCCACAAACGCAGGGGTCCCTCAAGGCTCTATTATCTCACCCATGATTTTCAACATCTACATGTAGTCATTACCGGTACTGATCAATCAATTTCACCTCACGTGCTATAACTATGCAGATAACACGCAAATTCTCCTTCAACTAGACTACCACAAAGAAATAGGAGGCTCGCCGATTTTCAGTTGTCTCAGAGCCGTGGATCAATGGATGACTTGGAGCCATCTCAAATTGAACACTTCCAAAATGGATATATTCATGTGTGGCGATTGGAAACATTATGACCCGCTTGCCGTCTGGCCTGATAAACTGGGATCAACCCCTACAGTATCGAAGGAAGTAAGAAACCTCGGAATGACCATGGACTCCAAGCTATCGATGAATGCCCAAGTTGACAAACTGGCAAGATCAAGCTTTGTTACTATACAAACTCTCTGCGACAAATATTTCCCGATTTGGTATTTCCACACACAGTCCAAGCTACCATCTCCCTTGTTCTGTCCAAACTCGAATACGCCACTAGCCTCTACCACGGAACACCTTTAACGACCATGAAAAGACTACAACTGATTCAGAACTTGGCTGCCAGACTACTCTTGCATATCAAACCGCGAAACCACATCTTCCCTGCTTTGAAAGCTCTGCATTGGTTACCGGTTGCCAGAAGATCCATGTCAAGCTGCTTTGTATCACCCACAAAGCGATACATGGAATGGGACCGCTCTTCATCAGAAATAAAATCACCGAACACATTGAATAAAGGGTCCTCTGCTCTAGAATGGCACCTCGCCTCAAATTTCCAAGATACTAGAGAGAAAACCATGGGTGGCACATCCTTCTCTGTTCAAGCAGCCAAATTATTAAACAGTTTACCCCCGAACATAAGATCCACGGACAACCACCTCATCTTCAGAAAACTACTCAAGAATTGGCTTTTTCCCACATAAGAACCATACGCAAACAGAAACATACAGCCTATCATTCTGTATATAAGCATTTATTTGTATTATAGATATGTACCTATATATATGTATTGCTGTATAAACATGTAGAATAATTATGTTTAAAATAAATAAATACATTTTTAAGTACAACACTTGAAAACCAGAGTTTATCTAATGCATCTTTGATCTACATATATTTACCTACTTTATGCATCTATTTACCTTCCATGTACTTGGATCTATATATTTATCACTTTTCTCCTAAAAAAAACCATACAATGCACTACCCTATTTCTCACCCTATACCTCTCTCAAATCATCCTCTACCTCAACTCTCTGGCTCATCTCAAACCTCTATCTACTACTCTTTCAATGCACTACCCTATTTCTCACCCTATACTTCTATCAATATCTTTAATCTACATAGACTTACTTCCTTTATGCATCTATATACTTTCCATGTACTTATGGATCTATATATTTATTACTTTCTTCTAATTCAGCCTATTCAATGCACTACCCTATTCTCATCCTATCCCTCTCTCAATATATCTTCTACCTCAACACTCTGACTCATTTTAAACCTCTTTCTACTACTCTTTCCAATGTACTACCCTATTTCTCACCCTATACTTATATCAATATATCCTCTACATCCACTCTCTCATTCACCTCTTATACCATACCAATCCCCCAACTGCTATGACCTCCGCCTTCTTTTCAATCAAAATAACAGACTAACATGTCCACTTATCAAATTTCATATACTAGTTTAACACTAATCCTTTATGGGTACCGGAGTAGTGTGCTACTCGCCAAAAAAGTGCTTCAACACCCCATCAGGGGTAACAAGCGCTATATAAATGCAAACCTCTTCCCTTCTTCTATCCCTCCGCTACCCTTCTCAATCTGAATAACTGACTAACATACCTACCACTCAAATTACTTTCATATTTCACTATGCTAATTCAACACTAATCCTTTATGGGTTCCGAAGTAGTGTGCTACTCGCCGAAAAAGAGCTTTGACGCCTCGTCAGGGGTAGTAACCGCTATAAAAATGCAATTACAATACAGTAGGTTTCATGGGCCACCTCTAAGGTGCCATCTAGGTGCATGTATTAATAAATCCATCACTAGAATCAGTGTGGGTTTATTAATACGAGATGTTTGATACCAAATGTAGGACGCTCGGTTTATGTTGTAGTAACCCCCCCCCCCCCCCCCCCCCCCCCCCGCACGCAATTTTTGCCAGTCTACTGATGCACTTTGACCTGAAGTGCCCTGGGTCCATGCCGGTCAGGTTCCCAGACCCGGTGTTCTTTACCCAAATCTGTACCTTGTACCCCCAAAAGGCAACTCTCTGGCCACATATCAGTCCCTTGTAAAAGGTACCATGGGTAACAAGGGCACTGTGGCCAGGGAAGGCCTCTAAGGGCTGCAACTCTTATTGTGCCATACTTAGAGGGGGGGAGGGGAGACACACACACACCCCCACCATTGTAGGCTGCGTGTTGTGGCGCAGAACAAAGTGAAGAGTCGACATGGCACACATCCCTGTGTCCAACATAAACGAGTGACTCTTCACTCGATAACTGGTTGCACAGCATATGTTTACCTTTTCACATTTTCATAGTAATCCAATGAAGCAATTTGATATATAACTTTTTGTTGTTGAAATCCTTGAACATTTATTACATAATCACAATGTAAATACATTAATTGTGCTCCTTCTCATCAATCTCTTGCTAGAATATATACAAAATAAAGAAACCCAGCATCAAAATTATAAAACAATTAAACATCCGCAACTTATGTTGCCCAATGCATTTCTGGATCCAACAATCCATTCTTCAGGGGCATCTGTAAAAGATAACATTGAGATGTTTTTGTAACATAAACATGACATAACGACTCCTCAATATACAGGATGGCTATCCCATCACCTCAGCACAAAATTCATATATAAAACACATGCTGTGTAACAGAATGCCAAAACATGGGCCACACCTCATGCGTTATAGAGGTAAAGTGATAAAGATAAAGTGACGTGCTTGATGATGAAAACTTGTCCTGAGATCACTAATGATTTTTGCCATGAATGTTTGCAAGAAATACAGTGATACAGTAACAACAACAACCAACCAACATGAAAAAGCCAACAACCATGATGGTCTATAAACTGCATAACAGCATTATTGCATGGTAGAACTACACAAGTTGTACAGGTTCCATATATTATAAAAAACAAATCATATCCATTTTGTCATTTAACCGCCAAGGAGTTGGAGTGTTCAATTTCCTTATCCACCAAATTTCACGTTGCGATAACACTCTCGCATTGTCTCGACCTGTTATGATTGCCACTCTTTCCAAGATTGTGTACCTCAACTGCGCTATTGTATGTTTGTGCCAGTGTGAAACTAAAATGGATTTAATGTTCTTGGTCCTGATTGTGGTTTTATGTTGGAAAAATCTTACACCACATTGGATTATTATTAAAATGTGAAAAGTTAAGCATATGCTGTGCAACCAGTTATCGAGTGAAGAGTCACTCGTTTATGTTTGTTATTGTGTCAGAGGGTGGATAAGCTCTTTCTGAGATGCACGCACAAGAGTAGAGTTTGTGTTAAAACAACATTTATTTAAGAGTAAAGGTGTGCGCAACTACATTCACATATTTACAAATCCCTGTGTGCCATGCCTACAACCCACTGCCCTGGCATAGGTCAGCCACCCTTCTAGCTAGGTGCACTATACCAGAGGTGAGGGTACAGGTGCATGAGTCCTGTACCCCTACAGTGTCTAGAACAATTCTTAGACATTGTAAGTGCAGTAATGCCATTAAGAGTTAATGGTGCAGGGAGTTTGTCATTATGAACTTCACAGCACCATAATGGCTTTACTGAAAACTGGGAAATTTGGTATCAAACTTCTCAGCACAATAAACCCACACTGATGCCAGTGTGTGATTTAATGAAAAATGAACTCAGAGGGAATCTTAGAAATGCCCCCTGAAAAATAACCATCCTCTCTTGGGTTCCCTGACTGGTACACACCAGCCTGCCACCACGAGACAAGTTTCTGGACCCCTGGGGTGGGAACCTTGGCTCCCTGAGCCCAGAAACAAAGCCTTTCCTGGGAGGAGGTGGTCACACCTCTCCCAGGCCAGGAAGAGACATCTGTGGTAGGAGAGCTTCAAAGGCCTTGCTGCCTTTGTAACACAACCCCCAGCCCCTCCTGCTATCAGGAGTAGACCCCCTTCCTGTCGCCCCTCCTTTTCAACGGAAAGACAGGCGGAAAAAATAAGCGCAGCCCAGACGGTGTGCCCACCTTTGCCCACCCCACCCCACCCATCCGGTAGGGGAGGCGGGGTGAAGCCCACTCTTCAGTGTCCGCCATCTTGCAGATGGCAGGCACTCTCCAATCAGGATAAGGGATTGTGCCCACTCTCCCACGTGGGGTGAGCACACCAAGGGTGTAGGTATATATTTACGGGGTATACCCAAATGACCCTCTTCTAACCTGGGTATGGAACAATATCTATATGAACAAGAATTGATAGGGAGGAATTGATATTGTATTTTTATTTTCGAGTAGAGCACACTTAATTACCCTCTCGCAATTTTTTGTTTAAACACTTCTGTTTTCATTAGTACAGACACATATATACAATGGCACCTGGTCAATTACCAACATCTAAATCTACAAAAAGAACCTGTGAAACAAACTAGTATCAAATAATAGTAAACCATAAACTACTACCATTGCCAGGACCCGTGATCAATATTTCATGTGTCCACCTTTTGTTCTGGGTGGTACACTCAGAGGTAGTCTAAGTTGACATTAAAGGCTAAACAAAGAGAATTATTATTTTTTGCTCTTATTCTGTCAACAAACAATATTTAAGTCACTATTTAATATGCTACAGACTCCTCCTAAGGATGTCGACGTGGGTGCGTTTCAGCCTTAGATGTTCTTCAGCCTCTTCAGGACAAGGGTAATGGTGTAAACACTACATAAATAAACATATATATAAATATATACACATATATATTTTTTGTCAGTCAATTTTATCTGACCTATTGTGTGAGAGTGGCATGCTGGCTCTATCTGGGGGAGACTTGTGTAACAAAAGTACCCTCAGTGACACCGAAAGTCGTGCAGCAATAGTGGGAGAACATACAGAGAGATAACAACGCACCATGTGAATGTAAAGATACTGGGGCCCCGGATACACCGATCCTTGTGGCTAAATCTAAGTAAAAGTGAAGTAAGCTTCCTCTGGGGTGTTCCTGAACCACATACAAAAAATGCCAGGAAGTTCCAACGAATTTATAAACCAGGCCCACCTAGGTGTATCGTAATAATCTCTTTCTCAAACTTACATTAATTTTTTGTACACCAATCGGGCCAACTCATCAATATCGCTTATATAGGTGTCAAACACACAGGGTCTGTCCTCCTAGATAAATCAACTAAGCCAACATTTATAACGGCGCTTGGATATTTTGTGATTCTAATACCTTGTCATGTCGGTTTGTTCTCACTCACCTCTCCTACACGGAGGCAGACTCTCCTTCAAATGCCCAATTCACTTCAACAAAGCTTTACAATCATTTGCGTTCTCCCTAATAACAAAAACGCCAGTTATGTGGCTGAATCCTTAGTGTACAAGCTCTCCCATTCTCCTTCTCTCATAATCCCTCCATATCTACTTCAGACTCTCATTGCTCCGCTGTAACCAAAACTTGTTTCCATCCGCCGCACCCTGAGGTCAGTAGCCCATTGGCTACTGACCTTGAGACCCCTAAAACGCCCCCTAAATTCAGTATTTATGGGGCACCCCTGAACCAAGAAGATGGATTCCAGCAACCTAAGAAGAAGAAGAACGAAAGAAGACGCCCAACAGAGGAGACTGCAGAGAAGAACTGACTCGGCCCCACCCTACCGGCCCGTAGTTTCCAGAGATCCTGCGCCAAAAATCACCTTGTCCTGCAGTCAGCAACCTCCAGAAACCCTGGGAGGACTGACTACCTTCAACAAAGACCGGATCTCCTGTGAACAGCAGCTCTGTTCAAAAGAAACAGCCAACATAGACTCTGAACCTGCTGAGGACAAAGAAACCCGACGCTTGGACCCACCACTGCATCGGACGCCTATGGCCCGAGTCCGAGTGGCCTACCGGAACCAGCGAGGTCCCCCAGCCCTCCAGAGTCTGAGTCCACCATGGGTTGACCCCTCCAGGACTCTCCGACGTCGCCTGCAGCCTCTGCACGGAGACCCCCCACAACCACAAGTGGCCTGGTAAGGTGAAATCTGACCTTTAAAGAAACCCCTGCAACCAGCTGGCTTGCGCCCTGGAGAAGAGAACCCGAGGTGCACCTACATCCCGAGCCCTCCAACTTACCTGCCTAGTTGTTGGTTCCTCCTGGAAGTCTTCCTGGACTGAGCCTGCAGTCAAAATCCAAATCTGGCAACTCCCATTAAAAATAACAGGGCATCCGAAGCCAAAACAGCACCCTGCACCCAGCCGCCTCTACACCGCTGCGGAGGCACCTTGTGTACTAACTCTGATCTCCCTTTGCCCTGAGCCTAACACCAGGAGCTTTGCTCCCACAACCTCGTGGCCTGCTTGTGAGCAGCCACCAACCGGAGACCCCCTAGCCCCCATTGGATAACATTGGGCCTCAGCACTCTGCTTCTGGCTGCCCTAATGCCGCTGAGGGTGTTTTAAGAGCGCATCCTCGACCCTGGGGGAACCCTGGTTCTATCCCCAGAATACCTTCTCCTACAATAAGTACTTACCTGCAAACCGTTACCTGCATTTCCTTCCATAGGATTGTATTGACTGCTTTTCCTTAAAAATTATTTTAAGTGTGTAGTTGGTTTGTATGACACATTGAAAAACTGCAAATGTACTAAAGGTGAATCACTTACCTTTTGTCTAAGAAATGTCTCAGTGTGATAACTATGCATATCACACTGATTTGCAAAAGTAACTAGACACAAAGAGTACTATCCGTACTGCAACTAGTGCCTTGTTTTGTATTCAGAACAGTCATGAGTCTTCTAGGGATGGTGGCTCCCTGTTTAGCCATAATCTCCCATGCCAAATTACACATGTGTCAGCTACAAGAGTGTCTGTTGACAGTGGTCATAAGTGGAGGGTCATCTGCAGGATCTAGTGTTGCTAAAGGCCAGTATTCTTTGCTTTCTGCAATGGTGAAACAGCAACAATCTGGTGCGGGCGAAACCTTTTATAGACCCTGTTCCGCAAGCAACCATCACAACGGATGCCTCTCTCTAGCTGGGGTGGGGGGACTCATCTCCTTGATATCACGGTTCAGGATCTCTGGTCACCCCTGCAAAAGGAGCTTCACATTAAATACTTCAAGCTCCTTGCTTTCCAACTAGCGCTCAAAGCTTTCTTTCAAAACACCCAGGGCAAGATGGTATTGGTCAGGACTGACAATATGACAGCCATTTATTACCTCCAGAAACTGGTACATTCGCTCGCTATGGCTTTCGGGACTTGTGCAGAAGATTTGGCATTGGGTGGTTTACCATTAGAAACACCTTTAAATGGAGTAACTACTGGGAGTCGTCAGTGACTTTGCTACTTGCTCAGAAGGATGCAGCAACAGGTCCACAAGTGGGAACTCCATCCACATGTCCTACCCCCTACCTCAAGAGGTGGCGGGGGTTCCACAAATACTACTCTTCGCTGTACAAAATGCCAGAGGTTTGCCTCCTTGTTTCAAATCCTAGAGTCCTTGGGCAATGCACTCTGGATGAACCGGCCAGGGATATTTGCCTTTGCTTTTCCTCCTCTCCCACTGGTCTGGAAGCTGCTGCAAATATCTTTTGCTCTTTTCCTGGTAGGCACCACATGAGCTAGACAGCAATGATTTTCCATCCTACTAGTGATGTCTGTAACTCCACACAAGAAGCTCACGTTACAGGCTGGGCTTTCTCACTCAGGAACAATGTAAACAGACATCCATGCCCCAGATAACTCAATCGCACACTTGAGGTCTGAGAATTAGGTTATTTAAATCTTCCACAAGAACAGATGGATGTTTTAAAATAAGAGCTACTATGGCTTGCTACACAGCGAAGTGGAAAAGATATGTCCACTACGGTAACTTCAGAAATCTAGACCCTCTTAAATCTGCAGTCCAAGATGTAGACTATTATTTACTTCACCTTCAAAAATCAGGCTAAGCCTACATTTCAATACAACTACATCTTGCAGCCATTGCAGCAAAAATACAAAATATAGGGCATTCTTTTGAAAATTCTTGTCATTAAGACTTTTATGCAAGGTCTTAAAAGCGTGATTCCACCTAGAGTGCCACAATTCCGTTTATGGAACCTTATTATTGTACTTACTAGGCTCAAAGGTATTTGAGCAGTTACATTCATGTTCTTTGCAGTTTCTTTCTTGGAAGCAGCTTTCCTTATTTTTTAGGTCGAGCCTAGTGCAGCGCGCATGCGTTGCCCTAAGAGGTGACCTTTTGGAATTGGTCTGCACTTTTCTGACACTCGTGCGTGTGGCGGCATCCACCTTGCGGGAGTGAGCAGCGACGCGTAGGGTGCCATGTGGTCTGTATCATGTTTCAACACTTAGCGTAGTGGCTTTCATTTTCACGGGCGTGTGTTCATGTTATTTGCAATGGCTTGTTAATATGTACGCTCCTCCCCCCGAGGCTCCCTTGTCAAGGGAAGCATTGTGTTCTGGCGGTGCCTGGCTCAGCCCTCACATTATGAATTGTTGGGTCTCGTCTGTCCCTTCAAGCGACATTCCTTTATGTAGGTGTGAGTGCGTTCAAGTTCTTGTGTGCCTTTCCCTTTGCCAGGACAGACTGACGGATGGAGTGCAGCACCCTGGGAGAAGGGGACACGCCTCTCCTCAGCCCTCCCGCAGCTGCAAGGTACTGAAAGTCACTCTTTCTCTTCATGTATTTAAAGGTATTTTCCAAAAATATCTGTCGGTGGCATGGATATCGGATGTTGTTTCCGTAAACAGTCTGTCACTCTGTTATCACCGGGCAGCAGTTTCTGCTATGCGCGTCATAATTTCCGCCTCTCCCTCCTTCGTTTCTTCGTGTTCTTTGATAATCCCACTTGTTCTCTGTGGGACTGTTATCCTTCTTGCAATATCCACAGTGAAGTCTCTGTACAGTATTCGAGAAGCAATTTCTAGTCCATTGGCTTGAAAGCTTCAGGACTGGCATACGTATCTGGGCTTTAAGTGGGATGAAAAACTGGAGGTCTCTCAAAGGGGCGTGGCCGATGTAATTAAGGGCGTGGTTAAAACACATAAACTGAAAATCTGTGCTTAGCTTAGTGTGCAGCCCCACCGCTCTCCCGACTGGTATTTTGCCACTTCTGTCATTGCATCCAGATATATATACTGCAAAAAAGTAACATTACACCTACAACAAGTGCTATTGGCTTTTTCAATGCTTGTTAGTTGCATAAGCTAAATAAGCAACAACTGTAGCTCCTGTATATAATATTGAAAATGCTTCAGTTCAGAAATTATGAGACTATGAAAGAACGATAACGAGTCCCTTTGAAGTTACATCAAAGGCAGTAAAGTGTAGTGCTGCAGCTGCTATTAATATATGTATATTTTTTCATCCTGAGGGTGAGGGCAAAAACGTAGAGCCCGAGAGGGACCCGTCTTAGCACCTGCTTTTTAGAACTGTCAGTGCCCACTTAAAGACCTTCCTTTTACTAACATTTGTACAACATTAGTTTCCCAGTGACTGGCGTGGCCTATAGTGCTGTGGGCTGTCTGGTGGTTTTTTCTCCCACGGCTCTAGCTTTTATTCTAAGTGTAATCGCATTTGTCTGGTGGTTCGCACCTGTTGCGTCTGCCGTGGCGCATGATTGAATGGGCAGCCGTGAGAGGGTGCTTGCTTGGATGGGCAGCCGTAAGAGGGTGCATGCTTGGATGGGCAGCGGTAAGCGGGTGCATGCTTGGATGGGCAGCGGTAAGCGGGTGCATGCTTGGATGGGCAGCCGTGAGATGGTGCTTGCTTGGATGGGCAGCCGTGAGATGGTGCTTGCTTGAATGGGCAGCCGTGAGATGGTACTTGCTTGAATGGGCAGCCGTGAGAGGGTGCATGCTTGGATGGGCAGCCGTGAGATGGTGCTTGCTTGAATGGGCAGCCGTGAGATGGTGCTTGCTTGATTGGGCAGCCGCGAGAGGGTGCATGCTCGGATGGGCAGCCATGAGAGGGTGCTTGCTTGGATGGGCAGACGTGAGAGGGTGCTTGCTTGAATGGGCAGCTGTAGATAGCGCTTGCTTGGATGGGCAGCCGTAGATGGTGCTTGCTTGGATGGGCAGCCGTGAGATGGTGCATGCTTAGATGGGCAGCCGTGAGAGGGTGCTTGCTTGGATGGGCAGCAGTAAGAGGGTGCATGCTTGGATGGGCAGCAGTGAGATGGCGCTTGCTTAAAATTTCATAACCTTTCGTCTCAACCTTGTTAAGCACCCCAACTGGAAAATTGAAGTACGGAGCTTTAAAAAGTAATGCTTTCCACGTCAAAGGCCGTTGAAAGGAGTCACTGGCTGGAAGAAGATTAAGAACATGGAGTATTCATATGTCAGCAAAGCACTATTGGCAGCATTTAATTGTTGGAATATCATGGACACTATTTATTTATTTTTTGGTGAATGCTAGGTTGATTATGGAGTGTTAATGATAGAAATAATGGGAAAGATTTTTTCACTCATTAAGGAATGTTCGTTATATGTCAGAGGGCGACCAAATTAATGTTTGCTTTACAGGCGGGGGAAGTGGATACTGGTAACGGGGCAATTTATAATTTTGCACTTAAAATGTTTCTTTCAAGAAATTTTTGGATAGCAACAGGGGAGAGCACTATGAATTTTGGTTTATTAATGGGGGAGATGATGGGGTAGTTTGGCACAAGTTGGGAAATGCCGGTGTATGATTACGCGGAGTTCACATTAGATGGATTGTCGGTACTGTAGTTGGGTTGTAGGAGAATCCTGGAGGGTGGAGAGTACGGTCAGGTGATACGAATTGTTTACAGCTGGGGAAGCCACGAGTGGTTTTTTAAGCAGTTGCGCAGGGTGATTTAAATTTGATTATGTTTCAAATGCAAGAGAATAGAGGCACGCTGTTCGGACGTGGCAGGATCACCGTAGGTAAGAATTGGGGACTGAATCATTCAAAATCGTACAGTTGAAAAGGTGTAAACTAGGGAGGATTCTTGCAGGAGATATCACGGGTAACTGATTAGTTGTATTAGTGGGATCATTGTGAGTTGTGTTTGTAAGTAGGATGATGGAGCACTGTTTGATGGGTGGGGTTTGTTAAGCACTGGAGGATAGGGGGTGAATGGTATTGAATACACACGTAGAAGCTGGAATCGAGTATCATTTTCAATAACATTGCAATTCTCATTGAAGGGGCACGGGTTGAAAGAGTTGGTTAATTTACAGTTGCTGTACAATAATAATTTCGTTTGTCTGACAGATATTTATTTATTATTGTAGTTAGCCCTGAGGAAGGTCGTAAGGACCGAAATGCATTGGGTGATGTTTAGTTTTAACGGAGGATTCGAGTTTCATAACATGCCTGTGATTTGGCCCGGATGGGCAAGTCCTGAGCAAATAAAATGGAAGAAAATTTTGGAATTTCGTACATTTGATGTGATGGACAAACGTTGAACAATGAAAAGAAATAAATAGACTGAATCTTTTGAATACTTTTGAGTACGTGGATAATATTGATCACAAATGTGCATAAGGCTGTGCAACCTTAGGTGACTCGCACAGCGCGAGTCACACTTTGTTTTGCTTGCCTAAAATGGACAGCCGTGAGATGGTGCTTGCTTGAATGGGCAGCCGTGAGAGGGTGCATGCTTGGATGGGCAGCCGTGAGATGGTGCATGCTTGGATGGTCAGCTGTGAGATGGTGCTTGCTTAGATGGGCAGCCATGAGAGGGTGCTTGCTTGGATGGGTAGCCATGAGAGGGTGTATGCTTTGATGGGCAGCCGTTCAAGGGGCTTCCTGTCTCTGAAGCATTTTGCCCTTTGAGTCTCACTTTTATTACCTTGACATGCCTCAGTGGGAGTAAAAACACTTTCTGGACGGACCCGCTGAGGGTTAGTTACACTCAAAGTGCCATATCAACATATTTATAATCCTTTTGTTTTCACACATTGTACTGCCCATATTCTCCCTGATTGCCCAGACCTCGGTGGAATGAAGGCATCCAGTTCTTTCACCTCTCATATAATTTTTGATCACATGTCTGTGCGGCTATAAGGCTTCTAAGGTCCCAAAGGCGAGACCTATTGGCTATGCCAATGCTTGTTTTATATAGCTTTCACTTCGTTATGGTGGTTAAGAGAATTGCAAGCCCTTTATCCAGGTCCATTAGGATAGGGGTGTCCTCTGAACTGACCCAAAATGTATTCCAAAAGAGGCCACTCGCTTCTACCTTAATCAGACAATTGAGCTACTAGTCTTCTTTCCTCACCCAGACTCTGTAGCTGAGAGTTCTTCACACCCTAGATATCAAGAGCCTTAATGTACTACATTGGCAGAAGCCTTTTCTCAAAACTAAGCTGATTTTGTCACCAGTGCCAAACCTCATAATGGACACCCAATATCAAAAGCTGTCATTGCCAGATGGATCTTTAAATGTATCCGGGCATGTTACCTAAAAGCAACAAGCATTGGCGACTCCACCAAGATTCCCTTACGAGTGAGGTATTAGGTTTGCCAAATTATTTTTTCTAGCCATGTTGTACAGCAGCACGGCTTAAAATAAATACAAGTGATATGTTATGAACAGCACTGGCCACGTCAAAGGGAAGCAAGCAACACAGAGGGGGAGGGTGTTTGGGAGAGGGTTAATGGCAATAGCAGACTTCTTCGATGTCCACATCCACCCCATCTCACCACAGCAGTGAGGTTTTAGTTCAAACACCTTATGTTTACATTCTGATTGAGAGCGTAGGGTGTAACAGACTACAGCAACTGCCTCAATGGGCAAACACTCCTAGCTTGTTGAGGACGCATGAGAGATTAGATTCCACACCTGCCAAGGTGCACGTCTGTCCAACAGTAGAATTTTGTTGGTCAAAGCTAGGTAGGCCGACGGCCGAAGTGGCTGACTTTGTCCCATACTGTGTTTAGTGAAAGCAAAATGTGAATTACACTACAGCAGACTAATGAATGAAGAGGACAGACTGAAAGCCGCTATTTGTAATTGCGTATATTATGTATATTTTCATCGAATGCAAAATATCTTCGCTAAAGCAAGACCAAAACAAGCATTGGCATAGCCAATAGGTCCCGCTTTTGGAACCTTATAAGTATTTAGTTATGCAGCACAATATCCTTGGTGCAGCAACATCAACTGTTGCATGGCTAAACACTTATAAGGTCCCAAAGGCGAGACCTATTGGCTATGCCAATGCTTGTTAATTATCCTCGCAGTTTTACCCTTGCAAGTTTAGAGCTGTTGTCGATTTGTAAATATGTATTTTATGTATTCCGCTTTTATGGTCCTAGTGACCGAAAAAAAGTGTTTTACTGAATAATAGCACCGATATAGAGTTATATATCATGTACATTAAACAGAATTTATATAATATTTTTTTCAACACAAAAAATGTATTTTGTTCAGTGAATTTTTAAATCCCACTGCAAATAATGCAAGAACTCCAAGCACTAAGACAATTTAACAAACTACTATTAACAGGTTTGTTCTAACTTCATACAAACTTCTTTCCAAAGCAAAATGCTTCTGTTGTAGCACTGTCTCCACCTATTAATCGCCTGTGGATGGATTCTTATGCTGTCCTTTACCGTAGTGCAGGGCACCCCGTTGTCTACTTGTGAATGGAATGGCAGAGACACAGTTTTCTTCCCTGCTGGGATGTCACACCTGTCCCATAGACATTTTAAGCACTCCACATCAGTGGTCATTATGGTTACGCTGAAACAATTAAACAGAGGGTTCAGAGCAGCACCGTCACGGAAAAGGTGAGAATGACAACACTCGTCTCTGTAAACAATAAAAAACAAGTGGTGGTGGATAGAGCTGCCCATTGTTCGTGATGCCCGGGGCATTATCTTTGTAAGCCACGGCCTTTGGAACGGTGCAAGTGAAAAGTGAGACAGCGGAAAACGGCGCAGGAAATCAATAATGGCAATATTTACCCAAAAGCTTTCTCGATTCAGAGTAATTTGTTACAAAGAATGAAGGAGGTTGACAATTTGATGAACCATAGAGTTGCGCTGGATGGTCAATGAAGTTTTGACCTGTAGTCAGTCCTGGTCCAGTTTCAGGACCAGGTTACAATTTTATACAAGCTATACACGGGCCAATAAGAAAGGATGCAATAAGCATAATGTAGAAAAGCCGGGGGGGGGGGGGGGGGGTCAAATTAGTCGAAGGATAAGGTAGGTACCTGAATGGACGTAAATTCCAATATAGGGTAACGCCAATGCGCCCAGGAATTGGTGTGTAGAGGCAAAGGGGAAGCACTGCCAGCCGGGATTCCCAGGGTCGAATCTGTGGAAGGCAAGGACCGGTGTTAGGCAAGGGAGGTGACATAATTTACAGGGATACACGTGGGTATATAAAAACGCTAATGGTGGAGCCATAATAATGAGACAAAACCGGGTGGCCTCCAAAGCGGTCTGTGAGTCATTGAACAAGTGGGGTGGGGGAGGCATGCACAATTCAGCAGATTATAGTGCATAGACAAACAAGGGAACCTATCATAATGATCGGCAGCAAGCAATAAGCGGCAGCCGAGCGCTGGTGGATAACAAGACTCACTGGTGAGATTAGACCACGTGGAGCAAGAGAACAATTTAAGGCATCCGGTAGTTCAAATGAAGGCTGATAGGGATCAATTCATAGACGGCGCCATATGGAGGACATCTGGTATCCGTAAACCATGAGACTTTGGGATCCTGCGTCGTAAGGAGGACATCCGGGGACTGCAAGGGAAACAGCTGCCATGATTTAAATTAGCGCGGTGGCCGTGAGGCAGGCACCGCGCTAATCCTAAATAAAATGTTACATTCGGGCGCATGCATACAAAAGAAAGCCGTGCAGTCTCCGGAAGCAGCTGCCATGATTTAAATTAGCGCGGTGGCCGTGAGGCAGGCACAGCGCTAATCTTAAACAAAATGTCGAAAGTGAAATCAGCGTGGCGGGGGAGGGGAGGGGTGGAGGAGCGTTAAGAAAGCACTCAAGTGAGAGGAAAGGCAGATGGAAAGCTGGCGGTTGCGCGCGTGCACGCTCGTGTAAATGTAAGCGCTAGTCCAGGAAAAGCAGCTTGGGGTAGCACTTTTTGAAACCCCTACTAAATGTCTCACAGGGCAGCGCATGCGCTGGCTCAGGCGAGACCTAAAAAGACACCTGGCAGTGCCTAGACCTGACAGCAATATGGTTTCAATACATCTATATCTATATATAATATTGTTAATAGACCATCAAATCGGAGTGTCCACCTCAAAATAATTTCAGCGCTATTTATGAAGAGGTACCACGGGTAATAGACATACAAGACTGAAGAATTTTACTAAAACAAAAGTAGCATTGTGTTCCAGTGGGTCATCTCCCCAGTTGGTGCTTTGGACAACAGCAAGTGAAATCGAGCGAACACGTAATGCAATCAAGATTTGTACTTTATTCTTGTTTTTATCGGGAAACTTTCCAAGTTACTTTACGTTAACTGCTTAAATAGCACCAAAACCCAAAGTGTCTGGGTGATGAACCAAACAGCACATGGTTTTCACAGTGTAATGCAAAAAAAAATGCTTCAATTCCAGTTCCTTTCATACCCAATTCTAAAGTGCAAGTGACATTTTTTAACTTGCATTCCTTTGTTCCAAATGTATCGGTTATTTTCAAAATTTATCGGTTAATGAGCACGAAGTGAGACACTGAAATTCAGAAGTGAAACTAGCATTTACTCGCATAGTGATCAAGAAACCTTCCATTTATCTAGTTTAAGGTCTACTGCCCAAACAGTTTAGCAACCAGAGAAGAGCATTTCCAGAAAGTAACTGAGTTAATTATTTTGTGTCAAAGATATTTATGTTTTTTGCACAACAAACACCACATGCACAAATGGGTTTGCACAGGCCCCAAAGTATTTGTATCTTTCTATTGGAGAAGCAGAAGGCTGAAGAACACGCACATGGAAATAGACCCTCTTCGCCATGCTCAGGTCAAGCAGTAGGAATTATAATTGTTGATCTTGCTGGCTCACGCTTTAATGTTGTCCGTATATAGAGCAGGAGGCATTCGAGAGCGTGACAGTTGAAATTAGCCACGCGGCAACATGTGATAGAGTGGGAGGGGTGGGCGGTGCTTAATTTGCAAAATATTAAATGCCAGGGCTCTGACCAGGAGGCCACTGCAGCTTGCACCAACCATCGCCCTTGTCATCGCTTCCAAAACAACAACTAACCATCTCTCTCGCATGTAAATTCAGATTATTTCAGGTCCCCAAAGCTAAAGGAATGGCTGGGGAGGCAGGTATTAGCAATTTTTAATGTATATTATATTCATAAACACCATTGTTCTGCTCTTTTCTAAATTAGATGAGCAGCGCCACCATGTGTTAGACTGTTCTTAGTATGGTGTCGACAATTAGGTGCCGGTGCTGAGCACCAGAAACCAATTAAGTGCCAGTGCTGAGCACCGGTAAGCACCGGCTCAAATTAAGCACTGGGGTTGGGAGTGACTGGGCAACAAGCAACAAAGGGGGAAGTAATGACACTGAAGAAGCAACAAACAACCACCAAGGGGAAGCAAATAAAAAGTTCCTGAATTAGAGTGTTAGCAGCGGAAGTACACAAATAAAGCAATTGATATGTACTTGGTCTGTGCTCCATCAAATGTACAAACTCGCATAAAAGGAGAAAGTGAACCTGACGTGCTGACTGATGAGAAGCAACGAAATGTGAGTGGCGATGAAGTCAACTAATGGTAAGTAATGGATCTGCTAAAATCATCAATAGTAAGTCATGGGTGCACTAAAATCCCTTTTTAGAGGTTTAAAAAAAAGAAATATTAGAGTGTTGCAAATGACAGTGCCAGTGCACTCTCTTAGGTGAGATCCAAAAAGGGTTCTTGCCACCTACTCTTGACCACATTCTACTAGGAAGAAGGAGCCAACCATGGCAGTTCTATAAAATATTCCCATAACTGACATCTTCAAAGTAGCTACATGGTCAATTCCACACACTTTTACTTAAAACTACTGTGTCACTATTTTTGCCCGTCAACAGGCTAGGGTTGGCGAAACAGTATTAAGAACTCTCTTTCAGATACCTGAATCATTCACTGACTAGCCACCGTTTAGGGGAGTACCGCGTTACAGTCAATGCAGACCATGTATAGCTATAGCGACACATGCTACAGAGAGAGTATGTCACCGTGCAAGCATCTGTTCATAGCTTAAAGTGCTGTAGATTCACATGCGCCAACCCTCCACCCCCGGGTAACGGTCTTGTTTGCACAGCTCTAGAACATTAAGTATATCCTTTGTCTTTAAACATTCTTGGCATGGGCACCACTTTCTATATATTACTTACCCTATAGTTACACTCACCACCAGTGCAGAAAGCAATCTCACAATGGAGTTGGTGCTCATGCCAATTCCCTTCGAAGAAAAAAGTCCATGTATATATCTTGTTACTCAATAAGACTTTTTTGACAAAAAACAATTTGCAATATCCGAGCCCAAAACTAGATGGCAGAAGTATGCAGAGTATGTGAATCGACAGCATTACATTTTACGAACAGGTGCTAAGTAACTTACCCCAGCTTTTAGGTGGGATCCCAATGCTTCTTGCTCTATGTGTCGGTTAGGTGGCGTGCCATGGTAGCTGGGCTAGTAGCTTTGTGACCAGAAAACCAAACACAAACCACTTCTGTTTTACTTCAGAACATTTTCAGTAATCTGTATGCCATTCTTCATTAGACAACTGAAAATATTGACTGGAAACTGTGATGTCTGAACATAACGAGGTAAGATTGTAGCCGTTTAGGTAAGGCTGAAAACGGGAATAGTTCCATTGAAAGTAATTTAGTTGTTAGAAATGATTTAAACCACGCAAGGCATTCACTCGATCCTTTCTCAGCAAGTCCAGGTGTCAGTCATGGGATTCATGGTGTAAACAGACACTGAGAATTCTGACCAGTCCTGGGACTCTTCTGTCTAACTCCATCTTAAGTTCAGCAGTCGCTATCAGGATAACGTCTTTAAATTTCCAGACAGGAAGCCTGCTGTGTTGGTTGTGGAGCACCACAATTTATAATCCACCCTTATACGTCACAGAAATGAAATTATATCTGTACATTTGACATTATATTCACCTTATGTCTTAACTTTATAAACGTGTGTAAAGCATTTAAGCTAATGAGTGAAATGTATTCACTGTAGAACTAGAGATGTATTCTTATTCACATTCTACACTTCAAGCTACATTTTCATATATAAATATGTATTCTTTATTCATGTTTGCATTTATTTCTAAAGTTGCACATGCTTATGTATAACCATGTATTTGAAGCGTACAATAAATGCTTTATTAAAGTAAGCCTGACTACAGGGCTCAGTCAAAATGCATTTTGCTTTGCCAGTATGTTTTTTCTTTTCCTTGCATGTTCATTATCTTGATTTACGTTAGCTAGCGAAAGGCTTATTGTCTGTATTAGTATGTTGATAGAGAGGCTTGAATGGAAACCTGGCAGTGAACGTGGAGGAACCATGGTCAAAAGAGGCCTTTTGCTCATCATGTACTAGGATGGCAAGATGTTCAACGTTGGGAACGGCAGTTTTAGATCGATACGATGTGAACCTGAAGCCATGTTGCCGATGCACTCAAGTAGTGTTCTGTTCGGTCCCTGGTGGTGTGAAGAAGATAAGAACGTTTTCGAATCTCCTGTCACTTGTATGTTATGTTATGTTATGTTATGTTATGTTAATTCGGATCTTTTATAGCGCACGGCTACTTCGAAGAGTGTCCCGGCGCTTTGGCAAAAACCCGAGAAGTGAGGCCAGGGCAGATGGAAGCAAACAGAGGGTTACTGGGCAAAGAGCCAAGATTTCAGCTCCTTCCTGAAAGTCAATAAATTATTGGTTTTCCTCAAGGAGACAGGCAAAGAATTCCAGCATTGAGGCGCCAGAAAACGAAAGGAACGACCTCCAATTCTAGTCAGTCTCATTGAAGGGACGGAGGCCATGGACAAAAATGAAGATCTCAGAGTTCTGCTAGGAGCATAGAAAGCCAAGCGCTTCCTGATATATTTGGGCCCTACCTGATGGAGTGCCTTAAAGGCAAGAGTTAATGCCTTAAAGGTAACCCTTTTAGACATAGGGAGCCAGTGCAGCTTTTTTAGAAGGTCAGATGCTCTCGCTCTCCGCTGGAGACCGTAAATGGCTCTAGCAGCGGAATTCTGCACAATCTGCAGACGTGAAAAGAGAAATTTTGGCAGTCCCAGATAGAGCACATTCGCATAGTCAAGGCGAGAGCCTATCAGGGCCATCACAGTGATCTTTCTATGCTGCAAAGACAGCAGCGGAAGAAACTTGCGCAGCATCTTCAAGATGCCAAAACATTTTCCCGCAAGCCCGAGGATCTGAGATCTGAAGGAAAGATCATCATCAATCAGGACACCAAGATTTTTAGCCTTGGATGAAACATCTGCCGGTGGAAACATATCAGGGGGCCACCACGCCTTCCATCTGGGGTCAGGGGAACACCCAAAGAAGAGCAGTTCCGATTTATCGGAGTTACATTTGAGACTGTGTTGTTGGAACCAGTCAAAAACAGCCCCCAAACAATGTCTGATCCGAAGGCCGTCAAAGTCAGAGCCCTTAGCACAAGTAAAGAGAAGCTGGGTGTCATCAGCATAGGATATGATCTGGGCCCCAAACGATTCCGCCACTGCCGCCAGAGGAGCCATATAGATATTAAAAAGGGTGGGGCTTAAGATGGAACCCTGAGGTACCCCAACCTCCAGTGGCGGCATCTCGGCGGAAAAAGGTGGCACCCAGACCGTTTGCCGGCGGCCGGTCAGAAAAGACTTAAACCAGTTCAACACCGTTCCCCGCAAACCAATCTCCTGGAGTCTTAAAAGGAGACCGTCATGGGGGACGGTGTCGAAGGCCGCCGACAGATCCAACATTACCAGGATGGCCTTTCCTCCAGTGTCTAGTACATCCCTGATGGTATCGGTGATTTCCAGAAGAGCGGTCTTCGTGCTCATATTCGCACGAAAGCCCGATTGAGTGTCGTGCAAGATATTATTGCTCTCAATAAAGGTGGAAAGGGAGGCATGCACATGCTTCTCAACCACCTTTGCCAGAGCAGGGAGGAGGGAGATAGGCCTATAGTTGTAATGAATTAGTGGGTCCAAATTGGGCTTCTTAACTAACGGCAGGATCAGGGCATGTTTCCAGGCTTGGGGAACAACTCCCGTGCTCAGGGACATATTGAGCACCGGGTTGAGCAAGAGGTTTAAGGCAGGTGCTATTCGCCCAAGACATTTAGCAGGGCAAGGGTCCTGCGGGGAGCCGGATTTCAGCTGAGTGAGGAGATCGAGTGAGGCTGAAGGAGATAGAGGTGTAAATTCAGAGAAAGAAGAACCTTCAACCACCCCAGATGGAAGCAGGGCCGGCCTAGTCTCAGGTGTCACTACGAGACACATAGGGGAAAAAGTATCCTGAATGGATTTAATTTTAGTGGAAAAGAAGATTGCGAGCTGATCAACCCAAATTTTGGTATGGGAATGAGAGGGCAAGATCGAAGTAGGGGAGACGAACTCCTTTACAATGCGAAAGATTTCTTTACTAGTATTCTCAGCATCGTCAATCCTTCTTTCAAAGTAGGCTTTAATGTGGCTGTGATAAAGCCTAATAGCTACCTTATATTTAGTTTTATCCATCGGATCATAAAGGCGACGCCATGCCCTTTCGGCTTTCTTGCACTCTCGTCGCATCTCACCGAGAGAGGGAGTAAACCATGGGGCAGAAACGCGCCGATAGAATTTGCTGGACATTTTCCCAGGAGCTAACTCCTCAAATCTATCTTCAAGCCACCTCTGTAGCAGATCCAGATCCTTCTCTAGACTACCGGATAGCTGACAGGGGTAGAGAGAAAGAGCATGTGTCAGCATTTCAGAGGACACCCGGTGAAATGCCCGTGTCGTCCCTCCCAAGGCGTCCATAGGTCTTATGGAAGTCTTAGTGGTAGAAAGGATATGAAAATGTATTAAATAGTGGTCAGACCACAATACCGGGGCCGGGGGGAGCGTGTTAATCAGTGTAGTAGAGAAAACTTGGTCTAGGATATGACCTTTGTTGTGTGTGGGAGAAAAGATGTACGGTGACAAACCCAGAGGGGCTGTAATATCCCACAATTTTACAACATCAGTATCACTGCGCATATCCATGTGGAGATTAAAATCTCCCAGCAGTATGCAGTGTTCAGATTTTAAGCAGAGTATGGAAAGCACAGCCTGCAATTCCTCGAAAAAAAGACCTAACGGTCCCGGAGCTCTGTATATTAAAAGGCCAACACAGGTTTGGTGAGGAGACAAGGAAAGAGTGAAACCGAGGGACTCACATCCCATGATATTCTCAGTCGGAAAAGTCGCACAAGGAAAACGCTTGTCAACCACCATAGCCACCCCACCACCTCTACCAGCAACCCTGTCTGACCTGATGATGATATAGTCCGTAGGAACGGCATTGGCCAGATCAGGGCCAGAGCTCTCCCCCAACCAGGTCTCTGTTAGAAAGAGGCAGAGCGGTGTCGACTCAGCTAGCAGGTTGTAGATATCCAAAGAATGTCTGCTAAGAGACCTGGTATTAAGGAGAAAGCATGAGTGGCGTGGGGGCAAAATTGCGGGAGTAGCTGCATTGGATCCAGTCAGACGCCAGCCACATCCGGAGCAGCTCCTCTTAAGGGCCCTGCTACCGGAAAAGGCGCAGCGGCAGTTAGCCGCCTTGCCTCGCAATGAGAGGAGTTCCGCAGAGGAGCAGAGACGCATGACGACAGGAAGCAGAATACACCCACAAAGAGGAAAAATGCCAGCGTCCGCAATCGTCCGCAATCCGGGACGCTGACGGGCGCAGACGGGCTTTCCTTAGGCGCTCCTTCGGCGCGGAAGAGGCGCGCCCACCACGCGCGTCCGCTGCGTGGAAAACAAAACGCCTCTAACTTATAGTCGTGCAGGGTGGGTGGAAGGAGAGCCGCAACGCTGGTCCGCCGACCGGCGTGCAAAAACTCCTCCCAAGATGGCCCCCGTTTCTATCCCCCAAATACCCAGCGGCACCTCGTATGCCAGACTGGAAAAAGGAAAGGGAAAGAAAAGCAAAGTCCCCCCGCGGCGCTGTTGCCACCCAGCACACGTGGAGAAGACCGGAAAAAGAGCAAAGGAAACGTGAGAGTGCACCCGGCTTTCCGCCTCAGGTGCAAAAACAGAAAAGGGGTCAGTGGGAAGACACAATCAGGCACGGAACAAACACAGCCTATGCTAGTTAAAAAAATACGCACACAATAGCGGTGCAAGCGCTAACAGTCAGCGCGATAGCAAAAATTAAAAATTACACAGCGCGCTGGCTCACAGCGTGAACTGCAATCAATTAAAACAAAAGGAAGCTCCGGTGATAAATTAGGAGTGCCACAACACATCAAACCCCAAAAGCACTGCCTCAGGTTTACAGCATGGTAGGGTAGAACCCTATTTGGTGTTCTTATAGTTAGTTAGGAGAGTTTACCTTAAGACTTAGGTACAGACGTCTCTGCGTGACCTATTCTTACAAGTGTGAAGCTTTTTCTATACACTTATTTCCTTTTTCTTTGGACTTGTACTGGAGTCCGATCATGCTGACACCTTCTTCCTTTATGCTCCTGATTTAGAGGCTTTTGATAGATGACCAATATTTGATTTATGTTCAGAAGGGAGAAGGGAAGTTTCTTCATGGAACACCTATTTGATACAATCTATTTCTTTATTGTTGTGGCTATCACAATTCTGTTTCTCATCTTTTTGCGATTCGATCTACTGAGATATTTCAGCTTATCTACTGTATTTACTGAAGTTATAATTGGTTTGCATATGTACTGGATTTATTGGTAATGACTTAGGGGCCTATTAGGATGGCGGATGGACCTGAGTCGGCCCGCCAGCCTCGCGGAGTTGGGACCGGCCGCCAGACATGCGGCGGTCCAACGAATTAGTATGGCACCGCCACCCTGGCGGTCGCATTCTGCATTTTAACATTGCGGCGGTGCTGCTTACCTTGGTGCAGCGAAATGTATGGGGGTACCATGGGTACCCCCCAAAGTGCACCCCCTCAGCTCCCCAGGGGCCTGCAACGGGCCCCCAAAGCCAATCCCCGCCAGCCTTTCCATGGCCGCGTCACCGCCATGGAGAGGCCTTTAACAATCGTCATCCTAATATGGCTGGCGGTGCCTGTTAGGTACCGCCACCATATTAGAACCCCAGCTCCGCCCGGCAGGCAATCGTAACGATTGCCTGCTGGCGGAGAAGCGGCGGACGGACTTTCTGTCCGCTGCGATACCCACCGCCATCGTAATATTGCGGTGGGTCATTCTCCTTACGATGGCATAACGATCGCCACTGCCGGCCTGGCGATGGTGATCGTTACGCCATCATAATGAGCCCCTAAATTCCCCAATGTGTGGCACTTATTGTGTAGTCACATTGGCTTCATAAGTCAGAAATGTTTTATTGATGGTTTCTCTCTTTCAGTGCTTCACGTCAGCTATCAAAGGCCTATACGACCAATTGGGAAAAATCTTTGACGGCTTGACTAAGAGATTACATTGTAAGGTCCAACTCTCAATCAGTTGCGTGTTGATTATGTGTTTCAACTAATATTAGAGCAGCTTAGTTGAAAAGGACTAAGCATTGGCCATAATGTGGAAAAACATTTGAGAGGCTAGAATCCAAGTGTACCTTCTCCAGGATACACCCACAGAAATGTTACTTCAGCTGAAGAGATAAATATGACTGTTGAGAGGGCCGGACATATACTGCCCTAATTGGCTTCTTGTGCTCTCTGTGCTGTATTGCTTAGGGTCTGACATGCATGTCTTGAAGGCATCATTTATCATCTTGATTCTCCAAATTCTAGCAGTACACGTCTGCTTTGCGACGTTTTTTCAGGATCACCTAAAGGGCCACTTTGGAGTGTTCGATTCCATGGGAAGATGAGATCAGATAAAACATTATTTGGCTGAAAATACAACCATAAAAGCATACATAGATGCACATTAAATCACAAAATCCGTAAAAAGTTAAAATACAGGATAATTTGATACATTAATTAATAGTTATTATTGGGGAATAAAGCACTTCAAATCTAAATTGATCACAGTTTAAGTAAGGGGCATAGTACACCGTGAGCATATAGCAGCGCGAAGGAATAGGCTTACAGCTGTGCGAGTCTCTTTATCTGAAAGTTGCTGGAGAAAATGGTAGGTTGATACACAATGCCTTAAATTTCAAAGTCTCATAAGAGAGACCAAGAACCTTTGTGTATAATTTATAAAAACTGCAAAAATTGCAAAAATGAACTATTGTTTTGAGGCATTGTTGCACGGGCAGACCCTCGTGCCTAGATTCAGCTGGTACCCTAAAGGAAAATAGAGTAGGTACTTAACCTTATCAGCTCTAAACCAAAATAGAAGGGAATGCTCCCAGTTCCCTCTAGTTTTCCATAGATAGCTGACTGGATTGACCCCCCTATTTATGGACAGATAGCTTACAATAGTTGTGTTCTGGGATTTGGACCTAACCCTCTTTGCGTGCATCTGGGCCAGCAACAATGCAGACATCTATTTTCTTCTAGAGCATCATATGAATCTTTATCTGTTAATACATGAGACATTCTAGTCCCATCCAATGATTCTTTAACGTATTCCAACCAGGGGCTGGAAGAGCCCTTATCTCATGACTGGCAATCAGTAATTATAGCACTTTCAGGGGCACATTGTGCAGCATACATTTGTAAGGGGTCAATGGACACCCACTAGAGGCACGCGGGAGACTAGGAAGCGAACCCATTGTCTTGGACAATTTTGCCCTAGATGGTGAAATACACTGTGTCCAAGAATCTGCGACAAACTGAAAGAGACACCTAAATAAGATTATTGTACTTATTCGGGTTTCTGCATCAACTGAGGGGCAGATTTACAAGCCCCTTGCGCCACTTTTGCGTCACTTTTAACATGGGAAAAGTAACGCAAAAGTGGGGCAAGGGGCGTGTAAATAAGCCCCTCAAATTTTAAAATCTGCGTTTGATTTGGGCTGCACGTCATTATAAATGATTTTGAAAAGTTAGTCAATAGGTCAAGACTAGCCATGTAGTTCACAAAAGTGAGGACAAATGTGTGCAGAGCCTCGGTAGTGCGGGTCATTAGGGCCGCATTGTCTGCGTACAACAGCGCTGGAAGAGGAGTGCCGTTTAGCTTTGGGATGCTAGATGCCAACTGGCTTCTCAAATTATTAATATACAAAGTGAATAATAGCGGTGCGACCAATCACCCTTGGTGCAGTCTGCACCTTACCTGAATAACATCTGATACTTCACCACTTTGACCCTACCCTTGCTTTAGTATTTGAATGAAGCATAACCAGTGTGTGTATAAGTGCGTTGTTGAGTCCCATCTCACACAGAAGGTGCCATAGCCTTTCTCGATTAACGCAGTCAAAGGCCATGGACAAATCCATGACACCTAGATATAATGAAGACTGCTTGTACACTATATATTTACTAATAACCAAGTTCAAATGTAAACACTGTTCCACAGTGCTGACACCCGTCCATAAGCCATATTGTTATGGGTTCAGAAAGTTATTATCTTTGGCCCACTCTTGAATCCGATTATAGAGAACCCGTCCAAATAATTTTGCCGGAATGTCGATCAGTGAGATGGAGCAGCAGCAGTGGGGCTTTGATCGAGTGTTCGATTGCTTGGGTATTATCTGGTCAGGGTTATTTGAGGTAAAGAACAAACCCTAGTGGTAACATCCCATCTAGAGCCTTGGGTCACAAACTGTGAACCTCCTTTATCCCTACACACACCACTGAGATTGAAGCACAGTGGAAGGCTTCTCTTTATGAGCTGTAGGAAATGTCTTTATTTGCTACTTTCTCGGGTGAGAGGGCTGGTTATGTGTTTTTTACCTCTCCAATATAGTATCTGTTTTTAAACAGTTAAAAGCTCCATCACAGGCTTAAATAATAAGCCGCTAATTACACTTCTGATCCTGATAAATTGTCTGTGGGTGGACCCCACACACCGCTTCCTAGGATCCTTTCAAAATTCCTAGGATGCTGAAAGATCACTTTTGGGTTCACCGTCAAAGCGCCTCCCTAAGAACTGATTCATTTCCTGATGCATTGCTCTTAGTTTAGCATCAGAAACAGTTTTCTTTGGAACTCTGCTCTGTAATTTTCTATCTAATCATTTCAGGACAGACTTCACAGGTGAAAGTCTAGTTTCCTATTATCTTGCATTGAGCTGAAGTTCACATGTACCTTTCATAGTAACAGTCTCTAAACATGCCAGGGAGATTACTTTAAGGGTCCCAGCCCGCGGCAAACCTAGTTGTCTGCCTGCTCTTCCTGGATGGTCCTCACATACAGCAAGTACGTCTTTCTTTCTGCATTCTGAAGCATATCTTTAGCACAATTTACAGGGGTGTGACACTGGGGGATTGCGTGTATTTTCTCTCTAGCTTTGGCCTGATGAATGCCTAGGACTTACATAGGCCAATAGAGTAGGGCAGAAACACTTTGACGCTTTTAAATTAGGGTCATAGAGCCACAATATCCTGTTTGCCCCTTTCCATATTTTTTTTTTTGACAACAAACTTTATTGGCATTTATAAGGACACCGGGAAGCTCGTCCCCATACACGGTACCAATATGGATAGAAGAACAGTGAGAATTGGCATCCTTGTTCAACCCCCCCCTGGTCTGCAAAACATCAGACCCCCAAACCCTCCCCCCCGCCCGCACATCACACCAGTCCAGAGTCCAACACAAATATGCAACATTTCCTAACAGCATGTGCTCCATATTCTGATTACTCTCCCTCAATTCCTAGGGCCCGGGGCCCCGGAGGGGAAGTCACCGGGGCTATGATTAGCCTCTCTATTGGGTCCAATGGCACTGCACCCTCCCGCACAGACAATACGATGCCCCGATATCGCGCCCATCTCTTCCAGACTTTACCATGCTTGGCCGGACAACCCCTTGCCAGGAATATCGCCTCTTCCGCGGACATGCAGCGATCCAATGCCCTCTTCCAGGCCTGAACCGGGGGCGGGGCAGAGGACTTCCAATGCTGGGCAATATCTCGCTTGGCCAGCGCCAAACCCAGAAACAGGAGGTGTCGTTTATAGATATTGCCCCCTATCTCCTCGGTACAGTGCAACAGTGTTAAGCGGGGATCAGGGGGAAGCTCCCAAGCCAGCACCCCCCCAAGCAGGACAGAACCGCCTCCCAGAACGGGCGTAGCCGACCACAATGCCACACCTTGTGGAGAAATGTACCATCCCCGTCGCCGCAGCGAAGACACGTGGGGGACTCAATTAAGTGCATGCGCCAAAGGCGGTGCCGAGTGTAATACGCCCTATGCAAGTATTTGAATTGTATGAATCGGTATTTGGTGGCTACCGCCGCATCTCGCGGACCCGCGATAGCTTCCGCCCAATCATCCTCCGTGAGTGTGGGGATATCTCGCTGCCACGCCTCCTTGGTGTTATCTAGGGTGGTGTTCATGAAGGTCGTCAGTGTCTGATAAATCTGTCGGATTTTGTGATCCCCGAGGTCCCCCATCAACAGTCTACCCTCTAGTGGGTGGAACTCTGGCAGAGTGTCTAGGTGTTAGATGCTAGGCGTGAGGGCATGCCTCAATTGGAGATATTTATGAAACTGGGATTTATGCAGCTCAAAGTCAGCCTGCAACATCTGGAATGATTTAAGCGACACCCCCTTCATTACATCCCCCAACATGGAGATCCCTATTACGTCCCAATAACGAAAGCCCTCCAAATTCGCTGTTTCCTTGAGCAGGGTACCCTGCCACAAAGGGGTGGCCCGCGTAAGCCTACCACGCCATCCGATAGAGTTGACCGATTGCCGCCAGATCCGGACCACCGTGGCACACGCAGGGGGCAACCGTCCCAGCGAGGAGCGGCTATAGAGAAAATGCAGCAGAGGCCTCTCCGCCAATGCAGCCCGGTCCAATGCGTAGGCTGGATCCACGGGGGAGGCGTACCACCAGTCATTTATCACTAGGAGATGCGCGGCCCTGTAATATGCCTGAACGTCCGCCACCGCTATGCCCCCGCAGTAGGTAGACTGCACACACGTCGCCAAGGCGACCCTCACCGGCCCGCCATGCCATAAGAATCCATTCAAAAGTGCATTCAGCTGACGGAACCACGCCTGGGGCACCTGGAAGGGGTAATGCTGGAGATGGTACAAGAAACGCGTTAAGGTCACCATCTTGAAGATGGCCGATCGGCCATAGAGGGAGAGTGGAAGGTGTGACCACACCCTGGTTTCATTGCGGACTTGGGTCAGCAGGGGCGCGATATTCAAAGTCCAAGCAAGATCCGGCGTGCGAGTGACCCTCACTCCTAGGTATTTGATATGGTCCGGGGCCAGCACTAACTGGGAGGCCCAAGCCTGACCTCTCTGGTCTCCATGCAGGGGAAATAAAGTGGACTTCGCCGGGTTAGCCACGAGGCCTGAAGTTTCGCCGAACACCCGCAGAATCTGAAGCACCCGGGGCCCGGAGGCCCACGGGTCCGCCATGAAGAAGATGACATCATCGGCATATAACGCGATACGATCAGAGTGGCCTGAGGGCCAGTCCATACCCCGAATAACCGGATCGGAGCGGGACCACGCCGCCAATGGCTCGATTGCCAGCGCGACCCCTTTCCATATTTTAACTATTCCCACTCACCCCATGTATAAAGGGATACCATGGGGTGGATGAGGGATTTTAAAGAATTTTTTAAAAAAAAATTGTAATCATGACTTCTCAAAAAAGCTCCCTGGAACATGGTAGAGCTCTCCCTGACCTTTAGGAGTCAGGGTGAACCCAATGATGAAGCATGCCACTACTAGAGTGGGTGAGGGTTATATATAAAGAAATAGTTTTTTTCCCTTTTCCCATCTCTTAGTGCGGTCGAGTATAGGTAGATCCCTCTCTCCTTCATCCTGTAGATTTACAAGGAGGATACTATTTAGATAAGACACCTACAAAATACAGCAGAGCCACACATTACCTACCTATTGCTGTGAATGGTTGCTAGCCAAGCCTGGATACTAACCACAATCTAAAACTACTCATTAGTTGAGTTTCCTCTCTTGTTCTTGACTCTTCACTGTGATGCAGAACTGTCATTCCACCCACACATCTGCAGTAAACATTTGTCATCAGAGCTAACTTTGCTTTGTCTTGTGTATTAAAAATCGCTAAGAGGACCTTGTCATCTATGTTCCATGCTCTGAAACGGAGTTGGATTGGGTTAAAAAATAGGCCTGGGCACCTTAAAAAAAAGAAAAAAGGAGCCCACATTTGCAGATTCCTCTTTTTCTCAAAACACTGCTTCTGTGTTTCAAGCATTATGAAGGGAAGGGGGGAGGGCAGGTCTCTAAAAGAGGCGTGTTTTCTTAACTTTGCTGAGATAAAACAAAATGCAAATGTTGCCAGCACTCTTTGTGGCATGGATTATTTATTTATTTATTTATATAGAGCGCAAACCAGACCCAAGCTAGGGTATCAGAGCGCTTTACATAAGGCGTACTGTGAATACATTCAAAGGGGAACATTGCAGACAAAGAAACATAATCTGAAAGTAACAAGGAGTAGCAGCATTGAGAGGACTTGTTCTGAGCAGTAAAAAGCCATTCAAAGTTTGTGTAGGTCTTCACTTCTTGTGGTAGCACTGAGAAGAAATGTTCTGAGCAGGAAAAGACAGTTCAAGTTCGTGTAGGTCTTCACTTTGCGGTCAGGTAACCCGAGAGTAGAGGTAGTTAGGGGGTTATAGATCTGGGGTCGTGGTTGTGCGGCTTTAAGGTAGAAATTTGCTCATCAGGAATAATTTTGCTTCCTTTTTGAAGAGAGGCGTAGAGGAGATTTTTCTGATGTATGGTGGAAGCTAGTTCCATATTCTTGGCGCTGCCCCGGAGAATGCTCTGTTGGAAGTTTTAGTCTTTTTGAAACGTAAGGGTTTCAGAAGAAGATTGTTTGCGCTCCTTGAATGTCTGTTTCCACCAAATAAGGTACGTTTTTGGGCTGGATACTGGGGGTGTTGTGGTGTAACACCTTGTGTGGGATGCAAGCCATTTTTAGGTGGATTCGAGCTTCGTAGGGTAGCCAGTTGAGTGCTTTCAGGTGTGGCGATATGTGGTCAAATTTCCTAGAACCTGTTATGAGTCTTGCTGCGGCATTGAGACAGGCTTTTAGAGGGGTGGTTGAGATTTTGGGTAGCCCAGCGAGGGTGGTATTCAAGCCTTGAAATAACTAAGGACTGGACTGCAGTTTTGAGGTCCGAATTCTCGAGAAATGGTTTCATTTTTCTGAGATAGCTGAGGTGGAAGTGGGCATTTTTAGCCAATAGGTGTACGTGATTTTTGTTAAGGGTCTTATCCAGAGTGATACCTAGTGATATGGAGAGTCTACTACAGTTTGCGTGCAATTCAATGCAGTGATAATTTTGATCCCCTCCTTTGTCTCAGTGGAGTTCTTGGGGGGGGAGATTAAGAGAAACTCTGTTTTTGAGAGTTTAGCTTGAGGAAGTTGATCGATAGCCATTGGACTGCCTTTTCGAGAGCTAGGTTCATTGTCCTTATCTCTTCGATAGAGGAGATCTTGATGTACAGTTGGGTGTCATCCACGTACATGTGGAAGGAGATGTTCTCCTGCTGTAGTAACTTGGTGAGTGGTTCGACGTATAGGTTGAATAGCATGGGAGATAGTGTGGAGCCTTGAGGAACTCCCAGTTGTTAGGGGAGGAAACGGAGAGATTGTTGTTGATCATGTACGATTGCGTTCTGTTTTCCAGGAAGGATTTGAACCACTGAAGAACTTTACCAGATAAGCCCATCCTTTTTTCTAGTCTTCTTAGTAATTTGTCGTGATTGACCGTATCGAAGGCTGATGAGAGGTCGAGTAAAACTAGTAGGCAGGTTTTGTTGCGGTCAAGGGCTTGAAAACCACACCTGAAAATAAACAAGACCACTTCTGCTTAGGCCCCCCTCCCCACTGCTGAATCTGCATTCATTAATGGGCCAGCCCAGCGAGATACTGGGAATGACAACTCTGCCCCGTTGGTAAAAGGGAGGCAATAGAGGCTCATCTGCCTCCGGAAAGGCTGCTCATGCCGGCACTGGGCCACTGGTGGCATCTGAACAGCACAGAAACAGCCCAAATCGGCTAGCATGCTGGCCAAAATAGCGGCCCATAGCTGCAACTCAGATACTGGCCCATTGCCCGAGTGCCCGCCTTACCAATCCGACCCTGTCTGAAACATAAAAGATGTCGTCCCAAAATTAGATCGCCTCACTAACTTCTGGATTAAACTTGGGAAATGTGATTCTTTTCAACTTCCAACAGAAGGACTAACCAGGACTGACTAAAAGGCAGGGCAGCATCTAGCTGCTATGTGCAGCACGGAAACACCCAATTTTGACTGAATCATGTTATTCCTAGTCTCTCTACACCACTCCACATAGTTGAAGCCTGCTGTATCTTTAAATATCCAGCCTAATCAGTTCTGTGCATGGGTCCAATTACTCTACACACGCCCCCTAGCACAGGTTGTAGTGAACGGCCACGTATCGACCACTTTTCCGCTGGGACGTGGAACGCGGCAGGGGTGCCCCCTCTCGCCGCTTCTTTTCGCGCTGGTGCTGGAGCCGTTGGCGGCCTGGATTCGGCAGGACCAGGCTATCCGGGGTCTCAAATGGGCAAGGGGATGGGAGGATCGCATATCCCTATATGCGGACGATATCCTGCTCTATCTGGCGTCGCCGGCGAGCTCCATTAATTGTCTCCTGGACATCTGCACGTCCTATGGCCGAGTGTCTGGATATACCATTAATTGGGAAAAACCGTGTCTCTATGTGCTCCGGGGCCCCCCACCGCGGCTTCCACAGGGATGTGGGATGCAGATAACAGAGGAGGGTTTCAAATATCTGGGAATATATGTCACCACTGACAGGGCACAATTTGTCGCAAAGAACCTCGCGCAGCCCCTTATGCGGCTTCGCCGTGATGTCAGGCATTGGCGCTCCTTGCCGCTTACGCTGCTGGGCAGAGCGGCCCTCTTCAAAATGATGGCTCTCCCCCGTTTCTTGTATGCCCTACAAAACACGCCCTTTCCGGTCTCCCACATGTATTTTGCAACAATAAATGCTGAGGTTACCAGCTTATTATGGGAGGGGAAGGCACCACGAATAGCGATGCGTAAATTTACGAAAGGCTGCTATGATGGCGGCATTGCCCTCCCAGATATAAAAATGTACTATTGGGCTTCGCAGCTTGCGGTTGTAAACCAGTGGATACACGCGCCAGGTGATGATCCAGCGTACCGCATGGACCGGCATCTGCTGGGCGAGGGCGGCGTCATGGGGGCATTATATAACAAAACTAAGAGACACACTCTTACAGGCCCGACGGCGCACACTGTTCAGTTATGGCATGAGGCGCAGAAAAACCTGGGTTGGGACGGAAAGATAACGCAGGCCATGCCGCTGTGGGACGTGCGGAGGCTGGGTAGACTGCGTAATACTAGAAGGATTTCGACAGTGGGACCTGATAGGGATCTCGTGAGTGGGGGACCTCCGGAGGAAGGGAGAGGCGATACCATTCGAGCAGTTGCAGACTGAGTATGACATGGACGATGCCGAAAGATTCAGATACATCCAAGTCAGACATGCGCTCATGGCACAGATCGCGCCGGGCACACAGCTGGCGGAAGCCTCGCCCTTGGAGGATAGACTCCTCACGGACCACCTTACCAAACGAGCCATATCCCAGACATATCGTAAAATCATAAACAATCAGCCGGACCCTTTGTTGGCCCTGAAAGCGAGGTGGGAGGAAGAGCTCGGTGACTTTGACGAGATGGAATGACAGGGGGGCATAGCTTCCCCCAGGGAGGTAGCGATACCATCCAAACTCAAGCTCATACAGTTGAAAATACTACACCGCACATACTATACACAAACTCTCCTTTATAAACTCAAGCAGACAGACTCACCCCTCTGTCTTCGACGGTGCGGGCAGGAGGAGACCCTCTTTCATACCCTGTGGACATGCCCCATAGTGAGCCAATACTGGAGGGCGGTCATGCGTACACTTTCGCAGGCGACACACATCACGACGCTCCCGGAGCCCAGGAGGTGTCTCCTCAATATATGGGAACCCACTGATCTTAACCGCGCAATGCAAACATGGGTAACAATAGGCATGATGGTTGCAAAACGAACCATAGCGCAGAAGTGGGGGTCCAGCCAGTCCCCTACCCTCCCCCAGTGGTGTAGAGGCATGGATTCCATCATGGTTGCTGAAAAGGCAGTATATATCCATAGGGGATGCCCCAAGAAGTGGGCACAGATATGGGGGACATGGAACAGTTACCGAGGAGACATATGCGAGCCCCCGAGGGAGAACTCGGATTCAGAACTTAGTGAATAGGCATACGGGGGGACGGACTGGGAGATGGGTAGGCGCCGCTGTGGTCCTGGCTGGAGTGCTGACACGTAAAGCAGAGATACTGTACCTGACAATGACTGTAATGCTGTTTTTGATGTGGAATGATACTACGTATACTGATGTAATGATTCTCAAGGTATGCAATGTCACAGATTGTTCTTTATGTTATAAGAAACCAATAAAAAGTTAAAAAACAAAAAAATATCCAGCCTAATCAGTGGACAACACAAATGGATTTACGCGCAGAGAATGTCGTTGTTATTAAAGAGGCGTACTGAAAACCCGAGCAATATTTTTCCTCTAATAGGCCCGCCTCAGAGGCCGCTCGGCTCCCTTTACACTGCAGCGCATTTCAGCTCTAAAAGTGCGTCTTCACTTAATTTAGCAAAGGTGTTATGAAACAACAACAAAAGGTAGAAGCAGGACTTTAAGTGGGCCGGGGCTGAGCACCGGCGATTTTTTAAAGGGGGCCTCGAAACGGGTCTCTATCGGGCTCTGTTTTGTGCCCTAGCACAGACGGTCCGTTTTTTAGGTCCCGGCTCGAAGGCTGCGCTTGCGCAGTCTCGCTCCGAGATTTAATGTTAGGAGTGGGGCTTTAACCCGCCTTTTTTTTACCTCTTCTCCATTGGCTGGCCTCTGAAATACTGGTCAGCCATTGGAGAAGAGCATTGTCTCTCCAAACAAGCCCCGTCTTTTTCGGATTCGGGGGCGTGTTTTTTACTTTCTTTCTCTCCTCTGGAATGTAAACATTCCAGCCAATGGCAAGAGGAGAGAAAGAAAACACGCCCCCGAATCCGAAAACGCTGCTGCGTTTCTCCGAGGCATTTCTGCTTGACCTTGGAGAAAGGCGGTGGTGTTTATGGCGTTAAGAGGTTGAATGATGTACAAAGCTACACATTTCCTTAAGGTGAAACACAAGAGATCAGAAAAAGCTGCTTTACATCTAGCCAAGCACCACAGACAGGAACGTTTACCCAGATCACAAAGACCTTCTAGCTTTACCTCTTGAAATGGATAGTGTAGAAAATGGAAATGCCTCTCAGATATGAACAGCTTTGGGAAGGCATACTATACTGGCTTTAGAATACTTCTACATTCGTCACGGTAATGAAGCATTGTTGTAACGTACTGTGTGTAGCGCGAGCCCTGCTCCTGCCCAGGCATTTGAGTTCAGTGTGGCCAGTGTCCACCAAGCGGCGCCCGACCAGCCTCTGCTTCTGTCCGCGCATGCGCTCTGGCTGGTTCCAGTCGGCTCCGTTTCTGTTCCCAGGATTGTAAACCGAGGCCGCCGTGGGTCTGTTTCCGCCGTACAAGGAGCAGAGTCTCCTGGTGAGAGGAGGCCACAGCGGAGGCACGGCAGACTGAAGCAAGGATCCCAGGCATGGCTGTCCCTACGACGTTCCTACCGATGCTGCTGCTGCTGAGTGAGGTGACTGCCGGTGAGTTAAACCATACAGTGCCGATCGCACCCTACCCGCCTGCTCTGTGTTCATATGTCACCATCCCTGCTCTATATGCCGTTCATATATCGTTGTGCCTGTTCCTCGCTTGTCTTCTGTGCTATCTACGTTGAATCTTGCCAGCCCTCCTTGGCTCCTTTATTTTCCCGTATCTTACTTGCTAGAAGCCCTCCCTACCTGTTCTGTGTCTGCTCCGTCTTACTCTTTTAAGTGTGCTTCTGGCCATATCACTCGGTTTGCTTATATCTTGTTCATTTTATGTAATTATGCCCTTTCCTGCTTGCTCCTCGGTCTAAACACGGTCCCTCCAGGGGCCCTTCAGATGCCCTTGTTTTAACCAACTTCCAAGACGCGTGAAAGGTAAAACGTCAGACAAAAATCCTAATGCGATGTGGTCTGTTTGTAGGGATTCTGCTAGCTTTCGTGAGAGTGCCTCGGCGATCAGTGTCTCTGCTGCTCTGCTCTTGCGCAAGGAGCGTTTCGTGGTTAGTTACCTCGTTTACCGGGCATGTGCAGTTGAACCGTCTGCTGCCCCTTTTAGGTTGTCTATTTACCAGTTCTGTTTACTGCGCTGGCTGTGTGTTTGTTGTAGGATCTGATGAACAGCAGTCATCTATTATTTAGTAGTATTTGTGTGTGTGGCTCTGTGTGTGGGTGCAAATGCAATAGGTCTAGCATTTGAGAGAGATTAAGCTATTGACATTGTAAATAACAATGCCGTTTCTTTAAATGTTTTAAAAACAAAAACATAAACAAAAATAATGTCATGAGCAATGCCAATAGCTCTAACTTTAACAATGCCGAGACCATTGCATTGTAAATGCTTGTTTCCGGACTGCAGTGACAGCAGGCACATCGATGTGTGCATTCTTGCACTGCTCACTTCTCTCTTGTGGAGAAGGTATGGCATGAGGTCTTGCCAGGTGAGTGTAGGGGAAGGGAAATCCTTTTAAGAGAGTCATTTTCTCTCTAGATTAAACTTCTCTTTTTGAAACTCAGGAGCAGTAACATTGTTGTGGTGTCACCAGGGCTTTAAGTGGAAGCTTTTTCAATATTATACACAAGCCATAGTTGCTGCTTAATTATCTTATGCAACAAACAACCATAGACAAAGCCAATAGTCCTGACTTCTTGTAGGTATGATGTTACTTGTTGTATCATATATCGGGATACAATTATCGGGATGCAATGACAGTAACAGCAAAATACAAGTCGGGCGGCACACTATGCTAAGCGAAGAATATGAGCTTAAGTGTCTTTAAGCCACGCCCTTAATTAAATTGGCCACGCCCCTTTAAGATACCCACAGTTTTTCATCCCACTTAAAGCTCTGGGTAGAAGTACTGGTTACTAGCCTGTGTAGTGCTTCAGGTGAAAGGAGCAGACAGTATTTGAAGTGGCTCACACATACAATGTTTACAGGAGCATTTGTTAGCGGGTTTACAGCTAGCATTCATATATGTACTCTTAGGCCCTTCGCTGCCCTGCCATATGATTCTATCTAAGTGTACTGTATTTGGTATGGATTTATTGTTGCCCTATTAATACTTTGTCATAATGGCACTCCCCATTTCATAACCAACTGTGCATATGTTTATATGCCTATAGACAATCAATGTCTATATTATGAGTAAATCTATTATTATTTTTAATAATACCTGCAATAATGTATTAATTTTCCTATATGATCTAATTTAAGACTGGATTTTAATCATGTTTTATACTATATTCGTTGTAAATTGATTGTGCTTTTATGGCCTCGGAGGCTGAAATAAAGTGATTTGAAATTAAATGTACTTTTAGGTCAGTGGTAGTCAATGCTGTGTCCTGCGCCTGGTTTCCCTTTGAATTGGCCCTGGTTCTACTCCCACTCCCAAACACTCAGCAGCCTAGGACTTGGCAATTTTAACACACATTTACCCCCATGGCTCTGAATTATCCATTGCACAGAAACCTTTAAAATTAAAACAATGCGTTTCACCCTAGTCTACTAAGCATGAAAGTGCTCCGTACAGAGCTCCTAGCTCACAATTTAGAATATTCTTGCTGTTTTGCGAAGGTGAAGAGCAGAAACACAATTTTTCTCCTATTATGCAGCCCTTTCGTGTTATTTTGGAGGAAGGCAGAGGGGAGTAGTTTGACGTCAGGATGAAAGTACTCAAGGTGTCAGAAAGCCCTTTCTTCTCAGTGTTCCTAATGTCCGACTCCTGTTTTCCTGAGGTGTTGCAGACACCAAGCATTTCGGAGGTCAGCAACAGTGTGCCAGGACGCCACAGAGGCAATGTGGTCTGAAACTAAGCATGGAAAAAGTGGAGTTAGATAGGAGGGCATGGAGAAGAGAGAGAGGGGGTGGGTCTGGTAGGTGGGTGAAGAATAGGAAAAATACAGAAAGATGTGAAAGTTGGTAAGTTTGCTGTTTAGCTGTGGTCCATGCCATTTTGGGTACATCTGGGTCTCTTTTTCACTTTCTTCAGAAGGGTGCACTGAAAGTGAGGGACAATGTATTTAAAAATAATCACTTTTGTCACCTTTCACACTGCCTACAGGCCACTATCACCTATGTTCAGCCCTGAAAGAAGGCAGAGGCAGCATCTGTAGCGCTACAGGGACACACCCAGGAGCATCCGTTTTGGCTTCAACACTGGTGATGAAATTGAGAGCACTGTCTTAATGGGAGAGAACAGTCCCGTAAGCTTAATTTGTAAAATATTAAGTGCCAGGGCTGTGACCAGGAGGCCACTGCAGCTTGAACCACCCACCACTGCCAAAACAACTACTAACCATCTCTCTTGCCTGTAAATGCGACAGTTCAGATTATTCTAGGTCCCCAAAGCTAAAGGAATGGCTGGGGAGGCAGGTATTAGCACTATTTAAATGTATATTGTATTCCTAAACAGCCGTTGTTCTGCTAATCTCCAAATTAGATGAACAGCGCCACCATGTGGTAGACAGTTCTAAGTATGGGGTTGACATTTAGGTGCCGGTGCCGAGCACCGGAAACCAATTAGGTGCTGGTTCTGAGCACCGGAAAGCACCGGCTCAAATTAAGCACTGTGCGTATGTCAAGATCTAGAGCTCTTCCCTCACCCTCGGGAGCAGAATGTCGTAAGCTCCCAATGCCTCTCCTAGCTTTCCCAGCGCCACGCTCCTTTTAAAAATAAGCGAGTACACCAAGGATATCCAAGGGGGGGAACGGGGATGGGACAGAGAAGAGACAGTCACTTTACATCTTCTTCTTCTTTCTTCAGTGTTGACGCCCTTCCATCTTCTTTCTATCTTCTTGTGGGCTGGACAGGAGAATTTAAACTGAAAGAGACGTTTTTACATTAGTTATTTCCTTCTGTCTCTAACCCTCTTGTTCTACGTTATTGTGAATTCCTTTTCTGTGTACCTACCCTGTCTGTAGTGACCAATGCTTCTCTTCTATTTACTAATCTTGTTTGTGTGATGTCTTCTGTGGTGCTGTAACTAAATAATTAAATGTATTAGTTTTTTCTTCTTACTCTACTTCTGATTATTCTTTTATTTCTTTCAGACTCCTCACCCACTATACTCTGGAAGAGCGCCTCAACTGGATTTTGTAATGGTAAGTATCTTCTTCTTAATCTACTCTTCTTATACTGCCTTTACGTGACTCTAAATTCTTTACTTTTCGCTGCTCTCGTGTTTCTCCTTATCTCTTTCTCAATTTTTGAATGCTATTCTTCACTAACTTAGAGTCTCTAGAGTTTCCTGGATTTGTGGCTTATATTCCAATTTTAACCTGTGCTGACTGAGAACCTTCCGCTTACTTCAGCACAGCATAGTATGACAGCTACTCCTTGCCAACAGAAAATTGCTAATATTTACATTAAATATCACACGTTTAAAAATTATTAACTGCGCTGTCTCCGTGCTCGCCGCTTGTTTAGTGCGATGAAAATATGTAGCTCTTCCTTGCAGAAAATAACTTCTACGTCATGCGCATGACTGAAACTAGAACGCTTCCTAATTTAAGCGCTGGCTTCCGCATTTAACTTAAATTTTGAACAGTCTTACTTAGAACGCTTCTATCCTCAGCTATGTACAATACTTGAGTTCTCTGGTTAGCGCAACAAAGTTTTTTCCCTGTCTAAACTTCGCTACGCATTTCAAGGCGACATCCTCTCCTCAGAATCTCAGTGAAGTGCGCTGCTGCAACGACCCAGCGCCTGGATCTTCGTGATTGTTGTGGAACGCTAGAGCGCTAACCTGCTGCTCCATAGTTCCTGTCCCAGCAGCCATCTTTGACTCAGTTCGATCTTTAAGTATGCTCAGGGTGCAGCGCCTCTTCCTTTGATTGTTAGTTTTTAGGACTTTAATACTTACAGAAGGTTTATTTTTTACCTGAGGCCTGACAGACAGCGTAAAAGCAAAACAAGTGCCATAAAATGGCGAATGTTATCATCTTTTATTTAAGGTGCTCAAAATTTCCACAAGTCAGGGACATAGCACTATATAGAGCACAAGTTATTATCATGAAGAATGATAAAAAGGACAGAGTTCCGAGGTCTTCGGAGTCAAATAAATACTCTCCACAATGTGATGATGAATGAATTCAGATAGGAATGTTATTTTATATTCTAACACATTTATACACATTTCATACATAATTAAACAATTTTTAAAAAAAAAACACATTTAAAATAAGGGTTAGTCCCACAATCAGAATACTTGATTCATCTAATTAAAACATGTCAAAACCTACACGTAAAGTGCATTTACTGATGACACAATCTGCCTTCTATTTCCTCTTACCTTATCATAGGCCTATGTTGCTCACTTGATTTGTGAATAGAAAATAAAATTCCCATTTCAATTAATTCCTCATCCCATTGTGGAGAATTTTTGTTTGACTCCGAAAACCTTGGAACTCTGTCCTTTTTTTTTTGTATAACTTTTTACATGATTTGGGGCCATATTCTCAAGGAGCTATCGCCGAGTTAACGGCACTGTAACGCAGTCAAAGTCGCGATAAATTTACCGCCCCATTCACAAGCTGGTGCTAACAGCCCATATCACCAGTTTTCCGGCGATAGCAGCAGCAAAAAACATTGCCACAGATGACTCCGGCAACTATCGCTAATGAGATGCAGAGTAGGCGTTTCCATACAGAAAGACGCGACAACACCACTTGGCAACATTCTCAACGACCAGCCTGATCTGCGATAAGATCAGAAAACAGGCGATAAGGCGCGTTAGCACCAGGAAACTAACACCTTCTCCGATCTGGTGCAAAGTCGGACTACAACCTGCACCAGAAAAGAGAGCCCACTCTAGAGCCACACCTGAAGAACAACAGATGCCATGGAGCCACTGAACATGTGTGCCGGACACCCAAGAGGGCCACAACACCCACCGCCACCACACCCAGGATCCCCCATCTTTGACCCCCCCACCCCAGCCAAAGACATGCCACATCAACTACACTGAATCATGTACCAAATAACCCGCATGATGTCGCACAATCACATCTGGTGACATGCATGTGTCGTCACAAAAATGAGCATCACACATTCACCTTCGAAGCAACAAATGATAATTTATTAAAATAAACACAGAACAGAAATGAAGACACATGGCGGCTCCCCTTGGGACATTCCGTAGGTCACAGCCTGCAAGACGAAAATCATGATGAGAAGGTGTGTCCTGCGCACATCAAGGGACAGAGAGCGCGCGAAGGAGAGAGAGAGAAAGAGTGGGAGAGAGAGATAGACGGACAGAGAGGGGGAGAGAGAGATAAATGGACAGAGAGAAGGAGAGAGAGATAGACGGACAGAGAGGGGAGAAAGAGATAGACGGACAGAGAGGGGGAGATAGAGACAGATGGACAGAGAGGGGGATAGAGAGACAGACGGACAGAGGGGGGAGAGAGAGATAGACGGACAGAGAGGGGGAAAGAGAGATAGAGTAAAGAAGAGAGGGACAGTGTTATGTATAATGTGGCGGGCAGCGCAAGGGCAGACAAGTACAAATGTACACATGTTGTTAGCACGGACCTCGTTTAGACTCTATGGATGTTCTAGAGTCTGGGTCCGTGCTGTGGCAGTTCTGAGAAGGCAGTTGCTAACCTGCCTGAGCTGTATGTGGATGTGTTCGGGTGGTGCTGCATACTACAATAAATCTTCATGCTGATTTACTTCATTGGATCCTGGATTTATTCACAACAAACTTGGCGACGAGGATGGGATACTGAGTGTGAAAAAGAGTTCATGGATGGTAAATCAGCTATTAGTACTGCTGCTGCATTGAACAATTTTGATCCTCAGCTCCTTTGCATTGTCACCACTGATGCTAGTTCAAAGGGTTTAGGGGCCGTTCTCTCTCAAAAAAGAGAGAACGGTAGTGAATCTACCATTGCATATGCATCTAGAGCATTGACCCCGTCCGAGGAGAAATATTCAACTATCGAAAGAGAAACGTTAGCTGTAGTGTGGGCACTTGAACATTTTAGAGTGTTTATTTGGGGGAAAGAATGTGAAATTAGATCCGACCACAAACCTCTTGTACGATTACTTACTACTGATGGTTTAATTAAAGCATCTGCTAAGATTGCATGTATGTCCATGAGATTACAAGATTTCATATATAAGATGGTTTATGTTCCCGGTCGAGACAATGTCACAGCTGATTTTTTATCTAGACTACCCTTACCCTTGAAAGAGTGTATTCACAATACTTGGGATGACTTTTGTATTGTTCATGATGAGGGTGTACCGCCTATTAGGGTTGAAGATTGGAACATGGAATATTCCAAAGATAAGGTATTACAAGAAGTCCAAAAGTACTCAATTGGAGATTGGCCCCTTAAAAAGAACCTTTCTCCCGAGTTGAGACATTTTTGGGAAGTGAAAGATGAATTATCTTTTTCTGATTCCACTATCTGGAGAGGTGATAAAGCTATTCCTCCTTCCGGTGCTGCATACTACAATAAATCGTCACGCTGATTTACTTCATTGGATCCTGGATTTATTCACAACAGACAGGGAGAGGGAATGTCGACACTGCGCACCCAGGCCACACTGCCCACCTTCCGACACCGGCGTGTAGCAATGAGGGCCCATCAATTGGCGTTGCAAGCCACAAGCCCGGGGCCCGCGGACATGGAACCCTCCACATCATGCAGCCCCACTCCGCAGGCCACTAGGTCTCACATTTGGTGCTGGGTCTTGATTACTCCATGGCAGAGGACATACCAGTGCACACGGCACCATCGCAGGCTGCACACCCGCTCATCACTTAAGGTCCCCCTACCTCAGTGCACCGAAAGTCTCCGTCCCGTGGCGTTGTGCTTGTGCCGCCCGCAGTGTGGCCGGTGCAACCAAGTCTGTGCCCCGCTAGTTATGGACCCTCTATGATTGGGTATTGTGGTGCGAAGGCCATCATGTCACCTCCGGGCCTACGGAATGTGATGTCGCAGGCCCCTGGGCCCCCATGCCTACATGCACACCACACAGATACACCCCGAGAGAGGTTGGAAATGGCGTCGTGCACGTGCGCCTGGCCCTATTTATTGGTAGGGTCACATGTGCTGTGACACGTGTGCTGGATGGGTGTGGTGTCGGTGTAAACCAGCCATGAGGGAGTGGCCGTGGCATGCTGACAACTAGACCTGTGAGCAGAAGATCACTACAGGGGTCCTGGTACATGTGGTGTTGTTGTCCCCCCCCGGAGCGTAAGCGGAGTGGGCTGGCCTAGCTTATGCCAGTCCAGCGTAAGGGTTTGCACATGACCCCGGGGCTCTGGATGTAGTTCCATACTGGGATCGACAAGGAAGTAACAAATGCGTGTGTCGCTGTTGTTGCGTCAGCGCCACCCGGACGACAATCGGCAATGTGTCACACTGTGACCCAAGTCCAACGACATGAGCCACATGGACGTAAGAGGAATTCACTGACCCTATATTCATCCATAATACCACACATGAATGACCATAGAGATGACACATCTGTGTAATTTGGAATGTTTAATACACATTCAGTGGAGTGTTGCATCTGAAGCAGTACAGGGCCATGCAAACCCCACTTTCAAATCTTGGCCCGTGAAGGGCCAGCCAGAGTCATTCAGGGAATGACAAGTCCAAAGGAAGTGGAAGAGTTCCGTCTGCAGTCTGTTAGCTGTGTCAATGGGGAACAAACAGAATATGGTAGTCCATTGCAAGGTCCAAGGTGAGTGTCGCAGAGTGTATCGGGGGACAGTGGAAGGTGATGATGCAGAGGGCCGAAGCAAGCTGAAACTGACCATGTGGCGGGGATGAATGCTATAGTTTTCTCCGTATCAGTAAGGCGGTTTCAACCGCATTTTCATCCTCTGCTGTTTCATGTGCCTCACGTGTGGATGGTGCTGGCCTTTCTCCAGCACTGTGTGGCAGTGACACCTCAGGGCCCGGAGGTGGAATGCAAAACACACAAGATGATGGACGGAATGTTGCACAATGGCAAAACATTCACCCCCAGTCACAGATCTGGGTTTAATCCATCGTTATTTTGCTCACCACACCACCCCAGTTCAGACATGGCCATATGCAAATCAGTCTTGACCCTGTGCCTCATGGGAACAGTCCAGCCCGAACTGCCAAGCCATGTCTTCCCTGGACCGGAATCAAGCATCCTAGGGCCGGTTTCTGGCTATCAGCCGTCATCAGCCAGGATAGCTTTACTCCAGTGGCGTAGTGAGCACGGGACCCACGTCTGGGCATACCCATCCCACATAGGGTGAACAGCAAAACACACAAGATGATGGACGGAATGTTGCACAATGGCAAAACATTCACCCCCAGTCACAGATCTGGGTTTAATCCATCGTTATTGTGCTCACCACACCACCCCAGTTCAGACATGGCCATATGCAAATCAGTCTTGACCCTGTGCCTCATGGGAACAGTCCAGCCCGAACTGCCAAGCCATGTCTTCCCTGGACCGGAATCAAGCATCCTAGGACCGGTTTCTGGCTATCAGCCGTCATCAGCCAGGATAGCTTTACTCCAGTGGCGTAGTGAGCACGGGACCCACGTCTGGGCATACCCATCCCACATAGGGTGAACAGCAAAACACACAAGATGATGGACGGAATGTTGCACAATGGCAAAACATTCACCCCCAGTCACAGATCTGGGTTTAATCCATCGTTATTTTGCTCACCACGCCACCCCAGTTCAGACATGGCCATATGCAAATCAGTCTTGACCCTGTGCCTCATGGGAACAGTCCAGCCCGAACTGCCAAGCCATGTCTTCCCTGGACCGGAATCAAGCATCCTAGGACCGGTTTCTGGCTATCAGCCGTCATCAGCCAGGATAGCTTTACTCCAGTGGCGTAGTGAGCACGGGACCCACGTCTGGGCATACCCATCCCACATAGGGTGAACAGCAAAACATACAAGATGATGGACGGAATGTTGCACAATGGCAAAACATTCACCCCCAGTCACAGATCTGGGTTTAATCCATCGTTATTTTGCTCACCACGCCACCCCAGTTCAGACATGGCCATATGCAAATCAGTCTTGACCCTGTGCCTCATGGGAACATTCCAGCCCGAACTGCCAAGCCATGTCTTCCCTGGACCGGAATCAAGCATCCTAGGACCGGTTTCTGGCTATCAGCCGTCATCAGCCAGGATAGCTTTACTCCAGTGGCGTAGTGAGCACGGGACCCACGTCTGGGCATACCCATCCCACATAGGGTGAACAGCAAAACACACAAGATGATGGACGGAATGTTGCACAATGGCAAAACATTCACCCCCAGTCACAGATCTGGGTTTAATCCATCGTTATTTTGCTCACCACACCACCCCAGTTCAGACATGGCCATATGCAAATCAGTCTTGACCCTGTGCCTCATGGGAACAGTCCAGCCCGAACTGCCAAGCCATGTCTTCCCTGGACCGTAATCAAGCATCCTAGGACCGGTTTCTGGCTATCAGCCGTCATCAGCCAGGATAGCTTTACTCCAGTGGCGTAGTGAGCACGGGACCCACATCTGGGCATACCCATCCCACATAGGGTGAACAGCAAAACACACAAGATGATGGACGGAATGTGGCACAATGGCAAAACATTCACCCCCAGTCACAGATCTGGGTTTAATCCATCGTTATTTTGCTCACCACGCCACCCCAGTTCAGACATGGCCATATGCAAATCAGTCTTGACCCTGTGCCTCATGGGAACAGTCCAGCCCGAACTGCCAAGCCATGTCTTCCCTGGACCGGAATCAAGCATCCTAGGACCGGTTTCTGGCTATCAGCCGTCATCAGCCAGGATAGCTCTACTCCAGTGGCGTAGTGAGCACGGGACCCACGTCTGGGCATACCCATCCCACATAGGGTGAACAGCAAAACACACAAGATGATGGACGGAATGTTGCACAATGGCAAAACATTCACCCCCAGTCACAGATCTGGGTTTAATCCATCGTTATTTTGCTCACCACGCCACCCCAGTTCAGACATGGCCATATGCAAATCAGTCTTGACCCTGTGCCTCATGGGAACAGTCCAGCCCGAACTGCCAAGCCATGTCTTCCCTGGACCGGAATCAAGCATCCTAGGACTGGTTTCTGGCTATCAGCCGTCATCAGCCAGGATAGCTTTACTCCAGTGGCGTAGTGAGCACGGGACCCACATCTGGGCATACCCATCCCACATAGGGTGAACAGCAAAACACACAAGATGATGGACGGAATGTTGCACAATGGCAAAACATTCACCCCCAGTCTCAGATCTGGGTTTAATCCATCGTTATTTTGCTCACCACGCCACCCCAGTTCAGACATGGCCATATGCAAATCAGTCTTGACCCTGTGCCTCATGGGAACAGTCCAGCCCAAACTGCCAAGCCATGTCTTCCCTGGACCGGAATCAAGCATCCTAGGACCGGTTTCTGGCTATCAGCCGTCATCAGCCAGGATAGCTTTACTCCTGTGGCGTAGTGAGCACGGGACCCACGTCTGGGCATACCCATCCCACATAGGGTGAACAGCAAAACACACAAGATGATGGACGGAATGTTGCACAATGGCAAAACATTCACCCCCAGTCACAGATCGGAGGTGGAATGTCTGCCACACTGTGTGGCACTGACACTTCAGGGGTGGAGATGTGGATGAAGTGGTAGCAGCAGCATGCATCGGCGCCAGGCCTTGTGGCAGCAATGCCATGAGGATGGTTTTGAGGTCATTGTGGAACCCAGCTACCTCTTGCTGGTTTGCAGCTGTGGCAGCCACTCTTTCTGCATTGGCCCGCTCCATGTGCTCCATGAGCCTCCGCATGAGCCCCAAATCCTGGGCGAGCTCGCTGGAGCCACCCTCACTAGACAGTCGTTCTTGTCACACAGTCAGGACTCTGGTGATGTCAGCCATGGTTCGTTGGAGGGCATGGAGCGTACTGTGGCTGTCCTTTAGGGACTGTGAGTGGTCCCTGATTGGACTTAGACACCCACGTATGGTACCTAGCTTGTCTGCCATGCAGTCAAAACCCACCCGCACCTGTTCAGCCAGCTGCTCCTGGCATCCCAACACACGGCGTTGGAAGGCCATGTGTTCTTTGTGGGGTCCTGGGAGGCAGCAGTGGTGGTGGGTGCTGCGTGCTGTGTGGTCTGTGCAGGGGGTGGGGTGTCCCCATTACAGCTGGGCTTCCCTGCTCCTGGAGGTGGGCTGCGGAGACTGTTAATGAACTCTTGGAGGGCGTCGGAGTCGAAGCTGTGGTGGTCCTCTTCATCATCAGAGAAGAGAGGTTCAGGCTGCTTTGCAGGAGGTGTTGATTGTCCCACTGCAATGTGAAGGGGAGATGCAGTTTAAAAATGTGTTCACATGTGTGTTGTCACATTGTACATGTTTACATACAGACTGCATGACTGTGTACATCGTGGCTGTTTCGGAGTGGCTGCCCATTTGCTGAGGGACAGTGGACATTTCGACAACATCACAGATGTGTGTTTGTACTTGCACAATATAAACTCAGATTTCTCTGCAATGCCACTTGTGATTGGCCAGTGTCTACACCCAGTCGGCACCAGTTGTGTCCTGTGTTCTGGTGTGGACGTGTTGGGGTTTGTGCCACTTTGTTGTCAGTGTTGATGTGCTCGGCATGTTATGTGTGTGTGTGCTGAATTGGGGGGGGGGTGGCCCCTGCTGCTCTGTTTGGCTGCCCCTTATCCCTTGAATGCGGTGTGCCTTTGACTTCAGTGCTGACATGTAGCATACTTGGGTACATTGTTCTCTTGGTGGGAGTTGGGGTCTGGGGCATGGTTTGTCCGTAGATGTTCTGTGCTTACTTGTGCATGTGTGCCATTGTGCCCATCTCCCCCCATCCCTTGTCGTCACTCATCCTGGTGCTGTTGTGTCCGGTCCTGTTGAGCAGTGTCAGGACCCCCAACTCCAGCCACCATCTCCTCACTGATGACTGAGGACACCATTTCCTCCATGTCATCCAGCTCCTCATGTGGCGCAGGACTGCCACATCCAGTCTGCATTGCTGCCTTCCAGTTGTTGGCGGGATTCAACTTTGTTTTGCGCTTGACGTCATTCCACCGCCTCTTGACCTCTTCCATTGTCCTCTTCAGCACTCCGACTGCATTTACCTTGTCCACGATGGACTGCCATAGTCCATTTTTTGTTGCCATTGACAGAGTGGAGGTGACGAACAGTAGTTGATGGTGTTCGACCACCTCCGTTATAAGGATCCTGTTTTCCTGCGGACTGAAGCGCTTCTTCCTACTCTACTTGTCCTTGCCCTTCCCTGACCCTGAGGTCCCAGGCAGGTCCTCCGGTGGGGTTGTGGGCTTCTGGTTCTCCTCCGTACTTGCTCCGGCAACATCCATGGTGCTTGGCTGTTGTTTGGCATTTGTTTGTCAGTTTTTTTTCTACTTTTATGGTGATTGTTCCCGCCTGAGGCGTGTGAATTGCAGGCATGTAGCTGGTTTTCGCTGATTTTTGTATCGCGATTTGCCTCATCGCAGCTTTTTTTGTGTTAGTGTTTTGCATTTTTGCGGTGTGGCGTTGATTTTATTGCGGTCAGTTGACGCGGTATCTGGTGACTATCGCATGGTACCGCCGTTGACAGAGTGGAGGTGACGAACAGTAGTTGATGGTGTTCGACCACCTCCGTTATAAGGATCCTGTTTTCCTGCGGACTGAAGCGCTTCTTCCTACTCTACTTGTCCTTGCCCTTCCCTGACCCTGAGGTCCCAGGCAGGTCCTCCGGTGGGGTTGTGGGCTTCTGGTTCTCCTCCGTACTTGCTCCGGCAACATCCATGGTGCTTGGCTGTTGTTTGGCATTTGTTTGTCAGTTTTTTTTCTACTTTTATGGTGATTGTTCCCGCCTGAGGCGTGTGAATTGCAGGCATGTAGCTGGTTTTCGCTGATTTTTGTATCGCGATTTGCCTCATCGCAGCTTTTTTTGTGTTAGTGTTTTGCATTTTTGCGGTGTGGCGTTGATTTTATTGCGGTCAGTTGACGCGGTATCTGGTGACTATCGCATGGTACCGCCGTGTTGTGAATACCTGGTTAACACGGCGTAAAATTCCAGCGATGGACTGCGATGTTGTAGGTTGCATTAAGTAACTTTTGCAATGGTTATCACATGTTCTTGAGAATATGCCCCTTGGAGTGTTGTGTCCCGTAAGCATCCTTAACGTCAGTGTATTGGACCTAGGAAGAGCCTCTCCCATTCTACCTCTCCTCATGGCAAATAGATTATGATGAAAAATGGGAATGGCGAGGTAAAGATGCCATTCCGACTTCTCTCCCCTTTCCTTTCCCAGATTCCATCAATCATGCTCAGGCCGGTCCTGCTCCACCCTTTTCCCCTTCCATAGAAATTGCTAGTCAGGCCCATGCATGTGCAAACTGCCACTGTGTCTCATATCAACTTCATAAGTTTGTACTCCATACCTTATGTACATAACAAGGCTTCTGTGAGGGAAACAGACCTATAAATCATTGTGTGAAAGAGCCAGTAGCAGCTCAGCCAGGTCTGGGGTAAGAATCAGTGCTTAATGTAAGCCGGTGATTTCTGGTGCTGGCACCGGCACTTAATTGTCAACACTGGCTCTTGTGACAGTCTGCCACAGGGTGGCGCTGTCTGTCTAATTTAGAGATGACCCTGGCAACAGTTAATTATTAATTTAATATACATTCAAAATGACTATTACCTGCCGCCCAAGCCATTCTTATAGCTTTAGGCGCTTAGAATAGTGTGAATTGTCACACTTGTTAGCGTGTGATGTTTAGTAGTTGTGTTGGTTCTGTCATTGGCAGCGCTGGTAGGGGCAGTAGGTGATGCAAAATGCAGTGATCTCCCGATGAGGGCCCTGGCACTTATATTGTTACAAATTAAGCACAGGTAAGAATACAACATATATACTTCCTTTGTGCTGTTTATGCCCCTTGTTATGTATCTTATGAGAGCACCCAAAGATTTAATTAATGTTTATAAGCACTTCTGAGCTCTGAAGTAAATACTATTGTCTTGTTACTTTAAAGTTTACAGAAGACAAACGTCAAGTGAATGATACTAAAATTGCATTTATGAAGCGCTTTATATCAGTGGGTAGGATCTGAAGTGCATAAGCAGATGGGTAGCTTCTTACACCATGAGGGAGTGGTAGGCTGGGAGAGTATTGAACTGAAGTGTGGCCTTTCTGTTAAGTGTTTTGGTGTGCGACTGACCAGAGTGGCTCTCTTATATTAGTGCTCAAGCATATAGTGGATGTGTTGAATGAATGAAGGATAGAGCGCTTGCGGTTTACATGAATTTAGTGGCTGTTCTTGTTTGAAGAGGCCTCTACGGAGTTCACCCAGGAGCGTCAAAGAAGCAGCCCACATCCATGCACTCGTTACAGGCAGTCAGGGTAAACTCTCTAAAGATGTCATCCATGTGTGATAGAGGTGTAACCATCAGGCGTGGACAGTCATAGGAAAGCTATTTAGAGGTGGAAAAAGAAAGCCAGCCATGCATTGGTTACAGGCTGCCAGAGTATGGAAAGAGTGCACCCAGGAGAGGCAGAGGGTAACTCACAGCCCTGCGCATGAGGAATGCAGTGATATCAAATGCACTTCAAGGGACAAAGCCGGGGGGGGAGGAAATTAAATAAATAATTATTTTCCCTCTGCATTGTCCTTTGAAATCCCCCCAACCCGGCCTCACTGCCCCACCTCTGTTACCTGCACGGGCCACGGCTGCTTCAGCAGTGGCTGTGGAACTAACCTCCAGGCACCCTATGGTTATAGGAGCCCCAAGATCAGTAAGGGGTGTGCAGGCCCACACACAAATGAGACCAGACCAGCCCTGCTCTCTGAGGGGCTTATTTACAAGCCTCTTGCGCCACTTTTGATTCATTTTTAACATGGGAAAGGTGACGTATGGGTGGCGCAAGGGGCTTGTAAATAATCCCCTGAATGTACAGGATATACTCATGTGTGTTGCCTTGAGTCAATCTGGCAGCAACAGGTGAGGATAGTCTGAAGTGCGTCACCTGAGCACAGACTGCGGAAGGTCTGCGAATAAGGGAGATCCTATGTCCAGAGCCTTTGTTACATTTTAATGTCCGGAGCCGTCACCAAGCCTCAGAGTACATTTCAAAGGATGAGACTCCATTTAAAATCTAGTGATGGAGAGGTTTTTGTAGACCCCAGGGTAGGGTCACAAACTAACTGAGACTAATGTATACAAGGGGTTCAGAAACCCATGGCCTCCAATGTTCATGCTCAGAAATCGAATCCTATGCCTGTGCAGAAGGACTGCTGGGCTGATGCATCTGGGGTCAGTGTGTGAGCCTTACACTGCTATCAGATGCAAACAAGTTGACCATAGCAGTTGTTAGCTCCCCTCTGCTTATTGACAATAAGGCTATTGGCTGCCTGTAGTGAATTAAATGAAGATCAGGTCCACGTAGATTCTTGTAAGAATAGGTATTTATTGAGTAAGATGGTACAAGGTGGTAATTATAAGTATTAAGATAAATCCAAATGATAAAAACCCCACCAGGAGCTGTCACCTTCCAGCTCAGTCCCAAGCTCCCAACTGACTAGAGCTCAGAGCCCAACATTCTAGATATGTCATCATGAATAATCACATTCCAAATGATAACAGCAGTGAACAAGCGGGAAAGCCAACACTGCACATCTTCCCCTTTTATACATTTTGCAATTGCAACCAAAACTTAGATGTGAACAAAGCAATTACAAATAATAACAATGAATGTATAAAAGAAAAGTAGAAACGGGTAAGAAGGAAAATGAATGAGGGAAAGCATAAATATAAGAAACGTTGAACACAAGTGGTGATAAATGAAGAGAGAATTAAACTGAGAAGACTTGAGAGAAGTAATGAGGAAGGTGAATAAAAGGGAGGACAAATAAGGAAGAGAACACATCCTCTCTTTAAAGGACAAAGAGAAGGAGGTAATGCAAAGGTGATCAAAAATAAGAAAGAGAACACATCCTCTCTTTAAAGGACAAAAAGAAGGAGATAATACAAAGGTGGAAAAAATAAGAAAGAGAACACATCCTCTCTTTAAAGGACAAAAAGAAGGAGATAATACAAAGGTGGACACCGACCACAAATGTTGAAAGTAACACAAAATACACCAATTGGCCAGACTGGGGAAATTGTGAACCAACAAACGAAGAAGTGAAAGGTAGAACCACATAAAGTATATAAGAATAAAAGAAGTGCTCCACAGGAGAAAACAATTAGAAACTCCAGTAGTATTAAGAAGAAGGTGAAAATTAACACCTAACAAGAGCACGAACAGAGGAAAACCTCAGTTGCCAGTAAGAATAATTAATTCTGATATAACCCTTTAAAAAGGCCATGAGAATCTGGCATAATAATCCAAAAAAACATTAAGTGCACAGAACATTTAAAACTCATGAGTAATAAATATGATAATAAAATTTCATGTAACGTACGTCTACGCACAAGAAAATATTTAGAATAATAAAACTTTTGCGCAAAAGGGAAAAATAATAACAATCATAGAGCTCTTGAATAATAGGTAAGCTTAAAAGTTGACGTCAGTATATAACATTAGAAACCGGTCAATGTAGACTAAGAACGTCCACTCATAAAGAATACAGAAATATGAATCAATCATTTTAAATAACTTCAATAACAGAACTGCGTCATGGATCATAAAGATGAAATTAAAACGACGCATTTATCATTAAAAATATAGCGTAACTAAAGAACAGGTACTAATTTATACCTAGTGCATATAGCAATCATATAAATGGTACTGAATCATAAAAGTAAATATAATAAGCATTGAATCATATATGAAATTATAATCAAATATAAACCAAGAAAAATTTACGTAATTAAAGAATTGGTATTTCAATTCAATTTTTTTTATTTATTATGTTTTGGCTCTCAAAAGAGGGCCACATAGAAGTATACAATGATAAAAGCAGAAGACAAGTACATATCAAGATTATGACATTTAAGAAACATATTTAAGTACAAAAATAACATACAATGACAGATCTACAGCAGGAAGCAATGTCAAACATCTCCAGAGGCATGTTAATAAATAGCTAAAAAACCTTTAAAAAAGTTAAAAATATAGAAACAGAACATTTCATTAGGAGGCCAATAAAGTGCTTGGAGAAAGCCGTTCAAAGTGGAAATGCCCAGACGGATACAAATAGGTTTTAACCATCTGAGACGCAATATACGGAGCGCAGGGCAGATCAATAAAACATGCATACAATCCTGGGTACTCAATTTACATAAATTGCACATAGGAGAAGAACCGTACCATTTGGATAAAAGTTGATTTAAAGGTACTAGGTCGTAACGTAAAAGAAACCAGAATCTACGAATACCATGCGGCAAGTTCCATGTGACATAGGGTTGGGCCAACTTCATCACATAAGAATTAAGGAGAAGGTCTACATCCCTTTTTTCACAGATTAACTTCTTATCAGACTGAAAACATAGTTCCCACGAGGCCTGTTTTAATACGAGTTTTAACTGTAAGGGAGAATACAAAAACAAAGTGTTTTCATCTAATTTTAGAAGGGTTACGGCTTTTCTAAAATTCCTTACAAGTTGTGAAAACTCTTTAAAATTACCCAGTAATTCACTTCTGAGGAGAGCAGGTAATTATACCTGCTGCAATGTAAAATCATATTGCATATACAATTAAAAAGGCATAACATATAGTGCACATCATAAACATTAGTTCAAATAATAATACACCATACATCAAATATACTTGAAACATAAACTGGTGATAGAATTCTCACCTAATATGAGGTAGTTGATAGGAGAAAACAATTAACTAAAATAATTAAAGTGGTCACCGTTGTCAATTGTTTGCAGAAAACAATAAAATAAAATAATTAAAGTGGTCACCGTTGTCAATGTGCTTAACTATGAATTACAGGATGTTAAAGGCTGTGCGCATCAGCGCAGAGGACTTGCAGCATGGACACAGCAGAATTACGCAAAAAAACCACAATGAACATGCAGCAGGGACACACACAGTAACTTGCGTAAAATACTGAACTTGCGTTAAAATATAAATAAATTTCATGGTGTGCATGTCACCGAAAATATGCTTAGCGCTGAAGTTGTTTCATAGATAAAATCATAGAAGAAAATACAACAGAACAGTACCTGCTTTGAAATACGATATTCAGCAGAGGGAATCTGAAGTTGAAGTTGAGGAGAAAAGGCACTGAAACTGCAAAATCTTTAGTATGAAAGAGGCACGTTAGAAAGCCTCATAAGCCAACTTTATTAAAACCGAACAAATAAAAACGTGGTTGGCTTAAGGGTGGTTGTCATAAATGTAGAGTTAATCAAGATGGCAGCACGTTATTTACGCACAGCCGGGTGGTTCACGGTGAGTGCAGCTGTGAATTGTGACGTAGAATTGAAGAAATGTCATGGAGGAAACAGCACGAGAACATCGTGACGAAGGTAATCAATCTAGCAGGTTTTTTTTTAAATGTAGAATGGCAGTTAAACTGTCTGAGCGTTTGCCAGGCCCTTCAAATATCACGAAGCACTAAAATGTTTGTGTAAATGCACATTCACCACAAACCAAATGCTATGCCACAGCACAAAGTTGAAAAATCCTCATGGTAAACAGGCTTGGGGTTATTCTCTCACCCGACCTCAAATTCATTAATTGAAAATGGTAGCACAAACCACGATGATGGAGATAACAGTTCGTCAGGGCAGGCGCTCTCCAGAGCAACGCTGCAAAACAGAAAATAAGTCATTTGCTTAATGGCAGGAAAACGGGAATTAAATGGCATGTAGAAGGAATCACTACAGGTATGGAAATCAATTGCTGCTGAAAATAATTTGAAATACATTACGTTGACGAATGGGTGAAAGGAAAGTACTTAACTCATGGCAGCAAAATGGAAAACAGTAGGCATGTAGAAAGTAAGACGCTGCAGGCAGGGAAATCAATTGCTGCTGTATAATTAAAGTAGTAGGACTTAGGTAGAAGGAAGTGTAGCAGGGACTGGCAGGTCGGGATGAGGACGACCAGTAGTGATGAATGGTCACTGGTGGGGTTTCTTTACGGTGCCAGTATGCTTAATAATGCATAGATTTATGTAATGAAAATCCTTTACCTGAAGTTGAAAAGTCCATTGAAGAGTAATAATCAGAAGTGCCCAAATCGTCACCAAAATTGTAGTGATGTAAATGATGATCAGGTCCACGTAGGTTCTTGTAAGAATAGGTATTTATTGAGTAAGATGGTACAAGGTGGTAATTATAAGTATTAGGATAAATCCAAATGATAAAAACCCCAACAGGAGCTGTCACCTTCCAGCTCAGTCCCGAGCTCCCAACTGACTAGAGCTCAGAGCCCAACATTCTAGCTATGTCATCATGAATAATCACATTCCAAATGATGACAGCAGTGAACAAGCTGGAAAGCCAACACTACACTCTCCAAATCTCAACAAAGACATGCATGTAAGCACAACTACTGTCTCGGATGGCTCCATGCCCCTGCCCCTTCCCCTGAACATTATACTCGTTCTGCAGAGGATGCCAGCTGTGTTTGTACAATGCTTACATTCACACGACCCCTTCCCTTCTGAACACTTGCTGCAGAAGCAAGGATAGATTATAACACCATGCTAACTTTCGAAAGCTCCTCTAATCTTATTGTTTACAGCTACCCAGGGCAGAGAACACGGGCGTGCAAAAGAAACAGCGCCCAAAACTACGACACTAGAGCTGCTGGCGTTGGCCACCAGATGACGTTCACTGCAGCCCTTGCGAGCAAACTCCAGGTTGGAAGAGTAAGAGTAGGCTGCCTGGGCCTGGAATATTTCCAGTTTCTCTAAGTATTTGTCAAAAAGGCAAATATATATAACCTTAGAATAGTTGAGAGTGGACATTTTTATTCTACTCTGAGCAGTGACACTGTATAAATAGAATGCGTGACAAAATAAAGCCATTCTTAGCAAGCCAGAAGTGGGAATTTATTTAGGTCCAATAATTGTGGTATGAATACGCAACTTTAAAAAGTAATTCAGTAGTGCCATCTAGTGGCATAAGAAATGATGACAACAAGCGATGTAGATAAGATACTATATACAACATGGTTTTAATATACACCCACAAAGACTAGAACTGGTAATGGCTTAAGGCCTGGCTTTAATATGCTGCACCCAGGCCGGGACTGGGAACCCAAAGCAGCAATGGAAATTTTGTGGAACAAGTCCCGGCGGTGGGAGGGGGGCTGCATTCACTAGTCACAACTCCTGGGCATATCTCTACCCCTGCAATCACCTGGTCAAGCCTATCCCACCGCATTTGCTCTGACACACCTCTCACCCTGCACTCACACGGGCACATTCCTCCCACTGCACTCACAGGGCCACAACTCTGACCAGGTTTTTTAGACGGAGCCTGAGCCAGCACACATGAGCTGCTCTGCGAGGCTTCTTGTAATCACTCTAAACTTTTCTGTGTGGGTCTGACTCCCCCCTCGCATTTGGTTAGCTGTAGCTTGTGTCATTTTGTTTGTGTAGCCTGCAAATGACTAAAGGCGGGTGCATGTCCCACCTTTTTGGCAGATGTTCACTCCCACAGCGTTTTGCTTGCGGGAGCGAGCAGCGGCGCGCATGGTGGCAGCTGCATTCCTCGTTTTTTTCTTCCTTGCAGTGCGCGTGCACCACTCGCAGAAGACAACACGCCACATGAGGCAAGAGGTTGCTTATTTGCCTGCAGACTGGTGTGTGCAGTACAGGCCGCTCTTGTCCCGGTGTGTGCAGTACATGCTGCCGATGCCAGGTGCGTGGAGTGCACTACAGGCTGCTTCTGCCCCATTGTTTAAAGTACAGACGCCGCTGTCAGGTGGTGTGTGCAGTACAGACACCGCTGCACAGGAGAGTGAAGTTCAGACTGCTGCTATCCAGGTATTTGAAGCTCTGTCTCCATGTCTGGGCGTTCCCCGATTCCCTGGCAGGGCAACGGCCTCCCGTTCTCTGTTTCGTTTCCCGCTAGTAGAGTACATGATAACTAAAGCGAGGCTCCTTCACGTCCACTCCACAGGAAAGAAGGAACTAGAACTAGACAGAAGAACGACCCTGAGCCTAACTCGATATTTACAAACTCATAATGTGAATATAATTCTTAGTTTAACGTTACCTAGTATGTTGTTTATAGTCTGATGATCACATACATCGTCTACAGAGAGTAATCAAACAAAAAGGATTATTTTTGATGGACATGCCATCTTTTAGAATGACCTCTGGTCACAGAAAACAATTCAAGATAGTGACTGAAATCATCATCATCATCATCAAAGACTTTATTCGGTTATAAAACATTAATAACCATAAAAGTACATAAAACATATTAGACACAATTCAGACAATTTAATAACAAGTGAGGTAAATATGAATTTTTAAAAGTACATAGGCTCAATAATAACGTTATCGATTTCCTTAAATGAAAAACATTTCTAAGAAATACAGAGACAGATGCTACCGTGAATATGTCTTCAAGTTTCCGAATTATCAGAAATGCAGGGCGGCATTGTCTAAATTTCATATACTTTAAAATTGGCTTAATCCACCTTTCCCTTGGTATTGAATAGTATTTACAAAAGAATAAAATATGAATATCCGATTGGGTGGATATATTGTCACAGGGGCATTTACTAATTCCAGCTGACCAATCATTATTGACAGGGAATCTCACTGACCTAAAAAGAAATCCAAGTCTAAAACGTATCAGCAGAAACCTTTCATGTTCCGTCAACCGCAGGGTAAAGTAAGGTTGAATAGTCTGCGTGGTTAAAATCAGTTGTTGGGACATCACTGTTTTTTTAGTCAACTCAGTATGATCTCTTAAATTCACAAAATGCATAATACATAACCTTTTCAATTCCTTTCTCGAAATCTTCACCATAGACTCGGGATCATCATAAAATTCGGGATGATTAATATAGCCACAGAAACTTTTGATATAACTCAGCCATTTCATTCGATGAGCACCCTCCAATTTTAAAGCGTCCCTCAGAATTAGACGATTCAAGTGGCACTCGTTTGCAATCCATACCCTGTGCCACAAAAGAACCGGCTGGATTCTAATAATGTCCTCAATGTATAACATGCCAAGTTCAGCATGGATGTTATAGGTGGATGTGCTCTCTGGTGTAGTTAGGAGAAATCTCAAAAGCTATTCTCTGTCAGCTGTAAACTAGTTACATTTGAGATGCCCCAAATTCCCGCGCCATAAGTTGCTACTGCCACACAACTAGATTTGTAAATGCGCAATAGCTCATCGACTGGTTTCTTACCCATCTTTTTACTAAAAAGTTTGAGGGCCATTATGGACTTGGTGAACAACATATTTCTCACCTTGATTGCAAAATTCCACTGGCCTGTACAGTCAAACAGGATTCCTAAATAAGGGAAGGTAAAGATGTAATCTAATGGCTTAGAATCTATGAACATGACTTTTTTTCTCTGTTTTGTTTTGGTGCCACAATTCATAGCAAAGGTTTTAGTGCAATTCATCTTCAGGTCCAAACCGGTCATGAAGGTAGAAAAGGAAGTGATCATGGTTTGCATTGCAACGGGGGTCCTTGCCATCAAGACGGCATCATCTGCGTAAATTTGTGCCGGAATATGACGTTTTGATGCCGTTGGCATATCTACACAGTCCCTCAGCAGAATATCTTCTAACTCATTAATGTAAATTAAAAATAGAAACGGGGCAAGGACGCAACCTTGTCTTACTCTCCTCGCAATGTTAAACATTCTAGTGCACTCTCCATCTAAACCATATCTGATTGTTGCCCTAGCCCCATTATACAGCTTCCTTAAGAAACAAATAATATTATCATCTACTCCCAATCGTGTTCAAATTAACCATAATTTACTGTGATTAACACAGTCAAAGGCGGAAGTTAAGTCCACAAAGGTTAAAAATAATCTCCCACCCTTAGCCTTGGTATACTTTTCCAATAAAATAAATAGATTGAGACCTTGATCTACTGTCCCTACCCCACCTCTAAAACCATATTGCAGGTCACTAATGATCTTATGCACATCTGCCCATGACGGCAGCCTATCTAGGATGACCCTACCCACAATGTTAACAATTGAATCGAGTAGGGATATAGGGCGATAGCACTTACAGCTTGCCCTGTCGCCCCTTTTAAAAATAGGCACTATAATTGATTCGTACCAAGTATTAGGGAGGCCAAGCATACAAGCAGCATTCAGGAATCTAGTTAGTAGAGGAGCCCATAATATTAAGTTATTTTTGAAAACATCTACTGGTACATCGTCTGGGCCCGGCGCCTTGCCCCCCTGGCTCGAACTGATGGCCTTCAACACCTCACTCAATGTAAAAGAGAGGTTCAAGCTCTTAAAATTTGTAGATGCTTTGGGCATATCCTGCTTAGTCAGTTCCCACGGAGGGTCAGCGGGACTATAAAGGGACTCAAAATAGTTCACCCATTCATCCTCGGCAATGGCAATCTCAACCCGCGCCTTAGTGTCGTCCTTAAAATATGGTGCGTTAACTGCCCTCCAAAAAGCTGTCATATCGCTCCGCTCAGAAGCTCCTAATAAATCCTCCCATGCTTCCTTCTTTATTTTAGCCCTCCTATTCATAATTGCCAATTTATAAGATTTCCGAAGCTCCCTGATCTGTTTCTTGTCTTTAACATGCCCATTCAATGCCAGTTTAAGTTTAGAGTGTGCCTTAGTACACTCTTGGTCAAACCATCCCTTCTTTTTACTATTATTGTGTTTTTTCGAACTGACCCACAAACTTTCCTTAATACATGTTATAATAATACTAAAGTTATTAAATACTTCGGGGTCCTTGGACGCCATGTCCAGGCAAGTATTAAAACATGTATTAAATGCCTTAATTAGATTACAAAGAAAGTCGGCAGGTACAATTTTAGACCACTTTAGGGCATATCCATTCTGTCTGGAGATAGTAATATCTCTTGATTGCAACCTGGGAATGCTATCGGAGATGGCACGAGGGTCAATAATTTCCACCCTAATGGGGAAATGATCACTGAGGGATATTTCTAGTACATTATATTTTCCGACACTTCCCCTAAAACACGAGGAAATCAAGACATAGTCAATTACAGAAGAGAGTCCCCTACCACAAAAGGTAGCAGAGAACGGAACCTCTGGTTGACATAATGTATTTGCAAACCCTAAATCGTACACAAAGAGGATTTCATTCAAGGCGTCGCCCTTTCCATTGTGTTCAAAGTGTGTGGATGTGGACTCCCTATCCAAGGTCAGGCCACAATTTCATTTACCAGCTCTATTACAAATTGCACAGTTAAAATCACCCCCCCATATGGCAACAAACTCCTTTCCTTCGTTACAAAGTATGGAGTTAATTTCGAAACTTAGCTTTTTAAATACTAGGGCTAAGTCAGCCGAGGGAACATTATTGTACAGGTTAATAACCAAGATGCAAAGGTTTTTGTTCATGTGTAGACCGACGATATGGTAAAAGGTGGTATTATAAAAAACCTCGATACTTTTACATATAAAACAATTAGAAACATATGTGCAGAGCCCACCCTTGGCTCTGCCATGTAATGAGCCTATTGCCGGGGTAAAAACTGTTCTAAAACCATTCAAGTGAAACACATCTTTCGCCCACGTTTCTTGTAGGGGTATGACATCGTGACCTTCAATTAATTTGAGCCAAAGCGGATTATCCAACTTGGCCCTAAGTCCGGCAATATTCCAAAAAGTGATAGTCCAATTTCCCTTAGTCCTATCACGTGTGGCATATCTTGAGTTGATGATCTTAGCTATGTTATTATCTATTTTTCCCTTTCTATCATGTTGGGCCCCCATTTGTACAACATCCGACCTTTCAGTAAGTATAAGTTCATTACCGGCCGGGGTCTGTACTGCTCCATCTTTAAAAAAACCCTTTCCCCGACTGGCCTTTACTGAAGCGGGGTTGGTATTTACTACACAAATATCAGATACTTGTTCCCGCGCTGGTCAGTCCACCCCCCCCAGGCCTGATAAAGAGTCAAATCTGTTATGGGTTGGAATATTAAACAGATTCCCTATCTGTCGGTGATAATGGGGGTTATACGGCATGAGGCCACCATACATCGTGGGCGCCCTATAAACATTATATTGGTTTCCAGTATATGGGTGCCTTTCTTCATATCGTTTTTTGTGTGGTCTCTGACTTATAGCAGCAACGAAAGGGGTCGGTGGATAGAAATAACTTAAGTCCAAAGAAAAAATTCCACTAGAGTTTTCATAATTTGGAAAACCACTAATAAATTGCACAACTCTTGGGTCTTTAAAATTTACAATAATACAGTCACCACTAATTTCTTTAACTGTAGGTCCCAGCCAGTTCGCTCTACGGACGTTAATGATTTCCCCACACAGGTCAGGTCTAAGAGGTCTATTTTTTCCTAGCCAATACATGACCTTATTCTTTAGTTCATGCGGGGTTTCATCCCTGTTGTTTTTCCACTCCGGAACCCCTGTGAGTACAATTACATAAGGATAGCAATCCGGGGGAAGATCAACTCTCTTTCTTTGTCCTTTACTTTTGGTATCCACTGTTTTATCTAATTCGAATGCCTTATTATCTGGGGCCTTGGTTGTACATGTTTTAAGGCTGTCTGTTTTAGTTTCTTTACTGGTCTTTCCATTCAGCTTGGCATTCTTAGCTTCCATCTTTCCACCTTCTTGGTATGGCGGTTTATTATTCCCTTGTCCCAGTTTGGCACTCGTTGATGACTTTTGTGTATTTTTGGGTGATGCAAATGAGTTATTTATTGTAGGTTTTGTATCCCCCAATTTTTTCAACAGGGCTGAGTTATCTCGCGTAATTTTCTCCAAGGTTTCTAGCTGTATACCTATCCTTCTTGTACGTTCCAGCAATGGGAAAATTAAGGACCTAACTAAATGCTCAATGTTATCCAATGAGCATACGGTGTTTCTACCATTTGTAGGTGGGCTTTTTGTTAAATCAACAATGGGACTTATAATCTGTATTTTCTGCCTGTGTTGAGTTTTTATTCCTATACGTGACCCCGTTATCTTGACGCATAGGTAGGGCACTTTTACTCTTCTTATTACGCGCACCTTTATGCTGCTTTCCACCACGTTTACGTTTTAAGTTAGGGACATTGCCCTCTGTTAAGCCTGAGTGAATACGATCTAATAGTGGCTCACTACTAGTTGGCAGGAGGCTTTGCCGCCGGCCCGATTCCACAATTGGGTAGGCCATAAAGGAATCTAAACTTGCGTCAATGCCACTTATGTCAAGTACAGTTCAAAGTTCATGTTGTTGACATGATATTTGGGCATTCTGGGTTAATATTGATTCAGGGGATGGTACAGTGGCAATTTTCCCCAGTGAAGATTTCCTCATAAACACAGGATCAAGAGATAATCGCCGTTCAGTTAATGCTATCTCTTTCTCCAAAGCAGTGACTGCCTTACTAAAAAAAGCATCTATAGTGCCAGCTAATCCAGCTCCAGCACCCGTAATGTGCGGTGTGGTGTTCAATGCCATATTTAAGGTGCCTGTCTCATGTACCAAAAATCCAGTAAGTAAATATACAATCACAAACAAAGAATTAAAATATACAAATGGCAAAATCACATGTATGAACAAAGCCTAAGAGTCTTACTGCAAATAAAAACACGAACAGGGGGAGGCCCAGTCCAGTCTCCTCCGGTCTCTGATGGGCTCAGACGGGCCCGCCCTTGGCCCGGGCTTGGCCCGGCGCGCCCTGCGCGCGGTCCCGCGACGCGGGGATCGCGAGGTGTATTTAAGGTCCAGTGCGGGAGGGAGGGGCCGCTGGTGGTCACTCTGCTCCTAAGCCTCCTGGAGCCTGTAGTCTTCCGGCAATTACACAGACACCCCCTTGAAAGACTTCTCTTGCGCTGCGCGTCCAGCGAAGCCGGAGGCGCGAGGTTTGTTTAAGGTCCGGTGCAGGAGGGAGGGGATGCTGGTGGTCACTCTGCCCCTAAGCCTCCTGGAGCCTGTAGTCTTCCGGCAATTATACAGACACCCCCTTGAAAGACGTCTCTTGCGCTGCGCGTCCCGCGAAGCGGGAGGCGCGAGGTTTATTTAAGGTCCGGTGCGGGAGGGAGGGGCCGCTGGTGGTCACTCTCCCCCTAAGCCTCCTGGAGCCTGTAGTCTTCCGGCAATTACACAGACACCCCCTTGAAAGACTTCTCTTGCGCTGCGCGTCCCGCGAAGCGGGAGGTGCGAGGTTTATTTGAGTGTGTGTTTATGTGAGTGTGTGTGTATATATATTCACTGAGAAAAAAAAGCATTTGCAATGCAATAGTTCTCGCATTTACGCGAGTTTAAGCTATTGGCTTGGTATGTTTTTAAAACAAAAATAAAAATAAAAGGCATTGTCATTTACAATGTTAATAGCTCAAATTCGTGTAAAAGCAAGACTTATTGCATTGCAAATGCTTTTTTTACTACCACTAAATATATGGAATGCAAACACAAGTGTTTGTAGTGACTTAACAAAGGCGCAGCATTCATATATTTGTGAAAGTAAACACATTACAACAACTCATGACACAAAAAACTGATTTTCAGCCATATTTCTGTTTTTTGTTCTTTTTATATTTTCTTTTCCAAACAAAGTGCTACGCTTATGCAAACCAACAAACATTAAAACAGTGCAGATGCCTTGCATACCGCTAAACACACTGGCAGTCGAATCACAATGTTCACAATATTCTGACCACTTACCGGTAATCCTCATTACTCCTAGTATCTCTCGCCCTCGACACAGTTATAACACATGAGGTATATTCCACTGACAGGAAACAAAACATGAAACGCTTTTAGGCTCCACCCACCCTCCTGCCAGGGGCTATACACCATAGCCAGCAGAGAACACTTCCTGACATATCAAGCACAACAAAGGCCTGAACCAGGGAAGGTGGGTTGGAAATATGACTGGGTCGAGGAAGAGTAGGACTAAGAGTAATGAGGATTACCGGTAAATAATCAGACCATTACCTCTACGTCCCTCGTCCTCGACCCAGTCATAACACATGAGGTATACCAAAGCACCAATCCAGTGAAGTCCTTTGCAACACCTCCAGAAAACAAATCAGACAGCACACAAGATGGAAGCGCACCACAGTGAAATGTTTAATAACACATCAGACTCAAGGGGGAGTAACAGGCTTCACAGTAAGCACACCACAACCAAAATTCAAATGGTCATCCAGAGAGTAATTTAACCTGTAATGCTTAACAAAGGTAGAATCAGAAGCCCAATTCACAGAACGACTGACCTCATTCAAAGACACCCCATGAAAGGCAGACCAGGAAGCCAAAACACCCCTCGTGGAATGGGCCTGCACCCCTGAGGGACAAGGAAAACCATAGCCCTGATAAGCCATAGAGATAACAGACTTGATCCAACAACCCAGAGTAAGGTGAGAAGCAGCCTTCCCATGACCAGCCAGGCCAAATGTCACGAACAGACTGTCCATGGAACAAAAAGCCACCCACCGGTACACATACACGGTCAAAGGCTGAAGAGAATGGTAGAAAGAAGGTAAGATCAACTCCTAGGAGGTATGAAACCTAGAATGCCCTATAGGCAGAAAACCAAGATCCAAAGGTAAGATCACAGAGTCTTCCACAAAGCTCAAAAAGGGGGGGGAACAGCGCAAAGCAGAAAGATCACCCAACCAAGGAGCTGAGGCAATATCCACCAGAAAAGCCACCTTAAAAGACAAGAATTTGAGATCAACAGACAACAAGGGTTCAAAAGGAGAGGACTGGAGAGCATGCTGGACCAGAGCAAGGTCCCCCGGAGGCACAGAAGAATGAACAACAGGAGAGGAGAGAGAAAAACTCCGGAACAAACGGGACACCAACATCCCATCGACAGAGGACAAGGAATCCGGATCACGAAAAGCTCGAATAGCAGCCTGCTGGCCCTTCAGGGTAGACAAAGCATAACCCTTATTGAACCCGCCCCAAAAAAAACTGTAGAGTATCAAAGACAGAACAAGAAGTAGAAGATAGACCAAGACCAGAGCACTAGGAGTCAAAAGAAAACCAATGCTCAAAATAAGAAGACAACACAATAAGAGAATCTAGACAAGTGTCTAGAAAAACAAGTGCACTACTCGGTGCCCAGGTGGGGCATACTCATATTTAAACATGATAAAGTGACCAAAGTGTAGCACATAACTTAATCAATGTTTAAACGATTATTCAAAAAGATGCCATACTACAACATTGAAATCATGAACATAGTTGATTTTCCACACATAGAAAACAAATTAATAGCGAAACTTGATCCATGTGTCCGGTTGATTTTTAATCAATGACGAAAAAAGGCTTGACAAAGCGTTGCTTATTCTCAGCAAAAATTCACAATTTCATGAAGCAAATCCCAATGCATTTCGGGCTTACAATTCAGCCCTTCATCAGGGGAATCTCTGAAAACAGACAATGAATGCATCAATTGTAAACAAACATCATAAATTATCATGATAAATGTATATACAGTTCTGCTGTTCAAGGAAAAGGCGAGGGAATAACATTATGGTCATTGCAACAGAAGCGAAATGCCACCACCACAAGAAACCGAAAGGTGCAAGTGCTATATGCCTCAAATATGTGCAAATTGAAAAAAGCCATGAGTGCTCAACAACTAGTTCATACCTAAAAAAACTTGCAACACGTGTAACGCAATTGAAATGCCACCACCAAAAGAAACCTATACGTGAAAACACTGTACTCTGAGAAATGTATACTACTTCCAAAAAAAACACAATTCGTACCTGAAAAAACTACAATGGGTGGAACACGATTAAGCATACCAGAACCAAAGGACTAGGTGTATCTGCACCAATCCTGGAGTTTACGCTGTAAAAAATGAAAGAATCAAACCAAGAGCCTCGAGGCATCATCACATCCATACGAACACAGAATCAGCCATTAAACAAAGCTTACCACTATTTCTCACGATGATGTGAGTGATCACATTAATTATCACAATCGCCAACCCACGGGAAGTTTACGCCTGCAGTTGCAGTGGTGATCAGCGTACTGACTCTGAAAATATCGAAACCCAAATTTAACATACTCGTCACGCAAACATATTTATTCTGAGTCCGACTTCCAAAAAGAATAACGCTTACCTAAACCAACTGTGTTCCACCCAAATTGACCACCAACACGGGCTTCTCAAAAGCCGCCCGCGTCGGCGTGTTTTAAACCGAACTAATCATAGAAACAGGACTAATCATAGAGACGGGACTAGCATATAGACTGTACTAATACAATAGCCCAAAGCCGCCATATTGAAAAATTCAACGAGGCTTAAAACTAATGAAATAGAAAAAACAATAGGACCAAATCGAAATAAACAGCAAATATAGCAGCGAAAGAGGAAAGAAAAGAAGCAACTGCTGCAAAAACCTATAATGCTTTACAACAAGTACAGGTATGGTTAAAACAATGTACAATCAATGTTATGCATGAACAATCAATAAACGATGTACATAATGATGAACTTTAGAGAAAACAAGCCAATTCGAACTTATCATTAAGCCCCTTGGGCAAGAGGCTTTGCATAAACCAAATCCAATAAGCTTCACGCTGTAACAGAAACTTAGTGGTATCTCTGTCAGGACGTACTGTGACTTTCTCTAGAATGCCAAAACGCAATTGAGCAATAGAATGCTTCTTCTCCAACCAATGGACTGCAAGAGGTGAACTAGTAGTTTTGGTCCGAATTCTACTCTTGTGTTCAGTGATTCGAACCCGAATCGACCTTTCAGTTTTGCCAACATAAAACATCTCGCATGGACACTTGATAAAATATATAACATGGTGACTGTTACAATTAGCGTCAAAATTAAGCATGATCTTTTTTCCTGTCCATGGGTGTGTTACATATTTGCCAGTGATGGCATTATGGCAATGTGAGCAGTTCATGCAAGTAGTCATACCTCTAAATGACGTGGTTGGTTTAACTGGAGTCTGATTAAGCATCTCTTTTAGATTGTTAGATCGTTTGTACGCAAATAGCGGTTGCTCAGTGAAAAGATTTCCAAAATCGGCTTCATTTTGAAGTAAATCCCAACGTTGTAGGATACTTTTCTTGACGAAATTGGAATTACTGGAAAAAGTAGATACAAATACTTCTCGGCTAGAGGAAACCGGTTTATCCTGCTTAAGCAAAAGAGATTCACGACTCTTAGTCATAGCTCGACTTGCTGCCTCATTCACCACTTTAGAGGGATAACCCCTAGCGAGGAATTTGTCTTTAAATTCATGCATAGTCTGCACGCTGGACTCAGGGTCAGAGGAAATACGTCTGATTCTTAACAGTTGAGAAAAAGGTAAATGTCTTTTAAGAGACCAAGGATGAAAGCTCTGGTAATGCAAAGCATTATTACGATCCGTTTGCTTCTTGTACACCGCAGTCTCAATATTAGTACCTATCCTGGTTAGAATGACATCCTGATATGAAATACTTTGAGGATCAACGGAATATGTGAATTGAATACGAGGATTAATTGAATTCAGCTGTTGTATACTTGACACTAGTTCATTTTTAGACCCCTGCCATACAATCAGAATATCGTCGATGTATCGACGATACATCAGAAGATTAGATGTCCACAGTGGATTGGAAAGAATATGCTCTGATTCATATTTAAGCATGAAAATGTTGGCATAGCTAGGTGCCCCAGAAAAGCCCATCGATGTGCCATTAGCTTGAAGAAAAAAATCACCTTTCCACTGAAAATAACTGTGGAATAAACAAAAGTGTAAAAGTTCTAGTAAAAACACTTTGTTGGCTCTGACGGAATCCTGCTTAAGTAAAGCCCATTCAACAGCTTCAATACCCTCAATATGAGGAATCGAAGTGTACAATGACACAACATCAATAGTGCAAAAAAAGACTTCTACTGCAAGTGGTAATCTCATGTCTGCAATGATGTTCAATAGATGCGTGGTATCCTGCAAGTAAAATGGACTAGACTGCACAATTGGTTGGAAAAAGGTGTCTAAATATCGTCCTAGTGAATCATGAATTGACCCACAGCCGGAGACAATGGGTCTCAACGGGGGGTCTTTGACATTCTTGTGGATCTTTGGTAGCATGTACAAAGAGGGTCTACGAGGAAATCTCGTGAACAAAAATTCCCTAGTTTTTATTGTTGATCCAACCCATATCCTCAGCATTCTGTAGAATGGAATTCAATAAGGACAAAAAGGAACTAGTGGGGTCTGCAGTGAGTGGAATGTAAGTATCTTGATCATGGAACATTGTCTCAACTTTAGTTTCATAGTGAGTACGATCCATTACAACAAGTGCCCCTCCCTTATCCGCTTTCGTAAAATGTAGAGTAGTGTTACATCTTAAGGAATTCAATGCCATTTTTTCACCTTTCGTCAAATTAGAAGACCCTGATTTTAAACATGGAATATGTTTAAAATCTTGTTTGACCAGATTCTCAAACAAATCGATGGTTTTATGTGAAAAAGGTGGTAGAAAGAAGCTTTTAGGTTTGAATTCCAAATTACCCTCCTCTACAGTAGGATTGGGAGCGGTTTCAAGTGGAAAAAAAGTATCGTAGGCGGAGCTTTCTAGTAAATTTAAAAAGATCAACCTGCGAGTCAAGAGCCTTTCCTGTATATGATGGAACAAAGGAACAGCCTTTATTAAGAACTGCAATTTGTTTGGAGGTTAAAGATTTGGAAGAAATGTTCACCACTAGTGTTTCTTCCTTCTCGTGGATCCTGTTTTTGTCGAATCTGTGCCCTCGGCGGGTTTTACTGAGGGTGTTATTGTCGGTGCAGGGGGTTGGTTTGACGCTGGGCTTATCTCTAAAAAAAGACACTTTTGATGTACTCGGCCCAGCTTCAGCTGGTTCACTATCTTGTGACTGAACATTAGTGGGTGCAGGTGGACGGGATAACTGAGTGTCTGTGACCGATGCAAGACTCTCCTCTGAAGAGGTAGTACCCTGTTTTTGCCAGTTACGTTTCTGGGCGTACACTTCCGCCCAGGTGTAGACCTCATCTAATTTATAATCGATGGTGTCCCTGCGAAATTTTCTAATTTTACGCTCATGAATTTCTTTTGCGTAATTATCTAATTTAAGGTTGATGTCATCAAGTGTTTTAGACCATACCTCCGGTGCCATTTGAGCTGTTAAAGTGGCTTGTAGATTTTTAATTTCAGATTCAAGCTCAGTGATAACCTGAGATAATTCTTCCACTATCAAAAGGATTAAATCCAAGGAGCACTTATTAAGAATGGCGTACCATTTCTCCATGAATTTCTTGTTCATGATAAATAGCATGGGCTTAATGGCTAGACGCAAACCTCTTGGGATCCGACTCGCTTTATGATACTGAACAAGAGTCGTCGCGTGCAGGCGCTGATTGACTTCACGGCGCATTAGATATTCCAATTGCCGAAGTTGCTGTAAAGTTGACCCTGAAGATGTATCAAATGCCCTTACTTCCTTGATCAGCCCATAAATGTCACTAGCTTCAGCTGATGAATATGCTTTCGTGTGAGCTCGATTGTTTATTCCACAGTTATTTTCAGTGGAAAGGTGATTTTTTTATTCAAGCTAATGGCACATCGATGGGCTTTTCTGGGGCACCTAGCTATGCCAACATTTTCATGCTTAAATATGAATCAGAGCATATTCTTTCCAATCCACTGTGGACATCTAATCTTCTGATGTATCGTCGATACATCGACGATATTCTGATTGTATGGCAGGGGTCTAAAAATGAACTAGTGTCAAGTATACAACAGCTGAATTCAATTAATCCTCGTATTCAATTCACATATTCCGTTGATCCTCAAAGTATTTCATATCTGGATGTCATTCTAACCAGGATAGGTACTAATATTGAGACTGCGGTGTACAAGAAGCAAACGGATCGTAATAATGCTTTGCATTACCAGAGCTTTCATCCTTGGTCTCTTAAAAGACATTTACCTTTTTCTCAACTGTTAAGAATCAGACGTATTTCCTCTGACCCTGAGTCCAGCGTGCAGACTATGCATGAATTTAAAGACAAATTCCTCGCTAGGGGTTATCCCTCTAAAGTGGTGAATGAGGCAGCAAGTCGAGCTATGACTAAGAGTCGTGAATCTCTTTTGCTTAAGCAGGATAAACCGGTTTCCTCTAGCTGAGAAGTATTTGTATCTACTTTTTCCAGTAATTCCAATTTCGTCAAGAAAAGTATCCTACAACGTTGGGATTTACTTCAAAATGAAGCCGATTTTGGAAATCTTTTCACTGAGCAACCGATATTTGCTTACAAACGATCTAACAATCAAAAAGAGATGCTTAATCAGACTCCAGTTAAACCAACCACGTCATTTAGAGGTATGACTACTTGCATGAACTGCTCACATTGCCATAATGCCATCACTGGCAAATATGTAACACACCCATGGACAGGAAAAAAGATCATGCTTAATTTTGACGCTAATTGTAACAGTCACCATGTTATATATTTTATCAAGTGTCCATGCGAGATGTTTTATGTTGGCAAAACTGAAAGGTCGATTCGGGTTCGAATCACTGAACACAAGAGTAGAATTCGGACCAAAACTACTAGTTCACCTCTTGCAGTCCATTGGTTGGAGAAGAAGCATTCTATTGCTCAATTGCGTTTTGGCATTCTAGAGAAAGTCACAGTACGTCCTGACAGAGATACCACTAAGTTTCTGTTACAGCGTGAAGCTTATTGGATTTGGTTTATGCAAAGCCTCTTGCCCAAGGGGCTTAATGATAAGTTTGAATTGGCTTGTTTTCTCTAAAGTTCATCATTATGTACATCGTTTATTGATTGTTCATGCATAACATTGATTGTACATTGTTTTAACCATACCTGTACTTGTTGTAAAGCATTATAGGTTTTTGCAGCAGTTGCTTCTTTTCTTTCCTCTTTCGCTGCTATATTTGCTGTTTATTTCGATTTGGTCTTATTGTTTTTTCTATTTCATTAGTTTTAAGCCTCGTTGAATTTTTCAATATGGCGGCTTTGGGCTATTGTATTAGTACAGTCTATATGCTAGTCCCGTCTCTATGATTAGTCCTGTTTCTATGATTAGTTCGGTTTAAAACACGCCGACGCGGGCTGCTTTTGAGAAGCCCGTGTTGGTGGTCAATTTGGGTGGAACACAGTTGGTTTAGGTAAGCGTTATTCTTTTTGGAAGTCGGACTCAGAATAAATATGTTTGCGTGACGAGTATGTTAAATTTGGGTTTCGATATTTTCAGAGTCAGTACGCTGATCACCACTGCAACTGCAGGCGTAAACTTCCCGTGGGTTGGCGATTGTGATAATTAATGGAGACTCATTTTGATCACTCACATCATCGTGAGAAATAGTGGTAAGCTTTGTTTAATGGCTGATTCTGTGTTCGTATGGATGTGATGATGCCTCGAGGCTCTTGGTTTGATTCTTTCATTTTTTACAGCGTAAACTCCAGGATTGGTGCAGATACACCTAGTCCTTTGGTTCTGGTATGCTTAATCGTGTTCCACCCATTGTAGTTTTTTCAGGTACGAATTGTGTTTTTTTTGGAAGTAGTATACATTTCTCAGAGTACAGTGTTTTCACGTATAGGTTTCTTTTGGTGGTGGCATTTCAATTGCGTTACACGTGTTGCAAGTTTTTTTAGGTATGAACTAGTTGTTGAGCACTCATGGCTTTTTTCAATTTGCACATATTTGAGGCATATAGCACTTGCACCTTTCGGTTTCTTGTGGTGGTGGCATTTCGCTTCTGTTGCAATGACCATAATGTTATTCCCTCGCCTTTTCCTTGAACAGCAGAACTGTATATACATTTATCATGATAATTTATGATGTTTGTTTACAATTGATGCATTCATTGTCTGTTTTCAGAGATTCCCCTGATGAAGGGCTGAATTGTAAGCCCGAAATGCATTGGGATTTGCTTCATGAAATTGTGAATTTTTGCTGAGAATAAGCAACGCATTGTCAAGCCTTTTTTCGTCATTGATTAAAAATCAACCGGACACATGGATCAAGTTTCGCTATTAATTTGTTTTCTATGTGTGGAAAATCAACTATGTTCATGATTTCAATGTTGTAGTATGGTATCTTTTTGAATAATCGTTTAAACATTGATTAAGTTATGTGCTACACTTTGGTCACTTTATCATGTTTAAATATGAGTATGCCCCACCTGGGCACCGAGTAGTGCACTTGTTTTTCTAGACACTTGTCTAGATTCTCTTATTGTGTTGTTGTACTTAGGTGGCTGGCAGTGCCACTTCTCAGGTGCACACTAAATCAGTTGAAGTGTTTTTTACTTTTGAGTGGAATTGAGATTAGAGTTGGAGTTAGATGTAATTGAGTGCATACTCAGCTGCTTTCGTTCTATCAAAATAAGAAGACAACATCGACCTCCTACTGGAGGCCTGCATCACACAAATAATGTGGTCAGGTAAAGTTCGGCCCCCTATTGACCGCTGTTCAACCTCTACACCACTAAGGTGAGAGGGACCAGCAGGGGAGATGAGGAAGACCTCAGGGGATCTCAGCAAGATCCGAGGAGGACTCACCATGCTGACTCAGCAACAATGGGAACCAAGCCCTCCTGGGCCAGTGAGGTAATACAGCCACCAGCTGAGCCCCCACCCTCTGAACCTTCAACAAAAACGCAGGAATGAGAGGACCAGGGATGTCATACAGCAACCAAGGGGGCCACAGGACGGACAATGCCTCCATCCCCCACGCATACTGTTCTGGAATCCAGAAACAAAGGAGAGTTATAGCTTAGACATGAAGCGAGGCTTCATAATGTGGTCAGGATCTTTCCATTCCTTCAAAAGCATGTCCATCACGAAAGGATGAATGGGCAACGCCTTCGGAACCTGCCTCCAAAACTGGGGTAACGCCATATTCCCGGACGTGCTGGCAACCTCCTCATCAGGGAAACCCATGTTATCATTGACATGGGACAGAATGTCCGGCAACATACCCGTAGAGATATATTTCCGCTTATGGCCCACAGCACTCAAGGAGGAACCATCGTACGACTTAGAGCAGGAAATATCGGAGTAGAGGTCATGACTCCAACCAGAGCACACACTACCAGCCCTCCTGGAGAACTTCATATCAGATAAAGTCTCCAAAATCAGCTTTTTCAGATGAGATTCATGATCCAATTTACTCTGCATCAAAGGAGGGGCGGAATCCACACTGCCCCCTGACAAAGATGGAGAAGAACCAGGAGAAACATACCTGCGCTTTTGATGATGTTTCCCCATAGTGAAATAAGCGCAAGTGACCAAGGAACCACCAGTAGATCCGTAAGTAAGGAATACTTTTTTTTTTTTTTACTTTTTTATTGAAATTATCATAAAGTTACATAACATTACCAACAAAACAGGCCAATTAATGTTACAGCCAATCAAAAGTTGCGGTACTTGAAATGTCTTCCGTATACATACATCATTAGCAGTGGGACCCTCTGGTACACTTAGATACATACACATAGTACATCATCCACTTTATGCTCGGTGCCATTTTTGACTTGCATGCCTACATATTAACATGGTTACGTATTGCTGGGTCATTTAGTTGCGACCGGGAATGATGGTATCAAAAAGTGTCTACACATGCCCCCCTCCCTCGTTCCATTAGTCGGACACAATAACCAGCCCCTCCCACATACCGACACAGATCAAAGCCCTTCATCTTCGGTCTCACAAGTCTGAAACATTCCCCTCCTCATCTACTCCCCTTCGCGCTTGAGCCCACTGCACAAAGGGTTCCCAAATGTCCCGCGGGCGGGAGGTCAGCGGCATCAACTACCAAAATGTGTTCAATTGCGAATGTCCATTAGTTACATCCGCCAACCAGCCCTTCACCGAGGGCACCCGGCGTCTACCCCAATAAAGCGCCACCTGCCTTTTAGCAAAGAGAAGAAGTAAAGTATGCAATTTGCGTGATTTAGGTGGAGTGTTCTTTACGTAGCCCAGTATCCCCAGTTCGGGGGATGGGGCATCAGAGCGCCCAACAATCTGATTAACCAGCGTAAAAACCTGGGACCAAAATCCTTCAAGGCTGGGGCAGGACCACGCCATATGCAAGAAAGAGGCAGGCGCACCTCCGCATCTCCAACATCCAGCATCCTCCCTGATCCCCATCCTATGTAGATTAATCGGCGTCCTATACAGTCTGTGTAAATATTTAAAATGTATTAGCCGTAGTCTTTAATTTGGAGAGAGCTCCGCTAACTGCCCACAACAAAAGGACCACTGTTCCTCTGATAGCGGAGGGTGGAGCTCCTCATTCCAATGTTGAAGGGATTGTGGTCGGACTACTTGCGCCGTGTTCTGCATCTGTCTGTACAGCCTAGTGACCAACCTCCGAGGAGACAGGGAACTCACCAGGCCCTCCAGTGCCAGGAAGACCAGGGAGCCGCCGGAAAGCTCTCACATAGCGCGCTGCATGCCGCCCACAGCCTGTGATATCAAAATAATTCGGAGAAGTGCACCGTCCGCCCCTCCGCCGCCACCGGGGGCTGCATAAATTTATTATCTGGAAATAAATCTGCGAACGTATGAAGGTGCATCTTCCGCATCAGAAGCGGGCCAAATCCGTCCTCAATGCAAGGCAACAGCGGGTTTCGCGCCAGGGACAGAGATGGGGCATACAAAAGCGGCACATCTGCCCTCCGTCGCAGTTCTTGCCAGACCCAGCGCAGCATCTCAGCAGAGTCTACATCTCCCCGAGGGCGGCGCACATTCACACAAATGGCCACTTTCAGCGGGACTGGCGCCACAATGTCTTGTTTGACAGCTACATGAGGTTGGAAGGGAGTCGGGCGCACCCAGAAGTGCAAAAATTGGGCTTGTGCACAAAGGGCGTATAGGCGCATGTCCGGCGCCCCCAGCCCTCCCTGTTTTAAAGGCAAGGTCAGCATGTCCCAGGATGCCCGTGCCTGGCCGCCGGCCCACACCAGCGTGAGCAGGTGTGAACGCAGCGTCGCAAAAAATTGTGATGTCAAAGGAACTGGGATATTCGCAAATAAATATAAAAATTTAGGCAATATAACCATTTTAACCAATGCAGTCTCACCCATATCTTCACCGTCTCCTCTAGCCACGCAACAGCTCTGCCGTAGTTCAAATTCCAAATCTCTTGAGGGTCACGGCTCAACCAAATTCCTAGATATTTAACAGCTTCCGCTTCCCACCTTAGGGGGTATTCTGAAAAGACCCTCGGGGTGTCATCCGTCAACGGAAAGACCACCGACTTGGACCAGTTCACCGAGATCCCAGCCAAATCTTCAAACCAGATAAAGTCACGCAGTACTATGTCCAGGTTCTCCTCCGGGTTTATGAGATAAAGTGTCACATCATCCGCATATAGCGATATCAGCAAACATCTGGAGCTGAACCCTATGCCCCGCGCCGTATGGTGCTGTCTAATGCGGGCGACTAGAGGTTCCATCGCTATTGCGAACAGCAGCGGGGACAGTGGGCACCCCTGTCGTGTACCGCGCGAAATGGGGAACGGGTCAGAAACCATTCCGTTTACCCTGACCCTGGCACTTGGCATGGTATATAACAAGCAAATCTTTTTAATGAGTAACGGGCTAAAACCTATTCGACTCAGTATTGTAAATAAATATGGCCATTCAAGAGTGTCGAAGGCTTTGGTGGCATCTAAAAATACCACCGCGGCATGTACGTCTGGGTGCAAATAGTGTGGGGTAGAAAAAATCGTACGGATGTTGTGGGATGTAGAATGCCCCAGAATGAACCCCGACTGATCTGGAAGAACTATCAGAGGTAGCATAGGTTGTACTCTGTTTGCAATCAATTTGGCAAGAATTTTCACATCCACGTTTATCAGAGAGAGAGGCCTGTAGGAGTCCATCTCCGCCGCTGGTTTGTCGGGTTTTAGCAGTGTAATTATCAATGCTTGGCGCATTGTTGCAGGCAATATCCCCACCTCCAAAGCCTCCTCGTAGACTGCCAGCAGTCGGGGAGCCAGTTCCTCAGCATATGCCTTATAAAAAGCAGTAGTCAGGCCATCTGGGCCAGGGGCCTTATCCAGAGGTAGGCTTTTGATTACTTTGGCCACATCCTCCACATTAATCGGGAGGTCCATATATTCCCTATGGGTGTTATTAAACCAGACCAGTGCTATGGACTCCAAGAAAGATTCCATCCCTTCCGGACTTGCTTCCTGAGTGGCAGTGTACAGGCCGGAGTAAAAGCCCGAGAAGGCATTCAGGATGGCACCTTGTCCCCTAATCATGGCACCCGACTTCATGTGCAACTCGTGAATGTATGCCGCGGATCTGGAAGGTCTTATCATATTTGCCAGTGTGCGGCCTGGTCTATCCCCCTCTCCATAACTCCTGACCTCAGCATATTTGCCCAAAAACTTCACCTTGCGTTGTGCCTCCTCAGCGTAATCTAGTAGTTTAGCCTTCAGTAGACCTATGGTGTCGGGGGTGCCTGTTTCATAAAAGTTTTTTTTAAGGTCCTTTATGCTAGCGTCCAGGGATGTAAGCGTGCCTCGTATTGCCCTCAGCACCCCCACCTGGCGGGCGATGCATTGGCTCCTAATGACAACTTTAAATGCTTCTCAGAGGGAGGATTCGGTATCCACCGATCCTGTGTTCAGCGCAAAATACTCGGTAATATCCCCTCTAATCTCTTCTTTAAAAGCCTCATCGAGCAAGGCATGCAGTGGGAGGCGCCACGAAAAGCTCCGATGGGGCAGACCGGACATTGACAGCCTCAGCAGACATGGCGCATGGTCAGACAGAGAACGGGGCATATGTTCGACTTCCGTTGTCCACAGAGCCACATCCCGGGATAGTAACCAATAGTCCAAGCGGGACCATGCATAGCGGTGATCAGAGATACAGGTGCCCTCCCTCAGCCCGCCATGCCTGTCCCACCACACATCAACTAACCCCTCATCTGCCACAATCACCCCCAGGGCGGCGCCAGCCATCGGGTGGAGGCTACGGGCAGCGCCCTGTCTGTCAAGTGTTTCATCCAGGACAGCATTGAAGTCGCCACCCCAGAGAATGGTATTACACCCGGTTGCCCCTACCATCGCCCAGATCTTCTGAAAGAACTCAGGGGAGTCCACATTCGGGCCGTAGACAGCCACGATGGTCACTGGCACTCCACATAAGAGCCCCTGAACCAGTACATATCTCCCCTCCGGATCTATTTGTGCCATCCCTTCCTTCCAGTCCAACCCTCGCTTAATCAATACAGCAACCCCCGAGCATAATTGGAATACGTGGCAGAGTATACGTGACCCCATCTGGCATGGCGAAGTCGGGGAGACGGGGAGACGTTCAGATGCGTTTCTTGAAGGAGGCAGATATCAATGTTGTGGCGAGCTAAGTAGGCGTTTACCAATCTAGCCTTCCTGCAATCATTCAGACCCCGAACATTCCACGTTAAGCAGTTTAGAACATTAGTCGATTTGTGTGTGTCACCTATAACGAATCGATAAGCCTAACAGCACCCACATCCTCCAAATATGACAGCAACCACAGATCGGATGGCATTGATACTGGCAATAAGGAACAAAACAAAACCCCAACTACCCTCCTTCCACCCACTCCAACCCCCCAATCATGTTGTGGATTACCCATCCCAAGATAAGAAAGCATACAACAAATCAGGGAACCTTCCCATGGGGGCGTGACTGTGCCAGCGTCTACCCCGTGTAGAACAGGGTGGCCGGAAGATCTGCGGACATCACGGCCCGCCCAAGACCACACCAATGAAGACAGGCGCACTGCAGCATGGCTAGGACTTTTTAAAGAAGGAGCAGACATTCGCAACAATAAGGCACAGGTTCCCCAAGTAGCATAACCACTGAGTCAATATACAGTAATACGATACCCTTGTTAGTCATTGTCACTCAAATGGCCATCTGTTTCCTCCACACCCTCAGTTTGCTTCCTGGGCCTCCTGCCACCTACGTGTTTAGCAAATTTTAACGCCGGTTTGGCATCCGTGAACAAATGTGCGGTGCCCTCAAATGACACCTTAAGTTTCGCCGGGTACAGCAAAGAGTAGGGGACCTGCGCTTGAAAGAGAAGTCTCTTGGGCGGGAGGAACTCCCTCCTCGCCGCCTGCACATTTGGAGTAAAGTCCGGAAAGAACGAAATGGTGTTTCCCTGATGCGTAATCTTGCCCTTCTCTCTAGCGAGCCTTAGGATAATATCTCTATCTTGGTAGTTCAGAAGCTTTGCAATGATAGGCCTAGGCGGCGCTCCAACCGGTGGCCTCTGACCCAGCGATCTATGCGCCCTTTCCACCACAAAAACTGCAGAGAGATGCGGGTCGAATAGTTCATGAAGTAAGTCCGCAATGTAGGTCTCCATTTTGGATATAGCGGTTGTCTCCAGAATACCCGTAACGCGGAGGTTGTTGCGTCGCAACCTGGCTTCCAAGTCATCGTTCTTCGCTCTAATGACTCCCAGTAGTTTATCCATATGTAATAGTTGCTCCTTAGTTTCAACCTGAAACTCGTGGAAGTCAGTGGTACGATTGTCGAGCGTGTCTAGGTGCGACTCGTGTGTGGCAACCTGCGATTTAACAGAGTTAAGTTGCAATGTGAGGGCGTCCAATTTAGTATCAATGTTGCGGAGACTAGACCTCATCTCCAGCATGAGGGTCCTCAGATCCTCCCCTTGATCTTCTGCGACGGGTTCGTGCCGGCCCTCTGCCTGCGTCTCAGCTTCGGAGTCTGCATGCCTCGTCGCTCGTTTATGGTCGAAGGTGAGTTTCGGCTGCTTCGCGTCGTGCTTCCCCATTTCGGCAGATACGTGACGCCCCCTACGAGCTGCAGGATAAAGGAAATCAGCCATCTTACAAATAGACCACACCTTCCTAGACTCTGCCAATCATCCACAGCAGGCCGTCGGGTGGGGCCAGGTGCGCAGGACAGGTATGGCGTCCTCCAAGTAACATGGTGGGACTGGGCCACAACCTTCCCTCCACCCTCAAGCATGCGTCATCGACCGCACAGCGGGCGGACCAGGCCTCACATCCACCTTTTCAGCTCCCGAGCACGGGACAACTGGGTGCAGCCTGAGAAGCAGGCGATCCCGGCTCCGCAGCAGCATAGCAGTGTGTGCTTAAGCGATCACATCCAGGCCCTGTCCACAATAGTTAGTGTCTAGACTGATCTCCTCTTCTGCCCAATGGTAGTACTGCCAGCGGCACGGCGCCAGGTGACCACAGAAGCCTTGAGTAAAGGCGGCTCAGCGGGCAGGTTCAACCGTGTCGTCCAATCTACCCAAGTTAGCGCGATATGCGTATATGACACACAGGGGGGGGAACGGCAGCACAGCGACACAAGGAAGCACCTCCACAACTCAAAGGGGGGCCTGCGTCCCGCATCAAGCACCATCTGATTTCACAGCAGGCATAGCATTACAGTCCGGCATCTCACCTCCTCTGCCCCTCCGAACATGATGCTCTCGCGGAGATCATCTACTGCGCTAGAGAAAATGGCGGTAGCCAAATGCCCCCTCACAGGTATCGTAGAGTGGCAGTCGCGACAGCGCCACCGGATCAGCAGCACACACCAGCGCAGCAGCGCCCGCGCCTCCAGGCCGGCGCTCGCTGCCTCACCGCTCCGCACCAGGAGTATCCCTAGGCGACCCGGCAGTACGTCTCTCACTCCTCAGCCGCACTGGGGCCCGAGCGGCCTCCCAAGCGTCTCCGTCGGATCTTCCAGCAGGCGAGCGGGGTCACAGCAGCCACGCCGGAGTCGGCGCCCAGGCTACACAAGGCCGCCAAGTCAGGCCTTCCCCTAGTCGCGGGTGCAGGTTCACCTCGCCGGCTCCAGGGCCTTAGGCGGCGCAGGCGCCCCGGGCTCGATTTTGACGGCCCCGCCCATGCACCAGGGAGGCTTCCGGTCCCCTCGCGGCCAAGGCTTCGGCAGGCGATATCACATTTATCTGTCGCCCTGTGTCCTCAATTTTTTGCCTGCCAGTGCCACATAGCCCGCGCCAGCTCCGCAGCAGGTCCGGGCGGGTTCAGCCGATCCGAGAGTGCAGGATTATTAGAGGATATTTTTCCGGCCGGCGGAGCTCACTCAAGTGGCAGCCATTTCACAGCTCAGCAGGCTACGCCCCCCTTTTATGTAAATAACCTTAACTTTTTTTAAGTATATGCAGAATAAGCAGCCCTAAACCAGTCCTAGCGTGCGCAGTGACAGGCAGCTCAAACTCCGCTGCCAGTAGACGCGAGGAACGAAAGGAATGTGGGGGATGTGGCAAATGACATCAAGCCGTCGGAGAAATTAGGCAAGGAAGCAGCTGCCGCAGGTCAGACCGGAAGAGGAGGGCCCCCCGCTGCAATACATAGAAGTGGGCCAGCATAATCTTCTGACTGTCTCCTCCCACCAGGAGGCTGACCATGACAATCAGCCAAGCGATATTCAGGCGGACTCCCATTCTGGCACCAACGAGGCCCCACCTTGCTCCTTCCTACAACGGAGCAGAAAAGGGGAAGTCCGCGAGGAAGGTCCGAAATCGCCCAACCAGCAGGAGCCATGGTAAAAAGATGTTGGCACCCCCACCGCGCAAGAGAACACCGCGGGGGTGCTGTCTCAGATCGCAGAACCACCGGATCATTTCAGCATACAGCAACACAGCATCCAAAAAGAGTGCGGAGAACACACACAGGAATGCGACCACAACCAGATGGAAGAAGAAGAAGGCAACTGAGGCCTGACAAACCCAGCAACCCAGGCACCCAGTGCAACTCACCGAGTCAAGGTGGCCATGTGTCCCAACTCCAGCTGCTAAGTCAATATATCCCTGTGCACTCAATAGTAAACAATGTTCAAACATTCATTTCGGCGCCCCTTGTGACACACGGAGTCCAACCGTGACGAGAAAATGTAGAGAATGTGGTGGGGAGTGTCACCTTCCCACTGAAACAAGTGCGCTCTATAAACAATGAAACACTGCGGTTTCTTCACAAAGTTCGATAAATTTATTTGAGCAAGGAAATTTGATCAATGAGTTATGTTTCAACCACTCATTAAACACTTCAAAATCGTGTCCATAATCCACTTTGTATAGAACGTGCGTTATATTCAACTTAATATATCCACCCAATGCATTTCGGGTCACATATCTGACCCTTCTTCAGGGGTCTAAAATGAAATGAAAAAGGGACCATTAAGTTCACAACACTTAATAAATCTGAACAACCAATAAACGCACAAGTGAAATGCAAGATCGAAAACAATCAACGAATGAATGCTAAACAGATATGTATATCACGTAACGTGTGAAAATACAGTTCATGCACATTCAAGTTAAAGTGAATGGAGGAAAATACAATAACGGAATCAAAGAGGAATGACAGTGTCAAACAGTACATGATTGCGTGTGGGGGAAACAACCTCGGATAACTAAAAGCAAGATGCGCAAAATGGGCGCGGGGTAATACACTATCTGAACTGTGGAATTAGTGTCATACGCTTATGGGCAAATCGTTACACTTACTGCGGACCGGCGGGTCTCGATTGCCGTTGAAGTTCTGCGGTCAAAGTTGAATTTCGCGCTAGTGGTTGTGGCAAAGGATGTGATAGGTCTTATAGTTTCGTGAGATCATGATCACCTGGTGTAGGAGGAGGAACGTAATCATGACGTGTGGATGGAAGACCAATGGAAGTGTATCCTACGTGAACGTGAGTGTCACATGATCGGGAAGAGAAGAGCTTCGAAAAATGTTACCGTGGTGAATTAAATAAAGAGTTGAAAAAAATAAAGAGTAGGAAAAAATTGAATGGTGCATGCTGTGGTGCGAAGACAAGAAAAAATACAAAACATAATAATAACAACAACAGGTTAAATTTCCCACAAAAGTCCAAAGGGCAGCAAAGGAGGTAACCAGAAGTTATCCAACTATAAGGTAAGAGCCCAGCAATTACCACAGTGTCCCCCATCATGTCCACGGACAGGAAACAAAACAGGAAGTGCTTTTTGTTGGCTATGGTGTTATATCCCCTGGCAGGAGGGTGGGCGGAGCCTAAAAGAGTTTCCTGTTTTGTTTCCTGTCAGTGGATTATACTCATGTGTTATGACTGGGTCGAGGACAAGGGTATACTGGAAGGCATACCACTGCTCTGCAGCTCTGGTAAACCATAGTGTAGATGGCCAGCAAGTTTTCTAAATGTTGAGGTATATCAATGCCAATTGCAAACAAATTTGAGAATATTAACACATGCTGGGGCAGCAACGGGAAAATGGTGCATACGTCCTGCTGTTCATGTAATATTTTTTTTACCACAAATTGAACACAAAAATTCTTTTATTGGGTGGTCAACATTTGAGCGAGCCACAGACCTTTTTTTAGACCTTTATTTTGCTTTTTAATGAACAGCACAACCAACAGAGGCAAAAATTAACAGTGGGAGGAACACAGCTGGGGCAGATCTTTGTTATTGTGCAATATCACAAATCAGTACATAATAAATGATCAGCTTTAGCCGACATTAGACAGCATTAACATTATAATAAGAATACCAAAGCCTCAACAGGCATCCTCCTCGGTTGTACATCCATTGGCATCTGATTCAAGCTGATCGCTCGAGGGCCCCACAGGGTTCAAAGACACATTGCATAGGTCCCTCCAAGACCTGAGGTCCTCCTCCAGCCTCTCATCCCTTCTACTAGCCTTTTTGTGCCTCTCCTCAGCCAAGGACCACTCACGCACATCCCTCACCATGCATCCAGGGAGGGGAAGTGCGTCCCCATCCAGGTTATCGCTACCCTGCACTTGGCCAGGACCAGAAGGAGTTGTAGTAATTTATACTCCAGTTTGCGTTTCCTAGATTTTGTAACATGACCCAGCAGACAATGTAGCAGGGACGTCTGCACCCGAAAACCCGTGCCCTCCACAACCCTGGACCAGAAGCAGTGTATCTTGGGACAGCCCCAGGCCAGATGTAAAAAGTCTGCCCCCGTGGCACCACAGCATGTGCACATATCTGAACGCGTGAAGTCGATGTGGCTCAGGTCCAACGGAGTCATATATGTGCGATGTAAATAGTTAAAGTGTATCAGGTTGAAACGCATGTTGCAGGACACTGTATGTGTGAGGGTGTTTATGGCTCTCCACTTTGACTCAGACAAGTTATCTGACAGATCTCTAGGCCATGCCAACCAAAATCTAGTGGGGGGTCCCACTACGTCCGATCTCATAGCACTATAAAGAATGGAAATAAGCCGACAGCCTGTGTGAAGACATTTGCTTTAATACGCGCTATACAAACAATTGCTACACTTGTGCGGTCCGTTTGACCACATATGGCATGTCGTCTACAACTCTAGAACACTACATCAGAGCCTATTGAAGTCTCTCTGGTAGAACTCGACCCCTCAGGAGCCTTTTTCCCAGTTGTCTCCCTCCTCCAACCATCGGGCAGCATTCTGCCTCTGTGCGGCATAGTAGTAGAGATCCAACCTGGGGGCTTCAAGTCCCCCCTCTGTGTCAATACAAGCATGGGAACTCTGCTGCGGCGACCCGCCCAGAAAAGGGAGACCAACACCAATACATGCATAGAAACATTGCACATCAAATTCTGAAGCGCGTATAGGCATCGTGGCAGCATCACCATCTTAGCGACTGAAAGCCTGCCCATAAGAGAGAGTGGCAGAGAGTTCCAGAAAGTCTCCAACACCCTGGAGACATTGAGGCGCAGGGTCTGTGTAAGGGAGTTTTACCCATCTACAAAACCATGGTCCAAACCCCGCCGACCTCAAAACTTCCAGAAGATCCCCTCAGTAAATGGTGTCAAACACCTTTTCGAGGTCCACTGCCACTAGTACCAGCTCCTCATTTGAGCCCCAAACCTCATGCATGATGTGCGTTAAACATTGTATATTCATGCCCGTGTTGTGCCCAGGGATGAACCCGCATTTATCTTCATGTATCAAGAGGGGCATGTACGGAGACAGATGCTTAGCCAGGTCTTTACACAGTATTTTAACGTCAGTGTTGATCATGGTTAGTGGGCGATATGCTGCTGGGTCCCGTTCGTCACCCCCCTGTTTCAAAAGCATGCAAATCTCCCCTTCCCACATGGTTTGGGGTAAAACTCCACGGTCAAATGCCTCCTCAAATACCTATAACAGAGGCTTAGCCAGCTTCTACGAGAAGGTCTGGTAATATTCCGGGGGGGACCTGTCTCTCCTCGGTGCTTTAGCCCTAGGAAGCTCCCTCAGTGCCGCTAGAATTTCCTCTAGCACCAATCGTGCATCCAACTCCTTCGTCCCCTCTGGAGGGAGGCGGATCCGTGCCAACCCCTGCAGGAAAGGGACTGAACAGTCGCACAAATGGTAGGATCCGCCGTGTAAACCTTCTGTAGGTGCTTTTTGAAGATTTCCATTATGCTCGCAATGGTGTAAACTATTTCCCCAGTGGAATCTTACAGACAAGTCAGCAATGGTGCAGACTGCTCCCGTCTTAGTATCTATGCCAGTAGGCGGCCGGATTTATCTCTTTTGGTGTGTAGCCGCTGGCGATATTTTTCCAGCCTGTCCCAAGTGTTGCTAATCCGTTTACGAATCTCGCACTTGTGACCGTCAGCTTTAGAATATGCTGAGTTATCCATCTGGGTCTCTACTAGTTTGTCTTCCCCTTCTCTTAATTCCAGTTGCAGCAGACGCCTAATCCCACAGGATAACCCCATAGCCTTTCCCCATAACCCTGCTTTCAACGCCTCCCATTCCTTGGCTCTGTTAGAGGGCACCCTCAAGTTATGCGACAAATACTCTGTTATAGCCTGGGAAAGTGTCTCCCTCCCCTGCTGATCTTCCAATATGTTAGGCGACAACCTCCATCTCTGGGGTCCCAGTGAAGAAGGATGCCACTGAGCCACGCAACTAACCGGGCGGGGTATGGCAGGAATCTAGCCAAATGGGTCACCTCCAACTCCAGAAAGGCCGGCATGCCAGATACTAGCGCCCTATCTAGTCCATTGTGCGTATTGTGTGTAGGTGAGTAACATGTAAAGACCTTCTGGGTTGGGTGCTGTTCCCGCCAGGAATCGTGCATGCCCATTTCCCCCGTTACAGCACGCAGTTTCTTGGTCATTTTTAGTTTTGTGTCGCTTCTGGGAGTATGCCTGTCCAGAGCGGGATCTAGGACGCAGTTGAAGTCCCCCAGCCACAGAAGTGGCACATCCAGATCTGTGGCTACCAGGTCTAGTATTGTCTAATACAAGGCAGGCTCATCTGTGTTTGGTGTATAAGTGTTCAATATTGCAGGTTCACACCCATCAAGGACGCCTCTTAGCAGTACATACCGACCGCCCACATCAGCCTCCACCTACGGCGGGGTGAACGGGATACCCGGGGCCACACACACCAAAGTCCCTCTGGCATATGTTGAGTAGAGGAATGAAATAACTGACCCTGCGCCGGCTACCTTGATAGGTTTCTAAGCAGGAGTACTATGTGTTACAAGTGTAGTCAATAGATGTTCGTACATCACAAACATTTTAAGAACTTATTCCCATAAAGTCCCTAAAGATGTCTCGTAATAGGGTTCTTCAAATATTCACATCTTCAATCATCTTCATTGATAAAACTTGCAACCAACACGTTACTGCATGCTTAACCAGCAAAGTCCATTCTTGTAATGTACTACTTGGTGAAAAGTCAAAAGATTATCTCAGAATAGTGCTCAATTACCATCAAAATTAAGATATTATGGACAGATTCTGTTAGTTACATAAAGCTAATACATAGCAAAATTGTGTGAGAAATATAATAAATGCAATCCTTTTTAGGATGAACCACAAAAGTCACTAAATAAACCATGTACTTAACCCTCGGGTAGCTTGACACAAAACTGTCAGACTTAACATAGAGGCAATGTGTAAAGTATTTATGCAGCACACGAACACTAATAAAGGGAAATCACAACACAATAAAAATCCCAACCAATTTAGAAACATATATTTTAATAAATAAAATAACAACAAACATCCCAATCAGTAGAACTGGAGATATGATTTTTTAGAACATTTTAAATGAAAATAGTGCCAGGAAGTACAAGGTGCCATTTGTGGTTACCTGGTTTGGCTATCCCAGGGGATAGTCACAAGTTCAGGCCTACTGCAATGGAGTTCAAGTTGGACACAGGAACCAGGTTAGTCCTGCTGAAGAGTTACCTTCTCAAATCTTCTCAAAAGATACTGTTTGCATTGGTGGCGACCACAAGGAGGTCTTTGCTGGCACGAGGAGCAGGTCGAGCAACGCTGATGGTCGTTGCTGTAGTACGAAGAGTCTGTCGTCGCTGGAGATTGTTGTTGCTGGTCGACGTGGGCAGTCGCTGTCAGTGCGAAGAACAGGTTTCACTGGAGCTTCGAGTTGGTGCTTGTAGAGGGTGGTTGTTGTTGGCGCGAAGAGCTGGTCCTCCTGGAGCTTTGCATGGGCAATCATCACTGGTAGTCAATTCTCAGCTCAAAGAGGCCACTTTGTGCTCAAGAGGAACCCAAATTGCCTGTTTCTTCACCTTTTCTTCAGGAGGAGTATACTCTGATGCCAGCCACGGGTCCAGACCATGGGGACTCCTCTTGGGGATCAGGACTCCCTCCAGCTGAAGTCTCCAGTAGTCGTAAGGCAGGTCCAGTTGATGCTGAACAGCTGGGCAGTTGCAGGGAGGCCTCTAGAAGCTTGTTGTTTCCCTGTAGCTCAAAGAGAAGGTCAGCATTTTGCCCCTTGGAGTCACTTGGGAAGGCCTGGGTTCAAGGTAAGCAGGTCCAATATACCTTCTATAGGAAGCAGGGCAGTCCTTTTGAATCTTCCACAGGTTCAGGAGTTTTCTATCGAGACGTTCTGATGTTCCCACTTTTATTCCTGGTGTCAGCCTTTTTGCTGGTGAATCCCCTGACCTACCCCCAAAACTGGTTCTGGTCAGTTCTTCCCTTTTCCCTTGTCCTGGCTCTAAACTGTCTAGGGTGACAAATGCAAGAACAGGCCAGATGCCAGGTTGCTTTGTGTGTGCTTCAAGCAGAGCCCTTTGAAGTGTAATCAAGGCAGGGTACAGCCCCTCCCCAAGTAGCCTGACAGGACGTCTCACTCCCCTCAAATCTAGGCCTTCTGTGTTCCCCATGTATGGAAGCAATACACAACCCACAACAGCAGTCATTAATATTCAGGTGATCCAGGGCACTGGCCGAATACAGAGTTGGGCAGAAAAATGCACATTTTTTTAGTGGCATTTTCAGACTAGTCACTTAAATTCCAACTTCACAATTAAAGAAGTTTTTAAATTACTATTAATTTGAGTGTAAATGGCAATTCTCTATCTGTCCCTAGCTGAAGTTAGCACTTATCAAGGGTAATAAGGTAACTCAGTGTGAATCTATGGGAGAGATAGCCTTTCAACAGTGAAAAGCAGCTTTAGGAGTTTTTCTTCACCAAGACATGTAAAACTTACGTACACATGTTAAAAACCATGTACCCTGCCCTATGAGTGGTTAGGGGCTACCTTAGGGGTGACTTATACGTTTTAAAAAGGGAGGTTGAGACTGGCGAAAGGTTTATTCTGCCAGGTCGAAATGGCAGTTTAAAACTGAATAATAGGCTGCAGTGGCAGATCTGGGACAGGGTTTTAAAAGATACTTTAGTGGGTGGCACCATGAGTGATGGTGCCCACTAATGCCATTTAATTTACAGTCCATGGGTACATGTAGTACCATATACTAGGTACGTACAAGTAAATTTAATGTTCCAATTAGGTGTAAGTCCATTTTTACCATGCTTACAGGAGAGAGCACAAGTACGTTGCCACTGGATAGCAGAAGGAAGCGAAAACCAGAAAGTGATGGAAAAACATCTAGGGGAATACCACACCATGGATGTCAGATCTAACACAATTACAGTCTCTTTCGTATGTTATCATCTAGTATAGATATCGTACAATATAACAATGCAACCACATTGTCCAATAAGTTATCATTTCCATAATGTCCACAAGTTGCAGTGAATGTACAATTAGACAGATCCCAGTGCCAGGTGAGGCAACAGAGTGCTGTAAATCCCTTAATTCATAAACAACTTGTGCCATAAAGTAGCCAAGAATTACTGCAGATTGGGACTAAGCAAGTGTACAGCCAGATTTAATACTTAACTTTACACATAAGTGAACTTATGTCATAAATGGCCATGGTCCTTACGCAATGAACATCTTACTCTAATTCATACAACAATGTCCATGGAACTTAGCGGGGCTAAAGAACAAACTCCCATGCCTGGACTGGGGGGAATTTGTGGGCAAGTATGACATCTGTCTCTTCCAAGAGACGTGGAAGACAGAGGGTGTGCAGAGGGTGGGCCTTGCCACATTTGAAAAGTTAGCAGTTAAGGGGAAGAGGGTGAGACCCTTGGGTGGGCTGTCAATTTGGGTGGGCACATACCTTGGATGTACAGTTGAAGTGTTGACTACTCCCTCTAGGGATATTCAGTGTGCACTCCTCTCTTTCCGCTCTAAGCTAAAAATTGCCTTAGTCAATGTATACTCTCGTCTGGTGAATAATAGCCAAGAATCGGCTACTATTGACCTCCTTGGCCAATTTATACCGTCGCTGGACCCAGGAATTCGGGTCATTGTGGGAGGCGACTTTAACTGCCACTTCGAACCACTCATAGATTCCGACTATTTAGACCCTTCGGAAGAAGACCAATTGTGGCTCATCCCTGACCCACAGATAACACCCATTAAAACCTGGTCTCCTTTGGCCTTGCAGCTGAATGCGCTTACTTTAACCTTGTCGCTAAGAGCTTGCAACGGGCGGACCAAATCAGACCAGCCGGGGAAGTGTACATTTAACAGACAGGCCAAGCCTCGCTCCTGGTATACATCCTGGAAGAAACCAGATTTTGGAGTAGGGTGCAAGATTTCTACATTATACAGAGGCAGGACAGTGATCGATTCCCGACGCGGCAGGGTCCAGAGCCCAATTGTCCACGGACTCGATAATTCTCGCTTCGGTGCCCACTCTAAGCACGAGTTCACACTATGCAGCTCTGGGCAACAAGCCTGCTTAATCTCCACAACGGCCCCCCGCGGCGGGATGCCTGGCTTTCACCTTGGGGATGCCCAGTACGGGTTATCTTACAGGGAAAAACCAGGACGGGTTCCCAATGCAAGCGCCAAGATGCCCGTAGGGTGATAGCTGCGCTCTATAAGTACATCAATCAATCAATCAATCATCATAATGCGTTGAGCTTGATTCTCAAACCCTGCAAGCTGGGGATTGGCAATCCATCCCAACGTTTTGAGAAAGAGACTAGTGCATTGGTTGTAACAAACAATAGAAGGAAAGTTAGATGGGAGCGTATACAGGAGGCTCCACTTAAAATAGCAAACATATATCAGCTAGTCCTCCCAACATTAATTATGATGAGGGATTTCACGTTGGTGGAGGGTCCCAGCATAGATCAGGGTGAGGTAGGAAAAATTCATGCGGAATTATCCTTAAATGTGGCAGATATTTTCTGTCCGACGGGGAGCCATAGAAACAGCGCTGGTAACAAATGCTTCTGGTATAATGGGGATTGCCGCAAGGCAAAACAAGAACTTTTGAGGGCAGTGAAAGAACAGGATAGGGTGCAAGCAAAAGTAGCAAGGGCCAACTACAAACGGTCCATCCAGAAAGGTAAGAAGGAATGGGAGGAGAGGAGGTGGGATGGCCTTAGGACGGCCCTCAAAGAGAAATATATGAAATCCTTCTGGGCTATAGTGACAACAGGTGACAGGGAGGGGACATTGGCTATTGCACCTAATATAGCTCCAGAAGCTTGGGAATCATATTTTGGGTCACTATATGCATTAAGGGGAGACGAACATGAAAGTGGAGAGTTTAGCGGAGTAGAGTGCACGAATCCTGAGGGAATGGAGTTCAGTGTGTTGGAGGTGAGCAATGCCATTTGCAAGCTCAGTCCCAACAAGGCCCCAGGCTGGATAGACTGCCAGGGGACCTTTTTCAGGGCGAGCCAAAGATCTGGGCCCCTTATTTTTGCATTTTATTTAACGCAATTGCTGGGGGTATGGATCTTCCATATACATGGCGTGGGGCCGAGATAGTGCCAATATTCAAGAAAGGTTGCCCCCTCACGCCTTCTAATTACAGGCCAATCAGCCTCATTGACATCTCCCAGAAACTCTTTGGGCGAGTGCTCCTGGATAGCTTACAGGACTGGGTAGAACAAGAACAAATACTCAGCCCATATCAGGCCGGCTTCAGATCAAAGATGTCAACCGTGGACCAGATATTCAGGCTTCAGCTGTTGTTCTGGAAAACGGTTGTCCTAGAGGGTGGCAGCCTCTATTTAATATTTGTGGATCTGAAGTCTGCCTTTGATATGGTACCAAGGGCGAAGCTTTGGAGGGCCTTGAGGGATCTTGGGATTCCCCCGTACCTGCTTGGGTCTCTCATAGAATTACACACGGATTACTTCGCGCAGGTCCGATGTGGAAAATCAAGTGAGCTATCTGCCCGGTTGCCTGTCCTTAATGGTGTTCGACAGGGATGCGTCCTCGCTCCCACCCTATTCTGTCTCTTTATAAATAGGCTCATTGACTTCCTAAGGAAAATCAAGGATAATGACGTTCCAAAGTTAGCCACAGGAAGGGTTCCCGCACTAATGTTTGCGGATGATACCCTATTACTTTCCAAAACTCCAATGGGCATCCAGCGGATCCTAGATAGGTTCGCAGAGTTCTGCATGTTGTGGGGATTGGAGATTGGAGATAAATCTAGCAAAGACTAAGTTTATGGTTTTTAATCCCCCCAAACTGAAGCGTTCCAACCCAGTTTTACATGGTATCCCTCTTGAGAGAGTAGAGACGTTTGACTACCTGGGAGTCACCCTGGCTGAGTATTTTAATTGGGAGGCATCGGTGGCAAAAGCTAGCCTTAGGCTAACACAGACGATTGGTGGTATCTTGAAGCTGCATAGAACCTCAGACTCGAAACCCATTGCCCCTGCACTTGAAATTTACACTGCCCAAGCCAGAGGGGCTGCATTATATGGGGTAGAGCTGTGGGGCCATTGCCAGGTTTCCAATCTAACAAAGGCAGAAAATAATTTTATAAGGCAACTTTTAAGTCTACCGAATAGCACTCCACTTATTCCCCTCCGTATGGATTTGGGCATTAGGCCTCTGGGCAAAGAGATAGCACTGAGACCCCTTACATTTTGGAGGCAACTCTGGGTGACACCTGAACTGTCTGACATTAGGGCTGAGCTAAAAGAGATATTGCCCCAGTGCCGCAATAAGGGAATTCCTTGGCTCTGTCATATAAAGAACCTCACTCTGGAATTAAAGAACCCAGATCTGTGGAGTTCACCTGAAACTTCATGTACTCTGATCTCTAGATTAGAACTAATAAGACAATACAGAGCAATGAAACTCATCCAAATACAAAACAATTCCGTACACGGGCGCTTCACGTCAGAATTTCTCCTTATAAAAGATACATACTACAAGGAACCCTTCCTAGATTTCATCCTACTTCCCAGGGCTAGGAAATTATATCTGCAATTCAGACTAGGGACCCTCCCAATTCATGTACTTACTAGTAGATGGGCGAAAGATTCAAAGAAGGAATGTCCTGTATGTAATTATAAAGAGGAGTCTGAAATCCACGCTCTTTTTCTCTGCCCTGCTTATCGGATACAGCGTAAACGCTGGTTAACACAACTTTGTAAAAACCTGGGTTTCAAGCAATGTATAGCGGCATTGAGAATCTTAAAGTATGATACTAGCCCTCCAATTGTATTTGCGGTTTCTCATTTTTTAAACAGTATGTGGTACATCAGGCAAGCTGCCAAGTATAATTGTATTGGAGTGTCTAATGGCACAGCCTGATGTCCGCCATTTCTACTATTGTAAATCGTCTTGTATCTATTTTTAATGATAGATTTAACATCTTTTTATTCTTTCAACTTAGTAGTTTTTAGGGATTCTTTGATCGTGTTGCTGTGGAGAGGCCTGTCATGTAAGGATGTAAATGGCTTGTAAATATATTGGGGCAGATTTATGAGCCCCTTGCGCCACTTTTGCGTCACTTTTCCCATGTTAAAAGGGACGCAAAAGTGGCGCAAGGGGCTCAATCTGCCCCACTGTATCCGTGATTTCTTTTTAAAATGTAAGCACTTTTATGGCTTTGCGCCGAAATAAAGTTTTTACTGAATGACTGACAATGTCCAAGAGTCAAAAGCATCTGAAAATCCAAATTAGACTACTGTGCAAATGAAGTCCACTAGAATACTGCCATAACTAATATCACAATGGGAATATATGTGAGTACCTTGACTACTTTACGTGTGAGATCACTATTTGGTGTCATCATGAAATTTAAATTGGTGACTTTTTATTTTGGATTTTCAGATGTTTATGGCTCTTGGGCATTTTTATTTGAAACCTAGTGTGTTTGTCTGCATACTGAAAGCCTTGGGCATGGTAAGTGGTAGAACTCTGTATTTCTATGTCTGAGTAATGAAGCCAGTGAGATCCATATTGGATGCCCTTGTTTGTGGCATTGAATTAGATGGAGAATAGGGATAGCTTCCCCAGAGAGTGGAAGTGTATTGCCTGTATTCCTGTTGCTGGAGGTTTGAGACCCAAACACTGAAGTGAGAAGGATGCAGACATGGGGCTACCTTTAGAAATCCCATGAAGACTTTGTTAGCAAGAGGCTTGCTATTAGTTCTTCCTGAGCTCTGCTAATTGGTAGATGGAGGGGTTCAAAGGTGTGAGTTAAGTTTATGTTATTCAAGGTGGGGATATTAATAGGTCTGCCCTGTTGTTTTGCTTGTCTCAGATTACTGCTTCAGGAATGCAAACCTACTACACTGAAAAGCCTGTGACAACCCACCCTCGCTTTTTTTAGAGTCAATCACGGAAAGACGGAAAGGGTTGTATTTGGCCCATTTTGAAGAGCCATGGTAGGATGGGCCCCAGGACACCAATGACAAAAAGATCGCAACCTCCACAGTTGGATTTAGAGTCCACGTGGATCATATGAGCGTAACAATCCATGTTTTAATGTGCTAACAAAGGCAAACACAGCCAAATACAACTACAAACAGAATATTTGTAAGCTGTCTCTGTGCAACAGGTCTCATTTCGGGGCTCCTACGTTTGTGGCTAAGTTTCACTGCAGTCTTAGATAATACAACAACAGAGGTCACCGCAGGCTTGAGCAATAAAACATAACAGGGCATGTGCCTAAGGGCAACTAGAGAGATGTTGCGCAGAGACACATCACATAGTATGTATGCGTTTATATGGCTGCATGTGTTAGCATATCACAGCCAGCAGGTAAAGACGTGTTGAGCGCTTGAGCTGAGGTACAAGAGCAGTGTTGATGGGAAACTATGAAAATATTAAAACATAATTAGGATTTCCAAAAACCTACACTTGATGAGTGTTATAAAGTACTCACAATTTTCTCTTAGGGGATCTCCATGGATAGTCATAAGCATTTGAATAGTTCCAACCAGGTGTGGGAATCTCAGGGCACTTTCCAAAGAATATCTTCTTAGTATAGACATTCACCTTTCTTAAAGACGGCCTGTGGAAACACTTAAGAAAGAACGTATTATGCGGCCTATAAACATAGGCTGCAGTGGTGAAAGTCTTCAGATTGTACTTACAAAAAAGGGTAAAAATACCCATATATATGAATAATTTTGAACCAAATTTTGTATAAATAGCTTAAACCTCTTTCACAAACCCATTTTTAAAAAGTATAAGATGAAGGCTAGCAGGACACTGTAGCCCCATAGGCTGCTATTTTGTGATTTTTAAACAGCGTCTGTGCCTTTAAAGACCCAGAGACCACCAGTAACTATGATGCTTACCCGAGCCGGACTGAGAACAGCAACCAGCCCTAGCAGATTGCTGCTTTACCAGCCCGGGAGAGGGGGTGGGTGGTGTTGCACGGGGGGTGTTAGCAAGAAGCACCACCCCCCTCTTTTTTTACAGGGGGCCGATATTGCAGCACTGTTGCAAAAATGCCCCCCACGGGCACAAAACCAGCCCTCACCCCAATGGTCCACAGGACGAATGCCCAGTGCTAGCTACAGCCAGTCTGGCCCTGATGCCTAACAGGTATCAGTTGATTCAACTATTTTTTCTGACTCCTAGTGACAGGATCTTGGAGCACTGAGCTCGACATTTTAGTTTTTTTTCTCCAAAGTTCACCAGTGGATTTTTGTTACAACAACTTCATTCAACGTTTTCCTTCTTTCTCTTGCAATTTCTACCTTTTCTGACAGGAAGTTGTGATACTTTGTCAAATAAAATGCCTTCTTTAATAATGGTGGGCAGTGAACTCCTCTCCACCCGCGTAGTTCACTGAGTTTTTGGTACTCTGCTTGGAGATCGAAGTTCGGTAAAAAAACTACACTGAACCACCGGCGGAGCAAAGTTTACTGAAAAGCACGCTCACCCTAATATATAAAGTATTTAAACTTTTAAACATACAACTGTGCGATCCACCCATCCATTTCATTATTTGAAGAGGGGGACATTCAGGCCCTATTCTACAGGCGCCACTCCAAAATGCTCCGGCGTGATAGGCAGCAATTTTTAGGCCTTGTGTGAGCCAGCGCGCACGCGCTGCTCTGCAAAGCTTTTAGTAAGGGCATTTAAACACTAAACACATGCTTGTGCGTGTGCTTTTTTTTTTTATCACCCGCAATTGGCCTTTGCATGCATCTTTCTAAGAAAGACAGCACGCAATTGGTCCAAGGCGGGTGCATGTCCTGCCTTCTCTGTCCCCTGCCTAGGGTGCTCTGGAGCGAGCAGCAGCGCCATCTGTTTCCAATTATCATGCCTGTGTCTCGCGGTCTCGTTAATTGAAAGCAGATGGCGGTCAGCGCTGGTTTTTCTTCTGCACAGTTTCACTTCAGCGGGCCATGTGATTCTTCGTTTACTTAGCGGCCCGCACACACCCCTCCTAGGATGCTTCCATTAATAATTAATAGCGGGCGCTTATCACACAGAATGCTCCCGGGAGGATGACTTTATTGATTAATGGCAGGCGCTTCTTGTTTTTGCCACACGCGCTTTCACTTTTATAATTTTATTTAAGCGGACCATGTGCTTCCCGGTTTACATGGCGTCCCGCACACACCAATCCCGGGAGGCTGCCCTTAATGATTAATGGCGGGCACTTCTTGTTTTTGCCATGCGCGCTTTCACTTTCATTGCTGTGAGCCATGCACTTCCTGGTTTACATGGCGGCCCACACACACCACTCCTGGGACCCTGCCCTTGAGGACTAAATCTTGGCATTGCTTATTTGGTAAGTGTTAAATAATTTTTGCTTTCCGCCATTGTACCGCAAAAAGTTTTAATTACTTCCACCATAAACCAGATGAAGCTAGCATAACACAATTTACAGCGAGGGAAGTTACAGTTCATTTGTGCATGCTTTTCAGAAATCTGTTGCTTTCAAAACATATCAGCTTGTTTATATTCATTAAAGTGAGTCTTGAATTCTTATTTCATGCATCTACTTTAAAAACCGATGATGTATCCAAGGCGATAAACCTTTCTAATTTGGCAGATGTCCACTAAGTCGCAAAATACTAGCCTTTCTGCTTATTAATTTTTATGCAAAACCATTTGTTTTCACGTACTTGAAAAGATGCCATGAATAAATGGGGAAGATGTTGCCATGGGCAAGCAGTGAGCATTCGGGTCATTTGCCACTGTGTTTCATATTAGTCTTGTTCAAGTTGTCGGTTTCACAATTGCTTCTAGGTGACGAGTGTTGCAACAGCATTTCACTTCCTGAGTTTGTCAGGGAAAATATTCACTTGGACTTTGTCTTTAGTGCACTTACAATAACTAGTGCAAAGGGCAAGAATTGTTTCATTATTCAGGTTCTGAACGAGCTTTCGGTTATGCCGGCAATACTCTCTACATAACCGAGTTCAGTTTATTTACAAAATATGAAGAGTTAGCAAAATAGAACACCATGCTTTTCTTTGGTGTTTAAATTATACATTTAGTCATAGTGAAGGTAAGGCGAGATTACTGGATACGTTTTTTAATACTGATGCATAGCAGCAAAGCCCTGGCAATGCCTATGTTGCTCCTTTCCCTTGTTGCATTAACCACAGTGAACCTTTAGATTTAGAAATCATGACTAATTTATGCACAGTATTACAGCATGTAATACTTAAAGGTGTCGGGTGCACAGCCCTGGGACAGTGGTTCATTCAGGAGAGATATAGCTGGACCAGGGAGGGTGGAGAAGACCTCTCTCAGGATCCAAGGGGGGCAACAGTCTCTGGGAGAACCTGATTTGACTTTTGTCAGCAGGTCCAGGAAGGCAGTATCGCTTATTTATTTCTATTTATTTATTTATTTATTTATTTAATTTATATGGAGCAACAGCTACCCAACAAGGGTTTCCCGGCGCCTGGACAAAAAGCTGAAGTTGTGATAATTATTGATTAAATAGCCAAGTCTTCAGTGAACGACGAAACTGGGGATACAAAGTTTCCCTACGTATGGCAAGAGGAATTGAGTTCCAAAGAGTAGGACCCAGAAAGGAAAAAGATCTACCACCCATTCTGGAAAGTCTAACCCTAGGAACTTGAAATTTTTCAAGTAAAGCAGAGCGAAGATGACGGGTCGGAACATAGGGACAGACAAGAGTCTGTAAATAGTCTGGTGCTAGACCCCATTTAATTTTAAACATAAAGCTCAATGCTTTAAACTCGACCCGCTTTACAATTCGAAGCCAATGTAGATCCTGAAGATGTTCAGAGATAGAAGAACATCTGGGAACCCCACAAAGGAGTCTGGCAGCAGAGTTCTGTACAAGTTGCAGCCTACGGGGCACAGCCTTATTCGCACCCAAGAACAGAACGTTTCCGTAGTCCAGCCGTGATGTAATAAGGGCATGGACTACGGTTTTTTGGGTATCTCTAGGCAACATGCAGAGAATTTTACGCAACCATTTCAAGATGGTGAAACAAGTAGCAGCAACTTTGACTGCTTGATGATGCATTGTCAAAGAGTCATCAATTTAAAAGCCCAGGTTGCGAACATGATCAACAGGCCGAGGAAGAGTACCTAACTCATTCGGCCAATGAAAGGAGCCCCAGAGATCATTCTGCTTGCCTAAAATAAGGACCTCAGTTTTATTGGCATTGAGTTTCAGGTAATTTTTACTCATCCAAGTAGCAATTTGGCGTAAGCCCGACTGGAGGGCAGAAATGGAGCAGGAGTCAGATTTCGAAAGCGAGAAGATGATTTGAGAATCATCAGCATATGTAAAGAGAGACAGTCCAGCATTGTCAAATAGCAGCAAGAGGCCTGACATACAGATTAAAGAGCAAGGGGCTCAAAATGGAGCCCTGAGGAACTCCAAAAGGCGATGGAAAGACATTAGAAGTGTCCGACGCAGAAAAGACTTGAAAAGTGCGGTCAGCTAGGAAGGAAGTTAACCAATCCAAAGCAGAACCGCAGATACCAAAGGATTTCAGAGTGTTAATTAGTATAGGATGGGAGATGGTGTCAAAAGCCGCGCTCAGATCCAATAATATGAGCGCGACTGTATCTCTAGCGTCCAAAAGAAGTCGTAGTCTTTCTGTAACCCCAAAGAGCATGGTCTCAGTCGAGAAGCCAGCACGAAAACCAGATTGAGAGGAATTAAGTATTTTGTTAGTTTCAACAAACTTGGAAAGGTGTAAATGAATATGTCTTTCCAATAACTTAGAAAAGATGGACAAAAGGGAAATAGGTCGGAAATTCGCAAGGACTTTAGGGTCAGCAGCAGGCTTTTTTAACAAAGGGACAACCATTGAGTGCTTCCAGACAGGCGGAACAGTAGACGCTTGCAAAGAAGAGTTAAGGACTTCCATAATGACCTGAAGATGAATGGGATCAAGTTGTTTTATAATGGAAATGGGTAACGGGTCATTGGGGGAACCAGATTTTATTGTATCAAGAATAGAAACAAAAGAGTCCGGTTCCAAAGGAGGCCAAAAGGCCAATTGAGAAGAGACATTAGGATGTTCCAAAAAAGTGCTAACCGAAATTGAAGGTGACATCATGCAGGTCCGGGAGGAATTAGCTATTTCAGAATGAATATTCTCTATTTAATCTGTAAAAAAACGAGCGAGATCCTCACATAAGTTCTTGTCTTGTCTAATGGCAGAGGCTTAGCTATGGTTTGGGCACCGGCGAGATTTTTTACTAAACTAAAAAGTGTCTTGGGACGGTTTGTAGCAGTAGTGATAGTTTTACAAGTGTACGCAGCTCGCGTAGATTTACATAAATCGTGATATGTTTTAAGAGATTTTTTATATACTATTTTCAAATCAGGGGCATAGTTCCTTCGCCATTTCCTTTCTAGTGCTTTACATTTAGATTTTTCGACTTTGAGAGTATCAGTATACCATGGAGCTGGAGGGCGATGATAAGTCAATTTTTTCTTTGTTAGAGGAAGGCATTCATCAACAGCATGGGACAGCCAGTTATGAATATTTTTAGCAGAAACATGTACCTGCGAAGTGACAATAGGAGTATTTTCACTAAGCAAATTGTTCAAAGTAGTGATATCAATTTTTTTCCAGTCCCTATTAAAAAACATGGACTGGGGGAAAGCAGAGGGCAAACTAACAGGAGCCGGAATTTTGAACTTCAAAAAGAAGTGATCCGACCAAAGAATAGGTATTGCTGGTTCACATTCAATAGAAGAAAGATTAGAAAAAATAGGATCTAAAAAGTGGCCAGCCTTATGTGTAGGGCCGGAATTGCAGAGAGTAATATTCATAGCTAAAAGATCAGCAATGAAATTAGAGCATATATAATTTGTGGCGTCTTCCAAATGAAGGTTCAGATCACCAATTAGAGAGAAATTGGTAGAATTCATGAGTAAGGAAGATACCAAACCAGGCAGAGTAGCAGACCATGAAGAGGAGGGACTTGGAGGGCGATAAACCAAGAGCCCCGAGAAGGAGAATTTAGGAGTAAGTGTAAGTTTGAACAAAGCAGCTTCACAATTTGGAAGGTTTACAGAGTCCAATTGCACTGAAAATGTTGTTTATAAATAATAGCAATCCCCCCGCCTATCCCAATGGCTCTATCCATTTGGGCGATGGCATAATTTGAAGGAAGGGCAGTAGCAATATCGGGCCCTGAACTGTCATGAAGCCAGGTCTCAGTGAGAAAAAAGGCATCCGGTGACTCCTCCAGGAGAAGGTCAAAGATGAATCTTTTGTGTGGGGGAAGTGAGCGACAATTTAAACTTAAAAATCGAAACTTAGGAGAAGAATTCTCTAACATAGTAATTGGTCTACATTCATAGTCCAAAGGCTGGGACAAGAAGAAAGAACAATTAACACCCGAACAGGTGCGAGAAATAGTGTTGTCAACAGCTAATTGAATGCAGTCCGCACGGCTGGTCGGCCATAAAGCAAGTAGTTGTGGGGTAGAATAAACTAACCTTAAAGGAGACAACGGGGCAGGGGTCCTAGCCCCAGGCCCATTCGGCCGCGGCGCCATCGGCTCGACGCCGGCGCACCCGCTGCGCGCGCCCGCTGCGCGCGTCCGCTGCGCGGGGCGAGGGGCTTGAAAGTTAAAGCCTTCAGTAGATCATGTGACCGAACGCCCACAATTCCCCACCTCCCCGAACTCTAGCCAATCAGATTTTACCGCAATCTCCCTCCACAACAAACGGGAAAGCCCGTGGTGGAACGGGGAGTAGGCGGAGCAGTGAAACAACGGCCAGGACCAACAGTGAGTAAAAACAGCAATAACAATAATGGCAGCAAGCTAAAAAGTCTAAAAGCAGATATATTTTTCAATTTAAAATGACATAAAAGGACTAACTTTTCAGCGCGCTGGAAACTGATTCAAAGAGCATGAATTCATAGGTACCATTACACGTACCGGACTCAGACATGTGGGAATGCTGGCCTTGATGATTTTTAGTTTATCATTAAAAAAGTTATTAATAGCGTCACATAGTGTCTGAGAGGGCGTACATTTTAATATCACTCTATCGGGTTGGATAATTCGTTCACTATTGAAAAAAATTCTTTAGACCGATTTGTGGAAGTTATAATTCTAGAGGAGAAATAAGCAATTTTTGAGGTCTGAATGTTTTTTTTAGAATTTCTTAATGCGGCCAAATAAATCTCTTTGTCTTCAAGTAAGTATTTATTTCTCCACTTCCTTTCGGTTTGTCGCAAGGCTAATTTTAAGGACTTCAGATCAAAGGAAAACCATTTCTGAGCTTCGTGACGTCAGGATCGAGGTACTCTTATAAGAGGGACATGTCTGTTGCTGGCTGTAAGCAGCCAGGCCGATAAGTCTTTCTCACTGTGATTTACTGATGATTGAGCCAGCGGCACAGTATTGGTCAGTGTCTCCATAAATTTATTTTTGCTATTAGTATTCCAGCTCCTGGCTGATCCACCGTCAGGAGTAGGGAGCATCGCAAAGATAGCCCGCTCTCCTTATAAACAATTTTCTTTACAAACATCTACATTCCTTTTTCGATGCTATAGATTTTTTGGGGGGGATTTGAACTACAAAGCACCCATGCTTTGCAGGTTTCATTATGCCCGTGCTGTGCAGCAACACTTGATTTATGCCCTTGAGATAATCCGTGAACACTAACAGTTCATGTATTGAGAGCCGCCGTGTTTCTTGGCATCTGCACACAGGGCTAGTAGAAGTGTGGTGTTGTTTCAATGTCTTTGTATTATGTTATTATTGTCTTAAATCAAACACTATTTGCCATGCAATAGGTTTTGCATTTGCGAAAGATTGAGCTGTTGGCATTGTAAATTACAATACCTTTTATTTAAGTGTTGGTTTTTAAAACATAAATAAAAGGCATTGCCATTTACAATGCCAATAGCATAAACTCCCGTAAATGCACGACTTATTGCATTGCAAACGCTTGTTTTTAGGTCTCGCCTGAGCCAGGACATGCGCTGCTCTGGTGAGATATTTAGTGTGTGGGCTTTAAAAAGCCGATCACAGCTTTTGAGGTGGCATAGAGCGTGCGGTTACGCGCACAATGACGAGCAGAGGCGCCATCTGGCTTTCCTCTCTAGTCATGGTGAGCGCACATCGCATAGCCCGCGGCACCCTTACAGCGCGCAATCACTTTCGCGGCCGCGTTGCTGCTCACTTTCATTTTCTTCCAGCGGCCACGCAGCAGCGCGGCCACGTCACTTTCATTCAGTTCCGTACCTTGACTGTAGCGTGCACCGGCGTGCAAGTCTGTAAATAAAATACACACTCAAATAAATACTACCGGAATTGCAAAAGGCTTCTGCCTTCAGGCTTGTATGCACCTTCCTAATCCATCTGCGCACCTCGTAAATAATCTGAATGGATGCACAAATCACCAGCAACAGTTTTTCAGCTTTCACAATGTAATAAAGACAATTAATCACTTATTTATACCTTAGACCTTTGTTCCTTCACCCGCGCGGTCGCGTCACTTTTACGGCTGCGCGGCCATTGCTTGTTTCTGGTGCTCCTCAGCCCCGGAAGGCCACTGACGCCTTCATTATCTTTAGGGATCACAGCTGGATACATTTCTTTTGTGTGGTGCTCCGCAGCCCCGGAAGGACACAGACACCATGCAGTGGTTTTATTTATGTTTCAGATTGGCATGTCTGTAGGCACAAGAGAGTCGATGCCGAGATCCAAACGGGCTTTCCCGCTTCAAAAGTCGGCAGCTCTTCATGTTATGTTTTGTTGCTGATCGGTTGGGTAAAAACATATGCAAGTCCCCGGCTTCAAGGTTGCTGTATGCCACTGTTATGGGATTTCTATTTTTCCTAAAGAGCCGAAAGGTAGGGGTCGCAGAACGTTTGGCATTTGCAGATAGTTGTTTTGAAAGCAGATGAGTGCTTGTTCTTTTCACCATTTCCTCGCCACTCGTGGGGGCAAGGCGCTGCCTCCAGAGCCAGTTCCTTACTCTCACCTTGCCTTCCCCCCGACACATCCGCTTGCTTCTTCGGAAGCATCTGTTCTTAATTGTTCAAAATTGCGTACCTTTATTTATAAAGGGCGCCACTTTAACTTTAAGGCGCATAGCTGATTGTGTGTTGCATTTTGACTGTTAAGGTATCGGAGCGCTTTACATGCGCACCGATTACAATACCTAAATTCACATAAATTTTTTGGGAGGGAGATTACGGGTTGCTTTAATCACGCTCTCCGTGTTACTTTGGAGCACCATGTGCTTCTCTGCACCCCAGCACTCCACTGTTTGCCTTCTGTTTTTATACGGTGCCGGTGTCTTTCTGCTGCTGGAGGATAGGTACGGGGGCTGTGTGCATGGTTGCGACTGGGACAACGAGCTGCAGACCAGAACTTTACCTGCTGCTGCTACTGCTCCGCAACCACCACACAGGGATTGGAGCTGGGCTGCTGCCTTCCACAGCTATCAGAAAGCACAGGACACCCTGACCTCCAAGGAACCCCAGCAGCCCAAGTTTGCTGCCCCTCTTCCATGTATCTATCAAAGATAAACATGTTTATGATTACATTTATTTTTGCAGTAATTTAAATAGTGCAACCTCTACCTGACTCAAAGGTATCGGAGCGCTTTACGTGCGTGCCAGTTACATGATCTATGTTTACCTCATTTGCCAAGAGGATATTGCGTGTTTTGCAGTGGCCTCCCTTCTATGCTTTTCTTCATCATACTTTATGTGCTTCTCTGCATCAGCGCTCCAGTTTAATATTTCCCATTTGTTTTTGCTCCCCCACTCATAACTCTCTCACACCTGTACAGCCTTCTACTCTGTGATTTTTTGAGGCCCTAGTATTTCTTGCTCGTATGTGTGCTTCTCGTTGCCAGCCACTTTGCATTAATCCCTCCACGACCCACCCGTATTACAGTTAAAACTTCTCAATTTTTGCCCTCACCATTGGCAAAAAAAAAATCTTAACTCTGCGCTGCCTTAAGTGTAACTTCAACGACACTGGTTATGGTTCTTTCACACTCATCATTTTAGAACTGAAGCATTGTCAATGTTCTATATATACAACAAACCGTCAGTTGTTGCTTTTTTATCGTATTCAACTCCCTGTCATTGACAAAACCAATAGTACAGGCTTGTTGTAAGTGTAATGTTACTTGTTGTATTATATATCTGGATGCAATGACAGAAGCAGCAAAATACCAGGCAGGTGGCACGCTATGCTAACTAAGCACAGATTTTTTGTTTAAATATGTTTAAGCAACATCCTTAATTACATTGGCCACGTCCCTTTGAGAGAGCCCCCCCCCTGTTTTTTCATCACAATTAAAGCCCAGGCTACAAGGATAAAACATTCAAAGCACCTAAAAAGGCCCTATGTTATAAATAATCATATTGCCATTGCAGTAATCAGCACACAAATTATTTTAAAAATATTACAACTCATTGTTGTCTGTTTTACAACAACTGATGAAGTACTGATGGATTTTGTGCAAAGCTTCTCTGTTTTCCCTAAGCGATTGTTTTAATGTTAGTAAACATTTGTAGAAAGGAACTTACTACGTACCAGTCCTTCTAAGAAACATTGTTGCCCATATTATACACACTATCCAATTTTTCTTTGGATTTTAATTGTTATATATTTACTTTTTCATTAAAATACGCTTCCCTATTTGAAAATGTGTGCTACATTATAATAACACTACATCTGCCACTGTAAACACACCATAAAAATAAATCTTATTTTTGCTGCCACAGTAGTGGGACAATAATCACAAGACTAGAAATCATTTTTTAAAACACGCTTCCCTATTTGAACATGTGTGCTACATTATATTAACACCTCAACTGCCACTGTAAACACAACATAAAAATAAATCTTAATTTTGCTGCCACAGTGCTGGGAGAATAATCACAAAACTAGAAATCATTTTTTATGTTAATTGCATTTTTTAAAAGGTCGTTCAGGTGTACATAATATCTTCTTGGTTATATATAAGGTAACAAAAATGCTTATAAGACTTTTTTATTCTAACCTTTCAACATGCTGCACAGAAGCCAGAATGCTCTACAACATAGCTTGAACGCAATGAAAAAGCTAATAGCTCTGGCTAAACACTTAGAAGGCCCCAAAGGCGAGACCTATTGGCCATGCCAATGCTTGTTTAGTTTAAGACTGAACTGCATGTGTATGGTTAAGCCTCCTCCTCTCTCATCATGCTGCATGAGTCTGAGTCCTCGTCCGCAGGTGGAGTGAGTGGTGGTGCCTGCAGCTCAGCTATGCCTCATAATGAATGCCGCATGAATGCTCCATTGCACTGCTGTCTCAACTGAGGGTCTCACACAGTGAGTGTCCGAACGCGTTGTGTGCCTGTAGGGGGCACCACGAGCCGGGCAGGCTACTGAGCCCAACATCACGCTGAAGGGCGGTGCCCACAGTGACCCTATACTTAGCCTCTCCCAGCTGCAGTGCAGACCATCAGGGCTGCCATATTCTCACCCCCTGTCATTGATGGGTATTTTATTTTTTGGGAGAGCAGCTACAGGCAGGGAAGAGACTGAGGTGCTGCCTGCCAGCACTGCCCGAGGTAGGCTGCTGCCAGGGACTGGGAGACAGTCTGAGTCTGGGGAGACAGTCAGGTTAGGAGAGGGTCAGTGCTTGGAGAGAGAGTCAGGGTAGGAGAGAACCAGGGCGGGGAGCGAGTCCCTCAGATCTACAGGGTAGGTAAGGGTCAGGAACCTGCAAGAGGGTCAGGGGAGGGGAGAGAATCCAGAGCTAGGAGGTAGCAGGCAAAGGACAGCGGAGACCTCCCCCCCCCCCCCCCAACAAGCAGCCCTGTTTTGAGGAGGGGTGCCCTGTGAGCTGCACTCACTGGAGTGGCCTCACACTCCTCCTGGGCCTCGGAGCCGAGGGATGGTCTGTGCAGACCTCTGAGGGTCTCCATCTGCGGATATCACCAGCTGCTGAGCCGAGCACTGGAGGAGAAGGCGAGCGAGCTGCGAGGGACACCCTGCCCTCACTCCTGGGCCTCAGAGCCGAGGGATGCTCTGCGCAGGCCTCTGAGGGCTTGCCCTCCGCGGGCATCACCAGATGCCAATGCTGAGCACCGAAAGAGAAGGTGAGTGAGCTGTGAGAGACACCCTGCCCTCTCCCTCTGTCCTGTGGTTATTCACTCTTCTTTCTCTTCCTTCCCTCCTCATCACCCTTCACACTTTATTCTCTTCCCTCCACCCTCACCCTCACTCTCCTTCCTCTTCCGTCCCTCCTCATCACTCCTCACCCTCACTTTTCTTCCTCTTCCCTCCTCACTATCCCTCAACGGACACATCATCCTCTTTTCTCCCTCGCACAACACCTTTCAATGCTTTTAGTTTTTTAATGTTATACATTAAATGAAACGACAGAAATAGCAATTTCATAGATTCAAATTTGCTGTCTTCCATGTTACCTCAAAATGTAGGGAGTCGATCCCTTCTGCGGTTATTTGTTACCTACACTGTAAATCCTGTAAATAAACAAACATTTCTAACAGCAGCGTGTTCGCACCAAAATAATCATAATGCACATCAGGCGCAGCCTATGTAGATAGAAAGCATCACAGCAGACTTGAAGTGTTGCTGCCATCTTGTGGACTAGAATGGCAGTACTACACAATATATTACTTCGGAAGCACCAGTGTCAATAAGTTTCAAAAGTCACTCTGCCATCCGCGGAATATGGGGGGGGGGGGGGGGGGGATTTTCTAGGCCTGGGCTAAAATTCCGTTCCGCTCGCGGAAATTACGATAATTTGACATTTTCGCGTTCCGCGGAGAGCGTGAAAATGTCAAAATTTCCGCAATCTGCATTTTACCGGAAATTTTTTGCTTGCTTGCGCTGTAAAAAAAAATTCTTGCGTGCGCGCGATCGCCTTACCTGAATCCCCGCGCTCGCCGACAAGTTTTCCCAGTACGGTCGCGTTCTCCACGAGATGTTGGATTGTTGGTAGCCATTTGCGTAGTCTCGCGACAGTTCGCGCCCGCAGTAACGTCATTCGTCGCGCAATCATGTCTTTCTTCTCGCGATCATGCACCGCGAGACAAGTGAAAACAAGATTGCTGCGCCCGCGAGCAACCGCATGGGTAAGTTGGCAAGCCGCGACCACACAGAAAATACCGCGAACGGGCGGGAAAAAAACGTCCGCATCGTCGCGATATTTCCGCGTGTTTGCAGAGATTTTTAACATTTTTGCGATGATTTGCGAAAGTGAATTTCGCAAATTCCGCCCACCCCTAGGGGTTTCCAGTAACTCCATGTTGTGAAACTCAGCAAGCTCTGCACAGGCTTACCATTTATTTGACAAAGTGTCCTGCCTGTGGGAGAAAGAAGTCCAATTCTCTGACTTCCAGTTAGCCATGTTCCTGAAGATTTTCAGCATGCAAGAAGTTTTCAAGATGTTTACTGAGGAAAAAGGGAGAAGCAAACACAGTCTGAAGGTGGGACTTGAGAGTGAGGAGAGGTTCAGTCCTCTTCCAGAAAGACATGGAAGGTACAAAAAGAGGGTTCCAGCCCAAAAACAACATTTTTTCTGGTTGACGTCAAGAGTTTCTACGTCAAGACAAGGTACAAGGAAAGGCTTTTTCGCTGTCCAGGGCTGGTTCGTTGTAGAGGGAGAAGCAATGCTCGATGTCGAAACAGGGTAGGACGATGACTACTATGCCATTGACATGCAGCATCGGATCGACGTCAAGGGTGTGTTGATGTTGAGATGTGCAGATCTGTTGACGTTGGGAAGTAGGTCGATGTTGAGGCGTAACAGGAGGTCGATGTCAAGGTGTAACAGAAAGCAGATGTTGAGGAGCAAATCGAAGTCTAGGAGTAGACGAAGGTCAACGATGAGTCATATCAATGTCGAGGCCTCCACGGAAGTCAACGTCAAGAACCATATCGACATTGAGGACACTACAAAAAAAAATGAGATACATCTACTCATCTCCACTCCCCATATACTCGAGTCTCCTCCTCAACCTCCAACTCCACTTCCTCTATCATCTGCTTTCAGCGTCACACCAGTGCCAAGTCCTCTGCCTGGGAAGGCACCTCTACCAATGCATAGATTGCACTGAAGAACGTGCCATCATTCGCGCCATCACATCTTCCAGGCGCTCTTGCCACCAAAGTGATGTATCTCGCTCCAGGTCCAGATCACACACAAGATCTAGGAGTCGGTCCGGATACTCTTCCTCCCCTTCTACTGAGAGATGTTCGCCAGCTCTGTTGGATTCTCCCCTGCCTCACATTTATTCGGTGAACGACATTACAGATGTCGGTTGCTACGCCTTCTGCTTCAGTAATTTTTGAGACACTTATTTTTACAGGAGGCCCTGGTAAGAGGAGGTGCGTAGCTCAACATACCATAGTCAATGTCAAGACAACTTCTTCCTTTAGTGCCGGGACTCTTAGAGCCAGCACTGGAATTGTTTTTGATTCTGGCCTCTGATAATCGAGGCCACATAATAAATATAGACCACCCGAGAAGGAACCTCTTGCCCTCCGCTCCGAATCTTCAGTCTCAGTGGTCATATTGGACATCATGCCACTACTCCTGCCTCCTTCTTTTTTACCACCCAATAGGGAGAGCAAGTAGCTGGAGTCTGTGGGCCGTAAAGTCTATAGCACGGCCTCAACCACCATGAAAGTAGGCAGTGCAGCTGTCCTCCTAGGGCAGATATGATAAAGTGATCTGGGAATCTATTCAGACGTTGGCAGATGATCTTCTCAGGGATGATGAAAAGAATTCCTAGTAATAGTTCATGAGGTCTTCATGTTGTTCAATCAGGTCATCAGTGCCGCAACAGATTCTTCCTTGTTGGTGGCACAGGAATATTGCCATGGTGTAGCCTTATGAAGACATTCTTGGCTCCATCTTACGTCTCTTAAAACGGAGTCTCAACAGGGGATCCTCAATCTCCCATATCCAGGTTCTTCCCCCCTTGGCAGCCACACTGTTGACGAGATGGCGCACATGAAATCAGAAATGGGGACTCTTACGAAGGTCGGCCTGGAAAGGCACATAGAACAGGAACGTTCCTTCAAGTCCTACTAGTGCTGGTGTTTCCCTCAGAGGGCTCACACCCTTCATTAGTATCAAGGTTGCCAGCAACCACAGCAGCAACAACCTTATAAATAGAGGAAGATCTACCTAACAGGCTCTCTAAGGAGGTAAATAGACATCAGGCGACAAGCCATATATTTTTCGTCCCCCCTCTTCTGTTACTCACTCTGGTAGGGAAAGCATCTTTCAGTTTCTGCAACTGGACATGCACGTCCTTCAATGGTTGGGTCTTCACAAATGCTTCCCTTGGAAGTCAGCATCTGGCGTCAAAAGCATGCGGTGGAGGTCTTTCCCCACAATCACGAGGAAAGAGCATTTGCTCCAGATATTTTTGAGAAAAAAAAAGAAAGTCAGGAACAAATTCAGATGCATTCTAGGCTTGACACTAGCAAACAAATGGATTCAGTGAGAAACGTTTTGGAGACTGGCATTGCATCTGATCTATCCCCAATTACACCATATTGGCTCTGCTACATAGAAATCCAAAACACATACTTTCATGTACCGATCAGCAAGAAACATTAGAGATTCTTGAGGTATGCCGTGGGGCAGGATCACTTTCAGTATCAAATGCTTTCATTTGGCCTCAAGTCCGCACCCAGAACTTTCTCGAAGTGGCTGCCCACCTCAAGATACATTGGATCTTCATCTACCCCTACCTAAACAATTGGTTAATCAAGGCATTTACTCTGCAGAAAGCCCATCTGAAGAAGCAGAGTGGAAAGAAATACACAAAAGATGCCTGGGTATTGAATATTGTTTATAAATGGGTACTGTCTCAAAATTACGAATCTTCCACCAACCATACCGCTTGAACCATCCAATCACATCTTTTGGTGGACAGACTGTAATCGATCCATTGTAAATGTCATGTAGTCATGAAATCACTAATCCTATGGTGCGATCAGTGTAATTTCTTCTCCACTCCATGGCCTCGTGGATCCTCCTTACTCCGAATGCATGCTCCACAGAGTCCTCTTCAGCAGTGTCTTGAGGATCAGTGGGATCCATTGACCGGCATCTGGGAGGACATCATCATATTTCTTCATGCAAAGTCTCTGAAATGGTGGTGCTCTCTGACCAACCTGCTTCAAGGAAACTCCTTTCATCATCAGGCTATAGTGTCAGATGCATCACTGCTGGGCTGGGGAACTCACAGGGATTCTCTCCAGATTCAGGGCATGTGGCCTCTAAGAAACATTACCTATCATATCAATCTCCTTAAGTTCTGGGCAGTCCACTTAGCTCTAAAAGCAATCTGCCTGTTTGTTCAAGTTCCAGTCCCTACTTGTTCACACGGATAGCACAACCATCAGGCTCTACCTCAACAAGCAGGCGGGAACGAGGCCCAGACCCCTATCCCATGAAGCCCAGACAATCTGGAAATGGCTTATAGTCCAGAATCTGCGACTCTCAGCAACTTGCCTCCCAGGTGTACAAAATATTCAGGCAGACGCTCTCAGCATAGTACTGTAAGAAAACCATGAATGGGTCCTTCATGACAACGTCATAAAATACATCTTCAGGCTGTGGGGCGCTACTCACATCAACTTGTTCGTCACTGCTTCAAACAAAAAATGCAAATGCTTCATCTCGAGATATCCCCAACCAGAGAATCTGGTAAATTCCCTGTGGATCATCTGGTCTGGCAAATTTCTCTACTCCTTTCCAGTAATTCTGTCAGTCCTCATGCTCAAGAGCCAGAATGATCTTAATAGCCGGAATGGCCAAGTCAATAGTGGTTCACGGGCATTCTTCACCGGTCAGGGCTTCCACATCTCAAGTTCCCACACCTAGTAACTAAGGGCCATATTATCAAGGACGGAGTTAAAATTATCGCCGCTTTAGCGGCTTAAAGCGGCGATAATGGGCTTGATAATATGCCCTTGTGAATTCCCATAGAAGCCCATGCTCCGGTGTGAACATGGGCTTCTATGGGAATTCTCTGCGGCATATTATCAAGCCCATTATCGCCGCTTTAGCGGCAGTTTTCTGCCGCTAAAGCAGCGATGATTTTAACGCCGTCCTTGATAATATGGCCCTTGGTTTGGGGGCCAGATGGTTCACCCCACTCACTCCTTTATTTTAGCAGCATAGCTCCTGAGCTATTGCACTATGGACACTTGAATCTGCAACAAGACGGCGTGCACATCCTCAAGGAGGCTAAAATGGTTGTCCACCAATTCAGTATATGCCTTGAAGTGAAAGAGATTTTGCATTGGGTGCTCGCCAAAGAACGCACACCCTACGATTTTCCAGGAAGATGTCATTCTTCCCTACGTTCTCCTTTTGGAAAAATATGGCTGGCAATTATCTTTTATAAAGGTTCACTTGGCAGCCCTTAGTGCCTACATGAAATGTCCCCCCACAAAACGTTTTTTTTTTTTTTTAAATCCCCGTAATAAAGGATTTTTTTAGAAAGGTTGAAGAAGGTTTTCCCTGCCATTAAGCATCCTTTCCCTCCCTGGGAGCTTAACATAGTCCTTTTTTCGTCTTATGCAGCTGAACCCCTTTATAAGTCATCCCTGCAGCGTTTCTTATGGAAGACTGCTTTCCTCATAGCAATCGCACCAGCTCATAGGGTTAGCGAAATACAAGCATTATGTTCTCATGAACCATACAGCGTTTTTTCCCTCTAACAAGTAGTCACGAGGGCTCACCCAATATTCTCCTGAAAGTTCTTTTGGATTTTCATGTCAATCAGACGATCTCATTACCATCCTTCTTTCACCATCTTTCAACCCCGGCTGAGACAACACTTTGTTCCCTGGTTGTGAGACGTTTATCGAAGTTTTATCTAGATTAGATACACAACATACGTAAATCGAACCAAATGTTTATCAATTATGTCCGATCAATACCGGTTTAGCCACTTCTAAACAATCCATTTCCCGAAGGATAGTGTCTTGCCTCCTGTTATGCTATCATGAATCCAACAAGACCTTTTTACTTAGATCTAGGACCCATTTTATGAGGTGAAAAGCAGCTACTGTCGCTTTGATGAGAAATGTCCCTTTAGGGGACATCTGTACAGCAGCTACATAGAGATCACACATTCACCAAGCACTACTGTTTGGATTTGGATGCTCGAGCAGATGCTCAAGTAGGACAGTCCTCCCACAGAAATGTATTTGCTTATTTCAGTCATATCGTCACTACTCTGTTTTTTCCACCTCTCTTGTTGGGGATGGGCTTGCTATTCTGTTCAAATGCTTATGACTATCAATGGAGATCCCCCACAAGAGAAGGAACAGTTTACCTGTAACTCCAGTTCTATTTTAGGGGAATCTCCATTGAAGTCATATCATAAGCAACCCTGCTGCCTCCCAAAGGGAGAATAACAGAGTAAATCATTGGACTTAGCTATCACTCATGCATCTCGTCAAAAGAACTGAGGCAACTACCACCTGCTAGGCATGCTTGGATACTTGTGATCTCTGGGTCCTTAAAGGCACAGATGCTTTTTAAAACTCATAATATCAGTCTATGGGGCTACACTGTCCTGCTAACCTTCATCTTCTACTTTAACAAAAAGGTTTGTGAACTAGGTTTAAGCTGTTTATATGATATTTGCTTCAAAATTATACACATATATATGAGTATTTGTACCCTTTTTTGTAAGTACAATCTGATGAATTTCACCACTGTAGCCTGTGTTTATAGGCTGCACAATATGTTCTTTCTTAAGGGTTTTTACAGGCCTTCCTGAAGAAAGCCAAAACCTACACTTAAGAAGACATTCTATGAAAAGTGCTCCGGGATTCCAGCAAGTGGGCGGAACTACTGGAATGCTTATGACTTCAATGGAGATTCCCCTACGAGAGAACTGGAGGTACAGGTAAGAAACTATTCATTATGCTTGCCAGACATAGTATGGAATTTATAAACAATTTAACAATTGAAATTGAACAATTAGAAAAATAGGGGAACAAATAATGTGTACTGACATTGGCGCATCATGTGTTCAAACGCAGAGTGTGGCATAAACAGTGAAATTGAAGATTGAGGAGGTATGCTTTCAGAGCAGTGTCCAAGGGTGGAGAAGCTCTCGGATTGAAGGGAAGGGCAATGCAGTGTAAAGGAATTAGTGCATGAACTGAACAGAATGACAAGGTGCACAGAGGTGATTGGAAACATACAAAAGGGTTGGATTAGGAAACATTGTACGAGTAGCAAGTATCGCCCCGAGGACGGACCAATTAAATATGCAGAACCAGAGGCCTCCCTTTGTAAAGAAGTATGTATCCCAGTGAGTCCGAGCCCGACTTCTGTGAGTGGCAGGTCCAACACCACCTCCAGAGTGAATTCCGGGAGCAGGGTCAGAACTTCTTCGTACATGAAACATGAGCTATTTTATTAATTTCACATAATTGCTCAAATATGTATACTTTTGTGAGTGGCGTGTCTGAGGACCAGGACTGCTGCAGCACGTGTCCTGGGATTTTGGAGATGCAGGCAAGGAGTGGATGAAAGGAAATAGGGAAAGAGTTAACTGGAAAGGGTGAGAGGAGGGAAGGGGACCGGGGCAAGGTTAGGAGAAAGAGGGTTTGACATTATGACTCTATTATGTTAGGGGCATTGACAATAGATAAATAGATGGACAGACAGACAGACTAGATAGACAGACAGACAGACAGACAGACAGACAGACAGACAGACAGACAGACAGACAGACAGACAGACAGACAGACAGACAGATAGATAGATAGATAGATAGATAGATAGATAGATAGATAGATAGATAGATAGATAGATAGATAGATAGATAGATAGATAGAACAAAGGGGAGAGGAAATACAAAGAGAGGGGAAGTATTGAGAAAAGAACGTGGGGGGCACAGTGGGAAAGAAAGGAACAGGAAGAGTAGAGTAGGGAGAGATTCAGTAATGAGGGACAAAGAAAGTAACAGACAATGAGATGCTAAGAGAGAAAGAGATGGGGAGAGAGAGAGAGAGAGAGAGAGAGAGAGAGAGAGAGGAAAATGGAGCAAGGGAAGAGAGAGAGACGGGGAGAGAGAGAAAAGGAAGGAAGACCCAGAGAAAGAGAGGCAGAGCAAAGAGCATGGGCAGGGACAAGAACAAGAGAGGGAAAGAAGGGGCGGGACAGAAAGAAAGAGTGAGAGGAAAAAGCCAAAAATGAGGGAAAGAAAGACACACAAATGCAGTGGCATGTCCATGGGAGGCAAACAGTGTGACCTTGTGCTAAGGCATAGTTAACTTCTTCTGTGCCCATGACGTGATAGTCTCGTCATGGAGCATGGTTGCGCTGTGCCCATGACGAGACTATCTCGTCATGAACCCCACCCACTAATGCAACGCCCGGCACAGGAGGGGGAAAGGGCGTGGCACTGAAGGGGTTAATGCGGCCTCCTTGTCCCATTCGGTTGTTTCTGATTCTGAGAGACACAAAGTGCTGAAATGTCAGCGTTTGAGCACAACCCAAAAACTCTGAGAGCTACAATGATTCAAATAAAAGTGTTTTATCTTCCCGGACACACTTTTACGTAAGAAAACCCTGCTTCTCTTTCCTGAACATCAACATCACTTAAAGAGACAGCTCTGATAACCGTACAGCCCCTGAAAATGAGAAATAAAACTCGTTTCAAGGAGTATCCATGGCAGAAGAAATGCAAGCACTCAACCCTTACAAATGCAAAACAGTGCTGTCACTCACAGAAATAGCGCTGCATGCCATGCCACACAAAGTGCATATGCAAATTGACCAATGGAGAAACCAGCAAACATAACTCCTACTCCAGTGGCTCTGTGGGATTGGCTGTGTTTTTTTTAGTCATGATAAACTGCAGGAACCAGCATGCATTAGCAAGTGCAACCAAAATCACTATCCACTTGCCACATAAAACTCCTGGTAAAATACCATCTTAACATGCTGTGGTTAAATACGTTCACGGTCGTTTGCTGTTAAGTAAAAACACAGGTCATTCAAGGTCCCAGGAAGATACTTTTGCCCCAGGGAGTCGACACCCTCTTACAGACTACGGCGAACCTCCTAACATTGTTGGCTTTCACCATAAAGGTGCCAAAGTCACACCTGACTCTTTCACGGAAGCTCCCTTTCATCTAAGCCATTCTGGACATGATGCAGTACCTCAGTACCTCTTTCCCACTTCTCCCTTTGTTATGCCCCAGTGGGACTTGACATCAGCTTTGACTTTTCTCATATGTTCTCCTTTCAACCCAATGCATAGTTGTCCTCTTTTTGCCAAGTGTTGGGGCTTCTTTTAATTTTGGGCAACCTGTCACTCTCCCAGCATTCTTCTCTCTGCCTCACTCCTCTAAGGAAGAGCAGAGTATACATCCTCTGGATTCTGACAGAGCTCTCAGCTTGTATATTGATCCTACCATACAACCCTGAGTGGAGGATCAGCTCTGTATTGGGTTTACAGAAGCAAAGAGGGCAAGGCAGTGCAAAAAAGCATCATCTCTCACTGGATCATGCTCTGCATTAAGATCTGCTAGGAACTGGCTAAAAAGCAGCCTCAAGCAGGCTGGACCTTTGTCAAGTGGCTCTGTGGGCATCTCTTTATGTTCATGAAGCACTACTGTCTGGCCAGCCAGATGCGTTGAGATGGTCACTTTGCCCACTCGGTCCTGCTGGACTTCTGGGTTTGAGCCATTTCACAGACTTACCCCCTGGGAGCGGTTGCTTTAGTATCTATTCAAAAGGTAAGGAATCTGTGGTAAGAAGTCTCTAACAGAAGAATGAGTTACTTATTTTCGTAACACTCTTTCTGGCAGAGACTCCATTTAACCACAGATTCCTCACTGACACTGCCATCCTCCTCATTCTGTGAACTGGATTTGTTCTGCCTTAAAAGGCCTCAAGTTAGATTTCTGCACACTGGTCATGACCAATCTGATTTGGCTCCGTGTCTGCAGGGAGTGGAAGAGTCAGAAAGCCACTGTCAGCGTGTATGGGTGCACGTCACATCCTGCGTGGAGCAACATCATCGCAGTCACCAACGTTACTTCCTGGTGAGTAGGGGTACTGCTTAAGGTTTTTCAGATCCAGTCTGATGCCTGAAAAAATATTCAAAAGCTGAAGAATCTGCGGTTAGATAGTCTCTACCAGAAAGATCATTACTGAAGGTAAGCAACTTGTTCATTTTGTAGGTTTGTAAAGCATCTCATCTGACATGTTTTCAAACTCAAATGTATTAACAACTTTTTTTTATTCCTTTCCCACCCTTTGGAGTTCCCTTGTGGGCCTCTCTACTATTTCTATGTGTTTCCTTCTCTGTTTCGTACCCTCGCATGTAATTAAGGCATCAGTAGGCACTCTGTGTAGACCTGGTGCTACACTTGGCAATAGGAAAAGGCTCTTAAAGAGTATGCCACAGCACATGGGGAACCTTTTCACCTACTCTACTCGTATTTATATTTTGTTAGATTGTCAACGTGTCCCCATCAACAATGAGGCAGTTGCCTTGCATCAAATAATTGATTTAAGAAGAGCAGCAAACTACATTGTGTCAATTGAAGAGCATTTTTAGAATGCTGTGAAAATTTGCAGGTCACTTGGAGGGTTTTAAAACTCTAGGCTATGCATTTTGACGTTGTTAGCCAGTAGCCCGAATTGGTCTCGCAGGATAGACTACATAGAACCCTTGACACTCCCTCTGGTCAGTTTCTTTTTGATGGTGGGATCCATCTAGATCTTAACTTGCAGAAGAACATGTTTTGTTGGCATGGTTGGTCTTGTATTGCAACCTGTGCAGCCCAGCATGGTCAACTGTGTGGGATGTCTCCAATATCTAAACTTATCATATTGCATTTAGTTAGTATTAAACTAAACCCTAGAATAAACTAAGCTGTCATATAAGCAACCTTATCCTAATTTTAACCTTAAGGTAAAATAAAATTAATTAAATTGCATAAAATTATACTCAAATTCATATTAATCCTACAACAAAAAAACATTGAAATTAAAAGATTATTTTCCCTTATTATAACTCCAGCCCTACATTAAATTAAAAAAAATTATTAAAACTTAAATATACCCTAAAATATTGTACATTAAATTGAAAGAACTAACCTTATTCGAACCACAAACCTAATCCCAATACCCATTTAAATCATAGTAATGCTAATCTCTAATAGTACATTAAGCAAAGGTGAAATAATTTAAATTAAACTAATTCTAACCTTCCTTTAAAAGTTGAATTCCTGGGGGCAGATTTATGAGCCCCTTGCGCCACTTTTGCGTCACTTTTCCCATGTTAAAAGTGACGCAAAAGTGGTGCAAGGGGCTCATAAATCTGCCCCCTGATGTTTTGGCAGAACCAATGAGATGTCTCACTAATGTTGATCGAAAAAAGTGTGTTCAAAGTGATGACAGGGGATTAATGGTTAGACAGAGAAATACGGCGTAAGTGAAGGTTTGGCACATTAGGTGGGGATGAATGTGTTGTGTGACATCTCTTTCGGACATTGTTCGGAAAAAGGGAATGTTTGAGATGGACAGTGTATTGAGGTGTTGGTGTAGTCTAAGCAGGTTTTTTTTAGGATGAAGTGATCTATCTTGTTGTTTGAGTGTAGGGAAGGTCTGTTCCCTTGTCAAATGGGGTACTGATTGTATCTGCCACAGTCAAATATATGGTCTAAATTCAGCTTTTGAATGTAGATAGTGTTCTTGGTTCTTTCTAGGACAGCTATTGTTGCTGCACCATTCCCAGCATCAGATCCGTCACAAAATGCAGCACACATAGAAAAATGAACGCACGAGGAGAAAGGCTTTCATTTATCTTCGTTGCGCCTCCCTATTGCCACCCCTGTGGTGGCGTTAGGTTCTGACGCATTCCCAGGTATAAGATTCCTCGTAGATCTGGGAATGTGTCCGGTTCCATGGGTGTTGCGTGGGAACAACTATAGCAACACCCATGGAACGCCCCTTTCACGCAGTTTTCTGCGTGAAAGGGGCACATATTTATAAGGCCATGAAAAGCCATGTGGCCTTACAAATATGCTTGTGCTACTGGAACGTCAGAAAAGTGACGTTCCGGTGGCGCAAAAGTGCCGGTTGGGGCCTTGTAAATGAGGCCCTCAATATTTAGCAAATGCAAATCACAGTGATTCATTATCTCAGTTCACTGTGGCTTTGTACCTGTGCTAAAACGAGTCACATTGTGTGAAATGTTATTTGCCAAATTACAGTTCGTTATTTTCTAATTTCCTGCCTCAGTCCCTGAGTCCCTTAGTTTGAGCCTAGAATATGATACAAATTCACTGAATTAAGATGATCCCGGGCATGCTCAGAGCCCTGGCACATAATCAAAGTCCTTGTAATTCAACTGGAGTGTTGTTTTATTTCAGCGTTTAGCAACAGAGCTCCCAATGCAAGATCTGTACGTTGTCGCATAAGTTCCTGTCACATTTCGAAGCATCTGCGTGGCTGGTTGTATATTTACTGATGAATAATTATGCAAATGAAAACTCCAAAGAGGCCATTGCACAAGAATAATGGCCTTAGGGATAAACATAGAGTTGTCTGCGTTTCTTACTACGTGGTATATTTCATAGTGACGAATCCACCTGTCCTTGACCGCTCCTCGTTCATGGGCTGATTTGCCTAAATATTTCAAACCATCATTTTTCACGCTTTCGAACACCAAACCAGTGAATGTGTCCATTATCATGGCGCAGTTTGTTGCAATTGGCTAGACCTCTTTTCTTCCACCAGAGGGCGCTCACCAGCACAGAATACGACAGGTCCTAGTGATCTGTCACGAGTGTTTACACGCTTGTCTCTAGAGTGAGTCATCACATTTTCAACATTCTCCTGTAGGCCCACTCTCCCCCGCTTTCCACCTTACTGGAGGAGGAAAGCACCAAAACCGGCGCCTCCTGTCCTCAAAATTAAAATCTATCTCATATTTCCCATATGCAAATTACCCTCGGAATCTACCAGAAAAAAGGAACTTCCACCAAAGTCTCCCTTTTTGCAGTACAGTAATATTGCAGAAAGTATTAGTGTGCTCTGCAGGGTTTTTAACGTTCATAAAACTGCTTAAAATCTCAGTTTCTCCCATTTCAGCAGCATCGGATTTAAAACCAGTCCTTAAATCCCTCAGTGCTACTGGAGCTGTATACAAAATACTTTATAATTATAGGCTGAATTGAGTATGCCATAGGAAAATATTTTATTTGAATACTTTAATAACTATATTCACATGTGAAGAATCTGCACAAAATGTTTCAAATAATGAAAGTGTTCACAGAAGGAAATTGTTGAATTCAGAGGACAAGGTCTTCATACAATAGTTTGGAGCCACTCAGATAGGAAGATAATTTCGTCTATTCATTTGGTCATTGGGTTACAGCAACAGCAGGTAGGCCCTGTCGGGGCTCCATTCCCCCTCCAGTTCTTTCTATCCCAGCTGCGACCCCATACCATACATCAACATTCTATTACGTCATTCACTCTCAGCAAGACAGTGGCGGCTCCTCCGCTATGGCGGAGGAACATCACCCCACTACTTTTAAGCAGTGCAAAGTAAAGGAAACATAAAATGATAATAACTTTGAGCTATTGTCATTTTATGTTTCTGTGCTGCTTTGGGGGTGGGCGGGGCTGCTCTGCTGTCAGAGCAGGGCAGGGAAGGAGTGGTTTTCCCATTCCTAAGTGCACGTGACTGTTTGGCCGGCCCTCTCGGGCCGCCCAAAACAGTCATGCTGACTTTTCCTGTTCTCCATGCAGGCTGCAGTACAGCCTCCATGCAGAACATGTCCAGGCCCCCATTCCCTGGCTGAGCGCCGAATTAGGACGCTCAGACCAATCACAACGCTCTATTGCAGTGTTGTAATTGGTCAGGGGAGCCTGGGTGTTTACCAATTACACCGCTGTATTGCAGCATTGTGATTGGTCAGGGGAACCTGGCTGTGCTTCCTGTTCCTCGAGTCAAGACGAGGAGAGCAGGAGCAGACATGCGGGACCCAGCAGCAAGGTAAGCGTTAATTTTGTTTTAACATTGCGCACAACCCCTCCCCCCCCCCCCCCCCGCATGCCATTCACACACTCCCACGCCTGCCCTGCCACCCACGAGCCATGCTGGCAGCCACTGAATACAGACATACTGGGAATAGGTACACGCGGGATACTACACACCTCCCACTCCTCTACTTTACTCAGGAAGTCGTTTGCTGTTAACTTCCGCTAAGAAAGTCGCACCTTTCTTTCTAAATGTTCAATTTTTTCCCCCTTTATTTTCTTTTTGCTGCTTCTTGACCAATGATCTGGCCATGCAGAGATGCAGGATCTGCTGATCCAATCTTTCTAGCAAAGGCATCATGCAAGAAAGCGTCAATTCCTAGTAACCAAATTTCATCTTCCAGCCCTAACTTATTGAATATCCACCTTTTAGTTTGCTTGCGTTTCGGTGGTATTATCATATTTAATTCAATTGCAGCATGAGCCATAAAGCCATAAAAATCCAACAGCGCTGCAGATTTATGTCTTAAGGATAGACACAAGAACTCAATTTTCTCTGGATTGTTTTCCTACAAAGATCACAGAGAGTTAAATCTCTAGTGAATACTTTTGCTGTCTGATTTTTATTCTGCTTGTGAATCTTGTTAGAGGAATCTAGCACTGGGTTTTGGATGAAGTTAAAATCTGCCCCTATAATTATTTGACCCTTCAACAGGGCTACAGCTAGTAGCAGATTCTCAAATGGGATGGAATCATCCCATATAGAGGTATATATATTTACTATTATCAAGTGCCCGGAGATGACTGAGTAAATCACCGACACCCACTGAACTCCGGAATCCACTTCATAATTGTGGATATTTAGGTCGAATTTTAAAGAAAAAATATGACAATCCCTTTGTGTACTACAGCTGGGGGCCAAAAACTTGTATTGAGCCCAAGATTCATGAATATTCAAATCTCTTCATTACTTTCAAGGATATGTGTCAGATGGCGGGATTGTATGTAATAACCTACGACTCTATCGCCTTTCTTTTGGAGTTATTATTCAGTTAATTTGTATTAGATGGAAGAATGTTTAGATTTGCTACTGCCATATCTTATTTAAGGGTTTTCACCAGGGACTTTAATCAAAACCTTTTGCCACCAGCATCACAGGTCTTAAGTTCCTAGGACCCTGACTCAATTTACAAATGTACATATACGCTTGTAATTCTGCTGGGTAAAAACAAATGATTGACTTCTTTAAATAGCTATACCTATAAATGTTTGTTAACTCAGGGTATAGATCATTTAATGGCAGTCTGGCAAATGATCAATCTGTCAAAACAAATTTCGGGGCCCGATCTGCACAAGCCACAATTGATAATACCTTTCTCTTGTATGGTATTTCCATTATAGTCATAAGCACAAAATAGTCCAGCCCACGTGCGGGGACCCCAGAGCCCTTTTTTCACAATATATCTTCTTAAGTGAAGATGTTCGGTTTTCGTCAGGAAGGCCTGCAGAGTCACTTAAGAAAGAAAAAGATTATACAACCTATAGGAATATTTCTCTGCCCTCTACTTCTTCTGCTGTCTACTGATGAAGGGCTTAACCCAGAAACACATGTATGAAGATAGCAGCACTACCTGCGCCAACTTTGGTGAAAAACAACAGCAACTTTGAGGTAAATGTACTGCATTTACCAGAATGCATAGGCGTGAACTGTGCTAGGATGAGAGGCAGTATGCTACCTCCCCCCTTGTGTTTAAAAGGCTTCCTTGAGCCAACGAGCTGACAAACTCACCTGGGTTGCACCTGTGTGCCTAAATGTAAGGAGTGGCACTGTGACCTGAGATGACTTTGGCAGCATTTCAGCAACCCCAGATGACTTTTCTCTGTTCTCTACTACTTCTGCTCTCTACTGATGAAGGGCTAAACCCAGAAACACATATCTAGAGATAAGGTCACTACCTGCACCAGCTTTGGCGAAAAACGTCATCGACTTTGAAGTAATGATACTGCATTTGTCAGAATGCAATGGGGTGAACTGTGCTAGGATGAGAGGCAGTGTGCTCCCTACCCTCTTGTGTTTGAAAGGCTCCCTTCAGCCAACGAGCTGACAAGCTCACCTGGGATGCACCTGTGTGTCTGCAGAGTGGTACTTTGACCTGTGAAGACTTAGGCAGCATTTCAGCAACCCCAGATGACTTTTCTCTGCTCTCTATTGATGAAAGGCTAAACCCAGAAACACGTGTTTAAAGATAACAGCACTACTAGCACAAACGTTGGTGAAAAACTATAGCAACTTTGAAGTAATCGTGATGCATTTACCAGAATGCAATGGGGTGAACTGTGCTGGGATGAGAGGCAGTGTGCTCCCTCCTTCCTTGTATTTAGAAGGGTCCCTTAAGCCAACGAGTTGACAAGCTCATCTGGGTTGTACATGTGGGTCGGTGGAGTGGTACTGTGACCTCTGAAGACTTGGGTAGCATTTCAACAACCCCAGATGACTTTTCTCTGCTCTCTACTACTTCTGCTCTCTACTGATGAAGGGCTAAACCCAGAAACACGTATCTAGAGATAGCATCACTACCTGCACCAGCTTTTGCAAAAAAGCACAGCAAATTTGAAGTAAGTGTACTGCATTTGCCAGAAAGCAATGGGGTGAACACATATTGGATACCAGGCAGTGTGCTCTCTCCCACCTTGTGTTTAAAAGGCTTCCTTGAGCCAACGAGCTGCAGAGCTCACCTGGGATGCACCTGTGTGCCTGAGTGAGGAGTGGCACTGTGACCTGAGATAACTTTGGCAGCATTTAAGCAATCCCAGATGACTTTTCTCTGTTCTCTACTACTTCTGCTCTCTACTGATGAAGGGTTAATCCTAGAAACACGTGCCTAGAGATAGCAGCACTACCTGCACCAACTTAGGTGAAAAACGGCATCAACTTTGAAGTAATCATATTGCATTTACCTGAATGCAATGGGGTGAACTGGGGTGAACTGTGATTGGATGAGAGGCAGTGTGTTCCCTCCCCTCTTGGGTTTGAAAGGCTTTCTTCAGCCAACTAGCTGACAAGCCCACCTGGGATGCTACTGTGTGTCCGTGGAGTGGTACTGTGACCTGTGAAGACTTGGGCAGCATTTCAGCAACTCCAGATGACTTTTCATTGCTCTCTATTGATGAAGGGCTAAACCCAGAAACACATGTCTAAAGATAACAGCAATGCCTGCACCAACATTGTTGAAAAACTATGGTAACTTTGAAGTAATCGTACTGCATTTACCAGAATGCAATGGGGTGAACTGTGCTGGGATGAGAGGCAGTGTGCTCCCTCCCCTTGTGTCAAACATCTGCAACGTTCACTATGATTGTGCAAAGAGATTTGGTACTTCCTTCTGGGCCCATCGGGAATCTTTGAGCTTGCATTATTGTCATACTCCCTTCAAAATTTGTTCCAAATCAGATCAGTTGGTCTAGCATTTCTGCTTCTGGAATGACTCGGTTGCTTTCTCTATGATCCCCATGAAATGAAGGTTCAGACTACGAGATCTATTTTCTAAATCATTTTCTTTCACTATGAATTCAGTCCGCCCTTTTTTCAAATATCAATTTGTTTTTGCCATGTTTGTCTGTATGTCATCTAAAACTGGTCCAAGTGTGTCTACTAAAGTATCAGTTTCCTTGTTGACCTCGTCAAGGCATTTTTCACTGAGTTTTCCTGAGACATTTTTAACACTCCGAGCTCCTGCAGTCTATTAAGGAGCAAGCCTTCCTCAGGCCATTCTGTGAGCCCTTCGGTCTGACAAGTCGCTGCTAGTCTTGACTCAGGGTTTCTTCTTTATGGGAGGTCTGCAAACAGATATAAATCTTGATTCCGCCACATCCCAATGTGGCATATTCACCCATCTAATAGGACAGCAAAGCCATCACTGATGAAGTTTCCCTAATTACATATTGTTTTGGGCCTTCATGTTGATCAACTCCCCATTGCCTTTTGGTCAATAGGGACTAAGAGCTTTTCATTTTGTCGTCCTTTTCCAAAGACTTTCTGCATTGGGGTAAATTGGATAATTTATAGTAGCATTATAATATTATTGTTCCTGCTACCTTACTAATTTCGAGTTGAGTAGAAGAGTCGCTGTATTTCTTCACCTATTTCAAGTCAGGAGATGTGTCTAGCAGAGGAAGTCTGGCTGTTACCCCCTCCTGTCCCTGAAGATCACTACCTGGTCCATCTAAGGATGTTTTTTTCAGCTGAAGTGAATATGTTCTAGGCTCTGAAGGAGGGGAGATCTCTCTTCTTAAATTACTGAAACCACTAGGCATTTCTTTTACGGCTGGTGGATCCCCACTGTGAACTATTGGTAGTTTAGAGCACCGAGGTGGACATTGAACCCAGCATGATCTTTGATTGCTGATCTTTCACTAAACTGGTGTTTAAGGAGAAAGACACAGAAACTGCTTGAGGAATACCTTCATTATCAAGGGAATATGGGCCCTGTGTGTTTGAGATATCTGTCTGCCATTTCAGCGTTTAAATATTAGATTCTTCTTTTTATCTGGATTCGCAGCCCCTTTACTGCCTGACTGATGCAATGTTTTCAGTTTGTGATCTCAGTTGGATCAGAAATTTTTAACACTTTTTTTCTGTACAGACAGCCTTTCTGTCAGGGGGTTTGGCTTCATTGTGCCAGCGTAAGATTATTACTGTTATTGCTGTTTTTGTAATCTGAGGGAATGTGTCCCTATCTCATTCAACTCTACACCCTGAAAATAAACTAAAAAGAGTTCTAATGATGTACTCATGTATGAACACCGGTTCAAGCTTTTCCCCTTTGTATCTCCCGGTGTGCAGATCAGGAAGGGCTACCCACCACTGCCTTATTGGATGGTGGTTTGTGGTGCTTAGGGCTCCTCACCACTACAAGGGCTCCATCGGTGCCTACTGCTGGGCGGGGCAGACACAACTCTGTCAGAGTTCCTCTTCTCCTTGTGTGTAGTCTCCTTATACTTACTCTGCAAGGGTGCATCATGCAGAACCACCCTTGGTGTTCAGGGACATCTTAAGGATTTTTGGGTTTCCAGGACGTAACTATTTTGGGAGCCTCTTTTCCCAACAACTTTGAATTTATGATTCATTTTCAGCTAAATCACGTCCAGTGGGCCATACCTTAGAATTGGAGAAATAGTAAAAGAAAGAAGACACATTTTAAGTGATTGCTTACTTAAAATCTGCACCGTACCCTTTAACATTCCTCCTTCTCTCAAGTTGCCCTAGACTGCCTTGATCCACATGCAGCACACTGGTTGGGGTGGATGTGGACCGTGGGGCAGCCCGCTATGCGGCTGTGGCTGACTTGCCAACATTCTATGACCAGAAGAGGTAGGATTTTCCAGATTTCTAACATTCTATTTTTGCATAGTGATTACATCAAAGGAAATGGTATCATATGCCCTTAAGTCTGACCATGAGATCACAGGAAATGACCACACAACACATGACTTGGAACACATCACAGCACAAGACTTGGGGCCAGATGTATAAAAGGGTTTTACCCATTCTGTGCCTATGGGAAAATGTGTTCATACATATGGCCCTAGGTGCCCTTTGATTCAGAGGACATCACCATGGGGTGGAAGATGGAGGCTAAGCTTCGAAATATTTTATTGTGCACCACAGAAACACAGTAGTCGATGAGGACTGCAAGCCCCATCCAGTCTAGACATTTGATACCCACGGTTCATTTATCAACCGTATGTGATCTAAAACCATACCCTTGCCTTTTTCCAGTTCTATTCCTATGCTATATCTAAAGACATTTAGTGTACCCTTTACACACCTTTCATTACTCTCAAACCACACATAGCATCCAGCTTTAACATTTATCACCTAAGTACAGTGGCTCTATTATCACATTCTTATTCTTTATGAGTAAAGTTGAGGATCCAAAAGAAGTAATTAGAGAAAGGAGACATGGATAAAAAATAAGTGGGAATGAAAGAGGAGGTAGAACAAGAAGGGTGGCACCTGGCAAAAGAGATGAGAGGAAGAAAAAAGAAAAGGCATGGAATGCAAGACCAAGAGGCTAAGGAAAGGAGGAGCAAGGATAAACGAGGGAGATAGAAGGAAATATAAAGAATGGATTTAACCGGGTAGGAAATGAGATGGAGAAAGCAAGGCTTAGGAATGGAGAATTTGGTACACAAGTCAAAGGTATTGGAAGGGAGGAGGTTGTACAGAACACAGAAGGAAGGGATAGCAAAGTGACAGGGAGGATGGGTGTGAGAGGAGGAGATGAGGAAATAAAGGAAAAAGAAGGTGAGAGAATGGAGTAAGAGATGGGGAGGGAAACAAGGATGATCTATAGAGAAAAAGTGAAGAATAAAAAGAAGGTGTGGGGGAGAAAGAGTGAAAGAAGTGGGCAGAGCAAGAAAAAGACTGTGAGAATGAGGGGCATTAAGGCACTTCCTATTTTACATGAAGCCACTAACAATATTGGAGATTTATATTCACTTATTTAAGTGCCTAAACATTAATGAAATAGATCAAAGCTTTGATTCTTCTAGACCTGCCAACGACCTTTGGAACAATCGACCATTTCATTCTGTTATCCTCCTATCCGCGGCAGGCCTTGAGGGTAATGTGCTCAACTGTTGCTAGTTCTATCTGTTCAGACACTTGCAAACCATGAAGTTGGATAAAATGCCAATTTCCTGGGGGTGGGCGCAGGGCTTTGCTCTCTCACCCTACCTGTTCAGTATTTATTTCACTGAACAGAATTCTGCAGATATAGCAGGAGTGGAGCAGAAGACTGCTGACAGTACTTTAAGTGGAAAGGTACTGTGAGGTACTGAGTAACTCCAGTTCTGCAATTTGAAAGGGAGAGTCGATGCATTTCTCAGCAGGGTTCAGTGGCGGCTCCTGAAGTTATTATCATTTTATTTTTAGTATCATAAGATTAGGGCAGCGCGGGGCTTGGCTTCCCTGACGTCGGGGAGGAGGAGTGGTTGCTGCACTCTAAAATGTGCATGATGCTTTGGCTGACTGTCTTAGCTCGGCCAAATCGTCATGCTCACTTTGCATGTCCTCCACGCAGGCTGCATTGCACCATTGTGATTGGCTCAGGGAAGCCTGGATGCTTACCAATCACAACACTGTATTGCAGCATTGTGATTGGCTCTGGGGAGCCTGGGTGCTTCGGGGAAGACGCACGGAGGAGACATGATGTGGGAGAGACAGAGGGGAAACGCAGTGATCACCCCCTCTTCCCTGCTCTACCACCCCTGTACCATAACGGCTGCCACTGGCTGGGTTTCACTACTTTTAATAGGAGAGTACCATGACTTTTTTTTAAATTAAAGAACAGATACTGTGGCATAGTGATTACCTACTGTTATCTCCATTTCAATCAGTCAGTTCAGAGGTGGCCATGTCTCCTCACAGCCTTAGCACGTCTTAGCCCTGCACTGCAGTGCAGATTGATATAGGTATTTTTAAAGGCCAGATGAGCTCTTGGCATGGAAGCCTTGAGAGCTAAGGGGATTTTGGAGAGAACAGTTTTAGTGTGAAAAAACCAGCGGTGTGTGAAATTTGTGTAATTTGGTTTAAATATTTTGGTAAAATTACATGAAAATATGCGTAATTACACAAAATGCAAATAAGACATTTAGCACTATATTTTATCAGAAATGTTTCTTTGCATCCATTTGAACTTGAGGACGCATTTAATGCTAAAATAATAGCAGCAAAAACACATGTACCGCAAATGACAGCCCCTCTTGTTCCTGTCAATGGCGTTGTTCCTGCTCTATAGTTTTCCTCCAAATTTCTATGTAATTATGCGATGACGCTTTATGGCGTGATTTTCAGGAATTCTGCTCAAAACATCATTTGAAATTCTCAAAGTTACACATATTACTCCTGCTTAATTCAAATTTTGCCTGGGCCTAGAAATCAATATGCTTCACCTCTAGGTGCTCTCAGTCTGAACAGATCAGGTCAGGGAAAGAAGCTCAACAGCCTCTGACAAAAGAATGCCAGTGCATACTGTCCTCTACAACATAACTTATAGGACTAAGAGCATCCCAGTGGGCTCGACTGGCCGGACCCTAGGCCCACATTATGGCAACACATGATTAGTGAACAGGCAGGGACAGCAAATAGCTTTAGGCCGCACACCCACCTTCCTACTTGAGATATGATGCCTCAACGTTTTTGGACATACATATGTTTAGTGGGATAGGATGTGGCTTAACGGCTAGAGTGGTAGACCTCAAAGCTGGGGAACCGGGATTGAGGCGGAAAGGATGCTCAACATCCTGTGATTCTGTGCAAATGGCTTAATCTCCCGTGTGCCTAACAAAATGAGTGTGTCCATCTGTAACGCAACTGGTGCTCATGTAAAGGGCACTGATACCTTCGGGTCCAGTTTGCCCTATATAAAACTCAACAAAAAAAAGGCTGCACGTGCATTGCACTGGGTAGTTCCACAATGAACTTGCACTGACAGGTCGAGGCAACATGTTGCACACTCTTCCCCTTCAGTCAGTTAGATTTGAGGGCAGAATAGGCATGTGCAGTTGGACTGAGCTTGAGTACTTACCAGAAGCTTAACCAAGCTCTATTAGAACCTGAATGCCAGGATGCCATTATACAATCTTGCTCAGCCTGCAGGTTTTAGTGAGCTGGGTGCAGCTGGCTAACACAACAATACAAAATGAAAGGAGGAAGTAAGGAGTAGTTTCTTACCTGTAACTCCAGTTCTGTAGTAGGGGTATCTCTGTTATAGTCATAATCTATGAATAGTCCCGCCCATGTGCGGGGACCCCGGAGCAATCAAAATATCTCTTAAGCTGTCCTGCATTTGCACACCTGCAAAGACACTTAAGAGACAGACAAAATAATACAGCCTAATTACAACACGGCTGCACTGGCCAGCACTTCCTCTGAAGTGAACACAAAAGCCAAAATAAAGTTTAAATGTCATTTTTATTCACATCTGACATGTTCCTTTATTGTATCACACTCCCTTCACCAAAATCCCTTTAAACAATAGAGAGGCAGGGGTGGACAGACAAGCCCTATAGGCTGTCATTATGTGTCTGTTAAAAGGATACCGTGCCTTTAAGAAACTCTCCAGAGACCCCCGGTATCCCAGGATGCACAGCCCAAGCAAGTTACTTTCAGTTCTTTTTGAAGGTGTACAACAACAGGCCTGATACTGTCAGAATTACTCCACCGGGGAGGAGGGAGGGTCGCTTATGACTATAACCGAGATACCCCTACTACAGAACTGGAGTTACAGGTAAGAAACTACTCCTTCTGTAGTAGGGGATCTCTGTGTATAGTCATAATCTATGAATAGAATGGCAAGCCCATCCCAACCAACAAACAGCGGTGGAGTAAGAACCAAACACCAACAAATCACTGTGCAAACAAATTCCTCAGCGAAGCCTGTCCAACCTGCGCATCTGCCCTAGCATCAGAGTCCAGGCAGTAATGCTTCGTAAACGTATGGACCGACTTCCAGGTGGCAGCCTTACAAATGTCAGCAATTGGAACATTCCTAAGCAAAGCTGTAGTAGCTGCTTTGCCCCTCGTCGAATGCGCTGTAGGCTTACCCCCTAGGGTCTTATTAGCTTTCTGGTAACAAAGCTGAATACAAGACACAATCCATCTAGAGATGGACTGTTTTGAGGTAGCTAGACCAGTTCTTACTGAACCATAATTTACAAATAGTTGATCCGACCTGCGGATGTCTTTTGTCTTATCTAGATAGAATTTCAACACCCTACGCACATCTAGTGAATGCAGAGACCTCTCCGCCGGAGAGGAGGGATGCTGAAAAAATGTAGGCAAAGTTATCATTTGATTTACATGGAAATCAGATATCACTTTAGGCAAAAATTTAGGATGAGTACGCATCACTACTTTAGAAGCATGGAATACAGTATACGGCTCTTGACAACACAGAGCCTGAATCTCACTTACCCTCCTGGCCGATGTAATGGCCACAAGGAAGGCAGCCTTCCATGACAAATGCTGCAAAGAAGCTTTATGAATAGGCTCAAAAGGCTCCCTCATCAATCTGGACAACACCACGTTCAATTCCCATGGTGGAGAAGGTAGTCTAACAGGGGGAAACACCTTACGCAAACCCTCCAGAAAATCTTTAATCACAGGGATTTGAAAAAATAAGGTTTGGGAAGGGCCCTTTCTATATGCAGTCAAAGCTGCGAGATGAACTTTGATAGACTGAAAATTAAGCCCAGACTGAGCCAATTGCAGCAGATAGGGCAAAATAACATCTTCTTTACAGGATGTAGGGTCAATGTCTTTTGCCTTACACCATAAACAGAATCTCTTCCACTTATAGGCGTAAGAAGTCCTCGTAGACGGTCTCTTCGCCTCCTTCAAGATCTCCATACAGTCCTGAGGCAGGTTCAAGTGTCCATACTGCACTAGCTCAGGAGCCATGCTGCCAAACTCAAGGACGAGAGATTGGGGTGAACCATCTGTCCTCCGAACTTCGTGAGAAGGTCCGGCCGACACGGCAGGCGCCGGTGTGGCAGAACAGACCGGTGAAGAAGGTCGGTGAACCACCATTGCCTCGGCCACTCCGGAGAAATCAGGATCATTCTGGCTCTGGATTGCGACAGCTTGATCAGCACCGCCGGAATCAGGGGAATGGGTGGAAAGGCGTAGAGAAAGCTGTTGGACCAGCTGATCCATAGGGCATTCCCCAGCGTCCCTGGTTGGTAGTACCTGGACGCGAAGTCGCGGCATTTGCTGTTTTCTGCCGTAGCGAAAAGATCGATATCCGGAGTGCCCCACTCTGCGAAGACGTCTCTGAGCACGTCGTCGTTTAGCACCCACTCGTGATTTTCTTGAACGAGCCTGCTGAGTGCATCGGCCTGGGCATTCTGCACCCCCGGCAAGTGGGTTGCCATGATCGTCAAGTTCCTGGCCACCAGCCAATTCCAGATCGTCTGTGCCTCCCGAGACAACGTGCGTGACCGGGAGCCCCCCTGCTTGTTGAGGTAGTACGTGGTGGTAGTATTGTCCGTCTGAACAAGCAGGGAGTTCGCCGTGAAGGAGGGATGGAACGCCTTCAGGGCCAAGTGTACTGCTCTGAGTTCCAAAAAGTTGATGTGATAAGTCATCTCCGACTGCGACCATATCCCCTGAATCTGAAGAGGGCCCGAATGCGCTCCCCAGCCCTGGAGAGACGCATCGGTCACTATGGTCTGGACCGGAATATCCTTGTGGAAAGGAGTCCCCTTGCAAACATTCTCTGAGGAGCACCATCATGTCAGAGATTGGAGAGCGTGTTGGGACAGATGAATCCTGTCCTCCCAATGCCCCCGCCTCTGGTCCCACTGATCCTCCAGACATTCCTGCAGAGGCCTCATATGCAGACGTGCATTGGGGGTGAGAAAGATGCAGGAAGCCATCGACCCCAGCAAGGAAGACACCGTCCTCACTGTAGGAGAGTGGGCTGAGAGGAGGTGCAGGGCCTTCCCACGGATCGATAAGCGTCTCTCCTCCGAAGGACACACGCTTGCGGTCAAGGTATTGACTGAGGCCCCCAAGTACTGGAGACACTGCACAGGAACCGGCACTGACTTTGACATGTTGATGTGCAGCCCCAGACGATGAAGCAAGGCAGCTGTCCTGTTGAAGTGACACTGGGCTTCCTGGTACGTGGAAGCTTTGATCAGCCAATCGTCCAGGTATGGATACACAAACCCTTTGGTCTTCCGCAAGTGTGCTGCCACCACTGCCATGCACTTGGAGAACGTCCGTGGGGCAGACTTCAGACCAAACGGGAGTACTGTATACTGGTAATGGTTGTTGCCTACCAGAAACCTGAGGAACTTGCGATGCTTTGGTGCGATCGGCACATGAAAGTAAGCGTCCTGCAGATCTATGGCGCACAGCCAATCTCCTCGATGCAACTGAGGGTAAATCTGATGCAGGGACAACATACGGAATTTTTCTCTGCGGATCCACTTGTTTGCTTGACGCAGATCTAGAATAGGCCTGAACTCGTCCTTGTCCTTTTTTCTGACGAGAAAGAACCGGGAGTAAAGGCCTGTTCCTCTTTGCCTCAAAGGAACAGCTTCTATCGCCTTCTTCCTTAACAGGACGTCCGCCTCCACCTGGAGCTCCCGGACCATGAAGGTAGAGCGCACTGGTGGAATCTGTGGAGGCGGGCAGGTGAAACGAAGACTGTATCCATTGCAAACAATATTCAGCACCCACTTGTCCTGAGTTATTGTCCTCCACTCTGCCAGGTTGTGTTGAATACTTCCCCCCACCGGAGCGGGTAACGGATGAGGGGGAAGTGACCCTTCAGGGCTTCGACCCGGCCGGGCCTTTGTTCCCCGACGAGGATTGATGTTGCCCTCTGCCCCTCTGGCGCTTTTGAAAGGACTGCCTGGGGAACTGTTGCTGCTGTTGCTGGTGTTGCTGTTGGTGGCCAGACTGACGCCCTTGACCTCGTTGTTTCGAATAGCGCCTGCCATAGCAGCGGAACAACCTCTTCTGCTCCTTGGGTCTTTCCAACCCCACGGCTTTCAGGGTTTCCGCTTCGGCCTTCATGCGGGCCATCTCGTCATCCGCATGAGACCCGAACAGCGTCGAGCCGGAGAACGGCAGATTGGCGATCTTCTGCTGCGCCTCAGGCTTGAGCGGTGTCAACCGCAGCCAGGAATGCCTCCTCATGTTTATGCCGTGGCAGTAACCATGGGCCGCCAGCAACGAGATATCCCCCGCCGCACTGATGATCTGGTTAGAGACCATCATGCCCTCGTTCAGCACCTCCTGAAAGTCCTCTCTCTTCTCTGTCGGCAGGGAGGCAGCGAACTGTTGCAGGGAGTCCCACAGAGACCTGTCATAGCGACCCAACAGCGCGGAGGCGCTAGCTGCCTTCATCGCAGTGGCCGACGTGGAGCACATCCTCCTCCCCAATGAGTCCATTTTACGACTCTCCTTATCCGGAGGGGCCGTGGACGAAGGCGTCGTAGAGTGCTGCTTACGCGCCGCCGACACAATGACAGAGTCCGGGGGAGGATCCACCCTGAGGAACGCCGGGTCCGAGTCCGGGGCCCTGTACTTTTTCAGCAGTCTCGAGGGCGCCGGTTTCACCACGGCCGGCGTCAAGAACACCTCGATTGCAGGCTCCTCCAACCCCGGAACCAACGGGAGAAGGGGGCGGGACAAGTGAGCCTTATGCAAAGTCTCAAAGATCACAGAGGTGGTGGGAATAGGGGTTGTTACTGATATTCCCAACTTCGCCGCCCCCCTCATCAGCACTTCCTGAAAAGTGGCAATGTCATCCACTGGTGAGACGCGGGTAGGAGGCGTCTCCGACAGTGAAGGAGAAAACGTCCAGTCCCAGAAGAGTCCGTGCGCCTCGAGCCTCTGGAACGAGACCGGTATCTCCGTCGTCCATGACCAGAGCGAGTGGAAGATCTGCGCCTACTCCTTGATCGCCTGCGAGAACGAGATCTCTGCCTGCGGGAAGCCCTCGTGGGCAGAGGCAGTGGCTGCGGTGGAGAGGCAGGCCGCGGAGGTGCGGGCAGAGGCATCGGAGGAGGTGGAGGAGGAGGAGTAGGAAGAGGAGGTGGAGGCAGAGCAGGCGCCGGTGGAGGAGCCGGCGGAAGATCAGGCGCAGGAGGCAGTGGCGGCCGCTGAGGACGCAGCGGGGACAGATGTTCCGACGCCCCATCACTCCTTGCAGGGGAGCCCGCACCATCACTGACCGGGCTCTCGGCCATCCTTCTCTTCTTGGAGGGCCTGCGGGTGGAAGCCACCGACGGGGAACGTCCTCGTCTCCCCGATCCCCGACTGGAGATCGTAATCACTGAGGACGTGTTCCCCGAAGTCCTCGACGTGGAACTGTACGTGGACCTCGTCCGGTGTCTCTTAGCCGGTCGTCGCCCCCTCGACGTCGAACGCCCTCTCGACGTCGAACCACGCCTCGACCTTCGTCGCCACCGCGTCGATCTCTGGTGCCTCGACGTCGATCTCTGGTGCCTCGACGTCGACCTCGGGTGCCTCGACTTCGACCTCCGGTGCCTCGACGTCGACTTCTTGTGCCTCGACGTCGACTTCCCGTGCCTCGACGTCGATCTCTGGGGCCTTGACGGCGACCTGTGCCTCGACGGCGACCTGTGCCTCGACGGCGACCTGTGCCTCGACGGCGACTTGTGCCTCGACGGCGACCTGTGCCTCGACGGCGATCTGTGCCTCGACGGCGATCTTCTCCGTCTGGACGGCGGGCGCCGGGATCTCGGCGTCGACTCCGTCAGCGTCGAGCCACGGGTCGACGGCGAAGGCGGTGAGTGCAGTCCGCCACGGGGCTCCGTACGACGTCGATGGGGTGTCGACGTCAGCGACGGCGACCCGGTCCCGGGTCTCGCCGGCCCCTCTCTCGACGTCGAACGCCGAGGCTGCCGCAACCCAGAGCCCTGGATCGGCGGCGAACATACCGGTGCCTTCTCCCTCGCCGGCGACGTCGTCGCCTTCGACGCCGAACGCGACCTACCAGCCGGTAGGTGCCGTTTCTGCTCCCTGCTGTGTCCGGAGACCCCTCCAGAGGCTGAAGCATGGGCGGAGGAGGGGGAATGAGACCCTCCATGCCCCGAAGTCCCACCGGTCCTCTGCTGCTCCTGACCCTGAAGACGAATCTTCTCCCTGTCCCTCAGGGTCCTTTTCGAAAAGGTTTTACAGATGGCACATGTAGCTGGGACATGTGAGGACGACAAGCAGAGGATACAAACATCATGTGGGTCCGTCTTGGCCTTCTTCCTCCCACACTCAGGGCATTTATCGAACAAAGCCATGCTAAGCGTGGGCCAAAACTGCTCCAGATTGCAGGCAGTAGTATACAAAGGCTCTAGACGTCGAATGAAAACACTATTTATCCAAAAAAGTCCAAATTTATCAAATAAACCACCCAAAAGGGTAGAGCTCAAGCTCCAGGGTCCTGCTAGCAGGAGCCGGAAAAAAGAACTGAAAGTAACTTGCTTGGGCTGTGCATCCTGGGATACCGGGGGTCTCTGGAGAGTTTCTTAAAGGCACGGTATCCTTTTAACAGACACATAATGTCAGCCTATAGGGCTTGTCTGTCCACCCCTGCCTCTCTATTGTTTAAAGGGATTTTGGTGAAGAGAGTGTGATACAATAAAGGAACATGTCAGATGTGAATAAAAATTACATTTAAACTTTATTTTGGCTTTTGTGTTCACTTCAGAGGAAGTGCTGGCCAGTGCAGCCGTGTTGTAATTAGGCTGTATTATTTTGTCTGTCTCTTAAGTGTCTTTGCAGGTGTGCAAATGCAGGACAGCTTAAGAGATATTTTGATTGCTCCGGGGTCCCCGCACATGGGCGGGACTATTCATAGATTATGACTATACACAGAGATCCCCTACTACAGAACTGCTTTTTAAAGTAGTTATTACAGTGGGACTGTTCTGCTAAATTGAGGGGCCATATCCTGACCAATTGAGGAGGGCCCCCCTTCCAAGGTGGGGCCTTGAGCCAGAGTCCACTTTGTCCATGTCTTTAAATGTCTCTGCATGTGAGCTCCTCCCACCGCCTATCCTCTACCCTGATCTCAAAGCACTGAGAAGGGGATTGGGTTCCAGGGGTTTTCGGAAGCTCGGTGTGTGGGGATACACCACAATCGAGAGCACCTTATTGCTAGCTGATGGTTTCTATAGTTTTGGATCCCCTTGTGCAAGTCTCAGGAGCCCCCTGATGTTTATGTTTTGCTTGCCTGAGGCTTGAGTAGTTGGAGGTCGAGCTGGGGGGAGGAGGGCCTGCTCAAAGCTTGAAATTACTGTCCTTATTCCTCTCCTGGGCTGGACTTTCCTTGACTCGAGACCCTTTCCCCCTTGCCAATATCGGACACTTGAACCTTCTTACCAGGCCCGGCTCCAGGATTCGGGATCTGGATGGGCCATGAAGAAGTATGGGTAAGCCATAAAGATAAGTGGGGCTGTCCAGAGACTCCCAGTTGTCTGAGAGCTGAGTCTGTGCATGTTGGGTGAGCTGCATACCATACCTATAGCTGGGTTCTGACTACTAGTTTTACTTGTGCATTTCTAGAAGTTTAAATCTATAGGTTTGATCTCTTCTGCTCTCATCACCTCACTCTCCTTCTTTCTGTGTCACCCTCCTCTCTTCCGACTTCACCCTCCTCTCGCTTCACCTCACCTTGCTGTCCTACTCATTTCACCCTCTACTTTCTCCCACCTAACTCTCTTCGGGGCATATTATCAAGACAGGCGATAAAATTATCGCCGCTTTAGCGGCAGAAGACTGCCACTAAAACGGCGATAATGGGCTTGATAATATGCTCAATGGAATTCCAATTGAAGCCCATGTTAGATGTCCTTCACATCTAACATGGGCTTCAATTGGAATTCCATAGAGCATATTATCAAGCCCATTATAGCCGTTTTAGCGGCAGTTTTCTGCCGCTAAAGCGGCGATAATTTTATCGCCTGTCTTGATAATATGCCCCTGTTTTCCTTACAACATCCTACTCTCTCTCCACCTTAGCTTATTGTTTCGGTATGTCCCTTCACTTTCTCCACTTCACTTTTATATTTCTCTCCCCTTAGCCTCCTCTCTTTTCACCTCATCCTGCTTTCTCTCCCTCCTGACCAGGCAAACCTCTCACTGTGCATAAATGTACTCTCACTACACTACACCCTTCTATTTCCATCTCACTCTTCTCCCTCCACCTCACCCATCTCTCTCTTTCTCACCCTGTTCTCTGTTCCTCGCCCTCCACTCACTCTTGCTTACTCTTCACTGTCTTTCTAACTTGCCCTCCTTTTCTCCCCATCACCTTCCTCCTTTTGTTCTCACTATCCTCCCGCTTGCTTTCGCCTCATTCTCAGTACCCCTACTATCCTCCCATCTCTCTGCTTCACCTTTGCTTCTCTCCACCTCACCCTTCCCTCTCATATGTTTAGGACCTGAATAGCTGCGCCCTCTGGAATTAAGCAACACAGGAGAATCAAATTATTCAGTGGGTTGACGGAATTTTGCAGTGCAATGTGGGATAGTAATACTTTATTTTTTTGTAATTTTTAGGTCGAGCCTGCGTGACTCTTGTGCCTGATAATGAGTTTGGAATCCGACTATAGCATAACATTTGCTGGCACCATTGTCACTCTTCTTGGCTGCCTTCTCATTTGGCAGCACTTGCCATGCCTCACTTCCTTTTATTGCCGTGGCGCATGGACCAAGTACTGATTAATTAACTTTGAGTGGTGCCTCTCTGCTGGCCATCTTTTCTTTTCTGCAGTTTTATATAGCGCAAACTTGACCCAAAGGTATTGAGCGATGTACATGAGCACCAGTTACGTTACACAAAGACACGTTTATTTTTTATTAGGCACGGGGAGATAAAGTGATTGGCCCAGAATCACAGGATGCTGAGTCGACGCCAAGACTCGAACCTGGTTCTCCTGCTCCGAAGTGGGCAACTCTGTCACTTACACCACTCCCTCTGCTGCTGCTCGTGCTGGAATTCAAGTACCATTTATGCGCTATGACGAGGTCAACGCTTCTCATAGCACTTAAATAGCAATCCATGGGGCTTATTATCAAGACAGGCGATACAATTATCGCCGCTTTAGCGGCAGAAAACTGCCGCTAAAACGGCGATAATGGGCTTGATAATATGCTCTATGGCAGGGGTACTCACAAACTTTCTCTCGGGGGCCAAATTTACAGTGTGGTTTGTGGCAGAGGGCCGCACCGGTGGGGGCGGGGTCAGTGGGAGAGGGGGCGGGGCTAGAGCAACAAAAAAAACCTGTGACCATGAGGTTGAACACAGGCCCCTGCAGCAGACGCCTTCGTCCACTGAGCCACCAGATTCACACATCTCTATCTATCTATCTATCTATCTATCTATCTATCTAGCTCTGGCTCCCTCCCTCCCTCTATCACTCTCCCTCTCTCTGTCTCCCCCTCTCTCTCTATCTATTTCTCTCCCTCTCTCTCCCCCTGTCTCCCTTTCTCTCTCCCTCCCTCAGTCTCTGTCTCCCTCTGTCTCCCTCACTCTGTCTCCCTCCCTCTCTGTCTCAGTACCTCCCTCCCTCCCTCTCCCTCCCTCTAGTCTCCCTCCCTCCCTGTCTCTCTCCCTCTCTGTCTCCCTCCCTCCCTCTTGTCTGTCTGTCTCCCTCCCTCTTGTCTCCTTCCCTCTCTCTGTCTCCCTCCCTCTCTCTCTGTCTCCCTCCCTCTCTCTCCGTCTCCCTCCCTCTCTCTCTCCCTCCCTCTCTCTCTGTCTCCCTCCCTCTCTCTCTGTCTCCCTCCCTCCCTCTCTGTCTCCCTCCCTGACGGACCACACAGTGTTCGTGTGTGTGCAGTTCTCCCTGTAGAGTGCATGTGTGCAGACTTCCAGCCTACAGGCTATAGATATGCAATCTTCCTTCCTGCGCTCTATGCATGTAGAGCCCTTCCCTTTGCAGGCTATATGTGAGCCGTTAAATGGCGTTCAATCCTCTGTGCAGCGAACACATACATCCCTTTCCTGCAGTGTTTAGTGTTCACGTTTCCAGGTGGGAATTCCCTCAGAGTCTTCCAGTTCACCCCGGTATGGAGTCTGGGCAATACTTTTGTGGTAGATCCTTGTTTGATATAAAATCGCCTCTCCTGCAGTCGGCCCTATCCAGAAAATGCAGACGTCCATAGACACGTTTTCTTTTTTGGATCCATTTCACAGGGCAGCAAATAAGGAAAGGAGGAAAGAGAAGGCACTACCCGTTTCCTGGAGTCTTGGTTTTCACTGAGGAGCGAGACCGAAAGAGAGGGAAGACTCGGAGGCTTAGAGGCCGTCACCGGGGCATGCGCTCACAGTTTAATTTATAGGGGCTTGGGGAGGCAGTGCGCAGGAGCCAAATGTACATAACGATTAAAAAAACATACCTGTGCAGGCGCTGCTGCGAAGGTTCTCCGGGGCTGGAAGGACGTCGTGACACCAGGGGCACAGGAAGCTCACCAAAAGGTCCTTTAAAAGTCAGCTGTAACTAGCGCTAGTTACCGCTGACTTTTAAAGGGCCTGAGCTTCCTGTGACGTCAGAGGCTGACAGGCCAATCGGAGGAAAGCAGAGACGATGGCCGCAGGAGGAAACGTTGTGATTACGTATTAAACGCGTATTCACAACGTTTGCTCCTGCGGCCATCTTCCCTGCTTACTCCAGAGAAGTGCACTGTACTCGATCTCGATCAAGGTCCGCGGGCCGCCAATGAAGGCCTGGCGGGCCGCCAGCGGCCCGCGGGCCGTACTATGAGGAACACTGCTCTATGGAATTCCAATTGAAGCCCATGTTGGATGTGAAGGACATCTAACATGGGCTTCAATTGGAATTCCATAGAGCATATTATCAAGCCCATTATCGCCGTTTTAGCGGCAGTTTTCTGCCACTAAAGCGGCGATCATTTTATTGCCTGTCTTGATAATATGCCCCATGTTTCTTCTTATCACGTTCTGGTTATTGTTTTTGAAGCTCTGTGCGTTCCTCGAAGTTGACTGAACTTTTGTTTATTTTTATGTTCACTACGGTTACACCGATTTCCTAACACCATTCATTTTACACAACCCGGGGGAGGCATATGTGCATACCTGAAGCTAAAACGTGACCTGTAGCACTTTCTGCTAGCTAAGGATTTCAACTTGATAATAAAATAATTTAAAAATAATTGCTGTTTTTTGAGCGGATGACAAGGTTACTCGCTGCTCCAGTACTTTAGGAAAATATCAAAAGTTACTCTAATCAAAAGATTTCTCCCAGAGGTAGGCTCTGCATCATATGTCTTGAGATATTACTGCTGTGAGATCACAAACGGTTGAAAAGGCTGGTGATGTGTTACTTCACTTTCTCAAACTTTACTAGTTTTGTGATGTAACGCCTACGTAAAACCTTGCGCCTATCCTTTTTTTTTAGTTTTATATAGCGCGAACTCTACCTGAAGGTATTAGAGAACTTTACATGAACAGCAGTTACATTACACAAGTCATATACATAGAATCACAGCGACGCTAAGACTCGAACCTGGTTCCCCGGTCGGCAGCTCTGGTCGTTATGCCACATCCTCTCTCTGATTCAGCAGTAGTGTAAGCGGTAGTCTCTGGCAGGTTGGTTTGACAGGGGAAAAATGTATGCATTATTATTAGGGCTCCCGTTTTTACGGTATTTATTTTTTCGACATTTCCGTCTGTATGGATCCATCTTTATTTTTTGCTCTTTTTTTCTGTATTTATCCATTTATATTTTGGGGCAGATTTATGACGACTGGCGCATCCCTGCATATCAGCAGGGATGCGCCAGTTATTATGCGCCACAGCTGCGCCACCATGGATGCGCCGCATTTATAATGCCGCGCACCATGGGGCAAAAACGGCACAGATGCGTGACGCATCTGTGCCGAAAAGTGGCGCATTGCTGGAGTTGCGTCGCAAGCGCGACGCAGCTCCAGCAATGATCTGGGGGGCCCTATCTGTACAATGCTGCGTCAATCCTTACGCCTGCTTCAAGCAGGCGCAGGGTTTTGACGCAGCATGGGCCTAAAAGTGACTGAGTGAAATCTTGTAGATTTCACTCAGCCACTTTTAGGAGGCGTTCCTGCGCCGGAACGCCCCCACCTGCCCTGGAACGCCTACATGTGGCGCAGGGCTTTACAACGTGACGCATCTGGGAGATGCGTCACGTTTGTAAATGCCCCGCACCATGGCGCAGGATTTGCGCTGCTGCTGCGTCACAAAAGTGACGCAACGGCGGCGCAAAAGTGCCGCAAGTGCAACATAAATCTGCCCCTTTGTGTTTTCTGTATAAATGAAGCTGCAATGGGTATTTTTCCACATTTATTTGACTGATAAACGTATACTCGCATTTGAATGTCCAAAAGGTTTCAGCAGTATACAGTGCAGTAGCGTTATCTGAAAACACTTACATTGTAGATTAGCATAATTTACTGTAGATCTGTACTTAAGTGGGAAATCGTTTGTCTTTTTTCATCTTCCCTATCTCTCAATCTGTATACCTACTGACCTGGCACTCATGATTGACAGTAGAAAATATCATCCAAAGAAGACCTCTTTTCAGACAGGAAAATAAATCCTTTTCTGTCTGTATTTATCTGTAAAAATCAGTAAAAACGGAAAACTGGGAGCCCTAATCATTGTTAACAGCAAGCGAACTGTGTTTGAGCCACAACCATCCTGCAGAAGTACTGAAGAACCACAGCAACAATATACTCTCGATTCTGTAGTGCACTTTGATACCTTCGGATCTAGCTAGCGCTATATAAAACCTATAAATAATAAATATGTTCCTTTATGGATTTGCGACAGACAACCTAGCCCTGATAAACTGCTTGTAGGCACACTGCACCCTTTGTCACATTTAAGAAATGCTGCTTGTATGCAGACTGCAGATGCTTTGATTATCAAGAACTTCTGCCACTGGTGAAGCAGTGCACAGATATGCAGCGGAATGTCGCTGGATCACAATTGCGGCACTGCGCAGTCTGGGGTAGAGATGTCTTTGCCGGGACATCCTATATTGGGTTTGTAGGGCAGCTGCAGCTTTCTTCCACTGGTGCATTTGTTTCCTGATCGAATGCCCCCTAAATGCACCCTGCAAACGAATACAAGCTTCCCGCTTGCGTCTAAGGTTCGCTTTATGCTGCCTGATGCACTTCATTAAACAGTGATGTCTTTGAACAAAGAGCACAGCTTTCTTTAGAGCTCTGTATTTATGCTGTCTTTGCCTCACACATGAGCTTGGATTCTCGCGATGGCACGCTTCTACTTTTGGAACCTTTTCATGGTTATGTAGGCACGGTGAAAGGCCTGAACTGTAACTGCAGATTTGAACATGGGGGCAGATTTACAAGCCCCCTGCGCCACTTTTGCGTCACCTTTAACATGGGAAAAGTGATGCAATGTAAATCTGCCCCATGCTTCTTTCTTGGGTCGTATATTTCTGTTAGCAGTTTGCAACGCCACAGCAGCAGGATATATTCTGTTGTAAACCAGCACAGCTCATTTCGAAGCAAGGTGCCCTCTGTAGCAACCTTGGCTCACACTGGCTGCATTTCGAAATATGTCCTAGCTAGGCTGCTGCTGCCACTCCCTTACATGAGCCTGTAATGTGATGTGCAGGTTTTCACATGTAAGAAGTGTTGCCTCTTTTGCCTCGTTCGCCAGAGACTGAAGTAGGCAGGTTGCTGTGACTTGCTTTTGCAGTTGTGGGGTTTCTTTGCTCTGAAAGCAGTATGCAGATGTGTAAATGCAGTGCGTTTATCAAAGACTCCTGACTTTCATACGACCCTTGCAGGTGCGATGTGCAGTACTGTTGGAGTGTAATTATTGGAATTGGAATCACATTTATATAGCGCGTACTAACCCTGATGAGGCATCGAAGCACTTTTCAGCAAGTAGCACAGTAATCCGGAACACAAAAAGGATTAGTGGTGAGTTAGTATAGGGAAATATGAAATGTATTTGAGTGGTGGATATGTCAGTCTACTATATTTGGGTTCAAAAGGATAGTGGAGAGATAGAAGAGGGAGGGCTTTGCAATAACATAGCGCTTGGTACCCTTGATGAAGCATTAAATCACTTTTCGAGGAGTAACACGCTACTCTTGAACCCAAACAGGATTAGTGGTGAATTAGGATAGGGAAATATGAAATTAATTCGAGCGGTGTGCATGTGAGTCTATTAGTTGGCTAGAAAACGATAGTGGAGGGGTAGAAGAGGGAAGGGTCTAGAAAGTGTTTATTTGGAGATCATAGCAGCAGGAGCAGGTTTGAGATGAGCAGAGGGGGAGGGGAATAGTCAAAGGGAAAAGATGCGCATGTCGCTGTGTCATAGACGGTCTTGCTAATGGAATTCAGTTTTTAGTTTGCATGACTGCCAGAGCTTCGCCCAGAGGAATCTGTTCCACCTTCCGATCTCTCTCATACCACTAACCTCCATGAAACCATTTTAGCCGGTGAATCACCTCTTCTCAAAGGGACAATATGGAGAAAAGAGCAGGCAGTCTTTGTGACATGACAGTACTGGCAGACTCTTAGAGGCTGCTCAGCTGGCTACTGGGCCTTTCAAGTCAAAGCTGGATCATGCAGCCCTTCCTGTAAAGGTCCTTCCACAGAAAGTGTGGGAATCTACATGAGGCAGCTGGTGGTGCAGTGCAAAAGGGCCTACCTCTCAAACCACTTAGGGGTATCATCTATTTATGCCATGAAGAGCACACCTGGTGACAGAAAGCCCTCTCCAAGGTCATTTATGATCTTTCTTTTGTTACTATATTCCTCAATATGGCACCTGGTGCAAAGAAGGCCAACCACCACAAAGAGCAGCAAAGTTTCCCTGGGGCAGGAAGCCTTTGTGAAAAGTGGACAAATGTTGCTTCTCCAAGAGAAAAGAGAGTGACCATCCAAGGCACTTTACAAGGGAGCCACCACCTTGACGTGTGGTAGCATCTTCTAGAAAAGAGTGCGGCTTGGCATGGGCAACAGATGGAATTAGAAAGCATTTCCTCTATCTTTTACACAGCGAACCACAACCTGCAGATGAAAGGCTCTCAGAGGAAATGCTAGCTAGTGCTCCTGAAAACGTGCCAGCATGGCAGCCAACAGAAAAGTGTTAACAGGAGGATGAGTCAGGGATGACTGCATTGCCCATCACTTTGCGGCAGCCAGACTTGCAACCGAATGTGCAGTTAGACAGACACAGGAGCTCACAGGGCTTGCAGTGTGGCATACTGTGGTACACAGACTATGGGACTCGGAAGTTGCCTTACCAAAATGCTAACGAGCATAATTGGTGACTACCAGGCAAAAGTGTGCCAGGACCTTGAAGATGCGTGTTTGTTGAGAGGGACGCCCAGGACACTATTATGGAAAACATGACAGATTTCAACAGTGAAAGAGAGTGTTCAAAAGGGACTGTACGCTGCCCTTTTGCATGCAATGCACACCCCCTCCTTTCACTTCACCCACTCTGATATGAGGGCATGGGTCCCGTATCTCATCATTGCAATGTACAGCACTCTGTGACAGATACCATAAGCGATAGATAATATTTGTCCAATTTTAAGGATGCATTACAGTGCTCGCTAGGTCTCCATCATCTCCAAGAGAAGTCTAAATTAAGCTTTGGAATTATTACAAATTCTGTAGACTTTTAGGCACACGCCATATGGAATGCGGATTAGGAAGGGGGCTGATGTTTAGGAGGACTAGGTGACCATCTGTATTATGTAAATAACAGTAGCAGATAACAATTTAAATAAACAATTAATATTTAACTTATCCCCACCCTCCCTTTTTCTTTTCCCCTTCCACAGTATATCTCATCCCTGTTTCTTCTCCCCCTTTCACCGCCCTCTGTGTCTTTGTCTTTGCATGACTCTGCTGTCAGAATGTTTTTTTGATTTTTACTATGCCACATTTTAATGCTTTCTTCACCCTATAATTTTGCTTTCTTTGATTCACTTCCAATCTCTCTCCATTTCTCCCCTAACATCATTGATCTCTCGTTCTTTCTCTCTTACTCCCCTTTTCTATTCTCTCTTGCTTTTTCCCAACGTCCCACTGTCTCATTTTCTATTTCCCTCTTTTGTACTCTTCCTTACTCCTTGTTCTCCCCCTCCCACCTGCCCCCATCTCTGCAATCTGGACCTAAAATTAAGAGGCCAGTGTCGCCACTTTATAGTTCTTTTTTAAATCACCGCATAATTCACCCCTCCTCACCTGTTAGCCACCCACCACTCGGTTACCAAAGTCATAAGCCAACCCAAGGGCGAGACTCATTGGCTTTGCCAATGATTGTTTGCACATGTTAGCAGTGTGTAAAAAGGTTTCCCCTCATTAGTGAAAAGTAAACCTTTGTGAAAGGCCATCCACTGTGCAGCAACACATCACTGCTTTTTTAGTCAAATGTGATTCTTCTATGATTGCCTTTTTATTAAAATCTTCAAATTATGCTGCAGATGATGGGTTATGTGGCAAATGTATCAAATTCATAATTACGCGTAAAATGCTGCGGCAGCATAATCGCATAAATCCAGTGGCCCTGGCTATAATTCATTTCTGGATAGTCATGAGAAAAAATGAGAGAATTTGTTGGGAAAGAATAAATGCAAAGTAACCGGTGCCCCAAAGTAGGGTGAGTGTATTTTCTTTAAATTCAGGGTTGGATTGGGATTAAAAATCGTCCCAGGCATGCAAAAAAAAATTGGCCCACATTTGCATAATGCCTTTCCACAAAACACTGCTTCGGCTAAATTGTATAAACAAGCATTTGCAATGCAATAGGTCTCGCATTGATAAACTTTGAGCTATTGGCATTGCTTTGAGGGCACACAAATAGGTCTTTATTTCTCAGTAAACCTCAAAGAGATTTATGGTGTGACCAACTGTCTACAAAAGGGAAAACACCACTGAATATAAACAAACAACGTTCAAAGTAAAAAAAAGGATGAAGTTGCTAATCATAAGTAAGAAAATCAAAGGAGTTCCTTCCCTTGCATGATGTATCCCTTCACCACAGCATTCAGAGAGAACTTCACTACAGCTCTTTTGGTTGTCTAAACAAGTAACTTATGACAGGAAACCAATGCTCTAAAATAGTGCTTGCTTCTACCATTGTCACCAAAAGGAAGGACCGAGGCTAATGAAGGAACAAGGCTAATTAAGGACCGAGTCACCTTTTGAAACAATACTTGGCTAGACGCAACAACAGAGGACACAGGAACTAAAATCGACACTGAAGGAAGGTGCAAGTATTAGAGGTCATGAGAGGGAGAACTTTAGAACCAACCTTCATTCATACCTGAAAGCACAACGCCTATTTGCGCAGGATGGTTCAAGTAGGTTGAAAGTAATGCTTTCAAAGTAATGCCTTTTAACTAGAGAATAGGGCTCGTGATACCCTGGAACAGTAAAAAAGTTCCTATCCATGGAGAGATTAAAGTGTTTATCCTGAGGTCCAAAGCATAATAGAGAGCAGCATCTAAGATTGCTCGAAAACATTCTACTTCAGAGAACTTCATTTTATGGGAAGTACAATGGTATATTCACTGTAGCTGAGCAGATTTCTTTAACGCTGAATAGAAGCTTCCATCTTGTATTGGGTCAAGACTTTGGATTGGGAAAAATATGTTGGATTGGGACCATGGACACTGGGCTTTTTTCCGGCAGTTCAACCCCTTCCTGTTGCAGCTGCCCTGCAGCAAATTTACTACTGCTGAAAAATTCATCTATATCTGTAACCTAACTATACAATAAATAGCTTCCATACTATGTAGGAGGCCCCTTCTCATGAATTAGGACATACAAACAAACATTGCAGGGGCTTCCAGATTGGTTGTTTTGTTTATTGCATTTAAACATCAGCCCTTGGTAAATGGAAGCATGAAAAGCAGAATGCCATTTCAAGGGTGAAGCATCACGAATGAAGCACTTCTTGGATGTGTACCTGCTAGGGATACTGACTCCCAGACCACAAACAAGGCCTGCATTCAGCAAATGTAAATCTGGCCCTAGCTGTTAGTCAAGCCCTCGGCGATTAGAAGGCGTGTATCTCATGGATGGAGAATATGCATGAGCTTGTATGGGGGTCGGACCCGCTTGAAATGTCAGGACTATGGATAGGCCTACCCATAAGAATGAGCTCCATCTAGGACAAATAGCTAAGATTGTCTGGCTGCACTGACAGCTTGAACTGAAGAACCAACCATCAGTCTTGTAACTTGAAATTACTCTCATGTCTTCTCTAGCCAAAGAAAAAAGGTGGCTCTGTATTTAAGGCACAAGGTCTAGAAACAAGCGCTGAAGTCGCAACTCACTCACCTAACGTATATTTAATAGAAAAGAAGCGTGCTGTTATTAAAAGGTGTATAGTTCGGCGAACGGCAGAGACCCAGTGGAAGAGTGCAGGGACCACGGTTGGTAAACAAACTTTCCAAAAGTGTGACGTATACGACCAACATAACCCCTCTGCGCTGGAAGTACATTTTTACTGATAACATGACCATATTACTGAGAAGAGATGGGTCCTCAGAAAGTAAAGTGATCCTAAAGGAGATTACCATCATACATTCTCCCTTTAGTACATGTAACCACAGACATGAATACCGGTCCGCAAACCCAGGTACAATGGGAAAGCCACAAGTACTACTTACGGGCATAGGAAAATAATGGGTGGACAGCCTGCCTTCTTCTGAATTTGGGAGGTCTATGTATTTTCGGTAACAGTGAAAGATGATCTGTTCAAGGAGCTGCTAATGCGTAATTTGTTTTAAATGGAGACACGGCCATGCTCGTGGGGCAGGTGTAGCATGAAGCCGATTGGCTGTTCATGGCGCAGGATTCTTTAAGAGCTTTTGACTTAGTGAAGACTCAGATAGGCGATGTTAATACAATTTACTCTGCACAGCAACAATGCAAGAATAGCTTGGATGGGACTATAATCCGTCAGTTATTCACTTTTGAGCCAAGTTCACCTTCAGAATTCTAAAGATGTTACCTCAACACAGGCTCATCCCAATATTAAAATGCCAGGAACGCCGCAAATCACGTTAAAGCCTCTTCAGAGAGATGTGTGGAAAGTATGTCAAGTTGACCCGTGCCGACAGATGGGGTTTCTCTCCATTCAATGTGTGTTACGATCGCACAACTACACCCCACCTGAGGTAAAGTGATAAAATGAGGCTCCGGGCCACTTATAGATTTCTGAACACTAATTTACTGCCTCTGTGCACGACATATCGATGTTTAAAAGTTTCCCAGTGCTGGAGTTGCCGCCTAATGAGTTGTGCCGTTTAAAGATAAAATAGCTGAAAGACAGCTAAAGACACGCTTATATTAAGTGCGAAGTAAAACACCACTGCGCTTAAAATGCAGGCATTCTCTGCAGCAGGCCCGGCTCTAGGGCGGTGCGATCGGTACAACCGCACAGGGCGCTAACTTGAGGTGGGGGTGTCATTTTTGCAAGGATATTAACATTTTAAAAGCACCTGCTGCTGTGTTCATGGCCTCCAACAATCTTCAGGCATCAATTAAAACGTAAAGATAACTCCAATGATTAATCGTCTTCTGGAAAGACACTGGAGGTTTGTATAGTGGAAGTTTTGTCTCATGCTAAGGTAGTGCATAGGGTTAAAATGCCTGCTGCTAAGAATGTCTACCATGCAGATCACAAAGTGCATATAATGTAAATAGGTCAGTGGGTTACTGCTTCTGTAAAAGGGATTTCTGTTACTTGTAGTTTATGAGTCAAAATCCTAATATAGAACATTGAGCTATTAAGTTTCATCAAAGAGCTGCATGCAAACTGCAAGGTATATAGAGCTATATGTTTTTTTGCACAGTATTTTATCATCCTAATCTTCCCAAAAGCCTTAATTTGGGTAGAAAACAATTCTTATCAAACAGAACCCCTAACAATGGTTTTACGTTTTAAATTCTAAATTTGTACTTTTCCAGAATATTGACTCTTAAACTATATTGACTACCAGTATCAATGGCAAGTCACTCCTACACTACACCTTGTAGTCCTGTCTGATGTAACATTTCCTATGCACTGATTTACACACCTTTGATTGTCTCTGTGCAATGTGTGTGTGATGTAAAGTGCTCTGACACCTTACATTTGTATGAGTGGTGCTAGAAAACTAAATGAACCTGAGAGGCAGTGGTTATGGGGACTTGAGAGCCACTGTTAAAGGGTGCTAGTGTGGGAATCAGTGGCAGAGGTGGCCATTCGGGGGGCACCAACAAACATTGTCGCACAGGGCGCCACCAGTGCTAAAGCCAGCCCTGCTCTGCAGAGGACGCCGGAGATCCGAAAAGTCTGAAGTCGGCCACGATTTAAAGCCATGAGCAGCATGGTAATTCAGCAAGCGTTGAAAGATGTCTTTATTGGGCTTAAGAACGTGAGCTCAGGGTATTGCGTTGTATTTTCCCAAACACAGCTTGAATGGCTGTCCCCTCTTATGACGGATTACAAAAGTTTGAGTAATTGCTCTTGTAATTAAACCTGTGCTCCCTTGTAGCTGAATTTCAAAGCCCTTGCAAAACAAGACAGGCGGATCGGACACAATGTGCATGTGACGGACAAGAAGCACACAAGACGTCAGCGGTTTGTTCATTTACTTGCTTCCCTGTGAAATGGATCCAAAAAATAAGAAGCCCGCGAGTGGTGCGCGCGCCACAGCGGGACATGTGGTTTCAATTATCTCGCCCGTGTCTGGGCATGATGGCCGGTGCTTAATTTGAGCAGGTGGTTTCCAGTGCTCGGCACCTGCACTTTATTGTCAACACTGGCTCTTATGAAAGCCTGCCACATGGTTCTGATGTTTGTCTTATTTGTTCAGGAACACAATAGCTGTTGTTTAATAAAAATAAACATACATTAAAATTACTAATACCTGCCATCCAAAGCTATAAGAATAGCATGGGCGGCATGTATTCATTTTAATGTGTATCTTAATTGTCACACTTGTATGAGTGTGATGGCTAGTAGTGACAGTACTGCCACTGGCAGCACTAGTAAGAACAAGGAGTGGTAAAAGTTGCAGGGGCTTCCTGGCCTGAATTATTCATCCCATTGTTGGAATGTAGCCGCTCCAGTGGAAATGAAAGCACACGGCAGTACACAATGCAGACACGAGCAAGAAGTCACTGGGAAAAAAAAGTACAGACGAGCTAGCAATGACGAAAAGTGCCGAGTTCACACTTGTACAGTTCCAAGACCAACACAAGTTATGGCCCGCTTTAATTAAAAGGGCTCTCGGCTGAACGCCGATAGCCACGACACAGTTCCAGCTCACATAACGACAACGACTGGCTGTAAGATGACGTTTTTCATCTCAAGGTTACAGCACAGCAGTATGCTGGCGACACTATTTATACAAAGCCTGCACGTTTTACTGGCAGAGGGGAGAAGCGAGATGTGCACAGTGTGAAATATAGGAATGCGGACAGTCTAAAAGTGTGTGGTGGTGACCTCATCCTGTAGAATTAGGGAGGTTACAAAGCTCTTGCACTAGCCTTCCACATTCAGGAGTCTGTGCGCAAAAGTCACACTTGAGTCGTGTTCCAGAATGCGGATCACTGAGGTCCCCTTCCACCGATGAGCTGACAGAAAGACGGTGAGCTGGGAAGCAGCGTGGTGTGCCCTATGCCTTTCCCAGGCATATGGATGTGGGGATTTGTGCTTTCAACCATGTTAACTGTGAACTTGTCTTTGTGCCATGCACAAGCTAAGGCAGTAACAGTAATGCACCTCGCAGAAGGAAGTCTGCACAGGTCTACTATCTACTAAGAACGCCAGAGTAATTGGAGTCATTTTGGTAATGTCGTGTTCCTCTTTCGACACGAAATACAGAGTCACATAATTTGGAGTAATTTGCCACAAAAAGCCTACCACAGAGTGCAAGAATACCGAACTAAGCTAGCGTGAGCGGCTCTTGATTTTAGCGCTATTTTCTTGGCATAATATGCATCCTTCGGTCCATTTTGAACGTGAGGTGCATTTTGTGCAAATAAAATAGTGCTAAATGCTGGGTTACGCTCCCCAGATAACTCATCCTAACCGTGCGTAATTTTGCTTTGATTAAGCTGCAGCAAATTGCACCCACCCCTATCTGCGTATCTTTGTGTCCTTTTTTGTGATCCTTAAAGCCCCAGGGGTACTCCAAGGAAATCTGTCCATTTTGTAATATATCCTAGTGAACATCCACAAGGGAAATCATTTAGGAATGTAGAAATTCCTTCTCCCACACCTTCAAACAAAACAGAGAGGTTTGAGAAACTTTCAATCACACCCAGGCGCTGACGCCTTCCTCTGATAAACACATTAGTTACCGATGCATTCCTACGCTGTACCAAGATTAAGTGTCTTTTCAGGCCGCACTAATCGTGCTGTGGGGATTTGTCGCCAAGATGCAGCAAAGTAACCGCCACCATTCCCGAATCGGGTTTGCACGGTGGATTCGCGAAATTGGGTATTAGCGATTTATGGGCTAGCGTGGCCGATTGTGGATGAACTCAGGCCCACCACAAGCAAGCCTATGTCGTCCCTGGCGAACGAAGCACCATACACAACATGTTTCTTGGCGCTTTAGAAAGGTACTCCACAGCAGGAGGAATGATAAATCCACATGAACCGTTAACAGTAGCCAGAACTGAACAGAAAGGCGTGGCAGAGACGAGACACTTTGATGTGTTTGTCTTAAAAGTCAAAGCATTATCATTTAATGAGGCTGGACAAAATCTAAGGCGGACTAGAAGCAAGGACTAACTAGTGGTGTGCGCGCACCACAGAGGAGCGGGGGGAGGGAGCGTGGCAGCGGCAGTGAGGCGAACGCGCGCTGCTGCGCGTGCTGGCCACCGGTGGGAATGGGCGTTGCAAAGGTGGGACATGCGCCCGCCTTTGCCCAATCGCGTGCCTATTTTTGTTTAAAAAAAACACGCAAAAGCCAATGCCTGCCAGCGAAAGCCTGATCACACACACGAGCGTGTGGTCAGCTTTCAAAACCCCTTACAAGAGGTCTCGCGCTGCGCGAGCAGTGCTGCGCACTGCAACGCTAGGCTCGAGACCTAAAAACGGAGTGGGGTAAAAAAAATGCCCAGATTAGTTTACACTGGCAAAACACAACTGAAAACAAGTGAGGCCACTACTGCTCAGGCCCCCTTGCCCCACTCAGTATGCGTACATTAATGGGTTGGCCCATCGAGAGAAAGGGAGTGACACCTTTGCCGTTGATAAAAGGGAGGTAATAGACGCCCATCTACCTCCAGAAAGGCCACTCAGGCACCCAGTGGGCCGCAGGCAGCATCAAACAATGCAGAAACCACCCAAATCGGCCTCCCAGGCTTCTCAAAAAAGCAGCCCACAGCTGGAACAAGGATACCGGCCCCTCGGAAATTGCCCGAGTGCACGCGTTACCAATCCAACGCTGTTTAAGTTCCTGCTATTTATATTAGAGCGCTCTGCCTTCTGTACCTTGGAAGAATGAGGGAGAGTAGGCCGAACTGCGGCAGCACACGTTGCCAGTTCTTTTCTTTGTATAATAGGCACTTGCACTGCTCCTTCCCATTCTGTATCTTTGCTGTTTAAGTGAAATTTGACGTCTTTTCACAACTTGCCCATTGCCAGAGTTCTTTTTGCTTATTATAGTGCCATAAGCAGGGCTGCTGGAAATATGTGTGTTCAGAGGCTACAGCGTATTTTGCATAATCACGAACTTGCCACATTTGCAGATTGTAAGAGAAAAAATTGTTTCTGGCTCAAATGGACCAAATGTTACTACAAATGCAGTGATGCTTGTTACTTCGCAGTGGAGAACCTTCACAAGGGCTGACTGATCAACTTTCAGTTGTCTATTGCTGCATTTTAGTGTTAATCTGGTACTAACGAAGCGTAACCTTTGCCAAGACAGTGTTAACGTGTAAAAATAATCAAGTAGAGAGGAGAGGATGTGGAATCAGGTAGAGGATTTGGTCTCACGGCTAGACTGCCGACTTTGGAGCTGGGAAACCAATTTTCGAGCCTCCGGGTCGACTCCACATCCTGTGATTCTGGGCAAATCACTTAATCTTCCGGTGCCTACCACAACAAGCATTAAAAATGCAATAGGTCTCGCCTTTCATTAACCCCTTCGGCGCTCATGACGGAACGGTTCCGTCATGAGCGTCGGTTGAGCTGTGCTCATGACGGAACCGTTCCGTCATGACCACGCCCGCGCAAGCAGCGCTCAGCACAGCGGGGGAATCCGCCCCGCATGGAAGGGGTTAAGTTAAAGCCATTTGCTTTGCTATACAATACCATTAGCAAAGCAAATGGCTTTAACTTAATCAAAGGCAAGACCTATTGCATTTTGGTGCAGAGAATAAACACTGGGGCTGCGTGTTCCTGGGGCAGAATGTGTATAGCTATCAATCTGCATGCATGCAGTGTCAAGGATACACTCATGTGTGTGAATGAATGGGAAAGGTGTGACAGTGTGCATAAAGTTTACATTAGGCTGCCTTTTCCAGTGGAACAGGTGCGGGGAAGGCTATTAAGAGATTAGGGAAAGCGGCCTTCCAATTCTACTTATTTTGTGAATAAAATGATTTTTTTGCAGGCACCAGGAGTCTCTATAAAGAGCTAATAGCGCTGCAAGGTGTCTGCGGAGCAGATGAATGGCCAACAATGCCACTGATGCTTTTAAAGTCCTGTCAATGTCCGCAAAAAATGACAGAGAAGCTCTGCAATCTGCTCCGCGGAGCAAACAATACATTTTCTGTTCTGTTCTGTTCTGTTCTGTTTCCTGTTCCATATGTACCCAAGACCCCGTCCGGAGCACAAATTGCTTGATTTAAATTTAAGACCACCCCAATAGCTCCTACAGAATGCAAATGAGGCTGGGTGAAGTGTGTCAGTCTTTTGAAAAACAACCTACTAAAGGAATCTAGCATACAAAGGGAAGTCGGGGTACTAAATCACACACTGCGTTAAGGGTTTTACATGGGAGAGGAGACCCCGGGCACCCTTTCCAGAAACATACCGTTAAAGCAAAAAAACCTAAACCACCCAAACAGAAAAGCAATGTTAAATCATCCAAGCAAAACCACCAGCGCAAACGCCTGCAGCTTGTCAGATGCGGTAATAACTAAAAAAAAAGGTTTTTTTTACTACCTGTCCAAAATTTTAACTCCTCATTGCTATACTAAAAAGTTACCAAAGATGGCCTTATCTAATGTTTGGTTAAATCCAGTAACCAGCCGCCTGTATGAGGACATCACACACAGTTGTACCCTTGCCCACCTCCCTCCGCCCGGATTGGCAGGCGATGCATCAGTCCTGAGGTGTGCCAGAGCGGAACCTATGCCAGTTGGAACTGGTAGACGCAGCGTGAGGCATGAGTTATGTTTTCTTCACTTATTGGCTGCCTGCGTGGTGCCCATGTTACATCATGCACAAATACGCACACTTGTTTCTTTAAGTAGGATGAAAGACCTGGGGGATGGGGGGGTCTCTCAAAGGGGTGTGGCCGATCTCATAAGGGCGTGGCTTAAAAACACCTAAGCTAAAAAATCTGTGCTTATTAGCATAGTTTGCCGTCCGACTGGTATTTTGCTGTTTCTATCATTGCATCCAGATACAACAAGTAACATTACACATACAACACGCCAGGACTATTGGCTTTGTCACTGGTTGTTAGTTGCATGAAATAAAATTAGCATCAATTGTGGCTTCGTTGTATACTGTATTGAAAACGCTTCCATTCTGAAATGATGAGACTGTGAAATAACTAAAACAAGTCTATTTGAAGTTACCTCAAAGGCAATGAAGGGCTGCAGAGTTGATATTTTTTTCACCCTGAGAGTCGGGGCAAAAATAAAGAGCCCGATAACGACCCGTCTCGGCACCTGCTTTTTAGAACTGCAGCACCGGCAGGACCCGGCCCACTTAAAGCCATGGTTGGGGGCATTAGAGTAAGCTGCCAGTGGTAGTAAGCAGGTAGGTGGAAATATAACTGCTGGAAACAGTAGAGTTATTTGGTTCATAAAGCTTGCAGGTATGTTTGCGCGCATTACTGTACACAGACTCACAGATCCACGGTTGGTTCCTGTTTTCCTTAGCTGGTTGTGTTTCTTTATATGTTTTCTTTCAGTAATGTGCATTATATATTGAGCCAGAAGGCCTCTGTGTCTCTCGAGGCGCAGTCGCAGTTTCTTGAATTGGCCCACAGCACACATACTCTGAGAGTCCTTTCCAGCAGGGCGATTCTCTAATCTCTCACTATATATGCATGACCTCATGGCATTTCTGTACTTCCATTTGAGCGCTTCTGGGACTGCACTGAAGCACAACCCGCAATGATGGACAAAGTTGGATCAGCATTACACCGAGAAACAGACGCAGCGTTAATACCTCTGGCTATAAACCGCCACTGGCGCTGCTGTGTATCAACTCCACTGTTGGCAGCTTAACGAGGCCTTCCTGTCATCACCACTGTGTACTTTCTTTCAGTAGCGGTGTTGCCTTCAGAGCCTATATTTGCATCTCATTGTGGCTGCGGTAATGAAAAATATTGTTTATTCGGAATCTGCAATTCCTCCCCTTGGTGTTTGCAGCCGCGTTTCCACATGTTCATGCTTCACCCGTGTTGGTGGCGAGGGTGGAAGGGCCCGAGGAGCAGGGGGGCTGCAGACTGTACGAGCCACCACGTGTCCTTATTTACACTCATCCCTTTTGCATCACTCCCCTCAGATTTCAAAGTAGAAAATCTTGTCAGAGCTGTCTAACATGTCCCCTCCTCGGGTACAGCTGCCTGTCTGCCAGAACTGGTGATTCGCACCTGAAGATGGAAACCCATTAGTAGTAAACATTCTGCCTTTCACGGACAGACGTCAGCATAGAGCTAGCCAGGGATTGGTTTTAAAAGCATTTTATTTAGATTACGCGAATGAAGCAAATTAATTGAATCCATCATATGCAGAGAACTATTGAGCGATTTTCAAGATCTGATTAACTCACTAAATGTAAAAGAAAACAACGTTTTAATCCAAAATCTGTTTTTTTGGAGTAAACATTTTACTTTGCTGGCTCTGGCATAACTGCTCCTACAATTGGAGCCATCATATGCCCACATAACTGTGACATAAGGTTCGAAAATAATATTTTTATGACAGAGTGGACAAATCTAACTGCATTCTTTCCTTCATTCCTTGTGCGTGAGAATAACCCCGGCTGCAATATTTGCCACAGATCCTGTGCTCTTTGAACTTTGTTTGGGGCTAAAGGCAGCAGATGTCTCTGTGATATTGGGGCAGCTTGCTCCCATCTCCGGTTTCCTTTAACAAGCTTTTAAACAAGCCTCGATCTCTTGTCTTTATGGGGCCATGTGTTTAAACACATGGCCCCATAAAGATAAGAAACCGTTTACGCCAGAAGGAAAGCAGGCGAGCCAGTTCAAGTGGGCCGGCACAAAAAGCCAAATGGAGGCAACCTAAAACCCTCCTTTTCAATGGGAAGCCAGCATTTAACATAAATGCTGATGCTACCCAATGAAAATGAGGGGCGTGCCTCGAGTCCCCTTCTCCAAACTTAGCTGATTACTATAAGTCTCGAGGTGAGGAGCGCATGCGCGCTCCAACGCCAGCCGAGACCTAAAAATGAATGTGTCCTTGTGTAACGTAACAATAAATTCTCTGTTCTGTTTCCTGTTCCATATGCACCCAAGACCCCGTCCGGATCACAAATTGCTTGATTTAAATTTAAGACCACCCCAATAGCTCCTACAGAATGCAAATGAGGCTGGGTGAAGTGTATCAGTCTGCTCATGTAAAGCACCCCAATACCTTCAGGTCGAGATCACGCTATATAAATCTGCAAAAAAGAGCATAAAAGTAATAATGTTACAAAATGTGCTCCATTACACTGTGTTATTTGTCTTTTCTTGCCACATAATTTAGTCAACACTGCCGCATAATTTGGTTTTACCCAGCCGCATAATTCCAGTGATCCCAGCCATAAGTAAAGAACAGCATTACAGCAGCAATAATATAAAACAAAATACTACTAAGAGGCATGTCCTGTTTAATGGATATTTTCATTATCTTTCTGACATAAATCTATTTTCATCTCTTAATTATTGTGTGACCGTAGCTTGTGGTATTGCTATGGTGGGGGTGTCTCCAGTACCCCTTTCGTTTACACATTCACAGTAGAATTTGTTTACATATTCACAGTAACAGCAACAATCCCCTGTGACCTCACCCCTGTCCCCAGGCACTTATAATAGCAGAAGGCATTTGGCGTTATACACGAAAGTTGCACAATTAGGCTTTAATAGGGAGGCTGCAGGCATGTATGATTGTTTCATCACGTAAATGAACAAAATATGTTTTCTGCTTGTGAATGGGCCTTGGGTGGGCCATGGGGCTACCTTGGGAGGGCTTGGTCCACCTGACCCTCTACAACTGGGCCTGCTTCTTACACTAATAAAACTTCTGTGCTCTCAGCCTCTCTTCTGTCTGGGTGTGAGGGCACCAACTCGGGTCTGTTTTTGCTAGGGCAAGCAAAACCCTTCTCTGGATGTGGTGGACTTCTCTGCTCAGGCAACTACGCACTCCAGACCTGGTGTCTGGTGATGCCTTATAGGCAAATAGGGCTGATCCAGTGTCACTCTCGGCTGCTACCCACTCTTTGCACCATTCTCCTTGCAGACACCCTTACAACTCTCTGCGGGTCCTCCTGCACAACTGCCTGACTCCCAGGGGCTTGCTCCCGCTCACATTTACACCCAGAGTCTATGGGGGGGGAGTTGTTGCATGCCTGCAGTGCCTCCTTCCTCCCTGTTTCTAGCACTGCCCACAAACAGAACATGACTTTCTGGTTTATTGCATGGGTTACACATTGTAAGGTGATGCCCGGTTACTCACGGGTAACCTTCATTGCTTCCAGTCCTGGTCTTCCCGTTCCATTACTGGGCCCGTCCCACCCACCCCGTTTTTGTTTCACTGATTGATTGTTTCTTTCTTTTTCTGGAGTTTCTTTGGTATTCTATGTCAGGACCAGAGGCGAGGAATATGCACTTCTTTCTTCACTCTTTATTAACAGCACGTTCAAAGATAAAGGGAAAAACAACATATCACTGAACTACTCCTCCCATGAACATTAGGTGTAACCATGGCCACCAACAGTCCAATCCCATAGCAGTCTGATAGACAATATAATAATGCCGGTGTCGTGGCCTTCCTCTTTCTTCACTGCTGCCCGTCAGTTAAATCCCTTCACTCCTTCTTCCTGCCTTGGGTAGATAGTTTGGGGATTTGATTAATGGTTTACTGTGCTTCATTGTATGAATTGTTTAACGTTCTGCGAGCGCACTCTGCTCAGCGGTCTAGCCACGCTTCAATTCCCCACGCAGGAGGCTCTTTGGCCCGAGTGCGTCTCTTCTTTATTCCACGCAGGTGCGCTAGGTGGCGGTATTTTGCGCCTCCAGTGCATCTAATCACACCACAGAGCAGCTAGGAGTGCTCCTGTGGTCGCGTTCGCGCTTAGAGGTTTAGAGCAGCCTCCCGCTAGTGCCTACTGCCCTTACAACCCTCGCCTGACACCACAAAGTGGTAAGAAAGAAGGGCTTAGCCCATTCACATATTATACCAGCATTAACTTCTCATGCATTGCCGTTTCACCGATTACCTTTCTAATTGGCAATTTGTGGTCTAATTTTTAGAGCACCGGCGAGGGGGCTGCCCTCCTTAATTTTTGGGGTGCATATTACTGGTGCTCTTACCCTCCTTATTGATGCAGTCCCAGCAGGACCACGATTATGCTCCCTCTCTTTCCTCAGAGGAGGAATGCCCCCCCCCAACAGCGCATTCCTGCAGGGGTGGACAAGCTCCTTTCTAGGGCATTTCCCAGGCGCTGGCCCCCCATGCAGGGAAGCATTGATAAGCTATCTTTCCAGGTCTTCAAATGCACAGGGATACTGTGCCGTTGAAGTACTCTCCCTCTTCGGCTACCCCTTTGTCAAGGAGCTCGGGAAGTTTATCTGAACATTCTCAGCTCTTGACAAAGCCCAGGCGTCGATGAAAAAGATCTTCCCGGAAGGTTTTTGGTGGGGCCGGAAGAGGCAGGGGTCAATCCTCCGGCTGCCAATCCTATCAAGGCCCTAACAGAGCCCAGGCAAGATGAAACAATGGCTGGCAGGACGGCCAACAAGGAACATTCTACCCTTCCTGTGGCGGGAAAGGAAAGAACAAACAGGGCCACGGAGGGGCCCACAACAACTCCAGTGGATACTGTGGTAAACACCAATCTGTTAACACCCCTTCGGTTGGGGGGGGAGAATAACCTTATTTTTTTGCAGGTGGGCAGAGATCACCTCAGACCCTTGGGTGCTGGAGACGGTAAAGGGGGTACCACATAGAGTTCTACGGAACTCCAGTTGAATCGGCCAAACCCCGTCTACTGTTTTTTTCCTCTCAGGATGAATCCCTCATAGACCTGGAGGTCCAAGACCTTATGACCAAAGGGGCAATATGCCACTCAGAGCTACATCCCAGCGGATTCTTAAGCAACCTATTCTTAGTAGAAAAGAAGGACAAGGTCTTCTGGCCCGTCATCAACCTCAGGTCCTTCAATGGTGGCTGGTGTACCGCCACTTCAAGGTGGAAGATGGAGAAGATCCATCTCCCCAGGGACCTTCTGCTACAGGACCACTGGTTGGCGCTTCTCGACCTCAAAGATGCCTACCTGTCTGTCCCCATTTTCCCCCCTCACTGCAGGTTCCTCCAATTTGAGCGGAGGAAGCAGGTCTTCAAATTCCGGAACCTCCTGTTCGGCCTGTCATCAGCAAACTCCTCAAACCAGTGGTAGAACACCGACGGATCCCGGGCCTCAGGCTGATTATTTACCTGGACAACATCCTGTTGATGGATCAGTGCTGAATACAACCGATCGCCCACCTGAATATCACTATAACTCTACCCCAGAGTTTTGGGTTCACCATCAACCAACAAAAGCCAGACCTGGTCCTGCAGCAGAGCATGCTATTTTTGGGCTTCAGGATAGATTCCAGGTTGGCGACTCTGAATCTACCAAAAGCAGAAGATCATCAAGATCAAGAAGGAGCTGAGGAAGGTTATCAGGACATAATCTCTTTACATCAGCTGGCCAGGACTGTTGGTTTGTTATCGTCCTCGATACAGGCCATCTTCCCGGGACCGCTACACTACAGAGCCTTGCAGAGACTAAAGGCATCCCATCTCCGGAGGGGACTCACTTACTCCGAACTAGTCTATCTGACACAGGAAGCCAGTACGGAGCTTCAGTGGTGGATCGACCACATGGAAGCATGGAACGGACGGGCGATCTTTGGCTCTCAAATTGGTCTGTTGATAGAGTTGGACGCCAGTCGCCTAGGCAGGGGCGCCAGGTGCAGATTGACCATCATGGGAGGCAGGTGGACCCGGAGGAGGAACTTGCTCTCAAATCAACGTCTAGAGCTGCTGTCGGGCTCTGTTGCTATTCGGTCATTCACGAGGAGCAGAGTTTCATGCTGCATGCTGCTACGGATGGACAACATGACAACGGTGCAGTACATCAACTGTCTGGGTGGCACCCAATCCAGAGCCCTAGCGGAGCTTGCCAAGGACTTTTGGCATGACTGCCTCCACCGCCAAATCTCCGTGACGGCCGATTAGCTCCCCGGGACACAGAACTCCATAGCAGATTGGAACTCCAGACACTTCAGAGACGCCAGTGACTGGAGACTCGACCCAACAGTTTTCCAGGCACTAATGACCCTTTGGGGTTCATGCCAGGTGGATCTGTTCACTTCCAGGTGGAATGCCCAACAGCTGGAGACCGGACCCGGAAGCAGAAGTGGTAGATGCCTTCCTTCAGTACTGGTTGACGGACCTAGCCTACGCCTTCCCACCTTCATCCAATGGGTGGCAGCGCAAGCTCATCGCCAGAGAGCCTCCATAATACTGATCACCCCAATCTGGCATTCATAGGCATGGTTCCCCTCTCTCCTAGAGCTGGCTTGGGCCGTCCTGATATGACTACAATCATACAACTAAATTGTGACAGACCCCCTGGGCCATCCTCACCCTTTGGTTCTCCAGGGCCATCTCCATCTCATGGCATGGAGGATTTCAGGCGACGCTGGAAGGATGTCAGACTTTCGCAGGGGGCTGAATTCCTTAGCCAGCAGGCATGGGCCCCAGGGACCATCAAGAGGTATAGATCGGCTTGGAGACAATGGGTACGTTGGTATGTGGAGAGACACCTTGATCCCGTGGGCACCAGCATTACAGATATAGTAAACTTCTTAGTGGAACTTTTTCAGGAAGGACTGGCTTATTGTACCATCAACTCATTTAGATTGGCCATTTCAGCAGGTCCATCATCGGTGAATAATGTTCAGGTGGGGGAACATCCCTGGGTGAGTAAACTCCTCCAGGGCATTAGGATTTCTCGTCCCCCCGCACCTTGCTACATGGGCCTTTGGGGTGTCAATCTGGTCCTCTGCCTGTTGTCATCTTGGCAGGACAATCTTACCTGTCCAGGAAGGAAATATCAGCAAAGCTGGCAATGCTGTTCTGCCTCATCTTGGCAAGAGACCTTCAGATGTGAGGGCCTTGGACCTATCTGCTAGAATGTTTATCCCAATGGGGGGGTCACATTCAACATCTCAAGGAGAACGAAAACTAGTACCAGGTCGGTATCCTATCCAGCTTTTCCCGAATTTCCTAAGTTTTGTGTGGTCAGATGCCTAAAAGCCTACAAAGATATGACATTGGAGGTACGGCCTCCAGGGGAGCGGCAACTGTTGATTGACATAAAAGAAAACCTTCAAGGTAGTGTCATCCCGACAATTGCCAGGTGGGTGAGATGGATCATGGAAGTGGCTGGCATCAATACTAGTGAGTTTGGGGCACACTCCACTCGAGGGGCTATGGCTTCCAAAGCTGTCCAGGTAGGGGTAGATTGGAAGATATTATGAATGCAGCGGATTGGTCATCCAATTCCACTTTCAAAAAGTTTTATTGTAAACAATCCATGACGCAGCTGCACTGGTGGTAAGTAAGTTTTATAAATGCATGATCTTCGACTCTGGTCCTGACATAGAATGAAAAGTTTCTTAGTTAACATGAAGGAAAGTTTCAATTCTATTAAGGACGCGGAGGCAAGGATTGTCCCCAGGGGCGGCTGGTGACATTTGAAAGTGGTGCGCGTAAACAAAATCGCGTGACTGATGTGTATCAAGCGAGCGTAGCGAGCTAGCCCAACTGTCATAAAGTCTGGTTGGAGGCGGGAGGTGGGTTCATCCCCCGAGAACCTTTTGAAAAAAGATGTGGCAAATGGTGCATTTTCAAGCAAATTTGAGAAAGTAAGATGGTTAATAAGGCACTTGTGAAAGCGTAGTTGTGACATCAATAAAAAAGATTTCACATGAAAATGATATTGGTAGCTGCCTATTCAGTATAACCACAGAATGACATCACTTTTCTGTAGGATATATACTCAGATTACAACCTGCATCAATGATTGCCATTGCTTTTATATACTAAAGTGTCACATCACACATCAGTCTGTCATCATATGCACAGTTACCCCATAATATGGCAGACATACATTTAATGTAACCAATTAACCATCACAGACCATTCAGTGCCTTAGGATGCGTCTCATATTTCCCGCATATTCCGCCAATGCCATGATGTACTCCAGGGATTTCCCATTTGCCAATCAACCCCATGATGTGCCTCTCATACCCTGTCTGCCATTTAGTGCCATGATGTGCCTCAGAACTCTGACTAACAACACTTAGAGCCATATTGTACTCCAGGGATCACCTTTTAACCATTCTATGGATATAATGTTTAAAGCCGTGATGTGCTCCAGGTAATCAATGGCCATAACAGGCTACAGATATTTTTTCCTAATCCAGTTAATGGCATGAGATACCCCAGGTGCACGTTATATGCCAACCGACCTCTTGATGGGCTCCAGTTACTGTGTTTTGCTAGTTAGCTCCCTTGGTGCTCCTGTATTCTCCTGCAAACCTGACAGCACAGTGTAACCCACAGAGGCTAGTCAATTAAACATTTTGCACAAACCATGAATTAATGTATTCCGATCCGAAGTCACACATGCTCTAAGCAGCATAAACACGTATCAACACCTCTCAGCGGCACAGATATAATAAACAGATAAAACAAACATGCAGGCTAAGTTAACGTTTCAATGTCATTTAGCATATGCACTGCCATCGAGCTATTCCTACACGCCTCACTCACCCTGTGCATTTCTCTCCCTGACTCACTGCAATCAGTGGAATGCCGTGGTGGTGGCGAACGGCATAATGCGAAGGAAGAGTCTCTTCGACAAAGAGAGCAGCATCCCATCAGCAGAAACAAACCAGGGGGTCAATCATGCTGTATGTTTTTATTTGTATAGCACGAACTCGACCCGAAGGTATCTGCGCGCTTTACATGAGCCCCAGCTGCACTGCATTACAGACGGGCACATTCATTCTTAGGCACGGAGAGATTTAACTTAAGTGATTTCAAATCACTTAAATCTGACCTTGCTGACTTGCCCGGAATCACAGGATGGTGAGCCTCCTGCCGAGACTCACTTGAACCCTTGAAACCCCAGCCAGCTAAGAGAAAAGTTTAATCTGCAGTCAGTCTTGCCCGGGCTGGGGGCCAGTAGCAGGCGGCAGGCTGCTTTGAGAAAGCCACACGCCCAGATCCCCAGAGGCCGTGCATTGCAAGCCAAGAAGAAACGTCCAGTTAGCTGCAATTTATCGGCCAATTCGGGGTGCGAATATTTTTGACTGCCGGCTGACAGATAAGACAGTAGTCTCTGGGGTCCTGGAGGCACGCTGGGGCTTAGAGGCCTCACGTTGCTGAAGGCCTTCAACGGCAGTCCGGCACAAGGCGGGAGCCGCGCTTATAATGTTACCCTCAGAAGTGACCGAGATTGGGTTTTTGGCCTCGCACTTTTCCACCACAAGGCCCATTGTTACAGTGCCTTTAAAATGGTTTATGTCCAGTCGCGGCGGGCGGGGGGGGGGGGAGGGGGGAGGGGGTTGGTCACGCAGGAGTCGGCGCGGGGGGGAGTTTTAAAGTAAATGAAAAAAAATCCTACCTGTCCTGAGCAGTTCCCCCCTCCGCGCCGCCACAGGTCCGTTGGCGCCTACAGCCCCTCTCAGCCAATCCTGGCACTGCCAGCAGCGCCAGGATTGGCTTAGGGCATGGTTACTCCTCGCCCGCCTGCCCATTAGGAGACCGAGGTTTGAGCCTTTGCTCAACCCTCGCTCTCCTAATGGGCATGCGCCAGCCTGTGCAACCACTAGTGAGCATGACTGGGGACGGTGCGAAAATTCGCGCACCTTCCCCACTCATGCGCACTTGTGCTGCTGCCTGATGCCCCCGGTCTGTCTGACAATCATGTCAGTCAACATGACGCCGGACCGCCCACCCCCTTCAGACTCTGAAGGGGGTGGGCGGTCGGCGTCTTTGAACTTAAGTCAACTGATTCAGTTCACTTAAGTTCAAAGACGCCGAGGGAGCTGCGGGCGGGGGGCTATGCCCCAACGCCCCAATGGACGCACCGCGCCTGATTGTCCCCCCCCCTGGTATTCTCTACCTATGCCTCCCTCCCTCAGAAAGCTTATGCAGTGACATTCACGGACCTACAAATAAGACAACATGTTCCGGTGATTGCCAGGAAAGTAATGAATTTGTTCTCATGTGGCTTATTGCTATTATTGTGTATGATGTATTGACTTTGCTTGCTACGGGTCCCAGTTCCTCTGTTATCCTTTAACGTTTACTGTGAGACTACAGTATTCCTTGCATTCAATTGATATTAATGCCATGTCTGATGATATTCTTTTGATGTGCGGATCTTTGCCTTGAAAATGGGTTACAATGGTTAAAAGGTTTAAAGTTGAGTTTTTAACACCTTATCCATATCTTCCTAGGTTCAGATTCTAAGCAGAATAAGACCCATCGGGCTTAACTTCCTCCAGCAAAGAAAGAGGAAGGACTACGACTCCGGCATTATTATATGGAGTATCGGACTACTATGTGATTGGACTGTTGGTGGCCATGGTTACTCCTAATGTTCATGGGAGTTGTAGTTCAGTAATATGTTGTTTTTTACTTTATCTTTGAACGTGCTGTTAATAAAGAGTGAAGAAAGAAGTGCATAATCCTCACCTCCGCTCCTTAATAGAATTGAAACTTTCCTTCATGTTAACTAGGAAATTTTTCATTCTCAGGATGTTTGTGCGAGGTTCCTCCCCCTTTATGCATGCCGGGCCGAGTAGGCAGCGCAATATTGGGGGGAAAGTAATTTAGTTTGCTATGGTGAAAGGTTTCTGTAAAGCAGACAAGCGGCTCCCTGCTAAGGAATGGAATGGGAACACGGACAAGGAGATAATGAATGATGGCGACAGATGATGAAGCTGATGGGCGCTTTTTTCTCTGTTGTGTAGCCTGACACAGGCCAGTCTTTGAAGAACATGTGCAGTCTGCGCTTGAGAAGGTAAACCACCTTTTTTTCATTTATTTTTGCCATCAGCAGTGTCCTAACCACAGCAGCAGCTGACATTGCATTTAGAATCTAAATTACATTTCAAATCTGTTATACAATAATAAAGGGACTTTTAACTTTTCCGAAAATATTTCAGGACTAGGGTCAGAACAGTGAAAAAGTACTACTGCTCGAATTACTAACCGACAATCTACTCCCATTCTTCCTTACTTGCCCCAGTACTTATGTAATGAGTGAATGTGTCCATTCACTGCTTCCACTCCCGAGCTGTTTTATATTTCTATTCCCAGAATAGGGAATACCCATAAATACCCTTCCTCCTCACAACATAGCCTATTCTCTCCTGATCCCTTAGACAGAGGCTAATGAATGAAAAATGAGTGGGAGAGGGGGTCGTGAGTATTGGTACGAATTGGAATAATGAAGATTACTGATAAGTAATCAAGGCATTACCTCTCCTTCTCCTTCCTCGTCTTATTCCTTATGAAACGTGGTATGCTCAACCTAATAATCACCTTCATCTGCATAAAGAACACACCAAAAACTGAATAGAGTTGCAAAGAACTTTATTGACATTCATTCCATAGTCATGCAGCTCTCATTCCTTAAAATAAAGCAGTATCAGATAAAGGTATGGACTTGAACTTCAGTATCTCAACAGAAAAGGAAGAGAAAAGAAAAAAAATATTTTAAGCCGACATGGATCCCAAAATAAATTTTGACCCAAAGGTTAACACAGAATTTTGAGCAACATATAATCTATATGTAAAATAAACGTCGAAAGGGAAACTCAGATTGCAGCCTTACAGAGTTTGCTAATGGAACCCCCCCCCCCCCCCCACACCCCTTCGGCCTAGGATGTTGCCATTCCTCTGGTGGAATGAGCTCATATTGTGTCGGGGACTTTCCTTCCACAATCCCGATAAACTGTGGAGATTATGGTTATTATCCACTTTGCTAAAGTGGAAGAAAAAGGCTTCTCCCCTTTTGTTCAACTGGGCTGAAATTAACAAACAGGGCATCTGAGACCTTATACTATTGCTCACTCTTTAGATAAACTCGGACTGCCCTGATTACACCCAGGAGATGACTTACAGGGTCCTCCCTGGTACCATCTGGAGTTAGGGAAGGGAGGATAATCTCCTGGTTCCTATGAAAGTCAAAAGAAATCTGAGGCCTAGCTTGTCGACATACTAGAGAACCCAACTCACCTAATTGCCTAGCTTAAGTGATGATGACTAGAAACAAGGTCTTAAAAGTAAGGAATTTCCCAGATGACGACTCAAACAGTTCAGATGGGGTCCACTGAAGAATGGATAAGGCCAAAGGAATATACCAAGCTAGAAAGGGGTTTTGAATCTTGGGTCGTAAGAAATCAAAGACTATGAAAAACGTTGTCATTAACGGCTCAACTGAGGACAACTCATTCCAAGCAGAGTTGAACACCCTTATTGCAGTTCACTATTGTCTTAGGGTGGATTTAGATAACCCATTCTCAAATTTCTCCTGTAAAAAACTGAAAATATTGGGAGCTGAAATACCAACTGGAGATAAAGATCTCTCTACGCCGTGAATCAAAAGAAGCCCAGTGTCGGCCATTAGCTTTTTTAGTGGATTCTCCTATAACAACTTGTAAAGATCTTGAAAAAGAGAGAGAGAGACCCTTAAGCAAGAACACTTCTCTCTTAATCTCCAGAACAACAGTCTGAGGTCGGCCAAGGAGTAGGGGGTAAATAGGGGAGAAGGTTACAATTAATCCCATTCTGCTCAAATGCCAGAAACCTCAGGTGAGGAAGCCATGGCCTCCTTGTCCAGAAGGAAAGGACCAAGATCATTTCTGTTTACTCTCTCTGGAGTCTTGCCAGGATCCTCCCGATCTGTGAAAAGGGGCAAAGACATAAAGAAGCCCGTCCAGCCATAGGCAGGTCAAGGCATATACCCCTACAGCTCGCTGATCCTTGTATCTCAACAGGAATTGCTGGAGATGGTGATTCTGGTATGTTACAAATAGGTCTTTTATAGGAACTCCCATCTTCTCCATATTTCTCAAACTTTTAAGGGGCTGAGGACAAAGTGCTGGGAGCTTGGAAATATTCTGCTGAGATAGTCCATCTTAGAGTTCAGGGACCCTCTGATGTAAATAGCTCTGAGGTCCAGTAAATTGTTTTCAGCCTAGATACAAATCTGCTGAACTACAAGGTTCAGGGAGACGGAACCGATGACGAACTGATGGTTTAGATAGGACATTGTTACCTTATTGTTGGTGCGTACCACCAATGCTTACCCCCTCACTAGAGGCCAGCTATATCAAAGGGTTTTACCCATTCTGTATCTATTGGAAAATGTGTACATACATATTGCCCTAGATGCACAAAAGACTGTATTTCTCTCCAGACGGTCATTAATTCGCTCCAGCTGGAGACTCTCTTCAGTTCTGATCCCTCCCAGACAGCCTGAGCTATTTGGTGTGCTGACACTGATCCCCAACCTCTGCTGATGGCGCCAGTTGTTAAGACCATTGAATTGAGCAAGCAAAGACTCCCTCTGTTCAAAGCTGCGGGCCTCATCCACCATGAATGACTCGTGATTCAAAATGTGATGCACCACCGGGCCCAAGTGGAACTGTGCCTAGGGAATGATGCTCAGAGTTGCTGCCTGTAAAAGGAAGAAAGCAGTGAGAAGAACATTAAATAAGCTATTACCTGGGGAAATAATTGTGAATTACTATATTTGCCTTGGCTCAAAGCCACTCCCTCGCTGAAGCTTCTGGTCTCTTTAAAAATCTCTGTAAGAGGCCTCTGAGTATGTCCTTCCTAAGCTCTGGAAGTAAAAAACAGTCCCTGGATTGTGTCGAATATTGCCCCTGTATATTTTAAACTCTGAGATGGATTAAGGTGTGATTTCTGTCAGTTCAGCAGAACATCAAAGTACTTCAGGTTCAGGACTGTTAATGCTGTGGCCCTCATTGACTAGCTCTTAGAGGGTGATTGGATTAGCAGAACATCCAAATACGGGTGGACTAAAACCCTTTGGGCATGAAGGAGACCTGGTGAATCCTGGACCTTGTTAAAAACTATAGGAGAGGTAACACCCAAAACTGCCAGTCATGATTCCTGACAGCAAATCTGAGCTATCTCTGTCGGAGGAGAGCTAATGGGATGCGCAAACAGACATCCTGCAGATCGATCTTTGTGAGAAAATCCTCCTTGGAGACGAGAGGAATGACTTGTTGCAGTGTGTTCATGAGTTGTGGGAATGTACAGGTTCAGGAATCCCAGGTTCAAAATCATTCTGAAATCTCCTGAAGCTTTCTGGACAAGGAATACACTGGAGTAGCATCCCAGACCCCTCTCAGCTGAAGGGACAGGAAGGATGGCCCCCTTGGCCTGAGAAGGGAAATACTGTCCGGTAGGAACTTCTCCCTCATTTTGTCCTGGGGCCAAGAGGTCTGCATAAAATGTAGCTCAGGAAATTCTGGAAGAACCTCTATGAAGTTCACTTCAGAAACAATCTGCTTGACCCACTTGTATGAAATTGAGTCCCTGCAAACTTTATGTAAGAGTCATAAAGGACCTCTCAGTGGTCAAGTGAAAGTTTCGGCATAGTAAGGGACTCTGTTTTGTGTTGCCTCTCCCACCTACCTGACGAGAAGAGGAATCGGACAGAGTTCCTTTAGGCTGAAACCAATTCTTATTTTCCATTTTCCTCTTTTTGTAATGATCAGACTTTTTCCTGCAGCCTTCCCAAATAACTCTACACAAAATGGTTGGGTAAGCTATTGATTCTTAAAAGATTTCCACAGAACTTCCTTCAACTCCTAGCCAAAGTGTTTTGTACCTGAGAGGGGAATTCTAAGCAGACAGTTCTTTTGAGCTACTTCCACCTTCCAGTTCCCAACATGTTAATGACTTATGGTCGGAACAGAGCCTCCGGGTACAGGCTACTTCCCAATCTGCACAGCAGTAATCTTCACGGTGACTCCACATGGCTTACATGGGTTGCTGACTTTCCTTCACACATGGGCTACAGCCGTATTGGCACGGCATTAATCCTTACGATGGCCCCACCTGGCATACAGGGTCTCTGACTTTACTCCACACACAGACTAGAGCCCAATCAGGATGGCAGTAATCTTCACAGAAGCCCCAAAGCCCCAACTGGCATACTAGGCCATTGACTTTACTCCGCAGATGAACTACAGTCCGATCCGCACAGTAGTGATGCTGATAACGGCTAACTTCATGGTGGCCCCCTCTAGCATATGGGGTCACAAACTTGAACCTGCACACTAGCGATGACCGGATCGGTGCAGCAGCTGTCTCCTCACACCTCCCCACAGAGATTCACTTGCAAAGATCCATCACTAGACTTGTTCCCTCCAGTGCTCTCCTCTTTCTCACAGGGCATACTGGTCTTGGCAGACAGGCAGCTCCATGCTGGTGGACTGGTAGGCCTTAGCCTCCAGCCCTAGTCACAGGGAGAAGACTCACAGAACTTCCCCTCCTCACACAGCCTGACTGGCTACTTGACAGTTGACAATCTTGGGGCCTTGAGCTCCCCTCCTTATAGTCCATTTACAGTCTGAGTCTTTGAAGTTTATGTTAGGATTCTGCTTCCTTTTGAAGTGCCCACTCCTCTGCCCTGCCCTTCTTCCAGGAAGCAGTCTGTCACGGCAGGAGCGACTGATTGCCCCACAACACAGGTCATTGTAGTGGACTAGTGGTTCACACCTGGATGTCAGCCACAGCGATATGTGCATCAAAATGTTATGCTAGAGACACAGCCATACTCCTTATGATTCTGTTATCAGGCCCATCGCTTTCCTGAGATGTGTCCGTGCCCCTTTCCAGTGACCACTCCCTAAATAAAAGAGCACCCTTTCAAGTGTACTGAAGAGCCTGGCTCTTCTTCCTCCAGTGTGTGTTCCACCCAGCTCACAGGAATGCAGCAATCCACAAATCTGCTTCAGGGGATTCCTCTACCTTCTCACGCTCCTCCAGTCAGGCCTGGGTCTTCCAAAATGCAACCCACAATCTTCCATACATTGTACTATTCACAGGCACACATACGCTCAGCACATGCATACAAAACACATGCACTATATAGTGCTACATACTAACAAGATGTAGGCCAAGGGAGGGTTAAGCACGGAGCAGAGGAAGTTTAAATGAGTGAGCCTGTAGGCTTCACTCCAGTGACACACGTAAATAGGCCTATTCACTTCTACTGATCACTACATGGTATACTGCCACCGCCACGCTTGGGCTACTTAACTCCTGGCAAAGGCAGTACCACTTCACCACTATGAGGCCAGCACTTTGGGTACCTTTTACCAGTCCAACAAGACTGCGATCTGTGAGACAGGCCTATGCCGTGGCGCACATGCATTATTCGTGTCTTCCCGTGACAACAAAAAATCAGAACGTGGGATACAGACATGGTCGGAGCTGGGGCACTCAGGGCAGGAGTATATGTCCGTCACCACGCAAGGGCCTCTTCTGTTCCAACAATAGAGAAGAGTTAGACAAGCAAGTCTTGTCTGAGGATTGAGGAGAACCATGAGGAGGGCAATTCTTCCTCCAGTGGTGATGATAAGCCAAAGACAGGAACTGCACCATCTCTTGTAAGTCCTTGTCAGAAACTGGAAGAGACATTGGAACCTGCCCCTGTTGTTGACTCCATGTTGGTTTCTCTCAAAGAAAGGAGAAGAATGATCTGTACTTTTATTAGGCGTCCTCATGATAACAGCAAGCAAGCAAGCTATCAGTAAGAGAAATCACAAGGATTAAACAACTAGAGATCCTTTAAATACACACCTGGGTCCTATGTTGTGGGGCCAACCAACCTCTTGGCCTAAAATTAAGAGTCACAAATAAAAACGGGACAATTGAAATCCCTCTAAAAGAGAGTACCCTTAGAGTCTTTTTGAGGTCCATAGGGGAGGGGCCTACCCAGGATCGCAGCAAGCCAAGTCCGCACCAGAATACCTTTACTCAAGCATTAAATAGTCAGCCGCTCCACCTCATTACTACCTCTTAAATAAGGTGAGCTGCTAAAAATGCGGGCTGCTTAATCATTCTTTTAAAAAGAGGCAAGGGTATATACTTAAATAAGACCCTTTTAAATCCTTAAAACACATCTCCTAGTGCAGCAGCAATTATATATCCATCAAAACAACTCTGCACTGGAAGCAGCTGAAAATACGCCTTGTAATGAGTCCCCACCTGCTGCAGAAAAACATGAAACTTGGTGCAGAAGGCAGGCAATAGTCTTTCAGATGTGCACGCGCCACTCCCATTGTAAATGAAGCGCTACACCCTCTGTATGTGTTTGGAAAGTATTTGGCCGCAGCCTTATTCATCACATGGTTTCAAAACATGTATCCAGCCCTAACTTTATTTGGGGTCATAAATCATTCAGACTGTTTGCATGTCATAAAACCATAACTGCCAATGTAATTGGCCTCATAAATCACGCCATTAGTCTAGTCCCTTAATTCTAATGGGGAGTCCCAGTGTCCCGCAGAGCCAGGGGGAATAATGCCATAGGACAACAATCAGTTCTGTAGGGAAACTCCACAATTTCTTTTAAGCTAGGTTATTTTAGTTAAGTAGGACAAGCCAATGAATACCCCATTCATTGGCACGTTCTAGTTAATCAGGACCAGAATTATCTAGCTTAAGAGAAATTGTGCGTTTCCCTACAGAACTGATTGTTGTTGTATAGCATTAGACTAGTCCCGTTATCATACATCCCGCCATAAATCAACAAGACATAAATATTCCTGGCTTGTCATGAAATCATGAATCATGCCATAATCCTCTTGACTGTTAGCTATGTCAGTGGAGCCTTTGAGCTGGAGATTACTTTCCGTGCAGGGGGTAATTTCACAATCTCTTTTAAGCTTAACTTGCTACCTTCGCCTACTCGGTGTCGTCCGGCAGGCCTGGGCTGCGAGTGCCGTGTTCTGTGCCCCCCCCATCTCTGACCGCCTTACCTGCCGTGAGACATCCCATGGTAAGTAGCTTGGTCTGCCACCCCGCCGTGGTCAGGTGTGGCCTTTCAAACCCTCCTTAAGCTCCTCTCATTTATGTCCTTTACCGTTGACCTTCATTTGCGGCGACAGTTCGTTGTTAGTTAGGTGTGGGTGGGTGGGTCTTCTCGATGTCGCGGCTATTCTGTCCTAATAGCAGGTGAGGGACACAGTGATATGTTGTGCTTATTTGGGCATATTTTGCCATCGAGGGTAATTTTGAATCCCGCTTGGCCTTCCCACAGGCCAGCGGGATTCACGCCCTTCCTCCCCCTTTTGCACTGTTTTCCCCCTCCCCCCCTTCCTCCGCCTCTTGGAGACAGGGGTACCATTTTTAGGTCTCCCCTGACCCAGCGCATGCGCTGGTCTGGCGAGACTTATTGAGAGGGCTCCAAAAAGTGCTACCAGGCCAGCCTAGAGCCACAGTGCATGTGCGCGGGCGCGCGCGCCGCGCTTTACCGCGATTACTTTCGCGGCCACACGGCCGCTTTGATGTTTGATCGTGATCGCGATCACTTTCACTTGCCGCTTTGCATAGCCAATAGGTCTAAATATAAGTATTTAGTTATGCAACTGTTGCATGCTAAACACTTATAAGGTCCCAAAGGCAGACCTATTGGCTATGCCAAGGCTTGTTTCATTTAGAACCATGGCGTTTATTCTATTCAGCGATTCCAGTAACGTTCTGCGTTTATCAGCATTTATTTTGGGCGGAAACCGTAAAGACAGGGTGCAGGCTTTTTCCAGATACTCATTTTTTTTATATGCTTTTACTGTAGCATTTGAGATTTTTGCATTCAAGTTGCCCTTTAATATTGTTTGGGAATTTCCTCCAGACTCGAGTATGGCCTCTCTTAGATCAAATATCTCATTCATCAATTAGTTGAGATCTGGGCCGGTAGGAACATAAATGCTGAATAAAGTGTCAGCAGAGTAAACACTTACTTTGGGAAGTTTTATTTTGATGCATTGTGTGTTGTTGCACAGGAGTTATATTATTTCAAAGTATCTCGCTATAAAGGAGGGTAGAGAGTCCACCCTTGGCATAACCTTTTCTAACCTTTATTACAGCAACATCAATGGAGAAGTAATTGCTCCAGTCAAATTTAGGGGCAGACCAGGTCTCTTACAAAGGATTGCTGTGAGTATCTCATCAGGCTGTGCAACGTACATATTTCCAGTCCAGGCAGGTTCAAAGAGCTAATCAACAGATTGGCGCTAAAAAGGAAGTTTGGAGCCACTACTTAATTTGTTTTTCTTTAAGTTCCTCAAGAGCCACGACCAATAGACATCCATTTTTGTGTTATCAACTTTGGGCATGCTTTGATTCCATATCTGTCTACCTCCTTCATCAATGTAAATTGCGTGTGTCCATGGGCCCATTATTGCACTAATGACCCTTACTACTAGATGGTGAAATTGAATGCTTCACTCCCCTGACAAGTGCCTACATTGAAAGTAGCGAGGCAGGAGACTTATAATGAATACCCACTACGTAAAAACCATTTATATGAAGTCTTTCACTCTCCTGAAGCACCATGTGGGATCACATTAGACCCAAATTCTATGTGCACTGTGGAAAAGTCTTGATTATTAGGAATGGACATCCTCTTTATTTCAGAGGAAGTAAGGGATTGGAGTAGCAGGAAGTTACGCAGTAGCCTTTACATTCTTTGCTTATTTAGAGGATAATTCCCGTTTGCAAAAAGGTCCGATAGCTCAATAGCGATTTAATACTGGCTCTGCCAAAGATGACTCCCCGTTGGAGTATACTGCCAGCACTGCACGTGGAGGGGACCTGCTATTCGGTAGAAACATTGAGCGTAAGAAGTTCGAGGCCAGTGGGCTTAATTGCGTGTGTACTTTTTCGAATGGGAGGAGGGACATATTCGATACTTGCACATCTTGTGAATTTGCCTTTTATTTTGTGAAACCACTTGCTCCGTTTACCTCTGCACTTGTGTGGGCGTCTGTTATAGCAAACATTGGGGCATATTATCAAGGACGGCGTTAAAAATTATCGCCGGTTTAGCGTCAGAAAACCAGCGATAATGAGCTTGATAATATGCTGTATGGAATTCCCATAGAAGCCCATGTTCTGGTGTCAACATGGGCTTCTATGGGAATTCTCTGCGGCATATTATCAAGCCCATTATCGCCGGTTTATCAGCAGTTTTCTGCCGCCAAACCGGCGATAATGTTAACGCCGTCCTTGATAATATGCCCCTTAATTCTTTGGGACAGTAATTCTTCGATTTTTCTTTTTTCTTTTTCTACATATACTTCTTTACTTTTGCCTTGTTTCTGTTAGTCTTCTTTGGGTCTGTTTCTTGTGTTGTTTAAGAGGATTTTTTCAAGGAACCTGCTCCATTGGGGCCATTAAATATCGATCAACAGGGAGGAACAACTACCTCCATACTTGCCTGCAGATCAAGTGATGATTCTGCAAATAACTTGCGTAACGAGTAAACTGTGCCTTCCCCAGTCTCTTTTTTTCTCTTTTCATGTTCTTTTGCTTGTTTGAGTTGCACCTGACTTTTTGTGAAGATTCCATGTGGATTGGTCTTTTTGGCAGTCTACAATCTTACCTGTTTGAACTCCCGTTCCAAAATCTGCCCTTCCGGCTGTGGATAGGCCATTTTAATTAATCAGAGATCTGGTATTGCAGTTTGAATTTCTAGTGTGTTGTCAGAACTGGATGTTGCTTTTTCCAGCAGTTATAGTATAGATTCAAGTACCCTCTGTAATGAATGAAGAGACTCGAGGATGATTAAAAGTTAATTTGCAGGTTGAAATGATGTTAATAGAGGAAAATCCGGCGAGCGGGATAGATTCACTTCAATCTCTGTTATGTTGCTCGGAGTACTATTAAGCAGTTCTAAAGTCTTTCAGCGGCTTGCTCTCAGCAGTATAAGGTGCTGACTCAGTTCTGTATCAGGTAGAGTATAATCCATTTGCTAGGTGTGAATAGAGGCGGCTTTTGGAATTATCAACTGATTACTTGATTCACAGGAAAAAGCGGTGCTGTTTATTTCTGCGTTGACTTCGGCTTTTGACACTTGTTCCACTATGCCAATTGCTGTTTTGTCACTTAACTCTACATCGATCATTATGATACTTCCTTTTGGTGTGTTCCCATTTCCAGGTGTTGTAGGAGCTATCGTAGGGAAGATTTCAGGGTTCAATGTTAGTCCTTCTAAAGCGCCTATATGCGCAGACATTTTTTCGCCTCTCTTCCATTTTTGTACTGTTCCTTGCTTCTTCATTACAATGGTGGGATATCTTAGCTTTTTAATTATCATGGTGGAGGAACGACTTTATTTTCCACCTTAGTTGTTATTGATCGCCGACTTCACCCACTACAATGAACATTCCAGATATCTTAGTATAGTGAGAAAAGTCTTTCAGAGGCTGGAATCTGAGTAATAACCCTCTAGGGTAAAACTTGAATTAGTGGCCAGGCACGTCAATGCGACTGTTTGTTTCCCTCACACATCCCCTAGAGGATGTCATGCTTCATCATAGGGCAGTGCTCCTCGTTGGGCTGGTGCTGCAATGCCCAAAGGGCCCCCCTAAGGGTCACTTTACTGGAGAACATTTTGAGGCTGCCGTAAAATGAGTGCAAGTGAGGTGGGTTGTGACATGGGGTGTAATATGCAAGTTAAAACTACTAATGGAGTTTCCAATGCAAAGCTTTACTGACAGGTTTCTAGGTCTCGCTGAGTCAGCGCGCATGCGCTGCACGGAGAGACTTTAGTAGGTGAGTTTTCAAAGTGCTGCTGGCTGGCGACAAGCTTGCGTTCACGCGAGCGTGCACGCGCAAACCGCCAGCCTTCAGCACCATCTGTCTTTCCTCTCCCTTGCTCCCTGCCTCCGCCCCTCCCCTACCGCGTCTCGAGTTAATTCGCGCTTACAAGCGCTTTCACTTTTGCCGTCTTGTATATCGGCTGCCCTTCTGTACCTCTCTATGCTATGCCCCCCTGTATCCCTCGTTACACTCTGTACCCACGTCTACCTGTATGCCTACTTGTGTGTATCTATGGACCCCTGCTGGCTTCCCTGCACCATTATCCAACACTGTTAGACCCGGCCCTCGTAACATAGCTAGACCTGACCCCTGCACCTCACACCAGCCCCCAAACCCACGGCCTAGCCGATTCTTCCCACCAGAACTCACACGCACCCAACCTGGACTTCCCGTCCGTGGCCTTCCTCCCAGCCCCAGCGCGACCCTGGCCTAGAGGCGCCACTCCGGCTGGAGAACATCGCGCTCCCCCGGGGATGAGAGAGGGAGGAGCAGTTTCTATCACACCTCTGCGCTTCCCTGGGAAGGTGGGTTTCGATCGACCTGCCGGCCTCCCCGAGGGCTGGCTCCACGCCTGCTGGGTGTCTGGGACTCCTCCCGACCCGGCCCTGGAAGGATCAAAAGGACAATGGCAGGAAACCCCAACAAGCGACCCCCAGGGGACCAGACCCCTGCCTGCACAGACTCCGGACATCAAAGAGGAGTCGCCCTATAACAAGGGGTGCTCTGGGACTGTCCGGCAGATTTGCCTTGGAAACACCTGAGCCCTGCTGAGTGACTCGCGGCTCCCTGAAGATCGTAAGACCTCCGAACTTGTGCTGAGCCCTGCTGAGTGACTCGCGGCTCCCTGAAGATCGTAAGACCTCCGAACTTGTGCTTGAGCCCTGCTGAGTGACTCGTGGCTCCCTGAAGATCGTAAGACCTCCGAACTTGTGCTTGAGCCCTGCTGAGTGACTCGCGGCTCCCTGAAGATCGTAAGACCTCCGAACTTGTGCTTGAGCCCTGCTGAGTGACTCGCAGCTCCCACAGACTCTCGTGGTCCCGCCGGACCCCACGACGACAAGCGTATCCCCCAGCTCGAGGATTGTGAGCTGTGCGCCGGGTACGCTCCTGCATTTTGATTCCTAACACCAAAAACTGTCCCGCTACCTCCTAACCCCCCTCCAAGACCTTGTGAGCCCACGCTCTACTTGTATATATTTTGCCTTGCTGATCATAAAGATCCTACCACTCGATCTGATAAAGATTTGCTCTTAAGAACTCCTCGTGTGGTGTCTCTCTGTCGTGTGGTGCCGAGTGTACGATCCTAGAAGCGAGGTTCCTCCCCTGAGGAGTCTCCCGCCAGTGCCCGGCTACGATACTTCGAGGGTGGGTCTCAGGGCAGTCAGGGCCCCCTCCGGGCCCCTCTGAGGTCGCCTTCTAACATTGGTGGCAAGCGACGGGATTCGGGCTCATCATCTAGAGATCGTACCGTGAACGGCTGACGCACTACCGACAAAGATGGCAGAAGGAAACGCCGTGGTTCTCACAGAAAACGACACCAGTGCCGTGTTCCAGGTGGAACAGCTGGAAGAGTACACTCACAAAGAACTAAAACAATTCTGTAAGGAACTCAAAATCGCTACCAATGGTCTCAACACCAAAGTAGATATGCAAAAGGCACTGAAAGCTTGGGTGGATTCTGGGGCCTCCCGCACAGAAGGAGCAGGGGAGCCCCACGACGAAGCTGGACCCTCCCAAGGAGAACGCAACAGCAACCAGGTGCGAAGCTTCGTACCAGACGGGGGCCCATCCCCGGAGGAACTCGCAGACAGAGAAAAAAGTCGCCATCACGAGCTCGAATTAGCCAAACTCAAAATTGAGGGCGAGTTGAAATTAGCCGAGAAAAAGCTAGCAGTAGAACAGTTGCGAGTACAAGGAGAACTAGAAGAGAAGAAACTCCAACGAGAACACGAGGGAAGGAGACTTCAACTGGAGCATGAACGCAGCTTGAAGGAAATAGAACTGAAAGCAAGAAGCGAAGAAGCGCGGCCCCCGGGGAACCGGGAGGCGGCCGCCCCGGCGGAGCAGAAGGTCCACATCCCCAAGGATGTGGTCAAAGAATATTACAAAAATTATGACATTCAGCAGTGGTTCCGGGCCTACGAGGTCGCCATGACCTCCCATCGGGTCCCGCAGAAGGATTGGGGGGCTGGGTTGTGGGGACGATTCCTGAGCGAAGGGAGAGACACCCTGCTCGACCTACCCACCTCCATGCAGACCTCTTATGACCACATGAAAGCGGCCCTCCTCACGAGGTACGGCCTCACCCCGGAGATGTACCGCCAACGGTTCCGGGACTGCCGGAAGATCCCGGGTACCACCTGGGTGGAATATGTGAATTTCTTCAGCCGCGCCTTCGATGGGTGGATCAAGGGTAGCAAGGTAACCACCCTGGAAGAACTAACCGACCTTATGTTGTGGGAACACCTGGCTGCGAACTGCTTTGTGGAACTACGCCAGCATCTGCTCGACAGCAAGCTCACGGACCCAAGAAAGCTGGCTGTCGAGGCGGATCGCTGGACCAACACCCGGCTCTCCCGGGGCCCTGTAGGAGAATACCCCCGAGCCAGTCAGGGACCACCCCGCCAGAGAGGGGGGGGAAACCAGGGAAACCAGGGAGGGCAGAGAGAGTCCCCAGGCTAGTCCCGCGAAGTCCCAACCTCCACCTTTCCCGGCACCCCCACCAGCTGTATCCGGCCCCCCCTGAGACGGGGGCACCGGGTAACCATCACTTGTTTTCGTTGCCAGAAGCCCGGGCATTACGCCAACGACCCTGAATGCCCCATGGCCCCACGCACCACCCAGGCAGCACCCCCCGATAGACAGATAGCCAATGTAGCACTGGGGGAGGAGGTTGAGGAGGCCGAGGAGTGGGAACCCGCCGCTATGGCCCTAGTATCCTTAGGAGATAGAGAGATGGTCCCTGGGAGCCTCCTGCCCCCTAACACAAAGAAATATGGGCAGCTCGTAACGATCAATGGCCACCAAGTAGAAGCCCTCCGTGACACCGGGGCCAGCATCACCGGTGTCCTCAGCCATTTAGTCCACGAGGACCAGGTCCTCCCCAACGTATTTTGCCCTGTCATTTCAGCCGACAACACAGAAAGCCTATGTAAGGTAGCCCTGGTGCCCTTTGAGTGGGGAGGGGTGGTCGGTAAACTGAAGGTCGCGGTAAGAACCTCCCAGCCCGTCGACTGTCTCCTGGGGAACGACCTGGAAAGTTCCCCCTGGAGACAAGTCGAGCGCAAGACCCACCTAGGGATGATGGGCCTCCCTGAGTGGGTGTGCGCCACCACTCGATCCATGGCGGCTCGACTGACCCTCCTGAGGGAAGTCGACGACGCCCGACCCCTGAAGATAGGATGGTCCCGGCCGAGGGTCCCCACATTCCCCCACCAGAAGAGTCGATCGCCAGTGACGAACCCCCGCCTTCCGACTCCCCCCAAGTCACCGAATTAGGCGATCTGCCCGAATTAGCCCAGTGGCACCACGAAGGGGGCCCCTCCCGAGAGGAGTTCTGCCGAGAGCAGGCTACCTGTCCTTCCCTGGTCGGGCCCCGGCAACAGGCAGAGGCCCAGGCCGCCGGCGACCAGACGGGGACGCACCGGGTGTATTGGGAGAATGACCTTTTGTACAGCGAACAGAAGTCGGTGGAGCTAGGGTCCGGCCGGGTGCTGGTGGTACCCCTACGCTTCCGAAACCTCCTCCTGGGTTTGGCCCACGACGTCCCCCTCGCAGGCCACTTGGGCCAGGACAAAACGTACAGTCGCCTCGTGACTCACTTCTACTGGCCCAGAATGAAAGCAGATATAGAAGCCCACTGCAAGTCCTGCCCCACGTGCCAGGCCAGTGGGAAGAGCGGAGGAAAGCGCAAGGCTCCCCTCCAACCCTTCCCTGTCGTCAGTACCCCTTTTGAGCGGGTCGGGATCGACATTGTAGGACCTCTGGACCCCCCAACTTCCCAAGGGCACCGGTTCATCCTCGTCCTGGTGGACCATGCCACCCGTTACCCTGAGGCCATCCCCCTGCGCACCGTCACAGCCCCCGTGGTGGGCCAGGCGTTGATGGGAATCTTCTCCCGCATGGGTTTTCCCCGCGAGGTCGTGAGCGATCGCGGTACCAACTTTATCTCCCGATACATGAAGTCCTTATGGCAACAATGCGGGGTGTCCTATAAGTTCACCACCCCGTACCACCCCCAAGGAAACGGCCTGGTAGAGCGGTTCAACCGGACTCTGAAGGGGATGATCGCGGGCCTGGAGGAGCCCCTCCGGCATAAGTGGGACATCCTGCTCCCCTGCCTCCTATTCGCATACCGAGAAGTTCCCCAGAAATCCTTGGGGTTCAGCCCCTTTGAGTTGCTCTACGGGCACCCCGTCAGGGGGCCCCTCAGCCTGGTCAAGGAAGGCTGGGAGGCGGCGCCCCGAGGCCCCCCCCGAGATGTGTTCCGTTACGTCCTGACACTCCGAAATCAGACTAGGAGGTTCCGGGAGATGGCCGAGGCCAACCTGGATGCGAGTCAGGAGGAAATGAAGCGCTGGTACGACCAGAACGCCACTCTGGTCGAGTTTCAGCCGGGCCAGCAGGTATGGGTCATGGCCCCCGTGAAACCCTGCGCCCTCCAGGATAAATGGACCGGGCCCTTCAAAGTGGTTGAGCGGAAGAGCCATGTCACGTACTTGGTGGACGTCCAGTCCCCCCGGGACCCCCTCCGGGTCCTCCACGTGAACCGCCTCAAGCCCCACTTTGTGCGGACGGAGCTGAGCCTCCTACTGGCCACTGATGACGGGTCCGAGGAGGAGTCAGATCCTCTCCCTGATCTCCTGTGCACCAAAGAGAAGGACGGCTCCGTAGAGGGAGTGAACCTTTCCCCGTCTCTCACTCCCCAGCAACGTGAAGATTGCCGCCAGCTCCTAGGGCAGTTTCCGGACCTCTTCTCCCTGGTCCCTAAGGTCACCGACTGGTGTGTCCACGATGTGGATACCGGGGACAGCCCGCCAGTAAGACACCGGGCCTACCGGGTCCCTGATCGGGTCCGGTCCTGTATCCAAGCCGAAGTCTCGAAAATGTTGACCCTAGGCGTGATCGAACCCTCAGACAGCCCCTGGGCCAGCCCCGTGGTCCTGGTCCCAAAAGCAGCTGCCCCCGGGGTCGCACCGGAACTCCGCTTCTGCGTGGACTACCGGGGACTCAATGAAGTCACCCGAGCCGATGCCCACCCCATTCCCCGAGCCGACGAGCTCATTGACCGGCTCGGGGCTGCTCGGTTCCTCAGCTCCTTCGACCTCACCTGCGGCTACTGGCAAATTGCGCTCACAGAGGGAGCCAAGGAGCGGTCCGCCTTCTCCACCCCGGATGGGCACTATCGCTTTCGCGTGATGCCCTTCGGGATGAAGAATGCACCGGCCACCTTCCAGCGACTGGTAAATAGAGTCCTGGCCGGGCTGGAAAAATTCAGTGCGGCATATCTCGACGATATCGCAGTTTTTAGCTCCGAATGGAGTGAGCACCTCCAGCACCTCCGGAGGGTGCTGACCGCCCTGCACCAGGCAGGCCTCACCGTGAAAGCCAGCAAGTGCCAGATTGGGCAAGGTTCGGTAACCTACCTGGGGCACCAGGTCGGAAGCGGGCAGGTCGCCCCCCTACAGCCCAAAATCGACGCCATCCTAGCCTGGGAACCCCCCACGACCCAAACGGAGGTCCGAGCCTTTCTGGGCCTCACGGGCTACTACCGGAGATTCATACGGAATTACGGCAGCCTGGTCGGTCCCCTCACGGGACTCACGTCCAAAAAGCAGCCCAAGAAGGTACAGTGGTCCCCTGCCTGCCAAGAGGCGTTCGAGGCCCTGAAAGCAGCCATGTGTACTGCCCCCGTCCTCCAGGCCCCCGACTACTCCAAAGAGTTTGTAGTACAATCGGATGCCTCCGAGCATGGCATCGGGGCAGTCCTCTCCCAGGTAAATGACCAAGGCCTCGACCAGCCCGTAGCCTTCCTCAGCCGAAGGCTATTGCCCAGGGAACAGAGATGGAGCACCATCGAGCGCGAGGCGTTCGCCGTAGTCTGGGCCCTCAAGAAACTACGCCCTTACCTTTTCGGCACCCATTTCAAGGTCCAGACCGACCATCGCCCCTTGCGATGGCTCATGCAGATGCGAGGAGAAAACCCCAAGCTACTGCGTTGGTCAATCTCCCTCCAGGGGATGGATTTCACCGTGGAACACTGCCCTGGGACTGACCACGCCAACGCCGATGGCCTCTCCCGGTTCTTCCGCCTCAGTGAAGAGAACCCCCAAGAGGATGGGTAGTTCTCTCCGGCTTTCAGCTGGGGGGGATGCGTGTTAGACCCGGGCATCGTAACATAGCTAGACCTGACCCCTGCACCTCACACCAGCCCCCAAACCCACGGCCTAGCCGAGTCTTCCCACCAGAACTCACACGCACCCAACCCGGACTTCCCGTCCGTGGCCTTCCTCCTTTCGGCCACACCGGGCCCGCGTGCCCCCTTCATGCAACAAGATGGCCGCCCAACCCCAGCGCGACCCTGGCCTAGAGGCGCCACTCCGGCTGGAGAACATCGCGCTCCCCCGGGGATGAGAGAGGGAGGAGCAGTTTCTATCACACCTCTGCGCTTCCCTGGGAAGGTGGGTTTCGATCGACCTGCCGGCCTCCCCGAGGGCTGGCTCCACGCCTGCTGGGTGTCTGGGACTCCTCCCGACCCGGCCCTGGAAGGATCAAAAGGACAATGGCAGGAAACCCCAACAAGCGACCCCCAGGGGACCAGACCCCTGCCTGCACAGACTCCGGACATCAAAGAGGAGTCGCCCTATAACAAGGGGTGCTCTGGGACTGTCCAGCAGATTTGCCTTGGAAACACCTGAGGCCTGCTGAGTGACTCGCGGCTCCCTGAAGATCGTAAGACCTCCGAACTTGTGCTGAGCCCTGCTGAGTGACTCGCGGCTCCCTGAAGATCGTAAGACCTCCGAACTTGTGCTTGAGCCCTGCTGAGTGACTCGCGGCTCCCTGAAGATCGTAAGACCTCCGAACTTGTGCTTGAGCCCTGCTGAGTGACTCGCGGCTCCCTGAAGATCGTAAGACCTCCGAACTTGTGCTTGAGCCCTGCTGAGTGACTCGCAGCTCCCACAGACTCTCGTGGTCCCGCCGGACCCCACGAGGACAAGCGTATCCCCCAGCTCGAGGATTGTGAGCTGTGCGCCGGGTACGCTCCTGCATTTTGATTCCTAACACCAAAGACTGTCCCGCTACCTCCTAACCCCCCTCCAAGACCTTGTGAGCCCGCGCTCTACTTGTATATATTTTGCCTTGCTGATCATAAAGATCCTACCACTCGATCTGATAAAGATTTGCTCTTAAGAACTCCTCGTGTGGTGTCTCTCTGTCGTGTGGTGCCGAGTGTACGATCCTAGAAGCGAGGTTCCTCCCCTGAGGAGTCTCCCGCCAGTGCCCGGCTACGATACTTCGAGGGTGGGTCTCAGGGCAGTCAGGACCCCCTCCGGGCCCCTCTGAGGTCGCCTTCTAACATTGGTGGCAAGCGACGGGATTCGGGCTCATCATCTAGAGATCGTACCGTGAACGGCTGACGCACTACCGACAAAGATGGCAGAAGGAAACGCCGTGGTTCTCACAGAAAACTACACCAGTGCCGTGTTCCAGGCGGAACAGCTGGAAGAGTACACTCACAAAGAACTAAAACAATTCTGTAAGGAACTCAAAATCGCTACCAATGGTCTCAACACCAAAGAAGATATGCAAAAGGCACTGAAAGCTTGGGTGGATTCTGGGGCCTCCCGCCCAGAAGGAGCAGGGGAGCCCCACGACGAAGCTGGACCCTCCCAAGGAGAACGCAACAGCAACCAGGTGCGAAGCTTCATACCAGACGGGGGCCCATCCCCGGAGGAACTCGCAGACAGAGAAAAAAGTCGCCATCACGAGCTCGAATTAGCCAAACTCAAAATTGAGGGCGAGTTGAAATTAGCCGAGAAAAAGCTAGCAGTAGAACAGTTGCGAGTACAAGGAGAACTAGAAGAGAAGAAACTCCAACGAGAACACGAGGGAAGGAGACTTCAACTGGAGCATGAACGCAGCTTGAAGGAAATAGAACTGAAAGCAAGAAGCGAAGAAGCGCGGCCCCCGGGGAACCGGGAGGCGGCCGCCCCGGCGGAGCAGAAGGTCCACATCCCCAAGGATGTGGTCAAAGAATATTACAAAAATTATGACATTCAGCAGTGGTTCCGGGCCTACGAGGTCGCCATGACCTCCCATCGGGTCCCGCAGAAGGATTGGGGGGCTGGGTTGTGGGGACGATTCCTGAGCGAAGGGAGAGACACCCTGCTCGACCTACCCACCTCCATGCAGACCTCTTATGACCACATGAAAGCGGCCCTCCTCACGAGGTACGGCCTCACCCCGGAGATGTACCGCCAACGGTTCCGGGACTGCCGGAAGATCCCGGGTACCACCTGGGTGGAATATGTGAATTTCTTCAGCCGCGCCTTCGATGGGTGGATCAAGGGCAGCAAGGTAACCACCCTGGAAGAACTAACCGACCTTATGTTGTGGGAACACCTGGCTGCGAACTGCTTTGTGGAACTACGCCAGCATCTGCTCGACAGCAAGCTCACGGACCCAAGAAACCTGGCTGTCGAGGCGGATCGCTGGACCAACACCCGGGTCTCCCGGGGCCCTGTAGGAGAATACCCCCGAGCCAGTGAGGGACCACCCCGCCAGAGAGGGGGGGGAAACCAGGGAGGGCAGAGAGAGTCCCAGGCTAGTCCCCCGAAGTCCCAACCTCCACCTTTCCCGGCACCCCCACCAGCTGTATCCGGCCCGCCCCTGAGACGGGGGCACCGGGTAACCATCACTTGTTTTCGTTGCCAGAAGCCTGGGCATTACGCCAACGACCCTGAATGCCCCATGGCCCCACGCACCACCCAGGCAGCACCCCCCGCTAGACAGATAGCCAATGTAGCACTGGGGGAGGAGGTTGAGGAGGCCGAGGAGTGGGAACCCGCCGCTATGGCCCTAGTATCCTTAGGAGATAGAGAGATGGTCCCTGGGAGCCTCCTGCCCCCTAACACAAAGAAATATGGGCAGCTCGTAACGATCAATGGCCACCAAGTAGAAGCCCTCCGTGACACCGGGGCCAGCATCACCGGTGTCCTCAGCCATTTAGTCCACGAGGACCAGGTCCTCCCCAACGTATTTTGCCCTGTCATTTCAGCCGACAACACAGAAAGCCTATGTAAGGTAGCCCTTTGAGTGGGGAGGGGTGGTCGGTAAACTGAAGGTCGCGGTAAGAACCTCCCAGCCCGTCGACTGTCTCCTGGGGAACGACCTGGAAAGTTCCCCCTGGAGACAAGTCGAGCGCAAGACCCACCTAGGGATGATGGGCCTCCCTGAGTGGGTGTGCGCCACCACTCGATCCATGGCGGCTCGACTGACCCCCCTGAGGGAAGTCGACGACGCCCCGACCCCTGAAGATAGGATGGTCCCGGCCGAGGGTCCCCACATTCCCCCACCAGAAGAGTCGATCGCCAGTGACGAACCCCCGCCTTCCGACTCCCCCCAAGTCACCGAATTAGGCGATCTGCCCGAAGTAGCCCAGTGGCACCACGAAGGGGGCCCCTCCCGAGAGGAGTTCTGCCGAGAGCAGGCTACCTGTCCTTCCCTGGTCGTGCCCCGGCAACAGGCAGAGGCCCAGGCCGCCGGCGACCAGACGGGGACGCACCGGGTGTATTGGGAGAATGACCTTTTGTACAGCGAACAGAAGTCGGTGGAGCTAGGGTCCGGCCGGGTGCTGGTGATACCCCTACGCTTCAGAAACCTCCTCCTGGGTTTGGCCCACGACGTCCCCCTCGCAGGCCACTTGGGCCAGGACAAAACGTACAGTCGCCTCGTGACTCACTTCTACTGGCTCAGAATGAAAGCAGATGTAGAAGCCCACTGCAAGTCCTGCCCCACGTGCCAGGCCAGTGGGAAGAGCAGAGGAAAGCGCAAGGCTCCCCTCCAACCCTTCCCTGTCGTCAGTACCCCTTTTGAGCGGGTCGGGATCGACATTGTAGGACCTCTGGACCCCCCAACTTCCCAAGGGCACCGGTTCATCCTCGTCCTGGTGGACCATGCCACCCGTTACCCTGAGGCCATCCCCCTGCGCACCGTCACAGCCCCCGTGGTTGGCCAGGCGTTGATGGGAATCTTCTCCCGCATGGTTTTTCCCCGCGAGGTCGTGAGCGATCGCGGTACCAACTTTATCTCCCGATACATGAAGTCCTTATGGCAACAATGCGGGGTGTCCTATAAGTTCACCACCCCGTACCACCCCCAAGGAAATGGCCTGGTAGAGCGGTTCAACCAGACTCTGAAGGGGATGATCGCGGGCCTGGAGGAGCCCCTCCGGCGTAAGTGGGACATCCTGCTCCCCTGCCTCCTATTCGCATACCGAGAAGTTCCCCAGAAATCCTTGGGGTTCAGCCCCTTTGAGTTGCTCTACGGGCACCCCGTCAGGGGGCCCCTCAGCCTGGTCAAGGAAGGCTGGGAGGCGGCGCCCCGAGGCCCCCCCCGAGATGTGTTCCGTTACGTCCTGACACTCCGAAATCAGACTAGGAGGTTCCGGGAGATGGCCGAGGCCAACCTGGAGGCGAGTCAGGAGGAAATGAAGCGCTGGTACGACCAGAACGCCACTCTGGGCGAGTTTCAGCCGAGCCAGCAGGTATGGGTCATGGCCCCCGTGAAACCCTGCGCCCTTCAGGATAAATGGACCGGGCCCTTCAAAGTGGTTGAGCGGAAGAGCCAGGTCACGTACTTGGTGGACGTCCAGTCCCCCCGGGACCCCCTCCGGGTCCTCCACGTGAACCGCCTCAAGCCCCACTTTGTGCGGACGGAGCTGAGCCTCCTACTGGCCACTGATGACGGGTCCGAGGAGGAGTCAGATCCTCTCCCTGATCTCCTGTGCACCAAAGAGAAGGACGGCTCCGTAGAGGGAGTGAACCTTTCCCCGTCTCTCACTCCCCAGCAACGTGAAGATTGCCGCCAGCTCCTAGGGCAGTTTCCGGACCTCTTCTCCCTGGTCCCTAAGGTCACCGACTGGTGTGTCCACGATGTGGATACCGGGGACAGCCCACCAGTAAGACACCGGGCCTACCGGGTCCCTGATCGGGTCCGGTCCTGTATCCAAGCCGAAGTCTCGAAAATGTTGACCCTAGGCGTGATCGAACCCTCAGACAGCCCCTGGGCCAGCCCCGTGGTCCTGGTCCCAAAAGCAGCTGCCCCCGGGGTCGCACCGGAACTCCGCTTCTGCGTGGACTACCGGGGACTCAATGAAGTCACCCGAGCCGATGCCCACCCCATTCCCCGAGCCGACGAGCTCATTGACCGGCTCGGGCTGCTCGGTTCCTCAGCACCTTCGACCTCACCTGCGGCTACTGGCAAATTGCGCTCACAGAGGGAGCCAAGGAGCGGTCCGCCTTCTCCACCCCGGATGGGCACTATCGCTTTCGCGTGATGCCCTTCGGGATGAAAAATGCACCGGCCACCTTCCAGCGACTGGTAAATAGAGTCCTGGCCGGGCTGGAAAAATTCAGTGCGGCATATCTCGACGATATCGCAGTTTTTAGCTCCGAATGGAGTGAGCACCTCCAGCACCTCCGGAGGGTGCTGACCGCCCTGCACCAGGCAGGCCTCACCGTGAAAGCCAGCAAGTGCCAGATTGGGCAAGGTTCGGTAACCTACCTGGGGCACCAGGTCGGAAGCGGGCAGGTCGCCCCCCTACAGCCCAAAATCGACGCCATCCTAGCCTGGGAACCCCCCACGACCCAAACGGAGGTCCGAGCCTTTCTGGGCCTCACGGGCTACTACCGGAGATTCATACGGAATTACGGCAGCCTGGTCGGTCCCCTCACGGGACTCACGTCCAAAAAGCAGCCCAAGAAGGTACAGTGGTCCCCTGCCTGCCAAGAGGCGTTCGAGGCCCTGAAAGCAGCCATGTGTACTGCCCCCGTCCTCCAGGCCCCCGACTACTCCAAAGAGTTTGTAGTACAAACGGATGCCTCCGAGCATGGCATCGGGGCAGTCCTCTCCCAGGTAAATGACCAAGGCCTCGACCAGCCCGTAGCCTTCCTCAGCCGAAGGCTATTGCCCAGGGAACAGAGATGGAGCACCATCGAGCGCGAGGCGTTCGCCGTAGTCTGGGCCCTCAAGAAACTACGCCCTTACCTGTTCGGCACCCATTTCAAGGTCCAGACCGACCATCGCCCCTTGCGATGGCTCATGCAGATGCGAGGAGAAAACCCCAAGCTACTGCGGTGGTCAATCTCCCTCCAGGGGATGGATTTCACCGTGGAACACCGCCCTGGGACTGACCACGCCAACGCCGATGGCCTCTCCCGGTTCTTCCGCCTCAGCGAAGAGAACCCCCAAGAGGATGGGTAGTTCTCTCCGGCTTTCAGCTGGGGGGGATGCGTGTTAGACCCGGCCCTCGTAACATAGCTAGACCTGACCCCTGCACCTCACACCAGCCCCCAAACCCACGGCCTAGCCGATTCTTCCCACCAGAACTCACACGCACCCAACCCGGACTTCCCGTCCGTGGCCTTCCTCCTTTCGGCCACACCGGGCCCGCGTGCCCCCTTCATGCAACAAGATGGCCGCCCAGCCCCAGCGCGACCCTGGCCTAGAGGCGCCACTCCAGCTGGAGAACATCGCGCTCCCCCGGGGATGAGAGAGGGAGGAGCAGTTTCTATCACACCTCTGCGCTTCCCTGGGAAGGTGGGTTTCGATCGACCTGCCGGCCTCCCCGAGGGCTGGCTCCACGCCTGCTGGGTGTCTGGGACTCCTCCCGACCCGGCCCTGGAAGGATCAAAAGGACAATGGCAGGAAACCCCAACAAGCGACCCCCAGGGGACCAGACCCCTGCCTGCACAGACTCCGGACATCAAAGAGGAGTCGCCCTATAACAAGGGGTGCTCTGGGACTGTCCAGCAGATTTGCCTTGGAAACACCTGAGCCCTGCTGAGTGACTCGCGGCTCCCTGAAGATCGTAAGACCTCCGAACTTGTGCTGAGCCCTGCTGAGTGACTCGCGGCTCCCTGAAGATCGTTAAGACCTCCGAACTTGTGCTTGAGCCCTGTTGAGTGACTCGCGGCTCCCTGAAGATCGTAAGACCTCCGAACTTGTGCTTGAGCCCTGCTGAGTGACTCGCAGCTCCCACAGACTCTCGTGGTCCCGCCGGACCCCACGACGACAAGCGTATCCCCCAGCTCGAGGATTGTGAGCTGTGCGCCGGGTACGCTCCTGCATTTTGATTCCTAACACCAAAGACTGTCCTGCTACCTCCTAACCCCCCTCCAAGACCTTGTGAGCCCGCGCTCTACTTGTATATATTTTGCCTTGCTGATCATAAAGATCCTACCACTCGATCTGATAAAGATTTGCTCTTAAGAACTCCTCGTGTGGTGTCTCTCTGTCGTGTGGTGCAGAGTGTACGATCCTAGAAGCGAGGTTCCTCCCCTGAGGAGTCTCCCGCCAGTGCCCGGCTACGATACTTCGAGGGTGGGTCTCAGGGCAGTCAGGGCCCCCTCCGGGCCCCTCTGAGGTCGCCTTCTAACATTCCCTGTATATCACGGCCTTTCCTGCCTAGGCCTACTCTCCACTCTGTGCTCACACACAACCACTTCCTCCTATGTGTCACCAACTCTGCCTTCACTATTCCACCCAGGACGGCAGTCTCCTCAGGGTTCCCTCCACATGTTATCAGGCAGACATGAGTCTTTCTCCTTTAAAATATTGTCTGTTTAACATGTTATTTTGGTACTGTAAGTGCGCTCATGTCCCCCGATGGCACACCCGAAATAGTACATAGTAAATGCTGAAAGGTACAGGATGTATCAGATAACAAAATCCCTACTTCTTGTAGTAGTAGTGTAGAAATTGAAACTTGGATGTTAGAGAGCCTGAGAATAAATGCAGATATATGTTTATTTATTTTTGTAGGTCTTGCTCAATTGCTTAGCCATCTGCTGACCATATTGTTGCAAATTCTTTTAAATATACGTAGAGTAGGCTTTAGCTCCACCCACAGAAATATTACTCTTTGAGCTGATGCGATTGGCTGTCTGATGTATTATTTCACCTTCTACAAAGTGCTTTCACTGGAATGCATGAGAGACTATTTGGTCTAAAAAGCTTCTGATGGAGGACCTGGCATAATATAGTATGGTGTTATTTCTTTTTTGATTATTTGTTAAGAATGCTGGATATCCTTCTGCCATCAAGCCAGAATTAATTATTTCTCACGTTCACTTAAATAGGGAAACACCAATGGAAAGCGTGGAATAGGTACAGAGGGTCCCTATGTACATCCCCACTGGTGGATCTGGCAATGCGACGGAAAGAACTTAAGGAAGTGTTGAACCAAGGACTGTAATTCATTATATGTTACTCAGAAAAAGTGTTATATGCTGCTGCTGATTCAAATATGACCCTGTATGTGCAACTGATAAAATCAATAAAATGTTATCCAAAAAAAAATAAAAAATAAAATAGGGAAACACCCAAAACCCTCCTATTATTTTTTTATTCTGTGTCCCCCTCCTCCTCCTTTATTTCTGCTTCAGCTACCTCCTCTCTGCTTCTCTTCAATCCCTTTTGAAAAAGGAAAACAAATTCATACACACCTTCCTTTTATTGCTGTTTTTAGGCCTGACTTTTGAGACCGCTTTATCCGTCTCACCAGACTATTGTTTATAAAAACAAGCATTGGCATATCCAATAGGTCTTGCCTATTGGCAATAATATAAAACATAACAAAAAACGTATAAGATCCCGAAGGCGAGACCTATTGGCTATGCCAATGCTTGTTTGCTGTGTTGTTTTTTGTCCCTTTTGCGACCCACCACATTACTGGGACTTGGCATGGTCTAACCCGCCAGCCCCTTAAGGCCCCCTTTGAGTGCAGGCCTCCGTCCTTTCACCTCTTCAGCAGCACGGACCAGAGCTGCAGGAAGAAGAGGGAGGTGACAAGAAGAGCGTGGCTCCCAAGTGGTGCGAACTACAACCGTGGGGGAAGGTGCCACTGAGAAAGTTATCAACAGCGTCACACAGCGATAGACGCCTTCCTCGCAATACAACACAGAACGCTTTAACCCAACTCAGCGTGAAGCGTGTAAAAGAATAACAAGCATTGGCATAGCCAATGGGTCTCGCCTTTGGGACCTTATAAGTGTTTAGCCAGTGATATTGACTTTGCCTATGTTTAAGGTGTGCTGTATATTTGTTTGCCTGATGCTGCAAAGTTATAATAAAGAAGTTGTATGCATGTTTGTTAATTTATATATAATAGAAAGCATTACGTACAAGTGAAAGACCATATTAAAAAAGTATTACCTCTAAATAATGTGTTGATTTAATTTGTTGTTTGAATGCTGGCAACTTGTTTATGCTTGTGCTAATGATTGCTTGTTATGGTTTTTTTTGTTATGGGGGCATAAATAACAGGAGGTTGAAGCTTTGGAAATAGTACGTGTGTAACAGTTAGTGAGATAGCTAGTGAGTTAGTTAATAAGAGTTAGTTATTTAGTTAGTGAGAGAGTTAGTGAGTGAGAGAGAGAGTGAGTTAGTGAGAGCGAGAGTTAGTGAGAGAGAGAGAGACTTATAGAGTTAGTTTGGTGAGAGAGTTATTTAGTGAGAGAGAGATAGTTAGAGAGTCCATGAGAGAGAGAGTGATTTAGAGAGTTAGTTTTGAGAGAGAGAGTGTGTGAGAGAGAGAGAGAGAGTTATAATTAGTGTTCAAAGAGAGTCAGTTAGTGAGAGACTTAGTGTAAGAGAGCCATATAGTTATTTAGTGAGTGAGTTAGTTAGATAGAGTTAGTGAGATAGAGAGTGAGAGACTTAGTGAGATAGAGCTTGAGATAGTGAGTTAGTTAGTAAGTGAGAGAGAGAGAGTTGGAGTGAGTTAGTGAGTGAGAGAGTGAGATAGTTACAACAGGACTGTGCATGAAAGAAGACAAACCGGGCAGTAGTGTCGAATCTCCACTACTCTACCTTTTGCACTTTTTTAATCCTGACAGTGAAACCTACACAGTTAAGCCTTTTTTGGTATTCACTAGCCAGTTTTAACTTCACCACTAGTTTTCTCACCACTAGTTTTCTCACCACTGATTATCTAGCACTGCTCTCTTTTACCTCACTCACAGTATAAGGAACACTACTCCTTGTACATACAGCCTCATCCTCGCTGAACAAAATCCCTAGACTCCTCCCTCTTAGTGAGGGGGTTGTAGCCCCCTTTGGAACTAGGTTTTTCCACTGGAGGAACGAACCCGATGATGAAGCATGTCACCTCTTGGTGAGTGAGTGCTCCAGTCCTCTTTCGGGATTATCCCTGTGGGGATTCAATTCACCTGCCTTGGTCGTTTGTGTTCACTACCTTCTTAGACCCGAGATGACCTCTGTGTTTACTTAGTATATGGGGAAACTTCATCTTGCTGGTCTATAAACTTTTTCCCTTTGACCCCCCTAATTCCTGTTGTTTATACATGAAAGAAGACAGAAAAGGGTAGGGCTGGGAGAGAACAATGCACATTACAAACAGATAAAAAACTTTGAGTTTCATAAGCCCATTCATAAACCGCCCTATCGCATGGTATATGGCATGTGTAAATGCTTTTTGCTGCACAGCGTTCCGGTAAACACCAGTTTAAATTAAGTCCCTTGGGTCTAGTGGCGCAGCCAGGAGTGCTGGGACTTTTGTTTGCTTTAGTAAGGTGAATATTTTTTCAAAAAGTAAAATAAGCCAATAATAAACAACGGAAGCGTTTTTAAAGGCAAGTTTTTTCTCGGAGAACCTTTATAAATTGTAAGGAAATATTTAAAATCCCATGTGGTTTACAAAATTTTACAGTTTTCTGGCACTTTGAAACAGACGGATTACAAGAAACGTGTGTTTAGTTTTGGTGAAGGGGCCTGTATTTTAGCCCACCATAACCGTAATATAACGGTGCGCTATAAAAGCCAGTGAATGGCTAGGGCTGGGGAAGAGTCAATGACTGCAGCGCTACCCACCGTGAACCCAAACAACACATATGCATTATAAACGCACATAGGAGACGAGGCTTTGGTTACAAACACCTCGTCTGACTGCCTAGAAATAGCCTAAGGCGAGTTGGGGGGGAGGTGAGGGGGGTTTGTGGTAAAACTAAGCAGAGTACGCCCTGGAGCCATTCTACAGCCTTATCTGTTGTTGTTACAAGTCTGGAGACTAGGGCATTTGTCCAGGAGCAAACAGGTGGCTGTAAAGACATCCCAAGGGAGGACAGCGGTAAACTAGCAACGGAAGCTGTAAATTCATTAGTAACAGGATGCTAGTTTAAGCAAAGGCTGCAGCTTTTGTAAAGGCAATTCTTTAATTAGAAAATGTTTATGATTTGGGAGGAAATATTTTTAATTCTATGCAGTTTACAGAATGTTACTGCTTTATTGCTCTTTGAAACACTATCGCATGATATATGTTTTAGATGTAAAATTGCTTGTTTACATTCTTTTTAATAATAAGCGTTCTGTTAGACACCTGTTAAAATTAAGCTCCTGGAAACGGGGGGGGGGGGTTAAGAGTGGGAGAGAAGAGGCAGCTAGGGAAGAGAGCAGGAGAGATGGAAGAAGGGGGAAGAAAAGCGTGAGAGAAGGAAGGCATATGAAGAGGAGGACGGGGGTGTGACAGGAGGCAATAGACTGCTGGAGAGAAAAAGAACGGCGGAGGCAAGAAAAAAGAGGGGAAGAGCGGGCTGAGGAAAACAAGAGGGAGGTAGAGAGGGGTCAGAACATGAACAAAGAGTGACGCAAATAGAAGGAACGCGAAGCCACGAAAGAATACAGTGGGGGAGGGGCGAGCAAAAGACAAATTGAAAGAGGAAGAATATACAGGGGCAATCGCAGCACGGGACAGAGTGCAGGAGGGCAGAAAGGGGTAGAGGTGTGGAGCGGCCTCGAGTTGAAAGGCCATGTGTTCTAGACTATGTTTGACTTAGCCGTAGATTCACCAGTTCCACTAATACTTTCCATCTGCACAGTTACTTAACGGGCGAGTGTGCACTTTGAGCATATTGAGAGCTCATTACATGTCTTGGGGCATGGAGCTGGCCCTATACGGGTGCATGTTGGGAGCCCTCAAGTATCGGTAATGTGAAACCAGTGAAAACTGCGCTTTTTAGGTCTCGGCTGCGAAAGGCTCCGCTTGCGCAGTCTCGCTCCGAGATTTAATGAGTTTGAGTGACTTTGAGAAGAGGGGCTTGCACCCGCCCCTCTTCTCTCCTGTTCTCCATTGGCTGGCCTCTTAAATGCTGGCCAGCCACTGGAGAAGAGGTCCAGTCACTCCGTTGAAGCCCCGTCCTTTTCGGATCGGGGGGCGTGTTTTTTGCGAGAAGTCTCAGGGAGGAGACAACAGCAAAACACGCCCCCCAATCCAAAAAGGACACTCCCTTTCTCCGAGGCATTTTCTGCTGTGCCTCGGAGAAAGGCGGTGGTGTCCCGGCGTTGCTCCCTCACCTGATCTCCTTCGTGCCAGATACAGTTAGTTGGACAAATAAACCTGCTTATTGTAATGCTGTCAAGAGGAAGATGACAGCTACGAGGGTCGCGTATGCTCAGCACGACTGGGAAGCCTGCTATTATGGCAGCAGAACATGGTCGTCCTCGCCCAGCCACGCAGGAAGCTTTCTTACGAGGGCAGTGGTGGATCACGGAACAGCACTGTGTCCCGATGAGCTGGAAACGGGAGCAGAGAGCGTGTTTACACTGAGGCGCCCTCCCGCCTCCTCCGTTACGCCATAGCCAGGAGTGCCCGTCTCACGTCACAAGCTGCCTCCCGCCTGCTGCACGTGACTACCACTAACCCCGCACCCCCTCCCCCCGGGCTCTAGTAACAACAAAGGGCACACAATACAGCAACACTGGTGTGCTGCTAGCTAAGCTTTACGGCCATGTGCTACGCTCCTTCAAAGGCAGCTTTACACGCACGGGGCTGATGAGCACACTGCACGCCCCCTTAAACAGGCAGCGTGGAACGCGGAAGCACTCACGTGCTGCGCTGCCATCCTCCGCCTCACTCTGGTCTCGGGGCTCCGTACCCATCTGCAGTATAGCCTCCCTCTACCCGCGCGAGCAGATATCTGGCTCTTTGTTGCCGCCTCCTGTCATTGCACAAGTCCCTCCCCAAACCCTGCCCCGCTCTGGGTCAAGGTCTCGTCTAGCACATGCTGCACGGAAAGTCCCGGCGGCAGGTCGGTAGGCACATGAAGCCACATCCGGAAGTCAGATATTTGGAAATTGTTGCTTGGTCACCGGTGTCATGTGCCTTCACCGCTAATGCGTATGTATACCACTGTTACAGGGGCCTTTAAGTGGGCTGGGTCCTGCCGGTGCTGTTTTAAAAAGCAGTTGCTAAGAGCTCCCCGTTTACTTTATGCCCTCACCCTCGGGGTGGGAAACATTTTTTAACGGTTTTTAATATAACTTTTTTTTTAATTCTATACTGCGTGAACTTTACCCGAATATATTGGAGCGTCTTACATTAGCACCAGTTAAATTGCACAAAGACAACGATCATGTTATTTTTAGTAGGCACGGGGATTGTCCAGAATCACGCCAGCTCCAAGGTCGGCAACTCTATTCTTACGCCGCAACTTCGCCCACAAGAAATAAACAATTTTCAATGGTATATACAACGAAGCCATATTTGTTGCTTATTTATCTTATGCAATCAACAACCATTAACAAACTCAACAATACTGTTTGTTGTAGGTGTAATGTTACTTGTTGTCTTGTAGATCTGCATGCAATGACAAGCAGCAAAATACCAGTTGCTAAGCAGCACAGATTTCTAGTTTAAAGTGTATAAGCGACGCCCTTAATTATGTTGGTCACGCCCCTTTGGGAGACACCCCCCTCCCCACCCCGTTTTTTCATCCCACTTAAAGCCCTGCCATTACTGTAAATATTTCTCTTCCAAAAACACAATAGAACCCTACAAGATACTTCTCAACCCCTTTTGGTGGTTATTAGCCGCTTTTATTTTTATGGTCTGGCTTGACAGGCAGCTGTCGCCTGACTGAGATAACTACCAAGAGAGGGGCATTGGCTCGGCCCACGTCGGGGTCGTAGTACATGTTTTGATTGGGCAGAAGTTGCATGCTTCCAGAAAAATCAGTGCATGCCCTCCCCAAAGCTGTAAGCTGTGATACCTTTTTAGGTCTCGGCTAGCGATGGCTGCGCTTGTGCAGTCTCGCTCGCGAGACATAATGACTTGGGTGAAGAGGGGCTTGAACCCGCCCCTCTTCTTCCCTGTTCTCTATTGGCTGGCCTAGTAAATGCTGGCCAGCCATTGGAGAAGAGGTCCCGTCACTCTAATCCTGCCCCGTCCTTTTCGAATCGGGGGGCATGTTTTTTGCGAGAAGTCTCAGGGAGGAGACAACAGCAAAACACGCCCCCAATCCGAAAAGGACACTCCCTTTCTCCGAGGCATTTTCTGCCGTGCCTCGGAGAAAGGCGGTGGTGTCCCGGCGTTGCTCCCTCACCTGATCTCCTTCGTACTCCCACGCTGGCTCCTGCGTGGTGTCTCCGGTCTTGCTGTTTAGGCCCAGCTCGCCCGGCAGCCTATTGCCTTCCTCCGCCATCCTTACCGGAAGTAGATCTCGCCCGCCACCGGCTCCTAAGGCACCGGAAAACAGACAGCACAGACTGAGATGGTGGCCCTTTTCTGAAAACATAGACACCTCCCCGTGAGGCCTTATAAGACTTCGGGATTTGCAAAAAAAACCCTGTATTTTTGTCTCCTTTTCGTTTTTACCGTTATATAGCGCGAACTCAACCCGAAAGTATTTGAGCTCGTTACAAGAGCTCCGTTACACAACACATTTTTGTAGGTAGGAAAATTAAGTGCTTTGCCCAGAATCATAGGATTTTGAGCCCACGCTAAAACTCGAACCCGATTCCTCCGTTACAAAGTCGGCAACTCTGGCCATTACACCACATTATCTCCCGCTCTTACATTTTCCTTTGATTTAATTCAATATGCTTCGTAATGAATAAAAAATAGCATCGTGCATTCGAAAGTTGGGAGGTTTCCCCCCTGCGTAAGCAGGCACCTGGCTCCATTAAGTCATCTCTAAACAGAATTACTATCTCACAAAATCCAACATACTCCCATTCAAAGATGGCCGCCGTAAACCCGTCTGCCGTAAACCCGTCTGCCGTATTCAGCACGCTCATGCATTCGACTGTTTACCAATGCGGCAAACCGAGGGCTGTTCTGACTGCCTCCAGCTTTCCGGGCGGTGGCGGCTACTTGGTCACGTGAGTGGCTCGTCACGCAGGGCGGAGCTCCGCGGGCCCAGCCGCCGCCGAGGTCTCTGCGCTTCCGTCTGAAGCTGGGAAGGAGGAAGCACAGCCTGGACAAGATGGAGTCGGAGTCTGTGATCGAGGACAAGACTATCGAGCTGATGGTGAGTCAGTGGCTCAGACAACAGCTACCACTCAGGTCCTATGATCGCAGTCGGTTGCGTCTGTTAGGAGCTGGACATTAGTGACGCATGCTTTTGCCCGGTTGGAGGTTGACGGCCTTCTCTCTTACAGCTACTGAATCCGTCTCCAAGTCAGGGATCTTAGCCCCACTCCCACTACAGTGTGGATTGTCCTCTCTACTCATCCAGTGGGGTGTTCTTGTCCAGTCTGGGCCTTCCCTTCTTCTGCTGAGGAGTTATTTTTCTTCCCTTAGATGTTGGGTTTTCATTTTCCTCCTCTTCCAATAGAAAGAGGAGTGCAGTGGAGGCATATTTCCTAACTTGATCGAGGCAGCCCCCCCTGCCTCTCCGGTATGAGAGAGTCTTTCCATTTCCCGTTGGGGGATCGATTCCCTTCCTTATTTAGTGTGGGGGTGTCCTGTTATTCCATCTTCCTCTATGTGGAACCTTTCTTTTGCCCACCGGGGAAGGCCTCTTCCACCATAAATCGGTAGGTGTCTACCCATTATTTTAAAATTGTAGTTTCCTTCAAAAGCCAGTCGCTGGTCACACAAAGGTGGTTGTCTCTTTCCTTCAGAGGTGATGTTTGGGGTACGGTTTTGTACCTTGCTCTTTTCACCTTTATGTATTGGCAGCGACATTATATTGTACTACCTTGCCCATCCTTTACTCGGAAAACAAACGTGAGAGAGTGCATGGTGTTTGAAGGGACGGCACCCAAGTATATCCCTTGAACCCTGCATGGGAAATCTGACTGGTGGGGAACGTCTTTGAGAATCTGGGTCCTCTTCTATGACAGGCAAAGAAGCACAGTTTGACGCATGTCCAGCGGTCCTAGAGGGTGAGACAAATAATCTTAATCGTTTTCCTAGTGGCGGCCTAATTTAAGTTCTATTAAATAACAGGTGTTCAAACCCTTATTCAAAAATGTTTGGATTATGGTTTTTGTTTTAGAGCTTAAAAGGGCTCTGAAAAGCAAGCACACATTTAATAGACGGTTCCTTATATCACTATTTGTGTTGACTTATCGTAATCATTCTTCCTATTTGTCGATGCACTTTCTACTTATTATATCATGCGACTAAGTTCATAGGAGCAAACTGCATTGACAACATTTACAACTAAATATGATTAACGCTTTACCCATCACTAATATTGTTTTAAACTGCTCTTATATGTATGGTTTCATGTTCATGTGCCTTTGTGTTTTTGTGCGCTGTCAACTGGTATATCTAGAATCCGATGACAAACTACATGTTTGTTGATTGTTAGTCTTATTTTTTTACCCCGCCCATTACGTAGAAAGCCACCTGCCATGCTACATTTTGTCATTTGTTTGAAAGGCTAGTTACCAGATCGCTTGGAAACATATGTTCCATTGGTACACCTTAAAATGTTTTTGCGTGAAAGTTTTAACACCAACAGTTGGGTAGCTCTAGATGCTGTGGTCACACACCAATTTGTTAATGGGAAAAAAAACAGAGTATGCCGAATTTAGTTTTAAACAAACCGTCTTGTAAATAGATGGCCATTTTGACTCCCGTTTATTCCGAAGATTACACATCACATCAGTGCATGGATTTTTGTGCATCAATTCGGTAATTTCGCGCATGCGTTTTGTAGCCGCATATTTTTCTACTATCCTTCAACTTTATGGTTTGGATTTCTTAATGAAGTTAGTTTCGTTCTTGTGTATGGACGTCCCTGATATGTTCCTTTGAGATGCTAGAAGTCATCTTCTTTTTCGTGTGTTAACTATTACCAATGTGATATGTCCAAAACGCAATTGCAAGGATGAATGTTAAAATTAATGCAACTCTAAAAAGCATGTACCTCTTACCATGCACGGGCTTTCTAAGCACTAGATGTGGCTTATCAACAGCATGTTATAGAAAGTAAAGTTGCTTTGCGCCCTTGGGGTCGCAGCCCTGTAGTGCATGTTTCAGTATTTTGAAAATCAAGTATGATTTTGGGGCCCCGTGTCCATATTTCTTTCAAAGAGGTACAGAAATCAAAACTAAATGATTTTCCAATTTTTGAGAGTGCACATTTATAGTTACTTGTGTTGTGCAAAAACTCCTGTACCTCAAAAATGTTTTGGGTGAATTTACGTTTAATTTATAGAAATGCACAGTTGGTCAGATGTCCTACTATTTTTATCAAACCACTCCCTAACCTTGCCATTGTCCTTTGTTACGGATTGTCTGTTTACGGAATATTGCATCTTTATTTTCTCACAAGGCAGAATATTATCACTTTTAGGTGCTCTTTTGTTGGGTCTCTAGACCCGAAAAGTTGACCAACCCAGAATATATACAGACCAGTGGATTGACAGCAACCCAGCAAGTGTTTTGGTCTTACATGTGACTTTTCAGGATTACCTCTATTTTCTAGTTTAAAACAGTAGGTTTTATGAAATGATCAGTTTTCTAATAGTATTTGTTATGTCTCTTCTTAACCATTTTGTCTGGGTATTTACCCTCCTTTTCCTTTCTCCTCCTTATTCTTTCGTTTGCAGTCTCCCATTCTCTGAGCTTTCACTCCTTATGTCACCCAGACCACCTCTTCCTTTAGCTTGATGAGGTGTACATTCCACCCAACTGTCTGCCTTTTTGGGGAGATAATTAGATTTTTCCATGTGTCTGTTTTTGAAAGTGCTTATCTTTTTGAGTGATTAAACATTGTTTATGTGTAAGTAACACAAGGTTGTGTTGTATCAAATTTTTCCTGGTTTGGCAGTGCCATACTTGCATGCTTTTTCGGTCTCGGCTGCGAAAGGCTGCGCTTGCGCAGTCTCGCTCCGAGATTTAATGAGTTTGAGTGACTTTGAGAAGAGGGGCTTGCACCCGCCCCTCTTCTCTCCTGTTCTCCATTGGCTGGCCTCTTAAATGCTGGCCAGCCACTGGAGAAGAGGTCCAGTCACTCCGTTGAAGCCCCGTCCTTTTCGGATCGGGGGGCGTGTTTTTTGCGAGAAGTCTCAGGGAGGAGACAACAGCAAAACACGCCCCCAAATCCGAAAAGGACGTGGCGTTTCTCCGAGGCATTTTCTGCTGTGCCTCGGAGAAAGGCGGTGGTGTCCCGGCGTTGCTCCCTCACCTGATCTCCTTCGTACTCCCACGCTGGCTCCTGCGTGGTGTCTCCGGTCTTGCTGTTTAGGCCCAGCTCGCCCGGCAGCCTATTGCCTTCCTCCGCCATCCTTACCGGAAGTAGATCTCGCCCGCCACCGGCTCCTAAGGCACCGGAAAACTGACAGCACAGACTGAGATGGTGGCCCTTTTCTGAAAACATAGACACCTCCCCGTGATTCCTCCTGGTTACAAACGACGCCCACATGCGGGGTTGCACACTGAGGAGAGTGCGCGAGTTCCCGCGAGAACTGGCTGCCTCGCGAGAACTCAACGGTCGTTTCCCAATTGAGGTTCAGCAACCGAAAGTACGAAGCGTCCGAAGTACCAGTGGAAAGAGACGGAGATACCGAGCCAACTGACGACGGCTGCTAACACGCTAAAAGCAAATCCTGACATATATATATAAGAATAAATCTCGTTTCCATGGCCACAGAAACAAAAGGACAGTTTTTGTGTCACGCAGTCCTTTCAATGTAACGGGGCCTACCATCTTGGGATAGTGACGTGTTTCTTAATGACTCTCCCATCAATTACAGCATCTTGAATTACAAGTTGGAAGTGCTCCAAACATATGGCATTCTACCAGGCCAAACGAACATTTTTTGTATTTATATTCTTTAAAAATTGTGAAATGATTAACACTCGTGAGGATGATCAAAGTTAGACATGGAGTGTTTAAAAATTATTTGCGACATGCCTCTCAGATTCACACTCGTTTCTCGTCAAAGTGCTTTTGATTGCCCGGCCTCTCTGGACGAGGCTTACAAGATGGCTGTCGTTCTTGCTATAATGTGCCCGTTTTTTGGGGCAGGTACAGGCAAAGTTCACATTGAGTTTTCTGCGCGCATGTTCATCTGCATCTTTGCATGTCGCGTCGCGTAGCCATATTAAGGATGGGCAAAACGACCCTATACGAGTGGACTATTGAGTTGTTTTGTTTGGTCTCGGCATTGGTTAAGTTAGAGCTATTGGCATTGCTCATGACAATGCCGTTTCTTTACATGTTTTAAAAACAAAAACATAAACAAAAATAATGTCATGAGCAATGCCAATAGCTCTAACTTTACCAATGCCGAGACCATTGCATTGTAAATGCTTGTTTCACAATGTGACTGCTTTATTGCTCTTTGAAACAGACGGCTTACCCGCACTATCGCAGGATATATGTTTTTGACGCAAAATTGCATGTTTACATACTTTTTCATAATAAGCGTTCCGTTAGACACCTGTTAAAATTAAGCCCCTGGAAAGAGGGGGGGGGTTAAGAGTGGGAGAGAAGAGGCTGCTAGGGGAAAGAGAAAGAGAGACGGTGCAATCTGCTGCATTGTGTTACAGGAAGTTACATCAGCTGCACAATTACTGACTCCGCTCTATAGTGCCACTGTTGTTGTGCACGGTGCCTTAGTGCACATTGGTGAATGCAGGTGCACTAATCTCGCTTTGGGCAAATCAATGCTTACCAAAAGATGAAAATCTTTCCTCTGCCATCCTTGCAGTCTGAATATTCCTTATGGAGAAGGGCCATCTGCTTATGCCGATCGGCAGCCTGAAGAAGCTAGCGCTTTGAAGCCTGCAGAGATGAGGAACATAGCACATGTTTCAGTAGTGCGTTAAACAGATGTGCCAACATGAAAGAAAAGGGGGGGAGGAAAGGGGGGGTTAAGAGTGGGAGAGAAGAGAAGCTGCACAATTACTGACTCCGCTCTATAGTGCCACTGTTGTTGTGCATGGTGCCTTGGTGCATTTAATTTAACAGTTTGCTCCGCCCAGGATTGCTTAGTAATGCAGTAGAGAGGCGGGGGGGGGGGGAGTGGAGGCCAGCAGAGTGACGCGATCTGTGGTGGGGGAGGGGGAGGGAATTGAAGAGCAAGCAAGAAGGAGAGAGGCATGCAAGGCTTAATGAGCCTTGACAGAAACCCACACGGCGGCTGTGTGCATGCACGCCCACGTGCACGCAAGCTTGAGGCCAGCAAAAGCCTCTGGTAGCACTTTGAAAACCCCCTTACTAAAAGTCGAGCAAGCTCGACCTAAAAAGAAGACTTCATACCTTTATAAACAGGGAACAAGTCCTAAAAAAAGAAGTGGGGGGACTAACCTAGTTAATCAGTATGCAAGCGACATCAAGTCACATGACATCACAGGAAGTGGCATCATCAGAAGTGACATCAGATTTTAAGCCCTCACATATATGTTTAATATGTCTATCATGAGTACATTGGAGCACATTCCGAGTATAGAGATAAACCCTCCTGATTTCTGCAGAATATTCACACTTGTGTAAGCTAAACATAAAACAATGTTGCCCTTTGTCATCGTAAACCTCCTCTACCCATAGTGCTTTACAAGAAAAAATAGTGATATCATATTTAAATTATTACAGCGCCTCCTCAGGGGTAGTAAGCACTATATAAATGTTATTTATTTTATGTAAATACTGGGAAAGACCAACACATCTGACATTCTTACAGCACATGCATATCTCCTAAACAAAGTGAAAAGCTGCCTCTTTAAAGTATGTGTGAAGTGCTAACAAGGTGTGAGCCTTTGTTTCCTCTCAGCTTCATTTGCATCAGGTGTGAGGCTCCTGACTGCTCCCAGCCAAGAGACTCGAACAAAATGAGGCCTGATGACCCCTTAGATTCGGCCTTTTCTATGGGCCCAGTACGAGTCTGAACTAAGAAAGTCCCCTCCCCACCTGCATGTTGTTGCGTAACGATAGTAGACAACAAGGTGCAGGCGCTGCTGAATGTGTCCTGGTGTTTGCAAATTACACCGGGACGAATTCAGCATAATTTTCAGTGGGGCCCCACTTCTTGACAGGGTGGACCTGTGAAAATAGTGGGTGGACGCCGTCCACCCGCGTGTACCCCCGACTTGTGCCATGTTTTTAAATGTTACTCAATAGAGGGGTCCCCGCATCGCCAATAATTAAGGGAGTTGCCCCAGCAAACTTCCCATCAGCCATCAGAAAGCAACAAGGGTACACATAAAAGAACTGGCAGTGCTGTGAGGAGATAGTATGGGTAATCCCTATTCTGGGAAGTGGATAGCAGTAAGCAGTCAATGGGCACATACCCTAATTACATGAATACTGGGACGGAGAAGTGGAGATGTTGAGATCTTAAACACACTTGCCAACATTTTACAAAGGGCAAGTGGCAGATTTTTAAATAAAAATCTGGAGAATATATTCTCCCCATTGAGTTATATTGTAGCAGTGGCTATTTTAGGCGGGTTACAGCTAATGTAAAACCATTTGTGACTTTAAACATTCTGGAGTCTCCCACCTGAATCGGGTCTGCAGGCATGCATGCTTAAACGACTATCAGGTAAAATGAAGAAATCACGTTATCTTCCCCAGTCCCCCATCTTTTATGATGTTTAGTGCCTTTTTAGGTCGAAGCCTACCAGACTGCACAGATGTCTGGTTGTTAAAATACTTTTTTGTTGTTGAAAATATGTTTATTAATTTTTTGAAAACATGTTAGCGGATACCATTTATACAAATACATTTTTGTCATAAAGGAGTAGCCACCATACATATGCACATAGAAGTACAATAGAATGCAAAGGTGTTTTCTTTTTCTTCTCCCTAGGGACGGAGTGCCGCCCTCCTAAGTGTCTCGGTGAGTGACTTTCAAAGGTTGTGCGATCTATGGCCATATCCATCAACAATACACATAGACATTTACCTTACCAGTCCAACTCTCCGTACAATATATGTTCACTCATTTCCTACAGCAAATCTAGAGTGTGAACACAGACTCAGGCACAGAATATAGTAACCAGCCAAGCAGGACTTCTAGTGGATCCCACAGGCTGCTGAGTAAGGGCAGCCTCACTGGCCCTCTCGAGTGCAATAGGCCATATGATGTAATTGTTGAAGGAACAAACAGAAGAGAGAAAGAGCATACCCCCAATCCAGAAGATTTGCTGTGCTCGCTTAACATGAAAGAAAACTTAACCAAAACGTCTAAAAAAACAATAACTGCCAGGAGTCTATGTGTTTCGACTGTGAAAAGGAGCGAAGTATCGACAATGTAAGGGGGGGCAGATCTGTCCACAGAACAGAGCGAGTGGGGCAAAGCATTTGGGGCAGCCTATATGTGCCTATCTACTCTTCAGTCCCAGACCCGTCGCCCTGAGGGTCCTGGCCCAGTACATGACGTGCCTCCCACGAATGGGCAATATCTCTCCATGGTTCTGCATATGGCTTACGCTGCTGTTGTGAAAAGACTTTTTGTGCACATTCTGAAAGCTTCCCTGGAAATTCATCCTGCCCGTTGCTTACCATTGGCTTTGTGGTTTGTAAATCACATTTTCTATTTGCTGGCTGTATTTATTTTAGGCTGTCCAGACCATCTTCGTCCCTCCCATGGAGCATAGCTCGTTCACCATCGCGCTTTGTATTCTTCCAGATGTGTTCCCTTTCTGTCAACAAGCCTTTACATTTTGTTCTTATGCCTTCAAAGACAGAGGTTAAATGTCAGGCTCTGTCTTCCGAGGAAGCTTGGTGTTTACTTTTCTTTCTCGGACTTCAAAGTGAGAGGATTTATGTGACAATCTTGCTAGATAGTGGGAATGAAAACGTTTTTTCGTAGAACCCAACAAAATTTAAATGACTTCATATGAACAGTGCAAATATTTCAGAATATATCAGAATTCGGAAAGCAAAAATGAAGCACATGTTTTTATTACTCTGAAGTGTGGTGGAAACAAATATATTAATACGATACTGGAAGACCGTCCTTATTGGCGGGGGATCTTTATACCTGGCCTTTATCGACCTCAAAACTGCATTCGATCTCGTTCCCCGGGCCAAACTTTGGCAGGTCCTATATGAAATGGGGCTACCACGATACCTTTTGGAGTTTATTAAAAGACTGCACGATGGTACATATGCAAGAATTAGATGGGGGAGTGAAGGCCAATTGACCGACCGTATTCCTGTTCAGAGGGGAGTTCGCCAGGGATGTGTGATGGCTCCGACATTGTTCTCCCTCTTTATTAATGGGGTGGTAGACCATTTGAGGGAGGACCCAGCGGATGCCCCTGCCCTGGCGGGGGAAAAAACACCTACCCTCCTCTTTGCAGACGATACACTCCTCATGTCTAAAACTCCTATGGGTCTTCAGAAACTGCTTGATAGGTTCAGTGCCTTTTGCGACAATCGTGGACTTACCATCAATACCGCTAAGACCAAATTGATGGTATTATCCAGAAATAAAAAACATAAGAAAATCACTGTCGCACTAAACGGAACCCCATTAGAAGAAGTGGATGCCTTTGACTATTTGGGGGTCAGGATAAACTCTAAAATGAAATGGGATTCCCACATTGTCAAAATGTCTCTAAATTTAAAGAGAGTGACAGGAGCTATCCTCAGAGATCATCGTTTATCCTCTACCAAGCCCATTAGTCCTGCTTTATTAGTATATGAGGGTAAGGCATTGTCTGCTGCTACCTACGGGTCTGAACTGTGGGGATCGGAAAGAGTTGCTGATTTAGTCTCTGTAGAACACAAATTTATGAGAGAATTAGTGGGTCTTCCAGTCTCCACCCCTATTAAGCCGTTACTTTATGACTTGGGACGTCGTTCCATCAAAGACATTGTTGGTCTCCGCCCCGTTTTATTTTGGGTCCGGCTTAGGAGGACCCCAGAACTGAGTAATTATGCAGCAGTCCTCGACGAACTCATTGCTTTAAATGGTTCCAGGCCGATCCCATGGTTGAAAAATTTGAGGGATATGGTAATTAAGCTAGGACTAAAAGAAGAATGGTTCTTGCAGCAGCCCCCGCAAAAAGATATTATTAAGAAATTATACTGGTCAAGCGTAGAGGGAATGACTCTGACAAATCCTAAGCTGGGCACTTTAACTGACGCATTTATGACCCGCAAGCCAGTACCGAAGCTGGAACCGTTTCTAGATTTCATCTCTTCATCAAGGGATAGAGCTTTGTTCCTCAAAATGAGGTTTGGCACACTACCCCTTAATGTTTTTACAACCAACTGGAAAAATGTTAAACCTAATCTTGCAGCTTGCCCGGGTTGTTCCAATCCTACTGAGTCACTGGGGCACTTCCTGTTTGCCTGTAAGGCATACAGGGCACCTAGGAAACGCTGCTTAACCCCAGTTTGTAGTAATCTGGGAACCAGGCAGTCATCAGTGGCCCTCCGTATCCTAACAACGGATACCACATCCATGTTGGTAATTTGTAGGGTAGCTAAATATCTTGGGAAAGCATGGCAATTACGATCTAAGCTGGTTGAAGCAAGCATCGCTTAGACTCCCATTTTGTCTTCTCATGCCTTCTATATGAAACAACTTTCTATTATTGGATATGTATCCCTTGCCTACATCCGCTTACCTCTCTGTTTTATTTAATTTCCCTCTTTTATCATTTTTATGAAACTTCTAAACGTATACTTCTATATGTTTTTACTAATTCCTGTGGTTTTTATTCATGTTGTATTGTAACTACTTTTATGATACCTTGTTATCGAATAAAGTATAAATCAATCAATCAATTAATACGATCAAAACAAATCAGTTCACTAGGTGATGCCATTTCCACACATTATCCTTTGTGCACTGTATAGTTTTGCCAGTAAAACTGTATGTGCAAATGTAATGGTCATTTCAAATCAAAATGCTCTGTCTGTAATGGCAGTGAGCTAACACACCATGCAAATTCCACTCTAAGCCAGTCCACGCTACGCCACTCCACTCTATGCCACTCCACTCTACGACACTCTGCTCTATGACATGACACTCAACTCCACCATACTCCACTCCAGTCTATGCAACTTCACTCCAGGCCACTCTTCTCCACTCTATGACACTCCACTCCACCCCACTTCACTCTATGATGCTCCACTCTACAACACTCAATGCCACTCTATGACACTCCATGTCACTTTACTCCACTCTACACCACTCTACCATATGCCAATCCACTCATTGACACTTTACTTCACTCTACACTACGCCATCCCATTCTACACCACTCCACTGCACTCTATGTCACTGCACTCTACGCTATTCCACTCTATGAGACTTTACTGCACTCTACACCCTCTACTCTGACACTCTTCTTTACTCCACTCTATGCCACTCGATGCCTCCACTGTATGACATTCCACTCTATGACATTTACTCCACTCTTCGTCCCTCCACTCTACTCCACTCTGCGACACTTCACTCCAGTCCATGGCACTCCATGCCATTCCAATCCACTTTGTGACACTCTACTCTGCTCTACTCCACTCTTCGCCACTCCTACTCTACCCCCTCTACTCTACACCACTAAAGTTTAGCCATGCAGAGGAAATGCTTGCAGACATGGTTGCTTTACAGTTAGATCTTACACTGACTAACCTCGTAGGCTTTGTAAAGCAGATACCAAAAAGAGCGTGTAGATGCACAGCAATAGCTTTACTTTTGGTGAAACAACAAATTGCGATGTGGAGTAAAAGTATCCCAGAAACAGGAATGGTTCAGAGATCTAGTACAGTGTAATACCCACAGTGAAGTCTTTGCAGACCTACAGCCCCGACTTCCAGACCAAGGTACAACTGGAGACTCCTGAGATCCTATCTGGCTCAGACTACTGACTCAGATACTATCTCCAGTGCAAAGGCAGAAGACGATGCTGTTGCCACGGAATGCTCCTTGGTAGCTTCAAGGTTGTGTAGTTCTCCTACTCACGGATGCACTGCACAACGTGCTCCTTAGAGATCGACAACAACTATTTGCTACAAAATTGTCTCGATCAAAATGGTTACTCTCTTACCCTATCAATTGCCTTGGAGGGGCCATCCACCATATACTACCAGACTGTAAAACCTGTATATATGTACTCATGTTGGCATAATATTATACTGCGTACTGTACTGTGATGTGCATATACTGCAGTGTAACACTGTACTGTAACATTTTGTTATTTGTTTGAGGAAATCCAATGAAAACTTTAAAAAAAACTTTTAGCCATGCTGTACAGCAGCCACACTGTTGTACAGCATGGTTTAAAACACATTGGCAAAGCCAATAGCGCCTCCTTAGGCAATACCTATTGGCTTTTCCAATGCTTGTTAAGAAATATTGTGACATTGTTTCCTAGAGGACCACATAGCACCAGGCGACGTAAGGAAAGAACAGATAAACAGGCCCATTAAAAGACAGCATGTAGGGAGGCAGAGATCTGAGCAAGATCAGATCACTTCATCAGTGCTTTAAATGGGCCAGTACTCACAGGTACGGAGTACCGGCACTCCTTGTTTTTATCAAGCTGAGTACCGGCACTTTTCTAGTGCCAAGGAGAGTACCGGTACTTGGATTGATCAGATGGGCACTGGGCCGATGCCTGAGGGCCAGCTGTGCCCGGTTTATTTGGCAGCATGTTGGCTGTTTTGGCGCCTGCTGGAGGCCTGTCGCAGAGGTAAGTGGGCCTCTGCTCCCGAAGCTCTGATTGTCCTCAGCCGCCCCCTGTCGGGCCTCCATGCTGGGTCGTCTTGTTAGTGGATTGGACATCGGCTGCCAGGGGCACAGTGAATGGGTGGGAGGGAAGAGAGCCTGCATATGTGACCATGCCATTAAACGCTTGGCATCCCACTGAGGTCTGACTCACTTGCTCCTGCAATTCCACCCCCCCCCCCCCCTTGTCCACCTGCTGGGACATTGACAGGGATGAGGTGGTGGTGATGGCCTACGCGGCCTGCCTGGAGCCCAGGTGAGGTGGGAGGAGATGTACTGACCTGCCCATCGGAGGCCAGTTTTGTTCTTTCCCTGACCTCTGCCCTACTGGACTCTGCACATGCTCACGACCCTGCTTACTGTCTGCCACTGCAAGCTCTCCGGCCTTGGGGCCTTCTGCCGAAGGAAGAGGAAGGAGAATGGGGTGAAAGAAGGTAAAGAGTGAGGGGGCAGAGATAGAAGGGACAGAGGAGAGTTTAAAGCGGGAAAAAATAGGAGACAGAAGGGGTAAGTGCAGACCGAGATGGGGAAGAGATCGAGACGGCTATGGAAAGAGTAACAGAGGCACGGAGATGGCAGATTAGAAATAGAAAGAGTGATAGTAGAGGATTATAGGATACTTTAGGGGTAGAGAGAGTGGGGCAGCAAGAGAAAGCAATACAAATGGGAGAGAAGTGAGTGGGGGAGGGATCGCGAGATTAGAGATGTGAAGATTGATAGAGAGTATTTGTCTGCTTGTTTGTGTGCGTTTGCCTGGTTGTGTGTATGTTTGTGTGTGAGAGAGAAACTAAATCAGAGAGGAAGAGAATTGGGACACCCAGGAGGTATTTGAAAAGAAATGCGTTTAATACTTCTTATTAATGATGCTATGCCAGTCTCTCTCGTCCTGGTGCACATTGATTCTTAGCCTGGAAGGGCTAATAGTACTGTTGGTGGCTTGGCTGCATTCAGGGTTTAGATGCTCCTTGAATTGCTCCCAGAAGTACTTCACACCACCCATGATTAGTATATGTACCTGATAATCTGCACATATGGAAAGTTTGAGACAACTGTCAAAGGCAAACATGCCAACCCTCCCGATTCAGGCGGGAGACTACCGATTTGAAGGCTAGTCTCCCGCCTCCCGATTCCTGCAAGCAAAAACCCGATTCCTCGGGGCTTTCAGCGGAGTATTGTGTAACGTGCTAATTCTTCCAGCAATAGTCAGGGCGATGCAGGGGCTCTAGAAGGTGTGACAAACCAACAAAGCCTCATTAACAAGCGAATGGTCTTTTAAAGAGCTGTGAAGTACTGGGGGGGGGGGGGGTGGCTGTGTGGGTGCCTGGGAAGCTGTTTCAGCCCAGGCTGCCATGGGGGGGGCGGGGGGTGGAATGCAGGAGGTTGGTATATGCACTGCCAGCAACCTGCCAGTGCAGAAGACTTGCATCACCCTCTCTCTGCCTGCCATTGCGCTCCATGCTTCTGAAAGGTAAGGAAAAACCGTGCATTTGTCTTTCAAGTGTCCGAACCTGCAGCGGCGCACTTCCAAAGCCCTAACATGACAGTAACCCGATTCAAGGCCCCATTCTCCCGATTTTTTTTTTTTTTAAATCTCCCACTTTGCTCTGCTGAAATGTTGGCATGTATGGTCAAAGGCAATGCAAGGGCAAAATGAAAACTCAATAGAAGTGTTTCTATCATCATGTCTCACCCCTGATTGATTGACCCCGCCTCTAACCCCGCCCACTAGCCACGCCCCAACTCAATTTAATGAGTACCTGCACTTATTTGTTCCCATTTAAAGCACTGCACGTCATGGAAGACCCAGCTGAACACCATTTTCATTCACTGGCTCACTAAAACGCCACTTTACCAGCTGTAATCATTGCTTTTACTTACACAACGATGGATTCTGGAAGTTGTAGTCTTGTCTCAATCTAACAAACTGTACAAACGAATAATGATTTCTAATGAGAAGGCCACACGACTGGAAGTCGTCACCCGCTGCATTCTGGTCACCCTAAACATGTCCGACTCCAGAAAGCGTCTCCGGCGGCAAGTTGGTGCACGTGAGGTCCGGTGTACCAAAACATACCCTGTATCCTCCCTCCATAGCAACTGCCGATGTGACAGAACGGAGGCGCCAGCGAGGGGTTATCACCGGGGAGCCACGGCGAGGCGCGGCCGAGTTCAGGAGTGGGGTCTCCTGGGGCCCCGCCACAGATTAGAACACCGAGCTACTGGGAAAAGGACAATGGCCGGAAGAACATTAGAGCAAGGGTGGCAGGAAGTGCGACCGCGCGAGGGAGGAAGTTGGCCATGGCGGTTCAGTCACCTCAGGAGGAACTGCCAACGCGAATGGACAATACTTGATTGACGCTTGGGGGCACGAGCTCACGAGCCCATGGCGTGCTCCAGGACAGCACCAAAACTTTAAAGAAAAAAATGTTACAGCCCATGGAAGCCAGTGTCACAAACGAGACGATTGAATGGCCACTTATTAGTAATATCTGAGTAGAATTGGTGAAATCCATGAAAAAAGACGCAATTCTCAATGTGCAAATGTGCCTGTAGGCATGCTAAACTAGACACTACTCTTAAATTAACTGATAACCGTGTCACTACACTCAGTGGGGTAACCACATCATTGGTCTCTACGACCTCCAAAATAATCAGTAATCTGGCCGGATTTTACCAAGAAATACACCCCAAAAGTATAGATGCAAGACAGCACGGCTGGTTAATATACATGCTGCAGAGAACGCCGTGCAGCCCCCGGGTTTCAAATCTCGGTGGACTCCGCGCTTGCGGGGGTCGGTATAACTAGAACCACTAAAATGAAATAAAGTAGACCAGTTCCACGAAGCAGCACAACACTAAGCAGTAAACAAAACAAGCAAAGTCACTAGGTCTCACGTTTGCACATAAATTGATGGTTCAAACTATTTGCTTTGCCAACGGTTATAGATTTTTGTTCTAAGCATTGATGACGCCAGTACAGGTGTCTGACCGTCTGCTTACCGTTTTTGAATATATAATTTGCAAGATGGCTACGATGCTGTGCAAAGATACAATATCAAATCCATCATGGAGTCCTATTTTTTATACTTCCAATATGGCCATCACATAGCGTGACGCAGCATGAAGCAACATCACAGCCATTTTGAAAGTATAAAAATGTCAGATGCCAGGGGAACGCTATTGGCTATGTGGGTGTTTGTGTTGCAATTCTACAAGCATTGGCAATGACAAAAAGACAAGCAGTAGTGGGTGGCAGCAGACTCCAGCATGGCAACAGCCGGGGCGCAGAGAGGCGCAGAGAAAAAAGAATGATCTGGGCAATAGGAAAAAGGTTAAGGCCATAATCACAGAGAACTACTTAAAGGAGTGTCACAAAAACAAAAGGTAGAATTAAAGGCAAAGCCATGTAAGCTTGCACAAAATGCTTTTGCTTTGAGGACAGTCCACCCAACCAATGGCAATGGCAAGTCTTAAAAAAAATTGGCCACAGCCAATGGGCTGAAGGGAAGTGACCATCAGCCCCCTGTATTGTTTGTGGTATGTATCTAATGTTATATGAGTAACTGTGGGTCTTTGACGGCTACAGATGTCTGTAGACAAGACCTACAAATGTAAATGCCTAAACATATTGAATTGAAAAAATGTAAGCCAAAGTTAATATTACTTTTTGTGTTCAAATATTTTATTGTATTTGGATAAAAAAAATACAGTTACAAGGCAGTAGCAATACAAACCAAAAAAATCAGAAAACGATAAATAACAATGCAGAATATTATTTTTGAGCATTGGTGCTTAATGGTTATGCATCTAAACATCATGTGCTCAACTATGCGAGTAGTTAACAGCTAGCATCGGCAACTAGTGTTATCACCTTGATGCTTCAGTGAATCTTTGAATTGAATGAAGGGTGAGCAAAGAAATGTCAATATTTCACATTTTCTGGGGTAAAATATGGCCAGATATTGAGATTTTCGGGCATGCCATTGCTTTGAAAGCTCAGTAAAATTTGGAAATATTAAATAGCCAGGGATAACATTTTTGCACTATACAAATAAATTTGCACATAAGTACCAAAGTTTTAAAGGCTAGTAAAATAGTATGTTTTTCTTAAATGTTTTAGTAAATCGCTGGTCTGAACTGATGTTTATAATGTATTTTTCTGTGTTAGTATTTGAGGAAATTGCATGAATAGACTCTTATGAATTTAAGACTCATTTGCTATGTTTTATAGGGTGTGTTATAAAGAGTGTTCTAATTGTAAGATTTTAATTAATCATACAATAACATTATTTACTTTACTTTACCCATTGCTTTGAAAGGTCACAAGGTCTGAGAAGGACATGGTAAGCCACTCGTCAGTCTTTGCAAAAGATGAGCCTAACTCTGCCACATTCCTCACACTACCGGCCATTTAGAGACATCGACCGCTCTAAAAAAATAAGCTCCCTATGGGGCTGAAGAAGGGACTCTTGCATGATTCGGAAGATCGTGCGTCCCCACGTCAGCACGCAGAACAATCTTGTCTATGCAGTGGAGGTCATTATGACATGGACTGAGACCCAGAGCAGAGCTCTGTGGTCTGTATTTAAAACACCATGGGGCAGATTTACAAGCCCCTTGCGCCACTTTTGCGTAATTTGTCCCATGTTAAAAATGATGCAAAAGTGGCGCAAGGGGCTTGTAAATCTGCCACCATGTACATCCTACTTGCCAAGTGTGACTAGCATCAGTTCGCCAGATTTGTAGAGGACTGACAGTAGTGGCAGCCATAGTGACAAAGCAGGCCTGCTCGTGCCAGGGGGACCCACCTTCTGACCTTTCCCACGTAAATTGCAATACATAAAAGTGATCTCATACCACAAGATTAATCTGATAGCAGTCTTAAATAAGGGATAATAAAAAAGGGTCCGCTGATCCGTCTTCTTATTATTCTAGACTACAATGCATTTATTAAAAGTACTCCAACACAGCCAACATGTGTTTCATCATGCAGGTGGTAACACAGTGACTTTGTCAGGGCTAGGAAAGACACACAGGCCATATAATGAATATTTCATTACATTTATATACAAATACTAAAGGGACTCCCTTTACCAGTGCAAAAGAACACAGGACCATCCCTTTTCACTTTAGGTTTTAATCACGAGGTGCGTGCCATTCGTACAGTACATTTATAACAGACAACAGATCTGTGTCCCATACATTACTTAAGCATTCACATGGTCAAAAAAACGTTGACATTCAGCGTTAGTATAATACATTACATTATGTCCTATGTCAGCTATCCTTGGAATATGTAAAGAAGATATAAGGATACCCTGAACAAAACATTTTTGGGACATTTTGATTATTTGTGGTTCCAAAGTCTCATGTTTTTGTGTGTGATCACCGGGAGATTTGTGATTTTCACTTTGTATATGTTAATGTGATGTATTGTTCTTTATGTTCTCTGGACAGCCGTTGAAAAGAGAAATATGAAAAGAGATAGATTAACGTGTTTTGATATATGAAAACAAGTTGTGAAACCTTAAAATCTGAATCTCTCGTTTTCTAATTTAGCTGTGCTTCATTCATGCCCACCTTTGACCTGTTTTCAGCCTGACTCTATCCTTGACACCACACTTGCATAAACATTAGGTCACAAAGCTAAAGTTGAGACATTGTAGGCTGCGTAAACATGCAGAGTCAGTTTGCTCGAAGATTTTCAGGCAATAGTTAATCCTTAAGTAAAGTCTACTCAGAATAGCACATTTTGTTATTCAGCCTTAAAATGTAGAAATTGCACAAGACACCGAGGCTGTCAGATTCTTGCCTTAGCTCATTTGTGTGTTCTTTCCAAAGTTCTATTTACCTCTGGGCGTTCCTTGTTTGTGATCTTCCCTATGAAAACCCATGTAGCCATTGTTCAAGTGTGCTCCTTTCCTTGAGTAACTCCATGGTGCTCGTTGGATGGAATGCTTAATAAATTACCTATGGTTTGTACTTCGCTCCACTGTTGATTCCTCCTTACTTGATAAGAACCCGTGGCGAAGTGGTGATCCCTGCACCAGCAGGTTATTAGTTAATCTGCTCCACAAAGTTAATGGTTGTGTTGTGTCAGTGGTTTTTGAAAATCATTTTTCTTTAAAGATCTGTGTTTTTTGAGTAGGGGAAGTTTCACACACGCTTGAGGGGTCATTTATAGGCCCTTTTAATGTTTAATAAAAAACATTATTTTACAATACCCCTTGAGAAGATTTCGTTCACCCGACAGAACTGTTTGAAGCTCATACCTGCATACCCAGGTTCTGAGGGACACAGGGTAAACCATTATATTTAATGGTTAGTATAATACATGGCAAATGTCCATATCCACATTTCCTTTAATGTTTGGAAGTTATCGTGGATACCTAGCACGTAGGGCAATATCCACATGCAGCTTAAGAGCATCCTAACTTGTTAAATGCATGCACATCTGGCATGCATGTAATCTCTTTGAATATTTCAGGTCTAGGTAAAGTTATGAGTGTCGACTAAATGAACACAGACTAGTGTGATTTGTTGTTAAAAGTACAGTCCCCCATACTTTTTTGTTCATAGAAAGTGAGTCCCCCCTTTTTGTCTTTTTTAAAATTCTTTTTATTGAGAATTGTTACGAAAATTATCAGATTTACAGAACAGTGAGACCAATAATCACTTTACAATGTAGCATTTTTCATCAATACATGCTTCCTTATACAATGTGGCATGAATTCTATACAGTTGGCATCACCATACAGTTCATGATTCAGTCACTGTTGTCCATTAAGTCCCCCTCTTTTTAACTAACACATTCCCTCCCCTTTTTAGGATACGGAGTGTGACAATTAACCCAAACATTGACCTGTACATTTGAAGAACTCCTTAACATATGAATTTAAGCAAATAAGGTATGTAATATTTTCCATCTTGATTTCTATGTTGACTTGGAATCTATTTGAGGCACTTGCCTTTTTTACTGGTAGAACGCAAAAATAAACAATAGGTGAGGCTGTGCTTTTCAAGTATCAGTGTATGTTTATTTAGCCCACACCCATAACTTTAAGTCAACCTGAAATTAATGTTGAATCTTGACAGGCGTATGACTGTATTGAATGCTTACATTATGTATATGGCACTAACAAATGTTTCCTGTTATAAATGCATAATATGGAAGGTACTCGCTCTTACAGTTAGAGTTTAAGGTAAAAGGAAAAGACTGGCGACGAAGAACTGAATTTAACCTAATTTTCACACCACAACATGTTATAATAGTGGCCTGCACTTGAAGTCGCTCCAGTTGAGCAAAAAAGTGAGAAAACAACAAAATCTGAGCTTGATTCTTAGCGCTGTCCAGGTGATGTTTTCAATAATGGCTCTCTCAAGTTTAGCGAATCAGAGAATGTTAGGAAATTCATCTGCAACACCGTTCTATCCAGTCACGGTACAGCCACATCGAAGACTAGCCATGCACATTCTCACGCCAGAGCATGCAAGCGTAATCATATGTGTTGCTATTCTCCTCAGTCAATTGAGTAGTGATGCAGAAGGGTATCCACCCTCTTCCTGTGTTGGAGCACTCTGTGCTCAATGTTCTGGGTTACCATTAGACTCCAATTGAGAAATTTGTGATGACAATGAACACCCAAACATGTTCATGCATCGAATCACATTACAATAATGCGTTCATTACTATTCTGTGAATATGAACAGGGTCCCATCCAATCCTTGGGTCTGAGAACAGACATGAACAGAGTTCAATCCAATCCTTGGGTCGTAGAGCGGATATGAACAGGGTCCAATCCAGTCCTCGGATCAGAGAATGGATATGAACAGGGTCCTATTCAATCCTTGGGTCAGAGAACGGATATGAAGATGGTCCAATCCAATCCTTGGGTCAGAGAGTGGATATGAACAGGGTCCAATTCAATCCTTGGGTCAGAGAACGGATTTGAACAGGGTCCAATCCAATCCTTGGGTCAGAGAGCGGATATGAACAGGGTCAGATTCAATCCTTGGGTCAGAGAACGGATATGAAGAGGATCCAATCCAATCCTTGGGTCAGAGAACTGATATGAACAGGGTCCAATCCAATCCTTGGGTCAGAGAACGGATATGAACAGGATCCAATCCAATCCTCTGGTCAGAGAACGGATATGAACAGGGTCCAATTCAATCCTCCGGTCAGAGAACGGATATGAACAGTGTCCAATCCAATCCTTGGGTCAGAGAGCGGATATGAACAGGGTCAGATTCAATCCTTGGGTCAGAGAACGGATATGAAGAGGATCCAATCCAATCCTTGGGTCAGAGAACTGATATGAACAGGGTCCAATCCAATCCTTGGGTCAGAGAACTGATATGAACAGGGTCCAATTCAATCCTTGGGTCAGAGAACGCTAGAGTAATCATCTCATTACTATTTTTTGCAGCCGAGGGACCAGGTTCTAACCTCATTCTTGGTCACCCAGAGGAGTACCCAACCTCATTGTTGCTCCACCGCGCTCAAGGGTAATGTTCTGCATTCCTATTCAGTGGTGCCAAAGAGTATTCAAAGTCAGTTTGGAGTCAGTGTTAGGATACTCATCCACATTACCAATCAGTGGTGCTGAACAGCATAAAACCTCATTCTGGCATAAGAGTACACTTGTGTTGCTGTCATTAGCTCTAGTACAGAGAAAAGAAATGCAGAAAAACAATCAACCCATTTTTAGGTCTCGCCTGAGCCAGCGCATATGCTGCTCTGCGAGACATTTAGTAGTGCGGTTTTAAAAGTGCTACCCCAGCTTTTGCTGTCATAGCGCTTGCGTTCACGCACACGTGCACGTGCGCATCCGCCAGCTTTCAGTGCCCGATCAGGCGCCATCTGTCCTCCGCCCCGCCCCCGCCGCATCTCGGGTTGGGCCCATGGTTGGCGTCCTTGCTGCATTACTGCTGAAGACTTGCCCAGAAGGGAAACGCGCAGCGCTCACAGATTGATTTCCCATTCACAGACCTGCGTCGTGTCACTGTCTCTTCAGCCTGGCGGCTGTCTCGGCTCAGCCAGACGCTCTCATCCGTGTTGCCACAGACCCGTTTTAATAGGGCACAAAAAAAGTCTCTCTGGGAACCGAAGCATTTGCTAGATAAACGGCGTTATTAAATGATGCAGAGATAAATATTCTAGCACAAGTTACTTCTGCTTTGCTCGGGACGCTGGGTAAATAGCAGTGACGTAGCATCGCCATATCCTCGTTTATCTGAATTTAAGTATAGTGGTCCTTTTCAGCAGTAAAATACTTCCCTAATTTGGTGCAGAGGGCCCTCACTTCGCGGGGCCAAAGTGCCATTGCAGCTGCTCAGGGATGGACAAGGAACCAAAGCATCCCTGGCAAATACGTTCAAACTTCTCTCTCTCTCTCTCGTTCTCTCTCTCTTTCTCTGTCTTTCTTTCTCTATCTCTTTCTCTCTCTCATCCCCTGTCTCTCTCTCTCTCTCCTCCTCTCTTTCTCTCTCTCTTTCTTTCTCTCTCTCTCTCCTCCTCTCTTTCTCTCTTTCTTTCTCTCTCTTCTCCCCTCTCTCTCTCTCTCTTTCTTTCTCTCTCTCCTTCCCCCTCACTCTCTCCTCCTCTCTATCTCTTTCTCTATCCTCCCCTGTCTCTCCCTCCTCCTCCTCTCTCTCCTCCTCCTCTCTTTCTCTTTCTTTCTCTGTTTCTCTGGGAGAAATGAAGGATGAAGGTAAGAATTTCAAGTCCTCTCTAAGTTCAGTGTTCAGTTCAGTTTTCGGTTGGTTCATTCACTTACCTTGCACCCTTAGACCCACCCCAGCCCCTTTCCATTTTGGAACCTGCTCAGCCCTTGCAGCTTTAGCCTCTGACTGACCCCATCTCCAGCTCCTCTCTGTCCGGTGTCCCAGAGTGCAACACTGCAGCTGCCTGGTTACCATCCTTCTATGCCCAGGACTCGTCACAATGGAGACTTTCAACGTGTCATCATACATCATCACTTTGTGAGGAAAGCCACGTGTTTCATTTTAACATGGGGAGCAGGCATTGAACGGGTATTATGCAATTTCTTAAGACAATTAAACTATTTATTCACAGAAATGATCCTGCGGTCAACCTGAAAGAATATCCCATCCTACCCGACATACTTTCCCAACAGTTGTCTCTACTTTTCCCTCAGCTGCGCAGAGGCCTCCCCTCTGCACGTACCCTGGGCCTCCTGACGTCACACAGGGTTGCTTATCACATCAGAAGTGTTCTGTTCACAGGATTCTGCTCCTGGTGCTGCTGGGGAGGCAGGGACCTTTCTACATATGAATCTTAGAATGTGGATTTTTCTCAGTATTAGTTTAAAATAAATATTTTCATAACAATGCTCATTGTCACAGCTTACTTGCTCTGCCTTTCGATGTACCTATTACATTATTTTTACTCTGTGTCTGCCTGTTGCTCTCCTCGGGTATTGTCCAGGTCTTCCCCTCACCCCTTCTAAAAAGTGCAAATATCAATAAAAATGATACCTTTAAGAGTTATCAAAGGGTGATTATTAAATCCAGTGAACAGAATGGAAGAATGTTTGAGTGTGCCCTCTGATGCCTGCAGTTTGAATGCGGGGTAATGGTCAAGGGTTGTGGTCCTGAGGCCACCAAACTGGTTCTCAAACAAAGGCGATCAGTAACTTTCCAATGCTTGTTGCCAGCAGGGGAAACCCCCTTAATGCTTCGTATACCCTGTGACGTGCAAAGGATGTTGGCATTGTGGGTGACAAAGACATTAGCAGGTCACAGTGTCCCTTTGGTGCTCTGCGCTTGGGTTTTTATCCATCACCAAGTCTGCCAAAACAGTCTTCCTAAGGAGGCAAAAATGTAAATAAATGAAGCCTGTTATCTGTAAATTGTACTTGGACTTGCTCTTGTGGTGCGATACCTGTTGTAGACTGTGGAGAAATTACCTATTTCCATTCGATGAGTTCCTGAAAGAATATTTAACAAGCATTGGCATAGCCAATAGGTCTCGCCTTTGGGACCTTATAAGTTTTTAGCCATGCAACAGTTGATGTTATTGCACCAAGGATATTGTGCTGCATAACTAAGGGGCATATCAACAACAACCGGCGATAATTATCGCTAAGCGCACTTAGCGCTAGGATAATTATCGCCGGCTAGCGTTGATTTTTATCGCTGAGATAGCGTGCTATTAGCAACGCTTATCTCAATAGCGATAAAAATCCTCACGCTAAGTGGCTAACGTGAGATTATCGCTGGAAACCCAGCGATAATCTCACGTTAGCTTGTTGATAGGGACAGACAAACTTAGCCATGATATCCTCCTTCCATAGGATATCATGGCTAAGTCAGAAAAATACCAGACGTAAAAAAGCAGTGTTAACCGCGGTTAGCGCTGCTTTTTTTGTCTCTAACAGGGTTAGCGATATTCTTGATAATAGGAGAAATGTCGCTTAGCGACATTTCTCCTATTATTTTAGTCTGGAACGCCCCCTTTGCATCTCATTAGAGATGCAAGGGGAAGCGTAGAGTAAAAGGGTGCTAACATGCAAATTTGCATGTTAGCACCCTGTTGTTGATAGGGTGCTAGTTTCATCTCTGCTTTTTTGTCTTTTAAAGCCAAAAAAGCAGAGATAAAGCCCTTGTTGATATGCCCCTAAATACTTATAAGGTCCCAAAAGTGAGACCTACTGGCTATGCCAATGCTTGTTAACTCGAAGTAATAGGTTCTGAGTAAATTACATCACCGAACATCATACTACACAAATGTACTCAGAAAGACAATGTTTTGCTTTACTGCACTCTCATGTTGGGAACATAGTAGTCTCTTTCTTTAGTTGTGTCTTATAAAGGTAAAGTTCAGTTTGAAAGAATATGGACACCTAGCTCTACCCTATCACAGGCAGACTTGAGAATGTGGTTCAGTGACCGGCCTGTCGCGGCAAGCACCCAAAAATCCCAACTTGGAGACATTAACCCTAGGAAAAAAAGAGACCATATATTCTATTTACCTTTCAGATGATGCTAGTGTGAACAGGAAAAAGGGGGCTGCTTTACCAACTGGCTTCTAGGTCAGGTCAGGCCAGGAAGGGGTTGGGGACAATTTGTGATCGCAGGACAATTCCTGGAAATCTCGCTTTCCAGCACAAGAAAGACCTGGGGTCGACAAAGTAATAGGAAGGAAAGGTTTGCTGGGACAAGGAAAGATCAAGATATCATTATTCAAAGCAGAATCAAGCAAACAGGCTAGGCTTTCAAGGTCTGTCCCAGCTAATACCTAAAGAGAAACACTCAGCAGAGAGCCGAACTCATAATGCATGGTTTGTGGGAACAGCTTATAATGCAAAGTAGAGCATTCAAAACGGTAGGGCGAGGTACCTCTCAGACTATGTATGCAATGCACTCTTTCGTAAAAAAAACACAGTAGCATGTGTAACAGCTATGTCTACTTCCCCCACATACAGCAGTTTCACCCCAGGCAGCAGAGTACAAGCTTCCCTTACATACAGAGCACACATGGCACAGACAGCAAATGCACAACCTTATCACACACTCAAACCAGAGAAACATCGGAGAGAAATTGCACAATCGTCTGTCCCTCTCCCTCTGTAGATTTTACATACTACGCTTGCGCTGTCAGCAGAAGCTATTGATATTTTTTTAAACAAGCATTGGCAAAGCCAATAGGTCTCGCCTTTGCAAGAGCTATTGGCTTTGCCAATGTGTTTTAGCCAAGACGCACAAGGGTGTGGCTGCTGGTCAGCATGGCCGAAAGTTAGTAGCATAGAGGAGAGAGAAATAGAGTGGCATAGAGAAAAGTAGAGTGTTGTAGAGTGGAGTGTCGTAGAGTGGAGTGTCATGGAGTTGTAATGTGGAGTCGAGTATAATGTCATAGAGTGGAGTGCCGTGGAGTAGAGTGGTATAGAGTGGAGTATTATAGAGTTGATGGGCATAGAGTGGGGTGGTATAGAGTGGCGTAGACTGTAGTGGTATAGAGTGGTGTAGTGGAGTAGAGTGGAGTAGTGTATCATAGAGTAGAAGGGTGTAGAGAGGAGTAAGGTTGGGTGGAATGGCCTACAGGGAGCTGAGTGGAGTGTCTTAGAAAGGAGTGACAAAGAGTGGGGTAGAGTGTCGTAGAGTGGAGGGTCGTTTAGTAGAGTAGAGTGGAGTAGAGCAGAGTGGCATAGAATGGAGTAGAGTGTTGTGGAGTGGAGTAGATTGGTGGGGAGTGGAGTGGCATAGAATGTCATGGAGTTGAGTGTAGTAGAGCTGAGTGTTGTAGTGTCCTAGAGTACAGTGTCATAGAGTGGAGTGATGTAGAGTGGAGGGACAGATATTGGAGTCTTCTAGAGTGGCATAGAGTGGAGTAAAGTGGCATAGAGTGGCGTAGGGTGGGGTGCCGTAGAGTATAGTGGAGCAGAGTAATATAGAGTGGAGTAAAGTCTCGGAGTGGCATAGCATGGAATGTCATAGACTGGAGTAAAGTGGTGTGGAGTGGCATACAGTGTCGTAGAGTGGCATAGAATGTCGTATAGTAGAGTGTCATAGAATGGAGTGTCACAGAGTGGCTTAGAATGGCGTGGGGTAGAGTGTTGTAGACTGGAATGGCATAGAGTACCATAGATTGTAGTGTAGTAGAGTTGCGTGGCATAGAGTGTCATAGAGTGTTGTGTCGTAAAGTGTCACAGAGCGCTGTAGAGTGGACTGCTGTAGAGTGGTGTGGCGTAGAGTGGAGTATCTTAAAGTTGAGTAAAGTGGTATGGAGTGTAGTAGGGTGGAGTTGCACAGAGAGGCATAGAGTGTCATAACGTGGCTCAGAGTGTTGCAGAGTGGAGTGTCATAAAGTTGAGTATCGTAGAATGGCATAGAGTGGTGTGTCGTAGAGTGTCTTAGAGAGGTGTAAAACTGAGTGGCGTAGAAGGGAGTGTTGTAAAGTGGAATAGAATTGATTGGCATAGAATGGCGTAGAGTGAACTAGTGTAGAGTGCTTTAGAGTGGAATGGCATAGAGTGGAGCGGCGTAGTGTGGAGTTGCGTAGAGTGTCATAGGTTGGCCTAAAATGAAGTGTCATACTGTGTCATAGAGTGGAGTGGCATATAGTGTCATAGAGTATATTGCCATAGAGTGGAGTAGAATGTAATAGAGTGTCATAAAGTGTTGTAGAGTGGAGTGGGATAGAGCGGAGTGTCGTAGAGTGAAGTGATGCAGAATGGCAAAGCGTGGCATAGAGTAGAATGGCGTAGAATGCCATAGAGTGCCATTAGGTGTTGTACATTGTCATAAAGTATGGTGGGATAGAGTGAAGTGTCGTAGTGGCCTAGAATAGTGTAGAGTGGAGTAGCACAGAACAGAGTAGAGAGTTGTAGAGTGAAGTGGCGTAGAGTGAAGTGGCGAAGAGTGTTGTAGAGCAGAGTTTCGTAGACTGGAGTAGAATAGTGTGTCATAGAGTGAAGGTGCATAGAGTGGAGTGGCATAGAGGGGAGTAGAGTGGTGTAGAATGAAGTAGTGTGGCAGCAGTGGAGTGTTGTAGAGTTATGTGGTGCAGAGTGGAGTAGAGTGGAGCGACACAGAGTGGAGTGGCGTAGAGTGGCATAGCATAGAATGGAGTAAAGTGTCATAGGATGGAGTAAAGTGGCATAGAGTGGAGTGCCATAGAGTGGAGTGGAGTACAGTAGAGTGGAGGTAAGTGTCATAGAGTGGAGTGTCGTAGAGCGTACAGTGGAGTAGAGTAGTGTAGAGTGGAGTAGTGTGGGAGCAGTGGAGTGTTGCAGAGTTATGTGGTGTGGAGTAGAGTAGAGTGTCGTAGAGTGGAGCGACACGGAGTGGCGTAGCATAGAATGGAGTAAGGTGTTGTAGGATGGAGTAAAGTGCCATAGAGTGGAGTGGAATAGAGTAGAGTTAAGTGTCATAAATGTTGATACTTGTATAGCGCACTACTCACCCGCAAGGGTCTCAAGGCACTTGTACGAATACCGCTGTGGAACCCATCCTGGCTTTCCCTGTGAGGCGTCCACTCCTGGGCACCCCCAAGGTGGAGGCCAGGCATCCTTAGCGTTGTGGGGGCCGTTGTGGAGATTAAGCAAGCTATTGCCCAGAGTTGCAGAGTGGGACTCCATGATTGGAATAGGCACCGAAGCGAGAATTATCAGGTCCGTGGAATTTTTTTTTTTTTGAGCCCAAGACCCGTCGAGGCGGGGAATTGAACCCTGGTCCCGGGCTAGACCTCTGCATCAGGGTCATCGGAGTGCCGGAAAGATCGGAGGACTCTGCTACTAGGTGCGCCCAAAGTGGGTGCTCCCCCGCGGCCTATAATCGCCCGACTCTTTAACTTTCGGGATAGGGATGCTATTCTACAGGCGTCGAGGGTGGCCGGGCCGCTGAAGTTTGAGAACTCTAATGTCAGTTTTTACCCGGACTTCACGCAAGCGGTCCAAAAACAACGGCTGGGATTTTTGGGCGTCAAACGGCGCTTGAGGGACATGGAGCTGAAATATGCAATATTATTCCCGGCCAGGCTGCGGGTTGAGTTCCGGGGTCGCTCACACTTCTTCGACCGGCCGGAGGCGGTTGGAGACTGGTTGGATGCCCTGCCTCGGGGACAGGATCGGGACGGTCAGATGGCGGAGAGCGGAGAGGGTTTGGTGCAGCAGGACTAGACCTTGGTCCCTGGAGATGGACTGGACTGGTGACGTCTTGTACCTTGGCTCAACTGGACTCTAGTTTGGGACACTATGCCCTTCAAATGCCTGGAGGTGGTGGGGAGCTTATTGGGGCCTTTTCCTCCTTCTGGGGTTCTTTTTGTGGTATATTTTAGGGCGACAGGCACACTGCGAGTTGGGGGGGCTGTTTGGGCTCATGCAGGGGTGCAGGGAGGGGGGAGTTGTGGTTTGGGGATTGTGGGGGAGGGGGGGTGTTGGGGACTGTTTGTTTGTTTCGCAAGGCAATGTGAAGTTCTCTGCTGACTTGTCCGGGTTGTGCTTTCCGGGATGGGGGTATCATGCACGGGAGTGGGATGGGGGGTAGGGGATTGGGAATCCTTTCGTGGAATGTGAATGGATTGGGGGACAGGATCAAGCGCGGGGTGGTGTTGCAGTTTTTGAAACGGATTTCGCCCGACATTGTTTTCCTGCAGGAGACACATTTGATTGGTAACTCCTTTCATGCCCTAAATAGGAGGGGCTATCGCCTTGCCGCTCACTCTGGTTTTACTTCTGGCTCTAGGGGAGTGGGTATCTTGGTTCGGACCTCTCTCCCATTGGAGGTGGACGAGGTGCTTCACGATGATAGGGGGCGTAGGTGGCACTGGTGGGGAGATGGGAGGGTAGGACTGTTTCGCTCGTTGCTGTTTATGTGCCTCCGGGGTTGCAGACGGCTACATTTGCTGATTTGGGGCGTCTGGTCCTGGGACTCCCTGGGGGGGTTCTGGTGTTGGGGGGTGATTTCAACGCTGTTGTATCCGGGTTGGAGGACCGTCGCCCCCCCAGGGATCTCCCTAGGGCCCAGACCTGGTTGGGTGGCTTTCTGGACACTATGGGACTTGTAGATTGCTGGAGGTTGATGCACCCGGGACAGGCGCAGTACACCTTTCACTCGGGGGCCCATGGGAGTCTCTCGAGACTTGATTATATGCTTATGCCGGCGGTCCAGGCTGGGATGATTGGGGAGGTGCATCATTTGGCCCGAGGTATTTCTGACCATTCCCCTATATGGTTGCAACTGAAGGTTGTCCCCGGGGCAGAGGGGAGAGTAGCGCCCATTAACTCCTGGTATTTGCGTAACCCTAAGATCCGCGCGGAACTGGTCAAGTCCACCGATCACTACTTCAACGATAATGTGGGGTCGGTGTCGTCGGCTGTCTCCCTATGGGAGGGGTACAAAGTGGTGATCAGGGGGCAGGCCTTGTCACTTATCTCCCATGCTAAGAGATGCGGGAGAGCAGAGGTGGTTCGAATATGCGCGTGGCGGTCCATTCCAGAAATTTCTTTCAGGTGGTGGGGGGGCCCAACATCTAAAAAAATTCAGCTGGGGGGGCTCAACTTACAAAAGTTTGAAGACCTCTGGCATAGGGTGTCGTAATGTTCTGTGAAATGGATGTTGTTGATCGTCATAGAGTGGAGTATCATAGAGTGGTGTAGAGTGGAGTGTCGTAGAGTGTTGTAGAGTGGTGTTGCATAGAGTGTCATAGAGTGTCCTGTTGTACAGTGGTATAGTGTGTCGTAGAGTGGCATAGAGTAATGTGGAATGGCGTGTCATAGAGTGGTGTGTCGTGAAGTTAAGTGGTGTGGAGTGTTCTGGAGTGGAGTGCCATGAATGGCACAGAGTGACGTAGGGTGGAGAGTCATAGAGTGTCGTAGAGTGGATTGTCATAAAGAGGTGTAGAGTGGAGTGGCTTAGAGTGGTGTCGTAGAATGGCATAGATTGTCATAGAGTGGTGTGGCTTTGAGTGTCACAGAGTGAACTGTCGTAGAGTGGTATAGGGTGTCACAGTGTGGCATAGAGTGTCTTAGAGTGTTGTGGAGTGGTATGTCATAGAGTGTCGTAGAGTGGAGTGTTGTAGAGTGACGCAAAGTGGAGTGTCATAGAGTGGAGTGCCGTAAAGTGGAGTAAAGTGGTGTGGAGTGTAATAGAGTGGAGTTGCACAGAGTGGCATGGAGTGTTGTAGAGTGGAGCGTTGTAAAGTGTCGTAGAATAGAGTGTCATAAAATGGCGTGGAGTGGCATAAGTGGACTGTCGTAGAGTGGCAGAGAGTGTCATAAGGTGAAGTGTCATAGAGTGGAGTGGCTTAGAGTGGAGTGTCGTAGAGTGGCATTGAATGTCGTCGAGTGGTGTAGAGTGGAGTGGTGAGAGTGTTGTAGAGTAGAGTGGAGAGGCATAGAGATGGCCTGGAGTCAAGTGGTGTAGAGTGACATATAGTGTAGTGGCATAGAGTGGAGTAGTGTCGTAGGCTGGAGTAGAGTGTCATAGGGTGGAGTAGAATGTCATTGAGTGGAGTGGGATAGAGTGGAGTGTCATAGAGTGGAGTTTTGCAAACTGGAGTGGTGTGGAATGACGTAGAGTAGAGTGGCGTAGACTGGCATTGAGTGGTGTAAAATGTTAGAGTGTCATAGAGTGGATTAAAGAGGTATGGAGTGGAGTAGGGTGGAGTTGCACAGAGTGGCAAAGAGTGTTGTAGAGTGGAGTGTTGTAAAGTGTTTTCGAATGGAGTGTCATAGAATGGCATGGAGTGGCATAGAGCAGAGTGTCGTAGAGTGATAGAGAGTGTCAAAGAGTGAAGTATCATTGAGTGGAGTGGCTTAGAGTTGAGTGTCGTAGAGTGGCATTAAATGTCATTGAGTGAGTGGTGTAGAGTGGAGTGGCGAGAGTGTTGCAGAGTAGAGTGGGTTGGCATAGAGGTGGCCTACAATGAAGTGGTGTAGAGTGTCATAGAGTGGAGTAGAGTATCATAGAGTGGAGTAGTGTCATAGGGTGGAGTAGAATGTCAGAGTAGAGTGGGATAGTGTGGAGTAGAGTGGAGTTTTGAAAACTGGAATGGTGTAGAGTGGCGTTGAGTAGAGTGGCGCAGACTGGAGTAGAGTGGTGTAGAATGTCAGAGTGTCGTAGAGTGTCATAGTGTTTTGTAGAGTGGAGTAGGATAGATTAGAGTGTTGTAGAGTGAAGTGACCTAGAGGGGCCTTGAGTGGTGTAGAATGTAGTGACATAGAGTGGAGAAGAATAGTGTGTTGTAGAGTGGAGTGGCACAGAGCGGAATGGCGTAGAGTGGAGTGGTGTAGAGTTGAGTGGCATAGAGCGTAGTGGCATAGAGTGGAATGGAGTTGAGTGGCGTAGAGTGGAGCAGAGCAGTTTAGAGTGAGGTAGAGTAGAGTGATGTAGAGCAGAGTGGCGTAGAGTGGAGTAGAGGGGCGTGGCATAGAGTGTCATACAGTACAGGGGCATAGGGTGGAATAGAGTGGAGCGACATAGAGTGGAATCTCGTAGAGTGGTGTAGAATAGAGTGGAGTGAAATGTTGTGAAGTGCTCTGGATTAGAGTGGAGTGATGTAGCTAGAGTGGAGTAAAGTGTCAGAGTGAGGTGGCATAGCATGGAGTGTTATAGAGTGGAGTAAAGTGGCATGGAGTGTAGTAGAGTAGAGTGGACTAGAGTGTTGTAGAGTGGCATAGAGTGTCGTAGAGTGAAGTGGTGTAGAATGGCATAGAGTGGAGTGGCATAGTATGGGGTAAAGTGGTGTGGAGTGTAGTAGAGTGGAGTGGCATAGAGTGGAGTGTTATAGAATGGCATGGAGTGGCATAGAGTGGAATGGAGTGGCATAGAGTGAAATGGCGTAGAATGTCGTAGAATAGAGTGGCGTAGAGTGGAGTAGAGTGGCCTAGAGTGGAGTGGAGTGGCATAGAGTGGTGTAGTGTGTCATAGGATAGAGTGTCGTAGGGTAGAGTGGTGTAGAGTGGAGTAGAGTGTCAAAGTGAAGTGTCGTAGAGTGGAGTGGCATAGAGAGGAATGAAGTAGAGTGGAGTGGCATAGGGAAGTGGCATAGTGGAGAGGCATAGAGTGGAATGGCATAGAGTGGAGTAGAGGGGCATACAGAGGAGTAGAGTGGCATAGAGTGGAGTGGCATACAGTGGAGTATGCATGGTGTGGTAGTGCACTGCCATTACAGACAACACATTTTTAATTGAAATGGCCTTTACATTTCCACAGACATACAGTTTTACTGATAAAACGATACAGCACACAAACGATAATGTGTAGAAACAGCATCACCTAGTGTATTGATTTGTTTTGCTCATATTAAAATATTTGTTTTCAGTCATTCCCAGACATTTAAATTTTGTGGTATGCTAGAAAAAAAGCCTTACTATTCACACCTCATATTTAAACCCTCTCACTTTGAATTCAGAGACAGAAAAGTAAACACTAAGTTCTGTCCGAAGACGGATCCTGACATTTGACCTCTGTATTTGAATGCACAGCAGATGTGACACAATAGGAACAAAATTTAGAGTCCTGTTTACAGAAAGTGAACACTCATGGAAGAATACAGTAAAGAGGCTATGCTTCATGGGAGGGACATGATGGACAGCCTAAAACAAATAAAGCCAGCAAATAGAAAGTAAGCAAATGTGAATTACTAATCACAAGGCTAATGATAGGCAATGGGTGTAATGAATTCTTAGGTCAGCTTTCAGAATGTCACCAAGAAGTCTTTAGTAGCTGTCTGGTAGGTTTCAACTTTAAAAAGCTTAGTAAAAACGGGCTTAGAGCCCCTCCATTACCTACCTATACTTACCATTGGTTGACTTCCATGCCACCCTAGTTTCCTGGCTTCTTACTGTCATGCCTCCTGCTGCCTGCTCACCTCTTCCTGCCGTCTTCTCCAGGCTTCTGTCCATGCCGTGGAGCATGGACCCAGCACAGCTTCCTGTTTGTGGCTAGTGTTCTTCCACTGGCGCGCTCTCCTGAAGGTACTTTTTTGTTGTTGTTTTGTCCATGCCGTTCATAAGACTGCTTGGCACTGTACGCCCCCCACCCCAACCGCTGTCTGTTTACTCCTTTGCCGCCTGTTTTCACTCCACTCCCTGTCTGTTTTCACCCCACCTCATCCGTTTGTGCCCCCATACCCCTCCCTCATGTTGCTTAACCATCCCCTACCCCACGCTGTTTTTATGCATATTGCCCAACAGCATGAGTTGCTGTGCAGCATGTTTTAAAAGAGAAAAAAACACTTTTCCCAACATAAGTTGCCTTGTGCTAAGCTCCTTTCTAAAACCGTTTGGTAATCACATATGTAACATTTCAGAGGCTGTCTCATTATATTTCACACCAGGATTCCTGCACTTTGGTACTCTAAAAAGTAGTAACAATAGTTATAGGCCAGCTGCAACTGAATCTATTCAAAGATCTTGAATTGGCAATATTTTGTGCCATAGTATGTATGAAACGAGGAGTGATGGGGGAAAAAAAGTGTTCCGCAAGTCTTAATTATTTGCTTTGTAAAGAGCATGAACACCAAATATGGTTCCTTAGATGCTCTAGCCCAAATATTTGCTGTACAGAACATGTGGATATTAATCCGCCTAAAAAACACAAGCCTTGAGAAAACCAATAGGAAAATGGGATATGTTTAAAGAGAAAATAAAACTTTGAAGTTTCATCTTTTAAGAGAAGCCAGTGCTCAAAGAGAAAGGGGTCCCAAGGTGACCTCTTACATTTTTCCAATAAGTTACCACAAATTTTAAAATGGTGGTAAAATATTACTGTTTTGCGACTGGAATTCGGTCACAAAAAAGTAATATATAACCGTACAGATTTGGTATTTGGAAGGGACGCCCCAAAAAACGCCCCTTCCAAATACCAAATCACACATGCAAACTGCGATTCGGTAACAAGGTACCGAATAGCATTTTGTACATGTTAAAAAGCATTTTTCTCCGTCTCAAACGGCCTGATTCAGTGAATTGGGTGTTTGCGACCCCAAAAATGCTTTGTGCATTTGGCCCTTAGTGTGATTTCAACATCCAGTGAGTAAATGTTCAACCTGCTATCAGCACCTACTGAAAGTTCCGCCCAGTGTCAAAAATCTACGAATTGTTCAAACGGCTGCTAAAACCAGCTACGTGAGCAATCTGCCATTTTTTTCCCCGGCGTCAACATAGTTTGTCTTGTCTCAACATCTATTTAATATTTTGAGTTTTATGTCCATCAGAGTTGTGGGGAACATTACCTTCACCATCCTAATAGATTACTGTCCATCAGATTTAGAGGTATATGCTGGCCCAGAGGTCACCTCTGTACCTTGGTTTCCTTCAAGGCACAAAAAGGCTAGTGAACGCCCACCAACAGCTTTGTCGCCCACTCTCCAATCTTTTAACATTTTGGGGTTTTTATTCATGGTGAGAGTTTGTTTTTGAAAAACAAAAAATGAATGGTCGCCACACTTTGGGAGTTTTCTTCAAGGGTCTGAGAGTAATTTGTTTTTTCTGTCCCTCACAGCAAGGCTTTTCCTGGAGGTGATGAATATAAAATAATGATGTTACACTGTCCACTCTAAATAGGGTGGACGGTGTATTGCCCCTCACCCGATGGTCCCTACTCGGCTAGGTCATCGGAGGAAGTTTTCCATTGCCGGAGCCAAACAGGGACTTTGGAAACGCAAATCTTATGATCCGCCCGTCATTAAATGAGGTGATTGACTGATTTATTTATTTATGAAAGTGCTTTTGGCCCATAGTAGCCTTTCACACTTACAATTAAATAGGTTGAAGTTTAAAATAGAAACTTAAAATGCGATATGCACTAAAAACAAAGTGCATTGTTCCAAATCAATAAAATGGGGTGAGTGCATCAAGAGTTTGGTGGACAGGATACCACTCTGCAGCCTCAAATTGTCAACACCCGTTAATATGTTGGCCTCGTGTAAACTTGCAACAAATATTTAGTTTAATGTCATCGCCCACTCATTGTTCAGCCTTGTGTTGGTTGCGTAGTGTCAACATCAAGCCATGAGTACGAAGGGTATGGATGCCAGCGGATGGTGTCCCTCCACTATTTTTAGTGAGCAGACGCTGTTCTTCCTAACCTGAGATTACATGAGATGCCTCCCCTTTGATGTGAGCTGAGGTAAGGCATCACCACAAGACTCACCACACAGACTAATAGAAAGTGAGATCTGCGTATGCTGTCGCAGGTTCACATACACTGGTAGTGGTGCAGCACACCAAGGGACCTCTACACACAAACTATGGGCTTTTTGCTACCAAACAGTGTAGTGGTGGCCCAATTTTGATGTTTGCATTAGTGACTGAGGTACACTTGTGATACCACTGTTAACAGGTTGATATTAACACCCTCAAAGCTTCTTTTTCTCAGACAGTGGTCCACTAGGGGGCCCAGGAGGGGGTTGTCCTAGTATCTCACTGAGGACTATCCACATTTACATGCAGGTTGTCTAATGAGTTTAGAATGCCTGCAATAGATTGGGGCAGTACTTAATTTGGTACAATATTACTGCCAGGGCCCAGGCCAGCAAAAATGATCAAACACCTGGCTAAAAAAAGAAAGAAAGAAAGAAAAATCTACCAGGCTCACCTCATCTGTATTAGGTTGGGAAACAATGGGCTGGTGAGAAAGGAAGTCAGGGGGTGATGATGGCCGCAGTGTGGTCCAGGTGCCTGAACTTCCATGAGGCTATCACAGCACGACACTCTTCTTTTTCACAGCCCATCTTGAATGGCTGCATCATGGGAGAGTAGGTAGTCCACTTGACTGGGTTTTACCTTCTAGGGCTGCTTTGCGGAACACAAACGGGCAGGAAAGGAATTTCTTGTGCTCATTGATGGCCCACCCAGTCAAAAGCATCAGCCAAATGGAAGTGGGTGTAGGTGTGCCATTGTTGTGGGCCATGAAAGCCTCCCCTGTGACTGTGAACATATGATGCCACACTACACAAAATCAGTGACTGTCTCTGTCTATACCCTAAGTTCTCCAGCATTTGATCTTTCATAGATTCCAAATATTCACATGCTTGAATCATTCCCTTTCATTGAGATGGAAGCTTTTGGTGGCGTACAACAGCAGTGCAAAATAGCAATCCATGGTTTACCTTTTATTGTTTGTATTATTTACCCCATATATTCTATCATGCTGCTATGAGGTAACCGTATTCTTCAAGCACAGCCTTAAGCTCTTGTAATTTCCCTATAAATGCAGCCAGCCATTACTTTCAGCTTCCAACTCCTCAGATGAGCAGCTGCTTTGCTGGAGTGAAGGTCTAGGGGTAGCCCAGCAGCAGAAATGCTATTTACCTGATTCTAGTATCTATAGAAAACCTTAATATAGCACAATCTCAGATATAAATAATGTTTCGTCCTACAGTTTTGCATCTTCAGACTGCATGCTATCTCAAAACGCCTCTTCTATTATTCCAAAAATCCCACATGAAAAGTTGACCTTGACTTCCGATTATCCACTAACCTTGGGTTCCGGAGCAGTGTACGGCCAGTGTAAAATGCTTCAATGCCTCATTTTTTTTTTTTTTATATTTGTATTGTATTTTGTTGACCTCCAGAATCACAACAAAAGTATGGCAACAGCTATACATCACAGAAGCCATGACGGTAAGACTTCCACGTTCCGATCAAGAAGAACATATTGTCATTCGTACCACATATAAAGATTTACATTACTGAATCTGTACAAATCAACGATATCCTAGAGGAAAACAAACCACAACACTTAAACTACCCACCCAACCCTCTCCCTCCCTGGTCGCTAGACATATTCACTACTTATGTCAGATCCCTCAGGCAGTCCCACAAATATTAGGTTCCTCCTACAGTTCCGGGCTCAGGGTGGCTCCCATGCATTGCTACTCCCCCTGAATCAGCTTGCCCCGCCTGTGCCCTCTCAGACCCTTGTGAGGAGGACTCCCCACCCACGGGGATCTCTGTTATCATAACATTCCAAGCCATCACATCGTCTTCCAGTTTGTCATCTCTCCTGATCCTTTTCATCCTGATCAACTCTGCTACTGCCCACTTCCGCAGGTCTTTGGTCCAGCTCGGTAGCGTGAGGGGCCTCGGACTCATCCATCCAATTGCAATCAATGCCTCACTAAGCATAATACATGGTATGTATAAATCAATTACAAAACAGTAAAGAGGACTAATAAAAAAACATTTGTTTAGAAGCACATCCACCTGAATGAAAATGTTCGAAACTCCAACCAATGAACTAGAAGTTCTCTGAATGCCACGGCTCCTAGCTGCCAGTCTTGCTTGTTTTGTTTTTGTTCCACAGCAGGCTTTTTAAAATATGCAGGCCACACCTATTGGCTTTGTAAATGCCTCAGAGTTCTACTGCATGTTATTTGTGCAGGAAGTCTCCACTGAGCTGTGCTCTCTTCTGTTTACTAAGACTGTAAATTGGGAATAACTAATTAGCTACGAGCTTCCTGGATAACCCCCAACTCCTTTAGCAATTGTTTCTTCTCGAAACAGTGATATCTGGGAAATGTTGGGTCTCTGGCAGTCTATTCCACTCCTACAATTTCTTAAACTTCCAAGGGGGCTCTCTTCAGACCAGGTAGGCTTTTGACAAGAAACGCCTCCATGCAGAGTACCATCATGATAAGTGCATACATTACCTCTATCCGCAGCACAAGACTCCAGAGTGCAAAATCTGCTGGAAATGTTCTTGGACCCTCCAAGACAGGGAAACCTTTACTGCTTGAAACAAGAGACAGTCTCTTCAGGTAACGAGGGATCTATGCAGATCAAACCCCTGGATAAATCATGCTTCAAGAAGGACAAACAGGTTCATAAAGTCGTGCCTGCAGACAACTCAGTTCCTCGTGAACCACAGCTGAAGATAACCAATACATTTGAGACTAAAACTCTGAAGTAACTTGTGTTAAGTTTTTCCTTAGAAGCTTCCAGCCAAAACCACTACCAACAAAGGCAATGACACTGAAGTCTTTGTTGACACCTGCTCCCTCTCTGTCATCTATGAAGAAACCATCTATGCACCTTCTGTCCACAGAGCAGGCTTGATCCTCTTTATCATAGAGGTGTGGCGCAGTGGAAGAGGTGTGGCGCAGCGGCCAGGGCGGCTGACTCTGGAACACCGGGGATCACGGTTCGATCGTCGGCTGCAGGCTAGCCCAGCACCATGTGACTCTGGGCAATAGCTCGCTTAATCTTCCCGATGGCCCCCAGCACCATGACACCCTTAGGGTAATTGTTCGGGCTTTACAAATACCGGTATACATTAGACTTTCTAATCGATCCTGCATCAACGATAACGTCATTGGTGACTTCCTTTCTATGATACCATTGACGACACTGACCTTGTTGACAATCTCCACACGTGACGCTGCACAATGCAACATGATTGGCAGTGACGGTCTTTTCCATACCGCACGTTCAAAGTTATCATCCACTGTGAATTCCACCAGTCCCTGCGTCCAGTAATTATTGCCAGTGGTGTCAGCTAGTGACCAGCAGCACAAATAACACACTAGGTTGAGTGAGTGGTGATCCTGCTATGCTTAAATTCTGGTGGGGAAAAAACAGGAGGAAATAAATGTATTAACACAAAATAATTATCCCATGTTTTAATAAAGGTAGCAATGAAAACTAGAGATTTTATAAGTAAATACCAAGTACTAACATATTCTTTAATAATGTTGCTTAAAGTAATTTAATTCCTACGCTTAATTACTATTTTACAAATTAAAAACATGTGTCTGAGTTACCAAATGTGTCTTTGTGTATGTGTGTAGGTATATATATATATGTATATATATATCCAACCAAAAGTTGCCTGCAAAGGGAGTGCCCAAACAAGAAAGTAAGTATTTGCCACTTCTTTAATGGAGAAAGTAGGGGGAATACAGCATACTGCCTCGCAAAGATTCAGTCCTCCCCAATGCGTTTCGTGCCAAAGCGCACTTAATCATGGGTTCCGGGCTTTTGTTCAGTGCAGACACAGACAGTTTAATCAGGCACCATTTAAATATCTTTTATCCCGCCCTCTGGGCGTGGCCACACCCGTGGCCTCTGGTAGATGTAGTGCCTTCGTTATTCCTCTTGTGAGTCGCTGTGCTACGCTGACTGTATTACATATAAAATACCAAGTGGGTTGCGTCGTACAGTTCTGCTACAGACCCACATTGATCATCTCACTCCATAGGCTGTTCCTGTCCCCAGCGGCACCGCCTGAGCCGCGGGAGAAGACCAGCTGCATTTATGCAGTCTTGCTGCCGCGCCAAACGACGAGGCAGCACGGGGACAGGAACAGGCCATGGAGTGAGATAATCAATGTGGGTCTTTAGCAGAACTGTTTGGGGAGGACTGAATCTTTGCGAGGCAGTATGCTGTATTCCCCCTACTTTCTCCATTAAAGAAGTGGCAAATACTTACTTTCTTGTTTGGGCACTCCCTTTGCAGGCAACGTTTGGTTGGATGTATATATATATATATATATATATATATATATATATATATATATACACTACCTACTGGTGGTCGCCAGTAGGTAGTTCAACAACCAATTAAAACTTTATTCGGCCACATGATGGCCATAAAAGTACGTTACATTTTTTAAAAAAAGACATTGAAGTTGTAAGTTAAAATAGAGAAAGTTATAGAGACACAAAGGGCAGACATTTTCTAAAGACCCAAATCATGAATGTAAGCCCACCATATTATTTCGTTTACGGATCGCCCTTGACAGAAAACATTCAACCCCATAACAAACGAAGGGGGAAGAAAGCATTTGTAGGTAGGTCAGTGCTGGCCTAACTTGTGCAAAATAGCAATCTTTAAAAAGTGGTAGAATATATTTAACTCTCAGTTCAGTATAAAAGCCACAGAAGAACATTAAGTGCAAAATATCTTGTTCAGAGAAGTTGTCACATGCGCATGGTTGCAGAGAGCCTAACTTTGAGAAGCCTTTAGGTACAGTTAGGAGACAATGAATACAACTAAATCTAAACCTAGATAAAATAAAGCGGTGGTGCAGGTTATTTACAAAAGACCAAAATGGTTGACATAAAATGCCAGGACTTAAAATCATAACATATCTACACGAAGGTTTCAGACATTCTTTTGTTTCTCTATCTAATTGCTTCCTAGTGAGAAATTGAGTTTTAAAAATTTTCACACTTTCAGGGTGCAGCTTCCTAGGATTCTTAAATAGCTCTGGTTGCCCAAGAGTTGAAAGCTGCTGTGAAATATAGTTTAACCACGGGATTCCAATGGCTCCATCCAAACTCATACAATCTTCTAAGATGGTCTGGTTTAGATTTGGTTTATCTTTCGACCAAATATTTAGCCACCATATAAGGGGTGCTGCAGCAATTTTGTCTGTCAGTAGGTAGTTATAGCTAGGACCAAGGTTTCCATAGGAAAAGCGTTTTTTGTTTTGCCAATAACTTTGGCACCGCCTGATGAATCTTCACGAAATATTCATAGAGCTTCCCCTTTTTGGTGCAGCTGCTGTGTTGAAAGTTTCGGGGTGATCCGTCAAGCGGGGACCAAGAAAAAAGGGAGATCCCAAAACACATTTTCCCCATGTTATGTCTATGGTTTTTTAAAAATGTTTTTAACACGACTATAGCCCAACCCACTGAACGGAATGACACCAAATTTGGCAGAAAGCTAGATGTTGGTCCAAAAAGTATACTTTTGGGGATTTGGTGTAAATCCGTTCCTTAGTTTCGGAGATATTTATGTTTAAAAAATATAGATATCTGGGAGCCCAACAGCCTACTGAAACCCTACTGAAATTTGATTGGCTGCCAACACTTCAACCAGGACCCTCTGGACCTAAGGGAACTTCATCCCCCAACCAGCAGTGCTCCAGGAGGAGCGTTGCAGTGTGGTGAAGAAAGGGTGCAGGCTTCTGGCGTCTTGCCTTATTTTTTATATATATATATAAATATGATTTAACAAACCGGCCCAAAAGGAAAGCGCGCTATTTCATAGCGGGTGCCAGTGTCGAGAACGGGCCAATCCTCGTAGTCAATTTTCCGCCAAATTCCTCAGAAAGGAAAACACTGCACACCAAGGGAGTTGCCCGAGATGCTTGAAGAATGGGGTAAAAACAGTATGCAGTGCTCCAGAAATATGGTGCTCATTGTCATTAAATATGCCAAAAAGGACATAGAGGAGCTACACGAAGACATCAAAAAGGTTGAACTACAAATCACCAGCCTAAATAAAGAGGAAGAAAGTAAACAATTACGTACAGAAATGGAGAAAAATTTAGATCGACACGAAAATGAAGTAGAACAACGAAAGCAGAGAAAGTTCAGAAGAGACGAACTGGACTATGAAACAGGGGCTATTCTAACGTTTGCTAGAAGATTTGAAGTATTAAAAGAACAAATGGGAAAGAATGCCAAAGCGACATTACATGCGCCAGTAACCAGTGAATCAGAATCAGACCTAAGCGAAGAGGAAAGAACAACAAGAACAGGACATCTAACTTTTTTAGAGGAAATGAAACTGATGTATATCGATCAAAAGAACCCAAGAGGCCAAGGAAGAGGACGAGCACGAGGTCGAGGGAGAGGAAGAACATACTATCAGTCTCCAAAAGAAGGAGAAAAACGAGAAGAGGGGGCGGAACAACCAAAAAGCTACCCTCTACGCAACCGCTTGAAGAAATGAATGCACTGAAGGGACTGAAAAAGGACAAGATAAATCTAATCATCAATCTATCGGACTACAAACTAAATTCTCATGAACGGAATGTACTTAACAAAGGATTAAGTTTCTGTCCGGAACAACATTACAATCATGTAGATACCAGGATTGATATCTACAGATTTGTTAGGAAACTAAAACTTGCAAAGTTCTTCAGCAAATTCACGAATACAAAAACACCTATCAAGAGTAAAATAGCACCAAAGACCAGTGACCTTACAATTGAAGATATACCTCTCCTGGTAACATCGTATGAGTTAATGACAAACAACGACAGCGTAACTGAATCTCAAGCCTTACAGAATTTACAACTTCACACTGACAAAAGAGAACGGACTGCTTTCAAACCTAAATCCAATTTCTGTCCTGTCCTCAGTCCAGGCAACAGAATAGACATATTTCATGACTTAGTGGTTAATGACCTGGAGACACTGATTAAAACAAACAACAACCACAAGAGAGAAAATTTGAACAAAATGGAGAGACAAGCAATTGACACTCTTATGAACAACGATAAGATAATTAACAAATCCGCAGACAAGGGGGGTAATGTGGTCATTCAAAACAAAATTGACTTCATTAAAGAAGCTACAAGACAACTGGAGGTTGAGAAGAACTATGTGAAATTAACACACAATCCACTCAATGAACTAACCTTAAAGCTACAAATGAAGATTAAAAAGTGGCAAGAAGATGGACTACTAACAACAGAAGAATCTCTCTTTCTAAACAACGACAGTCCAGTTATGCCCACCATGTACTTCCTGCCGAAGATACATAAAACTTTAATTAATCCCCCAGCCAGACCGATAATGTCAAGCTGTAACTCACTTTACGAGAATGTATCGGACTACGTGGACTTCTTCCTGGCACCATTAGTCACTGACTTAACATCATACATAAAGGACACAGGAGATTTTTTAAGAATATTATCCAATCTTGGATGGCAAAAGGGGTACTACCTAGTAACAATCGATGTAGTATCATTGTACACCTCCATAAAGCACAACATCGGATTACAAGCAGTTGAGTATTTTCTAAAACAACGCAGTGTACAACAATCCAAACACACAACAATGCTCCTAGAGATGATTGAGCTTTGTCTTTTCAATAATATCTTTATCTTCAATGGCCAAATATACTCTCAGCAATGTGGAACTGCCATGGGAGTTTCATTTTCTCCGAGCTACGCCAACCTCACCATGGGGTGGTGGGAGAAACTAACAGCTTGGAGTGAGGAAAATGAACCATACACTTCAAAAACAGAATTATGGTTACGTTACATCGACGATCTTTTCCTCATTTGGAGTGGCAGCCTAAATGAATTTGAAAAGTATATGAACATACTAAACAACAATGAAATAGGCCTACAGTTCACTCATAACATCAGTGACCAAGAAATTCAATTTTTGGATATAACTGTATACATAGAAAACCAAGAAATAAAAACCAAACTATATAGAAAACCAACTGCGACAAACAGTATCTTACATGGGAAAAGCTTCCATCCCCCCAAATTGAAAAAGAGCATTCCTTATGGGGAGTTTCTGCGCATGAGACGCAATTGCTCGGACGATCAAGTAATGGAACAAACATTCAAGGAAACAGCCACAAGATTCCAACAAAGAGAATACAATGAGAAAGACATAAAACAGGGTCAAGAAAGAGCAAGAGCAATTCCACGAGCACAGACTCTGAGATACCAGAAAGAACACACAGAGGAAAATAATGACATCCGAGTAATTTTGACATACAGTAAAGAAAATTACCAAATCATTGATATTCTAAAAAAACATTGGAATATCTTGAAGAAAGATCCAGACATAGGACCAAAAATTGGCAATCAACCAAGTATTTCATACCGAAAAGCGCCTTCCTTAAAGGACAAATTGGTAAAGAGCCATATGACAACCATCAAGAAATCAAAGAATTGGTTGGATACCAAACAGACTGGCTTTGTACGCTGCAATACATGCAAAGCATGTAAACACGGTATGAACATGAAACAAACAACAGATTTCATGGGCAAAACATTCAATATCACCGAGAGGATTACTTGTGAATCCACGTATGTTGTGTATGTCATTGTTTGTGGATGTGGACTCTGGTACATAGGGAGCACTATTTGCCCACTGAAGAAAAGAATCCTAGAACATCTTAGAGCTGTACAAAATAACGATACTAATTATGCGATTGCCAAACACCAAGAAACTCACAGAGACAAGAAACAGAACATAAGATACTTTGGACTGACCACTGTCCCCAAAAATGAACGTGGAGGAAATAGAACTTTGAAATTACGCAGATTGGAATCCAAAATGATAATACGTTTTAAGACTAAGGCCCCCTTTGGTCTCAACGGAGATGAGGAGCTACATAGCCATTTATGAGCCTGCAGCACAACATGAATTGACAATGAACTTATGGTTAAGAACACTATACAAGATCTTTATATCCGTAATCATGTGTAGAAATTGATTAAATGATACACGGGCACTAAGCCAGAAACCGATTGGGAACTATGCACTAAGCAATGATTAGATAACCCCATGCTTGTGATAATTGGAAATTCACTAGATTACATACCAATGTTATAAATATACTCACAATCATGTTCATCAAATACATCATCGTATACACATTAAATGGGAACACATACGGATACTATGTAATTTTCCCTTAACAAAAAATTGGCATAACATCCAATAGTTCATCAAAAACATGTTAATTGGGTACACTTCGAATTAAACTACAATTCCCACAATTCCTCTTAAATGGTTAAAATGGGTACTAGTATAAATAAAGGACATTGAAAAAAGACTCACACACCGTGAGCAAGACCGATTGAGGTTGAAACGCGTTGGTGGTGGAGGTTGGTGTTCACATGCACGGACAAAACAACAATTAAATCCTGGAATCATACAACTCCCTTGGTGTGCAGTGTTTTCCTTTCTGAGGAATTTGGCGGGAAAAAAAAAATATATATATATATATATATATAAATATATATCGCTTCAATACTCTTTCACCACATTTCCTTCCTTTTGGATACTGGATACTGGATATAAAGAGCACGGACCATATATATATATATATATTTTTGGGGTGGTGTGCCCTGCGACATCCCCTCCCTGGGCCAATTTCGGCCACGGGGACCCCATCCCCCAGGGCCCGGCCTTCTTTAAAAATTGTATTATTATATTAAAGGGAGGGGGGCCTAGTGGCCCTCCTCCCAGGCCGAGTTCGGCTCCGGGGACCCCATCCCCCGGGCCCCAGCCTCTAGTGTGGGTGCCCAACCACCCAGGGCACCCACTTAGCAATGTTGGGGACTGCGGGTGGAGCCTCAAGCCCCTCATGGTCCCTGCCGGCTCCCTGCCTCCTGCGAGAGCCTGCACAGCCTTGACAGAGTGGGAGCTGCTAGCATACAGCTCCCTCTCTGTCAAAGCAATTGTGCTCCACTTTGAGCAAGCGCGAACAAAATGTTCTCACCTGCTCAAAGCGGAGTACAGTTTGCTATGGCTTGGTGGAAGAGTTAAAGCTCCCGAGAAGCCAAAGCAAGCTGCTATGCCCTGGGGGTGGACACCCCAGGACATAGCAGGAGCCTGTCCTGGGGGGTGGTGGTTCCCAGGGCCATCTTTGTCTCCAGGAGGGGCGCTGTGCAGCCCTCCTCCAATCTTCTTTTTAGCCCCAGGGAGGTGGTGGTACCCAGTGTCGGGGGTATGCAACGGACCCACTCTATTATATTATTTGAGCCCCAGGGAGGTGGTGGTCCCTGGGACTGTGGGGGGCCGTGCGGGCCCCCTGCATTTCTATGTTAATTGCCCCAGGGAGGTGGCAGTCCCTGGGGATGGCGGGGTCCACACGACCCCCTTTTGTTAAAGTTAAAGCCTCAGGAGGTGGTGGTCCCAGTCCCAGAGTCATTTTATGCAGTTCAGAGTGGGGTCGGAAAAACTTCCAGTTTGCGGGGCTCCCTTTTGGCCTTACTTCGGCCACTCAGTTGTGTTCATGAAAGTGATGGTGATGGTCACTGCCCTCCTTCAGAGGTCAGGAATACACTTGCCCCCACATTTTGATGACTGCCTGTTCAAGGCATGCTTGGAGCAGGCAGTTGTGGACCACCTCCGGATGATGGACGAACTCCTGATATCTTTGGGGTTCTCCATCCATAAGCCAATGTTCTATCTTTGCTTGACGCAGAGCATTCCCTAAATTAGGGTTGTCCTGGACATCGTGGCATTCAAGGAATTTCCACTCCAGTAGCACGTCCAGGACATTCAGGGTCTGATCTTAACATTTTGGGATCAATCCTGTATCTCAGGATCTCAGCGATGAAGACTCTTGGGCTTCTTGGCCTCTGGCATCCTCCTTGTCTTGAATACGAGATGGCACATGTGTGCTGTGCTGATGCTACTCTCCCTCCCTCAACTGGACTTCACCACAGTTGTGAAAGATACATCACTACTAAGTTGGGGGTCAACTGGGAGAGGTGGACATCAGAGGACTCTGCTCTCTAGTCGAGAGCCAGCTTAACATCAACCTTTTAGAGCTTTGAGCAAACTTTTTGGATCTGAAAGCCTTCCTGCCATCCATCAAGGGTAGGCCGGTGAAGGTCCTTGTTGGAAATGGCCCTTTTTGCAGGGTTATCCCCAAACTATTTGCTTTTTACTCCTATTTTTGCCTGACCTATGTGTGTTGGTTTTAGGACTCTGGGCACTTTACCACTGCTAATCAGTGCTAAAGTGCATATGCTCTCTGTTGGAAAACCACTCCCACACTAGAAGGGGTGGTGGTGGTCTCCCGGACACACTGTGGTAGCTTGGCTCGAGTGGTCAGGAATCAGGCTCCGTGCTAAGCATACAACATACCCAAACAATAACCATGCGTGCATCCGTTCCAAAAACGACTCTACACCGTAAAAATTATGAAAATAACTTTCTTTATCTGCTTTTTCTCTTAGTTGCTGATTGGAGAAAATAAATAACAATCACAATATACAAACTTTTTAGAAAGTGCAGGACAAATAAATACTGGCTTAATGATTCAATAAATAGGGGTGATCATAAATACTGAAGGCATAAATAAAAGTGCAATACAGACAGGCAATTAAATATTCGGAGGCAATAAATACTGTAACCAATAAATATTGTGCACCAATAAATACTGTGGACCAATAAATACAGTGGAACAATAAATAGGTTAAATACAATAAATACAGTGCCCCTAATAAATACTCAAAAGCTGACAGTGACACTCATGGATTCAGATCACTTTTGAATTCCTAAGGGCTGATTTGGCCCAGGCACAGCTTGTGGGGATGTGGAAGGCTTGGGGGTGTCTACTCCCTGGCTTGGTCAAGGCTGAGGCCTAAACTGAGGTAGATAAAGGGGGAAAATACCAGAGACCTGGCTCTCTCTCTCCACACAACTTCTCTAGATTAGTCCCAGTTCACCCCTGGCACAGTCAGGTTGGTTCCAGCACCTCCCTAGCCCCTTAAAGCAGTCTCTCAGGTCTCCACAGGGCCTTAGGCACCCTCTACTCCACTTACTGCCCTTTTTCTGATGCTCCGACGCCGCTGGAGTCGTATCGATGCCGTGAGGCGGTTCCGGTTCGATGTCGGCGGCCTCGGCACAATGTCAGTTCTTTGACGACGCCGGCAGGCGGATCCGGTCTCGATGCCAGCGGCCTCGGTTCGATCTCGACCTCCGATTCGATGGCGTCGGGCAGTCTTACTCGATGTCGACTTCGGGCGGCTCCGGTCCGATGGCGACCTCGGCTTCGATGACGTCGGCCGGCCTTGCCTCGATGTCGACTTCCGGCGGCTCCGGAGTGCGATCCTCACTCCCGACCTCCGGTGCTCCTCACAGGTTTCCGGCGACTCCGGAGTGCGACCTCCACTCCCGACCTCCGGCACGATTCTCACAGGTTCCGGCGACTCCGGAGTGCGATCCTCACTCCCGACCTCCGTTACCCTTCACCTCGGTCTCCGACGACTCCGGAGGGCGGACTTCACTCCTCCGATGACGCCGCTCACTCGACCTCGGGTGACTTCCTCCTCGACCTCTGGTATTCCTCACGACCTCTGACGGCGCCCTCTCTCGACCTCTGGCGGCTCCGGGTACGACGTCTGCTTTTCCAGTCAGCGCCGCTTCTCCACCTCGGGCTCCAGGTCTTAGGCTACTCGACGTCGGACTTCAGGGAAACCAGCTTCCAGGTCAGGATCTTGCTGTTCTCTTGTTTCTAAGGCCTGTTCCTGCTGTCCAGGTCCTCAGGATGGTTTTTCTGACTTCTTCCCACACAGGGCTCTAGGCTGGGCTCCGTCAGTAGGGACTAGTATCAAGGGTGGGTTTATGGACCCCACTCCAGGCACAAGTTTCCACCCCTGCTGCTTCACTCCTTCCTCCTTCAAGTTTCTGCTGCTCACTCCTCACCAGTCAGGTGCCAACTGCCAGCTCCAACTGCCAACTCTCTCTCTTAGCTTCCCAACATTCTAAACCGCCTCCAACGGTCACAGGGTTCTGGAATGTTCTGGAAGGTGCTAGCAGGTTCCAGTGGATGCTGGTGATGTCACAGGTGGCCACCATTTTGTGCTTCAGGCCCTCAGACAGAAGTTTCAGGGGTAGGTAAAATGGCTCCCTGAATCTGCAGCAACACGAAAAAGTCTGGTGGTTCCCAAAAAGGAAAAATTCAAACAGGGTTTGAGGCAAAAGTGGGACAAAATAAATAATGATGAGGAGGGACCACCCAAAGGGCTGACAGGTCTAACACGCGTCCCCCCCAGCTGAAAGTGGGGAGAGCTACCCAACCCCTTGGGAGTTCTCATCACTAAGGCGGAAATACCTTGAGAGACCGTCTGCATTGGCGTGGTCCACTCCAGGCCGATGTTCCACCTGAAAGTCCATCCCCTGTAGGGAAATAGACCACCTCAACAACTTGGGATTCTCCCCCTTCATTTGCATCAGCCAACGAAGGGGTCTGTGGTCGGTCTGAACTAGGAAGTGCGAGCCAAACAGGTATGGCCGCAACTTCTTCAGAGCCCATACCACTGCAAAGGCTTCACGCTCTATTGCACTCCACTTCTGTTCCCTGGGAAGTAGTCTCCGGGATAGGAAGACCACGGGTTGATCCAGACCCTCTTCGTTGAGCTGCGATAACACTGCCCCAATGCCATGTTCTGATGCATCTGTCTGGACAATGAACTCCTTGGAAAAGTCTGGGGCCCGTAAGACCGGGGCCTCGCACATGGCTTTCTTCAATCTCTCAAAGGCTTGCTGACAAGCCTCCGTCCAGACTACCCGTCGAGGTTGTTTCTTGGACGTGAGCTCCGTGAGGGGGGTTACGATGGTACCGTACCCCTTCACGAAGCGGCGGTAGTATCCCGTGAGGCCCAAAAATGCTCGGACCTCAGTCTGTGTCTTGGGGGGTTCCCAGGCCATGATGGCCTCGATCTTCGCCTGGAGGGGTTGCACCGCTCCCCTACCCACCAAGTGTCCAAGGTACACTACCGACCCCTGCCCGATCTGGCACTTGCTGGCCTTGATCGTCAATCCAGCTTGTCTCAGGGCCTGGAGAACAGCTTGCAGGTGACGCAAGTGATCCTCCCAGCTGTTACTGAAGACGGCTATGTCATCCAGATAAGCAGCAGAGAAACTCTCCATTCCGGTGAGGATCTGGTTTACCAGGCGCTGAAACGTGGCAGGTGCGTTCTTGAGCCCAAAGGGCATCACACAGAACTGGTAGTGGCCATTGGGCGTGGAGAAGGCTGACCTTTCCCTTGCTCCATCAGTCAAAGAGATCTGCCAGTACCCTGAAGTAAGGTCAAAGGTACTTAGATATTGGGCAGCTCCCAGCCGGTCAATCAATTCATCCGCCCTAGGGATCGGATGAGCATCAGTTTTGGTCACTGAATTCAGTCCCCGATAGTCCACACAGAACCTCAGTTCTGGTTGGGCACCCGGTGGTGCAGCTTTTGGTACTAACACCACCGGACTGGACCAGGGGCTGCTAGAACGTTCGATCACTCCTAGCTCCAGCATCTTAGTGACTTCACTATGAATGCTGGCCTTCACCTTGTCTGACATCCGGTAGATCTTGGACTTCACAGGTGGGCTGTCTCCTGTGTCCACGTCATGGACGCACAGGTGAGTCCTACCCGGGACAAGGGAGAACAACGAGGAGTACTGCCCCAGGACCTGGCGACAGTCCTCCTGCTGTTCAGGAGTTAGAGATGGGGAGAGAATCACTCCCTCCACCGACCCATCCTTCTCTTGAGACGCAAACAGATCAGGGAGAGGCTCGCTTTCCACGTCCTCTCCTCCGTCAGTCACCATCATCAAGATGACTTCGGGCCTCTCGTGGTGGGGTTTGAGGCGGTTGGCATGCAGCACCCGCAGGGGCTGACGAGGGGTCTTCAGGTCCACCAAGTAGGTAGCCTTACCCTTCTTCTCCAACACCTCAAAGGGTCCTGACCAGCGATCCTGGAGGGCACTAAGCTCTCCGGGTTCGATCACCCACACCTTCTGGCCAGGCTCCAACTCCACCGGGTGAGCATTGTGGTCATACCACGCCTTCATCACTGCTTGGCTGGCTTCCAAGTTGTCAGAAGCTTGCTTCCACAACTTAGCCATTTGGCTCCGGAAGGCCAGCATGTAGCTCACCACATCCTGGGGAAGCTTTCTGGGAGTTCTTTCCCATCCGTCTCTCACCAGGTTGAGAGGTCCACGTACAGGGTGCCCATACAGAAGCTCGAAGGGGCTGAAGCCCACTCCCTTCTGTGGCACTTCCCTGTAGGAAAAAAGTAAACAGGGTAGGAGGACGTCCCATTTCCTCCGCAGGCTTTCAGGCAGACTTCTGATCATGCCCTTCAAGGGTTTGTTAAACCTCTCCACCAGACCATTGGTCTGGGGGTGGTAAGGAGTGGTGAACCGGTATGTCACTCCACACTCCTTCCACATCGCCTGCATGTACGCTGACATGAAGTTGGTCCCCCTGTCGGACACAACTTCCTTGGGAAAACCCACTCGGGTAAAGATTCCCATCAGGGCCCTTGCCACAACAGGTGCTGTTATGGTCCTCAGAGGTATTGCCTCTGGGTACCGTGTGGCATGATCCACCAGAACCAGGATAAACCTGTGACCAGCTGTAGTCGGCGGATCTAATGGACCCACAATGTCGATGCCCACCCTTTCAAAGGGGGTGCTAACGACAGGAAGTGGTTCCAGGGGAGCTTTCAGCTTCACCCCTGTTTTCCCACTGGCTTGGCAAGACACACATGTCCGGCAGTAGGTATCAGACGACACTTTCATCTGAGGCCAATGAAAGTGTGGGACAAGACGGGCGAAGGTCTTGTCTTGCCCCAGGTGTCCTGCCAATGGTATCTCGTGAGCCAACTCCAGAAGGAAGGCTCGATAACGTTGAGGGACTACCAAGGCTCGCGACGATCCATGTAGGGGTGCCTTGGGTTCACTGTAGAGGAGGCCATCCTCCCAGTAAACACTGTAGTTCCCTTCAACGTTCCCTGCTGCCTGGGCTTCGGCCTGTCGCCTCAGCCCCTCAAGGGTAGGGCACTCCCTCTGGCCCTGGCAGAATTCCTCCCTGGACGGGCCTCCCTCCACGTGCCACTCGGCCGGGATGGGTAGGTCCTCCAGGTTGGTAACGTCCCCCACCGCAGACTCCTGGTCCACCACCTCCGGTGGCCTATACGTCTTACGGGGTGTGGACGCCGAGGCAGGCTCCTCCTGTCCTCGGTTCTTCCCTTGACTGGCAGCTGGCTGGGCCTTTGTTCCAGGCTCCAGCCGAAATGAACTCCCTCTTCGGGTAGTCGCGGACCTTGTGCTCACACAGGCCCAATCAGGTGTACCCAGCATCTCAGTGTGAGTCCGGTATTCCACCTCCTTCCAAGCGTTGTGCTCCATGTCATTCCCCAGCAGACAATCGACTGGCACGGCAGGGCTTACGGCAACTCGAAGTGAACCTGCAACCCCCCCCCATTCAAAGGGAACCTCGGCCACTGGATAGTGGCCTGTTCTGCCGTCAGCCATCGCGGCTGGGTGGAGTACATCGGGAATTACCTGCTCTGGAGACACCAGTTGGCTACGTACCATAGTCATACTGGCTCCTGTGTCTCTCAGAGCCTCCCCTCTTTGGCCGTTGATGGTGACCCATTGCCCATACTTTGCGGTATTTGCGGGCACCTGGATCTTAGGAACCATCTCCCGTTCTCCCAGGGACACTAAAGTGACACCCGCCCACTCCCTTCCCTTAGTTAAGGGCATCTCCACCCCGAGCACTACACTAGCTACTCCGGGGGTCTTTCCTCCAGTGGGAGGGGGTGGTCGTTTCAAGCACTTCGGATCTCCTTTATAGTGTCCAACGCCACCGCACTCATAGCAATGGACAACCCTTGGCTGCTGACTCTGGCCAGGATTAGGGTTTCTGGGCGGGTTAGCCTTAGGGGTGAATCCTGTTCCCTTCCCTTGGAAGTTATTTTGGGGGCCTTTGGAGAACTCCTTTTTCTTTTCCCCTCCCTCTTTCTTCTGGGGGGCGCCCTGTCCGGCCTTTTGAGTATCCCCTCCAGTCCCCCTTATGGACACCCGGGTACTAGCCCAAATGTCCGCCTCCTCAGCAAGCTTCCGGGGACTGGTCAGCTTGCTATCCACCAGGTGTTGCCGCAGTTCAGGGAAACATTTCTCGAGCAGGTGTTCCTTCAGTACCAGGTCAAACAACCCCTCGTAGTTCCTCACTTCACTGCCCTGAATCCAACCTTCCATTGCCTTCTTCGCATAGTCCAGGAAGTCCACCCAATTCTGCGTGCCCAGTTTGTGACTACCCCTGAACTTCTGTCTGTACTTTTCAGGTGTTAGTCCAAACTTTCTGATGAGCGCCAGTTTCATGGTGGGGTAGTGGGTCTGCTCATCCTCCTCGAGGGCCAATAAAGCATCCCTACCCGCTGGAGGTATGTACTTGTACAATCCCCCTCCCCAGTACTTCTCTGGAACCCCATGGGCCCTCAATGAGACCTCATAGGCCGCTAGCCACTTGGCGATATCGTCGCCCACTCCATAGCTAGCTACTATGTCCTTTGGCAGGTATGGTTTAGGTTCCCTGGTGATCTCTTGGGTTTGGCTGCCACCATTAGGAACAGGTTGTGCCCCGATTCTCAAGATCTGAAGATCTATTTCTTTCAGTCGTAATTCATGGGCCATCCTCTGCTCCTCCTTCTCCTTCTCCAGCCTTGCTAAGTCCCATGTGAGCTGTCTTTTCTCCCTCCGGTCTGTTAACTCCACCTCAGACAAGCCACCGCTAGAGGCACTGCTGCCCTTCCTAGAAATGGTTCTGGGCCCTGCTGACAGGTTCCCCACCTCAGGTTGGTACATCTCAGCCCCCTCGGGGTCAGGCTCTCCATCCCTGTCTTCCTCCTCAGCCTTGCTTTCTCGGCGTGCCTCCCCCCAAGCCCTTAAGCTGGTTTGGAGTGCACCCTTCTTTGCTCCTGGGGGACAGTACACCCCCTCCCGCTGGCAAAACTCCCTGAGTTGGGCCACAGTGTACGTTTCTAGATTTTCTAGTACAAACTCCATCTTGCCCACTCAGGTTAGAGGACAGGTTTTTGTGCAGTAACTATGCAGGGGGGTACCTTTAATAATACCTCCTCCCACCACCAGAGTAAATTTGGAAAAAACAAAAACCCACAATTAGGAAGGCCGCTCTTGAGAAAACTCCCGGTGTAGGCCTATGGACTACCCACAGTTATTGTTGAGTATGCGTAGGCACAGCTCTATCCCACCACTGAACACCAATTTATGTTGGAAAACCACTCCCACACTAGAAGGGGTGGTGGTGGTCTCCCGGACACACTGTGGTAGCTTGGCTTGAGTGGTCAGGAATCAGGCTCTGTGCTAAGCATACAACATACCCAAACAATAACCATGCGTGCATCCGTTCCAAAAACGACTCTACACCGTAAAAATTATGAAAATAACTTTCTTTATCTGCTTTTTCTCTTAGTTGCTGATTGGAGAAAATAAATAACAATCACAATATACAAACTTTTTAGAAAGTGCAGGACAAATAAATACTGGCTTAATGATTCAATAAATAGGGGTGATCATAAATACTGAAGGCATAAATAAAAGTGCAATACAGACAGGCAATTAAATATTCGGAGGCAATAAATACTGTAACCAATAAATATTGTGCACCAATAAATACTGTGGACCAATAAATACAGTGGAACAATAAATAGGTTAAATACAATAAATACAGTGCCCCTAATAAATACTCAAAAGCTGACAGTGACACTCATGGATTCAGATCACTTTTGAATTCCTAAGGGCTGATTTGGCCCAGGCACAGCTTGTGGGGATGTGGAAGGCTTGGGGGTGTCTACTCCCTGGCTTGGTCAAGGCTGAGGCCTAAACTGAGGTAGATAAAGGGGGAAAATACCAGAGACCTGGCTCTCTCTCTCCACACAACTTCTCTAGATTAGTCCCAGTTCACCCCTGGCACAGTCAGGTTGGTTCCAGCACCTCCCTAGCCCCTTAAAGCAGTCTCTCAGGTCTCCACAGGGCCTTAGGCGCCCTCTACTCCACTTACTGCCCTTTTTCTGATGCTCCGACGCCGCTGGAGTCGTATCGATGCCGTGAGGCGGTTCCGGTTCGATGTCGGCGGCCTCGGCACAATGTCAGTTCTTTGACGACGCCGGCAGGCGGATCCGGTCTCGATGTCAGCGGCCTCGGTTCGATCTCGACCTCCGATTCGATGGCGTCGGGCAGTCTTACTCGATGTCGACTTCGGGCGGCTCCGGTCCGATGGCGACCTCGGCTTCGATGACGTCGGCCGGCCTTGCCTCGATGTCGACTTCCGGCGGCTCCGGAGTGCGATCCTCACTCCCGACCTCCGGTGCTCCTCACAGGTTTCCGGCGACTCCGGAGTGCGACCTCCACTCCCGACCTCCGGCACGATTCTCACAGGTTCCGGCGACTCCGGAGTGCGATCCTCACTCCCGACCTCCGTTACCCTTCACCTCGGTCTCCGACGACTCCGGAGGGCGGACTTCACTCCTCCGATGACGCCGCTCACTCGACCTCGGGTGACTTCCTCCTCGACCTCTGGTATTCCTCACGACCTCTGACGGCGCCCTCTCTCGACCTCTGGCGGCTCCGGGTACGACGTCTGCTTTTCCAGTCAGCGCCGCTTCTCCACCTCGGGCTCCAGGTCTTAGGCTACTCGACGTCGGACTTCAGGGAAACCAGCTTCCAGGTCAGGATCTTGCTGTTCTCTTGTTTCTAAGGCCTGTTCCTGCTGTCCAGGTCCTCAGGATGGTTTTTCTGACTTCTTCCCACACAGGGCTCTAGGCTGGGCTCCGTCAGTAGGGACTAGTATCAAGGGTGGGTTTATGGACCCCACTCCAGGCACAAGTTTCCACCCCTGCTGCTTCACTCCTTCCTCCTTCAAGTTTCTGCTGCTCACTCCTCACCAGTCAGGTGCCAACTGCCAGCTCCAACTGCCAACTCTCTCTCTTAGCTTCCCAACATTCTAAACCGCCTCCAACGGTCACAGGGTTCTGGAATGTTCTGGAAGGTGCTAGCAGGTTCCAGTGGATGCTGGTGATGTCACAGGTGGCCACCATTTTGTGCTTCAGGCCCTCAGACAGAAGTTTCAGGGGTAGGTAAAATGGCTCCCTGAATCTGCAGCAACACGAAAAAGTCTGGTGGTTCCCAAAAAGGAAAAATTCAAACAGGGTTTGAGGCAAAAGTGGGACAAAATAAATAATGATGAGGAGGGACCACCCAAAGGGCTGACAGGTCTAACACTCTCTGTGTAAATTGTGTTATAGATTGGTGTTTCCATGATTGGATATTTGATTTACATGTTAGCCCCTAGTAAAGTGCACTGCGTGTGCCAGGGCCAGTGAATTAAATGCTACCCGGGGGCCTGCAGCACTGGTTGTGCCACCCCCGTGAGTAGCCCTGAAAACGGTAACTCAGACCTGCCATTGCAGAGTCTGCGCGCAGTTTGTAACTGCCATGTCGACTTGGTAACTGCACACACTGGCCGGACCCTAACCTTCCCTTTTCTTACATGTCAGACATCCCTCAGGTAGGCCCAAGGTACCCCTGTGGGAAGGGTGCAATGTATGTGAAAGGTAGGACATGCCCTGGTGTGTGTGGCATATCCTAATAGTCAATTACAGCCAATTTCGTTTTTCACTATTGTAAGGCTACCAGTTCCCCATAGGATAGAATGGGAGGTCTATAACATCTTATAAACATAACTGGCCCAGGGAATTCGGTAAGAAAAGTGAAGGTGATTTTTACATTCTGTGTTTGAAAATACCACTTTTAGAATGTGGGTATTTTCTTGCTCAGTCATCCCGTATGCCTCTGTTGGAATGTGGATTGCCTGTCTGGGTTTTGGAGGACAGAAGGCTGGGGGGCCGGAGGGGCTCCAGATGGTCGGGATAGGTCAGGAAAGGGCTGATTAGACCCGAGCTGCGATGGGGGAAGGGGGAGGAATTTCCTTGCACCTCAAAGGGCCTGGTCTGCCTCTGACAATGCTGTCTCCGCCTCCTGCCAGGAAATTACACTAGATAAGGCAGAACTAGTTCTGGCCGGGCACAGACACCCTCTGCCTGAAAGATCAAAGGATTTTTAGCTACAAATGCTGGGTCCCAGACCCCTGAATTTCAGAACTCATCTGGAACAAGAAGACTGCCAAGAAGGAGAGCCGTGGAAGCTACGAAAAAGAATGACTGCTTTGCTGGGTGTTTGGCTAGGCTGACCTGCAGTGGCTGCTTCTGTCTTGGGCAGTGAAAGGCCTGGATTGGCTCTTTCTGCAACCTAATTTGTGAGTCTCTCCAAGGGCTTGAGGTAGAGCTTGCCCCCTGTTCACGGAGTCTCAGGAACACCAAAGACTCCAGGTTCTTCGACCCGCAGCACGGGGAACTGTGTGTTTCGTACTGCAACCCGAAGAACACCACCTCTACGACGCCTACGACGACCCTGCCGACCCCCTGTCCTGAAGGCACCGCAGAGGGCACCGCTGCAACGCTGCACCGCAACCTTGGTCTCACCGACGACGCCTGTTGATGCCGCCACCGAACCGCTGCTTGCACCGCACTCTGCACCGCCTAGCTACACGACGACGCCGTGGCCTTCCTGACGCTGCCACTTCAAGCCAAAACCGACGACGCTGCTTGCACCGTGGTTCGAGGGCACCGACCGCCTCACTTCACGCCAAAGCTTTGGCACCGCAGAGAGCCACGCCGCGATGCCGCACCGCAACCTTGGTCTCACCGACGATGCCTGTTGATGCCACCACCGAGCCGCTGCTTGCACCGCGACCTGTGGTCACCGCACTTCGCACCGCCTTGCTTCACACCGAAGCTTTGGCACCGCAGAGAGCACCTCCGCCACGCCGCACCGCGACCCTGGTCTCACCAAAATCAAGCCACTGCTTGCACCATGGTTCGAGGGCACCGCTCGTAAGGCACAGTACGCACCGCCCTCATCCCGCACCGCAGCCTTGGCCTACCGACGCTGGCGCCATCGACTCCAGTTCGTCAGCCGACGACAGCACTTCAGCAACGACGACGCCGCTGATTGCACCGTGACCTGCTAGCACTGTGACGAGCACCGCCTTCATTTCGCACTGCGACCCTGATCTCATCGACGATGCCATCTGATGCCACCAACAAGCCGCCGCTCGCACCGCAACCTGGGGGCACCGCTGCGCTTCGCACTGCAGCACCCGACGCATGTTGGCGCCAGCGTTCCTGATTCCATCAGAATGGAGCTCGACCTGCAACGCGAGTGACTTCAAGGGCTCCATCGCCCTGCATCTCTGAGAGGTATTGTTTGCGGGTCTTCCCGACACCGTAGCTGGTGTGCGACCCCGCGGTCAGCCAGAACTGTTTTTGTATTTGTGTGTTCACGACGCCGTGGTAGCCCGGACGGAGATATCCACACATGGAACTCTTTTTAATCAACGTATTTTTGAACTGTGAGCATTTAAGTATAGTATTGTGGATTTTTATCGGTTTTGGTCTTGTTTTAATTATATAAAAATATTGGATATTTTTTTAAACTGGTGTTGTGTCCTTTTGTAGTGCGTACACTGTATTACTGTTGGTTATGTGCAAATGCTTTACACACTGCCTCTAAAATAAGCCTGGCTGCTCGTGCCAAGCTACCAAGGGGGTGAGCAGGGGTTATTTTGGAAGTGTATCTCCCTTACCCTGACTAGAGTGGTGGTTTTTGCCTGGCTTTGGCCCACGCCGTAGCCTACCAAAAATCCAATTTCTAACATTGGTTGTCAGCGGTGATGATAGGACTTGCGTTTGCACTTGACTTACAGTGATTGGTGGACCCTACTACCATATCGCAGACCATTACGTACCACATACTGTTTTTTTGGTCTATTTTTGCCTTTCCATTGGTTTTGAACGTGAACTTTCCAGGACATCATGCCTGAATCAATTGCATCATCTGTTGCACCCTTGGAAGTGGCCTTTGAGGAGGAGAGGATAGAAACCTGCAATGTGTAGGAATTGAAGGCGATCTGCAAAACCCTCAAAATCCAAATCAGGGGCCTCACCAGAAGAGAGGAGCTACAAAAGGCGCTGAGGGCCTGGGTAGCAGCCAGACATGCTAGTGAGCTGTCTGGGGATCTTGGAATGGAGGCAGAGGTGCCTATTCCAAGGGTGGATGTGCTCTTGGGAAGGGGGGCACCCTCTAAACCAAGCAGCAGCCGTTTATCCCCAGAGGAGCTGGAGAACAGGCGGGAAGCAAGGAGAGTTGCTGTGGAACTGGAGAAACTTAAGTTAGCCATGGAGGAGAAAAGGATGATGTTAGACCATGAGTTTAAAATGAGAGAGCTGGACTGGGAAGCCAGTGGGGCTAAGCCCAGCCCAGATGGTGGCAGCAAAAGCGCTAGGTCCAGTACTGAGGATGAGGTAGACGCACACACAGATTGGGGGCCCTGCTTCAAGGAGGGGGTTGACATAGACACGAGGGTTCAGGATTATGAGATTACTCCAGTGGCGCGCAGTGTCCCTGAGGTGGATTAGGGAACTGGCACAGGGGAATCTTTTCCTGATAATGGGAGGGACACTCTACTGACTCTAGATGAGAGGTGCAGGGAGAGGGGTTCCCCCATGATAGAAGCCCCAGTAAGTGGTTATGGAGACCAGCCGGAAGAGTATGGGTTAAGAGACAGCAACAGACAGACACTGTCTCGCCAGTCTTGTGAGAATGATGTGGGGTACTCTTCTGAGGCACTGGATGATTGGGTGAAGGGTAGTTTGGTTAACACCTGTGTGGGGCTGTGTGATTCACTCGTTGGAGAGCGTATTCTAAGTCCCTGTTTTCCAGAGCTATGCCAACACCCCGTGGATTCTCTGATCCCAGGAAGCTTGCACTGGAGGCAGACCTTTTGGTGGATTCCAAAGGGTCTGGAGAAGCATCTTGGTGTGACCCGGAAGGAAGTGGCTTAGGTATTTCCCAACCAGGGGTGGTGGGAAAGGTTTGTGGTAGCCCAGATAGGTCTGGTGTCGTGGGAAGGGTGTAGGGACTCACGTCCTGTCTCTGAGGAGAAGGAGTGGGAATGGACTGCGGCCTAAGGTGCCCAAAACCCAGTCCCAGAGCCTGGGTGGTTCCAGGAGGGAACACCAGGTGGGGAGCCTAGGCTGTACTGGTAAGTCGTCTGTCAAGGGGGATCTCCTAGTGGCAAGAGACCATGGAGTGTCTGTAAACAGAGCTCCAGCGGTTCAGGTGTCTGGCGGTGCCACTCCTAAGTGGAGGGTGCAGAGGTCCAGACTGATGGGTGAGAGGGGGATGCGTTCCCCAGTGAAAGACCTGTGGGTCAGGGGCCAGCCAGAGGGGCTGAGCCTCCTAGGAGGGACCATGGTGACACCACTTATGTCCTGGGGGATCTTCGTGCACTGTCAGATAGACAGGGGTCGGGAGATCTGCGCCAGGCAGACTGTCACACACCACATGAATCATGTATTACCCTCAGGGGGGCATGCGTGCTCCCAAGGAAGTCCTGGTGCGCCGGACAAGTGCTCAGCCACAGGGGTTAGTCCCTGGGTTGGGAGGCCAGGTTCAGGTCCTGCCTGAACTGGAGGGAAGATCGACTGTAAGCAGTGTCCTGACCGGTTTATCTTCTAGGGGTACCACTCTAGGTGGGAGGGTGCAGAACTCTGGAAGGGGGGGCAGAGGGAGGAAGCCCTCGCCTCTGACCCCGGTTCAACCTGAGGGTTTAGATCCTAGGGTGGTGGATCAGTTGCACGGTCAAGGTCCTGAACTGGTAGAAGAATAGTGTAGGAGGTCCAGTTCCAGCGACCTGACAGTTTTTGGTTCTAGGGGTTCTTCCCCTGGGTGGAAGGTGCAGGGCCACAGAAGGAGAGGTGAGGGGAGGAGAGCCTTGCCCGAGACCTCTGGTCAGCCTGAGGGTACAGACCCTGGGTTGGAGAACCAGGTTCAGGGTGTCCCCCTTGACCTGGGGGAAGGGGAGACTGCTAACAGTGCCCCTGCCAGTTTGTCTTCTGGGGGTGCCGCTCCAAGTGGGAGGGTACAGAGCCCCAGGGGGTAGGACCGGGTGTGGGAGAGCCCACCCCAGTCCCTAGTTCAGCCCCAGGGTACAGACCCTGGGCTGGTGTACCAGATGCAGGATAGCACCCCTGAACTGGTGGGTGAATTGTGCAGGGCACCTGCCACAGGTGCCCTGACAATTCTGGAAGGGGGTACCGCTCCAGGTGGGAGGGTACAGAGCCCCAGGGAGGAGGAGAGGGTGAGGAAGAGCCCACCCCAGTCTCCTGTCTAGCTGCAGGGTACAGACCCTGGGCTGGGGGGCCAGTGTCAGGATGCCATACCTGACTTGGCTGCAGGGAGAGTGGAGAAAGGGTGCCAGGCACCTGGGGCTACCGCCCCCCACTCTCTGGTACCACAGCGGCGGCCCTCGTCATTGACAGTTGTCAGTGGCCAATGTGGTTGGCCGTCCTGGTGTACAGAGTCGCCCCTGGAGGGGGGACAGGAGTTACACCCTGGAGGTGGACTGGGCCACACAGTGGTGTTGACCATGTGGGTACTGTCTGCCTGTTGGGACACGTCTGGGAGCAAAGTGAGTTTAGGCGCTGCACAGATGGGGTCCAGAGGCGAAGAGAAGGGTCCCCCATGGGTCAGCTTAGTGGGCCCTGAGAGTATGGATAGAGGGATCCAGCTAGGTTCAGGAAGGCGTAGAATGGGAAGGAAACCCTGCTGTTGCGGGCGAGGTTCCGTGTTCTATCGCCCCAAGCAGGGAAGCCCATCGAGGTATCGATTAGTCTCCCCTGGCTGCAGGCTGGAAGGGTGTTGTGTTGGAAATGGCCCTTTTTGCAGGGTTATCCCCAAACTTTTTGCTTTTTCCTCCTATTTTTCCCTTGTAGGAGAGTAGGATCTGCTTCACATGTTTCCCCCACTTTTTGCTGGTGTTTCACTGTTTTTCGACTTTAGTCTGGCTGGGACCATGCTATTCAGGGCCCCAGCCTAGCTGCTTCCTCTCTAAATTGAATGCATGTACTTTAGGTACACCACAGATTGGATCCTAAGGTACCCTTGTGAGTCCCTAGTATATGGTACACTATGTACCCAGGGCATAGGTACCCCAGAGGCCTACCAGGGGCTGAAGCATGTATTATACCACCCCTGGAAAGCCACCCAAAATGACACCACAGGTCTGCTACTGCAGCCTGGGTAAGGTGGTGTCTGCACCCCTTACTGTGATATAGGTTACCTATATCACTATATATATATATATATATTACCTACTGGCGGTCGCCAGTAGGTAGTTATAGTTAGGACCACGTTTCCATAGGAAAACCTCAACATTCTATTTTGAATAACTTTGGCGCCGGTCGACGAATCCTCGCGAATTTCTCAAAATAGGTGGGGCGCTACGCTCCGCTCCTACCCTGAAAGTCTCGGGGGGATTCGTCAAGCGGGGGCTGAGATAAAAGGGGGGTCCCAAAACGCGTTTTTCCCATGCATTTTTCCATAGGACCTTTAGAACGAGCTACAGCCCGAACGGCTGAACAGAATTACTAGAAATTTGGCAGAGAGGTAGTCCCTAGGTCAAGGAAGTGCCTTTTGTAGGTTTGGTGTAAATCTGTTCAGTAGATTCTGAGAAAATAGCCTTTAAATCAATATATATATCTGAGCCCGCTTACGGTACGCTTACGGTACGCTTACCGTACGCTTACCGTAAGCTTACGGTGGCGTGCGCGAGCGCGATTCTGATTGGCTCTTAGATCTTAGTAAACATTCGAATCGGCCGAAACCAGGAAGCGGCGTCCGCCATTTTGTCTCTCGCACTGAGTGTTGTTTATCAAACATGATGGCCAAAAACATGATACGGGGCTGTTTTGACAACTCCCTCCCACATAGTCATGTTGAGGGAGTCCCCAAACATCCCCCAAGAGCAAAAACGGTTTTATTTTTTTTTCGGCAATTTCGCGGGGTACGCTTACCGTACGCTTACCGTACGCTTACCGTAAGCTTACCGTACGCTTACGGTAAAAAAATAAAAATAAAAAAAACACTATCCACACTTACCCCACCCCCTGTGCTTTTGGTGGCCGCAGTCCACCAAATGTGCATGGCTTATTAATAGAGAAAAAAAACGTAATTTTGGCAACATGAAATTATAAAATCGAAATAAAAAAAACACTATCCACATTGACCTCACCCCCTGTGCTTTTGGTGGCCGAAGGCCACCAAATGTACAGGGCTTATTAAAGTTGATAAAAACCGTGCACGGAACGAACTGCGTTAAGTGGGCGCGCACGCCACAAATGGCGTAAAGTAACTTAGCATTTAAAAAACCGAACAAATTCACTGAAAAAACCATAGGTTTCACACACGTTATAGTTAGGAAATAGCATTTAAAAAACCTTGCTAATTCACTGAAAAAACCATAGGTTTCACACATGTTATAGTTAGCTGGACATTTTACTGATAAAAAACCAATGAAATTCCCCCGTTATAGTTACTGTAGGCAACTATAACTCACGCGACCGTAATCCTCTGCTGATGACATATGTGTCTTTATGAAAAAAAAATATTTGTAATATATGTATAGCTAAAATTTAATGGAAGAAGATATGGGCAAATAAGTGTCTAAATACAGTATTAGCATCAGCAGAGGATTGCGGTCGCGTGAGTTATAGTTGCCTACAGTAACTATAACGGGGGAATTTCATTGGTTTTTTATCAGTAAAATGTCCAGCTAACTATAACATGTGTGAAACCTATGGTTTTTTCAGTGAATATATATATATATATATATATATATATATATATATATACACACATATAAACCTATGGCAGGCCTTATCAATCCTGAAGGCAGAGTGCTTGGTTCTTATGTGAGTGGGTGCCCCTGCATGAGTAGAGCCCCTCTGCAGCGTTTGGAGACCCTTCTCTGATGCTATTTGTAGTGCAGCCTGACCATATACTCTTAAGTGCATTATAACCAACCGGTAAATGCTAACTTTGGACTGGCTGCACGGAAACATGTCGTGTTTGGTGTCAAACACCTTGGAATGATACCCCCACACCAGTAACTAGTGTGGGAGTATGATCCCGCCCTTCTAGAGGGAGAGACATGACAGCACTGGTATACCCGGTAGAAACTTAATAGAGCCCTGGCATCACAAAATGGATGCTGCAGCCACAGACACGGGTCTGGCCTCCTGCTGCTGACCGAAACTCCGGCAAGGGAGGCCTGGACAATAGGTTTCCTGTCACAGGGAGGTGTAACCACCTCCCAGACAGGCATATGTGTATTGGGGCTGGGTGGTAGCACTCTCTGAGTGCTTTGAAGTCCTGCGCTGGGGGCACATTTGGTGTCCCTGTGCATAGTCCAGCTCAAACCGGTTCAGGGGCTTCCAGCCCCTGCTCTGGCACGAAACTGGACAGAGGAAATGGGTGTAGCCACCCCTCTTTCCAAACCCTCCCACAGGTGGGTCCCCAGAGCTAGTCCAACCCCTTCCTTAGGTATAAGTAAGGAACCTCTGTTACCAGAACGTTAGATATCCCTGGACGAAACTCTGAAGCTGAATCCTGGAACTTCGACGCTCTACTCAAGACTAGAGGACTGAAGAAATCTCCCTTGGGGTCAAGGAGTGACTCCCTTGCTTGGCAGGCACCAACAAAGCAATTTGCCGGTCTGCATTTCTGAAGCTCCCGCCAGACTCCAAAGTATTTGCAGCCCTCATGAGTAGCGTGGAACCGGAACTCTTGGTCACTGTGCACTTTTGCAAGTGCATTGACTTCTCGACGTCTCCTGAAGTCGTACTTGGGCTGACTTGTAGCCCCCACCTCGAGCACTGAATCCACCGAAGATTGTCAGCCTGGTCACTCCGAGTGACCCGTGGGCCACCATTTTGTGTTCCGTCTCGAAGTCCCTTCGCGATCCCAGGTCCGTCGACTGGGGGGTCCCTGAGGGGCTAACTTTGAATTTACTTGGGCTTCCCTGGTTTCTCCAGACGTGCCCTGACTCTCTACCAAGTGGTGAGTCCCACAAACCTTGCTGGTCTGCACCGAAGCATCTTTCTCGTTTCTGCGTGGGTTGCTGTTGCCCAGGCTTATTGTGTCCAATCCGGGCACCGATGCTGCAGCATTCAACATCCTTCATAGGACAGCTCAAATCCAGCTCCTGGTCATCCTCGATGCCTCCTGGTCCATGTGGCTGAAGAGTCAAGCTTCACCTCCTTCACCTGAAATCACCCGACATCGGTGCGCATCTGCCTATCGGCTTCTTGGTCACTGGCTAGTGACCCAGACTCTGTCCCCTCTGCTTTCAGGTTCTTCTCATCTTCGATCCAGGCTTGGATCTCTTCGGACACTTCGCATCTGCCCGGCAGCAGCACTTCTTCGCCAGCTCCCATTGAAATCAACGACGCGACCCGACACCATTTGACACCTATGCACCCGGTTTCCCTGGGTGAGGAAACTTGAGTACTCCAGCGCTCCCGTGGGTGTTGACCCTTGAACTTCCTAAGTCCCAAAGGGTTTGGTCCTGACTCAATTCTAAGTGTCCCCAATCTTTAAAAATCTAACCGCGACTTTCCCCATAGAAGCTAACGGGAGCTCGCGGCTGTGTTCACACACTGCACACGGCCCTCGTGGGTCCCCTGTGTCACTACCTTGGGTGGTTCCTTGGGGTCCCATCGATTCTACAGGCTCTAGGCCTTGTGTCTAGTTAAGTCGTGGTACTTATACCACTATTTTAATATATGGTTTGGCTCGCCGCTAGGGCCTGACGTGTATTTGTGCTATTTTACTGTAATATTTGAAGTGTAAGGAGTAGTTTCTTTTCTGTAACTCTAGTTCTGTAGTAGGGGTATCTCTGTTATAGTCATAATCTAGTGAATAGTCCCGCCCATGTGCGTGGACCCCGGAGCAATAAAAATAATCTCTTAAGTTGTCAAGCCATGCAGACCTGCATCCACACTTAAGAGAGAATTTCAAAGACAGATAATGCAGCCTATATCCACAGGCTACACTGTCCAGTACTTCAACTAGAAAATTCCACCAACATCCACCAACAGCACTGCCTGCCCAGCTTTTTCCACAGAGAAAAACCTGCCTCTACCAGCAAAAGCCTCTGGAATGATAGAGAGGGAGGAATGGACAGACAAGCCCCATAGGCTGCCATTATGTGGCTCAGAACAGGATACTGTGCCTTTAAGAAAACTTTCCAGAACTTTTTCAGTATCCCAGAATGCACAGCAGTTCCCTTTTACTTTCAGTTCTTTTTGAAGGCGTAGCACGCCAGACCTGTAGCATTCCTTATATTAACATTTATCTCTCCACCGGGGAGGAGGGCGGGCGCTTATGACTATAACAGAGATACCCCTACTACAGAACTGGAGTTACAGAAAAGAAACTACTCCTTCTGTAGTAGGGGATCTCTATGTATAGTCATAATATAGTGAATAGAATGGCAAGCCCATCCCCACACCAAAACGGCGGTGGAGAAGACTTCAGAAGATTTCGCAGCGAAGCCTGCCCAACCTGAGCATCTGCTCTGGCATCCGCGTCCAGACAGTAATGCGCAGCAAAGGTATGGACCGACCTCCAAGTGGCCGCCTTGCAGATTTCTGCAATCGGAACATTACGCAGCAAAGCAGTCGTGGCAGCTTTGCCTCTGGTGGAATGAGCCTTAGGTTTACCCCCTAAGGTCTTATTAGCCTTTTGGTAACACAATTGTATACAGGACACAATCCACCGAGAGATGGACTGTTTGGAGGTAGCAAGACCGGTCCTGATTGATCCATAATTGATAAACAACTGGTCTGACCTACGAATATCTTTGGTCTTATCAAGATAAAACTTCAACACCCTCCTAACGTCCAGGGAATGTAGAGACCTTTCCGCTGGAGAAGAGGGATTTTGAAAGAACGTAGGTAAAGTTATGGTCTGGTTGACATGAAAATCCGATATAACCTTAGGAAGAAACTTAGGGTGAGTACGCATAACAACCTTGGCAGCATGAAATACCATATAAGGTTCTTGGCAACACAACGCCTGAAGTTCACTCACCCTGCGGGCCGACGTAATGGCTACTAGGAACGCCGCCTTCCAAGACAGGTGCTGCAACGAAGCCTTGTGAATAGATTCAAAAGGCTCCTTCATCAATCTGGACAGCACCACATTCAATTCCCATGAAGGCGAGGGAAGTCTGATAGGAGGGAACACTTTCTTCAAGCCTTCCAAAAAATCCTTGATCACAGGGATCTGAAAGAAGGAAGTCTGTGAAGGGAATTTCCTGTAAGCAGTCAAAGCAGCGAGATGGACCTTAATGGAATGGAAATTAAGTCCAGACTGCGCCAAATGCAAAAGGTACGGAAGGATGACATCTTCCTTACATGTCGTCGGGTCAAACTGTTTGGACTTGCACCAGATGCAGAACCTCTTCCACTTGTAAGCATAGGACGTTCTAGTGGAATGTCGCTTAGCCTCCTTCAGTATCTCCATACAATCTGCTGGTAGATTCAAATGGCCATATTGCACTATCTCAGGAGCCATGCCGCCAAACTCAACGACGAGAGGTTGGGGTGCACTAACTGCCCCCCGAACTTCGTGAGAAGGTCCGGCCTGCACGGCAGCCGTATGTGAGGAAGGAGAGACCGGTGAAGCAGGTCCGTGAACCACCACTGTCTGGGCCATTCCGGGGCAATCAGGATCATCCTCGCCCCGGACCGGGACAGCTTGATGAGCATCGCCGGAATCAGGGGAATGGGTGGAAAAGCGTACAGAAAGCTGTTCGACCAGTCGATCCATAGCGCATTCCCCAGCGACCCCGCTGGTAGTACCTGGATGCGAAGTCTCGGCATTTGCTGTTTTCGGCGGTGGCGAACAGATCTACGTCTGGAGTCCCCCACCTTGCGAAGACGTCCCTTAGTACTTCGTCGTTTATGACCCATTCGTGGTTTTCCTGAATCAGTCTGCTCAGTGCGTCCGCCTGAACATTCTGCACACCTGGCAGGTGCGTGGCCGTAATCGTCAGTCCTCGGGCCAGAAGCCAGTGCCAGATCGACTGCACCTCCTGCGACAGCGTGCGTGATCTCGACCCCCCCTGCTTGTTGAGGTAGTACATCGTGGTTGTATTGTCCGTCTGCACAAGCAGCGAGTTGGTCTGGAAGTACGGATGGAAGGCCTTCAATGCCAAGTAAACGGCTCTGAGTTCCAGGAAATTGATGTGGTACGTCGAGTCCAACTGGGACCACTTTCCTTTTATCTGTAAGTCTCCGAAATGCGCACCCCAGCCGTGGAGGGACGCATCCGTCACGATACTCTGCGTGGGAATGTCCTTGTGGAAGGGAACCTCCCTGAGGAGATTGTCTGCCGAACACTGTCGTACTTTAGAATTTGGGACCGCGTAGGAGGCAGGGCCCTACCCCTGTCTATCCCGGTAATAGTGAACCGCGAATGGTTAATGCGGTATGTACAAGTGCTTTGTGTAACGTTTTAGCTATGAATGCACTGTGTATACGCTATTTCACATCACTACGTGGGTTCCATTTTGTATCGGTGGCCATCTTATGGTTGCCCTCACATAGGCTATGTAGCATGAAGCGAATACGGGCCTTTTAGAGCACATGTGGCTTTCTTTGACTTTTCTGTGACCTGGGCAGCTTGGCTCCGCTGCCCCAGGTCAAACTGGTCCCACGAGTTCCCCGTCCTCTGGCCACCTGTGATTAGCATCAGGGCTTGACACACCATAAAGTCTTTTCATCCTACACGAGCCTCCAGCTAATCTCTTTCTCACCTGACTGTTCCTGCTTTATGGCTTGTTTCCCAAAACAGGAGATGCTCATGTTTATTGGGGCCTATCGATATCTGATGTGGGATCTGAGCCTTGCTGGGTAAATAATTACGGGCTGGCTTAACTGGAATGTGGGATGGTCATCATGACTCTGCCTTTTCGTTTGAAATGTATACATCTAAATGACCATGCCATAAACTAAGGAATGTATGCCTGAGGCAGGATATTCTGTATTTAAGAAGAAGCCCGTTTCTGTGATTTTCAGCAGTCTCCTGAGAACATACACGCTGTTGTACTTCTAGGACGCCTGTAATTGGTCTGCAGCCAATAAACTGATCTTTGACTTCACCCAGAAGACTCTGTGTTTCTGTAGGTCTGAAACAGGAAGAACCCCGAAGTCGTAGGGTGTGTTCCCCTGCACCACTGGGCTTAAAATACCCAGTACTTCAACACCACCACTTCAGCGACTGAAGAGCATGCAGAGACAGCTGTATCTTGTCGTCCCAAGAACCTGTCCTCTGATTCCACTGATCCTCCAAGCACTCCTGCAGTGGTCTCATGTACAGCCGTGCGTGAGGAAGATACATGAGGCCATCGATCCCAGCAGTGAAGACACCTCCCTTACTATCGTCGATGGAGAGGCCATAAGAGCCTGAGCCTTCTGAAGGAGTGATAACCGTCTCTCCTCCGAAGGAGACACGCTTGCTGACAGCGTATTGATGGAGGCCCCCAAGTACTGTATGCACTGGACCGGAGTCGGAACAGACTTGGACATGTTGACGTGCAACCCCAGCTTGCTCAAGAGAACGCACGTCTTCTGGAAGTGCGCTTGTGCTTCCGAGAAGGAGGAGGCCTTGATCAACCAATCGTCCAGGTACGGGTAGACAAACACCTTGTTCCTCCGCAGGTGTGCAGCTACCACTGCCATGCACTTCGACAAGGTCCTGGGCGCAGACTTTAGCCCGAATGGCAGTACTGCGTACTGATAATGATTGGCACCGACTTGGAATCGCAGGAACTTCCTGTGCTTCTGTGCAATGGGCACACGGAAGTACGCATCCTGCAGGTCTATGGCGCAGAGCCAGTCCCCTCGTTGCAGCTGAGGATAAATCTGGTGCAACGACAGCATGCGGAATTTCTCTCTGCGAATCCATTTGTTTGCTTGCCGCAAATCCAGAATGGGCCTGAACTCGTTCGTGTCCTTCTTGCGAACCAGGAAGAACCGAGAGTACAGACCTCTTCCCCTTTGAGACAGAGGTACGTCTTCCACCGCCTTTTTCCTCAACAGGATGTCTGCCTCCGCCTGGAGCTCTCGTAGTTGATACCGTGAGCTTACCGGCGGAATCGCTGGAGGCGGGCTGATGAACCGAAGACTGTATCCATTGCAAACAATATTCAGCACCCACTTGTCCTGAGTAATTTTTCTCCACTCTGCCAGAAAAAATTGAACGCTTCCCCCCACTGGAGTGGGTAACGGTTGAAGGGGAAGTAACCGCTCAGGGCCGAGACCCAGCCAGGCCCTTGGTCGCTGTAGCGGACTGCTGGCCTCCTCTACCCTTCTGGCACTTCTGGAAGGGTTTCCGGAACTGCTGTTGCTGTTGTTGCTGCTGTCCCGGGGCCTGCCCACGCCCTCTGCCTGCCGCCCGAACCGTCTCTGGAACGGGCGCTTTTTCTTCTCAGGCCTCTCTAACCTGACAGCCGTCAGGGTCTCCGCCTCCGTCTTCATGCGGGCCATTTCGTCGTCCGCATAATGGCCGAACAGGGTTTCCCCCGAGAAGGGTAGGTTGGCCACTCTTTGTTGTGCCTCCGGTTTGAGTGAGGTAAGGCGGAGCCAAGCGTGACGCCGTTGGTGGATGCCGTGACAATATCCATGGGCCGCCAACAGAGACACATCCGCCGCTGCGCTGATGATCTGATTTGACACCAGCATCCCCTCACGCAAAGTCTCTAGAAAGTCCTCCTTCTTGTCGTGAGGCAGCAGCTCTGCGTACTGCTGGAGAGACTCCCATAGGGCCCGGTCGTAGCGCCCCAACAGAGCCCCGGCACTCGCCGCCTTCATGGTGGTAGAGGCCGTCCCACAGACCTTTCTGCCCGCCGAGTCCAGCCAACGGCTATCCTTATCAGGCGGCACTGTCGAGGAAGGAGTGGTGGCATGCTGCTTCCTAGCCGCCGTCACAATGACCGAGTCCGGTTTCGGGTCCATCCTCAGAAAGGTCGGGTCCGAGTCCGGCGCCCGATACTTCTTCAGGAGCCTTGAGGGGGCTGGTTTCGTCACCGCCGGAGTGAGGAACAACTCCCTAGCGGGCTCCACCATTCCCGGCACTAGTGGCAGCAGGGGGCGAGACAGGTGCTTCTTGTGCAGCGTCTCGAAGATCACGGACGTCGTAGGTGTTGGAACCGTCACCGTGATCCCTAGCTTGGCCGCACCCCTCAGTAGTACCTCCTGGAAGGAGACTACATCGTTGACCGGCGATACACCCGTCACTGGTGAGTCCGACAGCGTCGGAGAGTAGTCCCTGATAGACGATCGGGTGCGGGATCTGGCTCAGCGCCTCCTGCGGCGTCGCCCAGATGTCGACGACGACAGTCCACGGCTCCGTGACCTTCCTCTCCGTCCGGAGCGGGAGCGCGATCTGTCTGTCTTCGGCCGCCCAGCCGGCTTCACAGGCGACGGTGGCGTAACCTGGTGCCGCAGCCTCGGAGTCCTCTTCGGAGGCGTTGGATACCTCGACAACGACACCGACCGTGGCGGGGCCGCAGGAGGGCCCGACGGTGTGTGAGGCGGAATGGGGGGAGGAGGAGAAGGTGGAGGAGGAGGAGGAGGAGGAGGAGGAGTATACACCACTGTGTACACCCGAGCCCGGTGACCCCGTCCTCTTCCCTTGCGACCCGAGTGACTCCCGGCATCAGGACTTCTCCTGCGCTGCCTCGGTGTCGACAAACGCCTCCTCGACGGCGATCGCCTCCTCGACGGCGAACGCCTCCTCGACGCCGAATGCCGCCTCGACGGCGAACGCCTCCTCGACGACGACGGCGAACGGCTCGACGACGAACGCCTCCTCTTTGTCGACGGCGAACGGCGATCCCGCCTCGACGCCGACCGCCTACGCCGGGGCTGGTCTCGACGCCGATGACTCGAAGGAGACGTCGCCGGCGTCGACAAAGATGCTGATGTCGTCGACGGTGGGCTACTCAGCTCCCTCGACGGCGAGCGTCGACGCCGTTTCTCCCCAGGGAGAACGGCGAACAGACTGTAGCCATCCCCCTCGACGCCGACGGAGAATGGGGACGTTTGCTGGGCTTCTTGCCCCTGGGGAGCCCCCCAGGGGCCTCAGCATGTCCTGACCCACCTTGTGCCTTCAGCCTTCTGTCCTCCAGGCCTTGGAGCCAGATCTTCATTCTTTCTCCCAAGGTCCTGGCTGAGAAAGATTGACAAATGTCACACTCCTGTGGGACATGGGACTGGGGAAGGCAGACGATGCACACCCTGTGTGGGTCCGACTTGGCCTTCTTCCTCTCGCACTCTGGGCACTTGTCAAACAGTCCAGGCATGTTGAACAACACAGAGCACACACAAGAAGGAAGGCAACACAATAAGCACTTAAAAAGTGAACAAAGTCCAAATAAACCCTTGAAAAGGGAGAGCTCAATGCTCCAGGGTCCTGCTAGCAGGAGCCGGAAAAAAGAACTGAAAGTAAAAGGGACCTGCTGAGCATTCTGGGATACTGGAAAAGTTCTGGAAAGTTTTCTTAAAGGCACAGTATCCTGTTCTGAGCCACATAATGGCAGCCTATGGGGCTTGTCTGTCCATTCCTCCCTCTCTATCATTCCAGAGGCTTTTGCTGGTAGAGGCAGGTTTTTCTCTGTGGAAAAAGCTGGGCAGGCAGTGCTGTTGGTGGATGTTGGTGGAATTTTCTAGTTGAAGTACTGGACAGTGTAGCCTGTGGATATAGGCTGCATTATCTGTCTTTGAAATTCTCTCTTAAGTGTGGATGCAGGTCTGCATGGCTTGACAATTTAAGAGATTATTTTTATTGCTCCGGGGTCCACGCACATGGGCGGGACGATTCACTAGATTATGACTATACACATAGATCCCCTAATACAGAACTTATGTGCTTTGACCTCTAGTCTCATAAAGAGACTACGAGGGTGTGTTTAGTAATGAATACATATATTTTATACCTATACCTGGTGTGGTTGTCTTTCATTTAGGCACTCAAGAGATTATAGACTGGTAAAACAAGCTGCTTTACATTCCTTCAAGACTTAGCCTGAAGGCTGCTCTCGAAAGCTACCATTAGGATAGCTTTCAATAAAGGTTGTCTTTAACCTATAACCAATAAGGGGTTGTTTGGACTGGTACACGGTGCCCACTATAACTTGTGGACAGCATATACCAGGCCAACTTCTCACATCCCTGACCTGTGTGTGTTGGTTTTAGGACTCTGGGCACTTTACCACTGCTAATCAGTGCTAAAGTGCATATGCTTTCTGTGTAAATTGTGTTATAGATTGGTGTTTCTATGATTGGATATTTGATTTACCTGTTAGCTCCTAGTAAAGTGCACTGTGTGTGCCAGGGCCGGTGAATTAAATGCTACCCGGGGGCCTGCAGCACTGGTTGTGCCACCCCGTGAGTAGCCCTGAAAATGGTAACTCAGACCCGCCATTGCAGAGTCCGCGCGCAGTTTGTAACTGCCATGTCGACTTGGCCAGTGCACACACTGGACGGAACCTACCCTCCACTTTTCTTACATGTCAGACATCCCTCAGGTAGGCCCAAGGTACCCCTTTGGGCAGGGTGCAATGTATGTGAAAGGTAGGACATGCCCTGGTGTGTGTGGCATGTCCTAATAGTGAATTACAGCCAATTTTGTTTTTCACTATTGCAAGGCTACCAGTTCCCCATAGGATAGAATGGGAGGTCTATAACATCTTATAAACATAACTGGCCCAGGAAATTCGTTAAGAAAATAGAAGTTAGTATGCCTGAATCAGAATCTAAAGATGCATCTTTTAGTGAAGGTGATTTTTACATTCTGTGTTTGAAAATACCACTTTTAGAAAGTGGGTATTTTCGTGCTCAGTCATCCCGTATGCCTCTGCTGGAATGTGGATTGCCTGTCTGGGTTTAGGAGGACAGAAGGCTGGGGGGCCGGAGGGGCTCCAGATGGTCGGGATAGGTCAGGAAAGGGCTGGTTAGATCCGAGCTGCGATGGGGGAAGGGGGAGGAATTTTCTTGCACCTCAAAGGGACTGGTCTGCCTCTGACAATGCTGTCTCCACCTCCTGCCAGGAAATTACACCAGAGAAGGCAGAACTGGTTCTGGCTGGGCACAGACACCCTCTGCCTGAAAGATCAAAGGATTTTTAGCTACAAATGCTGGGTCCCAGACACCTGGATTTCAGAACTCATCTGGAACAAGAAGACTGCCAAGAAGGAGAGTCGTGGAAGCTGCGAAAAGGAACGACTGCTTTGCTGGGTGCTTGGCTAGGCTGACCTGCAGTGGCTGCTTTTGTCTTGGGCAGTGAAAGACCTAGACTGAACTTTCTGCAAGCTAATTTGTCAGTCTTTCCAAGGGCTTGAGGTAGAGCTTGCCCCCTGTTCACGGAGTCTCAGGAACATCAAAGACTCCAGGTTCTTCTACCCGCAGCACTGGGGACTGTGTGTTTCGTACTGCAACCCGAAGAACACCACCTCGACGATACCTACAATGACCCTGCCGACCCCGTGTCCTGGAGGCACCGCAGAGGGCACCGCCGCAACGCCGCACTGAAACCTTGGTCTCACTGACGACGCCTGTTGACACCACCACCGAACCGCTGCTTGCACCGCGATCTGTGGGCACCGCACTCCGCACCGCCTTGCTTCACGCCAAAGCTTTGGCACCGCAGCGAGCCCTGCCGCAACGCCGCACCGCAACCTTGGTCTCACCGACGCCGTCTGTTGACGCTGCCACTGAGCTGCTGCTTGCACCGCGACCTGTGGGCACCGCACTCCGCACCGCCTTGCTTCACGCCAAAGCTTTGGCACCGCAGAGAGCACCTCCGCAACGCCGCACCACAACCCTGGTCTCACCGAAGACGTCTGTTGACGCCGCCACTGAACTGCTGCTCGCACTGCGACGTGTGGGCACCGCACTCCGCACCGCCTCGCTACACGACGACGTCGTGTCCTTCCTGATGCCTCCACTTCAAGCCGAAATCGCTGCCGCTGCTTGCCCCGTGGTTCAAGGGCATCGCTCATAAGTCACACGACGCACCGCCCTCATCCCGCACCACAGCCATGTCCTACCGATGCCGGCGCCATCGACTCATCAGCTGACGACAGGGCTTCAGCAAAGACGATGCCGCTGCTTGCACCGTGACCTGCTAGCACAGTTACGAGCACAGCCTCCATCTCGCACCGTGACCCTGGTCTCACAGACGATGCCATCTGATGCCGCCACCGAGCCGCTGCTCGCACCGCGACCTGGGGGCACCGCACGCCGCACCGCTGCGCTTCGCACCACAGCACCCGACGCATGTTGGCGCCAGCGCTCCTCATCCCATCAGAACGGAGCTCGACCTGCAATGCGAGTGACTTCAAGGGCCCCATCGCCCTGCATCTCTGAAAGGTACTGTTTGTGGGTCTTCCCGACACCGTAGCTGGCCTGCGAACCCGCGGTCAGCCAGAACTGTTTTTGGATTTGTGTATTCACGACGCCGTGGTAGCCCGGACGGAGCTATCCACACAAGGAACTCTTTTTAATCAACATATTTTTGAACTGTAAGTTTTTAAGTATAGTATTGTGAATTTTTATCGTTTTTAGTCTTGTTTTAATTATATAAAAATGTTGGATATTTTTCTAAACTGATGTGGTGTCCTTTTGTAGTGTGTACACTGTATTACTGTTGGTTATGTGCAAATGCTTTACACACTGCCTCTAAGATAAGCCTGGCTGCTCGTGCCAAGCTGCCAAAGGGGTGGGCAGGGGTTATTTTAGATGTGTACCCCCCTTACCCTGACTAGAGTGGTGGTTTTTGCCTGGCTTTGGCCCACGCCCTAGCCTACCAAAAATCCCATTTCTAACAGTCCTCATGGACAATATCGCCACCATGTCGTACTGCAACAAGCAGGGTCGAGTGGGGTCCTAGACCCTGTGCCAGGAGGCCCTACATCTCTGGTGGTTGCTAGACCAGCAGAACCTCTTTCTGGTATCCAACCATCTAGCAGGGTCTCTGAATGGCTGAGCTGACTAGCTGAGCATACTTCTGCTGTTGGATCATGAGTGGCATCTCTACATTGAGGTGGCACAGTGTATCTTTGATCAGCGGGGCATGTCTTTGTTAGATCCGTACACTGGACTTTCCACCAGGGGAGTGACTGGGAAATGTATTTGAGCTGCAATGGGACACAGGCCTCCATAACGTTTTTTCGCCACTGCCTCTCCTGCTTCAAATTCAAGAAAAGTCAAGACAGAGCAGGCCCAAGTCATCTTATTAGCCCTGGACTGAGCAATGAGGGTTTAGTAGCCAGAGCTCCTACACATGAGCATTTGCTCCCTGATCCATCTAGCATTTCGGGAAGCTCACTTGTCTCTATTATATATACGGGCCTCAAGGCTCCTCAACCTACACCTGCATGCATGGATATTGAGCAGACACAGGTGAATGTGCCTGACCTGCCAACCTTAGTAGCCCATGTTATCCATGCACTGTGACACCCTTCAGCAAAATCCATCTGGGATGGGTGCTGGGAAAAGTTTTTATCCTGTGGAGCTCCTCATATTGAGCCTCTGCAGGCCAAACATATGGATGTGCTGTTGTTTGTTTTACCGTTGGCCCAGCAAGGCCTTACAGTGGGCACAGTCAAGGGTTATCCGTCTACACATTTTACCTTTCATTATTTACCTAATCAACTATGCCTTTAAATCACCTGGTGTGCCGCGGTTTATCAAAACTGACTCACGTATGGCCCTGAATCCGTCCATTTCCACAATGGGACTTAAACTTAGTACTGACATCTCTTATATGCATGCCTTTTGAGACAATTCACAGCTGCTCACTGAGATGGCTGATGCTAAAAATGGTCTCCCTAATTGCCATCACATCTGCACACTGCATAAGTGACCTGCACAGGCTATTACTCAAAGCAGTACTGCTTTTCAGTGCTGGCCAGTCTATTACTCTGCCAACTGGCTTGATGCCAAAGGAGCTTTCAGTTTTTTTTATCTGACCGTACAAACGACCATAGTGTGGAGGATCAGCTCTCTGCAGGTTTCTTTGAAGCAAAGGGCAAGGTGTTGCAGAACATGACCCTGTCTATATGGATAGCCCTCTACATCAAAACCTGCTATGTGCAGGAGAGGAAGCAACCTCCTGAAGGCCTGCAGGCTCATTCTACCAGGGTCACGGCTGCTACAAAGGCACTGGCAAAAGTGGTGCTGGTCTGCACATCTTCCAGGCAAAAAAGTGTGCATCGGTGTACATGTTCACAAAATTCTACTGCCTTGACAGTCAAATACAACGGGAAGGCCATTTTGCCGGCTTAGTCAGTCACAAAAACTTTATTCAGCCAATCGCGGCAATAAAAGTACAGATGATAAAAAAATGGCATAAATAAAGCAGCGTTACGAGGTTCAAGACACATCAGGGGACTGGGGATGCAGTACAGTTAGTTTCAGGGAAAACACTACGTACTGTACATGCCAATGATAAGATACATAAAACATACATATAAAGGTCCGATGTATCTCCGACTAATGATCAAAAAGTTTTAAAAAGTTAAAAAGCTGGATCATATCTTGACATACAAATATGATAAGGGTGGGGTAGTTATGTTGAGACACATTTGTTTCTAACCCACAGTCAAGGGCAGACAAAATTCCCCACTGCCAGGCGAATTGTCTCATTCTCCAGCCTTTGCATGCGCTCAAATACTTCCTTATAGGGGTTCATATTAAAGGAGCCAAAAATAATGCATAGAAATTGCTTCCTAGCATGAGCAATACAGAGTGCAAAATACAATAAAGTGCAATGTGCTTTGAGTGGCAGTGTTATTGCACGAACATTGCCGGCTCAAACCTGCGGGACTTTTTGATATGAGTCGACAACCCAAAACCGCTACATTTGAGAGGTACCACAGTGTTTCTATTTTTAAGGAGAGGTATATGCCAGTAGAAGTATCCATCAGAAGAACAAGCTACTTACTTGTGCTAACACACTTTCGAGTGGGAATCTGTTTAAATTCAGATGCCTCACTGCCCTGCCACCTTCCATTTCTTTGGAGTGGACTCACCAACATCATAAAAAGGTTCCAAACTCCAAAATGTCACAGCACTTCATATCTGAGGGCCGGAAAAGAGACTATCTCAGCAAGCACGTAAGATGCTTATTTGCAGCTCAGAGCGGTACAGTCATCTGGTATCTGGCAATATCTAGTATCAACACAAGGAAGCATGGTTGAAAAAATTCTCTGGATCCCAGTCAGGCGCAGGAGATACCAGGGGATATTCTTAAACTGAGGAATCTGTGGTTGGATGGAGTATCCTGTTAATTTAGCCAGTGTAATAATGCACTTGACCCTTTCCGCACTGCTGTAAATGAAGACATCTCTGTGTACTTTCTACGTTTTACCACTGTTTAAATGTGTATCTTTTTTACACATTAATCATACAGCTATACATCCTTCATCTTCTTTTTATTTTTGTTATCATTTCCTGCGGATTACTCTCCGCTACTGCAACATATTTTGTTTTGCAAACATCAATTTCAATGACAATTATACAATATTAATAACATATATCTACAATTCACAAATTATGCATGAAAATGTCTCTCACAAAATATTCCCAATGCATTTTGAGATATGAATATCCCTTCTTTAGGGGTGCCGGAGTTCTACGGTGTATGTATTTCCAACCGCCATGTGCTTGAGAAATGTTCTTCGATGCTTCTCCGGAGGAAATCTTATGCATGGTATTCCGCGTTGTATAGACAAAATAGAGTATCCACCAGAAAGGGTGTTACCGAAGGTAAATAACTTGCTTTCATAGTATGCAACTCAAATTCAAGTGCCGTAACTGTTGATATGTTACTGTTACTCAACTCAGTGGTGCTTCCTTCTTCATCCTGCTGGAAGAAATGGACACTGGAGTCGGTGTTCCCAAGAAGCGAATCGGGGACCTCCAAATTCGTGTAGCCGGAGCATTAACTCACTGATCTACTCGATCAGCAATCAAAACAGAGCTGCAGATCTGGATTGGAGTTAACTTTTGGCATTTGACATTCTGCAGAGTAGGTAGGGCAAGGTTTCTGTGTCTGAACATGTATTGGAACAAGCACTCAATTGATCTGATATTTTACAACATGTATATTTTATTAAAAGACGGTGGGGGCTCTCGGTAGCACCACATGTCACCCATATGTTACCGAGAGCCCGGCCCGGATACTTTCTGTATTTTAGAGGCCACAAACCTTTACCTTGAGCAGTTTTAAGTGGTCCGGGTCTTGCCGGTGCTCAGCACCGGCAGTTTTCAAAAGCAGGAGCTGAGACAGGTTCCTATCGGGCTCTTCATTTTTGCCCTCACCCTCAGGATGAAAAAAAAAAAATCTTATTTCTGCAGCAGTGCCACCCTTCACTGTCCCTGATGTAACTTCAAAGAGACTCGCTATAGTTCTTTCAGTCTCATCATTTCAAAACTGAAGCATTTTCAATATTATATACAACGAAGCCACAGTTGTTGCTTATTTATCTTATGCAACTAACAACCATTGACAAAGCCAATAATCCTGGGTTATGTTGCATGTGTAACGTTACTTGTATTATATATCTACATGCAATGACAGAAGCAGCAAAATACCAGACGGCGGCACACTATCCTAAGCACAGATTTTTTGTTTAAGTGTCTTTAAGCCACGCCCTTAATTACATCGGCCACGCCCCTTTGAGAGACCCCCAAGTTTTTCTTCCCACTTAAAGTCCTGACATTGAGGCTTGACCGCATATTTTGTGGGAAGCCACGACATATGTATCGCCAAATTCTGACAAGTCCTGATGGGTGCAGCTGGAAGGAAAGATACATTTAGACCGTAGCCGTCACTCAAAATAAGAGCTAGGGTAAAGTGCATGAATGGGGCAATCCTGCGAACAGGACTCTCTGAAAGCGCATCCAGCGGAGCTGTATTTTCGCAGGATGTCACATTTCCGGGACGGAAGAGCCTTTTCGCAGGGAGGGGGAAAACCGAGCGTCCGAGAAACTCCAGCCTCAGTTCTTGGAAAGCTCGCAGTGAGCGCGGGGCCGACGGTATCGGTCTGCATTGGAGGGGTCCCCGGACTGAACCCGCAGAACAGAAGTCTCTCCTTGGCCGCCCCGCAGTACACACCTGCAGCCTCAGGTGAGACACGTGCTTCGTTCGGCTTTTCTGTCACACATTTTCTATTTTCTTATTTTTGAAAACTAAAATGAGAATTTTCGGGATTTTTATCTTACCTTTTTTAATGACATAGGAAAGCAATTCATACATCGAAGCAGTACCTCTCCACAAAGTTTAAAGGTGTGGAGGAGAAATATTAAAAATGCATCGCCGGGGAGGGTGCTGTGCAAAGTGTAGTGACGTACCTGGGCTGTGACCTGCAGGGGTCTGTACCGTTCTAGAAGAGGGCCACATACCCAGCTCTGGAAATACACCTCGAGCCTGCTGTGCAGCCTGACATACTCATATAACAGGGCCCGCACTCTGCTCTGGTAATGCAGTGCAATGCATGTACCTCCATCAGGGCTGGCTTTACTGCTGATGGCGCCCGGTGCGACAAGTATTTTTGGCGCTCCCACACCCCATGACCGCCACCGCTGATTCTCTCACTCCCACCTGACAAAAGTGCCCCTCAGCTCTCCAATCATAAGGTATTACTAAACACAGTGACCCGCCTGAGGTCAGCGCCCCCTCCAAAGGTCAGCGCCCAGTGCGGCCGCACCGGTCGCACTGCCTTAAAGCAGGCCCTGACCTCAATACAGACCTGCACCACCCTCTGCCCTGGCAGAGCTGGAACCTGCTCGCAGCGCTGCCGATGCACCAGTAAGCAGACATGCAGCCTTTCGCCTTTCCAGAACTGACCCACCATAGCTCTGTCAATGAACCCCAAGGCAGGCCTGCACCCCCTGCTTTCCCACTGTTCACCGCGCATAACTCTGCGATATGCCTCAGTCGTGACCTGCAAACCCCGCCCGTTCCTTTCCATTAAAAGGACCAACACAAAGGACTTGCCATTCTCTGGGCCGTGACGTGCAGCATTATCTGCCATTGCATATATGGAAAGCATACGCAGGTTGCTATCAAAGCATAATTTGTTAAAAGTTTTAAGCAGGGCTTTAAGTGACCTTAAAAAACTTGGGGTGGGGCAGAGGTCTCTCAAAGGGACGTGGTCGATGTAATTAAGGGCGTGGCTTAAAGAACACACAAGCTAATAATCTGTGCTTACCATAATGTTCCACCTGACTGGTACCTTGCTGCTTCTGTCAGTGCATCCAGATATATAATACAAACAAGTAACATTGCACCTACAAGAAGCCAGGACTTTTGGCTTTGTCAATGGTTGTTAGTTGCATAAGATAAATAAGCAACAACTATAGCTTTGCTGCATAGAATATTGAAAATGCTCCAGTTCTGAAATGATGAGCCTGTGAAAGAACTAAAAGGAGTCTCTTTGAAGTTACATCAAAGGCTTTGAGCAGTGGGACCGCTGCAGAGTCAAGATTTGTTTTCACCCTTAGGCAGTGCTTGAAATAAAAAAAATAGAAGTGCAGGTACTCTTTACCAGAGTGCCTGCTTTTTTATGAGAAGTGCTGGTACTCTCCAGTTAAAAGTATTACATTTCTTTTGAGAAGTGCCGGTACACTCCCTCTCAAAATAAACAAGCATTTGCAATGCAATAGGTCTCGCATTATAAAAGTGTGAGCAGTTGGCATTGCTAATAATAATGCAACACTAGCTATTGGCATTGTAAATGATAATGCCATTTATTTATGTGTTTGTTCTATAAAATAGATAAAAAAGGCATTGTCATGAACAATGACAATAGCTGAAACTTTTGCAAATGCGAGACCTATTGCATTGCAAATGCTTGTTTCAGTACTGCAGGCTTTTTAAAAGTTTTAGTCACTACACAAAATGAAATCCATTTTATCAGCGTTGCCAGTGCTCCTTTATGTTTAATGCCATAAATGAAACACAATGTTCTAAGCAGATTGCTAAACAGCATCTCCAGCCCCAATCACAATGTCTCACTCCATGCTGGACAGTGGGCACCCTGTTTTTATGCAGCGCCAAGACGGGGTGAACTAAAGCACAGACTGAGGTCTGTCAGCCTCCGAGGCTCAAAGCATTCCTTGCAACAGTCCGCTGTGTCAAGGTATTGCCATGTGTACAGCACACACTCTGCAACAGCAAATGGTTTCAAAGTTGGGGGTGACTTCCCAAACTTTCCCGAGTTGTTCATCGTGTTTGGTGACCGTATTTATGCTGACAGCCCAAAAAACTGTTTGTGGTTGTGTGTGTATGTTGTGTGTGTGTGTGTGGTTGTGTGTGGGTGGTTGTGTGGTTGTGTGTGTGGTTGTGTGTGTGTGGTTGTGTGTGTGGTTGTGTGTGTGGTTGTGTGTGTGTGGTTGTGTGTGTGTGTGGTTGTGTGTGTGTGTGTGGTTGTGGGTGTGTGGTTGTGTGTGTGGTTGTGTGTGGGTGTGGTTGTGTGTGGGTGTGGTTGTGTGTGTTTGTGTGTGTGTGTGGTTGTGTGTGTGCGTGGTTGTGTGTGTGTGTGGTTGTGTGTGTGTGGTTGTGTGTGTGTGGCTGTGTGTGTGTGTGGTTGTGTGTGTGTGGTTGTGTGTGTGTGGGTGTGTGTGGTTGTGTGGTTGAATGTGTGTGTTTGTGTGTGGTTGTGGTTGCATGTGCGTGTGTGTGGTTGTGTGTGTGTGTGTGGTTGTGTGTGTGTGGTTGTGGTTGTGTGTGTGGTTGTGTGCGTGTGTGTGGGGTTGTGTGTGTGTGTTTGTGTGTGTGTGTGTGTGTGTGTGCCATAAAGAGCTCTTCAAAGACCTAAATCAGGTGGAGGAAAGTAAACCCATGATTGTTATTAATTGCATCCACCCCGTGCCCTTTGTGCCCTTAATAACTTGCGGACAAAAGCACTAAAAGCCTGTAGACAATACTGGAATCTGTTCTTGCAAATTAAAAAGTCACTCCCTCTAATGCTAAAAGTCAAAGCAGGCACAAGTCAATTCCTTTAAATATCCACCCAAGTAATCCTGCTTAAAGTTTAACATTCCAGGAAAGTACAAACCCGTGAAAGGTCAGGCACCAGCTAATCTGAGACCTTGGCGAAGCTCCTCGAAGTGGAAAGTGCCGGTGAGAAGCGCTGAAAAGTAGAGCACACAGAGAAACAAATTAAAACTGGGAACGAGACAGAGATGGTTTTTTATCGGCAAATTACTTAAGAGATGGAGTAAAACCTGAAGCAGCCTAAATGATGTGGCCAAGGAGAAGCGGTGGCCAGCGGCAGCACAGAATGAGGCCTGCGATTCCGTTCAGTTTTTTTTCTTCCCTCAGCAAAAATGGTTTATTGTAAGCACCTTAATGTACATGACATTTTTTTGCTTTGCCCACATGTGATTTCCTACTTACCCTTCTTGTTCGAAATGCAACATTTCAACTATTTGCATGCTTCTGACAAGCTGCTCAGCTGTTTAAAGTGAGCTGCGCTGGTGACGTCACACCACTGGCTAGCCCTGCAATCTTGTCAAAAGGGCATCGTTTGATTATGTCTACTTCAGCAGCCCGACTCAGATTCACGTTTCTTTCTGCAAAGGCGCCTACCTGCACTTTTGTAACCACGCCTATGGCGAAGAGCAAGCAAACATTACAAATAAAACAAGTATTAGTGGAGAGGCTATGGCGGTGCTGACTCGAGAGCGGGAGATCCCGGCTCGAGTCTCTGCTCCGTAACATCTTGTGATTCTGGGAAAATCACGTAATTTCTCCCTGTGATAAGTTGTCAATATATATGTGCTGCAAGACAAAAAAAAGCGCGGAATGAGGCGCTTTTATGGACGCTCTACTAAATAAACAAGAGAGGGTCAGTAGTGTGTTGACGAGGGAGAAGAGAAGTGGGGGCAGTGCGATGAGGAGGGCTAGCAGCAGTGCGAGGAGGAAGGGTTAAGTTTTAAGTGAACTTTACGTTACCCTTCGGTGAAGTTACTGGCCTTCTAAAAGATAAGAGAGCAAGACTGCAGAAAGAAATAAAACAAACGAAAAGGGCTACAAAGGGACAACGGAGGAACAAGGCAAGTATAAAATAACAAGCAGGAAGTGGGATAAGGGAGGGGGTGGCAAATGGTGAGCACTTTCGCGGCCGCTTTGATGTTCTCAGTGGCCGCGCGGCTCACTGAGAACATCAAAGCGGCCGTGAAAGTGATCACACAGGCTGACAAATGGTGCGCGCGCCTGGCGCACATGCACTGTATTTGGAGGCCTGAAAAGCACTAGTCTGCACTTCCAAATCCCCGCTTACTAAAGCTCTCGCCAGAGCAGCGCTAAAGCGCTGGCTCAGGCGAGAACTAAAAAGTGCTGGTACTCAGTACCGGACAGTACTGGCCCATTTAAAGCACTGCCCTTAGAGCGAGGACAAAAATGGAGAGCCCGATAGGGACCTGTCTCAGCAGCTGCTTTTTCGAACTGCCAGTGCTCAGCACCTGCAGGACTCGTCCCACTTAAAGCCCTGTTTATAAGTTAATTTAAACATTATCTTGAAAATGTAAAATCTTTACATACTTTTAATAAACATTTGCATACAAATTCCTTAAAAATATATTCCATTTATTCACTCTTTAAAAAAAAAAAGTGTGCAACCGCAATTGCTACTTTTGTCAGTTCATAATACTTATTGATAATGATAGGCCATTGCAACTGTTCCACTGAAGGCTTCTGTAGATAAAGGCTTCAAACACGTTTTCGTTTCTTGCGCTGCATCAGAACATATCAGCAATAAAGGCCTCATCCCACATGGTTGTCTGCTTTTCCCACTTTCTTCTCGGTTACTCTTTTTGTTTGTTTCTTTCCAACCTATCTCATTTCTTCTCATCTACATGCTGAGGCTGTTGTTAATGTGTTAATTATAGTCACATTATGTGTTTAACCTGCTCTTCTACTTGACACAGCACAGCTGGTTATATAATCGAACTATTACTATACCATTTACTGCCTGGATTGTGATCATTAATTGTGTGTTTTCAGTGTTTTTGTGTCTGCTCTGATTCTGTTGTACTATCACTTTGGTTGCTCTCTGTGGCAATCAGATTTACGCCAATGTGCTAATACCACTCTGTACTTTATGAAAATCTCTCAATAAATTGTTCTGGAAAAAAACCAATAAAGGCATCAATTCATTTAATCTCCTTTTGACACATGTGGATACTGATCCGTTACCAGTGTTTTTCTCTTTTGCATTATGAAAAAAAAAAATTGAAGCAACATACGAGTTCTGCATTATTTTAGGTACGGTGTTCAAATGATATAATTTGCAATGCTCGTACCACTTTTACTGAAAGTAAATAAGCTAAGGCTTGATTTTTTAAATCTTTAGTATATTTGATATATATATATATATATATATATATATATATATATATATATATATATATATATATATATATATATATATATATATATATATTACCTACTGGCGGTCGCCAGTAGGTAGTTATAGTTAGGACCCCTTTTCCATAGGAAAACCTCAACATTCTATTTTGAATAACTTTGGCGCCGGTCGATGAATCCTCGCGAATTTCTCAAAATAGGTGGGGCGCTACGCTCCGCTCCTACCCTGAAAGTCTCGGGGGGATTCGTCAAGCGGGGGCTGAGATAAAAGGGGGGTCCCAAAACGCGTTTTTCCCATGCATTTTTCCATAGGACCTTTAGAACGAGCTACAGCCCGAACGGCTGAACAGAATTACTAGAAATTTGGCAGAGAGGTAGTCCCTAGGTCAAGGAAGTGCCTTTTGTAGGTTTGGTGTAAATCTGTTCAGTAGATTCTGAGAAAATAGCCTTTAAATCAATATATATATCTGAGCCCGCTTACGGTACGCTTACCGTACGCTTACCGTAAGCGTACGGTGGCGTGCGCGAGCGCGATTCTGATTGGCTCTTAGATCTTAGTAAACATTCGAATCGGCCGAAACCAGGAAGCGGCGGCCGCCATTTTGTCTCTCGCACTGAGTGTTGTTTATCAAACAAGATGGCCAAAAACATGTTACGGGGCTGTTTTGACAACTCCCTCCCACATAGTCATGTTGAGGGAGTCCCCAAACATCCCCCAAGAGCAAAAACGGTTTTATTTTTTTTTCGGCAATTTCGCCGAGTACGCTTACCGTACGCTTACCGTAAGCGTAAGGTAAAAAAAAAAAAAAAAAAAAAAACACTATCCACACTTACCCCACCCCCTGTGCTTTTGGTGGCCGTAGGCCACCAAATGTACAAGGCTTATTAATAGGTAAAAAAAACTAAATTTTGGCAACATGAAATTATAAAATCGAAATAAAAAAAACACTATCCACATTGACCCCACCCCCTGTGCTTTTGGTGGCCGAAGGCCACCAAATGTACAGGGCTTATTAAAGTTGATAAAAACCGTGCACGGAACGAACTGCGTTAAGTGGGCGCGCACGCCTCGAATGGCGTAAAGTAACTTAGCATTTAAAAAACCGTACAAATTCACTGAAAAAACCATAGGTTTCACACACGTTATAGTTAGGAATTAGCATTTAAAAAACCTTGCAAATTCACTGAAAAAACCATAGGTTTCACACATGTTATAGTTAGCGGAAATTTTACTGATAAAAAACCAGTGAAATTGCCCCGTTATAGTTAGTGCTGGCAACTATAACTCACGCGACCGCAATCTTCTGCTGATGACATATGTGTCTTTATGAAAAAAAAATATTTGTAATATATGTATAGCTAAAAATGTATGGAAGAAGACATGGGCAAATAAGTGTCTAAATACAGTATTAGCATCAGCAGAAGATTGCGGTCGCGTGAGTTATAGTTGCCAGCACTAACTATAACGGGGCAATTTCACTGGTTTTTTATCAGTAAAATTTCCGCTAACTATAACATGTGTGAAACCTATGGTTTTTTCAGTGAATATATATATATATATATATATATTCACTGAAAAAACCATAGGTTTCACACATGTTATAGTTAGCTGGACATTTTACTGATAAAAAACCAATGAAATTCCCCCGTTATAGTTACTGTAGGCAACTATAACTCACGCGACCGTAATCCTCTGCTGATGCTAATACTGTATTTAGACACTTATTTGCCCATATCTTCTTCCATTAAATTTTAGCTATACATATATTACAAATATTTTTTTTTCATAAAGACACATATGTCATCAGCAGAGGATTACGGTCGCGTGAGTTATAGTTGCCTACAGTAACTATAACGGGGGAATTTCATTGGTTTTTTATCAGTAAAATGTCCAGCTAACTATAACATGTGTGAAACCTATGGTTTTTTCAGTGAATTAGCAAGGTTTTTTAAATGCTATTTCCTAACTATAACGTGTGTGAAACCTATGGTTTTTTCAGTGAATTTGTACGGTTTTTTAAATGCTAAGTTACTTTACGCCATTTGTGGCGTGCGCGCCCACTTAACGCAGTTCGTTCCGTGCACGGTTTTTATCAATTTTAATAAGCCCTGTACATTTGGTGGCCTTCGGCCACCAAAAGCACAGGGGGTGAGGTCAATGTGGATAGTGTTTTTTTTATTTCGATTTTATAATTTCATGTTGCCAAAATTACGTTTTTTTTCTCTATTAATAAGCCCTGCACATTTGGTGGCCTGCGGCCACCAAAAGCACAGGGGGTGGGGTAAGTGTGGATAGTGTTTTTTTTATTTTTATTTTTTTACCGTAAGCGTACGGTAAGCTTACGGTAAGCGTACGGTAAGCGTACGGTAAGCGTACCCCGCGAAATTGCCGAAAAAAAAATAAAACCGTTTTTGCTCTTGGGGGATGTTTGGGGACTCCCTCAACATGACTATGTGGGAGGGAGTTGTCAAAACAGCCCCGTAACATGTTTTTGGCCATCATGTTTGATAAACAACACTCAGTGCGAGAGACAAAATGGCGGACGCCGCTTCCTGGTTTCGGCCGATTCAAATGTTTACTAAGATCTAAGAGCCAATCAGAATCGCGCTCGCGCACGCCACCGTAAGCTTACGGTAAGCGTACGGTAAGCGTACGGTAAGCGTACCGTAAGCGGGCTCAGATATATATATTGATTTAAAGGCTATTTTCTCAGAATCTACTGAACAGATTTACACCAAACCTACAAAAGGCACTTCCTTGACCTAGGGACTACCTCTCTGCCAAATTTCTAGTAATTCTGTTCAGCCGTTCGGGCTGTAGCTCGTTCTAAAGGTCCTATGGAAAAATGCATGGGAAAAACGCGTTTTGGGACCCCCCTTTTATCTCAGCCCCCGCTTGACGAATCCCCCCGAGACTTTCAGGGTAGGAGCGGAGCGTAGCGCCCCACCTATTTTGAGAAATTCGCGAGGATTCGTCGACCGGCGCCAAAGTTATTCAAAATAGAATGTTGAGGTTTTCCTATGGAAACGTGGTCCTAACTATAACTACCTACTGGCGACCGCCAGTAGGTAATATATATATATATATATATATATATATATATATATATATTAGGGTCCACAGTTGTCCACAAACAAGCGCACTGGGAGCCGATACTTTCATTTCAAGAGAGCATTTTTTCATTTCAACCTTATCAAGGGTAATGACAATTATTGAATATTTACAGCAGCAATTTAAGTAAAATGGATTTTGGGACTGTAAATACCAGCATGCACCGCTTGGTGATGTCATACTCACCTGAGTGTTATTAAAGAGATTCAAGCAGTGCTGGCAGTTTCGTGAAACCTTGTTACTATCGCTGCTGGCCCGTGACCAAGGAAATGTATTCCGAAACGCGTTGGGCTGTGTGATTGAAGAAAGAAACTTGCCGCCTTGAAGTGCTAGGCTGTAATTTTCCCAGCGTGGAGTGCGCTTGTTTGTGGACAACTGTGGACCCTAATAAATACGGCCGTCCAGCCGTTTGAGCGCACCACTGCCTGTTATGTAAGGCGGGTCTGCGGCTTCGTGATGTCGAGGCCAGGCGGAACACTGGGAGCCGATACTTTCATTTCAAGAGAGCATTTTTTCATTTCAACCTTATCAAGGGTAATGACAATTATTGAATATTTACAGCAGCAATTTAAGTAAAATGGATTTTGGGACTGTAAATACCAGCATGCACCGCTTGGTGATGTCATACTCACCTGAGTGTTATTAAAGAGATTCAAGCAGTGCTGGCAGTTTCGTGAAACCTTGTTACTATCGCTGCTGGCCCGTGACCAAGGAAATGTATTCCGAAACGCGTTGGGCTGTGTGATTGAAGAAAGAAACTTGCCGCCTTGAAGTGCTAGGCTGTAATTTTCCCAGCGTGGAGTGCGCTTGTTTGTGGACAACTGTGGACCCTAATAAATACGGCCGTCCAGCCGTTTGAGCGCACCACTGCCTGTTATGTAAGGCGGGTCTGCGGCTTCGTGATGTCGAGGCCAGGCGGAACACTGGGAGCCGATACTTTCATTTCAAGAGAGCATTTTTTCATTTCAACCTTATCAAGGGTAATGACAATTATTGAATATTTACAGCAGCAATTTAAGTAAAATGGATTTTGGGACTGTAAATACCAGCATGCACCGCTTGGTGATGTCATACTCACCTGAGTGTTATTAAAGAGATTCAAGCAGTGCTGGCAGTTTCGTGAAACCTTGTTACTATCGCTGCTGGCCCGTGACCAAGGAAATGTATTCCGAAACGCGTTGGGCTGTGTGATTGAAGAAAGAAACTTGCCGCCTTGAAGTGCTAGGCTGTAATTTTCCCAGCGTGGAGTGCGCTTGTTTGTGGACAACTGTGGACCCTAATAAATACGGCCGTCCAGCCGTTTGAGCGCACCACTGCCTGTTATGTAAGGCGGGTCTGCGGCTTCGTGATGTCGAGGCCAGGCGGAACACTGGGAGCCGATACTTTCATTTCAAGAGAGCATTTTTTCATTTCAACCTTATCAAGGGTAATGACAATTATTGAATATTTACAGCAGCAATTTAAGTAAAATGGATTTTGGGGCTGTAAATACCAGCATGCACCGCTTGGTGATGTCATACTCACCTGAGTGTTATTAAAGAGATTCAAGCAGAGCTGGCAGTTTCGTGAAACCTTGTTACTATCGCTGCTGGCCCGTGACCAAGGAAATGTATTCCGAAACGCGTTGGGCTGTGTGATTGAAGAAAGAAACTTGCCGCCTTGAAGTGCTAGGCTGTAATTTTCCCAGCGTGGAGTGCGCTTGTTTGTGGACAACTGTGGACCCTAATAAATACGGCCGTCCAGCCGTTTGAGCGCACCACTGCCTGTTATGTAAGGCGGGTCTGCGGCTTCGTGATGTCGAGGCCAGGCGGAACACTGGGAGCCGATACTTTCATTTCAAGAGAGCATTTTTTCATTTCAACCTTATCAAGGGTAATGACAATTATTGAATATTTACAGCAGCAATTTAAGTAAAATGGATTTTGGGACTGTAAATACCAGCATGCACCGCTTGGTGATGTCATACTCACCTGAGTGTTATTAAAGAGATTCAAGCAGTGCTGGCAGTTTCGTGAAACCTTGTTACTATCGCTGCTGGCCCGTGACCAAGGAAATGTATTCCGAAACGCGTTGGGCTGTGTGATTGAAGAAAGAAACTTGCCGCCTTGAAGTGCTAGGCTGTAATTTTCCCAGCGTGGAGTGCGCTTGTTTGTGGACAACTGTGGACCCTAATAAATACGGCCGTCCAGCCGTTTGAGCGCACCACTGCCTGTTATGTAAGGCGGGTCTGCGGCTTCGTGATGTCGAGGCCAGGCGGAACACTGGGAGCCGATACTTTCATTTCAAGAGAGCATTTTTTCATTTCAACCTTATCAAGGGTAATGACAATTATTGAATATTTACAGCAGCAATTTAAGTAAAATGGATTTTGGGACTGTAAATACCAGCATGCACCGCTTGGTGATGTCATACTCACCTGAGTGTTATTAAAGAGATTCAAGCAGTGCTGGCAGTTTCGTGAAACCTTGTTACTATCGCTGCTGGCCCGTGACCAAGGAAATGTATTCCGAAACGCGTTGGGCTGTGTGATTGAAGAAAGAAACTTGCCGCCTTGAAGTGCTAGGCTGTAATTTTCCCAGCGTGGAGTGCGCTTGTTTGTGGACAACTGTGGACCCTAATAAATACGGCCGTCCAGCCGTTTGAGCGCACCACTGCCTGTTATGTAAGGCGGGTCTGCGGCTTCGTGATGTCGAGGCCAGGCGGAACACTGGGAGCCGATACTTTCATTTCAAGAGAGCATTTTTTCATTTCAACCTTATCAAGGGTAATGACAATTATTGAATATTTACAGCAGCAATTTAAGTAAAATGGATTTTGGGACTGTAAATACCAGCATGCACCGCTTGGTGATGTCATACTCACCTGAGTGTTATTAAAGAGATTCAAGCAGTGCTGGCAGTTTCGTGAAACCTTGTTACTATCGCTGCTGGCCCGTGACCAAGGAAATGTATTCCGAAACGCGTTGGGCTGTGTGATTGAAGAAAGAAACTTGCCGCCTTGAAGTGCTAGGCTGTAATTTTCCCAGCGTGGAGTGCGCTTGTTTGTGGACAACTGTGGACCCTAATAAATACGGCCGTCCAGCCGTTTGAGCGCACCACTGCCTGTTATGTAAGGCGGGTCTGCGGCTTCGTGATATCGAGGCCAGGCGGAACACTGGGAGCCGATACTTTCATTTCAAGAGAGCACTTTTTCATTTCAACCTTATCAAGGGTAATGACAATTATTGAATATTTACAGCAGCAATTTAAGTAAAATGGATTTTGGGACTGTAAATACCAGCATGCACCGCTTGGTGATGTCATACTCACCTGAGTGTTATTAAAGAGATTCAAGCAGTGCTGGCAGTTTCGTGAAACCTTGTTACTATCGCTGCTGGCCCGTGACCAAGGAAATGTATTCCGAAACGCGTTGGGCTGTGTGATTGAAGAAAGAAACTTGCCGCCTTGAAGTGCTAGGCTGTAATTTTCCCAGCGTGGAGTGCGCTTGTTTGTGGACAACTGTGGACCCTAATAAATACGGCCGTCCAGCCGTTTGAGCGCACCACTGCCTGTTATGTAAGGCGGGTCTGCGGCTTCGTGATGTCGAGGCCAGGCGGAACACTGGGAGCCGATACTTTCATTTCAAGAGAGCATTTTTTCATTTCAACCTTATCAAGGGTAATGACAATTATTGAATATTTACAGCAGCAATTTAAGTAAAATGGATTTTGGGACTGTAAATACCAGCATGCACCGCTTGGTGATGTCATACTCACCTGAGTGTTATTAAAGAGATTCAAGCAGTGTTGGCAGTTTCGTGAAACCTTGTTACTATCGCTGCTGGCCCGTGACCAAGGAAATGTATTCCGAAACGCGTTAGGCTGTGTGATTGAAGAAAGAAACTTGCCGCCTTGAAGTGCTAGGCTGTAATTTTCCCAGCGTGGAGTGCGCTTGTTTGTGGACAACTGTGGACCCTAATAAATACGGCCGTCCAGCCGTTTGAGCGCACCACTGCCTGTTATGTAAGGCGGGTCTGCGGCTTCGTGATGTCGAGGCCAGGCGGAACACTGGGAGCCGATACTTTCATTTCAAGAGAGCATTTTTTCATTTCAACCTTATCAAGGGTAATGACAATTATTGAATATTTACAGCAGCAATTTAAGTAAAATGGATTTTGGGACTGTAAATACCAGCATGCACCGCTTGGTGATGTCATACTCACCTGAGTGTTATTAAAGAGATTCAAGCAGTGCTGGCAGTTTCGTGAAACCTTGTTACTATCGCTGCTGGCCCGTGACCAAGGAAATGTATTCCGAAACGCGTTGGGCTGTGTGATTGAAGAAAGAAACTTGCCGCCTTGAAGTGCTAGGCTGTAATTTTCCCAGCGTGGAGTGCGCTTGTTTGTGGACAACTGTGGACCCTAATAAATACGGCCGTCCAGCCGTTTGAGCGCACCACTGCCTGTTATGTAAGGCGGGTCTGCGGCTTCGTGATGTCGAGGCCAGGTGGAACACTGGGAGCCGATACTTTCATTTCAAGAGAGCATTTTTTCATTTCAACCTTATCAAGGGTAATGACAATTATTGAATATTTACAGCAGCAATTTAAGTAAAATGGATTTTGGGACTGTAAATACCAGCATGCACCGCTTGGTGATGTCATACTCACCTGAGTGTTATTAAAGAGATTCAAGCAGTGCTGGCAGTTTCGTGAAACCTTGTTACTATCGCTGCTGGCCCGTGACCAAGGAAATGTATTCCGAAACGCGTTGGGCTGTGTGATTGAAGAAAGAAACTTGCCGCCTTGAAGTGCTAGGCTGTAATTTTCCCAGCGTGGAGTGCGCTTGTTTGTGGACAACTGTGGACCCTAATATATATATATATATATATATATATATTCACTGAAAAAACCATAGGTTTCACACATGTTATAGTTAGCGGAAATTTTACTGATAAAAAACCAATGAAATTCCCCCGTTATAGTTAGTGCAGGAAACTATAACTCACGCGACCGCAATCCTCTGCTGATGCTAATACTGTATTTAGACACTTATTTGCCCATGTCTTCTTCCATAAATTTTTAGCTATACATATATTACAAATATTTTTTTTTCATAAAGACACATATGTCATCAGCAGAAGATTGCGGTCGCGTGAGTTATAGTTTCCTGCACTAACTATAACGGGGGAATTTCATTGGTTTTTTATCAGTAAAATTTCCGCTAACTATAACATGTGTGAAACCTATGGTTTTTTCAGTGAATTTGCAAGGTTTTTTAAATGCTAATTCCTAACTATAACGTGTGTGAAACCTATGGTTTTTTCAGTGAATTTGTACGGTTTTTTAAATGCTAAGTTACTTTACGCCATTTGTGGCGTGCGCGCCCACTTAACGCAGTTCGTTCCGTGCGCGCACAGTGAGCACGCGGTGCGCTTCGCGCACCGCGCGCCCACTTTATGCAGTTAGTGCCGTGCACGCACGGTGGGCACGCGGTGCGCTACGTGCACCGCGTGCCCACGTTACGCTAGATGGGCCATGTACGCACGATGTGCTTCGCGCACCGTGCGCACATGGAGGACATATTATGCGCTTCCTTGTGATAGGTAATCTGTTGAAATTTTTTTGGGAAATGCTGTGCTCTTATATGCCATGCACAAATGGTGGCCTTTGGCCACCATTTGCACACGGGGTGGAGAGAGTGGGGTTTTTTTTTTTTAATAATTATTTACCGTACGCGTACGGTAAGCGTACGGTAAGCGTAATCGGCGAAATTTTCGAAAAATAAAAAATTACCGTTTTTTGCCTTGGGGGATCTTTGAAGACTCAACTAACATGGTTATGTGCATGGGCGCTGTCTAAACAGCCCCTTTATATGTTTTTGGCATTTGTTTATCAGCTCCCCCCTCAGAGTGCGAGAGAGAAAATGGCGGCCGCCGCTTCCTGGTTTCGACCGATTCGAATGTTTACTAAGATCTAAGGGCCAATCAGAATCGCACTCGCGCACGCCACCGTACGCGTACGGTGAGCGCACCGTAAGCGCACCGTAAGCTGGCTCAGATATATATATTGATTTAAAGGCTATTTTCTCAGAATCTACTGAACAGATTTACACCAAACCTACAAAAGGCACTTCCTTGACCTGAGGACTACCTCTCTGCCAAATTTCAAGTAATTCTGTTCAGCCGTTCGGGCTGTAGCTGTGTCTAAAGGTCCTATGGAAAAATGCATGGGAAAAACGCGTTTTGGGACCCCCCTTTTATCTCAGCCCCCGCTTGACGAATCCCCCCGAGACTTTCAGGGTAGGAGCGTAGCGTAGCGCCCCACCTATTTTGAAAAATTCGCGAGGATTCGTCAACCGGCGCCAAAGTTATTCAAAATAGAATGTTGCGGATTTCCTATGGAAACGTGGTCCTAACTATAACTACCTACTGGCGACCGCCAGTAGGTAATATATATATATATATATATATATATATATATATATATATATATGGACATTTCCTCTGCTTTCCTTCTCAAATGTCTATTTACCCACAGAGTAATCCCGCTATTATCCATTATAATGGCAATAAAAATGTAAGTCATCATTTTTGAACAATCCGATTGGAGTTGCCCTGTTCTTTTTTACTATCTTACCTTCACTAGTGTGCAGATCTTTAAGGCAGTAAGGTGCAATCTGTACAACATTGTTGTCCTCAATTTGTATTAGAAGACTGGAATGTTGAGAGCTCCATTGAAGACACTGGAGTGGTGCAGACTTATAATGGCTGGTATAAGCCCAGAGCTCAAACATTTCAATGATTATTTTCATGTTTGTACCTTTTTAATTTAGAGCATTCTGCCCTTTTTGGGCGGAATGTTCTAATAGCCTTTTAGCCCTTCTGCCTCGGGCTATATCAGTTGTTAAAGGCCCTCTCCCTTGTTATAGGTTATAACATGTGTTCAGGGCCTTTAACAACTGGTATAGCCCTTGGCAGTGGGCTATAAGGCTATAATAATAAAAATAATTTCAAGGGTCTCTCCAGGTATCACAGATCTTCCAGTCCACATCCACATTGACTAGCAGCATTCCCTGCTTTTCCGGTTCTCAGACCATGCAGATATCTGTCATTGAATCTCAGACCTGACTGATATTCCAGTACTCAAACCAAAATATATTAATTTGCCTGAGGACTGCAATAATGATATGCAGCATGCCCTGCTATTCCAAACCTGAACCCATAAACTTTTTCATTGCCCATCAAACTTGACCTTCAGCACTCTGTGCTAAGCTATAACTGAAACCCTCACAAAGCTCTACCAATGTAAACCAGTTCTGGGCTACAGCACCTTCTACTGTTAAAACAAAGGTGTACGCCCAGCTCTGCTAGTACCTCTCAATCATATAAAATCAGGAGGTGGCAGGAAGTGACGTCACAAGAAGTGATGTCATGCACTTATTCCTACTGTAGAAGAAAGAAAGGAAAAACTAACTTTCACTCTCTCCTATGCACTACATTGTGTCTCACCCTATACCTCTCTCAATATATCCTCTACCTCCACTCTCTGACCCATCCTAAATCTCATTCTACTACTGTAATCTCCAAAATAACCCTCTCTAGACTCTTCACTGCTCTAGCCCTCCTGGCTCACCCCAAACCTAATTTTCCTACTATGATCTCTCCAACAACTTTTTCTCAATTCTACCCTCTTGTATCCCTCCTTTTGACTCACTCATCCCAAACCCCATTTTACTACTATGTACTCCCTAATCCCTTTCTAGACACTCTGCTCTCCTGCATCTCTACTTTACTCATTCCAAACCTCATCTTACTACTATGTTCTCCAAATAACACTTTCTAGACCCTTCCCTCTTCTATCCCTCCATTATCCTCTACAATCCCACTAACAACTCACGTGTCCACTGCTCTAATGAACTTATATTTCACCACCACTAATCCTTTTAGGTTCCGGAGTAGTGTGCTACTCGTCGAAAATTGCTTCGATGCCTCATATGGCATAGAAAGCACTATATAAATGCAATTACAATAATGATTCTCACTTAAAAAGTCAAAAGCCTATTTACAAAAACAACAAATTAACATAATCACAGCCAAATGTAAAAAGAGACATTTTTGATTTGACTTTTTTTTTATACATCATGTGTGCTTTTTTCCACATATCAGTTTGCAAGAAACTTGGATATGTCTGCATGTGGCAGTATTTTAAAGGGAGATGTGGAACTTGGAAATTACATGTTTGAACAGTTTTTAGTAAGTGAGCAAAATATGATGAGTGTATTTATTTAAACCGTAAACTTTCTGTGAATGCGTGTTTGTTTACTGCTGGTGTTCTGTATCTAGCTCTAAAGCACAAACGTGCCTCACATTTGCAGTTCTGAAAGCAACAGCTTTGTGTGCTTAAACAGGAATTGGTACAACGTGTTTAGGACGCTCACACTGACACCCCCTCCTCCCTTGCACAACATGACACACCTCTTCCTTATTTAGTGGCATTAGTGTGAACTTTCATACAAGTGGTGTCTTACCTTGGAGGGAAGAAATGGACTTCTACCCCGGTCTTTTACAGCAAATGTATACATTTAAATGCTGACAAGTAGAAAGGTTATTAAACACACCTATAAATCATGCATTTAGATAGACAGACAGACAGACAGACAGACAGACAGACAGACAGACAGACAGACAGACAGACAGACAGACAGACAGACAGATAGATAGATAGATAGATAGATAGATAGATAGATAGATAGATAGATAGATAGATAGATAGATAGATAGATAGATAGATAGATAGATAGATAGATAGATAGATAGATAGATAGATAGATAGATAGATAGATAGATAGATAGATAGATTAAACTCTGTCCTGATCCCATTATGGAGCTCCTGTTTGTCAATACAGACTAACATTGCTTTTTTTCAAGAATACATTTAATTCTGTTAACCACTTGTCAATTCTGAGTAACAAAGCAAATCCCCTTTTACTTCTTACAAATAAATTTTTGTCTACCATCATTGCTGAAAATAACCTCAAACATTGCTCCAAATATGTGAGGAATCTGGGATGACATGGAACGCCTCCAACGGTGATTGCACAGCAACAAATCCCTTTACCAGACCGACCCTATCAAATATAAACAAACACTGCCATACAATATGACTCCTTTATCCCATCATTGACAGGCCAAGCATGTTATACCCTCACTTTGTCACGTGTTATATCGTATCACAAAGCTATAGCATTCACTATATCAACCCCAGCACTACTTCGCATGGTAAATCTAGGTAACAAGATGATGAGCAGCAGCGGCCCGTGCAGTTAAGAGCGGTGGGTCCTTAGGATTCGATGGAGGATGAAAAGGGAAAATTAAAGAAAGAATTAATTTTTGCTCGTCGTTGTCCGTCGAACCCCCCCCCCCCCCCCCAAACCGGTCCCACCCACCGCTTTTACTTGCACAGGCCGCGGTTGATGATGAGTTAAGAAAAGTCAATTTATACTTAGTGTAGAGGTGGGTGATGTATTGTGGTAGTGCGAATGTTCCAAGTGCTGTTGCTGTAAACATAATTAAAATTAAGAAACACAAAGGAGATCATTGACTCTTGTAACCACCCACCCTTTATCTGTAGTACTTCAGTGGAGCCTAGCTCTTCAAACAAGAATGCTTATGGCTCAGTTGCGTCGCTGGGATTCACCCGTTGGAAGCACCTTCTACATTGTTGAATGGGTCATTCCAGACTGTCAACTGGTTGCAATGATATGCATGAACTTCACTATGGGACGTACCTTGCAGACTTTAATGGGACCTTCCAGTGGTATCAAAGTATACCAGTTTTCTTTAACCACTGCTGCTCCACCAACAATTACCACCAGTTGGAATTTTAGAATGTACACTTGTTTGAAGATGGTTGCTTGGATTTTGGACTAGCTTGTTCTATATTGGTCAATCGAAGGATCCACACACCACTTAGGTATTCTGTGTAACCTCATTATTTACTAATGCCCTCATTACCACATCAAAATGACCTGTAGCTGGGGAGATTTTCTCCACCATATGTTATCTGTGCCAACTCTCCGTCCCAAACTGCCTCTTTTTTTACTTCGCTTCCTATGTTTTCTCTACTCAGTTGTGTCATGTGTCCATCTGTTGGACTGACCTCTCCTGTTCTCGCGGTCATATGGTGCACAGACTGATGACATGACATATTCCCTGACTTTGAGAATAGTGAAATCTTTTTCTTGCTCCACATGCCCACACCTCTTCAATCAGCCTTATTGTTTTTTCTTGGATTCTGCTTGGATTGCTGGTCTGGATATGTCACCTTCTTGTAGCGTTAGTCGCCTGGCTCATCATCACTGTCTGATCCAGTCATCTCAATAGCAGTGGTATCCTGAGTAGACTGTTGATACGCTTTGAAGTGCGATATGTTACGAGTATACTACTTGCCCATGGGCTTTCATCCACTGTGGCATCTTGGCACATTTGGCATCTATTTATCCTGCCTGTGTTTGTTTGACCAGTACCTAGTTGTCTTCAGGAGTCAGCCTTTTGTCTTGGGTTGGTGGCATCTGTGGTTCAATCTGGTGCTCCAGGTTAGTAGTCTTGTCTGGATTTCACACCGAACATTAGGGTTGCTGGACACCGGCTAGTGGCGCTGTGCTGGGTTTTTCAATATGCATGTAGTATTGTGTTCATGCCTGTTGCACTGGTAAGCGCTCTTGTCTTATTTGATGCATGGTTTTGAGTGAGTACATGAGTCTTGCCATTAGCTTGAGGCCAAAGTGGTGGTATTCTTCAGTGTTTGAAGTTTCAGTGTGTGGTGCCTGGAGGAGGGTCCTTGTCAGTCTTCACAACTCCTGGGATGCCCCACGCTACAAAGATTCTGTCCATTGCTGGGATTACTATCTCTTCACTGATTGAAGAAACTTGCTTAGCTGGTGGGAATTGTGAATAAAGATCTTTTACGCAAACGTCCTAGAGTCCGCTGGGAGATCATGACATTCCCATACCACAGGGGTGGTTTTGGGGTCCCTGACTTCCGGATGTACTACCTGGTAGCGCAATGCAGCTACTCTCACTCTTGGTTCCATCCCGTACTTATGCCCTGAGGCGGATATGGTCTTACCCGACACACTGCAGTCCGTCATACCCCTGGGCTAACCGTGTGACCCACTCGACATTCAAACAGTGTCCACGACAAGCTGGGCCTGGCTAAAACTGGTCCGTGTGCTGGGATCACCAGCGCTCGACTCCCCTAACCTTACTCTCCCGAATCCAAGGTGGATTCCAATCACAGGGGAGGGAATTGTACAGCGCACTCTCACACGGTTTGAGATAACCTCCTTTGGAGACCTCTACATAGACGGCCAGATCTTCTCGGCCTCAGACGAAGACAAATTTGAGGGAGCCTCATTCATGGATAAGTTTATACTGGCGCGACTGGGTGCCGCAGCTAGGGCCACACTTCCTGGTTACCCGGTTGAACCAGCTCCTTTCCCCCCCTTGACCACAGTCATAGACAGCGATACTGGGGAACATCTGATTTCTAAACTGTATAGATCTTGCATGGAGATGGTCCCAGTCAAGGATGCTAAAGTCCGGAACGCATGGGAGACTGACCTAGGTCACCAAATAACAGATGACCAATTGGCCGAATGCTGTCGGCAAACTAAGGAAATATCGTTAAATAGCCGCCACAAACTCATTCCTTTTAAGTGTATGCGCCGAATTTACATTACTCCTGTGACATCCCACAGAATAGACCCTGACAGACCACATCACTGCTCAAAATGCAAATCTCCACAGGTGGACTTTGCCCACCTTACATGGACCTGCAGTACAATTAGTTCATACTGGACTGACATACACCAACTATTGGGGGAAATGACAGGCCTGACATTATTACCACTGCTGGAAGTGGCGCTTTTGGGTTATGTTTAAAAGGTCCCCAAGGGGTCCGGAAATTCATAGCGGTTGGGCTACTCCTGGCGAAAAGGGAAATAGCGTTGAAATGGGGGAAGAGGACGGCGCCAACGAGTAAAGACTGGTTAAACAGTATGGCATACTGCAATCTGAACTATGATCTTTACGCCTCCACACTGCCGAGCACATCCCGCCCACGTGCCATTTGGGGCCCGTTCAAACAATTTATAGCAACATCACAGTCTACACCAAACGAACAACTGGACGCTGGCCTGGAACCAGCGGGTATTGGTTAAAAGGGTTCTATCCACGTGCCAGACTTCCTCACACATTACATGACGTTACGATTGGGACTAGTGCCAATTTCTAGCGAGTCCACTTCACAAATGCAGATGTTGAAACCGTAGGAGTAAGTCAGCACGGAATGTACGATTATTTTTTATGTGATCACTCTGTTACTCCTGTTGTATTTCTATATAATGGCTACAAGGCAAGTTATGTACAGGGCAATTTTGATTATTCATAGTCGTGGTACTGGAACTGAATCGTGTTACGATGTAATTCTGAAAATGATAAATAAAGTTAAAAATAAAAAAATAATGATCTTTTACCACAAGCAGAAATTTTCCTGACTGAAGAGGTTCAAAGAAGTCAATTGCGAGGCTGGAGATCCAGGAGATGGGACATTTGGAGAGATGGATGCTGTCTCCGCGACAGACCATTTGGCACTGATGACACAACTGCAGCCCATCTTGGATCATTTGATCCATTTGGGGGAACCATGCTCGGTCACATAGTGCTCTCTTGGTTACCACAATCCCTTTGTGTCAAAATGCCTTCTAAGAGCAATGCGGATCTCAGTTATTGTATTTTGCAGTAGAATCCCACGTGAAGTTACAGTGAACTCACTGTATATATGCAAGAAGAGATATCATTATTTGGTATCTACACCTATTGGTAGGCATTCATTTTTATTGTGCTGCCGTATTTAATTTTGTGTCCTTTGTTCGACCACCACCAAGGTGGGGTCAGTTTCAGTGGGTTTTGCAATAGCCCGAAGAGACATGCTTTGGGGTGCTGCGTGGTTTTGCAACAAAGTTAATGTGTTTTTCTGCTGATGAGGTGTTTTTTCTCATTGTGGTTGGAGGGTGTCAACACAAGTAGTCTGCAGGGCTGCTGTCTGTTCCCAGCTTGAGTGGGATGGTGTATGTGTATTCTTCCTGGCAGGTGTCCCATCATTCAATTCACTGAAGCATTTTGGCTATTAGATTTCCAAATATTGCTAAAATTGCCTGATGGCCTGAGATTATGATAAACCTTTTCCCATAAATGAAAATGTGGTAGTGTTCGCACACCTACACTACTGCCAGGCTCTCTTCCTCTGCTTGTGAGTATTCCTTCTCAATGCCAGAGAGACTGCTGCTGGTGTAGGATATAACTTGGCCAGGTCCGGTCCTGTTCCTTTGTCTTAGAATGTGTATCCATACCATTTTTAGTGGTCTGTGAGAAATCAACGTGTTGCAGAATTCTGTGTTAGGTTTGCATGTAGTAGAGCTTGACAAAATTGCGCTAGAGCTTCGCTATGTTCGTCGCAAAGCCTCCAAATACGAGGGTGCCATCATTGTAGTTCAGAGCATTGATGATGTGGCTAATCGTTATCCTGATGTGTTCTTGGAACATCTCTGGTGCTGATAATTTTCCAAAGCTTACTCTTTTGTTTAAGAGCAGACCAATATGCATGGTTTTGTGATGTATTGTAATCTGTGTGATACTTGTATTGGTGGCAACCTTTGGTGAGGTCCAATTTAGAGAATACTGTGGCCCCATAGAGGAGTGTGATCATGCCTGTTAAAGAGATTCTGGTTGTTATTCTCAAAAGGCAGTGTTGGGTATTCTCATGTCAACGCAAAGGCATACCTTGACATCTTTGTTGTGTTCGGGCATGATCACTAGTGGTTATTCACATAAATCAAGTGTGCATTTCTGATAAACATGGGAAGCTTTACAGGCCACACTAAGGCTCTAAGAGCTTCTCGCTGGTCACAGAGCATCCCTTGCTTTATCATTGGATGGGGCTCGTCGTTGGTCCGGCGCTGCAATGCCCAATGGGCCTCTGAAATGGGCTCTTTTCCGGAGATCTTTACCACTACTGTTTGCATGGCTGAGAGTGTTCAGTCAACAAACATATGCCCTCTCGAGTTCTCCGGGGTTATTCCCTTGGATCCAGCCCTCAAGAGTTTTCAGTGATACCAGCTGCTAGTAGTTCTTGCAGTTCCTGATCTGTTGTTGTTTGTACATAAAATGGCACTCTCCTGTAGTGATGAGTCACCTGTTTGATGTCCTTGTTTCTCTGCAAGTCTACTTTCAAGTCTCATTTTTCCTAGCTTTGTGAATAGTTTGGGGTGTCATTCTACCATGGGAGGATCTTTGTCCACCATGTAGAGTATGCAGTTAGTTTTAGTTGTTCAGCCATGGGCAGGCTGAGAAGGCGATCAGCCAAGATAGATACATTCATCATGTGTAGCTCAGCCTCAAAGGAATGATCTTTGTGAAGAAGTGTCGCCTTGAATTTGCTATGGCATATTAGTGGTTCTTTGGCCTTCCACATGTATAACCGAAAAACAGTTTGCTTTAGCCTTGACCTGGGGTTATCTTCTTGTACTTAGCAGCACAGACATCATTTAAAGAAGCACCAGTATCTAGGACAAAACAAATGGAGTGACTCCCAATCAGGCAATTTAAACAGGCAATTTTGTTTTTTGTACTTTATTTGTCAGACACCACAAATAGATATTCATCATTCCCTTGTAATATAACAGTGAGCTTCTGTATGAGTCTCTGGATGGTGATCTCTGTGATTGCGATGCTGCATTTGGCATTGTGAGACCTGTCTCTTATGGCCCTTGCATAAAGCCTCCTTGTGGCGATGTGTGCTTTTTGTTGAATTCCTTAATTGGATCCTAAGTGCATTCTCTGAAAGGGATTGCCTTTACCACATTATTAACATTCCTGCCTCATTGCATGCTACGGGCCATGATGAGGGTATGACTGCCCACATCTTTTTGTTTGAACTGTGATTTCTTCCTTTGCAACCATGACTGTCTTTTGATCTGGATTGTTGGGTATGTCCCTTATGATGTTTTTTTGGTAGGTGAGTTTGTAACCAAAATGCTTATTTGTACTCCTCTACTTTACCCGCTTTAATTGTTTTTGTTAAATCTTCCACTTTATCATTGATATCTGTCATTTCCTTGATTTCTTTTTTTAGTAGCTTTTTATTAATAGTCACCAACTGAGTGATTCTGACTGACATCTTTCAATAATTATGAAATCACAAAGGTATCCTTTGAACAACACTATGCAACCTACCATGTATATTGCCTAACCAGAGTCTCCAACTTTATCACTCAATCACATTCATTACATACAAAATAGGAGAATATATCTGTTTACCCAAGGCTAATGTTATGTACAAGACTAATACCAGAAGATTAAAAATATTTTATTCATCATACGATACACAATCACGGAAGCAGATCTACACAATTAAGAACAATGTGTCATGAAATATAAAAAACAATACAAATTACATAAATTCAATAAGAGAACACAATAAAAAATATCAAACAACATGAATTTAAAATACATGTACAAATAATAGACCGAAAACTTTGTCTTAAACTGATCACATCCGTAAGACTTGTTCCTCAGTAGCTGAGACTGGGTGCTATGCTTTATGGGCACTCGAAAGTCTCAGTGATAATTTCGGATTGTGTTCCTACCAATTCAGGCGCCGACGCGTTTTGATGGGAAAATTATAATACCATCTTTATCAAGACCAACGTTATCTGACTCTCACAAGCTGATAAAAACAGGAACAATTAAAATCACCTCATTTATAATAGAGGTTTGAGGGGATATGTGAACATCTTGAGCACCAGATTATTAATATGTCTGGGCTTCAGGGGCAAACACCTCCTGTTATCAACATAGCAGGTCCGTAGATCGACCATAGGATGTATCTTTCTCAGATCTCCAAGCACCCCAAAGCGAAGAAATAGTGTGGAAATCCTGTCGATAGTAGAAGATATGCTCCTCACGTTCGTGGCACCAAAATTCTGTGGAGAATGTCCTCAAGTTTAGCCTTTTGTTGGTAAATTATTGCTTCTATAATTCTGTATTCCTTTTATGATGGAAGATGTGAGGGTCAAAATGCTTCTTACAGCGATCCTATGGTAATAAGGATTTGCTGGCGGGCGGCATCCTCACGACCTCCGTTACGGTGACTGTCAATAATTAGCAGTCTGATGGCATCTTCATCAGAAGTTGCTGAATTTGCAGTGTTGAACTAGTTGACAGAGGTGGGTGATGAATTCATTCATAGGTTCCCCTTTCTTCTGCGGTGCAAGGTTGAACATGTACCATTCATAGTCCACAATCCTCTTGGGCAAAAATTTCACTTTTAATGTGTCTCGCCTTTTTTGGTACATTGCAGATTGAGCAGGCGATAGGCCCTTATGTATCTCATAAATGTCTTTGCCTATTAGGTTCTTCATTGTCAGCAACATTTGATTCTTGTCTTTTTCTAGAATGCCTCAATGAAGTCATCAAAATTATCTAACCATTCTATCTATGTGGAGGAGATCAAGTCAATGAATGAAGCACTAAAGATGACCACTCATTGGCTAACAAGTAATCAGCTTAAACTAAATGTGCAAAAACAGAATTCTTACTAATTAAGCCCACAAAATCTCTACAGAAATAAAGGAATGGACCAAACTGATCACCGCGCCTAACTACACCCTAGTCTTAGTGGACTCAGCCAAATCACTAGGAATCACACTGGATGAGAACCTGAACATGCAAACCCACATCAACTTGTTGGCTAAAAACTTCCGGTTCCACCTGAGTTGTCTTGGAAAACTGAAACCATTACTAGAAACATCAGACCTCAAAATGCTAGTCCAGGCTTTGGTCATCGCGAGGACCGGATACGGATGTACTACTCTACCTGGCCTGCCCAAGATCTCAACAGCTCTGCTAAAAGCCTGTCTCAGTGCAGCCGCAAGACTCATAACTGGCACTAGACAATGTGATCACATCTCTCCGCACTTAAAAGCTCTGACCGAGCTGCCATACAAAGCCAGAATACAACTCAAACTGGCATGTATAACTCATAAGGCACTACACTGAAAAACACTGGCGTATCTAGCTCAGAAAAAGGTGATATCTGGAGGAGGCAGGTACTCCCGGGTTGCAAAAGATCTTGTGCTGAAACCACCATTCTTCCAGAAGAAGAAAACATACATCAGAGCTTTCTCAGGTGTCGCACCCAGAATCTGGAACTCCCTACCCCCAAACATTAGAAGAATACCGTCCTTGTCAAAATTCAAGGAGGAAGCTAAGGTCTTACTAAAGGGTAAATTCCTTCCATAACTCACTACGTAGGAATCACCTAATCGTCTGACTATTGATCATCATCCAGCCCCTACGGATTTAGAATCAGAGGGCCCCTCAAGACTTCCTTAATGAAGCGCATTGGGATCCAGAAAACTTCTTCCAAGGTCCCCTATCACGTTAAGCAACTGAGGCAAATGCTCTGCTAAACTTTGAATTCGGAGTCCTTTGATGGTAAAAAGAAAAAGAAAATTTGTAATTTGACATATTCTTTCAGTCTCAGATAAGTAAGTGCTTATTCTTTTCCTGTCCACTGTTTTGTATTGTTCTTCACTCGTAAGTTTATTATGATGCTTGCTATTGTCGCAATCGGGACCGCTTCATCTTTGTTAAGTTCTCTGACATCCTAACGGGTCACGTTCGTGCTATATAAAACACGAAATAAATAAATCTATTTTCGCCACAGGCAGGGACTACGGGGAGCTGACAGGAGTCCAAGGTAGGAAGCTGACCCCTTCCTTGATTCTCTGTTGGTAGGCATGTTTCTTTTTGTCGGGGTATCCCTTTTTTTTCTCTTCTTTTATTTTTATGTGTTTGTTTGTTTATTCATATAGTTTATGTAATTTGATGCAGATTTGTATTCATTAAGGTCTTTTTGGTGTCTTGCTTGATGTTTGTGTGACTGCCTGATTTCAGTATGGCTGTTTAACAGATGTTATGTTATGTGTATTTGTAAAGCGCACTATCACCCGCAAGGGTATCCCGGCACTGAGCAGATGTGTGTGCCTAGCCCTGCCTATGGTAGGTTGGTTAATTGAAAAGTCAGCCTATCTGCTTCTTGCGGAACTAAAGAGAGGAGGAGGCTCTGATGTGGATTGGAAGGCAGTTACATGCTTTAGGAGTGATGTAAGAGAACCAGATATTGAGGAGAGCCTCTGAGGACTGCTGGGGGTCAGGGTGTTATTGTTCCCCTCATCCTCACCATTGATGACCTCTCTGTAATCATTTGCTTCTCACTGTGTAGGGTGATCTCATTCTGGACTCTGGGGGTCGTTTCCCAGCCCGAGGGCTTTCTATAAGATCCTCTTTCTTTGCTGAGGCCACCAAGCTGATCTGCCTGTCCTTGCACATGACCCTCAAGTCGTTGATTCTGAGGGTGGACACGGTGGCCAAGATGATCGCCATGTTTCTTAGCCCTTCTTGCAACTTGTAGAAACTTTTCAAAAACGCTGGCAAACTTTTCATAACATTTCTCAAAACTTTTTTAAAGTTTACATACTTTCAAAAGCTGTACTTAGGAGAATCCAGAACTTGACGGCAACTTGGTTAGAAAATCACAAGAACTTATCCTTAGGTGTAAACTTGGTGGAATTTTGGCAGTTTTAAAAAAAGCATGGTACTGCCAAACACAAGTTCTGGATCCCACTGCTAGCCACCATGGTGAGAAAGCGCTTTATTACATGGTGTGCTTGTGGGACCTCACCATAACTCTAGTCTAGTCAGACTTGTTTGTAAAACCTATTGTCACTGGTCTACTGGTCTGTCACAGCAAAACCAGCAGTTCCCTTTAACTGAGGCTATTTTCCATCTTGAGTGAACAAGCTGCACTCTGATAACTCTCCTGAATCCAGCAGACTTGGGTGCAACCTCGGCTGCGCATCAGCAGTCTGTGGCAATCTAGCGTTTGTGGCTACCAACTTGCCGAAGCAGGCTTCTCCTGGAGCTTAACACAGTCGCGGCTGCTCCTGCGAATCAGTAGTGGGGTGGGGGGGGGGGAATCGGGGGGAGATGGAAGGAGGGGCAGAGGGGGGAAAAATACCTTGAAACAAACACATACCTGCCGGCCGCCGCCTCTCTTCCGTCCTGTTCCTGGCTTATGTTGGAACAGGAAGCAGGATAGGCTCCCCTAATCCAATCACCACAATGCAATGCAGTGTTGTGGTTGCTCAGATGGGGAATGGAAGCCTTGGCATGTTCTCCACCCAGGCTGTAATGCATCCTGCATGGAGAACATGCAAAGTGCTGGCCAGACATTCATGCGCACTTAGGAGGGTGTCACCACTCCTCCTCCCTACGCAGCCCAGCCCCGTCCCAACCCACAAAACTGCCCAGCACCGAAAAAATTGCATTGAGGTATTATCATCTTATTTTTCCTTTTTTACCTTGTTGAAGGGCAGTGGGGCGACGCTCCTCCGCCTTAGCCCCAGGCTTAACAATAAGTCACCTTGGACTCTTGGAGTCACCTCTTATGTCTGGAGCTCAGGTACGTCTTTTGCTTGAGCAAAGCACCAAAGGCACAGCCTCTCTTTGCTAGTCTAAAATCAGCAGGTGCAGTCCAGTCTGGGTGCAGCCTCTCTTAGCCTGGTCATGGGAACAGCTGGGCTGTCCTCCTTCAGTCATCTCTCCAGTGCAGACGTGATCTGAGTGGCTTGGGTGCTATTTTTAAGCCCACAACTTTCCCTCAGAGGATGCAGTGACTACTTGCCATTGGCCTACCAGGTCCCTCCCGCCTGATGATGACTTCTTGCAAAGTGTGGCATTTAGCTATCCCAAAATGCAATATTCAGCCTACTCTCAGGGTGGCAGTACCCCTCTCTCAATGTGTAGAGTCTGGTATCCCACCTAAAGGTCTGGCTATTTGAGAGCTAAACACCCACATCTAACCTGGTTTGGCAACTGTTTCCCCCTCTCTGTCCCCAATGCCAAGCTCTCTACTAGCACAAAAGAGCAGCCTCTTTTGAAGTTTAACCATCATTTGCCCTTCAAAGGTGGCTTCCAGGTGAAGCTTGCCTTTTGAGCTCACACCCTGTTTGGCCTTCCTGCTGTTGAGAGCTAACATCTCTTCCAATGGCAATCCCATTTTTGTTCCCTCCCGGGAGTTTATCACACCTCCCCACAGGAGGGCAGGAGGCTGCCTAGTGGCAAGCAACCGTAAATGATCACTGGAAAGCTTTGGGCAACCGAGTGGCAACTTTCTAAAGTTGCCATTTACTTAAAAGTTGCATTAAATTCGACTTAGGCATCAAGTCAGGTTTAATGCAACAATTCTTTTGATACCTTGAAGTACCAACTTTACTGGTCCCATTCGGAAGTTAGCATAGCTCAGTGGTTAGTATGTAACCCTGTACTCACCAAGGGAACTACTAGCCTTTTTACAGCAAAAACAACAATTTGTGTTTTTACTGTTAGAACAGCGGCGGCCGGCGCATGTAGGTGTGGCAGAGAGGCGCAGGGGGGTGGGAGTCGACGGAGGACGGATACGGTAAAATTACATAAATAAATAAAACCTATTCTGTCGTCTGTCGACTTCTCCGCCCAGCTCTACCGCCCTACTGCGCTTACCTGCACCGACGCAACTGTGTAAAAATATGCAAAAACAAATGTTCTACTTTTTAATATACTGCACTCTCCTTTATGGCTCTATAGGCCTGCCTTAAAGGATGACTTACTCACATTAACAATGTGAATAGGTTTCGCCTATGCGAGATCTATTGGCTTTGTCAATTTGCCCATTTTAAGCTTTTTTGTGATTAACAAAAGAAGTTCCTGACAGCGCATGCGCCATCTCAGGATATACCTAAAAATAGCAGTACTTAGGACTCATCGAAAGAGAAATAAGTCATAAAAAATGTAACACATGCCTGTAGTGTAAATGAGATTTTTGTAGCCATTTACATGTTTAGACGTGCTTCAATACTTACACAATAATGTGAAAATCAGAAGTACAGGTTGAATTAGTGTAGAAAATTAAGAAAGTAATAAAAGCCAAATACTTAAATAAGCAAATCTGGTACATAATGATTTTGCTCTACTGGTCCTTCATGAAGTGGAAAACAAATAGAAAATATCTTAAATAGAAAACCCATGTGCTAGTACAAATGTGCACTTTTCCAAATGACGTAGACTACACAGGTCCTGGCACAGTTTTTCACCAGCAATTGCATTCCTTAATAATTGCAATAAGGGAAACTGCTGCAAGGGGCAAGTGCAAAAACACCAATTTATATCAATTATTTGGTCCAAATGTCAATGCAGAATTCCTCCACTATAATCTTTGTAATCTGGCTTACTTATTATAACATTTTACGTTTGACACAGCCATTAAACTTTTTTTTTCTTGATGCGCAAGCCATGAACAAGTAGTTCCCGCACATTGTCCATAGGGCAATTAAATTAGTTTACCTAATTATTTGTTGACAGGGTATGATCTTATACAACTCTCCTAGAGTCAAGACACCATGCAGTTGGTGGCTGGGCACTTCACGAACGACATAGCATAGTAAAACAAAGTGGTTAACTGTGGCCTTGAAAATAAACTAGATAATTGCTACCCTAACAACCACACCTAAAAAAACATTAGGGGGCCGATTATGATGATGGTGGGACCGCCATTGGAACCATGATATCCGCCCACCATATTACCATGGCGGGCGGATAGGTGGCGGTCAGACAGACCAACCGCCACGCATCCGACAGGCTCCTTGAACCCCCGGTGCGTCAGAGGGGAATCATATCCCTACAACGGTGGCGTGTGAGTACGGATTATGATGTCCTTTCTGCCCACCTTTTCATGGCGGTTAACCCGCCTTGAAAAAGCAGGCAGAAAGGGACTTGGGGCCCCCCTTCCCTCCTGGCCCTAAGCTGTGGGTTTTTATCCCTGCACCATGTGGACATGTAGTGCAGGGATATGTCAGGTGTCCCCATTGCGGCGGGTGCTGCAGCCAGCAGCACCCACCGCAATACAAAAGAATATGTAAATATGCAAAGGGTCTTTAAAGACGTGTAAAAAACTCGAGTGTGCCAGAGATAAGACTCCAGACACTGCCCAGCCCAGCCCACAGCCGCTCAAGCTGCAGCAGCCTGGGCTGAGGCCCACGACGAGGTGGGGGGGGGGGCAGGGGAGGGGGCTGAAGGCCTTTCAGCCCTATGGGCGTTGCGCGCCTGATTGGGACTTATAAGTAAGTTAACCTATGCCAATTGTGAGGTAACCAATCAAACATACACATTTTAAGGGTCAGAGCACTGGCACTGAGGTATGTTAGCAGGCCTCGGTGCACATTCAGAGTAGAATAACCAGCAGTATCAGTCCAAAACTTTAGGAGTGATCATGCAAAAACAGGCATTTCCTTACATTTATTATTTTCCTTACTACTACATGAGAATGACATATGGCAGAGGTCCACCATGTGCGATCTGCTCCAGGTCGCTTTCCCCAACTGCCCATTTGTCTTTGTCCCTTTGGTTCTTGTGTTTTCTCGCCCCACAGAAAGTGGTGTTGTGTGTCCTACTGGAGTGCTTCCCTCTCCTGTCCTCGAGGTCATGTGGTGCACAGCCTAACATGACACGATTGTGACATCATTCCCTGGACAGGCCATTTAAAGTTTAAGTGGAATTCTGAGCCTCTCCCCCAGCGAACTAATGCATCCGTTTGAGGGATATATGTACAGCTTTAAGTCGCATGTTTGCATTCTGGGCGAGCTCAAGCAGCATCTCATCCTTTTCAGGTCGATAAAACCAGATATCAGCTCATGGAGATCAGTCAGTTTGCACATTCTGCTACATAAATGTACTATCTATGGAAACATTACATTGCTTGCCTACAAGTGGATATTGTCAGGAATTACCGTGCATCTTTCCACAGATACGAAGTCTGTCTGGTTTTCTGTCGTGTTAAAGGTGTCATGGGTGCTGATGTGTCTCTGACGCAGCACCAGTGCTTAATTTGTAAAAAATTAAGTGCCAGGGCTCTCACCAGGAGGTCACTGCAGCCTGCAGCACACATTACCTTGTCATGCCGCCAATGCTAGTAACAACATAGCTACCAGTAGCGGTCCGTAGAGGGAGTTCCGTGGGGCGGTGAGGCGGGGCTGGGGAGGGGCAGGGTGGGGGAATGTAAACAACGGAATATGGATGAACAGAGGTGCAGCACGCACAACTAAATTCGTTTTATTTATTTAAATGTGTACTTACCTCTGTTCATCCATATTCCGTTGTTTACATTCCCCCACCCTGCCCCTCCCCCGCTCCGCCTCACCGCCCCACGACCTACTAACCATCACACTCCTACAAGTGTGACAATTTTTACTATTTCACTTCCCCGTAGCTATAAGAATAGCCTGGGAGGCAGGTAGTAGTCATGTTTAATGTATATTGAATTCATAATTAACTTTTGTTGCGATCATCTCTGAATTAGCCAGATAGCGCCACCCCGTGGCAGACTGCACAAAAGCCCCAGTTAACAATTAAGTGCTGGTGCGAGCACCGGAAACCACCGGCTCAAATTAAGCACTGCGCAGCACGTGTTCACCACATTCTCCAGGTTCCATAGAGATGATTTGGCCTTAGACATAGAAAATAGGAGATCCGAATTCTAGTCTCGCCTTAAACAATCCAACAAAAAAATGTGTAAGCCTCATATAATCACTATCACCCTCTGCCTCGGTTCATTTTCCTGAAAAAAAGTGGGGGCGCATGGAAACCCTTCAGTACCATTCGGCCTGGTGGCATTGCAGGCGCGTGGCCAGCCGCTCAACTGGCGAACCGTCACCCGTCACCCGCCATGACCTACATGTCTTCTGACGTTTAAATCCGAGCAAGGCCACATAATCCGTCTGAAATCCGTAACGTAAATAGAAATAAATTGGGCAAGAGTTCATCTATTTTTTATACCGCTTAAAAACGGCACCAGAATGCAAACGCTATACACCTTTTTTTACATTTTAAATAATGATCATAATCTCACTCGCATCCTTTCCTTTCCAGTGCATAACATCAAACTCACTTTTTCCTGCTATCTTTTTTTTCCCAGGGCTGTTAAATGGTGACTCTAGGAAAGTGGATTTTTTTCCACGAGAGTCAGTATGTATTTAAAACTGAGAGCTGCGCCTAAAAAAACAAGGATAACAAAAGAAGTCCAACCCGTGCTGAAATGAGAATCCGGAGGCGAAGAGGCGGGATCAGAAAACAAACCTCCCCTTCGATGACAGACAGGCCCGGCATGGGAAAGGAAGCCATGATGGATGCTGTTCACTGATAAGAACTTTGCACAAGAATTGCTACCTCTGACTATAATGACACTGCTGCCTGGGAGGAATGATTTCTAATCCACTTTATGGGGTATAAATTAGGCCTGTAGTTAGGGCCAGTTGTTTTTGGGGAGCCTGCCCCAAAGAATATATACGTCATAAATGGGCCTGGAGTGGATGTGGTTGGTTCTTCGACAGTAGCTTTTACAATGAGGAATAATAGATACAGTTAGATTTGAAAGGACGCAATGCATTTTGCAATATTTTTTAAAAAAAAGCATTTTACCTTGATAGCTCTTTCTGATAAGTAGTATTAAATGGTGCTAAAAGAACATGGGGCATTTTTCAGTAAATACGTGTCACATGCTTGTTTGAAAGCACTCCTGTTATGTTATGTTAAAATTATTTAGAAAGCGCACGTACACCGGTTGGTTTCTTGGCGCTGTCTATAGAGGTGACCAGAGTGCTGGACGGTTAATCAGATGTCCGGGTAAACCGCCATGTTTGAGGTTAATCATATGCCTCGGTAAACAGCAATGTTTGAGGTTAATCATATGCCTGGGTAAACAGCCATGTTTGAGGTTAATCATATGCCTGGGTAAACAGCAGTGCTTAATTTGAGCAGGTGCTTTCCGGTGCTCAGCACCGGCACCTAATCCTCAGCACCGGTGCTTATAGCACCAGTTAGGACACACTCTTTTGGAAGGCAGGTGATTATCCACAGAATCACAGGATGTTGAGCCACGCAGAGACTCGAACCCGGTTCCCTAGCTCCAAAATCAGCAGCTGTAGCCATTAGCCCAAGTCCTCTCCAGAAAAATGAGTGCCTGGGCTCTGTTCAGGAGGCAGTTTTCCCCAGCACGTTTCTCCTGCTAGCGCTGCCTCCTGAGGAGAGCCCCGGCACTTTTTATTTTACAAGTTAACCACTGGTAAACAGCCATGTTTTGAGGAGTTTCTTGAATCTCAGGAGATCTGTACAGGATCTGATGTCAAGGGGCAGGGCATTCCAAAACCAAGGAGCCAGTACCGCAAATCTGCTGCCACCTAACCGCTTTGATTTATAGTACGGGGTGACCAGTAAATTCGTGTGGGCTGATCACAGATTACGGGTGGGTATGCATCTCTGAATGATATTGGAGATGAATTCTGGGTACGTGCCATGCAACGATTTGAAAGGTGCAGCATTGGAATATGTGGAGACAATGTGGCTTCTTCATGAGAGGGGAAGCATGTTGCCATTTAGGCTGATGAAAAATCATTCTTGCAGCTTGGTTCTGCACGAGTTGCAGCCCCTTTATCAGGTAAAATGGCAGGCCGAAGTATAGGGAGTTAGCATTATCTATGTGGGATATGACCAGGGCTAGAACTACCTGCACCAGGGTTTCCCTAGTGAGAAGTCTGCTTATTTTCCATAGATGAAAAAAACAGGTAGAAACTACAGTTCCAATCTGAGACTTCATAGATAAGTCACAGTTGATTGTGACTCCAAGGTTCTTATCTGAGGAGGATGGAGTAGGGGGAGAGCCCAGCTCAGCTGGCCAGAAGTGTGGGCTCCAGGGATTGCAGATGCCACCTATCAGGATCAGCTCGGTTTTATCTGGATTCAATTTTTAATGGTTGCTGTTCATCCAGTTACAGATATGCAGCATGGTGTAGTGAAATTCGGATATAGAGTCGGGCATATTGTCGATGGAAAATATTAATTGCAAGTCGTCTGCATAATTAAATGTGCTCACATTTCTTTCTCTTAAGGACAGTATAAGAGGAAGTAGGTACAAGTTATACAGGTGCGGGGATAATGAAGAGCCCTGGGGTACACCGCACGCAATCTTCATATTAGGTGCAGTAAAGTGAGAGAGGCGAACAGACGCGAAATGGTCCTCCAAAAAGGATGTGATCCAGCTGAGATCCTGGGCAATAAAATTGATGACAGATGAATCGAATATAAAAGCAATTATACATGGAGGTTGTATATTCCTTATCAAGCACCTTGGTGAAATCTGTGGTACCTGCTGCATTTCTATTTCTATTTTAATAACAACCATTGATAATAATTTAATGTGTTTTAAGGCAATTTTAAATATATTGCAACACAACAAAATGATGTACAGGGTGCTAAAACTTTTCAAACACTCACGCCCAGTCAGTGATCTGTCTTTTGCTCACTATGCCACCCCAGTTTGGACCCAGCCATATGCAAACCCTATGGGAACAGTCCAGTCCGAACTGCCAGGCCAGGTTCTTCCTGGAACGGAAACAAGCATCGTGGGACCAGTTTCGGAGTATCACCCCTCATCAGCCAGGCTAGCTTGAATCCAGTGGCACAGTGAGCAAGGGACCCCAGTCTGCTCATTCCCTGCCCACTTAGGGCGAACAAAGCCACCCAACAAAAGGATGTACAGGGTGCTAAAACTTTTCAAACACTCACCCCCAATTAGTGATCTGGATTAAATCAATCATTTTTTTGCTCCACATACCACCCCAATTTTGACCCGGCCATATGCAAATCAGTCTTGACCCTGTTTCAATGGAAACAGTCCAGCTCAAACTGCCAGGCCAGGTCCTCCCTGGACAGGAAACAAGCACCTGGGACTGGTTTCGGGGCATCACCCCTCATCAGCCAGGCTAGCTTGAATCCAGTGGCACAGGAAGCAATTATACATGGGGGGTTGTATATTCCCTATCAAGCACCTTTGGTGAAATCTGTGGCAGATGCTGCATTTCTATCCAGCTTTTAATAACGACCATTAATAATAATTGAATGTGTTTTAAGACAATTTTAAATATATTTCCACAGTTATGAGTGCAGAGACATGATGCATAAAAATATTGACAGAACCGGGCTCCTGTGGGAGAGACCTCAATGAAATATTCAGCAGGACAGGACAATAAGCTAGGCATAGGTTGTTCGGAGAGCCCGAACACATCTCTCGGAGTGAATGTTGCAATGTGCCCATTTCCAGGAGTCGAATGGCCTAGAAATAGCCAAGCTGTCATTCATCCATCGTTCAAGAGCCTAGGCCCAGTGTCTAATTTGTGCGGGTGGCTGGAGGTGGTAGGCACCAGCACTTATTTGAGAGAAACTAGACCTAATTTTCATCCTCAGACTTTGACCCAAACCAAAGCAGAGGAATCAATACTAAATGTGCTTAATTTGTAAAAGAATAGGTGCGGAGGGCTTAGGTTTTGATTAAATGCCCGCGATCGGTGCTACTGAATGCATAGATGCCAAGGACCAAGGCTGCATAGTCTGGACTCAACACCTCATGCCTCTTTAATCCACCACCTGTGCTCCCAGCCAGTGTCATCGTGGCAGCAACCCTTGGAAGTGTTTCAGTGCCCTGTGTCCATGTTAGTGTCCCAGTGTCAGTACTACTCCTTGTGTCCCAATCTCACTGTCCCCATGCCAGTGGTCTTGTGTCAGTATCCCAGTGTTAGTGACCCACGTCAGTAAACACATGTCAGGACCCAGTGTTGTGTCCTTTCAGTCAGTGCACCCATCTTAATGTATCTGTGCCATTTCCCTGTCCTGGTATTGTGTCCAATCATAAGTACATCAGAGCGAGTATCCTAGTGTCCCTGAGTCAATCTCTGTGTCACTTCCCCTTTGCATATCCCAGCACTGACATGTGTGATCCCTTTCAGCATTCCATTATCACTGCTTCCAAGTTAATACCCCCATGCCAGTCTTGGTGCTCCAGTGTTGCTGTGTGATTGCTGGCGCCCCTGTGTCAGTATTCCAATATCAGGGTTAGCACCCCTGTGCCAGTGCCCTGAAGTCAATGTTTGTGGCAGTATCAATGTTCCAATTTCATTTTCCCCAAGTCAAAATCCGGATGCCAATGTAGGTTTCCCTGTGTCATTGTCCTAGTGTCCGTGACCCAGTGGTAGTATCCCTTTGACAGAGTTTTTAAGTGTCTTCTGTCCCCTGTGTCAGTCTACCAGCATGAGAGTCCTATATGATGACTTGTTTGCTAATAAACTACTTATTCTATCTTCAGTCCCCTTTGAAGCGCCAAGGAGATGGTTGACCACTGGGGGGCTTAGGATAAAGATTGGGTGTTCTCCTGATCTAAAAATGTGCCAGAAATAATGAGTATTTTATGAAGAGTTGGGAAATAATGGGGTAGACTGACTATATTTTAGTGCAACACAGCACAGCAACCAAAGTTTCTTCGCTGCATTGCGCACTGGGGAGAAAGCAGCGCATAGCCATGTTTACAAAAAATTACCTGCTGTCGCTCTCTTCGCCTGCACGGGCGCACACACTGACTGCCAAGCAGCATGCACACACCCTAGCACCATGCGCAAAGGGTGCATGTGTGCTGTACAGTGTAGCACACAAGCAACGCTTGAAATGTTAGTAGAAATAAAAACATTTCACTAACTTAGTGCCTCCTTCAAGGAGGAGATATTTTTAGATGTAAAGTCCAGTCTGGCTATTTCAGTAGATCAGGATTTGTGTTAAAAACAAGAGTGATTGTTCTGCATATCCAATTGCCACTCATGTATTGCCACCTTGATGCAAAGTGATGGAAGCCAGTGCAAATACAATTTTCACCAAGAAAAGGGCACCTTTCCAGTGCAAAATACCTTTTGTGCTTAGAAGTAAATCCATTTCCCAAATTTGCACCACTTTGCATGACTTTGTGGCTCTGCAAAGTTTTTGAACATTTGTACCATTGTTTTTTTCAAGAGAGAGAGAGAGAGAGAGCGAGATCCACTTCAAACAAGGGAAAGTTGACAAGCAAAATATCCATTTCACTAATGCATACATTACAGTAAATCATGCAGCATTATGATTATCGTTTTTTTGACACTCATTTTTATAGATGACCATGCAGGAGGCATATATATATAATCACGTGTCCTGTTTATAACCAGGGTCTTGGGTTCTCATCATCTTAAAAAACCCTCATTCACGAGTAGACCGTAAGTGCGGTATGTCTTGATTCTCCGCTAGGTTGGTTACGTGAAAAGCATCATCATAGGGTCTTTGTTATGCTTTCCTCCACCTGGAGGGCGACCAACTGGTATTTGCAGTAGTAATCAGAAATGGTGAGGGTGAAAGTGAGGTGCATTTAAAATTACCTCCATCTACCAATCTCGATTTTAATATGTTGAGGATGGGGTAAAATTTAAAAGAAAAAGCAGTGGAATATAGTACTACTGTTCTACAGCTCCTACTGGAATTCGTAGGTGGTCGACATGTTTCAGCCGATAGGTGCCCAGTCAGGTCGGTAGGCTTTCTTCAGGACCAAAAGGTTGCACGTGACCGATTTGTGACGTGCTAGACTCAGAGTAAGTAGTGCACTTACCCCTTCTTCTTAAGTGTGCTTATTAACACTTGTAGGTTATAGATTAATTGGGTCTATAATTAGAATAGAAAAAAGAACGTGAAGACAGAACAAATTGCATTATACAACCAATAAATGATCTATTGTGATCACATTCTGTCATTAGCGATGCCAGTGGTTAACTGTTCATAACTATTATTACTCTGAATATACAGAAAAGGCAAAAGTACACATCAAGGCATTATGACTTACATCGCGGTGAGCATGTGCAGTAGTTAGTACGTGTGCCGCGTGTGGTACTGAGCGTGTGTGTCAGACAGCAAGGTATATTGGTAATTACTGTAGTCAACGCGTAATCAGGCAGGGAGGGTAAATATATATCTCAAGGCATTATGACTTTCATCGCGGTGAGCACATGCGGTAATCCGTACGTGCGACCGAAAGTCTTAAAATTAGGATTTTTCTCAATTTAGTAGTAGTAAAGTTAGGACTCCTAACTTTAGGACTCCTAAATGCCTTCTGTGAATACCGAAAGCCTTAAAATTAGGATTTTTCTCAGTTTAGTAGTAGTATAGTTAGGACTTCTAACTTTAGGACTCCTAAATGCCTTCTGTGAATACCGAAAGTCTTAAAATTAGGATTTTTCTCAATTTAGTGGTAGTAAAGTTAGGACTCCTAACTTTAGGACTCCTAAATGCCTTCTGTGACTACCGAAAGCCTTAAAATTAGGATTTTTCTCAGTTTAGTAGTAGTAAAGTTAGGAGTCCTAACTTTAGGACTCCTAAACTGAGAAAAATCCTAATTTTAAGACTTTCGGTATTCACAGAAGATATTTAGGAGTCCTAAAGTTAGGACTACTAACTTATGTGAATACCGAAATGAGTAAGTGTCTTCTGTGAATACCAAAATGAGTAAGTGCCTTCTGTGAATACGAAAATGGTAGTAAGTTTAGGATTTTGTCTTAAGTTAGTTCTGTGAAACGGGCCCGCCGTGTCCGGTTTAGAATGACTATACTCGTATTTGCAGTAAGTGAGATAATTACCTTAGTACGGAAACGTGTGTGCTTCGTCGGAGGACGGGCGGGTGGACTCTCTCTGTGGGTGAAAAGGGGGAACAGCGGTTACGGCGGAGAGGGGCGCGGTGGTGCGCGCGCTTCTCGTGTTTGGCTTGACATACCTCTGTGAGGTCCTGCTCGCAACTTGTGCTGGCACCATCTAACGTGCTCCGGTGAAGCGGGCCGGTAGAGGGTGCTTTTTGTAGTTATCCTTGAATGATAGGCAAAGTTGATAGACTGCTTATTTACGCCTTAGTCATTGTGATATTGGAATGTGGTTAAAAGGTGAATTATTGTATTCTTTATAAAAAATAACAATTGTATAATTCATATTGTTGAAATTAATCGGTTTATTTTACTTGATACATACTTGTTAGTGAAACTCCTATGTGGGGTGGGGCTGGGACCGCGAGTTGTTAGTTGATCCATCAATCAATCAATCAATCAATCATAACATTTGTAAAGCGCACTACTTACCCGTGAGGGTCTCGGGGGGGGGGGGGAATGCTGCTACTGCTCAAAAAGCCAGGTCTTGAGGAGTCTTCTGAAGGTCAGCAGGTCTTGGGTCTGCCAATGGTGGATGGAGAGAGTGTTCCAGGTCTTGGCGGCGAGGTGGGAGAATGATCTGCCGCCAGAGGTCACTCTTCGGATGCGGGGGACTGTAGCAAGGGCGAGTTCGGTGTCGGTGGAGCGAAGCTGGTGGGTGGGGGTGTAGAAGCTGAGTCGTTTGTTGAGGTACGCTAGTCCGGTGTTGTGGAGTGCCTTGTGTGCGTGGGTGAGGCGTTTGAAGGTTATCCTCTTGTCGACGGGGAGCCAGTGCAGGTCTCTCAGGTGGGGTGTGATGTGGCTGCGGTGAGGGATGTTGTGGATCAGGCGTGCCGAGGCATTCTGAATGTGTTGAAGTCTTTTCAAGAGTTTGGCCGAGGCTCCTGCGTAGAGGGCGTTTCCGTAGTCAAACCTGCTGCTGATCAGGGCCTGGGTGACCGTTCTTCTCGTTTCGGTGGTGATCCACTTGTAGAATTTGCGGAGCATGCAGAGGGTGTTGAAGCAGGAGGAAGAGACAGCGTTGCCTTGCTTTGTCATGGAGAGGGTGGAGTCGAGGATGACCCCTAGGTTGCGTGCGTGCTCGGTGGGTGTTGGAGCTGTTCCCAGTGCGGTCGGCCACCAGGAGTTGTCCCAGGCCGAGGGGGTGGATCCGAGGATGAGGACCTCCGTTTTGTTTGAGTTCAGCTTCAGTCGGCTGTTCTTCATCCTCTCGGCGACAGCTTTCATTCCTTCGTGGAGGTTGGTTTTGGCGGTGTGGGGGTCCTTGGTGAGGGAGAGGATCAGCTGGGTGTCATCGGCATAGGAGATGATGTTGAGGTCATGCAGTCGGGTGACGTGGGCGAGCGGTGCCATGTAGATGTTAAACAGCATTGGGTTGAGGGATGAGCCCTGGGGTACGCCGCAGATGATCTTGGTGGCTTCGGAGCGGAAGGGGGGGAGGCGGACGCTCTGTGTTCTGCCGGAGATAAAGGAGGTGGTCCAGTCCACGGCCTTCTCTTGGATCCCGGCGTCGTGGAGGTGTGTGCGTAGTGTGCGGTAGCAGACCGTGTCGAAGGCGGCTGACAGGTCCAGGAGGATGAGGGCCGCGGTTTCTCCGTTGTCTAGCAGGGTCCTGATGTCATCGGTGGTGGCGATGAGGGCAGTTTCGGTGCTGTGGTTGCTGCGGAACCTGGACTTGGACGGGTCCAGGATGCTGTTCTCCTCAAGGTAGCGGGTCATTTGTCTGTTGATGGTCTTCTCGATGACCTTCGCCGGGAACGGGAGCAGGGAGATGGGCCGGAAGTTCTTGAGGTCCTTGGGGTCCGCCTTGGGTTACCTGAGTAAGGCGTTGATCTTGGCGTGCTTCCAGCTCTCCAGGCAGGTTGCTGTCTCGAAGGAAATGTTGATGGCTTTCCGGAGGTGGGGTGCGATGGCGGTGCTGGCTTTGTTGAAGATGTGGTGTGGGCATGGGTCTGACTGAGATCCGGAGTGGATGGTAGTCATGATTTTGATGGTGTCATCGTCGTTTATGTTGGTCCAGGAGAGCAGGCGGTCGGTGTGGATGGTGGTCTTGGGGGCGGAGGTCTCAGTGGTTGTCGGGGCGGTCGTGGCGTTGAAGTTGTTGTGGATGTCTGCGATCTTGCGATGGAAGAAGGTGGCAAGCAAGTCGCACAGGTCTTGCGAAGGTGGGATGTCGTTGGTGTTGGAGCTGGGGTTGGAGAGTTCCTTCACGATGTTGAAGAGCTCTTTGCTGTTGTGTGCATTGTTGTCTAGGCGGTCTTTGAAGGAGGCCCTGTTGGCGGATCTGATGAGGTGATGGTGTCTGCGGGAGGCTTTGTTGTGGGCTGTGTAGCTGTCTGGTGTTCGTTCACGGTGCTTGTTCTTCTCTAGCTTTCGGCAGGTTTGCTTGGAGACCTGGAGGTCTTCAGTGAACCAGCTGGCTTTCTTGCTGGTGTGGCTGTTGGAGGGTTTCTTGAACGGGCGAGGGTGTTGGCGCAGTCGTCGATCCACTGTCTGAGGTTGCGGGCGGCAGTGTCGGGGTCGGAGGGGTCGGCGGGTGGGCTCCGGGCAAGGGTGGTGGTTAGCTGGTCTTCGGTGACTTTGCTCCAGCAGCGGCGAGGGATCTGTTGGGTGCGGTGGTGCGTGGTGGGTTTCCGGAAGGTGAAGTGGATGCAGCAATGATCTGTCCAGTGGAGTTCAGTGGTGTGGTTGAAGGAGGCATGGGGGCTTGCGGAGAAGATGGGGTCAACCGTGTGGCTGGCGGAATGGGTGGGTGTTGTGACGAGTTGTCTGAGTTCGAGGTTGGCGAGGTTGTCGATCAGGTTGGTGTCGTTGTTGCTCTCAAGGTGGAAGTTCAGGTCCCCGAGGAGGATGTAGTCAATGGAGGCGAGGGCGTGTGTGTGCTGACGAAGTCGGCGATGGAGTCGCTGAACTGTAGTCGGGGTCCGGGGGGGTCTGTAGACGAGGGTTCCTCTGAGGGTGGTGTTGGGGCCGGTGTGGATCTGGAAGTGCAGGTGTTCGGCGGTGCTGACGGTGTCGTCGGTGTTGGTCGAGACTCTTCGAGTGTTCCTGTGGGCGATGGCGATTCCTCCTCCTATTCCGTTGGTGCGGTGCCTGCGGGTGATCTCGTAGCCGTCCGGGATGGCTATGGCGATGTTGGATGCCGAGGAGGGTTTCAGCCAGGTCTCCGTTAGGAAGGCGACATCTGGGGAGGTTGAGTCGAGTAGGTCCCAGAGTTCAACGGCGTGTTTGCGGGCAGAGCGGGTGTTGAGAAGGATGCATCTGGGGTAGTTGGGTTCTTTCATGGTCGGTGGGTTGGCGGGCCGAATGCTGGTGAAGCTGCAGTTCACGCATGAGAAGGGTCCTTGGGTGCGCTTCGGGGCGGCCAGGCAGCAGGTGCGTTATCGTCCGGTGCTGTCCAGGCACGGACGGGTGCAGACGGGCTTGCCTTAGGCACGCCTTCGGCGCGCCAGCGGTGCGGCCGCCATAAGAAGGGGAGGTGGGAGGGAGGAGCAGCTGGGAGGTGGGAGCGGACAAAAGGGAAAGCGGGGGGCGGGGCTGCAGGGGACGCAGCAGCGGGAAATGGGAGTGAGGAACAGCGAGGGTACAGAAGGCAAAAAAGGGCACAGGGTACAAGATGGCACAAGACAAAAACAACAGTGGCAACAAAGCAATACAATTACACTAGGCAGAAGTGAAGTGAGCGGGGGGCGGGGCCGGGGGGGGGACGGAGCGGCTGGAAACGGGAGTGAGGAACAGCGAGGGTACAGAAGGCAAAAAAGGGCACAGGATGGCACAAGACAAAATCAACAGTGGCAACAAAGCAATACAATTACACTAGGCAGAAGTGAAGCGAGCGGGGGGCGGGGCCGCAGGGGACACAGCGGCGGGAAAACCATGGGAGGAACGGCGAGAAGGAGAGACGGGCACAGAATAGCAAACGAGGGTAAAGGGAGGAATGAAACGAAGAGAAAAATAACAAAGACAACAACACAATGCAATAACACAGAGCAACCTACGGCCTACCACTGGCCACCAGGGATGAGGCACAGGTGGTAGCCTGCGGGTGGAGGAGGGCCTCAAACTTCCTTCAGCAGCAGCTGGGCTAAGGGCACAGGCACACAGGTGATGCTGTGCGGCGTGGGGAGCGACCTGCCTAAAAGAGAGATACTATATATTTAGCAGTGGATGTCCTCATATGAATACATGTTAATTAAAAGGAATATATGGAAATCATATGTGGATAATTCCTACGTATCGTTAGGTGAGCGGGATTAACTTGGTATTTGCAATTATTAGGAATTGTTATCTTGTTCATGTACTGTGTTCATACTTTCTTCCATTATCAGAAATTGTAATCTCATTCATTTATTGTGTTCATACTTTCTTCCATGGTTAGTATAAAATTGAGTGCCACGGTATATTGTCATTCAGCCCTTCCTCGTAAGTTTTGAGGCGGGGTACCCACCGCTGTTCTTTCTCAAAGAGAATCCGTTCTGTGTTCTCATTTTTTGTGGTTAGTGTTTCCAAAACGACCCAGTTTATTTCTTCAGCTGTATGTTTAAAATTGATGTAGTGACCAATTATGGGTGCAAGATTCCATGTGTTTGTTATTGATTCTATTCTCTGCCTCCTGGGGGGTGGTCTGGTATGTTCCAGCAGGTCACGATAGTTCTTTGTTCTTCTGTTGGCGAATCTTGGTTTTGGCCATTTTAGGGTTCCTGATGTAAGAATGCGCCAGTTTTTGTTCATAATTTTTTAAACTATGTTTGAGGCTGTGTTATACGTTGTCACACAGGTGAGGATGTCTTTGTTTTGTTCTTTTTTGGTGGTTTCTAGAAGGTTATCTCTGTGTTGATTCCTTGTTCTCTTTTGGCACTTATGTATTGCTCCATTGGGGTAGTTCCTCGCTTTAAGTTGGAGGATCAAATCATGTGCTTGTGTTTTGTAGTTGTGTATTTTGCTTCAATTTCATCTGATTTGCAAAAAATTGATTGTATGGGAGGTTTTCTCTTAGTGGGCGTCGGTGAAAACTATTGAATGACAGAAGACTGTTCTTTGCAGTAGGTTTGTAAAATGTCTTGGTTATGATATCATTATTTTCTATCTATATAGTGATGTCCAAAAACTCCAGTTTGTGTTCGCCTGCTGTATATATGAATTTAAGAAATTCATCTCTGGTGTAGATCGATCTGGAAACTCTGGTAGGCTGTCTGGGGTGTCTTTCCAGATCATAATGACATCATCAAAATCACGTTTCCAGAATAGTATCTTGGGTTTGAATGGATTTGTGTAATTGAGAATGTGTTTGTTTTCAAAATTGCTCACGTAGAGCCCAGCTATACTGGGGGCAAACGGGCTCCCCATTGAAGTTCCATGGGTCTATAAGTATAGCGTGTCATTGTATTCACAGAAATTTTCCGTAAGGGCCAGGTGTCAGCATTCTAGTACAAAATGTCTCGGGTGTTGTGCTCCCACTGTTTTGCGAATAGGATGTCCTCAATGGTCTGTAGAGTTGGGGAACAACCTTTACAACGCAACTTTTACAACGCAATACACTTACAACGCATTTTTTACAACGCAACATCCACTACAACGCATTCCATTACATAGCATGACACTACAACGCATTTTTAAAAACTACCTTTACAACGCATTCCATTACATCGCATACTACCTTTACAATGCATACCATTACAACGCATAATATTACACTACACTATCCAACACTTACCCTACTGTTGCACCCCCTGGAGTTAGAATAGTAATTTTTACCCCTATACTATCCAACACTTACCCTACTGTTGCACCCCCTGGAGTTAGAATAGTAATTTTTACCCCTATACTATCCAACACTTACCCTACTGTTGCACCCCCTGGAGTTAGAATAGTAATTTTTACCCCTATACTATCCAACACTTTCCCTACTGTTGCACCCCCTGGAGTTAGAATAGTAATTTTTACCCCTATACTATCCAACACTTACCCTACTGTTGCACCCCCTGGAGTTAGAATAGCAATTTTTACCCCTATACTATCCAACACTTACCCTACTGTTGCATCCCCTGGAGTTATAATAGTAATTTTTACCCCTATACTATCCAACACTTACCCTACTGTTGCACCCCCTGGAGTTAGAATAGTAATTTTTACCCCTATACTATCCAATACTTACCTTAAATGCAATTTAATATTATGCGTTGTAATGGTATGCGTTGTAAAGGTAGTATGCGATGTAATGGAATGCGTTGTAAAGGTAGTTTTTAAAAATGCGTTGTAGTGTCATGCTATGTAATGGAATGCGTTGTAGTGGATGTTGCGTTGTAAAAAATGCGTTGTAAGTGCATGCGTTGTAAAAGTGTGCGTTGTAACGACATACATCCGTAGAGTTCCTTGTTGTGACAGGCTTGTATACAGACTTTCAGCATCCAGTCCTACTAGGCGCATTGATCCTCCTTGGAATGTTTGTTCTTTCAGTTGGTTGAGTAGGTCCCGAGTGTCTTTCAGGTACCTCGGGGTTTCTTGTACCAGAGGTCTGAGGTAATGATCTGCGAACTGAGATAATGGCTCCAGGAGGGAGCCTGTGCCAGAGACAATAAGTCGTCCTGGTAGTGGTGTTCTGTTCTTATGTATTTTTGGTAACGATTAAAAGTAAGGCGTTCTGGGTGATTTTGTCCTTAGAAAGTCTGCCTCGTTTTTAGATATCCATTGATTCATCTCTGCTTCATCCACCATTAGTTCTATGGTCCGTTGTAGTCTTGGTGTGAGGTACACATTCAGAATTTTGTAAAATTTCCTATCTGATAGGAGGTCTGTAAATTGTTTGTTATAGTTATCTTTAGTTAGTAGGACAATTCCTCCACCTTTGTCCGCCGGTTTTATTATTCAACCTTCTTGTTTTTGTAGTTCCTCAAGAGCTTGATCTCGTTTTGTTATGTTCATGAACGGTTTCTTAGTGCGTTCTTTCAGGTTTTCTACTTCGTTGAACAGTGCTTGCTCAAAGGCTTGTATTTCCACAGGTACAAGGTGGGTCCGTGGGCAGAAAGTGGATTTGTAACGAAGGTTGGACAAACAAACATTAGACTACATCCTCTCCCCAACAGCGCCATAGAGAATTCTGTTGTAGCTCCTTCAGTTTAGATGTATTCATATTTGGTTTCCTTGTTATGCAGTTTCAGTTTTCTTTAATGTTATATTGCTGAACTTCTAGGCTCGAAGGTTATCTACAGCAAAAATCAGCGGTGACATTAAATCTGCATTTCAGGTTAAGGAGAATCTTTTTTTCCCATTTTACTGTCCATGCTTGTAATCCGTCTGGATGACACCCGGGTCGAAACTTTCACACTATGCTAGTGCTCGACCCCATTAGTAGCTTTAGAAATAATCTTGGGGTCATACATGCACCTTATACAAGTGTCACTTATTTATCTCAAGGTTGTATAAATATGTCTTATGAAATTTATATGCGCACGATATTTTGGTGCTTTTGCACTTTCCATCGAGCCTTGCACCACTTGTGCATGCGGTTGACATAAACAATGACTGTTGCTTTGCATTTCACTGAACAGTGAAGTGTGCCTTTTAATAATTGCACATTTTGGTTTTTGTCATAAGGTCAAAAAAATGTTCTCTCCCGTTTTAAGTGTTATCGTTATGCCTAATGGTTTACAAACAAAATTTCCTCTGCTAGGATATGGAGGAATGCCATCTACCGTTAAACCACTAGAGAACCGCGGTTCACAAACTACACACTTCAAAATCTTTTTAAATGTTCCATATAGACACACGTTGGTTACAGATTACCTACTGGACTATATTTGGTACACTCAAAGGAGTTGAAACTTGAAAGTGACCCCAATAGCTTACTGAGTCAAACCTCACCAACCAAGGCCGGAACCAACCATGGTCGTTTCCCAAACTGCCCAGTGCTTAATTTGAGCCGGTGGTGTCCGGTGCTCGACACCAGCGCTTATGACTGTGTGCCACATGGTGGCGCTGTCTGCCTAATTTAGGTATGGCACAACAACACCTGTTTAATAATCTAATATACATTAACAATGACTGATACCTGCCAACCAAGCCATTCTTATAGCTATGGGGGCCTGGAATAATATGTATTGTCACACTTGTAAGAGTGTGACGGTTAGTAGTAGAGTTGGTACAGTCCCTGGTAGAGCTGACCGGAACAATGGATGATGGAAGCTGCAGTGGCCCCCTGACTAGGGCCCTGGCACTTAATCTTTTACAAACTAAGCACTGAAATTTTCGATTGTACTTAATGGTGGATCACGAATCATAAATCTAAAGCATCATATATATAATTGCTATCACTTACATTTCACAAACTACAGGCGGCGGTGAGCAATTTTTTTTTTTAAACGTGGGAGAACACGTGTACTCTGTCCATGCTCTAGGGAAGACCTAACACAAGAAAGGAAGGGAAGCAAGCCTACGGCAGCTAAGCAAGTGAAAGATTGCAAATGAGAGTGACAATGACTAATGGTATGCCGTGGGTGGTTGTAAGGCGGTACAAAAGGGGGTGGTGATGGACGGAGCATCAGAGCCAATCAAACACTCACACCCAGTCAACAGATCTGGGTTTAATCCATCACCGTTCTTTAGCCCACTCTGCCACCCCAGTTCAGACATGGCCATATGCAAATCAGTCTGACCCTGTGCCTCATGGGAACAGTCCAGCCCGAACTGCCAAGCCATGCCTTCCCTGGACCGGAAACAAGCTTCCTAGGTTTCTGGCATTTCAGCCGTCTTCAGCCAGGCTTGCTTGAATCCAGTGGCAAAGTGAGCAAGGGACTCACGTCTGAGCATACCCTGCCAACTTATGGCAAACAAAGCGGTACAAAAGGGGGTGGTGATGGACGGAGAATCAGAGCCAATCACCCCAGTTCAGACATGGCCATATGCAAATCAGTCTGTCCCTGTGCCTCATGGGAACAGTCCAGCCCGGGTGGTTGTAAGCCCACGGAATTGTAAACAATAGTCTCGCAGCACAGCACATGTGCTGTGTAGGCGAGACCTAATTAACAGAAAAAAAGAAGTAAAAAAAATACAAGGCACAATGGTAAAAACTCGCAGGAAAAGACGTTGATGTTGATCTATAAAAACAATGGGACAGATTTATATTCTAGCCGATGGAGTATTCTCCATTGGACTGACAGAAGACTTTACGTCTGCCAGGCCAAGAATACTCTGCGAGCCAGATTTATGAATGACTGCCTCCTTGGCGGTCATTTATCAAGGCATTGGAAGGAACTGCCATCACGGCGGTAAGTGTCAATGCATTTGTCGGGAGTGTAGTAATTCCTCTATATTAATTTGTATTCAGTACAATGATTAATGACCACCAAGCTCAATGTTCATTTGAAATGTACTGTATAATTCATTTCAACAATATTAGTTACTGTGAATATTACAAATTTATCACCAGAAAAAACTTTTAAAGGCAGAGGGGCATATTTTCAAGGACCTATTGCCAAGTTATCGGCACTTTATCTCAGTCAAAGTCGCGATAAATTGATCGCCCTATTCACAAGCTGGTGCTAATAGCCGATATCACCAGTTTTCTGGCTATAGCATCCTCAAAAAACATCGCCACGGATGACCCCGGCAACTATCGCTAATGAGATGCAGAGTAGGTGTTCCCGAGCAAAAAGTCGCAACAACGCCACACCTCAACATTCTCAACGACCAGACAGATCTGCGATAAGAACACAAAACATGCGATAAGGCGCGTTAGCAGCAGGAAATTAACACCTGCTCTGACCTGGTGCAAAGTCGGACTACAACCGGCACCAGAAAAGCGAGCCCAGCCCAGAGACCAGAGCCACACCTGAAGAACATCAGATAGCATGGAGCCAACTATCATGCAGCTCAGACCCCCAAGAGGGCCACAACACCCACCACCACCCACACCCGGACAACACCCCCCCCCCCCGGACCAAGATATTGCACATCAACGTCATGAAATCATGAACAAAACCATTCGCCTGATGCCGCAGAATCACAGCAACTAACAGTTATGTGAGTACAGAAAAAACAGAATCAATCACTTACCATTGTAAGTCCAAACAAAATATCACAATCCAATTTGTCAAACAACTATTTGGAGGAGTCATGGCGGGTCATCCCTGGACAATCTGTGACAGCCTGTAAGACAATATTCAAGATAAGAAGGTGTGTCAGGCACTCATCAAAGGACAGAGAGAGAGAGAGAGAGAGAGAGAGAGACTGAACAAGGAGCGCAAGGACAATCGGGCCCTTGGCTCATACATGCCAACTGTTGCATGTGTTTCGCAATTGGTGCACCCTAAATCTAAGGCCTGGCAACAATTTCAGCGCGAAGGCCACTTCACATTTCAGAAATGCAAGCAGTAGTCAGACTAAAATTAGGCATGAAAGCTTCTTTGTCTCAATACACAAGGCGGAAGGACATCCGAACCTCCGACCTTGGTCTTCAATGCGCCCGGCACCCCCGAGTGAGCTACCATACCAGACTTAGACGACTACCACACCACGAACTGCACTAATGAAAGACCATTGTGTCCGCACCCCACACACACTTGTCCCTGCTCGAGGTACACCTGCATGGCATGCCCCCAGCATATTGGTTAAAAAAAAACATACGACCAAACGCTGAACACACATACGACTCATTGCTCCAAGCTGTGGCATATCATCCACAGAACTGCTGCCGGTCTGAGGAGTGCTGGTGGTACGAGACCAACAAACGCAATGGCAGGCAATCCCGGGCACAACCCCTGTCACTTGGAACTGTACCGTGCATGAATCTTGCTTCTGTTGGGATCACTGCCACTGGCAGTGTTGCGAATCAGTTACCGTCTGAGTTTCCGGCTTGCGTACGTCACATGCATCCAGCCCTGGTTCCACTGTCGATCATGCACATTCGAGTGACCCATGGAGGTCTGCCTATACGACACAATGGTAACTGAACTGGATTATGACTTGTGTGTGCGCCCCCTGTTGGCCCACGAACAGGAGTGCAACCGGGATACCCGTGCATGGGACGCCCTGATCTGTGGTATCTGTGCTGGCAGTAGTGGATGGGAGATTGTACAAGTCATCGTGTGCAGTGACCACATCGAGGCGCTCCCCTATTGGGCTGTGTTGCGGATTGGTGAAACGTCGTGGATGGAGCACATCTGTCTGGACCAGTTAATGGATTGGCTCTCCCTCGTGTTCCTTGAACTCGAGAATGACGTACTTCTGGAACTGATTGCCTATGAAGCTGCGCTCGCATTCATGGACGAGTAACTACCTTCCTGCAGCCACAACTGATTGACACCCAGAGCACAGGTCCCAACACCGTGTTGCCTCGTGGAGGAATGGTCACACATCCCAGGACAACAGTGGACATGTATGCATTCGCCCGTACTCAGAATGCATGTGCGTGCACCTATGCTTGTTGTCACACACCTGTGCAAGGTGATGCAGGCCCATGGGCGGAGCTGCACAGCGTCGTTAGGCAACGTTCCTAAATCTGACATACTGCTGGAGGGAGACTACACATATGTGACCTTGTTGGTCCCTTTCACCTGCTCACTGTCAGCAGAGCACACAGTCGGCACAGTTCGGTGGTACAGCTCCATGCAGATCCCAAGGGCTGTGAGTCGTGTCCCCGGACACGGGGCAATGAGCAGACGCCAAACATCACATGACTCGACCAGCAAGGCAAGGTGGGTGGAGACCATTGCCATCCGTAAGGATGTGTGTTCATTTTTGCCTCCCCATTTCTTGCACCTCAACACGTTCCCATTCTGCCTGTAAGTGTCTTAAGCATTTGTCTGCCTGTTGTGGCCCATTCCTTGCCCGTACTGACACGCACATGCTAATAAAGTCTACGCATCTTAAACAGTGTACAACTGTGATGAGTGTTGATTAGTATGGCAAATCCTGTGCCTCAATGAGCATTGTCGGTACACAGGGAGGGACAGACTGCCACATGTACCATGGTGGTGAATCCCTATTGGCTGCTCTACCTCTGTGAGCCAGACATTGTGTTTGGGATAGTTGTTGGTAGACCAGTGCTCTTACGTGTCTTCCGCAATGTGAGTATGGTGTACAACTTCTTGCCATGTGGATCAATCTGATCCATTAAAACAGACTGTGTCCACACTGATGTGTGTGAGTAGGTCATGTGAAGAGATGTTCTGTAGCCACAAGCGATGGGGGACACTACTTCAGGCGTGCTACCGATTTTGACATTTCTACACACAGCCCTATCTAACACATCGACGTGAGGCTACATTGGGGGGGTTGCAAGATTGTTGTTCATGTACAATGAGGCCACAGCTAGTTTACACCTTCACAGTCATCTAATTGGCCATGTGGGTCAGGGTCAAACATGCGCATTGATGCAATTTACCAGGGTGTACCTTTTTGCGCAATGAATGTCCCTACATTCATCCATACTTGTATATGTGAGTGAACATAGACATGACACATCTGTGTGATTTGGAATGTTTTATTCACATTCTGGGGAGTGTCGGAGCTGGAGGGGTACATGGCCAGTTCAAGCCCACATAACGTGGTTGCCCAGTGGTGGGCCAACCAGAGTCCTTGGGGGAATTCAAGGTTAATGTGAAGAGAAAGAGTTCAGTCCGCAGCCCGATTCCTGTGTCATTGGCACCAGAGCAGATATGGCAGTCCATGTTGGCGTCCAGGTGTATGTTACAGAGTGTTTCGGGGGACAGTGGGAGGTGTTGTTCCAGGGCATGATGCATAGGGCTGAACCAGGCAGGGACAGGCCATGTGGCGGGTACGGATGCTACTGCCTCCTTCCTCATGCAGTCATTACCCTCCACATCTTACTCCTCTGAGATGTCTTCTGTGTCCGGTGTGTCAGGTGTGTGTGGTGGTGTTATGGCTGCATCACCGTGGGGCACTGACACATCAGGTGCGAAGGTGATAGGGCTGCATCACTGTGTACCAATGACACATCAGGTGGCGGAGATGTGTGTGTCGAAGTTCCAGCAGCAGTTATCTGGGACAGGCTCCGTGGCAGCAAATGGCAAGATGAGGATCTGCAAGGCATGGAAGATCCCAGCGTCATCTCGCTGGTGTTCAGCCGTGGCAGCCCTACTTCCAGCCTGCATCAGCTCCATGGTCTCCATTGTCCTCCGCATCTGTGCCAACTCTGTGCTATCATCGCTGGAGCCTGTCTGACTAGACAGTTCTTGTATCCGAATAATGGCCCCAGCGAGGTCAGCCAAGGATTGTTGGTGAGCATGGTGCGGACAGTGTGTGTCGGTTAGGGACTGTAGGTGGTCCCTGATGGAACTCAGACACCCACGTATGGCATCAAGTTGTGCTGCCATGAGGTCGAACCCCACCCGCAGCTGATCAGCCATCTTCTCCTGGCACCCTAACACACGGCGTTGAAATTCCATGTGTTGGTCGTGGGAGTCCTGTGAGCCAGCCGTGGTGGTGTGTGCTTCCTGCTGTGTGGTCTGTGCAGGGTGTGGGGTCACCATGATGCAGCTGGCCTGCCCTGCTCCTGGGGGTGGTGTGCGGAGGCTGTCCACGAGCCGTTGCAGAGTGTCTGGGCAAATGTGCAGGGTGTCCTCTTCATCATCACTGTAGAGATGTGTGGTCTGCTCTGCAGGAGGTGTTGCTTGTCCCTCAGAGATGTTTACATTCAGACTGCATGACAGTGTACATTTTGGCTGTTTTGGTGAAGATGGCTATTTGATGGGAGACAGTGGACATTTCGACCACATGACGGATGTGAGGTTGTACTCGTACATTATCATCTCACAGTGTCATGCAATGCCAGATGTGATTGGCCAGTTACTACACACGAGCGGCACCAGTTGTGTCCTCTGTCCTGTGGTGTAAGGGTTGCACTTTGTACTACATTGTCATCAATGATGATGTACTGTGATTGCTATGTGTGTGTGCTGCATTGTCGGGTAGTCTCCCCTGCAGTTCTGATTTGGTGGCACCTTATCCCTTTGAGTCGGTGTGCCTTTGACTTGTGTGCTTTTCGGGTGCTGGGATGTTTGCGACTTGGGTCATTTGTGCTCTTGGACGGTTTTTGTACTCTTGTTCATTGTTTGTCTGCAGATGTTTTTTTGGCGTCATGGGTTGTAGGTGCACGTGGATGAGTCAGAGTATGGCCTGCTCCTTTACGGATGTGGTCCACACTCAGCCCCCTCAAAGTCGTCTTGTGCACCATGGCATGTATTGTGACTGCAGCCATGCTATCTGTCATGCAGTGTCACTTGCATTGTCAGTGTGACTCACAGAGCCGCTGCTTTTCTGGATTCAGCACATGTGCATGGGTAGGTTGGGACATTGGTGATATGGAGGGGGGCCCATTTGTGCACAATGTGGACGGGGGCCTACTTGGTGTTTCTATGTGTGCTGCAGTGTGCCACGGGTATCAGGAGCATGTTCCACACTCATTGTGGGTGTGCAGTGTGCTGCACATGATTGTGCATGTGTGCCATTGTGCCCATCTCCCCCCGTACCCCCAGTCCCTGGTCGTTACTCACCCTGTTGCTGTTGGGTCAGGTCATATCGAGCTGTGTCCAGACACCCAACTCCTGCCACCATCTCCACACTGATGACTGTGGCCACCATTTCCTCCAGCTCATCCAGCTCCTCCTGTGGCGCAGGACTCCCACCTCCAGTCGCCTTTGCTGCCTTCCTGTTGGCGGCGAGTTTCTCCTTGGTTTGGCTGTGCACTTCATGCCAGCGCCTCTTGACCTCCTCCCTTTACCTCCTCGACACTCCGACTGCATTCACGTAGGTGACGATGGACTGCCATATTTCCTTTTGTGTTGCCAATGACGCAGTGGAGGTGCCGAATAGTTGTTGGTGGTGTTCTATCACCTCCGTGACGATATTCCGATCTTCCTGCGGACCCAACCCCGTATTCCTCTTCGCCTTGCTCTTCCCCGACCCCGGAGTTCCTGGCTGGTCCTCCGTGGGGCTTGTGGGGTTCAGGTTGTCCTCTGCACTCGGTCCGGGTACATCCATGGTGCTACGCAGTTTCTTTTTTTCTCCCTTTTTTTTTAGCTTTTATAGTGCATTTTCCCGCATGACGCGTGTGAATTGCAGGCCTTTGGCTGGTTGTCGCTGATTTTTATATCGCAATTTGGGTCATCGCAACTTTTTTCGCATTGGTGTTTTCCATTTTTGCGGAGTCGCGTTGATTTTAGCACGGTCATTTGACGCGTTGTTGTGGGACTATCGCATTGTGCGCCGATAACACGGAGTTATTTTCCCGCGATAGATTGCGATGTGAAGAGCTGCGTTAAGCTAATTTTGTGATGGTTATCACACGTTCTTGAGAATATCCCCCAGGATGCGCTGGTACAATGACAACTGAAGTGCTTGTGCAGAAAAAGTGCTAAAATTCAGCAAGTAGATTCTTTTTTCAATAGAAGTTTACAAGTTTTTTTGTACAAAGACGTAGCTGCAATCCATTCGCCAACACCCTAAAAAATAGTTAGGGCACTGACATTCCCTTTCTTCTAACTGGGTGTTTGTAGTCCAAGCACTGTATTGTAAAGCATTGATGTTTCAACTCCTTGCTCAATGCATGTAACTTAGTGCGTCCTCTGGGGTCTATATCAGGATCAAACCAAAGATCAAGCCCATTCAAACCTTTTTAGAGAGCCCCAGTCGGTGACCTTAAGTAAATTCTTGAATGAATTACCAGGATTGCACAAGTTTACATATGGTCATGAATAATTTGCCAAAACTCGGTCTTCAAGAGATCAGCCTAAGAGTTTTGATGCATCCTAAAAAAAATATGCATTGAGGCATGATCCATGCAACTTTCAATTTGGGATGCATCAGAACTTTTAGGCTGATCTCTTCAAGACCAAGTTTTGGGCAAATTATTCATGACCATATCGAAAGATATCTAAACACATGCAATCCTGTTGATTAATTCAAGAATTGATGTGCTCTCCCTTCGAGCCCATGCATACTTGCCCTCTATGTCTCTTGACAATCAAAACATCCTCATTAGTGGTATACATTCGCCTAGAGGGTTAGCCAGATTCAGGCCCTTTGTGTGCCCCCTCCGTACACCAACCTCTTTCCAGACAAACTGGTTCTTCGTTCTCAGTCCTCTTTCCTACCGAAAGTGGTGATGCCTTTCCAAGTCAGTCAAAGCATCACACTGCCAGCCACTTCGCTCCACATCACTCTTCCAAGGAGGAGGAGAGACTCCACCACCTGCATCCAAAAAGAGCGTTGTTCTACATTGAGCATACCAAAGAACATTGGGTAGACAATCAAGTCCTTACTGGGTTCGCCAGAGCAAAGAAAGAGAAGGCCAAGCAGAAATGAACAATCTCCAGATGGATTGTGCTGTACAATAAATTCTGCAATGCAATAGCAAGAGGCAACACCATGAGGTGTTGCAGGCTCATTCCACCAGAGTCAAGGCTGCGACCACTGCGTGAGCTAACCTGTCGTGGACTACAGATAGTCCAGACTATTACTATTACTACTAACTATTACTAAACATTATGACCTGGACATTCAGATCTATTGTGATGGGCACTTTTCCAATTTGGTCATCCAGGAGTTCTTGATCTGACTGTTCGCAGACCCACCTCCGAGGAGGTATTGCCTTGTTGTCTTATCTAAGGTAAGGAATCGTCAGTTAGAAGTCTCTTTCAGATGAACAAGTTACTTACCTTTGGTAATGATTTATCTGGTAGAGACTCTACCTAGCCGCATATTCTATATAAACCCTCCCATCCTCCCGCCATCTGCTAGTCCAGTTTTTCCATCTAGAAAGGTCCATATAGCTCTTTAGTGTCTGCACACTAATCCCTCGTTCTTCTGACATGGCGCTGAGCTCCTGGTGCGGACATTTCGTGAAAAAAAAGAACTTATGTCAGTGTGCTGGGGTAGCACCTAAGTAGGAACTGTGCACGTCAACTTCTGACATAGACCACAATGACATGGAGCCGATCAACGCCAACTACGGGCACACAGAAGTACTGCTCAAGATTTTCCAAATCGAGTATGATGCCTGTGGAGTATTCTAAGGTATGGGATCTTCAGCTAGATAGAGTCTTTACCAGATAAGGCATTACTGAAGTTAAGTAACATCTTCTACAGGTTCATACAATTAAAATTATATAATGTTTTTACCAGCACATTTTCCTGTCAATTTATCAAGTAGTTTTTGTTGGAGTGTAAAGCAAAAATGATAATGGGATTTTGGACACACCCCTCAAAAACAGGATAATCACCTCACTCCTGGTCATTATGGGCACTGTCTCCAGATCTGAACTTTTTGTCGACAAATCAATGATAGCAGGAATGTTTGTCTAATGACTTCAATGAAAGACAAAAATAAGACTACACCAGCGAGAATGCATTAATTCATCCAGTGTCTGTAAGGACCGGTGGTTACCCTGTCTGATAACCTTTAACATCCCTTGACCAATCTTTGGCAAATTTGGAATGAGGGACTGGAAGTAGATGTGGCTAATGGGGACCAGGTTCATGTTCCTAGCCTTTGGAGGTCACGATTTTTCAGGGCCTGCTGATTTATCGACCCCCTGGCCCTAGGACTCCTTTTTCTCTGGCTCTTATGACATATATGGAATCCTGTACGGATTCAGACTCATTTTCCATTTTAGGGGATCTTAATTTCCACTTGGAATCTACTATTTGTTCTGACACTAACAGACTTTGTGATGTTATGGCAGCCTTTGGTTTTCAGCAGTTGGTGACTGCTCCAACACACGAAGGTGGCCATACTCTTGACGGACTGTTTTCGAATTACCCAGATATTGAATACGTCAGGGCTGATTCGCTCCCATGGACTGATCATAAAGCAGTCTTCTTTGAGGTCAAGGCCAGGTCTGCCGGTACGAGTGCCCCTCATAAACCAGTTAAGGTTGCGTTCCGGCGGCGGTCTAAAATCACTAACAGTGATCTAGCAGCCGCCCTTGATCTTTTTCCCCCTATTTTAGACGCAGACAATGAGGTGGCTGTGGCACAATTTAATGACTGGGTCAGGGCAGCAATTAACCTTGTTGCCCCTACACAGACTGCCACGCTTAATAGGCTTAATAGGCGTCCGGCGGGGGCACCATGGTATAGCCCTGATCTCAAGATTCAAAAGACGGTTTGAGCGCCGGTGGAGACAGGACTATACCAGGGCCAGCAAAGATCTTTACAATGCTGCCCTTTATAAATATATCAATACAGCAAAGACATCTTATTTTGCTCGTCTCCTGCAATTAGGCACAGTGGTTTTTCTAGCTTTAGTTCCCTGACAGTTGAGGCTGTAACAGATCTGTTAAAGTCCATTAAGTCAGGATCTGTTTCAGACCCCTGTCCTCTATCAATCTTGCACCCGGTCGCAGATAAGATCAGTTCCATTCTTACGCCTTTAATTAATCAAGTTCTGCTGTCAGGGAACTATCCCATTGTGTGAAAGACGGCAAGTGTCAGACCAATTCTGAAGAAGGCTTCGCTTGATCCGGCTGAGCTAAAAAATTACCGACCAATCTCGGGCCTGCCCTTTGCTGCTAAGATTTTGGAAAAGCATATGAACACCATGCTTGCTGAATTTTTAGACCGTAACTGTCTACTTGATCCAGCTCAGCATGGATTCCGCCCCAATCATTCTACTGAGTCTGCTCTCATTGTTGCTGCGGAGGGAATCCGTATGGCGGTCGACGGAGGTGGTAGAGCTATTTTAGTTCTCCTCGATCTGTCGGCTGCCTTTGATACTGTCAACCATACGGTCTTGGTGCAGCGATTAAAGGAGACAGGCATCAGTCACCGAGCCCTTGCCCTTCTTTCTTCCTTCTTGCAGGACAGACAGCAATCTCTTAGTTGGGAGGGCTTGAAATCAGATAATTTTAAGCTGACCTGTGGTGTCCCGCAGGGTTCGGCTTTATCCCCTACTTTGTTTAATCTCTATGTGAGACCCCTGGCGGATGTTGTGAGGATGCATAGTTTTTCCTTTGTTTCATATGCGGACGACTCGCAATTGGTCATCTCGCTGGCAGATTCTCCTGAGCTAACTGCAGGATGATTTCACCTGTGTCTTAAAGATATTATGGCTTGGATGTTGCTGAGCTTCTTGAAAATCAACACCGAGAAAACCGAAGTTATGGAATTCAGGATTGGGCCTCCAATCTGGAACAACCTTTCGTGGCCACCGGAGGCAGAACTTTGCCCTCTCCCTGTGCTAAAGGTTAGAAACCTGGGTGTCATATTTGACACTAAGATGAACATGTCAGCGCAGGTTAACAGCATAACTTCTGCTTGTTTTCTCTTGCTCAAGTCTCTCCGTAAGATCTTTCCTTTTATTCCTGCGGCTCTTCAGAAGACGGTGATGGACGCTCACTTTATGTCAAGACTTGACTATTGCAACGCTATGTTTTTGGGCATGGACAAGTTTCAGATCAGCAAACTTCAATCTCTTCAGAATGCTGCTGTCCGTGTCCTGTTGCAAATTCCCAAAGGCCATTCCATCTCCTCTGCTAGGAGATCGTTGCATTGGCTCCCGGTCCAACAGAGAGTTGAGTTTAAGGCATTATGCCTTGTCCATAAGGCACATTATGGGGGTGGTTCCATCTTCTGCCATAACCTTTTTAAGCCTTATGTTCCCCGTCGTGATCTACGTTCGGCCAATCTTGGCCTTATGTGCATCGCCAGACACAGACGTGCTAGATGGGGTGGTCGCACATTTTCCATCTGTGCCTCTCAATTATGGGACAGGCTTCGAGTCTCTCTTCGACTGGAGCCAGACCGTCTTTCTTTTAGGAAAGCGTTGAAGTTCAGGTGGTTTAATGTCTTCTAGGTTCTCAGTCCTTTGTGTCCACACCGCCTTCTCACACCTCAGCGCCAAGACGCCGTTTGGCATTAGAGCGCTATATAAGCCTTATTATACTTATACTTTGGCCATGTCCTGTGCCCAATGCCCCTACTCTGAGTTCAAATTTCATAGCCTTGGTCATTAAAGTAGACGGTTGGTTCAATGCTTGGGCTTCAGTTATTTCCTGCACACAGCGCCCCATGCCCTCCGAACATGCTATTCTTTGCCTATGACCTTAACATCATCATCAGGTGCAGGGCATGGCCTTTGAAAGTGCACTTAGACATGGGTGCAGGGCATGGCCTTTGAAAGTGTACTTAGACATGTCTAACCTGTGCAGAGAGTAGGCCGATAAGATCCTCAGATCCTCTCTGCCAACTCCTCCAAGGAAACAGGTAAACATCTAAGAGATTATTGTAAAGGCACATGTATGTGGGGAGACGAAGCATTGTGTGAATCATGCTTCTACTGAACTCTTTTGATCCTACAGTTGTATTTCTGCATACAAGGAAGGAGAACAAGGCGCCCCCGAGCTGTGTACAAGGGAAATATTTTCAATCCAAAAAGGAAACAAGCGGGGTCGTCTGTCCAAGGATTGTATCCTCCCATGCACGAATAACCTGTGGCTGGAAGGTAAATACACATATTTGGATTTTCTAAACCCTTTAAACCCAGAGTGAGGGACGACATGGAGAGGAATCTATTCAGTGGCGTAACATAGGCACCCACAGCCCCTGTGGTGCGGGGGACCTAAGCTCCAGAGTCCCCCCTCAGCACAGTACCCTGGCATGAGAGCTCCTGGTTGACTCCGGAGGGGGGTCCCTCCATGTACCTTGCAGGGGGCCCCCTCAAGTTTCGTTACACCACTGAATCCATCACCTCCACAGAACAGCACTAGAGCAGGTTTGAGCAAAGCAAACAACACAGTTGGCATCATGGAGATTAGGCTATCGTTTTCCATATCATGTCCTCTAGATCCCATCCTCAGTGTTGGAACACTTCCCAGTGGACCTCTGTCTTAAGCGGGGAAGGTATCAGCTTAAGCAACACGACTGACAAAAGAGTTTATTTAACCTTGAAGGAATCATGTGCAATAGACATTGACTATGTAGAGGTATACCTGCGTAAAGACACCATATTACTTCTTGCAGGTCTGGAACTCGATCCCAATTTAGTCATTGGGCTTCCTCAGGTAATCCACAGGAAACAGGTGGAAGAGAAATGGAAGCAATATGACAGTGTTGTCAACACTTTATGCTCATAAGGAATTGAGAAAAGTTATACTATAAAAAAAAGGGGGTGAGCAGTATTTCTTTTTAAAATCTTCAAACCCAGAGATAATGAGCATTCTAGGTCTATCATAAAACTATTTAATTCAAATCACATTTATACTTCTTCAACCATGCACAGAAACAGACACTTTGGCCATTTAATGATACATGCAAAAATCTCTATGGTTTACAAAATTCCGCAGGAAAATTCTACTCCGTATTGCGAGTTTTCTCCAGAAATTGGAGGTTTTTCATTTCCCTCTAAAATCTGAATAGGGCGGGGGTGTAGCCACGGCAGCAATGGAGAAGGACATGTAGCCTGGAGCTCAACACTGCTGGCCCGCTGGAGGAAATACTTTGCCACCTGACCTCAGCCTGGTGCCCCGTGGAGCAGTACAGGGCACCAACAGCCCATAGAGACGGTAGAGGGGCATATCAGACCCAGGGAAGACTCCGGCTGTGGAGAATCTGGTGCCAGTGGCTGAGCGGTAGCTCAACAAGATGGCGGTCATACTCGGTGCGGTGAGCTAGGCCACGAGAAGGAGTCATGCTGCCTGTCCTCAACCTGGGGCCACACAGGTGTCGAGGGGCACATCGGCCCTGTAAGGACTCTGGCCTTGGAGAATTAAGTGCCAGCAGCCGAGTGGTGGCTCAGCAAGACAGTGAGCTAGGCGGCGTGGAGGAGTTGGCCCGTGATGGTGTTGGTAGGGGCAGGGAGGCACCCACTCAACTGTTGCTGCGAAGGTGGCATGTGAGCCCGGGGGGACTTCAGGAGGCCGGAAGAGACATCGGAGGGCACGGAAGCCCCTAAGGTGAAGTCTGGGAGCCCTGAGGGGACAGAGAGAGTCGGCTCCACCGGAAGCGGTTCCGGTGCCACAGGACAGAGTGGTAGCAAATGTGAGGCTATCGAAGCAGACGACAGAGAGGGCCCTGAAAAGATGATGTTGGGGCCCAGTCCGAGTGGGGGCTTTTGTAACTGGTGACTTGGAGGGGCACGGTGCCTGGAAGCGGAAACAGCTCTCATCCTCCTTGAGGTGGGAGGAGGAAAACCCATCTGGGCCGGGGCCCGGGGATCCAGTGGAGTGGCAGACGTGGCCCTGGGGGGGATGGCTGGGCTAGGGTGACCAACTGGCATTGGTGCAAATTCAGGACGGTGAGTGAAAAAAGGTAAGTTTTACAGACACATCAGAAGAGGTGGCACAATATTTTATAAGTAAGTAAATAGACAACCACTTAAGTACAAGTGAAAAGAAGTTTATATTGGGTCGAGACAATTGTGCACTTCATGGTTTTTCAGTATGCGCGCAGCTTTGAGCAAATGTGCAGTTCTTGATGTGGTAACAAAACTGCCCCCCACTCCTCCCCCCACCTTTCCAGCCTCCCAGGGAAACGACCGATGCCCGGTCCGGCCAGTCCGGCCTTGCTACCACCCTCCAATGGTGATCCTCCTCTTCACATAGACTCTCTCATGTGTATTTAATTTATTTTATAGTGCTACTCATACCAGGTAAGTAGGACAGGGTGTCGGAGTGCATTACATCACACACGTATTATATAGAGACAATGACTCATATAAATGTGAAAGTCAATCTATAGAAAATGTACTTAAGATAATGGGGGTTATAAGATGTAATCATTCTTTCATTCATCATTCAGTCTTTCACCATTCATTCTGTCCTATCTTCTGTGTGCCCATCCATATCAATATTCAACGATTTACAAACCTATCCATCATCTATCCTTCCATCTATCCATCATTCCCATCATCCATCTCTCCATCAACCCTTTCACTCATCTATCCCTCCATTCATCCTTTCACCTTATCCATCTGTACACTCATCCATCCACTCTTCCACTCATCCATCCACTCATCCATCCAGCCATCTACCCTTTCACGCATCCAGCTATCCTTTCACATACTCATTCATCCACCCTTACACTCCTTCACTCACCCATCCATCCTTTCTCTCATCCATCCACCCTTTCACTATTTCACTCATCTATCCACCCTTTTGTCCATCCACCTTCCCTTTCACTCACTCATCCAGCCTTACATCCACCCTTTCACTCATCCATCCACCCATTCACACACCTGTCATCCACCCTTTCACTCATCCATACATCTTTTCACTCATTCATCCATCCTTTAACCCCTCCATCTACCCTTCCACCCATACATCCATCTATCTACCTTTTCTCTAATTCGTCCTTCCACTCACTTATCCGTAAATCATTTCTCTCATTTTCCATCCATTCACCCTTTCATTCATCCATTCACCCTTATACTAATCCATCCAGCTATCCACCAATCCACCCATCCCTTCACTTACACACCTTTTCACATTAATTATGAGCTGATCCTTTGTCTGCTGAGTTGCAGACAGAAGAGGCCCATCAAGGACTTCACCCCCGCTGTAGTTTCTAAAGCAAGGGGTGGGGCGGGGGAGGGCTCACTATGCCCCTGTACATAGACAATCTGACAAAGTGGAAGTCATGAGTCATGCATGTTGCACAGTGCCACTGTGACATGGTGTTGTTTCCAGGGCTTTAAGTGGGATGAAAAAACTGGGGGGTCTCTCCAAAAGGGTTGTTCGATGCAATTAAGGGCATGGCTTAAAACACCTAAGCTAAAAATCTCTTCTTAGCATAGTGTGCCACCCAACTAGTAATTTGCTGCTTCTGTCATTGCATCCAGCTATATAACACAACAAGTAGTGTTACACCTACAAGCCAGAACTATTGGCTTTGTCAATAGTTGCATACATTTTTTTAAAAAGCAGCAACCATGGCTTTGTTGAATATAAAAATGAACATGCATCAGTTTTAAAATGATGAGACAGTGAAAGACCCATAACCCTTTTTTTAAAAACTTGTTTCACCACCTTTTCATGAACTGGATTCTCACCTAGCAGCATGGGTGTTTTTGTTTTGAATGTCCTGCCCTAGACTCCGATGAGACAGCAGCACATTACCGGGACTAACGGCTGGTTTTGCCTCCTTGATTCAATCTCCGCTCACCAATCTGAGAGTTGTGCCAAACCATCAGATCTTCCACGCCGGCAGCAACTCCGCGGTGGATCGCATCACTTGGAATGCGAGTCATGATGCCCTACTGATCACAATTAACTAGGTGGTCTACCAAGGGCTGTCATCTCCTACTTTCCCACACCTGTCCTTATGAAGACCCGCCTTGACTTTTTAATTAAGCACTGATTGGGTTGAAACGTCGACGATCCGTCAAGGTCCAGCTACACTAAGGCTCTGGGTGCAAATGATTGAGTAATTTGTACACACACCGGAGTCATTGTTTTGTTGTAATATTCTGGCCCACTATATATTCCTTTCTTCTCTTGTATATACTGTGTTTTATATCACCTTGTTCATAAATATTTGCACCATATTCTACCACTGAGCACGAAAGTCACTTTAGCACACAACACTATATGCTTCACCTTGTCTTGACAGCTGTATTCTCTAACCTCCAAGTATATAAATGCTTTAATTTATATAAAAGACAAGAATATTCATTTTTGCATGTCTGTGTTCCTTACAATTTGTTCCATAAGTCTGCAGATATCATTTTTGACTGTTTTCTAAATAATATACAAAAGAAATAATCCCCCCTTTAAAGAAATAGTGCGCATGCCTGACAGAACCATTGTTTTTGTTTGTACTGCCCTAGACCGAGGCAGGACGAGGCCCACCACATGCAGTAAGAGCACAGACTGGCCCATTGTCATACTGTATGTGGCAATCAGCCGCAGACAGAATGACAATGGGCGGGGTAGGGCTGCTCTTGCCCTCAGAGGATGAGTGTGAGGTGGCCCCATCAGGGAGCTGAAGCTTCTGGCGGGGGAACAGTGATGCTCCCCAATGCCCAAAATTACGGACAAGAGGCGTCCTTAAAAGGGATCGTTATGGACAATGGACATGAGATCCAAATTACGGACAGTCCATGAAATTTATGGACAGTTGGTCACCCTAGGCTGGTCCCGGGGTTCGAGGAAGTTCAGGAGGGTGCCTGGGAGATGGGCCTACCTGGGTGTGACGACCATCAAGGAACGTGTGCTGATTGGATGTGGCTTTCCTCCCCGGCTTGTTGTGGGAATCTAGAAAAGAGTGGAGCCGAGGGTCCTGGCAGCTGGAGTCACTGTCCGTGGGGCTGACTGACATGTATGGACATGCGGTGTCTGGCCCCCATGGTGGTCCACAACAAGCTGGGTGGTGCGGGGCAGGCTAGAAGCAATGTGGCCCCGGAGGCCCACCCCTGGAGGGGCTCAGAGACAAAGTTGGAGATCCACACGGCCAAAATCCTGGCAACAATCCATGACACCATGGAGACATTGGAACAAAAGATTCATGGATACAGAATTGATTGCAGCTCAGCCCCAGCCAGCTGTGACAGCGCACAAGACCAGATTGTCCCGATTACAACGGGAAGTGGAGGTCTTGTCAGCCAGAGTGCAGCACTTTGAGGGGCGCTCCCACTGTAATAATGTAAGATTTGTGGGAGTGTTGGAGAAGACAGAGGGACTCTTGGTAGGGCTATCTGTAGAGCAATGACTTGCCTCAGAGGTGCTGGGGGGTGAGTTGTCAATGTTGGTCTGTGGAAAGGGTGCACAGGGTCCAGAGGAGAGCCTAGCCTAACTTGCAGGGTTCCCATTGTGACTTTCTAGAAAGGGGAAGGTACAAAACATTGCTAAATTTGGGAAACTCTGCCAGAGCCAAGGGGGAAGAAATTCTGACTCAGAGATCCACCCCCTTTCAAGTCACAAAAACATGGAAAGATTCTTTGAGTTGTTGGGCGTTTGGAACGGTGATTGCGGCCTCCTGGTATCTATCGCCAGGTTTGCAGGGGCCAGGCTTGGAGGGATTAGGGAACTGGATTACTGAATGTCCAGAGACAATGCTGACCGTTCATTGGGAGATAGATTGCATGGTACACACAGAGGGGGGAGACGCAGAGACAAACCATGTCTTCACTCTTTTTGGGGTCATGCAACTGGATGATCTGTGGCGGGGCACGCATCCAGGGATAGACAGTTCTCCTACACAGCCAATGTGTCCTGCTCTTTGGCACGACTTGATTATTTCCTGGTACAAAGATACAGGAACACGTACTTCCTGCCAAGGGGGCTTTTGGGCCACTCCACAATCACCATGGAATTGAAGGTGTCTGGGGCTTGAGTTAGCCGTGGGTGGCACCTGTACCCTTGGAAGCTGACCGACTAGGATACCAGGTGCTCTCTTTCGAAAATGACTAGCCCGTATTTTGACTACTCGGTGACCTCAGGGGTAGTACTTTCAAAGGCTTATAAGACTGTGGCCCGGTGCCATATGTTAGCATATGTGGTGGGGAAAAAGCAAGAGAGACTCTGCAAGATGAAGGAAATGGAGCGGGAGATGACGGAGGGGGAGGCAGCTTGTGCAGCATAGCCGGAAGTAGGGCAGGCACAGACACTAGCCCGGCTGAGGGCGCAATATAGACGTATAGTCAACCAGAAGGAGAGGCCATTATTTAGCTCACAACAGAGTAGACTTTATGACCCTGGTAACAAGGTGGGTAAGATGCTGGCATGGGGAACAACCTTTACAACGCAACTTTTACAACGCACTACACTTACAACGCATTTTTTACAACGCAACATCCATTACAACGCATTTCATTACATAGCATGACACTACAACGCATTTTTAAAAACTACCTTTACAACGCATTCCATTACAACGCATACTACCTTTACAACGCATACCATTACAACGCATAATATTACACTACACTATCCAACACTTACCCTACTGTTGCACCCCCTGGAGTTAGAATAGCAATTTTTACCCCTATACTATCCAACACTTACCCTACTGTTGCACCCCCTGGAGTTAGAATAGTAATTTTTACCCCTATACTATCCAACACTTACCCTACTGTTGCACCCCCTGGAGTTAGAATAGTAATTTTTACCCCTATACTATCCAACACTTACCCTACTGTTGCACCCCCTGGAGTTAGAATAGTAATTTTTACCCCTATACTATCCAACACTTACCCTACTGTTGCACCCCCTGGAGTTAGAATAGTAATTTTTACCCCTATACTATCCAACACGTTCCCTACTGTTGCACCCCCTGGAGTTAGAATAGTAATTTTTACCCCTATACTATCCAACACTTACCCTACTGTTGCACCCCCTGGAGTTAGAATAGTAATTTTTACCCCTATACTATCCAACACTTACCCTACTGTTGCACCCCCTGGAGTTAGAATAGTAATTTTTACCCCTATACTATCCAACACTTACCCTACTGTTGCACCCCCTGGAGTTAGAAAAGTAATTTTTACCCCTATACTATCTAATACTTACCTTAAATGCAATTTAATATTATGCGTTCTAATGGTATGCGTTGTAAAGGTAGTATGCGTTGTAATGGAATGCGTTGTAAAGGTAGTTTTTAAAAATGCGTTGTAGTGTCATGCTATGTAATGGAATGCGTTGTAATGGATGTTGCGTTGTAAAAAATGTGTTGTAAGTGCATGCGTTGTAAAAGTGTGCGTTGTAACGACATACATCCTGCTGGCATGGTTGGCCAAGAAAGAGGAGGGCCACATTTGGATCGTGGCAGAACACACCCAGCATGGGGAACTGGCAGAAACACCAGTTGCTGCAGCTCAGACCTTAGCACAATATTTACAGAGGTTGTACACATCCCGCCGCTCCGGGACAGAGGAAGCGGACATCCATAAGCTTGTGTGCGACCTCCCAGTGACTAAATTGAGTAGGGAGGACAGGGGTGCAATGGAAGTAGGTATCAGAGAGAGAGAAAATGCAGAGCCCTTGACCCAGTTAAAAAGCGGGAAAACCCCAGGCCCTAATGGATTTCTCCTGCAGAAAATAGTGGCAGTATCAAACCATTTTCTGATTGTGCCAGAGATCAGGTGTCAGTGACCCTTGAAAGGTATGCATAGCCCATAATGGTCGACCAAAAAACTTGCTTTTTTCTAGACAATCAGATTGGTTTGGAAATTTCTTTTTTGTTTTAATTTCTTTATATAAAGGTGGAATAAACATATATACTGTACAACAATGACAGAAATCTAGCACCAATGAATAGTAAATGGTTTAGCATTATATCAGTCCTGCCAGTCCAAACACTATGCTTTTTGCAGCCTAAGCATTTTTAAAGGGGGGGAGGGGTGGTTGAAGACACAGGTCATGCCAAACATTGCAGTCATAAGCCAGGTGCCTGTTAGGCAAATAATAACGAAAAGCAAAAGAGGAAAGAGAAAGGGAAGCAAAAGAGAGGCAAACAACAAATAGTGTAACAAAAAAGTTTCCTACAAATAAAGTACGGGTCCTTTTAGGTGACATATCGTAACTGTGAGGAACTGGCACATGTTGTGGGGCAGGCATAACCGAAGGTCACGATGTGTATGTGGTGTCACTTTCTATGCACCAGAACCTGGTAAGTGTCAAGGGAACAGTTGCAATGCCCTAAGACGAGGAGGTTTAAAGCGGATGAACTCTATGCGGATAAAATATTGAAGGAGGGCAGGCGCGGCTAGTCCATATGGGCGGAGGGGCATGCCCTCCACCTTTTGCCCTGTAGGAACAGTGTTTGTCAGGCTGAACAAAGGTCAGCCTGACAGACACTGTTCACTTTTAGTTCAAGCAGCCAGGAGCCGGGCATGTGCATTTAGCACTGGCTCCTTGCTGCCTGAACTGAACTTTGCTGGGCTGAGAAAGTCACAGCTACTGTGGGCATGACGTTCTCTTCTGAGCAAATGCTCCTGAGGCCCTCCCCTCAGTGACGAGGGGTGGCGTCACTGATTGCCTCACACCTGGGCGCTTGAGTTTTAAGCCCTGAAATGCCCAGGGTCGAGTGCCAATCAGTGACACTTCATCATTGAGTGGGGTGGGGTCAGTAGTCTCACTGACCCTATCCCACTCTGTGATGACGTTAGGACTGCTGCTTTCCCTCATTGGCTGACCTTAGGTCAGTGCATGTGTGAATGCATGGTTGTGAGTGTTATGTGCATGTGTGCGTGTGTGTGTGTACCGTCCGCCCCCCTTCCTCCAAAACTTACTGGCCGCCCCTGAAGGAGGGGGCGCCACACAGTTTGGAATTTAGTGTTGGTTTTAGTAAGGTTATGTGAGATTTGCTCCATGGCTAAAATACACCATAATCAGGTAATCCACTGGGCTGGGGTGGGATAAGGCTGTTTCCAGTGCAAGGCGATTAACTGTCAGACTGTGTGTAGCATATAGCTAATAAGCGTTCATTCCGCCTGAGTCATTGCTTTTAGGGTCGAAGGATGGATTCCCAGAATCCCAGTCTGATAGGAACTAGTAGGGAGAGGGTATCCCACCATGGCTTTAATATGGCTAAGGACCTCCTTCCAGAAGGTATGCACGCTCACCAAATGTGATTAAAATCACCACGAGCAGTTCAGCATCGTCAACAGAGGTCAGAGGACCCAGTGTAGATGGTGGACAGTTGAGTTTATATGCTATTTCACGAAGGGAGAGACTTCAATATGTTTTGAGGATGTCACAGTGTCCCATTTTTTAGGCATTATCTCTCCTGTGTCAACATCATCCCATCATAACTGATAAGGATGTGTACAGGCTGGTGTGGAGTGTTATATCATGGTGTATGTGTTAGAAATAAGCCCACGCGAACCGTCATAGGTGCGCACTAACTTTTTAAAAGGGGTGTATGGTCGAATAGCCTCGGGGCACACAGTGGGATGAAGCGCCCAATGTCTCAGCTGAAGGTATTGTATCCTGGCCATTTCTGGGAGGTGAAACTTTGCTTTGCACTGGTCGAAGGTTTTTCTATCCGTCCCTATAAATAGTTCCGACAGTCATTGTCAGACAGTCCTTAAAAGTGGTTGGGGCCATTGCCGGAGAAAATACAGGGATGCGCGCAATAGGAGTGTTAGGCGAGGGGAAGTTGGTCAACCCCTTTGCGAGGACCAGTTTGCCCCAAATGTCGAGGCCAGTCTTAGTAGGGGTGGCTATATACACACTGTGACGGTGGGCGTGTTTGGGTATCCACGCCAAGTCCCAAAGTGGTCTACAAGCAACAGCCCTTTCCATATGTTGCCACTGGGCCTCATTTTCCCAGGCCACCCAGGCAAAGATGAAATGCAGATGTGCTGCCCAATAATATTCTAAGAGGTTAGGGCATGCCAGACCTCCACAGTCACGTGGCTGCATCGTGAGGGCCTTAGATATTCTGGGGCACCTCCCTTTCCATATAAATGCAAGAACGTCGCGCTACAACTGTGCAATGTCGTCCTGGGGGATAGAGCGAAGGGGTAGCACCATTGGTATTAAGTGTCAAAGGCGCGCAGTTTGTCTGTGATGGTTTGAACTCACATCTGCGCCTCAAGGTTGTTGGTGACAGATCTGGATGTCCGGTGATGCACATGGGCAGAGGCTACACAGTAGGCTCTATACAAGACAAGGCGGGGATCGCCTCCTGGAGTGCCGTTGTAAATGCCATGATTTCTAAGCCCTCCAGTCCCTTCAGCATACCCTGAATACGAATATTATTCCAGTGACTGCAATTTTCCAGGTCTTCTTGCTTGGCCTGAAGGCTGAAATGTTGTTCCTCGATGGCTGCGACATGCTGCCAGTGCATCTCCCGATCTTCCCCCGGGCATCCACCATGCACTCTAACTCATCCACTCACTCCCCAATGTCTTATAATTCACTTTGAATGTCTTAGATGCACACCTTAACGCCTGCCATAAGCGAGCCAATCTCAGACCTGATTTCTTGGAGAAAGTGGCTCATATAGTCCTGAATCATGGGAGCCGCAGCAGGAGTGTCTGGTGGAGTGGCCTTATCCATCTCTGCGGGTGCTGCCTTGCCCCAGAAGAAAGTCACGGATTTCTCGTTGGCGGCCTTATTGGTGCGTAGAATGTTAATGAGGGGACATCAGTCACCAAACTGGGGAGGTCGCTCGAAAAGGCACCTAATGGCGGCACTTCTCTCAAGGCTAGCAGCAATCGGGCTGGCTGATGCAGAGTCGCATGGGCAAGATCACGCCACCACCCAGGCCTGGTCATTGGCCTGTTCACGCAGCTGATGGAGGATGATACGCGCCCGGGTGCGCTGTGCTATACCCCAGCACAGAGTATGCCAGTGAGGTGGCACGTTCCCCTCAATCATATAATTCAGGCTGCTACCCAAGGGACACCCACAATAGGCACAGCGTCCACTCTGCAGTCCACAAAACTCATTTGGTCGGTGCTTAGTGGTAGTGTACAAAGGTTCCTTCAAGCCTTTGCGGTGAGTCAGCCAGTCATCGGTACTCTCATACGGAAAGCACCACCGCTCCTCCGGCGGGCTCACAGGCCCACGACTGCCCCACATGGTCCAGGTCAATGCACCAGGCCCCCATGCCTTCAATCAGGCCAGCCAGGGACCAAGTCTGTAGGTATTCCTCAGTGCCACTATCTTCAGGAGGGCCACAACAAGATCCAGGAGTGGCACACTGCCCCCGGAGGCAACCAGGCAAGCAGGAGGGTGCAGAGATGTAGGACATTGCAGCCATGCGCCTCCCCTCAAATAGTCTCATGGGCGCTCGCGGCTGGCTCTCTCAGCATGCAAGCCCAGGGATCGGTCCAGGCAGACTTCCCTATCTGAAAATCGGCAGCAGTGCTTGCATTGTCCCCACAGCTCCGTCACAGCACCAGCCAGTGTCACACGGCAGGGCTGCCAAAGGCCTCTTCATTCAAGATGGTGACTTTGGGAGAGCTAGGCCGCAACTCGGAGCCTGCACTCTCAATTACCACACGAGGAGATTAGTGCAGGTGCGTCCCCCGTCCTGGGCAGCGGTCAGGCTGGTCCTGGTGCTGCGGATGGGGCTCGGAACATCACTGGGGCCCGGAGAGGTTGAAACTCACATCCTACTCCATCACGAGTCAGGCCACGCCTCCCCTTGTTTGGAATTTTAAGTATGGTTTACAACTGTATCGCAAACCAGATGTTTTAAAATTATGTCCAAAATGTTACAAACATTCTAAATCCTACTGGCACCCTTTTTTGTAACTAAAGTTATTTATACCATACCAAAATAAGGACATATTCTGATTGAAGTTAAACCTTTAAGCCACAGTTAGTTTTACAGTGGGGGAAAGCAAAGATTCTTGTGGAACTTAAAATGCCTCTTGCTACTTTTACTTGTGGGGATATAATCAAACCATGGCAACGTGTTAGCAAAACTATAACTCACATTTTCTATGTGAACACCAACATAAAAGCAGTCACTACTGCGACTCTCTAATAGGTATTTATGTTATAATAGCATTGTTAGAGTTCCCACACAGATTGGATTCATAAGCCCTATGCAGAGGTGTGCGGCATCTCACAATCTAGATAGACTATTATGATAAAATACCTTACTGAGAAACACAGGCTATAGAATTACCAATACCAGGTGGATATGACATGTTATGATTTCATCAGGTAATGATAAACATTTCAGTCCCATTAGCCAGATGGTTGAGGTGCCAATCATATGTTAAAACTAAGCAACAGCGGCATTGCCACATGACCCCACTGGACTAACTACATAAATCAGTTTTCACACTCATTTTTAATGAGTTTTGCCTACTGTGATATCTCAATTATGTATGTACAAGATACTGGACAGACAGGGGTGTACTCTTCATGATGCATGACTGTTATCCTACATGCATTAAACAATTTTCGTTTTACATAAAGCTATGTTCATAAAGCTTACTTTAGCCTAAAAATGTAATAGAGTGGGGTGTCATATAGACCTAAATCATACACACATTGTAACATCTTTTGTTCCTTGACTTCATAGAATTCTCTTGTTTACCTGCAGACGCCGGCTCCAGATGGAAGGACTGACGACAGTGGCTCCGGAGAGCCACACATACTTTGCAGAGAATGCAGATATTCACAACTGGACGGACCTTCTCGAGTTCCTCAACCACACGTTTCCCTACTGTGATGTGGAGTTGGACGAAAATGCCAAGAGGGTGGTAATCTTCATCCTCTATCTGATCATCTTTGTTGGAGGGTTGGTGGCAAACCTTCTGGTGGTATGGGTCAACTGGCAGTCCTGGAGGAGTCGGAGTACCATCAACATCTACATCTTGAACATGGCTCTTGCAGACCTGGGTGTGGTGCTTTCCCTGCCCATCTGGATGCTGGAGGTTGTGCTGGACTACACCTGGCTCTGGGGTGGGTTCCTCTGCCGGTTCACCCACTACTTCTATTTCTCCAACATGTATGCAAGCATATTTTTCCTGACAGGCCTCAGTATAGACCGCTACCTATCCACAGTCTCTACATCGCTCTTCTGGCGACAAAACCAGAAAAAAATCAGGTGGGCCATCTGTGCAACCATTTGGGTCTTGGCTGTCCTTCTTCCCTTGCCTGAGGTGGTGCACATGCAGATAGTGGACACAGCTGATCCCATCTGTCTCTTCTTGGCCCCATTTGAAACATATGATGAGTGGGCCCTCGCGGTCAGCCTAATGACTACTATAATTGGATTTCTGATCCCTTTCCCAATCATCACCATCTTCAATATCTTAACTGCAAGGTACATCAAGTCTTCCAACAAGCCAGAGAGCAGGCGGCATTGTCGGTTGATCTATGCCTACATAGTGGTGTTCCTCATCAGCTGGCTACCTTACCATGTGATACTAACCCTCCTTACACTGCAGGGGACCCACATCTTCCTCAACTGCTACTTTGTGCACCTCCTTTACTTCTTTTATGACCTCATAGACTGCTTCTCCCTCCTCCATTGTCTGGCCAACCCCATCCTATACAATTTCCTAAGTAAGAACTTTCGGGGGAAACTCATCACCGTAGTGGTCAAGTACATCCCCAAGGAGCACATGACCAGAAAGGAGGGAGAGCCTTCCACGTCCACTACTGGCCACTCCATTGTCATCTCGAAGGACAACCTCCAAAGTAATACTGTGAAGTGGGGCGAGACGGGACAAGATTCCAATATGCCTTGAAGGCAACCTTACGCTTGATCAGAATCTACAGCCATCGACTTCAACCTTTCAGAAAGAGTGTGTCACTGGCTGGGAAATCTACTCAACATTGTAAAACCATTGAACAGTCAAGGCACTCAGCGGATGCATGCACTGACCGTGAACTGGGCACTATATAAATTGATAATAACATATGAATAATATCCTATCCAGTCAGAAGAGGGTCTTGCTGAGACTCACATCACCACACTAATAACCGGCAAACAGTCTATATTAGAAATTAAAAATTTAAAATACCATTTGAAAGGAGGAGGAAGCATTCATGATTTTCAAAATGAGTGGCAAATTCGAAATATTATATTCTGCCTTTTTCAGCTTTGTGATGGGGGTTGTGATACAGTAAAACAATAGTCTAGAACACATTTTTAACTCTAATACACTGGGCGTGCTCATGTTTGTGATAGGCAGTGCTGAAAATGAGATAGACTGAAGGCCTGATCTTCATAGCCATAATATTCTTTTAAACGGAATACTCCTCTTCCCTTTCCATGTTTGCAAGTGGAAGCTAAATAAATAAAAATTTGAATAGCGGTGATACAAATACAAATACATCTCGTTAAAATCCAGGTCAGCACGATGCCTAAAAACACAGCTTCCAAAATGTAGATGTACATATATGTATTTTTATACAGTGCTTAATACTGGTGTATAGCGTGTTGCGAGGAGTTCCCGGTTTTGATAGATAAAGGAATCAACGCAAGAAAAGATTCAATGATTTGTAGAAGATTACACAATTTGGGCAGTGGAGTTGGGATGAAGGGTTATAACTCCATCCCCTTGGCTTCATGGCCACACCTTATCCACTAGGCAGAACCATAGCACAGAAAGCATAGATCTTTTTAAGTCACATTTAGTGGTACCCACATCTTTTCTAAGACATCATAAACCTTCACGTTGCCTCTCAATAAAGGCCTGGCTCCACTCATGATGGAATCATTAGGTCAGTAAGGCTGTTCTGGATTTCTTAACTAGCGAAGCCTTCTAGGTCAAAGCCATGAGGTTTGTATCGAAGGATCGTGAAGATTGCATGTGTGGACACAAGGTATGGGCCAGTGACTACAGATTGTAAGCCGGTGCATGCAACAGAAGATTGCCGGCTACCTAATCCTCTCTTCAGACCATTGGCACCAATGGTGGCCAAGCAAAGAAGTGGCCAGACTCACAAACTATGTGAAATACATTCCCTGTTTGAGTAGACTCTTAATGCAGTTTTCTAGCCCTGCACCGTATCCATGATTTCTTTCAGCTGTGTGAATTCACCTTCAGCATCCATGGTGGACTTGCGTGGCACTGGGGGATCTCCCGCTTGCATTGGGAAAGATAGGTGAGGTGTGAACAGCTGCATTTCAGAGCTGCATGGGAGTCAGAAATTAGGGGTAGCACACAACTGGCTTGCTCATTGGTCCCATGGCCTCTGCCCTTGTAATCCCCTTTCCCACGAGTCATGATGACAGTGTGAGGAAGTGATCAAGGCTTTAAGACCTCTGCCTCCTTCCTGTACTTTCCAGTCATGATCCTTGTCCCAGCTGCTTAGCAGCAAATAGAAGTTCGTTGAGGTGCTAAGGGTGAGGCATGGGGACTATGCTGTGACGTCATTGGGAGGGATCAATGGATGTCTGATGCCCCTTTTACTCATTTTGGTGATCTAACATTCCACCAGTCAAGGTTTTGAGGATAGTTTGGGGCTGATGGACGTTTTTCCCCGGCCACTCCACAGTCGACAAAAGCCTCGTCTGTTGCATGCACGCGCACGAAGACCCTCCCAAAAAAAGCCCGGCGGAGAAAGCACATGGTGGGAGTCATCTGTTACCACTTCAGTGATGTGAACATGTTTTATTCTGTACTCATGGTTTTATATATCACGATGATGCTTTATTGAAACGTTTAAATTGAACATTACAGATGTGTGCAATTGTATTAAAAGATTAAAAACAAAACAGGTGTTAAAAATGTATATGGGTTCTGTGTGTCACTGTTTCTCATGCTTGCACCAGTGTGGCTGCAGCGGGGCCCTGGATTGACCTGTACTGGCATGGATGAGACTGCATGTTGTCAAAAAATATAACATGTACACTGTTTTCCGTTTTCCGACTTGCAAACGTTGCTTGGAAAATCAGGTTTAATCCACACCAAAAAGTACCTATGTTGGACATGGTAAATTGAATAGAACAATGTTGCACCTAAACCAAATATGTAAGAATTTGGAGGGAGACGTGCAAAATAATTGCAATATAGAGCTTCTGCTGTGCATATCAGAGAAAAAGTATGAGTAAATCAAGGTAATGTACAGAAATGTGGTAGCTCACCATAAGAGATATGTGGGTTACTTAGCAGAGAGGCTTCTGTTTTAGACTCTATTAGAGGCTGTGTAGTGTGTGTCGGATTGGTGGGTGCAGGAGGAGAATTGCATTCTGCAGTTCACTTCAGTCCTACTCGCTTTATTCTCTGGTACTTGAGCCATGGCCCCAGATGCATGCCACGTGCTGCCGGGAGAGGTTGTGCTCCAGTGTGTTGATCTCTCATGGTCCTCAACCTAGATGCAGGTTAATGTGACTGGGGCTGGTCGTGTTGATTTGCGGCATGGTAGAGTTGCTAGTCGTTGAAGAAGTCTGGCGAGTCACATAGGGATTGGGGGCCGCACCCTATCCCAAGTAAAAGCCTTTACCCAAAAAACAGTGGAACCTAGCTCACCAGAAGTCATTATTGATTACATGCAGGGTGCATTTTCTGAGGTAGCATGTCCTGGCCCAGGGTTTTCTGGAACCTTTGTGATGGGGTATCCCAGGGCAGCCTCATCTCAGATAACTTGCAGGGGACCAAGAACTCCCATAGGCACTTCTGTGCTGCAGGGGAGCCCCTCAAGCAACCTGTAATGAAAGCATAGACTCAGCCCAGAAGCTTCTTGAATTTTTCAAGTTCTTTTCCTGGCCTGACCATCCGTGAAGGATTCAAAAGATACTCTTCTGCTAATGCAGTTTGCTATTTCAGAAAAGTACACAGGAGCAATTACCATGATGGATGTTAGCGGAAAAGCCCACTGCATGACTCAGGTGAGTGTGCACCCCTGTCCTGAGTCCCCATAGTTAGCCTAGGGGGAGTGTTTTGTAATTTTTGGCCTAAGTACACACAACAATCATGCATTTATGGCGAGGGCTGACATGGAAAAGGATTGAGTCCCAAAGCTGGGTCCTGTGGTCAGGAGGGATACACAACATGCACCCCTTCTTTTCGGTGCATGTCCACCGCCAGCTCACTCGGTGAGGACTATGAGTAGTGGCAGAGATTAATCATACTTTCTGGAAGGCTGTTTTACTTGTTGTCTGCATAGGGAAAGTTGCTTATTGACTTCTCCTTTTTAGGTCTCGCCTGGCGAAAGCAGCTCATGTGCTGCCCTCGCCATGCCAGGGCCTTTTGCGATCAGTTCAGCCAAAGCTAAACATGCACGTGTATGGACAAAAAAATGCACGCGCATGTGGACAGCTCGACGCCATCTTTGTTTACTTTAATTAGCGTAGGGATGTGCACACGTGCGCGCATTGTTTTGTCCCTACCCGTGCATGGCGGCGTGCTTTCGCTTTCCCTCCCTCCCCCCGTCGGAGTTTGGAACTGTTCCCAGATGGGCTGGTGACCTGGCCAGCGGCGAGGGCAGACACGCCACACTCGACTAGCACAGACAACGTGGAGCGCTTTCCTCAGGGCAGTGGTGAGTACAAATTTATGCCGCATGTGGCAACATTTTACAATTCAAGTATGCGGGTACTGCCTGTTTTTATTTTCAACTGAAAGTGCGTAAAAGAGTTTTAAAGAACGCACTAGTTGATGGGGTGAATTTGGGGGCACGTATGTTTTTTTTTATCTCTGTGCTTTTGCGTTGCCAAATTGTTTTTTATTGTTTTGAAATAATAAAACGAGTTCCGCTTAACTGGGATAACCGCAGCAAGAATTTACGACTCTTCCAAGTTGTAAACCTGTGAAAAGCAGGATGCTGGAATCGGTAGTCAGAGTAAAATAGGAAGGTGGCATTAGGGACCAGGGTGTGGTTCTTGTACCTGTGAGCAGTGTGGCAGCGGCTGTCACTAGTGGATGGCGAGGAGCTGGCATTATGACGTACAGGACTGGCGCCAATGAAGAGGGAAGCTCTGGTACCAATATGATGAGTAACGAGATGCACCAATGGCACGGCTGGATTGTGTGAGTAGGCGCAGGCAGTTGTGTGCAAAAACGACACTGCTGGGTATTCTGGTGAGGTGCTACCGGTGGCAGTGTTGATGTAAGGGGATCGCCCCAATGGCACTGGTGGGCGCTGTAAGGAAGTGAGACCACGTAGGCAGTATGAGAAGGTGGCACCAGTAGACCGTGGGAAGAACAGCTGGCACAAGGGAATATTCTGAGGAGGTTACACCGGTGGGAAGTGTAGATTAGCACCAGCATGTAGCTTGAGGGGGTGGCACTGGAGATAAAGCATTCGTGGGCAGTGTAAACTGGCATGGGTGAACAGTCTGAGCAAGAGGCACAAGAGGGTACTGCGAGGAGCAAGCACTCATGGGAAGGGTTCCCACGAGGCGAATTTGCACCCGCTGGCAGAGTTAGTGCGGCTGGGCAATGTGAGAAAGTGGCGCGGAGGGCAGTGTCTGGAGTTGGCAGAGTTATCAGTCCTGGCTCAGTTATCGGAGCTTGTTCTGGCCGCTGTGCATCATTTCTCACCTCGGTCTGACCCTTTCATCACCAGCCCCGATTCCACACGCCACATTTCCCAGGTGCCCGTAGCAGATCAGTGCGCCTCGGTGCGCTGCACTCAGCACTCACTTACTCCCTACCTGCCGAAGAGGAGGTGGCGTGATAGGTGGAACCCTGTGACCGTAAGGATACGGGAATCACTGCAGCCGGAACATTAACTCAGTCTGCTATCTTACAGCCAAGCAATCAATACAGACAGGCCTTTCATAGACTGAATGCAGAAAGTAAACGCTTCGTGCACCTCTATTCCGTTTCACGGCTCAAAAATGACGAAGCACAAAGGGCGATAAAATAAAGCAGACGCTATGCTAGAAGGCATCTGAGGGTTCAAGGTCTCAAGTTTGACAGTGAAAGCTAGACATTAAACATTGGTGCTTTGCCTCAAATGCACTGTGAGCTCTTGCACTGTGAGCTCTCTTGAGGTCCGCGCCTGTGACTTCGATTGCTCCCGCCACTGCTCCTGGGAAAAGATGGCAGAGTCCCAACCCGCCCTGGCATCAGGCTTTGTCTACTACCAACTTCCGACCAGTTGGCTTATTTTGTCTCAATTCTCTCAGCTGGTAACTCCCTGGCAGAGACACCGGCACATGTCCTGCCATCTGTCCAGTCTCTATCCCTGTCCACTGTTATTCTCATCCTCTCTGGGACCTCCGGCTGGCAGCCAGCACAGCCACCAGCTGTACGGTCCTTGTACATAGCCCAAAAACATATGTTTGCAACTTTATTACTTCTCTGGCCGAGAAAGGACAGAGGTGTTGGATCAGATCTAAAGCTAGAACTGCACTACCCAAAATAACTTAACACAGGGATCGCCGCCCTTTCTGTAATAAGAGCTACTTATGAAAAATGTCAATCATCCCGAGCTACTAATTATATTAGCGTTGTAATAGTGACCACATCCAACAAGATTACATTAGTAGCCTCACCATTCAAGATTACCTGCTATGATCACCCCAGTGCATCAAGCAGGGTAGCCAGTAGTAAAGTAAACAAGCATTGGCATAGCCAATAGGTCTTGCCTTTGGGACCTTATAAGAGTTTAGTCATCCAGCACAATATCCTTGGTTCAACAACATCAACTGTCGCATGGCTAAACACTTATAAGGTCCCAATGGCGAGACCTATTGGCTATGCCAATGCTTGTTACAATTATCCTACACCCAGGACAATTGCTCCACACCTGTGGGACTGGATTTTGAATGTTCATTTACACTGTGTATGTGTAGTATGTTGAGCGTGAAGCTTCTGTGCTACACTTCACTACCGCAGCCTGGGATTCAATTTTGATTCTTCTCTGTGTGAATGGCACTTAAGCAGCCACGGCCCGTATAGGGCGTGTTAGCGGGGCGGTGATGTGGGGCGGGGGAGGGCAGGGTGGGGGGTTGTAAAATGCGGCATACGGCCGATTTCAGGTAAGTTACGAGAAAATAAAATAAAACAAATTTTGTTGCGCACGCTGCATCGCATTTGGCGATGTATCGCGCGCAACGCATTGTATTTTTTTTTTGTAACTTACCTAAAATCAGCAGTATGCCACATTTTACAACCCCCCACCCTGCCCCTCCCCCGCCCCATGTCACCGCCCCGCTAACACGCCCTATACAGGCCGTGGCTGCACTTAAGATGGAGGTTTGAGGGAGCCTGCCACACATCAACATTGTAAGAAAATAGATAATTATTTGGGGTGGCGACTGCCCACTTCAAGGAATAACTAGAGTCCTTGCCACTAAATTAATCTGTGCGCACCCACCTGATAGCTAAAGAACAGAGTAGACAGGTTTAGCTTAGGGCAACGTGTAAAGTATTTATGCAGTCCCACAACAGTAGTAAAGTAAAAATGCAAAACAATAAAAATCCCAAACCAAATTAGAATAATAGAGTAAAATGCAATAAACAAAATTACACCCACATGTGAAAAATGCAATAAGTGGTAAGCAGAAATAGCACACAAAAAACCAAAGCACCAGTGATGGTCAATGGTCACGGTAGACAGGGACCTGTGCAAAATTTGAGGCTGACCACAATGGAGACCAGTTCGGATACATCATCCAGATATGTCTTGGTCAAAGATTTTACCTGCCTACTTAGGGACTGATTACAATCTTGGCAGACCTGATTGCTCTGTCACAAATGTGATGGATATCCCGTCCACCAAATTACAATTCCATTACATGTCCTATAGAACTTGTAATGCGGCGGACGGGATATCCGTCACGTTTGTGATGGAGCATCCGCCAAGATCGTAATCAGGCCCTTAGTCTTTTAAGTACCATTCCACTACAGGAGTACACTTCCAAAGCCCCCCAGGACCACAAAGGATGCATTTAGAGATTCACAGGATGTGAGGCAGTGGTCAACAGCAGGGTCCAGCCCAGACCCAGTTGCCGCTGGTCAGTTATGTACATCCAGGAAAAGATCTCTTGCAGCTTGTTGTTTTCCTGTAGCCACACAAGAGGTCAGCCAACTGGCCCTTGGAGTTCACTTCTTTGTCCTGTGTACAAGAGGGAGCACAAGCTGCGAGCTGGCAGAGGATTATTCTAATTAGCCTTCTAACAGTTCAGGCAGCTAGAGGGTAATTTTCTAAAAGTTACTTTTCCTTTTTTCATTGAACATCTGACCTCACCATTGAATTGAAATTTTAATAACTATTTAAAACAGTGGTTTAATTATTTTTCTAGCTGGCCCAATTTCCAAGACACACATATACAGTTAATAGTATTTAATATTGCTTCCCAGTGTTTCTGTATGGGCCAGCCATCCATTCTACAGTAAAAATACATTTACATTTCTACATGTCTTACTTTTAAATACCATGCATCCTGCCTTATGAGCTACAAGGCCTATACAGGGGTAAATTATTAACATTTAAAAGGGAGGTTTTCACCTGTCAAAAGAGGTTTATATTGATAGGTCACAGCGCATGGTTTGCACTGTTATAGTCAGGCTATAATGGTAGGCCTGAAGCCATGTTTGCACAGCCACTATAGAGGATGGCACAATAGATGCTGCAATCAACTGGCGACATTTAACTTCCATGCCCCTGGGTCCATTTAGTATCATATACTAGGGACATATAAGCAAGTCAAATATACCAGTTAGAATTATGTCAGTTCAATCATGTTCAGGGGGCAGGCACTGTACAGATTAGTAGTGGTAAAGTGCACAGGGGTTTAAAGCACAAATATATGATCCAGTTGAAAAGTGAAAATTCGGAATGACCACACAGAAAAACAGATTTCCTACAAATGTGAATAGCAGGGCTCATCCACAGCATTTCGGAGTTCCATTGAAATGAACAATCACCAATGTATAATTGAATGGGTCTATCTTACTCTTGTTGCTTCTGTGCTGTTCTTTGTCTCCTCTCATGTGATTGCTTATGCCTCACTTTCACATTCTGTACTTTCCTGCTCCGGCTCTGTCTCTTTACCTGTGCCTCTTTACTCCACTGTAAGTCTGTGCCACTCTCACTGACTCACATCCTCTCATACTCTGTGCCTCAGCCATTCTACCTATCTTTGATTCCCTCAGTACCAAATAAACATCCACATCTCAATTACCGCTACTAAACGTAACTTCCTTCCCTCCAACTCGCTCATTCATGCTTCTGGGTTTTTTGCCCCTCGCCAGGTTTCTCCCTATCCAAGCCCTATTTGCCTCCATAAGCAGCCTGAATGATAGTCGGGAGGAAAGATAAAGATGTCTGACTTTGTGAACAAGATTAGGGAAGCAAGGCAGGTATCTTAAATCCCCTCACAAGGAGCGTAACTCCCCATAAAACAATTATTCAAGCCTGGGCAACAATATAAGGGTTTCTGTTATGAAAGGAGATGTAAAGAGGTTTCCTAGCCACCTCTTTAAAGGAATGGAGCCACCTCTTCAAAGTAATGGAGTATTCTACAAGGTTGGTTGGAAATGGAAAGAGTACAGAGCAGTGGGATGAAAGAAGAAGAAGAAGAAGAAGAAGAAGAAAAGAGCATTTATAGAGCACATGGTTACACGGAGGCATCCCCGCGCTAGCAGACAATCGGCAGAAAAGTAAAAGGATCACTGAAAAAGACAGGCTTTCACCAGTTTTCTGAACGTAAGATGGTCTGGTTCAGAGCGTAGGTGCAGTGGAATACTGTTCCATAATTTGGCCCCATTGTATGAAAACCTTCGGCCACCAGTGCAAGCACGTGTGATCTTCGGTATAACAATTAGGCCTTTACTCCCTGACCTCAGACTACGATTAGGGGCGTATCGCTGATTCCAGCCGCGGATCAGGGGGGGACCCTTTCCTGCCAAGGATTTGTGGATGATACAGAGTGCCTTGAATTGTACTCTTTGCTGGACAGGAAGCCAGTGAAGGGAATCAAGTGCCGGCTTAGTCGAAGACCGTTTCGGGATGTTCAACAGCAACCGGGCTGCACAATTCTGTACAATTTGGAGTCTTTTTATTGTCGCCAAAGGGGCTCCAAGGTAAATCGTGTTAGCATAATCCAACCGGGATAATACAGTAGCTTGTACAAGCAGACGTTTTACCGGAAAAGGCAGCAATGGCAAAACCTTTCTGAACCTCTGTACTGCTCGATCTTTCCGGTCTTATTGTGTTGAAGGGTGATTTAGGTGACTTCAGTCTCTTTCCATTCAAGTCTAAGGGTTAGAGTAGTGTATAGAGCCTATTTATTAGGCACTTCGACATGATCCTGTGTTCTTCCCCATAGATCAGGGTTTGCATATATATATCCTAGGGGATAGATTCGTTAGCATTAGGGGTAATCTGTTCTGTAGTGAGGGTATTTCATGGAGCCGTGCTGAATTCAGGCCTGGTAGGCCTTAAACGGGAGAGACTCCATCTTTCCTCCTGCTCTGGCAGCTCGGGATGTTTCTAGGTCATAGGCAGTGTTTTAGTTAGGAGGTGTTATTCGCTTGGAGAGAACCGGTTCAGGCCGGCCCTTATCGAAGGATTGTATTTTTCTTCATGCCGAAGACACTACATCAGGCCGGCCGGCTGGGAACGTGTCCTTGGCACGGGGAGGTACAAGAATTTGGTGGGCGGCAGGTTACGGGCTGGAATTTTCCATGAGGAAATGCACGTCTATATTAGTAAAAGTTTGAGGCAGATACTGGCACTTGCTTCTTGTCCATGGGCGGCACCTGGCCGTTAGTAGTAAAGCTGCTACTTATTCCAGGGAAGACAGATGACAAACTTGGAGGTGGAGAAAAACCGAGAGATAGATATTCCAAAGAGAAGAGAGTAGCCGATGAGGAAGAGGTCCCAGTGACTCGGAGAGGGAGACGGGAGTAAACCCGTGATTGCGGAGGTGTGACTTCCAGGCGAAGCCGAGGCGCAGACGAGAAGGGAACCTAGATGACCATTGAGTGCAGGCTACATACGACCAAGGTGATGTCAACCCCTTACTATTAGAGTGTACAACTTAATCTTTCACTTTTCTTTGCAGGCTATGTGACACGTATTATGTTCCGTGAGTGTGCATGTAATAACTAAATAAAGTATTCAGTTTGTAGTAAAGCAATATGTGCTACGTGTTCTTGTGTAAGAGGGTAACCTATTCTTCTAGTCAGCTGTGACTTAACATGAACAGATGTTAATCCTGATCAGGTAGGTGGTAACTGAATAAGGGAGAAAGGAGCCCTTCGAACTGGGGAACAAGTTGTGCTCAACTAGCTGTCTTTGTGTGATCTGATATATAGTAACACTGATGTCGTGGTAATTATAGGATGAACTCGTGCTAAGGCTGCCGTCTGGGCAGGAAGTCCTGGGTCCATTTGGGACCGCGAGGCTGTGACTGCCGTCTGGGCAGGAAGTCTGTGGCTGCCGTCTGGGCAGGAAGTCCTGGGTCCGTTTGGGACCGCGAGGCTGTGACTTGTCTAAAGCTGCCGTCTGGGCAGGAAGTCCTGGGTCCGTTTGGGACCGCGAGGCTGTGGCTGCCGTCTGGGCAGGAAGTCCTGGGTCCGTTTGGGACCGCGAGGCTGTGGCTGCCGTCTGGGCAGGAAGTCCTGGGTCCGTTTGGGACCGCGAGGCTGTGGCTGCCGTCTGGGCAGGAAGTCCTGGGTCCATTTGGGACCGCGAGGCTGTGACTGCCGTCTGGGCAGGAAGTCTGTGGCTGCCGTCTGGGCAGGAAGTCCTGGGTCCATTTGGGACCGCGAGGCTGTGACTTGTAGGTCTTGGTATATATAGTAGGAATTCCCTGTCCTTAGGTGGTACATATATGTGGTTATTTAGGTGTAAATAGGCCCTAGGGAGGGGGTAACGTTCTGGTTTGGGTTAGAGAGGCTCTGCTGAGCGGGTTCCGAAAACCCAAGCAGAACATTTGGCGTCACGAACCGTTTACGAAACCTGTGTGCGTTGTGGTTGTCTTGTGTTTGCTTTCGGCGCGTGCGTGGTTTTGTTTGCATTTTATTTTTGTATATTTGTGTGTATAGTTTTTATTTTTCTTCCTTCTTTTCTTTCTCTTCTTTTCTTCTTTTTCCTTTTTCACGATGTTTTCTAAAAGGTCTAAATCTACTTTTAAGTTGCCCGTTGATATTCCCGGATGGGATTCAACGCCTTATGAAGCCTTGGCCCGTGAGTGGGCTGATTCCACTGGTTTGAGTGAGAATTGGAATTCTTCTTTGGAGCTGGCAGAGCCGGCTGATGTGATTGCTTGTTTGCAGAAGGCACCCGTATCGAAGGGTGAGGAGATTCCCATTTTGGGGCGCAGAGGTTGGATTCTTTTGTCTGCATACAGGATTCTGCATGAGAGATTGTTGAAGTTACAGATATCTCTTAAAGATGTGGAAGCGCACTTTGTTGAGATTCAGAATTCTCATACTTTGTTGCGGTGTCAAAATAAGTTGCTTGCTGATAAACTTGAGACTTACCAAACTATTGCCGAACGGGCGGCTGTGCGAATTGCTCGTTATAAATACAAGAACAGGCGCGGTCGGGTTTCGACGCGAAAGGTGCGTCTGGTCGTGGCGACAGCTGGGCTGGATTGGAATCCTGATGAATGGGATGGTAATATCTGGAACTCGACGGATTCTTGTTCCTCGGGTGAGGAGTCTGCCAAGCGCGAGTCTTCTCGCTCCCGCCATGATTGTAAGTCTGCTTCTCGCACCTTTGATGGTGCACCCCGTGATTACGCTTGTTCTTCGAGTGGGATCAATGCTTCTTACACTGATTGTCCCTCTACGAGTACTGATCGGGCTCCTTGTGATGCTCGTCCCGCGGTTTCTGCGCATCCAGTTTTCCGTCGGAAGTTGCAGCAGTCTCCCAATGCTCCGCAGGGTATTTCTTTGGACTGTTTAGAAGACTTTACTCAGCAGGAAATTAGTGATATTTTGCAGCGATTTCGGCAGCGAGCTGGTGAGTCCTTGCTCACATGGATGGTGCGCCTTTATGAACTGGGCGCTGCTGGTATTATGTTGGATACTGGCGATTGTTTAAAGTTCTGTTCCTTGAGTTTGGATTCTACTGTGCAGGATCATTTTCGTAACTATAATGGTGTTGGTCAGATTTCTTTACTCCAATTGGCGACTGAGGGTTGTAATCTAAAATATCCTACTGAATCTGACTGGCCTGTGAATGACAAGCCGTGGTATACTTTGCGTGATGCTGCTCAACGTCTCAAAGAGGAGGTGATGAAAACGGCAATTTTTCTGGGTACTGCTGACAGGTTGCTTGATGGTTCATTGACATCTTCTGTGCGGAACCGTATCATTCGATCTTCCCCTGTTGCTTATAAGCAGGTCATGATGACTTTATTGATTAATCAGACTGGTAACGTATTATCTACGGTTTTGGAATCGGTGCGCCAACTCGGTGAGTTGGGTGAGTGGTTTAAACCTGAACGGCAGTCCCGGCCTGACACTCGTACTCCTGGTGAAAATAAACTTACTAGACGTGATATTTTTTCTGGTCTTCTGGCTGATGGTGTGCGGAGGGAGGATATTGATGGTGAGACTACCGCTCGTTTGTGGGAGTTGTTTCGCAAACGTGGCTTGGATCGAAAGGAGGGTGCCCGACGTGTTCGGACGACTGAATGTGATCGTGGTGGTTCTGACGGTAGCGGTGATGACGACCGCCGTGGGCGCTCTGTTCGTCGTGATGATCGACGTTCTGCACGTGATGTGTCCCCCCGTCGAGAGAGTGACAGGGAGAGAGAGGGGGAAAGAGAAAGGGGGAGAACTGACTATGTTTACAGCAGACGTAGAGATGATAGGGATCAATCCCCTGAGTTGAGGAGGAGAGAGGATCGTCACAGTTTGGTCGATCGTAACCCGCAGTACAATGCAGAAGATACGAATCCGTTCCGTACTGGGAATGGATATGAACAGGAGGTACCGATACCTAAGAAACGTGAGAGTCTTTATCCTGATCTATCCTGGTACACAGAATGCAGTAAGAATGACTAGGAAATAGGTCAAGCTCCGGTACACAGATGGGCTCACAAAGATAATAGACCCTATGTAGATATTGATATTTATTGGAGACATCGTAATATCCAAAGGGCCCGAGCATTGGTAGATACAGGAGCGGAGGCCACTCTTATTCATGGAAAATCAAAGAAGTTTACAGGTCAGCCTTTTACTATTACCGGATTAGGTGGAAAAGAAACCCCTGCAGTTCAAACTTTGCTTGAAATGAGAATAGGTAGAATTCCTAGGAAAGAGTATTCTGTACTAGTAGTGCCACTTCTAGAATTCATAATTGGGATTGATATTTTGAGAGGAATGACTTTGCATCTAGATGACGGATGTTACCAATTTGGAACAACGCATTATATATCGTCCAGACCTATACGGGTTGGTCGTTTAAGAATGCCCCCCATACAAGTTCCCCATGCGACAAAAGTGGTTTGTCAGAAGCAGTATCGTATTCCAGGTGGTCATGAGGAGATTAGTACCACTATTCAGGAGTAAAGTACCGTTAGGTTTTTGGACCAAAAAATTACCTGATGCTGGTGAGCGTTACACACCCTTTGAGAAACAGTTACTTGCTTGTTATTGGGCTCTGGTGGATACCGAGCAATTGACTTTGGAACATGATATAGTTCTGCGTCCGGAAATTCCTATCATGCAGTGGGTCCTGAGTTCGCCGAAAACTCACCGAATTGGACACGCTCAAGAGGCGAGTGTGATTAAATGGAAATGGTACATACAAGACAGGGCACGTGTGGGCCCGAAAGGAATTGCTTCTTTACATGAGCAGGTGGCGCGAGCGCCATCGACTGAGACTGAGAGTGAATGTTCCGTACCTTTAGCACAGGAGTCTCCTGTCAAGTGGGGTAAGCCTTTTGATGATTTGTCCGCAGCGGAAAGAAACCATGTTTGGTTCACTGATGGTTCAGCGAGGTTTATAGGGATGACACGGCACTGGAAGGCGGTGTCCTATAATCCGATCACACAGAAATTGTTGAGCACAACTGGTGAAGGTAAAAGTAGCCAATTTGCCGAGCTTTACGCTGTTTACCAAGTTTTGAAACAAGAGTTACCTGGTACATGTCATATTTTCACTGATTCTTGGTCTACTGCCAATGGACTGGCTGTTTGGTTGCCAACTTGGCATTCCCATAATTGGAAGTTACATTCCAAAGAATTATGGGGAAAAGAGTTATGGCAAGAAATTTGGGAGATGCTCCCACAGAGTACTGTTACAATCTTCCATGTGGACGCTCACACCCCGATAGATTCTCTTGACAAATTTTTTCATAACATTGCAGATGAGAAGTCTAAAATTGCTGAGGCAGTGGTGGACAGGCAAGATTCTGATATTGCGGGATTGGCGAAATGGGCACACCAGAAGGCAGGACATTTTGGAGAGAAGGCCACTAGCAGGTGGGCTGCTGATCGAGGAATTTATATTCCCTTAGATTTAATCAAAAATGTTATTTTACACTGCCCCGTTTGTCAGCATATCAGACGGCGTAAGGTGCCCCAAATTGTTAAAGGTCATTTACATCGCGGCAAATTGCCCGCTCAAATTTGGCAGATCGATTACATTGGTCCACTTCCCATGAGTAGGAATTGTCAATATGTTTGCACTATTGTTGATACATACAGTGGCCTGCTGGTAGCCCTTCCCTGTAAGCAAGCTACCCAATTGAATACCATTAAAACATTAGAATTAATTATGATGTACTATGGTGTGCCATTCCAAATTCAATCTGATAATGCATCCCATTTTCGTGGAAGATTGGTACAGGAGTTCTGTGCGGAAAACAATATTGAATGGATATTCCATATCCCCTACTACCCACAGGCCTCGGGCCTGGTGGAGAGATTGAATGGCCTGCTAAAGGACCAGCTGCGTAAGTTAACGGATGACAAGTATAAAAATTGGCGAGACTTTTTGCCCCAAGCACTATTGATTTTGAACAATCGTCCTTTTTTAAATGCTGAATCTCCACTCATGCGTTTGTTTCCCCCGAATGCTGAAGCTATGCCTAATGAAATCAGAGAAACCGTGATGTATTGGGAAATTACTCCCGGAGCTTTGGCTCCATGTAGAGCGACCCCAGGGTCGGCAGGTTTAGACTTGCATGCTATGGATGACATTGTTATAAAAAGTAGAGATCGAGTCATCATAGAGACAGGTGTTGGTGTTCAGATACCACCTGGAAATTTCGGATTGATCGCCCCTAGATCGGGGCTGGCTGTAAAAGGCATTCAGGTGCTTGGAGGAATTATCGACAGTGATTATCAGGGAGAGATTAAGGTGCTCCTGCTGAATAGCAGTGAGATTGACTTACTGATACATCGCACTGACCGAGTGGCTCAATTACTCATAATGCCTGTTTTCAGTGGTGTATTAATGAAAGGCACTGCTCCAACGTTGCTAACTGTACGTGGCCAGAAAGGTTTTGGCTCCACGGATAATCCTGGGTCCAGAGTTTGGGTGCAGTCGCCTAAGAATCCCCCTGAACAAGCAGAGGTCATTGCCACCGGTCAGGATAATACCATTTTGGTTATGAGACCAGGGAGAGATAGCTGGGAAGCGGTCCCGGCTGATAAATGTTATTTACGAGAATGATTAATGCCTGTATTTGGTTCTCTTTCAGATCATTCTTTGGATTGTTGCTGCAGGATGTGTCGGAGCCGGACTGTTTTCGGACTGGTACGACGAGAAAGGAGGGATCCTATCAACCCGGGATGAACTGGGAACCCGAGTGTTGCGTTCCTTCGCTGCATGGGATTCATCATCGAACTTTTGGGCCGCACTTGCCAAAAGGGTGACTGACGCCCCTCACTTCTGTTTGACACCGATGAGATCTGTCCATGACATTCTGGCGACCTGCCTGGTTGCTGTCCCCGCCTCATTGGAAACTTTAACTCATATTTTTAATGTCTCGAAGGCCCGTCCCAATATTCTCCTGGGTGATTTTGCTACCCATGTATATTGCCCCCTATGTATTGAATTGCCGAACGAGCAAACCCCCATCCAGTCCCAAATACTTACTTATAATATCACACAAGGTGATTTGTGCTTCTTTCTTACGTGTAATCCTAGTGCGATCTCTGAATGTCTACGCCTCAAACTAAAAGGCGCCACTTCATTTACCGCTCACGAACGGACTTTGTGCTTTCAAAGGACACCGACCACATGTGTTTCAGTTCAGAACAATATGACTTGTAATAGTTTGGTAGTTACCCCCAGTCACTATCGCGCGATGTTACTACCTGCCGGATGGCTTTTCTCATGTGGTAATACTTCCTGGCCATTTGTCCCTGCAAACATTTCCGGAGGCCCTTGTGCCATTACGAGACTCAGTTTGTTGATGTTTGCATCGCACCCGAATGCCAACTCTCGTGTGCTTCGAGATACTGTAATGTTACAGGAGGATTGTGACCCATCTTTGCATTTATATTCCAAGTCTGAATACCTTAGCTTAGCTGTTTCAATTATTGGTGTTCCTGCTTTGGCGGTTTATAATGCCAAATCTATTGGGAATAGACTGAAGTCAAGGGTGAAATGTACTGCTCGATCTTTCCGGTCTTATTGTGTTGAAGGGTGATTTAGGTGACTTCAGTCTCTTTCCATTCAAGTCTAAGGGTTAGAGTAGTGTATAGAGCCTATTTATTAGGCACTTCGACATGATCCTGTGTTCTTCCCCATAGATCAGGGTTTGCATATATATATCCTAGGGGATAGATTCGTTAGCATTAGGGGTAATCTGTTCTGTAGTGAGGGTATTTCATGGAGCCGTGCTGAATTCAGGCCTGGTAGGCCTTAAACGGGAGAGACTCCATCTTTCCTCCTGCTCTGGCAGCTCGGGATGTTTCTAGGTCATAGGCAGTGTTTTAGTTAGGAGGTGTTATTCGCTTGGAGAGAACCGGTTCAGGCCGGCCCTTATCGAAGGATTGTATTTTTCTTCATGCCGAAGACACTACATCAGGCCGGCCGGCTGGGAACGTGTCCTTGGCACGGGGAGGTACAAGAATTTGGTGGGCGGCAGGTTACGGGCTGGAATTTTCCATGAGGAAATGCACGTCTATATTAGTAAAAGTTTGAGGCAGATACTGGCACTTGCTTCTTGTCCATGGGCGGCACCTGGCCGTTAGTAGTAAAGCTGCTACTTATTCCAGGGAAGACAGATGACAAACTTGGAGGTGGAGAAAAACCGAGAGATAGATATTCCAAAGAGAAGAGAGTAGCCGATGAGGAAGAGGTCCCAGTGACTCGGAGAGGGAGACGGGAGTAAACCCGTGATTGCGGAGGTGTGACTTCCAGGCGAAGCCGAGGCGCAGACGAGAAGGGAACCTAGATGACCATTGAGTGCAGGCTACATACGACCAAGGTGATGTCAACCCCTTACTATTAGAGTGTACAACTTAATCTTTCACTTTTCTTTGCAGGCTATGTGACACGTATTATGTTCCGTGAGTGTGCATGTAATAACTAAATAAAGTATTCAGTTTGTAGTAAAGCAATATGTGCTACGTGTTCTTGTGTAAGAGGGTAACCTATTCTTCTAGTCAGCTGTGACTTAACATGAACAGATGTTAATCCTGATCAGGTAGGTGGTAACTGAATAAGGGAGAAAGGAGCCCTTCGAACTGGGGAACAAGTTGTGCTCAACTAGCTGTCTTTGTGTGATCTGATATATAGTAACACTGATGTTGTGGTAATTATAGGATGAACTCGTGCTAAGGCTGCCGTCTGGGCAGGAAGTCCTGGGTCCATTTGGGACCGCGAGGCTGTGACTGCCGTCTGGGCAGGAAGTCTGTGGCTGCCGTCTGGGCAGGAAGTCCTGGGTCCGTTTGGGACCGCGAGGCTGTGACTTGTCTAAAGCTGCCGTCTGGGCAGGAAGTCCTGGGTCCGTTTGGGACCGCGAGGCTGTGGCTGCCGTCTGGGCAGGAAGTCCTGGGTCCGTTTGGGACCGCGAGGCTGTGGCTGCCGTCTGGGCAGGAAGTCCTGGGTCCGTTTGGGACCGCGAGGCTGTGGCTGCCGTCTGGGCAGGAAGTCCTGGGTCCATTTGGGACCGCGAGGCTGTGACTGCCGTCTGGGCAGGAAGTCTGTGGCTGCCGTCTGGGCAGGAAGTCCTGGGTCCATTTGGGACCGCGAGGCTGTGACTTGTAGGTCTTGGTATATATAGTAGGAATTCCCTGTCCTTAGGTGGTACATATATGTGGTTATTTAGGTGTAAATAGGCCCTAGGGAGGGGGTAACGTTCTGGTTTGGGTTAGAGAGGCTCTGCTGAGCGGGTTCCGAAAACCCAAGCAGAACAACCTCCTAAGCAGTCCGTAGCAATTCGCTGCTACTTTACGCGATTGTACCTTAAAGTCCAAGTTATTATCCACCCAAACCCCCAAGCTCTTAACGCAGTCCTTTGGGACTGGGGGGGGCCCAGGCAGCTAGGCTAGAGGTGAGAAATGTCAGCTGGAGCCGTTTTCCCGAAGAGCATTAGCTCAGTCTTAGAGCCATTCAGCTTTAGGAAGGAGCTGCTCATCCAATCAAAAACAACCTGAAGACAGGCTGCAAGATTGGGGTCTGGACGACTTAGCTGATTCAGGGAAACGATCAATTGAGTATCGTCGGCATAAGAGACCACTTGTATCCCAAAAGGGAGAATGGCCTCAGTCACCGAACTCATATAGACGTTAAACATAGTGGGGCTAAGGGAAGATCCCTGAGGCACCCCACAGGTCACCGGAATGGCCTTTGATGAGCAGTCTCCTTCAAATACAGAGAAAACTCTGTCTTGCAGAAATAACTGAAGCCACCTAAGAGCCGACCCTGTCACTCCCGCAGCTCTCAGTCTATGACCCATAAGAAGATCGTTGACAGTGTCGAAGGCTGCGCTGAGGTCCAAAAGGATAAGCGCCGCGCAGCCTCCACTGTCAAGGGTTTTCCTAATCTCCTCTGTCGCTGCCAGTATGGCCGTTTCTGTTCCCTGTTGAGGCCTAAAACCCGTCTGGGTAGCATGCAGCCGATTGTTGTATTCTAAAAAAGCGGACAAAATCCCATTGGTATATTTCTCCGCTAATTTACTAATCCCTGGCAACAGGGAAATAGGGCGGTAATTTCCCAAGTTCCCTCGATCAAGATTAGTTTTTTTTAGGAGGGCCTTGACTCTCACAGATTTCCATTGGGCAGGCACCATCCCAGTCAAAAGCGAGGAGTTTATACAGTCCAATAGGACCGGAGACACTACTTCAGCTACTTTTTGAAGAAAGAATCCTAGGAGGAGCAGCATCTAAGGGAGAACCTGATTTAAGCTCCTTCAGCAGTTTTTGCATAGTCTGGAGATCCAATGAGGGAAATTCCTCCAGTAGCGGAGCAGGGGGCAAAAGATCTGCTCTGCTACCTCCTCCCTCAGCTTGTATGCTATCAGCCAATGAAAAGTAGTCATAAATACTCAGAATTTTTTCTGCGAAAAAATCCGCAATTTGATCGCATCGCTGTTGCACATTGTCAATATTAATGACAACAGAAGGTGGTGTGAGCAGATTATTTGCAATTTTAAATATCTCCCGAGGGGAATTGGCCCGAGAGAATCTTTCCCTGAAAGTAGAGTGTTTGGGCAGTTTTAATTTCCTTTTTATATACTTTAATAGCTTCACGATATTTGAGTTTACTTGTTGCTGAGAAGTCCTTCCTCCACAGTCTCTCTTGTTTTTTGCAGATTTGCTTAAGCTGACGCAATTTTTGAGAGTACCATAGATTTTGTTTGACTCCCACTTTTTCACACAGGCAGAGGAAAGGGATTCCAGTTTAGGGGCCATTATCCATATGGTGACTCAAGGATGTGATGTTGCATATGAACAGGTGGGACTTCAGTTCTTTCCTGAAGAGAGGGAGGTAGCTGGCTATATACGATTCGGAAGGCAGTTCCATATGCCAGGAGTGTAACAAGAAAAGGTTTGCCGTTTTGTCTCAAACTCTATAAAGCTGCTTGAGAGGATCTATCTAATAGAGACTTCTAGCCACAGATTCCTTACCTTAGAATATTCCTCAGGCATAAGACATTAGCCAGAAACCTTTGACAAGCAGTACCCCTGGGCGCCGGTAAGTGGCATCATACTGCTCTGACAGTGTCCTCCACGCCAGAAATGACTTGTGAGGTGCCTATATAGGCACCACCCAGTGCGCTGACGTCAGTTCTTTTCTTTACCCTCCAGTCAGCGCAGATCTGGATAGAGCTACTCTGAGACAATTTTTGATTGACCTTTTTTCGAATATTTTTTCGAGACGTTGTCTCTTGGAGTGCAGATGCCCACTTAAAAGGTAGGTTTCAAACCATGCTGCGCCTGTCACCATCAGATGTCGGTGACAGACCCACACTTGGGTTGCCTTTGGTGTCTGGAGCTCAATCACAACACCAAGACGTGTGAGGACTGCCTTGCCATGCATCTGCGTGGAGGGATCGGTCCCTCAAACTCCTCGCCGCCCGATGCCAGACGACCCCGAGATGTTCCAGATCTTGGTTGCGAGGAAGGTCCTGAGATCGTTCGCGGATCCACTCCTGGCGAACGTCGTCCCACTTGAAAGTCATTGGGGAAAATTAGGTGAGTCCCACAAGAAGAAGAAGTTGAGGAGGATTTCGACTTTGCCGCACAAAGCTTTGGGTAAGACGCAGGGCCGTCTGCACTTGAGGCTTAGTTCTGTGGTGGAGCCTGCGTCTGGGCTGTCCCCTGAGTTTTTGGGAGCTGAAGCAACCCCCGCTAAAGGAATTCTATGAGGCGATACATATCATCTTTGGGTGGCCCCACATCTGAACCACTTCTCCCTTACAATGAAGCTCTCACCGATGCCCTGCTTGGGGCCTGGTCCAAAGCCCTGCATGGGGGCTTCTGTGCACAGGACAATTTTCTGCCACCATTGCCGCGCCCCACTGGACCCCAGTTTCCTCACCTAGTACATCACATGAAGGTGGTCACTCTGCCTACCTTTTATGCTGCACCTCATCCCTCTAAAGAAGACTCTACCGGCTGGACCCAAAAAGAGCATTGTCATGCTACCTTGATTGTACTCTCTAGTTCTGGGTAGATGATCAACTCTTCGTGGGGTATACCAGGGCCAAGAAAGCGAACGCAGTGCAGAAGAGGACCATCTTGTGATGGACAGTGCGCTGCATCAAAATTTGCTATGCATTGGCTAAAATCAACCCCCCTGAGGGTTTGGCTGTTCACTCTACCCGAGCCAAGGCTGTGACAACTGCGTTAACTTGTGGAATCCCTGTCCTGGATATCTGTCAGGCAGCAATAAGGGCTTCCTATCACATGTTTACAAAACACTACTGCCTGGACAGTCTGGTCTGACGTGATGGTCACTTTGCCTGTTCGGTCCTACAGGTCTTTTTAATCTAATGTGTATCGCTGTCCCACCTCGGGGGAGGTATTGCTTGGGTATCTATTCTAAGGTAAGGTATCTGCGGCTAGAAGTCTCTATCAGATGTTACTGATGCGTTATCTGGTTGAGACTCTATATAGTCGCAGATTGTTGGTCGCCTGGCCGCAGTCTCTAATCACTCCATCTGGACGAAACACTTCTACTTCCACTTCCACTTTCAAACCTCTGCGTCAAAAAGCGAATAACAAAGTTCAAAGTTCCAGCTAATTGCGTGTATATATATATATTTCAGTGGCTGGAGCAGCTACAGCACGATGATTTACAGCACTACACAACTCCCAGACTCTTAGCTCTTCAGCTTTTTAGCACAATCCTCACAGAAAGGAAAACGAGAGCAAGCATAGAGCAGTAGGAACCAATGATGAAGGCCTTAAGAGCAGGGACCGTTTGCTGCCCTTCCTATATCTGCCACTATATGGCCAAGTATCTGCCACACTCGTCAGGGATATTGGTAAGGCCGAGGAGGCAGGGAAAAGGAGAGAGGACCCGCACAGGATCACCCCTTCAGCCCACTGTCTTCACTGTAGAGCAGAGTTCTTCAATCTGTGGGGCGTGCCCCCCCAGAGGGGCGCGACACCATCTCAGGGGGGGGCGTGCACTCCACACTAAGATCTTCCCTTTGTTGGTCTTTTACTGTCCCGCGTCGCAAGTCTTCACCCATTTCAAATGGGAATTTTTTCATTGTAGAGCTCCAGTAACAGAGGGTTGGAGGGGGGAGGGAGGGGAAATAGATAAGGCACGACGGGCCCGTGCTTTTTATATATTGTGAGCGATTCGGAATGACGACTCGTAACACGGCGTCTGGTAAGTGAGGGTTTTATTCTCAGAGGTAAGTTTATGCTCTTTTTATCCAGGATGCGAAGTCTCTTTCCCCAATGGTTCTGGTTCACAGCTCCCGTCGGTGTGGATTGACGAAGGGTCAGGTCCCGGGTGTGGATGTCTGAGGACTCCCGATGGCGGCCGCCCCAACACAGGAGAGAAAAACAGAGACGGGGATCAATAGGATGCTTACAGTAAAGTAATGACCAGGGCCGGGGAAGTGAAGGGGACACTCCGGTGCTCTCGTGTCAAACCTACTACACTCTCTCTGTGACCGGTGTGCGCAGGGAAGGTAGTGCAGGTGCGAGGGGGGGGAGGAAAAAAAGGACAGGGTCAAGTGCTCTCAGTATTTACAAGTGAAACGGCGGGAGGCTTTTAGATTCTTTCTCTGCCTTCTCCCTCCTCCCTACCCAGCCCGTGAAGCGTTCACGCACCTGGGTCAGCCACGCTCCTCCGTGGGCGCGGCTCGGCTAAACGTGGGTGCGGAGTCCTCCCTTCTCCGACTTCTCCTTCGACGTAGTCTCTCCCATCTCCGACCTCTCCTTCGCTGTAATCTCTCCCGTCTCTTCGCTCCTCGACTCTCCTTCTCCCGCTCCGGTGTAGCCACACACCACGGCTCTGCCGTCCTCCGATCTTATTGGGTGATCGATTTCCACGTCATTGTAGTGGGCGTGAGCACTAGGGAGCGGATTCCAGTTAAAGGGGAAGACGTCCGTGGATACGTCCTCCGCTGTGGTCGATTTCCACTCGTCTTCCTGTAAATCACAAAAGACACTGTCCGTGACCTCCTGAACCTCCCACCAGTCCGCCCCAGGTAGTTCGTCACCCCTGCTCTCCTCGTGACATATATTAAGAGCTGAGTTAACTGTCCCAGGAGGGGGTTAATTCTTAGAGCTGAAATGCTTCAGCTGCAGTGGGGGCAGGGAGCCTCCTGCTAAAAACTAAAGCAAAGGAACAGACAGTCCTGTAACTGCAGCTGAAATGACTGTCTGTCCCTTGCTTTCAGTTTAGCAGAGGAGACATCCTGCCTTGCACTGCAGCTGAAGCATTTCAACTCTACAAGTTTAACTCCGTCCTGGGAGGGTTAGCTCTTAGCAAAAGGAGACAAAGTTTCTTTTAAATTTACACAGGCAGGCGCGCAACGCCTACAGGGCTTCAAGTTGCCAAAAGAAAAATGCCAGCCAGCCATGTGTAGTTTAAACAGCCTGCAAATTGATTATCTTGATACTAAATATGTTTATAAAGAAGTATGTATACAATAGTAATGTGACTTTCCTGTCTTTGTTCCATTTTATTATCAGGCATGGATCATTCAGGCAGCCCTAGAACACAATTAAAAGTGCTTCTATTTATATTTTCTGTTCAAGGTATGCACACACTAGTGCTGACAATACAGCTTTAGGTGACTGTTATTTTTATTTTTGTACTGCCTGGGACATCAAAATAATGAACTGGCAACCCTAACAGCACATTTATTTCCTCCACCCTGATAATTTAATGCCATATTAGCAATAGTTTAACTTATATCTTAAACCCTAGGCCACCGTCAATAACATGCTGAGTTACTTCAAGTGTCTGGGAATGCACCTTGCATTCAGACAACTCGTTCCTCATTCTCGCCCTTTACTTTCATGCTCACCCTGCACTCACCGCGATCACAATGCCCTCACACTGATCCCGATGCACTCACATCATTCACCTGCTTACCCTGCACTCACAGTGATCACTCTGCACTCACAATGCACTTGCGCTGTTCACCCTCTACCTCACCCTGCAGTCACACAAGCACACTACTCACCCTGCACTCATGTGACACTTCACTCACTTGTCCCCATCACTGCTCAATCTGCTATCTCACTCAAATAAGACCATCACTAACCATACATTCATTCATCCCACTCTGTACTTACATCCACACCCAAATTCATATGGTCACCACATTCACCCTGCAGTCACTCCTCTTACCCTACTCTCAGTGTTGCATGGCTCTCCCTGCACTCACATGGGTACTCCTGCCACCCGCACAGCGCAGAGGTTTAATGTGCTTGCTACAAAGAACGTGTACCATGCAGATAAAAGAACTGAGTGTGAGTAACAATAAGTAGTGCTATAAAAAATGAAATGTTTGCCAGAAAGGTGCTATAGAGGGATGAGGTGCATTGTTGGGGAGTGGTAGTGAGGAAATTCATGGAAGAGGAGAAAATGGGGGAGGAGGCGCCAAAACAGACTGTTCCACTGTGTGCGACCAGTGCTAGGGCCAGCCCTGGCTGGGAGTGTTCGCCCCCACCCGAAGTTTAGGTCTAGTTGCGCCCCTGTACACAAGTATGGCCATGTCGTGCCCCATCAAGGTTTTCTTCATAAATTACAAAAGGACACATTTGCATGCCCTGCAATCCAGCCTTTCAGGGGGCCACTTGATAGAGGCAGCTCTGTTTTCGCCCTGATGGCCTGGAATAATTCCTAAACAGATTCTTGTAAATACCGTTTTGTTTCATTTCTTTTTAATGTGATTGATGTGAGAGAGTCTATTACTATTTGCAGAGAAATGTTTTTGTTTTATGCAACAACCATAAAAAAGTTTATTTTAGATCAAAACGGGTCCTCACATATGAGAAATTGGAGGATATCACAGATATTATTCGCTGTAAAATTTGTGGACTGCTGTTTTGTTACAACAGTGAAAACACACATCACTATCTTTGAATACTAGATGTAAACACTTTTAGAATTTCGACCATAGCGCCTGTGCACCTTTAGTCGCCATGCTAAAGAGGGTATGGCAGAGCTGAAAGTGAATCATTTAATCTCAAAGCTGTTCTGAACAGGGGCCCCCAAAATAGTATTGGCCCAGGGCACCCAAAATCCTTAACATGTCCCTGCCACCGCAAAGTCTGTCAGACAACATTGCTCTGAAGTAAATTAGGCAACATCATACATTTATTATCAGTTCTATTTTTTTTAAACATAAGCCCAACGTGTCCTAAACACCCACTGCTTCAGGCAAGCAACTTATTGTACCACTAAGGAATTCTCAATTAGGTGTTCGGTCAGCGCCCTCTCTGGGGGCTTTCACCTTTGTCTTCGGATCCATAACTGGTTGGTGGGCAATTATCCCATTATAATGCTGCCTAAAACGTTTGCTAATGGTTTCTAGAGAAGAATTGTTTCTCGTGTACCAACTCTGAGCTAGGGAGTGCTCCGAAAATCTGATAACACTGTCTTCCTTACCGTCACTGTTTTGGCTGTAAATGTCTGCAGAATATTCAGCTTTGAGAGAAACTGCTACCAAAACTATCTTGTCTTTCAGCTCGTCCTATTTATGTGCGATTGGGTTCTCAGCACTTGCAGTATTAAAGACTAAGTACCGTCAAGACTGGATGTGGAGCACAACCTGAGGATGGCAGTAGCAAAAATCCATCCACAGATTGACCGTCTATGTGGCTGAAAACCGTCACCCGGTCACATTTATGTGGGTGTTGTTATTATTAATCTATGTCATGTGTAAAACAAAGCATCCTAGTTAAAACAATTTGCACACATTTTACCTTGGAAAATTGTGTTTTGAGCTGTGTAATAACCCTCTGTCATTTCACCACACCCACTCACAAACCTGCATTTTACGTAGCACTCTTATTGTTTTGAACATTATTTGCCGGATATGGCCCGTGATATGCGTGTGGCGGTCGATTATGTAGTGTACCAGATTACAGAAATATCTGTCAGGTGGTGGGGGGGCCCAACATAAAAAAAAAATCAGCTGGGAGGGCTCAACCTACTAAAGTTTGAAGACCTCTGCTGTAGAGGAACCGAAACAACGCCAGTGCTCATCTACTCGCAGCGCTCTTCAGGTCAACTAGACTAATACAGATCCTCTTTTCCACTCAGGACACTGGCGTATTCTGGCGGCACCTACCTTCCTTTGCTAGTGCAAGGACCGGAACTTGCCATGAGAACTAGGGGGTTGAAACTGCAGCTGCGGCTACGGTTGTGAACCAGCCCGGCTCTCGTGTCTCAGCACCTCCCAACTCAGCTTCGCTTGTTTCTCTACTTCAGGCCTCCCAAGCAGGGGAACAAGCAAACGAACTTCAGAAGTGTGGGGAAGGGATGAAATGGCCCTCTACGCTGCGCAAACCGCACCGGCCTAACGCACCGCCTCCGCTCAACGGGAGGAACCGAGGCACTAGCCTTGTTGCCCTCCTGCGGGCATACGCGGGCATACACAACCACCACTCGTTGATGGTCAGAAGCTCACCAAGACTGTGACTGTGTCTCTATCCTGTATCCAGTGCGCTCGCCTCGGTTCTCTCGAAGCACCTTTAATGTTTTCCATCCCTGTTGGACCAAGATGAAACTTGACATACTTATAGACATCTAAAATGTTTCAATGCTGGCCAAATATTGAGTGGATTTGAGGCCCCTCTCTTAGAGTGGAGCCTCCCTTTGACAGATCTACATGAAAATTAAAATACATTAAGTGAAACATACTAAGTGTATGCTAAATTGTGTGCAAATGCATCAAATAATGGCAAAGTTATTTATGAGCAACTCAAATCTGTCACGAGCTCTATAATTAACCATGTGACGCTAACCAAGTATATTTTGCATTGCCAAATATTTCAAAATTAAACCAAGCAAAGGCACACATGAATAAAGACTTACTTTTATTCCAAGTTGTGTAATTCTGATAAGTGTTTTTGTTGTAGTAAAGAACAAAGTTTCCTAAGGAAAGTAAAATGGAAAACAATTTTTTTCTCCACGACATGGACGGACCTGCACAATGCTTGGCATACTGAAACCTAATCACACATGCTGTTGGACTAGAAAGTTTCTTGCATATTCATCAAACAGCGTCAAACTTATAAGCAACGCAAACATCATGTTATCAGAACAAAGTTACTCCGAACTATAGCTACACACTGGTTATCGCTAGTGTGTAATATTATATTTAATATCACAACCAGCAATAACAGTTCTAATTATGGTTACATTGCTCTTTCCTATGAATATGCCTCTTTAGTATGCTTGCCGTCACCCCGCATGTTGTTACAACGCGGTTGTTACAACGACCGCGTTCTAACTACACATACCATTACCCTGCAAGTGTAACAACGACTTGTGGAGGGGGGCGCTGGATGTTGGAATAGTATAATTTACTATTCCAACTCCAGTCTGTGCAGACAGTAGGGAAGGTGTTGGATTTTAAATCCAACACCTTCTCCCCCCTCCACAAATCGTTGTTATTCTTGCGGGGTAATGGTATGCGTTATAACGACCGCGTTGTAATTGCATGCGGGGTGATGGATTCATAGTAAAGGCTGTTTACCCTTTCCTACATCAATGGCATTGTTTGCATCTTTAGGAAAGACTCGTCAAAGAGCAGCAAAGTTATGAAAGCTTAAATGATCCACATTTACTGGATCCAAGTGAGTTTTGTGAAGGCCCTCCGAGTGACTGATCCCATGTTAATTTCCACGGTAAATGTCTGGCGCATTTACAGCAAAAAATGTATTTTTAGCAAACTTGGACAAAACGAAGTTGCCTGGTGAAAGAAGTGACCCCTTTATGCTTTGGTGACAATTCAATTAGTGTTTTTGCAAAAGCCTATAAACTAAGAGTTAAATGCGGTAAAAATAATTATGCTTATGCTGAATGTTGCACTGCTGTGTTGAATTTATGTCTGTCAATCTAATTTTGAACAAAAATGAAATCTGCCAGACAATGGAAAATTTGTTTCTCTTGGTCCAATGTGGGTTGTTTATAAACTCTGGGATGATCTGTGAATCTGGCTAATTTGATTGGCCCGGCCGCATGTTACCGTTTATATTGCAGCAGCCATTACAGAATACTAGGTGCTGAAGCAAGCTTGCTGAATAAAATGTGGAGCTGCAAGTGCGGCAGGGGACCATTCTTTGTTCTCTGGGAGAATGTTGGCCAGCAATTTGTGTTGGGTCTGCAGTCGTGGATCCAAGTATCTTAAGTGCGGAATTGTGAATCCCCCCCCCCCCCCCAAAAAAAGGTAGGAAAGAGGAAATAAGAAAATCTACAGTGAGCACTGCGGACATGTGGGTTTGGAGCAGGTTTGAGTAACACTGAGGTTTGGCGCAGATCCCTGGCTGTCAGCCAACCTAACATCCTTAAATAAATTGATCCAAACAAAGAAATGATACCATATCCATAGGGATGTCACCTGTAATGTTAATGGTAAAGTGTTATATTCTGTCTCCAGAGATTTCATGCGTCATTTGATCTGCCACATCATGTGTGAGGTCATGAACAGTGCGTTCGTTCAGAGAGCGGGTTATGGTTTTCATGTTAGTCCTCTTAGTTCATCAGTTTTTACTTTGCAAGGGCTCACATAATAGTGCAAGTCACATATTCTCTTGACGAAGAGGTATATTCAAGGGTTGTTTATGTTCTAATTCAGGGAGCACTTAGCCTGGCAGTTTTGAGCGGAACCATTCCTACTGGAGCAAGGTCAAGATTTGTTTTGCCTATGACTGGTTACAAACTCAGGTGGCAGAATGTGGAAAAGAACGATGGATTGGAATTTTCCACCCCTAGCGATTGCCACTGACTACATTTATTGTAAGCATTCCTCCCATCACCTTTTGTGTGTTTGATGTGCCACCCTAGGTACCAAGGGTATGTCCAGGCATGGGTCCCATACTCGCTGCACCACTGTAACAAACCTACACCTGAAGGATGAGCCCCAATCAGGGTGAAACCGAATTTGGGTTACTTGTGTACCGGTTTAGGGAGGACCTGGCCTGCATAGGACTGGGTTCAAAAGGTAAGCGAAAGACGGATGGGTAGGAATGCTACCCCGAGCAATTGCCAGTGGTTATACCTATTGCAAGCATTTCTGCCATTACCTTTTGTGTGTTTGATATTCAATAATGCATCTTCCAGGATACAAAACACAATATAATTGTGCTTACACAAAATGTCCATGTAGAGCAAATTTGTTAAGGAGGCTGGGCTAAGTAAAAAGGAATGCTTGCCACTAATAGGTCCAACAATGTAGACACAGGATCACTAAAATAGTGGGGAGTTTTGTCTATGGAAAGGCCTGAGCGAGAGAATTCAGAAGTTTGTAGAGCCCAGCAACTTAAACCTGTGTCAAGAGGAATTGATGATGCAATTCACATAAGGGTTCTTTTGATCATGTGGGATTAGAGTATATATAACACAGTCGGAACCCTCACAGACTGTCCTTGAATTCAGGGTCAGGATTTTGAACAATTTGACGATAACCAGACCACTCAGGGAGACCTGATGCATTAGATACTGTTTTGGGACAATCTTGTTTCCAGTGCCCTAGCTGATCACAAGCGAAACAAGGACCTCCTTCCCCCGGCCCCTCCTGTTCCCTCTCACAATTCTTCCCCCTCAGTGGCCTCCTTCGCCTTTCCTTCTTTCAAGGGCTCCTCATCCCATTCTCTTCTTTCTCTTTGCAAATTCTGGAATTTTAAAGACATTACTTTTGATTCACAGCTGCCCAACTGGGCCTGTGTACCGCAACCCACTCTCTGTAGTTCTTCTCAGAACTGAGTGGGTGTTTCCTGAATATTAGAGAATTGTTTCTTGATGCTTTTTAAATAAGAGGGAGTCTATGGGACATAAACCTAAACTTTATCACTGGCTGCAGGTCCATCAAGGAGAGGATGGTGGAGGAAGAAGGGTTCTTGCAGTCTATCACAATCTTTCTAAGGTAATAATGGGGTTTTGTTCTTGTCGGTCTGTGTGTCCCGGGGCGAAATGTACGTGCACTCTAGACCGACCCACAGTCTCCATGGGTTGGCATGGGGAGCATGTTCAACAAATCCTTCTATGTGTTCCTGTTCTCTTTTTTTCGTTCAGTGTTCTGGGTAATAGATTCGGAGGAGGCGCATAAGTTGTAGCATAAGCCTTAACTCTCTCTCTAAGGTGACTTATTTGCTACTCCAACTTCTCCTGAGTATCTTTCATACCCCAGACTTGAAATTCATATTTAAATTTCTGTGACTCCTCTTGCCATTGTACGAAGGCTAGCCATTGCTCTGCATCTGTCCTATTTTGGGGACCCTTCAGTTTCTTCTATGAATTAGCACATCCTTCTATATCAAAGGTATCATATTCCAGTAAGGACTTCTTCCTGTCCTCATTACTTATTTATTTATGTAAAGGACTTGTAGAGTGTGCTGCTACCCAAAAAGGTCTCCCGGCGCTAGAGCAAAACAACAAGAGGGTGCATTAGCCCGAAGCAGAATCTATTGAGCCCATTAAGAGCAGTTGAAGAGCAAAGTCTTCAAATTCTTACGGAACGTGAGTAAAGAATGGCAGTTCCTGAGAGCCAAAGGAAGGGAATTCCAGAGTTTAGGGCCTAAGTATGCAAAGGAGCGACCCTTCATGCAAGTCAGGCAAAACCTGGGCATGGTGCATTGGGCAAGTTTAGCTGATCTCAGTGGCCGGGTGGGGACATAAGGTAATACCAGACCTTGGAAGTATGTAGGGGCGAGGCCATGCCTAGCTCGGAACATATAGCACAAGACCTTAAATTTAATACGTTCATTGACCTTGAGCCAGTGAAATTTGTGGCGCAAGGGAGAGACAGGAGTATGTCTAGGCAGCCAAAAGAGAAGACGAGCAGCCGCATTCTGGATGATCTGTAAATGATGGATCATTGATTTATCGGCGCTTAGTATAGAACATTCCCATAGTCCAATCTGGAAATTACAAAGGCCTATAAAACCATACTTTGGGTATTCAAAGGAATCAGCCAAAGGATTTTCTTGAGCCATTTGAGTATGGAAAAACAGGAGGCGGTGAGTTTGGAGACCTGTGGCTTAGGTGAAAGATTCTTATCAATAATAAAGCCAAGATTCTTGACTTTATCAACCGGCGTAGGTAAGCGTCCGAAGGTGGTCGGCCAATGTTTAACTCCCCAGAGCTCGGGATTGTTGCCCAAAATCATGACTTCGGTTTTATTGCCATTACGATTTAAGGCATTTCTGTTCATCCAGCGGGCTACATTAATCAGGCGTTGCCTAAGTGGGGAAGGATCTAGGTTCTGTGCATTAGAAAGCAAGAAAATAATCTGGGAATCATCAGCATAAGAAAACATTAGTGAGTCCACCTATTCTCCTAAATAGTTGCAAGTGCATTTACCATATTGTTGGTACATCTATGGTCAGGAGTCCCTTTCAGTGGGGGCTCACTACATACATTTAGACTGACCGGCCCCCATCACCGTATTCCACCATTCATTCACACCCAGGTAATGGGTAAAAGGTCTCTAGACCTTGTTCCCACAGCTCATACAATGGAGGGAGGGAAGGAAACAGATATTGGGATAGGGTTCCCTTCACTTATTTTCTCTTCTACCTGAGCTTGAGGCAGGAGGGGGCGGTATCGTGCCAAACATCTACTTGCATTTGATGGACCTTCAATTAACACCTGGATGGGCTCATGAAAGGGTCAGGGCGACAAGATCAAAGCATCTCTTTCTCTCACCCATTCATCATTCAGGGATTTGTACTCTAGGTACTGTCTTTCCTGTCTTTCAGCCCCATTGCCTCACTATTTCTAGAGCCCCCTCACTCTATGCTATGGGTTCACACTCGCATTCCTGTTTTTTCTCTGTACTCCTCCAAACCCTACCTACCTAAACACTTTTGCTTTTATATTTGCCTGTCACCTACCCAGATAACATTTATGAACACTTTTTTAAATAAAACGTTTGCCACAAAACAGTATAAGCCTTGCAAGCAAGCAACAAACAAATGGTAAGCGCAGTTAGACTTTAGAGATAAAGTTTTGGTTTGATACACACTTATAATTTTAGCCAATTCACCAGGTCTAGAGCTATCCGATCCGCACACCAGTTCCCTTGGAGAAAATTCTCCCTTCCCGCTGGCATCTGGAGCCACTGCGTGGAGCTTGATCGAGCACTCTCCTGCCTTCTTTCGGTTGACGCGTTTCCTGGTGCTACATGTACCATCAATTAAAGCAAAAACACAACCACATGTCTGGAAGCCCCAAGTCTAACTAGCATTTAATGCAAAATAGCAAGCAGCACAGAAAACTGTCATATTAACTGAGCCGTGCTCGCGCTTGAAACAGGACAGTTTAAGCATAATGCTAAAATACATATTATTTAGGCCGGGATATATATGTTTTCTTCCAGTTGAAGCCCAAGATGTCCTTGAGAAGAAGCTATAATTCATAAATACAATACTGAGCTCATTATTCTCCAAAAATCCAGCCTCTAGCTCCCAGGTTTGAAAGTGAGATTATGCTTGCCATAAATATGCAAATGTACCATGAATAACATGGCTTCTGAGTGTACTAAACCATGAAATTAGCAAGCATATTCAAATCTACTTGATGTTTCAAATAAAAAAACAATATCAATATTTGATTATAAAATATTGATACATTCCTGGTCATATGTGAAAAAAAATAACAATACTGTCATGCATAGGAATATATTAACATAATACAATAGGAATGCATAATTCGGTTTCACGGCGTCTAGTGTGGTGCTTAATGGTTTGGCCATTCATTGTCCCCAGTGTCTACCCAATGATGTTTAGCAATGCAACTTTTAGCTGATTTCCTCACAATTTGTCTGAGCTCCAAAAAAAGATGAACCAGAGGTGGACAAAGGACAATGATACATTAATGCATGATGTGCTCCGTAGTAATTTTAAAAGGCTGATGCATTGACGTCCTTGGCACAAATCATACATAAAGGTCATGTCCTGTATTTGCACCTCACCTAGGCCTGAAGCGAACTGTAACCAGTTAGAACTGAATGCCTGGGTCTATCCATACTGTGTGGTTCTTAGCTAATCAATTTTATTCACTTTAGCAAAAAAAAAGGAATCCATTAAAAAAGTTTTGAACGGTGCTTAAAGGTTGCAGAGGATCCATATCACAGAACCAAAATAGAAAAAGTCTCTAAAGTACTAAAGTAAGTACCTTTTAGTGCTTTACAAAAAAAATAATGTAGCTAAATACATAATCTTGACTTGCCTAAAATCCAATGCATTATTTATGTTGAGTTAAGGCTATGTCATCCTATGACTTTTGGGGTTTGTTTGCTCTTAAATACCGTAACTATCTGTTCTTCTTTCAGGTTCTGCCTTTACGACACATTTGACTGAATGACCATAAAGTACCTGAAGTTCAACACCGGAAAGAAAGGAATCCTCTCCTGTAGATTACTGACTCACATGATGCCCACAATCTGGTAGACCAGCGAACCTGGCCTTCAAAGTGCGCATGTCACTTTGGCTGGCATAAGCCCGTCGGCCAAAGTGACATGCTCCTTCTGAAGTGCGCGGCCACTACTACTCCCGTCCTCCTGCTCCCAATCGGCAGCATGGGACATGTCCTACTTGCTCGGAGGCAGGCTGGTGGCTGTGGCGCACCTTGGTTAAAAATAAAATCGTAATGACATCATTTCATTGGCATTTAAACATTTTGCGCGGCATTGCCGCTGCTTTTGCTAATAATTTTTGTCGCTATTTGACAAATATGCATAAAGCTTTCCAATCAAATAGTGTTAGCAGTTACATTTTGGCATGTCATGTTTCATGTGGGGAAACAAATTGAAGGGAGGTTGTCACACCATTAGTTTTTTCAATGCTGATTCCCAAAGTAAACTTTGCTCTCCACTACAGCCAAAACAGCTCTTCAGAATTAGAACATAAACAACCATTGAGTATACCTCAACAACAAGAGAATAAGTTAGTTGCACTACTATGTGAGAGCTTCATTTGTACAGAGGAATTAGGCAAGGTTGCCTTGACTCCTGATTTATCAGAATTGCTTTCGACGTACCATGAACATTGTGATGAACATTGTGATCTACGGAGAAGTAGGATTAATTTCCTCGATGGGACGAATAAAGGTGAAAGTCACCTCAGATTAACTTACCCAGAATACGCCAGTACCCACTACAACCTGAGGCAGAGGAAAAAATCTAACATATAACACTAGACTTGATTAAACAAGGAGTTTTTATACCTATTTTCAGCAGATGTAACACCCTAATTCTCCTGCTATGCAAGGCAGGGAAAGCCAACATGTACAGTTTTACCCAAGAAGTCCGTAGAGCTATGAGCTCCAACCTCAAGTGCGCGGAGGATTAGGAGGAGGAGTCTTCCACTCCAATTTTAGCATGGCTGCAGCGCGGGAGCGCAATACTAAGCATTTCTGGGTTGATAGAGGCAGACCTGTTTAGTGTTACTGCCTGTAGCCTTAATAATACACTGCCCCCAAGCTATTTTATAGAAAGGATACAGTTGATTGGGGCAATTTGTAACTTTTTTTAAATATATTTTTTTCAATTGTCGTACTGTAAGAATTTGATGTATTTAATTACCTGCATTTTAAAACCTGCATGTTGCATCTTGATCGTCCCTGACCTACCCCACATTTTTTGGTAGCGGTCTGTTAGGTCAGTGTGTTATGTTTTAGGTTTGTCTTACCGGAACACGCTCTCACTGTTTTTGCGCCACATTTCATTTTCCTAAAGGAGATGCACTGGCCAAAGGGTGGTAGGTAACTGGACATAGAGAGTGGCACCATATTGAGAGTGACACGCTCTAGTGCTGGGAGGTTTAGAAGGAGGATCTTCCACGCCTACTTTAGCACGGCCCCAGCGCGGAAACGTAGCCGACGCATGCAGGGGTCACGTGCAGCGGGCAAGGCGCTGGTGCACCAGACGCACCTAAGGCAAGCACATCTACAGCTATCGCGCCAAAGAATTTACAATTCTATTAAGGACACGGAGGCGAGGATTATGCTTCTCTTTGCTTTACCGGTCCTAGGATGCTTGTTTCCAGTCCAGGGAGGACCTGGCTTGGCAGTTCGGGCTGGACTGTTCCCATGGGGCACAGGGTCAAGACTGATTTGCATATGGCTGGGTTCAAACTGGAATGGCATGGTGAGCAAAAAAACGATGGATTTAGGCCCAGATCTCTGTACTGGGGTGAATGTATGACATTGTTCTGCATTCTGTCCATCAATTGTTATTTTTGCATTACTGCAAAACACAGCAGCCAATAAACAACAACTTTAAACATAGCATACCCTCGGAAGTACAACCCCCTCTATGGTATGCACCAATCACCAACAGTCCAATACTGTATATAGTCTGTAGAGATCATAACCCTTCCTCTTTCTTTGAAACAAACTTAACAGAGTCCACAATTTGACTGCCAAACGTCGGACCTCTGATTCCTCCATCGACGAGAGTCCAAACTTGACCACAGAATGTCCTCCATAGAAACCAAATTGTTGTCATCTAAGCCTTATGCCAGCTTGTTCTGTTCTCCTGAAACGAGAATAAATGTCGTAATATACCATTTACCGAAGATATGTACACAACAAAATTGGGCGGGTTGAAACCCCATAGAAGAAACATACAGTTATCATCATTATTCACAATATACTCAAATCCAATAACATAGTGCATATACACAGTTTCATGGGTGGGATAATCCTCGCCGCCGTGTCCTTAATAGAATTGAAAATTCTTTGTCATGATAGTTAGAATTTTTTTTATTCTATGTCAGTCCACGGAGGCTCAGATTATGCTAGTTTAAAGTTGACCCACCACATTCGTAGCAAAATCTACAATTGGTTTGTGATAAAACGTTTTGAATGTAGAATCAGAAGACCAATCCGCTGCAGTCATTATATCCTCTAATCGAGACACTGTAGCCAGAGCCTTGGAAGCCATGGCTCCCCTTACAGAATGAGTGCCAAAGGCTGAAGTATCAATACCTGCCAGTTGCAACAACCAGGAGACCCACCTGGCCAAAGTCGCGGCAGAGACTGGGCGAAAAGGTTTCTGTAAAGAAATCAACAGCTGTCCTGCAACATCTGTTCTAAACTCAGGAGTGCATTCCTCATATCACTTCAAACATTGAACAACACATAACTTACTGTGATGTGGAAAAGCCGGATACGAAATACATTTAGAATTAGTTTTAGTACGTTTGGAAATAGTAAACGACACCCCTGAAGGAGTGAAAACTCTACCTGCTATGTCCAGGGCCCGAACATCAGAGACACGTCTACATGAGATCAAACATAACAAAAGTGTCAATTTGGCAGATAATTGCTTACATGAAAGACCTTCATTCGCCGGCCAATTCTTAAGGAAACGTAACACCACATTCATATCCCACAACTGAGAATAACGAGGTGTGGGGGGATTGACCAATCTGATACCACGTACCACTTTACAAACCAGTGGATGTTCTCCCACTGACTTGCCATCGACATGAGGATGACCCGCTGAAATCGCTGACCTGAAATTGTTGATCGTTCTATACGCTAAACCTGTACTGGCCATTTCTGATAAAAAATTAACAATCATATGGATACCAGATCCCAAGGGATCCCCTTCCTGTGCAGTACATCAACTAACCCATTTACGCCAAGCAGACTCATATCGCTTGTGTGTAGAAGGCGCCCAGGACTGGGACAAAAAGTACAAAGTGTCTGCCGAAACTTCCGGCATTTGCCAGCATCTCCGGAAAGTCTCCACGCCATGAGGGACAGAAGACCTCGAAGGACCAGTGGATGAGGATGACCCAGCGGGTCGGTCAGAATCTCGGAAAACGACTGAAGTCGCACCGGGAAGGCACACGACAAAGCCAGTGCTGCAGGGAACCACGCTGAGCTCTCCAAAACGGGGACACCAGGATCACCTCCGCGCTCTGCCTGCGGATCTGAGCCAATGTTCTCTGAATCATGGCGAACGGGGGAAATGCATAAAACATACCCGTCGTCCAGGATTGAAGGAAGGCGTCCGAGTTGTTCGCTAGAGGGTCCGGCCGCCAACTGTAAAAGTGGGGCAGATGCGCATTGAGCCTGGAGGCAAAAAGATCCACCGCACAAGGGCCCCATTTGGCAGTGAGCTGATGGAAGACTCTGGGATGAAGGCGCCAATCACTGAAATCCCGCAGAAAGCGTGAATTCCAGTCCGCTACCACGTTGGTGCAGCCCGGAATGTACTCCGCTGTCACCGATATGTGATTCTGGAGGCAATAATGTCAGAAGTCCTGGGCTATCTCCACTAACAAGCGTGACTTCGTGCCACCTAGACGATTGATATAGCGTACTGCTGAGACATTGTCCATGCGAAGCAGTATGCAACAACTCGCTTTGTGTGGTGACAAAGTCTGAATTGCAAAAGAACCCGCCAAAAGTTCCAGACAATTTATGTGGAGTTTCAGCTCCTCCTGGGACCAGCGGCCCCCGGTCTCCACTGACCTGCAGCGGGCTCCCCAGCCCCACCTGCTGGCATCCGATTCGATCACTATTTCCGGGACTGACGCAAAAATGGCCCTGCCATTCCATGCGTCCATGTGGTCTAACCACCAAGAGATCTCCGTCCTCGCCTCCTGAGTTATCAGAATCTGTTCTGTATAACTGAGGCCCTTGCGTAGATGTAAAATGTTCAACCTCTGGAGAGTCCTGTAATGCAGGGGACCCGGAAAAATAGCCTGAATGGACGAGGCTAACAGGCTCACCAGTCTGGCCAGAGTCCTCAATTATATAGTCTGCGCAGACAATGCTTTCCTCAACTCCTTCTTGATGGCAATGCGTTTCTTGAGAGGCAACAAAAGTTGAGCAGAGACTGAGTCCACTTGGAACCCTAGGAATTCCATCGACTGAGAAGATATCATGACTGACTTGTCTGCATTGATGACGAACCCCAACTCCTAAAGGAGTTGCATCGTCAAGGCTAGATGACGAAGAACTGTTGTGACGTTCTGAGCCATTATCAGGATATTGTCCAAGTAGATGATAAGCCTGACCCCCTGCTCCCTCAGAAATTGCACTACCGGCCTGAGGAGCTTGGTGAAACACCAAGGGGCGGACGAATGTCCGAATGGCAGAGCGGCGTAATCGTACCAAGCGCCTCCCCACTGAAACTGCAGAAATCGCCTGTGGGGTGGAAAAATAGGGACTGCTAGATAGGCGTCTTTTAGATCGAGACGCAGCATCCAATCCCCCTCTAGGAGCAGATCCCGGAGTAAGTGTATGCCCTCCATCTTGAAGTGGCGATACACTACCCAAGAATTGAACTCTTTTAAATTCAACACCAGACGATAACCCTGATCTTTTTTGGGGACGAGAAAAACTGTGCAGATGAAGCTGTGGGCGTGTGGCGTAGTTTGCACGATAGCCCCTCTCTGCATCAGAGATGCAACTTCGTCGTCTATGAAAGACCTCTCAACGTGGGTAAAATGAAGTGGCTGAGGTACATGAGTCTGTCTGGGAGTGTTGTAAAAATCTATCTGAAAACCCTGAACCATTTGTAAAATCCAAGGATCGCTTGTCAGGGTTCTCCATCGGTGGACGAACCCAGCAATCCGACCCACCACTTTGATCACATCCCCTTGAAGTAAATTTACCTGAATAACCTCTTCGCTGCGGCGCAAATTCCGCCGCAGCGCTCCCGCAGTGCTGACATTCCGATCGCGGGCGTGGTCATGACGTCTCCTGGCCGTCGTCCGCACACGCCCATCGTGACTCATGACGACCGGGAGACGTCATGAGCACCGAAGAGGTTAAGAGGCATCTCTGTCATTGTTGTGACCTCGGTATCCTCCTTTATGTCCTCTGCCTCTACCCCCACGATTTCTGGGAGCAGTGGGAGCCTCCACGTCGGCGCTGCTCTAAGCCTCTTGAGGTCTGATTGAAACCATGGCCGGCCGCCCGACCCCTGGCGCGACCGGCCCTGGTAAAAAGGCCAGTATTGAATACCTTCTTGATATTACTTTGAACCTTGTCGAGAGCTGGGAAGGTGGAGACATACTTCCCTAGTTCCTTCACGAATTTATCTCCGAAAAGCAGACCATTCGACATGATACCTGCCTCCGTGGAGGCTATGTCTGCCAATTGAGGGTCTATACGCATGAGAAAAGAACGCCGCCGTTCCGTAGATACGGCACAATTGGCGATTCCTAGAAAACAGAGAGCCCTCTGAGCCCATTCCAAGACTTCCGTCGTATCCAGTGGTGTGATGGACTCCTTGGCCTGCACCGCTGCGTTCAATATCTTCGTGAGGGGTCCACACACGTCGAGAAGTTTATCCTGACAGCCCCTCCATGCCCTGTCCAGACCTTTCTTGGGGTCTTTAGAGAATGTTTTAAGGAAAGTGGCCATATTGGGATCCAACTCAGGTGTCTCCGTCACCTTGCCCATAAGGGCCGGTCTAGGACACTCAGATTTCAGAACGGCGCGTCCTTCGCGCTCAAAGCCCTTTCGTATATTGCCTTGGACATAGTGCGCTACTTCTACGCACGGCACCCACTCGGTGGATCTAGGGTGTACGATATTGTTGGGATTGAAGAGCAAGTTCCTGCTGGGAGGAAGGGCACTTTTGGGACGCGACTTGCGTTTCTTCTTCTTTGGTGCCTTCTTAGGCGCCTCTGACTGGTCGGAATCAGATGTGTCAGGGAGAGAGGAGGAGGTGTCACCGTCATTCCACTGAAACTGCAAGGATGCACTGGATGAGGGACGAGAACTCCCATAGCCCCCATGGTCATTAAGGACATTCGCTGCCATCTTGGCTAGCACTTAAGAGGATTGGTGATGTGATGGTCCACCATGGGAAGACTTAAACTTACGCTTGCCATAGTTTTGTAAAGGCTACGTAAAAGGTTTTAATGCATTAATTAATGCCTTATTCACTGAACCCTGGACATGGGAATCCAGGGCTTCCACAAGCTGTTCCTCCAGGTGGTGTTCATATGGCACCTCATCATACTCTACATCATCTGTATACTCGGCTCACTGGTCTGCCTCCTCGGTGTAGTACGTCATCTATGCAATCTAGGAGGGTGGAGGAAGTTCAGGGGGGGAAAGTCCAGGGGAGACACTGAGAGGCTTAATACCAACAGTCTAATTTCCAAATAAATGTAAATAAAGTTTGCCTCAGTGTAAAAAAGGATTATTGTGGAGGGAGCCACCCCTATTTCCCCTAAGGCAAAGCCTTGTACCGTTTTTGCGCCCCGTCGGGCGTTCAGAGGGACTGAGGGTAGAGGCAGGAGCGGTCCGCGAGGCGCGAAGACCCGATCGGCATGCGCGGACCACGTTAAAAACGAAAGCGGAACTGCCCCCTTAAGCGCGCAGTGCGCGTCTGCCCCGCTTCCGCTCCACGGAATAAATCCGCTGACTAGAAGCGCCAGAGCGCCAAGCGCGAAGGGAAGGACGGTAAAACGGGACCCGCGACCCGCAGCTACGCCGTTAAAGCGCCAAAGCGCCCCCAAAGCAAGGCATGGAATACATGGCAACACAGCAATAAATTATAGAGGCGCAGCGCGCAATAACAAACAAAGCGGCAGAGCATTGATTACAGCCAACAGTCGCACATAGCAACCTCTCATTAAATACCATTAATACAGAAAAACAAAAACACTTAACTCGCTGCTGCAGCAGCAAAGAAAGAGGAAGGGTTATGATCTCTACAGACTATATACAGTATTGAACTGTTGGTGATTGGTGCATTCCATGGAGGGGGTTGTACTTCCGGGGGTATGCTATGTTTAAAGCTGTTGTTTATTGGCTGCTGTGTTTTGCAGTAAAGCAAAGAGAAGCATAATCTGATCCTCCATGGACTGACATAGAATTCAATATTCTGTCAGGACCGGAGGCAAGGATTATGCATCACTTTCTTCACTCTTTATTAACAGCACGTTCAAAGATAAAGTAAAAAACACATCCACGAACTACAACTCCCATGAAAACTAGGAGTAACCATGGCCACCAACAGTCCAATAGTCCATATATTATAGGCAATGTCATAGTCCTTCCTCTTTCTTCACTACGGCCTCATCAGTTAAGTCATGCCTTCTTCCTGACTTAAGGGCTTAGAGTATAGGGCTTATCTGGCGTTTTGTGCGTGTATACCAGAGGTCTTCAAACTTTTGTAGGTTGAGCCCCCCCAGCTGAATTTTTTTAGATGTTGGGCCCACCTACCACCTGGCAGAAATTTCTGGAATCTGGTACACTACATAATCCACCGCCATGCGCATATTCCGGGCCATATCCAGCAAATAATGTTCAACACAATAAGAGTGTTTAGTAAACTGGAGGTTTGTGAGTGGGTGTGGTGAAATGACAGAGGCTTATTACACAGCTCTAACCACCATTTTCCAAGATAAAATGTGGAAATTATTTTTACTAGGATGCTTTGTTTTACACATGACATAGATTGATAATAACACCACCAACATAAATGTGATGGGTGTGCCTGTTTTTCGCCACTGAGACGGTCAGTCTGTGGATGGATTTTTGCTATTGCCATCCTCAGGTTGTGCTCCACATCCAGTCTTGAACGGTACTTAATCTTTAATACTGCAAGTGCTGAGAACCCAATCTCACATAAATAGGACGAGCTGAAAGGCAAGAGAGTTTTGATAGCAGTTTCTCACAAAGCTGAATATTCTGCAGACATTTTCAGCCAAAACAGGGACTGTAAGGGAGACAGTGTTGTCAGATTGTTCGAGCACTCCCTAGCTCAGAGCTGGTACACAAGAAACAATTTTTCTCTAGAAATGATTAACAAACATTTAGGCAGCATTATAATGGGATAATTGCCCACCAACCAGTTATGGATCTGAAGAGAGCCCGTTTTTGTGAACGCTGGAAAGGGGGCAGTTTCCTACAACCCCCAGGAGCCTCTGCACTTGGGGTCGTTGCCGCCACCGTCTTCCCGCGCCTGGAGGCACATAAAGTGCCTGCTCTGGTCCCGCATCGCGGGAGCCCGTTTTTGTGAACGCTGGAAAGGGGGCAGTTTCCTACAACCCCCAGGAGCCTCTGCACTTGTGGCCGTTGCCGCCACCGTCTTCCCGCGCCTGGAGGCGCATAAAGTGCCTGCTCGGGTCCCGCAAAGCGGGAGCCCGTTTTTGTGAACGCTGGAAAGGGGGCAGTTTCCTACAACCCCCAGGAGCCTCTGCACTTGCGGCCATTGCCGCCACCGTCATCCCGCGCCTGGAGGCGCATAAAGTGCCTGCTCGGGTCCCGCAGCGCGGGACGCGCGCACGGACGAAGCCCGGACTGAGGGCGGGCCCGTCTGAGCCCGTCAGAGTCAGGTAGAGGCTGGACTGGGCCATTCATCTTACCTCCTGGACTTGAGGTCCGTCCTATCTAACCTGTGATTTGCATTGGGTACCTAGCCTTCAGACGAATATTTGTGCATATTTGGGGTTAAAATGAGTACGTGAAGGGTACTTAATGGCCAGGGGGCCGCAGGGACTTTGGACGCCTTCCTACAGAGGGCAGAATCAGTGTTAATAAATGAAATCAAGCTTACGGAAAGGAGGTTGTCACTGGAGCCGATTGCACCTCCCCCTAGACTCTCTATGACCCCTGTGCTTACTGGTCCGTGTATGTTGACTAATACTGATGCATCTTCCCTCCGGCCTGGTCCTACTCGGCACACATTAGAAGAACACTCAGCAGATATTGTGCCCATGTCAACTACGGAATCAGAAGCTAGTCCGGTCAGGCCCACAGTTACCACAAGAGGGCATAAAACTAAGCCCAAGCTAGCTCCCGTGGTGGCAGCTCCACCTAAAAAAAGGAAGGCTAGGGTCACTTGAAAGCAGAGCCAACCTGGACATAGGCTCAATGGAAAGGTTGTGGAACCCCCAGACAGCCCCAGTGCGCAGAGTGAAGTCCAAACGACTGTTCTTAATTCTAATGCAACAGCTATATCTTTAGATAGCCTGCAAGTTGGGAACTTCTGGGGTAGGCTTGAAACTATGATGACAACACTTCTGGAACCTATTCAGCTAAAAATATCTGCTGTTGAAGTGAGGTTAGCTAAGGTGGAGGAACACATCAGTCATATGCACTCATCTGTACCATCACCAAGCTCATGCGTCCCGAATAATAGAGAGGTTGTCACAGAGCCTGGTAATTCTTGTAGAACTACCAACGTACAGCCAGAGGATGAGAACATTGCTAAACAAAAAGATCCATGTGCTGCAACCAGTTCTGTTCGCACTAGACAGCTCCCCCCTCATAAAGTACCCCCCCCCCCAGAACATCCTAGTAGTACTTCTGTTGCAGTGAGCAGAGACTTGACTCTTAGGCTATCTAGTCAGCCGAAAGACTGTGACAGAGGTATTGTTCCTAGGGACCATCCTGAGTCCTCCATTCAACCTCCATCCATCTTAAACTTACCTCCAGCTGCTACCCCTTATATCGTGGTTTTGGCAAATGTTCCCCCCCCCTTAGGACATTGGGCAGCGTTAAAAAACAAGTCACTCAATTATTTGGGTCAAAAAACTGGTTTAGGAAACCCTCTTTTCTCTGACTTTAAAATGGCTCGTAGAATAGGTTGGATTGGCCCCTCAAAGAAGGTCTTTAATGGAGATTGTGTTGTGTTAACGTTTAGTTCACCCTTACTGGTGCGCACTATCTTGGAGAGAAGCAATTTAGGGACCTCCAATGCTAGTGATACACACACCTTACCATTGGGCTATTTTTATAAACCACCAAATCCCTTTGAATTCCGAGGCACTATTCCTCCGGGTGACCACTCGAGGAGTTTCAGGGAGCCCAGATTCCCAATCCCCGTGTTTAATCGTTTTGATGCTCTGCGCTCATTGGAGGATATAGATTGACTGGATATGGGAACTCAAGCCTGTGTAACCCCTGCAGTGAGCCAGTGTAGTGTGGGTCCACTTTTAAACCTCTATAGCAAGGTCTTAACTGGTCAGCCATTTAGCAGTCCCACGTCCCGTGATAGTCTAGTGACTCAACAAAATCTAGCAGGGAACACTAGATCCATTTATGATCTCCCTGACCCCCCTGCTATTTCTCCACTCCCTAATAACACCAGTGAGGTAACAACTAGGACAAATGTGGCTATACCCCCAGTGAGAAGTATCTCTGACCTTTGTAAAGTTCTCTCCTGGAATATTGCTGATATAGCCTCCAAGTTACATAATCCGATATGGGGAGAATTGATCAGTCAGTTTGAGATCTTGTGTCTCCAGGAGACCTGGAGCAAGGAGCCTGTCCATCTGAATGGCTATAGGACCTATCATAAGCCAGCAGTTAGCAGTCTTAGCGGTAGGGCCAAGGGAGGTCTTTGCGTTTACATATCGTGCACTATTAATTAAAAAAAGATAACAATGTACGCACATACTGAGTTTTTTCAGCTAGTTAAAATGGATCTAGAATCCAAGCACTCACTTGTAGTTATCAACCTATATAACAATATTCTTTCTGACAACGTGAAAGCTGTGATTTATAACCTGTTAAATATGTTTAAAAATATCGGTAGTAGTAAAGATGTAATGCTGATTATGGCTGGTGATTTTAATTGTACTTTATGTCCGAATGCTGGGGACAAACTATGTGAAGCGTTAAACGATGATGGGGCATGCATATCTCATTTTCAACACTCAGTACTGGGGGAACAATTCAATGAGCTCATCTTTGCCCTCGACCTGGGATTTGCTAATAAATTGTGCCCAATCCCCGTCCAAATGCCCCTCACATTCAATGGTAGGGGCTTTAGCTCCACCATCGACTATGTTTTAGTCTCCAACAGCCATGCACATAGGCTTCACTCATTTTATGTGTCCGATAACCCGCTGAGTTACCATTTCCCTCTTTGCTTAGCCTTTTTACTTCTGACCAATACTATCTTAAGATCGGAAAAGAACAACCACCTGCTAAGTAATTTAGCTATAAAGAGCACCAACGGGTTTACACTGCGCTGGACTATGGTGGATCAAGACGCCCTGGTTAATTCAGTACTGGGTAAAATCAAACCAGCGATAGAGTTGTGCCCGAGTGTGACAGCCACCCCAGAAGCAATTTTAGCTTCATTTCAGGCCATCACGAACGCTGTCAGAGAATCCTTACCTAGAAAATGTAACCTTAAGGGCCGCAATAAAGGTTGGTTTGACCCTAGATGTACTCAAACTCTTTCCTATTTGAAAAAGGTACTACATAAAATCCCAAGGAACGGCACTGAAGTAAAGGCGGCCAGAGACGCATATAAATTAGCACTAAGAGCTAGGAAGGCAACTATTAAGAAGGAGTTGTGGGAAGCATTAATCATTGCGTCAACGTTTAATGACAGTGCGGCCTTCTGGAAAGTGGTCAGGGCCCCTTTCTTGTCTAGAGAGGATAGTCCATCACTCGAAATAGCTATAACTGAGGAGCAATGGATTAACCACTTTACCAAGGTCTATCAAGGCATGGGTAACTCCATTTTGACAAATTGTCCTAACCAGGAAGTTCGCAATTTGAACTCCCCCGCCCAAGCAAATGCGCTCAGGTTCACCTTGGATGAAGTAGAACGTGCCTTGTCTGTAAGTAAGGGCAGCAAGGCACCTGGGCCTGATGGGACACCCCTTGACTTGTTTAAATCTAATACTATTCTTTGGGGACCCATCTTGACGCAAGTTTTAAATGCTAGCTGCGAAGCAGACTTCCTTCCCACATGGGTAGAATCAACTATTGTCCCCATTTTTAAAAACGGGGACAGACAGGACCCAACATGTTATAGGCCCATTTCATTATTAGATGCTATAACAAAAGTAGTATGCAGAATAATATTAGAACGCGTTCAAGCATGGGCGGAGGAAAACTCTGTGCTATCGGACTTACAATACGGCTTTCGAGCCGGTGTAGGTACCGTTGAGCAGGGCCTGAACCGGTCCCTTTTAGTCGGAAAATATACTAGGGCCAAGGGGGGAATCTATTTTTAGCTTTCGTGGACCTCACAGCCGCATTTGACTGTGTGATCCACGATACACTTTGGTCAATCTTATACATGATGGGGGTTGATTCACAGATTATTCATTTTCTTAAACGTTTTTATAGTGACGCTAACGCACGTGTGCGTTGCGGCCTGCAGGGTGAACACACAGCTTCCTTTCCAATTAATAGTGGAGTCAGGCAAGGCTGTGTCCTTGCCCCGTTTCTTTTTAACCTGTACATAAATGGTCTGGGAAAGGCTCTCCTAAAAGATAATTATGACTTTCCCCAAGTGGCAGGACGACCTATCCCAGCCCTCTTATATGCAGACGATGCGGTAATGATGTCCCGCACCAGTATTGGACTGCAGAGGGTGTTGGATAGCTTCTCCAAATTTATGCATGAAATCGGCCGAGAATTAATTCCTCTAAGACCTTCACTATGTGCTGTGGCTCTAGTACTAAAAAAGCTAAAAGTATGTTTGTGTGTGGACAAAAGATAGGGGTCACCAAGAATTTTTCATATTTGGGCATTCTTTTTGCCCATAATGACTCATGGTCACAGGCGGTGGCGGCCAAACAATTGGCACTGCTGCGCACCACGTCCGCCCTTAGAGCCTTTGCGATTAAGCTCGGGAAAAGACCACTGGAGGCGCTTATCAAAATGTATAGAGCTAAGTGCGTCTCTGCAGCAATCTATGGGACTTGGGTTTGGGGACCTGTTGATCTGCTCCCCATTCAAAGAGTAGAAAACTCTTTTTTAAGGTATATTTTATCTGTCCCCAATGGCACCTCAGCGACTATATGTCATGTGGAGTTGGGGCTCTCCTTTGTTTCAGATTTAATAAAACTCGAGCCAGTGCTATTATGGCACAGACTCTGGTCAAAGGAGGAGACAAAATTAAATAGAGATATCATTCTGGATGTTTTGAAATTGGATAGGGCCTCGAGAATCCCTTGGATAAGCTATGTTCAAAAGTTTTTCCAAGATCTCGATCAACCTGAGTATTTTACTAACCCCAGTACCATAAAGGAGTTAACCAGGAAGGAACTAAAACTAATGGGCCTGTCTCTACTTGACTCCGCTAGGCTGTCAAATGAAATTGTAAAGCCTAGTCTTGAATAATCAATTGATTTTAACTACTTTTAATATTCAACCCTACCTCACCCTGACCCTAAGTGATTTTGACAGGTTCCTTTTAACTCGCTTCCGCTTGGGTATATTCTACAGATTAGTTACCCTGCCTAAAGCGAATGACTGGTCCCAGACTTTACAGGCATGCCCTTGTGATAACAGCTCCAAGTAGACATCGATCCATGTTATCCTTTTCTGTAAATATTACTCAGATGCCAGAAGAACGAGTGTTGTTCATGTGTTAAAACAGTTTGGGCTTCGCCAATGTCGACCAGCTCTTTTGGCATTGTTTTCAGGATGGTCACTTATTTGAAACAAGTCCTGCGCTCAAGAAAACAACTGTCTTCATTTTAATCTTTTTTTTTCATGAATTTCAGGAAAGCTTGTAAAGTTTAATGTTTTAATAAGTCGTTTAAATGTATACTATATGTATTTTTAACATGTATGAAATGCTGCTATTGTGCTTTTATGATTGTTTGTTTACAATCGAATAAAGCTTTCTTGACTTGACTTGATCTGAAGACAAAGTTGAAAGTCCATAGAGAGGGCGCTGAACGAACACATAATTGAGAATTCCTTAGTGGTACGACAAGTTGCTTTTCTGAAGCAGTGGGGGTTTAGGACACGTTGGGCTTAAGTTTAAAAAAATAGAACTAATAATAAATTAATGATGTTGTCTATTTTACTTCAGAGCAATGTTTAGGAACTATTCCAGGTCATCAGGGCAAATCCAGAGCTGTCTCTATCAAGGGCCCCCCTGAAAGTCTGGATTGCAGTGCATGTAAATATGTCCTTTTGTAATTTAGGACAAAAACCTTGATAGGGCACGACATGCCCATACTTGTGTACAGGGGCGCAACTAGACCCGAACTTCGGGTGGGGGCTAACACTCTCAACCAGGGCTGGCCCTAGCACTGGTAGCACACAGTGCAACAGTCTTTTTTGGCTCCCCCTGCCCCATTCCCTCCTCCATAAATTTCCTCAGTACCACTCACCAACGATGCACCTCATCTATTTATAGCACCTTTCTGGCAAACATTGAATTTTTTATAGCACTACTCATTATTTACTCACACTTAGTTCAGTGATCTGCTTGGTAATGTTCTTTGTGGCAGGCACATTAAACCTCTGCACTGTGTTGGTGACAGGAGTGCCCATGTGAGTGCACGGTGAGCCTTGCAACAGTGTGAGAGTAGGGTAAGAGGAGTGACTGCAGGGTGAGTGAGGTGACCATATGATTTTGGGTGCAGATGTAAGTGCAGAGTGGGACGAATTAATGTATGGTTAGTGATGGGCTTGTTTGTGTGAGATTGCGGATTGAGCAGTGAGGGGGACAGGTGAGTGAAGTGTCACGAGTGTAGGTTGAGTAGTGTGCTTGTGTGACTGCAGGGTGAGGTACAGGGTGAACAGCACAAGTGCATTGTGAGTGGAGAGTGATCACTGTGAGTGCAGGGTAAGTGGGTGAATGGTATGAGTGCATCGGGATCAGTGTGAGGGCATTGGGATGGCTGTGAGTGCAAGGTGAGAGTGAAAGTGAAGGGTGAGAATGAGGAGCGAGTTGCCTGAATGCAAGGTGCATTCCCAGACACTTGAAGTAACTCAGCATGTTATTGACGGCAGCGTAGTGTTTTAGATATGTTCAACTATTGCTATTAACATTAACCAGGGATCAGGGTGGAGGAAATAAATGTGCTGATCTTGCAACAAACTTCCAGTTTTATGACTAGGGTTGCCAGCTCATTATTTTGGTGTCCCAGGCGGTACAAAAATAAGCAGTCACCTAAAGCTGTATTGTCAGCAGTTGTCTGTGCATACTTTGAACAGCAAATATAAATGGAAATAACTTTTAATTGTGTTCTAGGGCTGCCTGAATGATCCATGACTGATAATAAAAGGGAACAAAGACAGATAAGTCACATTTCAAATGAATACATACTTCTTCATTTATAACTATATTTAGTGTGAAGACAAGCAATTTGCAGGCTGTTTAAACAACACATAGCTGGCTGGCATTTTGTGTGCCCGCTAACCCTCCCAGGACAGGGTTAAATTCATAGAGCTGAAATGCTTCAGCTGCAGTGGGAGACAGGATGTCTCCTCTGCTAAAACTGAAAGCAAGGAACAGATTGTCATTTCAGCTGCAGTGGGAGGCAAAGAGTTTCCTCTGCTATGAAATCGAACGTGAAGTAACAGGACTGTCTGTTCCTTTGCTTACGGTTTTAGCAGAGGATACTTCCTGCTGTCACTGCAGATGAAAAATTTCAGCTCTATGAATTAACCCCCTCCTGGGATGGTTAACATGGCAAAAAGCATGGGCACGTTGTGCCCCATTGATTTCCCCTCCCTCCCCCCTCCATACATACCGGAGTTCTCCAATAAAAAAATCCCCAGAAGACTTGCTACGCGGGACAGTGGAAGACGAACAAAGGTAAGATTAGAGTGAAGTGTACGTCCCCCTGAGATGGTGTCACGCCCCACCAGGGGACGCACCCCACCAATTGAAGTACTCTGGTGTATACTATATTGAATTTAATCTGTTTTGGTTTATATGGGCAACGCTTTGCTAGTGCTTTATTCTAAGTGTTTCTTCCCGCTTCAAGATCGCGCGTCAGGCTCTGAGCGTGTCAATTTCAGGCTCCTGCGCGGGTGCCCTAGGTTGAGCTCTTTAGCACCTCTACCGCGCTTCAAACGCTCAACAGAGCAGCTTGCTGCGCTCCCGTGGTCACGTGCGCTTGAGAAAGTTAAGCGGCCGCACGCTCGTGCCTACTTGTCCCCCAACACTCGCTTGACAGCACGCTGCGGTATGTTATACGGGCATAGCCCATTTACATATTGTATTTCCCTCATTCTGCTACCGACAGCCTAGTGATTTTTCTGCAGCTACTACGGTAACAGCCCAAGCAGGATCTCTGAAGGAGCACTGGCGAGGGGGCTGCCCACAGTATTAAAAGGGTGTATTTTGGTATTCAAGTGCTCCTGCCCTCCTGCATAACGCAATCCCACGGGACCCTGATTATGCACCCTCACACTCCTCTGAGGAGGAATGGGCCCCCCAACATCGTCTTCCTGCAGGGGTGGACAAGCTCCCTTTAAGGGCTATTGCCCAGGCGCTCGCCCCCCTGCAGCATAGTGTTGATAAATGGTCTGCCCAGGTATTCAAGGGCACGGAGATACTGGGAGATGTGGGCTGGGCCTAGTGGGGTGACAAAATCTCACCCACGAAAGGCTAATAAGGGTGACGTGTGGCACCTTGAAGGCTTCAGTCGGCTGACTGAAGTCTTTCACAAGAGTGCACGAACGCTTAAACAGGCACCCTACCAGGAGGAAGAGCTACCCTGGGTTACCAGCGAGAAGGTCGCCACAGAATTCAACCCCGAAGAGGGGTACCCCGACATGGGGAGGATGATTTTGAGGAAGAAGAGGGTTCCTCGGATGAGACACAGGATTCGGGTAGGTTTTGGCGCCCGCAGCCATCCAACTCTGATATGGGTGATGGGGAAGGTGCCCCTTCTGACATGTGTGACCCCAAGGGTATTTTTAGGCCGCATTCTGAGGAGTGGGTCCCTGACAGGAAGGCGGCTGACTATATGGGAAAAAAGATCAGACAACCACTAAGGAAGGAGATGAGGACCTGCCTCAGGTCAGAATGTCCCCGACCATCATTGGCCGACAAGGTCACAGCTACCCCAGAGATAGATCCTAAGCTGTACACCTTCTTTAGTAAATATATGAGGGATCCCAAGAAGGGGATCGATAGATCATGGATGGCCTTCCAAGACAAGCTCCAGGATGAGGTGGGACCATTATCTAAAGTCATAGAGCTGGCAGAGCGGTCCAGGGAGTCAGGGCAACCCCTTCCCATTGATAACGTGGCGGTGTGGGCGCGGAGTGCGGTATGCCTTCTGGGCAACGCCAACTGTGCCCTCTCCGCAGAACGTCGTCGCTCTCTCTTCTGAAGATAGACCCTAAGTTGGGGGAGCTCTCATCCTCAGAGGCAGGTCCTTTGGCCCAGGGCTCACTCTTCGGTGACCCCTTCGTCAAAGAGCTAGGGAAGTTTGTGTCGACGTTCTCAGCTATTGACAAGGCACAGGCGTTGATGAAAAAAATCTTTCCCGGAAAGGTTTTTGGCGGGCCGGAAGAGGCAGGGGTCGTTCTTCCGTCCACCAATCCTATCAAGGCCCTAACAGAGCCCAGGCAAGAAGAAACAATGGCTGGCAGGATGGCTAGCAAGAAACCTTCTACCCCTTCTGTGGCAGAAAAGGTAAGAACAACCGTGGCCGCGGATGGGGCCACAACAACTCCAGCGGATACAGTGGTAAGTACCAGTCTGTTAACACCTCTTCGTTTGGGAGGGAGAATAAGCATGTTTTCTCACTAATGGGCAGAGATCTCCTCAGACCCTTGGGTTCTGGAGATGGTAAGGGGGTATCATATAGAGTTCTACGGAACCCCGGTGCAAACAGTCAAACCCCGTCCACTGGTCTTTTCCTCTCAGGCTGAATCCCTCATAGATTGGGAGGTCCAGGACCTTCTGACTAAAGGGGCAGTTAGCCTCTCAGAGCTACATCCCAGGGGTTTCCTAAGCAACCTGTTTTTAAGTGGAAAAGAAGGACAGGGGCTTCCGCCTAGTCATCAACCTCAGGTCTTTCAACAAGTGGCTGATTTACCGCCACTTTCAGATGGAGGGGATTCAACTCCTCCAGGATCTGTTGCTGCAGGATAACTGGTTGGCGTGTCTCAACCTCAAGGACGCATACCTGTCTGTCCCCATCTTTCACTCCCACTGCGGGTTTCTCCAATTCGAGTGGAGGGGCAGGTCTTCTAGTTTCAGACCCTACCGTTCGGCCTGTCCTCAGCACCCTGGTGCTTTACCAAGCTCCTCAAGTCAGTAGTGGAGCATCTACGAACCCTGGGCATCAGGCTGATAATCTACTTGGACCACATCCTGTTGATGGATCAGTCCAGAGCCATTCTGATATCTCATCTGAATACCAACATATCTCTGCTTCAGAGTTTAGGGTTCACAATCAACCAGCAGAAATAGTACATGGTCCCGCAGCAGAGCATGCTATTCTTGGGCTTCCGGATCGACTCTAGGGTGGCGACCCAGAATCTACAGGAGCAGAAAAGATCAAGAAGGAACTGAGGAAGGTTGTCAGACGGGACAGAATATCTCTATGTCAGCTAGCCAGGACAGTTGGTTTGTTATCATCATCGATACAGGCCATCTTTATGGGGCCGCTGCCCTACAGAGCATTGAAGAGACTAAAGGCATTCCACCTCGGGAGGGGACTCATTTACTCCGAGCTGGTGGCTCTGACACAGGAAGCCAGGACAGAGCTCCAGTGATGGATCGACCACATGGAAGCATGGAACGGTCGGGCAATCTTTGGAACACAACCGGACCTAGTGATAGAGTCGGATGCCAGTCGCCTAGGTTGGTGCGGCAGATGTGGATCAATCTCCATGGGAGGCAGATGGACAGAGGAGGAACTCACTCTCCATATAAACTGCCTAGAGCTACTGCTGGGCTCTTTTGCCATTAGGTCCCTTATGAGGGACAGAGTTTCATGCCGTGTGCTCCTATGGATGGACAACACAACAGTGGTACAGTACATCAACCGACTGGGTGGTACCCGATCCAGAGCCCTAGCGGAGCTGCCAAAGACTTCTGGCACTATGCCTCCACCGTCAGATTTCTGTGACAGCAGAATACCTACCCGGGGCCCAGAACTACGCAGCGGACTGAAATTCCAGACACTTCAGGGTTGCCAGCGACTGGAGACCCGACCCAAAGGTTTTCTGGGCACTGACGGCGCTTTGGGGACCTTGCCAGGTGGACCTATTTGCTTCCAGATGGAATGCTCAGTTACCCCGATACTTCAGCTGGAGACCAGAAGTGGTAGAAGCCTTCCTTAAGGATTGGTCAACGGTTCTGGCATACGTCTTCCCTCCCTTCCTCTTTATCCAGCGGGTGGCAGCGCAGGCCCGGGGCTGAAAAGCCTTGATCATACTGGTCACTCCGATGTGGCGATCACAGGCATGGTTCCCCTCTCTCCTGGAGCTGGTCTGGGTCGCCCCGGTACAACTTCCATCGTATGAACAGTTCCTGGTGGACCCTCTAGGTCAACCACACCCTCTGGTTCTCCAGGGCCATCTTCACCTCATGGCATAGAGGATTTCAGGCGACGCAGGCAGGACATCAGACTTTTGCAGGAGGCTGAATTCCTTATCCTGTAGGCTTGGGCCCCAGGGACCTTCAAGAGGTATAGATCGGCTTGGAGGAGATGGGTATGTTGGTGTGTGGAGGGACACTTGGATCCTATGTTCACCAGCGTTACAGATATAGTGAACTTTCTGGCAGAACTTTTTCAGGAAGGATTGGCCTCTTCCACCATCAATTCCTTCAGATTGGCTATTTCAGCGGGTCATACACCAGTGGATAACATTCCAGTAGGGGAGCACCCCTGGGTGAGTAAACTACTCAAAGGCATCAGGATTTCCCGTCCCCCAGAACCCCGCTACGCGGGTCTTTGGACTCCAATCTGGTCCTACGCCTCTTGTCATCTTGGCAAGACAATCAATACCTATCCAGAAAGGAAGTATCTGCAAAGCTGGCAATCCTTCTCTGCCTCATCTCCTGCAAGAGATCTTCAGATGTGAGGGCCTTAGACCTATCAGCTAGAATTTTTGCCCCTCAGGCGGTTACATTCAACATCTCAAGGAGAACGAAGACGAGTATCAGGTCGGTATCCTATCCCGCTTTTCCTGAGTCTCTAAAATTGTGTGTGGTCAGATGCCTAAAGGCCTACAAGGATATGACATTGGAGGTACGTCCTCCAGGGAAATGGCAACTTCTAATTGCCATTAAGAAACCCTTCAAGGCTGTGTCATCCCTGACCATTGCCAGGTGGGTGAGATGGATCATGGCAGAGGCTGTCATCGATGCTAGTGAGTTTGGGGCACATTCTGCTAGAGGGGCTATGGATTCCAAGGCTGTCCAGGTAGGGGGCAGATTGGAAGATTATGAATGCGGCGGATTGGTCATCTGATCCCACTTTCGAGACATTTTATTTCAAACCAATCCATGACACAGCCGCTCTGGTGGTAAGTAAGCTTTGAAAATGCATTCTCCTCACCTCTGGTCCTGACATAGAATGAAAAATGTCCTAGTTAATATGAAGGAAAGTTTCAATTCTTTTGAGGACGCAGAGGCGAGTATTATAACCTGCTGGCATACTCTTCTGATGCCTACCTCCTTAGGAGAACTTATGATATAACATACATGGAGTCTACAGATAACAGGACAGGATCATGTGATTGTCAGGTAGTACTGAATTTATGTCTCTACTATGGTTTATTGTTATGCTTGACAAAGTTGTATTGACATTGTTGTTTGGCAACTGATTCCTGTATGGTACTTCAATATCTAATGTGAAGTTATGATTTTCCTTGAATTTATTTGATGTTCATTCCAGGTCCAGTATTATGTTTGGTGCACAATTCTTTATTACCTGAACGTTGGATAGAATGGTAAGAACTGTTTAAGGGAGAATCTTTAACATTTTACCCTTATCATCTTAGGTTTGGAATCTAAAACGGAATAAGGTCCAACAGGCGTTCTTCGGTGAAAAAGAGAAAGGACTATGACATTACCTATAATATATGGACTATCAGACTGTTATGTGATTGGACTGTTGGTGGCTATGGTTACTCCTAGTGTTCATGGGAATTGTAGTTCATGGATGTGTTTTTTACTTTATCTTTGAACGTGCTGTTAAAAAAGAGTGAAGAAAGTGATGAATCATCCTCGCCTCTGCGTCCTTAATAGAATTAAAACACTCCTTCATGTTAACTAGGAAATTTTTCATTCATCTGGAGAAGAAAAAGAACTCTTGGTCACGCCATTTTTTGGAAACCCTAGCCTCATTTAATCTAACATGTGTCGCAACAGGACCCACACATAAAGAAGGACACACTATTGACAGCATAAATTCTAATATAGCCGTCCAGTGGGAAGGGCCAGTACAGGTGTGCTAGTCGCCGTCTGCCCTTTTCCAGCTTCAGTTCCCATGGCCACACCTGGGTATAGTGTTAGAAGCCTCTATCTAGTAACAAGGATCTAGTTCCTCAAGAAAGGTCTCACTCATTGACCTAAAAAAAATCCCTAGATGAGTCAACACCTCTACTCTTAAGGCGGGGTCAATGACTGTGATTAAGTGATCTTGAATTAGCTCCTGGAAATGGCAGATTTGAATGCACCAAGGTGATCCAAAAGGAAGGGGGGTAAGGTAGGTTGGGCTGGCTGGTTTCCCAGGAGGTGGCTAGGGAGAGAGCCGAGTATAAAAACATGAGAGACTATGGCGTTGCCATTACTTAGAGGAGGAGAAAGTCAGTTATAAACTGGCCCTCGATCTGGATAATAGCAACATAAAAAAGCACGCAGCTGCTTCTATACTAGCATATAGCATATTAGAGAGGCCGACAATGAAGGCATGGAAATCTTTAAGATAGTCTCCAGTGTTGTCGACCCTAAAGGAAAGGCCCCTCTTCCAGTATCTAATCAGTCTATTTGCACATGGTTCAGCAAATTATTTTGAGGCAAGATCTTCAACATTCAAGCCAATCTGGGAAGTTCCAAGTCTCCGGCGCCTGCTATACTATTTAGTGACATTATAGGGCCTATAGTAGTGAAGAAGCTGTCACTCTTTGTACCCCATACAATAGAGGACATGAAGAAGCATTATGCAGGTTGGGCTCACCCATTTCCCCTGCATATTTTGGCAGAGGTGGCTGGGCATTTTGCCCCAACTTATCAGGAATTGTTCCCTATGTAACTTAAATTAGGTGCTATCCCTGATGCCCGAAAGACAGCAAATGTGATTCCCTTCTTAAAAATGTAAATGCAAGCCTAGAAGTACCAGCCAATTTTCGACCTGTTTCATTAATCCCTGTGGCTGCGAAAATCTTGGAAAACTTTGTAAATTGTCAGCTTAATACATTTTTGCCCAATAACAAGCTACTACACCCTTCTCAGTAAGGTTTCTGAACTCAACACTGCACAGAGACAGCACTGTTAGAAATCGCTGAAGCAATTAGGTTGAGTTTAGACGCTGGTCTTAATGTGGCATTGGTGTTGTTGGACCTGTTAGCAGCATTTGACACTTTTGACCACAGAGACCAGAAAATCTACGTGTGGCTGACATGGCCCTTGACTGGCTGGGATCATTTCTGGGAGGAAGGAAGCAGGTGGTATGGATGAAACCATTTTCATCCAAAGCTAAACAGCTGAGATGGGGGTACATCAGGGTTCTGTCCTGAGCCCCACTCTTTTCAATATTTACCTGTCTACCTTGGCACACTTGATCGAATCATTTAGCATTAAAATGATTTCTTATGCGGACAATTCACAGCTGCTATTAACCTATGAAGGAGACTCAGACAGTGCTAAAGAATCTTTTGTGCTATGCCTAAAAGCGCTCCTGGATTGGCTTAGGAAGAACAAACTTCAGGGCAACCCAGAAGAGACCTAGGCCCTGTTGTTTGGACCAGACCCTCTACCAGGATGGACAGGAGCTTGGACAAGCAATGTTCTGCTGCTGCCACCCCCACAGAGGTGGCTAGAAATCTGAGTGTTCTGTTCAATTCAAACCTATTTTTTAGTGCCCTGTTCTCACCTGTGGTGAAATCCTGTTTTTGGATTTTTTAATTTAGGATTTTTTTGTACCCGATACCTCAGGGAGCACAGGTCACAGTGGTCAGGGAATTTATACTGCCACAACGGATGAATGAAACAAAGACAAAAAAAAGAACTTACCTGCAACGGCTCGCCATCACCTCTCCTCCGTTTTCGCCCTCTTCGTCTTCGTTCTTCCAGTGCCATCGGCAGCAGGAAGCACCCGGGCTCACAGGCTCCCATGAGCCAATCGTAATGCTGAAATGGACAGGGCCCCTGTGCATGATCCTCACCAGGCTGTGTAATGCAGCCTGGTGGGAAACATGCTAAGTGCACATGATTGTTTGTCCAGCCAAAAGAGGGCCGGACAAACAGTCATGAGCACTTAGGGAGTGCAAACCACTCCTCCCCTTGCTCTGGCCAGCTCCACCCCACCACTGACGGTAATAGGAAAAACAAAACAATAATAATGTTACGTTATTATCATTTTGTTTTTTTTATTTGAGCAGTGGGGTGACGCTCCTCTGCCACTGTCTGGATGCACAGGGGTTTCCTAACCTCCGCCGGAACTCCCTACAAAAATGGGCAATGTGCCCAAAACTTTTTAAATGATTTGCAATTACCAGAGAAGGCAGCAGTGGTAAAGTGCATTGCACACCAGCATCCTCATAATGATGTTTCAAGGGACAGTACCCTAGCCAATTCGGCTCTTAAGAATGCCACATTTTGTAAAACAGCTAATGTTGCTATGTAATTTATGAGAACTGATCTATTTCTCATTCCAACATTAAAAGATTTGTTTAATTTGCAAGAGTGAGCCCCTGAAAGTAAAAAAAATAGTTCTTGATTAAGAAGCAATGTATAAGAGACCCTCAGAGAATTTGGAAGATAGTACTGGGAGTGTGATCACACTAAAATGGCAAGTCCCCCACATCGTCAGATTGTATCACAGAGCAGCCCATGTTGGCAGGGATGGCAAGATACATGTAACTGCAACCCACTGATATGCATCCTTCTTTTCTTCCTTAGCCCTGAGTTATAGTCAGTGCTGTACAATCTGCCATGTCACACAATGTCTAAAAAGAGATCAAAGGCCATCCCCACTGCTCACCCACACCCATGGAGCTCCTTTGTGTACACCCAGATAGATTTTATACAGATGCATGCAAAATGTGGAAATTACTCTTATGATCTTGTCATCATGTGCATGCTTTCAGGATGTGTAAAAGCCTACCCCTGTGATCTTGTAGATGCCGTCACAGTAGCTAAGAGGTTACTCAGAGATTTTAGCGCTCTGTTTGGGCTACCATGCCAAATTAGCAGTGGCTGCAAAGCACGCTTCATCAGTGGCACCACAGGCAGCTTGTAAGGCCCTATGGTTAGATCAAGATTTTCATTGCGCTGATCACCTACTGTCCACAGGCAAAGTAGAAAGAAGCAATGGTACCTTTAAGAAGATATGCTTGGAGACTCCGTTAGAATGGTCCGATTCCTTGCATTAGCAATATGATCCCTTAGAGGAGTGGCCCTCAAAGCTTTTAATGCTGCGCCTCACAGAAAAAAAAATAAGTAATCGCCCCCTCCTCCCCAGTGTGGGAATATATTTCACAATTATTCTAGAAACTTGGCAATGTTTAAATACACTTAACCCTACCTATTTGAACATGCAGTTTTTTTGCATTATCCATTTTAAAAATGTAATCAAGTACATGGTTGCCACCATGCTACGTGCAATCTGGTCTTACTAAAGTGTAAAACTATTCAAAACGTGATTCTTTATCTTAAATGAGAGACTAGGAAGGGGGGGGGGGTTAATGATTATTTGGAGGCTCTCCCACTTTGACACCTACTCCCAGCAAGGCTGAGTGACAAAAGATGTTAGTGATGGAACATTACAGAGTGGCCTATTGCAACTCTGCCTTTTTTAAGCATAGTGATTCGCTTGGCCAGTGTCTGACACATCCCTGAGACCACTTAAGCCCCCTCTCCCCAGAGGGGCCTGCCTCCCAGTTTGAAGACCTCTGCCTTAGAGCAATTCTTTACCAGGAGACCAATTTGGGCCCACATGAAACAATCATGGGCTGACCCATGATGCTCCCATCAAATCCCAGTCTCGACTGCTAAATTGGAATTACAGTTAAATGATGATGCTGTCTTACAATATTGCATGAAGCTTATATCATGTTTTTCCTGCTTCGCTTCAGGCACACAACCTTATCTGAGTCTCCGACTTAGGCCTGCCATTCTCTCTAGTCTGATGGCTGGGTCTGTATTTGCATATACCAGAGGAAGACTCCACTGCAGCATCCCTGTTGTAGACCCCAGCAAATCTTGCTCATCACAAATACAGCAATTAACTGTTGTGGTCTAGCAACTTGGTTCCACTCTTCCCACTGCAAATCAGTTGCTGTTTCTAGCGACAACGGTGCTCCTGCCACTTCTTCAGAGCCTGAGCTTGACCCGAGATCTTCTGCTGAAGCTGTTCCTGCTGCAGCCCTGTTGTCCACCTTCTTTGTGATCCTTTTCCAATCCTGTTCCATTCGTGCCACGTGATGTTGCCCCTGGAGCCTCTCATTACTACTACTTCCGTCCAAGGTAAGCAGCCTTCCCTTTCCGGATACCAGAGTCCCCTGTGGGTCTGGCCTGCTATTTTTATTTCGCCTTGAGCATCTGGTTGGTGATGGGATACATTCTTGTACCAGAATGGCTCCAGTACTTACCAGAAACCTTTATTACTCTAAGTCCAACTCATCCTCGTCCCAGTCATTAACACACAAGGACTGTAACCATTTACAAAGAACAGAAAACAAAAAAGGAAATGCTAACCATAACCCCACCTACCCCAAACTGGGTACTACAAAAAGGTTGGCATTACCAAGCACTTTCTGTAATTCAAAGCTTCATTAAAGACCTGGGAGAGTGGGAAGATTATGTGTTGAACTAAGAGTAATGAAGATAGTAAGCAATTTAAGTCATTAACTCAAGGTTCCCCATCCCAGGCCTTACTATATGAGGCATACCAAAGCAACGACAGGCCTATGATTCAAACATCACCACAGACAACAATGTAGTACCAATGAACTTTCTAGAAAATAATAAACCAATAAAACACAGTTAAAACTAACAGTCACATCATTGCTGAGTGAAATACTCCCACACATCAGTTCTTCTGTTCTGCTTGTACATTCTGAAATCTATAATGTTTGATGAAGGTGTGGTCTGAGGCCCAGGTAGCAACCCTACAAATCTCTTCCAATAATACCCCCTGAACTTTAGACTGCGGGCCGTCATGGATCTGGATGTACAGCCTTGTACTGTACACCTTCTGAGATTCTCTCATTTTGAGTCACAATAAACTAATCTAATAGTCTCTATCAAACATGACAAAGTTCTTTAGGCAGCTTTTTTAACCTGACCAGAAAGGCTAAAGGTTACAAACAGGGAGTTTGTCTTCCTGAGCATACTGAATCAATCAAGATTAAGAGCTATAGCATCTTTCACATCCAACAAACTTAACAATATTTCATCTTCAGAAGACGGGGATGGGAAAAAGCTGAAGGAATAATTTCCTAAAAGGAATAGGTTTAATACAGATTTTTGGGTGAAAAGTAAAATTAGTTTTCGATTCAATTCAATACTATATTTCGGCTTTGTCAATCATAAAAGTTCATAAGATAAAACAAGCATTCTGATGCCTCATTAAAAATATGAGAGTAACAAGAATACAATAAACAGACTTAAAATTTGTTTTTAAAGGAACATCAAGTTAAAACACATAAAAATTAGATCCGATACAGTACGTAAATCTAAAAAGCCTACTAGCCCCCCTCAGATGTCAACGAATTAGGAGGATCTTCATCCCCGTCAACCTTTTAAAGTGCATGTGTGTCTCGTAGTTAATAAAACAAAAACATCACACTTAACTTATTTGTTCTAATTCTCCATACCCCTAATAAAAATCTAGACACACTAAACATTTGTGTCACATCTAAAGATCCTAGAAGCTTCCCAAAAGTTATCCATGCCCAGCAACTTGCACACTGGAATAATACTTTTCTTGCAAGGCATAGCAAGGAAAAAAGAACAAAACGTGATCCACAGATTCCTCCAGAGGCAAACAAAAAGGACAGTTGGGGTTAGGGAGCTGTTTTTGGGCCATGCGAGTGTAAAGGAATGTAATGGTAGCGTGCCAATTCTAAGCTTTATATACTGGATTCTGGCCTGAGCTGGGCATATTCTATCTAGAAATTACTCAAAATACGGGCCACTTTTATAGTTCAAAACTTCTCAATTATACTACCAATTTTTTTTTTTTTTTATCTTTCCAGGTTTGTTCCAAGATACATTTGAAGTAAGCTTGTTTCAAATTTACAATACACCCTTTGCCATTTTATCAGGAGTGAGCCATACCACCTCCATCTCAACAGATTCACACAGTGCTTTTATCTTTCTTAACCAAGGGGTGCGAACTCACTTATCCAGAGAATCTCCTCTAGGGCTTTTCTATAAATCTCAAGTTCCATAGTATTCCAGATTCCTACCCAATAGTCAAAAGTTTTAATTGGATCACATGGTCAATTCTTTCTAGTGGTAGATCAAATCAAAGGGGGGTGAGAGGGGTGCTAATTGGAAGATTAAAAAGAGCCCTTATGAATTGGTTTTCAGCTACACTGAGTGTAGACATGTCTGTCCATCCCCAAAGTTCTGCACCATAAACTGTCCCTGCCAAGGCTGTGGCCCTGTATACCTCCAGAGCTGGGGTTACTGCTCCACTGGAGGTAGCCGTGTATTTCTTCTATAGGGCCATCGCCTTTTGGCGAAGAATCATTTTACTTTTAATTAACTGTGGTTCCCAGGACATATTGTCAAACAACCGTGTGCCCAAATAATCAAAGGACTTTACTTTCTCCAAGGATACCCCCTCTATCCTGATTTTGCCCCCTGAAGGAGCGATTGGGGTTCAGTGCCATAAAGTTTGACTTTGATGAGTTTATCTCAAGGCCCCTTTCTCAAAAACTGCTCGGCATGGCTGAAATCAATACAGTGGAGCAGTGCGTATAAGGTGTTACTTAACCCAGGTATATCTTGTAGTAATCTTTGATTGCTTACCTGGAGAGTGTACATCTACCCAAGGTTTTTCTGTTTTCTGCATGATAGCATATTTGAACAACTTTCTTATCAGAATGTAGAGTTGAGAGCCCACATGCGAGTACCTTCTTCTTGGGACCCAAGGAATCACCCCTCTTGTGCTCTGACTACAGACAGTCAAAAACACCTGAGCTTCAGAAATGGCTTCCTTTCTCTTGAGTTCTCACCTTCTTGTTTCCTGAAAGTGATTTGTGATTCTTTCCCTTTGTCAGAATTTTGAGGTCATAAGGAGTTTCTTCTTGAGACTTGCTGCTCCCCTCCTTACCCTTCTACAGGCCTGGCCTCTCTTCTTGAGAATATTCCCAGAGGGATTTCTTGACCATACTAGTACATACTCGCACATCGGCTGCCCTTCAAAGCTTCTTGGGACCAGTCAGCTTGGAGTCTACTAGATGCTGGTGTAACTCTGAAAAGCAATATTTCAAGATGTGATCTTTCATAGTAAATTGTACAGCCCAGTATACATATTCCCTTCACTTTCCTTCAGCACACCCTCCAGTGCTTTAATCAGATGCCTATGAGGTCATGTGTCAGGAAACTATAGTGATTCCCAAACTTTCACGAAAGCAGAATGTTGACTAAAATCCCAATGCCTCTCCAATGACAATTCTTACAGAGTAGAAATGCTCCAAGGGGGGAAAGCGGACGGGGAGAGACAAGAGGAGACTACCTTATCTTGATCTTCCGGGTTCGTCTTATAAGTTTGTTTAAAGTTCCCTTCTTGTATGACGATATCTTCGTGAATTAGTTGAACTATAAATAAAATACTATTATTAGCTTTATAGGTTTAACTCTCTCTAATGTCATATATCTTATAGTGTTTAAATTACTTGTGTTAATCAAACATCAACCTACCCCATAAGAATATGGCCTTAGTTTCTCTTCTGAATATGTATTTTTTATGTTGAATGAATTCTCTTTCAAATTACCTTTTTCTTAGAAAACATTTTCTGTCTTCAATTGCATTTCTTATATTAGGTCTGTCAACTTCTTGTATATATACATACATATATATACATACATACATACATATAATGTTCCACACTTATATTAATCAACAATACGATTTATTTTGTTTCTTTTCCCATATAGGGATACTTGGGTGACAAGGAACTGCTCAAAGATATGGCCAGGAGCAGAACCTCTCTTCAAAACCATCACAATAAAAGGGGAGTACTGATTCTCTAATGTATTTTCTGTGATGTTGTTCAAATTGTCTTTATTCTCTTAATTACTCTCTTTTCTGATAAGAGGACTGGAGCGTCTTTAAATATGTAGCAAATGCAGATAACTTCCTTGGTCTGAAACACTACTTATAAGGGTGAAATCTAAGTGTCTCTGAGACACTAATTGCTGTATCAAATGCTTCTCCAAGAGATTTGAGCCTTAGAGGCTCTTAGACACTATTCACGCAACTAAACCAATGCAGCTTGAAACGCTCTAACTACCGAAGCAAAGATGCCACTACTTACTAATTCTGAAAAAACACGCTCAACGATATCGAGAGATTCCTTCAGGTGAAGGAAGTGCGCCACTTCGAACTCAGCATGCACTTAAGATTCTTTTCTCAAAGCCTGAAAAAAAAAAAACTAGTACGGACATGTGTAGTACCTGGCGGTGGCCATCTTAAGGTTTCTTTTATGTGACCTCGAACTCCCACTAAGTTTAGGTGCACAGATTACTTGGGGTATCTTTCTATTGTGCACTTTGTGGATCCTGACATCATACCAAGACTGCAGTGAATCTTTGTGGATGTCTCTAAACTTCTAAGAGTACTCTTCAGGAGTGAGACCAAACACACACGAATGCATCCTTCATGTGGGTATAGGACTCTGCTAAATGCTCCTGTAGAGTTACAAGCATATCCCTCCCCTGGGTAGATACCAACCCCCACAACAATGTCCCCCAGTGCTGTTTGTCCATCCTGTGCATTCTCAATGTCCTCTCATTATAAGAAGTGAATTGTTCATCAATGTCATTTCCACACCACAAACCTAGACACATCTTAAGACAATTTAGGGAATATTGACTCTCCTGAGGACACTTCACTCTGCTACCACCATCTCCTTTGAACTTTAGTCCAAGTTTGGAATTCTTCTCCTCCAAGGAAAGTTCATTATCCTCCAGTGCAATCCCTTTTTTCACCAAGGCAATGGAAGACAGCTTGGCCTGGTTGTCCCTCTCCGACTGCTTGCCATGGTACTCCATCTAGAGAACTGCCAGCTCTGAGGGACTCAGGCTGTGGGCACCAACACAGGGAATTGTACACAAGACACATTGTTGAGACAGATTATGATCTGCCTCTTCTTCTTTTTGCGCTACCTCATTCTCCTCTACGACAGTCCATAGTTAAAGGACCTCTTCCCAGGCTGAGGGCTTTGTGGAAAACTCCTCCTAGATTCCCTGTTCAACGTCAGCCATATTTGCTTGGCCATAGTTCACAGCACTCCAACGCTGAGGCTCTTTATTGCACACATGTGGTAATCAAGTCCATTCAGTAGTGATGATTTAAGTAGGTTTATTGAAAGATGGTACAGGATCACAAGTAGATTAGATTAAGATAGAATAAAGACCAAGTCTAGATCAGATAAAGACCCCACCAGGAGCAGCCAGCAGGCAGCTCAGCCCCAGTCAACATTCCACTGGTGGTAGACTGGCATTGCATCAACATTAGCAGGATAAAACAACACAGATCCACCTCCATGTTCCCAAAAGGGTAAGGTGCAGTAAAAGACCTTATGCCAATTAAAAAATCCAAAATAAATTTTCGCCTGGTCAAGCTTTCTACCTTCAGATTTATTTTCTTTTGAAAGTCAAATCCAGCAAGCTCAGAAGATGTATCAGATGAACTCCTCCCAAAATCATTCACATTTGCCTAGCTGTCCCATTGAAACTCTGGAGGTCTTGTAGGTGCAAACATTTTTGAAGTCACCATTTTCCAGACATTCTGGAGCAGACAGCATCACTCATTCCAGTAGAAGCCACCTGCAGGGTCCAGTTGCTACTGGTCAGCTGGTCGCTCCAGGAAAAGGGCCTCTTACAGCTTGTTGTGTCTTTTTAGTTAGAAAGGAGGGCAGCCAACTGACCCTCGGAGTACTCTTCTCAGTCCTGGGTACAGGTGGGACCAGGTCCAGGCCCAAAGGTTACCACACAAATCCCAGACAGGCCAGTCCCCCTCTCTTCTTTCACTGGTAAACATAGTCTGTAAGATGGGGAAGAAGTGACACTTTTGTAGGATTCTCCAAGTCAGTTGGGGTGCGGGGTGACTCTTGCACACTACCTAACAGACGAGAAAAAAAATCCCCAGGCAAACCTTCTCACTTTTGCGCCTCATCCGGTTTGCATAATTGCACACTATCCCACAGTGCACTATTCTGAAAGAGATTTGGCATCACAGAGCTTTTCTGATCTTGCCGTAGGCTGGTGTTACACTCCAAACTGGTTCTGGGGCAGTTACCCCACCGACTGGACTTGTGACAAGCTCACTACAACTGGCCATGTGATCAAGGGATTTAACTTCACAGGTCTCCCAAAACACCATACTATGAATGGGCAGGCCCCACCACGATCCCTTTAAGTCACTGAAGTTCCTGATCCCTTCCCAACTATCCTACCTGCGCTTAGGGGAGTTGCATGCCTGACACACTGCTCTACCTGCTAAAAGGCCTGAACCATGGTTTCTCCTCTAGGAGTGTTTTTCATATCTCATTTGTGGTAGGCTACTGCTAATTAACCTAGTGGAGCATTGGGCGGGCAAAGGCGAACTTTTCAAAAGCTATTTTTACTGTTTATTTATCAAGAATCGAACTTTACAATTAAATCGAATTGTTTAAACTATATTGAAAAGTGTTTTAATCACTTATGTAGATTGTTCCAAACTGAAGTTAGGAAAATATTTATTTTATTTAAACTTTAGCTTTTTCCCTGATAGAATGAGCTACAGCAATTTAGCGTGAAAATATAAAATTCTTACATGTTCTGCTTTTAAATACTAGGTAACCTACCTTGTGGGCAACAAGGAGGACTTATGGGTCACATATTTAATATTTAAAAGTACGGTTCTGTCCTGTCAAAGGGTTATTTTGCAAGGTTATATTGCAGGTTTTAAGGCTGTAGCAGTCAGGCTACACATGTAGGCCTGAGGCCATGTATTTCCATAACCAGCCCAAGGAATGGCACAATTTGTGCAAATGTCCACAGGTCTCAATTAACGTTTCGTGCCACTGGTGACGTTTCTCGTACCATACAATATGGCTCTAATGAAAAGTTAAACATGCCAAGTTAGGATTAGCCAATTTTACCGTGTGTTAGGGGTCCCAGCACATACATTAAGGACTGAAAAGCAGTGTCTCAGGGGACAGACAGCAATATCAGTCAGCAAAAAATGAATAAAAAATAAACTGGGGGCTTCACACAAAAAGAGGGATTTTCTCACAATGCTATATGGAGTGGACAGCATTTTGTTGTGAGAACTCTGTAAATTATATGAGGCGATACTTATGTACTTACTCAGTAGTTTCTGAAGCTTTTCTTTGTGAAGCAAAGTAGAGGTACTTTGTTGGTTAATAGAAAACATGCCCCTAATGAAGATGCTGGTATTGATACTAGTGTGAAATATTGGGATTACAAAATAGGCTCCGGCAAATTTAGCCTCAATAGAGCCAAGCATGTGGATAAGGAATTACGACTGAATGTTTTGGGTAAATTATCAGCAAAAGAGAGATTACAGTCAAGATAGTAACACTGACTATTGTAATAAATCGATTTAAGCATAGCATATTATAGGAACTTTCAAAGGTTTATTTTAGTTTGAATAGAGACTGAATCGATTAATTTAGAAAGATTTTCAGAATGACATGCAATCTGGTTGGTTCTTATTTGAGGAGGAAGATCTGATGGTTGGCTGTGGTTGTGAAGGGCTGCTTCGAGATTAGAGAATGTTTTGATTTTGGGATTTCTAGAGGACACGTCTCTATACTCAAGGTATCGCTGTCTGGCAAAAAATGATCATCAGGCTAGGTAAGATGCTAAATATAAGATAAGGTAAGGTGAGCAAGCCTGTTGGAAAACCTTGAATTAAGGCAGCAGACTTTAGGATTATGCGTGTTTATTGGGTACACGAGTCCACCTACAGACAAACCACAGGGAACCCCATTTAAAACAGACAATGCGCCAACATAAATCCCTGCACTTATCACAGCTTCTCACATGAACCTAGTTGGGAAGGTGATAGCAAAGAGATAAAAATAACAGTATGAAATACTAAAAATGTATCTTGTACTCCCTCTCCAGATGACCAAACAGGAGACCCACACACCGTCCCCCGGATCCAAGCACACATCTCTATTCAATACCGCACTGTCCCCATAGCCTACAGATTCCTACAACAAAAACTGCTCTATTCAGGGCTCAACAAAGACTCTCATATTTTAGAACATTGGAATGTTGAGCACTCCTTTGAAAACAATGGAGTACTCTGGGATGCTAATGGTCGGTAGAAACCTGAAACATTAACATTCCAATATTTAGCAAAGGCCTCACGGAGCCCAGGGGAATTTCCACCCCCTCAGGCTCTTTGAGGCCTTTGTTTTACAAATTAAAACATTCTGCCCTCTAGGGGCCATTTCAAAATTGTTGGTATGGTGCACATGACATCTTTTGCAAACAGATAGCTTTTAACTAAAAGTGGTCCGTGGGCAAGACCTAAAAAGGCGCAGAAGTACTTCCTTGTGAAAGCATCTGTAAAGTTTGCCTATGCAGCTGAAATCTATGTGATGTGGAAAGTGCTAGTAGTAACATGGTTTAGCATGTTTAATTATTCTCTAAGTAGCTATATATAGAATTCAAGAAGTAAAGACTCTTTACTTCGAGGGAACGCCATTTTTTATAGACTTCAAAAATAAGGCAGCCAATCTCATAGAACAAAAGCATTCAAATGTTTCAACCCCACACATGGTCTAGTTAGTGCACTCATTTAAAATGGCTGCCATTGTTCAAGTTGAGAGTTCCTGTAGTGGCAGTAGGATACTAGTCCTAATTATTTGTGAAGCCATTGGGGAGATGCAACTTATGAACTGCTTGAGGCCTATATTCCAACACAAATAGGTCCACTTTTCAGGACTTTCTGGATCAAGTATAGGTCTTGGACCATGGGCTTTGTGGGTCTTGGACTTATTGTAATGCCTTGGGGTTTTTTCTTTCTTTCTTTCTCACAGCACAGCTCTTATTTTCTATACGTTTGCAAGCACTATAAGATCACAAACATGTCCTCTAGTCAATGAACATAAAAGCCTCACGTTCAGTCTTTATTTTCCTAATCTGGACTATCGCAATTATTGATCTTCAAGTCTACCATCTAGCCCCTCCTAGATCTTTGTACATTTTTCTACAAGACGTCACTTTTAATTTTCCCCTCTCAAAAAATGCATCTCAGTTTACTCTGTAGGCTTCTTTTTAGGTCGAGCCTAGCGCACTTTTCTGAAACTCATGCATGTGGCTTTTTTTTTTTTTTGCATCAATTGGATTGGCCTTTGCGTGCGTCTTTCCAAAAAGAAAGCATGCAATTGGCCAAAGGCAGGTAAATGACCCACCTTTTGAAGCAAATGATTCCTCCCACGGCATCCACCTTGCGGGGGCAAGCAGCGGCACGCAGGGCGCCATCTGTTTTTAATTAGCGTAGTGTCTTTCAGTTTCCTTTTTAAGCAAATGTTTCCTCCCACAGCATCCACCTTGCGGGAGCGAGCAGAGGCGCGCAGGGCGCCATCTGTTTTTAATTAGCGCGGTGTCTTTTCAGTTTCGCTGCCGCACGTTCACGTTTTTTTCCTATTACTTACCGCTAACAGAGCAGAGGCAGACAGCATATGTAAAAGAGCAGTAAAGTTAGTTTTTTGAGGATATTTGACGTACTCTGTTTACAGTGACTTAAAATTGTGTTGTTGTGAGCTTAAAAATCCTTGCATTAAAACATGTCGCACTGCATTGGCTGACAGTGAATTTTTTTGTATATGTTGGAACGCGTTGTATACACTATTGAACCCTTGTGTATGGAACTGTTGTCTTGCGGAGAGGGTGCCCCCAAGTGTCTTTTGGCAACGCTATAAAGACAGTGGTAATCCTGCGACGATAACGCAACGTGCCTCCTTTTCTTTGTTTCTGGGTATATGTCCGTCTTTTACTGTCTTTGTTCAGTTATTTGTATAGCCTTTCTCGTTGCACTTGTTTTGCTTTATCTCTGTCTATACCTGTGTATGCTTGCGTATCTGTCTATACCTGTCCCTCTCTCACTGTCCGTGTCTTGCTCTCTCTGTTTGTATACACAACTATTTATGTTGCTCATTTGTGTTTGCTTGTTCCTACGTTTTTCCATTTCTTTCTGTGTGCACTTTTCCGGGCATGTTAAATGTACAACGTTGAGAGCATCAAAAACCCTCCGGATACAGATGAAATTGGCTCTTTTTTTTTTTCTATAGTTATTTTATTGCAATAGTTTGGAATGGAACCCTAATTTCGGCAAGTGAGGTTTATTTATAGGTGCAAGATGAAATAAATGTTGCTAAGTGTTCTTGTGTACGCCTAGGCCAAGGTAAAGTTGGCGCCAAGCAGAGGCGTGGCCCGCAGCCTCTGTTTGGGAATCACTCTTAATAATAAAATGTTCTATTTACATACCACTTTTTACAAGCTGTTAGTTTTTTGTACTAGAACATTATGTGCTGTTATTATTACCTAATGTAATGGTAATGCGATAATGCTTTTTGAACAGTGGAAAGGATGAGAGTCAGCCCTGCTTTTATTTGTGGCTGCTGCGTGCACACAGATTTCTTCAGTACATGCATTTCCTGTTCGTGGACTTAAAAAAAAGACCGAAATTCTGACCTAGGCTTCTTTTGAAAAGTTATTGTTAGTGGTGGTATTTAAACAGTAGCAGAAACAGGCCATAGGTTAGTTTTTCGCTCTGCAGCAAAGTGTGCAAAAAGGTAACAAAATGCGCTTTGCGACTTTTGGAATACACTCTACCGTATTTAATCCGTGGCAGGCACCGTGACCCTTATATATACGCACACAAAGCGCACACCGACTTCAGGGAACATAAATTGGGTTCGCCAAGAACCTAAGCCTGTGAGGTGGAACCAAAAATAACCCTGATGTGAGTGGGTTACCAAGACTTGAGTTTAGTTGTTGCTTAAAGTGCATACATTTGCTTTATCAGTGAAGAGGTATGTTTTTAGTATGCAATTTAATTTGAAAAACATTCTGCTCATATACGAATGTATTCACATATTTCTAATATATGTATACAGAAGAACTTACTTCTTAACCATGTTATACCAGCTGCTGTTGCCATGTGTTTATACCATCCCAATTCTTCTGTTAAATTCTCTGCCAGTTTAATTTGGTACCCTATTATTAGTATTGTTCAAATGTATCCTGCAGTTTAGTTGTACAAAAAACAATTTAAATAAGTACTTCTCAATGCAGTTCTATAATATGCCTAATACATATGTTAAAGCTTCCACCCACGATAAAGTAAAGCATAACTAAAAACTTATAAGGTCCCAAAGGCAAGACCTATTGGCTATGCCAATGCTTGTTTTTTTGTTTCAATTTCCTACGTCCCTTGTTTAAATGCATTCATTGTGAATTCCCACTCACCTTTTCTCCCTTACACTCTTTCATGCCTCATACAAGTTTCTTTACTGCCTCCAAAACCTCTGCTTAAGTGCCACAAACTTGATCCTTCGGTTTAGAGTACCCTGTGTCTATTACCTTTAAATTCTGGTGTTATCACCCTTCTATTGTATGTCCCCCCTCCTATACTTTTATTTTCTCCGTGTTCCAGGAAACCTCTTTTTGAATCTTTCCCTGGCTGATACTCATATTTACGTCTCCATTAATTTGGTAATCTTGCTTTAATGTTAGGAGGGTTCAGGTACTAGGATAAATCAAATTGGAAAGTATGTTTGCATGCACAGCTCTGAGTTTGTCGGTATTTTGAGGAAATTAGAACTTGCAAAATACACAACACTGCTAATGTAAATGCAAGGTACATATCTACCCATGTTTTGAATGCAGGTTACCTGGGAACTCATAGCTTACTTGTCTGGTTCAGGACGGCTTCTGAATGGTAACTATTTCTACAGAATACTTATTTTTAAAAAAACAAGCATTTGCAATGCAATAGGCGAGAGTTTAAGCTATTGGCATTGTAATGACAATGCCTTTTATTTATCCGTTTTGATAATTAGCACATAAATAAAAGGCATTGTCACTTACAATGCCAAAGGCTCAAACTCTTGTAAACGTGAGACCTATTTTACTTCAAAGAAGCGACAGCCATTGTCCCGGGCTGCTTGGAAAGTGAAAGTGCAAATGGTGCACTGAATGTTGAAGAAAAGCATGTTGTGCCTGCAGTAGGAGAAACTTATTAAAGAAAATAGAGCTTACAGACTAAATAGACATACCGTGTAACAGAAGTAAAAGGGCCAGTCCTCATCGGAGGTTACAAATGAAGACAAGGCGGTACTAAGGAGGGACTAACAAGCCATTTAACGAATCAGAAGCCAGCATTTACGTAGGACAATGACACGAGCCTGGAAAAATATGGGCGGAGCTGCAAGTCTATACTCTAATACAGCATGCCTCGCAGCGCATGCGCTGCCCAGGATCGACCTAAAAAGGAGGGCTGTGCCTGCTCCTTCCTAGCTTGCTTAAGATTCATGCATAACACAGACTACCCTTTGCGTACTTAACCTATAAAATAAATGTACCATGTCCAGTTCAACATTAAGTAGAGGTGATAGTTGTGCCATGATAAACATATCTACAGCCTTCTGTCCACCCATACACTGAGCAAAGGCAATTCAGCATTATGGGCATGCTTCCCCCCCCTTCCAAAAGCCAGCAAAGGCACGGTTTATATTTTTAAATCCCAAATCATTGGTCAGTTTCTACTGGGCTGGGTGTCAATATGATGAGTAAAGTAGATCAGAATCTTTTTTTTTTTTATCTTGGGCACTGATGAGCCAATTAGAGGGTTAAAAATAACGATGGGAGTACAATTTACCTCTGCCACCTCCTCCCACAGGCCCCCAAACTCCACCTTCACCCTCTGTCAAACAACGCTGAATTTTCAAGTCTACTGTAGGTACAAAATTACCTTTAATAAGAAATAAAAGAATAAAATAAGACACATTTTGCATGTAAAAAAAAAAAAAAAATGTACACTACATCCCTCAGTGGAACTTCCAAAGAGAAACAGGTTTGTTAACAGGGACACATACAGAGAAACAACTCTAGAGAGAGCCCATGCAGAGATCAGCTTGACAATTTTAGAGAGGCTTCAGGCAGAATACACAACTGGATTATTTAAGATGTTAGGATGCAAACAAATTTCACTTTTTAAATGTGTTCTTTCTCTTAGAGTGAAATGCTTGCCATCAGAAATTTTGGACATGGGTTTTCTTTTAGAACCTTTGTTAAAAAGTCTCACAATCTGAAAACACCATAAAAGCAGAAGTAATACTATCAACTTTGCATGTTTTGCAACCTGGATTAATTTACTAATCATACAAGAAAATTTAACATCTTAGCAAACGACTTATCAAAAGGACACTTGGCTGAGAAAAAGGCATCCTTCAATACCCAACAAAAGCAATTGAAATTTCTATACATAGTTGAAACTGCTTGTTTCTAGCCACACTTGTAAATTAGTGGTTCAAATATTTAACTGTAAAAACAAAGAAAATATAAAAATAGTCTTGGTCTTTGTCATTCTAGACTACACGTGAATGAACATGAACAGATATTTAATTTATGGTGAGTGCTTTAACTAGAAATGCTTGACTCAACTCCTTCTGGATTTCAACATAGGTTTCTGCATAATCTCCTCACATTAAATCAATCTGTTATTTACTGCATCACCCTACAGAGGATCAGGGAGTGCTGCATATCTGTCACACACACTCCCAATCTCATGACAGATCGACATTTGTCTCACCACATACAGCTCTGATGAAAGGGAAACAACGACTCAATTTTGCCAGAGAATGAGGATGTGTTAGTCAGCAATCAATGTTTTATACATTTACACACAAACAAAAAGATAGCTTCCATATTGGACTCAATTGACAACAAGCATGAAAAGGGTTACAGACTGGCACAAAGTAATGATGTTGCCATTATTGATACAAATATACACACCACATTGCCCTGCCACCCCCCTACCATAAGCCAATGTGTGTTCTTAACCCATGTCCTCCTCTGCATGCTCCAGCTGGTAACCATCTAACAGTTTGACTACATCTACTCCATTTTAGACGGGGTAGACACAACACATCTTCTCCCCTTTTGTTCTGGGAAGTGCACTAAGAAAGCAATACCCAGTGCTGCAAATTAATGAGAGAAGATTATTGAAATGAAGAATGGAAGACCATGACTACACAGAATCTTTGTGTTCTATTGCTAACTTCAGCATTATGATGTTATGACACTCTCCAGTGCGTGTGCATGCAAAAAGCAATCTGCTATGTTGAACTGTGGCAACGATGAAATAATTTATAGTGAAACAGTCCTGCAATTCATTGCTCATGCATTTAAATTTCGCTCACATTTAACAACTCTACAATCTACATTAAGCAGGAGTAGAGAGATGCAACCTTGCCTTCTATTTAAAAGGGGTAAAAATTAAGTCTAGCGAAGTTCATTAATTCCCAGCAAAGGGAGAAGAGTGGTTATTTTCCCAAATAAGTGCACAGAGCTGCAGTGTGAGAAGCAGGGGTTTAAGAACGCAGATTTTCTAAGCCAGATCACATGGTGACAACGGAAAAGGATTGAAAGAGGTGACGTGGAGAAAGTACAAGCGTGCAGCATGCCCTTGCCTTTTGTACAGAGGGGCACAAAAGACATATCTGCCAACTAACAAAATGAGGTCGCTACACAGTACTTTCTGAGGGAAACGCCAGACCTTCAATGTCATGATTAAGTGCCAGCCTGTAAAAACATACATTTAGCAAACTTGTTTTCTGACCACTTCAGAGAAAGGAAGAGTTTAATAGCTTTGTCAAGGTTATCTCTGCACAGGCAAAATTCATCTAATCCTTCATTAGTTACAGTACACAAAAACACAGAACTCGGCTATTACAGAACAGTCTGGTTGCTGCACTTGCAACACTCCTTGGCTAGCTTTCATTTCTATATTAGCGTTTTACTTTAAAACAATATTTTCATCTTTCTCTAGGGTAGGGGCTGGGGAACAAAGGACTGAGATCAGAGACCTTCAATCTATAGAAAACGAACGCAGTTAGAAATTATCGCCCATGGGCAAACATCTACCTGATCACTAATATTTCTTGTAGCAAAAAACAGGATGTGGCCGTAACAAATACTTAAGGCATTCAAGGGGCTAATGTTTCTGTAATCTTTTATGAGTGGGAAAGGAGGACTGCACAAGGTTTGTTTGTTTCTTAACAAAATTTAAAAAAATCAACACCACTTCAAAAACTACTTGGATTGAAGTTACACTGAGCCCGCACCAACAACGGGGCAAAAAGAAGAAGCTGCTTTCTAAACTAATCTAGCAGAATTGAAAAGCTAGGTAAGGATGCTGCACCAGTTTGTGGTTACCTGTGCCAGAATTCGTTTTGCACAAACAGATGACACAAATAAATAGGTCAGGTTCGAGATCAAGGACCATGAACAATTTACTCTCAAATATAAATCCGATTTACTCTAAAATATAAATCTAATATTCGTTCTACAAGAACTAAAAGATACAGGGCATGTTCACCAGAAGCTGCATCTTTTTGTCAGGGTGATTCACAGCTTCCCTCCAAAAATGTAGGATATGGACTGAAGAGGGGAGTCAATATGAAAGTAAACCTTTCTATTAGTAGGTTTCACCAGAACTAATAAAACAAATTTTTTTTTTAAAGAAAGAGCACATTTAAAAAATACATTTTTTCAAATAGATGATTTGAGCCTGACTAAAAAGCAATTCAAGTGTTTTTGAAGATACAAAGAAACAGAACCAATCATATCAAGAACCGTATGCAGAGGTTATACTTCTAGGAATACATATATGTAGGGATGGAAAGAAAGTCAGAAGAGCACTGCGCTTTATCTCCATTTCCCTTACACCAAGTATCAATCCATCAGTATTTGTTTACCATAATCACTCAAACTCATATTTTTGAAGAGTACCAATGCCCAGAAATCAGACTCTAAGAGAAATGGTACCAATGCAAATTTAAGAAAGCCTGTCTCCAAGATTAGCCACCCAGTAAAAATCAATGACAGGTCCACAAAGTGAAACATACAAAGGTCTAGCCTGAACAGAGCTGGATAGCAAACACATACACGTTATACCAACACTTCTAGCCTGAGCGGTGGTCCTGCCTTTATGAAACATCTGCTTTGTTGGCAAACTGTGTGGAATGATTACCTTCAAACTAACTCCTGAAATAAGGATAAACCTTTGCTCCCTTAAGTTGGTGCTATCACAATGCGACATAAAATTAAGAGGTACTCCACCAGTGAACAAGAGGAACTCTACCAGTCAATATTGCAAATAAACTCTCCACATCAACGCTCCTAAAAACAATCAGATTTCTAACTTACTTTTAAAGGACCTCCACAGCCTGCAGAACAAGCTGAATAGAAGCATTGCACCATCTCGTAGTTTTTTTTTTTTTACAGTTTTGCTGAATGTGAAGCCATACGTGAGCCAAGAATACCAATTTCTTAACATGTAACATTGAGAAAATTGAACTCCATGCCAGCAGAGTCCAATATCAAAGGATCAGACTCGAAAAATATGGTATATTTCCAGCCCACTATGGTCATGGATACAGTAATTCAGTTCTTTCATGGTAACATAACCATATAGGCCATAAAGATTTGATTGGGTTTATAAATTATATGCAGGACTTCTTGCCCTGCCTTCCGGAGAGAAATCATGGACTTCTAGATTTAAATTAGCAGTTTTGAGCCATTACCCTCAAGTGTAGGTCTTACCCGATCAGAACAAGGAAAAGCCTTAACGTTTCAGTTTTTTTGCTACCACATCATTATGAGAAAATTTCCTTTTTCTTAACCTAATTCATTTGTAAATTGGCCTTAACAAGGACTGCTTAGCCTTGAAAATGTAAATAAGTTTCCTACCACTAAAATACAAATAAAGAGTGAACAGTATCCTAGCTACACTGAATTTACTAATACGTTGAAGGTAGTAGAATACCCTAGAAAAAAGGCAGCCAGGATGTTTAGTGGCCAGTTAGGGTCACTGATATATCACTTCTCATTTTTGTTAAGTAGGCGAGAGGCTACAGAAGGGGTAAAGGATTTTGTGTGTTCTAGATTTGTTTTTGCCTACATCCACAGGAAAGATGGCTGCCACCCAGTCCAGCTGGCCCTTGTATACAGCTATTGTATATAGTTATCAAAGCCAATGCTTAGCCAGTTACAAGTGCTTCTAATTTTAGCATATAAAGAAAAAGAGGGAGAATTGGGTATTCAGCCCACAGTCAGCAAGTGAAGCTGCCATGTTTGACCTCTGGGTTTCACAGTTAACAATTTAACCACTAGCCCACACCTCATGCCTATCAGTCTTGTACTTTTAAGTCATAGCTAGTCTTTGAAAAAAGGTAGTGTACAGCGTATTAAACATTACATCTTCACTAACTATTTATTAAGAGGTCAAGCTGAAGTGTAAAAGATTTTACACTGCAGAGAAGTTAAACAGCAGAAATTACTTATTTTAAAAAAATGCATTACCACAAGCAGAAAGAATCTTAAAATGCATTAAGAATAGCAAGAGAAATATTTCGGATGTCATAGCAATCTTTATGTATTTACTAAAAAGGCTCTTCAAAAGGGCACGATCAAAGGTTTATTAGTGACCTCTTTTCCCAAAACTAGATCAGGTGCAGCCTGACACTATGTTCCAATGGATGGCACAAGTCAACTAAGTAGACGTTCCTTGCATTAAAAATGTAAATTACGAAAAAGACCCCACAAGTTACAAGATCCTGAAGGCAGAAAAGAGGGAATGAGGTTTAGGCCCCATGGGGCACTTTATTTTAAGGAGAGGATAGTCATGGAGCTGCTTTAATTCTGCCACAATACAAAAATAAATAAGCCACGTAGAATATATCAGACCCTACTACTTACAGTAAAAAAAATTAAAAAATCCTTCTTTAGAAAACAAAATGATCAGAAAAGTATTCCGATGTTACGTTTTAAAAATCATTTAACTGCAACTATTCATTAAATGTACATGGTCAAAAGCACGATCCAAATGTTCCTGAAATAATGCTCATCATGGCCTCAATTTCCACCAGTGAATGAGAAAAACCTATTTTTCATCAGCATGTGAGGAAATTCCACTATGCCACTTTCACGTAAAGCTACAATTCAATATTTTTTATTTCATGAAATTACAGTTTTCTGGATAGCACCATTGTCCCCTCACTTTCACATGCTGCATCAAACCTCCCCCATGGTCTTGGCAGCATGAATCCACGATCAGCAGGCATCTGGGAGCCAAGTCAAGTTTCTGCAGACGCTCTAACACAGACTATTTTAAAAGGAAGAACAGCTATTATTTAAAACTTTTTAGAACTAGACTGGTAAAAGCTAAGAGAAACAACTGATGGCACCATCCTCTTTAATGATGTACCCAATGAGATACATCAAGATTTTGTTTTCTCATTCCTCTTTTCCGTAATCTAAAAAAAGCAGCATTTTTCTGTAGGCATACGAGTGAGGGGGCGTTTAGCGTTCCTCCTCCATATCCCAACACAGTGTATAATTTCTAGCACAAACAAGTCTCACAAAAGAACGTGTGCAGAGATAACGTTCAATCTACTTGTCCGAGTATAAATGTTCCAAAACTTCTGTGCTCTTCTTAGCTTAGAGCCCAGTGTATAAACCCTTTCAGAAATAGCATCTATTCACTACGTTTGCGAGACCAGAAGGGTTAACTGGCTTGATAAAAGCTGGGTATTTTAAACCCTTTTTTTCAGGCAGGTGTTGCAACCAGAACTATATTTACAGATGAAAAACAGGCCATGCCAAGTGCAAGACAACTTTGAGGAAACCAGCTAATGAACTAATTCCCTTCCAGCTTTTTCTTCATAAACGGATGGAAAACGCATACAGTTTTCAAAACATATACTTCATAACTGTGTAAGGATGTTTAACAGCACACAAATTACCAGATTGTTGCATGTAGCAAAAAGGCTGGTGAGGGACTGGGTTCAAAAGAGGATCGAGAATGGGCCAGACCAATTTGAGGGAGGTGGAATCCATGTTCACCAACAAGTGTTTTTCTTCTCGAAAGACAGACTAAAACTGGGAGGTTGCTTAATAAATTAAATAAATAAAGCCAGAATCAGACATTTCGCTTCTTGTTGCTGGTAGGCTAAAAAGTCATTAGGGCAGCGAGCAACAGTTTAAAAATGACTTTAGTGTCTTATTTAATTTCTTAACAAGTTGTAGAGTGTTCCAGTGTGATGTGAAGAGGCTTCACTGGAGATTAGATAACCGTATCAACATCGCCACAGCTTGCTTTACACGCATGAGGTGCTGTCCTACAAACAGATGCCCATATTAAATAGTTCATATACTCAAAAGCAGCAGGATTTTAATGTATAAATCTGACAAAGGTAAGTAAAAGCTCCAATTCCCATCAGAGATGTTTTGGAAAGTATGCATCACCTTAAAACTGACCTGTCCTTTCTTTCAGTCACTACACATGCCTTTTCAGTAACTAATGATAACTAAAATGATCTATTCAGTGACTAAAACATGACAATTGTTTTTCAAATTTCAAGTTACATTTGGAAGTTGGAAGTTGAGGGTGATTGGTTTCAAATCACAATATGAGACAAATTGGACGAGGACTAAAAATCTGAAGCCAGTGTACACAGAACACAAGACTGCACCACCTCAGCCTGAAAACAAAAAGAGCTGGTGGAGGTAGGGGTTATTATATGGGCAGTGACGACAAACATGATTATCCAGCCCTAGTCACATTAAGAAAACACACCACTGCGACTGAATGCACTGCAAAGTAAAAAATGCCTTATGTCAAATGAGTGACTGGAAAAGGATTTGAGATACATTGCAGGCATCAAGGTTTCTTGAAAGTAGCCTACAGCTACAGAGGCTGCAGACATACTCGCCACAGACTTTGCAGTGACTGGTTCATTTGGTACAACATTATATTCCTATATCTAGGAAACTACGACAGAACGTCCAAGGATTAAAATTTAAAAGACTAAATAAAGTTAAATTAAAATAGAAAAACAGTGTAAATTTCGGGCTCAAAGTCCGCTATCTGTGGGTTTTTCCCCTTCTTTGGAGTGAATAACATACATGAATGTTTGTTCAATAGTAAAGTCCAAAGGCAAGTTGCCTCTGTGAACACCGATGTGTTTGCTCATGAGATTTAAGGTGGAACTGTAATGCCCACAAACTGTGCAGCGATACATGAGGGCGCCAGAGTGAGTCTTGAGGTGGCATTTAATGGTAGAGCGGCCGCGGAAGAACTTTTGGCACACCTTGCACTGGTAGGGCTTTTCCCCGGTGTGAATGCGCCGGTGGTAGTTGAACTCGCTGGTGTGGGAAAACTTCTTGCCGCACACTTTACAGCTGTACTTACTGTGTCCAGTCTGTGCCTGCAGAGAGGCATCATCGGTCAGAAACTCCTCAGGGACCTTACGCTTTAGAATGCCATGCTGCTCAACAAAGCCCTGCCGATGGTCGTCCCCCATGCCACTTCGGTGCTGGTTGATGTGATGGCGGCAAGCAGCGTCTGAATCAAAGCTTTGGCCACAGAGGTGGCACCGGAACACAGGGCTGTCTGTGCCCTGGTGGACGGCCAGGTGCTTCTCCAGTAAGTGCCTGTCCACAAAGCTGTTGGCGCAGACAGAACAGGAAAAAATGCTAAGGCCCATATGGGACAGGGCATGCCACATAAGGCTGCATGGGTTTGGATGGCGCTGGTCGCACAGCCCGCATGTTAGGCCTTTCAGGTTCACGTGTTCAAGAATGTGACTTCGCACAGTGTGAAAATCCCTGACCAACGTCTTCCGGCATATGTTGCAGGCTAGCTGTGATCCTGGTCCACCACCAAAAGAATTGATCTCACCTGGCAGTGGGTCACTGGGATGAACAATCACATTATTGGCAGATATCCCGTCCCTGCGGTGTAGTGTCAACTGCCACTGGGTGAAGAATTTGGTCTCGCACATGTCGCAGGAGAAGAGAAAGATACCAACATGTGAGAGCACGTGAGTGACCCGTGATGCATGATCCTGAAAGTGAGTCTTGCATACCTTGCAGTTGCCTGTCTGCAGGTCAATGTGCTCCCGGGCATGATGCCGGATCAGCTGTAGGTTGGGTTCTAGCACCTTCTTGCACACCTGACAGGGCATGGCTTTACGTCCTCCATGGCCAATGCTTACTTCATCTTCACTTGCATCACTGAGCTCAATGACATCCTCTGGTGGGCCCAAGCCTTCCGCAACATCTTCAAATTGAAGATCTTCCTCCTCCAGCTCTTCCAACTGAAGATCATCCATCTGTCGAAACCCCCTATCAGGTAGGTGCTCTGTGTTCCCTGAACAGGAATTGCCACCAGTGGAATAGCCCAATGCTGAACCAGTAGCAAAGAAACAATTCTTACTGTAATCCCCATTGCTCTGGATCTTATAGGGCTGGCAAGAGGTCGTGCTTGTCGGAAGCCCCAGATTAGTGTTTGTGATGTTGGACTGAGATGCCAAAGGGGAGGGAAAATGCTCCACAGCCTCCTCGTCGTCGTCCTCTTCTATCTTTGTGGGGAGCGGAAATGGAACTGCAATACTCTGGCTAGGTTCACAGGCTGGATTTCTATCATCCCCTTTGTAGCAACCAGCTGTTTCTCCAGGCGAGACATAGCTTCTGTCTGAACTGCTACACCGAGGATCCCCTACAGAATGGTTTAGGTCCACCGAGTTACTATTATGTCCATCACTTGATGTGGCAGACTGCTTGACAACTGGTGAGACTTCTAGGTCTGGGAAGGTGGCATGGCAAGCACGCAAGAGATCTGCCATTCCCAGCTTTTCAGCAGCATCATAGATGACACCGACGTTGATGAGATCGGTAAAGAGCTCTGCAGTGTAGACAAAGCTGAGGACTTTTTCAAAGTTGGTTGGGGTGATGAAGTCCACCACATAGGTGCTGGCACCAGAGTCCATGAAGAGGTTGTGGAAATAGGCTGCAGCACAAGCCAACACTGCCCGGTGTGCAGCAAATGAGCGCTGCCCTACAACTATGGTCACATCACACATATTCTCTGAAAGTCTGCATTTGTTGAGTTCTTTTAACAGATTGTTGGGGTGATCTGTGCTGTGCAGTTTGATCCTCATACCCATCTTAGCTTTTCTGCTATGGGTCTTTTTCTTACAAGTTAAAAGTGAAAACAAATTCTTAGTTTGCTCATAGGCTCCCAGAACGGACTTCTCTCCATCAGTCCTTGCAATGAGATATTCTGTAGGGGGGAAAAAACCACAAAGGCACTTTAGACACTATTTAAAATCTGTAAAAAGAATTGTGCACTGTACAATTACAAGTTTGCTGACCAATATTCTACTTGCTGTATGGTCGCTAGGACACCGCTCAACTAATCCTATGTTAACTTTTAAGTCCCAAGCTGAGAACCCCTCCCACTAATACTTTCCCAGTCACTAGTCCTCTGCTCTACTTCTACCACAAGGCATCTTCCTAGACCACCACCTTCTTCCGGCCTCAGCTCCTTTTCCCAAAATCTCCCTCCCACGACCCCGCCCTATACCCTTTTTTGCACCTTGGTATCCATTGTACTGCACATGGCCACTAGAGGTGACCTACAGTGCCATTTTCCTAATGTGCTGCTTTGGGGCTCTGTTCTATGCCCTGCAGCTGCGGATACCAAATGTCCCTATTTCTGTCAGACACAAAAGAAACAGCAAAGAAAGGCTTAGGAGCAGTAAGATATGATTACTGCAGCAGATGGCAAAAAGCTTTGCGTGTCCTGGCAGGGTGCCCCCCTCGGCTTGTTACTCCCTAAATGCTGTTCACATCATGAGATGTGAAGAGGTGCCTTTTCGTGGCCGTTGTTTCTTTACAGGATAGCTGGAAGATCTGTGAAAGGATAGAGGTACTGCACAACACCAATGAAGAGGAATGCGAACTCTTACTGCGAAGTGACCATAAACCATTGGGAGGATCGGGGAAAAAATGGCACTGCCTAGAGTCTGTAAAGCAACAAAGGACCTTGCTGAATTGTCAGTCAGTGTCTGGAAGCCTAGCCTAAGACCATAGTGCTAAGCAATGGATTTGACTAATTTTGTGTCATCAGAAAAAGGAAATTATACTGTATGAACTCGGGTATCTTTTGAATCTATTTTCCAACACTACAATTTGCTGGACGTCACACACTTTCAGACACTTTTCATGTAATTACAATATAAAAGCAAAGACAGAACCTAATACTAAATATGTTTTGAAGTTCTTGAATATTGGTAAATTAGGGGACAGAGGCACAGGAAGACTTTAATTTGCTCAAGGTCATACCCTTGTGTACAGTAGACCAGAGACTCCAAAGCTATACTGCTTGCTCCAAAGACCATACATTTCCCACTTGAGCCAATTTTGATGGCTGGATGTTAAGACTGGGTACTCTCTTGCCTGCGGTAATATCAACTGCATACATGGTCCTTATTTAAAAGAGGCGAGGATGCAGCTCCAGAAGGGAGTTTGCAGATGAGATGTGCAGTGGTGTTATGTACCACCTGAAGTTTAGATAGCAAAGTCTCGTTAGCTGAGAGCAAGAGCGTATTACCATAGTCCAGAGGGCTGATAATCAACGCCTGAACTGAAGTTTTCCTTGCTGTAAGCGGTAATAAATGAAAGGCTCTTCTCAACAAATGCATCATGTGGAAGCACGAGCTTACGGTGGCCAAAACGTGTTCTTTCATGGTAAGAGATTGATCTATCGGGACTCCCACATTTTTAAACACTAGCTTAGGTGAAGGGGCCAATCCAAGTTCTGGGAGCCATCAATCATGCTTCCAGAGATGTTGGGCCTTCCCAAACAGAATGATCTCCGTTTTTGCTGCATTTAACTGGAGACAATTTTCAGTCATCCAGGTAGCAATTGCACTCATCCCAGCAGAAAAAGATTCTCTAGTTTTAACCAGATTTTTGTCTGGGGACATTAGCAGCTGTGTATCGCCTGCGTATGATACAATATCAAAGCCAAAGGCTCTGATGATTTTGGCAAGGGAGCAACATAAAAGTTAAAAAGTGTAGGGCTGAGGCACGTGTTCTGTGTTACCCCTCTGTTCAGAGTCATGGTACAAGACTTCTAGGGACCCAGAATATCCATTTGGGTACTGTTGGAAAGAAAGTCAGAAAGCCACAGTAATGCTGTGTAGTGCTAGAGGCACTCTTGTGGTCTGACACCCTGTAATGACCTTTGACTACCATTATTTTAATTGACTTTGGGGTGTTATTTTATCCTAGCCTGAATGTACAACGTCCTGCATATGTCTGTTTCTCTTAAAAGTTAGTTTCTTGTAATCTTGCAGTCTTTCAGTGGGAGCTGACACAGAATAGGACAGCCTTGCCAAGAACAGGATGTGCATTTGAAAGTGTGAGAGGTGTGGAATGTACTTTTTGGTCTCGAAGTGCAGTGTTGTGGGCAGTAATGCTCGGTGTTGTACATTGAGAGATGAAGTATGTGATGCTATAGGACATTGAAAGATGAAGTATGTGAATCTATAAGCAGTTGTGCACAATTGTGCATTGTGTTGTACATTGATGAGAATTATGAAGTTCTTACTATTGGCTTTGACATGGCCTCATGTCCTCCTTTTTTCTGACTCTGCCTTGCTTGAGCTTTATCTGCGTGCACAGCAACGCTTGCAAGTTGTTTGGATTAATCACGTTCAAGGATTGTTTTTGTGAAAGATTGTTTAATAAACCCTGAAGGCTTTTGTGAGCTTCTTCAAGATAAAGGCTGGAACATGCGAGATTTGGAGAAGGGGATGTGAGAACTCCTTCCTGCCATGGGAGTGCTTGCTGGGAACCTGGCCAGTTCTGGTAAGATTCCTCTGGCGCGGGGGAGGTCTCTATCGAACCTTCTAGTGTGTTTTGAGATTATAAAGCTGAGGGTTGTTGACTTAGAAACCAGGAGTTTGGAATCCGAACTGGGACGTACGCGTCTACTTCAGAGCATGGAACTGTGGTTGCCGAGGCTCTCAACCATGGCTGTTTAACTTCCCCAGTCAGGAGTGGGCTGGGATGCAGTGTTTGCACCAGGTGAAGTATTGAGTTTTGGTTATTGCCATTGTGATGGTTGGCCAGTGGCTTTGATCATTTGAGGCGTTTTCTTTATGATGTGCGAGTGAGTTGAGGTGCACATCTAAAGTAATCATTTGATGTATATATAGCTTTCTGATCTCTTGCAGGACGTCCAGCATATAATATTGTCTTCAGTGTTATCTCATATTATTTGCTGCTTGTTTATTCGTCAGTATTATTTAGCTGTTATGCAAAAAAGAATGCACGAACTCCTCTTCGTGGTAGGTAGAGAAATTTTATTGCTCCCTTCTGCCTGCCATGACGCGTTTCGGACGGTAAAACGGCCTTGATCACATGAGGCTTGCTTTGCAAGAGACATTTTTAAAGTGGCTACACCCGTGTCATGTGAGAATATATATATATATTTGTGTATTTAATGTTCTGCATTTGGCATCTGGGTAAGCCTTTCTGTTAGAGAGTATTGTGTAAAATAAAACCCCCAAGCCTTATTCTAAAAGAGAGAGTCCGTGCATTTTGTAAAATAAAAACCCTTTTCTAAAGGTGTTGTTTGTTTTGTGTTAGAGTATTTTGCTTTGCCGAGTGTTGAGCCATCGCGTGGGAGCTGTATTATCTGAGAGGCGCAAGACAGACATGCTGTTCCATGAATACCAATTTCTTGAAGCCTACTGAGTACCCTGGGATGGGGTACAGTATCAAATGCTGTGGACAAGTCCAGCAGCATCAGCACTGATGGTATGTTAGCATTGAGAGAGCATCTGATGTGGCCAGTGACCGCTACCAGGGCTGCCTATGTGCTGTGTGATTATCCGAAGCCGGACTGTGATGAATCCAAGATTCTATTAGCCTCCAGATATTCTAGAAGTTGCTTATTTATAGGTTTCTATAATAGCTTTCCCAGTAAAGGGAGCAGTGAGATGGGTCGATAGTTGGCAAAATTGGTCAGTACCAAGTTGGCCTTTTTTTTTTTTTATTAGTCTGACCTGAGCTGCCTTCCAGTACATACGAAGCAATTTTACCTGTATTGATAGATAAATTAAATAGGGAACAGATTGAGGGGGCAAGCTCATATGAGAGGTCTGCCATGATCCGATGGGGGGGGGGGAGGGGGGGTCAGACATCTCAGGGAGAGCCTGACTTAGTGGAGACGAGAAATTTTTGAATTGTCTCTGGTGTAAAACATTCAAATTTACTTAGGCTGGTAGCACAGTTTGGGGGAAGTGCAGAAAAATCGAGCTCCTCACAGGCCCAATGAAGTGAACTGGAGAAATTCTGAAAAATCATTTTGATTTGGTCTTCAAAGTGGTTAGCTACGAAGTGACAAAGTGATTGTGAAGTAGTTATTTCTTGGGAGAATGCACCGGGATTTATAAACGTATTAAACACTTTAAAGAGGGCTTTGGAGGAATGTTTAGCCTCAGCGATTTGGTTAGCTATAAACAGTTTATGAGCTTTCTTGATGTTGCGATGGTACATGTTTATGGATAGTCTATAAGCCTCCTTATCGGTTAGATGATTAGTCTGACGCCACTATCTTTCTAATCTCTTACAAGAGGCTTTCTCTATTTTTAGTTCTGTCGAGTGCCAAGGCATGTGGGGTCTATGTAGCAGACTGTCATAAGGTTTCAGAAGGGCTATTTTTTATCTAAAGCAGAATTCAGAGCTCTATTGTAGTCAGAAAGTGCTTGATCTACGTTTCGATCATTTGAAGGGACAGTGAGCCTCAGCTCCTTAAACACCGAATCCGGGTAATTTTCTACCACTGTCTAGACATATTTTTATAATGTGTGCTCATTTTTCCTGTCATTGTGATTAGGGATCTGAAAGCAGATGAGTGAGTGGTCTGTCCAGAGTAAAGGTTTGAGCAGTTCACAAGTCAATTGCAAGATGTTATTAAAAATTAGGTCCAGAGTATGACCTGCGACATGAGTTGATCCATTAAGTTGTTGTTATAGGCCAAGTGTTGCTAAACGCATATAATTGGCTAGTCTCTAAGTTAAGGGAATCTTCCCCATGATAATTGAGGTCTCTCAACGAGAGGAACTGTTACGACGCTAGTACATGGGACCAATATTTCGAGTAAGCGTTGACTTAACTTTTTTGAAGGTCCAGGCGGGCGGTATACTAAAGTGCTTTTTGAGCTTATTCTGGGGGAGAGTTCAAGCCTAAATATGCATCTTTGCGCCCAATCTCTCAAGGCGGTACCAATTATTGAAATCTATTTGGCCACCATGTGAGTAAATCTGAATATAAAATGTTGCCCTAATTCCACATGATCCAGCCAGCTCACTAAACAACCACCAAGATTGGATGGATCTGATGGCAAGGCCTTGGGACTGTATCGCAAAAATATACCTAGATCCTTAATTATTCAGGAATGGTGTGAAACTTTTTGGGGAGATACAGGATACTTTCTCCCAATCTATAACTGTCACTTTAAAGGTATCCAACAACCATGTGGTATCATTCAAATAACTGATTGGGCAGCAATCATGGCTTAAGCAATCCAGTGATGTTTTTGTTGACCCTCACACACCATATTGGTGTTGTGGTTTATCATTGGGTCTCATCCTGGTCCTTCTAAACCAGGGTGGGATCTACCATGTTTCAGGAAGCACTTTTAATATGCAACTCTAGACGGGGTCTACTATAGTCTAGTTAAAAATACCTAGGGGTCCCTAAGGTATCCTTTTATTCCGGGGCCTTTGGTATGGCTAAAGTCAGGTAATTCTTGGGTGTCAAAATATAATGCAACGTATTATTACACCTCACTTATTCAGTAAACATGCTTCAGAACTTTGTGGTTAGGCCAATATAGGTCAGAGGCTTTCATCAGGTGCCCTGTGATATACTGTCTCCAGATCCTATGTAATCAGAGTAACAAAGATAACATGTAACATTAAACATACATGCCAGGCCTACTAGACTGGGCTTCCTATAAAGGCACTTATTAAAGCCCCAAGAGTGCCGGGCTGCTGGAAACATCTATATTGTCCTCAGCTCTGTCCCGTATGAACATCAAGGACAGAGCGGATACCACATGGTTGTATGATACCTTTAAGTTGACAGTCCAAGGGACTATCATTTCAGGAGAACAAATTGCTTCGGAAGTCCTACTTAACGTTTTCATTATGTTTATTACAAGTAAATGTAAGCAAAATTGTAAAACTGAGTTTGGATGCCAAGACTCAGTTCTATGGCTAAAATGTGCTGCTGGCCCTTATCTAGTATAGAGGTCCTGTAAATGTTTATTAATATCACTAGCAACCTGATTGGAGCCGGTTTCTTGACAGATACGTGTAATTTACTATTGGTGTTTCAGTAGCTCACAAACTATCTAATCCTGCTGGCTAGTCAAGCTGTTCATGGAGTAAATTTATTTCCCCATGGGCAAGAATAGCAAGCAACCAAGGCTTACTCCATGAGAAGGCACAATGTAACCATTTTCAATAAACTCAACATTACTACTATATTTTTTTTTAAAGGCTAGAGACCCGATTTACAGGATGGCCTTATGAAAGAAACCTCCAAATTTAAGCTACGCAAATTCTAGTTCACTCTCCACAATAATGTCAGGTTTCCACTAGGCCCAGGCGAAATTTCATTTACACTAGCATAATCCCAATTTATTTCCACATTTTCGGATTATGATTAAGGGAAATACCTAAGATTACGCCAGGTAATGGAATTCAGGCGTCGATCAGGTGAAAATCGTATTGAGGGCGCACAGGATGGATGTGAATGAACCTAACAAGGGTGGCTGCTATTCACGTCAAGCACGATTGTGCGCGTTTTTAAAAGCAAAAAACAGATGAGAGGATGCATTTTGTGCTATAAATGAGTGCAAAATTCAAAAATCAGTATTTCAATATATAATACATTCCTGCGTAACTTCTTTTGGGACATTTTGGGTAATTTCCTCACAGGTATTTATGCCAATTAAGCCCAGGCCTAATCTCCACAAGCATAAAGTATTTCAGAGTCCCTGCATATAACTTCCCGCCCATCCCCCTCCAGGCCCAAACCCTCATTACAACTAGGCTAACCTGCTAGAGCTAGCTAACCCTCTGCCCACAACCTTACTCCACCTTTGCCCACCTCCTACCCCCAGGCCTGCTTTACCCCTGCCCCCAATTCCATTCATGTTTGCAGGCTTTCTCTTCATGACTTTACCCACGAATGTTCATCCTAAAGTCCTCTTCTGTCCCTAAGCCTCCATCCTCCCGTACAACCCACCACATTCCTGTATGCTTCCCCCTAATTACCCTAATTCTCCTCTTTCTACTGTCCACAGTTCCCCATCCTCAAATCTCCAAGCCATCCATTCTTACCACTTTGGCCCTTTGGAGGCAGGGTCCGCTAGTTACACGGACCGTGAATTTAGCCTCATATCGGTCGTCCGTTGTTCATCTTCTAACGGATGTCATTTGGCCATAATGTTAGCACTTCCGGGTCGTAGACCAGCCTATCCCACAGATCAACATGTTACGAGAGTGCGAGGGATTGATAACCTGTAAAGTGGCCTAGGATTGGAACACAGGAGGCGCCGCGCCCAATCCTAATTCGCCACACAGAATTCCGACGTGCTGATTGGCTGTGAAGTCCGCATATGCTTTTGTCCATGCGGTCTCTCTAGAGACTATTAGTTTGGAGCACTAGAGGTTAGCCGGTCATGGACTAGACGAAGACAGCCTGTCAGGCCAGAGTTGGCTGTTGTTGTTTTGGATGGAGAGGAAGAAAGAGATGTACGAGAGAAGGTGGAGAAGCGAGGAGGTGAAGAGTGAAAGATGGTTGGACCTATCTCTGTCTCTTCAAGTCTGACAGCCCGGAATGCTGTTTTGGTTGCTCCGCACGTTCAAAGTGTTCGGAACAGTGACCAGACGTCCTGTATTTGCCCGGACAGTAGGTTTCTCAAGGGCTGGCCCGGTTCCCGGGCACTTTTTTTTGGTCGGATGAACGTGCACTTTAATCACTGCGCTGTGCAGCAGGCTGAAGTTTTGAACGAGCCCTCCCTCTCCTCACACCTGGGACACTGCTTATTTAGAGTTGCCTGCTGTGCTACCTCGCCTCTTTCAAGCAGCACAGTCGGATTAAATGAGAGAAAATTAAAGCTGCAGCTGTAAACCAAGACCGGACCCGCCAGCAGCCCGGCCGTGGAGCTCTTCGCATCAAGGGAGGGGGAGGGGGGGGGGAATTGTTTATTTATGATCATATAGTTTGTGCCCGTCCTGGGTTTTTGTAATGAAAATCTGGTCACCCTACTCATACGGGTCCCGGCTGTGGTCCGAGAGGATACCGGTTGATACATTTCCAAGGCACGTGTAGCATTTTTAGCATTTGACACAGACTATTTTGCGTGACACTACTTCTTTTACGCCTTGCTGCTATATTGGCTCTTACCTAGCCAGTCCTCCTACCAAACATTTTTAGCAGACTGAGTGGACAGGTCCCATTCTGCGTGGTACCCATAAACCGTTATAGAGCCTTGTTTAATTCTTTTCTTGTGGTATTTCTTTAGCGTAAACACACCCGAAAGGCAGCTGAGCTTGGTACTGGGCCAAAGAAGCATAAAGTTAACATATTAGAAGTTGCTGGGCGGTGAACAGTTAATGCATTCATGGTATCTGTGAGTAGAGCAACAAGTGGCTGCATTAGAGGTTGAAGATAACAGGACAGTAAGGAACTCGGCAGGACTCCACAGATGATGGGGAACGTTTGGGACATGGAGGTCCCGCTTTAACAAACTGGTGTCAGTTGAATAGATAGAACTAGTGAAGAGTGTTGTGGATGGATCACTTTTGAGACTCCTGAGTGCGTATGAGTGTGGCAGGGTTGACTGTGTCGAAGGTGGATGAGAGGCCTAGCAATATCTGGAGACAGGGGGTTATCTTCATCTGTGGTCATTGTCTGCAGTGTGTAAGGACTCCGTCCCTGCGCTCTAGCCTGATCTGAAGCCAGACTGGTAGTCATTCTGGAGATAGTTATTATTGATGTGATCTTGGAGTTTAACACAGACTGCTTTTTAAACTATCTTGTCGTTGAATGATAGGTGAGTGATGGCCAGCAGTTGGCGAGGTCATCCGTGTCTAGTGAATGTTTCTTTGAGAATGTGGCCTATCTTGAGAGCTTCTGGTAAAGTGTGTTGAGTGAGGCACCATTGCCGATGGAGAATAGGTTGAGAGGGCATCTCCTAAGAGAGCTTTGATAAAGGACGAGGGTAAGACAACATCTTCTTAAGAAGTGGTTTTTGAGGGAGTGAAGCATGTCAGTGAGATCTTGTAAGAGATGGGGCTTTGTAGGATGACCATTATGAGATTCTAGGGGAAGGGCAGGCCTGGTGTTCTTGCTGTGCTGTTGAAACCTCAGTGTTTTTTCACTGACGAGTTGATGACATAGCACGTTTATGTGGCGTGAGCAATAGGTGGGACTGGCAGAGGGTTGATCCAATCCCTGATTGTCTTAAAAAGCATTTTGCTTGCTTTGGTGGCTTAATTGATGTCACCGATACAGTCTTTGCTTTGTCTGTTGTGATGAGCTGTCTTCATGTTACATTGAAGGACTTCAGTATTGTGAGGTCTTCTGGTATTATTATTTTTTTTTTTTTCCTCCCTATTTTCTTTCCTTTCCTTCTCCGGATGGATTGTTTATTGTGAGCAAGATCTTTAGAGTACCAGGGTGCTGAGGGCTTTGACTTGCACCTTCATGTTTTACTTGGTTCATGGATGTATGCATAGTTTTGCAAAAAAGTGTTTAAGTTGTTTAGAAAGGTGTTGCTGTCAGAAGTGGAGTTGAAAGGGTGAGAGGTGACTTTCCTGCCAATCTAATTTTAGAATAGAAAATTGGGTAAGTTATGATGATATTTAAATGATTTTCTGATTTAGTCTTCAGTCTTTTTTGATTCTGACTAGAAGTGAACCGTGAGTTTTAATAAACAAGAATCTCATGAACAGTGCACCTCGTAAAATAGATTGAGGGATTCTATACAGAACATATGATGGACAGGTGAGCATAGAAATAGGTGCTAGCAAAAGATGGGGAAGGAAAAGAGGGAGGCAGTGACTGCATTAATGAGAACAATTTGTTAAAACCGTGTAATACTGAATTCCCATCCTTGGTGGATCTCACCACTAGACCCATGGCTACAACCTCCCTCCCCTGGCTAGCCTAGAGCTATTTAGGTCGAGCCTAGTGCAGCGCTACTCTAGGAGATGACCTTTAGAAATCGGTCAGCTCTTTTCAAGCACTCGTGCTTGGGCTGGCATCCACCTTGCGGGAGCGAGCAGGGGTGCACAGGGTCCATCTGTTTGCAATTAGCGTGGCCGCGTGCGTGTCTGCACTTTTCAAGCACTCATGCTTGTTCATCTTCTCTGTAACCCTCTACTCTTCAAACTGCTGAAGAAATGCATTTGAAGTCTTCCACTGTCTCGCTTTTACCTCTCACTACTTAGTAGAGCTTCTATGCCCCGTGTAATACTGCACAAATAAACTGCAAAGAGAAATGCACACATTCTACCCTCTTCCTGCCGTCCCCACCTCTTAAGGTAGGCAGTCTCCTCTCCCATGATGGACTCTCTTCAGCACGGCTGTCTCGTCCCCACAAATCACAGCCTGTCTCGCCTGACCCCTGCCGAGTATACCCTGTCGCCCACATGTCCTTGTGCTGTGACTGTCACTACTCCATATTCTCCGACCACCCCGTGCCCAGCAGTCTCTGCTGCTAGTCTCACAGCCTCCACCTCACTCTTGCTCTCCTCCTCGTTTAAGTGCCTCACCTGTTCTTTCCTCTCATATTCAGACTCATGCTAGCCAGTGTGCCCGCCTCTCTCTCCAGCTGGGCCCCTCTTCTCGTCAAACTTTTCTTCTCTCCCGGTAGCGATGTCCCTCCTTCATCTTGCATCACAGAAGCACATCACTCTCCGTGTCAGTATCTCTTTCCCCCGTTACCTCCCCTTGATCACTTCCGCCCCTCACCCTCCCCTCCCTGTGTCTCTGCTGGGAAGCGGTCTCTCGGCCTCTGCTCCCCCCGGGCCACTCCCCTCCGAGACTGATGCACACATAAAGGCACACAGAGCAGTGGGTGAAAAGTAAACACAGCTGGGGAATCCCCGCTCCGGGCCCTCGGCCGTCTGTCCTCCACTGGCGATGTCTGAGGCTACTCCAACAGCACCCCACCACCCTTTAAAACAGGATCGCAGGATGAGGGCGTCCAGTCAGCAGCGAGACCCCAACCAGTGTCCAGCACCATCCGGCGTCATCTCAAACTCCCGCCCGGAAAGAGTAGGCACTGGGGTGGTCTTTGCAGAAATTGAATATTAATGTACCACAAACTACCAACAAAATAAATAAACAAAAAACCCAGGCGATTCCACCTGCTCCACCAGATGCTTGATCTCTAGCCACAAAAGTTAAAGTTCTGACCCATCTTTGCGGGTGAGCTCTTATCACTTACTTACATTTGACATTTAATCCTATACTTTCTAAAAGCCTCCTAAAAGTCCCTGCAACAGCCCAAAGTGCAGCAGTCTAGTACTGTGCTTCCAGGGTAGACAAGTACCTAACAACCTAGCAGTTGGACATGCCGTGGGGCTTTCCTCACCTTTTTATCCTGAATGTTTGTTTGGGTCAGCACCGGATTACCAGAAATACTCAGCAGGTAAGCAATCTCCCACCCAGTGCTACACATAGTAAAACCTGTAAATGTTAAGCACCCAGAATAATGTGCTGCATGGCTAAAAACTTATAAGGTCCCAAAGGTGAGACCTATTGGCTATGCCAATGTTTGTTCTAGTATAGCAGCCACAGACTTTTCTCTTTCACCATTTCTGGTATATTTAATACAACTATCGTTGCTTTCACCTAGGTAATAACTGGACTGTTCAGTCATGTGTTTTAAACGCACAAAACACGATAAGAGGAATGGTTGCTATAAGTCTAACCACTGGCAATAGCTCAGGGTAGCATTTCAACCCATAGTTCTTTTGCCCACCATACCACCTCAGTTTGTACCCGGGCATATGCAAGCCAGTCTTCACCCTGCTTTAATAGGAACAGTCTAGCTCGAACTGCCAGGCCAGGTCTTCCCTGAACCACAACACAAGCAACTCAAGTCCAGTTTTGCCCTGATTGGGGCTCATCATTCAGGTGTAGCTTAGTTCTAGTGGCACAGTGAGCATGAGACCCAGGCCTGGGCATACCCTTGTCACTTAGGGTATTAGATTAAACAAACACACTGGACCATTGGAGTAGAGCTTAACTTGAGCCGGTGGTTTCCGGTGCTCGGCACCGGAACTCATGACAGCTGCCACATGGTAGCTCTGTTTCGGCAATTAAAAAATGAGCAAAACATCAATTGTTTATTAATTCAAAAGAGATATATATACATACATATATATATACTAATATGAACCGCCCAAGCTATTCTTATAGCTTTGGGGGTCTTGAACAGTCTGAAATGTCATACTTGTAGCAGTTTTGTGGTTAGTAGTTGTGCTAGTACTGTCATTGGCAGCACTGGCAATGTGTGGTGCAAGATGTTGCAACCTCCTGACAAGGGCCCTGGCACTTTTTTTTTTTTTTTTACAAATTAAGAACTGCGTTAGAGCCAAGCTATACCTGACTGATGAGCCATAAGGGCAACACCAGTCTTGTGTCTGTGTTCTGGATCTGGGAGGACCTGGCCTGGCAGTTCAGGCTGGACTCTTCCCATTGAAGCAGGGTCAACACTGATTTGCATGCCTGTTGAACGTTTGGGGGGATGAAAATCCCGGAAAATACCCAATACTGCTGTCTATTCTGGGGTTTGCAGTGGCTAACCCCAATATTGTTTGCATGTGGGGAGCATCTGATCCACCGAATGTGGAGCAGTGGCAAATTGACATGGATTGGTGCAGGGCCGTGGAACGGCAGGTATTTAAAGTTAGAGGATACCCTTGTAAGTGGGTTAAGGTGTGGAGAATGTGGGGGAGCTCACAAGCCTCACCTATGGCCCGTTGGGACTGGAGTAAATATGCCGACAGGGTTGAAAATCATGCGTGACTTGTACCCTTTGTCAATGAGGGTGGGGCTTCTGGGTCGTAGGGGCAATACCGGAGAGTTTAACTGCTACATTGTTGTGGTATCCTGCGAGATGCATTGTGCCAACATGGGATTTGGTTGCATTTTTTTTGTTTTTTAAAACTTGTTTACAAAAAAAGGACTGATTTTCATATGGTTGGGTCCAAATTGAAAGGCATGGTGTCCAAAATAATGACGAACTGGGATGTGGCCCAAGTAATTACCAGTGGCTGAAATTAATTCAAGCATTCCATCCATCATTTTGTTTTGCATACTTCAGTGTGACCCCCTTAATTGGGACAGGTATACTGGGACGTGGGTCTCGTGCACACTGTGCTACTGATGCTAAGCTATACCTGACTGATGAGCCCTAATAAGGGTGTAAATGGTGTTGGGTTCTTTGTGTTTTGGTTCATGGAGGACCAGACTTGGTTTGGCAGTTCAGACGGTATTGTTTCCGTTGGAGCAGAATCAAGATTGGTTTGCATATGGCTGGGTCCAAATTGAGGTGGCACGGTGTGCAAAATAATAATGGAACAGGATGCAGCCCACAAGTACTTATTGGTGGCTGAGGTCAATTGAAGAATTCCAGCCAATACCAGCACTTACAGTTGCCTTCGGGTCAAACCCATTGCTTACCATTGGTTGACTATCTTATCATTCTCATTTGATGCTTATTCCATATCTTTCCTTCCTCTTCCTCATCTTGTTTGTCCTTCCCTAGAGCAGCCTTTTGATTGAATGACTTGTATCCCTCCACTGCTTAAATTAAGGGAGCTACTTTTTTCTCTTTCTTTGAGCACTCCATGCAAGTGCATGGGTTTTCTTGCTTTCTCCGTTGTGTGCCACCTCCCAGTTGAAAACCTGACAATCTCTGTTGTTCCCCATTCGCCTTACCAGCTCATCTTTTACTCATCCCCCCCCCCAGCCAGCCCATCCTGTTCCACCACTTCCATCAGCAATAACCATTTTTTAATTTTCGTAGACCGGGAACAACACTGGCAAAAAAGTATAGGCAAAGCAAATAGGTCTGCATTGCAAAGCCAAAAGGCCTGATCCATTGGCTTTGCCAAGGCTTGTTGAGTCTACCTAGTACACCATTGCAGATGTGACACCGAAATTCTGCTGCAGCTTAAGAACTAGGAGAAAGCCACAAAAAAAGCTTGGAGCATATTTTGTCGGGGAGGGGGGGAGGAGAGATCCTTTTTTCAATGGGAGTCTGAATCCTATTTTTGAAAACTGGTGATTTCTACAGCTGAACTGTGATGCCATGCCTACTCCTGTCCACCAAGTTGACAACCTGTAAGTTAACCTGGAAAATTATAGCCAGTAATAGTCACTAGTTATAAAACATCTAATGCAGTCTGGTTTTGTCACTGGCTGTCGGAAATGGAGCACTCTTGATGTGCATCCATGCATATGGGACCCAGGACTTGCTATCCATTTCTTAGCACTGTGGGTTCCAAAGTGTTAGACATAATGTCTCATATTCTTGATCCCACCGCTAAGCACCAATGTTAGAAAATGGGTGTATGATATGGTGTGATTGTGCAATCTCACCGTGTAATACACTTACCAACCCTTTTAGGACCAGTAGGTTTCGTTTGTCAAACCTTCTGCTCAACCCTGGGTAACTGTGGCTCTGAGCAGCAAGGCTTACACAAATGAACAGGTGTAAAGCATTTAAAAAGCACCAAAACAATTAAAGAAGAAATTGACAAGACACCCAAGAAATACATAACCAATTTATAAAACTAGACTGCATTTTTAGACACCACAACGGAAATGATCCACCGTAAGGTTCCAGAGATGTAAAATCTAAAAAGTATAGTAAATCAAAGCATTTCACTTAATCGTGAACAAGCATTGGCAAATTCAACAAATTTGAGTCTTAAAAACGTTTTCACCAAAATGGGCTAGTTGTAATGAAGTCACTTTAGGTGATTAACTACAGTAGGGTGCCAGTCAGGGGAACCAGCAAGGCCCTCAGAAATAGTTAATTCAGCAGGTGAAGCATTCTCCAGTCAGTTTCAGGCACCTTTATCCCTTACAGTGGCTTCTTATGGAAGTGGTCCTGATGCAAAAGATAAATGATATTGAAGATGCTCAAGGATGCTGTGGATGCGAAAGATAGGTGTGAGGGGGGGTTTGCTGCAGCTACTCCTCGGTCTACGAAGAGGGTGAGGTGGCCCTGGTCACAGGGTGGACTTCCCTTAAAGTCCTCTAGGTGCTAGTAGACCGTCACTACTGGGCTACCAGTCACAACCAAATCCTTCCTTGGGCTATAACTCATCGTCTGGGTGACGAAGCTGCATTCGGACAACTCTCCTGGGCTCAGCTAACTCTGGTGCAATTTTGAGCATCAAGACCTGGTCCCTGGTGCTGCATGGCAGTGGTTGGTGGTGATCTGAAGATTCTGGACTATCAACATGCCCCAGCAGGCTTCTAAGGTGTTGTGGCCCTGTGCTGTGAACAGGAGGTCCGCCAACTCACTGCTGGAGTCTTCTTGCTCTAGCTGGGTTCTGGAGATGCATTCTCCTTGAGCAGGAGACAGCAGGCACGGTCCCACTTCTTGCGATTTACAAAGGAGACCTTAGACATTGAATACCGCACTTGTTACACCATGGGAGTGGTATCTAAGTGGTGCTATGATCAGGGGAAAAAAGCCTCCTAATCCCCCATCAATGGAGAATATTCACACATTCTGAAACAAAATACGATCAGCACCCTCTATTTTTAGATTCACCCCAATAATACATCAAAATTGAGATGGACTATTGCAATATTAATTAAGTCCCAACAAGTGTTTCCAATCACATTCGATAGATCGCAATCAAATCCATGGAGACGTTTTTGTTAACTCCGAAATTCATTACAAAAATTGATCCTTCAAAGTAGCCAACTCGTTTTGTCCCTTTGTGGGACATTTTCAGGGCTACGGAACACAGATAATATATACACTTTTAAAACATAATATTTACAACACACCATTAAAAATTACAAACAGTTTTACCAACATCAAAATATAGGACTAAGCATGTGCAAGACATCAGACTATTAGGGGTACAGTCTTTTCAAATGCACGGAAACGATTAAGCTATTTCAATTCCTTCAAATGACAATTTGTTGATTTATGCCATGCTCTTTTGCCAGGCAAAAGGAACAAATCGTGAGTTAATTGATAGAACACACATAATGGTACCTGGAGAGAGAAGGGTCAGGTTGATTTTTCGTACACGCATAAAATAACAATTTAAAGTAAGGCCCCTATCTCTTCCTACATTCAATAAGTGGTAAAATGGTTTATGCAGAGGGAGAGAGAAGAGGAGAGAACAAAAAAGTATACATGAGACATCATATTTTACGAGAAAATGTGAGCTCTAATACCATTCGTCACTCTCTAACTAGAAAGCGGAACAGAGATGTGTACCACGTTTTTAAAGCGCTATCATTACTATGGGGAAATTAAGAACACATCATAGCCCAGGTGTCAAAATATTATTTAACTTAATTATAGTTTGCTAATTTCCTTATTTTAGAAACATATTATCTTCTCTATGGTTCCAATAAAAGGATGTTGATCTGTAACAGAAGTGCCATTTTTAAAAACGTTTATTCAAGGGGTTCCACAGATACCCATAAAGAACTATCTAAGTATTTACAAACATACCTTTATAGTATGAATGTTAATCACCGATCCTTGGTTGCAATCAGGTTAATAAAAAATGGGTTCTGGCCCATGTCGGCCACCGCACCTAGTTGGCCATAACCAACCGGTGAGTATATCTTAATGAGCAAAATATATTATTAAACAGTACATATAAGTTTGTTTAATTATGTCTTTCCTATGCTTAATTGAATGTAAACTTTATATATTATTTCCTTATGAGGGCACAATAGTTATATTTTAGCACCTACAATACAAAGTATGTGTGTCTCAAAAAGAGACCTATACTAAGACATGGGCTATATTTATGTTTAATACAGTCCAAAAAAGGACAGAACTTTCATAAGATCATGTGCACAGCAATGTATCATCACAATATCTCGTATAGCTAATTGGATTGCAGCTAAACAGTAGCAGCCAAATAAATGGGGGATGTCATACAATCGTTGCGTATTTCAGCCGCCATGTTTACATGTTGTCAATACCCATGGTTTCAAATTAGTTATTTGTTTTCTTTTGTATGAATCCATTTAATTTAAACTCCTAAACAATATTTTACTTTGCTTTCTGAGTTCTAACCATACGACTAGACAACAAAAAACGAGAAGTATTGTTTCCCGCACGAGATAACCAAACACAAGAGCCAATACTAGTCTAACATTTACGTTTTATGGCCGCCATGTTTCCAAATCTCAGATGGTATATTCAGCGACCCGAATAGAACATATTCAGCGACTTTAGACTTCTCAGATAAATAGTAAAGTCGTCCGGTATGTACTAGTCTAGCATTTACGTTTTTAGGTGCTATGTTTTCATATCTCAAATGGTATATTCTGCGACCCGAGTAAAAAGTATTCAACAACTTTAAACGTATCAGACGAATAATAAAGTCTGAATTTCAGTCATATTGCTATACTAGTTTTAATCGAAATTCAGATTCTGCCAGCCCAATATTGTTCCCCACATTGTTGGGTCCACTGAGGGACCGATATTAACCTTTGAAATAAAGCACAATTACATCTAGTGCATTCCCTTACCACTTAGTTGATTAGTAAGCTTACATGCTTCGTCTTCACATGCAATCCCCTTGTTCGAATCAAACGGGACCCCATGTTCAAGTCGCCTTTATAAAAACTGTAATTGTGTCCCCAGGCACGGATGTACACAGATGGGCTTTCCGTCTTGGCGATCATCTTGTAATGGACTATGTACGTAAGAAGGATGTTGGTTGACAGGTAACTGTCTCCAGCTGAACGCCGCAAAAACAGAGGTTATGGTTGTCGGGAAGGGAGTGGAGCTTTGGGGCGATCAGTGGTGGCCCTCGGAGTTGGGCCCCACTCCGACCTTAGTGACGGAGGTAAAGAACCTTGGGGTCTGGTTAGACGCTGGTCTCACATTCATAGGGCATACCAAAAAAATCGCAGCCTGTTGCTTCGGTCTCCTAAGAGGGTTAAGGCCGGTGCTTAAGTTCTTTGATGCCCCTACCAGACAGCTTGTGGTCCAGGCAACCATCATCTCCCGTCTGGACTACGCTAGCTCTTTGCTGGCGGGGGCTAACCAGGCTGAGTTAACCCGTCTGCAGCGGGTGCAGAACGCCGCGGCGAGAGCCATTGTTGGACTTCCTAAGTTCTGCCCGGTGTCTCATGTTATCCGCTCCCTGCACTGGCTCCCGGTGAGGAAGCGTATTCTTTTTAAGGTTCTGTGTCTGACCTTCAAAATCCTTAGAGGCATTGGCCCTGAGATCCTGGCCAACTCTATTGCTTTCTATGTCCCTACCCGCAATCTTCGATCTCATGGTCAGGCCCTTGCGGTTGTCCCCAGATTCAGGCTCAGCAGGATGGGGGGCCGGTCCTTCAGGGTGAGAGCTGCGTCAATCTGGAACACTCTCCCAGTTGAAATTCGGCAGATAGAGGACTTGCTTTCGTTTCGTAGAGCCATCAAAACCTTCTTATTTTAGCTTCCCTGTTTTCCTACTTTTGTAGCATTATCTCTATGTTGTGTTATGCCTGCTCCGTGTCTCTGCGCCGGGATGCTCCTTCGCTGGAGTCGCTGTGCGCGTAACAAATAGTTTTAACATAACATAACATACGTTTCGTCTGCAGTGACTGAATATATTCACAACCTTCACTGTACTTTTAAATTATCGCAATTGATTGTTCTGTCATTTGCAGTCATATTCCAAAATGGGTGGTGTGGTATAATTTATCTTACTGTCCTTTGCGAAACGAGTGTCCATCCACAAATGTACACAGACGGGCTCACCATCTTGGTGGCCATCTTGTAATGTATGCGTATAAAGGATATCATCCGTTTCGTCTGTAGTGACGGAGTATATTTACGACCTTCACTGTACTTTTAATATATTGCAATCGATTTTTCTGTCACTTGCCACATTACAGAATGGGGTGTTGTGTTATAATTTACCTTACTGTCCTTTGAAAAACGAGTATCCATCTGGACATAGTCCCAAATCCCCTCATTGGTTATATGCATGTGAAGATGTACACTAACCGACTGTTGGCATCGGCAGCCATCTTAAAATAGGCTTCACATACACACTGGTCATTGTTCATTAGCTTGAAATCAACGTGTATATAAACTCCCTACTTTTATGAGAATCAGCAGTCGCTATTATTTAAAGCTTTCCATCTTGTATTAGGCTTTGTGCATATAACGTGTGTATCAATCATAATTCCAATTGTGACAAGCGGGTCTACTTTCCTAGCCACCAGATTCAACAGATGCAGTCCATGCAGCCTCTCTTTGCCAGTTCCATGTTGCAGCAGGTCAGTCATCCTTCGGTCCTTCTTCTAGTCCAGTCAAGATTGGAGTTCAGGGGTGCCCTATTTTTGCCCCGAAAGTGCCCTCCAGGTTGACGCTGTCAGTAGCCAATGGGCTACTAGATTCCCTCCCTCCTGATGACAACTTCATGGGAAGCGTGGCATTTGGCTACCCCAGGATGCACCATTCTGCCCACTCCCAAGATAGTAGAATGCCTCTCTCGGCATCCAGAACTCCCTACCCCAACCCAGAGATGTGGCTACTAAGGAGAGGTACACACCTATGAAAAACCGGTTTGGCAACTGGTTTCTCCTTTCCTGTCATTAGTGCCAGCCTGTCTACCTAGACAATGGAGCAGCCCCTCTCCCAAGAGTTACCCATTTGCCCTTCAAAAGTTGCTTCTGCTTTGAGGCTCGCCTTTTGTGCCAACACCCGTGTGGCTTCCTGCAGGAGGGAGACAAACACCTTTCTCCAGTGCAGGTTTGGGAGTCATTAAGACATGTCACCAGGAGGGCAGAAAGCTGATCAGGGACAAGCTCCTCGTGCAACCGTTGAGGGCACAGTACATTAAAGGCAACAAAGTGAAAACTTTTCCACAAGTTGCACATCACAACATGTTACATTAATTTTGACTTGGGAATTAGGTTGTTTGATACCTTGGAGCACGAACATTGGTTGCATCGTTAAGGAGTTAGCTCAGTTGAGGGGTCAACGGGTAACTCTGTACTTGCCAATGGGGCGACCCAGTCCTTCTACAGTAAAAACAACAGTTTCCTGATTTTACTGCCAGAACATGGTAAATACATGTTCTGCTCATAAAATATGCTGCACCCTGCCTTAGGGCTTGGTAGGCCTGCCATAGGGGTGACTTACACATATTGTAGAGGGAGGTTTGGCTTTGCCATTGGTTTAAATGGCAAAGTAGGGCTAGCAGCTTAAAACTGCTCTTCCGTCTGCAATGGCAGACTGGGGCACGTGTTTTCCCTGTGTCATGCCTAGGGTAGCACAATCAGTGCTGCAATCCCTTGGGCGACTCTCTAACTTACATGCCCTGGGTACTAGAGACATCCAGTTAAGTTAGCCTATGCCTGTTGGGTATTGCCAATGTAATAAACACAGTATGCGGTCAGGTCACTGGCACTGAGATCTGGTTAGCATACCTCAGTGCCATTTCAGAGCAAAAAAAACAGCTGCATCAGTCAGAACATCTGTGGGTGACCATACAGAAAGAGACATATTCTTATACTCGCAAACTCATACTTGAGGATGTCGGTGATTGTTGCTGTAGTGACAGTTTCCATATTTTTAGCCAACATCCACTTAAAATAGCAATCTGCCAACAGAAAACAATAACGTTCAATCATTTATTACAACCACTGAGACTTCAGCCTGTAGCAAAGGCACTTCATGTGTTAACTTACACCAGTGGCGTAACGATAGCCCCTGGTGTGTGGGGGCCTCAGAACTCAAGGGGGCCCACTCCAGCACTTTAAAGGGGCAGCGGGTCCCTGGTCTGAGCGCTCCTGACTGAGTGCGGAGCATGGGGGGGCCCCTCTAGGTACTTTGTGTGGGGGGGCCTCACGTTTCGTTACACCAGTGACTTACACTTGGCATTACAACACACTAATGCCATTCTTTCTTAAAGTCTTGCACTATAGTGTCCATCTTATGCAACCAATAAACAGTTCTGGCCTTTTGATTTGGTTATACTCCTCCATAAATACATTTTATGCACAAGGCTTACAATGTTGCTCTCATTACAGCCATTGGAATTAATCTCCTCTCAACAGACTCCCACTCCCATTCTCCTCCCTCACACTACAGCATTTCTCCTCCCCATCCACCAACATATTACTGGTCGGGCAGCCTATTATCCTACTCTTCTGTTTTTTAACATTCATTTCCTGCCAGTGTCTTGTTCCACTGCTCTTCTCATATAGCTGTTTCTCTCACCTGCATGATCTTCTTGCTTTGATCCTCACCCTCTTCACTGCCTCCCTAAGGGCAACCTTGACAATCCGTTTGCATCTCTGCTCTGCATCCCAGCGACATACTCCACCTGGAAATCCTATTCTGTTAACCCCTTTATTGTACCAAGAAATCTTAGTGTAACTTGGGCCAAACCTTTGATGAGAACACTTGCATCTATGGTATTTGTAGTCTGACTTTACCACAAAGAGTAAACCCCATAAAAAATAACATAATAGCGTCAAAGGCTTCCTGTCATTGCTTTATCTTCATCAGCCTTTGCAGAAGACTAATGATACTTGCAAAATCCCTGTCAGACTTGGAGCAAAACTCTGCAAGGCCTACATCTGATTATACCTCTTTAGTTTAGGACACTGGCACTTTTACTTTTGATACTGCCTCTACCAAGTTCATGTCTGGCTTTCTTCAGCACTGTATCATGTCCTTTCACACTGTCCCTGTAAACTAAAATGTAAACTTGAAAGAACATTACATTGTCGATGCCAGCCAATGCATCTCAAAATTCTCACTGAAACAGCCGCTTCTTCTAGCATCCCTGATGGTAAGTGTATGACAGATCCATAATGCTAAAGACACTTGGTGTCTTGGTATAGCCTGGCTGCACCACCCCTTACAGTAACAATTTAAAATAAATGCAGTCACTCTTCTGTCTGTGAGAAAAGCCATAGGTGGTAACTCCTAACTTTAAAAAATGTGTCTACTTACTTATTTTACCTTCTTTTCTTTTTGTTTGTTATTAACTTTTGCTGTTTACCCACAGCTCTGCTGTACTCTACACTTGACACAACATTCAACAGCCCACTCCAAGATAGTTGCCAACTGTATGTGTTGACATGACTTTGTGTTGGTACACCTCTGACATCAAATGTGTATAGAACTACTCTTCCTGGCTCCATTCATGGCTGCTCCTTGGTCTAATGGAGCTTTCCCCTGCGAGTTAGGCCTTCTGTGCAAGCACCTGTTACCCTGTCTGCTTGAAACAAATTCTATACTAATATTAATCTCTAGCTTTTTTACTTCTTCAATTTGGCTTTTGTGTTTGTGTTATTCAACAGTGTCAAATCGGGCATTCCGGTGGGCCTAGACTCCATTTCGCTTTGACGATTCTTCTGCTCCCTGTACAGGTGCATGTCGATGTTTGCCTTGTCCTACGCCAGAGAAATTCATTAAATTACAGTGTGGGCTCCCTCAGGGAAAGTGTCTTTGAAGAAGTAGATCCTTCATACTTTATAAGTTGAAGCGTAATAGAGAAACAAGATGATGTTATATCTGTCAGGCTTGCTCCAAATATTTTACTTTGAGACATTTTGATATTTTCCTTATTAGTGCTGTGGCTGACGTTTTATTTTGCTATACCTCATTCTACATGTCAAGCTTCACTTACACTGCCCTTGTTCACAACACTTAAATTAATTTTTATAACGTAAGTTGTCCTTTGCCCCTTTTTTAGTCTGGTAATGTTTTTTTTTATGCCAGATGTGGAAGTAGGAATTTGATATTTTGACTGTTTTACAGAGATGTATTTGACTAGTACCTAATGGGGATATAAGTCACTCCCCTCCAGCCATTTGTTTAATCTGACTCACACAAATCACAGTATTACTTGCAGAGGTGTGGGGTGAATTGAGTGTTTGCATAGAGAAACACAATCTTTGTGCTGGGGACAGTCTCAAACATTGTGAGTCTCAACATTTCAGAGCCCAGTATCATGTGTTGAGCTTTAAATCAATAACCATGAAACAGTTTCATGTATTCTAGGTCTTGGACTGAGAGATACAGTCTCACATATTGAATATGAATATCACAGCTCGTGGTACTAGCCTCACTCGTTGTTTGAAAGTTTGTTTGTAGAACACAAGCTCACTGAGTGGAAAAAGGTCCTTTTTTAGGTGATTACACACACCAGTAATATGCACTGCACTATTTATCTTCACCCTATTATAGGTGACACTTGTTGGATGAGCTATCTGCATTTAGACTCGAGCACGTCCTTCATGGACAGCCACTTATGAAATGGTGTTGTCTACTACATGTCATTGGTAGAGGGGGCACACATCGGTTGAGGCCTTGAGTATCAGCCCTCTGGCAATGAGTGAACTGGAATGTAAGCCAAACGAGGAGGCCTATATTCAACTCCCTCCCCCATTCCATCTCACTAATGGCACACGTTTTCAACATCAATGGATGCAATAAAGATGTTTTCCTGTTCTTCTTCCTCCACAATGTCAATGTCACTTTCATCGATTTGGAACCTGGACAAATAATCTGCCCTAACATTTCTATAGCATGGGTGATATGAAACCTCCAAACCATATTGCAGCAGTTTAGTGGACAACCTAGCAATTCGTGGAGTGTGATCCTTGATTTTATCCCCGACAATATTGAGAGCAATGGACTGATCTGTTCGTAAACCTAAATGATTTCCCCAAATATATGGATGACATTTCCTGATCGCCCACCAACAGGCCAAAAGTTCTTTCTCAAATACTGAGAAATTCATTTCTGCTCCTTTTTTTAGGCAAACCCAGTGTGTTTTCCCTTCCATTCTTAACTTGAGTGAAAACAGCCCCAAGTCTAAAACTACTAGCATCAACCGCTATAGTATATATCTTTACGTTCAAACGGTTTTAGAATTTAGACCCTACCAGCTGTGATTTGATCCACTCAAAGATCTCCTGGCAATGTGTGTCCCAAAGAAATGGAAAAAAAATTCTCAACTTACAGGATAAAGCCTTTACCTTCTATGCATAGTCAGGTATGAACCTTGAATAGAACTCACACAGACCAATGAAAGATTTGAGACCGGTGTTATCAACTGGTGGGGATGCATCAATAATAGCTTTGACATGACCGGGTCTTGGCTCAACCCCATGTTTCAACAGAATATGTCCAAAATACTCAACTCTGTCTTTGAAGACCATGTTTCAATCTTTAACACCACACCTTTTTCCCACGTACTACTCAAAACTTGCATCAAGGTATTGTTCTGTCCTGTTCTTTTCTTGTCGCCCCATAGATCAATATATTGTCCTAAAAAGATGGCTACACCCTTGACACCTTTGAACATCTGACACATGATCCTCTGAAAATCAGCAGCCAATGCCAGACCAAATGGCACCCTGAAATATTGAAAAGTGCCGCTAAGGCACACAAACGCTGTAAGGTGTCTGGAGGAAGGCTCTAGAAGTACCTGGTGGTAGGCGACTGCCAAATCCAGTTTAGAAAACCACTTGGAATTGTTGATCATAGTCAAAAGCTCAGTTATCTCGGGCAGAGGTTGTGAATCCACCCAAATATACTAATTTAAGCTGCGCAAGTCCACACAAATACACAAGTCACCATATTTTTCCTCACTACAACCAAGAGAGATAACCACGAGGACTCGATGGGTTCGATTATACCTTTTTTACACAACTCATTCAAATATTATTCTAATCTCTCCCTAACACTAAATGACACTCTCCTCAATCTATGCTTGACTGGAATAGCTCCATCTTTAACTTTAATTTGATGTGTGAACCCCTTGATCATGCCTAACTAGGCATCAAAAACTGATGAAAACCGCTTTATGATTTCCTCCATGAAATCATTGGACTCAACAAGAGAAACCTGTTCCTTGGTCTCAAAACAATCTGGAATAGACCCTGATTAAACCACCCCAGGATAGACAAACCTTTAATGCCATGTACACTTTTCCTAGAATCTTCCTTCCTCTCAATTCTAAAATATCATCAAAATATCTAACAAGATCAATTTTGCATCCTTCATTAGACACAGGCGACCCGTCAGCTCGTTCCAACGGTCTATTATCCCTAGTTTCTTCCATCGACTATTGGAGAATCATGGTTTTCATAGCACCAGAATCTACCAGGAGATTTACTTTTTTTTCAACTATTCCAATTTCCACATATGGATCAACACATGGACGCATCACTCTTTACTACGGAGTCCTCAACAACAACGTCATCAACAGCATCCATCATCATATCCCTAAGAATATCTTGTATCTTTTCCACGTCATCATAATCCACATCAGAGACATTGGCTACACCAGTATTGTTCATGTTATTCCTGTTGGTTTGGAAATTGCCCCCATTGCGTTTATCACTTTCACCCATTGGCAAAGTGATCAACGTTACCACATACCCTGTATGTAACACTCTTTGCAGGACACACTTTGTTTCCTCTAGCATGAGTAGCATTGCCACATCTAAAACATGTGTTTGGCTGCTTGAAAAATTGTATATTTTCCCCTTGTATCATTGTGCTAGATGTATCTTCTTTGACCTTAACTGCACCTCCAGCTTCGGTGGTTTTGTCTTCAAGTTCTTTAACTGACACCTTGGACAATTCTACACTTTTCGCTGTGCAAATAGTCTCCTAAAGCGATGGTTTTCCCATCGAAAGAAGCTTCTGCTGAATGGTTTTATCTGAGCATGTACAGATGTGCTGGTCCCTGACTAGCTGATCAGTAAATGCCTCAAACTGACAATCTACACTTAACTTTCTGAGAGCTGAAATAAAAGCATCAACATCTTCTCCTGATCTTTGTTCTCTCTTGAAAAATCTGTGCCTAATAACTACAAGACTTGGTTGGATGTCAAACCGTAGCTCGAGTTTTTTTGCTGCCTCCATGTATTTGTCAGGTTCTTCTCCTTCATTATTGGCTACAAAATGTGGGAGATGTTTAAACACAGATATTCCTTTAAACTCCCAACGAGTGAAGCAATAAAATGTTTTCCTCTCTGGTCTATAACATGATGCTCCTATTGCCCCTAAGTACATAATAAAAGCGGCATACATTTTTTCCCAAGGAATAGGGGGGTTTCAGGTAGTTCAAGAAATGGTGGTGTAACAGACTGCATTATAGTAATTTAACAAATATCACTAAACCACCTGAATCTTTAACAACCAAGATCTTTGACATGAAGCTTGTGCATCACCACGATGTGCTAGGTGTGCGCATCACCAAGATGCCCAATGAGCAATTTGGGTAGTGGTTTTTACTCAAAATATCCCAGGTGTGCGTATCACCGTGATACGCAGGTGCTATATGTGAAGTATAATATGCTGGCCTGAGAAAAGCTTGCTGGGCAATGAGCAGCAATACAATGTCAGGGATGTCAGAGCAATGAGCACAAATAGTTATAAACAAGTGAGCACACCACAATATGCACTAGTACAATGTACACGCTCTAATAATTCAGTACCTGTGCACAGGTGTGCACATCACCACAATATGCTCCAAACAAATGGTGTGCGCATCACCACAAAACCAGCTGATCAGTACCACGTTGTGTGCCAAACAAATGATGTGCGCATCCCCGTAGTACCAGCTGATCAATTCCGTGCCGTTGCACGAGGAATTAAACCTTCCTACACATCAATGCCCCAAAAATGGCAGCACACTGACATCCACATAGATTGCTGTGCCGATAACTTTAGTTTATTATTCTCACAAAGATGGTGGCACATACATACTGGAATGTACAACGTGTAAACTAGACTGCGCACTTAATCACTATAGCTCATAACAGGGTAGCACGTAGACATTGGCTTGAAGCATGTGATGTTACTAGTGTACTGGACTGTAACTGACTACATCAAAAATAGTGTTGCTAGCCACTTTACATCAGACCTCTCTGTAAATCATACCACTAAGATGGCGCTGGGTGCTGCTTTATGTGCGGGACCTTTAGACATCCCCTTGAAGAACGTTGCTCATGGGCACTGACCAGTCGTGTTTCTTGACAATATTGAAACAGGATACCTCCTATACTGAATACCTCAGGTCTGCACGGTATGTGTACCGTAAATTCTCCTTGCAAACCGCTCTTTGGATGTGACTGAAACCAAGCAAGATTCTCAACAAGCGATTTCACTGGTAAGCACATCAGTTGATGTAGAAGGCACAAGGCTTCTGCTCTCCTGTGGATAGACAGGTGCTCCAGCACTGCCGTAGGAATGTACAGAGGCTTCAGCCCCAGTGCTGACAGTCACTTACTGTACTGGTATTTTCAGAGGGCCTTGGTCAACAGTCTAGGAGTATGCAGAGGCTCCAGACTCTGCACTGGAGTCTTCCCTGTATATACAGGTGTGTGTTTAACTCAAGAGTTTGTTCATTCCCCATGTTGTGCATTGACTTCTACTCCCACTTCAGCAATCCCTCCTCTCGTCAGCAGTGCAGCATCACCAGCTGGTTAAAGTAGAGATCAGAAGTGTATATCACTGCAGTAAGAGCAGGTTGCAATCACAGGGGAACACCCGACTGGAAGAGTGAGATATTTTTCTTTACACCAGTTGCTCTGTTCTTTTATATGTTATGCACTTTGCCCCCTGTGCTGTCCCCACCACCTGACTCCTGTGCTCTCTGCCACCTATTTGTTCTTGTGGGCCACAGGTGCTGTTTGCAGTCTTAACTTTTATCAGTGCCCAGCATTGTAAACAGAGAAGCGCTTTATGGGTCCGTGCTTGTTTAAATGAATAAATGGGAGGGTTAAAGAGCTGCAGTGCACCAGGTAACCTATTTAACATATTGCAATAATCACACTGCACATAATGTGTAGAAATGAAGATTTATTCAGAGACTGCCCTGGAGGATCATCTGGAGTGGACCACGGCTAACAGGCTGACTGCCGTTCCAATCTCAAATCTCTCTAGGCATTCCATTCAAGAACTCAATGACATCATAGACCACATAAAAGTATTACTGGATATTAATGAGGTATCCAATGCCACCCACAGCTCTGACCACTACACACATTTAAAGATGTGAATAAGGACTGTGAACTCCTACAGTGAAATCGACTTGAACCAACAAGAAAGAGGTCCTAAAGCCTTTAAAGCAGCTTCAGCCCTCCAGCAATCACCAGATTGAATTTCTGTTTGGTCTTTCCCCTGTTTCTTCCTTATGCTAAATAACATGATTATATTGTGTTAAGCCTTAATTTGTTTGGGTTGTTAGTCTGTTACATCATTGTGAAGCTGTCGTCACATAGGTAAGCCATGTATGCAGGGTTTATCTGAGTAACACAGAAGCATTGGCTGAGCAAGAGAATGGATGAAAGGCACCAAAGTGTGCTGGTCCTTTGTGTGTAGTGTGGACAGTTGATCACAACTACGCATGAATTTCTAATAATACATTTGTATTGACTCTACCCTCGAAAATAATCTCAAACTTTCTGTCTGAGAGGGCAATGTGACACGTAGAACCTGTGAATCTTCTTTACATATAAAGAAGTAGTGCATAGTTAAACACAGCTATGGTACATCCTAGGGAGTAACTTTGCTCTGCTCTTTGTACGCTCGTTATTAACCTGTTCTTGATGATCCACACAAATCAGACACTTTCTTGTCCAAAATGTTGGGCTGGTGTTTATCTTACACATACCTATCCACGGGTTTGAACAAACATTAGAGAATCTGAAAGGGCAAAAAAATCCCTCACTATCAAAGGGAAGCTTATTGATATCCTAAAGTAATTGAAAATCCTAATCACAAGGACGGATTCCCATCAGTCACCAATGGTGCCATGCTTCATCATCATTTGAGTCTCCTCCTAGTGTCACTGTAGTGACTAAGGGCTACGCCCTTTTCAAGGAAAGCGAAGTCACTCGCAATTGTTGGAATTAAGAACTGTTGATAATGTTCTTTACATGGTGCTGGGATTAATTAAATTAAATTTAAGTCTTTTCTCTCATTGCCCAATTTTAATTCACTTTTGTACATAATTTTATCGCACTGCATTTCCTCCCATCATAGTTAGTAGTTGCTCACATCTATAGGTCAATTAATAACCCGCACCATGTTAAGAACATTATCAACAGTTCTTAATTCCAACAATTGCGAGTGACTTCGCTTTCCTTGAAAAGGGCGTAGCCTTAGAGTCACTACAGTGACACTAGGAGGAGACCCAAGTGATGATGAAGCATGGCACCATTGGTGACTGATGGGAATCCGTTCCTGTGATTAGGACTTTCAATTACTTTAGGATATCAATAAGCTTCCCTTTGATAGTGAGGGATTTTTTTGCCCTTTCAGATTCTCTAATGTTTGTTCAGACCCGTGGATAGGTATGTGTAGTATCTGTTCTATATGGGGAGTATATCCACGTTAGGTCTTTAAACATTCCCTGAGACCCTTTTCTAATTGGTGTACTGTCTGGTGTGTATCTTCCCAATTGAAACAGAAAGCATGTGATTAATAAGGATTAACCTTTACCAATTTTATTTTTGTGCCTTCCTTTTTTATGCCAATGTTATAGTCACAGAATTCAAAGAGGAAAGATGACGAAAGATATAGTAATGATGTTTTTTGATTTTGTTTTCCAGGGGAGTCTGAAACTAGCATATTCAACTACCCACAACAAACTACATCCCAACAACACCTGGTAGCGGCCAAACTACATGCAGACCCGCAGCAACTGCTTTCAGTAGGCACAGCATAGGTTATTAGAGACTGGGCAATTTTGGCAAACTAATGCACTGAATGCTCGTTACCATAAATAATGTTCTACCTGGGCTACTAGTGTTTGCCTGACAGACAACCAAATCTGAATTTGTATTTAATTTATTTATTTAAAAGATTTATATAGCGCACAGCTACCCAACAGGGTTTTCCGCTGCTGAGCAGGACGAGCGAGGTTGCAGCTAGTTGGAGGAGAGGAATTAAACCCGACTATAAAGGAAGGTCTTTAGCTTTTTACAGAAAGCTAAAAGAGATTGACAGACCCTAAGTTCCAAAGGAAGAGAATTCCACAGTTTAGGTCCAAGGTAGGAGAAAGGTTGGCCGATCTCAATTGGCGGGAGGGTAGGTAAGGCTTGACAAGGCTTTGAATGTACGAGGGGGCCAAGCCACGCTAAACTCAAAACATATAACATAGGGCTTTGAACTCAATACGTTTGTATACCTTGAGCTAGTGAAGTTGATCGAGCAGAGGGGAGACAAAGGTGTGGTGAGGCAACCAAAAAAGCAGGTGAGCAGCCGCATTTTGAATGAGTTAGAGACGGCGAACGGAGGCGTTGTCTTTGCCCAAGTACAGTACATTACCATAGTCCAGTCTGGAGATCACGAAATCCTGCAATACGGTTCTTTGGGCTGCAGGTGAAATTAACGAGTGAGAATTATTCTGCAAAATAATGGCACTCAACAGCAAAGGGAGCATCCCTTCATTAAAATATGTGTAAACATGACTATTCAGTCTTGGTTTGAGTGAACTGTGGACCAGTCCAGATTGCATTACGAATAGTACCTTGGTGTCCCTCAAGAAGAATTACTGGCTTTAAATTCGTAGCCTATGGTTGAACTATGGTACGGTGGGGCTCTAACTGGCAAGTTTTGGGATTTCAAAGATAAATTGCATTGTGAGGAATTCATGAATCAGATCGAACGCCCTCATGTGAAATTCTTATACCTGCAAATTAGATATGGCATTTTGCCATGTAATCAGCGGAGGCTCCTTCACCATGACGGAGGAGCGCCGCCCTACGGCAAAAAGCAAGAATACAAAAAATAAAATCATAATAGAACAACTTTATCATCATTTTATTTTTCACTGTCTGTCAGCCGCCTTAGGCCGGCCAAACTGACATGTGCACTTAGGTTTCTCCACCTGAGCCGTGCTGAACAGCCGGGTGGAGAAAAGGCCCAGGATGCCTGTCCCTGAACAAGCGGCAAAGAAGCCCGCTCAGACCAATCCCCATGCTGCCCTCATGCTTGATATATATAGCATGAGAGCAGTGTTGGGTTGGGACTCTGGGAGCCTGTGCCGGGAGCAGGGGAGCACCAAGGCAGCTGGTAGTGTAGGGTAAGTATATTTTGTATTTAGTATAAACCGCCCGTGCCCTCTCCCCCGTGCCCCCACTCATGCCACCTCTCCCCACACCCTCCCGCCTCACCACTCATTACTTTTATCACCCACCACTGCACTTAATGATTTCGGCTGCAGATGGAAAGACCAAAATATCTCGCCCCTTTGTACATCCTGCCAAGACAGCCCTGAAACTGAACAGCACTCTTTTATTCCTCTGCTCTAGATACGCAGTGACTAGGAAATCCTGGCTAGTGCCGATCTGCTGCATTTTGTCAGTAAGACAAATGAGGCCTACTATAAGAATTCTCAGAATTGATACAACTGCATGGCTGATCTTTGCTTTATCTAGATACTGGTTATATTTATGGCATCTTAGATGAAAGAACATGCCATCTCATGATTAGTAAAAAGGGTAGCCCTTCTGAATGATAGTGATATATAACTGAATAAGTAGCTCAGGTTCTCGAAATTAGCTGTCAAGGGGGGATAATTTCCAATCATACTTGAGATTTTTCTTTTCATATTGCTGATTAACTGTCAATTCGTTTATGTGATTTTTACAGAGTTATAGAGCACTATTGCATATCACATTTTAGGATTAGTCTGTACGGCAATATGTATTATTACAATAATATCTTTATAATGGATTGCTTTTTGGATATTTTTAGTACAGTAATTTTCCAGAGTAGAAGGGTTCCTCCACTTTTTTAAACTGTGATCTTCATTTGTTTAAATGTCAAAAATTGTATATATTGTCTTTTTCCTTTCTATATGTGTGTTTTTATGGTTTTTGTATAAAACCGAATAAAGTCTATTACTACTAATGAGTTCTGTAAGAGATAAAAAGTAGACACTTAGCTAGCAACATATCTAGGCTGCAGACCAATGAGTGTTTTTTTACTCTTAAATTTACTGGAGTGGGTGCCCCTTAACCATCCAATTAATCACATACAGTTCTGATTGACAGTTTGCTTTCCTAGGCCCGCTAACCATTCACCCAACATCCCAGGTTGGCACCTGCTATAGTAGATATATGGTGTATGCTCTCTGATTGTTATCTGCTGAGTGCCTTATTGCACCATTTAAAGTTACAGAGTTTTTAAAAATAAGATAGAATTCTCTTAACATGCAACGCGTTTACATCAGATCCAGATTCTGATTACTTTTAGGTTGGGATCCTGAACTAATTATTCGGGGATGAACCCAGGCAAATAATGACCTACTGAGATTTGATTTTGCAGTTCCTTTGTGTTAATTATTTTCTTGGTAACTGGAGACTTTCAGTGCTTAATATTTTATCTCGCATTCTTTCTTTTTAAACTCGGGTCACAACATCAGACACAAAATACTGTGGAACATCACATCTTCTTTCCTAACAGCATCAAGGCAACAACATGACTTTATTAGACCTACTTTCATATAACCATCCTCTCCACCCACTGTTGGTTACTTTTCTTTCTGGTGAGTGAACTGCACTACCAATTCCTCACTTCGATTATTTACCAATCAAAAATGGAGGCAGCAATACCTAACCCACACTCAAACTGAAATCTCCCTGCTACACAGCCTGGAGTTTACCATAAATGCCAACAGGTCCTACCTTCACCGCTTCAGGTTCAGCCCTTCCTAGAGTCTGACCTGAATGCAGTTACAAAGGGAAACCCTACCACAACCAACTTGAGGGTGTTGGTATTTCAGTAGCTGCTGCCTCATTTTTAGGTCTCGCTGAGCCAGAGCATGCGCTGCGCTGCGAGACATTTAGTTAGTGGCTTTTCAAAGTGCTACCACAATCTTTTCCTGGCCTCAAGCTTGCGTTCAAGAGCACGTGCACACGCACAGCCGCCATGTGGCTTTAATGGCTCATTAAGCCTTGCTCTCTCAAGCGCCTTGCTCTGCCCCTCCCCCACCACAGAACGCATCCCTGCCATCACTTTCGCTTTCAAGGCCGAAGGGAGGAGAAATTATAACCAAAGAAAACTTTTAATTGGAGTCTTTGGGGAGAAACTCCTTCTAAACAGACAGAAGCTAGTGGAGAATTACAATGAGGTCCATCTCCATTGCCGTAACTAATCTAATAATCGTCTTTACCGTATGACTTTTTTCCAAGAACCCTCATGGATCTCTCTGAAGCACTCTTCCACTAGAATGGAGTAGATGCCTACGTTAAGTGCGGGTCAGGTTGGGTTACACATATACGGTAGCATTACTGAAACAAAGAAGTCCATGAAGGAGTTTTAAATTGCATCTGGGTTTACTTCAATGGCACAACCAGTCCCATACGTTACCATCTTAGCCTTTTTCTTCCTTTAGTTCTTAAAAAGTTGACCTTCCACTCTTCACTCTAAACTGCTGCTTTTCAGACGTTATTGAATTCATAATAAGAAACACAATCAAGCTGTTCTCACAAATACATACCCGTTATCTGTATGATACTTATCTGTGTGACTTCTGGATCACATGTGGGTTGACTTCACAAGTGCATTTTTAGTAAATACCGAACACTCCTTGTGGCTCTGATGACAACAGTCACCACAACTACATTCTTAGGAAATAAGTTATTCTGTGTCCCTTGTGTTTGACACCTGGGTCGACCATACAAATGCACATTGAGGAGCTAAGCAAATCTTTGTTTCCTTTCAAGTATATTGAAGTATACAGTGCAAATACTACTATGTTCTGAGAAATTCATTAATTCCATACGTTGCATTTAAAACCCATATTTTAATGTGTCTCAAATACTAATACACTCTGAAAGAGAGTAACCCTGTATTTCTTGTATTTCACTTATAGGAAGAACTTAAACAAGCATTGGCATAGCCAATAGGTTTCGCCTTTGGGACCTTATAAGTGTTTAACTATGCAACAGTTAATGTTGTTGCACCAAGGATATTATGCTGCATAACTAAATACTTATAAGGTCCCAAAAGCGAGACCTATTGGCTACGCCAATGCTTGTTAGCCCAGTCGTCAACTTGCAGTCAGGGCTGTAAGGCACCTGCTAGAAATTTTCTCCTGCATTTCTCCTGCATTTCCATTGTATCCCATGCCAAGGTTAAATGCACCAAATACAAGAATGCCTTTCAGTGTACTGGTCACAAGCAAAGGGTCACTGGGAAGGTGAGCACAAGTCACTCTCTGCACAGGTGGACAAGCAATATTCTGTTGCAGGGCAGGCATTTCTCAGACCCCATCCTACAATTAACCATTACCACAGATGCCTCTCTCATAGGGTGGTGGCAATATGACTGTCCAGAGAGTTTGACCCTTTCAATTCCAGGGGTGCCCCATCTACCTCGAGCTGCTGGTCACACATCTAGCTCTCATAGCCTTCTTTCATGGCATTCAGGGAAAGGAAGTTAATCTCAAAACAGACATGACCTCCATGTATTACTTCCACAAATAATACAGCACCCTCACTACCCTACTGTCAGCACCAGCCCATGAGATCTGGCTCTTGGCCACCTGCCACCACATACACCTTTTGACAGAGTATCTCTCAGTGGATGACAATTTTACAGACCTACTCAGCAGGTTGCATCAACATGTCCATGAGTGAGGCCTCCACCCGCATGTCCTAAGGAGCTACTTCTGGTGCTGGGGCACTCCCCAGATAGACCTGTTTGCTATTCCCGAAAACACAAAATGCCCAAACTTCGCCTCCAGGAACGCCCAGTCCTTGGGTAGTGCACTATGGCTGAATTGATCAGGGTTCTTTGCCTATGCTTTCCCATCTCTCCCACTCCTTAAGTGATTAGAAAGATGAGGCAAACTTTCCTCACACTTTAAAAAAAAATCATTTTTTTCAATGGTACCTTAAAATAGCCGCTTCTTTACAATGAAGCACCGGGCGAAGAATAAACAGAGCTATTTAAAACAGCTAGATATTACACAAATAGACAAAATACAAACGGCAAAGAAACCAAATCGTTTATAAACTCTTGATAATATCACACAAAGCAGCAAAGGTATTTCCTATACAACCATACCCAAGAATAAGGTGCACTTGTAGAAAAGCTAAAAAGAAAAGTGACTAAGCACAATAGTATTCCTACTATTTAATTCCTGAGAGAGAAGTAGTCATAACAATGCAAAAATACAAAGTCCTATAGTCCCAACCTACTACAAATAAAAAAAAAACGAGAATCTGTCCCTGTGCAAGCATGCAGTAAAAAAGTGGAATTGTATCAGTACAAAAGTGGCAATAAAGTCTTATTACACCTGTGCAAACATGTGATTATGAAAGTGCAATAGCAAAAACCTTATAAAAATGTAAAACCTAGAGTGCCAAAGCACCTTGCTGATTGCCAACATTGTTGAAATCAGAGATCGTGCAATTGAAACAGCGAAAAAACATAAACTTCTGTTCAATTTACAAAAATGTGCCAATTGCTACTTGACAGTCCAAAAAGGACTAATAGTGAATCTGGTATCACCTTTTTTTATTAGTGGTTGGCTTTTAAACTGAAATATCTGGTCCCAGAAGGGTTGCAAAATTGGCCAAATAAAACAAATATGGGACCAATATCCTTCTGCTGATGTGATCTAGTACATATAAAGCATTTATTTGGGACATTAAGATTTTTATTTTGCGGGAATTGGAGGTATAATATAACATTCATCTAGCAAAAAACTACATTCCTACAATGTTTGCTGCTATGAACAGTTTGTAATAACCAAAAGAGGAAATATCTAGTCACTGGTTCAGGGAAATCGTACACATCATTGTCGATGATTGTTGGAAAACGAGGCAGCATCTGTGAGGCCTGCACAAATAACATGACTACATTTGTCCTTCACTGGGATCCAAACACCCAATTGTAGCGCCTGGCACTCAGAGGGTAGCGTTGCAGAGCAGTCTGAGGTTTACTCAAGGGAGGTGGTGTGGTAGTAATCGCCATTTGCAGGTGCTCAAAAATAACACTCAATAATTGATTGTCCAGTCTGTACTTTGCTTTATAAAAGTTAGAGTACATTTATTAAACACACACACTACTCAATACTATGCACCAATTTACAAATATACATAAGCTGTTGGAATTACTTTGTGACATTGCATAACATCTCCACCCCTCCCGCAAAGAGGGGGTGGGGTCTAGTACCACCACTCCCATGTATGCACATCAACTTGCCCTCAATGCAGATAGTTGAACATAACCTGGAGCGAGGACCCTGCGCACTGGCACCATCCCAGTGGCGACCCACCCCATTACCTCAACAAGCATTAAAAAGGGGTAAACCTGCCTTGGTGACACATGACCCTGACTGAGCATCTCCTACTGACCATAAAGTATGCACCTCTATATCTTAAGGGCTAGCAGTCTGGGGACTTCACCTAAGCGCAGCAGAAAGAATCCATGTTTACGCACACTTTAGAATGACAGTACTTATCACCTTGGTTGATCATTTGAATGCATTGCAATTCCAGCCCCTAGAGGCATCACAGATGAAATCACAGGATTGCGCATATACAGCCAGACACCCTAGCAGGGCTGTCTGGCAACATAGCCCCACTTGGCTTATGACATCTCCTTACACATGTCACTTACAGTCCCTTCAAAAGAAGTACTCCTGGCAACTACACTTCTCCTGCAGTGCACCTCTTCACTTTAAAAGGAATCACAGGTAAAAGCATGGGATTACGTAAATACAGCCAGACCCCCTAGCAGGAAGGTCCAGCAACATAACTCCATTTAGCTTAACATCACTTTACACAGGTACTTCACTTTACACATGTGACTTTCAGTCCACCTAAAAAGAAATAACCAATAGTAAATGCATTTCGGTGCAATTACACCACTTCACCTCCAGGGGATGCCCTTCTCCAGACATCCCCAACTCAGCCCTTCACTCCATGATGCACTTCATAGTACACCCTCAGCTGTAGAACATAAGTTCCAGCCTAGAAGGTGTTAAAGGCTGGCTGAGCACTTGAGGGGTTATTCTTTCAGATGCCCCGTGAAACTTATGGGTGGACTGTTCTTCTTTATGCTGGGGGAGGCTGCGGTGCTCCTGCAGCCCCACTGCACCCCTTTTCACACTTAAGGGTGAACCCCTCCTCTGGGGGCCACCCGGCACCAAAACTGCAGATTTCTTCGTGCTGGGGGGGGGGAAGACTGCGCTCCTCCAGCAGCTCCCCCAGCACCTTTTCACAAGTGAGGGTGACCCTCCTCCTCTGGGGGCCACAAAGCACCAAAACGGCAGATTTCCAAATGCCTGGCGAGGCATTATGGGGCGCTTCATGCTCCTCTTTACCAGCCCCAGCCACTGGGAACACTCTCCTCCGCCCTCGGGTTCTCTGATTCAGCAGGGTGCTGTATCACTGGCTCCCTGCACCAGCCTTTCGCCTGGCTCTCCTCCGTGGCCTCTCTTCTCCTTGCGCAGAGTCCACTGCTCCTGCGCACCGGTCCTGGGCTCTTCTTCTGGTGCTGTTAGGGTCCTGGGGGCAGTCAGGGGGTCTCTCCTTCCAACTGCCCATTGCGCCAGGCTCCAGCATCTTCAGCCTCAGCAGACCACACCCCAGAGAGAGCTTCTCTTCCTGTGCAAGCACTTTTTAAAAGTTGAGTAGGGGGCTGACAGGAAGTCCCTGTTGGTCCTATCAAACAGCGACACATCACTTTCCTGCCCCTGCTCCCTCCTTCTTGTCCTGCCTCTGGGCTTGTTCAAAATGGCGTCGTCCAGGGTTTCTGGCCACATGGCCTCTGAAACCCAACTCCTTCCCTCCTTGGTGCAGCCTGGTGCCTGGCACCTAGTGATGGATGAGTCTGTAGCCCCACCCATCATCTCTTCATGGAGAGGAGGCCCTCGCTTGTGGAAGAAAGGTTATTAATCCATCCAGATGAGGTCAGCCCTCAGCCTGGGTCTGGTCATGGCTGGCTCAGAGAAATATGACAGTTCTGGATGACCCAAAAGCAGTACAAATATGACTTTGGACTCTGCAGAATACTTATTTTCACATTCGCTACATTGGACTTAAGTGCGTGTCTGGAATCTGTAGGCCTAACGGAAGTTAATCTAGCCATGGGCCCCACATCCCCATAGGGGAATAATGAAGTGAAAACACAGTAACACTCACTGACTTTCCCTGGCGTGTTTCTTTTCAGTGTATAAAGCCTATTCCATGTCACCACCCAATACTGCATAAGTCCTGCCACACCATTCACTTTGTAGCTACTCCTGGACTGCGCACGCTAGGAATCTACCCTGTGCAGCCCATACACATGTGCACACGCATGTACACATGTGTCTGCATGTAACCAGCCCGGTGTCCCTTACTCCAGCTGCTGCGCAGTGGCCTGGTCAAGCCAGGGGAACACCAGTAAAATCCCCATGCAGTCTCTTACATACATCCTGAGTTCACTGTGGGTGAGTCCCAACTTATGAGGCTCCCCCACAGTAAAAGCTCAACAATTAGGTGCTCAAAAAGCAAAAAATCCGGGCGGCCCATAGTGTCAGAACCACCTTCTAACACACGCCGCGCCCAGCTGATTCCTACATGGAAGAAGTAGCCACTCTACATGGGTACACTTCCCTTAGTCAGCGATAACTAGTCATAAGGGGTTCTGACTAGACCCCCCTTACTGACCAGTTATCTGCTTAGACCACCTATTCCTCCCATCCATGAAATCTCCACCCATGACAGGGATACCAGACTCCCCTAAGAATCCTCCGGGCTCTAGGTTAGATACCTCTAGGTCACTCATGGTCTACATGGACTCAGCTTAATTAGGCTTACCTTCACCCTTGGGCATGCAACACTATGCCTACCACTTCTCCGGACAAGGGTCCAGTGCCTCAGCACCGATGCGGTCTTCTGGGATAGGTCTAAATCCCATCCCCTGGGTCACTAGCTGGTCTCCCTTCCAGAGTTTGTTCCAACCAGTACCCTCTCTCCGTTTGGTCCTTGCACCCCAAAGATGCAACCTCTCCGGACCCTCACCCTCAGACTGCCGCTGAGGTCATTCTGCTGCCACCACCCTTTCGGGATGACTGTCTTCCCTAAAGAAAGCACAGCCACTTGTGCTTCCCCACACAGAAAAGCACCCTTTGGCCACTGGCCTGGCTCCCTGATAGGACCTCAGACCGGCCTCACCACCACACTGGCAGTGCCAGGGAGGAACACTGAGGGTGCCTCATCAGACATCCTACAGCTCATTCCCCCCGTCAGTAGCTCCACCCGGAAACTTCCCCGGGAACCTAGACGACTGCTTTGTTCTCCTCTGCGAAAACAGGGCCTATGTACCCTTCCCTCCGAGAGGTGCGCCCTCCTGTGTATAAAGCCTATTCCATGTCACCACCCAATACTGCATAAGTCCTGCCACACCATTCACTTTGTAGCTGCTCCTGGACTGCGCATGCTAGGAATCTCCCCTGCGCAGCCCGTACATGTGTGCACACGCATGTACACATGTGTCTGCATGTAACCAGCCCGGTGTCCCTTACTCCAGCTGCTGCGCAGTGGCCTGGTCAAGCCAGGGGAACACCAGTAAAATCCCCATGCAGTCTCTTACATCCTGAGTTCACTGTGTGTGAGTCCCAACTTATGAGGCTCCCCCACAGTAAAAGCTCAACAATTAGGTGCTCAAAAAGCGAAAAATCTGGGCGGCCCATAGGTTCAGAACCATCTTCTAACAATTATATTTTACAAAAACATTTTGAGGTCATTTCACCCTGAGTACTCTGATAAAGCACCTTGTACCAAATACCAAGCCGTAGCAAATTGTTTTTATACAATAGTTTTAAGAGTCGAAAGGTAATATCCCCTACATCAGGGGTATAGTCCCTCTGTAACCTGGAGATGTGTTCAAATCTAAGTCATAGGACAGATGCAGTCTTGTTGGCAGGTCTTGCGTTTGTTGTTTATTATACAATCAAGTGCTATAGTAAACCGTCTTTTCCAAAGCTTAACAATATGATCCAGCACATTTATTCTTAAACTGCTACAATTGTGCAATGATTAAAAGGGTGCCAATCAAATATCCTATATTTTAGATCAATTTTATTGGGAAAAAATGGATCAACACACAAACAAGAATGAGAATCTATAAAGACAGCCTGATAGTACAGATCGAAATCTGGCAATTCCAAGCCACCCTTCTCTTTACTTGACTGAATGTTGATCAGTTTAATACGTGGATGCTGTTGCTCCCTGATCAGGCCATCAATCTCGTTAAAATAGCTCTTACTAAGCTTAATCGGGATATTGGCAAATATAAATAAGATTAGGGGTTGAATTAACAATTTAATAAAAGAGACTCAACCTTTAATAGATAAAGGTAAAATGCTATTTCAATAATACTTTTACAACATTTACCTGCGTTGCCTATTAATTTAACTCCTATAGGTCTAGGTGGATATTAGAAGTTACATACACACACCAAGATATCTAATAGGGTGAATGGGTGACCACTGATCACTAATTGGCGTTAAATTAAAAGAAATTGGATTTATTATGATCAATCTTATATCTTCCAATTAAAGTGAATTCATTAGGTCTATTGAGGGCTCTGTGAATATTAGTCTGTGTTAAATCCAGACACAGAATATTATTGTCAGTGAAAAGCTTCAGCTTGGACATGTTTAAAACCGGAGGTAAATTTAAACTATCATTTTGCAAAGGAATAGCAAGGTGAGTTTTGGCATGGTCTACAAAAACAAGTGCAAATGCAATTATGATATGCAAGGTGATGGATCCCGCTACGAATTCAGCCACCACTTGCAGCAATGCCATCAAGAGGATCTTTTTTAAACACTATTCTGCAATTTATCAGGCCCCAGCGGAGGCTTTGAAGGGTGCCATCAAGTTTATTGCCTCAATTTTTTCTCCTAAACTTTCGTAGGAACAACAGGACAGTACTATTAAATCAATCTTTTTAACAGAATTTCACGAGGCCTTGGCCTATATGGTTAATGCTAAGGCAGCAGGTATTGATGTCATCACGATCGAGACATGCAAACAATTTGTCCCATTGCTCCAAGATTTTATGATTAAACCTTTTCATGAATTAATTTCTGGTGGGTTGATTTCAGCGTCCTTTACAGAATCTATTCTTTTGATCTTTTAAGGCATCTTCACTCTGGGAGGGATAGCCAAAATTATTATTAATTCATGCGATGTAGGTCAAATTCATAGTTCCTGGGAAATGCAACATGGTTCCTCTCTCACTGGTTTTATTTACATTTTTTATTGAGCCAAATGACATTCTTTTGCGAAACATTGCTCACACTTATCCAGATGGACCCCATTTGGGCCAGACATTGGTACATGTAATGTAAATATGATTTGTAGAGCATTGCATATGCCCAACAAGTGCTCCTAGGCACTAATGCCTCTGACAGCACGAATCAGAAGAACGCAAAGGAAGAGACTGGTCACAGAAAACATGGGAATAATCAGAGACCATATCTAGCTCTGATTGAAGAACCAGGTTTTGGTGTCTTCGAGAAACGTGAACGATCAGATGTGGCAAAGACGTTTATTGAATAGTTTGGCTCAGGCAACTGTCGCCAAGCTTCCACCTCTTCTGTTTCAGCGAAATTGGGGAGGAACTATGTAAAAGGATTTGGATGATCTCAGATACATTGCATGAGAGCATATAGAAAACAGTTTCTGTAAATTATGAGGGCTAGAATTTTGCACAGCTCTATCAATATGTATAAGGATTTTCCTCTCTCTAATAGGCAGCCAATGGAGGCAGCCTGCCTGCCGAATTCTGGATCAACTGGAGTTTCCTAATTAGCTTATCTAGCAAGATAGGTAGAGTGAGTTTGAGTAATCCAGTCTGGATGGTATAAGAACATGTCTCACAGTTATTTTGCAGATAGAGGCAAGAACAACAAGATATTGCGTAGAATTTTCAGTTTGCCCAAAGCAGGTGAAGGTTACTGCTAAAATTTGGAATTGAAATGAGAGTTAAGGATCCAATTTCACACCAAGATTTCTGACCACTTCTACTGGGGAAGGGCTGGTCCCAGTTCAGTTAATCTCCAAAGATCAATCAAGTAATGATGCTTATTACCTACTACAAGCAATTTTGCAATATCCAAATTAAGTTTTAGGTTGTTATTATTCATGAATGCAGCTACTTCTATTAGGCACTGTCTAATCAAAAGATGGCTAGTATGGGGGAGGAGCCTAGCGCGCAACCAAGATGGACGCGTAGGCACAGGGCTCCCGGGACCCTCGCGGCCTCCCACATCTATCCTGGCTGTAATCCTGTTAATTTGAAAGAATATTCCTGGTGAACCGAAGCGGAGGTGATTCCCGTTTTCGGAACTTAAATCGGACTTTGGGAGCTCGACTTATCCTGTACTCCAGAGAGAGGCCTGTTCCGTGGCGCCACCCCGGACTTGGGTTGGCACTGTCCCCGAGCTCCAATCGAACAACAACGGCTCTGGGGTCTTGGGCGGGCCCGTCCCCCCCTGGTTTCACTTTCGCTTTTGACTTTCCTCTACGAGTCTGGTGGCGGGCGCTCGCAGTCGCTCTGCGTTGGGACCGATTTTTAGCGATCGAGTGGCGTTGATAAAGGGGGTTGTCCATCAGTCAGGTGGACTCCCCAGGGTGATTGCTGCACCTCACAGGTATACTAGATCTGCTCTCCCTGCTGAGTGATGACGACCCGGCTGGACGGTGACAAGCACAAGTCTAGAGCTCCCCGGAGGGGTAGCTACGTGCAAGCTAACAACATGGACCGCTACGCCCAGCAGAAGGGATCTCCCGGATCGAGTGGGCTTTCAGATGCAGCCAAGGAGGGCTCGTCACCCCGACGGAATTGTCACTACAAGATGTCTTGGGTGCTATCGACGCCATGAAGGCCTCGGTCGGCCAGCAATTCGACTCGCTGGCCCACAAGCTTGACACCGTGTTGAGCGATATCAACTTACTTAAGGCAGATCTGTCAAAAACTAGTGAGAAGGTCAAATCGCTCGATCTCACGTCATCAGGCCTCAAGACGGATGTCTCTGAATTGCAGACGGAGATCCGTAGTCTGCGGGCCCTCAGCGACCTCTCTGCTAAGAGACTGGAGGATTTTGAAAGCAGGGCCCGGCAGAATAATGTACGCATCATCGGTGTACCGGAGAGGTCGGAGGATGGGCCGGTAGATCTCTTTGTGGAAGATCTGATCCTGACCAAACTAGCGCCGAAAGGCCTCAGCAACTTCTTTACGGTGGAGCGGGCACACAGAGTTCCGGGGGGCCGGCCGAGGCCTGGGGCCCACCACGACCTATCATTGCCAGAATATTCAACTTTTGGGACCGTGACGCAATCCTGCAGGCCTCCCGTGTGCATGGCCAGATGAAATATGACAATGCGGATATCAGTTTCTATCCTGACTTTACACAATCGGTGCAGAAACAGCGAATGGGCTTTATGACTGTCAAGCGGCGGCTGAGGGACATGGGCTTGAAGTACTCTATGCTTTTCCCGGCCAAGCTACGTATTGAACTGGAAGAACGGACTCATTTTTTTGACCGGCCCGAGGCGGTTGAGGATTGGCTTGACACTTTGCACCGTCGGCATGGCGGGGAGGAACGAGCTGCGGATGAGGGTGGTGGATCAGCGGAACAAGGGTGAACGAATGACTTGTGGTTCCTTGACAATTTTGTGTTTACCCCCGACTTGGGTTTGATGTACTGGGGTTTTTCTTTTCTAGGACTGCATTACCCTTCCTTCATCATTGGGGGGCCGCGGGGTATCTGGTGAGATTCTTCCTCCTCGGGGGGGGGGGGGGGGTTTCCTTCTTTCTTTCCGTAGAGTAGGTTTATGGGGGGGCGACAGGCACACTGCGAGTTGGGGTGGCTTAATGGTCCTGTGCAGAGGTGCAGGGTGGGGGGGTGTGTAGTGGGAGTTGGGGGGGTGGCGGTAGGGGTGTTGTTTTGGTGTGGTGTTCGTTTTATACCAGGCAATCAGTGCGCTGTTTTTAACTCTCAACGTGGGTGGGGTGTCCGTTGCTGTGGAAATGGGGGGTAGGGGGTTGCGCATTTTAACATGGAATGTCAATGGTTTGAGGGACCGATTGAAGTGAGGGGTGGTGCTACAGTATCTGAAACGTCTCTCTCCTGATGTGGTTCTGTTGCAGGAGACGCATTTGGTGGGGCACTCATGCCATGCTATGAATAGAAAGGGCTACCGTTTGGTGGCCCACTCTGGTTTTACTACTGGCTCCAGAGGGGTGGGCATTTTGGTTCGATCCTCTCTCCCGCTGGAAATTGATGAGGTGATACACGACGACCTGGGGCGCTACGTGGTGTTGGTGGGCCGGTGGGAAGGACGGACTTTGTGTTTGGTTTCAGTTTATGTCCCCTCGGGGTTGCAAACCACTACCTTTGCGGACTTGGGAGGGTTGCTGCTTGGGCTCCCGGAGGGCCTCTTGCTGGTGGGTGGTGACTTCAATTCTGTGGTGTCGGGTAGAGAGGATCGGCACCCTCCCAGAGACCTCCCCGGGGCGCATTCCTGGCTGGGTGGCTTTATCGACACTATGGGGCTTGTGGACTGTTGGAGATCAATGCATCCGGGGCTCGCCCAATTTACATTTCACTCTGGCGTCCACGGCTCCTTATCTAGATTGGACTATATGCTGATGCCGGCCGCCCAAGCCCAAATGATCGGGGAGGTCAGACATCTGGCCCGTGGCATCTCTGATCATTCCCCGGTCCTGCTCCGCTTAGATGTGGCCATGGGGGTAGAGGGGAGGGTGGCCCTGATTAATCCCTGGTATTTGCATGACCCCACGACTCGTGCCCTTTTGGTTAAGTCTCTGGACCGTTATTTTGAGGAAAATCAGGGTTCAGTTTCATCGGCCGTAACGTTGTGGGAGGCTTTCAAGGAGGTCATCCGTGGGCAGGCCCTGTCCTTGATCTCCCATGCTAAGAGGCGTAAAACTGAGGAGGTGGTACGCCTGGAGTCGGACATAACTGACTTGGAAGAAGATCTCGGGCGAGGGGTCACACGTGACAAACTCCATGCCCTTTGCCTGAAACAAGCGGATTACAGGGCGTTGGTTACGGATGCTGCCAAGCTCGCTAGTAGGGAGCAACAGGGGCGCTTGTATGATGTTGGCGACAAGGCTGGAAGGTTGATTGCATGGCTGGAGAAGAGAGAGCGAGCGAGTCGTGTGGTCCCGGTGATTGTGCGAGCTGATGGTGTGAGTGTTACGGATCCGGGGGAGATTGTGAGCTGCTTTGCGGACCATTTGCGGGACGTCTACTCTCCGGTTTCGGAGAGGTCAGAAGACGACTCTCGTCAATTGCTGCGAGATATTGCATTGCCGTGCCTTTCGGTCGATGATAAAGATCAAATCGGGTTCCCCACGTGACACTATTCCTATCAGTATCTTAAGTAAATTAGAGGACTCTGCTATGATCTCCATAGCTGAGATATTGAACGCCTCCATTGAGCAGGCCACAGTTCCTGCTCTATGGAAACATGCTATGGTCAGTCCTCTACTCAAAAAGCCGGCCGCAGACCCTATGATATTGGCCAATTACCGTCCAATTTCATTACTGCCTGCTTTCTCAAAAATTCTGGAGAGGCACATCCACAAGGCACTCTCAATCTATGTGGAAAATAACGATCTTCTTCATTCGTCCCAATCTGGGTTTAGGAGTGGTTATTCCACCGAGACGGCCCTACTCGGGGTCACAGAAAAGATCAGGGAGCTCATGGATGACGGCCAAACGGTAGCATTGGTCTTGTTGGACTTAAGTGCGGCCTTCGACACCATTTCTCACTCCATACTGCTTGACAGGTTGGGGGACAATGGTGTCGAAGGCAAAGCACTGGAGTGGATTAGATCATACTTATCCCTCCGCACTTTCCAGATCTCCTCCTCGGAGGCATGCTCTGAGATATTCCACTCTCCTCATGGTGTGCCACAGGGATCGATCTTGAGCCCTTTGTTTTTTAATTTGTACCTACGACCATTAGCCAATCTTGCAGAAAATTTTGGTCTTATTTTAATGACTTATGCAGATGATTCTCAAATCCTGTTTTCACTTTCCAAATCTGACTCATCTACTCCTTCTGCATTGAAAATAGGCCTTCAGGAAATATTTAATTGGATGTCAGCTAATCAACTTAAATTAAATGGGGAGAAAACAGAGGTCCTCCTCTTAGGGAATAGTAAAGATCTCTGGAGTGATCCCCATTGGCCATCATCATTTGGTAAATTTCCACCTCCAGCTTCTCAGGTCAGAAACCTTGGGGTCATCATAGATGACAGTCTATCTATGACTCAGCAAGCCAACAAAGTGGCAGGCATATGTTTTGCCATCCTTAAATGGCTTCGCAAAATTGTCTGGATGTTACCACCTACTACCCAGAAGACCGTAGTCAATGCCTTAGTGACATCTCGGCTTGATTACGGCAACATCTTGTACCTGGGCTCAAACAAAGCAGTAATAAGACGTCTGCAATTGGTGCAAAACGCTGCTGCCAGACTGCTTTGCAGAATCCCTAGATCCGCTAGGATCACCAAACATCTTAGGGACCTGCATTGGCTCAGGGTTGAAAACCGGATCCGTTTCAAAACCCTCACCTACCTATTTAAAATCAAAACTGGTACTGCCCCCAAATACCTACAGGACCTTGCTAAGCCCTACCTCCCCAATCGCAGTCTTCGTTCTTGCACTGCTGCGAACTTTGTGGTACCAAGGTTCAAACGGGCTAGAATAGGCGGGAGATCATTTTCCTATTTGGTCCCTACTCTGTGGAACACTTTACCCATTCATATACGCAAGGAGGAAAACTACATGATTTTTAGAAAAAGTGTAAAAACCTGGTTGTTCGATAAATAATTGCCTTAATTGCTCTCTATCCAGTTGTGTTTTGTGATTCGCTGGTCCGGCGCCGGGAAACCCTTTGTGGGTAGCTGTGCGCCTTACAAGTGTTATAAAATAAATAAATAAATAAATAAATTAAATAAAAGAACTGCTGGACGCGGCGCTTACAAACGATGAGATAGCATCGGCGATTCGCTCGGTCCGTTCAGGAAAGGCTCTCGGCCCCAACGGCCTTCCGATCGAGCTCTACAAGCTTCGTCCAGATAAGGTAGGTTGGCACCTCATCTCCGCGAGATGTTTATTGCATTCCGAGAGGCCGGCGCCCTACCGCGTGATCAACGTCTAGCGACCATTGTGGTGCTCCATAAAGACGGCAAACCACGTGATTGCTGTGCGTCTTATAGGCCCATCTCCCTTCTAAACGCTGAACCCAAGATTCTCGCTAAAGTGCTCGCTAATCGTCTGATTAAAGTAATCGGTGACCTGGTACACCCGGACCAGTCTGGTTTTATTCCGCACCGCAACACCGCGCTGAACCTGCGGCGCCTCCATGGAGTCCTCGCGAGAGTTGACTCTATTCGGGAGCCTGCCATTTTGGCGTCTCTTGATGCCACGATGGCGTTTGACACGCTGGAATGGTCATATCTCTGGGCGGCGCTGGCTAGGTTTGGTTTTGGACCTGGATTCATTGGATGGGTGAAGTTGTTATACGTGGAACCACTGGCGCAGGTGGTGGTGAATGGTAGAGTTTCTGCCCCCTTTTTGCTTGGCAGGGGCACGCGGCAGGGTTGCCCCCTGTCCCCGCTTCTTTTTGCTCTTGCGTTGGAGCCCCTGGCGGCGTGGCTCCGGTGGGAACCCTCCATGACGGGTATTCGGTGGACACCGACGTTTGAGGATCGCGTGTCACTCTACGCAGATGATATTTTGCTCTATCTCACCTCTCCGCGGAAATCATTGATAGTCTTATTTGATGTATTGAACTCCTTTGGTCGCAATTCAGGGCTTGTCATTAATTGGGTGAAATCCTGTGTCTATGTGCTGGTTGGCGACCCCCCTCTCCTCCCACGTGGCTGTCCAATTCAGATTTCACATTCTGGATTCAAATATCTAGGTATCCACGTATCCCTCGATCCGGCTGTCCGTTATGCTCTGAATCTGTTGCCCCCGCTCCAGCGGCTGCGGGCCGATGTAGCTCGTTGGAGTAAGGTCCCGCTATCACCGCTTGGCCGGGCAGCCTTATTCAAAATGATGTCTCTTCCACGCTGTCTGTATGCATTGCAGAATACGCTGGACGTGGTGCCCGCCCGATATTTTAGTGAGGTAGAGAGCTTACAGAGGCAGTTAGTTTGGGATGGGAGACCACGCATTGCTCTCGCTAAATTGACCCTACCGTGGTACGACGGTGGCCTAGCTCTCCCTGATATTAGACGATATTATTGGGCGTCCCAGTTGGTGGCGGTGAATCATGGGACATACGGCCCTGCGGTGAACCCCGCGTACGAGATGGATAAGCTACTGTTGCCGGGCAGAGATTTCAATAGGGCGCTTTATTCTACGAAGGAAAGTACTAAATTGACCGGTCCTACGAAAAATGCGGTGCGCGCCTGGCGTTGTGCCACCGCTGCTACGGGATGGACGGGCCGTCTGTCTCGTGCGACTCCACTGTATGCGTCGGACGCATTGGGAGGTTTATGGCGTTCGAAAGGCTTTGAGAAGTGGGACTTGATCGGAATTAGTCGTGTGGGGGATCTTTGGACGAAGGGCGCTTTTAAATCGTTTGAAGCTCTTCAGACGGAATATAAGCCGAGCGATAGGGAGTTCTTTCGTTATGCGCAGATGCGCCATGCGTTACTCTCAGCCTTCCCGAATCTGGCAGTTATCCCCGAGGCCTCCCCGTTGGAAGATCGTCTGCTTGATGGTTACCTGCCAGACAGTACTATTTCCCTGATCTACAAAAAACTGATTAATACTCGAGCGGACCTTCTCACACATTTGCGAGAGGTCTGGGTCGCTGATGGCCTAGAGTTGGATGACGAGGACTGGGTCGCGGCCGTAGCCTCACCGAGGGAGGTTGCTATACCGGCTCGCCTTCGATTTGTGCAGTTGAAGATACTACATAGGGTCTATGTCACCAGTCCCCGCTTGCTTCACATGGGTTACACAAGTGATGGTTTATGTCGGCGCGGTTGTGGCTTGCTTGGTACTTTTCTTCATATTCTGTGGGAGTGCCCGAAGGTGATACGTTTCTGGTGTACATGCAGTGATGGAGGAGGTTACGGGTGTGGCGCTGCTCCCTGAGGCTCGGCGATGTGTGTTGAATGTGTGGGAACCGACTGACTGCGATGTGGCACAAGAACGTTGGGTGACTTTGGGCAACATGATCGCTAAAAGGGACATTGCGCAGCTCTGGGGGTCCGGCCGGCCCCCCACAGTTACGAAATGGAAAGAAAACATGGATTGGTGCATGTTCCGAGAGAAGACGGTTTATGTGGCCAGAGGCAAGCCTAGGGCATGGAATTCCTATCGGGGGGGATATCTGCGCCCCCCCCTTGGTGGTCGCACCAGACGTAACGATGTCCCCTTGACTTTGATGTTCCTGGTCGCTTTGCGGGAGGGATGACCGAGCCTCTTCCTGCCCCCCGTGCCCTTTTTCACGCAAATAAATGTGTAATTGGCTTCGTTGTCGCTGTTGTCTCCCACCCATGAGAGAGCAAGTCCCTGTTAATGGAGTTCTTTTGCCTGGTGTAAGTTTCTTTTTGTTGTTTTATTTGTAAAAAGTTAATAAGAAACCTTTCTGAAATACTATGTTCAGTTGTGGGCGGCTGCAGCCGTTAGGTGTGCGGTTCGCTTCGGCTCTTCTAAACTGCTGTATTGTTGTTTTCTCTATATTAGCGGCCGGCCCGGGCGGTTGTAGGCCCATGACTGTCAATATTCGATGTGTAAATAAAGGTTTAAAAAAAAAAAAAAAAAAAAAAGTTGGCTAGTATCGATCTCAGTGGCCAAGGAAATGATAATTTGAGTGTCATCAGCAAACAACACTTCAGACTTACGCCACAGGTCAGGTCGGCCAGAGAGGTCATGAAATTTTAAAGAGTGCAGGGCTCAATGATGACCCTTGTGGCACCTTGCATTCTAACGGAACAGGGTTCAAAGAGAAGGGGGGAGCAAAGGGCCTCCAACACCTATATCTGTTAAATGACAGATAAGGATGGTATGATATATGGTGTTGAAGGTTCATCGACAAGTCAAAAAGGATAAGGGCAAGTGTAACTACATTGTCCAGGATTTGTTGAAGATGTTCTGTAACTGTCAGAAGATAGTAACAAAAAACTGTGAGACGTCTAAAATATAATTGGATTCAGATACAGAGACAGCAGACGATTAATGTACTTTTCGAGCATTTTACCGGTGCCAGAAGAAGAGAGATCAGCCTGTAAATGGCTGAGATGTTTGGGTCTGCGTTGGGCTTCTTCAAAATGGATGGAATTTGTGCTAATCTCCAAGAGCTCAGTTTGAATGTAGATTGGATGGAAGAATTTAACAAATGACAAAGAGATCAATTATAGGCGCTCTTCATTTTTTAATTGACTGTGGACAGAGCTTATTAGGTGAGCCTGATTTGCATTTATTCAAAATACTCATCATTTTGCAGATGGAGATAGGAGAGAATTCTTAAAGACTGGGCGAATTAGCTCCACGTAACTTGACGATATGCGGATCATTTGGAGTACAAAAGGAATCTTGAATAGTAAAGATTTTGTCCTTGTAGAAATTCACTAATGTGTTGGACATTGCAATCTTCTGGCTAGTTAAGGACAGTTGTGTCATACATTTTACTACTGCAAAGACCTATTTAGAGAAGGTTTTGGGGATTCTATCCTAGTCACGTAAAAGTTGCATTTAGCAAATGTGATTTCCTGATGGAGGTGTGATATATTTGGCTTTGTTAACCAATACTTGAATAGAGGAAGGAGGAAGGACTGGGTCGATAATTAAATCAGGAGAGAGGTATTGGGGATTCACATATAAGGTTATCTTCTTTAGTAAAAATGTAATCTAACATATGGCCGCGAACATGTGGCATGTGAGATTACTTGATTTAAATTTAGGGAGATAGGCCATCTAAGAAATATCTATCTGGGCGATCAGATATGTTGTTTATGTGAAAATTGAAGTCCCAAAGTAATACACATTTTGCAGCTCTAATCAGATATGGTGAGATCACCTCAAACATATCTTTGGCTAAGTCTGTGGCATAGCCTAGTACCTGATATATTACGGAGTCTGATAAAGTATAAATAGGAGTTTGTTTCAACATAGAAGCAGTCCCTTGGCGGTGAAGATTTTTGAAATAGGGGTTAAGAGCATGTAAACTCTTGTTTAAAGATAATGGTAAGGCCCCCACCACTTTGATCCTCCTGGTTGAGTTGCAATATGGAGAAGCCAGAAGGAATGGTATCAGCAATATCAGGCGCTGAACTGTCTTAAACCAAGTCTCAGTTTGTATGATCGTGTCCGGATTCAAGTCTGTAATGAATATATTCATATTTAGGATGGAACCCTGCATTAATTAGGTACATTTTAAAAGGCAAAGGTCTCAATAACATCCTTGAACCAGAGATCGGGATGGAACATTTAGGTGGCTGGGGTGAAACATTGTAGATAGCTGAACAAGGACAGATGCATTGTTTATTGGTTGACTTGCACGAACCCGAAAGTCTATAGGACAGAAGCTCATATTGGGTATAAGAGATTTATGTGAAGTTGCACTTCATGGTGCTAAGCCTTCCTAATCCATGAAACAAAGATGAAAACTGATTCACTATCTCTTGATAGGCATTGAAATTGTAGTTCGCAGAAATCAGTCACATGTCAGCAGCAGTGCTGAAGCTAAGCAAACATGCCCTCGATTAAGTGTCTGGCAAGACATGAATTGGCACTTGTACTTTCATATTTTTATGCTTCACAGTGGCTATGAATGAACCTTGACTTTCTAGTATTGCCGAAGCAGCCACGTATACACTTTGGTTTTCAAGAGAGTTAAACGGGGCACCTAAGATAGTTCATTGAACTTCTTCACCAGCATAATGTTTATCGACACGCCACTGTCTATGAAAAAAGGTATGGAGCATCCATTCACTTTCAGTGTGATCTTGGGAAAATGTCCAAATGTATTGCACACTTTCACTTGTCGGCCTAGTTTTGACCAATATTCTTCCTTGCAAAAAGCTACCCCTACATGTGCATGCCGTCCGGCAGTTAACATTTACATTTCACACCCATCTTCCCCACTGTCGCTCGACAATGACAGCAACACATTTTTAGACAAATAATTTTATGACAGTTTACATCGTTTGGTTTCTACTTGCCTCAACTGATGTTGCCGCTTGGCCTTGTGGGCATGCATAGAACATCATGTCTGGAACTTTCTGGCATCCATTTTGTTTTCTCAATGTGACGCACTTGATCTTGGCTCCATTTTGTTTTCCCGACATGATGCACTCAATCTTTCCCAGACTGCTACAAATGGTCCTCTTTCCCTAAGCCTTTGCATAGATGTCCAATGGTGGGAAATCTACCCTCATGTGGACAGGAAAATTCACATCAGAAACACAACTTCTTTTTCTTTGGAGACAATATATTATGGCCTTTGGCCTTGTTTCGACTTACTTTTCACACTCAGCACTGATTCATTTTGTGCCATTCCAGTCTCCATGATGGCTGCCTGTCTGTCAGCTGTCCCCTCCACTCTGGCAGCAATGAGTACTCACTTCAAACTGAGTGTCTCTTTCAGCATTCATCATCTGAAGGAATTGGAGAGGCAACCATCTATTACTCTGAGACACATAGCCTCTTTGTCATTAAACTCAATGAACTTGTAATGCTTTATGAGCGAATCAAGTCTTTCTACAAACTCATCCATCGTTTGCCCAGCTCTCTGGCTTTTCTGACTGAAAATGTAACTTTCATAGTCGACATTCGTCATTGGATTGAAGTTGGTGTTTAACACGATTTGACAGTATTTCACTTTGCAGTATTTTCTTTACCACTTCTTTTACACAGTCACCTGCCAAATTCTTTAGATATTTAATGATCTTCTTGTCATTTGCTTCTTACAGCACATCAATGAAATCATCAAAGGTTTTGACCCGGGCAGTCCATCTGTCACCAATATTTTGCGTTTTGGCTGTATTGAAGGGAGGCAGTGGTTGTAAGGAAACAGCGACATTATAACCAGTTATGGCACTTGCGGATGAGAGTATATGCTGTTCACATGGATTATCCCATTCATACAATCTGTAAGTCCTTGCGATGTGCTGGCTTCTGGATTGTTATGGCCAATCTGAGCTTGTGTGGTTTCTTTTCCTGTGACATTGGAGCTGTTCAATTTCTGAAGGACTTTAGAGTTATGCGGAACACACCCGACACCTCCTGTGGTGTCCTCTTCAGGGATTACTGGCTCCGTATTCACAACCCATTTGGCCAAAGGCTGTGGTATGATAACTCTTTACTCAAGTTCTGGTAAGCATGAATGTATTCTCTTTATATTTGGTTGTCGCTGCTTCTAATGTTTCTCTGCTTTTATAGTTTCTTTGCGTTCACCTGCTTCTGCTCACAGCATTCTCTTGCACTTTCAATTTCTGGTTGTCACTGCCTTCAGCATTTCTTGATGTTAGCAATGCTTCTTCTTTTAGTGCTTTCTTGCACTTGGTTAGCACAGCCTCTAGTGCTTCTCTGTACCTGGTTGTTGCTGCCTTTGGCGTTGTCGTACTGTATGAATGACAATTCGGTGTTGCGTTGTGGGGGCAGTACCTCTCGTCTCAACTTTATCAGCAAATTTCTAGTCAATGACAGACACACTTTCCGTAAGGCCTTTCATTTTTTCACAGGCTTGGCACTGGCTGGAGTGTTGCTTTAACTCCACATAAGCCAACATTCTATGGGAAAATAAAAACATTTTTATATTAATACTATTCACCCGCGGATGATGGTGGTGTGTGTGCACGTTGGTGTTGTCATGGCCTACAATGATATTGAAACACATGATAATAATAGTATTTCTATATACAGGTTGCATGCTGTCTCAAAAAGCCTGCACAATAATCCTTAAAAACCTGCATGAAAACTGGCTTTGACTTAAAACTTCCAATTCTTGATTCATAATTTTCTTTAAAATGACTCTCTCCTTCCTTTCCATCCTCTGTATGCCTCTGCTGTCTGAGTACAGCCTACTCTAAATCACAAGCGTTTTTGCCTTAAGGCTTACTAATGTATCTGTGCAAATTTCCCACACCTTATTTGAAAGATCATAACCTCTTCTTTTCAAAGTCATACCCTGCATCCTAGCAATGCCTAATCTCCTGTAGCTCATCTATTACTACTGCCAACCAATGCATGAAATTCCCATATCCTCCTCGCCCACTAAAGATGACATGTACGTCCTACTAATATAAACTTCCACTACGAAATTGGAGTAAAGAAATGGAGTGGTTCCTGTAGAGCACAAGATTAATCTCAATAACCCACAGTACCTACAAAAAACACTAACGTTGGGAGCTGGAGCGGTGTGCTGCCCAGAGTAAAAGCACAATAATGGTAGTAAGTGCTTTATGATGCAATTACAATAAAAATTAAAATCACAAACTAATACCACAACACTTATCAGTCAGGGAGTCGATTGTAGTTCTTACAGTTGGCTTAAGAATTTCTTTTAATTGCTTGATACTCTTACACTCACTTAATACAAAACTGCTGCGGGTCATATCCATCACGCAGTACCAGGACCGGACTGGGAACCCTAACTGGCCCTGGCAATGTGCTAAGCCGCCCCCCCCCTGCTGCTGCGAGTCATATCCATCATGCAGTACCAAGGCTGGACTGGGAACCAAAACTGGCCCTGGCAAAGTGCTGGGCCGGCCCCTCTGGGGGGTTGGAGGTGTCGCCGAGCTCTTTGCCTTGGTCAGTTTTCGGCTGATTTTGTTACAAGGCCCCCAGGGGGCCAAAACCCGGCCCCCACCCGTGTGGCCCACCGGGGTATTGCCCGGCGCCCGCTACGGCCAGTCCGGCCCTGCGCAGTACTGTAACAGTCCACAGCAATAAACCTCCCATCACCAATTGAACAGACAAAGAATAACTGAATAGATTTGCCATATACAGCTCGCCAATGGAGGACTCTAATTTAGTCCAACATCGCAGTTTCCGATTAGCAACATACTACGGACACTCCTTGGCATTTCAGAATGATATTAAGATTTGGGATCATATTAACAAAATGCATCCCGGCAGATCCCTCCACCTCTTCTCCCTTTAACCTGTGCCTACTCGGGACCATAAACTTTAAACAACATTTCTCAGAATGGACAACCCAGTACAGTAACCAGCTAAGTGGACTATGAACATAAGAAATACCATAGAGGGACCTGCAAAGCTGCTCACAGCTGCCGCCTTACTGAAAACCTTAAACAGTGTGTCTGTCTATCACACTTCTTCATCCATCACACTTCCAAGTGCTACATGCCATAACACGACAACCACAACTCAGTGGTTCTCACGCACGACATGGAGACACTTCCCACACAGGATTAAAACAAAGACAACACACTTCCAACGAAACACCCTGGCCTATACGTTGTAGCGTGCTAACTATGTAGGCAAGCGCGTCAAAGCCCATATAGGGGTGGTAAGAGCTATATAAATGTTGCAATACAATACAATTGCTTGTGGTCTCTGTGCTGCTCTGCTTATGATGATGATGAGAAATGTATTAAGCGCAACATATACCCTGGGGTGTCAAGGGGCTGCCTTTAATAAATACTGAACAGAGTGGAACAGAAGAGTGAAATTACACTGTAAACAACCACAACAAAGACTGGATTCTTTCTTCAACCTGGTAGGCAGAGAGTTCCATAGGCTGGGGTCTCCTTGTGGCAATTGTCCCAAACTGTCGATCTTTAATACTAAGCACGCTAATCTGCTGAAATATTTCCCCCAGATTTGAACTTCAAGTATGAATATAAATAACAGGAAACAATTTAACATACTGAGCTAGAATTCCCTGTCTCTGGATGTAGAGAACGGATGGGGTGGTGCCAGCCACTTGCTGAGGTAAATGTCTAATTTCAAATTAATATTGCCCTAGGCTTTTGGTTCCTGAGAAAGCTATTAAATACGGACATCAGAATTTTTAGCAAAAGAGTAATGTTGTGCCTTACTAGCAGTAATGCGCATCCTGTTCACTGTATATTTTCCGTTTTCATGGTTGCATTCGATTCCTTGACTATCATTCCCAACCCTATGGTTTTGTCCTTGTTTATGACTTCCATATCCCGGTAGAGTTGCCTCCTTGAATACTGGTGTCTTGTCATCCCCTTGCCATCTTTCAGTAATGAAAAACATGTCTGGTCCCTTGTTATGTTGAAAATATTTGGTCTGTTCTTTCACATTGATCATGCATACAGGTTACGTGGGGCGGTAGGGATGATAGAGCTGTAAGGGGAGGCGGACGGCAGGTAAAGGAGGAGCATGAATCAGGTTTTGAGTCTGATGTAGTTGTCTAGTAAGGTACTGGATGGGATTTATAGGTTTGAATTGTACTTGGGTGCATTACACCTGTAATAGTTGGTTAACATTACTGCATTCAGGGTTGGAGGGGAATCATAGCTGTCAATTGTACTTGGGTGTATTGTCTAAGTAATAGCTGAGGTTAGCAGTATTGCATGCAGTGTTGTCTTGGTAGTTACTTTCCTGCTTAGTGAGGTACTAGGGTTATTTTGGTAAGGACAATGCGGTGTACAAGTGACTTTGAGGTGGATAGTCTCTTGTGAAATTGCAGCAGTAAGTTGTGATTTATTATAGTGAACCAAAGGTGAAGAGAAAGATTCAGTTCAAGAAGGTATGGTGCTAAGTTTTATTTTACTTCTCGGGGAGGTGGAGGGTGTGCTTGCAAGTGATGGTGGAATGGTGATAGGAAGGAAAAGCTGAAGTTAGTTGTCCTGAGTTAGTTGTGCATGTGGATATTAGAAAGGGTGAGGGTATAGACTGTTGGGTGGAAGGAGTAGTTGATGGTTGTAGGGCTAAAAGACAGTTATTGTGCATTTGAGATCACTGCACAACGTGAAGTGACACTGGCGGAGGGGGATGCTGTAAAAGTCCTGGGTAAGGTTGAGTGCATAGCGGTGAAGTTAGTTGGTGATTGAAAGGTGATTGAAATATGGTTATGTTCATATCCTAAGATCATACATGGATGCAAGAGCAATGGCCAATCATTTGGTGAAATATACCATAGCGTATCACATATAGATCTAGAAATTAATATCCAGATGATCCAGGAACCCAGCGGCACCTCCTCCGTTATGGCGGAGGAACGTCGTCCAATGCCAGCAGCTGCAAAAATTTAAAAATAGGCTTCTCGGTTTGTCAATAGTTTAGCCACGTCCATTTGTATTGCCTTTGATGAGAGACATATTCTCCCAGCCAGAACACAATTCACACCGTTACTCCCCCATGTATCACAACGTTGGCACACTGCACTGGTTTTCCAAATGAGCCGATTCGACGTGCTAGGCTGGATTCTGGTTTCAATATCATAGCTGCTAAAACTAGAATACAGCGAGTTCCTACACTATAACTGCACTGCAGTACCATAGATGGTGTGATATATTATGAAAAAGAAAGAAAACTAATTGAATTTAAAACTGCAAAGATGGAACGCAAATTATTACACATTTAACACAAATTGGCAGTTTTAAATGAGGGAATACTACTGCTAACATCTTACTGCCTTAAAACTGAAGACTGACAAATGCCTCTGTTTTGGAAAATATCAGTAAATATTAATTTTAAAATCTGGGAATCATGAAGCAAAAGTAAAGATGGACAGTTTGATGATGAAGTTCTAGTAAGGGGATGTCAGACATATTATTTTTAGCATGTTAAAGTTATGAAATCGAATTTTGTATGTGCATTTATATAGCACTTCTAACCACTGATGCAGCGTTGAAGCGCATTTGTGGATGAGTAGCAGGCTACATATGTGAGGAATGTAGAGCGAACAGTGTGTGTTTCATGTGGCCACTTTGGGAGTGTTTCTATATGATACAGGAGCCCCAAAGTAGTGATTTTAGCATATTTTTTCTTTGTTGGGATGGAAAAGTCCTCTTCATGGTAATGGACGTGCACCTCTGCCCTGAGTGCCCAACTGTACTGATGCCTGGATCCTTAATACTGATTTCTGTTGTCATAGGCAAACAGGGATCATGCATGTGCACCATGACATAGGCCTGTCTCACAAATTGTTGTCTAGTTGGACTGGGAAGAGCTCCCAAAGAGCTACCCTCCCAGTGGTGGAAGCTTACTACCTTCATCAGGAGTTAAGCAGCACAAGGGTGGTGGGGGCAGCATTCTGTGTAGTGATCAGTAGGAGAGAACATGTCCATTTTAGGTCTCGCCTAGGCAGCGCCTGTGCTATCTCTTCGAGACATGCTTTAGTCAGCATATGGGCATTGCAAAACCCATCTCTCTAATTCGCTCCTTTTACTGTATTTTCTAAATAGCTGCTTTTCTTTGGTTAATATGGTCACTAGTCCCTCCTTTTTTACTTTTGTAACCTCCCATGAGGACTTCCCCGCTTACCTGTGGTGTTATTCGTCATGGTATGTATTAGGTCTGAGCACTCTTTTTTTCATTTTCCGCTTGCTCACCCTCCTTGCCTACAGCTGATTTGGAGGTCGTGCATTATTGGGCGCTTTATATTTACATAAAGGCCGCAGTCGCTTCAGCTTAAAATATGGTGGCAACACCTCTTGTGTGGCCGCTTTATATATACAAAAAGCGCTCACCGCGACGTTGACCTTTAAATATTATATTTTGTTTACAAAAAAACACACCTGATTAAAATTTAACAAGACAGCCGCACGCATTTATTTTATGCTGCACGTGTTGCCTACATATACGTTTACAACTTTTTAAAATTTTCAAACACTGAGCCATGCCGCCCTTTAACTTTAATAATGGCGCTTCATCTTCAACAACTTTAACTATGGTGGCAACACACCTTTCTTTATTTGTGTGCAGCATGCCGTAAAAAAAAAAAACCAAATTTAAATTGTCACCACAAACAAAGCATTACTGCTTCCTGCCACCATCTTTGTTCTCCAGCATCACTGGAGCCAGGTCGCACTTCACAGTACCTTGCAGGCGGCAGTAACTGTAGGAGAGAAGGATCTGCCTCTTATGGTTACCCCCACTTTTTGCTGATGTTTCACTGTTTTTCAGCCTTAGTCTGGCTGGGGCCCTGCTATTCAGGACCCCAGCCTAGCTACTTCCTCTCTAAATTGATTCCATGTACCCTAGGTACATAACAGATTGGATTCTGAGGTGCCCTTATAAGTCCCTAGTATATGGTATACTATGTACCCAGGGCATAGGTACCCCAGAGGCCTTCCAGGGGCTGAAGCATGTATTATGCCACCCCTGGAAAGCCCTCCAAAATGACACCACAGGTCTGCTACTGCAGCCTTGGTAAGGTGGTGCATGCACCCCTTACAGAGATATAGGTTCACTATAGCTCACCTGTCACTGTACATAGAAACCTATCAGTCACCCCTATGGCAGGCCTTATCAATCCTGAAGGCAGGGTGCTTGGTTATATGTGAAAGGGTGCCCAGGCATGAGCTGAGCCCCTCTGCAGCCTTCGGAATCTATCCTCCGGGGTTGTCAGTAGTGCAGCCTGACCATATACTCTTAAGTGCATTATAACCAAACGGTAAATGCTAACTTTGGACTGGCTGCACTGAAACATGTCGTGTTTGGTGTCAAAACACCTTGGAATCATACCCCACATCAGTAACTGGTGTGGGAGTATGATCCCACCCTTCTAGAGGGAGAGACATGACAGCACGGGTATACCCGGTACCAACTTAAAAGAGCCCTGGCATCACAAAATGGATGCTGCAGCCACAGACACGAGTCTGGCCTCCTGCTGCTGACCGAAACTCCGGCAGGGGAGGCCTGGACAATAGGTTTCCTGTCACGGGAAGGTGTAGCCACTTCCCAGACAGGCTTTAGTGTATTGGGGCTGGGTGGGAGCACTCCAAGAGTGCTTTCAAGTCTGCACTAGGGGGCACCTTTGGTGTCCCTGTGCATAGTCCAGCTCAAACCGGTTGCAGGGGCTACCAGCCCCTGCTCTGGTGCGAAACTGGACAAAGGAAATGGGTGTAGCCACCCCTCTTTCCAAACCCTCCCATAGGTGGGTCCCCTGAGTTAGCCCAACCCCTTTCTTAGGTATAAGTAAGGAACCCCTGGCAACAGGACTTTATATATCCCTGGACGAAACTCTGCAACTGAATCCTGGAACTTCGACGCTCTACTCAAGATTAGAGGACTGAAGAAATCTCCCTTGGGGTCAAGGAGTGACTCCCCTGCTTGGCAGGCACCAATGAAGCAATTGCCGGGATGCGTCTCCGAAGCGCCCGACGGACGCCAAAGTATCTGCAGCCCAGGTAGAGGATTTCCAGACTTCTCAGAGGCCGACCCTAGTCCCCAGCAAAGCTGAGACCTGCACCCCTCGTGAGTAACGTGAAACCGGAACTCCTGGTCACGTGTACATTTGCAAGTACATTGACTTCTCGACGTCTCTTGAAGTCGTGCTTTAGGTTACATGTATCCCAAGCCCCGAGCACCTTTTGCACTGAAGATTGTGGGCCTACACTCCACGAGTATTCCGTGAGCCTGCTTCTTGCATTTCCGCTCGTGGCTCCTTCGCGATCCCTGGTCCGTCGACTGTTGGGTCCTTGTGAAGGCAACTCTGATTTTCCTTGGGCTTCCCTGTTTGCTCCAGACGTGCCCTGACTCCCCACCACGTGGTGAGTCCCTCAGACCTTGTTGGTCTGCACCGAAGCATCTTTCTCCTTTCTGCGTGGGTTGCTGTTGCCAAGGCTTGTTGTGTCCAATCCGGGCACCGACGCTGCAGCACTCGACATCCTTCGTGGGACAGCTCGAATCCTTCTCCTGGTTGTCCTCGACGCCTCCTGGTCCTCGTGGCTGAAGAGTCAAGCTTCACGTTCTTCACCTGAAACACCCGACATCGGTGGGCATTCGTCTATCCTGCCCCTGGTCACTGGCTAGTGACCCAGACTCTGTCCCCTCTGCTTTCAGGTTCTTCTCATCTTCGATCCAGGCTTGGCTCTCTTTGGACACTTTGCATCTTCCCGGCAGCAGCACTTCTTCGCCAGCTTCCATAGAAAACGACGACGCGACCCGATACCATTTGACACCTATGCACCCGGCTTCCCTCGGTGAGGTAACTCGAGTACTCCGGCGCTCCCATGGATGTTGACCCTAGAACTTCCTAAGTCCTAAAGGGTTTGGTCCTAGCTCATCTCTAAGTGTCCCTAATCTTTAAAAATCTAATTGCGACTTTCCCCATAGAAGCTAACGGGAGCTCGCGGCTGTGTTATCACACTGCACATGGCCCCCGTGGGTTCCCTGTGTCACTACCTTGGGTGGTTCCTTGGGGTCCCAGCGATTCTACAGGCTCTAGACCTTGTGTCTAGCTATGTCGTGGCTCTTATACCACTATTTTAGTATATGGTTTGTTTCGCCCTAAGTGGGATGGGTATTCCCAGACGTGGGACCCGTGCTCACTACGCCACTGGAGTCAAGCTATCCTGGCTGATGACGGCTGATAGCCAGAAACCGGTCCTAGGATGCTTGATTCCGGTCCAGGGAAGACATGGCTTGGCAGTTCGGGCTGGACTGTTCCCATGAGGCACAGGGTCAAGACTGATTTGCATATGGCCATGTCTAAACTGGGGTGGCGTAGTGGGCAAAAGAACGATGGATTTAACCCAGATCTCTTGACTGGGGGAGAATGTCTGCATTGTCAGCATTCCGTCCATCATTTGTTTGTTGTAACGCTTGTCTCGCCCCTTGGGCCTGACGTGTATTTGTGCTATTTTACTGTAATATTTGAAGTGTAACTTATATGCTTTTGCTTCTAGCCTCATAAAGAGACTAGAGGGGTGTGTTTAGTAATAAATACATATATTTTATATATATACCTGGTGTGGTTCCCTTTCATTTGGTCATTCAAGAGATTATAGACTGGTAAAACAAGCTGCTTTACATTCATTCAAGACTTAGCCTGAAGGCTGCTCTCCATAGCTACCACTAGGATAGCTTTCAATAAAGGTTGTCTTTAACCTATCATCAATAAGGGGTTGCTTAGACTGGTGCAGGGTGCCCACCATAACTAGTGGACAGCATATACCAGGTCAACTTCTCACATTGGTGTGCAGCGTGTGGGATTCCAGCTTGAAATTGTTTTACCAGATAATCTCAATTGAATTGACTAACTGAAAACCACTAAAGGTACCTAAGGTACATTTAATACAAGCTTTAGAATACAGTAAGTTCTACTGAACTTAGAGTTGTGTGTCAAGGGCTTAGCACACTCTTTCTACAACTCAAGAGAGTTTAGTAGGCCACACTAGAGTAGGTAGTACATACACCACACCTCACTAGTAATGTCTTCAAGGCCAGGAACCAGTGGGTCCATGCCAGAAGCCAATGGGCTTCTTCCTTCCATGTATGATAACCTCCCATTCTTGGAATTGAGAGCATTATGCAGTACTAGGAGACTGAAAACAGGCAAAAGTGCAACCATCCAACGCCTCATAGAGGTACTCAGGCTGGATGATCTCAGAAGACCTATAGGGTCTGAAGGGGTAGGCAGAGTGGGTGGGGGAGAAGATGAGGAAGGGCCTAGAGGTGAAATTCCCCAAGACCAGACCTCCAAAGCTGACCAAGAAGATGACAATGATCTTGACCTGGAAAATCCAGCTCCCCTGGAAGATGAGGAAGAGGGCCACAATGGTCCTCTCTTTGTCCCTGGAAGAGTTGGTGTTGTGCCTAGAAGGTCCAGATCTCCCTCAGTGGAGTCTAACCATACTGGTTCATCAATAGGGACCTCTATCTCTGCTCATAGGAGGGAAACCTCCCAGGAGAGGAGAGAGAGACTGCTGAAGTATGAGGAAGCCCAGCTTAAAATTAAAAAGCAAAAAGCAGAAGATAGCACTAGAAAGGGAGTCCCTAGAGCTCTACAGAGCTAGACAAAAGATGGGACTAGAGTCCCATGGTGGCAGCAACATCCCTAGTGATAGGGAGAGGTCTCTTGACCATAGAAACCTAAACAAGATTGTCCCTCCCTACCAGAGTGGGGATAACATCCACAAATAGATTACTGCACTGGAAAGGGCCTGTATAGTTCAAAGGGTCCCCCAGGAGCAGTGGGCAGCAATCTTGTGGCTCTCCTTAACAGACAAAGGTAGAGATAAGCTCCTCGCTAGTAGAGAGGAGGATGATGATGATTATACCAGTCTGAAAAGTGCATTGATTGAAGGGTTTGGCCTAACCACTGAACAATATAGGTTAAAGTTCAGAGATACCCAAAAGGCACAAAATCAAGACTGGGTGGACTTTGTAGATTGTGCTACTAGGGCTCTGGAGGGTTGGTTACTTGGCAGCAAGGTGCATGAGTTTCAAGGATTGTACAATTTAATTATGAGGGAGCAGATCCTTAATAATTGTCAAAATCAGCTGTTGCATTAGTACCTGGTGGACTCTGATCTGACCTCTCCCCAAGAATTGGGAAAGAAGGCAGACAAATGGGTCAGAACCAGGGTGAGGCAGAAGGTACAGAACCAAGGTGGTGACCCAAAGAAGCAAGATCCTAAGAACTCTGACAAGGGTGGGGAGAAATGTAAAGACCAGAAGTCTTCACAAGGTCCTCAAAGATCTTCTTCAGGTGTGGATTCACAGTCTAACAAGGGAAAAGGCCAAAAGAAACCATGGTGCAAGATCTGTAAGCAGATAACTCACTGGACTAGTGATTGCACCAAGTCCAAAGACTCAACTCCAGCCACCATTGCCCTTAAGGCAACTGTTCCCTCTAGTGCAGCTACAATTGGTGGTGGTAATACTCAGAATAAGGGTGTAGAAGGGTTAACCCTGGGATCTGAGATGGACTCTGACCTAGTCAGAGTTCCAACTCAGGCTGTCCTGGTCTGTGATGGAGGCATGGACCTGTCGTTCTTTGTGAGTCCCAATAACTTGGGCAAATACAGACCTTTGATTAATGGAAAAGAGGCTTTGGCATTCAGGGGCACAGGAGCAAGTGTAACAATGGTGACAAAAGATCTTGTGGATCCTGGGCAGATTATACTTGGTGAAATGTACCAAGTGACCAATGCTAGCAATGTCAGAACAGACCATTCTCTGGCAGTTGTTAACTTCTCCTGGGGAGGGGTAACTGGCCTTAAGAAGGTTGTGGTGAGTACAGACCTACCAGTCGAATGCTTGCTTAGCAACTATCTGGAAACTTCAGCTTGGGCTGAAGGGGAGCTCAGGACACATGCAGAAATGCTAGGGATCCTTGCACATGTATTTGTTGTGACTACGTCACAGGCCAAAATGTCTAACACTAGACAGGCCCTGGATTCTGGAAGAATGGACCAGGTGCCTTCCAAGAGGAGGAGCAGTAGGGTTAAGGCAGTGCCTTCCCCCTGACTCAGAATACAGATCAGCCTCCTGAGGGAGATGATCTTGAACCTGAAGAAGGAACTGTCCCAGAGGAGCTTGAACCTGACCAGGTTGAGTTCTTGAGGACAGGGGGCCCTTCCAGGGCAAATCTGAGCCAGGAGCAGAAAATCTGCCCCTCTCTTGAACCCCTCAGAAAGCAAGCTGCTGATGAGGCTGCTGGGAATGCTAGTGGCACTCATAAAATCTATTGGGATGATGAACTCCTTTATTCAGAGTGTAGAGACCTCAAGCCTAGTGCTTCCAGGAGGTTGGTAATACCTTTGAAGTTTAGGGGCTTCCTATTGGCACTAGCCCATGATATTCCCTTACCAGGACACTTGGGCCAAAACAAGACCTGGGGCAGATTAGTTCCTCACTTTCATTGGCCCCATATGTCTGAAGACACCAAGGAGTTTTGTCGCTCCTGTGTGACCTGCCAGGCCAGTAACAAGGCAGGTGGAACCACAAAGGCCCCCATGATACCACTACCTGTGGTGGGGGTACCCTTTGAGAGGGTTGGGATTGACATTGTTGGTCCCATGGATCCTCAAACGGCATCTGGGCACAGATTTATCCTGGTGGTGGTGGACCATGCTACTAGGTACCCAGAGGCCATTCCCCTTGGGACCACTACAGCACCTGTGGTGGCAAGAGCCCTCTTGGGTGTATTCTCAAGAGTGGGTTTTCCTAAGGAGATAGTATCTGACAGGGGTGCAAACTTCATGTCAAGTTACTTGACTGCAATGTGGAAGGAGTGTGGAGTGAATTATAAATTCACCACACCCTTCACCCACAATGCAATGATTTAGTTGAAGGATTTAACAAAACCTTAAAGGGCATGATCAAAGGTCTCCCAGAAAATCTTAGGCACAGTTGGGACGTCCTTTAGCCCTGCCTTTTGTTTGCCTACAGGGAGGTGCCACAAAAGGGAGTTGGTAACAGCCCTTTTGAACTTTTGTTTGGCCATCCTGTTAGGGGTCCTTTGTGTCTGGTGAAGGAGAGGTGAGAGTTACCTCTCAAACCCCCTAAAGAGGACATAGTGGACTATGTACTTGGTCTCCGCTCCAGGATGGCTGAGTATATGAAAAAGGCAACTAAAAACCTTGAGGCTAGCCAGGAATTGCAAAAGGCCTGGCATGACCAAAAGGCTGGTCAGAAAGTGTGGTTGTTGGAGCCTGTGGCCCCTGCAGCCCTCCAGGACAAAATGGAGTGGCCCCCATACAATTGTTGAACAGAAAGGGGAGGTCACCTACTTGGTAGACGTTGGAACCCCTAGGAGTCCCCATAGGGTGCTTCCTGTCAACAGACTAAACCCATATGTTGACAGGGCAGACATGGGCTTGCTCATGGCTACTGATGAGGGACAGGAGGAAGAGAGTGACCCACTCCCTGACATGGTCTCTCAGAACCCTGATGATGGATCAGTAGATGGTGTTGCCTTGGCAGGCAGCCTCACTGTCCAGCAACAAACTGACTGCAGAAAACTGCTCAGCTAGTTTAGACATATGTTTTCTCTGATTCCAAGTCAGACCACCTGGTGCACTCATGAAGTGGACACTGGCGACAGTCTGCCTGTGAAGAATAAGGTCTACAGGCAACCTGATCATGTCAGGGACTGTATAAGGACAGAAGTCCAAAAGATGTTGGATTTGGGAGTCATTGAACCCTCAGATAGCCCTTGGGCTAGTCCAGTAGTCCTTGTGCCTAAACCTCACCACAAAGATGAAAAGAGAGAGATGAGGTTTTGTGTGGACTACAGGGGTCTCAATGCAGTCACTAGGACTGATGCCCATCCCATCCCAAGGGCAGATGAGCTAATAGATACTTTGGCCTCAGCCAAGTTTCTAAGCACATTTGACTTGTCAGCTGGCTACTGGCAGATCAGACTAGCTGATGATGCAAAGCCAAAGACAGCATTTTCTACCCCTAGTGGGCATTACCAATCTGTGGTGATGCCCTTTGGTTTGAAGAACGCACCTGCCACTTTCCAAAGGTTGGTGAATCAAGTCCACAGTAACACTGATTCTGGGTGACTATCTGCACCTATGAGCTGCACAACACATTGCTGCAAAACCTTTTTTTCTACGACAGCGCGTCAAACCACGCTTTAACTTTAATAATGACGCTTCCTCTTCAACAACTTTAACAATGCCGGCCACGCACCTCTTTATAATTATACGCAGCTCGCCGTAAGGCTTGTTTTTTCCAAACATCCGTAGCTCTTTCCTTATGAATGTTCTTTCTCCCCTGAATGTAACTCCCACCCCCTAAACACGCCTCTCACCCTTTGCAGGCGAGTCCCAGACTGCCCAGGAAGTACACCTCACAATATGCTCCTCCCACACTGACCATGGTTATCTGTTGCCACACTTCATATGCCACCTGCCTGCTTGCAGTCCTTGCACGAGACCTGTAACCTCGAGCTAACTCAACATGGCATCCCAACCTAAAAACATCGTCCACTTCAGCTCCACCAGAATGACGGGGCATACGGTACTGGCACCCACAGTGTAGGCAGGACCACTAAAAAAAAAAATTGAATAGGTGTATTCCTACCATGGGACTGGTCTTAGCCAGGAGGCGGATTGTAATAGTGTGGCTACGCCCGAGACACCCAAGAGTAGAGGAATGGATGCGGGATATGTGTCAATGGGCAACAGCGGAAAGGGTACAAATGAAGATGGTTTGGAAAGATGAAGGAAGTGAGGATGACCTTCAGGCATGTACCAGATGCTTCAGGACCTAAGGATATGGAAACCCATGACCCCACAAATGCAACAGGGACCACATCACAAGGGGGACGTCAGGAGGACGGTACAGTGTAAAATACACCTTTAATAGAGAATTAGTGACAATTACCACACCAAAAACCCATGGCAAATGGGGCCATAGTTGGGAAGGGAAGGGGGAGGGCAGGGTTAGGGGAATCGAAAACCTAAGCTTGGCTGGATATGATTGCATTTTGTACAAGATAAGATAGCTCAATGTGCATTGTTTAGATTGACTCAACACCATACAGTATGTTGGGGAACAGGAGATTGCACCGTTGTTGCAATATATGAATGCAATACTGTTTCTATGCAATATAAATGCCAATAAAAACGAATAAAAAAAAATGTCTAGGCAGGTGAGAAGCTGCAAGAGACCTTTCACAAGCAGGGACAGGGAGTGCACATGTATGGGGAAATTTGACACCAGTGATTTGTTTCTTGAGGGGGGACAGGCCCCTTGGGCCAGGATCAAAACTTCCCTTCCCACCCAGGGCAATACAGTCATTCAGCCCCCTTGAGGCATGTTGGGGGTTTGCCCCAAATGCGTCCCTTACCAGGGGAGGGTTTGGAAAGTCCACTAGATTCCAGGGGTTTCAGTATGGCACAAAACAAAAGGGGTGGGTTGGCCCACTCTGGCATAGGGCCATGCCACACTCCTGAAGGGGTATAAAGTTTCTCTGCTCCCCTGGGGAGCCGGTAGAGAGTTTGTCCACAATCTGCCTCTGGTGGGGTAGAAAGTCCACTAGATACCATGGATTTCTGTTGGGAGGGGTGGCCATTTGGATAGGGGCCAATGTTCTCCCGCCCCATCTAGGGCAATACAGTCTTTCTATTGAATGTCAACCAGTATTTTATTGTACATGTACATGGTGGCCTGAGGGGTGTTTAGATTTCATCAAGTATCTGGATTCCAATTGCCTAAGTTTTCTCATTCTATCGCCACTTCTTTTTGATTTTTGTTTTTGCTCAATTGCAAAATATCTTAGATCTTCCCATTTGCTGTCATGATTCGTTTTCTTATGTCTGGCTACAGAATAACTGCTGTCTTTGTTTCTTACAGCCATTAAATGCTCTCAAATCCTCTTTTTCAATTAGCAAGTTGTAGTGACAATGCATTGCAGCCCACAAGGTCACACCAAAACATAGATTACAAATTTACTGGTTCATGTTATTTTTTGTTTGACTTATTTTGTTTGACCTTTGACTTTTACATATTATTTCTTGTTCATTCCACTTTTACAAGCTTTGATTTCGTACAGTCATCCATTCTTCCCTTTTCCTATTCATAAAATGACTGTGAGCTAGTCTGTCTCTTAGACTGACGGTTTTCCTATATGTAACGGTTGGAGGTCCACCCAATTCGTCAGCAATTCATATGTTTCTGCAATATTTTTCTTATTTTATTAGCAAGTAAGTCATGATAATTCTCACTTTATTTTCATTTTCGCTATTTGTTTTGCATGAGTTTCACAACTGTCTGTTCTTACCTTTCACCTTTGCTAAACCGGCCTGTATGACTCATGGAATATCCCTGTTCTTGAAATCACGTAGTCACCTCCAGACAATGCTGGTCAAACTCATCCTCACAGCCACTAGAGTAATTCCTCCACATTCTTAGGAATTTCCCATAGGGGATGCTCCGTTTCAAGAACAGGGCACAGGACTAAAGTATGTGACCAGATTGACCAGCTTTAGACACTGAGGGGGATATTCTCAAGAACGGGCGATAATTATCGCCAACCTAGGTTAACGCAATTTTACATAACGCCATCTATCGCGGGAAACTAACGCCGTGTTAACGGCGTATTCTCAACACGCCGGCAACAGGCGATAGTTTCCTGATAATGCATCAAATGTCCGCATTAAAATTACCAGGACGCCGATAAAAAAAGAAACTCAAACGTGAAAAAAGTGGCGATGGGTCCAACAGCGATAAAAATATCTGCAATAAGCAGCACCAGGCTTGCAATTCCCATGTCAGGCAGGAAAAATCTCCATAAACTCTGCAAAAAAACCCAAAAAATAAAAACAACTGAGAAGCACCATGGAGGAAGCTAGAGCAACTACAGAGGCCAACCAGAACCCCACAAACCCCCCAGAGGACCAGCCAGGGACCTCGGGGAAGGAAAAGGGCAAGGAGAAGAAAAAGAGGAACCCGCGATTTAGTCCGTAGGAAAACAAGATCCTGATTATGGAGGTGATAGAACACAACCAACAACTGTTCATCACCTCCACTGTGTCATTGGCAACTGAAAATGCAATATGGCAGTCCATCTTGGCCAAGGTGAATGCAGTCAGAGTGAAGAGAAGGGAAGTGGACGACTGCAAGAAGCGCTGGAATGATGTGAAGCGCAAAACCAAGCTGAAACTCGCTAACAACCAGAAAGAAGCAATGCAGACTGGAGGTGGGAGTCCAGCGCCACGGCAAAAGCTGGATGAGATGGAGGAAATGGTGTCCACAGTCATCAGTGGGGAGACAGTGGCAGGAGTTGGGGGACCAGACACTGCCCAACAGCAACAGGGTAACGACCAGGGACTGGGGGCACGGGGGAGATGGGCACAATGGCACACATGCACAATTAAGTATAGCACAGTGTACACCCACAATGACTCTGGATCATGTCCCTGATCTCCTTGGCATACTGCAGCACACATAGAAACAGCAAGTAGGCCCCCGTCGACAATGTGCCCAGAGGGGGCCCTCCCCACACATCACCAATCTCACAACAAACCCATGCACATGTGCTGAACCCAGCAAAGCTGCAGGTCCGTGAGCCACACTGACAATGCAAGTGACACTTCATGACGATTAGCATGGCTGCAGTCCAATTATCATGATATGGTGCACGCCGTTGAAGGTGGGCGGTTACTTGTGTGTAGGTCTATGATAAGGATCAGGCGGACACAGATGTGGAGTTCAGGCCTGGCTGAACTCGCGCTGCAATTGAGGCTAGGCCTTTGGCTTATGCTGCGGCAATGAAGATACACACACAACAGTTGGCATGTATGAGCCAAGCCCCGAGCAGTCTTGCATTCCTTTATTTATCCATTGGGGCGAGCCCGCCCTCCGGGTGTATGCTACATTGCAACATTGTCGATTAAGGCCCGGGTGGCGCAGACGCAACAACAGAGACACATGCCATAGTTACTTTTGTGGCCAGCCCAGAACTGAACCACGCCCAGATCCCAGAACTGAACCACGCCCAGAGCCCAAAACTGAACCACGCCCAGAGTCACGGGCTATTTATTCACACTCCTACGCTGGACTGGCATACGCCGGCCCAGCCCACTACGCTTACTCTTACAGGGGGGGCGACATAGCTACCTGTCCAAGGTCTTCCCCACTGCCTGAGGTTACATGGTTGCGTCCACTGTCCACAACACTACAAACACCAGCAGTGTATGTCCACATGGACATGTCTGTGCTCTGCATACTCAAGACTGTCCAGCACATCACCGCAACACTTGGCAGTGTGTACATTCTTATTCATGGGTCCATTGCCTCCTTCGCACATTCTTGGTTCCCACCTCTCCCCACATTCTGCAATTGTGTGGCCGAGGGGTTATGCTTTTGTGGAAGGTTTGTCTACATGTCTGGCCCCTGTTACCACACTTACTTGTGTTGTCATGTCTGGTAGGTGGGCATGTTGGTTGGCATGTTGAATGTGATTTTGTTACGTGTGCATTCCCACATTTGTGAGTTGTATGATTGTGGAGTTGAGGTGTGTGGTGTGTTCCGTTGGTACTTAACAACCAGCAGTGCATTTCCATAGGTGCCATCCTGAAAGCACTGGTTGATGACGGACTGTCGGAAGATGTAGGAATCATGCAACCTGCCTGGTAAGTTGGCGACGACATTGGTGAACAGTCCCCGATGGTCCACTATTGCCTGCACATTGATGGAATGCGTGTGCTTTCTGTTGTGGTAATTGTGTGCAGAGTTGGCAGGGGGCACAAGTAGGACATCTGTGCAGTCAATTGCCCCCAACATGTGCGGGAAGCCAGCTATGGCGTAGAAGCCTTGCTTGGTCTCCAGCTGTTCCTGCGCAGTGTGGGGAAAGTGAAGGTGCTGGGGTATCAAGCTGATGATGGCATCCAAGACAGGTGTGAGGAACTTTGATAGGGCTGGCTGTGAGACTCCTCCGACTTTGGCAATTGTTGGTTGGAAGGTACCAGTGCAGCACAGCCAGCAGCTTTGTCTGCGGAGGGATGTTAGTTGTCTGCTGTGTTGATACCGTCAGCCTGTGGGCAATGTGGGTCAGGGTGCGGCGGATGGTTGTCGTTTTGAGCCTGTAGTGGGCAATGACATCCTCTGGCGTTAAGTCTCTGAGGCTGGCGCGTTTTCAGAAGGTCTGCTGTCTTGTTCTGCGCTGTCTCGGTGGTAGTCCGGGGGGGTGGTCCTGGGGGTGGTGGCGGTGTGTTTTGTGGCCCTTTTGTGTCTCCAAGCTGCATGATTAGTAGCTCCATGGCATCTGTTGGTCTTCAGATGTGGCACTGGGCTGGGCTCCCTTTATACTGCAGGTTTTACCTGACCAGAAAAAAGCAGGTCTTAAGTCCCTGCTGCTAACGTGCCTTAGCAACTGTTTTTGTACCGCAACGCTGATCTGGCTGGTCGTTGAGATTATCACGAAGTGGTGTTATCGTAAGTTTTTGCACGGGAATGCCTACTCTGCATATGATTAGCGTTAGTTGTTGCTGTCAGCCTTGGCAATGTTTTTAATGGCAGCTATCGCAGGTAAACTGACGATGTCGGCTGTTAGCGCAGGCTTGTGGATAGAGCGAAAAATCTATCGCCATATTTTGTGGCGGAAAAGTGCAGCTAAATTGGCAATGAGTCCTTGAGAATATGCCCCTGAGATATCACAGGGCTATCAACACTGGGGGAGGAATGGGGTAAGGATGATATGGCCCCATTCGTGCACCGTTAAAGTGAACACAACCATGCATAAATCCCAGACGTTTACGTACCTATAACTTAAAAATTTGCTGACTGCAGCCACAGGGAATGGCAGAGACGTGGCGGAATACTTGGCATTAGGAAGCAGGCTACTGGACACTATACATCACTCTAATGAGTAACACAGGCAAGGACATGTATTGTATTGTATCAGAGACTTATCTCGCACAAAAACTGTCACCCTACGGGTATCCTGGCGCTGCGACTTACCAAGATGGTACTGGCAAAACAGATAACCTATTTGCGGGTTTAGAGAGCTCGTTTTACTCATCCCGAGGGAAGAGCCAGGTCTTTAAGCTTTTTCTGAAAGGAAGTAGAGAGTTAATTTGTCTAATATTCAGGGGCAAATCATTCCAAAGACGTGAGGCTGCTACACCAAATGCTCTGCCCGCCATCCTGGTCTTCTTAAATCTAGTGGTGGTTACCAGACTTGCACTGGAAGAGCGAAGATTTCTCCCAGGATTATACCAGGTGAGCTTCTCCTGCATAGGCAGGGGGCCCAGACCATGTACTGTTCTGAACACAATACAAAGAGACTTGAATTGAATTCTCTCCTTGATGGGCAGCCAATGTAGGTCCTTTAAAGTCGCAGTTGCTGAAGACCTGTGCTGCCTGTTTAACACCAGTTTTGCTGCTATGGACTGGATTCTCTGCAGCTTCTGTAATACTGATTGCGGTGTTCCCAGGTACAGAGAGTTGCAGTAGTCCAGTCTACTCAGGATTATACTCCTCACTATGAAAGGTCTAGTGGCACTAGGCAGTAGTGGGAGAATCTGCCGTAGTGCTGTTAACAAGCAGAAACAAATATCGATCGTTTTATTGGCTTGTGACTCCATTTGGAGGTTTTCGTCCACTAAAACCCCTAGGTTACGCACTATTCTTACAGGAACCAGTGGTTTGTCCTTAGGGGTGAGTCTGAACTCCAACGGCAGGTGCCGAGACATCATAGCCGTGGAGCAGTACACAACCTCCGTTTTTCCTCCATTAAATTGCAGGGAGTTTGTCTTAAGCCAATTAGAGGTCTGTTGCATACACTCCTGAAATGTGTCCATGGTTACTGCATGATTTCCTTCCATGGAAAACACAAGTTGGGTGTCGTCCGCATAGTTGACTAGATTAATTCCAAAAGACTTCATAATAGGGATCAAAGGGCGCAAATAGATGTTGAATAGAATGGGGCTTTTTGCAGAGCCCTGTGGCACCCCGTGGCGCACCGGGGTCTTAGTGGATGTGAACGATGAAATGGTCACTACCTGTTGTCTACCCGTCAAGTATGATTGCAGCCACTTCAGTGCCCGTCCTTTCACTCCTATATTCTCAAGTCTTTTCAACAGTATTATGTGATTCACCGTGTCGAACGCGGCCGACATGTCTAGTAACACTAGCACAGATGGATTACCATTGTCGGCTCGCATTCTTAGGTTTTCCAATACGGTCACTAGGGCCGTTTCAGTTCCATGACCTGGTTGGAACCCAAACTGGTCCTTGTCTAGCAGGTGGTTTTCTTCCAGATATAGGGACAAATATTTGCTAACTGCCCTCTCCAGGATTTTTACTGGGTATGGCAGGAGAGAGATTGGTCTAAACCTCATTGGACTTTTAGGATCCAGAGACAGTTTCTTAAGCAGCGGGGTCACCACTGCCTGCTTCCAAGCTTCTGGAACCATACCTTCTTCCAATGACTGACAGCAAATCTGCCGCAACCAAGGGAATAATTCTAGTCAAAACTCCTTCCATATCCCATGTGGAAGAGGGTCCAGAGGGGAGCCGGAGATACGCTTTGAGCAAGGCTGTTAAATGTATCCTCGGTAAGAGATTGAAAGCACTCTAGAACAGACGGCTAACGACTATGAGATACTTCTATCAGTGGCTCTTCTACTAGTATCTGAGGTGATTCATTTTCCTCATCCAAACAACTGTTATTATTGGGGTTTGGTCCTTTATAATATTAAAAAGCACTTCAGTACTATTAGGTGCTTGCAGGATGGTTTTAGCGTAATACTCTGCTTTGGACTTAGAAATAGCTTCCTTATACGAAGCCTGCAACAGTTTCAACTCTTTTTTACCCGATTCTAAATACGACCTTCTCCATTTCCTCTCGGCCTGTTTGCATTTTTTCCGCCTCAATTTTAGCTCCTCGCTATACCAAGGAGCTGAGGGTTTCTTTCTAATCTTCAGTCTTTTTACCGGGACAGTCTGATCCAAAGTACAATTTATATAGTTACAGTATATTTGATAATTATCTTCTACTGAATTGCTAGGGGCAAAAAGATTCTGTTTTGGGAATGTTGGGTATTGTCTATTTTTTATTAACTTTACCCATTCACTTCCCTTGCGGTAAGATACTGACCGATTTGTGTTATTAACTAGTTTAGGCAATGTTATCCTAAAGTGGATTTGAGAATGATCAGTCCAACTTTGGGGCAGTACATCAATCACCTCTGTCTCGCTCCGGTTAGCAAACAGAAGGTCTAGGGCATGCCCTCCCTGGTGGGTTGGCTGATGTACCAGTTGGTGTAGGTTAAGGCTTTCACAATTTTGCCTCAAATCTCTCAGAGAGGGTCCTAATTTCCCATTGTCCCAGAGATTGAAATCCCCCAGTATAACCATCCTAGAGTGTGTTAGAATCAGGGTAGCGAGGGTGTCAAACAGGACATGACGACAAAGAAACAGATTGGATCAGGTAGTGGGCATGTGGCAAGAACGCCTTTGCTTCCCCAGAGAAGTATCGATCAAGGTCGGCTTCAGGGTAATCCAGATCACGATTTTACACAGGGTGTATGTACCACACCAGGGAACAAATATACAAGTTTGGGACAACTAAATATGATGGATGTATATAGGGATGCCTAGAAGTAGGCACCTGCTTTCATACATTATGGAGACATCCCTTAATGCAGGGGTCTCCACACTGAGGGGTGGGCCCCCCTAGGGGGCCTCAAGTGATCCGAAGGGGGGGGAAGCAGGCTCTGGCCAAAAGAAGCATTATGCTGATAGAAGTGCTTTGTTTTAAGCAGGAAAAAAATGAGCATCAGTAAGCCGCTCTGTAATAGGCCATCACTAACATATTTTGTCATTTATATCCTAGCCAGGAGTATGTGTCAAAAGGAAAGGGACCCCAAATACTCAAAACCCCCAACCCAATTTCTAATAATCACACTATGGATACTTTTAGCCTGACCAGAATAGTATGTTTGTCAATCATATATTTGGTTCCATTTTTAAAGCGATAACAGCATCGAACTGCAAGGTTTAAATATGCCTTGTATTTAAATTAAGTTGAGATATATGTAAACATTGCCAATGTATTAGAATATGAAATATTCTGAGGGGGGAGGCAGTTAATTTAATTTTTTCATTGGGGGGGCAAGGCATTAAAAAGTTTGAAGACTACTGCCTTAATGGAATACTATTGGGGAGTAGATTGTGGTGGGTTGGCGTCAGAGAGTGGGAGCGCCCTACAAATGTGGGCCTCCGTAAGGCTCCTGGAAATGTCGCAGGTCACAGATCTAATCAGACACCAAAAGGCCCTTGTAAATCAAAGCCATATTGAAGCAAAAATAAATATTGTCAGAAAATGGATTAGCTAATCGATAACAACGATTGATGAATGGACTATGGGGTATAGGCTGGTGTAGGGCTGTTGAACAGATGGTGTGGCAAAACAGCGATGTCCCAACAAATTCGAGAACATTTGGGGACCTGGACAATCAAGATGGGAATTGGGTGATGTTGATAATTAAGAAAAGGAACTTGTCTGCAAATTCCTCTACGACTGTTACTAGGAGTGAACTGTATGGGAGGTCTGACCAATGACCCTGCTTCTTGTTGATGACATTCCAAATTCTGGAACTTTTTGTATACAGTATGAATTAATGGCCTTGACTGCTTTTAGTGAGACTTTGTCAATATCCAGAGGACTCTCTGTTATGGGATATTTGTATTCACTGCCTATTGCTTTGTCATGTACCAAAACTCAAAAAAATGTTTTTATAGAAAATATGTTCTACAAGCAATTTTTAAATACAATGGTTGTATTGGCATTTCATCACGAATCAAGTACATTTCAGATTTCATTTAAGTAACAACAGCAACTAAGGAGGGTGTTTGCAGATAGGGAAACTTGATATATCACAAGGCTTGTAAATTAGGCGCAAATCACAATTGCTACTGTACACTTCATGATGACGTTAGATTCTCTGCTGTTCATATTGTAGTGCAGAAGAAGTGCTATTTATGAGACTGTGCAATTCATGAACCTATTCAAAACAGTAACATAAATAGTGAACAGTTCTCTGAGCGAACAATCTAGAGGGGCTGGAGTTCCTTCTGGGTTTGCATGATAAAATATGGTTGGTTAAGTATAGTATGCGCTCCCACCCTCCCATTGATTCCCCAAAATGAGTAGTGGGTGTGCTGTTCTAATCTTTATGGGGGGCCTTGTATCGTCTTATATGGCCTCAGACAGGTCTATGCACAACTCGTCCCACTCCCTGGCTATAGGGTATTTATGGCTTTTGCTGACAATATATTTAACAGACACTTTGCCCTATCTGCTATATGGGCCTGAAGCAGATTTCCATTGCATAATAATTGTCCTTTTTGCCAGAATCAATAACAAGTCTGCAAACTTTGTCCCAGCGTTGGCTCGGTGAGGGCAGAGGGCAAGACCAAGACAATCGGCTGGCGTTGTGTAATTCTCCCTGCCTACTACTTTCATTAATGTGCCTCTAACCTCCTGCCAGAAGTAGGCTACATTGAGGCAATCCCAAATCATTTGGAAAAGTGCTCTTTTTTAGAATGACACCAGGGGAAATTTGTCATCCCATGCAGCTGTAATTCGCTGCCATAGATGGGGACAAGTAGTCCCTGTGTCATTTGTAATATTGGATCTGTTGAAGTTGAGCATCAAGGAAAACTCTCCTGGGGTATTGGAGAAGTTTTTCCCCATCATTTTCTCTGAGAGGTGAGCTAAGTCCCTCTTCCAGCGTAGTTTCAGCTTAAGTAACAGGGAGGTACACATGGCTTCTCTATAACCAGGTGACGAGCCTTCGGCCTGTACCCATGTTAAAGTGTTTGCCTGTAGTTGTGCGGGAGAGGTTCCATATTAGTGATATCCCATAAAATGCACATTTTTGTCAATACTGCCCTGTGCTTCAGAAACAACCCAGGTGGGAGTTCTGTTGTGTCCTTTATTGAACTGAATGGGCTTAACGTTCCGTTCTCAGAGATCTCCTACCTGAACCCACCAATTCCCATCTTTCCACTGCATTACTATTTCTCGATGACATGTTGGCAAATGACCGGTCGAGAGGTATGGTGGGAGCATAGGGTCTTGTGCGGGCTGCAGCGCACGCCAGTGGCAATACTGTGCTACATGTACGAGATAAGGTGTGTTGACATGTGGCCTAGGCGATCGTAAGAGCCACCGAGCTAACTTTGTCAATCCAGATCCTTGTGATTAATCTTTAAGCTCAACCGTACTGGTCCCACAAGCCAGCGCGACAGCCATTGTGTTTGGGCTGCTAAATGGTACAGCTCAAAATCGGGTTCAATCCCCCCCCCCCCCCCAACCGACCTTTGTTTTACGTGCTGTTATTAATAATGTGTCTAGGGCCACCCTGGGCGACTACCATTCCATATCAAGTGCAGTAATAAGCTATTTAACTCTTTGAAGCGCCGCCTTGGAAAAATGCAAGGTAACTTTGTGGTTAAAGAGATATCCCAAGTTGGAGAGGTCCTTGGTGACATCAGATTCAGATTAGTTCTACCCCACTTCACCATAAACCCAGATAAACTGAGGGTTTCAAGTTCCTTGATCAGAGACGTTTTAAGGCATGGGCAAAGTGGGCTCTGCAACAGGGCCCAAGCCTTTCAAGGGGCCCTGATAGAGTCAGCTCTGTTCTGCAGAGTCTTGCCCGGACCACCATTAATATATCTTAAACAGATTGCTTTAAATACCGTTTTCCTTTAGTTTTAATGTAAGTGATGTGTGAAAGTCTATTACAGACATTTTGCAGAGAAATGTGTTTGTTTCATGCAAAACCCATAAAAAAACTTTCTTTTGAATCGAAACAGGAGTTCACATATTATAAATGGGAGGGTGCCACAGCATTATTTGCAGTAATATTAGTGAGCTGCTGCTATGTTACAATATTGAAAACACACATCACGGTCCCTGAATATTGAATGTGAACACATTTAGAATTTGAATGAGTGTGACTGTGCACTGTCAGTGAACTGATAAAACAGGGTATAAAAGAGTTGAATTTGGATTGATGGAGCAGGTAAAAGAAAATTGTGTATACCTCCTCTATTTTGCATGAAATTAATTACGTAATCATTTCAAATGAACTCGTACTAATTAGGTTGGAGTGAAATAGTACTAACCAACATTTACACCTTGATAAACATCGGATACATGTGGGACTAAAATGCTAATGGCATGGCAGAACAACGAATTAATTAACTATGGTACGCAAACTAAGTTTAGATTGTGGTGAAATAGAAAATTGCATGATTTATGTTGCTTTTGTGATGGTTTGTGCTTTCAGTACTGCAGAATGGTGAGTATTATTGCTTTAAATGTTGCTACAAGCTAGGAAAATACTAATATACATTGGGATTAGAGTGGGATTAAACATTAGAAACTTGTTTATGCTTAAGTTGGCATTCGGTCCTGCTAGTCCGCAGTACTTAAAATGGAGGTCCTATGAAGCCGCCGTCATGTGAGCGCGATGACTTCTGCGCAGAATCGGATGGCTCTGGAGATCTCCAAGTGACCTCAGCTCTGCGACTCTGTGTTCCTTGTCAAGGATATGAGCGTGGAGGGTTGCCAAGTGATGGACGGTGTGAACCACCAAAAGGACAATGGAGGACCTGTATAAGGATGCTTGCTTGTTATTCAAACGTTACTTTCGGAACTTTTGCCTGTGAGTCGAATGGATAATATACATTTTGCGCTTTGCTATGCCAAGTCTCATGGAAAACCAGTTGGTCCTGGGAAACTTTGAGAAATTACAAGTTGACCCCGGACTGTCCAATCAGAACATTTCTCTACCCCTAAATTGTTGCATGTTGAGCCGAAGTAAGAGGAAAAAGGGTATAAAATACCCTTATCCGCCAAAGGGGGATGATTCATTGGGATGATCTTCCATGGCGTTGGGTCTACGTTGAGCTGATGAAGATTTCCATGGTTTACCTTGGGTTTCTTTGATTTTCAGGAAGTTATTTCATCTGATGGTTTGATTATTGCTATGGGTCGGACAATTTATCCCGGAGATTGTAGCAAAGAATTTGGATAATTCTCTGTGCGATCGGAGGGTCGCCAACGTTTAATATTTGGTAACTATTAAATGCACTTTCTAAATCTATGCTTATTTACCAAAGGTTTGTTTACTCCTTGAAATAAACCGAATTTATATTATGATCTGTAGTGCCTAAATGCTAATGCAGAGCAAATTATTAGTAGATAAACAAATTTGGATTAATAAGAAATGAGTTTGTGATGCTTTAATTGAGTACAGAAATTAATCAAATGTTTCCTAGGCTTTAAAGTGTGTTTTAGCTGGTTCTAATTCACCATCAACCAGTCCAACTAATTGGTCCGTCGACCAAGTGGTGGAGTGCCTTGATGTTAAGGTCAGGATTCTATAGGTGCAAATGTATATAATGTAAAGAAATCTAATCCTGATAGGTAATAAGGTACCCACATGGCCAGCGCTTTTCTCCTGTGTCTAGGATTCGAATGAGACGAGTGCGTGTTGGTGTTATGGGCCCCACCAATTAATGAGTGTATGGATGAGTTGTTGTGATGACGAGTCTGTGACATAGGGAGAATATGTAAATGTGCCCTTTACGCTGGAGCAGGATCATAAATTCAAACTGTTCTGAACAAGGGCCCCCAAAATAGGTTTGGCCCAGGGACCCTAAAATCCTTAAGGATGCCCCTGTCCTTGAGGAATACAGCATGATTTTTCTCAGCATCAGGCATGTATAGACATTGGCATAGCCAATAAGTCTCGCCTTTTCGATGTGAATACAGACCTACTGGTTTTGCCATTGTTTTTTGCCGATATTGTTCACTATCGGCAGAAAAAAAGTAAAAGTGTGAAGTTGTGCATGTGTAATTATAAGCTTTGAAGGTGGAAGAAAGAGCAACCTGGAACAAGGAAATTCAGCACATACGTGAAAAAGCAGGGAAAGGAGTACTCCTATGGTGTGGTGGTGTCAGAATATGTGCACTGCTCTTTCTATGCCTAAAGCAGTTAATAAACGCAGCACAGCAAATCAGGTGAAATCTAAAAAGGTGCTTTTCAGCTGTGTGTCTGTATCTGATCTACAATTTGCATGTGCACCCCTGAAGTCCTGTAGCTGAAGAACAACCTCTGCTGGCTGTCACTCTCCTCTTTATTTTTCTAATTAATTAGCAGCAATTGAGGTGCTGACCCTCTCCCTCTTTACTTTTTTTTAAAAGTCTGGTGTAGGCTGAGATATGAACATAAAGGTATATATGTCTGTAATGGTTAACTTAGTACGGTTTTAAAGAAAAGACTACACAAATATATTTAGAGTCAATTAACACGTTATACATCAATATATTGAACATACCTTAATAATTTAGATCGTGAAATAATTGAACATAAACCATGAACCTTTGGCGGTGAAAGGGAACGAGACTAAGAAAACTGGATGAAAATTCCAGTTTACCAACTTGACCATAATGAGTGACCCTATGTCCACCACCCTTACTTCACTGTGCCTTACTTTGAGCAGCAAATCTGAGGCTCATTGAAGGAATTTAGTTCAGGGTGTGAACTATATAAAAACAAGCATTAAAAATGCAATAGGTCTCGCCTTTCATTAAGTTAAAGCCATTTGCTTTGCTATACAATACCATTAGCAAAGCAAATGGCTTTAACTTAATCAAAGGCGAGACCTATTGCATTTCCAATGCTTGTTTTATTTACTAATCCAAGATAGTGGATGTCACTTGGACATGTAAATCAAAAATATATATATATATATATATATATATATATATTTAGAGCTAAAACGCCAGTTAATGGAAAAAATGGATTCTGGCGTTGAGGAGAGTTGGTGGTAACAGAGGGGTGAATAGGGTTGAGGAAGAGGAAAATCAGCACACAGACGGTGGGGAGAAGCACAAAAGAGAGGTAGATACCACCACAGAAGAACACGAGCGAAAACAACACAGAGCGCAGGAGTAGACGGGCGATAGAGAGCAGCTTGGGGGTGAGAGAAGCACACGGATTAGAACAACACGGAGGGGGAAGGGTCGAACAACACGGAGGAGGAAGGGTCTGGGGAAGCATACAAGGAAGTCACCTGGAATAAATATGCACTATGCAGTGCTTAAGCAAGAAGAAACGAGAGAGAGCAGTGCGAGGGGAGAAAAGCAGACGGACGAGTGACCGACACTTCCCTTCCAGTGGAATAACCGACATATCCCTTCTGTACATCTGAATGCCCAAGGATATGCATAACAAGCTGTTGTAAACGTAAATGTTGTAAATGCATTAGGCCACGCTTTAGTTACTGGGGCCAATCCTCTTTGGTTCTAGACCCCTTTCAGATGCCTCTCCCCCTCACCCTCAGGTTATTTTCTCTGGCTATAGAGAATATTGCTGCAGTTTACTCGGCTGAGACAATGCTCAGGAGACATAGGTCGGAGACACTACCTGTTAGGCTGAATTGTGGAGGGGATGCCAGGGCGTGGTGCTTATACGAGAGGTATGGGGTACTTTGGTAGCTGGTGTGTGAATCCGCTCTGAAAGTGGCTCATCTTTTCATGTGTGCTCTGTGTCTAAGGTGGTGCTCCGAGGCTGTGGGATTGCATTAATCAATGGGCCCGATGACGAAGGCATTAATCAGAACAGCTGTGACAAGCTTCTTTGACTAGTTATGGATTTTAGACGGCGAATGAATGAATGAATATAAGTTTTGTAGAGCGCGAACTTAGCCCAGGGGCATCAAGGCGCTGCGGAAAGAGATCAGAGTAAGAGATGTCTATAGAGTTCAGAGCTTAAAGGTTAGGACCGGTGAAAGATTAGGACAGGTGAAAAGCCAGGTCTTCAAGGACTTACAAAATGAGGAATGGGTTTCCAGAGTGGAAATTGGGGAAAGAAGGGAATTCCACGGATTAGCCCCTATCAACGAGAAAGCCCTCCCCCACCTGGCTTTCCTAACCCTGGGAACTGTTACCCGGTTCTTGCTTGCAGATCTCAAATCCTTTCGGGAAGATATCTTTGAAACATTTTGCTGATGCCTTCTGACCCCCTATTGTGGACGGCCTTGTGGACCAGGCATAAGGCTTTGAACACAATTCTCCTCCCCAATGGGAGCCAGTGCAGGCTTCTGATGGTAGCTGAAACTGAGTGGAATTTAGGGAGACCCATCACCAGCCTAGCGGGGGCATTCTGCACCAATTGAAGTCGATGAAGAAGTCCCTTGTTTATCCCTAAATAAAGGGCATTGCAGTAGTCTAACCTAGACACCACAAGGGCCACCACTGACTGTTTCCGTGATGGAAGGGAGAGAAAACCGAAGATCTTCCTGAGAGTCCGTATCATCCCAAAACAGGTAGAGACAGTTCTATTTATTTGTGAGCCCAGGGAAAGAGAGGAGTCCACAATGATGCCTAGATCATTGGCACTAAGACAGGGGCAAGGGCAAGATCCAAGAGAGTCAGGTCACCAAGCCTCCGACCAAATATCCATCTTGTCTCCAAAGATTAGGACCTCCGTTTTATCCCCATTGAGTCTTAAGTAGTTCTCAACCATCCATGCAGCCACCGCCCGCATGCAGTTTTTAAAATTTACTGCTGAGGCTGAGACACTCTCAGTGATGGAAATCAGAATCTGAGTGTCATCAGCGTAGGAAAGCACTTCTAGACCAAAAGACCTTACCACGGTGGCGAGCGGGGCTACATAGATATTAAAGAGGGTAGGGCTCAATGAGGATCGCTGGGGGACTCCACAAAACAATTGTTTAGGGGCAGAAAGAAATTGGCCCATCTTAACACTTTGTGAGCGATCCAAGAGGAACGATGAAAGCAGATTGAGTGCGGAATCCTCTATCCCAATTTCCCGGAGCCTGCCAACCAGTCTACAAGGAGAAATCGTATCGAAGGCTGCCGTCAGGTTCAGGAGGATCAGTAGGGTGGTATGACCAGCATCAACCTGTTGTCGGATGTTGTTAAAGACAACGTTAATGCCGTCTCCGTACTATGTTCACTCCTGAAACCATGCTGCGAGCCATCGAGCAGTTGGTATTCCTCCAAGTAAGAACTAAGATGGCGGTTAAAATTTTTCCAGGATCTTAGCCGGAACGGGCAGCAGGGAAATAGGCCGATAGTTTTTTAATTCTATCGGGACAAGAGAGGCCTTCTTTAACAGAGGTTTTACTACTGCCGTTTTCCATGCGGTGGGAAATTGGCCAGAGGAGATGACGGTACTGAGGATAGAGGTCAGAGGAGGTGCAATGACCTCGCTTCCTAATTTCAAAATCTTAAGAGGACAGGGTTCGAGGGGAAGAGCCAGATCTAATCCCACTTAACAATAACTCAGTATCCTCTTGAAGAATAGGAGGAAAGGAGCGCAAACGGCAGTCCTTCAGGGGTACTACCAGAGGATCAGATAGGGGATTAATTTTAGCTCCCGCAGAGTTTGACTTCTCCAAAGAGGAGTAAATGTCCTTAATTTTGGCATAGAAGAAACCTGCCATTTTATCACAAAGATCCTGGAAGACCTCGGTATTAACACTAGTCGACGGGGCTAAAAGGGAATTGATCATAGTGAAAAGTTCCCTAGGGGATCCAATAGATTCCGTCATCATTGAATAGTAGGAGAGCTTTTCCTCATTAATAGCTTGCTTATATTTAGGGCTCCCGGTTTTCTGTTTAAACTGATTTTTACATATAAATACAGACGGAAAACAAGTTTTCCTTTATCTGTATTTATATATAAAAACGGGAAAATACTAGTACATTTTGCGGCACTTCCGTGCTCCAGCAGACCAGCCTACAGTAACACAAAACGCTTTTGTTGATGCCCCAGCTCCGCTCCGGCCCTTGAGTGAGGTCTTCATTGACATCAATAGAATCACACCCCCAACCATCTGGTGTCTCCCCCTACTTAGAGGGTTAAGAGGTGTCAGCCCGGGCTGAGACAGCTTCCCGGGCACACCCACAGCCGCACCCGAGTACTTCACAGGTCTTTGAAAGACCATTTACTTGTTAATGAGGCTTTGTTGTTCTTTTGCCCCTTCTTAGAGCCCTGCCTCTTCACTCTGCTGATTGCCCGACCACCGCTGGACCATTCACTGATATGTTCAACCTGCTGTGAACAGGAGGAAACCGTCGCATATTTCTCCTCAGAATCGGATAACAACATAAGGAATTGGACATGGTGTTTCGTGTCCATTTCGATTTTCTCTATTCCACAGACAAATTCATAATTGATAGTTTTGGATGGAGAACACCAGCGGGATTCAGAGAGTCTGGCCGCAGGTATCCCCCCACGAAAGCCTGCCAACCTTATAACGAGTTAAACAAATAATGGGGTGACCCAGTATCCCTCAGAACCTGGGCAGTAAGTTTATAAGGTAAACAGTGGTTCCGTTGGGTGAAAGTATTGCTTTACGCATTTAGGCTTAGTCAAGCGTTATTCGAATAATATACAATAATTAAACTATAAGCAACACACAACACACAAGACAGTTCAACTGCAAAACAAATTCTTTATATATAAATTACGTCATTCATATATTTATAAATCAATATCAATATTTCACGAAGGGCCGTCAAGCAATGGTGTGATGACACAAGTGACACAGTGAATAATAAGTGCTCGGTGACAGTGTGCGTGATATGTACAATAATTTAAAATCGAGGTTATTCGAAAGTGGCCAGGGGGTGTACAATAGTAAAGCTGCGCGATGGAAGGGTTCCTTTTGGCGCAGTTTCTATGCGAAGGTCCACAAAATAGTCGACGTTTCAACCCTAGTACTGCACTCTTGATAGGTCAGTGCGGGTCTTCATCAGGACTTGAATTAGGCGTGACGGCCTTAGTAAGGGAGAAATTCAAATTCAAACTGGTCTAAGTCTATGGAGTAGGTATCTCTGAATGGGGTTCACTCCAGTGGTCTATCTTGTTGATGGGCCTATGTCAATTCACTGGGCCCGTGGCATTCAAGACTCCACCGCTGTGTCTAAAAATGGTTGTATCTATTTACTTGCGAAAAGCTGTCTATAATCCAGACCCTTCTATCCCCTTAGTGTGGGTAAAGGTGGCTTCTTCAGACGAAGTTAACTCATTCGGATGAAAGGGCAGCTGGCCTGGGGGTCCTGGCTCCTCTGATTGAACCTTATAACGAGGGCCTGAGGTGCCCTGGGGACACACCACAAACAACCTAATGCAAAATAGAGGTTGAGGCAGTCGTTATGTATGTCTTAGCAGAGCATCCTTGCAAAACAGGAACACATGAACCATCTCCGCCAGACACGGGTGGCAAGAAGTCGAAGCAAACAGATCGGAAACAGGAGAAACAATTCAGTTCCAGTGAGAGATCAGATTTCCATAAGGACTGCAAACTTGCAAACTTTCAAGAACTTTAAAATACACGCCCTCCCAAAACTCTCCCTTGTGCAATAACGAGCCTGGTTTGCTGAGCGGAACTAAAAGAAAAGTGTCCCGAGCTGACAGGGGAAAACATGCCAGTTTGCTGAAGAATTAGCCTCTCGAAATTTGTATTAGGCCCCCACCCCGAAAATACTAACAATAAATACATAGCTAAATAAAGCAAGACAGAGGGGTCGCAAAGTGGCCAGATTGGTTTTATTTACACTCAACACATTAGCGCCCCCTTACAGAGTTTGCCAGTGAAGCGCTACTTTTCTTTTCATGTTGTTTGCTTTTCAAGCAAAAACACTCATTGATTTCTGAATAATGAGTATAAAAGCGTTAAGTTGCATTCCCTATGAGTGTTTGCTTTTTTCCAGTATGTAGTTACTTTTTTTTCACGCAGCATATTACTGTAGTCTAGTGCATAATTTGAATTGAATTGCTTCCAGGTGTTTATAGCGGGGCACAATTGGGCTGTAGCTGAAGGCAGTGTGAGTTTCTCTCAGTGGGGCAGTATGGTGTTCAGTGGGGAAGAGGATGTGGCACACCTCGAATGACAGAATCTGCAAGGCTCTGAGACAAATGGCTTGTCATAGCACTTTTAAGCCTATTTGGGACATTCTGCAAATGGCAAATTCTTCAGATGAATGTATAGTGTTGACCAATAACAACTGAGCGCATGTGTGCATTGTCAATTTAAATAAATGTGGAAAAATACTAGCTGCAGCATCGTCTTTTGCTTGTGGCAAAAATACATGTGGATAAATACAGAAAAAATGCCCCAAAAATAAATATGGATAAATACAGACGGAAATGGCAAAAAAATAAATACCATAAAACCGGAGCCCTACTTATATTCCCTCAGCCTGAGTTTATGCAGATCCCTTTCAGCTGTAGTAGGGTCCATGCGCCACTTTCTTTCCTGATGTCAGCAGACCTGTCTGAGCTTTCTCAACCTCTCAGAAAACCATGGGGCTGAAGGGCGCTTTCTTGCCACATAGTGCTTCTTAAGAGGGGCAAGAGAATCCAAGGCTGCCATTAACCAGTTGGTGAACTCGTCATAAACGGCATTGACATCAGCGTGAGGGGGACAGCAGTAATTGCTGAGTTTGTCAAGAAGATCCTCCTTACTAATCCGTCTGAGGTTTCTCTTCAACTCCACCCTGTTCTTAAAGTCAGGGTCATGGTGAGATATAAACATTTTCAGGATGAAGGGGATGGCAAAATGGTCATACCAAGAGAGTGGAATAGGGTCCATAACCTTTATCCAAGGATCATTTGAGAAAATCCCATCCAGGATATGTCCTGCCGTATGCGTAGGGCTCCTCACTAGCTGAGGGAAACCACAGGAGTCCATGACTTCCAAGAAGGCCTGCGTTTCAGGGCACAGAATTTTCTCCAAGTGGAAGTTAAAATCACCCAAAAACGTAACCTTTGAGCTAGCTAGATAGGGCTCTATTCGGCTACTGAAAGTCTGGGAAAACAGAGCTCTGGGTCCAGGATGCCGGTAGGAAACCACTCCAATGAAACTTTCGGTTAGAAGAACCTTCAAAGAGATATAAAGGGCCTGATAGGGATCTGAAGGAGAGGTGAGGGCCTCAGTAAAACAGGAGTAAATGTCTTTATACATTACCCTTAAACCCCGCCCACCTTCTCTTCCCTATCAAGTCTAACAGAAAGATACCCAAAAGGAATAGCCTCCACTAAATATGGACCTGAGCAGTCTCTGGTCCAGGTTTCAGTGAAGAAGACCCAATCGGGTTTTCAAAGGGACACGAAGTCATTGAATTCCGTGGCATGTTTGATAAGGGATCTGGCATTGAGAAGATATCCCATAAAAGAATGTTTCAGAGGCAGGGGATTGAGCCAACAACTATCCTCAAAGGGATAGTGAGCTGCACCCAGCAAGAAAGAGGCCTCACAGTAGGCACATTTAAACCTCTGACCGCCACTGGGAGCCTCAAGGTTCATAAGACTGCAATGCCCCTGCTCCTGAGATTGAAGCTCCAGGAGCTGTTCCCTGGAGTAGACACGGCGTTTACCAGAGTTTAGGGAGAATTGGCCAGAGTTTCTTGCGCATAGCGCAGACTTAACACGGACGGACGCAGATGGGCTTGCCTTTGGCGCGCCGGCGGCGTGCGTCCACTGCGCGTCTGGCTCAGCATGGTGGTTAAATTGCTGGGACCGGGAAAAGTCTAGAGCGCCGCCCGTAGCGCTGAGGCAGGAAATGCGGGGGAGGAGCCAAGTAAACTACTCACTTCCCTCCACAACAATCGGCAAGCCGTGGTGGACCGGGAAAGGAGCGAGAGACCCTCTAATGAACCCCAAGCCAAAATGCACAAAAATAAGATCCCCAGAAAAATAAAGTAAGAATAAAAATTGAAACAGTAATGTTTTAAAAAGGAATTAAATCGCCCCAAGCAACACAGTACACAATATAATATTCTTTTTAAAATGCCGGGTAATGTGCAATGAATTTAAAACCTAAAGTACATGAGCAGCGCAGCAGCGTGGCACCTCGAACTCGGGTGATCCACTATCCTGGGAAGCTTACTTGATGCATGATTATGCAGTAAGCGCGGACTGCACGGTGTGCAGGGTTGTATCGAGCTTGAAACATCAATACATGCAGCTGCTTGAGGATTTGGACTCTGCAGTCTTCCGGACAGCGTTTCTGAAAGGCTCCTGGATTGCCGCAGATATTCTGCTGGTGTCTCGGTTGACAGAGAAAAACACATTTGAGACTTTACCCCTAAACTTTGAAACTGAGCGCGGCGCCGCTTCACGGACGCCGCGCTCGGATTATTTATATATTTCTTAACTTTAACACTGAGCGCAGTGTCCTTGACGCGGGCGCCGCGCTCAGTGCTAAAGTTAAACAAAAAAACAAACACAGAGCACGGTGCACTGTCATTAGCGAGTAGCACCCGCCATTGTCCAGTGAGTGCTGTGTGGTGTTTGTTTTTTTGTTTAACTTTGAAACTGAGCGCGGCGCCGCTTCACGGACACCACGCTCTGATTATTTATATATTTCTTAACTTTAACACTGAGAGCGGTGTCCATGAAGCGGGCGCCACACTCAGTGGTAAAGTTAAGAAATATATAAATAATCCGAGCGCGGTGTCCGTGAAGCGGCGCTGCGCTCAGTTTCAAAGTTAACAAAAAGACAAACACAAACAGAGCGCGGTGCACTGTCATTAGCGATTAGCGCCCACCATTGTCCAGTGAGTGCTGTGTGGGCAAGCACCTCCATTCTCCCACATTGTTTAGTAAAGAAAATAGTGCTCACAAACTAATTAAAGCATCCCGTATAACGCCGCCAATAAACAATCCAATCCCGGTGGGCGGGGCCAAAAGGAGACAAGGCGGCAACCAGGAAGGACTAAGAAGCATCCTTTACAATCAGAAGCCAGCGTTTTGCATGGAAGATGGCGCTACCGAATTAAAACGATGGGCGGGGCTTCAACTTCGCCTCCGAGAGCTTCGGAATCTGTATTGATTCCAAGAAGCTCTCGAATGCTGAGAGCAGCGCATGTGCGCTGCTATCGCCAGCCGAGACCTAACCAGGCAAGACATGGAATGCAGGAAGGGCGGACACATGTTTCCCACCCTGCATGGGCGACAGTCTGCGTCCAAAATATTGGCTTGTCCGCTCTGAACAATCTGTCACTGTGAGCCACGTTATAGCACACACCATGGACACCCAAAACATAGTGTTTGTGATGCATATCAATAATCATTGGCACAGCTAAGCCAACATGTGCTGTCGCCATGCAGTACTTTGCAGCAGCATCAGATGGGTGGGGAGTGGGAGGGGCTCCTGCTGAACTGTGAGAAGTGGGGATGGACGGGGTCGGCACAGACAGTGGTCTGTCTTCTCAGCTAACAGCCTTTCAGAGGCACACACAGGCCTGTTGGTGCTTCTTCAGATTCACGACCACACCTGTGCACCATTACTCATACCCTTCAAGAAGACATGGAGTGCAGGCTTCTTCGTGCGATGGGGGGGCACAGGGCCCATATTACTCCTCAGCCACAGATACAGGGGGTGCACTCACCACCTCCCTGAACAGCTCTCCCTCGCCTCGCAGGGTGTCGGGTTCCAGTCCCGCTCAGCCAGGCGCTACAGTCCCAGCAGCATTCAGACTCCGTACATGACAAGCTCGCCCACCACACGCCACTCCAGGGCCGCACGTTAGAGCCTATGGCCTGCAGGTCGAGCCCCATCCCTGCCAACCTAGATATCAGGACGTAAAGGAGGGGCCAGCCCATCTATACAACTTGCAACACGTTAACTTGTCAACTTCCAGTCCACGGCGTTGATAATCCGTGTCAGCACCTATAGACCAAGCCGAGAACAAGCACGCTAGCAGCAGTGACTTAACAAGGCACCACTCACCTTGGTGCAAGTAAGGACAATGGGCCTCGTCCATTGAATGGCAAGTAAAATAGCCATGAATGGGTTTCAGCATGTCCCTAAAGCCCCTGGTCCCCAGTGCCACGGCACCTGCTGCACTTTGGATAGCTTTGACCCTGGTAAGTAATGAGGGGACTGGCAAGACATAATGTGAGTTCTGCTGAGCGACCCGTGGTTTGTTGAACAGATTAATTCCATTTACGATGTGTTTCATAAAGTGCTTGCTGTCAGTCCTGCAGCATCGTGCTGATGTAATCGTTAAGTGTCACTAGAAAGAGAAAGAAATCCAATAAATAAACACAAATGTTGATGGATGAACACAACTGGGTAGTCGCCTTAGGAGAAAACCCGAACAGACCAATCAGAAATGGTGTCTTCGGTAAATTTGTGTGTTTTCACAACAAATGCAATAAACAGTTCTGTTCGTGTACAAAAGAAAGTGTTTATAAGCCATCTAGAATTTCAACTATACATGTTTTTACCTCTAATAAGCTGATATGAAGAGAAGTCTACCGGGCTCTATACCCTGGAGTTTTTGTTGTTGATTAGTTATGCGTTTTTTACACAGTAGAAAATCAGTTGTTTTTCGGGTGGCCTTACCTAGTCCAAAATCAAAACAACCCTATTCTGCAAGGTTCAAGTATAAACCATTTGCAGTTAGCTAACTGGACCCCTGACTAAAGCAATTATGGGTCTCAGCTGAGAAATCTTTTGCCCCATCTTCTACCTCTTAAAGCCGAAAAGTTAAAAGAGAAATGTATTGGCCAGGAAGATGGAAATGCTTTCACCCCAATTAAAATGCAGACAAAAGTTGTTTTCCATAAATAAAGGAAAAAATATACATAAACCAGCGACAAGCATGGGTTCCACATTCATGTACCCTCCTAAGAGGGTGATGGGCATTAATATGCTACACTGCAGCTCTGTAAGGCGGTTACAGTCACATCATGCTCCAGTAAAGCAATATTCAAATGTAATCAAACGGTATGGGGCTGTTGCACTCCTAAACTAAGGAAATGGAAGACCAGGGAGAGTGGGCTATTTCACTGTGCACTGGCTACGTATTTATAGCCCCGAGCGGCAAGCAGGGGCGTATTCCTTTTGAGTGACAACTGGCAAGTGTGGCTGTGCTCTGCTGGTGAAGCCATACTGTGACCGTGTCCGCACTCACAGACCTTGCATGCCTCCACATAGTTTGCATATTTCTTGAGGGCAGCGCTACCCCACAGGATGCACATTCCCCTCCGTGATGTGGAGGGGCCGTCCCGGTACCAGGGGGCAGCCGACCCCAGTTCCCTCGGGCATGCACACACATGCCAGCACTTGCAACAAAGAAAGGGGTATTTATGTACCCATCCACTTGCCAGAAGAGCATGTTTAAGCCAGAGAAAGTAAAATACAACAAGCAATGCAGCAGGCAGTATGGCAGCAACAAAATGGGGAGGAAGGGTGGGAGGGAAGATGCAATAAAACACAGGCGCAGAACTTGATTGAACATGCACCCACAGTGCACATGCAGGAAAGAAGTAAAAAAATAATCCCCTAAACCAACAGATAAACAACCAAAGTGTTAAGAGACAGTAGTTGGTCCATGCTCCCTGGGAGGAAACAGGAGACAAAAGGAGGGACAAAGAGGAAGGATTGAGCAAGCAAGAATTTTTAAAGGATACTGAAAAACACAAATGAAAGGCAGTGGGCGGGCTGTAAACCCACAAAGAAGTATATACTAAAGTGCTCCCTGGAACATGGTTGAGCCCACCCCGACCTTTAGGAGTTAGGGTTGATCCAATAATGAAGCATGTCACTATTAGTGTGGGTTAGGGTTATATCTAAAAAGAGGTTTTCTCCTCTTCCTACCTCTCAATGCGTTGGAGTATAGACTTTCTTTTAACTTTCTCCTTAAGCCCTGCTCTTTGGAAGGGACGATACTATTTTTCAGATAAGATTGTTTCAGTGGAAGCACGTATCCCCTTTCTTTTTGCTCTGCAAATATTTCTCTACCCTTTTGGGTCTTTGAAGTATCCCTTCAGACCCTATGTGTTATAAATATACTAAAGTATAGACAAGAGGTCTCAAAGGCTTGACCTAAAATGGTTGCTGATATAGAGTGAAATAATGTTGCAAGATTCTGCTGCATTCTGGATTCCCCAGTCTTAGCAAACCACTTGGAGTCACACAGCAAATGGTTCAATCGCTAATGTGAATAAGAGGGGCAAAAGTGGGCAGCCCTGTCTGATGCCTCGGCAGACTTGATATTGCTCAGAGATCACGCAGCCCATGCGTACTCGTACAACGGGAAGGATGTAAAGGACATATATCCATTTATGGAAGACATGCTGTAGATCAAAGGGGTTCAGGACTCAGAGTTGGTTTCGCCAGTAAGAGAGTCAAATGGTTTTTCTATGTCTATCGTCAGTAAAGCTGTATTGTGCCATGACATGGGTGCTGCTTAAGTTAGGAAAAAATCGCTGGATGTTCTGTGATGTATTACAGCCCAGAATGAAACCACTTTGATCAACATGGATAATGTGCAGCATATGCCATAGCAAACGATTGGATAGGATTTCCCCAAGTATTTTAGAATCAGCATTCAGTATGGAACGGAGCTACATGCCAATAATTAATCTGGGGGTTCATCAGGTTTTGTTCCACAAGCAAGGTTTTTTCGATGTATATGACAATCCACCCCTTAAGAAACCTAGCTGTGGTGTGAACAAACCTGAAAAAGAGTAATTAGCAATTTAACTCTCATACATGCGCGCTACAGTTAGTTATAGCAACTAAGTGTAGAATGAATCTTTCTGTGAACTTAATAAAATGATTACGCAATCACACAATTGATACATTCGTTACTAATAATCAAAATACTTGGACAATAAAAACCGTGTACAAAGCATTCTACATCCTACATCTCATTAATAAACCGTTATTCTAATACCATCAACTTGCCATAGTTACAAAAAATACAACTCTTTTCAACATAAGGCAAACACTACTACTTCATGTGGCTTGCTTTCATATCCAAATCCTGTAAAAAAAAAAAAGATATCTTGTTATTATCATTTTATAGAACTAATCAGCTTATGACCTTTCTTTCCATCAGTTAGTTTCTCACATCTTGTATGATTCCACGCCTTTTGTCAAACACAATGCTCAATTAATGCAGATGCTAACATCGGCGCCTGTTCAGATAAATCTTAGTTATGTTTTAATACATGGTAAAAAAATTAACATGAACGTTGTTGCTTTTGATGCCAGTGTTTTTCTGGTCACCTCTTTCTTGGGACTGAGGGTGAATACACCACTTTCCTTGCAAACCACCCAGCGTCTCTGAAACAGATCAAAATATTTTTAAAAGAACTATTATGTGAAACTTCCACCCCTTTGACCTAGCATGTCTATAGCTTTTCCCACATTTTCTATTGGATGGTATGTTCAGCATTATTTCCCTGCATTTGTCTATTTTTCTGTGGAGATATATGGGGATCCTGATCTTTCTGCATTTTCTGGGGTCTAAGACAACCATTTATATAATACGGTCATGAGACTAGTATATGATACGCCGAGTAACACTTCTTTCTGCTGAGTTACTTTGAACTCACCTTGGTAGTCTGAATCTCCAACTTCTGCATAAACATCTAAACTTGACTGAGGAGTAATTGTTTCTGACGGCTCCTCAGACCTCCTCATTCCTAAATCTAGACGACTGGCCTTCATCTGCCTTCTATGCCTCAGTGAGACTAATCCATACACAGAATGTATCACTTTATGGCGTCGATATATTGACGATGTTCTAATGTTATGGGAAGGGACTGAACAGCAACTCTCGGACTTCCATGTATGGCTTAATGCTCAATCACCGGACATTCAGTTCTCCCTTGACTTTAGCAATAAAGTGATAACTTTAACATCTCGATCAAAGAGGAGGAAGGGAAACTGCATACCACACTGTACAGAAAGCCTAGTGAAAGGAATACCCTGCTACGCTACTCGAGTCATCATCCACATACCCTGAGGGATAACCTACCTTTTGGCCAATTCCTGAGGTTACGGAGAAACTGTAGCTGTAAACAGGATTTCTTTGAGGAATCGGCGGACCTATTAGAGCATCTACGTGATAGGGGCTATCCCAGGAGTCTCCTTATAAAAGCACGCACAGGCTTGGTTTTGCCATAGGGAGTTCCTAATAGAACCCAAACAGAAAAAAACATCTGAGCATGAAAGACTCGTATGTGTCACTACTTTCTGCACTAGGAGCAATGAGGTTAAGAAGATCGTGAATCACCACTGGCATTTGGTGGCTGACGAGATAGGCATTGCAGAACCACCTATGCATGTGTTGTATTCTCATTTCTTGCTGCTTAGCCAGTATGTTTGTGTATGTGAATGGAAGGATGGAATGCCTGATGACTGTATGGAATGTTGGTGTGCCTGGTTGACTGGGAGGTATGACAGTTGGAGAGAGTGGGCTGAGCAGCAGAGATGCAGTTCCTGGTGGGACCTTATATCAACCTGATCTAACTCATCCACTTGTAACTACCATCATATAATCTACAAATAAACAACCACTTGGATTTACCTCATTGACTACAACTCTTCATTGCAACATTTGGCGACGATCTGGATAAAAAACCCTGCGTGTACAAGTTTACGGTCTACCTGAGGTATAGATATTTGAATTTTACAGCAAGACTACTCGTCCTGAAATTACTTGAAGAAAATTAAATTTGGAAATAAGGAGAACGCCCATCTTTGTCCCACCAGTGTCCTCCATCAACGGACAGCCTACTTTGGGTGCTTCACGTTCCTCAATGACATTTATTTATTAATATTTGACACATGTATCTCCCAAGCATTAAACGAGAGTATATTTCAAGCATCTTGCGGTGAACAAATGGTAATTGCTTCTCTACCTACTAGAAATTTGTGACGTCCAGGGAGTTTACACGTGTGGAATACGGACTTCCTAATCTTTTGTTGAACATTTGAAAGTTTTTCCTACTTTAATGAGACATATGCTATAAGCGGAGAGCCTACACTCATTCTCACGTAGTGTCAGATGTGCTTACTGTGAGACATTTTATTCACGATTTTAAAGAATGCGCAGCCACCACAAGTTCTCATCATCGGTGAGTTTTTAGCGAGGTGTATTTTTGACATTGACTGTATTTAAATATACTCTAAGCTCGCCAACCATTCAAAACAATTTGTGCTTAACGTCTCAGCGCACCCCTGCGACTTTCAAGTTCATCGTGAGGCTGCCATGTGCCACTTACCTATGTATCGTGGTGTCGCGAGCGAAAATAATGGAGCACGTTCTGTCCTTGACTTTGTGCTGCTCACGGAAGGCAAAGGAGCACGTTCTCGCCGTGAGCCACTCGTCGTCTTTCTGCCATACGTGCCGCCATCTTGTGTCTCTACTGTAACTTTTCATTTCAGTGATGCCGTCCATTTCAATAGCGCTCTTACACAATTCCAAAGTGCCGCTTTCATGTCATTCTCAAAGGAAGTTCCTGGACTCAGAAAATGCTGCGATCTACTCAAGGACTCGGCAAGTTTTGTACTGTGCAGAATGGTTCTATTCTGTGTCTGTCTGTCAGCGTTAAAGTGGACCGTATATTCTTGCTGGTCACATCGGTTAGGTTTAACGTGTTTTGCTGACACTTGAAATTTGGAAGATTAATAGCACAGTCTTCACAGCGCATTTCAAGAGAAAAGGCTTCAATGTTTAAGATACTAATTTCTTCTTTTATTGAACGTTGTTCAGTTAAGTACAGTTGATAAAGTGTCTCAATGAAAATTTTGGCAGATTACAGTCATTCTCTACTTACTAGAAGTTTATTTCATGTTATGGTTACTGCCATTTTTTCATGTTGTGGCAATGTGGTTGCGATGGTGTTTTTCCCTTACACTATTAGGTTTTAAGGACAATGCAGAAATGTTGAGTGCGTAATAGACAGTGATCCCGATATTTAAATTGAAATAGAAATCGTTGAAATATGGAATTGTTCAATGCACAATGGGCAATTTATTATTGAAAGGTTAAAATGTTGAATTGTTCAGTGTACAATGTGCAATTTATTTTTGAAGTGTTGAAATTATTGAAATATTGAATTGTTCAATGCACAATGGGCAATTTATTATTGAAAAGTTGAAATATTGAATTGTTCAGTGTACAATATGCAATTTATTCTTGAAGTGTTGAAATTGTTGAAATATTGAATTGTTCAGTGCACAATGGGCAATTTATTATTGAAAGGTTGAAATATTGAATTGTTCAGTGCACAATGGGCAATTTATTATTGAAAGGTTGAAATTGTTGAAATGTTGAGTGCTTAATGGGCATCTTATAATTTAATTTAATATTGTGTTTACTCTGTGTCATATTTTTCCATTCTTGCTTTTTCTAATTTTCTGTATTTTTCTTTAGGTTATTTTTTCCAAGGGAAGGGGATGTGTGCTGTGTAAAATTCTTATCTTCTCTTTTGCATTTTATTTCTTTCTATATATCTTCACTCATGTTGCATCTTCACTATCTTTTGTCATTATACATCATGTCTTCACCTATGATGTATATTTTGAATGTAATGTTTTAACAAGCCTTCTGCATATTGATGCTACTCTCTTTTAGGCTTGTTTCTATTACTTTTGTTTTTAATTTCGTAAAGAAAGAGGATGTGTTGTATTCTCATTTCTTGCTGCTTAGCCAGTATGTTTGTGTATGTGAATGGAATGATGGAATGCCTGATGACTGTATGGAATATTGGTGTGCCTGGCTGACTGGGAGGTATGACAGTTGGAGAGAGTGGGCTGAGCAGCAGAGATGCAGTTCCTGGTGGGACCTTATATCAACCTGATCTAACTCATCCACTTGTAACTACCATCATATAATCTACAAATAAACAACCACTTGGATTTACCTCATTGGATATTGGATATTGGATAGGTATTTATAGAGCGCAAACGTTCGCTCCAAAGGGAGCATCTTGGCGCTGTAAAACCTGGGACCAGATCACTGGAAAGGTGGTGGGGGGCTAAATGGCTGCTTTAGTCCAGTCATCAGAGAGACTAAAAATCCATGTTTTGAGGAGCTTCCTAAATGGCTTCTCATGCGTCTGAAGTCTAAGATGCCTTGGCATACTGTTCCAGGCTCTAATAGCCAGGGTACTGAGTGTTTTTCCGCCTTTGGACTTCAGGTTGAATTTAGAGGGGGTCATGAGGTTTTCTTGAGAGGATCTGAGAGTGCGACCCGGGGTGTAGTGAGGGAAGCGTCTCGACAGATAGACTGGGCCGGATTTGTTGAAGGCTCGGAAGGCTACAACGAGAATTTTAAAGAGTATTCTCTTGTGCAAGGGGAGCCAATGAAGGAATCTGAGGGCAGTGGAGATAGAAGATTTGCGTGGGAGTTTTAAGACAAGACGCGCGGCAGTGTGCAGGACACTTTGCAGTTTCAGTCGGGTGGACTTTTTGGTCCCTGCCAGGAGGCCGTTACAATAGTCCACTCGAGAGAGTATGAGGGCTACCGCAATGGTCTTTCTGGAATCGAGCGGGAGGAAGTCAAAGAACTTTCGCATGGATTTTATAATGCCGAAGCATTTACCTGCTACAGTTGCGACGTGGGAATCGAAAGAAAGATCGGAATCGAAAATAACTCCGAGGTTTCTGGCCGATGAAACTGTCTGAGGTGGGGCAGCAGAGTTATCAGGCCACCACAGGGCGGGACTGAAAGATGCATTCTTTCCAATGGGCAAGATCTCGGTTTTATTCGAGTTGCAGCGGAGATGGTTGGCGTCCATCCATTGAAAGACCGCTGTGAGGCAGCGCTTGAGATTAAGTTCGGCCGAGTTGGAATTGTCGTCGAGAGGGATGACAAGCTGAGTATCGTCAGCATAAGACGTGACAGTTATGCCAAACGATTCTATAAGTGAAAGTAGGGGGATGAGATATATATTGAATAGGAGGGGACTAAGAATGGAGCCCTGGGGAACTCCACAGGAGATCTTTTTCTCTTTCGATTGGAAAGGACCCAGTGAGACGGTTTGAGATCTGTCACTGAGGAAGGAACTGATCCAGGCAAGGGCCGAGTTTGTGACGCCGATGTCCATAAGTCTGTTGAGCAGAATGGAGTGGGAAATAGTATCGAATGCCGCCGTGAGGTCAAGAAGGATCAGTATGGCCTTCTTCCTCTGATCTTGTAGGTTTTTGATGGTATCGGTCAGCTCGATCAGGGCGGTCTCGGTAGAATGTCTAGACCGGAAACCGGATTGCTGGGGGTGAAGTAGGTTGTGGGCATCAAGGAAGGACTTGAGCTCTTTATGGACTAACTGTTCTGTTATTTTGCCCAGCGCAGGTAGCAGGGTGATGGGACGAAGGTTAGTTAAGTCAGAGGGGGGTTTATTTGCCTTTTTCATAAGAGGTTTAACCACACCCTTTTTCCAAGCGAGAGGGACAGAGCCAGATTTGAGGGAGAGGTTGACTATTTCATTAATGATGGGGTTGATTTCATCAATGATGGTGTGGAGGATCTTGGGGGGACAAGGGTCAGAAGGGGAGCCCGATTTGCATGAAAGGATCGCTTCTCTGGTCTGAGTTAGGGTCACCGGGGTGAAAAGTTTGAGGCTGTTTGCGGTCGGGCGAGATTTGTCTAGCTTCGAGATTGAGTACACCGGAGGGGAAGGGGGGAAGTTTGTGTGGATAGAGCTGATTTTTTCCTCAAAGTAGTCGGAGATCTTATCACACAGTTCTTGGGACGGGGGGATCTCTGGTTGAAGAGCTTTTGGTTTGGTGAAAGATTTTACTATGGAGAAGAGGGTTTGTTGTTTTTGGCTGGCCTCTTTAATGGCGTTTACATAGTAGGTTCTTTTTGCTGATTTAATGGTTGAGAGATAATTTTTCCTCTGAAAAATGTAGTTGTTCCGATCGTCATTTTCGTAGGATCTACGCCATTTACATTCTGCTTTCCTGCAGAGTAGGTGTGCGGCGGTAAGATCAGGCGTATACCAAGGGGCTTTAATTTTCGTTTTCTTAAGGGTGTTGTCTTTTTTATTAGGTGGACATCGTTTTGAGATTTCTTGAGAAAGCCAGTTGTTAAGAGAGACTGCATCTTTATCGATGTTACCAGAGGAAGGGGGGGCGTTAGTAGGGGAAAAGGGATGAGAAATAAAACTTCCCTGAACAGTTTTCCAATTGATGGAGTGAATGTGTTGAAGAGTTGGTTTTTTGCAGTTAGAAGGGGGGACGTTGAGGATATGGAACAGGATCAGGCTGTGATCAGTCCAGATTTGGGGAATGGGAGGTAAGGTGGAGATGGCTGGGAAATTGGAACAGACACCATCCAGGGTGTGACCAAGGGAATGAGTGGGCAGCTTGACGCTTTGTTGCAGGTTGAAAATATCCAATGTCTGCTGCAGATTACTGATGAAGGGGTCAACAGGTATTTCGAGATGCAGGTTAAAATCGCCCAAGAGGGTGAAATGTGGGTATCGGAGTAGGAAGTGTCCGAGTGCGTCATTAAGGGAGCCGAGAAATTTCGCGGCATTTCCAGGTGGGCGGTAGATCAGACCACCTGAGAAAGAGAGGGTCTGACTGAGTTTGATGGAGAAACCTAGTCCCTCTGCATCAGTGAGGTCGAGGCAGAAGGTGTGGCAGCTAAAGGAGTTCCTTAAGATGAATGCAACGCCTCCTCCTCTACCTTTCAGTCTATCCTGTCTGTGAAAGGAGTAACCTGGAGGGAGGGCGATGGCTATATCAGGGTTACTGTCTTCAGTGAGCCAGGTTTCGGTGATCATGAGACAGTCCAGGTCATGGTCGATAATGAGGTCGTGGATATCCTGACTGTGTTTGCACATCGACCTGGCGTTTATCAGACCTCCTGTAAAGTGAGGTCGTTTGAGGGATGTTGGCTGCTTGGTGGCGAAGTTGAGAATCCAACGACATTTGTTACAACTGGTGGAACCGAATACTTTAGAAAGATCAAGTTTGCAGGGGCAGTCAGATCTGCCTCGAAGTTTGAGAAGGTCATTGGGAGCATACCTGATGTTTAGAGGATGTTGGGCAGGGGTTCCTGCGCCTGGCGCGGTCTTGGCGCGGACGGGCGCAGACGGGCTTCCCTTAGGCGCGCCTTCGGCGCGCAAACGGTGCTCCCGCTGCGCTCGTCCGCTGCGCGTCCTATGCATACACATTTATGTTGGAAGGCGGGGGCGTGGCCTGAGAAAGGGGCGGAGTCTGCGCGCACGCAGGTGGCTATGGCGGCTGCAGGTGAAGAGCGATGAAGGGCGCGATGCAGCCCAAGTGATCAGCTGTGCGCGAGCGCTACGTTGTGCTTTAGTTTAAAAGCAGTTAGAAAGTGACACCACACAAAATACAATTTTTAAAAAGCAGCAGAGTACCTCCAGCTCCCGGCTTCCGCCTCAGGACTGGGACAAGTTTTACACGTTGCCGCTGTGGTCAGCGGTTTAAGTAGTCAAGATCAGGGGGCGTGGCCTGAGAAAGGGGCGGAGTCTGCGCACACGCAGGTGGCTATGGCGGCTGCAGGTGAAGAGCGATGAAGGGCGCGATGCAGCCCAAGTGATCAGCTGTGCGCGAGCGCTACGTTGTGCTTTAGTTTAAAAGCAGTTAGAAAGTGACACCACACAAAATACAATTTTTAAAAAGCAGCAGAGTACCTCCAGCTCCCGGCTTCCGCCTCAGGACTGGGACAAGTTTTACACGTTGCCGCTGTGGTCAGCGGTTTAAGTAGTCAAGATCAGGGGGCGTGGCCTGAGAAAGGGGCGGAGTCTGCGCGCGCGCAGGTGGCTATGGCGGCTGCAGGTGAAGAGCGATGAAGGGCGCGATGCAGCCCAAGTGATCAGCTGTGCGCGAGCGCTACGTTGTGCTTTAGTTTAAAAGCAGTTAGAAAGTGACACCACACAAAATACAATTTTTAAAAAGCAGCAGAGTACCTCCAGCTCCCGGCTTCCGCCTCAGGACTGGGACAAGTTTTACACGTTGCCGCTGTGGTCAGCGGTTTAAGTAGTCAAGATCAGGGGGCGTGGCCTGAGAAAGGGGCGGAGTCTGCGCGCACGCAGGTGGCTATGGCGGCTGCAGGTGAAGAGCGATGAAGGGCGCGATGCAGCCCAAGTGATCAGCTGTGCGCGAGCGCTACGTTGTGCTTTAGTTTAAAAGCAGTTAGAAAGTGACACCACACAAAATACAATTTTTAAAAAGCAGCAGAGTACCTCCAGCTCCCGGCTTCCGCCTCAGGACTGGGACAAGTTTTACACGTTGCCGCTGTGGTCAGCGGTTTAAGTAGTCAAGATCAGGGGGCGTGGCCTGAGAAAGGGGCGGAGTCTGCGCGCACGCAGGTGGCTATGGCGGCTGCAGGTGAAGAGCGATGAAGGGTGCGATGCAGCCCAAGTGATCAGCTGTGCGCGAGCGCTACGTTGTGCTTTAGTTTAAAAGCAGTTAGAAAGTGACACCACACAAAATACAATTTTTAAAAAGCAGCAGAGTACCTCCAGCTCCCGGCTTCCGCCTCAGGACTGGGACAAGTTTTACACGTTGCCGCTGTGGTCAGCGGTTTAAGTAGTCAAGATCAGGGGGCGTGGCCTGAGAAAGGGGCGGAGTCTGCGCGCACGCAGGTGGCTATGGCGGCTGCAGGTGAAGAGCGATGAAGGGCGCGATGCAGCCCAAGTGATCAGCTGTGCGCGAGCGCTACGTTGTGCTTTAGTTTAAAAGCAGTTAGAAAGTGACACCACACAAAATACAATTTTTAAAAAGCAGCAGAGTACCTCCAGCTCCCGGCTTCCGCCTCAGGACTGGGACAAGTTTTACACGTTGCCGCTGTGGTCAGCGGTTTAAGTAGTCAAGATCAGGGGGCGTGGCCTGAGAAAGGGGCGGAGTCTGCGTGCACGCAGGTGGCTATGGCGGCTGCAGGTGAAGAGCGATGAAGGGCGCGATGCAGCCCAAGTGATCAGCTGTGCGCGAGCGCTACGTTGTGCTTTAGTTTAAAAGCAGTTAGAAAGTGACACCACACAAAATACAATTTTTAAAAAGCAGCAGAGTACCTCCAGCTCCCGGCTTCCGCCTCAGGACTGGGACAAGTTTTACACGTTGCCGCTGTGGTCAGCGGTTTAAGTAGTCAAGATCAGGGGGCGTGGCCTGAGAAAGGGGCGGAGTCTGCGCGCACGCAGGTGGCTATGGCGGCTGCAGGTGAAGAGCGATGAAGGGCGCGATGCAGCCCAAGTGATCAGCTGTGCGCGAGCGCTACGTTGTGCTTTAGTTTAAAAGCAGTTAGAAAGTGACACCACACAAAATACAATTTTTAAAAAGCAGCAGAGTACCTCCAGCTCCCGGCTTCCGCCTCAGGACTGGGACAAGTTTTACACGTTGCCGCTGTGGTCAGCGGTTTAAGTTCATTGACTACAACTCTTCATTGCAACAGCATGCTTTCAAAAAACGAAGACATTTGATGGATTATGTGGTTAAATCATTACTGCCCATCAAACCCAGAGACAGCCAAACGACACTCTGGAATATCCCACCTGTCCTGTGGCATATCATTTGCGGAGTATGCAAGGCACACCCTCTTACCAAAGAACTCAAACAATGTTCTTATAATAACTACACTCATATCATGCGACAACACACCAATTGTAACTCGGTTGGTGTGATCTATGCTATAGTCTGCCCCTGTGACTTTTTGTACATCGGCCAGACTGTGCAATAGGTCAAGGCACGTATCCTGCAGCATTGCAGCAGGATACGCTGTAATGTACAGGGTGCACCCCTTATGGAACATTTCAACACCTTCGGATACTCGGCTGAGAGTCTGAGGTGGTGGGTTATTGAAAAGGTCATGACTAACCCACGCGGGGGTAACTTCGCTAACATCTTGAGCACCCGGGAGTGCAAATGGATACACATCTTTGACACGGTTCACAAAGGCTTGAACGAATATGAGGAGATCACACAACAAATCTCTACCCTGAATAATGGCTAGATACATCTCTGTTACCTTTGTATAGATCATGTATAGTACACACTACTGCAATTTGTATATTCTGTATATTTGTACATATTGTATATGGTATGTCATGTATAATTTTTATATGCACTTTCATGATTGCACGCCTGCTTTATTGTACTCCACTCATGTAATTACTGATTGAGTGTTTCAAATCCACTCATGTATTTATTGTTGCAAGCTCGTATTTTGGCTTCTGCGTAACTCGATTTTTCAGGGCACCTATTGCAATTAAGCATTATCCATCACTGTTTGCACGCACCATCAGGTTTTGTGCAATATTGAGTTTCATCATTGCCGTAGGATTTCCATACCTTCTAACTATGGAGTCTGTTTTCCCTAAACCGCCGAGTACCTAGTCTGTTTTCTTTCTAGTGATCAGGACGCAACGCGCCCGACTGCAACGTGCACGCTGGCTTAATATAGCAGCGGATGGGTGCGCGCCAGCCCAGTACCTTCAGAGATACCGACGGATGCGGTTCGTCTCCTTCTTGTTCCCAACTAAGGTATTCAACTTCCCAGGCCAATAGCTTATGGGGGTTTTTTCGGCGACGGCTTGCCAATACTTAATGCGTGCCGCTCCTATTACAGAATTCAACGCCCCTCTGGTACCATGGCAGCATTTGCTTAGAATGTCTCACGCCGCATGATTTCAGCGGGTGAGTCAACTATCTGTCCCTGTACTTGTCTACTGTGTGTCCCTGTACTTGTTCAACGTGTGCATTTGTGTACACTAGATCTTGTATAAAGTACGGTTCTGTTTTTGTTTTTAGTACTTCGGGGTGATTTCTCCCCCATTTAAAGCAGTTTCAGGATAAATTGACTGAACATAATCTGGAATCTAATTCTTCACACCACGACCGTGGTCGGGTGACATAATTCCCTTTTTACTTAACCGCTTTTACCTCTGAATCTGACCTTATGGAAGAGTCTTGCTGGCACATTCTTCTAACTGACAAACCCACCAATTTTGGGGGTAATGTACGTCACTTTATTGTTTTTACGAATACTTAGGCCACTCCCTTGATTGTATGGTTATTTTCCTAGATTCCCCTTTTCTTTGTCCTGAGGAAGACCCACAGCGGAGGAGTCTACTCACCCTTTGGCGTTAGGGTCGAAACGTCGACATTTCCCCAAGGGGCCTACACCCAACATCCACTTCCCTCCTACTTGTACCACAGATGAAGTCTCACTGTGTTCTGAATTAACAAACAATTAATATTGCAATTGTAATTAGTGGTAGGCTCAGTACGTTAGGGGTACCGGCTCTGTCAGGAATTCAAGTCGGATCCCTTTTTGCTTAAATATTTTGAATTTTCGGTTGTATGGATTAATTTCATACTACGATCTCTTTCAGTTATTAATTAGAGTGTATTCAGGAGTGTCTGGGACCAATTGTTTTCCTTACTGATCGATACACAGGTCCTTTGACACTTAACTGGGTTACCCCATTTACTATAATGGTTCTATGCCTAGGGGCATTCATTCCACTCTCTCTCCCACTATTTCCTCTAGAGCTGCGGTACTCAACATACGGCCCGCAGGCCACTTGCGGCCCGCCAGGTCACTCCATGTGGCCCCCATGAAAAACAGCAGGTATGGACTCGACACCATGTTCTCACCCGGAGCCCCCCCACCCTCACCTGCCTCTCTGACGTCAATTGCTCACCCTGCCTTTGAGAGCCTGTGCATGCTGCTCACAGTGTGGCCTCTTTAGTGTCTCAATTGGTGCTGCAAAAACAGCTGTCTCTGAAATTAAATTTATGTTTTTATGGCCCCCGGGTTAGGTTTCAGCCAAGCCCGGACTTTCCTTCCTCAGGCTCTCAATGCCTGCAAGTGGTGTAAACAACATAAATAAAACGAGGATCCAGGAATGTCCTCATGTCGATCCTTGGGCTGGCCTAGCCTTTTGTTTTATGGCATGGCTTTACATGAGGTTGTCAACAGTGGTGCTAGGAAAGGTTTACAGGTGGAATTGGGGGAGGGGGATGCAGTTTATACACAACGTTATATGCCTCGGAAACAGCTGTACAGTTATGTATAAATCCCAGCATCCCCACATTTCTTACAGGCAATTAAACTTGCTTTGTGCATTACTTAAAGTGTAATAATTTATAGTCATCCAACACTACCTGTCTGAGTCATGGCACAGATGTAGCATCAGGTCTTTTAAGCTCCAGAATTGAACAGCAAATAGTTATTGGTTCTGGCACTCATTAGGTAGAGGCAGAGGCAGAGCTGAGGGGACATGGGCGCAGTGTGTACATAGAGATGAATGGGCAGAGGCAGAATGACAGGGTAGAGGTAAGGGGAAGGGGCAGAGAAAGGAAAAACAGACGGACTGGCACATTCTGTATGAGTAAAGCATAAAGCAGAATGAGACACATAGTGAAGAGGTATGGAAAGGTTAGGGGTAAACAGAGGAGAGCGAGGGTGTAGGAGCAATGTGAAATATGAGCGCAGAGTAAGGGTATTGCAGGTTATGAGGAGTGTGAGGGGACAGGAGCAGAGTAAGGACAGGAAGAGTGGGCTGCTTTACACGTAAGTACTGAATTGGGCGATATATATGGAAGGTGAGTGCTAAGTCAGGGACAAGGTCAAGGAAATAGTGAGGGGTCAGACACAATAATGGAAGCAACAGCTATGAGCTAGCAGCAGAGTGAAGGGAAGCAGTGGAGTGAAGGAGTAAAGCAGAACTGCAGGAAGGACAACTGGACTGTCTTATCAATAGAGTGAATCTTCAGTAGAGTGAAGGTATATAGGCACAATGAGTGAGTAGGCGTTGAGTAACACAGTAGGGCACAATGAGAGGGTAGGCACAGAGTGGTGCATTAGCGTGAAATGCAAGGTTAGGCATAGGATGAGGTGTTAGGGCACAATTAGAGGGTAGGCATTTTGATAGCTTAGGAGGATAGTGAGAGAAATAATGCTGAAAAAAGTAGACAAGTGTGGCACCAAAAAGGTGTGACTAGATAGGGGTAGTGTGTGATGGAGGGAGAGCAGGAGCAGCATTAAAAAGTGAAGGTGTGGAGAGAAATGAAGTCTAAATAATTGGGGCCAGAGTAGGGGCAAAAAGACAGGCCATAATCATAGTGAAATAGAAGGGCCAGGAAATGAGTATAAGCTGAGTGAAGCGGGGTGTAATCATGAGGTTGGAGGGTCAGACAGAGGAAGCTTATGAGCTGAGCAAAGAGCTACTGGGAGCAGATTGTGATGATGGGTTTAGAAAGTGGGGGTAGGGACAGTGTGAGGGGCATTTATGAGATAAGGAAATACCCATGGGTAGGGGGAGAGGTATAATAAGTGGTGTATATTGAGGGTAAAACAATAGATGTGTAAAGTTGTGACGGAGTGCCAGGCTGCAGGACAGGTAAGGAAAAAAGTTAATTATTAGGACAAAGTGGTGGGTAGTGGTAGGATGAGGGGGTAAAGGTGAGGAATATGGCAAGCCTGAAACAATCATAAGGTAGGGTTCGGTAGGGTCAGAGTCACAGTGCAGGGACAGAGTGAAAACCTAGGATCACAGCAGACCCTAAGAGCAGAGTCATTGAGTGTGGAGCTCAGGGAAGAATAGGGAAGAATAGTAGTTGACGTGCTGTGTGGTACATGCATTATTATGAAATGACATGCACCTACCTGAGATTATAGTAATTTTGGAGATGACACTACAATATCTCTGTTGCATTGTTGGGCGAGCTCATTGACTAGGAGAAGGAAGCGAGAGACACAGCACGTCTCTTGTCCATTATGCTGGACATTGTGCCATTGTAAATGTGCATTGCAACCCAAGTACATGAATGCATGTATTGTGTGGGCCCAAGCAAGCACATTACAGCATGGGACCATTTATGCATGTACTGTCTCGGTTCATTAAGAATATGACAGCATGCTGTCACTGATGCTATGCCTGGGGTTACATGCATGTGGTAAGTTTCATGAGCTTAGGTGTGCACAGCGGGCTGGACAGAGGACAGAAAACCTACCTCTATTAATGCACTTTACATTTACGCTTCTGAGTTTTGCTGGATGATCTTGGGCCTTGGTACTGTAAACTCTCAACAGGGCCATTAATGGTTGTTGGTAGCGACTGTAAAGAGACATAGGGGTATGAGTTTTGTCTTCTGAGAGACAAATGAAGGGTGTGTCCAAGTATCTGCGCAACTGAGGGCCTAAGAGCAGGGAACTGGGTTTTGCTCAAAACAAGGCAAAGATAGAAACCTATGGTCAGAAACACACAGACTCCAATAAAAATAAAAATATTGACAGCATTAATTCAGGTTACATACACACATATATCGCATTTCGAAATACAGCGTTGTCTAGTCATGTTTTGAAAAGGGGGCGATTTTATTTTCACCCTAGTAGCCCTGCCCCTACTGACCCCGCCTCTCCCACCGACCCCGCCCCCATTACGCAGGCCCATCTGTGTGGCACTAAGCCACAAGCCAGACTGTAATTTTGTCCCCCGAGAAAAAGTTTGTGAGTACCCATGCTCTAGAGCAAATAAGCTTGACTCTTCCAATCAGGTGTGATATGTAGGAGTGTGCTAACACTGTGGTGTCTCTCACATGCAGCAATGTAAGTACCTGTTCCACTCTTCGCCCTATCATCTTGATTAATAAAGTGTAATGTCCTTCTGGTCTATGATTCACGTCAATCATTTCATGTTTCAACTACTTACACCAACCCCTCCATGTGTGCTATGGGAATGGCTTCCTCTGTTACATCTTTGATGGTACTACCCAATCTTTTCCCTGTTCTTAGGTCTTCTTTTTTGTCTGGGCCTATCTCAGCACCACAAACTCTCTTATCACTTATTCTAGGTGTTCATCTTCATTAGTGTCTTACTTCTTCTATAGAGAACTGTTGTCTTCCAGCTGACTTTCTATGGCCACTGTAGCCCCTTGTTTGTCCATGTACCATTTCTATTCTACCTCCAGTTCTCCCCTTCACCTTTTGATTAGGCATTCTGTGATCATTTCTCTTCCTTTTGTTGGTAATGGCATTATTTGTGTTGCATCCCATTTTGTATTTTGCCACATAGCTTGCGTTTGAGGGCTCTCTGTTCATCATTGTAGCGCCCACCTTGTTGTGAATCATCACCAGACACCTCTTCTTCACTGTGTGTTCCATTTGGTCTGCAGTTATGGAGACGTATGCCATGCTGGAGCACACTCACGCTCTTCACCCCCTAATGGCCTGATATCGATGGTGCACAGCTGCTTGCGCACACAACAATTTTAACTTTTGGGGTGATGACTGGCAGCCATGATTCCTCATTATTGAAAAGAGAAGCACAGTTGGTACTTGAAGGGAAAGGCCTATTCATGGAGTGTTGAAAAGTTTTCACTTGCTGACAACCCTTCCATATCTGCTGCTCATCTCGCCGGTGTAGTAGACTTTCAGTGTTACAATTTCTCTTTTTCCAGCACCTGGTAAGTGGCTCACTTTCTACACACATGAACGTCTCCTCTCAAGCTGGGGATTCATCATTCACCATGTCCATTCTTTGCATCTGAGAAAACTGCTTTCATTCTCTCCTCAGCACTACTGCTTCAAAATTCAATCGACCTGCCCATGACCACGTCTCTCACTGGTGATTTCCTGCAGCACCATCTATGCCCTAGCCACTCTGTTCTCCTTCAGCGAGCGGCTTAAAAGGCAGAGCAAGCTTGTTAAAGAAAGGCTTTGCCCGACTTATTTCTCGTAGTGGGGCAATCACTTGTACTGCACTCAGCATTTTGTTTTTGCACCTTAGACAATCTGGTAGATGCTAGAACACACAAAATAGGACAGGAGGAATGTTTGAAGAGGATGTATGACGTTACAACGCGAGTCATTACAACACGTGCAGTTACATCGCGGTCATTACAACGACTGCGATGTTACTACGCTATGCCATTACAACGCAAGTCTTTACATTGACTTGCGCTAGATGGCGTGCTAACAATAGAAAAGCGTAATTTACTTTTCCAACTCCAGTCCATTTAACAGTAGGGAAGGTGTTGGGATAGTAAACTACACTATTTGTAATGTTAGCACGCCATCTAGCGCAAGTCGATGTAAAGACTTGCGTTGTAATGGCATGCGTTGTAAATCCACTTGCGTTGTAAAAGTTTTGTTATAATGGTAGTGCGTTGTAAAAGTTGCGTTGTAAAGGTTGTTTACCGTTTGAAGATAGTCTGACCACTGGCAGTCACTCACTGGGCCACTGCAACTGTGCTCCTGAATATTGAATCGAAAATATAGATGGAACAGAATATCGTAAACAAAATATCGAAAGCAAGTAGATATAGATTATCCATACTTAGCTCCACATATATGTGCATCAAAGTTTATTGTCTGATTAATTAAAGTCTACACAATGTGCTCACAACAAATGAAGATAAAAAAGTGTATCATGAACAACCTTATTAAAATAATTACAAAGATTCAAAAGATTTAGTTTGTTAAAACAGAACTAGATCCCCAAGACCATTAGCCTAAAGTGCATTCGAAAGAGATTAAATCAGGTGTGCCAATAAGATACGAGCAATGCCCACAGCCTTGTCTTAACTCTGGTATCATAAACTCCACATATATGTACCAATGTGATACATATTGCTTCAAGGTACAAAGATGTAGATTTAGGAACAGTAAATCTATGCTTCCCTATATGCACTTACAATTCAATATTTTGACCCTCGGTTTTTGGTCCTCAATATTGGTATGCCACATTATTGTTGGTGTTGATATTCAGTAGTACAATCCACTGGAACAAAGCTGCATCCGACAGAAGAGGCCCACATAGACCAAAAATGGTCTTGGGTTCCGGATCAGAGAGGACCTGGCATGGCAGTTTAGGCTGGACTCTTCCTACTGGACTCAGAAGGCTAATATGCATATGACTGGGTTTAATCTGAGGTGGTATGGTGAGCAAACAATTGATAGCTTGTCATGCTTCCCGAGTGATTGCCTGTGGCTAGACTATTTGCAATCATTCGTCCCATCACCTTCTGTGTATTTGAGACTAGCTTCATCCTCTACTTGACATACTACACACAGTTCCTAGTGTCAGGTTTGAGTGCCCTTCCAACCTCCTCCTTCAACAGGACATCAGTGCATACAAATTATGTCAACGACTTAGGCCAAAATCCCTGTGGCACTCTTGGTCTGTCCTGACTCTGCAACAAACTCCCAAATTACATATTCCCATGCACCACTACCTCAAACTCCACAGGATCCTGTTTGCTTCCAGATCTGCTATGTCCCAAGCCTCAGGAATACTGCTTGCTGCTACGGATTGCGCTGAAAACTCTGTTTCTGATAGGTGACTTGTTCAACTATGAGCATTGGCATTGGCACCATGCAGCAATGGTGGATCAATAATTATATGGCCCAGTATGGGCACATACGGTGGCAGCGTTATTTTTCTATTTTACCACACATTAATACTCTTTGCTCTAAAGTGTCATCATCATTAGAGCCAGTTTAGCACCCAAGTGAAGCAATAAGCAACTTAAATGTGTACATTTAACCTTTAAAAGATTGTGTCACTAAGTGGCACCATTTGAGCTAGAGGCAACTTTCTAAGTTACTGTCTGCAAATTATGCAGCAGATGGTTGTACTGTGGCAAATGTGGACCATATTTACACGAAAAATGCCCTAGATTCAGATTAGCCTTATTCCAGTGGGTTCGGGACTCAAAACAAAATATTGCACCTCTTATTTTCACAACTGTTTTGTTGGGTTGAAATCCACTGAATTCTGTGAACTTGATACAGTGGTTTAAAATCAGTTCCCATTGTGGAATGTGCTGTCTCCAATCCTGTAACTTCTTGTGCTATCACTTGTCAAGGGAAAACCTCTTGTTGCTGCACTGTACCAATCAGTCACTCTATGCATCTGTTAATCTCCATCAGACAACATAGTGCCTAGAAATGTAATTCCTCTGTTGGGTCCCCTAAAGTTCTGTAATTCACAAACCTACTCTCTCAATTGAATCTGTGGTGCTTCTCCAAAATTTGTGAGACTGTCTTCTGTGAGACTTTCATCATCATCAATAAAAACAGAAATAGAACTGGGTGTATTCATCAATTCAATTACTTTATGCCAAGGTAATTGAGTAACTTCATGCCCGGCACACCCTTCTCTATTCAAGTTGTTTTAGAAGAGGTGAGCTTCTCCTTGCATTTCTCAAAAAACCCTTTACCATTCAGTATCTATAGTTTACTTTTTTTCCCCAGAATAGCTTCAGTACATTTCTTATAGCAGCAGCAGCTCGTGCTGTTTTGCCAATAGACCGTTGTATCTTTGCAAACCACACTTCAGTTTCTGCTGCGCTGCCAGCTCCCGGATAACTCTTGACATTACCTTCATCCCACGGTGGGAGGAGTGGGCGGTGCCGCTAAAGGGTCTGTCTGTCTGTGTGACGCTATTGCCTCTGGCTTGGTTTCTAACAGCTATGTCGGGTTTACTTTCCTCGTCGTATAAATAGTAATCTCGTCACAAATGTTCCCCGCTCACTTTCCGCAGACTGCCGAAGGAATGTTTCTTAGAACTCTCTGGAATGTGCTCCTTGCCCGCCCCCAAAGTTCCGAACAGGTGCAGCAGCACCGAGGCTGGGATTGCACAGAGCCTGGTGCGCGCGCATTCAAAACCTTTCCGAAACGGTTGCCACGTGGGTGCCTGTCGAGAAAGAGGACGGTTAATTAGTTTGGAGGCGAGACTGTAATGATGCTAGGTGCTCTGGCTACTAGCTGCTATTCCCCAATAACTTGCTGGAGGCTCTGGTAGGTAGGTAGATGCGTTTATTAACATTTGGATCTATTTCCCGAGAGAGCGCCGGGCAACACGCTCCGAACGCCGTCTCTCGCAACATGCTACTTCCGCGCATGCGCAGTAGCGTCCAGTATGGCCGCTACGCACATCGCCGACCTTACGTAGTGCGCGCGTCAACTAGACCGCGACACTACATATCTCCCCCTTTTCATACCACACAACACAATATCCCCAACCATGTGGTCAGTCCATTTCATAGTCTCTAAACCTGGATGGTCTCACCACTGCTCTCCCCACCCGGGTGTGTCTTACCGGAGTGGAATGTCCTTCTCGGCCTCCCTCTGCGACCGGGCCTCCGTCGGTTCCTTTCGGAGTGCCCTGGCCCTCTCTCTCTTTTTTCTCACCATCTTCCCGGGTCGTTTCCCCCAGGGACCATCCGCCTGGTGTGTCTCTCTCTCTCTCTCTCCTGCTCTCCGCTCATGTTCTCTCCGCGCTCTCTTTCGGACGTATCTGTGTCCCTTGTCGGCCCTTCCGTCGGGGTTTCCCCCTCCGCGTCCTCTCGGGGCCATTGTATGATTTTGTTGCACTTGGCCATGCGATCATGTGACCACACGTTTCCGTCACTGAGCAACGCTGCCCGGTCGTACACTTCTTCTACTCTTAGGGGTGGGGAGTACTTGCTTTCTCCCTTCCGCTTCAGGACTGCCAGCTTCACTCTGACCCACTCCCCTTTTTCCAACGCCGTCTCCTTCACCCCCTTGTGGCGGTTGTAGTGTTCCGTATAGATGCGTTGTGCCTTCTCCAGGTTGTGTTGCACCACCACCGGAGACCATTTGCTGGTGATGGTCTTCTCCTGCCACGCAACATTGTCTCTGGTGAAGGGTTGTCTTCCTCGTAAGATCTGGAAGGGGCTGTACCCCGTACCGGTGGGGGTGATACGGTACGCCCATATCGTGCTTTGCACTTCTTTCTCCCAGTCTTTGCCCCTCGTGATGGCCGCTTGTATGGAGCCCATAAGCACCCTGTTGAACCTTTCTACTTGTCCATTGCTGGTCGGTTGATATATCGAAGTGTGTCTAAGTAGTATGCCATTCCTGTTTGCAAACGTGACCCACTTGTCGGAGGTGAACTGGGGGCCATTGTCGCTGATTATGATCCTGGGTATGCCTTCCCTGAGGAACACCGCCTTGAGGAAGCGCAGTATCTCCTCCGTGTCCATGATCTCGCTGATATGCACTTCTGGCCATTTCGAGTACTTGTCTACTAACGCACAGAGGTATTTGGGGATCCCCTGATCGTCTAGTATCGGCCCTAATATGTCCACTGCTACCTCTTCCCATGGGTTACTGGGGTTCGTGAACTTCCCTAAGGGTGGTCTCATTGGCTTCAGTATCTTGTCCGCACCCTGGCACTGCACACAGTCTCTCACGTGCCTCTCTACGTGCATGTCCATTCCTGGCCACCAGTACGTTTGTTTAGTCCTGGCCTTTGTCTTCACGATTCCCAGGTGACCCTCATGTAGTATGGCTAGCAGGGCAGGTACTATGTTCTCCGGTGGTACCACTCTGTCGCCTCTGTAGACAAACACCCCGTCGTTTCCAACCGACAGCTCTTCTCTGACCTCATAGAACTGCCGGACTTTGGGTCTTTGTCTTCTCCTTTCTGGCCACCCTCGTACAATGTACAACTTGATGTCGTCCATATCGTCATCCGCCTCATACGCGTTTTTCCACTCCTGCCTGCTGATGGCTTTTTCCGGGTCGTCTGTCAGGGCTACCATCTCGTCGTCGTCTTCCATGCCATTGGAGGCACTGTCCATCGCGGACGCCCTGCTGAGGTAGTCCGCTATCTTGTTTCTTGAGCCCGGGATGTACTCCACGTCGTACCGGTACTCCAGGAGTTTCAGCGTCATTTTCGCAATCCGGGGTGTGGCGCTGGCATGACCATCCGATGTCAACACCTTCACTAGGGGCTTGTGATCCGTCTTCACTTGAAATCTAGTACCCCACAGGAACTGACGGTACTTCGCCATGGCCCATACCACCGCCAGCATCTCTTTCTCGATCACACTGAACTTTTGTTCCGCCGCCGTCAACGTCCTGGACGCGAAGCTGATCGTCTCCATCCCTCCTTCTGGTCTTTCTTGCATGAGCACCGCTCCTAGCCCTTTTTCACTCGCGTCCGTCATCAATATGGACCGTCCCTGGGGATCGTACCCCTGCAGCGGGATCGCTCCACTGATTTCCTGTTTCACCTTGTTAAACTCCTCCTGCGTCTCTTCAGTCCATACAAACGCCGTCTTGTCCCTCGTGAGTTGCCTCATGTGGTGGGTTTTTGTGGCGAAGTGGTGGACGAACTTGCTATAGTACTCCGCCATCCCTAGAAATGACCGTACTTCTTCCTTGGAGGTGGGCGGAGGTGCTTCGCAGATGGCCTTCACGTTCCCTTTCTTCGGTGTTATCCCCTGCGCTCCTATCTCATTCCCCAGGTACGTGACTGATGTCATCCCGAAGTGACATTTCTCCCACTCTGCCGTCAGGCCGTTCTCCTCCAGGATCTTCAATACCGCCAACAGCTTCTTATCATGGTCTTCCAGCTCAGTCCCCATCACTAGGATGTCATCCTGGAAGTACTGCACACCCTCGATGTCCTTGAATAGGCGGGCCATCAGCTTCTGGAACACCGCAGCTGCCGAGGCAAGACCGAAGGGCATGCGGCAGAATTGGTAGCCGCCAAACGGCGTGATGAACGATGTCAGTTTTTTGCTTGTCGAATGCAGCACTACCTGGTGGTATGCCGATTGCAGGTCGATGGTGGAGAACCATTTTACGCCTTTCGTGCGGGCCAACATTTCCTCTATGCGTGGTAAGGGGAACTTTTCTACCACAATGCACTTGTTTAACTCTCTGAGGTCCATACATAGACGCACCTTGCCTGACGGTTTCTTGGCCACTACCAGAGGCGCCAACCACTCCGCGCTGTCGATGGGCACGATGATTCCCCCGTCTTCCAGTCGGTGGAGTTCCTGTTGTACCGCCTCTCTCACCGCAATTGGTATATTCCTTACTTTGTGCGCTACCGGACGGGCGTTTTCTTTAAGGACGATTTTGTGGGAGAACTTCTCTAGTTTCCCGATCTTCCCGCCGAAGACCTTCGGGTGTCCACTCCGCCATTTCTCCGCCGTCGACTCCTCTCCGTCCAGGGTAACCATCACCTGGGTGTCCCCTCCTGGGTTCAGCTGTACGCCCAACTCTCCTTGGTCCATCCAGCCCAGGACTGACGGTCCCTTCTCAGCGACGTACAGTTTGCAGAGGGCGCTCCGCTCTTTGAACTGGAACAACAGCTTCTTGAACCCCACCATCGGGATCGGATCCCCTGTGTAGGTGACCGGTCGAATGTCGGGGGGTTCTAGCTGTGCGCCCCACTTGGGTCTGAACCTCTCGTTCCACACCGATCTTTGAACAATCGTGTAGGGAGACCCTGAATCCGCCACGATGGTGATGCTTACTCCTCCAATGATCATGTCGCACTGGGGTTTGCGCGTTCTTCTCCCATCGATGCCCAGCACCTGGTCCTCTACACACAGGACTTCATCGTCATCTTCCCGGCCTTCCGCTTCTTCCCCCGCGTCCTGCGCCACAAATTTCACCGCATGCTGTCTCCGTTTCCTTCGGCATACTTTCTCGTAATGGCCTACTAGGCCGCAGAACGCACACTTGGCTCTGAATGCGGGGCACCGTTTGTCGTGCGCTGCGTGGCTCGAGCTTCCGCATCTGTAGCACCTCATTGCTTCACTCTTTTCTTGTTTCCATGTCTGTCCAGGTTTTGCCTTCCCTTTGGGCGCTCCTCTGTACTCCCCCGTCGCTGTTTTACCCCGTCCGTGCTGGTCCGCATCATCCACCTTATTGACCGTGAGTCTGGGGGCCGGGTCTCTCTTTGCCGCCTCCGCGCAGCGTTTGGTCAGTTCCGCTCGTTTCACTATGGCGATCACCTCATTCAGCGTCGCATCCCCACTCGCCCACAGTTTATCTTGCACCGACTTGCTTGTCGTATGCATCACGATCTGGTCCTTGATGAATTCGTCCTGTAACCCTCCATACTTGCACGTCATCGCAAGTTTACGCAGCGCCGCCACGTAGTCATCTATGGATTCCCCCGCTTCTTGCTTCCTCTGCTGGAAGTTATAGCGGTCAATAGAGGTGCACACTGCAGGCCGATAGTGGTTGTCCAAGTCTTCTATGGCGTGAGAGAACACGTCTGTGTCCCCTACCTGTCTGACGCCCGGTGTGAGGTTTTGAAACACCCGTATTCCTTCTGGTCCCAGGTTGTGTAGGAGTATCCTCTTCCTCCTGGCACTGGAGAATGCCTCCTCGTTCTCATCTTCCAGCGCTTCTAGGTAGTTTTTGAAGTACTCCCTCCAGTCTTCCCACTTCATTAGGGGTTCTCCCGAGCGTGATAGGAACGGGATCGGCGTTGTTTTTTTTTTTTTGAAAATTTTTATTGTGCAGAAAGAAGGGTACAAGCACGGGCCTACAACCACCTGGGCCGGCCGGCCGCTAGTAGGTAAAAAGTTCAAACAGTGCAAACACAATGACTGGCCCACCGGGGCTCCGCACCCTACAGAAGATCAGACTGCACATAAAGGAAATCAGGATACACCCTTTTAACATAAATAACAACTTAAAACAAAAAGCGAGGCAAGAAGACATGAGATGGGCGTCGGACCACAGCAGGGGCACTTCCATACCCGACCACCCGATGGCAGTCAAGAAGAAGGGGAACTAAGAGGTAGGGGGGGGGGAGAAACGGGAATACCAAATCTATACTCAGATGTGCCAGATAAGTAAGGAACCATCAAGGATCAGGGGGACAAGGCTACCTCAGACGTTTCCACCAGGGGGGAGCACAAATACTTCCACGATACACATTCCACTGCCCCCAAATTCTACTCCAAGCCCCGGGTTTACCACGAGCCAGATACACAGTCTTTTCCCTGAACATGCACCAGTCCATGTTCTCCTTCCAGACAGACACGGTGGGGGGCCGCTGCGAACCCCAAAGCTGCGCTATGTCCCTCTTTGCTATCATGTTCCCCAGGGCCGCCCACCGAGTCTGGGCCGCGTTATAGTCATTGGGCTCCCACACATTCAGAACACAGCGACGCACCTCCGGCAACAGCGTGACCCCGGTGACTCGCCTCATAACCTCATGCACCTGACGCCAGTATTCCACCACCTCGCGGCACTCCCACAGGATGTGGAGAAAGGTGGCACTGAGCCCACAGCCACGCTTACAGAGCCCGTCCTCAGAAAACCCCATCGAGACCAATCGGGGACCCGTCACGCGATGGAGAATCTTAAGCTGGACCAAACGGAGACGGGCCGGGATGGCAACCTCCTTAGGAGATGACAGCGCGGACTGCCAGTCCTCGTCGTCCAACTCAACCCCATCCCCCGTCCATGCCTCCCGTAGACGCACCAAGAGGTCAGCCCGATTATTTATCAATTTTTTATAGATCAAAGAGATAGTACTATCGGGAACGTGACCGTCGAGTATGCGGTCCTCGAGGGGCGAAGAAACAGGGACCGTGGTCCCTTCCCCAAAAACCGAGAGCAGGGCATGCCGAACCTGAGCGTAGCGGAAAAACTCCCTCTCACTAAGCTCATACTCGCTCCGGAGCGCCGCGAAGGTCTTGACCGCGCCTTTAACCCACAGATCCCCCACTCTGCTAATGCCGATCGTGTCCCAGTGCTCAAAGCCTTTCGTCGTCCAGAGGCTCCCCAGGCGGTCTGAGGCAAACAAGGGAGCAGCACACGTTAAACGCTCACTCCAGCCCATCGCTACATTCGCCGCCTTCCACACCCGTACCGCAATCCTAGTAGGGCCCGTGAGGGTCCTACCAGCAGATCGGGAGTAAAGCGCTCTGTTATAATTACCGCCGGGAAGCAGGAATTTATCCATCTCATACGCCGGGTTCAGACCAGGAGCATACGTGGCATGGTTAATTGCCGACAGTTGGGAGGCCCAATAGTACCGTCTAATGTCAGGAAGCGCGATGCCCCCGTCATACCAGGGGAGAGTAAGCTTTGCCAGAGCGATACGCGCCCGCCCGTCCCAAACCAGTCTCCTCTGCAGACTCTCCACCTCCCGAAAGTAGGCCACCGGAATGACATCAAAGGAGTTCTGAAGTGCGTAAAGAAATCTGGGAAGGGACATCATTTTAAACAGGGCCGCGCGACCAAGCGGAGACAGGGGCAACCTACACCACCGAGCCGTATCCACCCTCAAACGTCGGAGTGGAGACAGGAGGTTCTGCTCATAGCGGACCGCCGGGTCCAACGAAACATATACCCCCAGGTACTTAAAGCCGGATGAAGACGTTTGGATAGGAAGTAGAGGCAGCAAAAGGGGAAGGCCACCAGAGATAGGGTACACGCAAGATTTGGACCAGTTAATTATCAAACCCGAGTTTCTCCCAAAGGAAGTAAGGACATCAAAGAGAACATTAAGCGACTGTCGCGGCGAGGTGAGGTACAGAAGAATATCATCCGCGTACAGCGAGACCCGATCCTCGAAGCCCGGGGCCCACCGGATCCCTCTGATCGAGGGCTCCCAGCGGAGCCAGGCGGTGAGCGGTTCCAAGGCAAGAGCAAAAAGCAGAGGGGACAACGGGCACCCCTGCCTAGTGCCCCTCCCGAGAGCAAAAGGCTGGGAAGCCCGCCCATTGACAACCACCTGAGCCATTGGTCCGGCATAAAGAAGCTTCACCCAGCTAAGAAATCCCTCCCCAAAGCCAAACTTCTCCAAGACAGCCCAGAGGAATGGCCACTCGATGGTATCAAAGGCCATCGTGGCATCCAAGGAAACCAATACGGCTGGTGCAGAAAAGTACTCCGCCCTAGCTAGGACGCCGTGCAGACGCCGCAGATTAAAGGCGGTATTACGGTGGGGGATGAAGCCGCATTGATCCGGATGAATCAGATCACAGATAACGCTCAGCAAGCGGTTGGCGAGGACTTTAGCAAGGATTTTGGGTTGTGCGTTTAAGAGGGAGATAGGCCTATACGAAGCACAGCGGTCACGTGGTTTACCCTCCTTGGGAATCACGACTATAGTCGCCAGACGCTGGTCGGCGGGAAGGGAACCCCTCTCGTTCGACTCCTGAAACATACGACGAAGGAAGGGCGCGATTTTATCCGGGCGTAGTTTATATAGTTCGATCGGCAGGCCATTGGGGCCCATGGCTTTGCCCGAGCGAAGGGAGCTAATCGCAGTAGCAATTTTATCGACGGACAAAGGGGCATCCAACTGCTCACGGTCATCGACGGATAAGCCGGGCAGGGCAATATCCCGTAGTAGAAGACGAGAGCCGTCTTCATCTCTATCAGACACCGGGGAATACACCGCCCGGAGGTGGTCAGCAAAACACTCCACAATCTCGCCAGGCTCAGTCACACACACTCCATCCGCAACCCGGAGCTCTGGGACCACACGATTCACTCTCTCCTTCCTATCCAGCCAAGCAATCAATTTACCAGCCTTGTCCCCGGCATCATACAACCTACCCTGCTGCTCCCTATACATGGTCTTGGCAGCGTCAGTGACAAGGGACTTATACTCGAACTGCTTCAGGCTGAGGGCGTGTAGCCCATCCGGAGTGACACCCATCTCCAAGGCCGCCTCCAACCCCAAGATGTCGGTCTCCAGCTTCACCACCGCCTCCGTCTTAACCTTCTTAGCCGCCACTATCTGGGATAGGGCCTGCCCACGGAGTACTGCCTTAAAAGCTTCCCACAGGGACACTGCGGACATCACCGACCCATCATTCTCAAGGAAGTATTGGTCAATCGACTTGACCAGGCTATCGCGGATCGTGGGGTTCCACAGGTACCAAGGGTTAATAGGAGCGATCCGCCCAGCAGACCGCGTCCCAGTGTCATAAAGCAACCACAGTGGGGAATGATCAGAAATACCCCGGGCCAGGTGCTTAACCTCTCGAATCCGGGCAGTCTGGGCCGCGGGCATAAGAAAGTAATGCAATCTGGAGAGACTCCCATGCGCCCCAGAGTGAAAGGTGTACTGACACTGTGTAGGATGCATTAACCTCCAGCAATCGACCAGACCGAAGGTCTCCAAGAATCCGCCAAGCCACGCCTGGGCAGCAGGGAGGGCCCTGGGCGGGTGGCGATCCCGGTCGCCCGAGACTACCGAATTGAAATCCCCACCCATAAGCAGAAGACTGTCAGGAAGCTCAAGCAGCATTCGACCCAAGTCTGAAAAGGTGGAGTTCTGGAGGCCCGGGGGAACATAGACAGAGACCAAGGAAAGGGACTGCCCCTCCCACCGCCCAGTCAAAGCCACATAGCGCCCTCTATCGTCCGGGACTACCCTGGTGATCTCCAGCGGAAGTGAAGAACGCAGGAGAATGCCAACCCCTCTAGAGCCAGTGGTGAAACCAGAATGGGCAACGAGTCGGTAACCCCCCCTGTTCATGGCATGACAAACGTTACCCACCAGATGCGTCTCCTGTAAAAACACCACATCAGGAGACATGCGTCGCAAATACTGCAGCACAACACCCCGTTTGATACGGTCCCCCAATCCATTGACGTTCCATGACATCAACCTCAACCCGTCCCCCCCCATCCCCTCCAATCGATCAAGGGTCCCCCAGCAGATAGCGCAACGCCCGAAACTGGAACAGAACAAAGACCTCGCATTAAAAACAAAACACACAAATCAAAACCCCCCAACCCCCCCCCACTTCCAACTCCCCCCACCCTGCACCCCTGCGACCCAAAAAACCACCCCAACTTGCAGTGTGCCTGTCGCCCCATAAACCCCATTCTACGGAAAGACCCCGGAGGAGGAGAGGGACCCGTCCCCGACCGCCCCCCACATAGATCATAATGAAACAAAATGCAAAAAAGAAGTTGAACCCAGCCGAACAGTACAAAATGGCAAAGTCAAGGACCAAAGTCACTCCGAGGGAGACCCGCCACCCTTGGTACCAGCAAAGGGCCCAGACCGGTCCCCGCGGCCCGGCAGCGAGTCAAGCCAGTCACTCACAGTCGCGGGAGAGTCAAAGAAGGTAGTCCGATCGTCGTGTTCCACTCGGAGCCTAGCAGGAAAAAGCATGGAGTACTTGAGACCCAGGTCGCGGAGGCGACGCTTTACCCCCTGGAAGCCCATCCTCTGTTTCTGGACAAGTTGGGTGAAGTCCGGGAAAAAGTTAATAGACGCATTCTCATGGCGGACCGGGCCATGGGCCCGCGAGGCCTGCAAAATCACATCTCGGTCTCTGTAGTAGAAAAGTTTGGCAACAATAGGCCTCGGGGGGGCCCCCGGCCGCGGCCGACCGCCCGGAACTCGATGGGCCCGCTCCACGGCAAAGAACTTACTCAGGCCAGCGGGGGCAAGCTGCTTGAGGATGAGCTCCTCCACCATGAGATCCACCGGGTGGTTGTCGGAGGTCTCCGGGACGCCTATGACGCGGATGTTATTGCGGCGGGCCCGTCCCTCAAAGTCCTCCAGCCGCCGGGCCATCAGATCGTTGGCCGACTTGAGGTCGCCGAGAGTGGCCCGCTGGTCCGACACATCCGCAACCAGGGTGGACGTCCGCACGTCAAGCGATTGAACCCTCTCGTTGGTCTTAGAGAGATCCGCCCGAATCAGTGCGACATCAATAGCCACCGTGTCGATTTTACGGGCCAAGGCCTCGTATTGCGTAGCAATTGTCTCCTTGATGCCGTTAATGGCGCCCATAATGTCCTGCAGGGACAGATCCGAAGAAACGGACGGGCCACCACCAGCGTCGTCCGGGGGGGCACCGGCCGCTCCAGGGGACCCTCTTCCTTGAGTATAGCGGTCCATGTTGTTCGTCTGGACCGGTCCCCCGCGGAGGGATGTCTTAGTCTTACGCCCCTCGGGGCCCCCCCTGCCACCCATGAGAACCACGCTCACCAACGGGGACCACCGGCCAAGCGTCAAGGGGGCACCGGCCACTCAGTCAGGAGCCGCACCAGAGACCGTGATGCGGCCGGGCGAGGAAACCAAAGTCAACGGGCACACTGGTGGCAGGCGGAGACAAGGGCATCCAGCAGAGATAAACACCCAGCCGCTCCAAGCAGTTACGATTTCCAGCCCCTCAGGGATCCAAAAGTGAAACCGAAAGTAATGGAGCGGCCACTGGCACAGATCCGCTGCCGCTGTTGTTCAATTACGCCCCGGCTCCACAGGTCACCCTCGCACCGGGCACAGCCATCGATTGGGCCTCGAAAGTTCAAACCACCTTAGATCAGGATTCCCAGGTCCGATTCGGTTTCTGAAAGAAGGTCAACGTTCAGCCAGAGTTCGCCCTCCAGATTCCATCAGCCAAGTCAGGATAAAGTCAGGATAAATTCCGAGGAGCAGCGAGGGTCCGGGGAGCCCTGTGCTCACGCGACCATCTTGGATGCGCGCTAGGCTCCTCCCGTCGGGATCGGCGTTGTTAAAGTTGACGGCTGTGCGCTCATTTTGGCTTCCGCTTGTTTCCTTGGGCTACCTGGCGCGTCTGTCCCCGCTCCCCTTCTTCGTGTACCTGGGACTGCGTTCGAGCTGGCTGCGCCGTCGTCCCCCGATTCCGCCAGGGTCTCCTCTGTCGTTCCGCGGTCTGCCTGCGCTGTTCCTCTACCTCGTGGCCGGCTCCTTTACTGCCCTCGTGCCACTTTCTGGCGTCTATCTGCCTCTGCCGTGCTCTCCCGGTGCGTAGGCGTCTGTCCTCGACCCCCTCGGTCCTCTTACCGCGTGGGGTGACGTCCCTCTTAGTGGACACTCCTCTCTGAAGCAAGTTGGGGGCACCTTCCTCCTGTTCCACGCAGGGTTCTCACCAGCCCAGTCTCGTCGCCACTGTAATGATGCTAGGTGCTCTGGCTACTAGCTGCTATTCCCCAATAACTTGCTGGAGGCTCTGGTAGGTAGGTAGATGCCTTTATTAACATTTGGATCTATTTCCCGAGAGAGCGCCGGGCAACACGCTCCGAACGCCGTCTCTCGCAACACGCTACTCCCGCGCATGCGCAGTAGCGTCCAGTATGGCCGCTACGCACATCGCCGTCCTTACGTAGTGCGCGCGTCAACTAGACCGCGACACTACAGAGACTGCTCCAACTCACAATGCTCTACAAGGTAATGGGTACTTAAGATATGGAACACCAGTCAACACAAACAGTAGGTCTCCAAGTGACAGCAACAGGACTTTCAGGATGCTGGCTTCGAATATTACCTAAGTGAGAATGATGTCAGAGCTCCATTATTCACTCACTCGTCCACCTACACATCCCTTTCAATGAGTTAAGCACTGACTGTAACGTACATTTCACTCACGACTGAAGTGTACATGTTCTATCAGCGATAAAAGCCTGAACTGGTTTACCCTGCTCCATCTGTTTTGCGGGAAATGGAAGATTGCACTTACCTCTGTGAGAGAGGGAGGCTTGACTTGCTACTACTTTCCCAGTTCCTCTAGGAAGTAAAGCATTCACGCTGCTGTCCAGTTTGGACATGTCCTGTGATGGAAAAAGCTTGTTCTGATGCTACCCTATACCTGTCCGCTGAAATTTTAGTTGGTGGAGGGTCACTTCATGGGTATGTCGGTAGGTATAATGGAAAGAGTTAGATACTGAGTTGATCAACCTTGACAAAACCCTGCATGCTTGGGAATTAGAGATACTCCAAAACCCTGATGTGGAGAAGAGGCTTGCAGACTGAATGGAACAATATGCACAGAATACTGAGCAGCTATTGTGTCATAATTATAACCAATTTATCTGCAGAGTACATGAGAGGGAGGGAAAAGTTGGGCGACATTTTGTATCACTGATACTCCTTGAGAGTAGTGGCCCTCCAATTACGCAAATACTAACACAGGATGGTTAGTTTGTGATTAATAATACTTTCTTGGAGTATTATTTGCAACTTAATGGAGCTCCCATGGAGGTGCAAATCGGGGAGGTAGAGGCCTTCTGGACAGAGCTACGCTGGTCAGTCTGATTCCTGCAGGGGTGCAGAGTTTAGGAGGCTCCATTATTGCCGCCGAAACAAGGGGGGGCTATTAAGGACCTAGCAGGAGGGAAAACACCAGGGTCTGATGGGCTCCTGGTCGAATTCCATCAAATTTATCAGACTCTTCTGGTCGCCTTTAATGCAGAAGCATTGGAAAAGGGAGCAATCCATGCATTGACTTGAGAAACTATGGTGGGGCGACTGCCCAAGAACGGAACACTGGAGGATAGGGCATTCTCTTATATGCCACTCTCCATGCTTAAAATTGATTTTAAAATACTTAGCAAACTGCTGGGCACCAGATTGCATGCAGATCTTACTACCTTCCAAAACAGAATCCCGGCAACAGCAAAAATATATAGGTCCCACTGAAAGCTTAGCACCTACAGAGGGCATCTTCAATGGCTGAAACATGTCAACACCGTAAAGCTCACATGGGCAATAATTCCTTTTCACATCCAGTCTCATATTTTAACAATGCCTAGGTCATCCAACATTAAAAGGAAACTGGTGATCTCTTGAGATATTTTTTTAATATCAGCCTCCCCATCCTGGTTTAAAGGGGAACCGATGAGGCCCAATGATGAAGCATGCCACTATTGAGTGGGCGAGGGTCTTTAAAATAAATAGTCTGTCCATCCATAGGCCACTCCGCCTTGCTTCATATCTGATAGTGGAGGCGATATACGGGTACAGGTTATTGTTGTGTATGTTTGTGCTGTACTGGGGAGATATTATCCAGTCACCCCTATAAGGAAGCTCTCTCATCCTCCCACACTAGAATTGGTACATCTGGGACAATATAGGTGTATGTGTATCCTTTTCCATTATCATCACATCTGAGAGCATCTTGAAATAATTAAGTTCAGGATGCACATTACACAAGCTCTCGTTTGTATGGTTTACCAGACCATAATATTGCTCCAGCTAATAAAAAAAAAGTATATAAAGGAGAAACAAGACAACTGACTTGCCTCTTGAGCCATTATTTAAAATAGTTGCAGCAGAAATGTTGTGGTTCAGTAAATCTAATAAGGGTCACAACCCAAAACATACTTTTTATGTAAAGGTTTGTACCTCAGCGAGAAATAAAGTCAGAGTCAGTAACACTTGCAGCAGGACAGGAGGTTCAGGCTGAGCGAAGAGCTGTTCCCCTCATTCACCACAGTGCTGATTTTCCACACAGGATGCAAATCAGATCGGGCCGCCTCACCACTGAAAACAATAAACAAGATTTGCATCTTGTCAACGGGAATTTTCACCATAGCGCTTGGCGACGGCTTCAAGGTGCTGCTTGGAGATCGTGCAATACACTACAGGTTGGTGACCCCTGACGCAGTGGCGCCGCTGTGAAGGTATTTACGTTTTACCTGCTCCGACTCACTGTACGATTACAGAGCTGGGATAGCTGCGCGGCTGCTCGATGAATCAAAAGGCTTTTAATATGAAAGCGTCCCCCGAACCCCCAGTCTGCTCTTGGAAGCGCACCTCGTCCCAGACAGCGAGCCTACAAAGAGCGCCTACCAGCCTCTGCTTCCGGGCGCGTCCTCGCCTCTGCTCCCGCGGCGGTCCAGGGAACCGCGAAGCAGGCGGCCTCGTGTGGAAAACACGCGTCGGTAAAGTTGACGAAGGGCGCCTCGACTATCCCCAGATTGTCACTGATGTGTGTGTGTGAGGGAAGCTTTTTTTAGGAGCGGTTAAGAATTCACTCCCACCACTCCCTGAGAACCGAAAGAATTTGGCAGCGGGCCCCACTCGTCCACCTGTACAATGGGAGCCTGGGGGGCAGCCGAGCACCGCGAGGTCTGCCGCCCGGGCAGATTGGGAGGGGGGGAGGGGGGGAGTGGCCGAACGGCCATTTTGTAAATATTGGGCTACATTTGGGGATAGCCCAAATGTAGCCCAAATCCAGGTAAAAGAGCCCAAGGGGTATTTAGGGAGATTGCGCGCCAGCCCAGCCACCATTTTAGGCTTGGTGACCTGGTAGCTGGGTGTGCGATTGGTAAAAGTTTCTGTTGCTGTAGGTTAGGCTTTGAGGAAGGGAAAGAGTACCTGTGGCTATGGCAGGCGGCGATTATCGAGTTTTGCAGGCCATCCGACTGTTGAGCGAGGCGGGGCGGATGGATCTACTGGTGCAGGACGCGAACTGGACGAGGCGCCCGACGGCGGGGGTGGCGGCCGCCGTCGCGGCGTGTTCGTCCCCAGGGAGTCCGTTAGGCGGAGCGGTGAGTGACAGGGGCGGCGCGTATGCCAGGAGCGCTGCCCCTGGGTCGGCGGTGTTGGCAGAGGAGAGTGCGGTGGGAATGGAGGCGGCGTGTGGGCGGGGACGAGCGACGCGGCGGGATAGGGCGTCGGGTGCCTCTATGGAGAGGCCTAAATCTTACGCGGGCCGCTCCTCAAGCCGGGGAGCGGCCGTTGGCACGGCAACGGTGGGGCCGCGGGGACGCTCCTATGAGGGCCGGGCTGTTGAGCGGGGAGGGTCACGGAGAGCGCTGGGGCGGGCGGAGCAGCATGAGGAGGAACAGGGGCTCAAGGAAGCGCCCGGGTTGTGAGTGTTGCCGGCAGGAGTGTCTGGGGGCGGCGCGGCACGGAGTCACGCTACCTCACTGTCTGGGGTCGGAGGGGAGGGGGTGGGGGGACAGGGCCCGTGGGACGCAGGGGCGGGCGGGTCAGGGCAGAGAGCGCGGCGGGACATACAGAAGGGGCAGCAGACAGCGGGGGGCCCCAGCGGGGGGACGGTGGCGTTTGGGCGAGAGGCGTCCGGGGAGGAGTTGGGGAGGGGTGGGGGGGGGGGCGTTGCGCGGGCGGACCAGAGAGGGACATAAGGGACAGGAGTCTGGCGGTGCTCGGCGGCGGCGGGGGGGCCTGGCAGAGGGAGACATGGGAGGGGGAGCAGCAGGGGGGGAATCCCCGGTGCTGTTTGAGTCGGAGGGTAGTGAGAGAGACTGGGAAGGCCTGGACATATTTGAGTCCTGGGCGGAGGGGTTGGGGGGGGCGTCGGGGACTAGAGACGGTGGCGTAGGGACGGGGGGGACAGGGCCGGGGTGGGGCGGCGCGAGGGGGACGGAGGGTAGGGGGAAGGGGGGCTGGGAGGGGGACGCGGAGGGGGTTGGGGCGAGCGGACAAGGGGTGGGGGGGGTGGGGAGTGGGATTGGAGTGACGGTGACGACGGAGATGGGGGGAAGAGGACGCCGTGGAGTTGAGCGCGGTGGGAAAGGCTTGGGTCGCGGGGGCGTTGGGGGCCGGTAAGCGGGAATGGGATGGCAGTAAGAAAGGAGGTAGGCCCAGCACACCAGACCATTCCTTTTCTTTTCAGGTCGCGGAGCGGCAGCGGGAACATCGCGGGGTGCCAGTCTTGGCAGGGCTGCGAGCGGCCCGACGACGCCAAGGAGAAGGGAGGGTGGAGCCTTGGGCGGCGTGCCCGGTACCAGCGAGGGATCAAGGCGCGGCTGGCACAAGTAGGCCCGTGACGGGCTCGCCAGTCCCAACACCCACGGGGTCACAGCGCCCCGGGGGGCATCGCCGGAGGAGCACTGTAGAGGAGACTGTTGTTTTACCGCGGAAGCAGGTGGCACCACCAGCGGGAAGCGTTGGGGATGCAGGGCAGGAGGAATTGGATTATGAGGAAGACAGCATGGAGGAAGGAGAATTGCGAGAGGTGGGGGACGGTAGGGACGGGGGGCCGAGTAATGTTGTGGCTAGTTTCTTGCAGGTGTCACGACGCCAGGCGCAGCCCACGGGTTGGACATCGAGGTGGGAAAGCGGCTCTGCCCCCAGGAGAGGACGCCGGGAAGAGCGGCAGACGGAGACACTGGCGCCAGGTAATAAACATTTGCTCGGGCGTCCAGTGATGGTGTCAAGAGGAGTGGGGGGGGCGGGGGGGGGAGGGGGGGTAGGGGAAAGATTGCGCAAAGGTGCGTACGTGGTGGATGTGGCAGTGGGCACGGAAGGCACGGACGAAGGGGACAGCGGTAAGACCAATAAGGAGGTGACGGACGGGAAAGGAACAGGTGCTGCGAAGGCAGGGGAGACAAAACTGGAGAGTAAGGAAGTGAAGATCAAGCGGTTACCATATATGGGAGTGACCAAGCCCTTGGGGGCACATTTGATGTTGGCAACAAAGGAAAGAATCTGGAAAGGGGAGTATGTGGAAATGCTCAAACTCTTGCACAGAGAGGTCAGGGCGAAAGAGGGCTCTAAGGAGGAGGAATTCGAGTTGGCAAAGAGGCCTAAGGTACCGCTGACAATAGAGAACTGGACAGCGGCTTTTCTGATATACGCCAGTGTGTACTGTGAGAAGTTCCCGGAGAGGTCAGTGGCCATGTTTAAATACATGGACGTTATTCGGAAGGCGCAGATTACAGGAGGGGGATATGCCTGGGCTCAGTATGATGAGGAATTCCGGGCGCGCATGGCATGGGACACGGAAGCAAAGTGGGGAGAGTTGGACACGGACCCGTGGCAGCATACCATGGGCCTGGCCGGGTCGGGGAAGACTATTTTTACGGCCAGCGGGCTGCCGCTTGTGTATCAGCCCTTTCGAGGGGGTCCCACCCGAGGGGGGGTGGGTGGAGCCGGCAGGGGGACGACGGGAGACAAGGGTGCTTGCTGGGACTTTAACAAAGGCCTATGCACAAGAGAGTATTGTAAGTTTAGGCACGAATGCTCGGGCTGCGGCAAGCGACATCCGCTGGTTAAGTGTTGGGGGGCCCAGGGGCAGGCGCACAGCAGTCAGCAGGGGCAGTCCGGAGCCCCTAAGGCAGGGACCCAGCAGCAGTCACAGCAGGCGGGAGGGGGGAGGGGTCTAAGGGGCCTGGGCCAAAGGGCTCATACTCCGGTTAGAGTGGAGAAGTTGGTAGGGGCTCTCGGGGGGTATCCGGACAGGGAGGCGGCAGAGCAGCTGCGTTTGGGGTTTCTGGACGGTTTCAGATTGGGGTACGAGGGTCCTAGGGTCCGGAGATGGGCGGACAATTTGCGGTCGGCGCGGGACCACCCACAGGTGGTGCAAGCGAAACTGGACAAAGAGGTACAGGAGGGCCGCATGGCGGGACCTTTTCAGGATTGGCCGTTGCCTAATTTGATTGTGTCACCCATTGGAGTGGTGCCTAAGAAGGAGTTGGGCCAGTTTCGCCTTATACAACATCTGTCATGGCCAGAAGGTGGGTCGGTCAATGACTTCATTGCGGAGAGTGCGGCCACTGTGTCTTACTCATCTGTTGACGTGGCTATGTCCCTGGTGGTGACCGCGGGCGCAACAGCGCAGATGGCAAACTGCGACATAAAGTCAGCTTTCCGGTTGCTGCCAGTTCATCCAGATGACTGGGATCTGTTGGGCATACAATTCGGCGGTCACTGGTATGTAGACAAGGCATTGCCGATGGGCTGCTCAATGTCTTGCGCACTTTTCGAATGTTTCAGCACGTTCCTACAATGGTTGTTTACGGAACGGACGGGTCACCAAGGCGTGACACATTACTTGGATGACTTCTTTTTTGTCGGCACCTCAGACTCCGCGGACTGCCAGAAGGTTCTGGACAGTTTCCACGAGATCATGGGGGACATGGGCGTGCCACTGGCCCCGGAGAAAACACAGGGTCCCAGTACGGCACTGGCTTTCTTAGGTATTGAATTGGATTCCGTCCTGATGGAGGCGCGCCTCCCGGCGGATAAAAAGCAACATATGTTGGAGCTGCTGACCAGTGTGTTGGCACGACAGAAGGTGACGGTCAGGGACATACAGGTGTTGCTGGGACATCTCAATTTTGCCTGTAGGGTGGTCAGAGTAGGGAGGACTTTCTGTAGGCGACTGGGGAGAGCATTGGAAGGGCAGAGGCCTCCACACCATCATGTGCGGCTGTCAGCCGGGGTGAGGGAGGACTTGAGGATGTGGCAGTTTTTCCTGCACCAGTTTAACGGGGTGCCGTTGATGAGAGAGGTGGACATGGTGTGGGACGTGCAGATTTTCTCAGACGCAGCGGGGAGCAAGGGGTTTGGTCTGTATTGGCAGGGGAGGTGGTGTGCAGAGCCCTGGCCCGAGGCCTGGTTGGAGGGAGGCAGGAGCATTGCGGTCTTGGAATTCTTCCCCTTAGTGGTGGCGGTCACACTGTGGGGGGTTTTGTTGGCACACAAAAAGGTCACGTTCAGGATCGACAACATGGTAGTGGTGCAGGTGGTGAACAGGCAGTCGGCGCGGGATGCGCAAGTGCTCAAGCTGTTGAGGGTTTTTGTGCTGGGGTGTTTGAGACATGATATTGCGTTTCGCGCGGTGCATGTGCCAGGAGTGGACAATGACATTGCGGATGCCTTGTCTCGTTCACAGTGGGGGAGATTCCGTGGGCTCGCCAAGGAGGCGGACGTGATCCCGACCAGGATGCCGAGCCAACTCTGGGAAGTAGGCAATACAGGATGCTACAATTGGTTCTAGGCTCTTTAGCGCAGTCGACGAGGCTGGCATACCGTGCGGCATGGGAGGAGTTTGTCCGTTCTGGGGCGAAGTGGCGGGTTTCCGGGGCAGAGAGGCGGGAGGATGTGATTCAATTCATACTAGACCTGGTGGGGAAAGGGCTGACGAAGGTGACGATAGTGGGCAAGTTGGCAGGGGTCGCGTTCGTCGGAAAGTTGTTGTGGGGCTATGCGCCATGCGCGGGGGAGCTGGGGGCTCGGATTTTGGAGGGCTGGGCGCGGGAATGTGGGAGACAGGCCAGGGTGAGGAAGCCACTGTCTTGGGAGATGCTGTCCAGGGTGCTGGGGGTCCTGCCCGAGGTGTGCTGGGATGTTGTGGATGCCACGCTATTTGCCACTCTCATGTCTTGGAAGTTTTTTGGGGCTTTTCGGGTGTCGGAATTGCTGGTTTCAAAAGGGGAGCGGGGCTTGACATGGGATGAGGTCTCCTTTGGGGAGCAGGTAGTGAGTATCTGGCTTCGGAAGGCGAAAACAGACCAAAGAAGTCGGGGGAAGTGGGTTACTCTGAAGATGGGGCGCTCTCCGACGGTTTGTCCGTTTCGGTGGGGACGGCAGTGGCAAGCGTGCTCTGGAGGGCTGGTGAACTGTTTTTTTCCCATCAGCAGGGGCGGGGAGTTAAAGCGGCGCAATTATTTGGCAGTGCTGCGGAAAGCGCTTAGGAGACTGGGGGTGGAGGACAAGGGTTTTGGCACGCATTCCTTTCGCATTGGGGCAGCGTCGGAGGCACATGCGAGGGGTTGGGACACCGGGGACATCATGAAGTTGGGTAGGTGGTCATCCGATTGCTACCGGCGATATGTGCGCAGCGAGACGGGAGGCGGGGTAATTTAAAAAAAAAAAAAAAAAAAAAAAAAAAAGAGGGGAGGGACACCAGAACGAAATAGTTTCAGTGAGGGGTGTTTGCTTGGTTTTCATTCTTGTTTTTCTTTTCAGGTTCGGTTATGGGACCCCTCGCCAGAGAAATGTCCATTTGGATTGTGGGGCACTCGTTTGTGAGGAGGGCGCAGATTCAGGCACAGGAGAGCTATTTTGGGGAAAGGTTGGGTTTTAATAAAGATTTGTTCTCGGTGGGTTGGAGGGGTAGGGAAGGTATGCGCTGGAAAGAGTTGGTGCCGGTGTTGAACGGGATTTTGAGGGCAGGTCGGTGCCCAGATGTGTTATTGCTCCATTTGGGGGAAAATGACATGGTGAGGGAGACGGGTTTGGCACTGATGCGGGCAATGAAGAAGGATTTGAGTTTGATTAAGAAGAGATGGGCTGGTTGTTCCATTGTGTGGACGGAATTTGTCCCCCGGAGGAGTTGGAGGGGGGCCGTTAACCCAGGTGCGGTGGACAAGGCGCGGCGAAAGATTAATACGGAGATGGTGAGGTTTTGCAGGCATTTGGGGATTGCCCGCTTGGCGCATGGGGACATCCGCTATGACGCGCAGGAAATGTTCAGGGACGATGGGGTGCACTTGTCCCGGATGGGCATGGACCTGTACCTTTTGGAGTTGAGGGAGGTGTTGGCAAGATTACTGGGAGTGTACAGGCGTTAGGTCATGCGGAGTCGCGGCGCGGAGGGGGGGGGGGCAGGAAAAGGGGAGGAAGAGGCGTAGACGCCGACACTTCCCCCCTTTTCCTGGGTGGCGGGGTGGTTGACAGTTGGCCGGGATTGGCTAGAGTTTGTTGTTAGAGGTTTGGTAATTTGGGTCCAGGGACAGGTAAAGGGTATCCAGGTTGGATAAGTTTAGATTAGAGTTTGGATAGTTACAGTTGCACAGAAGGCAGGTAGGGGTTACGGTCAGGGGAGTTTGGGAGTTGGGAAAGGCTACATGGTGTAGGATTGGGTTATATGTTCTTTATGGAATGTTATGTTGTATTTTGGGGGATGGGGGAAATGATGTTGGGATCGTAGGGGTGGGGGGAAAACACAAGGGGTCAGGAGGTTATTGTATAGCGAGGTGTTAGTTTTGTAAGGCAGTGGCCAAGGAGTTAAAATTGTGATATGCACCTGTTTCAATAAAGCGGCCTTTTTCACACACAATAAAGTGGTCTGGTGTCGGCTTGCCCCCCTCTCCCCCCTTAATCTCCCAATGGGAGCCTGGGGGGCAGCCGAGCACCGCGAGGTCTGCCGCCCGGGCAGATTGGGAGGGGGGAGGGGGGGGGGAGTGGCCGAACGGCCATTTTGTAAATATTGGGCTACATTTGGGGATAGCCCAAATCCAGGTAAAAGAGCCCAAGGGGTATTTAGGGAGATTGCGCCCCAGCCCAGCCACCATTTTAGGCTTGGTGACCTGGTGGCTGGGTGCGCGATTGGTAAAAGTTTCCCCATCCTCCCTCCCTACGGTTAAGGGTTTGGGGGTTTGGCGCAGGGGGTTCTGGATGGCATTTCGCGGATTGGTGGCAGCATTTGTTGGAACAGGTACATAGGGGCAGTCCGATGTATTGTCGCTTGGAACAGGTGCAAGCGGGGTGGTTGACAGTTGGCCGGGATTGGCTAGAGTTTGTTGTTAGAGGTTTGGTAATTTGGGTCCAGGGACAGGTAAAGGGTATTCAGGTTGGATAAGTTTAGATTAGAGTTTGGATAGTTACAGTTGCACAGAAGGCAGGTAGGGGTTACGGTCAGGGGAGTTTGGGAGTTGGGAAAGGCTACATGGTGTAGGATTGGGTTATATGTTCGTTATGGAATGTTATGTCGTATTTTGGGGGATGGGGGAAATGATGTTGGGATCGTAGGGGTGGGGGGAAAACACAAGGGGTCAGGAGGTTATTGTATAGCGAGGTGTTAGTTTTGTAAGGCAGTGGCCAAGGAGTTAAAATTGTGATATGCACCTGTTTCAATAAAGCGGCCTTTTTCACACACAATAAAGTGGTCTGGTGTCAGCTTGCCCCCCTCTCCCCCTTAATCTCCCAATTGAGGGTTGAGCACTAGGCGGTGGATGTACCGAGTCCGCCAGGAGCTTCCCAGGCCTGCCCTTCCTGGCGAGCATGCACACCTCCTCCTGGAGGGGGAGGGGGGTAAACAGCACCCTGCACGACTTGCGGCGCTCTGTAAAGACCTTAGCCATACAAAACAAGCATTGGCATAGCCAATAGGTCTCGCCTTTGGGACCTTATAAGTGTTTAGCCATGCAACAGTTGCATAACTAACACTTATAAGGTCCCAAAAGCGAGACCTATTGGCTATGCAAAGTGGCCGTGCGGCCGCTTGAAAGTGAAAGTGATCGCAATCGCGATCACGATTAAACATTAAAGCGGCCGCAAAAGTGAAAGTAATGTGAAAGTAATCGCGGTAAAGCGCGGTGCGCGCGCCCGCGCACATGCACTGTGGCTCTAGGTTGGCCTGGTAGCACTTTTTGGAGCCCTCTCAATAAGTCTCGCCAGACCAGCGCATGCGCTGGGTCAGGCGAGACCTAAAAAGCACATATTCCTCTGTGGTAGTCACTTTATACGCCAGAAATGTACCTCCTCTCTCACTAAGCCCGTGCTATAGCTCACTGAAACAGCAGAGGCGGTCTGTGTCAGTTCATATATGCATGCGCTTATAGTACATATGCACCTGTGCCTATGTACCTCAGCTACTGGACCCATCAACCTGCACCCATGATTCTGTAAATGCGCACCTTTACCCGCCTAGGTTTTTATGTGCATGTGTACGATTACTTGGATATATGAATCTGTGTAAATGTAGCTCTGCATGGGCACCGTCACCCGCTCCTATGTACCTGTATGCATGCGCGTACGTGCATTTAAATCACGTGTACCTGTACACCGGCATCGTCACCCGGCATCTATGCACATTTACGTATGCACATAAGTACTTGAGCATATGTACATTTGAATCAAGTGTACCTGTGCTCACCCGCACCTATGCAACACTCTGTATGCACGTAAGTACTGGAGCTTCGGTGCATTTAAATCACTTGTGCCTGTAGTTATGGTAATGCCCAGCTCTGTGTATGTTTTCCTGTACATGTACCCTATGGACTAACATCTATAGAGGGACATGCCTGTGTACCTGTACATATTTGTGCTGTCCCATGTGCATGCACATACGAGGAGACGTACATTCTATTGTGCAATTCTGCGGCCAGGTACCTGTGCATACTTACTATGCGATGTGCATATGTACCCATACAGAACATATGAACTTGGTACTTGTACATATGCACATAAGTTCTCCCACCAGTGTGAATTTGTTCCTGTGAAATGCCCCTGCACCTGTGCAGTTTTGTGCCTAAATGCCGGCGCATATGTCCCTGTATACCAATGTACGCATATAGCTTTATACATGCAGATAAGCACTTGTATATGTTAACTGTATAGGTGGACCTGAAGAACAGCCCTTAGTTATCTGCTACTGTGCATTAGTATATCTGTAAGATGAACCATTACCTGTACGTGTCCAGTAAGCTCGTTATTGTGCAAATGTGAATGTTTGCACGAGTAAGTGTTACAGGTTCTGTCCAGATCTGTACCTATGCGTGAACACCTGTGCACGCTATTTCATCGGACTAAACTTTACACAGCACTTCCTTAGGCACTAAACCCATTCCAAAGGGCCGCCCGCCTCTCTACATACGCCCATATGTAAGGGCACCTGTACATATTTATCTGTACTTATATACGTGTGCATATGTGCACATGCCTCTTCACAGCGCTAACGTAACTGTAGCCATGTGCAGCTTTAAAGTTTGGGGTGAATGTATGACATTGTTCTGCATTCTGTCCATCAACTGTAGTTTTTAGGTCGAGGGACCATCCGGTCTGCCGAAGGCAGAACCGGAAGTCCGGAGATTTAATGTTTCTTAGAGTGGCTATTTAGCCCGCCTCTCTTTTTGGCTCTCCTCCATTGGCTGGCTTCCTAAACGGAGGCCAGCCATTGGAGGAGAGAGCCGTCCCTCCAAATAGGCTCCGTCTTTTTCAGATTCGGGGGCGTGTTCCGTGCTGTTCTTTCCACTTTTTAGCCACGCCCTTTTTAGAACAGCAGGAACACGCCCTCGAAGCCGAAAAAGTTTAGAAGCTTCCATCCGCCTTATTTTTGCTATCGTCTGGCCGTGAGGATCCATCCGTCCGGCGCCGTGTTGTTGTGCTGGTGGCGGCGCTGCCGTGGCAGGCTCCAGTTCGACGAGCAGGGATCCGCACCGTGCTTTGGACGCCTTTCCCCCTTGTGCCTCCGGAGCTGGCATTTCCCCGGACTCGCAGTGATCCCACCACCTCGCCCACCTCGCCACATAGAAGGGTCGTCGGGTCCTCGCGCCAGAAGGTCGCTCGTGTCGTTTTGCGCCCAATCTACGGTGAGTTTCGATGCACCCCACCCCCGCTCCGGCCCTGTCCCTGGGCAGCACCAGGTGAATGGGGCCCTGTGGCACGGATTGCCACGGGCGGGGGGGCGGGCTCGAGCTTCACGGGCCTTTGGCCGGCCTCTGGAAGGCGAACAGGCGACTTGCTAGCTTTTCAGTGGCTGTATCGTAGCCTGTGCGGTCTAACTGTGGCGTGATTATGGCTTGAAAACTTGAAACTTTAGGGAGCAGTAAGGTGCCCGGGCTAGCTGGCCCGCACGGCTGCCACGGTGGAAACCCGCTTGAGGGTCCCGATCGGGTGGTGGGCTTGAGGCTGGGCCCAGAGGTAGGCCGCAACTGGGGGCCAGCCACGCGGTCTGCCCCCCCCCTCATGCTAAAAGCCGGGGCGGTGCGTGTTTGAGTCTTCGTAAAAACAGGAGGCGGCCGCAACTACCGGGATGGCACCTCACCTGGCCTGCTCCGCCACGCTACCGTTGCGAGGCTGGGGTCCCAGAGGCTGTTACTACTAGTATTGAGCCAGCCTCTGGGAGGCCATGCCCGGCCCGTACTCCCAGGGTTACGCCTCCGTTGCAATTTATTCGAGTTAGAAGCTCGTGGTCGCCTCTAGGTGTGCACGATCGCACCCCGCCACTCCCCCCCCCCCACGAACAAGGTGTGAAGTAATTGCGGGCCAAGCACCGCTGTTCCTACACCGTCGGGTCGCCGGTTATGAGCGGTAACTGCAGTGTGGCAGGGACTTAGCCCGCTTAGGCGGTTGGTCATCATGCTAGCCCGGGCGATCCCTTCACCCCCCCCCCACCCGTGCATCGAACTAGGGTTCGGGGATCTCGCGGGCACAGTCTAACTCATCCCCTGCCCACGTGTCACACGCAGTGACATACTGTGGGGGGGTAAAGCGCTTCAATACCGTCCGGACGAGCACACACATTTGCAATCGTGTGTCCGTCGGCTTAGTTTTTGCCACGGGGCAGCGTCCGCATCGTTCGACCGTGCCGGAATTTGTAACGTAGCCGGCGCGCGGGTAAGCGTTTCGAGCCTTTGAAAGCTCATTTGCTAGAGCGGTAGTGGGGAAGCTGACATCCTTAGGTAGCTGGTTCTAATCCGCTCGAAGGAGGTTGGCAAATCGGAACGTTTAATCCCCCGCTGCCCGCGAAAATTTGCGCTCGCCAGGCTAGCACAGCTGGTTGAGCGCCACGGAGCTGCCTAATCACCGCTTCACATCCCACAGAGCTGACTTAATCTGCAAAGCGACAGTCAGCTCCATTTCCGATTATGCTATCAAGTAAGCTCGGGGACGGGTTGGTGGTCCTGCAGAACAGCAGGTTGCGCGCCTCGCGGTCGCGTCTTCATCTGGGGCGATTCCATTAAGCCCCGTGACTCGCGTTGGGTCCGGGCTTGTAAATATATAATTTAATAAGTGGGTTAGCGGCGCATACTAGGCCTCTGGCGTGGGCTCGTTGCGGCGCACAACGTGACCAAAAACTGAATGGGAGGAGCGGCCGCGCGAGGCCCGTCGGTGCATATACCGCATTCCCCTCACTACCTCACTCTTTCACTACCTCACTCTTTCACTACCTCACTCTCTCTCACTACCTCACTCTCTATTTCAATACCTCACTCTCTCTCTCTATCTCACTACCTCCCTCTCTCTCTGCTAATGCAATAGGTATACCACACAAAACAGGAGGTAGGGTGAAAGAACGGCTTTGATCCACTAGCAATTGCTGAATGTTTTTAAGAAAGCACACATGTTTTTTGAAAACTGCCCTCACCCACAACAAGTTGTGGCATGCTTCATCATCGGGCTGCTACTAACGCCTCTGCGCAAACCAACGCTAGAGGCGGAGCAATAGGGAGGGGTAGACAGTACAACAATGATACAAACAAAAACAAAAACAAAAGAAGGCTGGATCCTTAAGTGCAGAAAAGATGAATCTTAAAACTGACCCAGGGATATCTCTCTAATAATTTTATTCCTCGATTCCCCTGTTAGATTAAAAAGGTATATATATGTGAAAAGACTATATACCCAAATGGATGGTGGTGGAGTGAGTTAATTAGGTGCTCACCACCCCTCCATTCTGCATAGCAGTCGACATGTTTCTGCCGGTTCAAAAAACTAAATCTCCGGCATTCTTCAGGACAAATTTGATCCACATGCCCTTTTGCCAAACCCCTGTTTTTTCCCACTGTTGTGGGTTATACTCCACCTGTCAGTCTGGAGTTCCTCTTATAACTTACTCCTTCAGAGAGTAGGAACTGAAAGAAAAAAATACGGAAGTAACTTCCACATAAAACAGAAATAAAATAAAATCTTAATCACGTGTGCTCTCAGACAAACAACAGAAATTGCCAATCACCCATTTGGTGTAGCCAGAATTCTAGTCTATTTGGTATTAAATCTACCATCATAGTGTAACAGGCAAACAATAGCCCTCACAGTGGTATCTTAGATGCACACTCATTTTTGTGCTCAATACCCATTCAAATAAATTCCTTGTATATATAATTTTTGTGCATCACACACAAGGAGAAACATGCCGAAACACATGTGATAAAACATCTCTCATCACCCCCACATGTATTCCAAGGGTATTCAGGTATTACTACCCTCATTTTAGAAAGAAGATCTTAAATATATTCATCTGGGATCATGCGATATCCAGATATTCCCATAGCTTACCAGAGTTTATTAGGCAATTTGCTTAAAAAGGCACTGGAGAAGAGAGCGACCCTCTGTAGTCAAACACTGCGGGAGGGAGACACAAAGTGTATTCAATTCCTCGACTTGTGATTCATACCAGTTAGCATACACCTACACACGATATTTCACTCGTGTTTCAAAATTCCCTCAATGTCGTGTATATGCCAAACCTCATATCTTGTTATTTATTTGGAATATGCAACATTACCCTTTTTCCAAATCCCGTTGGGGCCCCGATGACTTTTATGTGTCCGTGTAAACATATATCCCTGTCCCCCTCACACACACACACACACATATAGTACAGGGGCAGAACTTCACTCTCCTTAATGAGGCCTCTATGTTACTCCCGCATACTCGAGTGCAGAGATAGTATCCTCGAGTAACTCCGGCATAGATGTAGTCAGCCCCCCTCCATTATTGGCCAAATATCCCTCTTACTTCGTCAAGAGTGGTGCGCTGCCTCCTGATTCAGTCTCTCCTGGTGCCGTGTAGACTGCCTGGATATCGTGCCCTCCGTATTTACACTTCCGCTATCGATTCACGTGATGCGTGCGAGTGACGATGCACGCAACACATGACCTAGCGGCAGAGCGCGCAATCAGCAGTGGGACTATACCGCTAACCTCCCTAGTATGTACCAATATGGCGGAACTAGTCTTTAAGTATAAAACGACCTCTTATCACGGAGTGAAAAAAGAAGAGAACCTTGCATATGGAAGTAAGCTCATAAGTACTGGATCCTATCAAGGCACATATCACCTCAGAAAATAGATCAATATCCTTGCTAGTATGATCAAATATATTTTCAAAATGCCTTAATGTGTGTAAACCTATTGTCACAGGATGTTAATTTGAACAACAGCAGCCACACCCCCAGGGATGTGCTCATTAATCAAATTATTAATTTCAGGGACAGTCTTGCCAGGACCTCTACTCACACATTATTTGATGGAATATTTTTTAATTTTTAATGATGTTAATTCTTCTATTCAATCAAAAAAGCCCCTCACCTACTATTTCTGTACATCCTCACCAACATGTTCTCTACTCCATAGGGTTACCCAATGCCTAATTTCCTGATCCTGGGTTATTTCCTCCCTAGGGTGGACCACGGTATATCGTCATTAAGTCCCGTTTCATGACTTCTAGTACGATATACCCACTTCTGCTCCCGTACAAAAAGGACTTGTGAGGGATCCCTTAACGAAGATCTAATAGTGGGTTTGTCCAATACAGTCCAAAATATGTCCTGTGTCGTGTGACCCTTCTCCGCATAATGTAGAGTGAGACGTGTGTTGGTCCTGGAGCACCTGATGTTACTCCTATGCTCCATAATTCTCACCTTGACCTTTCTGCAGGTCATCCCAATGTAGATGAGATTACACGGGCACCTGATCATGTAAATAACATTTGATGAGTTACAGTCGGTATGTACTCGCTGTTGCCAAGGGTATTTTAAGCCCACGTCCCCCTCTTTAGTATTTCTGGTCAGGGAACAAACATCACAAGATCCACATTGCGTATGTCCTGTGACCGGTGGTAGAAACCCGCCAACCTGGGGAACCCCCCGGGCACTGTTTTGTGGTCGAGAATGTACTAGTTGATCCCTCAGATTTTGGCCCCTCCTAAAGGCAAAGAGGGGTTTCTCAAGTTTCAGGCCACTGGTGTTCAATATCCGCCAGTGTTTCAAAATGATACGTTTGATAGCCGTGGAAGAAGTATTAAAAGTCGTCACACAGACTATCTTATCACTAGTTGGTTTTTCTACTTTTGTTAGTAGTGCCTCTCTAGGGCAGTTCCATGCTCGTTTGCAAGCTCGCCTGATAATTTGATTCGGGTACCCTCTCTCATCCAATTTACCTGCTAGGTGTGCTGCCTCTGTCTTAAACTCATTAGGTTCAGAACAGTTCCTGCGAAGTCGCAGGAACTGACCTACCGGAAGGTTTTCCCGTAGGGCTCTGGGATGAAAACTCCCAAAATGCAAAAGCCCGTTCTTATCCAAAAAAGGTAGACTCTCCTTGGTGATAGTCTTGGTAAAATGCAAAAACTGGTTTCTTGCATTTAACCATTGCATAAATGCTTTTATAGATGACTCGTCCCCCCTCCAAATAAGGAGGACGTCATCTATAAAATGCAATAGGTATCACATATGCAAAAAAAAAGCTAATGCCAATAGAAATGACAATGCCATTTATTTAGGGATACAAAAATAATAAAAAAATAATGAGCAATACCAATAGCTCTACCTATAATATTGCCGAGACCATTGCATTGTAAATGCTTGTTGCATTTGTGGGACGGGTATGCTCAGACGTGAGTCCTATGCTCTCCATGCCACTGGAGTCTAGCTATCCTGGCTGAAGAGGGGTGAAACCCCGAAACCGGTCCTAGGATGCTTGGTTCCAGTCCAGGGAGGACCTGGCTTGGTAGTTGGGCTGGACTGTTCCCATGAGGCACAGGGTCAAGACTGATTTGCATATGGCTGGGTTCAAACTGGAATGGAATGGCATGGTGAGCAAAACAACGATGGATTTAGGCCCAGATCTCTGTACTGGGGTGAATGTATGACATTGTTCTGCATTCTGTCCATCAACTGTTGTTTTTGCAGTTGCGTCGACGGCACTGCGTTCTCCACTAATCCTAAAATGTAATGTATAATGTAGATTTAGGTAGAAAGACTCGTAGTTGAAATAAATACAAAACTGGTCTGTTTTCTTGACTTTCCGCTTGCGAACCCCCGCCTTCGACCACCCTGGCTGAACAGCTCCTCAAAATGATTTCGATTGAGGATAAATCAGTTGTGAGTGCGTGGCCCTTGGTAGAGGGTACCACAGCTGGATGTAATCGATGCCAGGGTTAGGGCAGTGCCACGAGCTGCTTCTAGGCGTTGGCCTCTAAGCACCTCGCAGGAGTGAGATGTAAACACACAGTACTGGGTTTGTGTTTGAAAGGCGAGAACACACGCCCAGGGCGTGGGATGCCAGTGCGTGGGAGCGGCAGCCAGTGCGTGGCGGAACCACCCAGAGAGGAACCGCCTGGCTGTCAGGGAAGCCTGCTTTACCCCCCCACCTCACCCTCACAGGCTTACTTGTAAGTCTGGGGCGTCCAGAGCATGAGAGGGGGACTGGCTGCATTCAGGCTTTTCAGGGAAACCCCTATGTAAATAAGTTTTGGTTAGCGTAGTTGTTCATAAATTAATCTCATATGGAACTAAAATACATCGAACCCTCCTGGACCCATGTTGGACCAACTGGAATTAAAGAGGCATCATGCCAATCGGTTAAAGGGTGCGTGTTAAGTGATCTTTTAAGGCCCAGTTAGTGACCTGCATTTACACGGTTTGGCATCATATAGAGAGGTACATCTGTAGCACCGGTGTGTTACCGCCTTTGGTTGGCATCATATAAAGTGGTAGATCTGTAGCAGTGGTGTGTTACCGCCTTTGGTTAGCATCATATATCTTAGTAAATGCTTGTTGTTCTCTGTAACTTTAATGGAGTCTTCTGCCTTATGTTGGAACCTCAGCATTAATTGTTTAAAACTGACAATAAAACTACATGACACACAAGAACACAAAACTATACCTACAGAAAAATTGCAGAACAGACAACACCATAACGATGACACAGTACCACCAAAGCCACAGTACAACACAATAATAACACGTTGATTGTTTAAAACTGACAATAAAACTACATGACACACAAGAACACAAAACAATACCTACAGAAAAATTGCAGAACAGACAACACCATAACGATGACACAGTACCACCAAAGCCACAGTACAACACAGTAATAACACAACACAATATTGTAAAGCAAAAACAACAGAATAACACATAACCGCTCAACATACGGTATGACAAAATGCAACACAATAAAACAAAACAGCAAATCACAACACGTGGCAAAACACAAGTACACAGTGATACATCACAGAACGGTACAATTCAACATAACGCAATAACAACAGTACAATTAAGCAGTTACCTCATGCAACACAACAACATGGGTATCAGTTCACCTTGGCACTTGGCGTATTAATGAGTAAAACTAAATTAAGAACGATGACTATTGCCCCCATGTTTTGAAAGTAAACAAACACATGCACTCAGAAACTTGTTAGCAACCTATTCATGTCCAGAGTCCAGGGCTCAAAGCCTAAAAAAAGAAGTGGGGGGGCTCACCAAGTTAGCCGCATGTGACATCACTGCTCATGGCATCACTGCGTGTGACATCACAGGAAGTGACTTCAGGGCGAGTGACATCACATGTGGCATCACAGGAATTGCCAGCACAGCCCATGACCTCACAGTAAGTGACATCAGGTCTTAAGACCTCACATTTGTGCAACAGCCTATCATGAGTACATTTGAGCACATTACAATATTTAACAAATTCGATTTTGCATTGTGGTTTTGCCAAAATATGATGTAACCCAGATGCAAAATCTGGGCCTCAACTTATAATTTTTTTTAAACCCTGCCACAAAGAAATTGTCAACAAGGAGAAACGTGGCAGTAAGTCTGTTCTGCTTAATTGGTTGCAATGTCTGTATTTTAAAATATCTTATGGGGTTAAGGCACCTGCTGCAGGGATCTTTGTGTGCCAGCTAAATCTCAGGGAATAATAATGGTAAAATAACTCTGGAGGATAACGTATTTGTTGGAAAGATCTGTGTTTTGATTAGTCCTAGTTTTGAATCACAGTAGCATAAAGGTTTAATATGTATCCTGCAAACCACATTATGTAACACGCACAACAGATTTTTAGGTCTCGCCTGATCCAGCGCATACGCTGATCTGGCCGAGACATTTAGTCAGTGGCATTTCGAAGTGCTACCAAACCAAAGGCTTTTCCCCTGCCACTAGCTTGCGATTACGCGCACAAGCGCGCACGCCTCGCTCCACCCCTCCATGTGCCTCTCTGTCCTGTTCTCCTTCTTTGCACCCCTCCCTCTCCCCACCCACAACCAGCCCTTTACTTTCTTTACTCCTCCCGCCTGTCTCTGGTCCCTCCCCTTTCTCTTCTTTGCGTTCGTCCATCTGTCTCCTCGTTCCCCTCCCACAGTTCCTCTGTGACACTCGCGCTCTCCTTTCTCCTGCACCTTGGCTCCTCCCCTCTATGCCTCACCTTCGTCTTCTCCCGTCTTTCCCTCCTATGCCCTCCTTGCTCCCAGTTCCAGCGCCGTCGGACCTTGCCCTCGCGCCCCCGTGTTTCACTCGCAACGTTTCCTGTTAGTTCTTCTCACGCGCCCTGTCTGCCGCCGTCCAGCTTTCTTACTTCCAGTCTCTCATGCCTCACAGCATAATTCTTGTTTTATCGTGGTAGCAGTTTATACAAATTACAGATAAGTAGCTGCGCATTTGTATTCTTCAGATTGGTCCTGCTAAAGCGCACCTAATGTAACACGGTCCACCTTTTTTTTATCGATAACGTCCTCATTGGCAGTTATATGATCGGTGTGGTTTGGTGTGTTGCTCCATGCACTCTTTGCAGTGCATGTTTCATACATATCGTATTTCTTTCTGGCCATGGACCTTTTGTGTTTGCTGCCTTGCTCACTTGCTCAACTGGGTCATTCTTAAGTGTTATGCACTCGTTGTTCAGTGGCGAATACATCATGGATGTAGTTTCGGGAATCAGTTCACAAGGGAATTATTGGTTATTGTCATCAAATAACGACTGTTGTATATGCCCATGCTGCCGTTTGTGGCTGCGTTGGGCTTCGCTCTTTCCACTCTGTTGTAGACTGGAGCATGCATGGCTGCAAGTGTGGGTGTAGAGTGTGGTCCACGGAGTGAAGACGGGAATTTTAGCTTCACTTTCATACATCGATGCAGTGATGAGAGAGTAGCACATCCATACTTATCTTTTATTTGCACCTTATTCATTAGCCTCCTGATGGTCACAGTTGGGAGTTTTGGACACCCAAAGGACCGTGTTTTTATAGGCAGTCTCCAAAAGCGTAATGTTATTTACTTAAGACCACATTGGTCGGTGGGCCTAATTTCTTAAACACTTGTGCCTTCCGGTAGCAGACATCGCGTCAAGTATAGCACCTGAGGCCCGTGTTTAAGATGAGCTGTTCAGCTGTGTTGAAGTTATTATTGAGATATTTAGGCGGGCAGATGTTACAGTAACATAGGGTCTGTAACTTTAACTGATGCTATCCCCAGAACCAGCATCACTCTGGGCCACCACAGCATCCCTTTGCAGCGCCACAGCGTCAATAAGCGCCACCACAGCATCACCCAGGGCCACCAGAGCATCACTCAGGGCCAGCACAAAATCACTCAACGCCACCACAGCATCAGTCAGCACCACCACAGCGTCACTCAGGGCCACCACAGCATCATTTAGCACCACCACAGTATCACTCAGCACCACCATAGCATCACTCAGGGCCACCACAGCATCAGTCAGCAGCACCACATCATCACTCAGCACCACCACAGCATAACTCAGGGTCACCACAGCATCACTCGTGGCCACCACAGCATCACTCGGGGCCACCACAGCATCACTCAGGGCCACCACAGCATCACTCAGAGCCAACACAGCATCACTCAGGGCCACCACAGCATCACTTAGGGCCAGCACAGCATCACTCAGGGCCACCACAGCATCACTCAGGGCCACCACAGCATCACTCAGGCCACCACAGCATCACTCAGCACCACCAAAGCATCACTCAGGCTCACCACAGCATCACTCGTGGCCACCACAGCATCACTCGGGGCCACCACAGCATCACTCAGGGCCAACACAGCATCACTCAGGGCCACCACAGCATCACTTAGGGCCAGCACAGCATCACTTAGGGCCGTCACAGCATCACTTAGGGCCATCACAGCATCACTTAGGGCCATCACAGCATCACTCACGTTCACCACAGCATCAGCACAGCATCACTCAGCACCACAACAGCATCACTCAGGAACACCACAGCATTACTCAGGGCCACCACAGCATCACTCAGGGCTACCACAGCATCACTCTGCAGCGCAACAGCATCAATCAGCATCACCACAGCATCAGTCAGCAGAACCACAGCATCACTCAGTGCCACCACAGCATCACTCAGGGCCACCACAGCATCACTCAGGGCCACCACAGCATCACTCAGGGCCACCACAGGATCACTCAGGGCCAGCACAGCATCACTCAACGCCACCACAGCATCACTCAGGGCTACCACAGCATCACTCTGCAGCGCCACAGCATCAATCATCATCACCACAGCATCAGTCAGCAGAACCACAGCATCACTCAGTGCCACCACAGCATCACTCAGGAACACCACAGCATCACTCAGGGCCACCACAGCATCCCTCAGGGCTACCACAGCATCACTCTGCAGCGCCACAGCATCAATCAGCATCACCACAGCATCAGTCAGCATCACCATAGCATCACTCAGTGTCACCACAGCATCACTCAGGGCCACCACAGCATCACTCAGGGCCACCACAGCATCACTCAAGGCCAGCACAGCATCACTCAACGCCACCACAGCATAACCCAGGGCCAGCACAGCATCACTCAACGATACCACAGCATCACTCAGTGCTTCTTACACTTTTTAATTACAATTTCTTAGCATGCTGCACAGCAGCCACACTTCTCTTCAGCACAGCCTAGAAACATTGGCAAAGTCAATAGCTCTACCTAAACACTTAAAAGGCGCCCCAATGCATAGCCAATAGGTTTCGCCTTTGGGACATTGTAAGTGTTTAGTTATCCAGCACAATATCCTTCATTAAACAACATCAAGTGTTGCACGGCTAAACACTTATAAGATCCCAAAAGCGAGACCTATTGGCTATGCCAATGCCTGTTTTGGTAGGCACGGGGAGATAAAGCGATTTGCCGAGAATCACAGGATGTGGAGTCTACCCCGAGGATCGAACCTTGGATTCCCAGCTCCACAGTCTGCAGTCTAGTCGTGAGACCACATCCTCTTCCTATTCATCCTTGCGTCGATTATTAATTAATATAATTATAAGAATTGCTTTGTCACCAGGGCTTGAGTCGGGGGTACACACAGGTGGACGGCGTCCACCCACTTCTTTCACAGGGTGGACGCCGTCCAACCTGCCAATATATTGGTCCCCATTAAATAATGTGCTAAACGCGTCCTGGTGTTATTTCCAAACACCGGGACACTTTCAGCAGTGCCTGCACGTTGTTGTCTGCTTTCGGTCTGCAACAACGTGTAGGCAGGAGGGGGCTTTCTTAGTTCAGACTCCTGCTGGCCCCATAACAAAGGCTGAATCTGAGGGGTCATCAGGCCTCCTTTTGTTCAAGTCTCCTAGCTGGCAGCAGTCAGGAGCCTCACACCTAGAAGCAAATGCTGCAGAGGAGAAACAAAGGCTCACACCTTGTTAGCACTTCACACATACTTAAGAGAAGCAGCTTTTCACTTTGTTCAGGCTTTGTTTAGGAGCTATGCATGCACTGTAAGAATGTCAGATGTGTTGGTCTTTCCCAGTATTTACACAAAATAAATAGCATTTATATAGTGCTTACTACCCCTGAGGAGGCGTTGTAATAATTTAAATATCACTATTTTTTCTTGTAAAACACTATGGGTAGAGGAAGTTTACGCTTACAAAAGGCAACATTATTTTATGTGTAGCTTTAAAAAGTGTGAATCTTCTGCCTACATCAGGAGGGTTTCCCTGTATACTCGAAATGTGCTCTAATGTACTCATGATAGACATGTTAAACATATATGCGAGGGCTTAAGATCTGATGTCACTTTTTATGATGCCACTTCCTCTGATGTCATGCGCCGTGATGTCACGTGCCCGTGATGTCACTTGCATACTGAATAACTAGGTTAGTCCCCCCACTTCTTTTTTGTAGGACTTGTGCCCTGTTTGTCACTCCAGTCTTATAATCCTTGCATTTAACGTCTCAAAAGGTGCAATGTGTCACTAAAATCTTCCTATCCACCCTGTGGAACACAGCCAGCAAGAAACAACGCTCCATAACCCCCTGACATCTTCTCATCACCAAAGGGAACGCTTGTCCTTATCTGCGAGCAACCGGCGCGGCCCCTGACCACCAACACCCCTGCAATGCACCCAGGAGCTGCATTTAATGCGAGGCGGAATTGCAGCTTCTACCGCTCATTCTAATTATCTTACGTCATCCTCTCACGTGAGACTGTCTCAAAACAAGGGTATCATTAAAACTGCTATCAATTGGTTTGCACTGAAAATGGCCTGCCTCACAAGCCCGATGTTCAATTACTATTAACGAGGTGCAGTCAAGAGCCACTTAAACCATAACTCATACCAAAAATAGACTGCTCACGCCCTCAAATGATATAACAGACGCCACAACAAATAGCATCGCTGACATCACTGGTAACATTATCTATCACCTTACCCTTGACTTTAATGTTAGATATAGCAACATTTTTCCTCAGATATGAAGTCCAGTTGTTTATTGGGGTGAATTGTGAGTTTACAAACTGCCAATTTGGGGGTGAGTTGTGGTTTTCATGGACAGACGCCAACTGCGGTATGTGTAGCGGGCTATAATTGGTACATTTCAGAGGGTTTGTTGTGAAACCATAACTTCACTTCGCTGCATTGTTCCAGTAATATTTCCACATGTGAATGTTACAGTTTGCAGTTGCTAATCCATAACCTTTTAAAATGGATTTATTTTAGTGAATTTCGAATGCTTTTTTCTAAAAAGAACAAAAGTGGTTGAAAGCCAGCCATTGTCTTTCCTACCACTGATAGGTGCAGCATTTGGTTGTGCGTGGCAGGGGTTGGATGCAGTATCTGGCCTGTGGGCAAGCCTGAATGCAAACTCGTAAGTGTCTGGCCTCCACAGGCACTACCTGTGGCTTTGAAGAGAAGTGGAAGAATTCAGTATCTGACCTGTGTCCGGTTCCTGCATCCCACCATCTCTGCATCCAATCTCCACTGTGCACAGCCTTTAGCAGTAAGCCATGGAGGTTGGACACAGGGCTTGGCCTGCAACTGGGTTCAGTACCCAACCACCAGTGTAGCCCAAAAGGCACTGTTGCCAACCACAAGCTCAATAACTTTAGCACTTAAATGACTGACTTGTGCCTTTCTTCAATCACCCTTATTATAACTGTCCTTCCAACTTACATACAGTGGTTTCTTATCATTTTTTGATCGTCATCAAACTGGCAAATTCGCTATGAAAAGTGATGCCAGTTTCCAAACACAAGATGGCAGCCACTTGTTCTCAGATTTTGGGGAACTTGTGAGTATACTATCCACTAAATGTGTTTTTTCCTCCTATTTTTGGGGCATTATCCCACCCCACCACCCTTTATGGCTTATAAGTGGTGATCGGGTTTCTGCTTATTTGTGGTTTTTTTTTCACAGTACAAAACTCGTAAAAAAACAGAATTTTATAAATAGGAGAAACAAATACAATAAAGCCTTTTTTAGACAATCACATTTCATAAAACAATTCTAATGTAATTAATTGAATGTCGGACTTTTCAGGTAGTACGCGTGAATTAACTGTGTCAAGCCCATACAAAAACTTTTTGTTTAAATTAAAATATCTCGAAAATGATGTAACTGTTTTTTTACCAAATCAAACAATCACTGGTTTAGGACAGTTGTATAACTAAAAGTGCCTTTTTCTTCTGTGCAGGATTTTTTTTCTGAAAAGAAGGAAGTTTGTACTGCTGTCTCGCTGTACCTGTTCTGAAAGGAAGGAGGTTTACACTGTTTTCGCAGTGCTGTAGTTATGTAAAGAGGAAAGCTTGCTCTACTGCTGTTGCAATGCTGGACTGGTTCTATGAAGAAGCAAGTTTTCACTGCTGCTGCCACACTCTAGCTGCTATGTAAAGGAAGAAGCTTCACTGTTCACGCCTTGATGGACGTGTTCTGTGAATAAAGAACTTTGCATTGCTGCTGCTCTGCTGGACCTGTTTTGTGAAGAAAGTTGTTTGCATTGATGCTGCTGTGCTGGACCATTTCTGTGAACAAGGAAGCTAGCATTGCGCTACTGTGCTGCACCATTTCTGTGAACAAGGAAGCTTGCATTGCTCTGCTGTGTTGGACCATTTCTGTGAACAAGGAAGCTTGCATTGCTCTGCTGTGCTGGACCTGTTTTGTGAACAACGAAGCTTGCATTGGTGCTGCTGCGCTGGACTATTTCTGTGAACAAGGAAGTTTGCATTGGTGCTGCTGTGCTGGACCTGGTGTGAGAACAAGGAAGTTTGCATTGGTGCTGCTGTGCTGGACCTGGTTTGAGAACAAGGAAGCTTGCATTGCTCTGCTGTGTTGGACTATTTCTGTGAACAAGGAAGTTTGCATTGGTGCTGCTGTACTGGACCTGTTTTGTGAACAAGGATGCTTGCATTGGTGATGCTGTGTTGGAGCATTTCTGTGAACAAGGAAGTTTGCTCTGCTGTGCTGGACCATTTCTGTGAACAAGGAAGCTTGCATTGCTCTGCTGTGCTGGACCTGTTTTGTGAACAACGAAGCTTGCATTGGTGCTGCTGCGCTGGACTATTTCTGTGAACAAGGAAGTTTGCATTGGTGCTGATGTGCTGGACCTGGTGTGAGAACAAGGAAGTTTGCATTGGTGCTGCTGTGCTGGACCTGGTGTGAGAACAAGGAAGTTTGCATTGGTGCTGCTGTGCTGGACCTGGTTTGAGAACAAGGAAGCTTGCATTGCTCTGCTGTGTTGGACTATTTCTGTGAACAAGGAAGTTTGCATTGGTGCTGCTGTACTGGACCTGTTTTGAGAACAAGGAAGCTTGCATTGCTCTGCTGTGTTGGACTATTTCTGTGAACAAGGAAGTTTGCATTGGTGCTGCTGTACTGGACCTGTTTTGTGAACAAGGATGCTTGCATTGGTGATGCTGTGTTGGAGCATTTCTGTGAACAAGGAAGTTTGCATTGCTGCTGCTGGACCTGGTTTGAGAACAAGGACGCTTGCATTCCTAAGCTGTGCTGGACTATTTCTGTGGACAAGGAAGTTTGCATTGGTGCTGCTGTGCTGGACCTGCTGTGAGAACAAGGAAGTTTGCAATAGTGGTGCTGTACTGGACCTGGTGTGAGAACAAAGAGGTTTGCACTGCTGCTGCCCTGCAGTACCTCCTCTGTGAGCTGTGAGCTTGCATTGCTGTTGCTGTGCTGGACCTGGTGTGAGAACAAGAAAGATTGAATTGCTGCAGCTATGCTGGACATGGTGTGAGAACAAGGAAGCTTTTATTGCTACTGCTGAGCTGGACATGGTGTGAGAACAAGGAAGCTTGTATTGCTGATGCTGTGCTGGACATGTTTTGTGAACAAGGAAGTTTGCATTACTGCAGCTATGCTGGACCTGGTGTGAGAACAAGGAAGTTTGCATTGCTGCTGCTGTGCTGGACCTGTTTAGTGATCAAGGAAGTTTGCATTGCGCTGCTGTGCGAGGCCATTTCTGTGAACAAGGAAGCTTGCATTGCTGCTGCTGTGCTGGACATGGTGTGAGAAAAGAGAAACTTGCATTGCTGCTGCTGTGCTGAACCTTGTGTGAGAACAAGGGAGTTCTAATATGAGACGGTTGAACACCGGAGGGTCAGAGGGAGCAAGTTTAAAGACCGCGCAGGATTGATTCCCCCATCGAAGTACATATAACACAGAAAAATCCTGAGGTCTAAAAGAGAAAAAGGTGGTATGTAGGGTGGGGAAGAGAAACCTAATGTACGTAGTGGAAAGGAGGAAGCTCCAAAACCATGGTCATACAATCACCGTGGGTAACTAACCCCATCACATGGGATTTTCATCCCAAAGAAAATCTCAAAATCTCAAGGGGCAACAACGCCCTTTTGTGAGACGTGAGAGCTTTGTGCTGTAGGTATTATGCACCAAGAAAGGGAATAAATCCACAATTGAACCTGAAGTGAGTGGGGGTTGCAGTGCTGGTGTACTAGTAGTGCCAAAAACAGAGAGTGTATTAAAAATAGTGACGGGACGGCCAGAAGACTTCTGTTGAACAATGCCGTACCGATACTAGATTAAAAGGAGTGGGGGCAACACTAATCCGGTTTGATCAATGAAGCGACAAAAGAAAAAGTGGTCGACATGTTTCAGCCATAGCGCCTAAATAGGCTCGGCTTTCATCAGGACCTGGAAGCTACTGCAAAAAAGAAACAACGTGAGAAAGGATATGTTGGGCACCCTCAACTTGCTTGTAGGGTGCACGTCTCCTCAAAGATACACACAACACCTAGACAGCAAAAAGGGAGACAATGTAAAAATATGTGTGGAACTTAATTGCTCAGTCGTGACAAATATGAGAGTTGTAAACTTAAAGCAAGAGCCACTCACCCGTGCAAACTGGGTGGTTAAAGGACCTCCACCTGGCAACCGCTCAGGAAGGAACACCGCTCTGAAAAGAAAATGTAAGACTGCTGAAGGGATAGTGGCTTACATATCATGAGCGGGTGTGGAAGAAGTGGGAAGGTCAACCAAAAACGAGGGAAAACTGCCATAGGCAGTGTCTGCACATGAAGCTAAACTCAGTAAGGTCATCGTGGAGCTTGAAACGTGGCCAAATGCTGAGCGGATAGTCAGAGCATAGTGAAATTGCACTTGTCCGTCCTGTGGCGAACCAAAGTAAAGGAAAACATTTAGAAGACAACGCTCGAGGGTAGGCGCCTTCAGAATAATGTAAACAAGTGAAACCCAAAGAGCGAGGAGCCTACCTGTCCGTCGGGGAACCAGGCTGAAATGAGCCTGCAGCCGGAGGTCCCGTATGGTTGGACGGAGGCGAAAGAAATAAGAAACTGCCAGCGGCTAGTAAGCCAATCGCGGGACAGGTAACGCATGCACGCAAGAGCAAGGGCCAATGCGGAGCGCTAGATCAACCATCAGGCAGTAACCTAGGAGATGGGAATGCGAATGACAGGGCGGGGATGGCGCTGTCAGAAGTTCAAAGGCTGGAGCGTCATGGTTAATTAGGGAGATGACACGGGAGCGCAAAGAATGCGGAAACCGCCGTCAAGTAGGGAGGTAGGCTGACAAGGCACGTGTTGCTCTGGAATGCACGGAACATAAGGGGAGTGCGAGCAGATGTACAGAGCATACCTACTGCCGCATAGGAGATGCAAGATGCCCAGGGATCGCCAGGGATTACCAGGTGAGATGCCGGGACAAGTACAGCGGCCGAAGGTGTGTGAGCCGGAGTACACAGCGGGTAGTCATGACAATGGATGTGATACAGGCTGGATCGCAAGTGCCCATCTAAGAAATGTGACGCATGGGTCAAAAGAGCGGGCCAGGAGTGTTTATAAAGATAACCAAGGAATATCGTCGTTAAGACCCCGAACATGTGTTTGTAGTTTGTACACCCACCTCTGCTCACGTTTGAAAAGGAAGGAGGAGCTGTCTGTAAGATGTGGTGGTATGTAGGGTTTATCAATGACAGTCCAATGTAGGTCATTGGGAGCATGATTAACCTCCAGGAAGTGGTTGGTAAGTTTGGTGGAGGAGCGGCCACACCGTATCGTGCTCTTGTGTTCCAAGATGCGAGTTTTGATGCGGCGGGTGGTCATGCCAATGTATCTCAGCTCGCAAGGGCAGGTGATCAAATAGATCAAATGAGAGCTGTTGCAATTCGTATGGCTCTTCAGAGTCCATGGTCGGCCAGTGCCAATGTCAATTTCCTTAGTTACGGTGGTAAGACTACATGCTGCGCAAGAACCGCAGGGGTAATGGCCCACAACTGGAGGGAGACCCCACAGGGTTGGTTGGGTGCATCTCTGGTTGGTGCGTGGGCGGGTATGTACCAGCTGGTCCCTGATATTGCTGCTGCGTTTAAACGCAAAAAGGGGTTTGGGCAGCTCTCCCTCACCTATGTTTAGAATCTTCCAATTGCTTAAAATGATTTTCTTGAATTTATTGGAAAATTGGCAATAGGTGTGTACACACGTGAGTCTATTTTCGGATGCCTTGGGAATCTTGGGTTCTAAAAGAGCCTCCCGGTTGTTATTGGCTGCTCGTTTGGAAGCTCTGCGGATAAGATGTTTAGGATAGTGTCTGGCCTTCAATTGTCTGGCGAGATTATCGGCGTGTTCCTTGTATTTATCAATAGAGGAACAGTTCCGTTTTAGGCGCAGGAATTGGCCAAATGGCAGGTTATCACGCAGAGCTCGCGGGTGAAAGCTATCATATTTTAAAAGAGCATTCACCGCCATAGGTTTTTTGTATAGCTCAGTGCCCAAACGACCTTCCGAGGGGGTTATGAGTATGTCGAGGAATGGTAGATGAGTCTTGGAGTACTCGCAGGTGAATTTCAAAAAGGGATCGCAGTTGTTGAGCCAGTCTTTGAAAGCCAAGAGGGAGGACAGAGATCCCTGCCACAGTGCAAACACATCATCTATATACCTTTTCCATATTTTGATGTGATCTCTATATGGATTATTGGTGCTGAGGACATGTTGTTCTTCAAAAACATGAACGTACAGGTTCGCCAGGCTGGGAGCAAAAATGCTCCCCATTGAAGTGCCTGACATTTGCAAGAATAACTGGTCCTCAAATTGAAAGAAGTTCTCTTTCATTGCAAGCCTAGCACATGACATGATGAATGAGACAGGAGTAATGGAGTCAGGTGGATCTGCAAGCAGGAGAGTTTCGATGACAGCTAAGGTTTCATCCTGCGGGATACATGTGTACAACGACTCCACATCAAATGATACAAGGAAATCAGTAGTGCAATCGAAGGACAAATCCTCAAGTAGGATGAGGATATCTTTGGTATCCTTAAGGTAGGTAGGCATCTTAGCCACAAAGGGACGGAGGAAATGGTCAGCGAATGCCGACAGAGGTTCCAATAAGGACCCCAGGCCTGAAATTATAGGGCGGCCAGGTGGGGGTTGCACATTCTTGTGTACCTTGGGTAAGATGTAAAAGTAAGGTATAGTAGAAGTGGAGTTGACCAAATATTGTGCTTCGTTAGAAGTAATCCAGCCGTTGGTACTGGCTTCATTCACTAAGATCCGGATGGTCTGAAGTAAACGTGTGGTCGGATCTTCGGCAAGGGGTTGATAGAAATTGGTATTACCCAACTGTCTCAAGCATTCAGAACGATAAGCAGTGGTGTCCATCAAGACAGTGGCACCGCCCTTGTCAGCTGGCTTGATCATTATGGAGTCATCAGAGGTAAGGGAGCGCAAAGCCAAGCGCTCTGATTTGGTGAGGTTCTGATATTGGCGGGTAGCTGAGCCATTGAAGGAAGATACCTGAGAGGTCACTGCTTTCTCGAAAGTGAGAACTTGAGGTGGAACTTGGCTGGGCAAGGGATTGAAAGAAGATTTAACACGTAAGCCCGTGTTCGAGTCATGGTCGCTAGGAGAAGTGCTGGATTCTGCACGGAAGAAAAAATTCAAGCGAATTTTCCTAAAGAATTGGGCGAGTTCATGATTGATGGAGAACATGTCTCCTTTGTAGGAAGGAACAAAACCTAGACCTTTATTAAGAAGGGTGTTTTCATCAGCTGTGAGGATTCTGCTAGATAAGTTAATGACTAGGTTGTGCTCGTGCTCGGAGCGATTGGAGTGTTCCTCGAGCTCGATGATGGAGTCCCTTGTTGTTGGTCTAGCCACTGGACTTGGTTCCGTCTCCTTCCCCTTGATCGTCCTCGGCCAAACCCTAAAAAAGGCTGGTTGGAGTACACCTGTGGAGGCGGGGGATAGGGACAGGGTTGTCCGAAGGGAGGAGGTTGTCCAAATGGTGGAAACGGGGGGTAGTTGTAAGCAGCCGGCGGCCACCATTGAGAAGGATACATGTGGTTGGGTGTACCCCTCTGGTTTCTCCTGTTGGCACCGCCTCTCCTTTTATTCCCTCTTTGTGAGGACTCATCGCCTGAAGCAGTGTCTGACCCACTGGACCAGTCATCACTGCCCGATGTGGAGTAGTTGGACCCATACCTACGGCCCTGTCGATTGAATTGTGGAGGCGCGTAGTCAGCACTCGTGTATGGGTACACTTTCTCTAGTGAAAAACGTGCCAGATCTTTTTTGAATTTTGTGATCTTGGTCATCAGTACTGAATCCTTGAATTCTTATATTCAAGGATTCAGTACTGATGACCAAGATCACAAAATTCAAAAAAGATCTGGCACGTTTTTCACTAGAGAAAGTGTACCCATACACGAGTGCTGACTACGCGCCTCCACAATTCAATCGACAGGGCCGTAGGTATGGGTCCAACTACTCCACATCGGGCAGTGATGACTGGTCCAGTGGGTCAGACACTGCTTCAGGCGATGAGTCCTCACAAAGAGGGAATAAAAGGAGAGGCGGTGCCAACAGGAGAAACCAGAGGGGTACACCCAACCACATGTATCCTTCTCAATGGTGGCCGCCGGCTGCTTACAACTACCCCCCGTTTCCACCATTTGGACAACCTCCTCCCTTCGGACAACCCTGTCCCTATCCCCCGCCTCCACAGGTGTACTCCAACCAGCCTTTTTTAGGGTTTGGCCGAGGACGATCAAGGGGAAGGAGACGGAACCAAGTCCAGTGGCTAGACCAACAACAAGGGACTCCATCATCGAGCTCGAGGAACACTCCAATCGCTCCGAGCACGAGCACAACCTAGTCATTAACTTATCTAGCAGAATCCTCACAGCTGATGAAAACACCCTTCTTAATAAAGGTCTAGGTTTTGTTCCTTCCAACAAAGGAGACATGTTCTCCATCAATCATGAACTCGCCCAATTCTTTAGGAAAATTCGCTTGAATTTTTTCTTCCGTGCAGAATCCAGCACTTCTCCTAGCGACCATGACTCGAACACGGGCTTACGTGTTAAATCTTCTTTCAATCCCTTGCCCAGCCAAGTTCCACCTCAAGTTCTCACTTTCGAGAAAGCAGTGACCTCTCAGGTATCTTCCTTCAATGGCTCAGCTACCCGCCAATATCAGAACCTCACCAAATCAGAGCGCTTGGCTTTGCGCTCCCTTACCTCTGATGACTCCATAATGATCAAGCCAGCTGACAAGGGCGGTGCCACTGTCTTGATGGACGCCACTGCTTATCGTTCTGAATGCTTGAGACAGTTGGGTAATACCAATTTCTATCAACCCCTTGCCGAAGATCCGACCACACGTTTACTTCAGACCATCCGGATCTTAGTGAATGAAGCCAGTACCAACGGCTGGATTACTTCTAACGAAGCACAATATTTGGTCAACTCCACTTCTACTATACCTTACTTTTACATCTTACCCAAGGTACACAAGAATGTGCAACCCCCACCTGGCCGCCCTATAATTTCAGGCCTGGGGTCCTTATTGGAACCTCTGTCGGCATTCGCTGACCATTTCCTCCGTCCCTTTGTGGCTAAGATGCCTACCTACCTTAAGGATACCAAAGATATCCTCATCCTACTTGAGGATTTGTCCTTCGATTGCACTACTGATTTCCTTGTATCATTTGATGTGGAGTCGTTGTACACATGTATCCCGCAGGATGAAACCTTAGCTGTCATCCAAACTCTCCTGCTTGCAGATCCACCTGACTCCATTACTCCTGTCTCATTCATCATGTCATGTGCTAGGCTTGCAATGAAAGAGAACTTCTTTCAATTTGAGGACCAGTTATTCTTGCAAGTGTCAGGCACTTCAATGGGGAGCATTTTTGCTCCCAGCCTGGCGAACCTGTACGTTCATGTTTTTGAAGAACAACATGTCCTCAGCACCAATAATCCATATAGAGATCACATCAAAATATGGAAAAGGTATATAGATGATGTGTTTGCACTGTGGCAGGGATCTCTGTCCTCCCTCTTGGCTTTCAAAGACTGGCTCAACAACTGCGATCCCTTTTTGAAATTCACCTGCGAGTACTCCAAGACTCATCTACCATTCCTCGACATACTCATAACCCCCTCGGAAGGTCGTTTGGGCACTGAGCTATACAAAAAACCTATGGCGGTGAATGCTCTTTTAAAATATGATAGCTTTCACCCGCGAGCTCTGCGTGATAACCTGCCATTTGGCCAATTCCTGCGCCTAAAACGGAACTGTTCCTCTATTGATAAATACAAGGAACACGCCGATAATCTCGCCAGACAATTGAAGGCCAGACACTATCCTAAACATCTTATCCGCAGAGCTTCCAAACGAGCAGCCAATAACAACCGGGAGGCTCTTTTAGAACCCAAGATTCCCAAGGCATCCGAAAATAGACTCACGTGTGTACACACCTATTGCCAATTTTCCAATAAATTCAAGAAAATCATTTTAAGCAATTGGAAGATTCTAAACATAGGTGAGGGAGAGCTGCCCAAACCCCTTTTTGCGTTTAAACGCAGCAGCAATATCAGGGACCAGCTGGTACATACCCGCCCACGCACCAACCAGAGATGCACCCAACCAACCCTGTGGGGTCTCCCTCCAGTTGTGGGCCATTACCCCTGCGGTTCTTGCGCAGCATGTAGTCTTACCACCGTGACTAAGGAAATTGACATTGGCACTGGCCGACCATGGACTCTGAAGAGCCATACGAATTGCAACAGCTCTCATTTGATCTATTTGATCACCTGCCCTTGCGAGCTGAGATACATTGGCATGACCACCCGCCGCATCAAAACTCGCATCTTGGAACACAAGAGCACGATACGGTGTGGCCGCTCCTCCACCAAACTTACCAACCACTTCCTGGAGGTTAATCATGCTCCCAATGACCTACATTGGACTGTCATTGATAAACCCTACATACCACCACATCTTACAGACAGCTCCTCCTTCCTTTTCAAACGTGAGCAGAGGTGGGTGTACAAACTACAAACACATGTTCGGGGTCTTAACGACGATATTCCTTGGTTATCTTTATAAACACTCCTGGCCCGCTCTTTTGACCCATGCGTCACATTTCTTAGATGGGCACTTGCGATCCAGCCTGTATCACATCCATTGTCATGACTACCCGCTGTGTACTCCGGCTCACACACCTTCGGCCGCTGTACTTGTCCCGGCATCTCACCTGGTAATCCCTGGCGATCCCTGGGCATCTTGCATCTCCTATGCGGCAGTAGGTATGCTCTGTACATCTGCTCGCACTCCCCTTATGTTCCGTGCATTCCAGAGCAACACGTGCCTTGTCAGCCTACCTTCCTACTTGACGGCGGTTTCCGCATTCTTTGCGCTCCCGTGTCATCTCCCTAATTAACCATGACGCTCCAGCCTTTGAACTTCTGACAGCGCCATCCCCGCCCTGTCATTCGCATTCCCATCTCCTAGGTTACTGCCTGATGGTTGATCTAGCGCTCCGCATTGGCCCTTGCTCTTGCGTGCATGCGTTACCTGTCCCGCGATTGGCTTACTAGCCGCTGGCAGTTTCTTATTTCTTTCGCCTCCGTCCAACCATACGGGACCTCCGGCTGCAGGCTCATTTCAGCCTGGTTCCCCGACGGACAGGTAGGCTCCTCGCTCTTTGGGTTTCACTTGTTTACATTATTCTGAAGGCGCCTACCCTCGAGCGTTGTCTTCTAAATGTTTTCCTTTACTTTGGTTCGCCACAGGACGGACAAGTGCAATTTCACTATGCTCTGACTATCCGCTCAGCATTTGGCCACGTTTCAAGCTCCACGATGACCTTACTGAGTTTAGCTTCATGTGCAGACACTGCCTATGGCAGTTTTCCCTCGTTTTTGGTTGACCTTCCCACTTCTTCCACACCCGCTCATGATATGTAAGCCACTATCCCTTCAGCAGTCTTACATTTTCTTTTCAGAGCGGTGTTCCTTCCTGAGCGGTTGCCAGGTGGAGGTCCTTTAACCACCCAGTTTGCACGGGTGAGTGGCTCTTGCTTTAAGTTTACAACTCTCATATTTGTCACGACTGAGCAATTAAGTTCCACACATATTTTTACATTGTCTCCCTTTTTGCTGTCTAGGTGTTGTGTGTATCTTTGAGGAGACGTGCACCCTACAAGCAAGTTGAGGGTGCCCAACATATCCTTTCTCACGTTGTTTCTTTTTTGCAGTAGCTTCCAGGTCCTGATGAAAGCCGAGCCTATTTAGGCGCTATGGCTGAAACATGTCGACCACTTTTTCTTTTGTCGCTTCATTGATCAAACCGGATTAGTGTTGCCCCCACTCCTTTTAATCTAGTATCGGTACGGCATTGTTCAACAGAAGTCTTCTGGCCGTCCCGTCACTATTTTTAATACACTCTCTGTTTTTGGCACTACTAGTACACCAGCACTGCAACCCCCACTCACTTCAGGTTCAATTGTGGATTTATTCCCTTTCTTGGTGCATAATACCTACAGCACAAAGCTCTCACGTCTCACAAAAGGGCGTTGTTGCCCCTTGAGATTTTGAGATTTTCTTTGGGATGAAAATCCCATGTGATGGGGTTAGTTACCCACGGTGATTGTATGACCATGGTTTTGGAGCTTCCTCCTTTCCACTACGTACATTAGGTTTCTCTTCCCCACCCTACATACCACCTTTTTCTCTTTTAGACCTCAGGATTTTTCTGTGTTATAAGAACAAGGGAGTTTACATTGGTGCTGCTGTGCTGGACCTGGTGTGAGAACGAGGAAGTTTGCATTGCTGCTGCAGTTCTGAACCTGGTGTGAGAACAAGGAAGTTTACATTGGTGCTGCTGTGCTGGACCTGGTGTGAGAACAAGGAAGCTTGCATTGCTGCTGCTGTGCTGGACCTGGTTTGTGAACGAGGAAGTTTGGATTGCTGCTGCTGTGCTGGACCTGTTTAGTGAACAAGGACGCTTGCATTGCTCTGCTGTGCTGGACTATTTCTGCGGACAAGGAAGCTTGCATTGCTGCTGCTGTGCTGGACCTGGTTTGTGAACGAGGAAGTTTGGATTGGTGCTGCTGTGCTGGACCTTTTTAGTGAACAAGGACGCTTGCATTGCTCTGCTGTGCTGGACTATTTCTGTGGACTAGGAAGTTTGCATTAGTGCTGCTGTGCTGGACCTGCTGTGAGAACAAGGAAGCTTGCATTGCTGCTGCTGTGCTGGACCTGGTTTGTGAACGAGGAACTTTGCATTGCTGCTGCTGTGCTGGACCTTTTTAGTGAACAAGGACGCTTGCATTGCTCTGCTGTGCTGGACTATTTCTGTGAACAAGGAAGTTTGCATTGCTGCTGCTCTGCAGTACCTCCTCTGTGAGCTTGCATTGCTGCTGCTTTGCTGGACCTGGTTTGTGAACAAGGACATTTGCATTGCTGTTGCTGTGCTGGGCCTGGTGTGAGCACAAGAAAGCTTGCATTGCTGCAGCTATGCTGTACATGGTGTGAGAACAAGGAAGCTTGTATTGCTGATGCTGTGCTGGACATGTTTTGTGAACAAGAAAGTTTGCATTGCTGCAGCTATGCTGGACCTGGTGTGAGAACAAGGCAGTTTGCATTGCTGCTGCTGTGCTGGGCCTGTTTAGTGATCAAGGAAGGTTGCATTGCGCTGCTGTGCGTGGCCATTTCTGTGAACAAGGAAGCTTACACTGCTGCTGCTGTGCTGGACCTGGTGTGAGAAAAGAGAACCTTGCATTGCTGCTGCAGTGCTGAACCTGGTGTGAGAACAAGGGAGTTTACATTGGTGCTGCTGTGCTGGACCTGGTGTGAGAACAAGGAAGTTTGCATTGCTGCTGCTGTGCTGGACCTGGTGTGAGAACAAGGAAGTTTGCATTGCTGCTGCTATGCTGAACCTGGCGTTAGAACAAGGAAGTTTTAATTTGTGCTGCTTTGCTGAACCTGGTGTGAGAACAAGGAAGCTTGCATTGCTGCTGCAGTGCTGAACCTGGTGTGAGAACAAGGAAGTTTACATTGGTGCTGCTGTGCTGGACCTGGTGTGAGAACAAGAAGCTTGCATTGCTGCTGCTGTGCTGGACTTGGTTTGTGAACGAAGAAGTTTGGATTGGTGCTACTGTGCTGGACCTGTTTAGTGAACAAGGAAGCTTGCATTGCTGCTGCTGTGCTGGACGTGGTGTGAGAACGAGGAAATTTGAATTGGTGCTGTTGTGCTGGGCCTGTTTAGTCATCAAGGAAGGTTGCATTGTGCTGCAGTGCAGGCAATTTCTGTGAACAAGGAAGCTTGCATTGCTGCTGCTGTGCTGGACCTGGTTTGAGAACAAAGAAGCTTGCATTGCTGCTGCTGTGCTGGACCTGGTGTGAGAACAAAGAAGCTTGCATTGCTCTGCTGGACCTGTTTTGTGAACAACGAAGCTTGTATTGATGCTGCTGTGCTGGACCATTTCTGTGAACAAGGAAGTTTGCAATGGTGCTGCTATGCTGGACATGGTGTGAGAGCAATGAAGCTTGTATTGCTGCTGCTGTGCTGGACCTGGTGTGAGAACAAGGGAGTTTGCACTGCTGCCACCCTGCAGTATCTCCTCTGTGAGGAAGTACGTTTACTGCTGCTGCTGTGCTGAACCTGGTGTGAGAACAAAGAAGTTTGCACTGCTGCCGCCCTGCAGTACCTCCTCTGTGAGCTTACATTGGTGCTGCGCTGCTGGACCAGTTTAGTGAACAAGGAAGGTTGCACTGCTGCTGCTGTGCTGGACCAGGTGTGAGAACGAGGACGTTTGAATTGCTGCTGCTGTGCTGGACCTTGTGTGAGAACAAGGAAGGTTGCATTGCGCTGCTGTGCGGGCCATGTCTGTGAACAAGGAAGCTTGCATTGCTGCTGCTGTGCTGGACTTGTACGGATTTACTGCTGCCGCCCTGCAGTACATCCTCTGTGAGGAAGTACAGGTTTACTGCTGCCTCCTTGCAGTACCTCCTCTGTGAGGAAGGACGGTTTTACTGCTGCTGCCCTGCAGAACCTCCTCTGTGAGGAAGTACGGGTTTACTGCTGCCACGCTGTGCAGTGCCTCCTCTGTGAAGAAGTACGGGTTTACTGCCGCTGTGAAGTACCTCCTCTGTGAGGAAGTACAGTCCTGCAGAACCTCCTCTGTGAGGAAGTACGGGTTTACTGCTGCCAATGTGCAGTACCTCCTCAGTGAGGAAGTAGTTTTACTGCTGCTGCCCTGCAGTACCCCCTCTGTGAGGAAGTACAGGTTTACTGCTGCCACTGTGTAGTACCTCCTCTGTGAGGAAGTACGGGTTTACTGCTGCTGCTGTGCTGGCCCTCCTCTGTGAGGAAGTGCGATTTTACTGCTGCCGCCCTGCAGTACCTCCTCTGTGAGTAAGTACGGTTTTACTGCTGCTGCCATGCAGTACCTCCTCTGTGAGGAAGTACAGGTTTACTGCTGCCGCCCTCCAGTACCTCCTCTGTGAGGAAGTACGGGTTTACTGCTGCCACGCTGTACCTCCTCTGTGAGGGAGTACAGTTTACTGCTGCCGCCCTGGAGGTATAGGTTTACTGCTGCCATGCTGTACCTCCTCTGTGAGTAAGTACGGTTTACTGCTGCCGCCCTGCAGTAACTCCTCTGTGCAGTGCTTTAAATGGGCAGGTACTCTCCGGTACTGAGTACCTGCACTTCTTTAATTTGACAGGGAGAGTACCGGCACTTCTCAGCGCTGCTGCAATACATTTAATGGTACCAACACTTCTCAGGAGAAAGCAGGTACTCTAAATAGTGAGTACCTGCACTTCTATAGTTCCATTTAAAACATTGCCTCTGTGAGAAAGTACGATTTACTGCTGCTGTCCTGCAGTACCTCCTCTGAGAGGAAGTATGGGTTTACTGCTGCCACACTGTACCTCCTCCATGAGGAAGTACGGTTTTACTGCTGCTGCCCTGCAGTACCTCCTCTGTGAGCTTGCATTGCTGCTGCTTTGCTGGACCTGGTTTGTGAACAAGGACATTTGCATTGCTGCTGCTGTGCTGGGCCTGTTTAGTGATCAAGGAAGGTTGCATTGCGCTGCTGTGCGTGGCCATTTCTGTGAACAAGGAAGCTTACACTGCTGCTGCTGTGCTGGACCTGGTGTGAGAAAAGAGAACCTTGCATTGCTGCTGCAGTGCTGAACCTGGTGTGAGAACAAGGGAGTTTACATTGGTGCTGCTGTGCTGGACCTGGTGTGAGAACAAGGAAGTTTGCATTGCTGCTGCTATGCTGAACCTGGCGTTAGAACAAGGAAGTTTTAATTTGTGCTGCTTTGCTGAACCTGGTGTGAGAACAAGGAAGCTTGCATTGCTGCTGCAGTGCTGAACCTGGTGTGAGAACAAGGAAGTTTACATTGGTGCTGCTGTGCTGGACCTGGTGTGAGAACAAGAAGCTTGCATTGCTGCTGCTGTGCTGGACTTGGTTTGTGAACAAAGAAGTTTGGATTGGTGCTACTGTGCTGGACCTGTTTAGTGAACAAGGAAGCTTGCATTGCTGCTGCTGTGCTGGACGTGGTGTGAGAACGAGGAAATTTGAATTGGTGCTGTTGTGCTGGACCTGTTTAGTCATCAAGGAAGGTTGCATTGTGCTGCAGTGCAGGCAATTTCTGTGAACAAGGAAGCTTGCATTGCTGCTGCTGTGCTGGACCTGGTTTGAGAACAAAGAAGCTTGCATTGCTGCTGCTGTGCTGGACCTGGTGTGAGAACAAAGAAGCTTGCATTGCTCTGCTGGACCTGTTTTGTGAACAACGAAGCTTGTATTGATGCTGCTGTGCTGGACCATTTCTGTGAACAAGGAAGTTTGCAATGGTGCTGCTATGCTGGACATGGTGTGAGAGCAATGAAGCTTGTATTGCTGCTGCTGTGCTGGACCTGGTGTGAGAACAAGGGAGTTTGCACTGCTGCCACCCTGCAGTATCTCCTCTGTGAGGAAGTACGTTTACTGCTGCTGCTGTGCTGAACCTGGTGTGAGAACAAAGAAGTTTGCACTGCTGCCGCCCTGCAGTACCTCCTCTGTGAGCTTACATTGGTGCTGCGCTGCTGGACCAGTTTAGTGAACAAGGAAGGTTGCACTGCTGCTGCTGTGCTGGACCAGGTGTGAGAACGAGGACGTTTGAATTGCTGCTGCTGTGCTGGACCTTGTGTGAGAACAAGGAAGGTTGCATTGCGCTGCTGTGCGGGCCATGTCTGTGAACAAGGAAGCTTGCATTGCTGCTGCTGTGCTGGACTTGTACGGGTTTACTGCTGCCGCCCTGCAGTACATCCTCTGTGAGGAAGTACAGGTTTACTGCTGCCTCCTTGCAGTACCTCCTCTGTGAGGAAGGACGGTTTTACTGCTGCTGCCCTGCAGAACCTCCTCTGTGAGGAAGTACGGTTCACTGCTGCCACTGTGCAGTACTTTCTCTGTGAGGAAGTACGGGTTTACTGCTGCCACGCTGTACCTTCCCTGTGAGGAAGTATGGTTTTACTGCTGCTGCCCTGCAGTACCCCCTCTGTGAGGAAGTAAGGATTTACTGCTGCCGCTGTGCAGTGCCTCCTCTGTGAAGAAGTACAGGTTTACTGCCGCTGTGAAGTACCTCCTCTGTGAGGAAGTACAGTCCTGCAGAACCTCCTCTGTGAGGAAGTACGGGTTTACTGCTGCCAATGTGCAGTACCTCCTCAGTGAGGAAGTACGAGTTTACTGTTGCCGCTGTGCAGTACCTCCTCTGTGAGGAAGTACGGGTTTACTGCTGCCGCTGTGCAGTACCTCCTCTGCGAGGAAGTACGTTTTTGCTGCTCTGCAGTTCCTCCTCTGTGAGGAAGTCGTTTTACTGCTGCTGCCCTGCAGTACCCCCTCTGTGAGGAAGTACAGGTTTACTGCTGCCACTGTGTAGTACCTCCTCTGTGAGGAAGTACGGGTTTACTGCTGCTGCTGTGCTGGCCCTCCACTGTGAGGAAGTGCGATTTTACTGCTGCCGCCCTGCAGTACCTCCTCTGTGAGTAAGTACGGTTTTACTGCTGCTGCCATGCAGTACCTCCTCTGTGAGGAAGTACAGGTTTACTGCTGCCGCCCTCCAGTACCTCCTCTGTGAGGAAGTACGGGTTTACTGCTGCCACGCTGTACCTCCTCTGTGAGGGAGTACAGTTTACTGCTGCCGCCCTGGAGGTATAGGTTTACTGCTGCCATGCTGTACCTCCTCTGTGAGTAAGTACGGTTTACTGCTGCCGCCCTGCAGTAACTCCTCTGTGCCGTGCTTTAAATGGGCAGGTACTCTCCGGTACTGAGTACCTGCACTTCTTTAATTTGACAGGGAGAGTACCGGCACTTCTCAGCGCTGCTGCAATACATTTAATGGTACCAACACTTCTCAGGAGAAAGCAGGTACTCTAAATAGTGAGTACCTGCACTTCTATAGTTCCATTTAAAACATTGCCTCTGTGAGAAAGTACGATTTACTGCTGCTGTCCTGCAGTACCTCCTCTGAGAGGAAGTATGGGTTTACTGCTGCCACACTGTACCTCCTCCATGAGGAAGTACGGTTTTACTGCTGCTGCCCTGCAGTACCTCCTCTGTGATGAAGTACGTTTTACTGCTGCTACCACGCTGTACCTGTACTTAGATGAAGAAGTGGTGAAGCTGCTGATGATACTCCTACACTAAGCGAGGGAAGGTTGTTTGAACTGGTGCTGTGCTGGGTCTGTTCTATAAAGCGAGAAGCTTGCACTTCTGCTACTGTAAAGTACACCTTGTATGAGGGGTCCTTACGACAGGACCCTGGAGGAACGACGGCGCCCCGTTAGTCCTGCGGGCGGTTGTAAACCTGAGCAACCGGGGGCATGCCTGTATACGCTCCGCTCCCTCAAGGGGCGTGATTAAATGGGTGAACTGGCGGTCCACAGGTGGTAAGGGGTAACCTCCAAAAATGGTGAGCACCGATTGGTTAGGGCCACAGTGCAATTTGGCTGTTCAGGTGGGCAGGGCAGCATAGGGGCTGCCTGCCCTTGAATCGCCCGTAAGTTGACCCACCATGTTGGCATATTTCTTATGCAAAATAAACCTGCAGCAATGTTTTCTCCGACAACCAATGTGTCTTGTGTGTTATTTATTACGGTATTGCTGAATTTGTGGGCGGGGTGTGTTGACGATATTGGCACTATGCTTGTGTGTCCATTCTGGGGTCTGTAGTGCAGTTTCGGTTTCAAGAATTGTTTTCTGTAATCAGGAAGTAAAGCTTATTGGGCTTCTTTTTCCCGCGACTCCAGCCTTTGTGTGAGATTTTAGAAATCCGCTGATGTTCACATCTAATTTCAAACAGACAACCCAGCCAATAATAATAAAAAAAAATTGCACACACAGGCTCCATGTGTAAGGTGGAAGGTGCTGTGGTTGTTCAGCCGCTGACATCGAGTGCCTCCCCAGCCAAGGAGCTTTATTTACAAACACGCAAGTGAGGAAAAGTGTTCTTCTGATCTGCATAATTTGTACCGAGACTCCATTGTTTTTTCATTGCCATCTCGTGTCAAAACACTTCCACACGACCCACCTGGTCGTTTCTGCTGATGCCTGGGAAAATTTTAACTGACATGACAAAAACCATCTTGCAGCCTGCATTTCTGCCCAGGAACTGTCGCACACCCAACCCCCCTGTTCTTTGCAGTTCAACAGAAAGCCATGAGACACTCAAGCCCTGGGTAAATGATTCGTTTTCCATCTCCTGCTCCCAGCCTGGTAAACATCCTTGACACCGTGATCAGGTTATCTGGACAATGGTCTGTCTGCTGGGCCTTGATCAGGGTGATTAAACAATGACCTGAAAGACCGGGCTTTGGTTTTTTTTTTTTTTTGTAAATATGTTTATTAACATTCAAGATCATACAAATACATGACAATCAGTAATCGACCCTTACTGAAAACATTTAAGTGGGCAATTGCACTAGAATAACCATCCTCGCTGAACCCCGCTGACATATTCTCTGATTAATCGCTCCTCCTAGAAACCTTACAATAAAGTCACTAGCAATTCCACCATCGGAGCAGCTTGCAAGGCCACATTTACAGACATATTAACCATGGAGCCCCCGTTCAACAGGTTCAGTGCATAAGCAATATGACTAATCCTAAACTGATCAACTAACCCTGAGTACAACCCCTCCCCCTATCCTCCCCCCCCATCTCCCCCCCATCTCCTCACCGGGCTTTGATCAGGGTGATTAAACAATGACCTGAAAGACCGGGCTTTGATCAAGCTGAGTGAACAATGACCTGCAAGACCAGCTTTGATCACACTGAGTAAATAATGATTTGTGTACCAAGCCTTGACAAGGTCACCACCTACAAACATCGTCTGGATCTGGTTATCAACTGCAAACACTGCCCTGATTGAACAATGGACTAACAGCCAAAAGACTGCAATGAAAAAGTATAAAAGGCTTGTAAGCTGCGGAGTAAAGCAGCAGCCTCCTGGGTTTTGTCTCTGACTAGCTTGGGACTCTGTTCCATAGCCCGGGCTATTTGAATAAATCTGGGTTCCTCCTGCAGACGAAGGCTCCTGTGTCTCCTTTTACTACGTATGGAGGGTATGGAAGACTTGGGCGGTTCCCCCGCCGCCGAGACCCAGTAAGTGGGTTATTCCGGTTCTTCAAATTGCGCCCAAACAGGGACTCCACGACCACGAAGGTCAAGCCCAGTGGATGTGAGGAGGTGCACGGAGAGACTCCGACGGAGGCGCCCTACCCGAGGGATTCTTGCAATCTGGTAATGCCGAACGACTCGCCCCGCTGTTCTTCCCCACCCGGTCTGGGCCACATGACCGCGTTCTCGCTGGAGTCCCCTAGCAAATAATTTCTGGAGCAGGACACAGCCCTACGTCTGCAGAAGAGAACTACCCCTGTAAGGTAAGGGTGGACTGATCACCCACCAAGTCTGTATGATTCTGTTATTGACTTTTGCAAAAGCCAAGCTGTTATTGACTTTTGCAAAAGCCAAGCAAGCGAGGTGAATTTTTAAAAACCCGCTGGTGTCTGTTCTGTATGATTTTGCTGTTATTGACTTTTGCAAAAGCCAAGCAAGCGAGGTGAGTTTTTTAAAACCCGCTGGTGTCTGTTATCTGTTTACAAGCATGCCAGTCAGTAGTAAGTTCAAGAAATGATGTTGTTGTATGTGTACGCAGGACTCCCAGCTGGAGGCGGCTTGTCCGCTTCCTCCAGAAGGGACCCCTGGCCATACAATGTATGTTAAACATGGTCCTTCTGCCATAATGTTTTCCTCATTCTGGGTAAAATATACGAAACAAAGTAACGTGGAATTACAGTGGCCACTTTATGGCTCTTTTAATTCCCAAGTTCTCGCCAACTTAGAGGAATAATTAACGAAAAGAAAAACGCGCCCGTCTATGTTTGAATCTGTCCGATTTTGGAGGAAAGAGATAGAGCAGAGAGCTAGAAAGCAGAAGGCTCAAAAAAGAAAACAGGAACGTATGTCAATGGCCGACCACGCCAGAGAAAATGTACAAAATCAAATGACAAAATCGGTAGAAATAGCCGATAGGGAGCATGGGGCCCGGGTACAAAAATGTTATCCAGCTCGTGAGGAGAAAGTAAAGGGCTATATGGAAGGGGGAGAAGAAGGTGATTCCTTACTTGATACCATGCTAGAAAGCCCGCCTGCATATGCCCCAATGTACCCTGCCTTGACGCCTCACACCCCTCATGTCCCCCCGCCACAGCCCACTCCTGCATCCACTGCCCCTCCTACTGTTCTCCCTGTCACACCGACCCTCCCTATTTTTCCTATGACACCGACCACGCACGCTAACCCTGTCCTCGCTGCGGGAATGACAATAAGTCCCCATCCGCCCAACCCCTGCAGCTTTACCCCTACCCACCCTTTCCCTACTTCCCCGTGGTCTACAGTTAAGCAGGATCTATATAAATTGTTGAATTTCCCCCGACTGGCCTCCTTGCGCTCTGCAGTCAGCTTTTCATCCCTTCGAGAAAATGACCTGCAGAAGCAACAGTGTGAATGTTGGATAAATAACGGGAATATTTATACCTTTAAAGAAATATGGTCCACCTTTTCCCAGTGGACGATTATGGAACAGACCACCTGGGCTGAATACTTGTGTACCCTGGTCATGCAAAGATTTGAGAATGCGCTTATGCAGATACCCACCGGATTAATGGACCTTAGGTCACAAATAAAAAGAGGCGATGTTCAGGGAGAGGGGATGTTTGGCGCTATGTCTACTTTAATGGCTTACCGTGATATGACCGCTTTTCCCAACACCCATCTAGAAACAGCTATGCCAATGAGAGAGGCGGCCCCGTCTTTGTTAACGCACTTACAGATGCCCAAAATAATGGCCGAGGGGCTGTTGAGGCACACTGGCGCAGGCTTTGGGTTCATGTTCCTTGGAAGAGGTCAGAAGTAATACAGTTAAAAGGACAATTACCAGATCCCCGGAAGAATCCGGCTGCCTTTTACAGAGAATTAGGTCAGATTATATCTGCAGGTACTCTCATTCTTGAGGATATAGATATACTTTTTGGTACGGTTGTCCCCACTGAAATTTGGGACAAGATTCGACATACTGACCATGAAGTGGCATTGGGAGGTAAATGGGCTGACCTAGAGGCTATGGAAGAAGCAAGGGTAGGAGGGACTAAACCAAAAGCTGCCATCCTGACTTTGCCCGGTAAAATAATGACGTTTATGAAAACACTTTTGCCAGAAACTGTCATTAACTGGGATAAAATACACGCCTGTAGGCAGCGAAAAGATGAGAATGTGACTGACTTCTTTACCCGTTTCGAGACAGAATACAAGGGACATAGTGGTTTGGATCCCCCGGACCCCAGGTTCTGGCCCAGTGTTTGTCGATAAGTTTGTCAGCAACTTGCTTCCTGAGATCTCCGCAAGGCTTAAGAAGGTTGAAAGTACGTGGTCTGCCCAAACTATGACTGGTATCTTGGCTATGGCACAATATCACGAGAATAGGGAGAACGAAGATAGAGACAAGGAAAGTAAGAAGGTTAGGGATCTTAAGACTAAGGCATTTCTGCAGCAGGCTTACCCTCCCCGAGGTCCCGATGCCAGCGGGAACTTCAAACCCCAACCCCAACTCCCTCCGAGGGCTCGCCAGTCTACCCCCTCCAGCCCTCAACGTACGGGAGCCCTCCAAACAGATCAGTGTGCTTATTGTAAGGGGTACGGCCATTGGATAGATGAGTGTCCCGTGTTAGCTGAAAACATCCGAACAGGGAAGACTCGGCCTCGTGCTCCCAGGGAGGGGAGGCAGACTAGGGACCATGGCCCGCCCCATCCACAGGATAAAGAACGCAGGCCCAGGGATGATGCTCCCGTCCGGCAGCGCCCGGCCAATAGGTTTGATGGGTACGAAGCCACACGCACTTATTACAATGATGATTATGACGAAGTTGATGAGACAGGGTCCTACCAAGCATAGGACAGCCAGGAAAGGGGTATTACCAGAGTGCAAATTCCAGTGGATCATAGGGGCCCGTATGTTCAAATGTCAGTTGTGGGGAACGATCAGAATTTTCTTTTGGATACTGCGGCCACCAGGTCTTCTACAGGTTGCAGTGAAAACTTGTTAGGCATGTATTTACTGAAAGCTCTGTATGCGACCATATCATGTAGTCCCCAAGGTATATTCCTAACAATTTCTCCCACCGCAGCTTCCTATATGTACCTGTCCGGTCCCCTCCCGCCAGAGTTGCAGTTTTTACCTTGCTGCGTCTGGGCATCATCAGACACTGATGTAGGGTGTCTCAACATATCCCCTCATGTGGTACGCATCCAGCCAGGTGCACTTCTCCCCCGCCTCCGGCAGTATCGACTACCCGCGGAAGGAGAAATGGCCCTTTTGACAATAATATCTGAATTGATGGACAAGGGCGTAGTGGAGGAAACACGTGGCAATATCTGTAACAGTCCCATTATTTCTGTTCTTAAAAAGACCAATGGAGATGCTCTCTCCCCTAAAATATACAGATTCATAATTGAACTAAGAGCCCTTAACAAAATACCAATCTCCCAATATCCTGTTGTCCCCGATATTACAGCCCTCTTAACGATGGTCCCTTCTGACGCAACGCACTTTTCTGTCATAGACCTGAATAATGCTCTTTTCAGCATTCCTATACATCCTGACAGCAGACATTTTTTGGGTTTCTCCCTTGGTGGGCAGAGCTTTAGATTCTGCCGCACCCCTCAAGGTTTTACCGAGAGCCCCAGTATCTATAGTCAAGCCCTAAAAAGTCAACTAGATTCCTTGGAACTCCCTGATAATTCCACACTATTACAATATGTAGATGACCTCCTCATTGCTGCAAATTCTGCCCCAGCATGTAAAGAAGCTACTCTCTGTTTGTTACGCCACCTTGCCCTCCATAATCACAAAGTCTCTTCGAAAAAGATTCAGTTTTGTCAAGAGAAGGTGACCTATTTAGGTCATCTCCTCTCGAAGGAGGGAAGGCAGCTCACCGCTGATCGTATAGCCATTATCAATGCTATGACGGCCCCACGAACACAAAAGCAGGTACGAGCCTTCATAGGCCTAACCTCATACTGTAGACAGGGGATTTCCAACTTTTCGGCCATGGTCAAACCTCTTCTTGCCCTCACCACTAAAGACATATCAGACAGTTCCTTTCCATGGACTAGAGAGCATGCGCAGGCCTTCCAAGATTTCAAGAGGGCTCAGTGTACTGCTCCAGTCCTCGGTACTCCTGATTATAGCAAACAATTTTTTCTTTTTGTACATGAGACAGACGGCTGTGCATGCGCTGTCTTGACCCAGATGTTCGGTGGTCACCATCGGCCATGTGCCTATTTTTCAGCCAACTTAGATCCTGTTGCAAGGGCTCTCCCAGGATGCCTTCGGGCGACCGCTGCGGCCGCCCTCATGGTCCGTCAGAGTGCAGGGATCGTCATGAACTCCCCCCTGACTCTGATGGTCCCCCATTCTGTAGATACCCTCCTTAATAACACCAAGACACAGTACCTCACTAGCGCACGTCTCACAGGATATGCCAGCCACATTAACATCAAAAGATACACTGTACTAAACCCCGCCACATTACTCCCACTGGATACTCAGGATGCCCACTTAGACCCACATGACTGCATATTAAGGACAGAGGAGGAGACGAAGGGACGGGTTGACTTACAGGATACCCCGATAGCAGAACCAGAAGGTACACTGTATGTGGACGGATCATGTCTCAGAGGGCCAGATGTTAACACCTCAGCCGCCTACGCCCTCACGACATTAGGGCAAGTAGTAGAAACAGCTCAGATTCCGCAGTGCTCTGCTCAAGCAGCAGAATTAGTGGCCCTCACTAGAGCCTGTGAGTTAAGCAAAGGGATGACGGTGAATATTTATACTGACAGCCAATATTCCTTCGGGGTGGCCCACAACTTCGTGAGGTTATGGAAAGAAAGGAATTTCCTTACTTCCCATGGGACCAAGATTCAACCTGGCCCCATAATTCACTGATTGTTAGACTCCCTGACACTCCCCAGAAAGGTAGCCATTATAAAATGTAAAGCCCATAAGAAAATGACAGATGATGTTGGGAAAGGCAATGCCCTGGCTGACCAGACGGCCAGACAAACAGCTCTTAGAAAAAGGGAAGGAATGTATGTAGGAGGTCCCGCTAGGTGGGTGACAGACGAGGGCATGGTTGAAAACAGTACAGAGTGTGATTGATATTCAGTCCCATACTATTCCTGAGGAACTAAGGGTGTGAAAGGAGCAATTAGCAAAGGAGGGAATTGATGGTTGCTGGGTCCGTACGACTTTGGAAAGACAATGGATGTTACCTGACAGTCATGTGCTACCAGTAGTTACGATGGCCCATGGTCCTGCTCACATTAGTGCAAAAGGGATATATAAACTGTTGGAACCTACATGGTACAACTCTAAGATACCAGCATATGCTGAAAAGCTGGTTAAAACATGCATGATTTGCCTAATGTATAACCCTGGAAAAGGCACAGTTACCCCTAAGGGAGGATTCTCTCCTCCTACCTTCCCTTTTGAAGTCCTCCAAATGGATTACATCCAGATGGACAGATGTAACAATTTGAAATATGTCCTGGTGGTGGTCTGTACCTTCAGCCGATGGGTGGAGGCCTACCCCGTCAAAGACTGCACCGCTATCACTACCGCCAAAGTGCTATTAAAAGAGTACCGCCCACGATTCGGTTTGCCCCGCTTGGTCTGGAGTGACAACGGGACACACTTTACGGCTCAGATTATGGAATATATCTGTACAGCATTGGGTATAAAACACAAATTTCATGCAGTTAACCACCCCCAGTCAGCAGGTCTAGTGGAGGTGTACAATGGCATCCTAAAAACTAAAATGGCCAAAATAGTAGCCGAGACGGGTGTCTCTTGGGTTGATGCTCTTCCCTTGGCCCTACAGTCTACCAGGACAACGGCCCACACCAGGATAGGGCTATACCCCCATGAGATTGTGTTTGGGAGGCCTGCCAATGTATGGGGTGTCCCACGGCCTAAGTAAGTGTCTGATGTTGAATACCCTGTATTAACTGATCATCTGTACAGTCTAACTAATACCTTTCGTACTCTTTATCACCAGGTGCATGAGGCCATACCTGAGAAAAGCGAGGGCCCAGGACACGTCATCCAACCTGGTGATTGGGTCTTAGTGAGAAATTTTCAACGGACCAAGAGCCTCGAGCCCTGCTGGACACAGCCTCGTCAGGTGTTGCTGGCCACCCGCACCGCCGTGAAAGTAGAAGGTCGGAAGAATTGGGTGCATTCGTCTCACTGCAGGCGTGTGCCTCTGCCCCTCCCCTATGATCAGTGGGTGAGGGAAGGACAAGGAGACTCAGAAACAGTCCCGAGGTTTGTCCCATTCAGCGATGCCAGAATGCATTCTACATCTACGGAAGCAGAGAGTGACAGCATACTGAAAGAAAAGGTGGAACCCTCCGTTAACTCTGCTCAACACCAAGAACAATTGTTTCCCGACCATACTGTCCCTACTTCCGACCGCTATAACTTGCGCCCCCGAGGGAAGGCTTGCCCTTGACTTCGCCAAGTGCCTATAGGCTGTAGGGCTGTGATCTTCCCCGGCTGAGAGTAGTGCTGGTGTGTCAGACTAAGGTACGCCATAGGGCCCTTGGCACCTGCACCCAGTGAAGCAACCACCAATCACAGACAGCCACTAGAGGTCCCTGGCTTAGCACAATGGCTGCCGTCCAAAACACCCGAATCCAGAAACAATATGTCAGTCTCCGACATAGTAAATGCTTCATGGCCACCGTGGTGACGCTGTTTGTCTCCCTCATCCTGTCTATCCTTGGTTGGCTGTTACTAATTTACCATTCTGTTACCGCACCAACTCCTACACCGACTCCTGCAGAGCACCAGTATTACACGCTCCCAGCCCACGAATTACCCCGCCGTGCAGAATTCTTCAATAACACCTTCATTCAAATGTTGCATCACCATCAGCTGATCATGAACACTTCCAACTGCTGGGTTTGTGGACTGATGCCACATTCCATGATACACCCTGTCCCATTCTTTCCCTACCCCTTTTCCATCTCTGGGTCTTGTCTTGCATGGTGGATGTTGATGCAGGAGGCCTACACTGTCAATGGTACTGCCAATTCGGTCCTTGGGACATTTCGGGATGACTTCTGGCGGAACAGATCTGGCAATGCCAATGCTCCTTTTTGCCCGACCACCTCATCCACATTGCTACTACCACCAGATGAACTCGGTGAGATGGTAGTATTCAACTCAACCACTACGCAAACATTGTCTAGATTCCGCACAAGGAGGATACTGCCGGATGAACGAAACAATCTCAATGTCATAAAAGTGCAGGGCCGTGTCTGTATCCATGGCCTGGGAACTAAGAAAGTTGGTAGGAGTACTTATGATATCACTAAAACTTTAAACTCTACATCTCCTCCAAAGCTGGTGGCATCCCCCAACACCTATTTCATCTGTGGCACAGCCGCCTATACTTGGCTCCCCGTAACTGGTCTGGTACCTGCTATTTGGCCTTCCTCCTTCCACCAACATATTCTACCCATGGATGTTGCCACCTGTTGATGAAGGGCGCTCTGCGCCGCTCACGTAGGGGCGTCATATCAGCCGAGGATACAGCAAGCCAGGAAGCCGAGAACTTCTTTAAAGGTTTCCTTCCATTCTGGGGCCCCATGGCGAACAGTCGGGCTATACGAGGACTGACCAGGGTCCTTGAGACCACCATCACAGTAACAGCTGGTGCCCTCTCCAACATCACTGCAGAGCTACAGGCGGACCGCCTCATAACGCTCCAAAACCGCATGGTCCTTGACGTCATCCTTGCTGATCGTGGTGGTGTGTGTGAATTGATCGGCTCCAGCTGCTGAGTGTACATTCCAGACAACGCACCTACAGTATACGATGCCATCCAACGTCTGCATCGCCTTTCGTCTGAAATTCATCTGGATGAAGACAACTGGTCCCTCACAGGCTGGATCTGGGGCCTCCTTTCCCAGTGGGGGTGGAGGGTCCTCATCTTCCTTGCCTTGGGAGTAGCTGTTTGTGCTTTCAGTGCTTGCCAGTGCTCTGTACAATGTGTGTCCAGACCATCAAACCTCCACCCTCTAACATTCACAACACCAATATGATGATGATGCTCCAACAAGAAACAGATGGCCTTATGAACATTGACATTTCTTAAAGTATTTGCCACTCAATGGCAAAAGGAGGGTCTGAGGAAAAGTGTTCTTCTGATCGGCATAATTTGTACCGAGACTCCATTGTTTTTTCATTGCCATCTTGTGTCAAAACACTTCCACATGACCCACCTGGTCGTTTCTGCTGATGCCTGGGAAAATTCTAACCGACATGACAAAAACCATCTTGCAGCCTGCATTTCTGCCCAGGAACTGTCGCACACCCAACCCCCCTGTTCTTTGTAGTTCAACAGAAAGCCATGTGACACTCAAGCCCTGGGTAAATTATTTGTTTTCCATCTCCTGCTCCCAGCCTGGTAAACATCCTTGACACCGTGATCAGGTTATCTGGACAATGGTCTGTCTGCTGGGCCTTGATCAGGGTGATTAAACAATGACCTGAAAGACCGGGCTTTGATCAGGGTGATTAAACAATGACCTGAAAGACCGGGCTTTGATCAAGCTGAGTGAACAATGACCTGCAAGACCAGCTTTGATCACACTGAGTGAACAATGATTTGTGTACCAAGCCTTGACCAGGTCACCACCTACAAACATCGTCTGGATCTGGTTATCAACTGCAAACACTGCCCCGATTGAAAAATGGACTAACAGCCAAAAGACTGCAATGAAAAGTATAAAAGGCTTGTGAGCTGCGGAGTAAAGCAGCAGCCTCCTGGGTTTTGTCTCTGACTAGCTTGGGAATCTGTTCCATAGCCTGGGCTATTTGAATAAATCTGGGTTCCTCCTGCAGACGAAGGCTCCTGTGTCTCCTTTTACTACGTATGGAGGGTATGGAAGACTTGGGCGGTCCCCCCGCCGCCGAGACCCAGTAAGTGGGTTATTCCGGTTCTTCACAAGGCTGTTATGTGCCCTTTTCAGAGTCTGCCTTCTTTACCAAATAATACTGCCCAGAACCTCAGTTTTCCCAGCCAAGTGGTAGGGAATGCCAACAAAAATGCCCCATGAAAGTGCCCTGTGGGAAGAAAAGTCCTCATCAAAATGTGCTTTCATTGGATTCTAGCACAGGTAAGGGGGTGTTTTAATCATTATACCTTAGATGGATGGGAAGAAGAGACATGCATTGATGGGAACGTAGCTACCAACAAGTGTCAAAAGCTGCATTTCATGGTGGTGGTGGTGGTGGTGGTGAGCGGGGGGGCTACTTAAACTGCCCAGCCGAGTGCACCAACTTTCAGAGGAGAAGAGAAGGCGCACATGGGGAAGGTGACAGATTCGGAGTCAGAGTGTACTGGGGAGTCTAAAAATCCCAGTTACTCCCCTAACCAGAAGAGGCGCTAAAATGACAGCAGGGAGGTGTTAAGAGTTGGCGGTAGAGGAGGGTCATATCTACCCCTTTAAGGCTACCAAACAAGCAACCTTCCCACGCTGTGACAAGCCCCTACTTGACTCATCACCTCGTCCGTAACTTGTTATGCAGCTATTCTGCCTAATAGGCAGGGCACGAGTCGGGGGTACGTGCAGGTACAAGGTATCCACCCACTCTTTTCACAGGGTGGACACCGTCCCCCCCTGCCAAGGAGTTGGTCCCCACAGAAATATGCTGAACTTGTCCCGCTGTAATTTTCAGACACCTGACACGTTCAGCAGCGCTTGTAGGTTGTCTGCTTTCGATTCCCAGCAGCAACGTGCAGGCAGTGAGGGAGCTTTTTTTTCACCTCCAGCTGGGCCGAAGTTAAGGGGCCATCAGACCTTTTGTTTGAATATCCTGACTGGAGGGGGCCTGGAACCTTACACTTAAATGTAAATGCCACAGAGGGGAAACAAAGGCACACAGCTTGTTATCTCTTCACAAGTACTTAAGAGAGGCATGCTTTTTATTTTGTTCAGTCCCTGTATATAAGAGATGCATGCACTGTAAGAATGTCAGGTGTATTGGTCTGTCCCAGTATTTACACAAATAACAATTTCAATAGCACTATTTTATTTCTGTTATAGAGCTAAGCAACCCAATGCAGGGTGTCAGAGCTCTTTACCTAACATACACATTATACATTGACCATAAATAATGCATATGTGTAAATCAATGTACAACATGAGTTACACGACAGTGAGGGTTACAAGGTGTAGGAGTCACATGTCCTTCATACCTCACTGTGGTTTTTTAGAAGGATTATGATTTATGAACTGCAGGTAACAAAAGGATCTCTGTGTTAAAAGCAGTAATCCAGTTACATAGCTACATAAAATAAAAATCTGTCATCTGCATGTTAGATGATGTGCTTTGCAGGAGACACGTTTACCATCTCTACTACTTTAATTCAAATCTGAGACTTTACAAAACGCAGATCTCTCCAGCAAGTGCATTAACCACCAGAGTTATCTCACCATTATTACTATTCCCTGAGATTTACTGGGCACCTTCACTGCAGATGCCTTAACCCAATCAAATATTATATAATGTAGACTTTGCAAGCAATTAAGCATAATAGATCTACTACCTTGTTTCTCCCTGTTGCCAATTTCTTTGTGGCAAGGCATAAAAAAAATATATGTATTAGTTAAGGCCCAGATTTTGCGTCGGGATTGCGCCACTTTTTTGGCACACCCCGACGCCAAATCTTATTTGTTAAATCTCATAATGCACTTAAATGTACTCATCATATACCTGCTAAACATATGTGTGAGGTCTTAATATCCGATGTCACTTCTTGTGATGTCACTTCCAGTGAGGTCACTTCCTGTGATGTCATGAGTAGTGTCGAATGTTGTGACATCATGCGCTGTGATGTCATGCATCATGATTTCACTTGCATGCTGCCTAACCTGGTTAGTCCCAGCACTTCTTTTTTTAGGACTTATGCCCTGCAAATAGGGATGAGGGGTAAACTCTTAAGTAAAGCACTCAATGTATTAAAAAAATGCACCTCAGCATGACCATGATCAAACGCAAACAATATATAGTATAACCATGCTCATGCACGTTTTTGAAAATAACATCAAATCCAGAAAGAAAGCCAGTAGGAACCAGGCAAAAACATTTGCATAAAAAGAGCAAAAACAAATTACATTTGTTTTTCGAGCCCCGTGATGCAATGTCTCTCTCTTCTTTACATTTGTGACACACATAGCATACAATAAAGATGTACACGCTCTACTCCTGAGGGCAGGGCAGGGCAGGTGAAAGCAAGAGTAACGACTTACCGCGTCTGCCCACTGCAGAGGACATAGCTGAGAGTGGTCTAGACTAGGAGCCAGCTGCTATAATGCTCAGGAGCGCCCCCCAGGGGCTTGTAGTCATTGGGGGAATGTTTTCACCAAGACTACAGAGCCAAGGCAATCAAACAAATACTGGAAGAGACTCACAGTGGAAGACCTGGACAAACGTGTGAGCAGTGGCAAGTCAAACACTAGTCACTCGCATTTACCTGAAACACGAAGAAAGTGCCTCAGGTTTTGACAAATTGTTGTTCAGTTACTGTGATAATAAAAAAATTGTCGAAAACAACTTTGGCAATTTCAAACTCATAGTTTGTGCTTATATTGTATTGTATTTGCCTTTATATAGCACTTACTGCCCCTGACGAGGCATCGAATTGCTTTTTCAGCGAGTATAACACTAATTCGAAACCCATAAAGGATTAGTGGTGAATTAGTATAGTGAAATATAGAAATTTATTTGAGCCGTGGATATGTTAGTCTGTTATTTGGATAGAGAAGTATAGTGGAAGGATAGAAGATGGAAATATTTTGCATTTATATTGTGCTTGCACCCCTGATAAGGGGTTGAAGCGCTTTGAGGTGAGTAGCACGGTACCCCGGAACCAAAAAAGGATTAGAGGTGAGTTAGTCTGGGGAAATATTAAATTAATTTGAGCGGTGGACATCTTAGTTTGTTATTTGGATTGGAAAGGATAGTGGAGGGATGGAAGTGGGAAGGGTTTGCATTTATATGGTGCTTGCGACCCCTCATGAGGTGTTGAAGCGCTTTTTAGTGGGTAGCACGCTACTCCGGGATTCAAACATGATTAGTGGGGAATTAGTATAGGGAAATATGAAATTAATTTAAGTGGTGGACATGTTGCTGCTGGTAACAGGTAGTCAAATTCCTGTAGGTTTAAGCTCCCTGCAAACACACAAGAGAACCTGAGCAAATTTTTGGAGATAATTTTCCAGGAGGTACTCTTTATCGCCTTTTGTTAATATAAAATGCCTCTAGCTAACACGTGTTTCATCTGGCTCGCATTGACACCAAGACGTCCTCAGGGCTAGAAAATAAATCTAAATGAAATTCCCTTAACACAGTTTCTTGCTTAGCCATCCTGTGTGCCTCTGCGGGTTTGTGGATTGATTGTCTGGCTTTTGAATGACAGGGGCTGGGATGTACATTCTCTCAGACGGCCACCGGGTGGGGAGGAGGGTTGATGTGTGTCCTGCCTTTCCTGAATGAGTCAGGGCTAGGCGTGATTAAGAGTAGGGGGGAGATTTCTTTCACACCTGAATGGGCCTGGCCTGCCTTGGACAATGCTGTCTCCACCTCCTGCCAGAAAGCTACACCAGAGAGCACAGAACCAGTTTTGGTGGGCAAAGAGCTTCTCTGCCACCAGAGAACAAAGGATTTTTACTATAAATGTTGGGGCCCAGACTGCTGAACTTTAGATTACTTCTGGAAATCAAGAGGAACATCTGCCAAGGAGAAGAGCTGGAAGAAACTGAAGGAGGAGTACTGCCCCTTTGCTGTGTGCTGTCTGGGGTTGGCCTGCAGTGACTGTTTCTGCCAAGGAGAGGAACTGTGTGTGTATCCTGCTTGCAAAGTGCCTCCAAGGGCTTGAAGTGGAGCTTGCCCCCTGTTCAAGAGGTCTCAGGAACAGCAAAGACCTCACCATCCTTCTGGGCACTGTCTCTTGAACCGCTGGTTTCAGTCACCGCAGAAGAAAAGAGCGACCGACTCAGTCACTGACCCATCGCAGGATTCCATGTCTTAAAGGCCCCGCAGAAGGCACTGAAGCACTTTGCACCATGTCCTTGGGCTCACCGACGTCTCCGAGCCATTGCTTGCACCGCATCCTGTGGGCACCGCATTCCGCACCACCTCGCTTCACCCTGCCTGGACGTCACCGACACCGTGGCTGCCCGACCGGTATATCGTCCGGCTCAGACGCCTTCACCGTAGCCTGCCAGCACCGCATCAAGCACCACCTCACCCTGCACCATAAGCCTTGGCCTCAGTAACGCCGTCTGGACGATCGTCACCGAGCCGCTGTCTGCACCGTATTGAGAGGGCATCGCACCACTTTCATTTTGCAACGCAACCACGACGGTTGCCCTGACCGGAACATACTATCGTGTCAGCCGCAATGAGGAACGTGCTGTTTTCGAGTCTGTCTTCGCTTTAGATGACCGGCACAGATGCGGTCGGATGGAAATGTTAGACTCTGTCATCTTCAGCATCGAGATAGCCCCGGATGGAGCTACCGACTCGGAAGAACTGTGTTTTTCAGCTATTTCTGCAATTTAAAGGTTATCTTGCAAATTAACTATTTTTACAGTATTGTATTGTGGATTTTTGTCATTTTTGGTCTTGTTTGGTTTAGATAAAGTTTTACTTATTTTTCTAAACTGGTGTGGTGTTCATTTGTAGTGTTTTCACTGTGTTACTGTATGCATGCACACATGCTTTACATACTGCCTCTGAGATAAGCCTGTCTGCCTATGCCAAGCTACCAAGGGGGTGAGCAGGGTTTATTTTTTAAATGTATCTTCGTTACCCTGACTAGGAATAAGGGTCCCTACTTGGACAACAGTGCAAACCATTTCCAAATAGAGACCCCATTTCTAACAGTTTGTACAAGGTGTGGATCAATGTGCAGCCCAAGGAAGACCCCCCATGCCAGCAACTGGTCTGACATACCCCTCAAGCCCCCTTCCTCAGATGACCCTACAACCCCACCCCCTCCCAGAAGCCTCTTAGGTGACGGTTTTTCATGGCAGGAAGTGCAGGCTGGCCGCTGACCCTGATGCTTCTGCCCTTGAGGTGCTCCTTGTTGAGCTGCCACTTAAGAAAGAGAGCAAAATTAGATGACCATAGGTCTGTTGGCTCACGCAGCTTGATAAATGATAACAGTCACATGAAGGTTTTCCCTTTGCGTGTCGCTACATCAACACTTTACTAGAAGCTCATGACAGGTGAGTGAAAACTCATCAACGGCCAACAGGAGTACGATAGAAGGACTCTTTGTGTGGAAGCACACTTCTTTAGACAAATCAAAAGCTGCACTCAAGGTACCCAACATCTGGGTGGAGCTAGAGTCCCCTTCTCAGTAGTACTGCTTAAAAAACAAAAATTCTGTTGGTAACATAAGGTTCAACATCAGCTACGCTGCCAAACCAGACCTAAAAAGCATGCTTTCTTGAATAAAATTCTACTTTCACGCAAAGTAGGAGTTTAGTGTAAATCTATTCAGCTTTCTATTGTTTTGCTGTAGCACAGAGCAGATTTTCAGATCGAAACTGAAAAGACAAATGCATCTTTTTTGACCCTGCTGCCTAATTTGTTTTTTTTACCCTGTACAGATCTGTTCAAACCTTGGCACTTAAGTTTTACTAGGAGTCTGAAGATTTTCATGCAGATTCTTCAAAGGAGTCTAAAGTTATAGGTAATCAAAACAAATGCATTTTCAACATATAATGTGACTGCACCATAACTACAGTGGCTACCGCTGACTGCTGTACAAATATATATTTCTGTAGGATACTTTATCTACAGATTCCACACTTTAAAATACCTCCCCCGGTGCGAGACTGAATCAGGAACACATTTCTCTGTGGCACCATGTGGCTCTGCCTTGACTCTGTACCAACCTGTAACTGACGGAGTGGAGCCACATACATGCGCCACCGCTACACAATGACCTCAGTTCTTATCTTTCTGTACCTTCGACACCTCTAGCAGGGTGGACGTGCAATCAGAGCCTCCACTCCGACCAAAGCTTACCACCACCCAGAGTTGATGGTGAGGATGATATATCCACTTATTATGCTGACAACAATGTTTACATGGACTTACGAGAAGCCAGTGGGCTTGATACTTCCGCTAATATAGGGCTACATTTTTAATTTGCACCACCAATGGAAGACAGTGTATTATTTCCAATAGTAGTTTGATGAGCAGCTGAGGTTTTGGACCTACAAATGTCCTCTCTTGAGACTAAGGCCTGATTTTGATTTCGGCACAGAGGGTACTCTGTTGCAACAGCAGTGGAGTTCACTTCTAGTCAATACTATGGTCCATCAGCCTGATTTAATTGCAGGTGTACCATAGTTTGACGATAGCGGAGACTACTCTGTCTCCTCCATGGGCAAAATTCTATGACGGCCAGACAGAGTAAAGGTTGTCAAAGATTTGGCTATATTTCCGCCCACCTACCTAATTTAGATGGGCAGACATATAGCTGTTTTTCATCCATGATCATTGGAAAATGCCTTGTGGTAAGGGACACTGAAAAGTGCTTATTGCCCATCTCATTGTAACTTTGCCAGACAGCTCCGTCATGTTTGATGGAGATGTCTGGCAAAGTTACAATGCACTGGCAAGAACAGCCTGTCAATGCTTGGAATGTTGGTCGGACTGATAGACATTTCAAAATGTGCTCGTTGACACTCCCACCAGGGTGATGGAGTGATTTACTTACTCACCCTGGTGAAGGATGGACCAAAAAATTCTCAAAAGACGCCTGGGTATTGAATATTGTTTGAAAATGAGTACTGTCTCAAAATTACGAGTCCTCCACCAACCATACTACCTAAACCATCCAATCACATCTGTTGAAGGAGAGACTGTTATTGATCCTTTGGAAATGTCATGTTCTCATAAAATCACTAATCCTATGGTGAGACCAGTGGCATCTCTCCTCTGCTCCATAGCCTCATGGATCTTCCTCACTCCGAATGCACAACTCCACAGGATCCTCTTGAACAGTGTCTCAAGTATCAGAGGGACCAATTGACCGGCATCTGGGAGGACATCATCATTCTTCATACAAAGTCTCTAAAATGGTTGTGCTCTCCGAGCAACCTGCTTCAAGGAATACCCTTTCATCGACAATTTTCCTCTCAGACTATAGTGTCAGATGCATCACTGCTGGGCTGGGGAACACACAGGAATTATCTCCCGATTCAGGGCACGTGGTCATTGAGAGAAGTGACCTATCATATCAATCTCCTTGAGCTCTGGGCAGTCCACCTAGCGCATAAAGCCTTTCACCCGTTCATTAAAATCCCAGTCCCGGCTTGTTCACACAGACAGTACAACCATCATTTTCTACCATAACAAGCAGGGGAAATCCCAGACCCCTATCCCACGAAACCCAGACTTCTCAGGTAACTGTAAATGCTGATTTTCACTGGTTTTCTACGAGTGAAATCTGAGCGTAACAATAATGTCCCTGTTGCCTTTGTTTTTTTAAGTGAATATAAATATAACAAGCATTTGCAATGCCATCGGTCTGGCCTTACAGAAAGTTTGAGCTATTGGCGTTGCAAATAATAATGCAACGCCAATAGCTCAGTAATGCAAGAGATATTGCATTGCAATTTTTTTCTATTATTTTTTTTTAAGCAATAGGCACCCGCACTTATTGCTTAAAAGATCAATAGAAAAAGAACATTTGCAATGCAATAGCTCTTGCATTTTATTATTGCAGGTGTTTTTTAAGCACATTAATAAATGGCATTGTCATTTACGATGCCAATTGGTCAAAATCTCGCAATTACGAGACCTATTGCATAGCAAATCTTTCTTTTCCGGGCCGATGTCCCATTAATATATGTATGTGAACCGATCACAAAGATTGCTCACGCTGTGCCAGTCAGTGGCGCGTGCAGGCCCTCTGGGGGAACCAGCAGATTGTCTGGCAGGCTGATTGATGCCTGTCAAAGACATGCTGGGCTGCGGAAAGCCAGTTGTATGCTAGAGTCTGTCACATGGCTTTCTCTGCGCCAGTGCTCCGACCCTGCTGACTGAATCTAAAAAATATTTGCAATGCTATAGGTCTCGCATTTAAATGAGAAACCTATGGCATTGCAAACAAACGGCCACATTATGCGCGCACCCAGGCGCCCGGCCGCCTACTAGTTCAGCACTGTCACCCAGTGCCACTGGTGCACCCAATGGTGCCTAGAAGCCTCTAAAAGGACAAAGGGAGCTGGAAGGACTCACCCCGGACAGCTGCTGCGCCCCTGGATCCTCTTCGGAGTGTGCCAGGCTCCACCCGGCCGCTGCTCACGTAGTGCTGAAAGGAACAAACGGCCACATTGTCCTGGCTGCTTTCAAAGTGAAAGCGTACAAGTTTTTTAAAGCACTGCATACCCTTGGCGAGACCCCGAGGCGCTGTACTAGATATGACCTCTCTCGCTTATTGGTGGAAAACGCGATTGAAGGGACACGTAACCTAACCACCTGAGCCCCCCTCTATCACCAGTGCTTTAAATGGAAATGTAAAAGTGCAGGTACTCGCTATTTTAAGTACTTGCTTGCCCTGAGAAGTTCAGGCACTCTCATTAAATGTATTGCAGCAGTGCTGGGAAATGCAGGTCCTTCCCATTTCAAACTAAATAAATGCAGGTACTGGGTACATGCTCATTTACAGCACTGCCGGAAGCACTCCTTCTTGGGCCACTCCCACAGGTGTGTCGAGATGCTTCGCAGCCTCCGTTATGTGGCAGGGTGCCTCATCACTGATCTATGGGTGTGTCTGGAGAGCTCTCCCCAAGCAGTGTGCCATGACACCGAGTATGTACAGGGTCCCTCAAGGCTCTATGTGGGTACAATCTCACCCTAGGTGTGTTCTGGTACTCGCTGATGCCGTACTGTGTGTGTACAGCATTTCTTTTGCAGAGGTGGGAGTGGCGATGTCCTCGAGAGAGTGCAGAAGCCCGCTCTCTCTAGATGTGTCACTGGAGGTACTCTTCCCCCGAGGTGCGCATGGGATGCTTCTCTTCACATGGGTATTACTGAGGTGTTATTTATCCTAACGGAGCATGCAGCACTTTAAGAGCGAGCTCTGGGGTTGCACGTCTCCCCAGTGACGTGGGCCTCCTCCCACCAGCCGATTTGTAAGGGGGCATACTACACTGTTCGCCAGGGACGTGTAAAGGGGCTCTTGCCTTCCAGATGTGAATTGGGGCCAACTTTCTTCCTAGGGTGCCTTAAAGGGGCGCAACGGAAAAGTCTCTTTCCTCCCACAGTGGGTAGGAATCTGCCATCTGCAACTATGATAGGGGATGATGGTTGCTTGTGAAGCATTCTTTCTCCCTTCCCCCCAGGTGCCTTACCTTGTCCAGACAGTTGACCTTCTCGGTTGGGTAGACGATCTTGCCGCAGCGCGCACAGCTGGGGTTCATGGTGGGGCCGCGACCTCGCTCTTCAACACCGGTCTTCGCACACGGGGCTCGCACCGCTACCTCTTCTCCTCACACACGGAGCGCGCACCGCTTCCTGCCGGACAATTGCGTCCATTAGGCTTTCATAGCCAATCCCTTCCTTCGAGGCATAAAATGAACCTTGCTGCAAAATCTATATTAAATGTTTCATCCACTCCATGGGAATCCTTAAATAGATTACCCGAAGTAAAGACAAAACGATTCTCCTGCTCGCAGGCCTCTCTGGGGTTGGATATTTAGCTTTGTGCTTTTGACTAGTTTTTTTTGCTCGTGTTAGCTTTGAGGGCTACGCTCACACCGCTGTCAAACCCCTGCTGCTTTCCCTGTCCACGCCCGACCCTGATATCTCCCCATGTTTCCAGTGCGAGAGTAAGATCACAAAGCAAGCTATCATCATCGGCGACGGGGTTGTTGTTTATCCCTGTTTAACAGCTTATCTGAGATAGAACATTGTTTACACACAGGCTGTTTATGTATATAACAAGAATTGCACAGTGCAATCCAACTCTGTCCGGAATAGAAAAAAATAAACACGCGGCGGAGCTTGTCTTTATGGGGCCATGTATTTGAAACACATGGCCTCATAAAGATGAGAAAGCTTTCGCGACGGGAGGAAGGCAGACAAGCCCGTCCAAATAGGACAACGCAAAAAGCCGAACAACAACGTCACAAACATCTCTTTTCCAATGGCTGGCCACCGCCTAGCATAAACGGTGACGCCAGCCAATGGTAAAGAGGGGTGGGGCTTAATGCCCTTTACAGAAAATACCCGAAATCATTAAATCTCGCCAGCGAGACTGCGCATGTGTGCAGCCTACGCCAGGCGAGACCTAAAACGGTCCAGCAGCAATAAAAATGAAGGGAATAAGGTGAACGCTGCAGTGCACTATGAAAAAGAGCACAGGCCAAGTAAAAAGCATCCTTTGTAATGTCATGAATGGCAGACAGTAAACAGTTGGAAAATGATGTGCAAGTACTGATTCACAGTTCGAAAATGAATGCAAAAACATTTAAATTGACTCGCAGCAATCAGACTCAGTTTGGTGAAAGGAGCCAGGGAGTATTAAAAGAATACATAAAGGAAAGCACAGCATTCCCTAAGCCAGCAACAAGAGAGATTAATGACTTTTAAATGCTGGAAGTTTACATACTTCAAATAACTGTAAAGAAAAATGGTTGGTTTTAATTGCATTTTTTTTGCAATTTAGGGCATTATAAATACGGAAAACATTTTAAACATATGAAAAGACTATGAAGAAAAACTACAAGAAAAGGAGTAACTTTTCTATGTTTATGTGACTGGCCTCACCTGGGGAGAGCATTTATAAATTGGAAAACAGTTGTTGCACCTCAAGGTTGACAAAGGCTGTAGCTTTAGCCGAAACACGTTCCTGTTTTATCCTAATTGATAACAAAAAGCTGTCTGTGAATAAATGAAAGGTTACTATGGATCAAGTGCAGGCCTTCTCTTTATATGGGGAAAAATATATATATACATCTATATATATATGTGTGTATACACACACATACACACACACACACATATTTATGTTCCCCAGATAGGAACGGAAGTGGCGTATCGGCTGCGTGAACCAATTAGGAGGCAGCAAAGAAGAGCGACACTGGAGTCAACCTATGGCAAGCAGCAGAAGAGATCATAGTCCCTGAATGAATACAGAATGTTATGTTACAGAAGTTTATTGAGCGTGACCAATTACCCGGAGGTGTCAAAGACAGCGTATGCGCTGCCTCGGCCTGCCCTGAAAAAGAAGGCCACTATTGTCATATCTGACAGGCAATAAGAGGGAAAATAACAATAAATCTAGTGACTGCGGGTAGTGGGCAAATTCTGAATGCTAAATAACAGCCACAACACGACCCATTCCAAGGTTGGCTACTCCAAAAAAACAGCTGTCAGAAAATGTCCTACATAGAAACTGGCAGCCTGGGTAGAGTTTGTGTGACCAGGACTCCTCGGGTCTTCTATGCTGGTCCTGCATCTCTGGAGTCACGAGTCCGTGAAAGATGCACAATGTGACGTGCATGTCGTAGTTTTTGTGGAATACACACTACCTTTTGGAAGAATGTAGCCTCTCAAAATGTATTGCCATGTTAGACAAATCTTCTACATCTATTGGGGTCGCACACTGGATCTTGGTTACCCCAGAATTCAATATAACATAAATTAATACAAGGCAGAGAAGGCAAAGCAGCAGGCAAAGGAGATTCTGATAATGAGGGCAAGTTACGGAATGAGAATACAGCATTCAGTACTGTCTGTGGATCTCTATAAATGAGTTTTTCTTGCTACCGTCTATATTAATGGCTTAGCCCAACTGATTCTCATCATTTCTTTCGGTTTGCTTATTTTCCATATCATGGGACCTATCACTGTTCTACCAATCAGTGAATCCCCCCATCCCCCCCCCACACCAAGGCAAAGTTCTGGTCCACTCCCCTTCCCCCTCCCTACCACCTTCTTTGAGGACAGCATCTGCTTTTTTGGGCTACCTGTTGCTGAAATGCAAATCTTAAACCAATCGTTCATTGTCTTGTCGATGGTCAACCCCATTCCTCCAGTTACCCGTTCTGACAGTAATCCACCACTGGATGACTCCATGATCCTCGATGAACTTGTCTAAAACGGATATAGTGTATTTTTCTGCCATCTCAGCATCTCCTTACCCTATCACATTTGGCTCAGATACCCTGGCCTCGGAAATGTCTACCATAAAACTCTCCATGCTTTCAACTCCATTAAGCAATTAGTATCATTCATAACATCAGCCACTATGGCAGCAAGGTATCAAGTTTTACAATTTGTCAAGCTCTGTCCCAACACCCTCTTCTGTAAAACCAAGCTCTGATCACCGCACTCAGAAGACACTTATGCAACCTTGACTCCAGATTATTGACCAGTCTCCCTCTTTGCTACCTCTTCCCACTGGTCCAAGTTGTACACTTTGCCAAAAGAACACTTGTACAACACCCACATGACTCTGTTCAAATTACTGATCCTAGTATTCAACACTATCAATGGCATCTCTCTTCCCCTGTACTTATTCCTAACTTTCCCATTTGAAACATACGATTAGCCAATCAAAACCTCCTAGTCCCTCATCTTTTTATTTTTATGACTTACCAATCACGAAACCAGCCACCTTCTGGTTATCTATTCCCATCCAAACTAATGCACCGTTATCTGTTACTATGTCCAGCATTTCTTGAAGGAATGAATAGACGAAATGCAAGTGCATGCCTTAGACTTGTTACTGCCTAATAATGGTTAACAAACCTGCTCTGCCCAGTTCGTCCTCCAAATGACCTCCCTCCCTACAAGCACTTTAAAGTAGCAGCAAGGCAGAGAAAGCCATAAAAAAGATAGAAATAAAAGAAATACCCACGTCTATGCGTTTTCTTGTTGACGAAGAGGTGGCATTGACTTTAGAAGATGTCTATTTTGATTATTTGCTGAACGTTAGATTTGCTTCGCTTTGGAATAATAACATGGAGCCCTCACTGAGCCTGAAATGTAGAAACAGTCTATCCCTCGAAACTGACAGCATATTCTGAGGGTGTGGCATAATTACATGCAAGTGTAAGGATTTGGTCCTGATTTTCTCACTCCAGAGAGTCTGGCTGTTCAGGCTTAAACCAATCAGCAGGTCAACCCCAATTCATTCCCCATTACTCCTCCGAATTGGAAGTCTAAGAGGATTGAGGGGTTTAAGGAACAAATATTCTCCTCTGCAAGCCTAGCACTGAGCATGGTTGCAGTCCGCTTATTAGGCCGATACACACATGCCCTCGGGGACATGGCCAGCGAGATCAAGATCTTAGGGTCTCACTGGCTCAAACAATTTAGGTTTGTCAAGATGCAGCCAAATACATGATTCATGCTGGCCTTGAATACTACTTTCTAGGGATGGTGCCCAACACCATTGTGGGGCTCCATTGCAATGCGTTGACATGCTCTGCAGGATTTTCTGGAGAAGAACAGGCCTCTCCCATGGATATGAGTTTAGATGGTTCACACCTGTTCAGTGAGAAAGCAAATTCTGCTTTGGAACGTTTCAAATAAGGTAGAGCCACAGCATGCTCAGTGGTGTGGAATTTGATAAAAAATATCTACTTGCCCATGGGACAGGTTGTTTCATAAATATACTTGTCCTGAAAAAACAATCTACTTGTCCCTTTGGTGCCACATAGTGTGGTGAAAATGTATGGACGCAGTCTCCTTAAAGAACTCTGATAATAGCATCTCTGATAATGTGAGGGCTCAAGGTATAGTAGGGTTTCAATAGTAGCAATTGACTGATTTTGCTACCTTCCCAAAGATCGGCATACTAGGCAGGCAGATATAAGCAATAGTTTCAGGACTGGACTGCCCTTTTGAGTCAGTGCAAACCAACTAACTTGCATGTTTTAGGGGTTTTCACCAGCTCTTCTCTAATTTTTCCTCATACTGAGAGAGGTTGTAAATGTACTCCTGACAAGGGCTGAAGTAAAAACGTATTCCAGGATTGTGAAAAAAAAGGAGTTGGAAGAAAAGTGAATATGTAAACGCTCAGCAAATCTACAATTGCATATATATGCTAGTGCTAAAATGTAGTTCACAGATATTTTCTTACAAGGACCATTCTCTGGCCTACTTCTGTAAATTCTAGTAAATTCATGAAAGCCATAAATCTGCACTAATGCAAGGACATATACCAAGGTGCACTTTTGTGACTTCCTTTAAGAACTGGGTCCCTAATTAGGTCTGGCGTTAACCAAGACAATTTGTTTTTATTAAAATTCTCTCTCTTTATCTATCTGCCGACTGGCTTCAATGTAAGTGATAGCATTTTGCTCTTTCTCAAGGAGCATATCAGCACACAAAGTAGTAAATAATCAAGTAAAAAGACACATATTGACAAAAGCAAAATGGCTAACCACACTATCAGACCTATTGGTTTTGCCAATGCTTGTTTATTTTCATGTTTCCCGTAATCTTATTGAAACTGGTTGCACCGATTTTCTATTATGAATATTTTTGGGAATACTATCATGTATCAACATATTTTACTAAATGATGCTTCAAAGAAATGGTACCAACATTTCATAGTAGTTTAGCAAAACATGTTTCCCAGTTGCATTTTTTTTGTGAACATTTAATTTTGAAAGGAAAGAATCAATCTTGCTATCAAGCTTCTGCAGCTATATGCATTTAATCAGAGAGCATTCTGGGAGCATTATACATAGCATCATATTGTTAAACTTTGCAAACGTGTGTACACATTTTTATGCTGGAACCACTGTTAGTAGTGCAGTCTGAACTTACACCTTTTTCTTAGAGTGCTCACCCTAATAATAAAGGCTTTGTATTAATGACCCATAAATACAAGTTCCAACAGCATTTCAGTCAGTCAGTCATAAGCTTTTATTCGATATGCAAGATATCTTGTAAGCACATAAGAAATACAATAAGCACATTAAAAATCACAGATACAAGAAGCCAGTATGAAATTCATAAGAAGATAAAAAGGGCGTAAATTTCCCATAATAAATTATCTAAAAAAAGAATTAAACAGCTACTGACAATCTCTTACAACGAATAAGCCAGGACCACTTTAAAAATTTCGCAATTCCACACACTAAAAGGGGGGAAGTGTCCGTAGTTAAAATACGCAGGGCTTCGAGGGAACTACGTGTGCCCATATTGCGGCAAAGGGGTTTTAACCAGACACTCCTAGGCCTTGCATAGTCCGGGCAAACAAATAAGACATGTACAATAGTCTCGGCCTTGCTAGGGCAACACGCACAGTTGGGAGAAATGCGGGACACAGATGACCAACTCGATACCAATGCACCTAGGGGGAGGCATCCAACTCTAAATTTGAAATAAAGGGCTCGGTCATAAGGGAGAGTTATCAAGTCCAGGTAGGGTTCAAAAGCCACAGTGTCTTTAATTTGCAAAAAGGCGACAGTCGACTTACAGTGATTAGAGTTTGTATTTAACCGCTCCGCACACCAGTTCCAATAATGCGCCTTGACAACTTCTTTTGTAGGGGCTGAACGTAATGACCAGCAATCTCCTAGACCGACATTCTCCAAAAGCTTTTTGGTATCTCTTAGCCACTTTATTTTGGCCCAACCCCCCAAGCTCATAATTTCCCGCAGGGCATCAGCATAAGATTTTAATTCTTCACCCCTCCAAATTCTTGTCCATAACAAAAGCGGGCGAAGCTGGGCCTGGTCTTTAATATTTTTGCAGCCCATATCCAGCCGGACAGGTACGGATGGAGTACTCAGGGGGACGGAGATGAGGGATTTCAATAACTTGCTCTCCGCTGTCTCTAGGTCGTTCAAACAACAGTGGCCCCACAATTCTGCCCCATACAAGGCTGATGACACTACTTTAGCCTTGTAAATTTCAACTACTGGGGTGAGTGATCTCCTTGGAGAGGCCCTGAACTCCCTCATAAGGGCACCTCCCACTCTCCTGTGGCTGAGGACCATTTTGTCAATATGACTAGCCCAGGACATCCTATCCGTGATCCGGATACCAAGGTAGTCAAATTCGGCTACTTTCTCTAGGGGGGTCAAGTTTAGAGTCGGTGGGCGGCCCAGTTTCTTAGGAGGATTTAGGACTAGATATTTTGTTTTATCCACATTTATTGTTAATCCTCTTGCAGCACAGAACTCCTGAAATCGTGTTAATAATTTCTGGAGACCTTGAGGGGTCTTCGAAATCAGGAGCGTGTCGTCCGCAAATAGCAAGGTGGGGATCCGGACTCCTCCGAGACAGGGGGCGTCGGCCGGTTCTTGCTGGAGATGTTTTACCACCCCATTCACATAAAGTGAAAATAGGGTTGGCGCCAAGACACAGCCCTGCCTTACGCCCCTAGAGACTGGAATCTTCTCAGTAAGTTCACCGTTTTTACCCCAACGGACCTGGGCAAAGGTGTGGGCGTGAAGGCTGATAAGGAGTGACAAGATGTAAGGGGGTAAGCCCAGCTCGTAAAGTACCCTCCAAAGATCTTCTCGGGGGACTAGGTCAAAGGCAGTCTTCAGGTCTATAAAGGCCAAATAAAGACTGCCCTTGCCCAGTTCCACCACCTTCCACCCCAATAATACCAGCCTGAACACCTGCTCAATTGTCCCCATTCCAACCCGAAAACCTGCCTGGAAGTCTGAAAGAATTTTATTCTCCTCCACCCAATGGAGAATCCTTCCAAGGATAGCTTTACCTGCTATCTTTTGGGTGGAGTCGATCAGACTTATGGGTCGGTAATTACCCGGTGCTTCCCTGCACCCTTTTTTATAAATTGGGACCACCACCGCCCCTTTCCAGGATTCAGGTACTGGCCCTCCCATCATGATGTCATTAAGTAGCGCTGATATGACCCGAGCCCATTCCGCTGGGTATGCCCTCATGAGGTCCCCCGGCAGGCCATCGGGACCCGCAGCCTTGCGTGGAGCTACCCACCCTATAACCCCCTCAAGTTCTAGCGGAGTAAAGAGATCGTAGGCATGGGGTTCAATTATTTGCGAAAGAGCCATCCCCACATTACAATCCCCATCAGGAGGGAGGTATAAGGACCCAAAGTGCTTTACCCAGCTTTGTGGCGAGATGTTACAGGGTCTCATAAGTGCATCGGGATTTTTCCGTGCACTTATAAGTTGCCAAAATGCCCTTGGGTCCCTACTTTTGCTGGCCTGGAGCAGGTCATCCCAATATTTGTCTTCCCACTCCCTCCTGGCTAGTTTGAGAGAGTTATTGTAGGCCTTCCTTGCTTCCTGTATCTCAAGACGGGACTTTGCTTTGATCGCCTCAACTAACTTAGCCTTAAAAACCCTACATGGTTGAGAATACCAACCATCGTGGGATTTTTTAGAGAGTTTGTTACCCAATTTATTGTGGTGAAGAGTAAAGACATTAGTTAAGGCTTCTATCAGGGAGACAAAGAGCCCACTCACTCTACCCACGCCTTCCGAGGATGTTCCAAGGTTTAATACCATGTGGTTTAGGTGAGATTGTATTTTTTCTACCTTCCCCTCTGATAAAACCAGTTTGGCCCATTTAATTCGCCTACCACAAGGGGAGACTTCCGAGATCTCAGGTGGTGCTGCTACCTGGTTTATAAAATCCTTACTTGAGTAGCGCCACCACTGGGCCATACTTAAAGAAAGCAGGTTGTGGTCGCTTTCAACCGAGGGGACCACCTGCATGTCCTTTACATAGGGCCACAGACACACGTCTACTAAAAGATAATCTAACCTAGAGGTATGTCCGGGCCTATTATACGTATGGGCGCCCAGCCTATCCGAGGGTGTCCTCCCATTAGCAGCCCTTAGATTGAATTCGAGGCACAGGGAGTATAACTGAAGCGCCACTTCTGACCACCTCTTGATCGGTGGGATTTCCAGAGCCGGAATCCCCCACCTAATGTCCTCCTCCTCTTGGTCGAGGGAAACGTCCGAGCCCAAAGGCTCGAACGAACAGTTCATATCACCTGCAACCAGTATACGAGTCTTATATGGGGTGTTGTTTAACAAAGTCTCGAGTAAAGATATTACAGGAGACTTTCTCCCGCCCACGGTTCCCCGGGCATAAACATTAAAAACGTTTAAAACAACTCTCCCCCTTTGGTCTATTAAGGTGATGTTTTGTATATCAGGAGAACCTGTGGGGAAATCCATAATTCTGCAATCAAGAGATGCCGCAACCCAGATAAGGAGGCCACCGGCTGGGCGCCCCCTCCCTGAAGACGAGACATGCGCAGGGGAGTAATAAGAGGAAAAACCCACCCTGTAGACCGGCACACAACTCCATGTCTCTTGAAAGAGGCACAGAGAGTGCTCATCAGCCTGAGTAATAAAGTCAGGCAGGGGCAGCTTTCCTGCAATTCCCGCGACATTCCAGCTGAAAACCTTGAAAGCAAGGTCCGTCACAGCTGGAGTGACGCAGGGCGCCGGAATGTCCCCGCCTGTAGAGCTCCTCGGGAAGACATGAGGACAGCAAGCGTCATGCATGGTGGGTATAAGATCACCTATCCCCCTTGTAGACTTACTTTTGCTAGGTGATAGAGTTTCCACTAAATCTACTCTCTGCCCAACTTCCAGTCAAATGGGTCCCGCTGGCCACAAATGTTTCTCCCTAGTGTCCCCTGAAACCCCGTCCCTATTCTGGTCAAGAACAGGGAGACTTAAGCTTCCACCGGTAGAGTCAATGATTTGCCTGGGGTAAAAGAAGGAAAGGTCTACCACTTTAACCCCCGGGACCCCCATATTAGAAATAGGGGTACAAATCGATGGTACCACTCTTGGATCTTGGAAATTTACAATTATACAGTCCCCCTCCTGTGTTTTTTCCCCCTGTCCAACCCAATCCACTCTACGGACATTCAGTATAATGCCATCCACACCTAGCGGGATTGGCTTATTTGCTTTTAGCCAGTGGATACACTTATTCTTAAGTGATTGATGATTTTCCAACTGGCCATCCTTTAAAGGTGGCACATTAACCATGACTGCCACAAAGGGTTGACAGTCTGGTGGAAGGTTTACTGGGGGAATCTGTCGTATTTGCTTACTAGAGGCACGTGAAGGGGTTGGTCTAGTGGTAGGAAGGGGGACGAACCTAGGGGTTTTCTCTAAGGCTAACCTGCTAAAGTTAGAACATACCCCTTGTTTTTTAGAAATTTCCATTATGCCACTCACTACCTGTGGCTGCTTTTGTCGGGGAGACTTAGGCTTATTTTTATCGGGCTCTATGTGGGATAGAGAACCCTTTTGCTGAAGAACTGCTTTGGAACTTTGAATAGATGTGGAAGCTAAGGTAGATGGGCTATTAGAAGCTCCCTTCTCGCAACATAATGGGTGCTTAGAGGCTTGCTGAGATAAAAGCACATTTCCATTTGCAACCAAGTTCTTAGCTTCAGTCACTCTACTTATTTGTTTAAATGCTACTTTAAGTGAGTGAAAGCCGTCAAGAGTTGATTGCTCGAGTTTGTCAATCCTATCCCCAAGGCCTTTAACTTGAGTTAGCAACGGATTCAAGAGGCTATAGACCTTCTCAAGAATATTTTCTACCGTTGCTAAATCCGGAAGCTTTAAAGGTTTCGCACTATTTGCACCAGGGTGTAGCTCCTCAGGAGAATTCACAACATCCCCAGCTATATCTGGTTTATTCACTATAGGTTTGGCCCTTGTAGTTCTCATACCCACTCCAAAAGGCTTCCTTAAATTTTGATAAAGGGCGGCCTGTCTAACTGGGCTGCCCCTTTTACGTTTACGAACCTTTTTGCTTAAGGGCCTATTCTCCTGTCTAATGATGGGTGTTTGGAAATTATTGGGGGACCTAACTAACTCCCCTTCTGGTAATGCCAAGGGCGAAGTGGGCGATGATAAAGGCTCCACAACACTAGTAACTTCACTTGGGGTATTGATGGATGATAATGTAATCAATTTACCAAGACCGTCAGGCTCCATGGTGAGTATAGGAAAAAGAGCAGCCAAACTTTCTAGCCTGCCTATATTTTGATCAATATCAACCAGCTGGGGTGGGGTTGAGGAAGTACCAACAACACTAGGCGAAGTAGCGCCCTGGGGCTGAGTATTGGCAATTATAAGTGATGATTGAGCATCGACCCCCAGGGATGAACGTCTTGAGGGGAGGTAGACCTCAGATAGACGCCGCTCAGACATGGCAATCTCCTTATCAATCACCGCCGCCACCCTGGTAATGAAGCGGTCCATAGTCCCAATAATGGGGCTTGCTGCATTTTGCCCCCTTGGGCCTTCATTCCTTAACAGTTTGCCAGAACGGGTAGACATAGTTCAGTGGGTACGAAACCGGGCTCTGTACTCACAGGTCTTGCAGAAACAAGGGACGTGGCCCAGCCCAGCCTCCTTCTGCCTCTGACGGCCTCAGACGGTCCGCCCTTTGTCCAGGCTTCGTCCGGCGGCGTCCGCGCGCGTCCGCTGCGCGGGAGCGGCGAGGCGCTTTAACTGCGCCGGCAGGAAGGAAGGCAAGCAAAGTGATACCAGGTGCGGGCGATAACAGCAGGCCCCCTGGTAGATGTGGTCCGCCCAAAGTCCTCGGTCCAAACAAGCGAAGCGGCTCCCGCGACAGCGGGAGCGGCGAGGAGCTTTAACTGCGCCGGCAGGAAGGAAGGCAAGCAAAGTGATACCAGGTGCGGGCGATAACAGCAGGCCCCCTGATAGATGTGGTCCGCCCAAAGTCCTCGGTCCAAACAAGCGAAGCGGCTCCCGCGACAGCGGGAGCGGCGAGGCGCTTTAACTGCGCCGGCAGGAAGGAAGGCAAGCAAAGTGATACCAGGTGCGGGCGATAACAGCAGGCCCCCTGGTAGATGTGGTCTGCCCAAAGTCCTCGGTCCAAACAAGCGAAGCGGCTCCCGCGACAGCGGGAGCGGCGAGGCGCTTAACTGCGCCGGCAGGAAGGAAGGCAAGCAAAGTGATACCAGGTGCGGGCGATAACAGCAGGCCCCCTGGTAGATGTGGTCCGCCCAAAGTCCTCGGTCCAAACAAGCGAAGCGGCTCCCGCGACAGCGGGAGCGGCGAGGCGCTTTAACTGCACCGGCAGGAAGGAAGGCAAGCAAAGTGATACCAGGTGCGGGCGATAACAGCAGGCCCCCTGGTAGATGTGGTCCGCCCAAAGTCCTCGGTCCAAACAAGCGAAGCGGCTCCCCCAACAGCATTTCCTTATGGACACAAACATTACCTTAACTGCAGACAATGCTCCTCCCTGATCCATGATCCATAATTTGGTATTCTAATCTGGCAGCCAAACAGTTTGTGCTGCAGGGGGTTGGGCTTTCTTGTCCCAGTGATAAAATAAACACGAAAACATGTTTTCCTTGAATCCAAACACTATGTCCTGGGTGTATTAGGCAATAGCAATTCTACAACCCTGAATGCTTCTACTTTATACACCAGTTTAACAAATTCTGAGGCTATTCTAGGGAGATGGTGTATAGGCAACCTCGGTCTCCCGTGCAACTCCTGCAATTACTCCAATCCTTTCAAGCAGGTAAGGCTCCAGTCCTCCCAGTCCCCTTCCCTTGCAGCAACAGCCCCCTAACTGCTTTAGATTATCATTAGTGGTGCACATTACCCTGTGGAAGGCAGGATTCTGAACTTTGTTTCAGGGTTGTGATCCATCACATCAGACAGATGAGTCCTTTGGCATTACGATGCCCTACCCTTTTTGTCTGTTCTGCCAAATATAAGTTCACATATCAGAGTGAATGTCGGACAAACACTTGTACAATCTGTTAAAATAGGTGCTAGTTTTACTCTTTTTAAGGAACTATTGAGAAAATTCCGGACTAGGAAATTGGAATTTGCTGCGCTCAATATTTCCTTGTACCGAAGAAAGAATGGAGGCCTTTTGCCCATTTTAGACCTTTGACCACTGAATGTCTTCCTGTGGAAGAACAAATTCAAAATATTCATGCTGGCCCAGATCCTGTTTTCCTTGGATCCAAGTGATGCTCCTGCAGGGTTCATATTTTCATTAACCCGTCCTGAAGTCCCACACCCATTTCTTGTGGTTCAAATTTGGACAGAAGTATTTTCAGTTTGCCATGCTACCTTTTGGCCTCACCAGTGCCTCCTGGGTGTTCACAAAAGTGATTGTGGTGATTGCTGCCCATCTTAGGTGGTAAGGATAACAGTGTTTCCTTACATTAATGACTGGCTGTTAAATGTAGGCTCGGCACAGTCAGTTGTAGACCACCCCCAGATGACAGATGAGATTCTGAGGGGTTGAGATTTCATGATCAACAAGCCGCAATCACACCTGACTTCTTTGCAAATGCTTCCTTTTATTGTGGAGAAGTCCTAGATACAGAACAGTTTAGGGCCTTTCCCACGTGGCAACGAGTCCAGGACATTTGGGCTATGATCCCTGTGAGAAGTTGGCCTGGTATTTGCTGTCCACTAATTAAAGTGGGCACCTTGTACCAGTCCAAACAACCCTTATTGATGATTAGGTTAAAGACAACCTTTATCGAAAGCTAACCTAGTGGTAGCTATTGAGAGCAGCCTTCAGGCTAAGTCTCGAAGGAATGTAAAGCAGCTTGTTCTACCAGATCAGAACCTCCTGAATGACCAAATGAAAGGAGAACCACACAAGATATATATAAATTATATGTATTTATTACTAAACATTCTCTACTAACCTCTTTATGAGATTAGAGCACAAAACTCACAATATTAAATCACTAGAATAACAGTAAATAGCACAATACAGAGTGGGCTCCAGTGGGAGAACGAATCATATATTAAGAAAGTGGTATAACAACCACGAATTAACTAGACACAGTGCCTAGAGCACGTAGAATCGCTGGGACCCGATGGAGCCACACAAAGTAGTGACACAGGGGATCCACGGAGGACGGGTGCAGTGTGTGAACACAAGCGCGAGCTCCGTACAATCCTATGGGAAAGTCGCGGTTGACATTTTAAAGATTATGGACACTTCGGAGAGGACTTTAAGCAAACCCCTTGGAACATAGAAGGTTCAAAGGCCAACACCCTTGAGAGTACCGAGATACCCGTGTTACCTATCCCGAGAAGCTGGGTGCATAGGGGTCAAGTGGTGTCGGAAACCTTTGTCGTTTTCAATGGCGTGATGCGAAAAAGTGCTGCTGCTGGGAAGATGAAAAGTGTCCGATGGGATCCAAGCCTGCATCCGAGGTGAGAAAAACCTGAAAGCAGAAGGGACAGAGTCTGGGTCACTGCAGGGTGACCAGGGGCACGATAGACGAATGCCCACCGATGTCGGGTGCTTCAGGTGAGATGACGCGATGCTTGACTCTGCAGCCACGGGGACCAGGAGACATCGACGACGACCAAAGTATAGGTGAGCTGTCCCACGAAGGATGTCGAGTGCTGGGGGGTCAGTGTCCAGATTGAACACCAACCAGCCTTGGCAACTGCAACCCACGCGGGCAGAGGAAATAAGCTTAGGTGAGGACCAGCAAGGTCCTGGGGACTCTCCAAGCAATGGAGAGTCAGGGCACGTCTGGAGCAACCAGGAAAGCCCACTGAAAGTCAAAGTTACCTTCACAGGGACCCACAGGCCAACGGACCAGGGATCGCGAAGGGACCTCGAGCTGATTCACAAAATACCAGCCCACGGAACACTCGTGGAGTGTAGGCTGGAAATCTTCGGTGGAAATACTGCTCTGGGTCAGGACTACAAGTAGCCCAAAGCACAGCCTCAGGGACTGCCGAAAAGCATATGCTGCTGCAAAAGTACACAGTGCACAGGAGTTCGGGTTGCACGATCCCACGAGGGATACGGGTCTCAGGATTGCTGAGAGAACTGATCGACCTTGGGGACGCTCGGGAACTCACCTCCTGTGCTGTAGAAATCTTCGGATTCCTCACGAGCTCGGGAGATGCAAACCGGTCAGATGCGTTAAAGGTGCCTGCCTTGCAGGGGAGTAACTCCTTTACTCCAAGGGAGATTCTTCAGTCATCCAGCGTAGTGTAGATCGTCGAAGTACTTGGTTTCTGTAGCAGAGTTTATTCCAGGTAAAATCTAAAGTCCTGTAGTCAGGGGTTCCTACTTTATACCCAAGGAAGGGGTGGGACAAACTCTGGGGACCTACCTATGGGAGGGTCAGGACAGAGCGGTGGCTACACCCATGTCCTTTGTCCAGTTTCGCGCCAGAGCAGGAGCAAATTGCTCCAGCAACCGGTTTGAACTGGACTATGCACAGGGACACCAAATGTGCCCCCAGTGAAGACTTTAAGCACTCTAAAAGTGCACCCCCCAGCCCCAATACACTAAATCCTGTGTGACAGGAAACCTATTGTCAAGCCATCCCCTGCTCGAGCTTGGCTCAGCAGCAGGTGGGCAGACTCGTGTCTGTGGCTGGCAGCATCCATTTTGTGATGCCCAGGTCGAGAAAGCTGGTACCGGGTAGCCCGATGACCCACAGTAGTGGTTCTACAAGGGAGGAATCATACCTACCACACCAGTTACTGGTGTAGAGGTATGATTCCAAGGTGTTTGACACCAAACACGACATGTTTCTAAGCAGCCGTTTTAAAGTTAGCATTTACCACGAGGTTATAATGCACTTAAATATATATGGTTGGCTGCATCACAAACAACCCCGGAAAATAGGTTCCGAAGGCTGCAGAGGGGCTCTGCTCATGCATGGGCACCCTCTCACATAAAACCCAGAACCCTGCCTTCAGGATTGATAAGGCCTGCCATAGGGGTGACTGATAGGTTTATATGTGCAGTGATTTAGAATAGATATAGTGAACCTATATCTAAGTAAGGGGTGCATGCATCACCTTACGCAGGCTGCAGTAGCAGACCTGTGGTGTCAGTTTAAATGCTCTCTCAGGGGTGGCATAATACATGCTGCAGCCCCTGGGAAGCCTCTGGTGTACCTATGCCCTGGGTACATAGTATACCATATACTAGGGACTGATAAGGTTACCCCAGAATCCAATCTGGGGTGTACCTAAAGTACATGCAATCAATTTAGAGGGGAAAGCAGCTAGACTGGGGTCCTGGATAGCAGGATCCCAGTCAGACTAAGTCGAAAACAGTGATACATCAGCAAAAAGTAGGGTTAACCATAAGAAGCAGATCCTACTCTCCTACAATCCCAATACTACATCAGTTCTGGGTCTTGGTGAAAGCAGCTCTAGGGTTTCTTGGCCTTTTAGCCTCCTGCACTCTCCTTGTTGACTACTGCAGGTGCCATAAGAGGCCTAGCACCAAATAAATCTATTGTATACCATTTAGATTTCAAAGGAGACCGCACACAATCTGCAGTGGTGGCTACTCGACCACAAGTGGACCAGCAGCAGGCCCCTCGCTCTTCTCCACCAGTAATTGATGATGGTGATGGGCACCTCTGCTGGGATGAGGAGGTCACCTGGGGGAGGTGGATATCAAAGGACTCTTATCTTCAATGGAAGCCCAACTCCTATCAATTTGCTGGAGTTAAGAGCCATTTTCTTAGCCTTGAAGGCCTTCCTACCATCCAGCAAAGGATGGTTGGTGCCATTTCTCATGCAGTATTGCAACAAACAAGGCAGAGTGGGGCCCTGGGGTCTGTGCTAGGAGGCTCTGTGCTGCTTGAGTCGGTAATAGTGTAGTGCATCAACGTTATTACGAACCACCTGGCAGGGTCCTAAAATTCAAGAATAGTGGAGTTCAGCAGGTGGCATTTGGCAGATCATAAATACTAGGGTAGATTAGCTCAGCACATGATGTCTGGCAGACTATGACTGGTGACTACATCCCAAGGTGGTGCAAGAGAGCTTCCGGAAGTGGCGAGAACCCTGCCTACATCTTTCCTCCGCCATGGAGAAAAAGGTGTGTTAAAAACGTTGTGCCCTGGAGTTTCTCAAGAATACTTGCTACGAGATGTGTTCAGGCTGAAATGGAACTCAGGATGCTTGTACGCCTTCCTTCCTCTGCCTCTCCTGACCTGAGTTCTGAAAAAGATCAGGAATGGCAGGGTCCAAGTCAATCTAGTGGCTCAAGATTGGGCCACGAGACTGTGGTACCTAGAGCCTTAGGCATGAGCATCCGCCCTTCGATCATGCTACCACTTGGAGAGGACCGTCTGTCTCATCAACACAGCAGTCTTTCACTTGAATCTAGGAAATCTAAACCTTCCTACATGGAGATTGAGCAGCAGTTGAGCAGCAGTAGACTGCGTTTGATATACCATCGAAAGTGGCCATCGGATGTCATCCTTACTGCCAGATACCCTTTACACAAATTCCATTCATGCCAGGCCATAGAACACGTTTGTGTTTTGGTGAGGTGACCCTTTACGATCCACGCTATTGGATTTATTTTTGGCCCACCAATGCCTTTCAGTGGGCACTTTTCTGCTTTTTTTTCATTTGACCGACCAACTGCTCTTGTTTAAACACCTGCTTTGATGAGGTTTAGAAAATGGCTTGACACACGCTTCGTCCTAAACTGTCTGTGATGCGACTTTAGGACCTTGATTTGGTCTTATGTTTCTCATGTGCGTGCTCTTCAGGCTAATTTATAGCTCCTCGTTGGAACTTGACTTTGAAGACCATCTTCCTCATTGCGATTACTTCAGTTCATCATGTGAGTGAGTTTCAGGAACTGTTGGTGCACCCATTTATGTTTTGCCTGCCAAAAGCACATGTGCTGTCGCTACGAAGGGGAGATTGTTTACTATAAAGGGCTTGAAGCCCGCCCATTGTTTACTACTCATTGGCATCAATGTCACTCTTCTTTGCTGCCTCCAGATTGGCCTGCTTGTGCCAGGTGTCACTGCCTTTTTTTTCATGTGGAGCACTGACCAAGCACAGATTGATTCATCCTAATCTGTGTCCCTCTGCAGCTCGTGCTGTTATTTTGGTACTATTTCTTCTTCACTTGCCACCCACTCCTTCACCATGTTGTTTTTCCCCTCCCCAAAGTCTGATAGAGTCATCATAGAGCTCCCAGATTTTCAACTCTGGAGTATCTTTGGTTTAAACTACCTGTTCTGTTCACCTCTTCTCACAACAAGGGGATTGTTACTCACTATCATTCTCTATCATGATTTAGCACTGAGCACGTCAGCTGCTCCGGTTTAGAAAATAAATTTAGCGCTTGTAGCTCTACAACACTGCCTCCGCATAGCTCCATGTGCTTTACCTCCAACCAGTATGACATATGTTGCTCCCTCACCCACTAACCCCTCTCGGCCTAAAACACATTTATTGTAAACAAAACAGTTCTCGTAGAAGCATTGAATATATACTAAAAAGTTCCTGTATTAAATACACAGCATCAGATATTTACATAGATCATAGGTCTAGATAACTGGTAACATTGTATTATAATTACTTTAATATAGCACATGGCTTTGAAGCATTACAGGCCAAATCAGGGTCAACTATCCATACCACACAATGCCACTCCACACAATGCTACTCCATGCCACACAATACCATACCACACAATGCCACTCCGCATCACATGATGCCACTCCACACAATGTGACTCCCCACCACTCAATGCCACTCAACTCCTATTCTTATCCACGACACACAATGCCACTCCACTTAATGCCACACCACACAATGTCACCCCACTCAATGCAGGAGCATTGTGCAGGACCTCGCTCAAAAGTTCTAGGTTCCCATCTTTGTTATAAACCCCACTCAATGCCACTTCTCTCCACACAATACCACTCCAAACACCACTTCTCTCCACACAATGCTACTCTACTCAAAGCCACTCTACTCAACGCCTAATAATGCCACTCAATACTTTACAATGCCACTCCATGCCACTCCGTCACCCAATGTCACTCTACTTCTGACCACACAATGCCACTCTACTTCACACCACACAGTGTCACTCCACATCTTACAATGCCACTCCACCAAAGCCAATAGATCTCACACAGGCAAGACCTATTAACTTTACCATACCTTGTTTTCCAGACAAACTGATGTTAAGAACTCAGGCAGCCTTCTTGCTTAAAGTTCAGACTCCTTTGTACGTTGGGCAATCCATCACCCTGCCTATCTTCTTCATCCCTTCTCACCCTTCGAAAGACAAGGAGAAGCTTCTTCGACTGGACCCAAAAAGGGCTTTAAACTTTTATACTGACTGTACACCAAGGTACGCTCTTTGGGTGATTAGCTTTTTGTGGGGTTTTCTAGGACAAGGAAAGAGAAGGTTGTACAGAAGAGGACCCGGTCGAGGTGAATAGTCCTCTGCATTAAGATCTACTAGGCACTGGCCAAAACGCAGCCACTGAAAGGTCTAAGAGCCTAGTCGATCAGGGATAAGGATTTTACCAATGTAAAGAGCTTTTCTTTGACATCTGCCAGGCAGCGACTTTAGAGTCAGTGCATATATTCACAAGCACAGCTAACTTAAAATGCAGGTCCATCAAAAAAGACTTTCTACGCACTTCTTCTTGCTAAACATTCTTATCCACTCCGCAGACCCTACCCCTTTTAAAGGGGCTGGGGCTGCTTTGATAACTATTCCAAGGGGAGGAACCTCCACCAGAAGTATCCATCAGAAAAACAAGTTACTTACCTTTGGTAACAATCTTTCCGATGGTTACTCTAGTCAACAACAGATTCCACACGCTCCAACATCACTGATCATTTGAGATGACCTCTTTTTAACATCTAAAAAGGTACCAAGTTAGGAATCTGGACACTGGTACTACAGGTCTGAGGTTGTGGATAGAGACTGCAAGAAACTGGCATCAGCGAGCTAGAATGGCCCTTATATCTGGCTCCGCTCCATTGATTCCAACATGGTATAGAGTCAAAAAGGAGCGTCACAATGCTACCTAGCGGGACATGGAAGTATTGCTAAAGAAAATATTTCCAGATTCCGTCTTGCGCTTGGGGAGTATTCTAAGCAGAGGAATCTGTGCTTAGCAAAAGTATACACCAGACAGAGCATTACCAAAGTGTTAAAATGGAAAAGTCCCTTGTGTGTCCCTGCCCTTACTTCCCAGGCTGCAGTGATATCTGGATCCTTGGTAACAATGTTCAGTCATTAGTGAATAAGGATTATGCATGTGCGCTGTGATCTAGACAAGTCTTTTGGACTGCGGTTGCTTAGACTGAGAGGGGCACCCAAATTGCTACCCTCAAGTGGCGGAAGTTAAGTAACACAAGTACGGTGGTGGAAGAATAGCACGTTTAGTGATCAGCAGAGTGAACAGGCCTCTTTTTACCTGTTTCACTGGAGTGGCTCATCCTGGCCATCTCTGGTAAAGCTTTGTTGCTGTGTACTTAGCATACCCGTATCCTGCATAGAATTTTGTGTGCAGTACTGGGGTGTATTTGTGCCTGTGGGAAGTTACAGTGTATCAGAAGATTGGTTGCGTGTGGTGCTGCATAAACTCCCTGGGGGGTCTGAAACCCCGTGCGAGGGTACAGTACATTCTATCCTGAGGAAGTGTTTGTCTGCACAGTGCTGAATGTGTGTGTCTGCTTGCAAAGCACACAACACATGGGAAACAATGGGTTCAATTTTGTGTGGATCAGGTCTTGCTTGCTGGAAGATAAAGGTTTCCATCAGACAGACATGAGGATTTCAATCCTGGGCACATCAGAGGAAGGCGAAGGGGGTGATAAAAGAATCATATAGAGCAGGGCTGAGACCTTTGGTAATATTTTGAGGCTGATATTCAGGAGTGAACCTCTAGTCACTTCCATGGAGCTGTCTTTTGGGTTATCAAGATTCGAGACTGTCCTGCTCTGAAGCACTGCTCTCCGATCGAAGAGCACAACAAAACAGTGGGCATTTTTAAAGTGGCCAACCCCCAGAACACAAACTTCAAACAGAGACAATAAAGCACAAGGGTGCCTGGAAATGGAATATAAAAAGGGGAGTCTGATATTACCAAATTGTCTAATGGAAGCAGTACATCAGCGCAGAGATCTGCCTGTTGTGATCAGGACTGAAGGTATACCAGTCTCCCATGAGGGGACATCACCCAGTAGTGTAAGATTCTAGTTCATCGAGAACAGCTTGCCGATTGAGTCATCTGCCCGTGTGCACTGTCTGATCCCCGTATGCCAGGTTGGCGCCAAGGAGAGGACTGGGCTGCTGCACCAATCAGGCAGCTAGCCCATGTGTATTATGCAACCCCTTGATGACAGGGGTGGACTGCTGCTGAGAGGAAGAGTCCGCGCTCTGCTGCTGTAGTGCCACGAAGGAAGGACTGTTGCCCTTGGTTGTGCTGATCCTGGACAGGGCTATTGCCTTATTAATGTTATGAAGCAATCCCCACATTCTGGAGGGGATCACGAAAACAACTCAGGGCCTGCGCGCTGTGAAGACTCCCTGTATGTTAGGAGAGGGCCAGAGTCCAGGAAGAGGGCCATTGCCCCTGGAGAGGATGCAGCTGTAATAGCCGGTGGATTTTGACACTGTGAGTAGGAACCAAGCTTCACCTGCCTCTGTCTGGGGGCACCCAAGACCCATCCCAGAACAACGAAGACTTACTACTGGATCAGAAGAGCCCTGTGGACGTCTGCCACTGCAGATTCCAGAGTCCTGCTCAAAGCTAGGTCAGATTTGAGAGCCTGGGACCTCCAGACTGCCATCCCAGTGAGTGCACATACGGTTGATACCAAGCTAGTGGGCCCTGGGGGAATTTGTTCTGACCGCCGTGCCCAGGCTCAGGGATACGTGAACCTTTGCTAAATGCCCTTGTAGCTTTCAGCGCTTAAATTTCATCAAACGTGAATAGGGTGTAACTATCATCCACAGACAGGGAAGTAGGACAGGAGTAGACTCAGGTAACGCTAGAAGGCCTGCTTTAAAAGGACTGTCTTTGTATTAGAAGATAAATACTATTTTTTTAAACATAAAAACAAGTATTTGACTGGGCAATCATTTATTGGGGCTGCTGAGTGTATTTTGAGTTCTGAACCTGTACTTGCCTTCCACCTTCCTCCTTCTCGAAAAGCCTTAAACTGCTCGTCCACGCTACAATTGAGTGAGGTACTGAAAGGGTTCTGGGCCCAGCAGCTCAGAGACTATTGTAGGCTGCACCCACACATCCAGAGTAAAAGGCCTCAACCACCATGGTTGGCCCCGGTAGCACCTGCTTGCCCTGTGGCACTCCGAAATGGATTCTAACACAAAGGTAAGTAAGATTCTCAGAGACAGCAATACAGTAGTTATAGTTAGGGCAGAGTTTCCACTGAACATCTGTTTTTGTTTCGCTCGTACGTTTGGTACCATTCGATAAAAATACATAAAACTTTTTTACGTTGACATGATTTTAGTTTGGGTTGGTAAGTTTTTCATGGAGAGCTGTCTCAGGAATGTGGGGAAATGCAGCAGATGAGGTATTAAAAGGGGTAGCTTCAAAAAGCAGCATTTCACATTTTTACTCCCATACTCTCCTTTACAAGAAGATAAGTTCTAACTGGAATAACACAAACCCGGGCAAGAAATTTATAATGTACACAGTTAAGTGCATTTGCTTGATTTGTTATAAATCTGTTGACATTGTTACAAGAATGTGTCTGCAGGCCTGAAAGGATTAAAATCTAGGAATAGTTAGACAGATGGTTTATGGACTCTAACTCAGATTTGCAGATCGTCTAGGTACCCAAACTTATAATATAAAAGGTCCTCTACTGCAGACCCTAGGCTGGATCCACTGAATGGTTGGCTGCAATAGAAAATTTCCTGTTGTGACTGCCATTACAAGACGCCAGGCACAGTTACTGGATCCTGAAAAAAATATATAGAGAGGAGACCTGGGCACACCCTGAGCCCCAAGCCCAAGTGAGTCATACCACCAGATGATCAAAGACTTTAAAAAGACTGGCTCGGTGAATGTGTACTGCAAACCTGAAACCTCCCGAAGGCATAGCATGTGACGGTGATTGGAAATTTGCAGACTTTTTACAGATCCACTGAACTACAAAATACGTGGGTCCATGTTGGTTACCCTGCTTAATTCACAGCCTCTGTGATGAGTTTGCAAACAGTGAAACTCAAGATGGGGCCCCTAAAAACCTAAGGGACTAAGAACCAAGACTGTGGACTAAGTAACTCATGAACCTGAGGTCAAGTAAGTGAGCACGACTGAACTGAGAAACAATAACCATCCAATATATGCCACTAAGAAACCCACTATGGTTAATGCCTACATATCCACTTTATGTTATAAATAATTAATATGATGCACTACACCTCTTCAGTGTAACTGTTTCAGGTGTTACCTGCCTAAGTTGTTTTTTTTTCTTTCTACCTTAAAAAATGCGAATGTGGGTGTCAATTATACTATCCAGAGATTATCATGTCTGAAATGCACAGGACCAATTCCCTTACAAATGTCCAACAATCTCAAAACACCGAAATAACAATGTATATCATGTAGTTACCAGATCAGAAATGTAAACTCAAAATTCTCTTTACAAAGAAGCCCAAGCAATACGACGCCAACACAATAACGTAGTTATGTTAGCTGATTTTAAGGTTTTCATGAAGAATTGTCCATGTTTGCATTACAGACCGGGAAACACACAAGCAACATTACTTGTCATAACTAAGCATAGAGATTTCGAAGTCCAAATAAAGTATAAAAGACATTAGGATACAAATAACAGCAAACCAAAAGAAACTCAAAGGTAATATTCATCATGTTTAACCAGAGAGAAGAGCCAATTATAAAGCAAACTAATATGCCTCACATTTATGTTTGGCATGGATATTTCTAGCACTACAAATTCAAAGCGTTACTGTACAATTTCCAAAGAAGCCAGCAGCACAACCATAATAACAAGGACATGACTAGTAAAATGTAATTACTTGAACTTCCAAAACATGTATGTAAAGGTACTCTAATATTTAAGTTATTTGTTTAAGGAAGTCATTTTAGATCTCGCCTACCAGACTGGTTGCAAAAGACATACTCTTAACTTACAATGGGATTACAGGCTGCTCATTATTTACCATTGGTTGCCTTTATTGTCACACTCATTTGCTTTGCTTCATATTTAGTTCTTTGCCTTCCATTTCTTGTGTTTGTCCTCCCCTGGAGCATATCCTCTTTACCATACTTTTGATTGGATGGTTTATATCATTCCACTAGTCACAGTTATGGAACTACTTTTTGTTCCTCATTAAGTACTCCGTGGGAGTACACCTGTTTTCACCCTCTCTTCTTTGGTAGACTTTAAGGAATGTTTTGTCTCCTGCACTCCACATATTGCACGAAAGCACAAGCTTTAGCACAGAAAGGCTTTTATGGCAATGGGGGGATGGGTCATATGCAGCAGGCGCTCAGCTGGCATCTGAGGCAGAAGGTGTAATTAGCATAATACTTCTTCTGGAGGCCCACAAATCAGCTCCATAGGCTACTACAAGGACCAAATGGCCTTAGCAAGCATTTTCCTTTTTATATAACACTTCCTTATTCTTTGTAAATTCTGTTCAGAGTTGCCTGAGTAAGAAGTATTTAAAAAATAAACCATGCCATTTATGAAGATTGAAAATATTGAATTCAATGCATAATTTTGACATACTAAGATGCGTGCTTGGTTTTACTACAGTATTTTTTTCATTACCTTTTTTTTTAATACTTTACAAAAAACATTGGCAAAACCAACAGCTCTGCAAATGCTTATTTTATTTTCAAGTGGCTTATTTGCACACATAAGAACTGACAATTATTATTGTGCATTTAAACAAGTAAGCATTTAGTTGACATGCACAATGTGTTGCTTGTAGTCGAGGAAGCTTATGTTCAAGAAATAGTCCTGGCAAGCTGTTGGTGCTCCTTAAAAAACATGCCTCTCATGGACTGCAACATAAACACTCCCAACTGCCAATAGCTTCAAGTCAGATATGTGTACTGCATAAGACTGATGCACGATATAACAAACAAATCTTAGGACAAAGGCTAAAGGGTGAAGTCCTAATCAAGCCAGGAGGCTGATCCAAGGCCCACTCTCTAAATATCTGAAGTATAAGGAATGTAGGCATCTCCATTCTGAAGCTAAACTTAAAAAACAAAATGAGTAGATTTGCTGCATGTTAAAAAGTACATGTTGAAAGCCATATATCTTCTTGTCCTTCTCATGAAATGCTGCCAAAGGAAAAGAAAAGCCTCCACATTTTAAGGCGCAAGCTTGGTGTTCATTTGAGAACAGAATTGTGAACTACAGCAGTGTGCGTGCCATAGCAATCATTCGAAATATTTACAATACAGAGTAAAAAAAAAAAAAATACCCCAAAAAACTGTTTTGTGCTAGAAAAGAAGGTAATTGCGTGTCAGAACAAGCAGTTTGAATGTAGTATAGAGGAGAGCCGAGGCAAATACAAACTAAAGGATGAAATTACAAAAAGACTCAAAAAGGAGGAGGATAAGATCCGTGAAAGGAAAGCTTTTAAATTCCACAGAGACTGTACTGACTATGAATGTATGCGCATATTTACATTCGCCAGAAAGTATTATTCGCTGAAGGTGTTCAAATACAGCGGATCACAAGCGACCATATCAAACTCTGCGAGTGGAAGTACAAGACCAGTGATGGCATCCAATTGAGATCTCAGTTCGGCATTGGAGAGCGAGACTGAACCGGAACCCCTCAATCAGACAACCAAGCGAATACCAGCAAAATTATCGCTACCTGAAGAGGCTGATTTTTTAAGTCTGGAGCGCAGACAGACGCTGCGCCCCAGAAATCAAATGAAACAGCAAGGAGGGCGGGGGTATTTGTGAGCCGCCACTGCTACCGGCTGCCTCACCAGCTTCGTCCCCCTGACCGACCCCCTCCCTCAGCCGTGGGCATGTGGTTCCCCAGTCCCTGATCTATTCCCATCCCCCTCTTCAGAGTTTGGCTGCTGGTTGGGATCCCCCACTTAAGGAGCAAGTGCCGTCACTTTGGAGGACGGGTTGCCTTGCGGGTGTGGCTTTTTGTGTTGTTCTGTTTTGATAAAAGGAAACCGTATTGTGGGCTTGGAGTTATGTGGCCTGCGCTATTGATATCTCCTGATTTACCAATCTGCACCGCCAAGAGACTCTCACTGTATGTATGTCATATGCTTCTGCCACTCTAGCGGCCGGCCGGATGGTTGTAGGCCCATACTTGTAAATTTTTTTCTAAAATGCAATAAACGGTTTCAAAAAAAAAAAAAAAAAAAAAAAAAAAAGAAACAGCAAGGAGGACCAGAACCACTGGGCGCCGCGAGAGGGCGAAAAGCCAAGATACTTAGAGCCTAAAAAGCGAACACAACAAACACGACGAAAATGGAGATGCTAGAATATTGTGAACCTACCAAGTGTCAAACCATAATCAATCTGGCAAATATGGATTTGAACAAAGCAGAGGAGCAATTGCTATCTCTCGGACTCTCATACTGTCGGAGAGCACATTCAACTATGCATCCACCAGAATGGACATCTTTAAACCTTTTCCCAAGCTCAAGCTGAAAAAATATTTCCTACAGCAAAATAAAATAACAGACATGATGGCAGACAGTCAGTTGGATCAACCCCCACCTATATCCCCACCGCTCAATCTCACGGCATCAGAAATGCCAACTCTGCGGGACTTGCAGGACCTAATGAATGAAAACATCACCTCCACACCAAACGATGACGAATTTGAACCTATGAGCAAAAGGACAGACCGAAGGACTGTAACAACACCATTCAGGCCTCGCTCCACCTTCAATCCCATTACACCAAGGGACGCCATCGATATTTTTCAGGAACAAACAGTAAATGGCATTAAACAACGAAACCACAGAGTGCAAAGTATGACAAGACATAAATCCAACATCAGGAACTCCAATACCATCTGTTGATGATCAAACTCAAGACCAATTTTGAGTTGGTAATTCGTAACTCCCCCAAGGGGGGGGAATTTGGTTTTAGGGAGCAAAGCTGACTATATAGAGGAAGCAATGAGCCAGCTGTTGGATAGAGACTGCTATCGCAAAAGTGATATGTTATCCCTTAAAACCATGTACAGCAACTACCACATGAAATTCGTGGCATGGGAAAATGCAGGGATGATAACTTTGCAGGAATACAAGTTCTTGCGTAATGACAATCTGGTAACACCTATCCTATACTTCATCCCAAAAATCCATTAAAAAAAAACAAAACCTCCAGGGCGACCAATAATCTCTGCCCGCAACAGCTTATTAGAAAAATCATCCCAGTATGTTGATTAGTTTCTGCAGGAACACGTGCAGCAGCTCCCCTCCTACATCAGGGACACGGGGGATTTTCTATCAAAAATACAGAGCTTTAAATGGCAGGCTGACTTCATATTAATCCCTTTAGACGTAGTAGCATTATACACGTCCATTAATCATCAAGATGGTCTGAGGGCGCTGCAATTTTTCCAAGATAGAAGACCGCCTGAATGTATCCAACATAGCAAAATGCCAATCAATATGGTTGAATTTTGTCTGTGTAATATTTTTATGTTCCAGGATGCACTCTACCAGCAAATAACGGGGCGTAGCTATGGGGGCCAGCTTCTCCCCCAGCTACGCCTGTTTGCATATGGGATGGTGGGAGGAGCTGGTCCTGCAGAAAAAGTCTGAGGCATATGTGACAAATAACATTAAACTTTGGCTAAGGTTTATCGACAACCTTTTTATAATCTGGCAGGGGACACAGTCAGAAGCAGAGCATTTTGCAGAAGGTCTAAATAAAAATAGCCTCAATCTGCAATTCACGGCCACACTGAGCTCCGAGACTGTCAATTTCCTCGATGTACAGGTATACATTAGAGAGGGCAAGCTGGAAACAAAACTGCACCGGATACCAACCGCCGGTAACTCAGTGCTGCATTCTAGGAGTTCTCACCCACAACATTTAATACAGAGCATCCCTTTTGGAGAGATGCTCCGACTCAGGCGCATATGCAGTTGTGAGACTGATCTGAAGGCAGCACAGTTAGCAAGTCAAAACAGGTTTCTAGCAAGAGGATACTCATTAAAAAGTATCAACACTGCCATTGCAGAGAGCAATGCAATCAACAGAGATTCCCTTCTCAGCTAGTCTCTACAATCGGAGGGGACTACATCTAGGGTCAGCAAAACTCAGGACGAAGCAGGAGAAACCTTCAGATTCATTCTTGGATTCAGTAAGCAGGAGAGGGCTGTGAGAAGTTGGCCTGGCATATGCTGTCCACTAGTTATAGGGGACACCTTGCACCAGTCCAATTCGACTCTTAAGTTGATAGGTTAAAAGACAACCTTTAAAGAAAGCTATCCTAGTGGTAGCTGTGGAGAGCATCCTTCAGGCTTAGTCTTGAAGGAGCGTTAAGCTTATTGTTTTACCATAGATAACCTCTTGAATAACCAAATGAAAGAGTAGTCCACACAGGTATATACATAAAATATATGTATTTTTTCTAAGAATAATCCCACTAGTCTCTTTATGAAACTGGAGGTAAAGATACAATTCAAACAATCATTGATAGTTACAATAAATAGCACTGGAATCATAGGGCCCCAGGGGGGGACCAAACCATATATTAAAAAAGTGGTATAAGAACCACGACAATTCTACAGACAGTGCCTGAGGAAAGGGGCCCACGGGAGACGCGTGCAGTGGTATAAAGTACTGTCGGGATCTCTATTAAACCCTATGGAGAATGTCGTGGTTGGAAATTGCAAGAATTAAAACACTTCTAGCAGGAGTTCAAGTTCAGCAGCTTAGAGTTCAGCTCTTGGAGGGCCCACACCCACGACAGTACAGAGGTACCACTGTTACCTGCCCCAGGGAAGCCGGGTGCATAGGTCGTTTTCGATGTCTGGTCGCGATCTCGTTTTCAATGGGAAAAGGTGAAGAACTGCTGCTGGCGTGAAACGTCGTCGATGTCGTGCAGATTGAAGATGTAGATATTGAAGGTAAGGACCTGAAAGCAGAGGGGACATAGTCTGGGTCATGGCACAGTGACCAGGGGGCTCAGGAGAAAGAGCCCTTCAATGTCGGGTGCTTCCAGGTGGAAGATGGGTAGCTTGGATCGTCAGCCACGGGGTCCAGGAGGCTTCAAGGAAGGCCAGCTTCTGGAGGGCGACTGTCCCACGAAGGATGAAGGCCGCTGCGGTGTTAGTGTCCGGATTGGATCCACTAAGCCTTGGCAACCGCAATCCACGCAAGGATCACAAAACAGCTACTGGTGCAGACCCACGAGGTCTGAGCAAGGTCTCCAGCGAGGAGACTGTAGAGCAGGCCTGGAGCAACCAGGGGAGCCCTTTAAAGTAAAGATTGACCTCCGCTAGGGCCCACCAGTCGAGAGAGAAGGGACCGCGGGAGGCAGCAATTTGGCGTGCGTAAAGATGCGCCCACGGGTCGCCGGAGCGAGCTAGGGCGTCGATCTTTGGCACAGATGATGCTGAGAGGTTGACTCAATAATGAGCCAAAGCACAACTTCCCCACTGGTCAGGGTCGTGTGCTATGCAAGAGGTGGCCGGTGTCCTGGGGTATTGGGGATCTCGGCACCCACGGGGTCCACGGTGCTGAGCTTTGCTGTGCACACTCACTGGCCTCTGGGATGCCTGGAAACCCACCTCAAGGTAGGCAGAAGTCTTCGATGTCCATAGGAGCAGCGGAGTTCCAACCGGGTCACTTGCAATGTTTCAGGTGCGTGCCAAGCAGGGGGGTAACTCCTTTACCCCAAGGGAGATTTCTTCATTCAGCTGTGTGGCAGCAAGTCGAAGGTTCAAGTCTGTGAAGTCCAAGATTAATCTGAGGCTCTGGGGATCCTGTATTCACCTTTATCCAAGGATTAGGGGAGTGTCCAGATCAGAGCCCACCAATGAGAGTTCAGGCGGGAAAGGGTGGCTACACCCTCTCCCCTTTGTGTGTTTTCCCGCCTGGGCAGGGGACAGGATGCTCCTGAACCGGTTTGAGGTGGTGTATGCAGAAGTAGGCACTGGAGAAGCCTACGTGCAAGTCTGAAAGACATCCTATGGTGCACCCACCCAGTTCCAATCCACATAGTCTGTCTGGGGAGGTGGGAGCACCTCCCTGCAACAAGATCCCTATTGTCCAGCTGCCGTGGCTGGAGTTCTGCCCAGCAACAGGTAGCCAGAGTCGTGTGGGTGGCGGGTAGCATCCATTTTGTACTAGGTGTGCACTTTTAAATTGGTGTCTAAAATCTGCCGCTTTTACCATATTGCCCCTCTAGCAGGGGGGAATCATGCCCTCACTCCCATGGCTGGATTGGGGGTATGATTCCTACATGTTTGACACCAAACACGATATGGTTCTGTGCAGCCACTCTCAAGTTATCACGCTAACAGGATTACTTATAATGCGGTTAAGTGTATATGGTATGGCTGCACTACAAACAACCCAGCAATAGTTTTACGAAAGTTGCAGAGGGGCCCTACTCAGGTAGCGGTTCCCCCTCACACATATCTCAGCACCCTGCCTTGTAGGATTAGCAAGGCCTGCCTTCGGGGTGACCTATGAGGTTATGTGTATTGTATTAAGGGGGATACAGGATACCTATATTCCTGTTAGGGGTGCAAGCACCACCTTACCCAGACTACAGTAGTGGTCTCAGTTTGTATGGCTGTCCCAGGGTGGCACAATAAGTGCTGCAGCCCCTGGTAGGCGTCTGAGGGACCCATGCCCTGGGTGCCTAGGGTACCATCTACAAGGGGCTGATAGGGTGTCCTCAGTATCCAATTGGTAGGTACCTAGGGTACTCACATCAGTTTAGAGAGGAAGCAGATCGGCTGGGGTCCTGGATAGCAGGGCCACAGCCTGGCTAGAGTCAGAAAACATGAGCAAAAAGTTGGGGGCAACCATGCAGTCGATGCCACTCTCCTACAAGGGCCATTAAAAACATAATCAGGAAAAAGTGGCCCTTGGTCCTGAGTGACCCAGTTATAGGACACCTGGTACCCAACAGAGTTGCCATAACTTACAGTAAGGCACCCTCCATGAAGAACACTCTGGTCCGAAATGATCCAGGCAGTCAGACAAAGGGTACATGGCTAGCCCAAAGGAAAGGACTTTTTAAGTCCAAGCTATGTAAAGCATGCCAATTTGGTGTCAACAAAACCTCCTACAAGACACCATTTGGAGATCAAGAACGACCCATTAATAAAGCCCTGACCTGTAAGTCTGATTACGTTGTCTATGTGCTGGAGTGCCCTTGCGGCCTACGTTATGTAGGAAGTACTATACTTCGGGGCATAAAAGGATACTCCAGCACATTAGGGCTATCAAAAACAAAGACCAATCTCATGGATTAGATGGAGGGTTGGGAGCTGATTAGCATGATACGATTTTTGGACCTAACTGGGCCCTGGATGAGGGAATCACTGGGTCTATGTCTTCGAATCCTGGGGGAGACAACGATGAGGGGGAGGGTACTGTTAGATCAGAGCTTGGCGAGGAGACCGTCTGTCTCCCTGATCCATAGAATGAGGGGGATGAGGTGTCGTTTGATGTGGACCATATGTGGATGCTTTGACACGGTTGTGATTAAATGTGATATGCTAGATGTTTTGTATTGGTTGAAAATGCAAATAAAAAAAATTATAATAAAAAAAAAACAAAGACCAATCCTACCCAGTGGCTCGGCACTTTGGAGAAGCACACAATGCTGATCCAAAAGATTTGAAATATTTTCTAATTGATGCAGTTCCACCAAACAAAAGAGGAGTGAACAGGGAGAAAGCCCTAAGGATGCTAGAGACACGTTACATTCTTGATCTCGATTCCAAGCAGCCAGGGGGCCTCAACGCCACTGAGGATTTATACACTTGTCTCTAGATGGAATTATAAGACAGGCTTGGTACATACTCAGAGGCAGCAATGACTACTGTAGTCCCCCAATATCAGGCCACAGGGATCAAACAGAAACTGCACAACGCTCCCCCTATTTCACCAACACAGTTTTTGTATATATGTAATTTTTAGCTTTTTACACTATGGTGAAATTTGCACACAGCACTTTTTTTCTCTTTTGGACTATTATCTGAAGTTTTACAGATGTATGGTTAACAACAATGATGTTACATGCAACAAACTGTATATGCGCCAGCACTTTAGAGTTACCTGGAGTACATGACCAAAATACAACACCTCTACCAGCGAGGACATAGAGGACTCGCTGTGTGCAGTGGCACATTCCAGCCATAGGGCATGAAAACTTTGGATATTATAAGATTTTAATTGCTGCTATATTTCATACAAGTTCGTTGGTTTTATGGTGGAATCCTAAACAGAATTTTAAAGTATTTATACTTGGATGCTATGTTTATTAGAACCCTTTTTATGTAAACAGATAGTGTGTTTTCCACATTCATGATTACCTTACGAAACTATGCACTTGTAACTTTAAGTAAATTTTAAAAAATGGTTAAAAAATGGTTTAAAAGCTAACCTCCAACTGTGAAGCGCGTCATGTGATCAAGGCCCCTCGGGGTCGAAACGCATCATGGCTGTTTGAACAAGCGGAATAAAAACAACCTACCTGCACTAAATTGTGGTCCGTGCTCCAGTCCTTGAAGCGAAATGAAGGAGGAGTGGAGTACTTTGATATATATATATATACACACACACACACACACACACACACACACACACACCAATGTGTTAATGCATGGGAAAGAATGCATATTTGTTCTTGTTGTACCATTGACTGTTAATCTGCATTCCTTGTTATTTTCCCTCTACTGTCTGATCTCATTTGACTGGAGTTGTAGAACTTGGATGGAATGTTGTATGTAACTGTTTTGATTAATTGCGATGGGGAAAGGCTTTGTATCCTTGGCCTCAGAGTGTGCTGTAGAACTGTCTGTGTTTAATGCCCGCCTGTGTCACCCTACCCCCCCACATCCTTACTGCCTCTGGTTTGATGTAATGCATACAGTGTTCTACTTGAGAAGAATGTTAGAAACTGAGTTAGGAATCCATCCTCCGGATGGGCTTTGCTGTACAAGTAATTCAAGAGTAAACAAAATAAAAGAATGAATTTATACACCTGGCTGTGTCCGGTTACCACTGAGAAGCATCCCAAGGGGTCACCTAATCGCTTCTTCACTTTCGCTAACCTTGCCCAAGTTCATTATTGGGGCCACCTGACATGGTAACTATCATGTCGGCAATGTGGGCCTGCAGTGGCAAACAGGATTGAGGACAAGTCCACTTGCAGGGTCCATATACAGGACACGATTTGGGTGCTATCCGGACCACATTAACCACAATGCACAGTCTCATTCAAGCTTCCCATTGGTGGGTGTGCAATATGAAAATGGAGAAGTGGGTTCAGCGTTTGCACACACTGTCTCCGTTCAAGCCTCTGAAGAGAAGCATATGGAGCTTCGAAACGCGTCAGGCAATTCCATTACGGAGCGGCTTCTACAAGCGGATCCTCGTCCCTGCCTATCACAAATACAGCTGCTGATCGAGTGCTACTCACCAGGTGGACAACCTTTGGAGCAGAATGTAATACGCGGCCGTCCTGCCGCGGAGTGTGCACCACCCCGTAATGTTATTGGGGCCACCTGACATGGTAACTATCATGTCGGCAATGTGGGCCAGCAGTGGCAAACAGGATTGAGGATGAGTCCACTTGCAGGGTACATACAGGACAAGATGTGTGTGCTATCCGGACCACATTTCCCACAATGCACAGTCTCATTTGAGCTTCTCATTTGACTGGAGTTGTGGAGCTTGGATGGAATGTTGTATGTAACTGTTTTGATTAATTGCGATAGGGAAAGGCTTTGTATCCTTGGCCTCGGAGTGTGCTGTATAACTGTCTGTGTTTAATGCCCGCCTGTGTCACTCTCCCCCCCTCACCCTTACTGCCTCTGGTGTGATGTAATGCATACAGTGTTCTACTTGAGAGGCATGTTAGAAGCTGAGATAGGAATCCAACCTCCTGATGGGCTTCTCTGTACAAGTAATTCAAGAGTAAACGAAATAAAAGAATGAATTTATACACCTGGCTGTGTCTGGTTACCACTGAGAAGCATCCCAAGGGGTCACCTAATCGCTTCTTCACTTTCGCTAACCTTGCCCAAGTTCATTTCAGTATCACTCAGGACTCTATATTTGTGCCCCTTCTATGGTGTGCTTCTGGGTGGCACATTACACAAATGTGGGCTCTCCTCTCACCAATATGCCTATTATGCAGTTATCTATAGATTGATTTCACAAACAGCTTACGCACTCTGATCAATTCCCTCACTGAGATTCAATCATAGAATAATAAAGCTAAAACAAGACCTACGAAAGACTGATTTCCTTCTCCTTTACCCTCATGAAAATCATAAGCTTTTCAGTGAATGGATCAACAACTTGAAAAAATACTTAAGAATCTTCCCAACACAGAACTGCCTTTTATACTAATTTGCTATCTTCACACTAGACTTAATATTGCACTAGAGTCACCTATCAAAGAACGCAAGAGACCAACTTAAGACTAGAACACAATATTGGACGCCCCGTTCGAAAAGCGACTGTACCTGGCAGCACTAGCCAATAGCCATAGTTTTTTTTATGGAAAGACTATAGCAATGTCTGCCTCACCGACCTACCTGAATTTTATCTTGCACCACTTAAGCATGTTGTATATCCTGCTGCCTGCCCATGTTGGACATTAGGATGTTTATTCATATCGCATGCCCCCTTTATGCAGTACCTAGAAACAAAAAAAAAACTAGAAAAAACAAATCTAGACGTGCAAAGTTTTAGGTCTGAAGCCTCCGACATATCTAGCTCAGTGTTTCCCAAACTGTGGTCCGCGGACCACCAGGGGTCCGTGACACATTCCCAGGGGGTCCGCAATCAACAGTTTTAAAAGCACTTCAAAGTTCCTTGAATAATCTGTAGTTTTCGGGCAACTATAAAAGTGTCAAGATAACATCCAGTGATTAATGTACCTGCTGGAGAGAGATGCGTATTTTGTTCAGTAGCAGGTTTGACTCATCTAAGGTAGCGCAGAGGGTAAATATGCCTGCTGCAAAGAATGTGTACCATGCATTTAAAAACAAGCATTGGCATAGCCAATAGGTCTCGCCTTTAGGTCCTTATAAGTGTTTAGCCGTGCAACACTTGATGTTGTTGCACCAAGGATATTGTGCTGGATAACTAAACACTTATAAGGTCCCAAAGGCGTGACCTATTGGCTATGCCAATGCTTGTGTAATGTGTAAACAATGCACTTTCAAAGGGAACACTGGCATAGCTCTAAAGATCGCTATCACTCGTGACGTGCATCTGTGTCTGTTTTCGGAATGTAAAGATTCAGTGAAATACCCTTAATCACAGGATGGGAAGCTACCCACCGCGGGAGAAACCTTGTTTTCAAGTAGTAAATAGGTTTGGTATTGCTATTAAGCCTTATGCTGTGTTCTTTTTGTATAGGTTATTTTTTCAAAAGTAAAATGTTAACGTGCAGCAGAGAAACTAAAGAGCACACAAATTTTGCTACAGCAGAGGCACAAACAAAAGGGTGTTGTATTTTATTAACCCTTCATTTAAAGGACAACCTATGTGCGGATATACGGATGAAAGGCTGCGTGTCTTTTTTTGTAGTGGTTTATTTGTTATATGCTTTTTGCAGATTAGAAAGGGAGCTTATCTTTTGTTTCCAATGTATGTATTTTATTTGCTAGACAGTCGAGGGATGGTCTGAAAAACGCCACCCGCAACCCAAGGGGATTTCAATCACTTGTTGAATGTTTTCATGATGTTCTATTAGGGTAATCCACGTAATTGCGGTGTATGCAACAGTGTATTCATGAACAGTCCCCATAAAAACAAACACAGCTGGGGCTGATGTTGCATGAGGGGTGGGAAAACTGTCCTCGCAAAAAAGGGGGGCCTGCACAGCAAGACTCGAGAAAAATGTGAAAATACCATGCCAAGCAATGGAGGAGACTGGAGATGGAATCTGTTTAAGTGCCAGGAGCAGGAAAGCATTGCAGAGGGACAGGGAAAATAAACAACAGAGCGGGAGGTGCGCCTCTAATGATAAAAGATTAAGCATGGCAGCCAGGGACAGGGGGCAACAATAAACGGAGCGGGAGCTGCAGCTGCAACAATGAGAAAAATGAAGCGCAGCAGCCAGCAACAAAGTAGTGTTCAAGTGAAGCCTTTATGGCACGCATCACGTGCACAGACTGTCTGAGGCAGTGCTAAAGTATCGTGGAGGGACGGATGAGAGACGGGGAGGTGGCAGCAAGCAACGGAGCAGTGGTGTGGCCACAATAATGAACACGCTGAAAGTAAAATCATGTGCACGCAACGGCCCGAGGCAGTGCTAAAGTAACGTGGTGGGAGGGGTGAGGGGCGAGGAGGGGAAAGGGCAGCAAGCAATGGAGCGGGTGGTGCGGCCGCAATAATGAACACGCTGAAAGTAAAAATGGCTCATCAGACAAACCATAAACTAGTAAGACGACATGTAACAAGGAAAATCCCATGAAAGGAAATCAAACAGCAAATGGCGGAACAAAGACAACAAAGGGATCAAAGAAAAGCAAGATTGTACAAAGAGCACTACAAGGAACCTATGTGATAAGCACGCGAGTGGTGCGTGCGTGCCCATGACGAGAAAGGAAAGCCAGATGGTGCCTCTACTCGTAACTGTGCACATAACCGCACACTCTAGGCCACACAAAAAGCTGTGGCCGGCTTTTTAAAGCCCACTCACTAAATGTCTCGCCAGAGCAGCGCATGCGCTGGCTCAGGCAAGACCTAAAAAGCAACACCGGCCACCTTGGGGAATTCCAATATGTGGTAGACAAATGTCAGACAGGTAACTGGACCTAAAAGTATTAGACCTTAGAAGCACTGGATAAAGGAACAGACAACCAGTAGAAATCTCAGACCTTCCCATCTAGTTATATATTGGTGATTTATTAGACACTGCCTGCCACTTACAAGCTGTTAAGAATCATTGGTTAGACAGTCTTCCGAGAGAAATGAAGTGAAAGCCTACATTTTCCCGGTTTTGGATAATGAAAGTCTGGAAGTCTTGGACGGTCACAGGCTTTTATATGATGACTTACTAGACACCACATGCCACTTTAAAGCCACTGAAAACCAGCACCTGGAGAGGGATCAGAGAAACGTGAACTAGAAGCCTAGATAAGTACTGATTATGAAGATGTGACTGGATGAACAGAACCCATCAGCCAGTGACTGAGTATATTGAACACACAACAACAGAGAAGGCAGGCCACAGACTGACCTGTGGTACATGATAACCAACAGTGGGATAAAGAATATTTAATAGAATAAGGGTCATCATAAACAAGGATTTCAAATATAAGAATTGGCATGTATGAGATCATTGAGGATGATAAGGATTATTTAAATGTGGAGTTATAGTTCAGAAAATAAGGGGGAACTCGTATTATTTATTTTCTCTGAGCTCTATAGCCAACATTTGGGGATGGGAGAAAAGTCTTGAAATGCATTGGGTTACATCAGATATATATGAAAGAAAGCGGTTTTATTTTGAAAGAACCTTAATGAATAATAAGAAATTGTACATTCACTTCACTTTTGAGGCAGTGCGATCTGAGCTTAGGGTGAAAACGCTCACAGCATGCTAAGCATTTGGACTGAGTTTTGGTACCCAAGTGATTGCAAGAAGTAATGTCATAGCTTGTAAAAGGAGAGGAGCAACACACAACACAACTAGAGCAGAGTAGCAACAGCAGCAAGTATATCCCCCCCACCCAATTCCTGCAAAGCCAGGAACACAAAAGAAAAGGTTCAACTCTCCCTTCCATATGAAGGTGTATAGGTAAAACAGCCTGGGACGGAGGAAGAGGCATTACCACTTCCTAGCTGGAGGAGGATAAAAAGAGAGTATCCTCTGCAGCAAATGACATTGATGTGAAGTACCACACAGAAAGAGACAAAGGGACACAGAATTCATCCTCCTGAACCCGGGACAGAAAAGAAGGCCATCAATCCGCCCCCACCCAGCCGGCGACCAAGGTAGAGGTCAGGACTCCTCACAAGCTTAGGGCAGTAGGAAAGGACATTAATCCTACCTGGTCTGTAGCTAAACACAAGGGGGGGGGGGTTCAAACAATGCCAACTTATGACAATATGAAAAGGTACAAGTACTTACTAACCAGGACTATTCAGAAATAACATCAACCATCCTGGTGTGGAGCAGGGAGAGAGAGTTCCAACCATCCCAAACCTTCGAGAGACCAAGATGACCATACTGGGATGGTGAGAAATAGGACCAGTCCTGGGAGAGAACTATCTTACTAGATTAGGGCAGGAGAAGGAGGCCCAACCCTCCCCAACTTGGGACTGAGAGAAAGGGGGGCAATCTTTCCTAATCTAGAAAGAGAATTTGGGGTGAATTCTCTCTAGAATATTGCTGATGGAAAGAGCATCAAAACTCAAGACTGCTGAAGGAATAAGGGGTAGGAATCCCCAACCTCTTAGGACAGTTGGATTGATCATCGCTGCACAGCCTAGGATGGGAAGGCCAAATAGCAACGACTAACCCTTCTTATTAGGAGGAAAAGGCAGGAACCCTCCTCAGCTTGTAATGGGAAGCATGTATTAATCCTCCACAGCCTGGGACAGTAGCAAGGGTCTAAACTACCCACAGTCTGAGAACTGAAGAAGAGGTATGAACCCAGCATTGACCCATGAGGGCGGGCAATGAGCCCTCCACAGCTTTAGAGGGGAGGAAGGAGGCTGAACCCTCCACATCCAGGTATAGGGAGGGAGGTATGAAACTCCCACAGCCTGCGGGGGAGGGGGGCACAGCATCAAGTCGCCATAGAGTGTAAGAGGAACAAGGTTCAAGACGCATGAAACCTCCACAGACCTAGGGCGGGAATATGGGCATGAACAGCTGGGTGCACGAGAAAAGGGTATGAACCCTCCTGGAAGAAGGGTGTGGTCACTCTCTTCCACCCCACCGCCCTGCTCCCTGGCAAACAGCATAAATCCTTTTAAGACTAGGACAGGAAGAGGACGTACAAGATCTTCCTGAATCCAACCATCACCACAGCCCGGGCCAGGTGGAAAAGCGCAAACCCTCCACAGCCCGGGCCAGGAGGAAAAGCGCAAACCCTCCACAGCCCGGGCCGGGAGGAAAAGCGCAAACCCCCCACAGCCCGGGCCAGGAGGAAAAGCGCAAACCCCCCACAGTCTGGGTCAGGAGGAAAAGTGCAAACCCCCCACAGCCTGGGCCAGGAGGAAAAGCGCAAACCCTCCTCAGCCCGGGCCAGGAGGAAAAGCGCAAACCCTCCACAGCCCGGGCCAGGAGGAAAAGCGCAAACCCTCCACAGCCCGGGCCAGGAGGAAAAGCGCAAACCCTCCACAGCCCGGGCCAGGAGGAAAAGCGCAAACCCCCCACAGCCCGGGTCAGGAGGAAAAGCGCAAACCCCCACAGCCCAGGCCAGGAGGAAAAGCGCAAACCCTCTACAGCCCGGGGCAGGAGGAAAAGCGCAAACCCCCCACGGCCCGGGCCAGGTGGAAAAGCGCAAACCATCCACGGCCCGGGCCAGGTGGAAAAGCGCAAACCATCCACGGTCCGGGCCAGGTGGAAAAGCGCAAACCATCCACGGCCCGGGCCAGGTGGGAAAGCGCAAACCATCCACGGCCCGGCCCAGGTGGAAAAGCGCAAACCATCCACGGCCCGGCCCAGGTGGAAAAGCACAAACCCTCCACAGCCCGGGCTTGGAGGAAAAGCGCAAACCATCCACAGCCCGGACCAGGAGGAAAAGCGCCAACCCCCCACAGCCCGGGCCAGGAGGAAAAGCGCAAACCCTCCACAGCCCAGACCAGGAGGAAAAGCGCAAACCCCCCACGGCTCGGGCCAGGTGGAAAAGCGCAAACCATCCACGGCCCGGGCCAGGTGGAAAAGCGCAAACCATCCACGGCCCAGGCCAGGTGGAAAAGCGCAAACCATCCACGGCCCGGGCCAGGTGGGAAAGCGCAAACCATCCACGGCCCGGGCCAGGTGGAAAAGCGCAAACCCTCCACAGCCCGGGCCAGGAGGGAAAGCGCAAACCCTCCACAGCCCGGACCAGGAGGAAAAGCGCAAACCCCCCACAGCCCGGGCCAGGAGGAAAAGCGCGAATCCTCGACAGCCTGGGACAGGTGAAAAAGCGTGAACCCTCTACAGCCTGGGACAGGTGGAAAGAAGCTTTGTTTCACTTGATCCCCGCCCCCCTCTCCCTTAACACGCCCACATGCTCCCTCGCAAACAGCAGAAATCCTCATAACACGAGAGGAGGAGGGGTACGAGACCTCCCCTCCCCCCAAACACCACAGCTTTTCCTGAATAATTGTGGAATTCCTGCGTTTGCCACATAACCATTCTTCAGCTGCAAAATCTGCAGATTTAAACAAACAAAATGTTGCTTCGAGCTCAAAGGTATGAAAAGTTATTTAAAATGTGGTGACACATTGTTGCACAGTTGAAAGCATTTGGCAAAGATTGACTGGTTAACCTTACTGGTTTTTGTGTCTTTATTTAGGTTTTAAACGGGTACTAATGAAGTGCAGCCTATGTCCAAAAAGTGTTAAGTGTAAAAAATTATGAAAAAAATAATGCAGTGATACCATCAAAAAATGTGCCGCATTACGGCAAATAGTTGCCTATACTTGACGCATAATTTAAATCAATTCTGCTGCATAATGTGGTTCTCTCCTGCCGCATAATTCCAGTGCCCCAGCCTTGATAAGAGAAAGGGGTATAAACCCTGAGCGGCCCTAGGTCAAAACGACGGGTAAGACCTACTGCAAACAATGACAGGAGGAAAAGGCGTGTCCCGTCCACATACCTAGGACATGTGTGATGTCCCCAATGTCAGAGACTCTAAGATGAACGACCCGCCCCAAAGCCTGTGACACACGGGGAGAAAAATCAATCACAACAGGGCCAGAAGGTAAGGGAAACATCCCCCCCCCCCCCCTCTCCGCACACTAGCGCCGAGAGTCGTCTGATGCAGAGAGACGCTACATGGTATGACAGAAACGCACAAATATGGGCCGAAGGAAAGTGCGAATTTTCTGCCACCAGGGTCAGCCAGGCGTGAGAGTAGGTGTGTGGATGTCACAGACAGGTAAGGGCTGCCGTCTCTTCCGCACCTGGGAAGGCATGGTGTAGACATACAGGCAACACATCGATGGAAGAGACAGGTAAGCGCTACGTGCACCAAGCCCCTCTAATCTCTACCTGTGGGAAGCAATGAGGGGTTTAATGCCCACCTTGAGCAGACAGTGACGATGCAGAGTGAAGGTGAAAGACGGGTGAGGGGTATGAGGGGAGTCGTTGTACCCCCGCCCCAGCCCGGGACGGACAGGGAAGAGGTTGTAAGAGGGCGGCATGCTATGCATTTCCCCCCTTCCAAGCCCGATGCTTCACAGCAGCCTGCTGGTCACGGGCAGCCAGTGCATGCGCTGCCCAGCACATGGGCAACAGAGCATCGTGGGCCAGCAAGACCCCTGGTCTCCCTCTGAGCCCTGTCAGGTACAGAGAAATGCTGTGCACCCACCCAGAAGCCCTCCCCAAGACTGCGACATACACACACGCGAGGAAATTTGACAGGCTGGGGGCTCCTGGGGACAGCCAGACGCAGTGACAGAAGGGGGTGCTGAACAGGGCCCCACCAGCATACATGTCTGGTGCCACTGTAGAAGCCAAACACAGACAGCCAGAGGCGGGAACGGGTCTGTCTGGGTGTCCCCGAGGGAGACAGGTGGGAGCGACAGGACCAGAGCGCGGATCTGCAGTCCTCGCATGCCAAGGGAAACAGGAGCCCCCCGAGCCCAGGCTGGGCAAGGCAGAATGTCCGCACTTATCCTGGCACCCAGGCGGATGGGAAGGGCTCGTCCTGCTCAGGACAGGGTGGTCCGAGCACAAGTCTCATTCTCAGCTGGGCGGGCTGACACAGACGGGTGTCGGGAAACCGCAGGGGGGCTCACGGACAGGGATGTGTGGGTATGGCAAATCCCTCTCCCCACATGGCGCTAGTCCCTCTCCCCGAGGCGCGCGTGTGTATGTATGTATGTATATATAGATCACTAAATCCTGCCCACCGCCGACACGCATCACCTACATCCCGGTCTCATTTCAGCACGGGGCATAGAACTACCTTGCCATCTTAACACTAACACGCCTGGCACTCTTTCCCGTAGGCCTCCCATCCGACCTCTCAGCCTGGCACAGTGCATCGGTGGGATTCGGAATTCCGCCCTTCAACGATCGCAAGCTATGCCGCACCAACCCCTCGCACACCCCCTTGGCACAGAGACATCTGCGGGCATCATGCCTTCCCCAGAGCGGCAGGAACCCGCAGGAGTAGCCTAGTCTTAGCCCAAGCTACACAGTCCCTTGTGAGCAACTTTTTAGGCCGCCACTTCCAAAGTGCATGTTAATCCCGGATCACAACTGGACCCCCCACACCCACAAACAACCCTCAGCCGGGCACAAACCACTGCATGTTAAGAATTTCCTACCACATTCCCATTCCCGCCTCTCGTATCCCCAGCCTGGTACCACTTTTGGGGGTATTCAAATACACAGTTCCCTGTGGGTATCTTGTCTCTGTCACCCCGTCAGTGTGGCTAAGACCCTTAGGGGTAATGTTTGGTGTGCACAAGTGTGTGTTTACTTTTTTCAAACTACTGTTTTAATGCTTGAAATTTAAATCGTACAAATTGTTTGGGGGTCATTGGCTTCCAATAGTGACTCAATAGGGGTCCTCAGGAGTCAAAAGTTTGGGAACCATAAGCTAAAAATCGCAGATACTGAAGATCCAGGCTTCAGAAAAAAACTGACGGTCAGACGCTCCTTCTACGGAAATACTCCATATATTCAGAATGCTCTTCCTACGCATATCAAAATTGCCCTATCCTTCACCCAATTCCAGAAGAGCATCAATGATTGCTTATTGAGCAGGCAATCAAAGTCCATACTGGTTTGTAACCTTTCAACTAGAAACATAGTTTGCAAAGTCCTTCCACTAATTTCTAGTTCGCCATTTCTTACAGTGGGTGAGATGTTTTCTGCATGAGATGATTGTCATTCGACGTTCTTTTTCCAGTCCAATATATCTACTAGACAACTATCATTCCCCTGTTCCAAACTTCCTCTCTACCTCGTTCCCAACACTTTATTTTGCACGTCTTTTCAATCATAACATTTCTGTTATTCTACGCCAAGTCTATAACATATTAGACAGATCATACAAATAATTATTTGCTGTGTTTATAAATCACCATGCTATTTCTGAATATAATGTAAGTGAGATTAATTTGTACTATACTTTAGTCAGCACGAAATATTATTCTAGCACACGATGCCACTGTTTTTTGCCATTTGTTCGCAAAAGCAATCCAGCAAATAAAGATATTTCTTAGCCTGTATTTTCATTCGTGTAAGATTCTCTTTTGTATTCTCTTTTCTGGTTTTTATTTAAAAAAAAAAAAAACAACGTTCCTTTTATTGAATGGTTTCACATTCACAATACTGTTTAAGAAAAACCAAGGGTTTCCAAATATAGTAAACTGTTGACCATTAAAAGGGAAGTGCTGTGTCATAAACCCTACCCTCAGAGGCCTCCCTTCCACAGTCATTTAGTTACATTTGTGGCACTTACCAGGGAAAACAAGATGATTGGTACCTAGATGTGCCTCTTCCTGTCCCTACTGATAGAACTTAGATAAGTTAAGGAGAGTGAACTGATCATGGGAATGTGGACTATCTGGAAGGAGCGTACTCTTCCCCACCACAACACACAAAGATAATGGTTCACCTTTGAAGTTATAATGAGCAAATCGCTTAACCTTCAGAAACAAATGCACAAGCAAACATATAAAAACGACACAAATTTGTAAAACGTTTTGATCACATTTTACAATCCTTATTGTATACCTTTGCAGAAACTATCTACTATTTTGTAACTGTAAAATTGAAAAATAACATTTTAAATACTGGTGAACATCCAAACCTCAATCCACCTTATTAATAAAAGAATATAAAATGAAAGATGGTTCCAAACTTAAAAGGACAAAAATGGACCAAAAGATCACCAAAATTGCAAGCGGAATTCAGCCCACTAACTGAATTAAGCAAAAGTTGCCAGATCGTGCTACTGATACAATACTGCAAAAACTAGGATTTTTTCCTGTATGTGCATTTATTTATTATATTACTTGTGTTCATCACCGCAACACCTTTTCTCCCCTCAAATTAAGGTTGTAACTTGGTTACTTAGAGAAAATCACAAAAAGAAAAAAACATTAGGAATGTTCTTTTCTTAATGAGTTTACATCAGTTTGAGTAATCATCATAAGCATCTAAACTCGATTGAAACAGTTAGACTAAGTTGAAACCTTCATAGTGGTCTATTGCTTGAATCAACTTGCGTTGCAAAGTGGGTTTGTCTTTGTATTTTGGAAGATCGAGGAGATTGAAGCATGTGTGGGCCACTGGAAGGTACTCCTCCCCTCCCCCCGTTGACTGTATAACAAGTTTCAGACTTTTCATCCCAAGGATTGGGATACGATCGCTCCCAGTCATGAACAGCAGAAACTGTTTTTTCTTGTCTAGCGGCAATTCATTGAAAACTTCCCAAAAGATTTTAATTGTTGGGTGCTCTGCCCAAAAGTCGCCTTTGTATTCTGTATGTTTTTCCAACTCCTTCCAGTCATAATTTGTGTTTCCGATTACCATGGCCTGCAATTCGTTGGGCTGGAAGAGCTGTAGTACTTTACCCCCACACACCTTGTGAAAGCCTTGAGAAAATGCATGAAACTGTGATGCCACAGATACATTGAAAACATAGTTGACATATGTATCCACAAACTCTTGCCTATTATCTTTAGTAACAGGAGTATTGACACCATTGGCGACCAGCTCTTTCACTTCAGTGACACCATAATATTCCACAGTGATGGCGAAATTCAGACAAAAGGTCTCCTCAATGTCATCTTCTGGATAATCCAGCAATTGCTGCATGCTTCTGCCGACATCTGGCATCAGTTCTTTCAAATCATCCAAAGTTGGTTTCTTGTTCAACAGTTTCTTGTACAGTGCCAAAGGAAAATGGAGATCGATGATGGTGAAGTTGTAAATTGCTAGTCCACATACAACGCCGATCAAGTGAAACAAACCAATGTCTTCAAAAGTCTGATCAGAAAACCAGATGAGCCGAGATTCTTCATAATATTTAAACATTCCATATTTGGGGTCGAGCAATTCTCTCATGATGAGGAGAAAAAACTCCTTTCGGACACCACCAGCATCAACGGCTTCCTCCCCTACAAAAATAACCTTCATGGGTTTTTTGTAGTCAATATTTTTTGTTTTCCTTAGAACCTCAACAGCATCTTCCACAATGTTCTCTCGGCGCACGATTAGAATGAGACATGGGTTCACGGACTCCACGACAGGGAGGAAAAACGATGAAAAGTTTTGCCGGTGAGCCTGGTCAACAGCCATCTGCATTTGGAGTACAGCGTCAGTTTGCAGGAGCGTGGTCTTTGCTTGGGCATCGAAAACAAAAGGATATGTGCAAATTGTGAGGGGGGCATCCGGCAACATTCCAAAAGCTTGATGCTGAATCCAGTTGATATAGTCATCCCTTATGTCAATAAAATCTTGCAATTCATGAATATAGAACTTGTCATACTGAACTATCTGCCCTGCCTTTTCATTTACTCTGTGAAGAACTTCCAAAACCCTCAGAGCAGTGTGCAGAAAGTTATTGAAGAGTAGTCTCTCGGAAACAGGAATGCCAATTTTCGAAAGTTTCATTAGATGAACCACAACATCCTTAAAGAGCTGCACTACATTGAAAAACAAGGGTGGCTCAAAAAGGGACCACCAGTTTTCAAGCACTTTCAACGGTGCTTTCTCAAGACTCACCAGAGCACATCCAAACGGAATAGACAATGTTGAAAAGTTATTTACATTTGTAAGAAGAGGACACTCTGGAAGTGTCAGATACAATCTCAGGGCCTCGACGTCTGGTAAGGAACTGGTTAGCTTTGGTAGAAGGTTCTTTTCCAAACTTGCAGCCACTTGCTGAGATATCTGTGGGTAGTCAGGGTGGATGAGCTTGTGAAATAACAGCCGAGCTGCAGTCATGTCCACCCCAGAGAACTTTGCACTGGTTTTGAAGTGATCATCATTACCAACTGCAAGAAAACTGCCATTTAGACAGCCTGCGGAGGAAAACATCCCTTCTATCTCATTAGAAACATCGGAAGGAAGTCTACCTGGCAAGAATGTCAGCCACCTCCCAACAAGAGTATCGTTGAGAGTCCAAATTTGTCTGCAAGGGTCTACAATTCTGAAGTCATCCGGGGGCAAGATGTTTGGTGGAACTGAATAGTGCGAAAAACTTTGATCTCCTCCAGAATAAATTCTTTTTACACAAAATACGTTGCCTTCTGTTGAAGCTGGGAATTGTTCTGTAAATGGAATCCAATTTCCTTTCACTGTAAAGGGGCTCTTTCTGTTGCTGGTTGATCCAGTCCCTAGTTGACCATTACCACCTAGTCCAAAAGAATAGATTCGACCAGACGATGGAACAAATGCTAGAGTATGCTGTCTTCCACAGGCAACTTGTGTGACCACACTTCCCATAAGTTCAAAGACCTTGCGTGGGTTCACTTCATGGCTAGATGAGTTGTGACCCAACTGGCCGTACCCCCCAGCTCCAAATGTGAACACACCACCTTCTTTTGTCAGTGCAGCTGTGTGGTCTTCTCCGCACGAGACATGGATGAGTTTCTGTGACCGCAGCGACTTCAAAAGGGCAGGGACGTAACGATCAACCTCATCACTCAGGCCCAGCTGTCCAAACTTGTTGCGCCCCCACCCGAAAATAGCCCCTGACAAGGTCAATGCAAAACTGTGACCACCCCCAGCAGCCACCTGAGCAAAAGGTATTCCCGCTAACGATTTAACAAGCTGCGGAGAAGTCTGATTTTTTAGTTCAGGGCCCAAACCAAGCTGGCCGTACTTGTTCTGGCCCCAGGAGTACACTTCACTGGTCTTGGTGAGTGCAAGGGAGTGGTACCAACCACATGCGATCTGTACAACAGGCACCTCTGATAAGCTTTTAATGTTTCTGGGCACTCGAACCGGCTCCTCTGTGCCTTGGAAACCAAGCTGTCCTGCCGCAGATTGTCCCCAAGCGAACACCTGGCCCCTGTCATTCAGGGCTAAGGTGTGGGCTTCTCCGCATGCCACTGCCACGATGTTCTGAGCATCCAGAGCTGACACCTGTTCCGGTTTCTTTCGCGTTTTCTCGTGGCCCAGCTGCCCCAGGTCGTTGCAGCCACAGGTGTAGACTGTGCCATCATCCAGTACAAAGACAGTGTGCCTGCGACCACAGCCGACATCTGCCACCCTCCTGTTTTGGAAGAAGGGGCAAGACCTAGGCTCTGCCACTATCTCATCTTCTGTGCCACCCAGGCCCAGCTGCCCGTAGGAGGCATTGCCCCAGCACAGCATTCCGCCAGCTCTACTCAAGCTACAGCCACACTAAAACTTCCTGTGTCAGACTTCTACAATTCATAAACAGAGAGGAAAGACTCCACAGAGCCATCAACGCCGAGGAGGAGCTGGAAGAGCCGAGAAATGTACTGCCCCCAGGCCATGCAATGAGACCAAAGGCTCTGAAGAACCACTGACGGCGAGGAAGGACTAACAGCTGTCATACTGGGCCGAAAGAGAATACACCAAACGGATAGAAAGTTAACTGCCGCCGTAGCCCACGGAAATGTCCTATTGGAAATACACCGGGGAAAGAGGAGACAATATTTCGTCACAGTGGTGTTGCCACTAACCCTTGAAATAAAGGGAAAATGGACGTAAAGTAATCAAAACTGACGAATAACGAATACAAATGGTCTTAATGAGCAGGGGAAAGACTGGGGGAACAGCGAGAGGGAAAAAGAACGAGCGGAGCCACGAGCTGCGGGCCGAAATAAGACCCACAGATACCAAAAACGGCCCGGGTGTCAGCATAGCGTGTCCACCACTATCGGTCTTTTCAGACCGATAATGCTTGCGCAGGAGCACGATTTTCGTGCGTCAGCCTTAGTCCCTATCAGGTGGCTGCACTTCACATACGAAATATTAGTATTCCAACGAAATCGATTTAGTGTACATGATACGCTGAACGTATCCCTATTTTTACTTATTGTATGTGTTGTCTCGTTAATTAATTGATATACAACTACCTCCGACATGGCCCCCACATGAAAAACACCACTTACGTAATATGGCTGCTCCTGTGTGACTCATTTCAAAATAAAACAGCCACGCTGCGTAAGAACGCCAGTGGCTCACTTCCTCTCATAGACATGAAAAGAGGGCAGGACAAAAACAACACCTCACCATGGAAGTAAATTAGGCAGCCATCTATGTTATGTAGAGTGCAGTTTGTGATTAACGGACGCTGATTAAAAACGCTTCAAAATGTAATCTGTTGATTGAACAGATCTGCGATCTTGCAAAACTACCACATTTTATGAAAAATAATTTGCAACTAAGTAGTTAAGTAGTATGCATTAGAACAAAATATATTATTTGAACACTAGTTTAAATTTTCCATTTTCACTAGTATTATTCAGTCACTTTCATTTGTTTGATTGGAAACGATAATATTCCGAAGATGACAGCTCACTTTGTTAAACAATCTATAGACTTTGACGCGGAACTGGAAATGAAGAAGTCCGTACAGACTTTCAGGCTCTCGTCCGAGCTAAACGATTCATCCGTACTTCCGGCCAAACTTTACTTCCGTCGCACCATAATCGTTCATACTTGCGGCTTTCGTGCACATGGGAACTAAGTCGCAGTAACCTGTTTCCACGGAGCAGTTGCCAATGGCTAAACCCAAGAGGTCTCGAGTCCCTAAAGTCCGCAAGGGACAAGAAGACAATGATGAGACTGATGCACATGCAGCGGTGCCGTCCTCCAGGGACACTTCTTCTCAGTATTACCTTGACAATGTGGACAAGTTCCATGAAGACAGAACTGCCAGCCTTCTTGCTGCTGGGGTCCAACTTCAGAGTGATGATGCGATGTCTGACGATGATGAAGTGATGGCGCTTGATACTGAGGATGATGAAGACGCGTCAGACTCTGCGGCGAGTGACTTAGAGGAAGACCTGCCTATGGAGCTACCTACTGGACTCAAGAAAAAGCTCAGTCGTGGCAAAGCGGCGAGACTCGAGGAAGATGATGCCGACGAACGGGAGTCCATGGGAAGTGACCTGGAAGAGAGACCGCATGACGAGATGCCAAGTGAGCTGGCATGGGGGCAGAGAAAGAAGTTGTACTATGACACAGATTATGTGGGCCGCGACCGCAAGAAAAAAGGTGTGACCCAGGAGGAAGAAGACGCGGAGGCCGATGAGGAGGAAGCAGAGGCCCATCGTATCCAGAAACGGTTGGCTGGACATCTAGACGAGGATGACTATGGCCTTGACTTCCTGCAGGCCTTCCCACAGAAGGAAAAACCAGCTGGTCAAAAGATTGAAAAGAATTTAAAGAAAATGTCTGAGAAGGAAAAATTGAAGATGCTAAAAAAGGAGTCACCGGAATTAATGGAGCTGCTTGAGGATTTGAAGGCTAAGTTAACAGAACTTGATAAATACTTAAAGCCACTTGTTCAGATGGTGAAAAAGGGATTAATCTCGCCTGGCACAGGCAGCGACTACATTCTAACCAAGTATCAACTTTATTTGAACTATTGCACAAACATTAGTTTCTATCTAGTTCTCAAAGCAAAGAGAATTCCAGTTCAAGGCCACCCTGTCATCGAAAGGCTGGTTTCCTACAGAAACCTTATCAATGACCTGGGGGTTGTAGATCATCGACTGTCTTCAGAAATGGATTTGCTTCTTAATAGAGTTGTAAATAAAAAAGATACGGTCGTGAATGTCTCCAATTCTGCTATAAGCAACCCTGCCAACCTGTTACAAAAGAAAAACCACAAGCCTTCAAAGAAAACTACTCTCAAGGTGACTGCTACGGACCAAGTAGACAATTCTGATCTAGACGACGAAGCTGCTTTGCAATACTACAATGATATGGAGAAGATGTTAAAGCGCAAGAGAAACAAGGTAGATAGCCTTGCTGAGGAAGACGAGGCTGAAGCAGACGACTTTGCCCCAGATGCAAAGCGTGCAATCACATATCAAATTGCAAAGAACAAAGGACTAACCCCCAAGAGGAAGAAGATTGACCGCAATCCAAGGGTCAAGCACCGCGAAAAGTTTCGCCGCGCCAAGATTCGCCGTAAGGGCCAGGTCCGTGAAGTTCGGAAAGAAGAGAAACGATATTCTGGAGAACTATCTGGCATTCGTGCTGGGATTAAGAAAAGTATCAAACTTAAATAAAGAACCTTTTATTTACTTGTGGGTAATATTTAAAGCGCCATTGTAGACGCCTTTTTAGTTCATATTTTCTAGTCCTTTTTTCCAGTGGCCAGTGTCTATAAAAATGACAATCCTCTTAATATTGTTGTAGGGTGAGGTATGGCATTCTTCATTTGGTATGACGTTAGTAACTTAAAGGGGGCATAAGACGTTAAAAAACCCAAATGTGTAGGCGATGTTCATTCCATGTTGATCCTTGCAGAACATGTGGCGGTATTCTGCAGAGTGCTTACAAAAGAAGCGCCCATATGACAGGTATCCTCCCAAAACAATTTTGTATTCAAACTGAAAATATCTGACCACCCTCACACAAATATACAAATCACTGTTACATTGACTAAAACTAAATTGTGTAGTTAATGTTTCTATTTACACTGTAATTCCGAAGAAGACTAACCACTGGCTGTTCCCTTCAGGTATGACCATGCTGTGGTGCATCTAGTCATGTAATATTTGAAGTGGACATGAAAATAAGTTACTGGAATACACCTTGAAAAAAATATGCATTTTGAATTGGCCTGTTAATCAGCAGCATTGTCAAACTGTTACAGAATAAAACTTTCCCTCGTTGTGTATATGTATTGAGTTTGCCAAGACTTAGAGCTGCAGCTTATTTGGTAGGCGACAGTGATGTGGTCAGAGGCTTGCTTGACATTTTGCGATGTGTATTTTAATCTCAATAAGCAGACTGTGTGTGTGATCTGCTTAACTTCTTAAGTTTCATTAAAGTGTTACACAATAAACAGTTTGGGGTAGCAGTAATGCTGGCAAATTTGATTTGAATGTGAGTCTGCAACGGAAGTTGAAGACTGATGGTGAATTGAGTTTGTTTTGTTAAACGTTGGTTGTAATTGTGATTTTACCAAATTGTTTCTCGGTACGGTGCTCTTAAGTACACTCATCATTAGAGACATTACAGAAATGCTGCTAGGGAGTGGGTAGTATTGAAAGAAAGTCTAATAATCTGCCGTATAGAATGTTATACTAGAAATGGACAGAAACAATTGGTAATGCTTTAGATATCCTGGAAGAGTAATTAGTCTGTTCAAAGCAGCCAAATAAAAAAATATGCAATTGTTTAAACACAATTTTTATTAGGAATAGAAGATGTGAGGCGAAGTGTAAAATGTTATCAAACAACTAGGGTGGAATATTGTGATTTTCGAGTGAAATGACCGTAAGAAAGTTAAAAGTAGTCAAAATTACGAGGAATCTTAAGATAGTGTGGTATGTATAAAAGCCGGTATTAATCAGCAGAAATAATTGAGTTGTAATTTTGGTATAAGCATCACCCATTCCTCATCTTGATCATTACATCTAGTTATAAAGACTTCATCAGCAGTGTTGTGTAATTTCTGGAGGCCTTATCTGGAATAAAGTTCTCAGACGAGCAGGACACGTTTGGCGGGATAGTTGGGTCCAGTTTGGTAGACTACTCCTAATTTTGTGCACGTATTCTTATCCCACATGCAGAGTTTTGGATCTAAATTTAACAAAGGAGTGTAGGTGTGTGGCCAACTAAGGATGTCTGAATTACTATGTTTTTGACCCAGGGCCAGACTGGGAACACATACCAGCCATGACAATTATGTCAGACAGGGCTGGGGTGGTGTTTGTCTGGTGGGAAACACTGCTCACTGCTGCCGCTTTTGGTACTGGGGGGGGGGGGGGTTGATATTGCAGCACTGCTGCAAATCCGGCCCCCATCGGTCCAAAATCAGACCCAAGCCTTCCAGCACACTGCAAAAATGCCCCGTGCCCGCTACTGCCAGTCCTGCCCTGATTTGACCTGTGCATGGATCACACGCTCTCTGAATTTAATTATTTTATGTCTGCTTTTGGTGCTCCTTCTTTATGTTCATAATAGTGATAAATACTTGAAAGAAAGATTTTTTTTTTCTTCTTTTATACTCAACTGAATGGAGTTCAAGAGAGATAATAACATATTCAATAGTCCAAAACAACAAGGGCGTGGCATGGTGTTCTCTGCACACAATTGCGTAAGATATTCAAGCAAAAAGTCCAAATTGTTACTCCAGGGATATGAAGCAGCCATCCTACGCTTTTAGGTAGGCGACAAAAACTTTTGCCCCCATAGAATCACAATAATCCCAAGCACCAGTGTTCAATTCACAAATTTCCCACAATTGGTTGATGTAGATGTATTCTTCCTTTTATTTTCACTCTTCATGTGGCTCCAATACATCAAATGCGATATGTAGCCAAAACAGGTTTCGTCTATGGTAGATATACTAACGACTTATTCGGATATACCAACGACTTAATCAGGCTAATGGTTCAATAGTAAACAAACTGTTGCGTCTAAAAGAAATTGTATAGTATCTCTCAAAATCTGTATTATTTAACATAGCTGCCAACCCATATCAAAGTTAGTGTCTTTCAGTCCAGAACATCCAAGTTTATTGTCTGCAATCATGCATTACTTCACGGAGTACTCCACCAAAATTCCCGGGCAGATTTTGAGAGGAACTAGATGATTTCTTGTACACGCAACAGTGTGTTTACTATTGAATCATTAGCCCTGATGAAGTCGTTGGTATATCTACCTTAGACGAAACAGATGTTGTCTACATATCGCATTTGATGCACATGAAGAGTGAAAATAAAATGAAGAATACATCTACATCAACCTAATGTGGAAATTTGTGAATTGAACACTGGTGCTTGGGATTATTGTGATATTCAAAGTGCTGAGGCTACCCGTGCTTCCTACCCCACTGCTGAGCCCCTTTTTAGGTCTCGCCTAGCGAATGCAGCGCAGCTGCCTCGCTTGGCGAGACTCTATTGTTATGGTTTTCATTCACGAAGGGAGACAAACCTTGGGCGTGCACGGACAGCCGATGTGCGCACGTATGGCGTCTCCTCTCTGTCGTCTCCTTTGAAGGGGGACAGAAGATGTGCACTCTGTACGCGTGCACATCTCCTGTCCCCATGTGAACACAGTGCGCGCATTGCGCGCTTTCACTTTCAGAAGGCTAACTCTTCGCAGTTTCTTTCTGTCACAAATCCATTTCAGCCATTGCTTCCATGCTCGCTTCACCCTCCCCTTCCAGTCTAGCCGTCCCTCTCTCTTTGCCCCGCTGCGCGTTGCTCAATGTTGTTAGGACATTATGTTTCTAGTACGGGACGGGGCTTGTTATCCAGTGTGTCAGTTGAATTATTTTCTTTTGTATGCTAGTTCAGCTGGTTCAGTAAAAGAAAACATAACTCCACGCACTTTGTCATGCTACCAAATACAGTTCGGTTATTGCTTCCATGCTTGCCTCACCCCCTCCAGCCTAGCCGTCCCTGTCTCTTTGGCGGTGGCGGTGACCTAGCTCTAGGACACCCCCGCGCCGCACGGCCACCAGCTGCTGCGTGCGTCTTCCCCGCCTTCTGCCTCGCTAGCCGAGCCTCCGCCGCGTGACCACGCCCCCTGCCTTCTAGCGGCGTGGTCCGTGACCGCCTGACCTGCCCCCTTCGTATTTGCTGTTCTTTATTGTGTTCTGTTGCACGTCTCCCTGTAACTTGTTTTTTGCCTTCTGTATTGCTTGCTTCGTTTGGCCCCTTCGTCCTCCCTCCCCGCTCCCCGCCACAGCCGCTAACCCCGCCCCTTTTGCCTTCTGTACCCCCCCGCTCCCGCCTCCCAGCTGCTCCGCCCCCCCGCGCACTTGGCCATATATGGCGACCGTGCGAACGCGCAGCGGTCACGCGCAGCGGGCGCGCCGATTGTGCGCCAAAGGTAAGCCCGTCTGCGCCCGTCCGCGCCTGGACCGCGCCCAGTGCCAGGACCCCTGGCCCACGAGGACCCCGGCCAACCCGCCTGACATACACCGCCGCCACCCTCACCGCACTCAACACCGGCCACCAGCTGCTGCGTGCGTCTTCCCCGCCTTCTGCCTCGCTAGCCGAGCCTCCGCCGCGTGACCACGCCCCCTGCCTTCTAGCGGCGTGGTCCGTGACCGCCTGACCTGCCCCCTTCGTATTTGCTGTTCTTTATTGTGTTTTGTTGCCTGTCTCCCTGTAACTTGTTTTTTGCCTTCTGTATTGCTTGCTTCGTTTGGCCCCTTCGTCCTCCCTCCCCGCTTCCCGCCACAGCCGCTAACCCCGCCCCTTTTGCCTTCTGTACCCTCCCCGCTCCCGCCTCCCAGCTGCTCCGCCCCCCGCGCACTTCGCCATATATGGCGACCGTGCGAACGCGCAGCGGTCACGCGCAGCGGGCGCGCCGATTGTGCGCCGAAGGCGCGCCAAAGGTAAGCCCGTCTGCGCCCGTCCGCGCCTGGACCGCGCCCAGTGCCAGGACCCCTGGCCCACGAGGACCCCGGCCAACCCGCCTGACATACACCGCCGCCACCCTCATCGCACTCAACACCGGCCGAACCCCGGGATGCCACCAAGCCACCCCGAGACGCACCCACGGACCCTTCAGCTGCCACGCCTGCAAGTTCACCTGCATCCAGACCTGCCCGGCACCAGCACCTGCCAAGCCGAACACCAGCAGCAAACACCTCAAGTGCATCCTGCTCAACACCCGCTCCGTCCACAGACACGCCACCGAACTCTGGAACCTCCTAGACGCCACAGCCCCTGACGTTGCCTTCATCACGGAGACCTGGATGAACGCCTCTTCAGCGCCCGACATCGCCATCCCAGAGGGCTACAAGATCACCCGGAGGGACCGCACCGCCAACCAGATGGGAGGAGGCATCGCCATCATCCACAGGAACACCATCCGAATCACGACTAGCACCGACAACACCCTAACTACCGCCGAACACCTGCACTTCCAGATCCACACCGACCCGAAGACCACCCTCAGAGGCACCCTGATCTACCGACCCCCGGGACCACGCACTCAATTCAGCGAGGACATCGCCGACTTCGTCAGCCCGCATGCCCTCCCCTCCGCCGACTACATCCTCCTGGGGGACCTCAACTTCCACCTGGAGAACAACAACGACCGCAACACCAGCACCCTGCTCGACAACCTCGCCAACCTTGGACTGAAGCAACTGGTGAGCACCCCCACCCACCTCGCCGGACACACACTCGACGCCGTCTTCTCATCCAGCAAAGACATCGCCTTCAGCCACGCCACAGAACTCCACTGGACGGACCACAGCTGCGTACACTTCACCTTCAAAAGAACGACGATCCACCACCACCAGCAACAGGTTGCCCGTAGAAGCTGGAACAAGATCACAGCCGACCAGCTCGCCGCTTCCCTGAGCCAGCACCCTCCTGCCAGCTCAGCGAACCCCAGCCAGGCCGCCGACAACCTCACGAAGTGGATCAGCAACTATGCGGACGAACTCGCCCCGCTGAGGACCCCGCCCAGCAGACCCGGCAGCAAGAAAGCCCCATGGTTCACCGACGAACTCAAGAGCTCCAAGAAGAACTGCCGAGCCCTCGAGAAAGTCTGGAGAAAGGAACCTACACCGGACAACAAGACCACCCTCAAACTCGCCACCCGGAAGCACCACCAACTGATCCGCGCCGCCAAGAAAACTGCATTCAAGGACCGGCTGGACAACAACGCACACAACTGCAAGGAAATCTTCAACATCGTGAAAGAGCTCTCCAACCCCAACGCCGGAAACAACGACATCACCCCTTCGCAAGACCTCTGCAACTCCCTCGCCTCCTACTTCCACAACAAGATCGCGGACATACACAACAGCTTCAGCACCCAACCGACGCACGCCACGACCACAGCCAAGCCGCCCACCGCCGCCCTCCGAGCCTGGACTCCGATCAGCACCGAAGACACCGTCCGCATGATGAACTCCGTCCACTCCGGATCTCCGACCGACCCCTGCCCTCACCACGTCTTCAACAAGGCCGACGCTGTCATCGCACCCCACCTGCGGGACATCATCAACACCTCCTTCGACACCGCCACCTTCCCCGAGAGCTGGAAGCACGCCGAACTCAGCGCTCTTCTCAAGAAACCTACAGCAGACCCCACCGAACTCAAGAATTACCGCCCAATCTCGCTCCTCCCATTTCCTGCCAAAGTCATCGAGAAGACCGTCAACAAACAGCTGGCCGCCTTCCTCGAGACGAACGGATCCCTCGACCCCTCGCAGTCCGGCTTCCGAGCCAACCACAGCACCGAGACCGCCCTCATCGCTGCCACCGACGACATCCGAGCCCTGATGGACAACGGAGAAACAGCGGCCCTCATCCTCCTAGACCTCTCCGCGGCCTTCGACACTGTCTGCCACCGCACCCTAGTGCAACGCCTCAGCAACGTCGGAATCCAGGAGAAGGCACTGGAATGGATCGTCTCCTTCCTCGACGGAAGAACACAGAGAGTCCGCCTACCACCGTACAAGTCAGAAGCCACCGAAGTCATCTGCGGCGTCCCTCAAGGATCCTCGCTGAGCCCTACCCTCTTCAACGTCTACATGAGCCCCCTCGCGGCCATCGCACTCCAACACAACCTCAACATAATCTCCTACGCCGATGACACCCAGCTGATCCTCTCCCTGACCAACGACCCCACCGCCGCCAGAGCCAACCTGCACGAAGGGATGAAGGAGGTAGCCGAGTGGATGACGACCAGCCGCCTGAAACTGAACTCAGACAAGACGGAGGTCCTCATCCTGGGCTCCACGCCCACCGCCTGGGACGACTCCTGGTGGCCCCCCGCCCTGGGCACCGCACCCAAACCGACTAACCACGCACGCAACCTGGGCTTCATCCTGGACTCCTCCCTCTCCATGACCAAGCAAGTCAACGCCGTCTCCTCGGCGTGCTTCAACATCCTGCGCATGCTACGGAAGATCTTCTGGTGGATCCCCACGGAGACCAGGAAGACCGTCACCCAGGCCCTCGTCACCAGCCGACTGGACTACGGCAACGCCCTCTACGTCGGAACCACCGCCAAGCTCCAGAAGAGACTTCAGCGGATCCAGAACGCCTCAGCCAGACTCATCCTCGACATCCCACGTAACTGCCACATCTCCGGACACCTGAGAGACCTGCATTGGCTCCCCGTCAACAAAAGAATCCCCTTCCGTCTCCTCACCCACGCACACAAAGCCCTACACGATCAAGGCCCGAGCTACCTCAACAACCGAATCAACTTCTACGCTCCCAAACGCCACCTCCGATCAACCAGCCACGCCCTCGCCGCCGTCCCACGCATCCGTAGAGCGACAACAGGAGGAAGGTCCTTCTCCTACCTGGCCGCCAAGACCTGGAACTCCCTCCCGACCGACCTGCGCCTGACCCAAGACCACCTCTCCTTCAGGAAGAAGCTCAAGACCTGGCTGTTCGAGCAGTAACGGCCCCCCCCCCCCCCCCTAAGCGCCTTGAGACCCTACGGGTATGTAGTGCGCTCTATAAATGTCTTTGATTGATTGATTTGGCCCGCAATATGCCCTGCAAATTATTCTTATATTTTTCACTCCCTCTGCCTTTCACTCTCTGCAACTTACCCATGTTATTATCTTGCAGTGACCAGTCCCTCTGCTCCGCACTTTGTCTTGCACACTTCTCTCATGTTCTTCCCGGCCGTAACTTTTAATTTGCCCCACGCTCTCTCCTGCCACCTATACTTTACTTTATCCTGCCTTTCACTGTGTCCCGCATTCTCTCCTAACAATTATTGTGAGACCGGCCTCACGGCGTTGCCCTCTCCATCATCCAGCCAACCTGCAACCACCCTCAAGACACGACATCCCCGACTCCGGCCGCCCCAGCCACCCCCGATCCACGGGCCGGCCAGAGGCCTGACAGACTCAACACCCTACCACGCATGCCCAACCGAGGGAGCGGGAACCCTCGAGCCAGACCCAGAGGCGCCAGCCCAGTCACACCTCGGGTCGCCTTCCCCGGGAGGACTCAATCGGCCACCAGGCCCCTGGGGAGCAGGCGCCTCCCCTACCGAGCGTCTGGGGTCCCTCCCAGACCCACCTGAAAAGACCAAAGAAGTGAGCGGCAGGAAATCCCGCCGAACCCCCTCTGTCACCCCAGTCCCCCCTCTGTGAGCACTCCGGACTTCAAAGAACCAGCGGAGTATAACAAGGGGTGCCGGAGGAACAAGGACAGAGAAGACCTGGAACCATCTGAGCCTGCTGACGCTGTCGCGGCTCCTGAACGCTGAAGTCACCTGGGCCTGCTGAGTGACTCGCGGCCTCTTGCTATTGAACCATCTGAGCCCTGCGGACGAGGTCGCGGCTCCCGAACATTGAACCACCTAGGCCTGCTGAGCGACTCGCGGCCCCCAGCTATTGAACCATCTGAGCCCTGCTGACGAGGTCGCGGCTCCCGACCACTGAACCACCTGTGCCTGCTGAGAGACTCGCGGCGCTCCCCTTGAGGACGACTCGGTAAGAGATCGCCCAGAGATACGACACCCTCCAGCTCGAGGATTGTGAGCTTCCGCAGGGTATTTCGCAGAGACACTATCTTGAAAGACTGTCCCGCTACCCCCATTCCCCACGACTGATTTGTGGTACGTCGTGCCACTGCTGTACTACTTGCCTTTTGGATCATAAAGATCCCTTGAAATCATCAATAAAAGAACCTATCGTCCTACAAAGAATACGTGTGGTGTCACTCTGTTCGTAGTGCATCTCAGGGTGTGCGCGCCTGGTTCGGCTTACTTGGGAGAGGTGGGTCAAAGGGGTGGGCAAGACGGGTATCGAACCCCCCTCCGGCGAACGCCTTTCCAACATTTGGTGGCAGACGACGGGATCCGAGCCGACACCGAAAGAGAGCGTGCAGTGAACGACTGACGCACTACCAAACAGAAATGGAAGGAGAAACCTCCCTGGGTGCCGCAGGTACCGAAGTAAGCTCACCGTTCCGAGAGGATCAATTGGACTATTACACGCATAGAGAATTAAAACAGTTTTGCAAAGACCTTGGCATCGCTACCACCGGACTAAGCACAAAGGAAGACTTCCAGAAAGCACTGAAAGCCTGGGTCGAGACGGGGGCGCCCCCGACCCAAACGGAAGGGGATTCTACCCATGAACCACCAAGCATCCCGGCAAGAAACAACGGGCCAGAGGGGAACCTGTCCCCCGAGGAACTAGCGGACCGAGAGAGAAGCCGAAACCACGAACTTGAACTGGCAAAACTAAAAATCGAGGGAGAGATAAAACTGGCAGAGAAGAAGTTAGCCGTCGAGCAGTTACGGCTACAAGGGGAACTCGAAGAGAAGAGACTCCAAAGGGAGCACGACGAAAAGAAACTCCAGCTAGAACATGAACGCGGCCTGAAGGAGATTGAGTGGCGGGCTAGAAGCGAAAAGTCACAGCCACCCGGGAATCCACCGTCCGCTCCCACCGGGGAAACCAAAGTTCACATCCCCAAGGATGTGGTAAAGGAGTATTATAAGAACGATGATATCCAGCAGTGGTTTAAGGCCTACGAAGTCGCCATGACCTCTCACCGAGTCCCGCAAAAGGATTGGGGGGCTGGCCTATGGGGCCGGTTCTTAAGCGAAGGAAGAGACACTCTGCTAGATCTGCCCTCCACGGTCATGAACTCCTACAGCCACATGAAGGAAGCCCTCGTGGGCCGGTACGGACTCACCCCCGAAATGTACCGACAACGGTTCCGAGATTGCAAGAAGATACCGGGCACCACGTGGGTAGAATACGTGAACTTTTACAGCCGAGCCTTGGATGGGTGGATCAAGGGCAGCAAGGTCTCCACCTTCGAAGAACTGTTCGATCTGATTGCCTGGGAACATTTAGCGGCCAATTGCTTTATAGAACTGCGCCAGCATCTCCTGGACAGTAAACTCACCGACCCTCGGAAGCTGGCCGCGGAGGCTGATCGTTGGGTGAACACCCGGGCCACCCGGGGCCCCGTGGGGGACTACGGCCGCCACAGTCAGGGTCCCCCCCGCCAGAGGGGCGGAGGGAACCACGGCCGACCCAGCGATTTCCCCGGGGGGTCCTCAACCAGCCCCCCTAGCAGCCCACCAGCGGCGGGTTCGGCACAGTCCCCAGCAAGCACCGGAGCCCCAGGACGACCAGGTCCACGAGCTAGGATCACCTGCTTCCGCTGCCAGCAGCCCGGACACTACGCCAATGACCCACAGTGTCCCCAGTATCAGCGAACCACAACGACCAACCCCACGGCCCGGCAGATGGCCTCCGTGGCTCTGGGGGAAGAGATGGAAGACTCCGAGGAATGGGAACCGGCGGCCATGGCCCTGGTCTCCCTTGGTGATCGAGAAATGGTCCCCGGGACACCCTTGCCCGCCAACACAGAAAAATACCGACAGCGGGTGACCATCAACGGCCACCGAGTCGAGGGCCTTCGCGACACCGGGGCGAGTGTCACCGCGGTCCACCGCAGCCTAGTTTCAGAAGACCAGATCTTGACCGGGGCCCTCTGTCCGGTCGTATCCTCCGACAATTCTGAGAGCCTCTGCCAGATGGCGCTGGTGCCCTTCGAGTGGGGAGGGGTCTCCGGAGAACTGAAGGTAGCGGTCCGGACATCGCAGCCCGTAGACTGCCTCCTGGGCAACGACCTGGAGAGTTCCCCGTGGGGGCAAGTAGAACGAAGAGCCCACCTGGAGATGATGGGCCTACCAGAATGGGTCTGCGCCACCACGCCCTCCATGACCGCCCGAGTGCCTCCCTCGAAGGGCGGCGAAGCCCTCTTACCGAGCACTATCCCCGAGAACCGGGACCCCCTCCCAGAAGCAGACAACCCTCCTTCCGAGGGAGAAGGAGACACTAACCCAGGGGAAGGATCGGAACCTTCCGCCCCAGAGGCCCCGACGGAACTCGAAGAACTGCCCGAGTTAGCCCAGTGACGCTGCGAAGGGGGGCCCTCCCGCGAAGAGTTCTGCCAAGAACAGACCACCTGCCCCTCCCTCGAGGGACTTAGACAACAAGCCGAAGCCCAGGCCGCCGGTGACCGAACCGGAACCCATTGGGTCTATTGGGACAATGGCCTCCTATACAGCGAGCAAAAGTCCGCCGAGCTAGGCGCAGCACGAGTACTGGTGGTACCCCTGCGGTTCCGGAGCCTCCTCCTGGGCCTGGCCCACGATGTACCCTTGGCAGGACACTTAGGCCAAGACAAGACATACCAGAGATTGGTGACCCACTTCTATTGGCCCAAGATGCGAGCGAATGTAGAAGCACACTGCAAGTCCTGCCTCACGTGCCAGGGCAGTGGGAAGAGTGGCGGAAAACGCAAAGCTCCCTTACAACCGTTCCCCGTTGTGAGTACCCCGTTCGAGCGGGTCGGCATCGATATCGTGGGACCCCTGGATCCGAAGACCGCCCAGGGCCACAGATTCATCCTTGTCCTGGTGGACCATGCCACCCGCTACCCCGAGGCCATCCCCCTCCGCACCGTGACGGCTCCCGTGGTGGGCCGGGCTCTCATGGGGATCTTCTCCCGTGTCGGATTTCCCCGCGAGGTTGTGAGTGATCGCGGCACTAACTTTATATCCCGCTACATGAAGTCCCTGTGGCAGCAGTGCGGAGTCACGTATAAGTTCACGACCCCCTACCACCCCCAGGGCAACGGCCTAGTGGAACGCTTCAACCGAACCCTGAAGGGAATGATCCTGGGCCTCGAAGAGCCCCTGCGCCGGAAATGGGACGTCCTCCTCCCTTGCCTCCTATTCGCATACCGAGAAGTCCCCCAAAAGTCTCTGGGGTTCAGCCCCTTCGAACTGCTGTACGGACATCCCGTCCGAGGGCCCCTGAGCCTGGTCAAAGAGGGCTGGGAGACGAGCCCCCGGGGGACACCCCCTGATGTGTTCCGCTACATCCTGGCGCTCCGCAACCAGACGAGGAAGTTTAGAGAACTTGCAGAGGCTAACCTCGAGGCCAGCCAAGAAGAAATGAAGCGCTGGTATGACCAGAACGCAACCCTGGTCGAGTTCCAGCCGGGCCAGCAGGTTTGGGTCATGGCTCCGGTGAAACCCTGCGCCCTACAAGACAAATGGACTGGTCCCTTCAAGGTGGTCGAGCGGAAGAGCCAGGTCACGTATCTGGTCGACGTGCAGTCCCCACGGAACCCCCTCCGGGTCCTCCACGTGAACCGTCTCAAGCCCCACTTTGTAAGGACGGAATTAAGTTTGCTACTGGCCACTGATGATGGGGCGGAAGAAGACACCGAACCCCTGCCCGATCTCCTGTGCACGAAAGACCTGGACGGTTCCGTAGAGGGAGTGAAACTGTCGACCACCCTCACTCCCCAGCAGGCCGACGACTGCCGCCAGCTGCTCAGACACTTCACAGACCTCTTCTCTCTCATTCCAAGGGTTACCGACTGGTGTGTCCACGACGTGGACACCGGCGACAGCCCGCCTGTGAGACACCGAGCCTACCGGGTGCCTGACCGGGTCCGCACCTGCATCAAGACCGAGGTACAGAAGATGCTCACCCTGGGAGTAATCGAACCCTCTGACAGCCCCTGGGCCAGCCCGGTGGTTCTGGTCCCGAAGGCAGCTTCCCCGGGGGTCGCCCCCGAACTAAGATTCTGCGTGGACTATCGGGGGCTCAATGCGGTCACCCGCGCAGACGCTCACCCTATTCCCCGAGCCGACGAGCTCATCGACCGCCTGGGGGCCGCCCGGTTCCTCAGCACTTTCGACCTGACCTGCGGATACTGGCAGATTGCCCTCACGGAAGGAGCGAAAGAGCGCTCTGCCTTCTCTACGCCAGATGGCCACTACCGCTTCAGGGTCATGCCGTTTGGGATGAGAAACGCCCCAGCCACGTTCCAGCGGTTGGTGAACAAGGTCCTGGCCGGACTCGAGGAGTTCAGCGCAGCGTACCTTGACGACATCGCTGTATTCAGCTCTCAATGGCACGAGCATCTCCAGCACCTCCGACAAGTACTAATGGCCCTGCGCCAAGCCGGACTAACCGTGAAGGCCAGCAAATGCCAGCTCGGGCAAGGCTCCGTGGTCTACCTGGGGCATCAGGTGGGCAGCGGCCAGGTCGCCCCTCTCCAGCCGAAGATCGACGCCATCAAGTCCTGGGAGCCCCCCACCACGCAGACAGAGGTTCGGGCCTTCCTGGGCTTTACGGGGTACTACCGGAGGTTCATTAAAAATTATGGTAGTATCGCAGGGCCCCTCACAGAGTTGACCTCCAAAAAGCTTCCGCAGAAGGTGCAGTGGACCACCCCGTGCCAGCAGGCGTTCGACGCCTTGAAAACCGCCATGTGCACCGCTCCCGTACTCAAGGCCCCCGACTACTCCCAAGAGTTTGTGGTCCAGACCGACGCATCCGAACACGGCATCGGGGCCGTGCTCTCGCAGTTCGACGACAAGGGCATTGATCAGCCCATAGCCTTCATCAGCCGAAGGCTACTGCCGAGAGAGCAGCGTTGGAGTACTATAGAGCGAGAGACCTTTGCCGTAGTCTGGGCCCTCAAGAAACTGCGGCCCTACTTGTTCGGAAACCATTTTTGAGTACAGACGGACCACCGGCCCTTGCAGTGGCTAATGCGGATGACGGGGGAGAACCCCAAGCTACTACGATGGTCCATCTCTCTCCAAGGGATGGATTTCACTGTCGAACATCGCCCCGGGACGGATCATGCCAACGCCGACGGCCTGTCCCGGTTCTGCCGCTTCGGCGAGGAGAACCCCCCAGTGGATGGGTAGTTCTCCACGCCTTTCAGCTGGGGGGGACGCGTGTGAGACCGGCCTCACGGCGTTGCCCTCTCCATCATCCAGCCAACCTGCAACCACCCTCAAGACACGACATCCCCGACTCCGGCCGCCCCAGCCACCCCCGATCCACGGGCCGGCCAGAGGCCTGACAGACTCAACACCCTACCACGCATGCCCAACCGAGGGAGCGGGAACCCTCGAGCCAGACCCAGAGGCGCCAGTCCAGTCACACCTCGGGTCGCCTTCCCCGGGAGGACTCAATCGGCCACCAGGCCCCTGGGGAGCAGGCGCGTCCCCTACCGAGCGTCTGGGGTCTCTCCCAGACCCACCTGAAAAGACCAAAGAAGTGAGCGGCAGGAAATCCCGCCGAACCCCCTCCGTCACCCCAGTCCCCCCTCTGCGAGCACTCCGGACTTCAAAGAACCAGCGGAGTATAACAAGGGGTGCCGGAGGAACAAGGACAGAGAAGACCTGGAACCATCTGAGCCTGCTGACGCTGTCGCGGCTCCTGAACGCTGAAGTCACCTGGGCCTGCTGAGTGACTCGCGGCCTCTTGCTATTGAACCATCTGAGCCCTGCGGACGAGGTCGCGGCTCCTGAACATTGAACCACCTACGCCTGCTGAGCGACTCGCGGCCCCCAGCTATTGAACCATCTGAGCCCTGCTGACGAGGTCGCGGCTCCCGACCACTGAACCACCTGTGCCTGCTGAGAGACTCGCGGCGCTCCCCTTGAGGACGACTCGGTAAGAGATCGCCCAGAGATACGACACCCTCCAGCTCGAGGATTGTGAGCTTCCGCAGGGTATTTCGCAGAGACACTATCTTGAAAGACTGTCCCGCTACCCCCATTCCCCACGACTGATTTGTGGTACGTCGTGCCACTGCTGTACTACTTGCCTTTTGGATCATAAAGATCCCTTGAAATCATCGATAAAAGAACCTATCGTCCTACAAAGAATACGTGTGGTGTCACTCTGTTCGTAGTGCATCTCAGGGTGTGCGCGCCTGGTTCGGCTTACTTGGGAGAGGTGGGTCAAAGGGGTGGGCAAGACGGGTATCGAACCCCCCTCCGGCGAACGCCTTTCCAACAATTATCCTTCTGTTCTTCAATCGCCACTACCGTATTTGGATTTCTCTGCCCTCAACCTTTTTCCTGTCCTTTATCCTTATATTATCACCTCGCCGTGCCTGTCCCTGCCACGCACTCTATCTTGCCACCTATCCTTTGTTATTGCTTTACCGTGTCCTTTAGTTTACCCCGCACACTGTACTCCCACTTATATTATTGCTTCACCTTGCTTTCTACTCTCGCCCACTCTGTCCTGCCACTATTTTTCATGTTTTTAGCTCGCTAACTGTCTACCCCGAAATAAGTCCTGCCACCTAATATTATGTTCTAGCCTCGCCATGCTTTGCATCTGCCCCGCACTCTATCCTACAAGTTATTCTTAAGTTTTTCAATAACCATCCTTGTCCCTCTTTCCTGCACTCTCTCCTACCACTTACCCTCATGGTTTTCACTCCCCGTGGCAGTTGCTTTGCTGTCTACTCTCTCCTCACAGCGAACCTTATTTTGTACACTCGCTGTGCTCTTTCTGCAGCTACCTTGCTTACGCATTGCTCAATATTGTTAACACATCAAGTTCGTAGTACTGGCCTTGTTATCCTGTGTGTCAGTTCTATTTTTTATCCGGCATGCTAGTCCAGCTGGTTCAATAAAAATAAAAAAAATACCAACTCCTCGCACTTTCTCTTGCTACAAAATACAGTTCCACCATTGCTTCCATGCTCGCTTCACACTACACCCCCCCAGCCTAGCCGTCCGTCTCTTTGCCCCGCAATATGCCCCGCAAATTATTCTTATGTTTTTCACTCCCCATGCCTGTCCCTCTGCCTTCACTCTCTCTGCAACTTATCCTCATGTTATTCTCTTGCCGTAACTAATCTCTCTGCAGCACACTCTCTTGCACACTATTCTCATGTTATTCCCTGCCAAACCTTTAAATTTGCCCACACTCTCTCCTGCCACATATACTTATATTTTACTTTATCCTGCCTTTCACTGTGTCCTGCACTCTCTCAACAGTTATCCTTATGTTGTTCACTTGCCACTGCCTTATTCGAATTTCTCTGCCCACACACTTTCTCCTGTCATTTATCTTATCCTTATCTTACTACATCACCATGCCTGTCCCTGTGCCACGCATTCTATCTTGGCACTTATCCTTTTTTATTACATTACAGTGCCTTTTACTTTGCCCCGCGTACTGTCCTCCTACCTATGCTCGTATTCTTAAAGCACCTTCCTTTCCACTCTCACCCACACTCTGTCCTGCCACTTTTCCTCATGCTTTTAGCTCGCTATACGTATCTCTCTCCCACGCACTAAATCCTACCACCTAATATTATGTTCTTGCCTCACCATGCTTTTCATCTGCCCCGCACTCTGTCCTACCAATTATTCTTAAGTTTTTCAATTACCGTCCCTGTTTTTCCATCTTGCACTTAATCCTACCACTTACCCTCATGCTTTTCGCTCTCCATGGATCTTGCTCTACTTTGTACTCTCTCCTTTTACTTAAACTTAGTTTCTACACTCGCTGCGCACTTTGTGCAGCTACCTTGCTTGCGCATTGCTCTATGTTATTATTATTATATCAGGTTTCTACTAAGGATTTGTTATCCAGTGTGTCGGTTCAATTACTTTCTCCGGCATGCTAGTCCAGCTGGCTCAATAAAACAAAACATCACAAGTCCTTGCACTTTCTCCTTCTAGAAAATACAGTTCGCCCATTGCTTCCATGCTCGCTTCACCCTCCCTATGTTTTTCACTCCATGTGCCTGTCCCGCAGCCTTGCACTCTCTCTACCACTTATCCTCATATTATTCTCTCTTGTGCCCATTCCCTCTGCTCCACACTCTGCTTTACCACTTAGCCTTTTGTTTTCACTTATCCTGCCTACTTCTCTGTCCCGCACTCTGTCCTAACAGTTATTCTATACTCATATTATAGGTTTACTATGCTTTTCACTCTGCCCCGCACTGTATCTTGCCACTTATCCTCATTTTTTCATGACGCGGGCCTCTTTATCTGACCCAATATTTAAAAACAACAACTGCCCTCCATAAGTTCATCTACTATATAACAACTAACTCAAACAACACCAATTAACAAAACAAATATACTAATCCAATAACTAACTCAACCTAATGCGAGACCTGTTGCATTGCAAATGCTTGTTGATGTTTGGGGTAGTTTGTACTTAAGACTTCTTAAGTTTTTTCTAGATAAGAAACCCAGGCTAAATTTGCTGTTTTTCCCCACATGCTGTGGATTTTAAAAGTACCCAGGATTTCCACTGGAAGATACAGAGAAAATAGGCAAAGTGTAATATATATATATTTTTTTGATTCTTCAGAAAGTATGTGGGCTATTTTCTTATGAATGTCAGTAAAATGTTTGCTAAGTTCACGCTCTTCCCAGCTTTAAGGAACAGCCAGACCTGTGAAAAAGCCATGTTTTTACCACAGTTTTTTTGTTGGAGTTTTTTAAGTACTAGTTAATTTTTCCTATATTTGTGGTTTCTACCTACTTGCTTTTCGTGCTGGAATCGGGGGTGAATCCCATGGGTGATTCCAGAAAGCAATACATTTCTGAAAAGAAGACAAAATCCAGGAAGGGAGCAGCTGTATAGAACACTCCCAGATTTCTAAAAGAAACTAATTCTTGAAATAAAATATAAACGCAAATAAGTAGGAAAAAATAGACATAGATGACAATGTTGTCATCTATAAGTTTTTGCTCCCAATCTATGTACTTAATATACTGTTTCATCAGTCAGACACTTTTGGATGCAGGGATATAGTGTTAGTCGAGTTACCTACTTTGGGGGTCTTTATCAGACAAGCACCCCAGTAGTTGATAATGTTGTGGGTGTATCACTAGCCCCAGTAGAAAACATGGGGGAATATTATGAGGAATTCACGCTTGAAGAAACCACTCTAGCTATATTGACGAAGGAGCTCGGTAAGGCACCAGGACTGGACAGAAAATTGTGGTCGATTTATCTAGAAGTGAACCACAGATTTGGGCCCTATATATAAATTCAGGGCCAGGTCCCTGATACTTAAAAAGGAGCCATAATAGTGCCGATCCACTAAAAAGGATATAAGGCTTTCCTGAGTAACTACAGATCCATAAGCTTAATTGATAATATCCAGAAGATTTTTAGTTCTCAGATACTCAATAGTCTATGGGATTGGATTGAGCCCGCTATGGCACTTTCTCACCTAAAAGCAGGTTTTAGGCGTAAAGTTATCTCAACAGATCAAATTACACACTTTTTAGCCATAAAGTGGAGGAGTGTAGATCTGGAAAAGGGGAGGTTATTTGTGGCTTTCGTGGATCTTCGATCCGCTTTTGATCTGGTTCCAAGGACAAAAATATGGGAACCCTTGAGTAGGATACGGGTACCAATAGGCCTACTCACCCTAATTCAGGCATTATACACAGGCAATTTTGTTAGGATTAGGTGGGGACCTTCTGGCGAATTGACAGACGAGATACCAGTTTGGATAGGAGTGCCCCAAGGGTGCATATTGGCTCCTACACTCTTTCTCCTATACATCAGTGAGTGTCTCCCATATCTTTTTCATTGTGAGAACGATTCACCTAAGATTAAAGATACAAAGACACCATGCTTGTTATTTGCCAGTGATACTTTGCTATTGTCAAAGTCCATGGGGCCTTTCTACTCTGCTTGAGAGATTTTCCTTATATTGTAGGGACTATGGGCTAGAAATCAATAACAATAAAACCAAGTATATAGTGTTTGGTGATCGCAAGGGCGAAATGAGAAGACCCATATCAGTGGATGGGGTAGCCCTCGAGTGGGTGTCTGAGTTTGATTACTTGGGTGTTTGCTTGCAAAATCCATATAGGTGGCCAGCTCAGTCGAGGAAGAGTACCCTGTTGTTAAAGCAAACTACAAGGTCTATTTTAAGGTTTGCATATAGTGCATCATCTTTTCCCATTCCCCCCCTTTGGAAATGTACAGGAGCCAAGCGTGTGGGGCAGCCTTATACGGAGCAGATATCTGAGGTCACTGTAATTCGGAGATGTTGGAAACAACAGAGGATAACTTTCTGAAATCGCTGTTAAAAATTCCGCCTAGCACCCCCACATTACTTTTCTGTATGGATCTAAATTCGAGATCTCTTTTGAATGTTGCAGCAATTAGACCAATCCAGTATTGGCTAAGTGTCTGGCCGACAAGAGAAATGGAGCCCTATAGAGGTTTCCTAGACTGGTCGTGCACGTATAGGATCCCTTGGTGTGCCTACATAAAGTCATGGCTATACAAGCTGGGCTTAGGGGACTTTTGGTCAAACTCCAATGATATATCGGGTGACGCCATCGGAAAGCTCAAAATGGCCATTGGGCTCACGTTTTGGGAGAAAAAATTAGCAGGACCTCTTCGGGCAGCCTGACCAATGGTTTTCTTTTATTTAAATGTGGTTTTGAGTTCGAACCTTATTTACATATGGTTACAAACCCATTTGCGCAAGAACCTTTTATCAAGCTTAGTGTAGGCACTTTAAGGATAGCTCCCTTCACTTGTCATTGGACGAAGGGGTTAGGTACATCAAATATGTGCCCCCATGGCATGTGACGCCATTGAGTCCATTAAACAAGTTTTATTATTTTGTGTGGCATATAAAAAGCAACAGAAGCGTTGGATAGTACCATTATGCAGAATGTTGGGCCTCAATGACCGTACTACAGCACTCAGAATATGTATTATAGGCACAAGTGGACCAGTTGTCTTTTTTATTTGTAAATTTCTGACAGCCATATGGTATTTGAGGGAAAGAAAATAAACGAGGGAGTTAGGCTTTTATGGACATCTTCTAATTTTTAACTGTTAATATTTCCAAAAGGACTGTAACCTGTTTTTACCACTTTTTAACCTATAGCATTTTTATATGTGTATTGGTATTTTATATTGGTACCTTTTATGTTTTTTTTTAATGAACTGAAATAAAGGATATAAATGACTACACTTCTAGTGTTAGTTGATTGTCTAAATACATGAGATGCTCAGAGCTATCAACTGAGCTGCAGCTTTTGATTTTGCATCATGCACAGACCATCAATCAATTCATACAATAAATTTAATGAATGAAAAATGGAGATGAAAAAAACCCAAGCATTTTAAAAATATTCCCAACATGATGAGTTTAGGAATTATGTTTATTTGTGTAATTCTGAATTTGGGGTTACCGTAATATCATGTGATTCTGATGGCATTTTACAAAATGTGTTCTTTCTTGCACACTGATTTATTTTCGGAAGCCAGAAATAAATGCAGAGAAATTTCAATGCGATCAGCAAATTATGTACTATTCTGCGTTCCCACACTTCTGCTATAAAATCTGTCCCCCACTGGTGTGAAAGTGCCTGTTACCATTTGTCAGGAAAAGTCAGAAAGTGCAACAAGGAAACCTAAAGATTTTCCCTTTTAAATTCACTTCTTCTGTGGTGTTGGGGACCAAGCTTGGTAGGCACACACAGATACCTACTAACCCAGACTATTCTGGTAACGAGGTACCCAGGGGAGCCCAAGGGTGGTGTGACTTTCAGAGCTCCCACTATGTTTTTTTATCCAGAATGCAATTCAAACATTTCTTAAAATAGCAAATTTCTTGAAATTTTTGTGATTGAAAATTCTTGAATCTGCGGGTATCAACAAAATTCCTACCTCTCAACACTCCTACACTCCTCCTACTTAAAAATTGTACACCACTTGTGTCGGCAGGCGTAACACTGCAACAGGAAAGGCTCAACTAGGAAACATCAAGATTTATTCTTTCAAATTTACTTATGTGAGTTTATTGCTTCAATTAATTAAAATTGTTACAAAAGACCATGCGTTATGTGTACATCCAAGATTCTTCTTCGACCGTTAATAAAAACAATATCATTTCAATTCATTTCATACATTACAGAGCCATATCAAAAATGAAAATAGAGACCCATGGCTACTTAATATATGCTCACTGCTTTGGGCTTAGAGATTTAAGTTAAGCCAAGGCTCGATCTTTACTTGAAAGGTCTTTACATTTTCGTGCAAATTTCGATAGTTTAGCTAGTTCCATGGGAATCTCTAAATTAAAAAGAAGCTTCATTGCTTCCGCACAGGTATGGATGCCGTATTTTAGACACAAGGGTTTTAGTAAAGTGCGACGTGCAAGACTCAGTTTAGGGCAGATGCAGAGTAGGTGGGCCGGGGACTCCTCGAACTGATGGCAGAGTCTATAGGAGGTAACCGCCTCTAGTGATTTCCGGCGAGTATTAATGTATTTTATTGGCCATGAGTCTGACCGAAAGGATTTGCTTTAGTATTGGTTTATTCAAAGCTGAATCAAGGTAAGGCTGCCTCGGTTTGTCCTCATAAGAACCGACTAGTATCCCAATATTGCTGCTGGAGGACTCTATAGTCGCTATATCATCCTGCTTTGATAGTATTCTAACTTGTTTCCTTAAAATTGTTTTAAGCAGAACCGGTTCATGAATAACATTTTTGAATCTGCGGCTATCAACAAAATTCCTACAACTCTACGCTCCTACCGCTTACTGTACTGTATTTTTGTCACTTGGATTTTAACTCACTCACCCCTCCTGGGACACATCCTCTGTGTGCAGGCACCCTTCCACACTGAAAACGAGCGCTGGGAAGGGCGAAATCGCCGCATTTCCCGCCTAATTATCTCCCCTCGCCCTGATTGGGCACGCCCACTAGAGGCCACGCCCCCTTAGTCCTAGCTATAAAAACGTGCTGAACTACAAGCGAGTCAGATAACTTGGACCCTCTTGAGGCGCAGCCGGGAGTAGAAGGAGACAGAACTATTCACTGTTTTTAAAACTTAAAATACTGTATTTTTGTCACTTGGATTTTAACTCACTCACCTCTCCTGGGACACATCCTCTGTGTGCAGGCACCCTTCCACGCTGAAAACGAGCGCTGGGAAGGGCGAAATCGCCGCATTTCCCGCCTAATTATCTCCCCTCGCCCTGATTGGGCACGCCCACTAGAGGCCACGCCCCCTTAGTCCTAGCTATAAAAAACGCGCTGAACTGCAAGCGAGTCAGATAACTTGCACCCTCCTGAGGCGCAGCCGGGAGTAGAAGGAGACAGAACTATTCACTGTTTTTAAAACTTAAAATACTGTATTTTTGTCACTTGGATTTTAACTCACTCACCCCTCCTGGGACACATCCTCTGTGTGCAGGCACCCTTCCACGCTGAAAACGAGCGCTGGGAAGGGCGAAATCGCCGCATTTCCCGCCTAATTATCTCCCCTCGCCCTGATTGGGCACGCCCACTAGAGGCCACACCCCCTTAGTCCTAGCTATAAAAACGCGCTGAACTACAAGCGAGTCAGAAAACTTGGACCCTCCTGAGGCGCAGCCGGGAGTAGAAGGAGACAGAACTATTCACTGTTTTTAAAACTGAAAATACTGTATTTTTGTCACTTGCATTTTAACTCACTCACCCCTCCTGGGACACATCCTCTGTGTGCAGGCACCCTTCCACGCTGAAAACGAGCGCTGGGAAGGGCAAAATCGCCGCATTTCCCGCCTAATTATCTCCCCTCGCCCTGATTGGGCACGCCCACTAGAGGCCACGCCCCCTTAGTCCTAGCTATAAAAACGCGCTGAACTACAAGCGAGTCCGATAACTTGGACCCTCCTGAGGCGCAGCCGGGAGTAGAAGGAGACAGAACTACTCACTGTTTTTAAAACTTAAAACACTGTATTTTTGTCACTTGGATTTTAACTCACTCACCCCTCCTGGGACACATCCTCTGTGTGCAGGCACCCTTCCACGCTGAAAACGAGCGCTGGGAAGGGCGAAATCGCCGCATTTCCCGCCTAATTATCTCCCCTCGCCCTGATTGGGCACGCCCACTAGAGGCCACGCCTTCACCTATCCCCTTCTTCAAAACATGTGCATGTACCAGAAGCGCAGCGGACGAGCGCAGCGGGCGCGACGATTGCGCGCCAAAGGCGCGCATAAGGCAAGCTCGTCTGTGCTCGTCCGTGCTGAGACCGGGCCTAGGGCCACCCCCCCTATATCCCCGACTATAAAACTCAGACATTACAACTCGGAAACTCACATGGGATTAAGACCCACCGGCAGAGATTGCCTTCAGTCCCAGTTTCATGCAGAAAACATCCCACATTCCTGCCCTTCCTGCCAATCAACCCTTAAATCTAAGCCGGCTCCAGACCATTCACATGAGTACCGCATGTTCTTGCTCAACTGCAGATCCCTGCCCAAACACAGGGCAGAGTTTGCATTATTGCTGGAAGAACGTATGCCAGACATTGTCTTCCTAACAGAAACATGGCTGGCCACAGATTCGGACCCCGCGGTAATCACAGCCCTCCCTCCCGGCTTCCAAATCATTCGGCAGGACCGCCCTGAGGGCAGAGGAGGAGGTCTAGCTATTATCTATAAAGACCAATTCCTCTGTCGAGTAATTCCGGAGACCATCCCTGACTGCGAGAGCCTAGCCTTCTGTCTCGAACTCTCCCCTAACACCTGCTTCACAGGTACTCTAATTTATCGCCCTCCCAAACAATTCCACAATCTTCTCGCCTCGATTGTGGTGGAACGCGTCAGCACTTCCTCGAACTTCACCCTGTTAGGGGATCTTAACTGCCACTTTGACTCCACAACCGATCACATAGCCACTATGATGATAAATGACCTAGCAGCGCTGCAGCTAACCCAAATCGTTAGGTCCTCCACTCACGTCAAAGGCCATTTGCTGGACCCTGTGTTCAGCAATTGCGCAGATCTTACATCTAGCCTACCAATCCCCCTTCCATGGACTGACCATTTACTAGTCCCCTTCACCTGGACCACACTCAAACCCCCAACCATTAAACCCACAGTACGAATAGCCAGAGCCTGGTCCCGCCTTCCAGTCGACAAATGGATGAGCAAACTCGCTAGCAACCCTCCTCTCCATAATAAGGATCCACGCCTAGTTGACCAGACCTATGAAGACTGGATCACCCAATCCCTTGACAACATTCTCCCCAAAAGAAAAAACACTCTAAAACGTTCCCACAAATCGGCACCATGGTATTCAGAGGCCCTTAGGGCAAAGAAACGCCTATGCAGGAAAGCTGAAAGGAAATGGCGTCTGGACTTCTCTCCAATAGGAAAAACCCAATACCGAACGCTACTTAAAGAGTACAAAGAAGAAATCAAAGCCACTCAAGCGGCATATTTTTCGAACAAAATCATGTCAGCCAAATCAAAACCTAGGGAGATTTTCCTAATAGTAAAATATCTCTCCAAGCTACCACCCAGCCTACCTGTAACCACATCCACAGAGCATTGCAACAATGTGGCAGCCTTTTTCCACCAAAAAATTGACAAAATCTACGCCTCCTTTCCCCCCCTGGCCACCTCCGTTCCAGCCTCGACTAACACAGTCTTGGCACACCCTACCTTACAGACTCCCGCTACACTAGCTCACTTCCCCCCCCTAGATCTGGCATCTCTGGAAACTGTAGCCCGGAAAGTCAAATCTGGCTCCCCCAACGACCCAGCCCCACCAGACATTATAATGTCGGCATCTCAGGTCACCCTACCCATCATAATGGACCTCCTGAATGCCTCTATCTCCTCCGGCACGGTCCCTCCTGGATGGAAACGGGCCATGGTTAAAGCACTGCTGAAGAAACCCAGTTTGGACCCATTAGACTTCAGCAACTATCGGCCAATCTCCCTGCTTCCCTGGCTGAGCAAGGTGTTGGAGAAATACATCAACAGCCTTCTGGTCACCTTCCTAGAAACCAACCAACTGCTAGACCCCACCCAGACAGGCTTCCGTCCCAAGCACGGAACCGAGACCGCCATCCTCAAGGTCACCGAGGAATCCAGAAAAATCTTGGACCAAGGAGGATCAGTGGCAGTGATCCTCCTTGACCTCAGCGCGGCCTTTGACACGGTCAGCCATGACATCCTGCTGAACCGTCTGTCTAATGTTGGCGTCAAGCACCAGGCTTGGCTATGGTTCGAGTCCTTCCTGAAAGACAGATCCTTTCAGGTATTCGACGGTGAATCAGTATCTACCAGCAGACCTTTAAGGTGCGGGGTCCCACAAGGCTCCTCTTTAAGCCCGGCGCTATTTAACATTTATATGAGGCCACTGGCTGAGGTTGTTCGTCCGTATGGAGTTAAGATCATCTCCTATGCGGACGACACCCAGCTGGTGGTCTCACTGGCACATGAGGCCAACATTCCCATGAGCGGGGGACTCTGTAAATGCCTTGAGGACGTAAAGAGCTGGATGTCTTCCTCATCACTCAAGCTAAACGGGGACAAGACGAAGCTGATACTTCTAGGTCCCGCGAATCCTAGCTCCTTCAATTCCCTGTGGCCACCCTGTCTGGGCACCCCCCCAACACCCAAGGACAACATCAGGAGTCTTGGGGTGTGGCTCGATAAATCCCTGTCATTCGACACACAAGCTACCAAACTTTCCGCCACCTGTTTTGGCCTTCTTAAAATGCTCAAAAAAATTCTTCATCTTTTACCCATGGAGGCAAAACAAGTGGCCATCCAGGGTCTGATCCAGTCCCGCCTGGACTTCAATAACGTCCTATACCTCGCTGCACCAGACTACACACTGCGGAGACTTCAAACAGTACAGAACTGTGCAGCTCGGACACTGCTCCAGCTCCCACGCCGACAATCCGTCAGAGCTAGTCTGACCAGTCTACACTGGCTGCCAGTCCGCCAATGAATCCACTTCAAAGCCTTGTGTATTGCCCACCTGGCTTTCTGGGACAAAGGCCCAATCATCACCCGCGACCTAATCTCTCACTACCATCCAAGCAGAAACCTACGGTCAAACCAGACTTTTCTGGCCACCGCACCCAGAATAAAAAGAGCCAAAGCAGGCGGTAGGACCTTCACCCATAACGCTTCCAAGCTATGGAACGCCCTTCCTCTTCATCTGAGAGCCAATTCTAATCTTACCTCATTCTGGAAACAGCTCAAGACTCTTATTTTCAACTCCCCACAATAATTCTGGTAACTATCCCCGCCTCTGCCTATACATCTGTCGGTCCCTCAGCGCTTGGACGCCCCCGGGCATCAATCGCGCTTAATAAATCCACATACAAATACAAATACAAATACAAATACCGCTTAAAAATTGTACCCCACTTGTGTTGGCAGGCGTATCACTGCAACAGTAAAGGCTCAACTAGGAAACATCAAGATTTATTCACATTCTGGTGATGTGGGTAGCTGTGATATTTGGTCCTCGTGTGGCTGGCACCCAGAAAACCTATTAACCCAGACATAAAACTAAATCACCAGTGAGTCCCTCACTTATGTATCCAGAATCACGTCAAATGTCAAACTCTGGCAAAAAGCACAGATTCTCCGCACATTTCTGTGAGGGATTGTCCCGCAATCTGCAGGGATCCACATTCTCCGCACATTTCTATGAGGGATTGTCCCGCAATCTGCAGGGATCCACAAAGTACCTACCACCCTGTGTTCACACAATTCTGATTAAATACGGTACCCCACTTGTGTGGGTGGTCATATTGCCTGCAACAGGAACCGATCAAAACTTAGATTGGGTGAAGTTAATAAGTTCTTCACATGGTTAGAGTTTTTGTCAATTACTGTATCATGTGTTGGGTCGACCCACACATGCAAGTCAGTGTTTCAATCTGGAGAAGCGTGGGAACAAATGCATCCTCCTTGCTTACTCCTTGAATGGGACTTCAATTTTTCACTTGTTTTTCCACAACAAAATTTTATTGTCAACAGCCAAAGGACGCCCGACAGGGCATTGCACAAGAACAGTGTTAAGTACATAACACGAATATTGATGTCGACATTTTGTATCAGGTTATATAATAGAGAATCCTGTGCATAACAACTTGTCATAATAACAAATAACAAAAGTGCCATAAATCTACAATAAGTATAGAGCGTAGAAAGTTCATCCAAAGCTGAAAGGTCTACATTGCAACCATCTGTATACAGTTTTTCACTTTTGTATGTGTTTCTAGGACCAAGTGATCTGTAGAGGGCTTGTGAATACCCACAAATGAGTTTTGGGAATCCATCAAATTTTACCTGACCTCCCCTCTTTAGAGTTCCCATCATCCTCTACTTGTACCCAGTTACGTCTCCGATCTCCTCCTCTTTTGTTGATCGGGACCGAATATATAAGGAAATATTTAAGATCCTTTGGATTATTATCATGCCACCGGATAGGCTTGATCATTATTTTTGATGGCACAGATGTGCTGGAGCACCCTTTTATGTCCTTGTAAGATTGTACTTCCAATGCACTTCAGTTTGCAAGGGCACTCCAGCACATACACCACATGATCAGTTTTGCAGCTTAGGGCCTTGTTAATTTGTCTATCCGGGCCGCCAAACGGGGTCAAATAACTGGTCGTTGACACCCTGTGTTGCCAAGCTTTACACGATTCACATTTGTGAAACCCCATTCTGTGATTTAACCAAATAGTCTTGGCTGGACGACCACAAGGATCATTGTCAACCAAGGTGTCTTTCATAGATACATTTCTCCTATAAGTAATAGATGGCCATTTGGGGACTGTTTTTCCTATGATTGGATCTTGCCTGATGAGATATCAATTCTTGTTGATGATATTTCTCACTGCCATTTCCTGTCGGTTAAACTCTAGGATAAACCTGAAATTGCTCGGTGTTTCATCTACAGAGGGCCTACTTGATTTCTGTTTAAGTAGAGTTTCCCTATGCTCGAGATTACTCTTGGTTAATGCTGTCGCTAGACATTTGTTGCTATAACTGCTTTCCTTGAACCTGGCTAGGCATTCCTTTTGTGCAACTTCTATATCTTTGCTGTTGCTGCATATTCGCTTTAAGCGAAGTAGCTCTCCAGAAGGTATACTCTGCACTAAATTGCTTGGGTGTGAGCTACTTGCATGCAAAATTGCATTGCCTGCCGATGGTTTTCTATGCAAATTAGTCTCAAGCTTGTCCTGGTTAGTATAAACCTCCACATCTAAAAAAGTTGTGCTGTTTTTGCTGATATTGGCGGTGAAACTTAGATTCAACTCATTGATGTTAATTGATTCAATGAACCTTTTTGCCTCAGCCTCCGTGCCTTGCCAGACCAAAAACAGATCATCTATGAATCTCCACCAGCTCTTAACATTTTCGGTCATTACCTCTGAATGGTCCTTCATTAGAACCGGCTCCTCCCACCAGCCCATGTGTAAGCAAGCATAGCTGGGGGAGAAGCTGGCTCCCATGGCTACCCCTCTTGATTGGTGAAACAGAGTATTTTGAAACATGAATATATTGTTCATTAAACACATTTCAACCATATTGACCAACATTCTGGTGTGTTCAGCATATTGTGGCCCTCTCCTGGATAGGTAATACTGCAAGGCGCTTAGTCCATCCTTATGTTTGATAGATGTGTATAATGAGGCTACAACGAGTTTGATCAAAAGATAATCCTCTTGCCATGGGAAATTTATCATCTTGGCTAGGAAGTTCCCCGTGTCTTTAATATAGGAGGCCAAATTGCGGACATGCTCCTGTAGAAAGAAATCTATGTATATTGAAGCTTTCTCGAAAATGCTGTTTCTAGCCGATATAATTGGCCTCCCCGGGGGATTTCTTTAATCTTTGTGTACTTTTGGAATAAAGTACATTATTGGAGTAGTAGGGTTTGCAATCCATAGATATTTATATTCATCTGTTGATATTAGGCCGGTGTCCCGCCAAGCCATCAATTTTATTTTGTAGGAAGAGTAAACCAAATTTAAAGTCATTTTGTTGCTAACACAGTATCAAGATTTGTCATTGAGTTGACTTATTGCCTCCTTTAAATATATATATGTATATATATATATATATATATATATATATATATATATATATATATATATATATATATATATATATATATATATATATATATATATATATTATCTACTGGCGGTCGCCAGTAGATAGTTATAGTTACAACCTAGTTTCCATAGGAAATCTCAAAATTCTATTTTGAATAACTTTGGCGCCGGTTGACGAATCCTCGCAAAATTTTCAAAACTAATGGGGCGCTCCGTTCAGCTCCTACCCTGTAATTCTCGGGGTGATTCGTCAAGCGGGGGCCGAGAAAAAGGGGGAGTCCCAAAACGCGTTTTCCCCATGCATTTTTCCATAGGACCTTTAGTCGCAGCTACAGCCCGAACGGCTGAACAGAATTACGTGAAATTTGGCAGAGAGGTAGCCATAAGGTCAAGGAAGTGCCTTTTGCAGGTCTGGTGTAAATCTGTTCAGTATTTCCTGAGAAAATAGCATTTAAAAGCATATCAATATCTATACGCGCGCACCGTGCGCGCACCCTGCCGTGCGCGAGCGCAATTCTGATTGGTTGTTAGATGTCGGTAAACATTCGAATCGGTCGAAACCAGGAAGTGTCGGCCGCCATTTTGTCTCTCGCAGTCTGAGGGGGTGAAAAAAAAAGGTGGAGAACGTGAAAAGGGGGCAGAGTGGACAGTTCCTGACCCCCTAGCCTTGGTCAGGGGGTCACAGAAGGACCCCAAGGGTGAAAAAAATAATATTTTGGGCATATCCATACGCGTGCGTGTATTCGAAGCAGTTAATTCCGTGTATACGCATCAATTAACTGAAATATTTGGGGCACTCAGCCTTGATTTCTAATAACGCGGCATTTGAATTAATTCTGTATATACGCGTACACACAGATAAGCCTAGCACTGTTGAGCAAATCTGTATGCTCACTATGCATGGATTGACCTGTTTGGTATAGTGTTACCTACACTTTATCTAAGATGGGCACTTAGCGTAACTTATATTGACCTTGCACTCGTACCTACTCCGAGTACACGCACGCGTATAGATATGCCCAACACACCTGAGCAAATATGTATGCTCACTATATAAGGACTGACCGAATTAATAATGTGTAAACAAAATTAATCACACTAATTAGCATGTGATACTTTGGCCATAAAGATTTTATGCGTGTAAGAGACTCTTATGATCGATGAGCGACACTAGCTTGATTTGATGATAAACGTCTGTATATATTGACGTGAAAGACTACCACTCCCATAATGCCTCATGATCGGCAACTTGGACTAGTTGGTATAAATAAGTAAAATAAATGATGGACTTGTGTAAACACCGTGACCAGGAACTGTTGAAGTTCGAAACGCGTTGGTGGAGAGGAGGTCATTAAAATTTACAACTACCAAATCCAGGAAGAGTACGGCTTTGATTTTGTTATTCAAATACGCGTGGGGTTTGTCCTTACCTCACGGCCGGCACCAGCTATCGAGTGCTCCCCCAGCAAGGGCGCTTTGTTTATCTCATATATATATATATATATATATATATATATATATATATATATATATATATATATATATATATATATATATATATATATATATATATATATATATATATATATATATATATATATATATATATATATATATATATACACAATCGGCATGTCAGGAAGAGCAAACATACAAAGTTGCAGTTTAGCCTCGATATAACATCTCACCCCTCTACTTTTGTTTCTGCCCATTCTGTCTTCTATCCTACATTATTTGCTACTGCACTTCTTAATCCTTATCATTTCCTTGCTCGACTTTCATACTTTGATTTTTTTCCATGTCCTCCTACTCTTGTCCTTTTTTTTTGTCCAATATTTTTTCTTCTTTCATCCCTTCTTCCCTTTTTCTCTTTCCTATTTTCCGCTTTTTTACAACCTCACAATATTTCTTGGTCTGTGTTCCCTCTATTTCTTCCCTCATTCCCCTGCCTTAATTGTTCTCTATCCTTCCTCAAGTCCATGTCTTCATCTCCTTCCAGAAGGCACCCACGTGATAGGAGCAAGTCTGCTTCCACAGGTGATTGTAATGGCTTTCTCATTTTAAAGCATGTATTACTAGCTGGTTTTATTAATTAGACTAGCCCGGTTGACTATATGTGCTGCCCATATTTGAATACAGTGAGGAGGATCTTGCTGGCTAAAATGCATTTGGGGCTGACTCAACCTTTTTTCCTCTTGAGTTGAAAAAAATGGACATTTAGTATGATCCTATTTCAAAAGTTACATTTGTTGTTTGAGCCATACACACCTGCAATATGTACTAAAGCACACCCATTAACTTGCTATAGCATGTTTTAACCCCTTCAGCGCTGGGCGAATTCCGCCGCGGTGCTGAAGGGTTCGAGCGCGGGCGGGACCATGACGGAACGGTTCCGTCATGAGCACAGCTCAACCGTGGCTCATGACGGAACCGTTCCGTCATGAGCATGGAAGGGGTTAAATAAGTTCCCTACTGCTCTGTGTCCCTTCATGAGATCCATCTTTTCAATATAAATGATTACTTCCTGACAGAACGTCTAGTCCGAAAGAATGGCCCTAACCATAGAGTTGCCCAATGTATTGTATCCCAGAATCTCAGTAGGAGGCGGTTTGTCTGAACAAGAAGAGTATAGGATGCATGTCCTTTGCTTTTATGTGGTGTTTTCACGCTACACAGCGAGGAAAATATTTCGGTATGGATAGGCAATGTTAGAAATGGGGTTCTCCAGTTGGCAATGGCGGGCGCCAATGTCCAAATAGGGACCCTTCTTCCTAAGTCAGGGCAAGCGAGCTACTCCCTTTGACAACCCCTGCTCAACCCTGTGGTAACGTAGTACGAGCAGTTAGGCCTATCTCGGAGCATTTATGACCATGTACAATAAGGCAGCAACGACACCACAAAAGGACACAACGCAGGTAGGTATAGAAAAATAATATCTTTATCTAACAGTTTAACTTGAAATTCTCAAAGCGTTTCAACAACTATAATTCACGTCAACCCGTAGGGACTCCAAAAGGCAATTGCGTATTCACCAGAACGTGACACTGACTAAGTTCAAGGCCGGGGCCTACGCGACCCGTTGCGCACCAGATACCTGTCGGTGAAAGGGGACACAGCACGCAGATTCTTGAAAAAGCGGAGACGATGACAAGCGGACTACCAGCGACCACAAGTCTGGGCTGCAGAGGTCCGTAGCGTGCAACCACAATGATTCGGGGACAGGCGGGCTCTCAGTGGCAGCAGTACGCGGCTGTGGCGGCCCGGTCTGGGGGTGGTGATGACTCTCGTCGTGCAGCTCCGTGGTGGGCTCACAGCGGCAGCAGCCCTCTCTTAGCTGCGGCGGCCCACGAGACAATAGCAACAATCCTCAACAAGGGTAAACAAGGTGCGGGCACACAGCGGCAGCAGCTTTCTCTTAGCTGTGGCGGCCCACAGGACAAATCCCAATGATGCAAAGTTGATAAGGGTGCGGGCACTCAGCGGCCATAGCTCTCTCTTAGCTGAGGCGGCCCACAGGACAAATCACGATGATGCAAAAGTTGACACGGGTGTGGGCACTCAGCGGCAGCAGCTCTCTCTTAGCTGCGGCGGCCCACGAGACGATAGCAACAATCCTCAACAAGGGTAAACAAGGTGCGGGCACACAGCAGCAGCAGCTTTCTCTTAGCTGCGGCGGCCCACAGGACAAATCCCAACGATGCAAAGTTGATAAGGGTGCGGGCACTCAGCGGCCATAGCACTCTCTTAGCTGCAGCGGCCCACAAGACAACGCACGATGATGCAAAAGTTGACGAGGGTGCGGGCACTCAGCGGCAGCAGGTCTCTCTTAGTTGCGGCGGCCCACAGGATAACTTACGATGGTGCAAAGTGGCGAAAGGTGCAGGCACTCAGCGGCAGCCGCTCTCTCTTAGCTGCAGCGGCCCACGGGAAAAATCAAGAGGATGCAAAGTTGCAAAGGGTGCGGACACTCAGTAGCAGCAGCTCTCTCTTAGCTGCGGCGGCCCACAGAACAAACCACGATGCTGCAAACTTCGACAAGGGTGCGGGCACTCAGCGGCGGCAGCTCTCTCTATTAGCTGCAGTGGCCCACACGGATCCAGAGAAAGGTTCAAGGGTTCAGCTTGGGCTCTCAACGGCGGCAGCTCTGTCTTAGCCGCAGCGGCCCACATGGATCCAGCGAAAGGTTCAAGGTTTCGGAATCAGGTGGGCTCTCAGCCGCGGCAGCTCTCTCTTAGCTGCAGCGGCCCACACGGATCCAGCGAAAGGTTCAAAGGGTCAGATTTAGGCGGGCTGGCAGCGGCGGCAGCTCTCTCTTAACTGCAGCGGCCCACACAGATCCAGCGAAAGGTTCAAAGGGTCAGATTCAGGCGGGCTCTCAGCGGCGGCAGCTCTCTCTTAGCTGCAGCAGCCCGTACGGGGTCAGCGAAAGTTTCAAAGGTGCCCAGTCCGCGGTTCTCACAGTAGAACTAGAGGCTCCGGATTACTCAACGGAGGCCTCACCTGCAAGTAGAATTCTGACGGCTGACGGGGTGAAGTCTAATGTCCCTGAGACTTCTGCAGGAGGCGCTCTCGATTCAGGCTCTCAGGTAGTTTCTTCGGCAAGCTTGGTGAAAGTTTCAACGTCCTTTCCTCTGTTCACTCGGACAGAGTTTCGTCTTGACATCCAGAAGGAACACCCGGACAAAGTTCCAGCACAGCATTTTATACCTAAAAAGTCTTTGTTCTCTAAGGTCGCAAATACCCAACTCCAGTCAGAACCAGTTCGGTGGGGTCGGGGAGCACTTGGTTTACGAGGTGACATCCTGTCCTTTCAGAATGGGGGCGGTCTGCTATCAGACGCCCAGTGGATGGTGGAGCCATCATTCACCTTGCCAGGCACGGCCCTGCTCGGATTAACGAGTCACCCCTCCCCAGGCTCTGAATACCGATCTCTCTCTCTCCAGCCAGGTCTGACCCAGCTGGCCCTGCTGCTCCAAAACCATACGGCCAATACACATACTCGCAAAGCCTACAGTAAAGCTTAGGCAAGAAACGACCGCGTTTTCAGACGAGGCATTTCTAAACATGGGATATATAAACGGTCCTTACTAAAAGGTGTCTCTCAATGTCCCAAGCACAAACATATCAAACTCGAAGTTCCTATCAGGTTCCTGGGGCCAGATAGGATGATAGAGAGTAATCCTCAACCGGCCCAGTCTGGCCTATGAGAACAGATCGTGTCCCAGTAGCTACAGTGAAATGGAGGGTAACTCAATATTGGACATGCTACACAGATCTAGGCATCATGGTTATCCTAAGTCATACAGTCATTTATATACAGGGAGCATTTGCGCTGTGGCACTGATTAGCAGTGGCACGGTGCCCAGAGCATCTAAATCCAGCCAACATAAAAAAATAGGACGAGGAGAGGGGAAGGGAGACCCACGCCAATGATGCCAGGTCTAACACGCGTCCTCTCCAGCTGAAATGTGGGGAGAACCAACCATCCCCTTGGGGGTTCTCATAACTAAGGTGGAAACATCTGGACAGACTGTCAGCATTGGAGTGTTCTGTACCAGGGCGGTGTTCCACCGTGAAATCCATACCCTGTAGGGAAACGGACAACCTCAACAACTTGGGATTCTCACGCCTCATCTGCATCAACAATCTAAGGGGCCTGTGGTCTGTCTGAATATGGAAGTGAGTCCCAAACAGGTATGGTCTCAACTTTTTCAGCGCCCAGACCATAGCAAATGCATCACGCTCAATTGCACTCCACCTCTGTTCCCGGGGAAGTAAACTCCTGCTTAGGTAGGCTACCGGTTGGCCTAATCCTTCCTCATTGATTTGTGACAGAACAGCCCCTATACCATGCTCTGAGGCGTCTGTCTGAACAACAAATTCCTTTGAAAAGCCGGGCGCCAGAAGCACGGGTGCGGTGCATATGGCAGTCTTTAGGGCGTCAAAAGCTTTCTGACAGGTGTCAGTCCAGTTAACCTTTGGCTGCTTCTTAGAAGTCAGCTCAGTCAAGGGTGCAACAATGTTGCCATATCCCTTGAGAAACCTCCGGTAGTACCCTGTGAGTCCTAAGAAGGCCCTCACCTGCATCTGAGTATTGGGGGGTTCCCACCCGAGGATAGTTTCGATTTTGGGCTGAAGGGGTGCCACCTGTCCGCTCCCCACCTGGTGCCCCAAATATACTACAGAACCCTGCCCAATCTGGCACTTACTGGCTTTGATTGTGAGGACTGCTTTCCGCAGTGTCATCAATACCTCCCAGAGGTGGAGCAGGTGGTCCTCCCAAGAGGAGCTAAACACCGCAATGTCATCTAGGTAGGCGGCACTGAAGTCTGCCAGCACAACCAACAGACCAACCTCTGAAAGGTGGCAGGGGCATTCTTCATTCCAAAGGGCATCACCTGGAACTGGTAGTGCCCATCGGATGTGGAGAAGTCTGACCTCTTGTGAGAAGTTGGCCTGGCATATGCTGGTCACTAGTTATAGTGGCCACCTTGCACCAGTCCAATTCGACTCTTATGTTAGATAGGTTTAAGACAACCTTTTAAAGAAAGCTATCCTAGTGGTAGCTGTGGAGAGCAGCATTCAGGCTAAGTCTCAGAGGAATGTAAAGCAGCTGGTTTTACCTTATAATCTCTTGAATTACCAAATGAAAGGACACCACACAGGTTTATATATCAAATATATATGTATTCATTTCTAGACACACTCTGCTAATCTCTTTATGAGATTAGAAGCCAGGAACACATTCAAATATCAACGTTTCACAATAAGTTAAGCACAAAAATGGCTGGGGCCCTAGGGGCGTACCAGACCATATACTAAAAAAGAGGTTTAGGAATGTCAACTTGCAGAATGACAAGGCCTAGGGCCTGTAGAATCGCTGGGGCTCTACTGCTGCAGTGAAAGCAGGTAAGTAACAGACCCACGGGAGACGCATGCAGTGTGTGAACACAGACGCGGGTTCCCTATTGATTACAATAGAGCAAGTCGCGGTTTGATGTTTAAAGTTTTAGGGTACTTCGAGGAAGTCTACAAGCAAGCCACTTACAAGGTAAGTAATTCGAGGACCAATACACACTAGGGCACCGGAGTGCACGAGTTACCTCACCGAGGGAAGCCGGGTGCATAGGTGTCTTTTGGTGTCGGGTCACGTCGCTGTTTTCTATGGAGACCAAAGAAGATTTGCTGCTTGCGAAGACTGAAGAAGTGTCCGGTGGAATCCAAGGCTGGATTCAAGATGTAGAAAACCTGACAACTGAAGGGACAGTGTTCACGGTCACTTGCCAGTGACCCGAGGCCAGGAAGATGGATGCCCACGGATGTCGGGTGTTTTCAGGTGATCAAGGGTGTTTTGACTCTTCGCTCACGAGGTCCAGGAGAGATCAACGATGACCAGCAGCTGGATTCGGAGTGTCCCATGACGTCTGCAGCTGACTGCGGTGTCGGCAACCGGATTGGAGCCAACAAGCCTTGGCAACAGCAAGTCTTGTGGAAAGTGAATTTAGTCAATGGTGCAGACCAGCAAGGTCTGAGGGACTCACCCAGCAAGGGTAAGTGAGGGCAGGCCTGAAGCAACCAGGGGACTCCTTTGAGTTGATAAGAAAGTCTTCGGGGGACCCACAAGCCAACGGGCAAGGGATCGCGAAGACGCCTCTTTAGGAAATGCTTCACCGGAGCCCATGGTCACTCGGGATGGGGTAGGCCTCTGATTTTCGCTTCACAACTTGCTAGAGGCTTGGGCCACAAATGGTCCAAAGCACAAGTTCATAGAACATCGTGAAGGGGTTGCACTCGACAATAGTGCACGTTACCCGGGTATTGCTGTTCCTCGTCACTCGTGGGGTCCACTCGCCACAGCTTTGCTGGGGACTCACAATGGCCGTCAAGAAGTCAGGAAATCCACTTCCGGGGCTGCAGGGACTTCGGACTCCGGCGGGAGTGGGAAAGTTTGCGACCGTTGATTCAAATTTTGGTGCCTGCCAAGCAGGAGAGTCACTCCTTGACTCCAAGGGAGATTCTTCCATCTTCCAAAGGTAGTGGAACGTCGAAGGTCCAGGATTCTTCTTGTAAAGCGTCGTCCAGGGTTATCTGATTTGCAATGGCAAGGTTTCCCTATCTTATACTGAAGGTAGGGGAGGGACTAGCTTTATGACCACTCCTCTGGGAGGGTCAGGGTAGGGGGTGGTTACACCCACTTCCCTTTGTCCAGTTTCTCGCCAGAGCAGGGGCAGGTAGTCCCTGAACCGGTTTGAGCTGGCATATGCACAGAGGAGCCTACTGCTCCCCCAGTGCAGGACTTCAAAGCACTCTAGGAGTGCACCCACCCAGCCCCAATACACTAAATCCTGTCTGGGAGATGGTGACACCTCCCTGTGACAGGATGCCTATCGTTGGCCCTCCTCCACTGCGAGTTTCAGTCAGCAGCAGGAGGGCAGCCCAGTGTCTGTGCTGGTGGCATCCATTTTGTGATGCCATGGCTCTTTCAGATTTCTACCGTGTTACCACAGTAGGCACATGTCGTCCCCTCTAGAAGGGTGGGATCATGCTCCCACATCATGGACTGATGTGGGGGTATGATTCCAAGTTGTTTGACACCAAACATGACATGTTTTGATGCAGTCATTCCAAAGTTAGCATTTACTGGTAGGTTATAATGCACTTAAGAGTATATGGTTTAACCGCATCCACAAACAGCCACAGAGAATAGACTCTGCCAGCTGCAGAGGGGCCCTGCTCAGGCAGAGGCACCCCCTCACATTGTAAACCAAGTACCCTGCCCTCAGGATTGATAGGGCCTGCCTTAGGGGTGACTGATAGGTTTATATGTGTGTGTATGGTGAGATATAGGAACCTATACCTCAGAGAGGAGTGCTAACACTACCTCACCCAGGCTGCAGTAGCAGGCCTGTGGTGTCAGATTGAGCCTGCTTCCCAGGGTGGCATAATACATGCTTCAGTCCCTGGTAGGCCTGTGAAGTGCCTATGCCCTAGGTACCTAAGGTACCATATACTAGGGGCTCATAAGGTACCACAGTATCCAATCCCTAGTGCATCTAATACGCACACCAAGTTGTTTAGAGAGAACAGAGAGACTGGGGCCCTGATTAGGTGGGACCCAGCCAGACTATAGCCAGAAACCAATGTATACATCAGAAAAAAGTGGGGGCAACATAAGTGCAGATCCTACTCCCCTACACAACCCCGCCCCCCCCAAATGCAGGGACACTAAACTAACCTTGACCAGTTGAGTCTTCGTGTTCTAAGTGGAAATACCTTGAGAGTCCATCTGCATTGGCATGTTGGGTCCCAGGTCTATGTTCCACTGTATAGTCCATCCCCTGTAGGGAAATAGACCACCTGAGCAGTTTAGGATTTTCACCTTTCATCTGTTTGAGCCATAGGAGGGGCTTGTGGTCAGTCTGAACTATGAAGTGAGTGCCAAACAAGGATGGCCTCAGCTTCTTCAGGGCCCACACCACAACAAAGGCCTCCCTCTCTATAGCTAACCAACGTTTCTCTCTAGGGGTCAGCCTTCTGCTTATGAAAGCTACTGGCTGGTCATGACCTTCATCATTAAGTTGAGACAGTACAGCTCCCACACCCAGCTCTGGAGCATCTTTTTGGACAATGAACTTCTTTTGGTAGTCTGGACTCTGTAAGATGGGGGCAGTGCACATTGCCTGCTTTAGGTCATCAAATGCCTTTTGACAGCTAGCTGTCCACTGAACCTTTTTTGGCATTTTCTTAGAGGTTAGATCATTTAAGGGGGTCTCTATAGATCCATATCCCTTAACAAACCTCCCATAGTACCCAGTCAGGCCTAAAAAGGCTCTAACCTGTGTCTGGGTTGTTGGAGCTACCCATTCCATTATGGTCTGGATTTTGCTCTGCAATGGTTAAACCTGACCTCCACCTACAAGGTGGCCCAGGTACACAACCTGACTCTGCCCTATCTGGCACTTAGTGGCCTTGATAGTGAGGCCTGCTTTTTGCAGGGCCTCCAAAACATTTCTGAGGTGGGCCAGGTTATCCTGCCAGGTGGAACTAAAGACAGCAATATCATCTAGATAAGCTGAGCAATAAGTTTCCATACCTGTCAGAACTTTGTTCACCAACCTCTGAAAAGTGGCAGGTGCATTCTTCAAACCAAAGGGCATCACCACAAAGTGATAGTGCCCACCAGGGGTTGAAAATGCTGTTTTGGCCTTGGCATCATCAGCTAACTTGATTTGCCAGTAGCCAGCTGTTAGGTCAAATGTACTAAGGTACTTGGCTGAGGCCAAAGTATCTATTAGTTCATCTGCCCTGGGAATTGGATAGGCATCAGTCCTGATGACCGCATTGAGGCCTCTCTAGTCAACACAAAACCTCATTTCTTTCTTACCACCCTGAGTATGAGGTTTAGGCACAAGGAGTACTGGACTAGCACAAGGGCTATCTGAAGGCTCAATAACACCTAGTTCCAACATTTTCTGGACTTCAGTCCTGATACAGTCCCTGACATGGCCAGGTTGCCTGTAGATTTTACTCTTGACAGGCAGGCTGTCTCCAATGTCCACCTCATGGGTGCACCAGGAAGTCTGACTTGGGGTCAGGTTAAACATATGTCTGAACTGTTGCAGAACTTGCCTGCATTCAGTTTGCTGATGTTCAGTGAGGCTGCTTGCCAAAGCAACACCATCAACTGACCCATCATCAGGGTTCTGTGAGAGCAGGTCGGGGAGAGGGTCACTCTCCTCCTCCTGTTCCTCATCAGTTGCCATGAGCAAGCCCATGTCAGCCCTGTCCACATATGGCTTTAACCTGTTGACATGGAGCACCCTAAGGGGGCTCCTGGGAGTTCCCAGATCCACCAAGTAGGTGACTTCTCCCTTTTTCTCAACAATGGTATGGGGGCCACTCCATTTGTCCTGGAGAGCTGCTGGGGCCACAGGCTCCAACACCCACACTTTCTGTCCTGGCTGATAAACAGTCAGGACAGCCTTTTGGTCATGCCAAGCTTTTTGTAATTCTTGGCTAGCCTCAAGGTTTTTGGTTGCCTTCTTCATGTACTCTGCCATACGGGAGCGGAGACCAAGTACATAGTCCATCACATCCTGTTTGGGAGGTTTGAGAGGTAACTCCCAGCCCTCCTTCACCAAACATAATGGGCCTCTGACAGGGTTCCCAAACAGAAGTTCAAAAGGGCTGTAGCCAACCTCCTTCTGTGGGACCTCCCTGTATGCAAACAGAAGGCAGGGAAGTAAAAGGTCCCATTTTCGCCTAAGCTTTTCTGGGAGGCCTTTAATCATTCCCTTTAGGGTTTTGTTGAACCTTTCAACTAACCCATTGCATTGTGGGTGTTATGGAATAGTGAACTTGTAGTTTACACCGCACTCCTTCCACATTGCTTTTAGATACCCTGACATAAAGTTTGTATCTCTGTCAGATATTACCTCCTTAGGGAAACCCACTCTGGAGAAGACTTCAATGAGGGCTCTTGCCACCACAGGGGCTGTGGTGGTCCTGAGGGGAATTTCTTCTGGGTACCTGGTGGCATGATCCACTACCACCAGGATAAACCTGTGCCCAGATGCTGTTGGAGCATCAAGGGGACCAACAATGTCAATCCCTACCCTTTCAAAGGGAACCCCCACCACAGGTAGTGGTATCAGGGGGGCCTTTGTTGTGCCACCTGACTTGCCACTGGCTTGGCAAGTGACACAGGAGCGACAAAACTCCTTGGTGTCCTCTGACATGTGTGGCCAATGAAAATGAGGGACAAGCCTGTCCCAGGTCTTGTTATGGCCCAAGTGTCCTGCCAATTGAATATCATGTGCTAGGGTCAAGAGGAACCCCCTAAACCTCTGAGGTATTACCAACCTCCTGGTGGCTCCAGGGGAAGGATCTCTAGCCTCAGAATGTAGGAGTTCCTCATCCCAATACACTTTATGGGACCCACTAGCACTCCCAGCAGCCTCAGCAGCAGCTTGCTGTCTGAGGGGTTCAAGAGAGGGGCAGCACTGTTGCCCCTTACTCAGATCTTCCCTGGAAGATCCCCCTGCCCCCAAGAACTCAACCTGACCAGGCTCAAGTTCCTCTGGGGCAGTTCCTTCTTCAGGCTCTGCTTCTCCTCCCTCAGGAGGGGAATCTGAGACAGAGGGGAAGGCACTGCCTTAACCCTACTGCTCCTCCTCTTGGGTAGCATCTGGTCCCTAGTTTCAGGATCCAGAGCTGGTTCAGCTTTATGCATTTTGGCCTGTGACCTGGTCACAGCAAATACCTCTGCAGGTATGCCCAACATCTCAGCATGAGTCCATAATTCCACTTCAGATCAGGCTGAAGTCTCCAGATCATTGCCCAACAAACATTTGACAGGGAGGTCTGCACTGACTACTACCTTCTTGAGGCCAGTTACCCCTCCCCAGGAGAAATTCACAACTGCCAGACTATGGTTGGTCCTGACATAGCTTGCATTGGTAACATGGTACATTTCACCCAGGATGATCTGTGCAGGGTCCACTAGGTCCTCTGTAACCATGGTGACACTAGCACCTGTGTCCCTGAATGCCAAAGCCTGTTTGCCATTTAATATAGGCTTCTGTTTGTATTTGCCCAGGTTACTGGGGCTCACTAGGAAGGACATGTCAATGTCTCCCTCACAAATCAGCATTGCCTGTGTGGTTTCTCTGACTAGGCCAGAGTCCACATCAGAACCCAGGGTCAACCCTACTACACCCTTATTCTGATTACCACCTCCACCAATGACTGCACTAGGGGGAACAGTTGCCTTAGGGGCAGGAGTGGTGGTGGTTTGGTCTTCGGACTTGGTACAATCAGAAGTCCAGTGCCCTTTCTGTTTACAGAATTTGCACCAGGGCTTCTTTTGGCCTTTTCCCTTTGTAGACTGTGAATCCCCACCAGATGCAGATTTTTGGGGCCCTTGTGAAGACTTCTGGTCTTTTGCCTTATCCCCACCTTTATCTGAGCCTTCAGGATCCTGCTTCTTAGTGTCACCCCCTTGGTTCTGGGTTTTCTGCCTCACCCTGGTTCTGACCCATTTGTCTGCCTTCTTTCCCAATTCTTGGGGAGAGGTCAGATCAGAGTCCACCAGGTACTGATGCAACAACTGGTTTTGGAAATTATTAAGCATCTGTTCTCTCATCATAAGATTATACAATCCCTTAAAATCAGTAACTCTACTACCAACCAGCCAACCCTCCAGAGCCTTGGTTGCACAATCTACAAAGTCTGTCCAGTCCTGATTCTGTGCTTTATGGGTGTCTCTGAACTTCAACCTGTACTGTTCAGTGGTTAAGCCAAACCCATATATTAATGCACTTTTCAAGACATCATAATCATCAGCATCCTCTTCCCTAACAGTGAGGAGTTTATATCTACCTTTATCTGAAAAGGAGAGCCACAAGATTGCTGCCCACTGTTTCTGGGGGACCTGTCGAACTTTACAGGCCCTCTCCATAGCAGTTATCCATTTGTGGATATCATCCCCACTCTAGTAGGGAGGAACAACCTTGGACAGGTTCCTATGGTCTGGAATGTAATCTCTGCCTCTAGGGACACTGTTGCTGCCACCAGGGGATTCTAACCCCTCTTTCTTAGAAGCTCTCTGGAGCTCAAAGGCTTCTCTAGCTAAGGCCAATTGCTTGGTTCTGAGGGCAAGCCTAGCTTCCTCATACTGGAGCATCTTGTACCTTCTTTCAGAGGAGGTCTCTCTATGAAAGTATGAGTTCCTCTGATGGACAGATTCTCTGCCAGAGTGATTTGAGTGGTCAGATTCCCTTGAAGGGGACCTAACCCTCTCTTCTACTCTGTCAGCTCTCTTAGGGAGAATTCCTCTGTCCTTTGCAGACCCTTGTGGGTCTGGTCCTTCAATCACAGACTCCAGGTCATCTTGATTTTCATCATCAGACCCACAGACTATGGCTGACCCACCACCTGATCCAGATCCACTAGCTCCTATAGCTAGTCTAAAATCATCTGCTACAAGTAGATTTATCAGGTGTTGTGTGGAGGGACTCTGTCCTAACCCCAGGTGTCTTGCAACACACATGGCCTTCAAGTCAAAGAAGGTCATGTCCCTTGTACTGAGGTTGGGTGGACCCCCTGGCTCCATCCCTTGAGGACAGTCTAGTGTTATGCAGTGTTGCACTACCTACACTAGTTTGTGGCCTACTGATCCTAGCTTGAGCTGTAGCAAGGGTGTACAATCCCTTCACAAACAACTCTAAGTTCAGTGGAACTTATTGATACTAAGCTTGACTTTTATATGTACCTTGAGTACCTTTAGTGGTTTTCAGTTAGCAATTCAAATAGAGGTTTTCTGGTAAAACAATGGCAAGCTGGAATCCCACACGATGCCCACCAATGTGCGAAGTTGGCCTGGCATATGCTGGACACTAGTTATAGTGGCCACCTTGCACCAGTCCAATTTGACTCTTATGGTAGATAGGTTTAAGACAACATTTTAAAGAAAGCTCTCCTAGTGGTAGCTGTGGAGAGCAGCCTTCAGGCTAAGTCTCAGAGGAATGTAAAGCAGCTTGTTTTACCTTATAATCTCTTGAATTAACAAATGAAAGGACACCACACAGGTATATATATCATATATATATGTATTTATTTCTAGACACACTCTACTAATCTCTTTATGAGATTAGAAGCCAGGAACACATTCAAATATCAATGTTTCACAATATGTTAAGCACAAATATGGCTGGGGCCCTAGGGGCATACCAGACCATATACTAAAAAAGAGGTTTAGGAAAGTCGACTTGCAGAATGACAAGGCCTAGGGCCTGTAGAATCGCTGGGGCTTCACTACTGCAGTGAAAGTGATGGAGCAGGGTTTTTACTCTAAAACCGAATATCTGTTTCATTTTCGCATGTTATAATTAAAAGTACTACTGAATAATTATTAATGATTAAAGGTTTGTCGAATGTTGACTAATCAATCTCATTAACTAGAAATTTACACGTGGGAATGCTATTGCATGGCTAAATAACAAGTGAACTAAGTTGATGAGCAAACTGACAGAAAACGATGTTGCTTATGTGATGTTATCGTGTTTTGCGCTTATAATTAATATGCATTAATGGCTTCTGATGTCGCAAATGGCTAGATAAATATACACACATAAGGGTATTAGCTGGGGAATAACACTGTTCAGTCATTTCTATGCAGTAATTCTGTTTTATGTTTACTTTGCTTTAAGTTGTCCATTGTGGCCTGCCACAATATGGCCGCCACCCGCAGCCTGCATTGGAGTTGCTGGAAATTTACAAAAAGGCTTCGCTCTGCCTGTGACCTTGCACCTCTGATGAACTGAAAAGCCATGACCATGACGACAAATCTGGGAGGACTGCCAGAAAAGCCCCTGATTGAGAACATGTTTCAAAGAAAAGAATATTGAACTCTTGAACTGTCAATCCCACAACTGGGATACATTTAATCTGGGAAAACATCCGTAAAAGTAACGAATAAATTATGGACATTATATTTTCTATTCATCGTTTAAGACAGACAATATCTGAGAACTTTTGCTCATGTTGCAAGACGACATTATTTCCGCCATTCATCCGTTCTGAATAAAGAAATGTTACTTTTTAGAATGTAAATTTCAGTATAAAAGTAAGTAGACTAGAGAGGTCTAGCGCCACTTCTTCCCGAGCTGATGATGCGAGGTCCCTATGCTGACGGAGAGGACGATGACTCTACATGACAACAGAAGACTATAATTTTTCTCCAGAGGACCGGTTTCTGACTTAGGATCTGACATTTAGACAGAATAGGTAAATATGAGAGAAATGAAATTTCATTTAATTGGCTTTTCTTGAAATATTAGATAAATGAACAATCTGTTTGAATTCCTGTCTCGGGTGATTATTTCTGGTCATGTTTATTTGATTTATTGTATTCCTTGTTCTTCAGCAACTAGCTGGTCGCATTGACCTCAAAGTATAGGCAGATGAGATAGAGCATATGTGGAAGGTGTTTTCTCCTTTACAGGACACGGATAGTGTGATTTAGAGTGAATGTTGGTGTAATGGGCCCTACCAGCGTGTGATGTGTGTATGCGTGTGTGACTGTGAAATCATTCCGTCCGTGGAAGAAGAGGGGATTCGGAAGCTCTGATCTGCACCAGTTTCTTGGTAGCAGATTGATGGTTAGTTATTGTCTTGATCTAGCGGAATTGCGTGTATATAGGCTTGTTAATTATTGACTGATATTTGTACTAACATTATATGTTGAAGTCGTGTTGAGTTCTATGTATTGTGAACGGCTTCTGGGATGTAGGAAGTCAGTGACAGTTCCGTAGTACAGCAGAGGGAGTGTTGCTCTCGGAAAAAGGCGGGATTGTTGGCCCTGTATGCAGACAGGGGAAAACGTGTGACAATTGAAGTTGCGCGTCGCATTGTCTGGGTTCGACAAGGTAGCATCGCCGTGTGTTGCCATTAGAAATGTTTTCTGTGTGAGAGAAGTGTATATGATAGCAAAGGTTATCTGTGAAACTCTGGTCTTAAGTCCCAGGGATCCGTAAGGTTTGCCATTAAAGCTTACCGCTGGAGAAGTAATAGGTATTCTCGGAGCTTGTTAGAAGGACAGGGCAGAGGTAAGCGCTGCTTTGTTAACGTATGATATAATTCTGTAGTAGGACAGACTGTTCGCTGTTCTCGGGAAAGACAGAATTCTGTGTGAATGTACTACATTTTCTGGTGTGTAAGTGCGTAAATGGGAAGGCATTCTGGTTAATTGTGAAACTCTTAGGAGCATTCCGAAGGGAAACAGTTAATTGATGCTTGTAAAAAGGGTAAAGTAGAGGGATGTGCTACTTTATCAACGGAAGTAACGATTCTGTAGTAGGGCAGAGGTAAGCGCTGTTCTCGGGAATGGCAGAATTCTCGTGGGAAAGGTCTTTTGCTGTTCTGTAGCTAGCGAAGCAGACAATGGAGATGTTTGTATGTTGTAACTAACAGACTCGTAGAAGTTGAAACAAAGTCTACCAAGTAGTCTTGTAAAGGAGGGGTAGACGGAAGAGGAAGAGACAGGAGCAGAAGCGGCTGCAGCAGCTGCTGACGTCAGGAAGACCGCGCTGTGATTGGACAGTGGGTTAGAACGAAGGAAGCGCAGAGATTGGTGTGTTGGTGTACGCCGCGCTAGGATTGGGAGACATACAGGGTGACGTAGACGCTCCAGGATTGGTGCGTTGGTGTGAGTCGCGCTAGGATTCGCGGACTGAGTCAGTGACGTAGACGCTCCAGGATTGGTGCGTTGGTGTGAGTCGCGCTGCAATTGGATAAAAGATCGTACAGCTGTAATCAGAGTAAACAGCTAGTGGAAAATAAAAAAGATGTATTACCATGCTGAGGAAAAGAAGAAAAAGTCCTTGCTCAGTAAGGTTAAAACCTGGTTTGACAAGGATAAAGACATAGTGACAAGGGAAGGACAGTTATTGCCCCCGATAAGAACCCCGGCATCCTTCATGGTTGCGAAGTATGGGTATCATACCTGCATTTGGTTGGACAACTGGGTGAAATACACTAAAGATGACGGAGTGTTAGCGTTCCCAGAACATGGTTCATTTAATCTGGCCATACAGAGGAACTTACGAGAGCAGATGATGAACCTAGAGCCTCGGCCTATGCCGACGCAATTCGAGGCATTGGTGGAATGGGAAGATGAAGTACATGAGCGAGAAAAGCAGAGGAGTGGAGGTAACTACCGATATATGTTCGGTAGAAAATATGATCGCGAAACACATCATGACAGAATGAGAAGGTGGCGAGATGCCAGTATGACTGAGGGGTTATACCCTGTAAGAACAGCAGAGGAATCAGGAGGGAGAAAATGTACAGAGAAAGCACATAATGTAGAGACCAGAAGATATGGGGCAAATGAGTCTGATGATGATATCTTAGAGGACATGCTCTACAAAAGACCACCCCTGTATAGAAGAGAACCAGAGGTAGGAACAGCAGTTAGCCCAATGAGAAACACCCTGCGGATTATAAAGACGGAGGCTACAGCCCCTGAGCTGAAAAGCGGTTGTTCTCTGGCAGACAGAGAAAGAGAGAGAGAAAGAGAGAGAGAAAGAGAAAGAGAGATAGAGAGAGAAAGAGAGAGAGAGAGAGAGAGAGAGATAGGAAGAGAGAGAGAGAGAGAGAGAAAGAGAGAGAGAGAGAGAGAAAGAAAGAGAGTTAGAGAGAGAGAGAGAGAGAAAGAGAGATAGAGAGAGAGAATGAGTTTGAAAATGAAAAGACCAGAGAACTAGCAAGAACTACATCTGAACTAACAGAGAAAATCAGGGAGCTGACTAAGAATCTTGAAGCTGTTACAGTGCCTGTGACAATAGGCCCGGTTATGCCGATTTTTGACAAGCAGAGGACGGGTGAAAATGGTTTGACGGTGCCATATGTGGGCAATAGGTTATACCTCCGGAACAGGCAGAAATGAGAGCGGGAGAAACACAATGGAGAACAGGAGAAAATCAGTGGAGACATACTGTATGTGGAGGGGAAATGAGTGTGCAGACTAACTCAAGTTTGAATTCTGGATGTTTGGAAGGGAACAGAGGATCAATGCTGGAACCGCAGAGGGTGGCAGAACCAGGGGGTGTGGAAAAATCTGTGATAACTGTTGAAGATTTGAATGACTGGCTGAAAACATTACAGAAAAAGGAGAAAGAGTCAAAGGGGATGGATGTAGCTAGGCTACGTATTGAAATGGAAGAGTTGATAGTAGGAACCGTACCTACAGAAACACTGAAGAATTATGAGGAAGGGGAGATTCTCTTTCTCTGTAAAAGTATCACATGGAGAGCAAAGAACATACATGACAGGTTGAAAGGAATAGCCAGTGAAGTGGGAATTGACATGGATAAGGTGAAAGCTTTACAGAAAACATACCGAGTGGATTTTTCAGGCAAAGATATTGAGAATCTGAACAATGCAGGCCGAACAGGACAGATTAAGGAAATGATTGCCTTATTAAGGAAATGGGGAGATGTAGAAAGATGGAAAGACAGATGGTATCGAAAGCGAGAGGATGGAGCGGATAGAACCTACTCAGCATTTCCCCTGACAGAAAAAGAGAAGGCAGTGACAGCTTACCCCATGAGAGAGATTCCAGGAGGAGGGTATGTACATGTCCCATGGACCAGACAGGATATTTTATCATTTACGAATGATTTCCCTCGATTAAGGGAAAAACCAGTGGAGTGGTACAGACAAGTCGACAGATTTGTAAAGCTGTCAAAGGTACTGTGGATTGACCTGAATAGTCTGTTTGATATAATTGTACCAGCAGACCTGTGGGCAGAATGTAAAATAGTCATAGGCTGGCCCTCTAAAGAATACCCGAGAGATCAAAAGACAGGAGCTCCAGACCCGGAGGTCATGAAGAAATACGAGCAGGTTATGGCCTTCTTGAAAAATAAAGTACCCCCCAAGGAGACAGACTGGGTTAAAATAGACCGAACACATCAGGAATTGAAAGAATCAGTCCATGCTTACTATGAAAGACTGATACTAGCTTTTAAGCAGTTCAGTGGAGATGAACACCTGGGTGACAAGGATCTGAGTCATTTTGTGTACAGATTTGTGTATGGTTTGCGGCCTGAAATCTGTGAAATGATACGGCAGCACACCGTGGACTGGCAGAGTAAGAAGATTGATGAGATTTTGAGACATGCTAAGTACTTCAGTGATGAGATTGAGGCAAAACAGAGAAAGCTGAAAGAAAAGGCAATGTGGGCACAAGTGAAGGTTGCAGAAAGACAGGAAGCTCAGCTGGTTGAACAGGCAAATAACCCAGGAAATAAACCTAGGTTTGGGCCAGGAAAAGGAAAAGGGAATATAGAGGAAGCAAAGAAAAAGTTCCCCTGCCACAACTGTGGAAAAGTGGGGCATTGGAAATCCGAGTGTAAGAATCCTCCGTCCACTAACGATGATAATACATCATTGAATTCGCAGGTGCCGAGCGAGGGGTGTGGTCAGCATCGGCAACAGCAGAAGGCTGATAAGCAGCAGAATCAGGTGCCAAAACCACCCTTACCACAGAGAAAAGGATCCCAGAAGTACAGCCAAGAATCGGGGTTCTACGATGAAGAGCAGGTAATCAAACCAAAACGCGCAAGCGCTGTATCTCAGTACTGGCTGAAAAATGAGGGAAGTGACTCTGAGGGAGACTTCTGACGGTGCCGAAGAGAGGAGGTGGAGTGCGTACTTGGCGCAACTCTAGAAATAGACCAGGCAGGGCCTTTTGTAGATGGGAAAATAAATGGTGAAAGTATCACGTTCCTAGTTGACACTGGGGCCACGAGATCAACTGTCAGGTCAGCTGATATAAAGAATCTTCCTCTCTCGGATGAAGTAATCCAAGTGGTTGGTGTATCCAACACACAGATCAAAACACTACTTACTGAACCAGTAAGGGTTAGAATAGGGAAATTTTCAGACATGCACCGATTTGTGGTGTGTGACACCAGTCCAGTGAACTTGTTAGGTAGGGATCTGCTGTGCAAGATGAATTGCACTATTTTCTGTACTCCAGATGGAATAACTTTTGAAACACCTGATGAGGATGTGCTATACAGAATGACCATGGATAACAGAGAATGTGAGGCTTTGGGAACGTATGCAATATTTAATCCTGATGCATTACCCCCAGAGTTGAAACAGACAGTGAAAGCAGCAGTTTGGGATTTTACTGGAGAAGATGTGGGCCTGATGAGAAATGTAGATCCAGTAAAGATTACTGTAAAAGAGGGAGTAGTTTACCCAAATATATCGCAATACAGATTGACACCTGAAATAATTGAAGGAATAACACCCTTAATTGAAAAGATGATCCAGCAAGGGGTGTTAAGAGAAATATTGAGCAGCCCATGTAATTCACCGATAATGGGACTGAAGAAACCTAATGGAAAGTTCAGAATAGTACAAGATTTGAGAAAGATTAACAAGATTGTTGTGCCATGTTGTCCGATTGTACCAAATCCATCCGTGATTTTGTATCAGATTCCCCATGATGCAGAGTGGTACACGGTAATTGATTTGTGTCATGCATTCTTTTCAATCCCATTGCATCATGACAGCCAGCCAATATTTTCTTTTAGATTTGGAGAGCGGATTTTGGCATGGTGCCGAATCCCACAGGGGTATACAGAGAGCCCCTCAATATTTAATCAATTGCTAAAGAAATCTCTGGAAAGTCTGACAATGCCCGAAAATTCAGTCTTGGTGCAATATATTGATGACCTACTTGTGGCATCAAAAACACGTGAAGCTTGTGAAGTAGATACCATTGCATTGCTGAATCACTTGGCAGATGGAGGATTAAAGGTATCTCCAGCCAAATTGCAGTTCTGTAAGAAAGAAGTTCAGTATCTGGGACACAATATTGAGAAAGGCCTGAGAAAAGTGACTATTGACAGAATCAAAATCATTAGGGGAATGAGAGCCCCAATGACACAAAGAGAGGTGAGGATGTTCCTGGGAATGGTGGGATACTGTCGTCAGTGGATAAGTAATTTTTCCCTGATTGCCAAACCATTGATTAAATTGACCAAAAGTGAGGTGAAAGACCCATTAGAACTAAACCCAGAAGAAATGGCTGCATTCAGAGAGCTGAAAGACAGACTTTGTGAAACTCCCGCCCTAGGGATGCCTGATTATCAAAAGGAATTTGAATTGTACTGCAGTGAGAGAAATGGATGTGCACTTTCAGTGTTGATCCAGAAACACGGACGTCTGAGAAGGCCAATCGCCTATTTCTCAGCAACTCTTGACCCAGTAGCTGTGGGTTTGCCAGGTTGCCTGAAAGCAGTAGCTGCTACCTGCAAAAGTTTGGAACAAAGTGAGGGAATCATAATGGGATACCCTGTACGGGTATTTGTAGCTCATGATGTGGCAATCCTTTTAACAAGGAGCCGGACACAGTTCATGTCTCATAGTCGGCTGACTAAATATGAGAAAGTCATTCTTGGTGCAACAAATGTAAGTCTGGAGAGATGTGTGAATGTGAATCCAGCGACACTGTTACCTGATGCTGAATGTGTGGGAGTGAGAAATTATGTTGATCATGACTGCTTGGATGTACTTGATTACTACACAAAACCAAGGCCAGACATAAGAGATCTACCACTGCCTGAAAGTGATCATGTGTTGTTTGTGGATGGGTCTTGTCTGAGAACAGATGAAGGAGTGTTGAGGGCTGCATATGCTGTGTGCAAAGTCTCGGAAGTTGTGGAAGCATCACCCTTGAAAGGAGTTAAATCCGCTCAGGTGGCAGAACTGGTGGCACTGACAAAGGCATGCAAGATTGGGAGGAGTGTGAGAGTGACTGTGATGACTGACAGCCAGTATGGCTTCGGAGTTGTCCATGATTTTGGCCAACTGTGGCTACAAAGAGGTTTCCTGACCTCAAGGGGAACTCCCATAAAGAATGCTGAAGTGGTTGGAAAACTGCTAGAGGCGATACAGCTGCCTAAAGAACTAGCAGTTGTAAAATGTGCTGCTCATGGTCATGGTGATGATTTTGTAACCGTTGGCAATAAGTTTGCCAATGACATTGCACAATATTGTGCAAGGAACAATCACTCAATTAACAGGAGCAAAGAACGGGAAATGTCTTCTTGTTCATTAATGTTTACTAATGAAGTACGGACATGGGAGGAAGTAAAACAGCTGCAGGATGAAGCAGAAGATGATGAAATGAGGGATTGGGTGAAGGCAGGTTGTGCACCCAGAGAAAAAGATCATGTGTGGGTCTACAGGGATGGAAGACCAGTCATGCCAAACAGCATGCTGTCAACAATGGCAAGGATGTAGCATGTAATACAAAAAATCAAGTTTGGGAGAATGGATCACTTGTCCTGTGCTATCAGGGTCTGAGATCTTTGGAGTCTGTGTAAGAAAACCCTCATATGAGTACACAGGTCGGTGGCGGTGTATCTTGATTCTCCGCCTTCGTGTACTGTCACAGCATCATTCATTGGGTTTCTTTTTGTTAGGATGCTGTCCTCCACCTGGAGGTAGACCAGCTGATATTACAGTAGCGTCCAGATATCAAAATGGAGAGGGATGTGCAAAGTGCTCATGAGTGGTGAGGTTAAAATTCACTACTTCACTCTAAAAAATGCAGAAAGATTTTAATGAAAATACGAGTGAAGTGAGAAATTAAAATAAGAGTGATGTTATGATAGACAGAGTTAATAGTCTATTACATCAGTGAATAAGAACTGTGAATGAGGTCAACATGTTTCAGCCTTCTCGTGTATTCTTGAGGCTTTCGTCAGGACCAGAAAGTGAAAAGGGGGCCGTTGCGCTGCCTTTTTTTGTGATTAGGTGATCACAATTATATTAATTCCTTTAATGAGTTATTGGCTCTGTAATAAAATTTTTTATTGTAATTATACCCTCTTTACAGCATCAATGATACCATGACCATTTGTCTTATATAATTGATGGGGCTGTAACAGTAATTGTCTTACAATCATTGTGCATCCAATTGAGCACTTCAACTAGGAAAATTACGTGCTAAAAACAACTGAGCAGTCAAGGAGAGATTGGCTTGTGGGCTACAAGAAGAGAATAGTCATGAAAGTAGTCGGAGATTCTAACTATGATTGTTCTGGTGTGATCACATAGAGTATTCGACTATTAAAATTAACAAACAATTAGACAGTCCGTAAGCGTCTAAATTTTCAAGACGGTAGAGTATGTTTTCCGTAAGTAATGGAGAGCGTACAATTAACCCATCCACATAACTAACTACCTATAGAAATGTTCGCCGATTCTTAAGGGTCAATCTTCCTATATTAGTATAAGTATAATAATTATCTTTTTTACCTTGCCCAATGTCTTGTATGAGCTTCCTCGGGACCTCAGAGATCAAGAAACCTGTTCCTGTAAGGTTAAATGTTATTTAGTTAGATGCTCTTACCGCGTTAGTCTTCTGCCTCGTGGTAGTGAGTAGCAAGGGCTTACCGGTTCTTCATCACGCACTGCTTGTGCTGACTCTGATCGCCGTGTCCCGGTTAACGCGGGGCCGCGTATCGGTCGTTTTTACCTGTTTGGGTTTAGAAACTGAGGAGAGACTCTTATTCCTGCATCTGGTTGGCAGAGCGGTTGGCAAAGGTCTTCGATGTTTAGGAAAGAAGACTCAGGTGCACGATATACATTGGCAAAGGTCATGTTAAAGAGAATTAATTAAATGACTTAAGAAATAGCGTTTAAAGGAGTTATGTTAATGTGAGCGCTATTATTGAGTTTTTTCATTCTTATTCTTTTGGGGAAACTATTCTTTCTAGGTGATAGCGTTAACGGTTTCTTTCAGATTGGCATCTGATTATATCTTTTCATCCAAATTATCACGCCAGTGTATGCCATGGGATAAAATCATTTAACCCTTCAATGTCTGTTTTAAGGCGATGTACCCAGCGCTGTTCTTTTTCGAAAAGGATGCGTTCAGCATTGTTTGTTGTTGCTGTCAGGGTTTCTAGTACTACCCACTTGAGATCTTCTGAATTGTGGTTATGCTCTATGTAGTGTTTACTCATTTTCGTCGTTGCTCTCTTGCAGTTCACATTGCTCTTATGTTCTCCTATGCGGAGTTTAACTTTACGGCATGTCATGCCGATGTACCTCTTTTGGCATGGGCAGGTGATCATGTATATCACGTGGCTAGTATTGCAGTTCGTATGATGTCTCAGGGTCCATGTGAGGTTAGGTAGCAAGTTAAGTTTTTTTGTAGCTGTGGTGAGCTTGCATACAACACATGACCCACATGGGTAATGGCCTGTAATGGGACTCATGTTCCAGAGTGATGTTATGTTCTCTTTTTTCTTGACTGAGGCTGGTCTGGTATGTACCAACTGATCTTTCAAGTTACGTGTTCTTTTGTTGGCAAACCTTGGTTTGGGCCATTGGAGGGTATTTGAGGTTAGAATCCTCCAGTTGCGATTTATTATTTTCTTTACAGTGTTGCTTGACGTGTTGTAAGTCGTGACACATGTTAGAAGGTCTGCAGGTGGTGTTTTAGGTGTTATTTCAAGAAGACTCTCCCTCGCTTGATTGCGTGCTCTCTTTTGGCATTTTTTAATAATCCTGTCGGGGTAATCACGTTGGTGTAGTTTTATTTCCAGAGCTTTAGCTTGGTCTTTGTAGTCTCCAATGGTACTGCAATTACGTCTCAGGCGTAAAAATTGACTGTAAGGTAAGTTCTCCCTCAAGGGCCGGGGATGGAAGCTGTTGTAGGAGAGTATACTGTTCCGTGAGGTGGGTTTGTAATAGGTTTTAGTCTGTAAAGTGTTGTTCACCGTGTAGATGGTTATGTCAAGGAAATCCAGTTCTCTCCGGTTGGACGTACAGGTGAATTTCAAGCAATCATCCCTGCTATTCATCCATGTTAGAAAGGAGTTCAGAGTCTCTTGTGAGTCTTCCCATATCATGATTATGTCATCGATATAACGACGCCAGAACCGTATGTGTGGTTGATAGGGGTTGCTCTCATTCTGAATGAACTGTTGCTCAAAGGTGCTTACGTACAGCCCGGCCACACTAGGGGCAAAGGTACTACCCATCGAAGTACCGTGGATTTGACCAAATAACATCCCTTCATATGCAAAGTAGTTCTCCGTAAGTGCCATCCGGCAGCATTCTAGTACAAAATGTCTGGGAGTGTGGTAGTCCCATGTATTTGAGAACAGAATGTTTTCGAGAGTCTCTAATGTCTTCTTCTGGGGTAGACTAGTATAAAGACTCTCTACGTCAAGTCCTACTAGGTACATGGTTGTTTCATCGTAAATCAAGCCCTCAAGTTGGTTGAGGAGATCTCGTGTGTCCTTGAGGTATGTTGCAGTGCTTTGTACCAGGGGTTTGAGGAAATAGTCAGCGAATTGTGATAATGGTTCCAATACCGATCCAATACCGGAAACAATGGGACGTCCCGGTGGGGGTACTCTCTCTTTGTGCGTTTTTGGTAGAGAGTAGAAGTATGGTACTTTTGGGTTGTCTGTTCTTAGAAAATCAGCCTCGTTTTTTGAGATCCAGTTGTTCACTTCTGCCTCTTCAACCATTAGATCTATAGTTCTCTTCAGTCTCGTGGTTGGATCAGTTGTGAGTTTTTTATAGAATCTCTGATCTGCGAGGAGTTCTAAACATTGTTTGTTGTATCCTTCTTTACTCAAGAGCACTATTGCTCCTCCTTTATCGGCTGGTTTTATTACCAAGTCACTGTTGTTACGTAGGTCTTCAAGAGCTTTTTGTTCTTTCTTGCTCATGTTTACATAGGGTTTATTGTCTTTGATTTTAAGGTTCTCTACTTCCTTCATTACAGCCTGTTCGAAGGCTTGTATTTCCACTGGAACAGTATGTGTTGGTGGACAAAACGTGGACTTGGGTCTCAAGTTGGTATCATACTCGGAAGTTTGTTCTTCCTTATCCATAAAGAATGCTTTCAGCTTGATTTTTCTGCAGAATTCTGCAATTTCGCAGCGTGTCTTGAAAATGTCCAAAGGTGGTGTAGGGACGAAACCTAAACCTTTATTGAGAACTTTTAGTTCTTCGGTCGTCAGAATTACGTCCGTTAGGTTTATTACCAACGAGTTGCTGAGCTCGGTCCCGGTTGTTCCTTCGACATGCTGCGGGTGTGCATCTGTCTTTCTTGGTCGTCCCATGTGACTCCCCTTCTTCGTCCTCTTCTTGAATTCGGGCGCCTCCCTAAAAAAGGAGGGGGGGGAGTTGGTATATTCATCATGGGGCCCATTGTTGGGGGGCCTGCATAGTATGGATTCATCCAGCCATTGAAATTTGACATGTAGGGTTGGAAGTTCGGTTGTGGCGGTTCAAAGTATCTAGGGGTCTGCCATCTATTTCCTCGTTGACGTTGGTTCCGTTTGTAGTTGGATCTGCCTCGTCTTTGGTAATTACCATCATCGCTACTCCAATCTGAATTGTTGCTTGAAGAATCCCCCATGAAGTCATCTTCATTTTGTTCTGGAGCAATGTAGTCTTCCTTCGTGTACGGGTGCATTCTTTCTGTCGAGAAGCGTTTAAGGTCTTTACCCAATTTCTGGATCTTATTTTGTGTTATGTAATCCTTTGTCTCGTTCATTTCTCTGTTTATTTCTTCTAGTCTCTTTTTGTAGACCGAGATCTGAACTGTTGTTTTCAGTTTTGCTTCAATTACTTGTATTTTGATAGTCAGAGCCTCCACTAATCTTGTCGCGGTCTTGATGATCAATACTAGGTAATCTCTGGTACATTTCCAGGAGATTAGTGACCAATCTTTCCGGAAAACAAGGATGTAGCATGGCCAAGGGGAGGGATGCTATGATAAGAGCCTTTAAGCAAACCTGGTACAGTCCAAAGTTCAGACTGATAGCAGAAAGTCTCTGTCAGAGATGTCTGATATGTCAGCAATTCAATCCTGGAAAGAAAACAGTGGTGAGCCTAGGAACAATAGGCAGAGAGGGAGGACCCTTCACAAGAATGCAGATAGATTTCATTGAAATGCCCCCAGTCAACAGGTTGAGGTATGTTCTGGTGGTGGTCTGTTTGTTCTCAAGGTGGGTGGAGGCGTACCCGACAAGAAGAAATGATGGGATAACAGTGGCCAAATTACTGTTAAGAGAGTTCATCCCAAGGTACGGGTTCCCAGTAACCATTGAATCAGACAGAGGAGGACATATTTATAATGAAATCATGAGTCTAATTTGTGAAGCATTGAGTGTACAGCAGAAGTTGCATTGTGCTTACAGACCAGAGGCTTCTGGGGTTGTTGAGCAGATGAATGGCACAATCAAAAACAGAATTGGCAAGATGTGCTTAGCCACAGGAATGAAATGGCCCGATGTCTTGCCTCTAGTCCTGATGACCATTAGGTCTACTCCAGACAGAACAACAGGTTTGAGTCCACATGAAATTATCATGGGACGTGCTATGAGGCATGCATATGTACCAGTAAACAAGCTGATGACTATAACTGATGACATGATTTTGGATTACTGCAAAGGCCTGGCTGACGCAGTTCATTCTGTGTTTCACCAGGTTGAAGAAGACGCCACCACACTTGAAAAGAAACCAGCCCATGATCTGAGCCCAGGGGACTGGGTAAGGATAAAAGTCCACAGAAGAAGGAATTGCCTGGTTCCAAGGTGGGGAAGGCCAAGACAAGTCATCTTGACCACAACAACTGCTGTGAAGTGCGCTGGTGTGAAGAATTGGATACATGCAAGCCACACACTGAGAGTTCCAAATCCAAGAGATTGTACTGGAAAAGAATACTTTAAAGAATCAGACTCCAGTGATGATGCAGACAGTGAGGCAGTAAGAAGGAAAAAGAATCCTGAAAGTGGGGAAAGTGAGTCAAGAGAAGCTTTCATCCCACCAGAAGAGGTTCTGAAGAGAACAGTGCAAACTGCAGAAGCAAGCTCAGACTCGGAAGAATTGCATGAGGTTCCAATTGACAGTGACCAACACAAAAAGAAAGAAAGAAAAGAAAAGAATATTCCAACAGAAGAGACACCTGAGTCACATGAAGGAATTGGACAAGTTCCACCTGAGATAAATATTGAAGAAAAAGGGACAGACAAAGACAGAGAGGGACAGATTGCGGAAAAACCCCGAGGAGGTGTAGGGAACATCAACAACAAGCTAGGTGAAGGGACAAGCAGACAGCAAGAAGATTGCGTGTCGGAGACCCGAGGAGGGACAGAAGTAGGGAAATCTCAAGTGGTGGAAAAAGAGACTGTTGGAGAAAAGGAAGTTGTTAAAGAAAAGAAAGCTGTTAATGAACCAGTAGCAACTGAAACAGAGTCTGATGAAAGTGACAATGAAATACATGAAGGACGAGTTCTGAGAAAGAGAACTTGGCTTGGAGAAAGAAACAATAAAGAAGGAAAGCAAAAGAGAAATGCTAAAGGAGATCTTTGGCCAAATAAGATAAAGAGACTGAGGTACAGACTGACACGAGTTAACTCTTCGAGAGCTGAGCAGGTGAACGAAGTGTCAAGTCAAAACCCAACCAAAGAAGAAGAAACAAAGATACCCGAAAGAGAAAAAAGAATAAGAAAACCTAACCAGAGGTATAAGTCACCGGAATGGACGTATGTGGCACTACCTGAAGAAGGAGAAGAGGCGGACAGCCAAGGAAGTCCAGAGGAGGCTTTACTGAAGGAGGTTGCAGAAGAAGAAGCTGTGGGAATCCTGAGAGTTATCTTGTCCGACATTGGAGAAGAGACGGATGTTCAGGATCTGATACAGTTTGATGATGATGAAGAGACAGTGAAAAGTGATGAAAACCCAAATTGAGTAAACCCAAGGAAAATCACTTGGAGAAGAGAAGAAGAAGTAGTACTGAAATTAGTAGAGTTTAATAATCTGGTGGGTACTTGCTGCCCTTAAAAGTTCAGTAAAGGAGTAGAAGAGGCTAAGTCAAAAGACACGGTCAAATTAACAAAATGGCTAACACTGAGAATAAAAGTAGATGTACCTTTCTGAAAAGATGGTGCAAGATGTGCTGCTGCTGTACAGGTTTATTAATGCCGCTTTGGAGCGTGCTTGCTCTACTGATTTCATTTAGAGTCACTATAGACACTTTAGAAGGTCATACTGAGAATAAGACTAATATAGGGAAGAGTCCATTAAAGGTAGTTCCAACTAGAACTAGTAATATGCATATACATAAAGATAGGTCAATTAACGATTTTTCTAGCAATGTTTTTTCAAAATTGTTGTATGAGTACGTAAAGACAATGGAAGTAAGGGATTGCTACGTTTGCATGCAACTACCTGCCTCTGTTTCGGAAGGAGTGACTTACCATCATCTTCCAGCTACGTATGGAATTTCCTGTAGTGTGTTGATTAGTATTTTTATCAATTAGGGAAATTAGATTACAATATGTCTAATGTAGATAATATTCTTGGGCAGTTGCCTATGAATAAAGCACTGAATCCTGCAAAGGATGCTAACACTTTAGGTGAGATTTTTCTAGAAACCAAAGAATTAACCTTAGACTATGTTTTTAGAAATAATTTAACTTGCAAATTGAAAGGAGAAGAGAAGAATCTTCTAGACATGGTTGAGAGAAGAAGATTGAACATGCACAAGAAAGCAGAAGGGCATAAAATGAGTGACACAATGTGGGATATTGAGAAAGAAAAGGAGTTGAAAAATGGAGCCAGTCCAACTATGGCTATAGATGCCCCACAGAAAGGGAAACTGTGCATTACCAGGAAGAAATCCCAATATGATTATTATTTCATAGGGACTAGTGAGTGCCATGATACATACTTTATTGCAACCGGATGGGGATTTAGAGGAGGAGAAGATCCAGTTTTTCCGGGAGTGTATTATATTTGTGGGAACAAGGCTTATTACCGTTTGCCTGACCATTGGTTTGGTACATGTTATGTTGGCCTGGTCTTTCCAAAGATTTTTCACATGGATAGAGTAGATGATGCTGAACATTCGAACACATTAACACGCTATAGAAGAGAAACATGGACAGAAATTGTAGGAGATATTTTTGGAGCTTTAATTCCAGCAGTGGGAATTTCTTTAAATGCCTATGGCATTCGGAAGCTGTCAACAGTGGTAGATCGCTTGTCAACAAGCACCGCTGGAGGCTTTCTTTTGGTTAATACAGAAATGGTTGCTTTGCGCGCTATGGCGATGCAAAATCCACTTGCCCTTGACATTCTTTTGGCAAAAGAGGGTGGAGTCTGTGGAATGCTGAAAGTTCAACATTGTTGTACTTACATTCCTGACGAAAGTAAAGATCTAAAAGTTTACATCAAAAATATTACTGATTTGCATGAAGAATTAGTACCACTGGAAGCTGAAAGTATCTGGACTAAAATGGCTAACAAGATGATTGCTATTAAGAATTTTGTAGCTAAGATAGGTAGTACCATATTTGGTAAGATATTATTTCCATTAACTTGTGTAATAGTTGCATTATTGATCCTTCAATTAGGATGTATGTGTTGTAGATATAGAAGAAATAAAAAGAAAATCATAAAAGAAAATGTTAAAAAGAGACAAAAGAAATCAGAAAGAGATCCACAAGAAATAGAACTAGAAGAACTAAGAGAAAGCATGTATATAGAAACTAAAAAGGAAGATGAGATGGAAACTAGGGTCTAAAAGCAAGAACAAGAAGACATTTCAAATTCTTCTAAAAGTGGAAACTAAATTGATTTTTGGGGTTTTGATTTTTGTGGTGATTATATATCACCAAAGGGGGGATTGATGGAGCAGGGTTTTTACTCTAAAACGAATATCTGTTTCATTTTTGCATGTTATAATTAAAAGTACTACTGAATAATTATTAATGATTAAAGGTTTGTCGAATGTTGACTAATCAATCTTATTAACCAGAAAATTACACGTGGGAATGCTATTGCATGGCTAAATAACAAGTGAACTAAGTTGGTGAGCAAACTGACAGAAACGATGTTGCTTATGTGATGTTATGGTGTTTTGCGCATATAATTAATATGCATTAATAGCTTCTGATGTCGCAAATGGCTAGATAAATATACACACATAAGGGTATTAGCTGGGGAATAACACTGTTCAGTCATTTCTATGCAGTAATTCTGTTTTATGTTTACTTTGCTTTAAGTTGTCCATTGTGGCCTGCCACAATATGGCCGCCACCCGCAGCCTGCATTGGAGTTGCTGGAAATTTACAAAAAGGCTTCGCTCTGCCTGTGACCTTGCACCTCTGATGAACTGAAAAGCCATGACCATGACGACAAATCTGGGAGGACTGCCAGAAAAGCCCCTGATTGAGAAAATGTTTTAATGAAAAGAATATTGAACTCTTGAACTGTCAATCCCACAACTGGGATACATTTAATCTGGGAAAACATCCGTAAAAGTAACAAATAAATTATGGACATTATAGAGAACTTTTGCTCATGTTGCAAGACAACATTATTTCCGCCATTCATCCGTTCTGAATAAAGAAATGTTACTTTTTAGAATGTAAATTTCAGTATAAAAGTAAGTAGACTAGAGAGGTCTAGCGCCACTTCTTCCCGAGCTGATGATGCGAGGTCCCTATGCTGACGGAGAGGACGATGACTCTACATGACAACAGAAGACTATAATTTTTCTCCAGAGGACCGGTTTCTGACTTAGGATCTGACATTTAGACAGAATAGGTAAATATGAGAGAAATGAAATTTCATTTAATTGGCTTTTCTTGAAATATTAGATAAATGAACAATCTTTTTGAATTCCTGTCTCGGGTGATTATTTCTGGTCATGTTTATTTGATTTATTGTGTATTCTTTGAAATGTATTCCTCTAGATCTTCAGCAACTAGCTGGTCGCATTGACCTCAAAGTAGAGGCAGATCAGATAGAGCATATGTGGAAGGTGTTTTCTCCTTTACAGGACACGGATAGTGTGATTTAGAGTGAATGTTGGTGTACTGGGCCCCACCAGCGTGTGATGTGTGTATGCGTGTGTGACTGTGAAATCATTCCGTCCGTGGAAGTAGAGGGGATTCGGAAGCTCTGATCTGCACCAAAAGCAGGTAAGTAACAGACCCACCGGAGATGCATGCAGAGTGTGAACACAGACGCGGGTTCCCTATTGATTACAATGGAGCAAGTCGCGGTTTGATTTTTAAAGTTTTAGGGTTCTTCGAGGAAGTCTACAAGCAAGCCACTTACAAGGTAAGTAATTCGAGGGCCAACACACACTAGGGCACCAGAGTGCACGAGTTACCTCACCCAGGGAAGCCGGGTGCATAGGTGTCTTTTGGTGTTCGGGTTGCGACGCTGTTTTCTATGGAGACCAAAGAAGATTTGCTGCTTGCGAAGACTGAAGAAGTGTTCGGTGGAATCCAAGGCTGGATTCAAGATGTAGAAGACCTGAAAATTGAAGGGACAGTGTTCATAGTCACTTGCCAGTGACCCGGGGCCAGGAAGATGGATGCCCACGGATGTCGGGTGTTTTCAGGTGATCAAGGGTGTTTTGACTCTTCGCTCACGAGGTCCAGGAGAGATCGACGATGACCAGCAGCTAGATTCGGAGTGTCCCACAATGTCTGCAGCTGACTGCGGTATTGGCAACCAAATTGGAGCCAACAAGCCTTGGCAACAGCAAGTCTTGTGGAAAGTGAATTTAGTCAATGGTGCAAACCCTCATCCAGCAAGGATAAGTGAGGGCAGGCCTGGAGCAACCAGGGGAGCCCTTTGAGTCGATAAGAAAGTCTTCGGGGGACCCACAAGCCAACGGGCAAGGGATCGCAAAGACGCCTCTTGAGGAAATACTTCACTGGAGCCCATGGTCACTCGGAATGGGGTAGGCCTCTGATTTTCGCTGCACAACCTGCTGGAGGCTTGGGCCACAAAAGGTCCAAAGCACAAGTTCGTAGAACGTCGTGAAGGGGTTGCACTTGACAATAGTGCACGGTACCCGTGTATTGCTGGTCCTCGTCACTAGTGGGGTCCACTCTCCACAGCTTTGCTAGGGACTCGCAATGGCTGTCGAGAAGTCAGGAAATCCACTTCCAGGGCTGCAGGGACTTCAGACTCTGTCAGGAGCGGGAAAGTTTTGGTGCCTGCCAAGCAGGGGAGTCACTCCTTGACTCCAAGGGAGATTCTTCTGTCTTCCAAAGGTAGTGGAACGTCGAAGGTCCAGGATTCTTCTTGTAAAGCGTCGTCCAGGGTTATCTGATTTGCAATGGCAAGGTTTCCCTATCTTATACTGAAGGTAGGGGAGGGACTAGCTTTATGACCACTCCTCTGGGAGGGTCAGGGTAGGGGGTGGTTACACCCACTTCCCTTTGTCCAGTTTCACGCCAGAGCAGGGGCAGGTAGCCCCTGAACCGGTTTGAGCTGGCATATGCACAGAGGAGCCTACTGCTCCCCCAGTGCAGGACTTCAAAGCACTCTAGGAGTGCACCCACCCAGCCCCAATACACTAAATCCTGTCTGGGAGGTGGTGACACCTCCCTGTGACAGGATGCCTATTGTTGGGCCTCCTCCACTGAGAGTTTCAGTCAGCAGCAGCAGGGCAGCCCAGTATCTGTGCTGGTGGCATCCATTGTGTGATGCCAGGGCTCTTTCAGATTTCCACTGTGTTACCACAGTAGGTACATGTCGTCCCCTCTAGAAGGGTGGGATCATGCTCCCACATCATGGACTGATGTGGGGGTATGATTCTAAGTTGTTTGACGCCAAACACGACATGTTTTGATGCAGTCATTCCAAAGTTAGCATTTACCAGTAGGTTATAATGCACTTAAGAGTATATGGTTTAACCGCATCCACAAACAGCCACAGAGAATAGACTCTGCCAGCTGCAGAGGGGCCCTGCTCAGGCAGAGGCACCCCCTCACATTGTAAACCCAGCACCCTGCCCGCAGGATTGATAGGGCCTGCCTTAGGGGTGACTGATAGGTTTATATGTGTGTGTATGGTGAGATATAGGAACCTATACCTCAGTGAGGAGTGCTAACACTACCTCACCCAGGCTGCAGGAGCAGGCCTGTGGTGTCAGATTGAGTCTGCTTCCCAGGGGTGGCAAAATACATGCTTCAGCCCCTGGTAGGCCTGTGAAGTGCCTATGCCCTAGGTACCGAAGGTACCATATACTAGGGGCTCATAAGGTACCACAGTATCCAATCCCTAGTGCATCTAATATGCACACCAAGTTGTTTAGAGAGAACAGAGAGACTGGGGCCCTGATTAGCAGGGACCAAGCCAGACTATAGCCAGAAACCAGTGTATACATCAGAAAAAAAGTGGGGGCAACATAAGTGCAGATCCTACTCTCCTACACCTCTACTTTGCTCCCTCAGTCAAGGTGATCTGCCAATACCCAGATGTCAAATCAAATGTGCTGAGGTATTTGGCAGCCCCCAACTGATCTACGAGCTCATCAGCTCTGGGGATGGGGTGCACGTCAGTCTTTGTGACTGAATTGAGGCCCCTATAGTCCACGCAGAACTGAAGTTCGGGGGTGGCACCAGTCGCTGCAGCTTTCGGGACCAGGACCACTGGGCTGGACCACGGGCTGCTAGAGGACTCAATCACCCCAATGGCAAACATTTTGGTAACTTCATCCTTAATGTGGGCCCTTACCCGGTCAGTCACTCTGTAAGCCTTATGCTTAATGGGAGGACTGTCCCCGGTGTCCACGTTATGGACACACCAATCGGTGACACTAGGCACCAGGGAGAACAGATCACTGAATTGTCCCAACAGTTGGCGACAATCACCCTGCTGCTCAGGAGTCAGGGTCGGGAGAGGACCACACCTTCTATGGACCCATCTTGCTCCTCTGCACACAGGAGGTCAGGAAGGGGCTCGCTCTCCTCTTCCATTCCAGCATCGGTGGCCAGAAGCATGCCCACTTCAGACCTCTCAAAGTGGGGCTTCAGGAGGTTAACGTGCAGGACCCGCAAGGGGTTTCTGGGAGACTGTAAGTCCACCATGTAGGTAACAGGACTTTTGCTCTCCACCACCTCAAAGGGGCCGGTCCACCTATCCTGGAGCGCACAGGGCTCCAATGGGGCCATGACCCAAACCTTTTGTCCAGGCTGAAACTCAATCAGAGTGGCATTCTGATCGTGCCAGCGTTTCATCTCTTCCTGGCTGGCTTCCAGGTTTGCCTCGGCAAGTCTCCTGAAACGCCGAGTCTGGTTTCTGAAGGCCAGCATATAACTAAACACATCCTGGGGAGGTTTCCTGGGAGATTGCTCCCAGCCTTCCTTGACCAGACTCAGAGGCCCTCTTACCGGGTGACCATAGAGCAGCTCAAAGGGACTGAACCCTAAGGACTTCTGTGGCACCTCACGGTAAGCAAACAACATGCATGGCAGGAGGACATCCCACTTAAGCCTCGTGGGCTCGCCTAGGCCAATAATCATGCCCTTAAGGGTCCGGTTGAATCTCTCAACCAGCCCATTACCCTGGGGGTGGTAAGGAGTGGTGAACTTATACGTTACCCCACACTCCTCCCACAGAGACTTCATGTACTTGGAGATGAAATTAGGCCCCCTATCGGACACCACCTCTCTGGGGAATCCCACGTGGGAGAAAATCCCTGTGCCCGTCCCACCAGGGGGGCCGTCACTGTCCTGAGCGGGATGGCCTCAGGGTATCTGGTGGCATGGTCCACTAAGACCAGGATGATTCTGTTGCCCATGGCTGTCTTGGGATCCAGAGGCCCCATAGTATCAATGCCCACTCTCTCGAATGGTGTACTCACAACAGGAAAGGGCTGTAGTGGGGCCTTAATCTTCCCCCACTCTTCCCACTTGCCTGGCAAATCTCACACGTCCTGCAGTGAGAAATCTGAGCTCCTGTCCATCTGGGGCCAATAGAAGTGGGTGACCAGCCTCTCGAAGGTCTTGGTCTGCCCCAGATGTCTGGCCAATGGCACATCATGAGCCAACCCCAGTAGGAAGGTCCTGAAGCGCTGGGGTACCACCAGCTCACGGGCTGACCCAGGCTCAGCAACCTTCGGATCGCTGTAAAGGATTTCATTCTCCCAATAGATCCAATGTGACCCTGTCTGATCACCTGCTGCCTGCGCGGCAGCCTGTCGCCGCACTCCCTCAAGAGAAGGGCAGGTTTTCTGTTGCTCGCAAAATTCCTCCCTGGAGGGCCCCCCTTCCTGCTGCCAATGGGTCAGCTCTGGTAGGTCCCCCAGTTCAGCCACTTGTTCCCCTGTAGGTTCCAGGGCATCCCCCTCAGGGTCTGCTCCCTCCGGGACCGTGGGAACCGCGGGGGCCGGTTTCCCACACCCCCTACCCCTTCTGTTTAAGGCAGGGGCCTGGGCCATAATTTCAGGCACCAGGCCCTCCTGAACACCCTTCTGAGCTGTCATGGACTGAGTGGTTGCACATGCCCACTCAGGCAGGCCCAACATTTCCAAATGAGACTTTCTCTCCACCGTAGCCCACGGGTAGTGCTCTAGATCATTGCCCAGCAGACAGTCTACAGGTATGGCGGGCCTCACAGTCACTTGAAGAGTTCCAGAGATCCCCCCCACTCGAAGGGAACCTGAGCCACCTCACACTGGCTCTCTGAGTTGTCTGCTGACAGTATGGGGCACAATGCATGGGGGACAACTTGGAGCTGACAGCAGTCCACTAGCTCCGGTGTCCCTGAGAGCCTCCACCGTATGACCATTGATGGTCACCCACTGCCGGTACTTCTTAGTGTTATTAGGCAGTGTGGGGTTAGGGACCTTCTCAAAGTCTCCTAGCAAGACCAGGGTTAACTCAACGGGGTCCCACCTACCTTGGACCTCCACCTCCCCCTCCCCAGGGCTACCCTGGCAATCTGGCGGGATGGTGCACGGGGTGGTGCACGAGGGGGTGTATTGGGTCCTTCTGGGGACACTGGGGATCATAATACCGGTGGCCTACTTGACCACACTTGAAACAAGTGAGTGGCCCCCTATGGACAGGCCTACCTGTCAGGGACACTGACGTCTTCTCAGGGAGGGGCTGGGACACCACTGCTTGTTTCCCTGCGGAATTACTTTGGGGCCCTTTTTGGAACTCCCTTGGCTTACCCTTGTCCCCCCACTTCTCTGCTGGGGACCGTGCCCACCTCTGGCGAAGTCTCCCACAAAACCTTTGCGGACCCAGGTGCTCACCCAGCGGTCCGCCTCCTCAGCAAGCTTCCTAGGGTTAGTCAGCTTGCTATCAATCAGGTGCTGGCGTAGCTCTGGAAAACAGTTACTAGAAAAATGCTCACACGAAAACAAATCATACAACTGCTCAAAAGTTTCCACTTTACTACCTTTTACCCAGCGATTCATTGCTCTGCAGAAATATGACACATATTCAACCCATGTGGCACCCTCTAACTTCTTACAGGTTCTTAACCTCTGCCTGTACATATCTGGGGTCAAACCATAACAGGTCATCAAAGCTTCCTTCATATGGGCATACACCATCCTGCTCTCCTCAGGCAGGTCCATCAGGGTATCCCTACCATCCCTCACAAAGCGTCCCCACAACCCCGCTCCCCAATTCTTCTCAGGGACCCGGTTGGACGCCATGGCTATCTCATATGCGGCAAACCATTGAATAATATCCTCACTCTTGTGAAAATCCTAAATGACATCTTTAGGAATATAAACTCTACTCTCAGGAGTTACTAAAGGTATGCTGCCACCAGAGAGGGAGACCGGGACACTCCTCGCCCTGAACTCTATCTCCCTCAACATTCTCTCATGCTCCATTTTCATTTTCTCAAGTTCAATTGACAATCGATTCTTCTCAATGTCTAACTTCTGACTCTCAAGGTCCTTCTGACCTTTCAATTTAGCCATCTTCAAACTATGCCTCCTATCTCTCTCCCTGTCCTTTGGGATACATTAGTACCTGGATTGGAGGGTGTTCAATCGCCCCCTCCCCCTCTACTGCATCATCCTGCTGCCCTCCAGCATTCTTTTCCTCATCTCCAGCAGACTCTCTCGCTTCCCACTAGGCCTTCGGTGCCTTCTGATACTCCTCTTTCCTAGAGAGGCGTATCACGGGGACCGCAAATTGCTTACAAAATGGCTGCAGCTGTCTGGCAGTATAGATATCTAATCTTTCCTCCTCAAAGGTGAGATCCTCCGAAGCATTGGACGTTGGCCTTCCTCTACTAGCAGTACACATGGCTGCTATCAACAATTTAATACTAAGACAACCAACCGAACAATACTAAAAAAAAAAAAAAATTGTGGCTGCGCTTTGGTCTACACTCACCAGTGGTGTTTACTAGTTATTGTTCGTGGATCAAAAATGCAAGTCCTGATCCTCACCGCTGACCACCAATGTTAGAAATGGGGGTCTCCAGTTGGCAATGGTGGGCGCCAATGTCCAAATAGGGACCCTTCTTCCTAAGTCGGGGCAAGCGGGCTACCCCCTCTGACAACCCCTGCTCAAGCCTGTGGTAACGTAGCATGAGCAGTTAGGCCTATCTCAGAGGCAGTGTGTGAAACATTTATGACCATGTACAATAAGGCAGCAACGGCACCACAAAAGGACACAACTCAGGTAGATATAGAAAAATAATATCTTTATCTAACAGTTTAACTCAAAATTCTCAAAGCATTTCAACAACTACAATTCACGTCAACCCGTAGGGACTCCAAAAGGCAATTACGTATTCACCAGAACGTGACACTGACTAAGTTCAAGGCCGGGGCCTACGCGACCTGTTTGCGCACCAGATACCTGTTGGTGAAAGGGGACACAGCACGCAGCTTCTCAAAGAAGCGGAGATGATGACGGGTGGACTCCCAGCGACCACAAGTCCGGGCTGCAGAGGTCCATAGCGTGCACCCACAATTATTCGGGCACGTGGCTGCAGCGGCCCGGGCTGGAGGTGGCGATGACTCTCGTCGTGCACCTCCGTGGTGGGCTCACAGCGGCAGCAGCTCTCTCTTAGCTGCGGTGGCCCACGAGACGATAGCAACAATCCTCAACAAGGGTGAACAAGGTGCGGGCACACAGCGGCAGCAGCTCTCTCTTAGCTGCGGTGGCCCACAGGACAAATCCCAATGATGCAAAGTTGATAAAGGTGCGGGCACTCAGCGTCCACAGCTCTCTCTTAGCTGCGGCGGCCCACAGGACAAATCACGATGATGCAAGAGTTGACAAGGGTGCGGGCACTCAGCGGCAGCAGCTCTCTCTTAGTTGCGGCGGCCCACAGGGACAACTCACGATGGTGCAAAGTGGCGAAGGGTGCGGGCACTCAGCGGCAGCAGCTCTCTCTTAGCTGCGGCGGCCCACGGGACAAATCACGAGGATGCAAAGTGGCAAAGGGTGCGGGCACTCAGCGGCAGAAGCTCTCTCTTAACTGCGGCGGCCCACAGAACGGACCACAATGATGCAAACGTTGACAAGGGTGCGGGTACTCAGCGGCGGCAGCTCTCTCTCTTAGCTGCAGCGGTCCACACGGATCCAGCAAAAGGTTCAAGGGTTCAGGTTCAGGCGTGATCTCCGCGGCAGCAGCTCTCTCTTAGCTGCAGCAACCCACACGGATTCAGCGAAAGGTTCAAGGGTTCGGATTCAGGCGGGCTCTCAGTGGCGGCAGCTCTCTATCAGCTGCAGCGACCCACAAGGATCAAGCGAAAGGTTCAAATGGTCATATTCAGGTGGGCCTTCAGCGACGGCAGCTCTCTCTTAACTGCAGCGGCCCACACCGATCCAGCGAAAGGTTCAAACAGTCAGATTCAGGCGGGCTCTCAGCAGCTGCAGCTCTCTCTTAACTGCAGCGGCCTGCAAGAGGTCAGCGAAAGTTTCAAAGGTGCCCAGTCCGTGGTCCTCACAGTAGAACTAGAGGCTCCGGATTACTCGACGGAGGCCTCACCTGCAAGCAGAATTGGGGTAAAGTCTAATGTTCCTGAGACTTCTGCAGGAGGCGCTCTCGATTCAGGCCCTCGGTAGTTTCTTCGACAAGCTTAGTGAAAGTTTCAAAGTCCTATCCTCTTTTCACTTGGACAGAGATTCGTCTTGACATCCAGGAGGAACACACCCGGACAAAGTTCCAGCGCAGCATTTTATACCTAAAAAGTCTTTGTTCTCTAAGGTCGCAAATCACCAACTCCAGTCAGAACCAGTTCAATGGGGTCGGGGAGCACTTGGTTTACGAGGTGACATCCTGCCCTATCAGGATGAGGGGTTCTGCTATCAGACGCCCAGTGGGAGGTGGAGCCATCATTCACCTTGCCAGGCACGGCCCTGCTTGGATCAAAGAGTCACCCCTCCCCAGGCTCCGAATACCGATCTCTCTCTCCAGCCAGGTCTGACCCAGCTGGCCCTGCTGCTCCAAAACCAGACGGCCAATACACATGCTCACAAAGCCTACAGTAAAGCTTAGGCAAGAAACAACCGCGTTTTCCGAAGAGGCATTTCTATACATGGGATATATAAACGGTCCTTACAAAAAGGTGTCTCTCAAAGTCCCGAGCACAAACATATCAAACTCGAAGTTCCTATCAGGTTCCTGGGGCCAGATAGGATGATAGAGGGTAATCCCCAACCGGCCCAGTCTGGCCTATGAGAACGGATCTTGTCCCAGTAGCTACAGTGAAATGGAGGGTAACTCACTATTGGACATGCTACACAGATCTAGGCATCATGGTTATGATAAAGTCATACAGTCATTTATATACAGGGAGCATTTGAGCAGTGGCACTGATTAGCAGACTCAAATTCCACGCACCCAAAAGGACCCTACGATCAGCCCAGCTCTCCTACGCAGTGGTCCCCCGCACCAGAAAGACCAGATCGGGAGGCCGCTCATTCTCCTTCCTCGCGGCCAGAACTGGAACGACCTTCCGCTCCACCTCAGACAGATAACATCGCTCCTCATCTTCGCAAGCAACCTCAAAACCTGGCTCTTCGACAGACCCCCTCCTTGATGGATTGGAACCTGGAAACCCCCCACACCCCCAGCGCCTTGAGACCCTTACGATTGAGTAGTCGCGCTTAACAAACACCTGATTTGATTTGATTTGATTTGATTAGCAGTGGCATGGTGCCCAGAGCATCTAAATCCAGCCACCATAACAAAATAGGAAGAGGAGAGGGGAAGGGAGACCCACACCAATGATGCCAGGTCCAACAGGCAACACCCTTCGTGTTGAGCAAAACCTCTAGAATCAGTACCTATGATTTTTAATAGTCTAGGATGACTGTGCTGTCTTTTTCTCTATTTTTGTTTTCTATTCATGCAATCAAATATGGACCAGTGTTATGTTTGCTCTACTAGCACAATGAGCTAGTCCAGAAAAAAAGTAGTTTTATTGCTGTAGAGCCACGGGTTAAATTCATTATACTGTATTTTATTTTTTCAAGTTCTGGAAGATAATTCCAATTTATTGTGTCTGTTTCTGGAGTCTACACTGGGGAATATGTTGCCTTTTAAGGCTACAGCTCAATTGTATTCTTTTCTGAAGGCCACTTTTGCTGTATTATTCACAGTTCTGGATGCCACATTTGGGGTGTTGCCTTTGGTTATGCTGGTCACTGCAATAGCACTATCTGCTTCCAGAGGCACAGATGGATTGCCTGCGTTTTTGAAGCAACAAATGGAGTATCGTATCGACAACAGCTGGAGTAATGAGGAACCTACTTGAGGCAGCAGCTAGAGCGGTGGTACTCAAAGTACTGCCTGTGGGCCACTTGCGGTCCACCACGCCTTTCCATTCGGTCCCCGTGGAAAACAACAGCAGACCCGGATCCTGCGCCATTTCTTGCAGTTGTGATTCCTCATGGGCAGCATTCGTCGGGAACAGCATGAAAGGGGCATGCACTGACAATCAATATCTCGCATGCTAACCTGTGCCTCCTGCCCTCATCTGCCTTTCTGACGTCACTTGCTTACGGTGTAACAGAGGCTTTTAAATGGGGGGGCACAGGTTGCTGGCTTTCTTTACCACTGCACTTTGACCTACCCTTGGCCTCACCTTTCCCACATCATTGCCAGCTGTGCCTCGCTCTGAGACAGCGTTTCCTCACTGAGCCCCTCTCATGCCAAGCTGCCTTCAACATACAACTGCATTCAGTCCTATCGTGCTGTGCCGAAGCATAGTGATTTTTCTTGGCAGGTTTCTCCTGATTTACACAACCTATGATGGGCATAAACAAGGTGAATATTGATGCGGTCTGTTTTAAAAATCCAAATAAAGGATATAACTTGTGGTCTACCCATAAAATATAATCAAACTAATTAAAAATGTGCGCTGTTGGTAGGAAGGAGCGCTGTGTTGTAATGATTGTGATATAATTACCGTGTATTTTGCTGCTTCATTTTCAGTAGGTAAATTAATAAACCAAGCATCATTGTGTTTTTATTTTTATTTTTAGATCTTGCCTAGGCAGCACTTACGTTGTCTCTTCGAGACATGCTGTATTCAGGATATTGACATTAAGCTCTGCTCATTTTTAAGGACTGCCCCTGCTACATGTGTTGTTGCTCAGTTTGTGAGCACTATTTTCTTCTTTAAGCTGGAGCACTTGAGACCAGTGTTTGTGGTTTACAGTGCTCTGTGGTAAACAGGACTTAAAATCTTGCTATTATCTTGCCACATTTGCTGTGCATTCAAACACCGAAGTCTGTTTTTTCTCCCTTGTTTCTTGAAGCTGCTTTAGCAGCAGTTTTCCCGCCATACGAGTCACGTCATCATGGACAAATCAACACGGGCAGCTCCCTTCATTCCGAGACACCAGCACAGCAGTGCTTCCAAGTCCTTATCTTGTTTAAATAGGTAGTTTTTTTTGGTTCTGAGCAAAACCTCTCAGCCTTTTCGCTTGTTCACTCTGTGGACCTCGACAAATCGTGCGATCTTCCTCAGCTGAGTTCTGCCCCGTAACAAAAACTTGCATCGCTTAAGAAACTGATTGCATGCCTTAGTTTTTTTAAAAACATATTTTATTAAATTTTCCCAATCAAGCATCATACATAAAAGATAATTGCATGCCTTAGTTAAAGGCTTTTGGGGGAAATAGTCCTAGACTTTTGCTTTGTGCCAAACTTCTGCAGTTTAGCAGTTTCTAGAAAGTGATAGCATACATTTTTTGCATTTATCATATCCTGCGCGTGTTTGTCAGCGCTCAAGGAATATATGCGGGGCATACTTATATTGGAATCCGAGTCAGAGATGTAACCTGGGCTGTTTGAGTTGGTGCCATAGTTATAGGAACAAGGCTGTTTGGGGATCCCATCTGCGGGGGCTTTGGTCACTATGGCACCATCTTCCAGCACACCAAGTTCCTTTTCACACAGCATGAACAGTGTTCCTAGCAGAACACAGCAATGAGCCTGTAAAGTTGGATTTTATTATGACAGTACTGATTTATTTATGCTGTCATAATATTTCAATTTTGCAACGTATGAACAATTAATGGCAAGATAATTACTCTTAAAACAATGTATGGCTCCCAGGGACTTTGGTCGATGAGACATCCATGTTGTGCACATCAAAATAATTAGTAAGGATTTACAAGAGGGCCTAGACAAGCCATAGGGCTAAAAGTTAGCACCCGTGGGCGTGGCCAAGATGGCGTCTCAGTAAGATGCAGATCCTTCGTTCTCTGGTCCCGCTGGGCCCTTATTAGCATTTTTGGCAGCCTGGGGGCTACAAAGCCAGCCTGGACCTCCTCCCAACGGTGGTGTAACACTCCGAGGAGCTGAGGAGAGCCATATTGAGGCCCCGGAAGCGGTATTCGAGCGAGTGCGGGACGGCCCGAGGTGTGACGCGCCGACTGGCCGGGAACTGCAGTGAAGGTGTCAGTGAGGGGGAGCGCACAGATCAGGACCTCCGGCGGCCTCTGTGTGCTGCGGGCGAGCTGCTGTGGTGTAGAGGCCTGAGCGGTGTTCCCGACTAAGCGGAGAGAGACCACGCCACTGCAGGCTGCGGAGAGCTTGGGCTAAGGACGTCACGCAAGGCCCCGGCTTCATAGGTCCGAGTAGGCCTCACCATAGATGACTGTTGAGGGCTGGAGCCATTGCTGAGGACCTTGCGTGGCAGCTTCACCTTCTGTGCCCCCTCCCCTGGTGTGACCGGCGAGTTGGGATCCCCGAGGCGGCGACTTACACGCTTCAGAAGCTGAGAGGAGGTGCTCACTCTGCCCACGGGGCCACACCTGAGGTAAGCCTGTAGTGAGCTATGCAATAAGGCCCAAAGACTTCCACTAGGCATCAGACCACTCTGGGGCATCGGAACAATTTGAGACACAAGCGTCTTAGGCCAGAAGAGGAACAGCTGAGCTAATCTGATTACTGACCAAATCATACCCCCTACGTCACGGGGGCGGCCCTTGGGGGCCTGGTGTCCGCACACGGAGCCCATCAGGTGACGACAATGGCGGCGAGGCGGGGGCAGGCCAGCATCACAACGAGGGCCCCCCAAGAGGTGAGAGAAGCAGCAAGTTAAGGGCAAGACAGCACCGTGATGGAGAGCGATCGCGACAGCTTTACTTTTGCCGCATTTCTCTGAACGCAGCGCCCCCTTGCCTGTTGTGCCTCCACACTGGGCCCATACCAGCCTTGTGAGTCACTAGCGCTGAGATGAAAAGGACCTATTTCTCAGGACTGTGCAGCAGGGGGAGGGCCAGCCTGGAGCAAAGAACTTGGAGGAGTCTGAGGGCGCTATGGGTCCGGAGGCTCCGATCAGTCGATCCTTCGTAGAATCACTTTTTTCTTCCCTCTGTGAAGATCTACCCACCATGAAGCACAAGCTGTCGGGTGACCTGAGGGAGATGCGTCGGAATGTGGATGCCCTGGGGGAGCGGATTAGCGTCTTGGAAGAACACAATACGGGGCGAGACGAAGAACTCGAGAATCTCCAGCAATAGGTCCTCAAGCTGCAGGAACAGAACCTGGACCTCCAGGCTCACACAGAGGACCTGCAGAACAGGTCCCGGTGGAACAACATCCGCATCCGTGGCATGGCACAAGGTGAGGGGGATGGCGACATCGTGGCACTGGTGGCGGATCTCTTTCGTACCATCCTGGGCGAAACCCCAGAATTCTCCATCAGACTGGACCCTATTCACAGTGTTGACCCAAAGAGGGTGGCCCCTGCTCCCCCGGTCGATTTCTTGACCTGCGTCCACGACTACCAGCTAAAAGAGCAGATCCTCCGCGAGGCCAGGTGTCACACAGACCTTACTTACAAAGGTCAAAAGCCTACGCTGTCCCAGGATCTGGCGGCTTCCACCTTAGTCAAGCACAAATCCTTCAGTCCGATTACATCACATCTCCGGGAGGCTGGTATCAAGTACTCTTGGGGGCATCCTTTCAGACTGATCTTCCACTTCAAAGCGGAGCTAAGACAAATTCACTCCCTCTCAGTCGCTTACAAACTTTTAGGCATTGGGGAACCTACAACGGACCAGCTGCATCAGTACAATCGCTCTCGCAGACGCCGAAGTGGCCATGGCTGGACCACTATCAAGCCCCCTAGCCTGACAGCACGCCGGGACTCGGACACTATGGCTAGGGAGCGGCAGGCAGTTCTGGCGTCACTGACGGACGCATCCTCAGAGTGAAGTAGGAAATGTTCAGGCTGGAGTTGGAATGTTTGTAGCCGGCACCCACACCAGTCGCTGAGACATTCTAGACACCAATATGGGCTTTGCCTGAGGGGAGCGGGGAACCACAGCTACAGGTACCCTTTATTCCCTTTCCAGGTGGCTACACGCTCCGGACATTGACTGTTTGTATACTTTGCTATACTTATGTTCTTGCTATGTTGGTTGTTGGGGTTTTGTTATTTTAGTTGGTGGGTTCCCTCCCTCCCTTGCTGCTCTTCCTCTGATTGCCCCACATGTCGGCGATCTTCGCCTAACTAGGCCCTTCGGGCTGAGATCCTTAAGGCCCATGCAGAGAGGGCACGACCCATTGCACCCGCAGAACTTTGGGCCTGTGCCTCCTGTTTAGATGAGTATTAAAATTTTGACTATGAATGTGAAAGGGCTTAATAACCCTGTCAAACGCAGGGCTATCCTGTCCTACTTAGAGAATTCCAGAGCCCATATTTGTCTATTGCAAGAGGCCCGCCTGTTGCGCGGCGACACGCATAGAATGCGATCTAAGGCCTTCCTCTAGCAATATTTTTCTTCTCTTTCCACTAAGAGGGGCGGGGTCGCTATTCTCATATCTCACAATATTCCGGGGAAGGTGGGGGCGAAGGTGTCAGAAATCAAAGGGAGGCTTTTAGCGTACTCAGTGACCTTCGGGATGCACATGCTTACGTTGGCCACCATTTACACTCCCAATGAGGGCCAAGAGGCGTTTCTACGCAACGCAGTAGCAGACTTAACAACCTCTCAGGATCGACAAATACTCATAGGGGACGACCTGAATATTGTATTAGATGGTTACCTAGCCGGTTGGCTCAGAGGCAGGGACAGACAGGGGCTCTATCTGACAAAGGCGAACAATGGCTGCATGACTTAGGGTTGGTTGACATATGGCGACATCTCCATCCTGATAACACTGACTACACTTTTTACTCACACGCACAGGGAACTTATTCCCGGTTAGACTATTTCTTGGGGTCCAAGTCCCTCCTCTCTTTCACACAAGACTCGGTTATAGAGCCACAAGCACTATCGGATTATGCAGCCTTGACCACAACTCTTCTCATTGGCCACCATATTCTTGGAGACTGAGGGATACTCTCCTTCACCTCCCTGAAATCATCGCGCACCTCACCAAGACGCTAGAGGACTATTTAGCCGTGAATGATACTCAAGAAACATACGTAATATCTTTATGGGAAACACTTAAACTAGTAGCTAGGGTGACTTTATAGCTACGTCCTCTGCTGACAACAAGCTACGCAGGGAGAAAAGGGAGGAGCTTTCAAAACAGGACTTGGAACTAGAGGGGATCCACAAGTGGACGGGAGCTCCTAGGGTATGGAGGCAGTTCAAAGCGGCGCAAGCTCAGCTAGCTAGCTTGGACTTGGACAGAGCTGAACATGCAGCTCTCTGTTGGAAACATATTTTGTACACAGGAGGGGACAGGAGCGGCAGTTTACTAGCTCACAAATTGCACGGTCAGTGCCAGGCAGTGGTGGTTCCATTAATCCTGATTGATGGGGGTGTTGAACTCACGTGGGAGGTGGATATAGCCCGCGCATTTAGGGATTTCTATGCAGATCTCTACTCTGCGCAACAAGTACCAGAGCAGAACCCCACAGCGTAATTCCAGGGCATAACGCATTCTGGACTAACATCAGACCAGTCCTCTTCCCTGGATACTCCAATCCAGGACGAGGAGGTTATCTCGGCTATAGCTAAGCTAAAGCTCCTCAGATCCCCCTGCCCAGATAGGTTTACCACCATTTTTTATAAGACCTTTTGCTCGATCTTGGCTCCGATACAGACCTGCCTTTTTAATGCAATTGGAGACACCTCCGACCTTCCACCCACGATGCTCTTGGCGTCGGTGGCAGTTCTGCCCAAGCCCGGAAAGGACGGCAGATACTGTGCCTCGTATAGGCCTATCTCCCTGCTAAATGTAGATTTTCAGATCTTTACCGGGATACTAGCGGCTAGGCTGGGCCCGCTGATGCCGGGATTGATAGAAACAGACCAGGCCGGATTTGTTGCGACCAGACAATGCAGTGATAACATCAGGAGACTCCTTCACCTCTTGGACAAGGCGCACCGTCAGTCAGAGGAGTTATGCTGTCCGTTGATGCCCAAAAGGCATTCAACAGGGTCCACTGGCCCTTCCCAGAGACAATGCATACAACAAAGACCTGTTCACACTGTGAACCAGTATTTCATACATCCGGATTATTGGCCATAAACATTAGGCCCTCATTTGTAGCTTGCGATTCTGTCGTCTAAGCTATTCTACGGTGTGGTTCTTTAAAAAGAAGATAGAGACAAATTGCCTACGAGGAATGTCAATTTGACTGTTTATGTATAATAACCTTATGTCTCCCACCCCCAAATGTGGTGAAAAAAGGGTGAACAGGAGTGTTGGTGCCTCACGGTAGCGCCACCAAGGAGGGTTAAGCAGGATGGTACTCGCCTGCTACCTCAATTTCTCATCATCAGCTACCAACACTCCAACAGCAAGAAATTGTGCATGAAGCTAGTGATGAACTAAATAGGTGCTAGGATGTGTTTTGAATAAAGAAGAAAAGAAGCTGTGCTAGAAATATGTGCACCGTCTCAAAGAACCCCCTAAGTGATATATATTAATATCAGAGAAAGAGCTAAATCACACTGGCTTGCATACTTTATTCTCAGCTGCGTGAAAGCTCGTATGTTAAAATGCCGACATGTTTCGTTACCATCGGACACACTCACGGTAACTTCTTCAGGGCTTGGGGTCTGTTCATTTATCCCTGCACCTTTGTTTGTCGTTTAAAAACAATTCTGTGGGAGACAAAAGAGAACATACACACACACAACAACATGGCTAGGTTGGTAACCTGTTAAAATAGGGCAAGTCTCGTATGTAGTCTTGAAGACCCCCCCATAAGGCATATATTTACCAGGATGTAGCCCAACATGGGCATACCTTTACCCTTGGGACCTTGCGGCTCTGTGTGCGCGTTCAAGGCATCCCTTGTACCACTCCAAACGTGAGTCTGTAATGTATAACACATGATGAGAAATGTAAGCTGGTTCTCGTTTTTATATCTCATTCATGGGTACAAACTGATCTATCCCCTTCCCATCTCAAGCGATGCCTCCACATCTCAGAAAGTCATTTTTGATCAGTGCCTTACTTTTAACATCACCCTTTAAAATAGTTCCCTTCCAAATGGACAACCTTCTCCCCACTACCTCGTTGTAAACCACATCCAAATCTCCACTACTTAGCCTGTCTCAAATTCAATTCTCCCAGACTCACACCATCTGTCACCACTCACCGTGTAACTGTTCGTAACTGGCGTTGACTCAGCCCAGGAACAACACGGTCGTTACACGGCGCTCTTTAAAAGCGTAATCACGCGTACCATGTGACTGTACTGCGCTGACAAGGGAGCTCATCAATGAAAATGGAGCGCCATTTTGGAATGGGCGAATAAAAGTACGGCTCACTATGACAATATACGTTATTATTAGTTTACTCCGTATTATAGTAGCCTAGCCCTTCCATTGCACGAGTTATATGTCATCTATTAAATCTGCTTTTCGTCCTGTGGTGATGTGAATGCTCGATGTGGTATGAAAAGGGGGCTCTGTGTGATGCAAAAAGTGCCATTTGACTATGCTACACTAATGAGGGAGCTCGAAAAAGCGGAACGCCATTTTGGAATGGGCAAATAAAGGCTCGCCGTGAGGCTCTACATTGATGTTAATTTACTCAATATTCTTCCCGTTTAGCCCTTCCATTATACCAGTTTAGTGTCATTTACTCAGTCTGCCCTTTATAATGTTCAATGTAGTATTTAAAGGAGAGACTCAGTATGACACAAAAAGTGCAGTGACCATTTTCCAATAGGGAATGTCTTATTATACTTGTCTGCACATAATGGCATGTTTACTTTGCCGAGTATCCAAGGTGATGTACTTCCTAGGTTACTCCTGTAGGTGTATTTACAAATGTTGATCCCTCCCAATTGCGGATAAAGTGTACCGAGGCTCCGATAATCAATAGTCAAGGTTTGAGTATACTAAAATGGCGTTACTGGCACCATTGATTCATTTATGCCATGTACTGCATGTATACTCCTTACCCTGAGCCTCTGTGTTCTATTGAGCGATCATGCAATCACCTTACTCCATTCTATAAGGTCATTCAATCCATTCTGGTCCACTCCCTCTTGATAAATCCACCGTGCTTCCCTGTTATTTAGTCTGGATTCAATACTGTATTGATCACCTGTGACTTTTTCAAGGACTACCCAGCGCACTTCTTGCGCAGTATGTTTTTGCATTTGAAAATGTTGCACCAATTTGGTGCTCAATTTTCCTGCACGGAGTGTGCTCAGATGTTCCTGTATTCTTGTTTTTACCTTCCTGGTGGTAAGGCCGATGTAGTGGAGCTCACAGGGGCATGTCAATCTGTATATTACATGCGAGGTATTACAGTTGCTGAATTTATTTAGAAACCAGGTCTTGTTGTTTTTAAGAGTAACACTTTTGGTTGGTGATGTAAATACGCACACGGAGCAATTACCACATGGGTAATGCCCGGAAGGGATATTGGTTTCACGTGGACTAATTTTGGGTCTAGTGTGGACCAGCCGGTCCCGAATGTTTGCAGACCTTTTAAATGCGAAACGAGGAGGGGGCATCTGCATATTGGTGGTACTGAGGAGATGCCAATGCTTCCGGATGATTTGCCTGATTTTCGTGGACAGTGGTCCAAAAGTAGTGACCACTGGGATGCATTCTCCTTTCTCCTTCTTAGTCTTTTCCAACAGGGCTGCACGGGGGGTGTTATATGCCCGTTTTTTAGCCTGTCGTATGACCTTCCTCGGGTAAGCTCGATCCTGTAGCTTAGTGGCCAGGATGTTTGATTGTGTGGAGTATTCCTGTGTGGTGGAACAGTTTCGGCGGTATCTCAGAAACTGTCCCACAGGTAGGTTGTCCCGAAGGGCCCTCGGGTGAGAGACAACCCTGTAGAAGTTTGGGAAGGAGAGCCGATTCCGCAGGTGGGTGCTTAGTGTGCATAGTCACCCTTCGGCCACGGTCCGGGTGAACGGCTTTATGTCGGACCCCTTCCCGATTGCTAAAGGCACGCATCAAGGCTGCCCGCTCTCCCCCCTGTTGTTCGCTCTCTATATGGTGTCGCTAGCACAGAGGGTTCTAGAGAATCAGCAGATTAGGGGTGTTCTCTTTGGAGGAGGGAGGCATTTCATCAGCCTGTACGCGGATGACGTCATCATCACGCTGGAGACCCCTGAGACGTCTGTCCTGGCTTTCCTTGCCGAATTAGAGGAGTTTTCAACCACCTCGGGCTTTAAAATTAATGTGGCCAAATCGCAAGATCTGGGTTTCTCCCTACATCTGCCAACTATCGATGCTCTCACTTGGACGTGTCCCATCCGTTGGGATCAGAAAACCATCCCATACCTGGGCATAACACTATCAGTTTCTACCTCTGAGACAGTTTCCCTGAATTATACTCTGTTATTGACACAGGTACGGTGGGATCTGAGACGCTGGCGACCATTTGGTCTTTTGTGGCTGAGTCGAGTTGCACCCCTCAAGATGAACATACTCCCAAAAATCTTATACCTTTTTCAGGCTGAATTCTCCTCTTTTGTTTGGGCGGATAAGAAAACACGAATCAACAGGGAGATGAGCGTCAGACCCCCTGGGGAGGATGGCCTGGGAATTCCCAATCTTTGACCACTATTATAAGGCCACGCAGATACGATCCTTGTTAGAATAGGCTCAACCGGAATCTGAGAAGCGCTGGCTCTTTATGGAGCGAGCGCTAGCTGGCCAGCCCTTGTGGAAGATTCCTTTCATTTGCAGAACATTTAGAGCCCCTGGACTATATGGCTCACCAATAGTGCAGGCCACCTTAAAGACATGGGACTCCACGTCTACACGCAATGGACTGACCACATTCCATCGCCAACAATCATTGACTTCACTCCGGGCCTTGATCAGGCTGTCTTCGGTCACTGGGACAAAGATGTCCGCAGATCCATAGGGCACTTTTTTAATGTGGAGGGTCCCCTGTCCTTTGACGTCTTTCGATCTGACTTTGCAATGCCTGAAACCGAGAGATACCACTGTCAGCAGATACGACATTGGGTCATGCAACCCCAGATACGACAGGGATCAGAGAGACGGCTTACTTCATATGAGCGGTGACTGCTCTCCAAACAGTCTACTAAATGACTTATCACAGAATTGTACCATATCTTACGCCCCGGAACAAATGGTTAAGTCTGCGGGCCAAAGACGGTGGGAAACAGAACTAGGACGGACATTGACCCCCAAGGAGTGGGGTGACATTCATTACAGGGCCGACACTCAGCACGTAAAATCTCTAGTGTAGAATCTGCCACTAAGATTATGATGTACTGGTACCTTACCCCCCCAAGACTGCATAAATGGGACCCTAGCCGCTCTTCAACGTGCTGGAGAGGATGTGAGGATGAAGGCACGCTGCTTCATTTGCTCTGGGAATGCCCCATTCTTAAGACTTATTGAACACAGGTCCTGGATGAGATTGACCAAAACGTTGACACCAAAATGTTATTCTTTCTGGAGTATGTCATCCTGGGGGATCTCTGACAGACTCACATTCCCCCTCAGATGGGAATGGCCTTAGGAGCAGCATTACAGAATATACTAGCACTCTGGGGTACGGACAAAACTCCTACGATGCAGAGATGGCTACATAGTCTGTGGTTTCTGCTTGGTATGGAGTGCATTTCTTCTTCGCTCCAGGGGGAGGGGTCTCCTTTGCAGATTTGTGGCGTCCCTTTGTTTCTTTGTTGTGCTCTGAGTTTCACAAGCTTACATGCCCTAGATACCTGCGACTACTGCGCTTACCCGCTCTGACACAAGATCTTTTCCAATCTCAGACAAAGCGATTTGCTTTGCGGCAAGTTTGGTTTTCCCCTTTTTTCTTGTGCAGCGGCTGAGGCAAGGGGAGGGGTGGGGTGGGGGTAGGGCTGGGATGTTTATCTTGTTTTCATCGATGCTCTGCATTATGACTGCTAATGTCCTTCAACCTGGGCTTTATTGCTTGATGCATCATGTTTTGCTTTTCAAATCAATAACAATATTAAACCTAAAAGTTAGCACCCTTGAGGGGTATCTACTAAATGTCAGAATCTACCTATCATCCATCTGATTTGAAATTTGTGTAGCGTTGAGTAAGTGTTACACGTTTCATGCAACTCTAAAAGGAGGTCATGCCTGCCTTTGTAAACGGTTTAATTATAACTAACGTCCCCATGTGTCCCTTCCAGCACAATCCCCACTGTAGAAAAGTAGGATCTGCTTCACCCCACTTTTTGCTTGATGTGATGCTGTTTTTGACTAGTCTGACTAGAATCCTGCTAATCAGGACCCCAGTCTCTCTGCTTTCTCCTTAAACTGTTTTGTTCAGTACTTAGGTACATCGCCAGATTGGATACTGGAGTACCTTTGTTAGTCCTTAGTATATGGTAACCATGTACCCACGGCATAGGTACCCCAGAGGTCTCCCATGGGCTAAAGCATGTATTATGCCACCCATGAGAGACCACTCAGAATGGAACTACAGGCCTGCCATTGCAGCCTGTGTAAGTTGGTGCATGTGCTGGAGCAGGATTTTCTGATGAAAATCTATTGGGTTTTTAAGCTCTGGTTTGTCTATTTGTCATAATTAACATTAATAATCATTAATTATTAATTATTTGTTTTGTGTAAGTATTTTTACTTATCAACATGTACGAATTAACAAGAGAGAATTATACGTGGGAACGCGTATGTGTTGCCTATTGACAATGTGCATGTTTTATTAAATAAACGTTGCTGAGTGCTGTTTATTTTAAAGCACGAAACGCTTTTGAACTAATGCTTTCCTGTGTTACAAAAGCTAGATAATTACATACACATAAGGGTATTAGTGGTGTTAACACTGTTTAATCATTATGCTGTGGTAACGTTGTTTTTGTCTCTTTTAATTAAGATGGTCCATTTTGGCCTAACCAAAAATGTCCGCCGTTTGCAGCCTGGCCTCGAGTGAAAGATTTGTGATGAGAGGGCCTTGCTGAATATGGTCACGAGACATCTGACCACAGTCCTTGCCTGGTTAAAACTTTCCGTGAGGACAGCAGCAGTTCTGGGCGAGTTTCCAGATGTATCGGAACAGCCTTGGAGGACAAAGGAGCCATAAAGAAAGAACTCTGAGCTCATTGTGTCATCGCCGAGGAAATGTGGATGTTAAAAGTTACTTTTTTATTTTTGGTTCCTGTCCTGTCTTTTTATTTTTGTGATTTTCCTGAGCGGAGATTTTCCAAATGTAGCGATGCTACATCCTTTCCTGCTCGCTCTGCTCAGCGGTTCGGCGGACGTGTAGAACATTTAATGTTTCTTTAATATTGCAAGTTTCATTATAAATATTATTAGCCTAGAGAGGGTGGGAGGCCACTTTGCCATTTCTTCCCAAACCTGCGTTGGTGAGGATCGATGCTGTGAGGACGGTGACTCAGGAGATTTCTACTGAGAGACTTGTCCTGATGACCCATTCTGACATTTAGCTAGAATAGGTAATTATGAGAAAATGATTTATTCTGATTAATTTCTTTTGACTAATTTTAGATAAAGAATCATAATTTTAAATACGGTGTTGGTGATTATTTCTTGTCGATTATTGAGTACTCTATTTGATTATTGTTGTATAGATTGTTTAGATTATGACAATTACAATAACTAGGTTGTTAGAAAAACACTCCCACACTGGAAGGGTGGTGGTGTTCTCCCAGACATACACTGTGGTAGCTTGGCTCGAGTGGTCAGGAATCAGGCTCCGTGCTAAGCATACGACATACCCATACAATAACCATGCGTGCATCCGTTCCAAAAATGACTCTACACCGTAAAAATTATGAAAATATCTTTCTTTATCTTCTTGTTCTCTTAGTTGCTGATTAGATAAATAAATAACACAATCACAATATACAAACTTTTTAAATAGTGCAGGTCAAATAAATACTGTCTTAATGATTCAATAAATAGGGGTGATCATAAATAAGGAAGGTATAAATATAAGTGCAATACATACAGGCAATTAAATATTCTGAGGCAATAAATACTGTAAACCAATAAATATTGTGCATCAATAAATACTGTGGACCAATAAATACAGTGAAACAATAAATAGGTTAAATACAATAAATACAGTGCCTCCAATAAATAATTAAAAGCTGACAGTGACACTCATAGAATCAGATCACATTTGAATTCCTAAGGGCTGATTTGGCCCAGGCACAGCTTGTGGGGATGTGGAAGGCTTGAGGGTGTCTACTCCCTGGCTTGGACAAGGCTGAGGCCTAAACTGAGGTAGATCAAGGGGGGAATACCAGAGACCTGGCTCTCTCACTCCACACAACCCCTCTAGATTAGTCCCAGCTCACCCCTGGCACAGTCCAGCTGGTTCCAGCACCTCTCTAACCCCTAGAGTAGTCTCTTAGGATTCCACAGGGCCTTTGGCGCCCTCTATTCCACTTACTGCCCTTTTTCTGATGTTCCGACGCCGCTGGAGTCGTGTCGACGCCGTGAGGCGGATCCGGTTCGACGTCGGCGGCCTCGGCACAATGTCAGTTCCTGACGGCGCCGGTAGGCGGCTCCGGTTCGATGTCGGCGGCCTCGGCTCGATCTCGTCCTCCGATTCGATGGCGTCGGGCAGACTTGACTCAATGTCGACTTCGGGCGGCTCCGGTCCGATGGCGACCTCTGTTTCGATGACGTCGGCCGGCCTTGGCTCGATGTCGACTTCCGGCGACTCCGGAGTGCGATCCTCACTCCCGACCTCCGGTGCTCCTCTCCTTAGGTTTCCAGAGACTCTGGAGTGCGACCTCCACTCCCGACCTCCGGCACGATTCTCTCTTGTTCCGGCGACTCCGGAGTGCGATCCCCACTCCCGACCTCCGGTACACTTCACCTCGGTCTCCGGCGACTCCGGAGGGCGGACTTCACTCCCCCGTCGACACCGCTCACTCGACCTTGGTTGACTTCCTCCTCGACCTCTGGTACACCTCACGTCCTCCGTCGGCGCCCTCTCACGATCTCTGGTGGCTCTGGGCACGACGTCTGCTTTTTCAGTCAGCGCCGCTTCTCCACCTCAGGCTCCAGGTCTCCAGGCTACTCGACGTCCGGCTCCAGGGAAACCAGTATCCAGGTCAGGATCTTACTGTTCTTAGTTTCTAAGGCCTGCTCCTGCTGTCCAGGTCCTTAAGATGGTTTTTCTTCCTTCTTCCCTCACAGGGCTCCAGGCTGGGCTCAGTCAGTAGGGACTAGTATCACGGGTGGGTTTATGGACCCCACTCCAGGCACAAGTTTCCACCCCTGCTGCCTCACTCCTTCCTCCTTCAGGCTTCTGCTGCTCACTCTTCACCAGTCAGGTGCCAACTGCCAGCTCCAACTGCCAACTCTCTGTCTTAGCTTCCCAACATTCTAAACCGCCTCCAACGGTCACAGGGTTCTGGAATGTTCTGGAAGGTGCTAGTAGGTTCCAGTGGATGCTGGTGATGTCACAGGGGGCCACCATTTTGTGCTCCAGGCCCTCAGACAGAAGTTTCAGGGGTAGCTAAAATGGCTCCCTGAATCTGCAGCAACACGAAAAAGTCTGGTGGTTCCCAAAAAGGAAAAATTCAAATAGGGTTTGAGGCAAAAGTGGGACAAAATAAATAATGATGAGGAGGGACCACCCAAAGGGCTGACAGGTCTAACACGCGTCCCCCCCAGCTGAAAGTGGGGAGAGCTACCCAACCCCTTGGGAGTTCTCATCACTAAGGCGGAAATACCTTGAGAGACCGTCTGCATTGGCGTGGTCCACTCCAGGCCGATGTTCCACCTGAAAGTCCATTCCCTGTAGGGAAATAGACCACCTCAACAACTTGGGATTCTCCCCCTTCATTTGCATCAGCCAACGAAGGGGTCTGTGGTCGGTCTGAACCAGGAAGTGCGAGCCAAACAGGTATGGCCGCAACTTCTTCAGAGCCCATACCACTGCAAAGGCTTCACGCTCTATTGCACTCCACTTCTGTTCCCTGGGAAGTAGTCTCCGGGATAGGAAGACCACGGGTTGATCCAGACCCTCTTCGTTGAGTTGCGATAACACTGCCCCAATGCCATGTTCTGATGCATCTGTCTGGACAATGAACTCCTTGGAAAAGTCTGGGGCCCTTAAGACCGGGGCCTCGCACATGGCTTTCTTCAATCTCACAAAGGCTTGCTGACAAGCCTCCGTCCAGACTACCCGTCGAGGTTGTTTCTTGGACGTGAGCTCCGTGAGGGGGGCTACGATGGTACCGTACCCCTTCACGAAGCGGCGGTAATATCCCGTGAGGCCCAGAAAAGCTCGGACCTCAGTCTGTGTCTTGGGGGGTTCCCAGGCCATGATGGCCTCGATCTTCGCCTGGAGGGGTTGCACTGCTCCCCTACCCACCAAGTGTCCAAGGTACACTACCGACCCCTGCCCGATCTGGCACTTGCTGGCCTTGATCGTCAATCCAGCTTGTCTCAGGGCCTGGAGAACAGCTTGCAGGTGACGCAAGTGATCCTCCCAGCTGTTACTGAAGACGGCTATGTCATCCAGATAAGCAGCAGAGAAACTCTCCATTCCGGTGAGGATCTGGTTTACCAGGCGCTGAAACGTGGCAGGTGCGTTCTTGAGCCCAAAGGGCATCACACAGAACTGGTAGTGGCCATTGGGCGTGGAGAAGGCTGACCTTTCCCTTGCTCCATCAGTCAAAGAGATCTGCCAGTACCCTGAAGTAAGGTCAAAGGTACTTAGATATTGGGTAGCTCCCAGCCGGTCAATCAATTCATCCGCCCTAGGGATCGGATGAGCATCAGTTTTGGTCACTGAATTCAGTCCCCGATAGTCCACACAGAACCTCAGTTCTGGTTGGGCACCCGGTGGTGCAGCTTTTGGTACTAACACCACCGGACTGGACCAGGGGCTGCTAGAAGGTTCGATCACTCCTAGCTCCAGCACCTTAGTGACTTCACTATGAATGCTGGCCTTCACCTTGTCTGACATCCGGTAGATCTTGGACTTCACAGGTGGGCTGTCTCCTGTGTCCACGTCATGGACGCACAGGTGAGTCCTACCCGGGACAAGGGAGAACAACGAAGAGTACTGCCCCAGGACCTGGCGACAGTCCTCCTGCTGTTCAGGAGTTAGAGATGGGGAGAGATTCACTCCCTCCACCGACCCATCCTTCCCTTGAGACGCAAACAAATCAGGGAGAGGCTCGCTTTCCACGTCCTCTCCTCCGTCAGTCACCATCATCAAGATGACTTCGGGCCTCTCGTGGTGGGGTTTGAGGCGGTTGGCATGCAGCACCCGCAGGGGCTGACGAGGGGTCTTCAGGTCCACCAAGTAGGTAGCCTTACCCTTCTTCTCCAACACCTCAAAGGGTCCTGACCAGCGATCCTGGAGGGCACTAAGCTCTCCTGGTTCGATCACCCACACCTTCTGGCCAGGCTCCAACTCCACCGGGTGAGCGTTGTGGTCATACCACGCCTTCATCACTGCTTGGCTGGCTTCCAAGTTGTCAGAAGCTTGCTTCCACAACTTAGCCATTTGGCTCCGGAAGGCCAGCATGTAGCTCACCACATCCTGGGGAAGCTTTCTGGGAGTTCTTTCCCATCCGTCTCTCACCAGGTTGAGAGGTCCACGTACAGGGTGCCCATACAGAAGCTCGAAGGGGCTGAAGCCCACTCCCTTCTGTGGCACTTCCCTGTAAGAAAAGAGTAAACAGGGTAGGAGGACGTCCCATTTCCTCCGCAGGCTTTCAGGCAGACTTCTGATCATGCCCTTCAAGGTTTTGTTAAACCTCTTCACCAGACCATTTGTCTGGGGGTGGTAAGGAGTGGTGAACCGGTATGTCACTCCACACTCCTTCCACATGGCCCGCATGTACGCTGACATGAAGTTGGTCCCCCTGTCGGACACAACTTCCTTGGGAAAACCCACTCGGGTAAAGATTCCCATCAGGGCCCTAGCCACAACAGGTGCTGTTATGGTCCTCAGAGGTATTGCCTCTGGGTACCATGTGGCATGATCCACCAGAACCAGGATAAACCTGTGACCAGCTGTAGTCGGCGGATCTAATGGACCCACAATGTCGATGCCCACCCTTTCAAAGGGGGTGCTAACGACAGGAAGTGGTTCCAGGGGAGCTTTCAGCTTCACCCCTGTTTTCCCACTGGCTTGGCAAGACACACATGTCCGGCAGTAGGTATCGGACGACACTTTCATCTGAGGCCAATAAAAGTGTGGGACAAGACGGGCGAAGGTCTTGTCTTGCCCCAGGTGTCCTGCCAATGGTATCTCGTGAGCCAACTCCAGAAGGAAGGCTCGATAACGTTGAGGGACTACCAAGGCTCGTGACGATCCGTGTAGGGGTGCCTTGGGTTCACTGTAGAGGAGGCCATCCTCCCAGTAAACACTGTAGTTCCCTTCAACGTTCCCTGCTGCCTGGGCTTCGGCCTGTCGCCTCAGCCCCTCAAGGGTAGGGCACTCCCTCTGGCCCTGGCAGAATTCCTCCCTGGACGGACCTCCCTCCACGTGCCACTCGGCCGGGATGGGTAGGTCCTCCAGGTTGGTAACGTCCCCCACCGCAGACTCCTGGTCCACCACCTCCGGTGGCCTATCCGTCCTACGGGGTGGGGACGCCAAGGCAGGCTCCTCCTGTCCTCGGTTCTTCCCTTGACTGGCAGCTGGCTGGGCCTTTGTTCCAGGCTCCAGCCGAAATGAACTCCCTCTTCGGGTAGTCGCGGTCCTTGTGCTAACACAGGCCCAGTCAGGTGTACCCAGCATCTCAGTGTGAGTCCGGTATTCCACCTCCTTCCAAGCATTGTGCTCCATGTCATTCCCCAGCAGACAATCGACTGGCACGGCAGGGCTTACGGCAACTCGAAGTGAACCTGCAACCCCCCCCCATTCAAAGGGAACCTCGGCCACTGGATAGTGGCCTGTTCTGCCGTCAGCCATCGCGGCTGGGTGGAGTACATCGGGAATTACCTGCTCTGGAGACACCAGTTGGCTACGCACCATAGTCATACTGGCTCCTGTGTCTCTCAGAGCCTCCCCTCTTTGGCCGTTGATGGTGACCCACTGCCCATACTTTGCGGTATTTGCGGGCACCTGGATCTTGGGAACCATCTCCCGTTCTCCCAGGGACACTAAAGTGACACCCGCCCACTCCCTTCCCTTAGTTAAGGGCATCTCCTCCCCGAGCACTACACTAGCTACTCCGGGGGTCTTTCCTCCAATGGGAGGGGGTGGTCGTTTCAGACACTTCGGATCTCCTTTATAGTGTCCAACGCCACCGCACTCGTAGCAATGGACAACCCTTGGCTGCTGACTCTGGCCAGGATTAGGGTTTCTGGGTGGGTTAGCCCTAGGGGTGAATCCTGTTCCCTTTCCTTGGAAGTTATTTTGGGGGCCTTTGGAGAACTCCTTTTTCTTTTCCCCTCCCTCTTTCTTCTGGGGGGCGCCCTGTCCGGCCTTTTGAGTATCCCCTCCAGTCCCCCTTGTGGACACCCGGGTACTAGCCCAAATGTCCGCCTCCTCAGCAAGCTTCCGGGGACTGGTCAGCTTGCTATCCACCAGGTGTTGCCGCAGTTCAGGGAAACATTTCTCAAGCAGGTGTTCCTTCAGTACTAGGTCAAACAACCCCTCGTAGTTCCTCACTTCACTGCCCTGAATCCAACCCTCTAGTGCCTTCTTTGCATAGTCCAGGAAGTCCACCCAATTCTGTGTGCCCAGTTTGTGACTACCCCTGAACTTCTGTCTGTACTTTTCGGGTGTTAGTCCAAACTTTCTTATGAGCGCCAGTTTCATGGTGGGGTAGTGGGTCTGCTCATCCTCTTCGAGGGCCAATAAAGCATCCCTACCAGCTGGAGGCATGTACTTGTACAATCCCCCTCCCCAGTACTTCTCTGGAACCCCATGGGCCCTTAACGAGACCTCATAGGCCGCTAGCCACTTGGCGATATCATCACCCACCCCATAGCTAGCTACTATGTCCTTTGGCAGGTAGGGTTTGGGTTCCCTGGTGTACTCTCGTTCTTCGCTGCCACCGTTAGGTACAGGGTGTGCCCCGATTCTCAGGATCTGAAGATCTATCTCTTTCAGCCTTATCTCATGAGCCATCCTCTGTTCCTCCTTCTCTTTCTCCAGCCTTGCTAAGTCCCATGTGAGCTGTCTTTTCTCCCTCCGGTCTGTTAACTCCACTTCAGACAAGCCACCGCTAGAGGCACTGCTGCCCTTCCTGGAAAGTGTCCTGGGCCCCGTTGACAGGTTCCCCACCTCCGGTTGGTACAAACCAGCTCCCTCACTGTCGGGCTCTCTATCCCTGTCCTCCTCCTCAGCCTTGCTTTCTCGGCGTGCCTCCCCCCAAGCCCTTAAGCTGGTTTGGAGTGCACCCTTCTTTGCTCCTGGGGGACAATACACCCCCTCCCGCTGGCAAAACTCCCTGAGTTGGGCCACAGTGTACGTTTCTAAATTCTCCAGTACAAACTCCATCTTGCCCACTCAGGTCAGAGGACAGTTATTTGCAGTAACAATGCAGGGGGGTACCTTTAATAATACCTCCTCCCACCACCAGAGTAAATTTGGAAAAAACAAAAACCCACAATTAGGAAGGCCGCTTTGAGAAAACTCCCGGTGTAGGCCTATGGACTACCCACAGTTATTGTTGAGTATACGTAGGCACAGCTCTATCCCACCACTGAACACCAATTATGTTAGAAAAACACTCCCACACTGGAAGGGTGGTGGTGTCCTCCCAGACATACACTGTGGTAGCTTGGCTCGAGTGGTCAGGAATCAGGCTCCGTGCTAAGCATACGACATACCCATACAATAACCATGCGTGCATCCGTTCCAAAAACGACTCTACACCGTAAAAATTATGAAAATATCTTTCTTTATCTTCTTGTTCTCTTAGTTGCTGATTAGATAAATAAATAACACAATCACAATATACAAACTTTTTAAATAGTGCAGGTCAAATAAATACTGTCTTAATGATTCAATAAATAGGGGTGATCATAAATAAGGAAGGTATAAATATAAGTGCAATACATACAGGCAATTAAATATTCTGAGGCAATAAATACTGTAAACCAATAAATATTGTGCATCAATAAATACTGTGGACCAATAAATACAGTGAAACAATAAATAGGTTAAATACAATAAATACAGTGCCTCCAATAAATAATTAAAAGCTGACAGTGACACTCATAGAATCAGATCACATTTGAATTCCTAAGGGCTGATTTGGCCCAGGCACAGCTTGTGGGGATGTGGAAGGCTTGAGGGTGTCTACTCCCTGGCTTGGACAAGGCTGAGGCCTAAACTGAGGTAGATCAAGGGGGGAATACCAGAGACCTGGCTCTCTCACTCCACACAACCCCTCTAGATTAGTCCCAGCTCACCCCTGGCACAGTCCAGCTGGTTCCAGCACCTCTCTAACCCCTAGAGTAGTCTCTTAGGATTCCACAGGGCCTTTGGCGCCCTCTATTCCACTTACTGCCCTTTTTCTGATGTTCCGACGCCGCTGGAGTCGTGTCGACGCCGTGAGGCGGATCCGGTTCGACGTCGGCGGCCTCGGCAGAATGTCAGTTCCTGACGGCGCCGGTAGGCGGCTCCGGTTCGATGTCGGCGGCCTCGGCTCGATCTCGTCCTCCGATTCGATGGCGTCGGGCAGACTTGACTCGATGTCGACTTCGGGCGGCTCCGGTCCGATGGCGACCTCTGTTTCGATGACGTCGGCCGGCCTTGGCTCGATGTCGACTTCCGGCGACTCCGGAGTGCGATCCTCACTCCCGACCTCCGGTGCTCCTCTCCTTAGGTTTCCGGCGACTCCGGAGTGCGACCTCCACTCCCGACCTCCGGCACGATTCTCTCTGGTTCCGGCGACTCCGGAGTGCGATCCCCACTCCCGACCTCCGGTACACTTCACCTCGGTCTCCGGCGACTCCGGAGGGCGGACTTCACTCCCCCGTCGACACCGCTCACTCGACCTTGGTTGACTTCCTCCTCGACCTCTGGTACACCTCACGTCCTCCGTCGGCGCCCTCTCACGATCTCTGGCGGCTCTGGGCACGACGTCTGCTTTTTCAGTCAGCGCCGCTTCTCCACCTCAGGCTCCAGGTCTCCAGGCTACTCGACGTCCGGCTCCAGGGAAACCAGTATCCAGGTCAGGATCTTACTGTTCTTAGTTTCTAAAGCCTGCTCCTGCTGTCCAGGTCCTTAAGATGGTTTTTCTTCCTTCTTCCCACACAGGGCTCCAGGCTGGGCTCAGTCAGTAGGGACTAGTATCACGGGTGGGTTTATGGACCCCACTCCAGGCACAAGTTTCCACCCCTGCTGCCTCACTCCTTCCTCCTTCAGGCTTCTGCTGCTCACTCTTCACCAGTCAGGTGCCAACTGCCAGCTCCAACTGCCAACTCTCTGTCTTAGCTTCCCAACATTCTAAACCGCCTCCAACGGTCACAGGGTTCTGGAATGTTCTGGAAGGTGCTAGTAGGTTCCAGTGGATGCTGGTGATGTCACAGGTGGCCACCATTTTGTGCTCCAGGCCCTCAGACAGAAGTTTCAGGGGTAGCTAAAATGGCTCCCTGAATCTGCAGCAACACGAAAAAGTCTGGTGGTTCCCAAAAAGGAAAAATTCAAATAGGGTTTGAGGCAAAAGTGGGACAAAATAAATAATGATGAGGAGGGACCACCCAAAGGGCTGACAGGTCTAACATAGGTCTTATCGACCTCAGTGTAGATGTGGGGTGTTTAGGAGTTTTCTTTCCACAGGTTCAATGCTGGTGGAGTATTTGAGTGTATGTTAGTGAAATGGGCCCTAGTGTATGGTGAGTGTATGTGCGTGTAATTGTGAAATTACTCTATCCGTGGAAGTAGGGAGATTTTGTGCACCCCAATCTGCATCAAGTTCCTGGTAGCAGAGTGAGGATGGTTATTGATGATTGTCTTGATCTGAATAGATTGCTTGTACATTAGCTTATTGATTATTGATTATTGATTGATGTCGGTATATGTACTAATACTATATGTTGGAGTCGTCATGTTGAGTTATATGTAGTGCTTCTGGAACTTGGGAGCTAGTAGCAGTTCCGTAGTAGGGCAGAGGGAAGTATATGCTGCTCTCGGGAAAGACGGGATTGTTGGTCCTGTATGTATGCAGGAAAAAGAAAACGTGTGACAATCGAAGTTGCGCGTCACATTGTCTGGATTCGGAATCAGTGACATTGTTGTATGTTACTATTAGAAACATTTCTGGTATATAAGGAGTGCGTATGGTAGTGAAGGTTATCTGTGAAACTCTGGTTTTAAGTCCCAGGGATCCGTAAGGTTCGCCGTTAAAGCTTATTGCGGGAGAAGTAATAGGTATTCTCTGAGCTTGTTTGAGAAACTGGGTAGAGGTAAGCTGCTTGGTTAATGTGTGTTATAATTCTGTAGTGGAGCAGATTGTTCGCTGTTCTCGGGAAAAGCAGGATTCTGTGTGTATGTACTATATTTTCTTGTATGAATGTGCGTGAATGCTCATATTTAGTTGATTGTAAGACTCTTTGGACAAGTCCTAGAGGAAACAATTAATGAATGTATGTTAGAAGGGCAGAGTAGAGGGATGTGCTACTGTGTCAACGGGATTCTTGTGAAATAGATTTTCTTTACTATTCTGTGGTTAGCGAAGCAGACAATGGAGATGTTTATATGTTGTAACTAATAGATTTTGTAGAAATTTGACACGGAGTCTACTGAGAAATTTTGTAAAGGAGGGGTAGACGAGTGACAAGAGACAGGAGACAGAAGCGACTGCAGCGACTGCTGACGTCAAACAGACCGTGCTCTGATTGGATATTAGATCAGAATAGTGCTCGCGCTGAGATTGGTGCGTTGGTGTGAGTCGCGCAAGGATTGGTAGAGCTATTCTAGTGACGTAAACGTTCCAGGATTGGTGCGTTAGTGTGAGTCGCGCTGTTATTGGTTGAAAAAATCATATTGTGCAGTTGTATTACGGAAGGGATTAGAAAGTTTTGGTAAGCGTTAAAATGTATTACCAAGAAGAGAAAAAGAAAAAATCTTTGTTCAGAAAGATTAAAAATTGGTTCGACAAGGATAAAGATGTTAAAACGAGAGAGGGTGAATTGTTACCTCCATCGAAAACGCCTGCATCCTTCATGGCTGCGAGATATGGGTATCATACCTGTATATGGTTGGAAAATTGGGTTAGGTATACCAAGGAAGATGGAGTTTTAGCATTTCCAGAACATGGTTCATTTAATCTGGCCGTGTTGAAAAATTTACGGGAAAAGATGTTATGTCTTGACCCAAGACCAAGGCCGACACAGTTCGAGGCTTTAGTGGAATGGGAAGAGGAAGTGCATGAGCGAGAGAAACAGAGGTCTGGAGGCAACTATAGGTATATGTTCGGGAGGAGACATGGTCGTGAAACTCATCATGATCGAATGACGAGATGGCGAGATGCTAGTATGTCAGAGGGATTATATCCTATGAGAACAGTTGAAGAGGGAACAGAAAGGGTTCCTGAGGCAGAAGTGAGAAGATATGGAGTTAATGAATATGAGGATGAGGTTTTGAATGACATGATTTACAAAAGACCACCTCCATATAGACCGGAACCAGAAGAGAGTACACCAGTTGTTTCTCCGATAAGAGATACAGTGCGTATCATTGAGACAGAAAATGTGACACCTGAGTTAAGAAGTGGTAATCCTTTCAGGGAAAGAGAGAATAGAAGCAGTGGCGAAAATACGAGAGAATTAGCCAGAACTACATCGAAGTTGACTGAAAAGATCAAAGAGCTGACAAAGAATCTAGACGCTGTTACGGTACCCGTAACCATAGGTCCGGTTATGCCTGTTTTTGATAAGCAGAGGACGGGTGAGAATGGTTTGGATTCACAAGCAATTGATGTTGCTAGGTTACGTGTAGAATTAGAAGAGCTTGTTGCAGGGACAGTTCCAAAAGAAATTCTAAAAAATCATCATGATGGTGAATTATTGTTTATGTGTAAAAATATCACCTGGAGAGCGAGAAATACACATGACAGATTAAGAGCAATAGCAAATGACTATGGAGTTGACATTGATAAAGTGAAAGTTTTGCAAAAGTCTTACAGGATGGATTTCACAGATAAAGATATTGAAAATTTGAATGGTACTGGTAGAACAGGACAGATTAAAGAGATGATCGCTTTATTGCGAAAATGGGGTGATGTTGAGAAGTGGAAGGATAGGTGGTACAAAAAGAGAGAAGAATCAGGGGATAGGACTTATTCAGCATTTCCTGTGAGAGAAAAGGAAAAACCAGTGGATACTTATCCTATGAGAGAAATACCTGGAGGAGGATATGTACATGTTCCATGGACCAGACAGGATATTTTATCATTTACGAATGATTTCCCTCGATTGAGAGAAAAGCCCGTCGAGTGGTATAGGCAGGTAGACAGGTTTGTGAAATTGTCAAAAGTGCTGTGGATTGACCTGAATAGTCTGTTTGATATAATTGTTCCAGCAGACTTGTGGGCTGAGTGTAAAATAGTTGTGAGTTGGCCTACTGAGGAATATCCAAGAGATCAGAGAACAGGAGCACCAGATCCAGAAGTAATGAGAAAATATGAGCAGGTGATTGTATACCTGAAAAATAAAGTACCTCCAAAAGAAACAGACTGGGTTAAAATAGATCGAACACATCAGGAAGCAAAAGAATCAGTTCATGCTTTTTACGAGAGGCTGATACTGGCATTTAAACAATTCAGTGGAGATGAACACCTGGGTGACAAGGATTTGAGTCATTTTGTATACAGATTTGTATATGGCCTGAGACCTGAGATTAGTGAAAGAATTCGTGAGCATACTGTGGATTGGCAGAGTAAGAAAATAGATGAGATTCTGAGACATGCAAAATACTTCAGTGATGAGATTGAAGCAAAACAGAGAAAGCTGAAAGAGAAAGCAATGTGGGCACAAGTGAAAGTTGCGGAAAGACAGGAAGCACAGTTGGTGGAACAGGCGAATAATGCAGGAAATAATGCAGGGAATAGACCTAGGTATGCAGGGAAAGGAAAGGGGAATCTTGAGGAAGCTAAAAAAAAGTTCCCATGTCACAACTGTGGCCAACTGGGACATTGGAGATCTGAGTGTACCAATCCACCATTAGTGAATAATGAGGGAAAATCCTTAAATCAACAGGTGCAGAACGAGGGGAATAATCAACAGCAGCAACAACAGAAAGTTGTGAGACAGCAGAGTCAAGAGCCAAAACCGCCCTTGCCGCAGAATAGAGGATCACAAAAGTATAATCCGGATTCGGGATTCTACAATGATGAGCAGGTAAACAAACCAAGGCGTTCTAACCAGGTACAACAGTACTTGTTAAAGAATGAAGGGAGTGAATCTGAGGGTGATTATTGACGGTGCCGAAGGGAGGAGGAAGAGTGCATACTTGGTGCAACTCTAGAAATAGACCAGGCAGGACCATTTGTGGATGGAAAAATAAATGAAGAAGGTGTTACTTTTTTAGTAGACAAAGGTGCGACAAGATCAACTGTCAGGTCAACAGATATTAGAAATCTTCCTCTCTCGGATGAAGCAATCCAAGTAGTTGGTGTAGCTAATACACAAATCAGAACACGTCTTACTGAACCAGTAAGAGTACAAATAGGGAAATTTTCAGACATGCACAGATTTATCGTCTGTGACACAAGTCCAGTGAACTTGTTAGGTAGGGATCTACTTTGTAAAATGAATTGTACAATTTTTTGTACACCAGATGGAATAGCTTTTGAAACACCAGATGAGGATGTTTTGTACCGAATGACTCTAGAAAATAGAGAGAGTGAGTTAATTGGTGCATATGCTGTGTTTGATCCGGAGGATTTGCCTCAAGAGCTGAGAGACACAGTGAAAAGGACAGTTTGGGATTTTACTGGAGAGGATGTGGGATTGATGAATAATGTAGATCCTGTGAAAATTTCAGTGAAAGAGGGAATTACTTATCCTAACATTCCTCAGTACAAAATGACACCAGAAATAATTGAGGGAATAACTCCTATAATTGAGAAAATGATTCAGCAGGGAGTTCTGAGAGAACTACTGAGTAGTCCGTGTAATTCACCGATAATGGGGCTAAAGAAGCCTAATGGGAAATTCAGGATTGTACAGGATTTGAGAAAAGTTAATCAAATTGTGGTAGCATGTTGTCCTATTGTGCCAAATCCATCAGTGATTTTGTATCAGATTCCACATGATGCTGAGTGATATACAGTGATTGATTTGTGTCATGCTTTCTTTTCAATTCCATTGCATCATGACAGCCAGCCAATTTTTGCATTTAGATTTGGCCAGCGTATTTTAGCATGGTGTCGTATCCCACAGGGGTATACAGAGAGTCCTTCAATATTCAATCAGTTATTGAAAAAGTCATTGGAGAGTTTGATCATGCCTGAAAACTCAGTACTAGTGCAGTATATTGATGACCTACTTGTGGCATCAAAGACACGTGAAGCTTGTGAAGTAGATACTATAGCTTTACTGAATCATCTGGCAGATGGAGGGTTAAAAGTATCTCCAGCCAAATTGCAATTCTGCAAGAAAGAGGTGCATTATCTTGGACACAATATTGAGAAAGGTCTGAGAAAAGTGACTGATGACAGGATCAAAATTATCAGGGAAATGAAGGCCCCAAAGACCCAGAGAGAGGTGAGAATGTTCCTGGGAATGGTGGGTTATTGTCGTCAGTGGATAATTAATTTTTCGCTGATAGCAAAGCCACTGATTAAGCTGACAAAAAGTGAGATGACAGACCCATTAGAACTAGATGGAGAACAAATGGCAGCATTTGAAGAGTTAAAAAGCAGAATGTGTGAAGCCCCTGCTTTGGGTATGCCAGACTATGAAAAGGAATTTGAATTGTACTGTAGTGAGAGAAATGGATGTGCACTTTCAGTGTTAATTCAGAAACATGGATTACTGAGAAGGCCTATTGCGTACTTCCCATCGACACTTGACCCTGTAGCTGTGGGTTTACCAGGTTGTCTGAAATCTGTGGCTGCAACATGCAGAAGCCTAGAACAGAGTGAGGGAATCATAATGGGATATCCTGTAAGGGTATTCGTACCTCATAATGTGGCAATTCTTTTGACAAGAAGCAGAACTCAGTACATGTCACATAGTCGGTTGACTAAATATGAGAAAGTCATTCTGGGAGCATCAAATGTGACACTCGAGAGATGTGTGAATGTGAATCCAGCGACATTGTTGCCGGATATTGAAAATGTGGGTGTGAAAAAAGAAGATGATCACAATTGTTTGGATGTGCTTGATTACTGTACAAAACCGAGACCAGACATAAGGGATCTTCCCTTGCATGAGAGTGATCATGTGTTGTTTGTGGATGGATCATGCTTGAGGAATGATGAGGGTGTGCTATGTGCAGCATATGCAGTGTGTAAGGTTTCAGAAGTAATGGAAGCATCATCATTGAAAGGAGTGAAATCTGCGCAAGTTGCTGAATTAGTGGCATTGACAAAAGCTTGTGAAATTGGGAAAGATTTGAGAACGACTGTGATGACTGATAGTCAGTATGGATTTGGAGTTGTGCATGACTTTGGCCAACTTTGGCTACAAAGAGGTTTCTTGACGTCGAGTGGGACTCCAATAAAGAATGCTGAAGTGATTGGGAAATTACTTGAGGCGATACAGCTGCCTAAAGAATTAGCAGTTGTAAAATGTGCTGCTCATGGACAAGGAGACGATTTTGTGACAGTGGGCAACCGTTATGCAAATGACATTGCTCAATATTGCGCCAAAAATAATCAGTCCATTAATCGGGAACGAGAAGGTGAAATGTCTTTTTGTTCTGTGATGTTTACTAATGTCTTAGAGACGTGGGATGAAGTGAAACAGTTGCAGGATGAGGCAGAGGAGGAAGAAAAGAAAGATTGGATTAAGGCAGGTTGTGCCCCAAGAGAGACAGACCATGTTTGGGTCTATAGAGATGGCAGACCAGTAATGCCGAACTCCATGCTGTCAGCAATGGCAAGGATGTATCATGGCCAGGGACATTTGGGAAGGGATTCGATGATTAGGTCTTTTAAGCAAACCTGGTACAATGCAAAGTTCAGGACAATTGCAGAAAGTATCTGTCAAAGATGTTTGATTTGCCAGCAATTTAACACTGGGAAAAAGACAGTGGTGAGTCTGGGAACAATAGGCAGAGAAGGAGGTCCTTTTACAAGAATGCAGATTGATTTCATTGAAATGCCCCAAGTGAACAGACTGAGGTATGTACTAGTGGTAGTCTGTTTGTTTTCAAGATGGGTTGAGGCCTATCCGACTAGGAGAAATGATGGAGTAACAGTGGCAAAGTTACTGTTAAGAGAGTTGATTCCTAGGTACGGATTTCCGGTAACGATTGAGTCTGATAGAGGTGGACACTTCTATAATGAACTCATGAGTTTGATTTGTGAAGCATTGAGCATACAGCAGAAGCTACATTGTGCATACAGACCAGAGGCTTCTGGTGTGGTTGAGCAGATAAATGGCACAATCAAGAACAGGATTGGTAAGATGTGCTTAGCCACTGGTATGAAATGGCCGGATGTCTTGCCTCTAGTGCTAATGACTATTAGATCTACTCCAGATAGAACTACTGGTTTAAGTCCGCATGAAATCATAATGGGACGTGCAATGCGACATGCATATGTACCTGTCAATAAGTTGATGACAATAACTGATGACATGATTTTAGATTACTGTAAAGGCCTGGCAGACGCAGTTCATTCTGTGTTTCACCAGATTGGAGAAGAAGCTACTACACTTGAGAAGAAGCAAGCTCATGATCTGAGTCCAGGAGACTGGGTGAGGATTAAAGTTCACAGAAGAAGAAATTGCTTGGTTCCGAGGTGGGGAAGACCAAGACAAGTCATTCTAACTACGACGACTGCAGTGAAGTGTGCTGGTGTGAAAAACTGGGTGCATGCGAGTCATACTCTGAGAGTTCCAAACCCAAAGGATGGGACTGGTAGAGAGTATTTTGAAGAGTCAGATTCCAGTGATGATGAAGACCCAGAACCAGTGAGAAAAAATCAAAGTTCAGGAAAAGAAGCAGAAAAGGCTTCAAGAGAACCATTCAGAATCTCAGAAAGGAAATCAGATTCTGAAAGAGAGCCTGAAGTTCCAAAAAGCAGTGGAGGAAAAAGAAAAGAAAAGAGCAGTTCCACAGAAATTACTCCTGAATCAGAAGAGGAGGAGATTGAAGAACCACTTGAGATTATATCTGAAGAAGTAGGGTCAGAAGAAGATAGAGAGGGACAGATTGCGGAAGACCCCCGAGGAGGTGTAGGGAACATTCTTGACAAGCTAGGTGAAGGGACAAGTAGAGAGCAAGAAGATTGCGTGTCGGAGACCCGAGGAGGGACAGAAGTAGGGAAGTCTCAAATAGTGGTGAAAAAGACTGTGGAGCGAAAGAAAACTGCTGAAGAACAAGAGGCATTTGAAACAGAATCGGATGAAAGTGAGAATGGAAAATCAGAGGGTCGAGTTCTGAGAAAGAGAACTTGGATTGGAGAAAGAAATAATACAGAAACAAGACCGAAAAAGGTCGTAAGAGGAGATTTTTGGCCTAACAACAGAGTAAAGAGGCTGAGATACAGACTGATAAGAGGGAATACATCGAAAGCTGAACAAGTGAATGAAGTGTCGAGTCAAAACGAAGTAAAAAGGAAGGAGCAAAAGGAGTCAAGAGAACCTGAGGAAATAAAGAGAATTAGAAGACCCAACCAAAAGTACAGATCACCGGAATGGTCTTATGTGGCACTGTCTGAAGAAGGAGAAGAAGAAACAGTGAATCGAGACAATCCGGAGGGGATCTTGAGAAAAGTGGTTGAGGAAAAGGAAGAATCTGTTGGAATCTTAAAAGTTATCCTGACTGACATTGGAGAAGAGTCAGATGCACAGGATGTTGTTGATGATCTGATACAATTTGATGTTGCTGAAGAAGGAGGAGTGAAAAGTGATGAATATCCAAATTGAGTGAACTGAAGAAATCACTTGGAGAAAGTGAAAAGGAGAAAGTCTGAAATTCAGCTGTCTGAAGTAATCCAAAGTTTGAGAAATTACAGTAGTGGAGTAGTAGAGGCTAAGTCAAAAGACAAGGTCAAAGTAGTAAAATGGCTAACATAGAGAATAATGAAAGTAGATGTGCCTTCTTAAAAAGATGGTGTAGAATGTGCTGCTGCTGTACTGGATTATTAATGCTACTATGGGGTGTTTTAGCTTTATTAGTTACATTTAGAGTTTCAATAGGTACATTTGAAATACATACTGAGAATGAGACAAATGTAGAAAAGAATTTGCAAAAAGTAGTTCCAACTAGAATTAGTCATACTTACATGCATAAAGATAGGTCAATTAATGATTTTTCTAGTAATGTTTTTTCAAAGTTGCTATACGAATATGTGAAAACAATGGAAGTAAGGGATTGCTACATTTGTATGCAATTACCTGCATCCGTTTCAGAGGGTGTTACTTATCACCATTTACCAGCTACGTATGGAATTTCTTGTAGTGTATTAAGTAGTGTTTTTTATCTGTTAGGGAAAATAGATTATAAGATGTCTAACAAAGATAGTATTTTTGGGCACTTGCCAATGAACAAAGAGCTGAATCCAGCTAAAGAAGCTAACATTTTTGGTGAGATTTTTATTGAGAAAGAAGAATTAACATTAGATTACATTTTTAAGAATAATTTAACTTGTAGTTTGGAAGAAGAGGAGAAAACTTTCCTAAACATGGTGGAGGAAAGGAGATTGAGTATGCATGAAAAGGTAGGGAAATATAAAGTGAGTGAGACAATTTGGGACATTGAGATGGGAAAAGAATTGAGAAATGGAGCTAGTCCAACTTTAGCTTTAGATGCACCACAGAAGGGTAAGCTGTGCATTACAAGAGGGAAATCCCAATATGATACATATTTTGTTGGGACTAGTGAATGTCATGATACATACTTCATTGCAACAGGATGGGGTTTCAGAGGTGGAGAAGATACAATTTTTCCAGGAGTGTATTATGTTTGTGGGAACAAGGCTTATTACAAGTTGCCTGACCATTGGTATGGCACGTGTTATGTGGGCCTGGTTTTTCCAAAGATTTTTCATATAGATAGAATAGAAGATGTAGAACATATTAATTTACTAATGCGCTTCAAGAGGGAAACTTGGTCTGAAATAGTGGGTGACATTTTTGGAGCTTTAATTCCAGCAGTGGGAATTTCTTTAAATGCTTATGGGATTCGGAAACTGTCAACAGTGGTGGATCGCTTATCGACAAATACCGCTGGAGGGTTTCTTTTGGTGAATACGGAACTAATTGCCGTACGTGCCATGTCTATGCAAAATAGACTTGCTCTTGATATTCTATTGGCTAAGGAGGGTGGAGTTTGTGGAATGCTGAAAGTTCAACATTGTTGCACTTACATTCCAGACGAAAGCAAAGACCTGAAGGTCTATATCAAAAATATTACTGATTTGCATGAAGAATTAGTACCACTTGAAGCTGAAAGTATCTGGACTAAATTAGCTAATAAGGTGATAGCTGTTAAGAGTTTTATTGCAAAAATAGGTAGTACTATTATAGGTGAGATATTGTTTCCTTTAACTTGTATAATTGTTGCTTTATTGATATTGAGATTGGTGTGTTTGTGTTGTAAAAACAGGGGAGGGAAAAAGAAATTAATTAAAAGAAATAATGAAAAGAGAAATAAAAGGTTGAAAAGAGAACCACAAGAAATTGAATTAGAAGAATTAAGGGAGAGTGTCTACTTAGAAACAAAGAGGGATGATGAAAGAGTGTCTGGTGTGTAGTAGTGTTGTGTAAGGAGGAAAAAGACATTTCCAATTTCTCCTAAAATGGGACTAAATTTCACAAAATTGTTTTTTTGGGTTATTTGGTGATAAAATCACCAAAGGGGGGATTGCTGGAGCAGGATTTTCTGATGAAAATCTATTGGGTTTTTAAGCTCTGGTTTGTCTATTTGTCATAATTAACATTAATAATCATTAATTATTAATTATTTGTTTTGTGTAAGTATTTTTACTTATCAACATGTACGAATTAACAAGAGAGAATTATACGTGGGAACGCGTATGTGTTGCCTATTGACAATGTGCATGTTTTATTAAATAAACTTTGCTGAGTGCTGTTTATTTTAAAGCACGAAACGCTTTTGAACTAATGCTTTCCTGTGTTGCAAAAGCTAGATAATTACATACACATAAGGGTATTAGTGGGGTTAACACTGTTTAATCATTATGCTGTGGTAACGTTGTTTTTGTCTCTTTTAATTAAGATGGTCCATTTTGGCCTAACCAAAAATGTCCGCCGTTTGCAGCCTGGCCTCGAGTGAAAGATTTGTGATGAGAGGGCCTTGCTGAATATGGTCACGAGACATCTGACCACAGTCCTTGCCTGGTTAAAACTTTCCGTGAGGACAGCAGCAGTTCTGGGCGAGTTTCCAGATGTATCGGAACAGCCTTGGAGGACAAAGGAGCCATAAAGAAAGAACTCTGAGCTCATTGTGTCATCGCCGAGGAAATGTGGATGTTAAAAGTTACTTTTTTATTTTTGGTTCCTGTCCTGTCTTTTTATTTTTGTGATTTTCCTGAGCGGAGATTTTCCAAATGTAGCGATGCTACATCCTTTCCTGCTCGCTCTGCTCAGCGGTTCGGCGGACGTGTAGAACATTTAATGTTTCTTTAATATTGCAAGTTTCATTATAAATATTGTTAGCCTAGAGAGGGTGGGAGGCCACTTTGCCATTTCTTCCCAAACCTGCGTTGGTGAGGATCGATGCTGTGAGGACGGTGACTCGGGAGATTTCTACTGAGAGACTTGTCCTGATGACCCATTCTGACATTTAGCTAGAATAGGTAATTATGAGAAAATGATTTATTCTGATTAATTTCTTTTGACTAATTTTAGATAAAGAATCATAATTTTAAATACAGTGTTGGTGATTATTTCTTGTCGATTATTGAGTACTCTATTTGATTATTGTTGTATAGATTGTTTAGATTATGACAATTACAATAACTAGGTCTTATCGACCTCAGTGTAGATGTGGGGTGTTTAGGAGTTTTCTTTCCACAGGTTCAATGCTGGTGGAGTATTTGAGTGTATGTTAGTGAAATGGGCCCTAGTGTATGGTGAGTGTATGTGCGTGTAATTGTGAAATTACTCTATCCGTGGAAGTAGGGAGATTTTGTACACCCCAATCTGCATCACATGCACCATTTACTAAAGATATGGGTTTACTATATCTAAGGGTCACTGCACTTGAAACCTCTAAGTCACCACTATAGCAGGCCTTTACAATCCTGAAGTCAGGGTGCTTGGTTCTAAGTGAGAGGGTGCCCATGCATGAGCAGGACAGCCCTGCAGCCTACGGAGTCCATTCTCTCGGGTTGTCAGTGAAGCAGTCATATACTATATAGAGGGGCACAGTGTAATTACGCGATGACCATCTTGAAAACAGCTGCAACGATATTTGGTATCAAACATGTTAGAATCATACCCCCACACCGTAAACGGTGTGGGAGGTATGATTCAAAGCACTGGAAGAGCCCTCCGTTAGGCTCTCAGTGTCCCCGGTACCAGCCTTCTAGACCCGGACATCACAAAATGTTTGCTGACGACCAGAGGCACATTTTTGCCCTACTGCTGCTGAGCCAAGTACGAGCAGAGGAAGGTGGAACAATAGGTATCCTGTCACAGGGAGGTGTTACTACCTCCCAGACAGGATTTAGTGAATTGGTACTGGGTGGGTGCGGTTGCCAGCATCAGAAAGTCTGCATGAGGGGCACATTTGGCATCCCTATGCAAAGTACAGTTCAAACCAGTCCTGGGAGCTGTTGGCTCCCGCTGTTGCTCGCAACTGGACAAAGGACATGGGAGTAACCTGCCCCCTGTCCAGACCCTCCCCTGGGAGGGTCCCCTGAATCTTCCCAACACTTTCCCTAGGGTACTTAAGGGCTTACCTGGTTGTAGGTCCCTAGATTCGTCATGGAAAAAGATTCAGATCAGACACCACTGGACTTTCTACCGTCTGGGTACTCTGGACTTAGTTTGGGCCTGACCTCGTCTCCCTTCGAGTCTGCTGCATCATCTGTGCCTGTGCATTATACAAAAACCTTCCAAGGCCTGTGAAGCATTAAAGACACCTGAAGTAATCACCCTTGGAGTGAAGGAGTCACTCCCCTGCATTTGCAGGCACCGCAACTATGTCGACCGGTCTGCAGGTCCTGAGCTCCTCCGGACTCGCAGGGCTCTGCAATACAGGTGGTAGTTTTCCACAGCTCCCGAGCCCTGCCCTGCCCTCTCACCACGTTTGAGGCCAGTATCCCTTGTGGGGGTTGTAATAACCAAACCCCTGTGCACTGCGTCCAACTTGCAGTTGCAAAGGCTTCCTTTCAAAAAGATCTTCGGGTTTCACGTAGCCACAACCTCGAGCATCTCCTGTGCCAGAATCTTTGGCCACACCGCATCGTGTGCATCGTGGCCTGCATTTTTTGGTGAGCTGCTTGAGGTCCTCTTGTGACTCCAGTGCCACCGGCATGTGGGTCCATTTGAGGGTCACACTTGTTTCTTTTAGGCTTCCCTGATTGCTCCGAGCCTGCCCTGACTCCCCTGCTTCTGGTGAGTCCCCTGGACCTTGCTGGTCCCAACGTTGCTCATTCTTTGATGCCTGTGTGGGGGTGCATTTGCCAAGGCTTGTTGGTGCTCCTGCCGGACACCGTCGCACTCGCCATCCTTCGTGGGACCACTCGTACCCGGGTCCTGGTCTTCGTCAGCGTCGCCTGGTCCTCGCAGCTTCAGAGTCAAGGTCATCGTCATCTTCCCTAAAGCACACAACATCGGCGGGCATTCGTCTTCCAAGTCTCCTGGTCACTCCTGAGTGACATAGACTCTGTCCCCTCTGCTTTCAGGTACTCCTCTTCAAGAATCCTACTGACACTTTATCCTCTTCCAGCAGCAGCACTTTCCTGAAGTCCTCCATTTGGTTCGACCACGGTTAACGACACCACTTCACACGTATGCACCCGGGTTCCCCGGGTGTAGGTAACGTGGGTACTAGGGTATCTACGGGTGGGGTGGCTCTCCAACATTCTGTATTCAAAGGAGTTCTTTTAGGGTCCACTGGGAAGGGTCCTTAATCTTTCAAATCCAACCACGACTTGCACATAGACTCGTATTTCAACACTGCACACACTCTCCGTGGGGTCCCTTACTACCTACTTAGGGTGGTTCTGTGGGTCCCCAGCAATTCTACGTCCTCTCGACATTGTCCCCTAACTCGAGCCATGGTTCTTATACCACTTTCTTAATATATGGTTTGGTCCCCCTACCCCCCCCCCCCCCCCCCCCCGGGGCCCTCTTAGTATTTTGTGCTATTTACTGTATTTCTGGCTAAAGTATTGTATACTTTGTCTTTATCTCCATGTCGGAGATATTGGTACATGTGAGAGAGTATTCTATAATAAATACATATTTTTATAAACAAGTGCTGTGGTTCTTTTAACTTAATCTCTACTATAAGATTGCATTCTGGTAATTCTGGTAAAACAAGCTGCTTTACACTCCTTCTGGAATAAGCCTGAAGGCTGCTCTCCATAGCTACCACTTAGAGAGCGTTCTAAGGTTGTCTAAGACCTCTTAAAGTACCATTAGGATTGTCTGGACTGGTGCAAGGTGCCACTTACATTAGTGGACATCATATACCAGGTGAGCTTCTCACATTGGTGTGCAGCCATTGGGATTCAAGCCTGTATTGTTTTACCAGATAAATCTTAATGTTGATTAATTGAAAAACCATAACTGTACCAAGCACATATAATACAAACTTAGAATAAGTATGTTCTACTGAACTTGAGGTTGGGTAATCAAGGGTCTAGCGTGCCCTTTCTCCAACCTAAGATAGCTTAGTTCCCACTAGGGGTGTCATTATTACAGTTGCCTTTGCCTGTGCAGGGGATTTGTCTCCCTTACCTGCCTTCCTGCCACTCCTGGGATTCGGACGCTGTGTGTCTCCTCTGCTGCCGCTACCTGCCATTGTGCGGCCATTGCAGGGGGAGACTACAGCTCCCAGGTTGCTTTGCGCCACAGCTGACGAGAATCATCGCGCCCGGAGGCGCTTAAAAGACAGAGGCTCCCTCGGTGGAGCGGTTGTCATTATTACAGTTGCCTTTGCCTGTGCAGGGGATTTGTCTGCCTTACTTGCCTTCCTGCCACTCCTGGGATTCGCACGCTGTGTGTCTCCCCTGCTGCCGCTACCTGCCATCGCGCGGCCATTGCAGGGGGAGACTACAGCTCCCAGGTTGCTTTGCGCCACAGCTGACGAGAATCATCGCACCCGGAGGCGCTTAAAAGACAGAGGCTCCCTCGGTGGAGCGGGTGTCATTATTACAGTTGCCTTTGTCTGTGCAGGGGATTTGTCTGCCTTACCTGCCTTCCAGCCACTCCTGGGATTCGGACGCTGTGTGTCTCCCCTGCTGCCGCTACCTGCCATCGCGCGGCCATTGCAGGGGGAGACTACAGCTCCCAGGTTGCTTTGCGCCACAGCTGACTAGAATCATCGCGCTCGGAGGCGCTTAAAAGACAGAGGCTCCCTCGGTGGAGCGGGTGTCATTATTACAGTTGCCTTTGCCTGTGCAGGGGATTTGTCTGCCTTACCTGCCTTCCTGCCACTCCTGGGATTCGGACGCTGTGTCACACCCCTGCTGCCGCTACCTGCCATCGCGCGGCTATTGCAGGGGGAGACTACAGCTCCCAGGTTGCTTTGCGCCACAGCTGACGAGAATCATCGCGCCCGGAGGCGCTTAAAAGACAGAGGCTTCCTCCGCGTCACGGGACGCGCGCGGGTGGCGCCGGGCGAAGGGCGGGCCCTCTGTGGCCCTCAGAGGCCAGAGGAGACTGGGCTGGGCCACCCTCCATTCGGCTGTAAACTGGTGACGACTTTGAACTATTCGCTATTGATAACAGTAAGCTGATTCGGTCAAGGCCCTTCATTAGGCTGTCTCGTACATTGTTACCTGTATAACTACCTCTGTTTGTGGTCCACCACTAAAGATTAAGTGTAATCTGACCTCCCAAATATATTGTTTGCAGCCTGTACCATGACTTTGCCTGTCTCTAAAGAGAAATCCTTAGTGGGAGGAGTTGTCAATCGAGGGACACTAGCTAATTATGTTATCAGGGCCACTACAGGAATAGATAGGGACATTGCTCTTGACGAGCTACGGGCCGAGAGACGTCGTTCTGTTGAGTATGTGAAGAACAGACGTTCATCCCTGGACCCGTCGCAGCTAGTCATGTCACCACAACTTAGTACGCCCCGCGGAAGTGAGGGTTATGACGTTTCTCTCGGTGACAGCATACCCTTACTCCTCCGAGATAGAACTCCTCCACTTGATTTAAACAATGACCAAATTATAACTCTATCTCCTTCCCTGAGTAACACAATATCTGAGTCAGATGCTTTGTTAGATGCATTGTTACCATCTGCACAGATTGTACAAAAAACTATTAGTACTCCGAAAAGCTCTCGATTACAAGGCCCCCCACCGAAAAAAAAGGAGAAAGATAAGATCAAATTAACCAAACCTGGTAACCTTAAGACCCCCACATCAAAAGCATCTACACTAGCTACATTGGCTACTCCTTCACACCTCCCAACAATTGAAATACCAGATATTCATTTATTGGGGAACATTGAAAAATTGATCAGATCTTTCACATTGCCACTACTAGAAAGACTAAAAACAATAGCCCTACAGTTGGGGAACTTAGAACAGGCAATTGGGGAGATCAAGGAGGGAAATAAGGATTTATCTAAATCCCCATTAGTGCCTCCACTCATTGCACCGGCCTCAAACACCATTAACCAAGAGGGAGTGAAAGTAAAAGTTACGAGTCAAGTAAAATCAAAAACCCAGAATTTGATCCCTCCCCAAAAATCTCGCTCAAATGTTCGATTTAAAGAGAAAGAGGGGGAGGCGGGTGGGAAATTAAACTCTCAACAAACTCCCCAAAAACGAATTGAGATTGAAGATCCTGTAAGGACACCCGTGCCTAAAATTCTTAACGTAGATCTTCCTCCGGAAGCAGCTCCCCTTGTGGTGGTCCTTACGGGTGTTCCTCTCTTAAAGGACGGAAAAAGAGAAGACCACAGCCAATTAAAAAACAAGGTTATTTTTTGGCTTAGGCAGAATCGTCGACTTCCTCCAGATATAAACGGAGAAATTCTATGTGTTAGGCGTCTTCCCTGGCTAGGACATAGAAAAAAAGATATTATGGGGGATATTATAATAATTAATTTTAGAGATAAAAGGGCAGTCAGATACATCCTAAATTGGTTTCCTCTTAATCCCACCAATACAATTGAGGTATATGATCTGCCCTACTTTTATCCAAAAGTAGACACGATTGCTGAAAATAACTTGAAGCCACCATTTCAAAATCTGGATGATCGTATTAGACCCTTATTTCAACATCAGGATGCCCACCCTAGGCCCCCATTTAATCGTCAAGCTGACCGCGTCAGTCACTCACTTCAACATCCGGAGGATTGTCCCAGGCCCCCTTTTTTAGGCCAGAGAGATTATTATAATTCTTCATATCAATACAGGAATGACATCTTTAGGCCTTTTCCTCAAAATCAGAATCATTGTTCCGTCTCACAATTTTACCCTCAGTCTGATTGTCTCATCCCTCCAATTCAATATCAGACCGGTCACCTAAGGTTTCCATCCCAACATCAGGATGCTCGTTTCAGGTCCTTATTACCACACCAGGAGGATCGTTTTGGGCCTCCACTTTGTCATCAGGATGACCATTCTTTACCTCTTTATAACCGCTATGCGGCACTATCAGGTTTGGAAGGAGTGGACTGACTTAATTCATGTGGAGTAATAAAAGATGCAGTTGATAGTCTACAAAAGGTGCCCTCCATTAGCACAGAAGTTAATTCTAACTCTACTTTGCATGCTTCTCATGTCCTTAATTCAAGACATAATCAGCATCAGCCCTCACCCATTGATCTATCAGGCAAGCTTATAGGTCTAAATCAGGCCGAACTTACTCCGGTCATAGAACGGGACCCAAATCCTAACCCTATTGTGGGACACGAATCAGATATGCAGAAATGTATAGGGGAGGAGATTAAATCTCAAATTGTAGTACTATTTTGGAACATAGCAGGCCAACGATCAAAGGTCAGAAATGACATATGGAGGGATTTTAGTTCTAAATTTGACATCTTAGCACTTCAAGAGACTTGGGCCATTGATGTGATACATATGGAAGGTTTTAAAACCTATTTTACACCTGCCCAACCCTCCATCTCAGGTAGAGCGAAAGGAGGTTTAATAATCTATGTTTCAAACCTCCTTAATATAAAGGAAGTAGTCCCTATAAATTTGGATCCAAATTTTCAGATTCTTAGGCTTATTTTAAACAATAGGGACAGCTTCCTTATACTGAATTTTTATAATAATCTCTCTGATGCTGAGGCAATCATTTTGGTATCCCTGATCCAGTCCATATTAAAAACTGGAATCAGGAAGTCAACAAGTGAAGAGGTAATTATCTGGGGGGGGGATTTCAACTTGGGACCATGCCTTACTACAAATAATAACAATATTTGTAGTATTCTGGATGAATTTGGAAATCCAATCCCACATTTTAGACATTCCGTCTTAGGTAATTATCTAAATGAAACCTTATTCGACCTAGACCTGGTTCAGACAAATACCTGGAATGATAAGAACTTAACCCTGGCTCCTACTTTTCATGGGAGAGGATATTTAACAACTATAGATTATATTTTGGTCTCAAATGGCGAGAGGACCCTAGATGCAGGTTTCACTAGACACATAATCCCGCTTAGCGATCACTATATCCTCAGCATTTCCCTCTCTTTGATTTATAAACTGAAGAGTGGTTTGGGTACCATTTTATCACAAAACAATCTGGCGTTAAGCAGATTAAATGGTTATGCACTTAAATGGGGGAAAGTAGACCCCATGGAAACAACAAAGCAAGTGATAATGAGGGCCTATCCCTCCATTATAAAATGTCTTAATTCAGATACTACCCATACAGAAGTCATTGCAAGTTTTGAACTGACCGTCAAAGCGATCAATGAGGCCCTGTGGGTAGAAATAAATCATACTTCAAAAAAGAAGAAAGGCTGGTTCAATCACGACTGCACGGTTGCATACTCAAATTTAAAAGCTGCATTGAGAAAACCGATTAGGGTACCATATGAGATAACATCACTAAGGAAAGCCTATAATTCTGCACTAAAAATTAGGAAAAAAGAATTAAAAAACCAACTTTGGGAGCAATTGCATGAAACCTGCTCTCAAAAAAACTCGGCAGCTTTTTGGCAAGTGGTAAATTCTCCTTTCCTAACCGATAACACGCATCACGCCAAGTTAGACCTAGCAATCGAAGAAAAGGAATGGGTTCTTTATTTTTCCAAGATTTTCTCAGCTGGTAGGGAGTCACCCAAATCGCAGGATTTAAATCCTCAGAACTCTAATTCCTGGAATGACTTAGATACCATCTATCCTATTGACCTACAGTTCTCTCTGAAACAAACTGCCCTGGCTCTGAATGCAAGTAAAAACGGAAAGGCTCCGGGCCCAGACGGCGTGCCTATTGATTTATTTAAAAATCAAATGGACCTCTGGACCCCCCTTTTACCCAGAGTCTTGAACGCATCTTGTAAAATAGGTTTACTACCTTCATGGTCAAAATCCGTACTAGTCCCCATCTTTAAAAAAGGTGATCGGGAGTCAGTATCCTGCTATCGTCCAATCTCTCTTTTAGACTCCCTGGCTAAGGTGGCAGGTCGAGTCATTTTAGAGCAATTACAAGATTGGGCGGATGATGGCAGGATTATTTCAGATTTACAGTACGGGTTTCGCCAGGGCTTGGGGACCATCGAACAGGCCCTAAACCTTTCACTTTTGATCGACAAGTATGTTTATATTAAAGGAGGAGACCTGTATATGGTCTATGGGGATTTATCAGCCGCATTTGACTGTGTCTCCCATTCCAAACTTTGGGCTATACTGGCTGATATGGGGGCTCCACTGAACTTGCTTAAGTTTATTAGGGAACTTTATGCAAATGCCACCGCAAGAGTGCGTTATGGGGTGGGGGGGGAGTTGACGGATGACTTTCCAGTAGAAAAAGGGGTTAGGCAAGGGTGCGTCCTGGCCCCTTTCCTCTTTACATTGTATACAAATGGGCTGGAAAGAGAGATGTTGAGGGGATCCCAGGATCTCCCTATGGCGAACAATCGTCCAATACCTGCACTCCTTTATGCAGATGACGCCGTCATTTTGGCTCGTACCCCCCGTGAACTTCAAAAAAATCTGAATAGATACTCCACATTTATGGCAAGCCTTGACCTGAAGATAACTATTAGTAAAACCTTTGTCATGAGGGCAAGTTCTGGCCACAAAAGTATAACCAAAATGAGGGGCATCTATCTGAACCAAGAGAAAATAGCTACCACTCAAACATACCCTTATTTAGGCATAACAATAGATCACAAACTATCCTGGAAATCGGCTGTAGAAACTAGAAAACTTCTTTTTCTAAGAACAGCAACAGCCCTTGTTAATTTTACCAGGAAGTTGGGAAATAGAGCTCCAACCGAAATCATTGCGATCTATAAAGCTAAATGTCTATCTGTGGCTTTGTATGGGGCGGGTCTTTGGGGCTTTGTGAGTATGTATAGCATCCAGAAAGTGGAAAATTCGTTTTTGAGGTTCCTTCTCGCAGTTCCTGGGAGTACGGGTACTTTTGCATGTCATACAGAGCTGGGTCTTGTTCATGTGACGGACCTAGCCAAAGTCGAACCACTTTTATTATGGCGCAAAATATGGTCTTCAGACAGCAACCCTCTCCCAGTCTATCTTGTCTGACTGCTTAACCATGGATAATGTTCATAGGTCCAAGTGGCTGTGGTACATTGCGACTTTTCTTCACGATTTGGGCTGGGATAAATATTTTCATAATCCCTCCTCAATATGTGAGGTTACGAGGAAGATCTTAAAAAATAAAGCTCTCGCCCATTTGGAGGAGTTGAGACTGTTGAGCGAAATCGTTAAACCTTCTGTTACTCACAGTCTAATGATACAACTGGTACCTACAATACAGCCGTACCTTACTTTTAACATCACAAGCTATGAGCGCTACCTATTGGTAAGATTTAGGATGAATTTCTTTCATCAAATGGTCACATTTCCAGTGCAAAATAATTGGGCTAAAATTCTTTCTCCTTGTCCTTGTGATCTTATTTCCCTACAATCGACTTTGCATACTATTCTTTTTTGTAAATTTTACACGGAACCAAGAAAAAAATGGCTTATCCCGTTTCTGAGGCGTATTGGTCATAGACAATGTCGTCCAGCCTTACTCTTTTTACAAATGTTGGAGGGAGAGCTGTTGGTATTTATAGTAGTCAGTTTTTTTAAATGTATTGTTCGTTATCGTAAGAACTTAGATGAAAAAGCCACCGAGACTACTCAATGTCATTACTGCGTTAACTTTAATGGTTTTGTAATGTGGTTTCTGAAATTTTTAAACCAAAGATTTTTTAACTTGTAAACAATCATGTTTTTTAAGACAGGTTATTTTATCGCATGTTTTCTATGAATGATTATTTTATTGTATGCTTTTATGATTTGCAACAAAAATCGAAATAAAGCAAGAACTGAACTGAACACTAGGTTAGGCAGGTGCAATTCCATACCACACTTAGTATGTGTTTCAAAGGAGATGCCAGTGGCTCTCTGACTGCTAGATACAGTGAGCTTTTGTTCCAGGAACTGAAAGCCCAGTGTGCCTCTAGAAAGCTGCAGGCAGGGAAAGGTGCGAACACCCAGCGCCTCTTAGAGTTCTTACAGTTATATGACCTCCAGAAAACTAGTGGGTCAGATGATCAGGAGAAGATGAGTGGACATGGGTCAGAGGAGAGGCCAGAAGGGGAGCACCCCTATGACATTGACTCTAACCCTGACCAGGGGGAGCCAGGTGGCTCCCACCTGGATATTTCAGACCTACCAGAGGAGAACACAGGTGACTTAGAAGAGGCCCCCTTTGATCCTCCTGGGAAGGTGCATAGCAGACCAAGGAGGTCTAGAGCCTCCTCTGCAGAATCCCAAGCCTCCGTAGGGACCTCTGTTTCTAGTAAGAGGGGAAACTATTTTGATAGGGAGTACCAACGTCATGACCTTGAGAAAGCTTGGCTTAGATTCAGGCATGAGCAGTTGGTCCTTGATAGAGAGTCCCTGGAAGTCCAGAGAGCAAGGAATAAGTTGGGACTAGAGTCCCATGGTCGCAGCAACAGTGTCCCTAGAGTTAAGAAACATTCATTTGAACATAGGAACCTGAGCAAGAGTGAACCTCCCCACCATGCTGGGGATGACATCCACAAATGGATAACTGCTTTGGAGAGGGCCTGCAAAGTGAAGAAGGTTCTCTCAGAGCAGTGGGCAACTATCTTGTGGCTCTCCTTTGCTGACAAAGGTAGAGATACGCTCCTCACTCTTAGAGAAAAGGATGCTGATAATTACTCAGTTTTGAAAAGTGCTCTCATTGATGGGTTTGGCTTAACCACTGAGCAATACAGGATGAAGTTCAGAGACACCCAGAAAGCCCAGACCCAGGACTGGGTAGATTTTGTGGATAGTGCTATTAAGTCTCTTAAAGGTCCTGACAACAAAGGATTGTACGATTTGATTATGAGGGAGCAAATCCTTGATAATTGTCAAAATCGGCTGTTATATCAATACCTGGTGGAGTCAGATCTGACTTCTCCCCAAGAATCTGGAAAGAAGGCAGATAAGTGGGTCAGAACCAGGGTTAAGCAGAAAAATCAGAGCAATAGTGTTGACCAGAAGAAACACGATTCTTCAAAAACTCAAGATAAGGGTGGGGACAAGGGAAAAGACAAAAAGGAGACTTCTCAAGGGCCCCAAATTCCTGCATCTGATGGGAGCCACAATCCAACAAGAAAGGCAGAAAGACACCTTGGTGTTACTTTTGTAAGGTGAAAAACCATTGGACAAAGGATGCTGGTTGTACAAAAGCCAAGGAAAATACTCCTACTACCACTGCCCCTGAGGCAACTGTGCCCCCTAGCACAGGTACAAGTAGTAGTACAGGGAACAAGGGAATAGTAGGATTAAGCTAGGGATCTGAGGTGTGTTCTGGCTTCGTCAGAACTCCAGCTCAGGCTGTTCTAGTTTGTGATGATAGCATAGATCATGCCACCTTACTTGTCAGTCCCAGTAATCTAGGCAAGTACAGACAATAGCCTTTGATCAATGGAACGGAGGCCATGGCCTACAGGGACACGGGGGCCAGTGTCACAATGGTGACAGAGAAACTTGTGTCTTCTGACTAAATCATACTTGAAGAAATGTACCAAGTGACCAACGCTAACTATGTCAGGACCGACATTCCTTGGCAGTTGTTAATTTCAGCTGGGGAGGGGTAACTGTACCTAAAAAGGTTGTGGTATCTTCAGACCTACCAGTAGATTGTTTCTTGGGCAATGATTTGGAAACTTCAGCCTGGGCTGAGGTTGAGTTCAGGACTCATGCAGAAATGTTGGGCATCTTTGCAAATGTGTTTGCTGTGACCAGGTCACAAGCCAAACAGACCTCCACAGAACAGGCCCTGGATCCTTCCAAGAGAAAGAGCAGGAGGGGTAAGGCTGTGCCTTCCCCCTGCCTCAGAGTGAGGATACGTCTCTTGAGGGAGATAATCTCAGTCCCAGTGAAGGAACTGCCCCAGATGAACTTGAGCCTGATCAGGTTGAGTTCTCAGGGGCAGACCTGAGTTTGGAGCAGCAAACCTGCCCCTCTTTTAAATCCCTCAGACAGCAAGCTGCTGCTGAGGCTGCTGGAAATGTCAGTGGGTCCCGTAGGATCTACTGGGATGAGGGACTTCTATACTCCGAGGGTAGAGACCCCAAGCCTTGTGCCACCAGGAGGTTGGTTATACCCTTGAAGTTCAGAGGCTTTCTACTCACCCTGGCATATGACATTCCCCGGGAAGGACACTTAGGGCAGAAAAAGACTTGGGACATCCTTGCCCCTCACTTTTACTGGCCCCACATGTCTGAGGACACAAAGGAGTTTTGTCACTCCTGTGCCACTTGCCAAGCCAGTGGTAAGGCAGGTGGTACCAGAAAGTCTCCCTTGATTCCACTTCCAGTGGTTGGGGTTCTCTTTGAGAGGGTTGGGATTGATATCATTGGTCCCATGATCCTTCCTACAGCATCTGGGCACAGTTACATACTAGTGGTAGTGGATTATGCCACTAGGTACCCGGAGACCATTCCCGTTAGGACTACTACAGCTCCTGTGGTGGCAAGGGCCCTCTTAGGATTTTTTTCCAGAGTGGGCTTCCCTAAGGAGGTTTTAACTGACAGAGGTACCAACGTCATGTCAAGTTATATCACTGCAGTGTGGAAGAAGTGTGGTGGGAATTACATATTCACCACACCCTGTCATCCTCAGTGCAATGGGTTGGTTGAAACATTAAACAAAACCCTAAAGGGTATGATCATGGGCCCCCCAGAAAAGTTTAGGCGAAAATGGGATGTCCTTCTGCCCTGCCTTCTCTTTGCCCACAGAGAGGTCCCTCAGAAGGGGGTTGGTTACAGCCCTTTTGAACTTCTGTTTGGGCATCCAGTTAGGGGTCCCTTGTGTCTGGTGAAGGAGGGATTGGAGTTACCTCTCAAACCTCCCAGACAAGCCATAGTGGACTATGTACTTGCTGTCCGCTCCAGGATGGCTGAGTACATAAAGAAGGCAAGTAAAAACCTGGAGGCAAGCCAAAAATTGCAAAAAGCTTGGCATGACAAGAAGGCTGTCCTGACCGTTTACCAGCTAGGCCAGAAAGTGTGGGTGTTGGAACCTATGGCTCAAGCAGCTCTCCAGGACAAGTGGAGTGGACAAATAGGAACAAAAAGAGAGCGAGGAAAAAGAAAAACATGTCCTCTTCCCCAATGACTTTAGCAAAACAAAATGGACAAGTTTTTGACGATTCAGAGCAAACGTTTTTTGCTATCACCTTATGGAAAACTTGAAAGGAGAGAGCACAACTGCTGTGGAAAAAACCCCTCACCCACCTACCTAGTAGGTGGCATGCTTCATCATTGGGGCCCAACTGGATTGCCTAGTACAATCCAGCTGTGCTACGACGCCTGGATTACAGCGGAGCAGGATATTGAGCAGAGAGTGATGTGCTATGTGAGATGTGACTATAGGTTAAAAAAGTCTCTGAGAAATGCCCTTTGAAAAAACTTTTTATTAGAAGGGTCCCAGGACTAATGTTAAAAAGTTAAACGGGATATATAGTTAGGAATATTATTTTCCTGATATCCCTTGTAAATAAGGTCAACTAGTTTCAGCCTTCTGGATGGTTCTAGAGGCTTTCGTCAGGACCAGAAAAAGGTGAATGGCCATAAAAACAAGGTATAGGCCACGTGTAAATATCAGCACACACCCTAAAGTGTGCTGTGAGTGTAGTGGTAATGTACTCACAGTATCTCCGTTTGAGACTACCTGAAAATAAAAAGTTAATTAGTAAGGATATGTAAAACTGTTGTGAATCATGCATATAAACTAAATGCATGCTCCTTTCAACTTGTGGCTGGTGATCTAATGCCAGTAGCATGGTGGGCATGCACGAACACTAGAACAGGCTTGCGTGGCTACAATGTGCCCCAATAGTGTAGACATACACAGGGAATCCGTGAGTGAGTCAATATCGTAATCAAGTATTACTGGGGCACATGGTGCTCATAATCTCTATCATTTATCAATAGTGTGCGTGTATATGGCGCAATCACAATTGTGTTACACACACTAGGTGTTGAGAGGCAAATGATGGCTAATCTGGGGGCCCAATATGCTTTTTAGGCCAAGTGGGCGTGCATCGTAGTCAATGTATGTTAAAATGGTGGCGCGTTCTAACTTGGTGCGAAGTATGCGTGAAATTCGACATACAAACAATAAATGACATACAAACAACAACTTTGAAGACAGGTCTCACTTGAGTAAAGAGGTAGTTATGCCTCTGGAAATCGATCGACGTTTAAATCCCCTCTTGACCTTAATGAAAAAGAAAGGTAATGGCGGGGGGGGGGGGGGTTTGTTGTGAAACAAATGGAGGCTACGAAGAATAAAGTTACTTAGGTTGAATCAACGTAAAATGCTAAATATAGAGCCTCTGGACGGTAAAGTAACAAATCAATCGACATGATCCCTTCGGAGTCTGGTACTCACAATTGTCAGGGAAAGTAAGGTCCGAGGTACCTAGGACGACGATCGGGTCCGCTTGTTCAGCCCCGTAATGGAAATTAGGGAGTGGTTAAAAAGAAAAGAAAACAGGAAGACGGACGGGATGTCACGTGGTGCGGCTCTGAGAGACTAGAGCGCAGTGCCTGCGAGTAGTGCAGACGGCGCCTGTGTGTGCGTAATGGAAATGAAAAAAACACAAAACAGAACTACACGGAGTCTCGTGATGATAACTCCGGGTTAAAATTAAATTAAATTACAATTACATTTTAGTCCCTCTGCGGTGCAGCTGAAAAAAGGGGGGAGGAGGGTCAAAAATGAGAGCCCTCCTATGTGTACAATTACAGGCATCAATAAATAGCCTTGGTTGAGAATGTGCTTGAATATCTCAATAAAGATTAGACTGTGCATAGGTGTTGTGAGAAATATAATTTCAGGCACATGGAAAATAATTAAAAGCCAAACGAAAGGATATGTACTAAATCCAAAGGGTAAGTATTAAGTCCTAAGGATAGGTGTTATGTACTGTGCTTACTGTACAGATCGAAATCTTAGATAAGACGGCTAATGTGAAAATAGATGTCTACACAGGGAGGTTCAAGTACAGTGATGGGCAGACGCTCTGTATTATAAGGGCATGAGACTAAGGAGATTATTAAATTGCATATCTGATACAGGCTATTATGGGAATATGCAGATGCAATACTGATTTTCTTAATTACACATGTTGTATTCATGAACGATGTATACTGTTCCAGGGTACATTATCATTTAGCCCTGAGATGTGGGTTGAGAGTCTATATACCCAGCGTTGTTCTTTCTCGAACAAACGTTCTTGGATGTTGGTTTGGTTAGACTCAAGTTGTTCAATTATGACCCAGGTCATGTCGTTGGTGGTATGTCCCTTGGCTAGATAGTGTTCTGTGAGTTTTGTTGTGCTGCGTTTGCAGCGGATGTTACTGCGATGTTCGCAGATTCTGATTTTGACTTTTCTGCTAGTCATCCCGACGTATCGTAATTTGCAAGGGCATGTAATCAGATAGATAACATTTGCCGAATTGCAGTTAGTGTGTTTCATAATGGTCCAGATTTTGTCTTGTTCAAGATGTAAAGTTTTGGTGGATTGGGTAAGATGGCAAATACTGCAGTTGCCACATGGGTAATGGCCTGTCACTTCTGGTAATCCCCATGCATTCAGTACTGTGGTAGGAGCACTCAGGATCTTTTTTGGTCTGGTAGACACTAAATTGTCTCTGAGGTTGTATGACCTTTTGTAGGAAAATAGGGGTTTTTTCCATTGTAGCTTACCCGAAGTTATGATTTTCCAATTACTTTGTATCAGTTTGGCTACTTGGTTTGAGATGGAATTGAAGGTAGTTACACATGTGAGTGGTATGGTTGTTGGCATATCCACTTTGGGTTCCAATAAACCTTCTCGGTTTTGGTTCCTGGCTCTTTTTTGCGCTTTATGAATGATTTTGTTGGGGTATCCACGGTTTTGTAGTTTTGTAGTCAATTCTTCTGATTGTTTTTTAAAATCTTTTATTTCACTGCAGTTTCGGCGCAATCTAAGGTATTGACCAAACGGTAAGTTGTCCCTCAGTGGCCTAGGGTGGAAACTCTGGAAGTGTAAAAGAGAATTTTTAGCTGTTGGTTTGTAGTGGGTTTTAGTCAAGAGTACCCCATTTCGTGCTTCAATCTCCAAGTCTAGGAAAGTGATGTTGGTACTGCTTGTTGTGTGAGTAAATCGTAGGTTTGGATCAAGTGTGTTAATCCAGTTCAGGAATTCGCTGAGTCTTTGGTTGTCACTTGTCCATATTAGGAATACATCATCGATGTACCTCTTGCCAATGTGTATTTCTTCCTCTCCCTCTTCCACGTTGTCTGTTTGTGTAGTGGCCTTTTTCTGATCCAGAACTCTCATTACTGCCACCGCTGTGTATTGAGGATCCCTCTTCTGATGATATGGAGTGGTTTGATCTCGTAGGGGTTTTATAGTCTGCATCTGAATATGGATATGTTTTGACATATGAAAATTTCTTTAAGTCTTTTTGGAATTGTTGAATTTTGGATTGCGTGAGTTCTTCTTTGTAGTCTGCTATTTCTTTGTTGACCTCCTCTAGTCTTTTCTTATATGAGGTTAGTGTAGTCTTGAAATGCTGTTCAGTTGCCTGGATATCTATCAGGATGGCATCTGAGAGTCTTTTTGCTGTTTGGATTATAACCTACCCCAAGATGATACCCTAGAGGTCATCCGCACCTCCCTCGACAAAACGATCTGGGATTACAACACTCCAAAATCCTTCATAATGGAATGTGCCGAAATAGCCCTAAAAGACAATTTTTTTGAATATGAGGGCACCCTCTTCCTCCAACAGTACGGTACATCTATGGGGAGCACTTTTGCTCCCAGTGTAGCGGGTCTGTATGTGTCCAATTTTGAAGATTTACATATCTTCAACCATCAATCAACATACACTCAGGACATCACTTTTTACAAGAGGTACATCGATGATGTATTCCTAATATGGACAAGTGACAACCAAAGACTCAGCGAATTCCTGAACTGGATTAACACACTTGATCCAAACTTACGATTTACTCACACAACAAGCAGTACCAACATCACTTTCCTAGACTTGGAGATTGAAGTACGAAATGGGGTACTCTTGACTAAAACCCACTTCAAACCAACAGCTAAAAATTCTCTTTTACACTTCCAGAGTTTCCACCCTAGGCCACTGAGGGACAACTTACCGTTTGGTCAATACCTTAGATTGCGCCGAAACTGCAGTGAAATAAAAGATTTTAAAAAACAATCAGAAGAATTGACTACAAAACTACAAAACCGTGGATACCCCAACAAAATCATTCATAAAGCGCAAAAAAGAGCCAGGAACCAAAACCGAGAAGGTTTATTGGAACCCAAAGTGGATATGCCAACAACCATACCACTCACATGTGTAACTACCTTCAATTCCATCTCAAACCAAGTAGCCAAACTGATACAAAGTAATTGGAAAATCATAACTTCGGGTAAGCTACAATGGAAAAAACCCCTATTTTCCTACAAAAGGTCATACAACCTCAGAGACAATTTAGTGTCTACCAGACCAAAAAAGATCCTGAGTGCTCCTACCACAGTACTGAATGCATGGGGATTACCAGAAGTGACAGGCCATTACCCATGTGGCAACTGCAGTATTTGCCATCTTACCCAATCCACCAAAACTTTACATCTTGAACAAGACAAAATCTGGACCATTATGAAACACACTAACTGCAATTCGGCAAATGTTATCTATCTGATTACATGCCCTTGCAAATTACGATACGTCGGGATGACTAGCAGAAAAGTCAAAATCAGAATCTGCGAACATCGCAGTAACATCCGCTGCAAACGCAGCACGACAAAACTCACAGAACACTATCTAGCCAAGGGACATACCACCAACGACATGACCTGGGTCATAATTGAACAACTTGAGTCTAACCAAACCAACATCCAAGAACGTTTGTTCGAGAAAGAACAACGCTGGGTATATAGACTCTCAACCCACATCTCAGGGCTAAATGATAATGTACCCTGGAACAGTATACATCGTTCATGAATACAACATGTGTAATTAAGAAAATCAGTATTGCATCTGCATATTCCCATAATAGCCTGTATCAGATATGCAATTTAATAATCTCCTTAGTCTCATGCCCTCATAATACAGAGCGTCTGCCCATCACTGTACTTGAACCTCCCTGTGTAGACATCTATTTTCACATTAGCCGTCTTATCTAAGATTTCGATCTGTACAGTAAGCACAGTACATAACACCTATCCTTAGGACTTAATACTTACCCTTTGGATTTAGTACATATCCTTTCGTTTGGCTTTTAATTATTTTCCATGTGCCTGAAATTATATTTCTCACAACACCTATGCACAGTCTAATCTTTATTGAGATATTCAAGCACATTCTCAACCAAGGCTATTTATTGATGCCTGTAATTGTACACATAGGAGGGCTCTCATTTTTGACCCTCCTCCCCCCTTTTTTCAGCTGCACCGCAGAGGGACTAAAATGTAATTGTAATTTAATTTTATTTTAACCCGGAGTTATCATCACGAGACTCCGTGTAGTTCTGTTTTGTGTTTTTTTCATTTCCATTACGCACACACAGGCACCGTCTGCACTACTCGCAGGCACTGCGCTCTAGTCTCTCAGAGCCGCACCACGTGACATCCCGTCCGTCTTCCTGTTTTCTTTTCTTTTTAACCACTCCCTAATTTCCATTACGGGGCTGAACAAGCGGACCCGATCGTCGTCCTAGGTACCTCGGACCTTACTTTCCCTGACAATTGTGAGTACCAGACTCCGAAGGGATCATGTCGATTGATTTGTTACTTTACCGTCCAGAGGCTCTATATTTAGCATTTTACGTTGATTCAACCTAAGTAACTTTATTCTTCGTAGCCTCCATTTGTTTCACAACAAACCCCCCCCCCGCCATTACCTTTCTTTTTCATTAAGGTTAAGAGGGGATTTAAACGTCGATCGATTTCCAGAGGCATAACTACCTCTTTACTCAAGTGAGACCTGTCTTCAAAGTTGTTGTTTGTATGTCATTTATTGTTTGTATGTCGAATTTCACGCATACTTCGCACCAAGTTAGAACGCGCCACCATTTTAACATACATTGACTACGATGCACGCGCACTTGGCCTAAAAAGCATATTGGGCCCCCAGATTAGCCATCATTTGCCTCTCAACACCTAGTGTGTGTAACACAATTGCGATTGCGCCATATACACGCACACTATTGATAAATGATAGAGATTATGAGCACCATGTGCCCCAGTAATACTTGATTACGATATTGACTCACTCACGGATTCCCTGTGTATGTCTACACTATTGGGGCACATTGTAGCCACGCAAGCCTGTTCTAGTGTTCGTGCATGCCCACCATGCTACTGGCATTAGATCACCAGCCACAAGTTGAAAGGAGCATGCATTTAGTTTATATGCATGATTCACAACAGTTTTACATATCCTTACTAATTAACTTTTTATTTTCAGGTAGTCTCAAACGGAGATACTGTGAGTACATTACCACTACACTCACAGCACACTTTAGGGTGTGTGCTGATATTTACACGTGGCCTATACCTTGTTTTTATGGCCATTCACCTTTTTCTGGTCCTGACGAAAGCCTCTAGAACCATCCAGAAGGTTGAAACTAGTTGACCTTATTTACAAGGGATATCAGGAAAATAATATTCCTAACTATATATCCCGCTTAACTTTTTAACATTAGTCCTGGGACCCTTCTAATAAAAAGTTTTTTCAAAGGGCATTTCTCAGAGACTTTTTTAACCTATAGTCACATCTCACATAGCACGTCACTCTCTGCTCAATATCCTGCTCCGCTGTAATCCAGGCGTCGTAGCACAGCTGGATTGTACTAGGCAATCCAGTTGGGCCCCAATGATGAAGCATGCCACCTACTAGGTAGGTGGGTGAGGGTTTTTTTCCACAGCAGTTGTGCTCTCTCCTTTCAAGTTTTCCATAAGGTGATAGCAAAAAACGTTTGCTCTGAATCGTCAAAAACTTGTCCATTTTGTTTTGCTCAAGTGGAGTGGACCCCACACTATCATTGAGCAAAAGGGTGAGGTGGACCTTGGCACTCCCAGAAGCCCCCATAGGGTGCTTCATGTGAACAGGCTAAAACCTTTTGTGGACAGGGCTGACATGGGCTTGCTCATGTCAACTGACGAGGGACAGGAGGAAGAGAGTGACTCTCTCCCTAATCTACTGTCACAAAACCCTGATGATGGGTTAGTAGATGGTGTGGCCTTGGCAGGCAGCCTCACTGACCAACAGCAGATTGATTGCAGGAAGGTCCTCAATCAATATTGGCATACGTTTTCTTTGACACCCAGTCAAACCACCTGGTGTACCCATGAAGTGGACACATGTGAGAGTCTACCTGTTAAAAATAAGATTTACAGGCAGCCTGACCATGTCACAGATTGCATCAGGACAGAGGTCCAAAAGATGCTTGAATTGGGAGTAATTGAGCCCTCAGATACCCCTTGGGCTAGTCCAGTAGTCCTGGTACCAAAACCGCACACCAAGGGTGGACAAAGAGAGATGAGGTATTGTGTTGACTACAGGGGACTCAATGCAGTCACTAGGGGCCATATGTATGAAAAACGCGTTTTGCGATTCTCAAATTGCGATTTTTAGGGAATCACAATTAGAGAATCGCAAAATGCAATGTATGTAAGATATGCTAAATATTTTGCGAATCCTACATATTTTTTATCTGCGAACCGCAAATTGAAATTCGCAAATAAGGAATACCTTCCCATTCATTCCTATGGGCTAGAAGGCATTTGCGATTCCCAATTAGAAAATCGCAAATTGAGAATGCAAGGGTGTCAATAGGACACCCTGTTGCACCCCTGAAATAAGCATGTGTGCACATGTGGCGCACATACAAGCCCTAAGGGCATGTATGTGCGCCACATGGCACTTTGAAAAATGCAAAAAAGTGCATTTTTCGAAGAAAGCACAAAATTACCACCAACCTGAAGTTGGTGGTAATTTGCGATTCCTTAAGCGAAAATCGCACAACTTGGGTGCTTCCTACATTGCATTTAAGCAATCGCAATTTGGGATTCCTTAAATGCATTTGCATAATAGGGAATCGCAAATTTTGCGATTCCTTATTTTGCAAGTGGGTTTTTGTGTGCTACATTGCACACTGCCTAAATTGCGATTGCAAACGCTGAAATTCTGTGAATTTCAGCGTTTACGATCACAATTTGGCTTCATACATATGGCCCTAGAGGACTGATGCTCATCCAATTCCTAGGGCAGATGAGCTTATTGATACTTTGGCCTCAGCTAAGTTCTTAAGCATATTTGACCTTACTGCTGGCTATTGGCAAATCAAACTAGCTGAGGATGTCAAACCAAAAACAACATTTTTAACCCCTAGTGGGCTTTAGCAATTTACTGTGATGCCTTTTGGTTTGAAGAATGCACCTGCCACATTTCAAAGGCTAGTGAATAAAGTTCTTACAGGTGTGGAAGCCTATAGTGCAGTGTTAGAAATGGGATTTTTGTTAGACTAGGGTATGTGCCAAAACAAGGCAGAAACCACCACTCTAGTCAGGATAAGGGAGTTACACTCCTAAAATAACCCCTGCTCACCCCCTTGGTAGCTTGGCACGAGCAGTCAGGCTTTTCTTAGAGGCAGTGTGTAAAGCATTTGCACATAACCAACAGTAATACAGTGTAAGCGCTACAAAAGGACACCACACCAGTTTAGAAAAAAAAATATCCAATATTTTTATATACTTAAGACAAGACCAAAAATGATAAAAATCCACAATACAGTGCTTAAAAATCTTCGGCTATCAAAATATGCTTGAAAAACAGTTTCTTGATGTCAATAGCTCCGTCCGGGGCTATCATGGCGTCGTGAGAAAACAAATCCAAACAGTTCTGGCTGACCGCGGTGTCGTGGGCCAGCTATGGTGTCGAAAAGACCCGCAAACAGTACCTTTTAGAAATGCAGGGCGTCGGCTACCTGTCGTGGAGCTTCCAAAAGCACGGCGTCCGCATGCGCCAGTTCCGGAGGTAGGTGCAAGAGTCGTCGGGGCCTTCGAAGTCACACGCGTTGCAGATCGATCTCCTCTCTGTTGGAGTCAGGAGCGCAGGCATCGGGTGCTGCAGTGCGAAGTGCAGCAGTGCGGTGTGCGGTGCCCTCAGGTTGCAGTGCGAGCAGTGGCTCGGTGGCGGTGTCAGATGGCATCATCGGTGAGACCATTGTCGCGGTGCGAGTTGAATGCAATGCACGTCGCAGTGCTGGCAGGTCACGGTGCAAGCAGCGGCGTCATCGTTACTGAAGCGCTGCCGTCAGCTGACAAACTGGAGTCGATGGCGCCGGCGTCGGTAGGCCACGGCTGTGGTGCGGGATGATAGCGGTGTGTAGTGTAACTTTACGAGCGGTGCCCTCGAACCACGGTGCAAGCAGCGGCGTCAATTTCATCATGGAGCAGCGTGGTCAGGCATACCATGGCGTCATCGTGAAGTGAGGCAGTGCGGAGTGCGTTGCCCACAGGTCGTGGTGCGAGCAGTGGCTTGGTGGCGGCATCAGCAGGCATCGTCGGTGAGACCAGGGTCACGGTGCAGCATTGCGACGGTGCCCTCTGCGGTGCCTTCAGGACATGGAGTCGGCAGCGGCGTCGTAGACGTCGTCGGGTTGCTTTTCTTCTGTTGCAGCACGAAACACACAGTCCCCAGTGCTGAGGGCAGAAGAGCTTGAAGTCTTTGCTGTTCCTGAGACTTCTTGAACAGGGGGCAAGCTCTTCCTCAAGCCCTTGGAGAAACTCACAAAGTAGATTGCAGAAAGTTGAGTCCAGTCCTTTCACTGCCCAAGACAGATGCAGCCACTTCAGGCCAACACAGCAAAGCACAAAGCAAAGTGGTAGTTCCTCCTCACAGCTTCTCCAGCTCTTCTTCTTGGCAGTCTTTTTGGTCCAAAAGAGTTCTAAAGTTTAGGGGTCTGTGCCCCAATATTTATATCCCAAAGTCCTTTGATCTCTTAGGCAGAGTGTGTGTGCCCAGCCAGAGCCATTTCTGCCTTCTCTGGTGCGACTTCCTGGAAGGAGGTGGAGACGGCATGGTCAGAGGCAGACCAGGTCCTTTGCGGTGCAAGGAAATCTCCTCTCCCTTCCCCAATTGCAGCCCAGGCCTATTCATCCCTTTCCTGACCCACCTAGACTATCTGGAGCCACTCCTGCTCCCCAGCCTTCTGTCATCCAAAACCCAGCAAGGCAATCCACATTCCAGCAGAGGCACACGGCATGACTGAGCAAGAAAATACCTACTTTCTGGTATTTTCAAACACAAAATGTAAAAATCACCTTCACTAAAAGATGCATCTTTACATTCTGAGTTCAGGCATACTAAACTTTATTTTCCTACCTAATTCCCCAGGCCAGTTATGTTTATACAATGTTATAAACAAACTCCCCATTCTGTCCTATGGGGAACAGGTAGCCTTGCAATGGCGAAAAACAAAATTGGCTGTAATTCGCCATCAGGACATGCCACACACACCAGGGCATGTCCTACCTTTCACATACACTGCACCCGGCCCACAGGGGTACCTTGGGCCTACCTTAGGGGTGGCTGACATGTAAGAAAAGGGAAGGTGAGGGACTGGCAAGTGTGTGCACTGGCCAAGTCAACATGGCAGTTACAAACTGCGTGAAGACTCCGCAATGGCGGGTCTGAGTTATCTTTTCAAGGCTAGTCACGTAGGTGGCACAATCAGTGCGGCAGGCCCACTAGTTGCATTTGATTCACAGGCCCTGGCACACTCAGTGAACTTTACTAGGGACTAACAAGTAAATCAAATATCCAATCATGGAAACACCAATCCATAACACAATTTACCACAGGAGCACTTGCACTTTATCACTGATCAGCAGAGAGATAAGTGCGCAGAAACACTACGCCAGCAAAAACAGAGTCAAAACCGGGAGGTCAGAAAGCAAAAAGTCAGGGGAAACACACCAAACGATGCCAAGTCTAACATACAGCATATCTAGCTGATATAGCGTCTTTAGCTTCACCTGGGAGGATCACCTGGTCCACCTGAAGAATGTTTTGGAGGCTCTGCAGAAAGCAGGCCTCACTATCAAGGCCACCAAGTGCCAGATAGGGCAGAGCAAGATTGTATACCTGGGCCACCTTGTGGGTGGAGGCCAGGTTCAACCACTTCAGAGCAAAATCCAGACCGTCATGGAATGGGTTGCTCCAACTACCCAGACTCAGGTCAGAGCTTTCTTGGGCCTGACTGGGTACTACAGAAGATTTGTCAAAGGGTATGGGTCCATAGTGCCCACTTTGAATGATCTGACCTCTAAGAAAATGCTCAAGAAAGTTCAGTGGACAGTTAGCTGTCAGAAGGCGTTTGATGACCTCCAGCAGGCCATGTGCACTGCTGCCATTCTGCAGAGTCCTGACTACTCTAAGCAATTCATTGTCCAAACAGATGCATCTGAGTTGGGGGTAGGGGCTGTATCACAACCTAATGCCGAGGGCCAGGATCAACCAGGAGCTTTTATCAGCAGAAGGTTGACCCACAGAAAGAAACGTTGGTCAGCTATAGAGAGGGAGGCCTTTGCTGTGGTCTGGGCCCTGAAGAAGTTGAGGCCATACTTGTTTGGCACTCACTTCATTGTTCAAGACAGACCATAAGCCCCTCTTATGGCTAAAATAGATGAAGGGTGAAAACCCCAAACTTTTGAGGTGGTCTATTTCCCTACAGGGAATGGACTATACAGTGGAATATAGACCTGGGAGTAACCATGCCAATGCAGATGGACTCTCCAGATAGTTCCACTTAGAAAATGAAGACTCAACTGGGCAAAGTTAGTCTCATCTCCTTACGGTTTGGGGGGGGGGTGTAGGAAAGTAGGATCTGCTTCTATGGTTACCTCCACTTTTTGCTTGATGTGATGCTGTTTTTGACTAGTCTGACTGGGATCCTGCTAATCAGGACCCCAGTCTCTCTGCTTTCTCCTTAAACTGTTGTGTTCAGTACTCAGGTACATCCCAGATTGGATACTGCGGTATCCTTGTCAGTCCCTAGTATATGGTACTTTCACCATCTCAGTCTAGCGCCAGGATACCCGTTGGGTGACAGTAGCGCTCTACAAGAATAAAATACAATACAATACAATAGGTAACCCAGAGGTCTCCCATGGGCTGAAGCATGTATTAGGCCAGGCATGAGAGACCATTCAAAATGGAACTACAAGCCTGCCGTTGCAGCCTGTGTAAGTTAGTGCATGCAACACTTACTTAAGATATAGGTTGTCTATATCTAAGGGTCACTGCACTTAAAAACGATAAGCCACCCCAATAGCAAGCCTTTACAATCCTGAAGGCAGGGTGCTTGGTTCTAAGTGAGAGGGTGCCCCTGCATGAGCAGGACACCCCTGCAGCCTACGGAGTCCATTCTCCCGGGTTGTCAGTGAAGCAGCCATATAGTATATAGAGAGGCACCGCGTAATTACGAGATGACCATCTCGACAACGGCTGCAACCAATCCTATCATGTTTGGTATCAAATATGTTGGAATCATACCTCTACACCGTAAATGGTATGGGAGGTATGATTGCAAGCACTGGAAGAGCCCTCTGTTAGGCTCTCAGTGTCCCAGATACTAGGCTTCTAGACCCAATCAGCACAACATGGTTGCTGACGACCAGAGACACATTTCTGCCCTCCTGCTGTTGAGCCAAGCTCGAGCAGAGGAAGGTGGAACAATAGGCATCCTGTCACAGGGAGTAGTGACCACCTCCCAGACAGGATTTAGTGTATTGGGACCAGGTGGTGCACTTTCCAGCGCCGGAAAGTCTGCATGAGGGGCACATTTGGTGTCCCTGTGGATTGTCCAGTTCAAACCAGTCCTGGGAGGCATTGGCTCCCGCTCTGGCGCGAAACTGCACAAAGGACATGGGAAACACCTTCTCACTGTCCAGACCCTCCCCTGGGAGGGTCCCCTGAATCTTCACAACCCTTTCCCTAGGGGACTTAAGGGCTTGCCTGGTTGTAGTTCCCTAGATTTGTCATGGGACAAGATTTAGATCAGACACCACTAGACTTCTCCCGTCTGGGCACTCTGGACTTCGATTGGGCCTGACTTCGTCTCCCTTCCAGTCTGCTGCATCGTCTGTGCCTGTGCATCATACAGGAACCTTCTGAGGCCTGTGAAGCATTAAAAACACCGGAGGTAATATCCCTTGGAGTGAAGGAGTCACTCCCCTGCATTTGCAGGAACCACAACTTAGTCGACCGTTTTGCAGATCCTGAGCTCCTCCAGATTCTGTGGGCACTGCAACACAGGTGGTGGTTTTCCACAGCTCCCGAGGCCTGCCCTGTCCTCTCACCAAGTTTGAGGCCAGTATCCCTTGTGGGGGTTACAATAACTGAAGCCCTGTGCACTGTGTCCAATTTGCAGTTGCAAAGGTTTGTTGGCTTCCTTCCAAGAAGCTCTTCAGGCTTCACGTATCCCAACCTCGAGCATCTCCTATGACTAGAATCTTCAGCCACACCGCATCGTGTGCATCGTGGCCTGCATCTTTTGGTGAGCTGCTTGAGGTCCTCTTGCGCCTCCGGCCTGTGGGTCCATTTATTTGTTTAAGGCTCTCCTGATTGCTCGGGGCCTGCCCTGACTCCCCTGCTTTAGGTAAGTCCCCTGGACCTTGCTTGCCCAACGTTGCTCCTTCTTTGATTCCTGCGTGGGTTGCATTTGCCAAGGCTTGTTGGTGTGCCCGCCGTACACCGACTCCTCGGCATTTGACATCCTCTTGGGGCAGCTTGTACATAGGTCCTGGTCTTCGTCAGCATCGCCTGGTCCTCACAGCTGCAGAGTCAGGTCATCGTCATCTTCCCTGAAGTACCCGACATCGGAGGGCATTCGGCTTCCAAGTCTCCTGGTCACTCCGGAGTGACATAGACTATGTCCCTTCTGCTTTCAGGACCTTCTCTTCAAGAGTTGATGTTTGGATTCCCACGGACACTTTCTCCTCTTTCAGCAGCGGCACTTTCCTGAAGTCCTCCATTGGGTTCGACGGCGGTTTCCGACACCACTTCACACGTATGCACCTGCCTTCCCTGGTGTAGGTAACGTGGGTACTAGGGTATCCACAGGTTGGGTGGCTCTCCAACCTTCTGTCTTCCAAGGGGTTCTTCCAGGGTCCACTGGGAAGGGTCCATAATCTTTAATATCCTACAGCGACTTTCACATAGACTTGTACAGAGCAATCAGTCGTGTTCCCACACTGCACACGCGCTCCGTGGGGTCCCTATCTACTTACCTTGGGTGGTTCTGTGGGTCTCCAGCAACACTACGTCCTCTCAACATTGTCCTGACTCGAGTCCTGGTTCTTATACCACTTTCTTAATATATGGTTTGGTCCCCCTCTGGGGCCCTCTTTGTATTTCGTGCTATTCACTGTAATTCTGGCTAAAGTATTGTGTGGATTGTGTGTATCTATGTGTTGGAGATATTGGAACATACTAGAGAGTATTCTATAATAAATACATATTTTTATAAATACTTGGTGTGGTTGTTTCACATAATCTATACTATAAGATTGCATTTTGGTCAAACAAGCTGCTTTACACTCCTTCTGGACTAAGCCTGAAGGCTGCTCTCCACAGCTACCACTTAGAGAGCTTTCAAAGGTTGTCTAAGACCTCTTAAATCTCCATAGGGGTTGTCTGGACTGGTGCAAGGTGCCCACTTACATTAGTGGACATCATATACTAGCCCAGCTTCTCACACCCACCCACAAACACAATGCAGCCTTTTCAAAAGGACATACTACTGTAGCTGTGGCTTGAGAAATTGCACAACACTCCAGATGAGCCTTTCACAATTGTACAAAATGCTTCTAAAAAATTCTAACAGATTCCATTGGAACATAAGCCCTGCTTGATTGTTTCTTTAATTTTTAATGTCACTGAAAGAAAGAATTTAGCTCCTTAAACTAAAATTGTCTGTGGCATCTTAATGCACTGTTTTTTTTACCTTACCAGAAACTCGTTGTTACTTACGGATTTTTTAATGTTTCTTTTTTCTTTTTTGATTTTGAGTCCCCCCCCTCCTCCCTCTGTAATATGGAACTCCATAGCATACGTCCCCAGACTCCCTCCCCGGCTAGCAACCTCTAGCCTGTTGTGACTTGTAACCTCTGTTGTACCCCATCTTCTTGCGGTGCTGTATGAGGCTATTCTGTTCGGTCCAATAGTCTCAAATATCTTGGGCAGGAAGTTCTTCAAATTCCAAGGTTAAGAGCGACAGGAAAGGTTTCCAGAGGTCCAGAAATGAGGCCCCTTGGTTAGAGAGTGAAAGAGAGATTCTTTCCATGCCCAAGATTTGCCAAAGCCTGTGGTGCCAACCCGAGTGTGTGGGCAGGGTAGTTGTCCCCCAGTGAGATAGGATATTTTGGAGTTCCACTCCTATCGCTAAGGCAATGTGTCAACCCCTCCGTGATCGAAGTGGAAAGGTGAGGGGGGTTAGGAGGCCCCAACATAGTGCAGGCTTGGAAACGAGGGAGCTGAATGTCGAAGGGGCGTCATCTAACACTGTTGCGACCATAATTTGAAATTTGAGGGTATTCCCATAGTAAATGAGTTAAGGTTCCCACCGAGCCACATGCTCTCCAACACTGAGGGGATTGAGTTGGATTATCTCTGTGGAGCCTTGGTGGAGTGAGGTACCAATAGGTTGCTATTTTCGTTGCTGCTTCTATGCTCGCCACACTCCGTGCTGTGTGTCGGGCCCTGTAATATATGTCCAACCACTCTTTCTGTGAAAGCGTCCTTCCCAGCTCTCCCTCCCATCTAAGCTGTCCAGGAGATTTATCTGTCCCGGGGGTTCATCTGAGGAAACTATAGAGTTCTGTTGTCAGACGTGAAGCTGTGTGCTTCGTCACTAACCATTTCTCAAACGGTGTAAGAGCCCTTTGTGCCCCTTCCCGTACTTCCTTCTGCATAACCCAGTGCCGAATTTGTTGGAAATGGAAACGTTCTTTCTGCGGAAGATTCTATTGTGTGCGGAAATCTGTAAATGACAAGGGTTCCTCTACATCAAAGAAATGCCCTATAGACCGCCGGCCCTCTTTAGTCCATTGATCGAATGCACTTATGTTGAGATTGGGGGTGAACGCAAGGTTGTGTACAATAGGCGTAATAGGGGAGGGGAATGTCATAAGTCCACGAGTTGTGGCCACTCTATCCCAGGCTGAAAGTGTTGGGTGCGTAACCTTTGATAAGTATAAGTTTTGCGGGCCCACCAATTTTGTAAGAAAGGGGACTCCCCATAAAGGCTGCCTGGCTAGGGATCTGTCAATGAACAGCCAGTACTTCTCCGATTCCAATCTTGACCATTCTACTAGGGGCCTCAGTTGTACTGCCCAGTAATAAGCCTGCAAGGTTGGGATCCCCAGACCTCCCTCCTCTGTAGGTTTATAACCTAGTAATATGTGAAGACTAGGTCATTGGTCACGCCAAATGAAGCGCTCTAGGTCACGTTAATTGGAGTGCAGTACTCCTGATTAAGGGGCCAGTGGGAGGGTCTGAAATACAAATAATATCTTTGGTAAGATTTTCATCTTAACCACCGCTATGCGGCCTAACCAGGATAGTGAGTGTGGTCTCCATCTGCAAAAGCAGTCCCGTATATGTCGTAATAGTAACGTGTAATTCAAGGAGGTGGTGCTTAAGTAGGGGATGGCCTCTTAAGCCCATTGGAGAAGGTGAGTGTGTTTAAGTGTCTCTAGTGTGTCAGGAGCAAGGGACAAATCAATGGCCTGGGATTTATGGATGTTGACTTTAAATCGTGAAGCCTGTCTAAAATTGTCAGTTCCATCATAAGGGCAGGTAGAGAGTCTCTGGGATTTTCTAAGGCAGCAACCACATCGTCCGCATATAGGCTGATCTTAAGTTCCTCTCCCCCAAACATTACTCCGGGTATCAATGGATTGTCCCGGACCTTTTGGGCCATTGGCTCCGTGTAGAGGGCAAATTACAGTGGCGAGATGGCCTTGTCTTGTTCCTTGTTGAATGGGGAAGGATTCCGAGGTAAGGCTGTTCACCTGAACAGAGGCAGTGGGGTTAGTATAACTACTGAGGACCAACTGATTAATCTCTCTGCATGGTCGTTGTAAGGTAAGGCCAGTGCACTCTGTCAATTGTCTTCTTGGCTTCTATAGAGAGGATCATGCGCTCTGTCTCAAACCGCTCAGACTTATCTATAATATTTAAGAGACGTTTAGTATTGTCGGAGCACTTTTGACCCGGCACAAAGCCTGCCTGATCTGGGTCTATCAATCTAGGGAGACAGGGGGAGAGTTGCTATGCCAAAATCCCTGTGAACAATTTAAGGTCCACATGAAGGAGGGAGATAGAGACGCACAATGTTGCTTATCTTTACCCGGCTTAGGTATGACTGTAACTAATCTCTCCAGCATCGTGGACGGTATGGGTGAGGAGGTCCCGATTGTGTGGTATATCCTCACCAATATTGGAGCTAGTATATTGAAAAACGTTTTATAAAATGTGGAATAGAAACCGTCGGGCCTGGGTATTTGAGAGGTTTTAATTTAGAGATAGCTGAAATGACCTCCTCTGCCCTAAACGGTGAGTCAAGGTCTTCCGCTTGCATGGGCGTTAATTTGGCTGTCTTGACTTTATGCAAATATTGGATAGGGCGATCATCTGGAAGTTTTTGTTCCCAGGTCGCGTAATATTGCCGGAATGCTTCTGCGATGTCCTTGTCGGACGTCTGCTCTTGGCCTTGGCTATCCAAAATTGTGGGTATGTTAGAGGTTTGTCTCTGCGCCCTTTACCTATTAGCCAGCAATCTCCGGCCCCTATCTTCCCCGTGTAAAAGGAATGCCTGAGTCGTAACGCAGCGTATTCTGCCCTATCAATGTCCAGTCCTGCCAGATGGGTTTGTGCTGCTTTGAGCTGACTCCAGACCCTTGAGCCCCTGTCCTCTGGTGTATACGTTCTAACTCTCTTACCTCTGTGGTGAATTGCTCCCTTTTTTCCCATCAGATTTTATTGTCGTATGAGGTGATAGCTATAAATTCTCCCCTGATTACTGCCTTCAGGGCATTCCATAGTGTTGCAACTGGGGTGTCAGGAGTATCATTGATCATGAGATAGTCTCCTATTGCCTTCGTGATCCACTGTACAACAGCAGGGCGTTGGAACATGGTCTCCTTGAGCCTCCAGATGCGACACGCGGTCTAGGAGCCTGTAAAGGCCACTAACATGCAAACTGCTGAGTGGTCAGATATTGTGCAAGAGTGTATCTCTACTTGGTGTGTCTGCTGAGTTATCATGCTAGTGGTTAGGAGGTAGTCAAGTCTAGCGTAGGTCTTGTGGGGATGTGAATAAAAAGTATATTCCCTGTCTGTCGGATGGTGAGCTCTCCAGATACCAGCCAGCCCGGCTTCTGTCAGGTATTTCCGTCCTTCTACTGTGAGGGAGCCGGTCTGCCCATAACGCTGGCCTGATCTGTCCACCTCCTTGTCAAAGGCTTAAGTTAAAGTCTCCCCCTATAACTACTGCCCTGTCAGGGGTTTTGGATAAGTCCAGCACTACCTCCCAAAGGAATCTCTCCTGGGCCTCATTTGGAGCGTAAACTGTGCCTACAGAGAAGGAGTGGGAGCCCAGTGTGAATGTGTGTGCCAGTAATCTACCTTTAGTCTCGGCTTGTTTAGGACCAACTTTACCCTGAAACTGAGAGGAAACTAGAATGGCTACCCCCGCTGTCTAAGTGGAGTGGGACGAGAAGGGTTGCTGAGGAAACTCCCTAGCATTTAGCCTCGAAACATCTTTTGACAAAAGGTGCATCTCTTGGAGAAGACAAATGTGTGCATCTGTATTCTCCAGATATGAAAGGATGGCCCATCTTTTAACTAGACTATTAAGGCCCTTCACATTCAATGTGATAATTTTAAGAGTGGTAGTCATGTGAGTGCGTTGATCCCTTCGCTATATTCAATTGTGCGCTTCCTAAAGAACCTGAGGTCCAACCAGCCTGTGGGTATACAAACATTTGTGCGCCAACACTCTAATTCCTGAGGAGTTTTTGTATGCATTTAAGAGAAAATACGAGGGAGGAGGAGGGATAAGAAACCCTCCAACATTTGAAGTAACAATAAACATAACAAAAGAACATTACAATAGTCCTGGATGAAAGACCCAATGAGTAGGCGTGAGTTGTCAGCAGGACCCATACCACCACCCCGTCCCACCCGGGACCCAGCACCTTCAAGGAGCAGGAGGTTTCGCAGTTTAGGTTCTCAAGGCCCCAATTCTCTGGAGGCATGGTCAGGCAGGTATCAGTCTGCATTAAGGTTGTCTTCCACAAGGTTGGCAATGACCGCCTTCCGCTCTTTGGCGATAGTCTCAGGGTCTGGCCAGAGATGCAGAGATCCATTCTCTGCCACCTTCTTGTTTTCGGGGGTCTATTGTTAGAGTCTGCCTGGGCAGAGGTTCCCGGGTCGTCCTCGGTTAAGTTCAACAGCTGCTTAGCTTCCTGCAGTGATCTGAAATGGTGTATTTTGCCTTCCAATTTGAAGATCAATCAGAAGGGGTGTCCCCAGGAGTAGGAAACATCATTGGATCGCAAACGGGCAGTGATTGGCCTGAACTCCCTCCTCTTCTGCAATGTAGAGGCAGCCAGATCCTGGAATAAGAGGGGGCGAGAGGCCCGGAACTTAATAGGTTGCTTATCTCGATCCTCACGGAGGATTCGTTCTTTGAGCTGGAAATCGTAGACACAGGTGAGAATGTCCGGGGGTGGGGCTGGTGCCGCTCTCGCTGGACCTACTCTGTGTGTGCAGTTTAGTTTGATTTGTTGGTCCGATGGGGCACCAAAAATGAAGCAAAAGAGATCTACTACATATGCTTCAATGTCTGACCCCTCTGCTCCCTGAGGGACCACTCAGATTCGGATGTTATTTCGGCGAGAGCGGTTTTCCAGACCTTCCGCATGTGTCTGAAGGTCTAGATTCCGGTCTTGTAGGGGGAGGACTTCCTGTTGGAGTTGGTGTATTTCTTTGTCCCTAGTGGATGCCTGTGTCTCCAGTGTGTCCACCCGGTCGCCCACTGACTCCAGGTCCCTTCAAGTCTCTCGAATCTCCTGGGCCAGTTCCTTCTTGATGGTGTGGAGGTCTTCCTTTAGAGAGGCAAACAGAGTCTCGAGGAAAGCACGTGTCACCGGGGCTTCTGTTTCCCCCACCTCCGGGTTTACAGTGCCTCCAGGTGGAGATGGTGTTGTGTCTGTGTTGCCAGTGCTGGACTTAAGGAGGAGATCCTTAACAAAGCACTCCTTCTTGTTTTTGTTTGTAGCCATTTCGAGAGTGGGCCATGACCTTTGCTTAGTTAGGTGGGGAGTTATCTCGTTATCGATCAGGATTCCGCCCAATTCTCTTGGGGTGATCTGGCCCGGGTCCCCTCTGTCTCCCAGTGTCTTGTGCGTGATCTTCTCAGCCCAGAGGGAGCTCGGTTTCAGTTGCCTTGCTCACCAGCACGGGCTTCAGTACCTCTAGCTTTGTGTGGTAGCTGACCCCTCCTCTAATTCCACTAGTTTGTAGGTGGACCCTGAATTCGTGGCCTCCTCCCCTCGTCCAGTCTATGGAGGCCACGTAGCTCTGTCGGTCGTGAGCACAATCCAGTAATGGTGTCTGAAGCGAGTTTCAATTTGGCCTTGCTGTTTAGTTCCTGGCTTGTGTAGGAGGGGGGGATGTTTCCTGCTTCTGTGTATTATGTTTGAACCCAAGGCCCAGGTCTCTGTTTGCTTTCTTGATGGCCTGGTGGTGTCTCAGCGCTTGCCGGGATCCGTGCAGCACCCGCCGCAAGCCAGGTCTCGCTGGCCAGCTCCTCTGACGTGGGGATCTACTTTGCCGTGAGCAGATTAGGGCGCTCTCTCATTCCTCATGTCCAAGCTCTTGCGATTGCCCCAGAATCTACTTGCCCGACCGTTAGTTCGCAGTTCAAGAGTATTGCAAACGTTTATAGTCCGTGAGGCCTGGCCCTGGTCAAATCTATAGTAGGAAGGGAGGGCTGTACAGGTAAGGTCTCACATAGGCCTCGTGAGCCCTCGAGGCCTAACCAAAAGTCTGGGCCTTCCAGGGCGAGTGCATACTAATACGTGGTTGGGGGAGGGAACAACACTCACCTCCCCCGAAGTGCTGAAGCGACCGTCTGGTTTTTCCACTGGTACCGGAGCACAGGAGCTCCCCCGCCCACAAGGCAATCGATGCTCAGTACTCGGCGCAGGAGCCGATCGTGCCTCTCTTCGCTTAGTGCTCCTCTCCTCGCAGCCTCCCAGCACCTCTTCTGTAATGTTTGGGGGCCCTAGGCCCTCATGCCTGGAGAATGACCACACAGATATCAATAGTTAGGTTGTAGAATTGGCCGCGAGCACGTGCACTCAGGCCCCTTTATTAGCCGGGTCACGTCACTCGTGACACCGGTGATGGTTGGGTGTGGGGTGTGTGTGTGTGCCCACTCCCATAGGGGAGTGGCTACTAAGTCAGTGCCTGGTGAGACACTAGAACTTGTCTCGCAGGACACAACATTCCTCCAAAATTGTAATAAAACAAAAAGCTCTCTAGTCCAACCTGTAGGGAGAAATGACAATGAAATATACACCACAGAGTCCATCAGCTTCTCGGGTCAGGCATCCAGAAGACAGCAGACCAGGACCGGTGACTCCGACTGTAGCAGGACGATCTCAGTGGGCACTCATCATTTAACCTGTGTGATTCAGGACACGAACGCTTGCTTGGAGATGTCAGTTGCATTCTAGTAGTATGTCGGTGGAATCATGCCCTTTGGTCCCAGATGGATTCCTTTCACTGACCTTGAGGATGGTATGTGGTGATTAACAACAGTTCAATAACTAGGTGTGTCAAAATCATGGTTGGAGTCCATGGTGAAAGTTCACTGGATTATTTTTGTATCGCCTGAAGTCTCTCTTAGGCTGTCTTGCTGTGTCCGGTGTCCTGTTGGTGGGGCAATGTCTCTTCCAGCTCTCCCGCCTGGGGAGGCACTTCTTCGGGTCTGCCACAGGACCGCTGGTAGGCTGCGTGTGTGCCGGCTGGGGGCAGCTGCAAACCGCCAATGAGCCAGTAGCCAGTCGCTCGCACAAACCTCAAGGGTGTATGGGTCTTGGTCAGGACATGCTCTCTCTGCCGCAGTTCAGGTGCAGACCCGGTTAGCCGGTAGCCTCTGAGTTTTCATGTTGGCTAGTTTGGCAATATTGTAGGACTCCATTCCATGTTTATCCGAGATGATGTCGATAGATGCACTTGATGAAGACTGGCGAGGTAGCGTTGCCAGCCATGTGGTGAATCGGGACAACGGCGGGTGATGACTTGCCTTGATGGATGCAGATGTCTAGTCTGGAGTCGATCACCTGAGGCAGGGAGTGGCCAGGTACCTCCATGTTGTCTGGGGAGGCACTTACATGCATGTAGTTGTACTTCTTGGGCTGTTGGGACTTTGATGACGAAGGGGTGATGGACACGCTGAGAAACGTAGGGCTCGAGACTCTGTTCGCGCAGGCTGTGCGGCTTACTCTCGGACTCCGGTTGCCAGTTCCTTCTCGGGTTATCTCCCTCTTCCCTTGCTGTCACTGTGTCAGGACTCACTCCTGTTGTAGCTTGGGTTTTCTTCATCGTCCGGCCCTGCCACTCACGACTTCCCTTCAGACCTCAGCTGGTTGTCTGATTCTTGGTGCAGACCCTTCGGTTACACTTCCACATATCTTGCTGAGTGCGGTGTCAGGCACATGGCACTGATGACGTAGCTGCCATTGGGCCTGGACGACAGGTGGCGATGATTAACTAGGAGAGGAAGTTTCTGGATGGACGTCGTAGCCACATGACTGCCTCTTCTGAATCTTGTCTTGCACCGTTGGCATTTACGGTCAGGAGCAGGGATGCCAATCGACTCCGAGTGCCGACACTCGGGCTGGACGGTCTCACTGTGAAGCGATGGGAGCAACGCGGTTTGCGCTTGCTGCTGCTTACGTGTGGTTCTCCCTTGGTGCTGTCGCCAGGGCTGTCGGTCCGCCTTGGTGGCTGTCAGGTGTCTTTGGAGGTGGTCTTGGCTTGTGGTGCTACGAGTCCTCGTGCTTCTCGTCTCGTTGTCTTTGACGCCCCTGCGTTTGTCCAGCTCTTCGGGGTGACATGATTTCCACTCTTCTTCTTCGGGTGCAATGACATGCACCATGTTCTAATAAGGCCAATGGGGCCGTTGAACTTCAATGGTCTCCGGACCACTGGGGCGAAACTTCAGTTGCTCTTCTCGGCTGCATGGCGAGCAGCCACTCATCTTGGGTGCTCCTTCTTCAGGCAGCTTCTCAATGCTCCTACTCCGGGTGTTCCCTCTCCAGGGAATGGCTTCCACAGGCAGTAGGGAGCGAAGCCCCTGCTCCGGGTGTTCCCTCTCCAGGGAATGGCTTCCGCGGGCAGTAGTGAGCTAGTGGTGGCGGCTGGCCACTTGTGGTGTACGACTTTACTCTCGTCAGCCTTGGATCACTGACGACTCCTGCTTGAGGCAGTGTGAGGGAGAACACTGTGCTGCATTTGGCCCCTTCCGTGCTCCGTTGCTGTGGAGATGTAGGGGATCTCCCTGCTGATTCCAGCAGTGCTTCTTTTCTTTTGGAGAGGTCTCTCTTCCTCCTGGGCATGCACCTGTGCTGGCGCACTTCTTGGTGCATGCAGCGCACTCCTCAGACTGCGCGCTCTTCTTTGCTAGGGTGCCCTCTTCTGGCACCGGTTGTGCGCGCTCCATTCTTGCGGTGATGTCCGTTCACAACTGAGGGTGGGTGACACAATTCCTTTGCTTGAGGTGGCATCGGGCAGCCAGTGGAAGTTGAACGCCCTGTGCCCGTCCTCCACGTACTTTCGAGTGGGGCTTGCTTTCCTTCTTGAGCTTTGTTGCTCTTGTCTGCGTAATGCCGGTGCAGCTTTGGGCTTCTTGGGGCTCTTGGTGAGGTGTGACGGTCTATCTCCTTCGAAGGTATAGGCAGCTCCTTGGGGCATGTGGTGCACTCTTCTTCAGTCTTGGCTGTGTCTCTTGTGCTGTTCCTGCTGCTGTTCCTGTTGCTGCAGCGACAACCTGTGGCCACCGGGTATCACTGCTCTCTCCATCACAGGCCTTGGCATTCTTTTTCCTCCCCAGTTACTTTCAGCACTCGCTTGACATCACTAACTAGCTCTGGGCACTACACATCCTAGCCACATTAGTGTTGTACTCAGCAGACTGCTCTTGCTGTGACGCTTATTTTTATGGTGCCTCTCCTCTGTTGTCCTCCTATCATCTTAATATTTTCTTCTGGAGAGGAATTAGCTGCCTCTCTTGGTCAGCTATGTGGGTGAGCACAGATCTCTCCCATTAACAATGCCCAGTTCTCCATAAACTTTCGCCGTTGTGTTTGTATCTTTTATTTATTTACTTTCACTGCTGTCATGTATATATCTATATTTTTTTCCAGAATAAAACACTGATATTGCTGCCTCTCCCTTTTGCCTCTGAACATCAGCCCCAGCAGCCTGTGCTCCATTTTGCCTATAGCCAGTCATTTCTTCCAACCCATGGTACTGGAAAGTAGCCACTAGGTGGCGCTGCAGGGCTTACTATGGTAGTCACGGCCGTTTTCCTTCTTTTCTAGAACCTCCACCGGTTCCGTGGTGCTGTATATTGTCCTGCCTAAGCGGGTGTCGTGGAGCAGAGGAGTTGAGGAGTTGAGGGCAACTCGTCGGGGGTGCTGCCTTCTTTCCAACCTGGTGCCCCCCGAGCTGCAGACACTTCTGTCCTCGACAGTGAATGCTGCCTGGGATACATTCACATTTTCAGTGGAACTTGGTGCGCACTGCGCAGTGATAGTCTTGGGCTGGGGATCTCTCACCATGCGGGCGGCCTGGTTTATTTTCCTGCGGTTCCGATGGCTGCCCACCACACAGCTCAGGAGGCCCTCTCACCGAAAGCAGCATATTTTCTCAGCTCCCGGTAAGTTTTCTTTCTCTTTGTTTTGTGTAGTTCAGTCGGTCCAGGGTGGGTAGCACATATCCTCACTGCCTGTGCGGGCCATGTACATTGTGCCCACTCTTGCTCAGTAGATGGGACGCTTCTTTCACTTCTCTAGCCCCGGCAGCCGGCTTCCTCAGCTATTCAGCTCCCTGAGGCCTGTCGGGGGCGGCACAGTGTCTTACTTCTTCTCTTCATTTTTTCTATGCGGGGGATCAGGCGCTCACTTTCTTAATTATTCCCGCCCCACGCAGCAGGCTCTCTCACTGCACGGGCTGCCGCCTGGGAATCTCCAGTGCCTCTTCCTCACTCGCAGCGGGTCTCCCACTGTCCGCAGTTGCCTCGCGCCACTCCACCCTTCTCTCGTTGGATGGCAGATGCAGGGCTCAATGCGTGGGCATAGGGAGGCGTTTCCCACTCTTCTTTACACGGGCACCCCCTCGCTGCTCTTCCCGTAACCCGCTGGCTCACCTTAAGCCTGCCGGGTTTTGCAGGCAGATCACATGCGGGGTGGGCTCCCGCTCTGTTTTCTTCATTCGGAGCCTTAGCAGGCCGGCAGCAGGGGTCATGCCACTGGCTCCTTCACTCGCCTTTTCTTCTGCCCTCCCAGGGCATTACATCGCCGGATACATGGTCAGTAGGCTCTTCCAATGCGGGGTGGGCTCCCGCCGCCTCACTTTCACCTCGGGGCCCTTCACACGCCCAGCGGGCGCTCCGCCGAATTTCACCTGCTGCAGGGGGTGCCCTCGACACGGGCAGCATTCTCCCCCTCAACCACCTTCAAAACGGTGGCTGCACACACGCGGGCAAGTCCCGCTCGTCGCCAATGTAATGTTTGGGGGCCCTAGGCCCTCATGCCTGGAGAATGACCACGCAGATATCAATAGTTAGGTTGTAGAATTGGCCGCGAGCACGTGCACTCAGGCCCCTTTATTAGCCGGGTCACGTCACTCGTGACGCCGGTGATGGATGGGTGTGGGGTGTGTGTGTGTGTGCCCACTCCTATAGGGGAGTGGCTACTAAGTCAGTGCCTGGTGAGACACTAGAACTTGTCTCGCAGGACACAACACTCTTCCCACCAGACCTCGAGGTCTAGCGGAAATACCGGCCCCCCGGAGTGAGTATGAACAATTATGTGGTCCGGGTGAGGGAACGACACTCACCTTCCACCGTGATGCTGGGACAGCCGTCGAGTTTCTTTGGGCTGCAGGGCACAGGGATGCCTCTGTCTGCAGGGCACTAGATTAACTGCCCACGCCCCTCGGTCCAGGAGCCGATCACGTCTCTCTCTGCTTGGGCCCTCTCTCCCGTTCGTATGCCGGTGTTTTCACTGGTGGCTCTCACTGTGCCTGCCCAGCACTCTGAGCTCTCCAACATTTCTCCTCTCGCTCCAGGAGACCGACAACAGGTGCAATTGCCCTCGCTACCTGGGAGCTGGCCAGGCACCGCTCCGCACGCTCGCTAGTTCCAGGCCCGTCGGCACTCGGGGCCCGCCGGCACTCGGGGCCCGCCGCTCCACTAGGGCGGGTGCCAATTTCAGGGCCTTTTCACTGCTCGCCGTGGCCGGCGGGGACTCCAGTTAATTGCCGAGGGTGCAGGGGGCAAGATTACAAACTTTGGCACCCCTCCTGGCTTGCCTGTCAAGGCTATGTCGGCTGGGCCCAGACGGTAGGAGCGACGAGCAGACACGTCCTACTCGTCCGCCATCTAGGCCTCGCCCCCCACTTATGGATTTTTTGTCTGAGTATATATGTGCATTAAAAACAATAAGGGAAATCCTGGGTTTATAATAAATTGCCAGCTGATGACATTAGGCTCAATTTGTTATTGCAAAGTCATCTAAAAATGTAGTCGGGCAAGCATGTATTCCTGAATCAGACTGCATGACCCACTGTACGGTAATTGTAGAAATATTCAATTCCTGGCGGCACAGCACCCAGGATAATATACTGCATCGCTAAACATTTATAAGGTCTCAAAGGCCACTGCACTCCAAACCAAAACAAACAGGTAAAAGACATTGTCATTTACAATGCCAATTGCTCTATCTGTCGCAAATGCGAGACCTATTGGATTGCAAATACTTGTGAATGACAGGAAGTTGAGCTTATTGTAAGGGCAGTCCTGCCAAGTACCTTGCATTGGGGATCAGACTAACACATTTTAGTGCTGCTGTCTGCATCACTGCACTAAAACACATTAGTCACGTATTTACAGTGCCCCTTATAGCCCTGTATCGAGGTGTGCTAGAGAGCTGAGTTGTATACTTAATAATCAGGGCCTTCCGGACAGCCCCTGCAAATTTTGTGCTCTACAGGCTGCGGCATCTATAAATCTGCAACTTCGTGTCCTCTAAGGACCATGACTCTTGGGTTAGGGTGGATAAGAAAGTGGGGGGAGATTCAATATGGTGTAACGGAGGCTGGAATCTGGACTAACTGTTTTCAACATACATTTTGCCTCTGACACCATTGATTACAACATTTATTTTATCAACTAGTCAGTTTAATGACTGTGATCTACAAAACATTTTTTTGCTTATTAACTTTTTGGTTCGATGAACACTACTAGTTAGACAAACACTTATTGTATACAAAAGATAGTGACATATATAATTACATTTGTACAGTGACTTCGAAATGTGACAAAAAATATATACAACATACAGTCTATCAAATAGAATTGTTTTTCAAAGCTGAAGTCAAGTGTCCGAAACTATTTGATTTGTGAAACTTGAGCGGTTGGCTCCTATAGTTATCGCTGTTATTGCGGTCCTAAGCAGAGTCGGGTACTTGTGTCTATAAATGATTTCAATGAACAATGCAAGTTGCGGTCTGTCTGTGCATTTGCATTTGCTTGTGTAGAAGAGCTGGTTCTAGCTTGGTCTTCTACAAAAGGTGTTCGCGATCTCTGCTTGTGCGCCAACGCGTTTCGACCTGTGTGGATGGGGACCTGTGTGATGTTTGTGAGGTCGTCTTCAGGGCAGATGTGAAGATGGAATCGGACTTCTGTTCGTTCACTCCGAGATGAGGAGCTTGTCTTCTATATGATGCCTTGTTCTGTGTACTGCCGACTGGTGGAGAATGACTTTCTTTGTATTAATCTCGTTGTTTTCTTTCTTTTTGGATTGTGAGTATTTTGGTCCACTTCTTCGGCGCTCCGGTGTCTCCTGTCTCCTCTCTCCTTTGCGGCTGCTGACAATCTTCTGGCGTTTCCTCGAAGTTGTTCAGGGTAGGGTAGCACATTTCAGCGCTGGTGGCCACATCACTGCACTACAATGCTATAAAACACATTATGAAACGCAAAGTGCAGTGCAGCAGCTCAAAGCGTTGTTGCAGGTGTCTAGTTAGCAGCCTGCTAGTCGCCAGTGTCAGCCATGCCCAGGTTTAGATGTGACTGATTTGCTATAGCGATGTCCGTTTTAGGCTGGCTAAGTCGTTTACCTTTATTTTGTTAGAATTCAGTAACATACAACTGCCTCTGGGCCCAGGTCAGTCCTCGTCTTCTCACATGGTTACTCAGGAACTTCCTACCATCCTCAGACCTCTTGCAAATATATCCCTGTGCTGGTTGTGCCGCAAAATAGACCCGCCTGGAATACCAAGCTCAGCAAAAGAGAGCAGCATGTGCATGCTGAGGGTGGCTCTGATCAGCACTGACTTTGCATAGACAGCTTCTCATTGTTCAAAAGAGGGTCATTTCTGATATTTATCCCTTTACATAGACTTAGGCTTTCCTGTTTTCAGTTTCTATTTTTGGTGAATTCTGGTGGTGTTTTTTCAGTGTTTTCCAGTGATTTCAAAACCTCAAAAAAACAGTGCTTTTCAGTGGTTACTCATTTTCGCCCCATAAAAAACAACTGAAACGGTGTTTTACCGGTGTTTATGGAACGCGTTGCTTTTATTATTGCTTGCTTTCTTCATTGATGCATGTGATATAGACAGTGTACATACAGTGTATATGAGGTCCAAATACATTTTTACAAGTCGTGATTAGGGATGAAATTTAACCTAGCTACAAAAATAATTCATGCTGAATTTATCATGGACACAATATGTGGGGGCATAGAGTTATACTTTTCTCTCAAAACCGAAACTGTGTTGAGTTTGGCAACATTGGTATAACTGGTAATGTCAATAAGAATCATTTGAATTTGCTGGCAGAAAGGCGGACACTTTGAGCTAATGAAAGTACAGGGGCCCTGAGAGAAAGAGATGAAAAAGTAAGTGGTAAGAGCTTAAAAAATTAGGCTTGGTGATGAGACAGTAGAGAAAGGTGGCAGCAAGAGCCCTGGGTGTGGAAAGAAGCCTACAAGCTATAAAAGGTTTTATTAAGAAGCTGGGAGCCAGCCCCGTGGACACGATTAAAAACATTTACCAAGCTAAAACAAAGGCGGCAGCAACCTACGGGGTGGGAGTCTGGGGGATGGCCCACATTGAACAACTGCAGAGAATGGAAGGGGCTTCCCTATTTGTCTGGCTCTATTAGACTGGCGCCGATCCTGCAGTGGCTCTCTATTTGGGGGGGGGGGGGGGGGGGGGGGGGTCAAATGTACTATTTTAACTCCTGGCTAACAGCATTGGGAAAAGCGCATACATGGGGTGGGGTTAAGATTTGATGTTATAACTGTAGTCTAAATAACATTGGAGAAAGTATCGCAAACTGGGTGCGTCGGAATCAAATACATTATTTTAACTCCAGTTTAACAACCACTGTGGAAAGTGCATACAACTCTATTCTAAGAAACATTTAGGAAAGTGCATTTATAAGAGAGGGGTTGTAATTTACTATTCTAACTCCATTCATACAAACATTGGAGTAAGTGCATACACTGGGCTCGCTGAAACTGGCCCTGCTTTGAGTGTGCACCGGGTTCACTCCGAGATCGAAGCCTCCTCCCGCTGCTGCAGCCTTCACTCAGACTTCCAGTATTAATTTGCCTCCGGGGTGACGCGCCTTCTCGTGCTTGCCGGGTCTTTGGGATGTTTTCCATACCCTATCCAGTGCATGGCATGGGCACTGACTGGAACAAACGCAGCGGGTTTTATTTGTTGTAGGACATACAATCCATTAATATCTGTTTGTATTAGTACTGCAAAATAACTACTGTACGAGGCGCAGTGCCCGCTTAACATTCTTCGTGCCCCAGTGCAAGGCCTGAGCACTTTGCACTTAGCTTGATTTGCGCCAGTGGCTGGAGGTGGTGGGCATCGGCGGTTCTGGACGTATTTATTATAATAGGATCTTCATCCAAAGAGAGAATGGGCGAATGGGGAATACAAAGACATGTAAATGTAATGTAAATTGATACTTGTATAGCGCACTACTCACCCGCAAGGGTCTCAAGGCGCTTGTACAAATACCGCTGTGGAACCCATCCTGGCTTTGCCTGTGAGGCGTCCACTCCTGGGCACCCCCAAGGTGGAGGCCAGGGGCCGTTGTGGAGATTAAGCAAGCTATTGCCCAGAGTTGCAGAGTGGGACTCCATGATTGGAATGGCACCGAGGCGAGAATTATCAGGTCCGTGGAATTTTTGAGCCCAAGACCCGCCGAGGTGGGGAATGGAACCCTGGTCCCAGGCTAGACCTCTGCATCAGGGTCTGACGCTCTAATCATTGAGCCACACTTCTCCACAGTAGGATATGGTGAAAGAAGAGATTAAAAGGGAACCTACGTGGGTATAAATAAAGAGATGGGAAGTGTAGAGAGGTGGAAGAAAGAGTCATGCTGCATCATCAAGAATTCGGTAGCCCCAGCAGTGAGCGCCTAATAAATACTGTGGGCGCTTTTACGTAATAATACTTTACATATCAAGTACTGTTTACAGTCCCCACTGAACGTCAGAATGCGTGGCGCCAGTCAGCATTCGAAAGCGCTCACTATGTTTTCTAATGTTTTGCGTTGAGTCACCTCTACTCTGAATTTACTCTTTCATAATTGTTTGTTTACAACCCTGGTTGATTTCATAATTTGCAGTAGCCTGACAAGGTTTCAGAAATAAATGGCCCTTTCGGTTGGGAGATAGCGCTTTTCCGCTGCCAAAGAATCTGTGGTGCACCAGATGAATTGTTGGCGTCTTTTATTCACCACACACTTTTACTTTAGATCCAGGCAGGAAAATGTGGACTCTCCATTTTACAACCAGATACAGCAATTCGAAACGCTCACGTTATTTTGAGAGGTGCCATCTATTCTGCGTCAATAGTACATGTAGATGCAGTCGAATGGTCTCTAAATATGGGAATATATTCAGAAACGTGTTTTTAGAAAGTTGTGGCTAACCTGTAACAATTACGAAGTGAAAAAGAAAATGTTTTTCACAGTTTATCAAGTTAGTTCCAAGCTAATGAACACAATTAAACTGGCCTGGTTGTATTTAAGCATACATGCCAGCATTTCAGAAAAGCAAAGTCGGAGATTTAAAAAAATAATAATAAATAAATAATCGGGAGAATGGGGCCTTCAATCGGGTTTCTGTCATGTATGGACTTTGGAAGTGGCTGCTGCAGGATCGGACATTTGAAAGCAAATTCACGTGTTTTTTTTATCACCTTTCAGAAGCATGGAGCGCAATGGCAGGCAGAGAAAGAGGGGGATGCAAGAATTTGCACTGGCCTGGCAGGTTGCGGTCAGTGCATACACCCCCCCTCCCTCCCCCGTCAGCCCGGGCTGAAACAGCTTCGGGCACACACACAGCCGCCGCCCCCCCCCCCCCTTGCAGTACTTCACAGACCATTCACTTGTTAATGAGGCTTTATTGGTTTTTCACCTCTTCTAGACCTCCTGCATCGCAATTCTGACTATTGCTGGAAGAATTAGCACGTTACACAATACCAAGCCCTGTCAGCTGAAACCCGAGGAATCGGGTTTTTGCTTGCAGGAATCGGGAGGCGGGAGGCGGGAGACTAGCCTTCAAATCGGTAGTCTCCCGCCTGAATCGGGAGTGTTGGCATGTCTAAGTATAATTATCCAGAATGTTTACGGAGCAGCCTAAGTGATTATATATTTAGGACATGAGTAGCTCTTTCTCACGCACATTCCCCTCCTGAGCCGCCCCCTTTGTGAGTCTTAATAACTAAGTGCTAGTCTCCTGCTCTCTCCACCCCATACACTTTCTCTCTGCGTCCTGCCACAAGGGGCTCTGCACCCTCGCGTCCCTCAGTTAAGTGCCCCATTGCATTGTTGCCCCACGGATCTCACCCATGACTGCCACTGACACAATCATGTGACCTGGTGATTCAGTGTGAGTCACTCTATGTTGAGGTGCTGCGTGTCCGGCCCAGCGCGCCTCAGCTGAGCCTACATCATGGCACCTCAGTCAGTGTCGGTAGCAGGGGTAGTCTATATTTACAGCAGCCCCCTTCGCTGGCCCCTGTTATGCCTCCTTCCTTTCTGACCGGATTCTTCCTTACATTTGTTAATTAACATTATAACAACTATTGTTACTACATCGAGTCAGAATGGTTTCTTTTGAGCTATTTCCGAAAGGCAGGGTTGCTGAATACCAAGCCTGCCTAGTTTTGCTTCCACGTCATGTGTATTTCTGCCACCTCCATACACTTCCTGTCTATTGATCTCACGGTAATAGGTGCTTTTAAACACTGCTTTCTCTCTTGGTCACTCTTTTCGCATTATTCTAATTGCTTATTTCTCAGTTTTCTGCATTTCACTCTCTCGCTCTAGATCAAAGCCTGTGGATGAAAAAAGTCTCGGCCCCAAAAATGAGTTTAGGAGCACTCCACCTGCAGCGACGGCTTAAATACAGCCCTTTTAGAATTTCTGGGAGGGGTACAACATCTCTAGGCGATTTCTAACCTGCGCGGAAAGATGCCAAAATATACTTGGAAAAAAAATGCGTCACAGATTTGTATTGCCTCTGGATATATACACACCGCTTCTTGGGGGCAGGACTCAATCTGGTCACACTGCATAAACCTGGCAATGAAGAGCCTTTCTGCGCTCAGCCCCACCCACAGGGGCTCTGAGAAGGGGCGAAAGAACAACAAAGCCTTGTTATCTAAATGGTCTTTTTAAAGACCTGTGAAGTACTCTGGTGCGGCCGCAGTCAGAGAGACGGCCGTCCACAACAGCTCCTGTCCCCCGTCCACTCTGAAAATCAGTGACACTCGGTTTAAACCAGGTCAGCTGATTTTCATTCGGTATGGTACTGTCAGTCAGATTCGGTTTAAACCGAATTCCGGACAGCCTACATAGACTTCATTGCTTGGGTTGAATCCAGGGCCGGACTGGGAACCAAAACCGGCCCTGGCAAAGTGCTCGGCCGCCCCCCTCCTCCCCCCCCCCGCGGGGGTTGGGGGTGCCGCTGAGCTCTTTGCTTAGGCCGGTTTTCGGCCTATTTTGTTACAGGGCCGATTTTGCAGCTATGCTGCAAAAACGGTCCTGTAACAAAATCGGCCCCAGGGGCCCAAATCCGGCCCACACCCGTGCTGCGCACCGGGGGATTGCCCGGTGCCCGCTACGGCCAGTCCGGCCCTGGTTGAATCACAATAAAGTGCCACCTGCAGTCTCACACATTCATCCATGGGATGTCACTCATGCATACTCCAAAACCAGGGAGGTGTCACACATAAGCAGTCTTAGAACTTTGCAGCTATGGGGCTGTTCCTAATTATATAACATGCAGAACTGCCTTAAAAAACAGAAGCCTATCGAAAAAAAGATGTTTAAATTAAGTCCCACTGCAAACGTGATATTTTATTTTTGCAGAACGCATGGGACTCTTAACCACTGTGAGTGTGAAATATTTAATAGTATTTGTCATTGCCTTATTCACATTGTGAGTTTGTACTTAATTTCACAGCCTTGTGTAACAATTCGAGTGACATTTTTTGCGCCAGTAGCACAATCGCTCATGTCAATGATGGACTTCACTATTGAGCTCGTTTTGTGCACTGCAGTGATCTCTAAACACTTACAATGCACCTGAAAACCTCCTGAAGTGCTTCCGCTGAGGATTGCCATGTGGCAGGTTTTTCCTGGCACGACCAGAATTTTATTGTCCTGGCAGGTACAGAAAGGAAGGAAAGCTCCCCAGGCCAGTATTTTTATCCAGTTATCATTATCCTCTTAAAACAGTAAACATAGTGAGTAAGTGCTTTAAAAATGTTTTTAAGCTGCCCTCCTGATGGCTGGCGCTTTGGAGAGGGAATGGTGTGTCAGTCATTGCAAGTTGCCTATTGCAGCCTTTCTAAAATGTCTCATAATGTTTGAGAAGGTGGGGGTGAGCTCATATATTACTATGCATTAAATGGCAGTCCTAGGTCATATGTGGTCTGCCATGGCCTCTAGACCTCATTTCACCAATGCAAGTGGTAGGCTATTTTGCTGTGCCACGATTTCACCTGTCTGGGGATAGGGATTTGAGGTAGTGGATGCACTGTACAAATGTGAACTTATTTTATTAAGAAAGGGTGGTCTCGTGTTCTTCCTTCCTTCATTCCCCTAATGCTTTCAAGTAGGGATGGCTGTACATGAGAAATGTGACCAGATGTTTCATTTGTGAAGCACTAATATCTAATTATAAGCTTTAATGCATGAATACAACTATGTGCAAATAGGGCTCTGCCAAAACATGCAGTGAGAATTGAACACTCAAAGTGGACATTTCCATTTTTTACCACCAAATTTTATTTTCAAGCATGTTCCCCCCAAATAGCAACACTCAAGCGTCACCTCGTTGGTTGTGTGCCGAGATCTGTAACTAAGATGGAGTCATGAACACAAATCCTGTTTTCCTGCAGTGTTCATAAGGAACCCAACAGAAATGGCATACAGCCATTTCTTGCAAAAGACCCAGATCCATAGAGAGTGAACACAGGGTGTTCCAGGCTTTGTGGGAAGAATAATATCTTTTTGTGGCATGTCCAAAAGAAAAAGCTATGTGTCTCCTTTGCAAAGAAAAGGTTAATGTCCTCAAAAGATATTTAGTGGAGTGGCACTATAAAACCAGGCATTCTGACTTCACAGAAAACTTCCCAATGTCCTCAAAACTGCGTTCTGCGAAAGTGGCATCACTGGAGCAAGCCCTTCTATTTCAACACAAGCTCTTTCTGTGCCAGATGAAAGATTCTGAGGCTGTAACTGATGTATCCTTCCAAATATGCTACTTGCTTGCAAAACATAAAAAAACATTTACAGAGGCAGGGCTGGTTAAGACATGTTTTCTTTCGTCAGCAGGCATTATGTTTTCTAACTATTCTAATAAATCAAACATTATGACGAAAATAGGGGTATTACAACTGCCCGGTTCCACATGAATATGCAGAATTGAGTCAATGGGGGACAATGTTCTAGCACAGGTCATCTATGCTGTCAAACTGTCCCCTTTCTTTAGCATTGCTGTTGATGAGACAACCGAAGTAAGTGATGTGGCTCAGTTAATGGTATGGGTGAGGTATTCGCCATTGCATGGTCACACAAGAGAAGAGGATGTATTGACCAGCATGTGTAATTTCTTTGAATCAAATCTCCTGACATTTAACAATCTTGTAAGTATCACTACAGAGGGGGCACACTCCATGATTGGACATGAGAGGGGCTTTGTATCTCTGTTAAGAATGTTATTTCCATCTTCCACTCTCATTGATTATCATTGCATAATCCATCAGGAAGCATTGCATGTGAAAAGAAAACAAGGACAACTAAATGAAGTTCTGCAGCAAGTTGTAAGAATTCTTAACTTTATTCAAGCAAAAGTACTCAACCATAGACTTTTTAAATTATTGCTGAGGGTGCCGAAACTGAATATGCAGAGCTGTTGTTGCATACTGAAATAAGGTGTTTGAGCAAAGGCAGAGTTCTAGAAAGGTTTATTACTTTGCTTCTAGAAATTGAACAATATTTAATCAGTCGAAGACAGTCCTTCCCAGAATTGTATGACTCGCAATGGCTCACCATGATCCATTTTCTGTGTGACATTTTTTGACGTTTCACCATTCTCAATCTGACACTTCACGGTAGACAGAAACTTGTGTCGTCAATGATGAGTGTCATATATTACTTCGGAAGTAAACTGGGCCTGTTCCGAGAGCAGAAGAAGATGGTGATCTCACACACTTTCCCAGGTTGCACGCTTTAACCCAGAGGGCAGGGGTTTGGAATATAATAAAATATCTACTTGTCCATGGGACAGGTAGCTTCATAAATCTACTTGTCCTGTAACAAAATCCACGTGTCCCTTTGGTGCCATGTAGTGCACCGTCAAATAATGACAGCACTTGTTATAGAAGAGCTCGGACAATAGCCTCTCTGGTTATGTCAGGCTCATAGTATAGAAGGATTTGAATACTTGTGATTTCCTTATTTTGCCTCTTTTCTGCAGATCTACCCATTCATTCTTTCATTCACCCACTGATATTTAGCATTTCACCATTACATTGGCACCCATTCACTCTTTCATCAGCCTTTCACCATTCTGTTTGTCCGTCCATCCATTCGCCCATCCATATCCAAACCTACCCATCCATCCCCAAACATATCCATTCATCCATTTCAGCCATCTGTCCATCCTTTCGCTCATCCATCCTTTCGCTCATCCATCAATTTACCCTTTCACTCATCCATCCTTTCGCTTACTAATCAATCCACCCTGCATCCCATCTATCTTTTAACCCTTTCCTTCATCAACACATCCATCATCCATCCACCATCCCCGTCACTCATCCATCCTTTCACTCATTCATCCATCTAGCAAGCCACACTTACACTCACTCATCTAGCCGCCCTTGCACCCGCACATCCATCCATTCACTCACTCACCCTTACACGTTAATTATGGGCCTTTGTCTGCCGAGCTGCAGACAGAAGAGACCCATCGAGAGTTCCACCCCCGCTGTAGCTGCTAAAGCGATTGGGTCACGATGCCACAGGCCAAACCTATCCTTCCAGCTAAAAATCTATCATTCAAACTCATCCATCCCTCCTTCCTTTCACTCATCCATCCTTTCGGTAATCCATTCATCACTTTCACCCCATCCATCCTTTCACTGATATGCATCCACTCTTTCACTCATCCCTCCATCGATCCACCCTTTTGCTCTCCCATCTTTCACCCCCTCCATCCTCCTTTTCAGTCATATCCATCCACCCTTCCATCTATCAATCTATCCATCCTTCCACCCAGCCATCCACCCACCCACCCATCTATCCTTCCACCCAGCCATCCATCCACCCACTTTCTCTCATCCATCAATCCACCTACTTTCTCTCATCCATCAATCCACCCTTCCACTCATCCATCCACTTTCACCCCATTTCATTCATTCACCCTTGCACTCATCCATCCATTCTTTCACTCATCCATCCTTACATTCATCGTTTCACTCATTCATCCATGTATATATCCATCCACCCTTTCACGTCAATTATGAACCTTTGTCTGGAACTGCGGAAAGAAGAGGCCCATCAAGAACTCCACAGCTGCTGTTGCTGCTACAGCGGCGTATTCAGATGCCCCTGGTGCAAGCACGAAGTGAGATGAGAGGCCCAGTTCAAGGACAGAAATGAGGGTAGGCCTGAGGACTGCATGAATTCCCCATAGGGAAACTAATGAGCTTTAATGTAAGCCCTGGATGATGCAAGATATGAGAGGCCAAGGGGAGCGGGTCAGGACAGTCAGAGGGGACAGCAGAGGGGGGTGGGGTTAGCAAGTACAGGCACCGGGTGAAACATAAGGTGTACAGGAAAGGCAAAGTGCAAAGGAGGGTTGTGCAGGAGCTGCATGAGAAGGGAAAGCACTGCGCTTTACTGTAGGCCCCCGGGGGCAAGGGTGAGGAGAGATCTTGGGGCCAATTGAGGCCCAAGGGTGAAGCACAGAATAAAAGGCAGTCGGTCACAAGGTTCAACCCAGAGCAGGAGCCAAGAGGCCCTTAAGGCAGCCTATTACATTCTAGTGATGTGAGTGTTCTGGAGCTGCAGAAGCACCATATTCCTCTAGTGCTCGAAGAAAATGAAAGAACCAGGGGAGGGCCTGAAAGCCACACAAGAGCCTCGGGGAGAAAGCAAAAAGACTCTTACCTGACAGTGCTGTGGATGTTTTATACGGAGCTGCAACTTTAAGCTCAGTCGCATCATGTTGTTCTTCTGCTCTGGGGAAATTAAAGTGCAGGCCCCAGCTTTTGCATCGACCCTTTCACTGCCAATAAACTGCGCAGAGCTACTTATTAACTGGCTGTGACCAACAGGGTTGAAGAGCTGTGTATTGGATTGCCGTAAGACTGTCTACTTGTCCTTAGGACAAAATGGAAATTAAAACCTCTTGCCCTTATAAGAAATCTAGATCGGAATAGGGAGATCGGAATTCCCCACCCCTGCAGAGGGTTAAACAAGCTCATGCTATGTTTTTGAATCTCAATCTGTGTGCATATCTGGAGGAAATTCCCGGGCACATTAAAAGGCGATTTTCTAAGATTAGAGTTCTCACCCCACTTTTCAGGGTTGTGGAAAATCCATGGATGATTAGTGCAAGGAATCTTGAAGCTGTTAAACTTCTTGGCTTGAAAAGGGCACAAGCTGAGATGAAACTAGTTGACATGCAATACAGGTCTGTGGTTGAGCCCTCATTCTTGGGGAAGGAACCAGAAGATTTCTGGCAACATGTGCCCTCCTAAACAATTCCCTCTTCTTCTTAACTCTGCACCAAAAATACTTTGCTCGTTTGGCTTCACATATGTGTGCAGGTGTTCCTTTTCCACAATGAGTGTTCTAAAAGATAAACTAAGAAACAAACTTACTGATGCAGATCTGGATCACCTCTTGGGACTTTCCCTTTCTGAAAAGGTCCCAGAGTACAAGAGATTAATTGTGGACATGAAGTTTAAAATTAGTGCGTAAAATACTTTTCCCGCATTCTGTGTGCCTTTGTACTTACTGTTTTACATACACTAAAAGGCCTTCAAACCAGAGTGACACTCCTTATGCAGCATCAAGATTGGGAGACTTGCACTGCAACTCTCGCACACTGGAGAACACCCTGCATGTCTTCTTCACTGAATCTATTCATGTTTGATATGAAGGAACTACTTATACTGCAGGTACTTTCTGTTTTTTAATATTTCTTTATGTGATGTTTTTCCAACATTGCCAGTGATACCTAATGATCAGAATGCATTAAGTATATTAAGTATCTTATCAAAATGCTACTCTTTAATTGGAATAAAAGACATTTTACAAAATGTTGGGTTGAATTACATTTCAATTGACAGAGCTTATCATTCTTACATCAACGTGTGTGATTTATACCACAAAAGGCACATTTTCTATGAATTACTTAAACATCCTTTAGAATTGTTGCATCTCAAACCTATCTACATGTTTGTTTCGCAATGCAGCATTCTCTCAATCTTTGTAACAGTTTATTTAAAGAAGTACTTTTGTGAATTCGATGCATGGTTTCTCAATACATTTTACAATTTGTTCACCAACCTCCCCACCATGCCATGTCACGCTTAACTTAGCCCCGGTCCCAAATCACCCCGTCCCTAAAACACCCGCTCACACACCCCCTCCCCCTGTCATTTGTGTGGCCCACCCAGTGATAACCCAGACAGTGCATTTCAGCCCCATAGGAAATGTTTGTGAGTATCCATGAGCTAGAGTATTAGCTTATTCTGGAAGCAATAGAGTTATGAGAGCCAGTAAAGAGATGGGTGGCGAAAATAATTAATTGTTGTCAGTCACACTTCCTATAAGGAAAGGCTCAAGAATTTAAAAATAACCTTTGGAAGGAGGGGGCTTGGAGAAACCCATTCATGACGGGAATAATGAAAGTGCAAGAGGTGTACTAATTTGAAGAGGAGACTCATAGAACCAGAGGATATATTATAGGCTAGCAGGCCTCGAGAGTTAACATCAGAGAATGTATCACAAGGAGGTGTTAAATGCATGGAAAAACTTCAGTCAGAAGTGGTGCAAACAATCATAAATCCATTTATGTGGAACTTACTCCCCCTTCTGAGGTAATGAAATGCTTTGTGGCAAGTAGCCCGCTACTCTGAAACCCAGGTAGTTTGTTAATAGATTAATTTTTAGAAACTACAGTCTTTACCTTTGTGGGTTAGTTGGGTCATGTTTCTGCTCTCGAGATCTAATGCACGTACTCCAGTTTATAATAGATTAGTAGAGAAAAAATATGAGCCATTTGTGGTAATGGGTAACTTGTGCTCATGTTAGATGGATAAATGGTAGATTGAGAGAGGTTTAAAATGCAGGTATAAAAGTCTGAAAGGTTTGGGATGAGTCAACGACAGGAGAGCAAAGAAAACCATGATATTACCACCGGCATAGTTTGAAGTGGTAGCAGTAGTTCTGACACTCACACTGTCAGGAGTCCTCAGCCAATCAGGGACAGCTCCAACAGCATGACAGTCCCATCCTCAGTAGCTGTGCAGCACCAGCATCACGGAAAGGATGCTGCTGTTGGGTCAGCACACCGCATGCATGTGGTGGAGCAGGTAAAGCAAAATTTTGTATACCTTCTCTATTTGCATGATAAAATACTAATTACGTAACTATTCTAAATATTAATTTTATTAACAGTTTGGAGTGTTAATATTAACCAACCTTACACCTTGATAAACACAAGATACATGCAGGACTAAATGCTAATCACATGGCAAATAATTCTAATGACTAACTGTGGTACTCATATTAACTGTAGCATGTGTTGTGATAGGAATTTGCATGATTTATGTTGCTATTGTAATAAGTTTGCGTTCCTGGTATGGCGGAATGGTGAGTATTATTGCTTTAGATGTTGCTATAAGCTCGGAAACTACTAATATATATTGGGATTAGTGTGAGTCTAAACATTAGAATCTTCATTTTCGTATATTAATTACTTTTATGTTTGTTTTGCTTAAGTTGGCATTCGGGCCTACTAGGCTGCGGTATTCAAAATGGAGTTCGGAAGTGGCCACCGTAGTGTGAGCGCGATGTCTACTGCGCAGACTCGGATGGCTCTGAAGATCTCCAGGCGACCTTCCATTTGGGCCCTGTGCTCCTCGTCAAGGATAGGAACGTGGAGGATTGCCAGAATTCAGTTAGTGTGAATGACAGAAAAGACAATGACAACCTGTACTCAGTGGTCCACAAATTGATACTTCGGAACTTTTCGCATGAGAACTGTGCAAGCCAAAAGATAACATATTCGATTCCCTGAGAACCAAGAAACCTGGGAACAACGTCCCATATTACAAATTTTAAGGGCTTAGCCAATCAGAGTGTTTAGATTTTAGAAAATGTTGCAGGTTATCCTAGAATTTACTTTAAAAGGGGAACCTTAGAAGAGGGTAGTGCGAGTGTGCTTTCCAGAAGTGTGTCCTAAATTTGCGTTGGTGGCTGTTAATCGATTTGCTTGCACGATTGCCTGGTCCTTTGGATATCTTTGGGACTGTGTCGTGCCGAGCGAAAGGAACTCTTCCCCGGACTTATTTGGGTATTAGCCTGCATTCGATTGGACGATTTCACCCGAAGGGATTTGATTTATGCAGGGCTAACAGGCTTTGAGAAATGGTCACCGATATCAAGATTTAGGTAAATATAATTGTCATGTTAAATTGTGCCAAATAATCAATTTGAACTCTGTGTTGATTAAAATGCCGATTATGCAAATGAAAGCAAATTAATTAGATAAACTAAACATTGATTAACAGAAAATGAGTTTGTGATTCTTTAATAAGGTATTGATTGAAGGTTCCGAAGCTTTAAATGTGTTTTAGCGGGTTGTAAAATCACCATCAACCAGTCCAACTAATTGGTTCGTCGACCAAGTGGTGGAGTGCCTTGATGTTAAAGTTAGGATTCTATAGATGCAGATGTACATAATGTATTTAATGTAAAGATTTTTCCCCTATAGGTAATAAGGTACCCCCCCCCCCTCCCACATGTTCAGCGCTTCTGTCCTCCTGTGTGCAGTTTCGGAGTGAGACGTATGAGTGTTGGTGTTATGGGCCCCACCAATGAATGCGTGTATGAATGAGTTAGTGTGATGACGGGTCTGTGATGCCGGGAGAATATGAAAATGTGCCCTTTCCGCTGGAGCAGTTTTCTGGTAGCAGAGTTATGGTTTTATTGCATTGATTTGGTGATTATAAATGATTGATTATTGATTTATGTACTAACATTCTATGTTGAGTCGTGACACGTTCTATGTTGTTTTTGAAGACTCCTGGGATGTAGGAAGTTGGATACCCTGTAGGTACACGGTGAAAACGTGTGGCAAGTGAAGTTGCACGGTGTATTGTCTTGTTGCCCTGTAGGTACACGGGGAAAAACGTGTGACAAGTGAAGTCGCACGACGCATTGTCTGGGTTCGAATTGGTAACATCGTCGCGTGTTATCGTTAGGGACATTTCTGTGTGAATGTGCGTGAGTGCAATGGCAACAGGTTCTCTCGTGAAACTCTGGCCTTAATTCTCAGGAGCAGTGTAGTCTCCACATGTGTTTTATCCTCAGAGAAACGGTTAGCCTTTTTGCTTGTTAGAAGGGTAAGGTAGAGGGAAGTGCTACTTTATCGGCGAAACTGAATAATTCTGTGGTAAAGTAGAGGTAAGCGCTGCCTTCGAGAAATGCAGAATTCTTGTATAATTGAATAAAGCTATCTCTTTGGTTTAGCGAAACAGGCAATGGTGGTGTTTTTATGTTGTTACTAACAGATTTTGATTAAAGGAAAAGTTTGCCGATAAATTTTGTAAAGGAGGGGTCAGCAGAAGCAGGAATAGCGAGACCAGCTGACGTCAGAAAGACCGCGCTGGGATTGGCCAGCCATAGAGAGACGGGTTTTCACAGATTGGTGCGCTGGTGCACGCCGCGCTAGGATTGGAGAATTACCAGTGTGACGTAGACGCTCAGGATTGGTGCGTTAGTGTGAGTCGCGCTGGGATTGGAAAGTTATCAGAGTGACGTAGACGCTCCGGATTGGTGCGGTAGTGTGAGTCGTGCTGAGATTGGACAGCAAACAGAATAATCGTAGAGAAGCGATTCTAGAAATCTAGCGATTTGGGACTAAAGAATAAGAGAAAATTATGTATTACGATCCGCCAGAGAAGGAGAAAAAGTCATGGTTTGGGAAAATTAAAAGCCTATTTAAAAAGGATAAGCCAATTGTGACGAGGGAAGGACAGCTACTTCCCCCACCGAAATCGCCCGCATCCTTTTATGGTAGCAAAATATGGATATCATACATGTATTTGGTTAGATAATTGGGGAAAGTATACAAAAGAAGATGGAGTTTTAGCATTTCCAGAAAGTGGTTCGTTCAGTTTAACTGTATTACTGAAACTAAGAGAAAGGATGATGAAGTTAGAACCAAGACCTAGACCTACTCAATTTGAAGCCTTAACAGAATGGGAAGAAGAGATGTATGAAAGAGAGCGACAGCGTAGTGGCGGAAGGTACAATTACATGCTTGGTAGACCGTGTGGACGGGAAAGTCATGATGACAGAATGAGGAGATGGCGGAGTGCAAACATGACTGATGGGATGTTTCCATTGCAAAATGCGGAAGAGACGAGTGGTAGAAAATGTACAGAGAAGAGAAACAATACATGGGTAGAAGGTTACAAGTATGGTGTGAATGAGTCGGCGGATGATGTGCTAGAAGACATGTTTTATAAAAATCCTCCCCCGTATCAACCGAATTCAACATTGCTGATACCGAGTGCGCCAGTAAAAGACACACCGAGAAATAAAGCTTTTGAGCAAACACCACCTTATTTAGGGAAAATTAATCCGTTTAGAGACTCCGAAGCAGCACAACCTGTCAGGATGGTAAATGAAAATTCCGCTGATCTGGCTAGAACTACCCTGGAATTAACTGAGAAAATTAGGGAAATAACGAAAAACATGGAAGCCGTAACTGTGCCTGTAACTATAGGACCAGTGATGCCTGTCTTTGATAAACAGAAAGATAGTGAGCATTGTTTAACAGTCCCTTATAATAGTCATAAGCAAATGGAGACCGAAAAAAGAGATTCAGGAGAAAATACATGGGAAAAATTGGTAGGAACATCGGGATTAAGTACTCCTAAAAATGTGACAATGAATCAAAGTCCAGCAAGTAAGACGCTGATGACAACAGAATCAGCACCAGAGTCTCCAGAAAGAAGTATGGAACGGATACGGAATGAAACAATTCCTGTAGGTCCTACTTCTGATGAATTAAGCGATTGGTTAAGGAGTCTACAGCGAAGAGATACAGAACCTCAACCTCTAGATGTGGCCAATCTAAAAATAACGTTGGAGGAATTAATAGTAGGGACTATTCAAACCGAAAAATTAAAAGCATATCAGGATGAAGAGCTAATGTTTCTTTGTAAAAGTATAACTTGTAGAGCGAGGAGTTTGCATGAGAAACTGGAAGAAGTGGCGAGTGAAATGGGCATTGATTTTGAGAAGAGAAGGTCATTACAGAAGCCATATAGAGTAGATTTCTCTAAGAAGGATATCGAAAATCTGAATACTGCAGGAAGATTAACTCAAATTAAAGAACTGATTGCCTTGCTGAGAAAATGGGGTGATGTAGATAGATGGAAAAGCAGGTGGTTTCGGAAAATAGATGATTTGAGGAGCTAGAGAATCACACTGAAAACAAGACTAATAAAGAAAACGGTTATGATACTCATGCAACTAGAATAATAGATAGAACCGATTTACTTAAGGATAGGTCCATAACTGATTTTTCTAATAACGTTTTTTCAAAGTTACTGTATGAATATGTGAAAACTATGGATGTTAGAGATTGTTATGTTTGCATGCAGTTACCTGCATCAGTGTCAGAGGGTGTTACTTACCATCACCTTCCTGTGACATACGGGATAACATGTAGTGTATTAGCAAGTTTGTTTTATAAAACAGGGAAATTAGCGTACTATTATTCTGATGTAGATAATATTTTCTCACAAGTACTTGTAGTTACTGAACTAAACAAGATAAAACCTGGTAAAGTTTTAGGAGAATATTTCTTAGAAACTAGAGAATTAACTTTAGAAGAAGTGTTTAAGAATAATCTCACTTGTAGTCTGAGGAAGGAAGAAAAGACCTTCTTGGACATGGTAGAAAAGAGGAGAATTAAAATGCAAAGAAAGGTACCTGAGGAAAAGAGACAAACAACAGTTTGGGATGTTGAAAAGGAATAACATTTGAAGGGAGAAACCAGTCCGGCTATGGCTTTAGATTGGCCTCAGAGAGGGAAATTGTATATCAGAAGAAATGAAACTGTTTATGATAATTATTTTATAGGTGCGAGTGAATGCCATGATACATATAGAATCATGGGAGGATGAGGATTTAAAGGAGGAAACGATCCAGTATTCCCTGGATTATATTTCATCTGCGGGAACAAAACTTATTATCTGTTGCCGGACCATTGGTATGGCACATGTTACCTTAGCCTGGTCTTCCTGAAAATATTTCATGTGGGAAGGGGAAAAGAGGGTGTGCATGAGATAGGTAGGCAACTAACACGTAGAAGTGGGGAAAGTTGGTCAGAAATCGAAGGGGATATTTTTGGAGCACTGATGCCAGCCCATAAAATTAGAAAATTGTCTACAGAAGTGGATCGCTTATCGACAAGCACTGCTGGAGGGTTCTTACTGGTAAATACCGAAATGGTTACTATGAGAGCCATGGTAATGCAAAATCGACTTGCCCTTGATATCATTTTGGCAAAAGAGGAAGGAGTCTGCGTAATGCTGAAGGTGCAACATTGTTGTACTTACATTCCTGACGAGAGTCAAAATTTAAACAAATATATTAAGAACATAACAGATTTCCATGAGGAAATTGTTCCATTGGAGGTTGAAAGTGTTTGGGAAAAGATTGGTAAAGGATTTTCTGCTATAAAAAGCTTCTTAATAAAAATAGGTAGCTCATTTGTAGGTAAGATTCTAATACCAGTGACTTGTGTAGTAATATTAATATTAATCTTGAGATTAGGATGTGTATGTATAAAAAGAAGAAAGTTGAAAAATACAATAAAAAGATAAGTCGTAAAGAAAAGAGAGAAAGAAACCAGGGAAAGAGAAATGGGATAGATAGAGTTGGAAGAGTGGAAAGAAAATATGTATAAGAAAACAAGAGAGGATGAGATGGGGAAAACTATGATGTGACGTAACCAAAGTAAGAGAACTGAGAAATCATTTCCATAAAACAAAATTTATGAAATTTAGTGGGAATTGTGGTGATATTAAAAATCACCAAAGGGGGGATTGGTGGAGCAGGTAAAGCAAAATTTTGTATACCTTCTCTATTTGCACGATAAAATACTAATTACGTAACTATTCTAAATATTCATTTTATTAACTGTTTGGGGTGTTAATATTAACCAACCTTACACCTTGATAAACACAAGATACACACGGGACTAAATGCTAATCGCATGGCAAATAATTCTAAAGACAAACTGTGGTACGCATATTAACTGTAGCATGTGTTGTGATAGGAATTTGCATGATTTATGTTGCTATTGTAATAAGTTTGCGTTCCTGGTATGGCGGAATGGTGAGTATTATTGCTTTAAATGTTGCTATAAGCTAGGAAACTACTAATATATATTGGGATTAGTGTGGGTCTAAACATTAGAATCTTCATTTTCGTATATTAATTACTTTTATGTTTGTTTTGCTTAAGTTGGCATTCGGGCCTACTAGGCTGCGATATTCAAAATAGAGTTCGGAAGTGGCCACCGTCGTGTAAGCGCGATGTCTACTGTGCAGACTCGGATGGCTCTGAAGATCCCCAGGTGACCTTCCATTTGGGCACTGTGTTCCTCGTCAAGGATAGAAACGTGGAGGATTGCCAGAATTCAGTTAGTGTGAATGACAGAAAAGACAATGACAACCTGTACTCAGAGGTCCACATATTGATACTTCGGAACTTTTCGCATGAGAACTGCACAAGCCAAAAGATGACATATTCGATTCCCTGAGAACCAAGAAACCTGGGAACAACGTCCCATATTACAAATTTTACGGGCTTAGCCAATCAGAGTGTTTAGATTTTAGAAAATGTTGCAGGTTATCCTAGAATTTACTTTAAAAGGGGAACCTTAGAAGAGGGTAGTGCGAGTTTGCGTTCCAGACGTTTGTCCCGAATTTGCGTTGGTGGCTGTTAATCGATTTGCTTGCACGATTGCCTGGTCCTTTGGCTATCTTTGGGACTGTGTCGTGCCGAGCGAAAGGAACTGTTCCCCGGACTTATTTGGGTATTAGCCTGCATTCGATTGGACGATTTCACCCGAAGGGATTTGATTTATGCAGGGCTAACAGGGTTTGAGAAATGGTCACCGATATCAAGATGTAGGTAAATATAATTGTCATTTTAAATTGTGCCAAATGATCAATTTGAACTCTGTGTTGATAAAAATGCTGATTATGCAAATGAAAGCGAATTAATTAGATAAACTAAACATTGATTAACAGAAAATGAGTTTGTGATTCTTTAATAAGGTATTGATTGAAGGTTCCGAAGCTTTAAATGTGTTTTAGCGGGATCTAAAATCACCATCAACCAGTCCAACTAATTGGTCCGTCGACCAAGTGGTGGAGTGCCTTGATGTTAAAGTTAGGATTCTATAGCTGCAGATGTACATAATGTATTTAATGTCAAGATTTTTCCCCTATAGGTAATAAGGTACCCCCCCACATGTCCAACGCTTCTGTCCTCCTGTGTGCAGATTCGGAGTGAGATGTATGAGTGTTGGTGTTATGGGCCCCACCAATGAATGCGTGTATGAATGAGTTAGTGTGATGACGGGTCTGTGACGCCGGGATGATATGAAAATTTGCCCTTTCTGCTGGAGCACATGCAAAAGCGGTAGCCATATCGAAACTGATTGTTTCACTTCTGAATACAGGGATCTTACTGTCATTATGAAGACATTTTTTTAACTTTAGGATGCTCCACTCTACGCCACTGTCACTTTGTATGACATTACTCTCTGCGCCACTGTACTCTGTGTCACTCCACGGCACTCTGTGCCACTCCAGTTCACTCTACCCTAATCAAGTCTACTCTATGGCACTCTACTATACTCTGCCCCAATCCATCCTATGCTACTCTATTCTATGCCACTCCATGCCACTCTACTCCATTCCAGACAATGCCTCTCAATTCCACCTCACTGTATGCCACTTCACTCTATTCCACTCAACTCTACACCACTCGGCTTTACCCAATGCCACTCCACAGCACTCTACGCTGCTCTAGTCCACTCTGTGCCACTCTAGTCCACTTTACACCATTTTACTCGACCCCACGCCACTCTACCCCTTCCCTCTTTGCCATTCTACTCTGCGCCACCGTATTCTACACAACTCTACTCTACACCACACCACTCCACTCTACGCCACTCCACACAGTGCTACTCTGAGGCACTCTATGTGACTCTATTCAGTCATGCCACTCTTCTCCACTCCATTCTGTGCCACTCAACACCACCTCACTCTGTGACACTGTATTCTGTGCTACTCTGTCTACATCACTCTACTCTTCACCACCATATGCTACTCTACTATATGCCTGTGAGAAGCTGGCCTGGTATATGATGTCCACTAATGTAAGTGGGCATCTTGCACCAGTCCAGACAACCCTTATGGTGATTTAAGAGGTCTCAGACAACCTTAGAAAGCTATCCAAGTATGAGCTGTGGAGAGCAGCCTTCAGGCTTAGTCTTGAAAGAGTGTAAAGCAGCTTTTTTTTCAAGAGTATAATCTTATATTATAGATTAAATAAAAAAGAACCACACAAAGTATTTATAAAAATATGTATTTATTATATAACACTATCTACTACGTAACAGTATCTCCTACATGGAGATAGACACAAAGCACACAATACTATAGCAAAGAAATCACAGTAAATAGCACTAATACACAGTGGGCCGCAGGGGGGTACCAAACCATATACTACGAAAGTGGTATAAGAACCACGACTCGAGTCAGGACAATGTCGAGAGGACGTAGAATTGCTGGGGACCCACAGAACTACCCAGGGTAAGTACATAGGGACCCCACGAAGAGTGTGTGAACAGACTGTGTGCTCCGTACTAGTCTATGTGCAAGTCGCTGTTGGATTTTTAAGGATTAGGGACCCTTCCAAGAGGACCCTGAAGAAACCCCATGGAAGACAGAAGTTTGAGAGCCACCCCACCCGTTGATACCATGGTACCCAAGTTACCTATCCCATGGAAGCCGGGTGCATAGTGAAGTTGCGTCGGAAACCGACGTCGACCCAATGGAGGACTTCAGGAAAGTGCTGCTGCTGGAAAAGGAGAAAGTGTCCGGAGGAATCCAAATGTGGATTCCTGAAGAGGAGTACCTGAAAGCAGAGGGGACAGTGTCTATGTCACTCTGGAGTGACCAGGAGACTTGGAAGACGGATGCCCTCCGATGTCGGGTGCTTCAGGAAGGATCACGGTGACTTTGACTCTGCAATTGCGAGAACTAGGCAATGTTGAGGATGACCAGGTCGAGGATACGAGCTTTCCCACAAAGGATGTCGAGTGCTGAGGGGTCGGTGTCTGGTGAGAACACCAACAAGCCTTGGCAAATGCAACCCACACAGGATGTCGAGAAGGTGCATGGTTAGGACCAGCAAGGTCCAGGAGACTCACCACAAGCAGGGGAGTCAGGGCAGGCCCCGAGCACTCAGAGGGGCCCAAGATAAAACAAAGATGACCCTCAATTGGACGCACAGGCCGGAGGCACAGGGATCGCGAGAGGACCTCGAGCAGCTCACCAAAAGGAGCAGGTCACTGTGCACACAAGGTGATGTGGCTGAAGATCTTGGTGGAAGAGGTTGCTGGAGATTGGGGCTACTTGGAGCCCAATGCACTTGTAGCAGAGTTGCCAACAAGCACATGCACTTGCAAAAGTATGCAGTGCACAGGGGTTCGTTTAAGGAAGCCCCCCACGAGGGATTCTGCCCTCAGACTTGGTGAGAGGGCAGCTCAGGTCTTGGGAGACGTAGATAACCACCACCTGTGTTGTTGAACCCCTCGGAGACTGCAGGAGTTTGGGATTAGCAGACCAGTCTGCAGTGTTGAGGTGCCTACAAACATAGGGGAGTGACTCCTTCACTCCAAGAGAGATTACTTTGGTTGTCCTTCATGCTTCACAGGCCTTGGAAGGTTCCTGTATGATGCACAGGCACAGACGATGCAGCAAACTGGAAGGGAGACAAAGTCAGGCCCAAACAAAGTCCAGCGAAGTCCAGAGAGCCCAGACGGTAGATGTTCAGTGGTTTCAGTTCTGAATCTTATCTCACGACGAATCTAGGGACCTACATCCAGGTAAGCCCATAAGTACCCTAGGGAAAGGGTAGGGAAGATTCAGGGGATCCGCCCAGGGAAGTGTCTGGACAGTGGGGAGGCTACTCTCATGTCCTTTGTCCAGTTTCACACCAAAGTGGGAGCCAACAGCTCCCAGGACTGGTTTGAACTGGACTTTGCACAGGGACACCAAATGTGCCCCTCCTGTAGACTTTCAGGTGCTGGCAAGGGCACCTACCCAGTCCTAATACACTAAACTCTGTCTGGGAGGTGGTCATACCTCCCTGTGACTGGATGCCTATTGTTCTGCCTTCCCCTGCTCGAGCTTTGCTCATCAGCAGGAGGGCAGAAATGTGTTTCTGGAATCATACCTACGACACCGTTTACAGTGTGGGGATATGATTTCAACATGTTTGATACCAAACATGTTAGGATTTGTTGCAGCCGTTTTTGAGATGGTCATCGTGCGGTCACACATATGGCTGCTTCACTGACAACCCGGGAGAATGGACTCCGTAGGCTGCAGGGGTCTCCTGCTCACGCAGGGGCACACTCTAACTTAGAACCAAGCACCCTGCACTCAGGATTGTAAAGGCCTGCTGTAGGGGTGACTTATAAGTTTTAAGTGTAGTGACCCTCAGATATAGTAAACCTATATTTTCGCAAGTGGTGCATGCACCAACTTACACAGGATACAATGGCAGGCCTGTAGTTCCATTTTGAATAGTCTCTCTTGGGTGGCATAATCCATGCTTCAGCCCATGGGAGACGTCTGGGGTACCTATGCCCTGGGTACATGGGTACCATATACTAGGGACTGACAAGGGTACCCCAGTATCCAATCTGGGATGTACCTAGGTACTGAAAACAACAGTTTTAGGAGAAAACAGATAGACTGGGGTTCTGATCAGCAGGATTCTAGTCAGACTAGTCAAAAATAGCATCACATCAAGCAAAAAGTGGGGGTAAACATAAGAAGCAGATCCTACTTTCCTACAATGCCTCTCTACACAACATCACTCTACTCAACACCACCCTACTCTACGCCACTCTACTCCCCTCCCCTCTATGCCACTCTTCTCTACACCCTTCTACTCCACTCCATTCTGTACCACTCTACTCCACTCTTCACTGTATGCCACTCTACACCACTCAATTCCACTCCGCTCTCCAATCCATTCTCCTCTACACCGTGCCACTAACTTTTAGCCATGCTGAACAGCAGCCACGCTGTTGTACAGCATGACCAAAAGACATTGGCAAAGCCAATAGCTCTCACATAGTTAAGACCTATTGGTCTTGCCTTTGCTTGTTTTCTTGTATACTCCGATTGTAAGATGAGGTGCCAGTCTTGAGTGTAGGTTCCTGATTTGGGAGCATTTAGTGACTTTGTAGTTGAGGAATACTAGGCAGTTACTATTTATTGCCTTGTAGGTGATGCAAAGCAGCTTGGGAGTGGATGTTCTGGCAACTGATAACCAATGGAGGGCCTTCAAGGCAGACTAATATAGGGTTGTGGCATAACATGTAGGTGTGGTCTGGCAGCAGAGTTCTGAATTCTCTCTAATCTTCTAATGTTAAATTGACATGAGCTATAGTATAGGCCATTTGCATAGTCTAGTTCTGATAGGATAACAGAGATTGTTGCCTGAACCTTATGAGGAAATCTTAAGTGTGGATATTTCAGTATTTTCATGGTAAGAAAAGCTGATCCGGGGATAGCTTATCCAGTTGGGCATTCACGGACTGATTGGAGTCCATGGTAATTCTAAGATTTTGTACATTCTTGCATACTTTTGGTGGTGATCCTAGTTAATTGGGCAAGGCCTGTAGTGGATTATAACTTTTCCATTCGCCACAGGTAAGTGTCTGTTTTGGAAACATTTAATTTGAGGTGAGTCCTTGTCATCCATTGGCCAATGGATAAATTAATATGTTCGTGTATGAAGTGTCCTTGGTGCTTTTCAATTTAAGCAGGATGTTTGTATTGTGGGCGTAGTTATAGAAAGTGAATCCAAAGCTACTCACTAGTTCTGATAAGGAGTTCTTGTAAATGTTCAAGAAGAGGGGTGAGGTAATAGAGCGTTGAAGGGCTTTGCTTTTTTTTTGATAATCAATTTTATTGATTTTAAATTAACACATTTGCAGCAAGAAAAACACAGCCAACTTATTTCCCACAGTGATCAGTACAAAACAGTGACAAAAATAGGGGAGCAATACCCCCACATACATGAGTCCAACCAGGAATAGCAAGCGACAATGTCCACAACCATGTCCATAGGGAACCCTCAGGAAAGTTCAGTCTTCTACCACCCGATCCATTTACCCCACACCCTTCAAAACTGTTTAGGACAGCCACGGGCTGCATACATTGAGCACTCCTGCGCTGCACACCAATCTACCCCTCTGGGCTTCGCTGTTATATTATAGGATTTTGATGAGTAAAAAGGCATATGTATCACATTCGCTCTCTTGTGTAGGTAGAACGAGATCCAAGTATGTGAGCTGATTTCTTTCCATCATAGGATTAATGTGTCATGATCAACGGTATGACATGCAGTGGAAAGGTCCAGGAGGAGGAGTGCAGCGACCCCCATGTGTTCTACCATGTTTTGAGAGTTGTTACAGATGGCAATAATGGCTGGTTCAGGGCTTCTTGAAAGGTGGAATCATGTTCAAGGTTGGAGAGAATGGAGTTAACTTCAAAGGACTCTGATATCTTGTTGATGCTGCTCTTGTCAAGAAATGGTATGTTTGCTGTGCATCTGCAATTGCTGGGGACTGTTTGGCGGCTTAAGGGACCACATCTTTTTTCTTTAGGGCATATCCAGGCCCTATTTAAGGCCTGTTGATAAGGAGCTGTTGATAGTTTTCTGCTGGATTGGCTGCTGAAGTTGACAGAAGGATGTTCTTGAAGATTTATGGGGGACAAGTGTCAGAGGGGCAGCTAGCTGCTCTGCTAGCTTTCACAAGATCCAGGAATTCTGTGGTTGACAGTTCTTGAAAAGATAACATAAGTGGTATTCCCCTTCTACTGGAACTGTTTGTTTGAAGTGGCTTGGAGCAGTTGTTTTTTTGTATGTTAGGTGTAAATCCAACATGTCTACCTTGCCCTGAAATTTAGGATGGGCTCCTTGCTTTTTTTTGGTTGGAAAACTCTGATGGTAGTATTTTTTTGAAATGTCTTACACATTTTGCATTGTAGATTCTGTTTGAGTAGTAGCCTTTTTTGATTAATAACTTGTACAGCATTTATACATTCTTCATTGGAGTCTGGGTGGCTCACAAGCTTAGTTTTAGCGATCAAGTAAACTCAGTGTCTTCTGCTACATCTTTTGCTTTAAGGTCCTGCAAGAAAATTCTCCCGCTCCTTCCTATAGAGTGTCATCAAACAGTAGTCACAGCACTCACTATGTCTAGGCTGGATTACTGCAACAGCCTATATCTTAACATGCAGCAAGGAATTATGAATAGATTGCAATTATTGCAGCACGCCGCCGCTAGGCTGATATCAGACATCCCCAAGTATGTTTCAGTCTCCAAGGAGATACGGAGGCTTCATTGGCTTCCAATTAGAAAACTCACCCAGTTTAAGGCCTTGTGTCTGGTGTACAAGGCTATTCACGGTACAGGCTCAGCGTATTTAAAAGAGCGGCTATTCTGGTATACTGCCGCCAGACCACTCCGGTCCGCGGCAGCCAAACAAGTTTGTGTGCCTTTGGGAAAAAAAGCCTCTTGGGGTGGCAGAAGTTTTTTGGTGAATGCAGCTAAAGCCTGGAATAAGCTCCCACTACATCTAAGAGAACTGACTAATATTTTGGCTTTTCGTAAAGCCTTAAAAACGTGATTGTTTTCAGAATAATTCTCCTCTTTGATGCTGAGCTTTTTGGTAAATTTGCACACAGCGCCAGGACACCCTCGGGTAACAGCAGCGCTCTATAAATGTTATAAATAAATAAAGAAAGAAATACATATGTAGCCTATATAGGTATATTATGTCTTGTAGGTTGTTCAATTTTTACCATGTCATTTGAAGGACTGCGATTGGTTTTATCTTTTTTAATTCTGCATTCATCCAAGGGTTTTTTTTCTTTTGCATTGTTTTCTGTGGGATTTAATGTATAAAAAACCGCATCTAGCCACCCGTAGAGTTTCTCAATTGAGTTTATTGTGGTCAGATGCGTGCTAGAGGTAAATTGGGTTTCTATGTCCTCTGTGTTCAGCTTGTTCCAAGATCTATAAGTAGTTGGTGGTAGGTTGAGTTTAGCTGAGGTTAGTTGTGGAATCTTGTATTGAAGACAACCCAGTGGTGCGGTGTCCATGTGACTGGAGTAATCCTTTGAACTGAGACTAAATCTGGGTTGCTGACGAGGACATATAAGGCGTGTCCTGTAATGGGGTTGGGAGCGAGTTGTTGTAGATTGAGGGTGAATAGACCTGTAAGGATCGTTCTGTGATGGGGCATATTTAGTTTGTGTAGGCATGTCTTTAGGTCACCAAGGATGCACAGGTTTTAATATTTGGTGTGATACTATGTCTAGGAAAGTGGGAACAAAAAACAGAACATTCATTTGAAAAGTACTCCAGCCCAAGTGAGTGCGACTTTTGAGATAAGGGTGGAGCGCTGTGATTTTAGGTTAATGGGTGTGAGAAGTTGGCCTGGCATATGCTGTCCACTAGTTATAGGGGACACCTTGCACCAGTCCAATTCGACTCTTAAGGTGATAGGTTAAAAGACAACCTTTAAAGAAAGCTATCCTAGTGGTAGCTGTGGAGAGAAGCCTTCAGGCTAAGTCTTGAAGGAGTGTTAAGCTTATTGTTTTACCATGGATAACCTCTTGAATGACCAAATGAAAGAGTAGTCCACACAGGTATATATATAAAATATATGCATTTATTCTAGGAATAACCCCACTAGTCTCTTTATGAGGCTAGAGGTGAAGATACAATTCAAACAAGCATTGATAGTTACAATAAATAGCACTGGAATCATAGGGCCCCGGGGGGGACCAAACCATATATTAAAAAAGTGGTATAAGAACCAAGACAATTCTAAAGACAGTGCCTAGGGCACTCAGGGTCGCTGGCCCCTTACGAAACCACCCAAGGTAGTGAGGAAGGGGACCCACGGGAGATGCGTGCAGTGGTATAAACTACTGTTGGGATCTCTATTAAACCCTATGGAGAATGTCGCGGTTTGAAATTACAAGAATCTAAACACTTCTAGCAGGAGTTCAAGTTCAGCAGCTTAGAGTTACGCTCTTGGAGGGCCCACACCCACGACAGTACCGAGGTACCACTGTTACCTGCCCCAGGGAAGCCGGGTGCATAGGTCGTTTTCGATGTTGGGTCGAGATCTCGTTTTCAATGGAAAAAGGTGAAGAACTGCTGCTGGCGGGAAGCGTCGTCGATGTCGTGCAGATTGAAGATGTAGATCTTGAAGGTAAGGACCTGAAAGCAGAGGGGACAGAGTCTGGGTCACTTGCCAGTGACCAGGGAGCTCAGGAGAAAGAGCCCTTCAATGTCGGGTGTTTTCAGGTTGAACACGGGTAGCTTGGATCGGCAGCCACGGGGTCCAGGAGGCTTCAAGGAAGGCCAGCTTCTGGAGGGCGACTGTCCCATTAAGGATGAAGGCCGCTGCGGTGTTAGTGTCCAGATTGGATCCACTAAGCCTTGGCAACCGCAACCCATGCAAGGATCACAAAACAGCTACGGTGCAGACCCACGAGGTCTGAGCGAGGTCTCCAGCGAGGAGACTGTAGAGCAGGCCTGGAGCAATCAGGGGAGCCCTTTAAAGTAAAGATTGACCTCTGCTAGGGCCCACCAGTTGAGAGACAAGGGACCGCGGGAGGTGGCAATTTGGAGTGCGTAAAGATGAGCCCACGTGTCGAGAGGTTGGCTCAATAATGGGCCAAAGCACAACTTCCCCACTGGTCGGGTCGTGTGCTATGCAAGAGGTGGCCGGTGTCCTGGGGTATTGGGGATCTCGGCACCCACGGGGTTCACAGTGCTGAGCTTTGCTGTGCACACTCACTGGCCTCTGGGATGCTTGGAAACTCACCTCAGGGTAGGCAGAAGTCTTCGATGTCCGTAGGAGCAGCAGAGTTCCAACCGGGTCACTTGCAGTGTTTCAGGTGCCTGCCAAATAGGGGGGTAACTCCTTTACCCCAAGGGAGATTTCTTCATTCAGCTGTGCGGCAGCAAGTCGAAGGTTCAAGTCTTTGAAGTCCAAGATTAATCTGAGGCTCTGGGGACCCTGCACCCACCTTTATCCAGAGATTAGGGGTGTCTGAATCAGAGCCCACCAATGAGAGTTCAGGCGGGAAAGGGTGGCTACACCCTCTCCCCTTTGTGTGTTTTCCTGCCTGGGCAGGGGACAGGATGCCCCTCAACCGGTTTGAGGCGGTGTATGCAGAAGTAGGCACTGGAGAAGCCTACGTGCAAGTCTGAAAGACATCCTATGGTGCACCCACCCAGTTCCAATCCACATAGTCTGTCTGGGGAGGTGGGAACAACTCCCTGCAACAAGATCCCTATTGTCCAGCTGCCATGGCTGGAGTTCTGCCCAGCAACAGGCAGCCAGAGTCGTGTGGGTGGCGGGTAGCATCCATTTTGTACTACGTGTGCACTTTTAAATTGGTGTCTAAAATCTGCCGCTTTTACCATATCACCCCTCTAGCAGGGGGGAATCATGCCCTCACTCCCATGGCTGGATTGGGGGTATGATTCCATGATGTTTGACACGAAACATGACATGGTTCTGTGTAGCCACTCTCAAGTTATCACGCTATCGCGATTACTTATAATGCGGTTAAGAGTATATGGTATGGCTGCACTACAAACAACCAAGCAATAGTTTTACGAAGGTTGCAGAGGGGCCCTCCTCAGGTAGGGGTTCCCCCTCACACATATCTCAGCACCCCGCCTTGTAGGATTAGCAAGGCCTGCCTTAGGGGTGACCTATGAGGATATATGTGTTGTATTAAGTGGGATACAGGATACCTATATCCCGGTAAGGGGTGCAAGCACCACCTTACCCAGACTACAGTAGTGGTCTGGTGGTGTCAGTTTGTATGGCTGTCCCAGGGGTGGCACAATAAGTGCTGCAGCCCCTGGTAGGCCTCTGAGGGACCCATGCCCTGGGTACCTAGGGTACCATCTACAAAGGGCTGATAGGGTGTCCTCAGTATCCAATTGGTATGTACCTAGGGTACTCACATCAGTTTAGAGAAGAAGCAGATAGGCTGGGGTCCTGGATAGCAGGGCCACAGCCTGGCTAGAGTCAGAAAACAGTCAAAACATCAGCAAAAAGTTGGGGGCAACTATGCAGTTGATGCCACTCTCCTACAATGCGCGTCCAAAAATTATCTTCATTTTAATCCACGGATGGCCTTTGTACAGTTTGGCTGTTATGATAGGCATAAAAATGACCAACTTATTGCTCAGGTAGTTCCTACTAGTTATCCAAGAACCTAAATTACACTTTTCCATGTCAAGAATGTCATCGGCACAGAGCCCTTGCTGTGTCCGACGCATTGCGGCAGAACTGACTGGTTCAGTTCACCATTGGCGTAGACGAGGCCGGACCTGAATTTGAGCTGGCAGAAATCAGTTTTGCAGGCAGTTTGTTCTAAGCCATCAGCACACTTTTGCATGTGGAGGCTGTGGAAGTGTGGAATTTGAGTGTGTATTTGGATTTTATAGTATTAATTTTACAGTTCATGGATTTCCTGCAGTTGCCCGCTAAAAGTATTCTTTGAGTACAAAACAGTGTAACGGAAATTTCAAGTTGGGCATGTATGAGAATGTATACTTTACAGATCTCTGACACAGTTCCATTCTTATAATCAGTCAGCCCTTGCTCGGAGTGCGCCATGGGCGGAAATAAATTTGCCACCCTTGCTGCTGCTGCTGGTGAATAAAATTAGGCAGCAGGAGGCCCCTTTCATAGGTAAGCTCCTGGCTGGCCACATCAAAAAACAAGCATTGGCAAAGCCAATAATTTGCACCTATGCATGAGCTATTGGCTTTGCCAATGTGTTCTAGCCAGCGTGGCTACTGTTCAGCATGGTTAAAAGATAATGGCATTAAAGAGAGTGGAGTAGCATGGCGTAGATTGGTGTGGCATGTTGTACAGTGGTGTGGCATAGAGTGGCGTGTCATACAGCGGCATTGAGTAGCATGGAGGGAGTAAAGTCATAGAGTGTAGTGGCACAGATTGTCATAGAGTGGTGAGGCGTAAGGCAGAGTTGCGTGGAGTAGAGTGGCGTATGGCAGACTGGATTTTTGTAGAGTGGAGTAGGTTAGTAGAGTGGAATGGCATAGAGTGGAGTAGAGTATTGTAGAGTGGAGTGGCATAGAGTGTTGTGGAGTGGCATAGAGTGGAGTAGTGTGTTATAGAATAGAGGGGAGTAAAGTGGCATGGAGTGGTGTAGAGGAAGTTCCGTAGAGCATCGCAGAGGGGAATAGAGTTTAATGGAGTAGAGTGTCAGAGTGGCGAAACATTGAGTGCAATGTCATAGAGTGGAGTAGAGTACATTGGTGCAGACTAGATTGGCAGAGAGTACATTGGTTAGGGGTAAGGTGGTGTAGAGTGCATTGACGTAGAGTGCAGTGGTTTAGAGTAGAGTGCATTGGTGTAGAGTGGTGAGGAGTAGAGTTGCGCAGAGTGGATAGGCACAGAGTACATTGCAGAGGTTTAGAGTAGAATGGCATAGAGTGCAGGGGCATAAAGTAGAGTGCCGCAGAGTGCAGTGGCACAGAATACAGTAGAGAGCAGTGTCGTAGAGTGCAGTGGCGTTGAGTAGATTATTTTATAGTAGTGTGAAGTGGCGTGGAGTGGTGCATGTAGCGTGCGGTGGCGTAGAGTAGAATGCCACAGAGTGCAGTGGCGTACAATAGTGTTACATAGAGTAGAGTCAGTGCTTAGTTTGTGCCGGTGCTTTCCGGTGCTAAGCACCGGCACTTATTTCCTAGGGCCGGGACTATCAATTTCTTCACCTGCTTGTCATCCCAGTGAGCCCTGCCTGAAGCCAGCTTCAAGACCCAGTGAGCAGTGAGAACCGGATCATTGCTGGTAAGTGCGCCTGCTTCTGTGTGAATGGATTCAGGCTCACACAGCACCCTGCTGCCATTCTCCCGTCGAGAGCCACCCGAGTTGTACCTTCGTCATAACCTCATCATCTTCACCTCTCTGAATGCCCCTTCCCATTACTAGACTCGCTCCTGCCCCCGTGTCCCGTTGCTCGTCACCGCTGAGTGCTATTTCCGCTACACGTGACTTTCTGTCCTACACTTCCACAACCCCTCCTCGGGGCTTCTGAGACTATCTCTGCACCGCTACGAGAGCGGTGAGTGTAGGACCAGTTGCCCGACAATCACCTCACGCACATTAGGTTAATGGTTTGGTTCACCTGACAGGCCGAGCAGTGTTCCTCTCTGCTGCCGCAATGACCAGAGGAAGTACACGCGATCGCCACGACAATCCAAGGAGGGAGTAATTATCTCATACACTAAATACACAAGCACATCAGATTCAACTATCGGAAAACAGGCGTTTCTTGGGAAATGGGTGGTATCTTGCCAGGCCACTGCATCATCAAAGCTTTCAGTATAGTCTATGAAAGTAGCGAAAATTGGCAAAGCACCAGAACATTTTTCTTTACAATCATTTCCTTTGTCATTTTTTTTCATATACATAGTGTTAACTGATCTTTAAAAATACCTGTTACAGGAGTATTCTCACTGTAAATACAATAATTTCAGGGTATATTAAAAAGGCTTCCGTCATTTTTAGAAACATCACTGTGAGTGATATTTAAGAGCGTTGATGCAGTTATAGAGTAGTTATTTTAGATTCATTATTTCTGACCAAACGTTTTGAAAGCTATTTCAGGATCCACAATTTGTAAGTAGAACTGTCTGTGCGCAAGCGTGCTTGCAAGTCAGTCTATGCCTGCATGCGCGCGCTTGCAAGTCAATCTTTGCGTGTGTGGCGAGTGTGAGTATGAGGCATCTGACTGCATCTCTGTCCTTGTGTTTCAGGTGACAATAGAAACAGGTCTATATGAAGATGAGTTTCTTCTAAATTTGAAGACTCTTTCAAAGTTTAAAGCATTCCCACAAGAACATTCGCACACTCCACCCCCCATCTGCAGACTACTCCAAACTTTGGTTGGCCTCCAATTAGAGCTTTGCTTCCTTTACGTTCCTGATCATAGCTAGCAGTGCTTGCAGCCCATCCTCCATAACACCCATTTATGGAGATCTTAAGAGCACTCTTTTTTCTTATTAGAGGATTTTGACTTGTAAGTGCAATATTTAACCACTAGTGGTTCATAAAAAGATTTTCGCACAGGCAAACATTTTTTTGGGGCTCTCTTATAGCATATATTGCTGTTTCCCCCAGTGCTCACTTTGAGCCGGTGGTTGCAGGTGAAGCCACCAGCACTTATTTTGGGGCAATCGCACTTATTTTTGCTCACCACACTATAACTAGAACAGAAAGAGAGTAAAACACAAAAAGGGGAAAGGAGGACGAAGAGAAAGATTGAAAAGTGACAAAGGGAGGAAGCAAAGACAACAAAGAAGGTGCAGGAGTAAAATAGAGGAGCAGGGAGTGTCTGATGCTGTGTTAAGGATGAATGAAGGACGCTCAAACCTACCAGCCTTGGTGTTCGGTGCCCCGACTTTCTGCAACGCTGACGACGGCAGCTTCTGAGCAAAATTTTGAGCCCCGGCACTTAATTTTTTACAAATTAAGCAGTGGCATTGAGTTCTGTGTCAGAGAGTGCAGTGTTGCAGAGTAGAGGGTCGTAGAGTAGAGTGTAGTGGTGCAGAGTAGAATAGAGTGGCGTAGAGTGGAAAGTTATAGAGTATAGTGGCGGCGAGGGCAGTGGTGCAGAGTAAATTGGCGTAGAGTGCAGTGATCTAGAGAGTTGCAGAGTAGAGTGCAGTGACATAGGGTGGTGCAGAGTAAATTTGAGTGGTGCTAACATAGATTGGATTGGCGTAGGATAGAGTGGAGTGGTGTAGAGTGTATTAGCGTAGAGTAGATTGTTTCAGAGTAGAAAGAATGAAGTGGCGAAGAGTGGAGTGGTGCGGGGTAGAGTGCAGTGGCATAGAATAAAGTGGTGTGGAGTGGCGTACTGTAGAGTGCAATGGTGTTGTGTTCAGTGGTGCAGAGTAGAATAGGGTGGCATAGAGTGCAGTGGTGTAGAGTAGATTGGCATAGAGTGCATTGGTTTTGAGTAAAGTGTAGAGTGCAGGAACTGAGGTTAGCAGTTTAGCTGCAAACCGCCCTCTTTAAATTGATGCCTAGCACGACGCGCAGCAGACACGCTGGAGACAACCTACGAATAAGCTGATCAGTACACTTTGAATTGCAGCCTGGTAATTGCTCCCGTAAGGGGTTCCCATTGTTATGCTTCCAGCCCACACGTTGTTTTAGCCATACTTGTGTTGTGTTTCCATTTTAATCATGGGCTCCTCTTACCTGCTGGACTCAGCTCTGTTTTGTGGCTGCGTTCCTCCATGGTCCACCACGGGTTTTACTGTTTATGTGGAGGGAGATTACGCTATAGCAGAAGTGACCTTGTGGCACTTCCGTGGAATCAGGAACTGAGGTTAGCAGTTTAGATGTGAACCGCACTATTTAAATTGATGCCTGGCACAACGTGCAGCGGACGCGCGGAGCATACGAACCTCTGGCGCGCCGAAGGCTCGCCTAAGGCAAGCCCATCTGCGTCCGTCTGCGCCTGGATGTCACAAGGAGCCAGGACCCCTGACGGTTCTGTACCAAATCTAGGTAATAAAACTGGTGATTCGTGCATTTACACTAGCCATGAACTTTTTAAAATTAGATAAGGCCTTTCAAACAATTGCAGACATTTGGTAAACGCTGCGCTTAACACCCCCATAGCTCTGGAAGGCCTCTTTACGTGCAGGTCTTGCGGATTCCAGAGTATGAAGTTGACTAATAGTATGTCACCTGACCTGGGTAATAGGCAACTCCGTAGCTCCAAAGAGATAGATCCTTTTCCCCAGACTCCTGCAGACATTCGAGGCTGGAACTGCCTATTGAGCAACGTTAGATCACTGCCCAAACATGCAGTTAATATCTTGGACCTGCTCTCTTCCAAATGCCCCCATATTGGATTTCTGACTGAAACCTGGATTAAACCCATCTCCAATCCTGCAATTGCAGTGGCACTCCCAGAAGGCTATCGTATTCAAAAACTGGATAGACCAAGCAAGGTGGGGGGGAGGCATTGCCATTATTCATAAAGATCCTATCAAAATCTCCATATTAGATCAACAAAGTAATGACACACTGGAAATTTTTGTTTTTCGAATTGACTTAACCTCTCAACACTGTTGGAAAGGTGCTCTTGTCTATCGGCCCCCGGGCCCTCTTTTAGACTTCTCACTCCAACTTATGGAACTTATCTCTCTGCATGTCATTTCAAATAGAATCTTTCTGCTTCTAGGAGATTTTAATGTTCACAGTGAAAACACTGCTAATCAAGATGCTGCCTCACTTCTGGCAGATCTTGCCACACTTGAGCTAATTAAGATCAATGATGGCCCCACCCACTCTGCAGGTCACACGTTAGACCTAATTCTAACCAACTACCCTAATATTCGCTGTGGTGCCACCTGCCCTCTGACTTGGATGGACCATTCACTAATTGAGTTCCAAATTAGGGGTCCCAGGACACATGTTGTCCCCCATACAAACCCGGCTAGGTGGTACAGACAGTGGCATAAACTCACGTCCGACCATTTTCAGGATATAATTCCATCATCTCAGAACCCGGATTTAGATAGTGTGGAGGAGCACCTGGCCTGTTTTAATGCTATTGTGAAAGCTACTATTGATCACTTAGCTCCTTTGAAACAGTACCTGCATCCTTTTAGACGCCCCCACACAGGGTGGTTTTCTCCAATCCTCTGGCCAGAAAGGAGTCACTGCAAAAAACTGGAATGATACTGACGCCAATCACATGATTTACAGGACAAAGAAAGATACAACCAGGCGCTAGCTCAATATCATAAAAATATAAAAACTGCTCTCAAAACTCATATTGCACTGCAACTTGAACAGGCAAGGAATACCCCAAGAACCCTCTACCACATTTTAAAATCTTTTACTAATCCTAAGGCGTGTGACAATGATGAAGCCCCATCCCAAGCCTTATGTGACAAATTTAGCAAATCATTCCACTCAGAAAATTATTTCAGCTGGTAATACTCAGATGGATGCTAAGATAGACTATTCAATGATCACATTGAATCCTCAGACATTGGATAATTTTTCTGCACTCAAGCCCAAAGATGTAGAGTCACTACTAAAGATAGTTAAATCCAGTGCTCTGCTGGATATCATTCCCTCTAAAAGCACCTCCCGGCTCTCCAAACAACTCGCTGCCCCCATCTGCTCTATCCTCAACTGTTCCATGAAAGAAGGCCGTCTTCCCCATGAGTGAAATGCGGCACAAATAATTCCCATCCGAAATAATCTTAAAGCACCCATGGAGGATTTATCCAACTATCGCCCCATCTCTCTGCTTTCTCTCCAGAGCAAGATCTTTGAAAAGCACATTAATTAACCTCTGTCTGAATTTGTCGAAACCTCAAACTGCCTTGATCCATCTCAGTCAGGCTTTCGACCCAGACACAGCACAGATTCGGCTTTGGTTGCAGTAACTGATAACATCAGAATGTTACTGGACAACGGTCAAGCAGTACTTCTTGTGCTGCTTGACTTATCTGCAGCCTTCGACACAATTTCCCATCAGACTCTGCTCAGGAGAAATCGGCCTCCAAGGGAATGCTCTAAAATGGATGTCGAATTTCCTGTCTGATAGAACTCAGACCATTAATCTGGGCCCTTTCCGCTCTAAGACCACAAGACTGACCAAGGAAGTACCTCAGGGCTCTTGCTTAAGCCCTACATTATTCAACATATATATTGCTCCGTTGGCGTTATTACTGAGGAATTTAGGATTCTTCCCAATTTCCTATGCTGATGACACTCAGCTCCTATTTTCCTTTGATAAAAACAACCCCAATGTTCAGTCCACGTTTTCGGAGGGTATGACGGTCATCGCTGGCTGGATGATGGATAACTTCCTCCAACTTAATGCAGGAAAATTGGAGATCATGATGTTTGGAGATGATGCAGTGAGGTGGTCCCCAAGATGGTGGCTAGAGGAACTGGGCTCCGCACCAATTCCAAAACAAGTGGTCAAAAACCGGGGAGTCCGTTTGGATCAGAAATTAATATTGAAAGAGCATGCCACAACTACTGTTGAGGCGTGCTTCCATGTACTTCTCCGAAGAGTATTCCCTTTCTTACCTCTAACTACTCGAAAAACTCTGATCCAGGCACTAGTGCTAAGCCGTCAGGACTACTTCTTGTTGTGACGTTTGGCTCTTGAAGACTTGATGACAGTCTAATATCGGCTGTCGACCTCTGATCTTGCACATATATCTTGCTTTTTCATATGACATAGTTTGGGTCTGCTGCATACGGTATTGGGACTAATGATATGGTGTTTATGTGATTCAACTGGGCGACCAAAAACAGGCTTGCAAGATCTAAGTTTATATACGCGCCTTTATTTTGGGGTCACGTCTTTATGATTGATATCTTCTCTTCTTTTATAAAGAAGCTGCATTCGGTTTGATATCCAAACTCAGGGTTGACCGATTCAGGTTTAATCCTGTCTCGTTTTTGCACTATTCTGCGTAACCGACGGTGCCCCCTCATTGGACCCAATCAATATTCTTGCTTTTTTTGGGTCTCTCTAACATCTATGACGTAGAGGAATGCTGCCTAAACATTTGTCATTGAGTATTCCTTATAATCGTGATTTAGACCGGGAACGATATATAAGCAGTGTTCAGGTTATTCGTTTGGTTTCTCTTCTTTGCTGAGATTGACTTCCTCAAGTTATCAGTGCCCTGAAGAAGTTCTCTAGTAGGATGAAACGCGCCGGCTGGATCATTGTGAAAACTGATGTTTATGACCACGTTTTTAAAACAACAGAAAATTGGAATAAAAGAAATATTTGGAATAATATCTGCATTGTATACAGATTGTATATTTGTTTTCTCAGTTTTTTATAATTGATGTGTGGTGCACCTGTGCTTATGTTTTAAATTCTACTGCAATGCCCTGCTGATCTCAGCCAATTAAGTCTCCTTAAATAGATTGCAAGTAGTCCAAAACACCGCAGCTCGGCTGGTCTCCAATGCTCCTACCCGAACGGCCTCCCTCCCCCTTCTGCAACAATTGCATTGGCTTCCGGTGAAGAAGCGGATCAGAGTTAAGATCTTTTGCATTGTGCACAAATCTCTAAATGGCCTAGGTCCCAGTTGTCTATCAGATAAATTTACCAAATATCTGCCACCTAGGTCCCCTCGATCAGGTTTCAAATCGCTACAAAAAATCTTGCTTGGGGGTAAAGCTTTTTCCCACCTAGCCCCTCACTATTGGAACCAACTGCCCGTCCACCTGCGTCAATGACCAGACTACTTGAAGTTCAGAAGGCTGCTAAAAACCTCTCTGTTCTGATTCGCTGCTCTTCCTGGTTGGCTGTAGTAACTATAGCTCGGAAATAGCCCTATCGGGGTCATTCGGGTGCTTTGTAAATTAATAAATATCAAATATCAGTGGTTATAGTGCATTGTGAGCAGGGGCATAGAGTGGAGTGGTGTAGCGTACAGTGCAGTGACGCAGTGTGGAGTAGAGTGCAGAATGTAGGGTGAAGTGGTGTAGAGTAGATTGTTTCAGAGTGGAGTGGCGTGAATTGGTACTGGGTAGCGTGCAGCGTCATAGACTGCAATGACCTAGAATGCTGTGTGATAGTGCAGCGTATAGTACAGTGGTGCAGAGTAGGTTAGAGTGATGCAGAGTGGACTGGTACAGAGTAGAGTACAGTGGCATTGAGTGCAGTGTTGCAGAGTGGAGTGGCTCAGAGTGGAGTGAAGTGGTGTAGAGTGCAGTGTCATAGAGTGCCGGGGTGCAGAGTAGATTAGAGTGGCATAGAGTGAAGTTGTGTAGAGTAGCGTGGGGAAGAGTAAAGTGCAGTAGCATGGAGTGCAGTGCTGCAGAGTACAGTGGCAGAGTGCAATGTTGCAGAGTAGAGTGTAGTGGTGTATAGTAGAGTGCATTGGCAGAGAGCATTGGCTTAGAGTACAATGGAGCAGAGTAGAATAGAGTGGTGTAGAGTGCAGTGGTGCATAGTAGATTGGCATAGAGTGCAGTGGCATAGTCTAAAGTAGCGTAGATTGTTTCAGAATAGAGTGAAGTGGCATGGAGTGGTGTAGGGTAGAGTGCAGTGGCTTAAAGTGCAGTGGATTGGCGTAGAGTGCACTGGTATGGGGTGATACAGAGTAGAGTGTAGTGTGGAGTGTAGTAGTGTAGAGTGCAGTGGTGTAGAGTAGAGTGGCGTGGAGTGCATTGACATAGAGTAAAGTGCAGTGGGGCAGAGTAGAGTGCAGTGGCATGGAGTGATGTAGAGTGGAGTAGCGTAAAGTGGCGTGTATATGGTGTGGTAGCGTTCTGCCATTACAGACAACACATCTTCAATTGAAATGACCATTACATTTGCACAGACATACAGTTTTACTGATAAAAATATACAGCGCACAAACGATAATGTGTGGAAATATCATCACCTAGGGCCTGATTCACAAAGGGCCTCGGCCCTCATGGAGGAGTTTCCAACCTTGGGGCAAAATCTCTGCAATGAGAATATTCATTGCGTAGATTCTGGCCCGAGTGCGGAGGCTCCCCCACGACTATAGGGTCTCCACCACAAGTGCGGAGGACCTTTATGAATCATGCCTCTAGTGTATTTATTTGTTATGATCGTATTAAAATATTTGTTTTCACCACACTTCAGAATTACCCAAAAATTGGCTTTTTTTTTTACAGAGTTTTATATAGCCCAAACTTGACCCGCATCGGGTATCAGAGCGCTTTACATAGCACCAGTTCCATTACATGGGGACACATTCATTTTTGTTAGGCACGGGGAGATTAAGTGATTTGTCCAGAATCACAGGATATTCAGCGTCATTGCTGAGACTCTAACCCAGTTCCCCAGATTCGAGGTCGACCCCCCTAGCCGTTAGGCCAACTCCTCTTGCCCTTTCTGAATTTTGATATTTTCTTAACTATCTGCACTGTTCATTTACAGGCATTTAAATTCGGTTGTGTGCGAGAAAAATATAACATCCCACAGCCTTCCTCCAGCACACCCCCAGTAGCCAGTATGATTGCTAAATAAAGCCTCTAACTTTGAAGTCTGAGAAAGAAAGGTAAACACCAAGCTCCCTCGGAAGACATAGCCTGAATTTTGACCTTTGTCCTTGAGTGCACAGTAAATGTGACAAGATTTAAAGGCCTATTTACAGAAATCGAACATTGGTGGAAAGATGCAGTAAACATTCCAGAAAGCCAATGGAAAGCAGTGGGCTGATGAATTTCCAGGGACGTTTTCTGAAAGTCCCCAAGATGTCTTTAGCAAACCAGACTGCTCAGCTGCCTGGTAGGCTTCCACCTAATGAAATACTTAACATGGCAGCAGCTATTGCCTTCGCTGCTGCTGGTGACTGGCGTCTGAACACAAACATCTTGCACTTCCCCAACTCACCTGAGTCGCCCACAGCTTACCTTTGCAAGCTGGTGCCAAGTTGTGTGTTGTGGTGCGTGGCGGCAGCAGGGCTCGAGTTGGGTGTACACGCCGGTGGACGGCTTCCACCCACCTTTTTCACAGGGTGGACGCTGTCCACCCTGCCAAGAAGGTGGGCCCCACTGAAGTAGATGCTGAATTCGTCCCGGTGTAATTTCTAAACACCGGGACACATTCAGCAGCACCTGCACGTAGTTATCTGCTTTCCATATGCAACAACGTGCAGGCGGGGTCAGGGCTCTCTTATTTCTGACTCCTGCTGGGCCCATGACAAAGGCCGAATTTGAGGGGTCATCAGGCCTCCTTTTGTTCAAATCTCTTGGCTGGCAGCAGCCAGGAGCCCACGCCTGATGCAAATGCAGCAGAGGGGAAACAAAGGCTCACACCTTGTTAGCACTTCACATGTACTTTAAAGAGGCAGCTTTCACTTTGTTCAGTCCCTGTTTAAAAGATATGCATGCGCTGTAAGAATGTCAGATGTGTTGGTCTTACACAGTATTTGCACAAAATAAAGAGCATTTATATAGTGCTTACTACCCCTGAGGAGGAGTGCTAATAATTTAAATATCACTATTTCTTTTAAAGCACTATGGGTAGAGGAAGCTTTATGCTGACAAAAGGCAACATTGTTTTATGTGTCGTCTACAGAAGTGTGAATCTTCTGCCTAAATCAGGAGGGTTTGCAAGTATATTCGAAATGTGCTCAAATGTACTCATGATGCACCTGCGAAAGATATATGTGAGGGCTTAAGATCTGATATTACTTCTTGTGATGCCAATTCCTGTGATGTTACGCGCCGCGATGTCATGCTTCTCACACGCGGCGATGCCACGTGCTATGATGTCACTTGCATAGCGATTAACTAGGTTAGTCCCCCCACTTCTTTTTTTAGGACTTGTGTCCTGGGCGGCAGGGGGTGAAGGATGGTTGGGGGCAGGCGCGCAACACCCATTGGACTCAAAGGGCTTCAGACCCCCCCCCCCCCCGTCGTGTGTGGCAGCCCGGGATGAGACAGCTTCCCGGGCACACACACAGCCGCACCCGAGCACTTCACAGGTCTTTAAAAGACCATTTGCATGTTAATGAGGCCTCGCTGTTGTTTCACCCCTTCTAAGAGCCCCTGCAGCTCCATTCTGCCTATTGCTTAAAGATTCAGCCCCCCCCGAATTTTTTTCTTACCCCCCCCCGCCAAAATGTGGCTCTAGTTGCGCCTCTGGTTGGGGGCATGGACTGAAACTGTTTTAAATACAGCGATTGCAACATGTTTAAACTGCTCCGTAAGCTCCTCTGAGCCCAGCTCGCCAATACCAAAAGTCGGCCCTGCTTGGAAATGCACAAACGGTCTCAAAGAAATTGCACTTCCTGTTCCTGCCACTGGAGGGCAGTACAACATATACAGTTTAGAATGAACATACTGTACATTATGAAAATGTACAGTATAGCGACTCGGGCACAGACCAGCAAAAATCGGGTGCAAATTATTGTTTTCTCTTACAAGTCTGAGTGTACTTTTCGTTGAGTTTGCCCACGTTTCGAAAAGTTAGTGCTCGTTTTTATTTTATTTTATGACGAAGGCTTTACATCAACACCCTCGGAACCCCCACGTAACTGGAAAATGAATTGTCTGCGGTGTTTTTTTCTTCAACCTGGACAGAGAATCAAAGTCGCCAGAAAGCAAGTCGACGCCTTGCCACGGACGTGAAGCTCAATATGAATACATTTGCAAACAGTGCAAAACGCCCTCCAGAAAGGCACTTGCAACTGGGTACATTGTATTTGTATTGTATTATATTGTAACTGCATTTATATAGCGCTTACTACCCCTGACGAGGCGTCAACGAGTTTTTTCGGCGAGTAGCACGCTACTCCGGAACCCATAAAGGATTAGTGTTGAATTAGTATAGTGAAATATGAAAGTAATTTGCGTGGTGGATAGGTTAGTCAGTTATTTGGATTTAGAAGGATAGCGGAGGGATACAAGAGAGAACAAGCATTTCCATTACGAAAGGTCTCGCATTTGCGAGAGTTTGAGCTATTGGCGCTGTAAGTGACAATGCCTTTTATTTATCTCTTTAAAAAAAAAAACATAAATAAAACACATTGTCAATTACAATGCCAATAGCTCAAACTCTCGCAAATGCGAGACCTATTGCATTGCAAATGCTTTAAATCTTATGTTACCCTTCACTGTCTTTTGGATTGTACAACACCCTGATGTTCTTACTTGGCCTGGTCTGTGGTATAAAAACTGCATAAAAGGAAATTTTTAAAAAAAAAATTACATTCTGATGAAGCTTTTTCATTTACTATGTGTCCTTTATAACCAACCACGCCCAATCCATGGAATGACCAATCAGAATTCCCTCAGTGAAGCTGGTGAAGGGGGCCTGTTTTCAGCAACCATAAGCTGGCCAACCAGAAGGTGTCTCTCATACCTTTTCCTGCTTAGCTTCTTCTGGTACCCCATGCGCAGTCACACAACAACGCGTACCAACCACCACTGTGTAGAATGCATCTGGCAAAACTACACAGTTCCCGAAAGCATTTTTTTTTTTCAATAAGCCTTCCATAGGTGGTTTCTAAACCTCGGTTGCTGTGAGTGAGCTAAGTCTTATTCGATTTATGACCAGGGAGGGAGAAGGCATGAACTTCTCTCACAGTGAAGATGGGTGGAGTTGGTCGGTGAGGAGAGTTCTCGCCGGGGACACCATTGACTTCACACTGATTTACAAATAAAGTGAATGGGGACAAGGGCAGAGAGGAGTCTGAGGAACAAGCGTCATTAGACGGGGTAGGCCAAGGCCACCCATGGCAGGGGCGTCCACGGAGAGGGGGTACTTATACCAAGAAAGCATTGGGGGCCTTGATGGCGCTGCATCAGTGTGGCAGGATACATAAGCGGGGGTAGTGGGTAGAGGCATAGAAGAGGATTTAAACGCCTAAACCCTCCGTCACCCCCAGGTCACCTCTGACCTGGAGCGGCTGAGGGGTTCACTGCACACTAGACCTCAGCAGATCCGTGAGCCCATTGAAATGACCCCTCCATCTGCGTAAACCCCCCCAAAAAATGTTTTTCAAAGTACTGCCCCACTCAGACCTAAATCTGCCACACGTGTGCCACACGTGTTACTCTGCTGACACAATGAGCTCTCGTAATCCCCTTCCCTTGATGAGAATGCAGACTTCCTTTTACAGATGGGTGTGGCATAATGGCCAGAGCTGCCGACTTTGTAGCTGCAAAACCAAAGGAAATGATGGACGGAGTGTTGAACATTGCAAGCACTCACCCCCCAGTCAACTGATCTGGGTTTAATCCATCACCGTTCTATAGCCCACTCTGCCACCCCAGTTCAAACATGGCCATATGCAAATCAGTCTGACCCTGTGCCTCATGGGAACAGTCCAGCCCGAACTGCCAAGCCATGTTTTCCCTGGACCGGAAACAAGCTTCCTAGGACCGGTTTCTGGCATTTCAGCCGTCTTCAGCCAGGCTTGCATGAATCCAGTGGCAAAGTGAGCAAGGGACTCATGTCTGAGCATACCCTGCCAACTTATGGCGAACAAAGCAAAACCAAAGGAAATGATGGACGGAGTGTTGAACATTGCAAGCACTCACCCCCAGTCAACTGATCTGGGTTTAATCCATCCCCGTTCTTTAGCCCACTCTGCCATCCCAGTTCAGACATGGCCATATGCAAATCAGTCTGACCCTGTGCCTCATGGGAACAGTCCAGCCCGAACTGCCAAGCCATGTTTTCCCTGGACCGGAAACAAACTTCCTAGGACCGGTTTCTGGCATTTCAGCCTTCTTCAGCCAGGCTTGCTTGAATCCAGTGGCAAAGTGAGCAAGGGACTCATGTCTGAGCATACCCTGCCAACTTATGGCGAACAAAGCAAAACCAAAGGAAATGATGATCGGAGTGTTGAACATTGCAAGCACTCACCCCCAGTCAACTGATCTGGGTTTAATCCATCACCGTTCTTTAGCCCACTCTGCCACCCCAGTTCAGACATGGCCATATGAAAATCAGTCTGACCCTGTGCCTCATGGGAACAGTCCAGCCCGAACTGCCAATCCATGTTTTCCCTGGACCGGAAACAAGCTTCCTAGGACCGGTTTTTGGCATTTGAGCCGTCTTCAGCCAAGCTTGCTTGAATCCAGTGGCAAAGTGAGCAAGGGACTCACGTCTGAGCATACCCTGCCAACTTATGGCGAACAAAGCAAAACCAAAAGAAATGATGGACGGAGTGTTGAACATTGCAAGCACTCACCCCCAGTCAAGGGATCTGGGTTTAATCCATCACCGTTCTTTAGCCCGCTCTGCCACCCCAGTTCAGACATGGCCATATGCAAATCAGTCTGACCCTGTGCCTCATGGGAACAGTCCAGTCCGAAATGCCAAGCCATGTTTTCCCTGGACCGGAAACAAGCTTCCTAGGACCGGTTTCTGGCATTTCAGCTGTCTTCAGCCAGGCTTGCTTGAATCCAGTGGCAAAGTGAGCAAGGGACTCACGTCTGAGCATACCCTGACAACTTATGGCGAACAAAGCAAAACCAAAGGAAATGATGGACGGAGTGTTGAACATTGCAAGCACTCACCCCCAGTCAACTGATCTGGGTTTAATCCATCACCGTTCTTTAGCCCACTCTGCCACCCCAGTTCAGACATGGCCATATGCAAATCAGTCTGACCCTGTGCCTCATGGGAACAGTCCAGCCCAAACTGCCAAGCCATGTTTTCCCTGGGCCGGAAAAAAGCTTCCTAGGACCGGTTTCTGGCATTTCAGCCGTCTTCAGCCAGGCTTGCTTGAATCCAGTGGCAAAGTGAGCAAGGGACTCACGTCTGAGCATACCCTGCCAACTTATGGCGAACAAAGCAAAACCAAAGTGGAATGGGTCCAAACTGGAATGGCATGGTGAGCAAAAAAACGATGGATTTAGGCCCAGATCTCTGTACTGGGGTGAATGTATCACATTGTTCTGCATTCTATCCATCAATAGTTCTTTTTGCATTTGTCACCCCGAGTGGGACGGGTATGCTCAGACGTGAGTCCCGTGCTCTCTATGCTACTGGAATCAAGCTATCCTGGCTGAAGAGGGGTGAAACCCCGAAACCGGTCTTAGGATTCTTGTTTCCAGTCCAGGGAGGACCTGGCCTAGCAGTTCGGGCTGGACTGTTCCAATACGGCACAGGGTCAAGACTGATTTGCATATGGCTGGGTCCAAACTGGAATGGCATGGTGAGCAAAAAAACGATGGATTTAGGCCCAGATCTCTGTACTGGGGTGAATGTATCACATTGTTCTGCATTCTGTCCATCAATAGTTCTTTTTGCATTTGTCACCCCGAGTGGGACGGGTATGCTCAGACGTGAGTCAGTGCTCTCTATGCCACTGGAATCAAGCTATCCTGGCTGAAGAGGGGTGAAACCCCAAACTGGTCTTAAGATGCTTGTTTCCAGTCCAGGGAGGACCTGGCCTGACAGTTCGGGCTGGACTGTTCCCATACGGCACAGGGTCAAGACTGATTTGCATATGGTTGGGTCCAAACTGGAATGGCATGGTGAGCAAAAAAACGATGGATTTAGGCCCAGATCTCTGTACTGGGGTGAATGTATCACATTGTTCTGCATTCTGTCCATCAATAGTTCTTTTTGACTTTGTAGCTGCGGAGCCAGATTAAAGTATGGCGTTGGCTCAACATCCTGTGATTCTGGGCAAACCACTTAATCTCCCCGTGCCTACCAGAAAGAAACGTGTGCTTGTGTAATGTAACTGGTGCTCCTGTAAAGCGCTCCAATACCTTTGGGTAGAGTTTGCGCTATATAAAACTGCAAACTAATATTACCCATTGAGATATTGGGGTCTGAAATGTGATTTTTTACAATACCGTCTACTCCAAAGAGACCCTGCTAGTGTTTTAACCCCAGGTTTCTACCCAACTAATCAGTACTCAGCATTTTCGGTGTTCCTGAGACTTTGGCACATTTAGTGTTTCCCTTAAATCAATGCCTGCCTGCAGGGCCGGCTCTAGGGTGGTGTGACCGGTGCCACCGCATCGGGTGCTGGCTTCCTGGGGTGCTGTGTTTGCAAGTTTATTATGCCTTTGAAGCACCTGCCGCAGCGTTTCTTTCATCCGGCATTTACCAGGCCTCACAAAAATGTCAAGATAACTGGTGTGATTAATTATCTTCCTGGAGAGACATCAAGAGATCAGATTTTGTATGGTTGAGGTTTTGACTTATGTGAAGTTAGTGCAGAGGGTTAATATGCCTGCTTCAAAGAACTTGTACCAAGTAGATTAGAGTGCATATAATGTAAACAGATACGCAGGTTACTGCTTTTAAAAGAGACATTGTTTTGTTACTTGCAATTTATAACTTAAAGTCCTAATATTCAACAGTGAGCTATTAACTTCCATCATAGAACTGCATACACACTGCAAAGTATACATTAGAACATTGATTAATGTTGCATAAAGGGTTAATTTGGCTAGAAATTGATTCTTATTATTAAAAAAAACTCCCAACTATGCTGTTTCTTTTTCGACTCTGAGTTTGTGCTTCTCTAAACCAAGCACTCTTAAAACTATACTGCCTACCAGTATGGATGACATGTGACTCCTACACTTTTAGTCCTTTGGCTTATGTAACATTTCCTATACACTGATTTACACATGTATGATTGATTGTCTCTGTGTACTGTGTGTGTGATGCAAAGTGCTTGGACACCCTACACTGGTATGAGTGGCGCTATATAACTAATTCAATGCATCTGAGAGAGTGTGGTTATGGAAACTTGGTCACTGTTAAAGGGTGCTAGTGAGAGAATCCGTGGTGGAGGTGGTCATGGGTGCCAACAAACATTGTCGCACAGGGCGCCACCAGCGCTAAAGCCGGCCCTGCCTGCCTGTGAACATTGTTCGTGTGTCTGAGTACCTCGCCTGTGTCCCTGAGACTCGTGTAAGTTTCTCTGACTATAGTGCGCGTGCCCCTTAGAATCCCACCCTGTGCCTTGGAGTTCCACCAGTGTCCTTGTAAGTATGTCCTGACTTCCTGCTGAGCTGGCCACCCTCAGTGAAGCTCGTGTACATCCATGTCAGTACTAGCCGTGTCCCTGAGGACATGACTCGGACCCTGGGAATCTAGTGTGTGCTTGAGAACCCTGCCCTGTGACTGAGGATACAACGTGTGACCCTGGCCACATGAAATCACCTGCACTCCTCAGATCTTCAGTTGTGGCCATAATTGCATTAAGGCCACCTGTTTCCCTGCAGACAGAGCCCGCGTCCCTGATAAACTTGTATATTCCAGTTCTCCCTGAGAACATGACCTGTGTTCCGAAGAACATCACATGTTCCCGTGGGAATGGTAGCGCGCCTAGGGATCCTATGTGTGATCTTGGCTATGTCTCCGGCACGGCTAACAGCATTTTGTGCATCCTTGGCACCATTACCAGCGACCCTGCACGGGGCCTTCCCGGACACTGAGGACATAAACGTGACTCTAGTTTATTTGCTGAAATGCAAGACTCCTTAAGGCGTGTGCTCCCAAAGGCGACTGGAGCCTTCCTAAGTACACCGGCTTTTGATGAGAAATGATTATTATCGTGGCGCTACAGATTCCGTTTCAATGCGCTAGGACCATTTCTGAGGACCACGGGTTGGCTCCTGCTGTAAGAGTGGGAGTGTGGCAGTGAGAGGGGATCCAAGCCCAAAAGTTAGTGACTTTCCCGTGAATGCCACTCTCCTCTCAGACATTGTTTGTTCCAGTGTGCTTGGGCCCTTCACAAGAACACGTGTCTTTGGGTTTACCACTCACTCCCCGGTGTTACTAACAAGAGGATTATAAAGGGTTAATAAACGTGGGAAGTGGGGAAATCGACACTCTAGCAGCAATAAGTGAAACGGTGTTGTTCAACCGTGGGGGTGAAGAAGGTTAACATGAAACGAGAGCCCCCCACTACATCCGAACTAGGGCCATATTCAGGGGGTGGGAGGGACTACTGGCGCAGCCGCCACTACAAAAGCCGAATGAAACAGTGTAACACCGCAAGTATTCAATCGAGTCTGGATGGGCCGTCCGAGAAGGAGACATGGCGGTAACAAAGAAGCCTCATTTTCAATCGGAGGCCAGCGTTTAGCATAAATGATGACGCCAGCCGATCAGAATGATGGGCGGGGCTTCAATTCCACTTCTGAAATCTCCTCAATTACAATAAGCCTCGCAGAGCGAGCAGCGCATGCGCGCTGCAACGCAGTTCTGCGAGACCTAAAAAGGTTTGCATTTATATAGCGCCTGTTACCCTTGATGATGTGTTGAAGCGCTTTTTTTTGGCGAGTAGCAAGCTACTCTGCAACCCATAATGGATTAGTGGTGGATATTAGTCAGTTATTTGGATTGAGAAGAATAGTGGAGGGATAGAAGAGGGAAAAAGGTTTGCATTTATATAGCGCTTGTTACCCCTGATGGGGTGTTGAAGCGCTTTTTTGGCGAGTAGCACGCTACACTGGAACCCATAAAGGATTAGTGGTGAATTGGAATAGTGAAATATGAAAGTAATTTGAGTGGTGTATATTAGTCAGTTATTTGGATTGAGAAGGATAGAAGAGGGGAAAAAGGTTTGCATTTATATAGCGCTTGTTACCCCCGATGGGGTGTTAAAGCGCTTTTTGGCAACAGGTTATGCATATAAAAACCGCAACAGTCTCTCGTATTCCTTTTTGGCCTCGCTCTGTGCGTGAGCACTGCTACCAGTTCACCACTGCATCATCGGAGCACATGTATGGCCTACAACTGTGACATAAAACTCTTTATCACAAAGGTCACATTATAAACCCACAGTGACACTTTACCAAACAAGTACAACGATGGAGTAACCTCTTAATTATCAACCAGGAGTACTTGTGGCCTCGTCGATGCTACGAAGCGCAGTTCAAATGCTACAGTGCAATAGTCCAGAGAAGGCAGGCTCACATGCTACAAGACTCTGGGAGACATGACGTATACCGGTTCATATCCTGCGAAACTATGTCAACCTTTCAGCCGATGGGCCTTGAAGTGAAGGCCACTGCCTGTGATTTGCATTATTACAGCACTTAAAATGTAAGTGATAGAACGGAGGACAGTTTGGGTGCATTCAATATAACTGGCCTGCGGGGCTAGGAGGAGGATAGCATGAGCAAATCCGGTGACCCTTGTCACAGCTTGACCTGTGCCCACATGCCAACCCTTCCGATTTCAAGGCTAGTCTCCCGCCTCCCGATTGCTGCATAGAAAATCCTGATTGGCGAGCTACAGCTGACTGACTGGTTTTGTGTGACTCAGAGTATGCACTGACAGTAACCTACTCCTGCAGGCGGGTGCACATTTGTCACGTGCTCTTTCTGTCTGCCAGGGGCCTCTCCGTGCTCCTTCCTGACAAGTGAGGGAAAACGTATGTTTGCATTTCTGATATCCGATCCTGCAGCAGCACACTTGAAAGTCCCATACATGCCAACAGAACTGATTCAGGCCTCAATAGAAGTCAGTGGGAGAAATACATTCTCCCGATTATTATTTTTAAATCTCCCTCTTTACTCTTCTAAAATGTTGGCATGTATGCCTGTGTGTCAGTGGGTTTTCAACTAGGGAATTGTCCACACACTGGCATGGGTGGCTCCTGCCAGGGACAACATTGCTACTGTAGTGGACACATGGGTGCCGATCACGATCCTGTAAAAACCGGGTACGAACCGTCGGACGGAGCATATTCTCCGTCCGACGCGTACCCGGTCGTCAAAATATACAAACATGGAATTACGATTCGCACGGAAACACCTTTCCCGTACGAATCGTACAAAACCCCGACCGAACAAAATAAACGTACAAATGCGATCCGGGAAAGCGCCGACGTGACGTCGGGACGCACGCAGCCTGCCATTCACGAACCAGGAATCATGATTCGCACCGACGTCATCCCGCACGGACAATATTTTCCGGCTGCCAAAAACTGCTGGGAAATCAGGACGACGCGAACAAGGAGGACCTGTACGCGACGGACAGACATGGACCCGAACCTACGTGTCATCCCGGCCCTCATAGCAGTCGACCTCCTCTACAGGTTACGTCGCAGACGCCGCAGAAGGTCAGAACAACACCCATGGGCAAAGGGGGGGGGCAGGGGCAGGACACATAACCCCCACCCAAGTCACACAGCACACATGCCCTGGACATACCTGACCCTCAGGCCCTGGTCACTACGAGGGGGTGGGGGCGTGTCCAGCCAAGCCAGCGACCGCCACAACGGAAGTTCTTCACGACGTGAACCGGCAACACAACCATACAGGTACGTCCCGTACCCACGCCTTAAGAGCGTGGGTACGAGTCGTACCACGCCCACACCTACGTCACCCCAACAATTGCGGGACGGCACGTACCCACGTGGCAAAGGCCTGGGGACGGCCCGCACAAGCATTCCACAGCGTGGGTACGGCAATGTATGGACCGTACCCCCACCCGCGTATGCATGGAGCGTACCCCCCACCCCAACAGTGTAAGTATGACACGTACCCCCACCTGCATACGTACGAAGCGTACCCCCCACCCCAACAGTGTAAGTACGACACGTACCTCCACCCGCGTACGTATGGAGCGTACCCCCCACCCCAACAGTGTAAGTACGACACGTACCCCCACCCGCGTACGTACGGAGCGTACCCCCCACCCCAACAGTGTAAGTACGACACGTACCCCCACCCGCGTACGTATGGAGCGTACCCCCCACCCCAACAGTGTAAGTACGACACCTACCCCCACCCGCGTATGCATGGAGCGAACCCCCCACCCCAACAGTGTAAGTACGACACGTACCCCCACCCGCGTACGTATGGAGCGTACCCCCCACCCCAACAGTGTAAGTACGACACATACCCCCACCCGCGTATGCATGGAGCGAACCCCCCACCCCAACAGTGTAAGTACGACACGTACCCTCACCCGCGTATGCATGGAGCGAACCCCCCACCCCAACAGTGTAAGTACGACCCGTACCCTCACCCGCGTATGCATGGAGCGAACCCACACCCGTGTATGTTCGAAGCGTACATATTGTGAATTAGGAGGGGTGTGTGCAGAGTCCCCCCAGCAGTGCCCAGACACAGGAGGGGTGGGTGCCTATCACTCCCAGCAGTGCCCAGAGACAGGAGGGGTGGGTGCCTATCACTCCCAGCAGTGCCCAGAGACAGGAGGGGTGGGTGCAGAGTCCTCCCAGCAGTGCCCAGAGACAGGAGGGGTGTGTGCAGAGTCCTCCCAGCAGTGCCCAGAGACAGGAGGGGTGTGTGCAGAGTCCTCCCAGCAGTGCCCAGAGACAGGAGGGGTGTGTGCAGAGTCCCCCCAGCAGTGCCCAGACATATGAGGGGTGGGTGCCTATCACTCCCAGCAGTGCCCAGAGACAGGAGGGGTGTGTGCAGAGTCCTCCCAGCAGTGCCCAGAGACAGGAGGGGTGTGTGCAGAGTCCTCCCAGCAGTGCCCAGACATATGAGGGGTGGGTGCCTATCACTCCCAGCAGCGCCCAGAGACAGGAGGGGTGTGTGCAGAGTCCTCCCAGCAGTGCCCAGAGACAGGAGGGGTGTGTGCAGAGTCCTCCCAGCAGTGCCCAGAGACAGGAGGGGTGGGTGCCTAACACTCCCAGCAGTGCCCAGAGACAGGAGGGGTGTGTGCAGAGTCCTCCCAGCAGTGCCCAGAGACAGGAGGGGTGTGTGCAGAGTCCCCCCAGCAGTGCCCAGACATATGAGGGGTGGGTGCCTATCACTCCCAGCAGCGCCCAGAGACAGGAGGGGTGTGTGCAGAGTCCTCCCAGCAGTGCCCAGAGACAGGAGGGGTGTGTGCAGAGTCCTCCCAGCAGTGCCCAGAGACAGGAGGGGTGGGTGCCTAACACTCCCAGCAGTGCCCAGAGACAGGAGGGGTGTGTGCAGAGTCCTCCCAGCAGTGCCCAGAGACAGGAGGGGTGTGTGCAGAGTCCCCCCAGCAGTGCCCAGACATATGAGGGGTGGGTGCCTATCACTCCCAGCAGCGCCCAGAGACAGGAGGGGTGTGTGCAGAGTCCTCCCAGCAGTGCCCAGAGACAGGAGGGGTGTGTGCAGAGTCCTCCCAGCAGTGCCCAGAGACAGGAGGGGTGGGTGCCTAACACTCCCAGCAGTGCCCAGAGACAGGAGGGGTGTGTGCAGAGTCCTCCCATCAGTGCCCAGAGACAGGAGGGGTGTGTGCAGAGTCCTCCCAGCAGTGCCCAGAGACAGGAGGGGTGTGTGCAGAGTCCCCCCAGCAGTGCCCAGACATATGAGGGGTGGGTGCCTATCACTCCCAGCAGTGCCCAGAGACAGGAGGGGTGTGTGCAGAGTCCTCCAAGCAGTGCCCAGAGACAGGAGGGGTGTGTGCAGAGTCCCCCCCAGCAGTGCCCAGACATATGAGGGGTGGTTGCCTATCACTCCCAGCAGTGCCCAGAGACAGGAGGGGTGTGTGTAGAGTCCTCCCAGCAGTGCCCAGAGGCAGGAGGGGTGTGTGCAGAGTCCTCCCAGCAGTGCCCAGAGACAGGAGGGGTGGGTGCCTAACACTCCCAGCAGTGCCCATGCAACGCAAAGGGTGGAGTAGCCACAGATACCATGCCCACAAATGTCAGTCAGGTGCACAAAGACCCTGCAGTACATGTACCACATGTGTGCGAGGCTGGGAGTATACGCATGCATAGCGCCGAAAAGAAAACATGTCCACATGAAGTCATGTCAATAGTCCACACACACAAGTACTATGACTACCAAGGATGCCACGAATGATGCAGGTGGAGACATCGCTCAGCATGCATGTGCAAAGTTGAAGGAGTCCGTCACACACCCAGCTGATGTAGACACAGCTCAGCACCACATATTGGGAACACCCTGCAGGGAAGATGTCAGGGTACACAGAGGAAGGAATACACCTTGGTACAATTCCACCATGCAGCAACTGCGTACATGGACAGAGAAACCTAGCTAACACCGTGTGATGGCACACAGATACCAGGGTCCCCCCTATGACCAGCACACTACTACATTTCCCACACACCCAACACATGATTACCACCCAAAATCAGGTCGCAGCCCCACCAACAGCAACATCAGAAAAGCAGTAGTGTTCAAAGGAAACAAAAATGGCTTTAATCAGCATGATCTTAAATAGTGTGTTAGTAGAAAGTTCAATATTTACAAAGCCCATAGGGCAGTCCATGAGTCACAGCTGGACGGGGGACACAGTGGGATGCGTGTCCCCTAGCTTGCCTGCACAGTTACAAGCCGTCGTCTTCCACAGGGGTGAGGGCATCATGTGGGGGGGAAGGAACAGGCACCGCAGGGACAGGAGGGCGAAGGGTAGGCGACGTGGGTGCAGGGATGGAGGACTCCACCACCGGGGGTGGGGCAGGGCCAAAGGTGGATTCTAGGAGCGCGCTGCACACCTTGGCAAGGTCCTCCAGGGACTCCCCTGCACCCGAAGGAACCACAGGCCCCAAGGAGGGGGGGGGGGTCAGAGGGATGGGTCGCAGCGCCACTGGGGGAGGGTGTGGACAGGGGGGGGGACTCCAGCACCCTGACCGTGGACTTCCTTGACCGCTTGCGGGGTGGTGTCACTGTGGGGCTCAGGGTCAGAGCGGCCATGAAGGAGTCTTTGGGGGAGATGTGGCCAGGAGAGCTGAGGGGAGGGGATTTGGAGGGAGTGGATTGGGTGGAATGCGGACTCCCACTCTGGCTGCGTGTCACATGTTTGCCCCCCGACCCAGTGGGTGTGCCTACTACACCCTGTGTGTGCGTGTCAGGAGGTGTGCGGCGGACCTTCCCTGCTGGTGTGGTGCCTGTGTCTGTTGTGGTGGGTGCATGCTGACGTCTGGGTGTATGTGGGACAGGTATGGGAGTGGGAAGTGTGGAAGGGGCAGGGGTAGGGGGTGGGACGTAGCGCTGCAGGAGACCCACTGCTGCAGTCAGTGTTGAGTCTATCGACCTCAGCAAGTTGCGTTGGTCAGCCTGCGATGAATGAATGCCCTCCAAGTATGCCTCCATGTTGTTGAGGACCTGGCTGTGGGCATGGAGGACATTAAGGATCGCAGTCTGACCAACCTGCAACTGCCGCTGGATGTCCACAGACTCGGCATTGGCGGCAGCAGTGGAGACAGGGGCAGGGGGTGCGGTGCCTGGCAGGAAGGAGACATGCGGTGACTGGGCACGCTGGGAAGGGACACGAGCACGTGGGAGGTGGCTGATGCCAATGGAGGGGGCGGTGCGAGATGTAGGGCTGCTGTCAGATGGTGGTGCAGCCACCGCCCACTCGGAGAGATCATCCTCGGAACGTCAGCTTCATACTCTGTTGTGCCAGTCGACAGGTCCCCGGCTTCACTCTCCTCCGCCTCAGTCCCACTCGATGTGCCAGCCACGATGTCACCGTTGGCACTGGTGCTCGGTCCCTCTGCGCCGTCTGTGTCCATGTCTCCCTCCGTGTCCCCCGACGATGCTGTGGGCAGGGTGAAGAGACAGAAATTAATCATACACCTGTATACATATGTCACATGAGTCCAATCTACTTAGGTTACAGTGCATAGCCTGAAACAAAAGAAGAGTTACAACTACAAAACAAGGTACATATGTAGGCCCTGCAAGACACAGTTGTTTGACCCACCATGCCACGGAAAAACTATGGAGAGCATGACACAATAGCAAATGAGATGACATGGAATTTTGACTGAGGAGCAAGGCCCTGGGGACAATCCAGCACTGCATCTGCACCACACAGCGTGGCAGGAAATAGGGATGAGCAGGGACCATAGCCAGGAACTAGAGGCACATGCAGCATAGGTAATACTGATAACATGCCCACCCTGACTGGCACACTGCACCTTGAGTGTATGTCCAGGCAAACATCACACACTGGCCAGTCCTAGCAAGGAGATTTCAGGTCTTGACATGTAGGCCATGCCCGCACCACCCACCCCCTACATGAGACAATTCTTTGGAGACACAGGAAGCACGTACATCTCTTAGTCTGGGTGAAATACACATAGGATGCAAAAATTCAATATTGCACACAAAATACCCAAGGTGCGCCTGTCCAAATAATCATGTACAAATGGGCATCATCAGATGATTGTAACAAGACACACAGGCAATGGCCACCGTGAGTATGTACTGGGAAAATCAGGTCAGGCTGGACAGTGGACACTTGTACTACATTTCACGCCAATATACATGGTGCCAGGGGACAATGGCACAGAGCACAACCTATGCTGTAGACACAGAGATTTTCGACATTTTCGGATTACACACATGATACCTAGGTAAAGATGCCCCTGGGGACAGTAGTGGCCACACAACTCCATGCTCCTGAATGGGAATGACTGCAACACACGCTAACATCCCTGCACTATGCGTACCGCACACTCATGCACATCATGTCACAGGCCACCACATAGGACATGCGTGCTGGAAGGCCTCGAACTTGAGAGATTAACACCCATGTCTGGACTCAGCATTAGTGCCAACTGACATGGAACCCACAAGTCCAGAACTGGACAGGGCACAGGCAAGGTCCCAAAACCTGTTACACACCACCCCCACACATGATGCTGCAGGCATAGTACACTTGGAGAAGGTGCCAGGCTACATAACCTTGTGACGGAGTGACTACACACAGACCAGGGAACACATTGCAAGGAGGGGAAGGGAGGCAGGAGAGCACTGCAATACTGTGGGTAACAGGATCTGCACAGCACCATAAAACCCTGGCAGTGTATCCATGGAACAGTGCACGTACAAATGCTGGTGAAACACAACAAACACACATGTACCTACCCCCTGGCTGCTGCTGCATCTCCTGTAGGCGCCTGTCCAAGTCTGGAAAGACCACCGCCAGCACATGCTTGTGGATGTGGGAGAGACGGCGGCGCCCGCGGTTCTTATGGCTCTCAGGTGAGTCCCCCAGCAGGACCCGTGCGATCCTCCGCGTCCAGCACCAGATATCCTGCCAGCGTTTCCTCACCTGGGACAGGCGCCGCTTCCGACCATCCGCACTCCTCACGGCGCTGACGGCGGTCAGCCATATGTGCTCCTTGGCAGAGGCGTCTACCTGTGAGGATGAACAAGTGACACTACATCAATACACCTGGCACATGTCACAGAGACACATATTAGAACACATTTGCTGTTTACAACAAGGCATAGTATGCATCCAACGCATTGCACCTTTGTCATAGGGACATGATCCTCTGGGGAAGGCCAAAAGCAGTACGTGCCATTGAAAGGACACAGGTGGAATGAGGGCAACTACACAATCAATGATCCAGGCTCACACTGTGCATCACACCCACCCCTCCTGTCTCTGGGCACTGCTGGGGGGACTCTGCACACACCCCTCCTGTCTCTGGGCACTGCTGGAAGTGATAGGCACCCACCCCTCCTGTCCCTGGGCACTGCTGGGAGTGATAGGCACCCACCCCTCCTGTCCCTGGGCACTGCTGGGAGTGATAGGCACCCACCCCTCCTGTCTCTGGGCACTGCTGGGGGGACTCTGCACACACCCCTCCTGTCTCTGGGCACTGCTGGGAGTGATAGGCACCCACCCCTCATATGTCTGGGCACTGCTGGGAGTCATAGGCACCCACCCCTCCTGTCTCTGGGCACTGCTGGGGGGACTCTGCACACACCCCTCCTGTCTCTGGGCACTGCTGGGAGTGATAGGCACCCACCCCTCATATGTCTGTGCACTGCTGGGAGTGATAGGCACCCACCCCTCCTGTCTCTGGGCACTGCTGGGGGGACTCTGCACACACCCCTCCTGTCTCTGGGCACTGCTGGGAGTGATAGGCACCCACCCCTCATATGTCTGGGCACTGCTGGGGGGACTCTGCACACACCCCTCCTGTCTCTGGGCACTGCTGGGGGGACTCTGCACACACCCCTCCTGTCTCTGGGCACTGCTGGGAGTGATAGGCACCCACCCCTCCTGTCTCTGGGCACTGCTGGGGGGACTCTGCACACACCCCTCCTGTCTCTGGGCACTGCTGGGGGGACTCTGCACACACCCCTCCTGTCTCTGGGCACTGCTGGGAGACATCAGGCATTCCCCCCCCTGGGACCCCCCCTACAGTACATAGCATGTGTGTCACACCTGGACACAATGGCAGTCACAAAAAAGGGACACAGTCTGTGCCAGTGGACACTGCACTCACCTGATAACCTGGTCGCCCATACAGCATGGGGTACTGTGGGAGGATCACATCCACCAAAGCCATGTTCTCCTCCAGGGTGAATGGCTGTGACCTCTCCACAGCCCTTGACATGGTTCCAGGGAATCAGTAGCAGCAGCTGGGTCGTGGAATACAGAGATGTGCAGGCAAGTGCTCCCTGATGGGACCTGGCTGCCTATATCTGCCTTGCTGGCCCATTTCATGCACAGGAGTGCAGAGTGATTGGTCACTCACATTTGCATCCTATGTTTCCTCCAATCCCTTCAAACCTAGCAGTCAGTGGGTTCTTATTCTGTTTTTTCTTCAGCATGATGTCAACCCCACAAACACATTGCAACAAAGTAGATTCATTCCAACTGACTTCTGCTGTGCACCTTCCAGAACAAAATCAAAGTTTAAACTTGGTCTCCATGACAACCAGCATGCATGTAGGCCTTAATACTTGTCCCTCATGTGTCCTCTATGTAATTTGGAGCTTCACACACAGGTACGGTGCGTTCCGGGGCCCTAGGGCACCCCAAATGCATAGCAACGGCCCGTACACACGCCTGTACGCTCCCTATCACTATGGGTGTCCTCGCGTATGCGGACTCGTAGTGGTACGGCCCGTACACACGCCTGTACGCTCCTTATCACTATGGGTGTCCTTGCGTATGCGTACTCGTAGTGGTACGGCCCGTACACACGCCTGTACGCTCACTATCACTACGTGTACGCATACGCGAGGACACCCATAGTGATAGGGAGCGTACAGGCGTGTGTACGGGCCGTACCACTACGAGTACGCATACGCGAGGACACCCATAGTGATAGGGAGCGTACAGGCGTGTGTACGGGCCATACCACTACGAGTACGCATACGCGAGGACACCCATAGTGAAAGTGAACGTAGGCACGCGTGTACGGGCCGTACCACTATGAGTGTTCTTGCGTATGCGTACTCGTAGTGGTACGGACCGTACACACGCCTGTACGCTCACCATCACGATGGGTACACATACGGCAGCACTCCCATAGTGATACGGGAAGGTACACAGGCCCTCTTAGCAGAAGTACGGTGTTTTTCACACATCACAGTGGTGACAGGCAGCACACAGGAAGGAATAGGGCTGACATACTTGTCCATGGATGGACATCAAGGCATTGTCTGGGCAGTACTACATGTGTGGGGCACAGGTGTGAAAGGCTATGATGTGGCACAATACTCCTGAGTGGAGAAGGCACCAGATGTATGATGAGATGTGTACATATGTAATGTGTGACGGTGCAATGTGTGCCAGGCATGCCCTCGACTCCTTTGACATGTGTGCATGTCGTACTGCACACTTGGCATGAGCGTCACTGGCATGGCACGGACAGCAACACACGCAAGTGTCCCCTGAGGCCCGGTACAGGGGTTACCACACCTGACATGTCACTACCCACGGTGCACGATGTGACTATGTCATGTATGTGTGGGGGGTTCACATTAGGTAGATGTTTGAGCTCCCTCAAAAGCTGCAGCCGTTGCAGCAACCAACATGTGTCTGTGTGTAGATGGCCATGGCACACTGTTCCGCACACCATGCCACATGTGGTATCGGATGTGAGGTGCGTATGTATGCATGGGACACGGAGTAGCGTAACAAGGACATGTCTGCATCCTCTCTATGAATGTGTGGTGAGTCATGACATGTGCACCTTCATGGCAAGGTGTGTGGACTGTCCTAGTGTAATGTCATGTGACCTGTGGCTCTAGTGTTCCGCTACCAGTCTCTGCAATTGACATCCTACTTCTGCTGATGTGTGGGTGTATGTCACTCCTGTCTTGCATCTGGCTGTTCACTTGCACTGGGACACAGCTAATCCCATGCCATGCCATGTGGAGGTTCTCAATCTGCGTGTGTAGCTGGGTCTTGGTAGGAGTGTCACCTGCCAGCCATACGTGTCCAGGGCATGTGGCACATACCTGACTCCGTATGTCGCATATGTGTATAGACAGATTAACATGTGCTCAGGACAAATTATTTGTTGTTGTGGTGCACTCACTCTTCCTTGTCACTTCCAAATTACTGTAGAGCGCCGCCTCTTCCCCGAGCAATTCCGGACTTGGCTGCCCTGCGGGAGAATGATTGTATCCGGTGCTACCGCTTCCCCCAACGGTTGATTCTGGATTTGACGGCGAGACTGGCACCACACCTGCAACTGCTGCACAGGTATCCTACAGCACTGACACCCAAGCTGAAGGTACTGGCAGCCCTACATTTTCTAGCCACGGGTACCTTTCAAAATCCCATAGCTCATGTTGGTGGCATGTCCCAGAGCATGTTCTGCCGTGTGCTGCATGATTTCTTAGAGGCCATGTTGATTCACCTGGATGACTTCATACATTTTCCTACCCCTGAAATGTTGACTGGGGTCAAGCGTGGATTCTATGCCCTGGGAGGGATGCCCCATGTCATTGGGTCCACAGATGGGACACATGTTGCTTTGGTACCACCACACGCACAGGAGGTAGCGTACCGCAATCGCAAGCACTACCACTCCATCAATGCCCTTGTGGTGTGTCTGTCCAACATGGTGATTTCACATGTCTGTGCTCGTTTCCCAGGATCAGCACAAGATGCCTACATCATGAGGCGTAGCAGGATGCCTGAAATGATGACGCAGCTGCGCAACGAACGAGCATGTGTTGTTGGTGGGTACAGTCTGTCTGTCCTGTATTTTGCGTAGACTTCCAGCACGACCGCTTCTCCTGTTCTAACGATGTCCATGTGCTTCCCATGTAGGGGATGCTGGCTATCCCAACATGCCATGGCTGATCACACCTCTCCGCAACCCCATCACGCCGGCCCAGCTCCGCTACAATACCGCCCATGGCCGGACAAGGCGAGTGATAGAGAGGACGTTTGGCCTGCTGAAGAGCCGATTCAGGTGCCTACACAAGACCGGCGGCGCACTCCCATATGCCCCGGCGAAGGTCTGCAAAATCTTCATGGTCTGCTGCATGCTGCACAACATGGCAGTTGAGAAAGCTGTGCCACTCATCCTGGATCAAGATGACGAGGACCATCCACCCGTGGAGGACAAAGGGCTTGGCAATGGGGCTAGTGATGTGGAGGATGTGGAGCCGCAAGAGGACATCCGGACTCGGCTCATTCGCGACTCCTTTGCTTAGTGGTGAGTACCGGTGTCTGAGTGTGCACGCATTGGTCCCCGTGTGGCATGTGTTGTGATGTGTGTCTCCACCTGCATGTATGGCACGTGAGTCAGAGGTGTGTGTGGGTGTGTCACTGGAGTGATGGTGCCAGTGATGGTTGTATTTCCCCAGTCATAATTGTGACCTAGCATGTTGTCATCCATACATGTGTCGAGTAAATGCACATGCAAGTGGCTGTGCTTTTTGTGGCTGACTTCTTGTGTGTCTCTCTTCCCCAGGTACTTGCGCATGCCGTCTGCTGCTTGCATTGTTGTGGCACTGCTATTCCTCATGGACACGTCATCGTGTGCTGACTCAGCGTTACAGGCACGGACACGTTTGGAAGTCTCCTTAGGGTAAGGGATGCATCAGGGGTGTATTGGGTGTGGCAGTTGTTCATGATGTATGCACACTGCCCCTGTCGATGTTTGGTTCCTCTGCAGCCATGTTGCATCACCATGGAACACATGACATGCAGCTGGGTACACCTGAATAGATGGTCAGACTTGTTGACAGTCATCAGTGATGGGATAGTGGATTGTGATGATGGCATCAATGTGTGTAACACTGCCCTCGGACACATACGGTTTGCATTGGCTTGACATGCTGTGTGACTTCCACATCAGCGGATCAATGGTGTATGGCAGGCTCTCCGTGAACAGCTGTGGGTGTTTAGCTGTTAGCCGACGCTTGTGTGCCAGTTCCATGGCTATCACGCATTTGTGCTGCAGAAGATTTCCCAAAAGTCTAAACCCGATGGACGCCATTGAACAAAGGAACATATCGAATTCCGCATTCCTAATTGACTGCGGGTGGCACCAGCTATCTTGTCGATAATCGTTTTTCTTTTCACTCAATGCCCCTTTGGAGACGTAACCTGGTCAATAAAGTCAGGTTTACTGTCAAAACACAACTTAGATCGTGAAGCAAAGGGCCATTTTGAATCCATGGTGATTGTTGGCAACGCAGGGCTGGGTAAAGTTATTCACTGTACGGCCCCTTTAAAGGAGTCATCTAGTCAGTTATGTTCCAATATGTATCCCTCGACATTCCCCGTGTGCCTCCCAGGGGATTGCTATCTGCTTTTGCTCTACTTAATAAGAAATGTAATTGCGCTTCATGCCACCCAGCTGCTATGCTGTATGAAGTGCCATACGAAAACCACCATTGGTAAAGGCAATTAGTCTCATTTTTTGGCTGCCAATTCAGAGCTATTGGCTTTGAAGATGCTTTTTGACGATGCTGTTCAACATATGCAAAACGAAAAGAAAATGTTATTGCTGATGCTCAACAGCATCTGCAAAACAAAACATGCATTTTCAATGCAAAAGGTCTCGCATTTGCGAGAGTTTGAGCTATTAGCATTGAAAATGACAATGCCTTTTATTTATGTGTTTTTAAAAGGAACATATATAGGAAAGGCATTGTTGTTTTTAAAGCCAAGAGCTCAAACTCTTGCAAATGCGAGCCCACTATAATGGTGGCCACACCACTTTTTTTAGACCCTGCTCGCATATTCAGGTTACCGTGAGCAGTGTCTAAACAAAGGGGCATGGGCACCATTATAGAGAAAGTGCGTATGGTGCTTTCACCCAAAGTTTAAAGAAAAAAGTAATTTCCAAAGCTCTGTAGCGCGGCCACTAAAGTGAAAGCGGCCAGCGCCGTATATTAAATAATTAAATAAGCGTGGCCCCTATGAAGCGGACCGCACTGTAATTTGAATACAAATATATTACTATTTAAAACAAAGAGGGCGGGTGCTCCGATGCCGAGGGTGGAATAGGAGAAGAGCATTGAAGAAAATAGTGCTCACCAACTTATAAAGTAGACCGTGTAACAACCGAAGTAAAAGGGCCGGTCCTCGTGGAAGGTTACAATTGAAGACAGGGGGTACTAAGGAGAGACTAACAAGCCAATGTACAAATCAGAAGCTAGCATTTACGAAGGGCAATGACATAAGCCAATGAAAAATATGGGCGGAGAGTGGGCGGGGCTTCATGAGCATACTCCAATGCAGCATGCCTCGCAGAGCGAGTAGCGCATGCGCGCTGCCCTTAGGCACGGCCTAAAAAAAAAAAACGCCTAATGTTATAGGCGCGCATCTAACATGACTCATGCACACGTATGCGTCATGATGCTATGGTAACCCAGTGTGATGACTCATAGGAGCAGGTGTCACCACTCAGGCACCTGTATGGCACGTGTATAAATCTTGACTCTGTGGTCACTTTTTTTTCAAATTACCTTTCCAAAATGGCGGATGTTCTTGCAGTAGTAAATTAAAACAAGCATTGGCATAGCCAATAGGTCTCGCCTTTGGGACCTTATAAGTGTTTAGTTATTTAGCACAATATCCTTGGTGCAACAACATCAAGTGTTGCATGGCTAAACACTTACAAGGTCCCAAAGGCGAGACCTATTGTCTATGCCACTGCTTGTTTCTTCCTGCTGTGATGCTATGCTTAACCTGCAGTGCTGTTCATATGGAAACACTTCCAATGTTACACGTTGTGATTTTTCTGAAGCGAAAACTCTCTAGCCAAGTTTCAAAGGCCAGCACTGGGGCTCTTTTGTGGCAATCCTAGCTGCCACTTGCACCCACTGTTCTGCCTCCTCCCCATATCCCGAGTCTGCGGATATAATCTGGAGGAAGTTAAGTCACAGGCACCTCACTTTAGAGTGTCAGCGACTGTGCATTTATTCTCTCCAAAAAGATTCTCTTTTCTGGTTGTATGAGTGGCTAGAAGTTGATCACAGTGCTGCTGTAACAGGCCCTAAACTTATCAAATAATATGGTGAGCCAATGGACTTGCTACTGAGATGCTCCTGATCTGCGGCTTCACTAGTTCAAATCTTGCTGCTTTGACTTTCATTCTGACGTAAGAGTGGGACAGCAAGCACTGTAAATACTTGTGTATCCCCTGCCATTGATATAACAGTTTTGAGCTGCTGGATGTCACTGATCTGGATAAACACACATATTTGAGCTTAAAATAATTGTGATGTTTTGAGGCATTTTGATAAGTAAAGTGCAGAACTCACACTACTAAGTGTTATTAACTGTTGAGCAAATGGTAGCTGTGGACGTGGCGTGTGTTTTCATTTGAAGTCTTGAAAAACACAGGGCCACGGTTTTCACAACTGTGGTGCTAAAGGGTAATGGACATGATCAAACATTCTAGAATCTGGACAAGAGGAAAGGTGAAGGGGCACAGAGATGAGAACTGGAGAGGGGGGAAAGCTGAACGTGAAGGGTGAGGTGGAGACAGAACGTTGAGGTGGAGAGAGAGGAGGCTGATGCACAGTGAGAAGACACGAGGTAGAAAGAGAATTGAAGGTGAGGTGGAAAGAGAAGGGTGCGGTGGAGAGTAAGGCAGAGAAAGAGAGAGCAGGAAGCAGTGGTCGAAGTGAGCGGGATCGGGAGGGCACAGCGTGCCCCTCCTTCTTTTTAGGTCTCGGCTACGAAGGCTGCGCTTGCGCAGTCTTGCTCTGAGATTTAATGTTTTTCAGAAGAGGGGCTTGAACCCGCCCCTCTTCTTCCCTCTTCTCCATTGGCTGGCCTCTTAAATGCTGGTCAGCCATTGGAGAAGAGCTTTGTCTCTCCAAAGAAGCCCTGTCTTTTTCGGATTCGGGGGCGTGTTTTTTACTTTCTTTCTCTCCTCTGGAATGTAAACATTCCAGCCAATGGCAAGAGGAGAGAAAGAAAAACACGCCCCTGAATCCGAAAATGCCGCTGCTTTTCTCCGAGGTATTTCTGCTTGACCTCGGAGCAAGGCGGTGGTGTTCATGGCATCATATGGCGTATAATGAGGCTTGTTATGTTGTGGTTCGTGTCTTTTGCTTTCCCCAGAGTCCTTCGTTTATACATGTCCTTCATGTTTGCTTTGCCCATGTCCCTCGGTGTTGCTGTGCCTGAACATGTTTTTTGCTGTTCTTCGAGTCTGTGTCTATTTACCAATCCTATGCGTTTATATTTTCCATGCCTGGGTTAATTTGTGTCGTTTTCAATCTTTCTGAGTGAGTGACTGAGTGTGTGGTGTGGTGTGTGTGCGTGTGCGTTTGTGTGTGCGCGTTGGACCCTTCGTCTTTGCCGTGCTTGAGTTTAACTGTGCTTCGTGTGCTTGAGTCCATGTGTTTGCTTTTCCTGGGTAATGGTGTTTGCTCGCAGACCGGTTTTCTTGTGTGTTTGCAGTGCCTGGCTTCCTGTCTTCAGAGACCCATTTCTGTTTGTTGTGTCGCGATCATGTGTTTCCTGTTCCCCACTCCTTATGCGTTTACCGTTTCTGAGTTGTTGCCCTCACCCAAACACACACACACAGTAGACCACACAACTTATATCTGATTAACCAAGCATGAATTTACCCTTGAACATGTGTTGAGAAGGGCGTGTTCAGGCACAAAGTAAACGTCACAAAGTATAGAGAAATGAAGGGGAAGGCTGGGAAGTAATTTTTGTAACTTTATTTACTGCCTCGGTAAAGCATTTTGAATTAAAATCAAGGCAAAAGGACCTGTTAAAGGTAAATAATTAAATGGTTTCAAAAATTTCGACTGGATTGGCACCTGTTGTGGCGAGTGTTAATATATATTTTAGTCCAAGTCAGAAAATGTGCTGGCCAACTCGAGCGTGGCTGTGTTTTTCTTGTGAATCGCGCTCCCGCCTCTTGTTTTGTCTGGGAAGGGTTGACTCATTCCTGTCAGGCTGGCGCAGACAGATCCGCGATGAATCCCTCTTTATTCTATTTTCTCGCTAAAGTTTTACCATGAAACATAGGGGTGCTCCGGGTGGAATCCTGGGCCTGTCTTCGGACTGACCTGTTTATTAGTTTGCGTTAAGCTGCCACGAAACAGCACATGCCACAATTAATGAAATCTTCATTCTAAATCTGCAAGTGGAGACTTCTGAATAAAAGGACATTAACGTTGTGAACTTGGTATTCAGTGGGTAGATGAAGTTTGGGGGCTAGTTAAAATTTGAAGGCGCATTTACATTTTACTGCACGGGCCTTCATCTACGGCGGGGGCACCGGGCTCAGTGGCCGAATGCATCCACCGGGAATTTAAATCCTGACGGGTTCTCTCAGCCGCTCATCCTTCCGGGCTCTGGGTAGCAATGAAGTTCTATAGCACCGTGAGGTCCCAGCGCTCTTTATATGGTTTACACATACACCAATTGGGTAGTAAGTAGCGGCGTGGAACATTTTTATTACGTGTATGTGAAGTTGCATTTCGGAAGAGTTGACTGTGGCCCTTTTTAGGTCTCAGCTAGTGTAGGTGGCTCTGTGTGGGTGGCTCTGTGTGTGTGGGTGGCTTTGTGTGTGGCTCTGTGTGTGGGTGCAAATGCAATAGGTCTCGCATTTAAGAGAAATTAAGCTATTGACATTGTAAATAACAATGCCGTTTCTTTAAATGTCTTAAAAACAAAAACATAAACAAAAATAATGTCATGAGCAATGCCAAAAGCTCTAACTTTAACAGTGCCGAGACTGTTGCATTGTAAATGCTTGTTTTCACTAGACTCCGTTCCCCTACTTTGTTTATTTTAAACATTCGTCCCAGGATGGCAGAAATTTCCAAGGCCTGCAAAGAAGGTTCGGCGTTCGCGGACGGGCGTAGGGGGCAGAGCAGGAAAAGGACTCTTTTCCTACTTGCCAGAGAAGACAAGGACAGTGTGCACTTCTGCCCTGCCACTGGCAGCTGCCCCAACCCCTCTTTCTTTCTCTTATTCCCTCTCTTTTTGACTCGCTCCTCCTCACTTACAGAAAACCGTGACTTCAAGAAACGGTTCTCACCCTCTCTTTCCTCCTTTCTTTTTTTTGTTCCCCTGTGAAATGGATCCAAAAACAGAAAAAACACTTTTGTTATCTTTTTCTTACATTTTTGTTTTCCACAGTGCAGCCTTGGGAATAAAAAGGTTCAAAGTATGAAAAATAAATGAAAAACTTAAATAAAGCAAGACAGAGTGTTCGCAAAGTGTCCAGATTGGTTTTATTCTCACCCAAACACATGCGGAGAGAATGTGGCACTATGGTCAGAGCTGCCGAATTTGGAACTGGGAAACCAGGTTCAATCTTCATGACCGGTCCCTCAGGTTCAATCTTCACGACCAGTCCCCCAGAGCACTCTCCTGAGGGAGCACATTTCCATGCTAGACCTTAGAAGGTCCCTTAGACCTTAGAAGCCCTGGTGTCTTAGCACCAGCAGGTGGACCCTAGCGGTGGCAAGTGTAGGTTAAACCTTGATGCCTGTCCACCACAATCCATACTGTAGTTCACCTCCAGTCTTGTGGGCAGGCCTATGAAGAAGCACACCTTAGAGCAACAGTGACCTGGTCACTGAGGTCACAAAACCGTTGAGAAGGGGCGTCTCTAGCACCGTGCGACCTGTGTGACCGAACCGGGCACTAACTTTTGGGTGGGGTTGTCGTTGTTTGCAAGTATATTATGCTTCTAAAAGCTCTTGCTGCCCCCTTCCTGGTCTCCAGCAATAAAAAATGTAATAACTCTGGTGATTAATGTTCTTCCTAGAGAGAGACAGATCAGAGTTTTGTCTAGTGGAAATTCTGACTCATGGAAAGTTAGCGCAGAGGGTTAATGTGCCTGCTGCAAAGAACATGTACCATGCAGATCACAAAGTGCATATAATGTAAATAGGTCAGTGGGGTACTGCTTTTGTCAGAGAGATAATTTTGTTACTTGCAGTTTATAAGTTAAAATCCTAACATAGAACAGTGAGCTATTAACTGTCATCAAAGAGCTGCATGCAAACTGCAAGGTATATATTAGAGCATTATGTTTTTTTCCCCAGTCGTTGATTATCCTAATTTTGCAAAAGGTATTCATTCAGATGCAAATCAATTCTGGTTATTAAAGAGAGCCCCCATCCATGGTATTACATTTTAAATTCTCAGTTTGTGTTTCTCCAGACCAATCACTATTAAACTGTATTGTCTACTAGTATGGTTGTCATGTGGCTCCTACACCTTCTAGTCCTTTGTCTTATGTAACATTTCCTATACAGTGATTTACGCATGTATAATTGATTGTGTCTGTCTGATGTGTGTGATGTAAAGTGCTTCGACACCCTACACTGGTATGAGCGGCGCTGTAAATCAAATTAAATGCATCTGAGAGGGAGTGTAGTTATAGAAACTTGAGCGGCGCTGTTAAAGGGTGGTAGTGAGGGATTCTGTGGTGAAGATGGTCATTGGGGGCACTAACAAACATTGTTGCACAGCGCGAAAGCCGGCCCTGCCCTTGAGGCCAGTCTGCCTCACCCATTGGTACCTCCATTAGCTTTGTTTCAGCAGTAGTAGCTGCAACTCATCAAGGATCGGTAATGCAGAATTTGCACGCACACCAAACTAAGTTCACAAACTTCACGGTCTCTCTGCTTTATTCACAAGCACTTTTAACAAGTGCTGCCTGCTTTGGGAGCACTGGAATTATGCAGCAATTGAGGACAAAATTATACCGCAGTGTTGACTAAATTAATCAGAAAAAAAGGCTGCAGCGTAATGCAGTATATTTTCTGATACTCTCTTATTTTGACATTTGTACACATGCTAACAGTCTCTGGAAAGATTTTGCCTTATTAGTACCAGTGTAACATACAAATGCAGCAGTGAGAAAGGTGATCAGTCAACATTTGTGAAGGGCCGCCCACTTTGCAGCACCATGTCACATTTTTTGTAACTTTTGATCCGTTTGAACTACAAACAATTTATTAGTTAAAATTGCCAGGTTATGTATCAGATATTGTGTTATGTGTCAACTATGACAGAGCCATGATTATATAGAAAACGTTTACAAACTAAGATATCTTGCTATTCATGTTTGAACTGCTCTTGTGGAAAAAAGGAGAAATGCTGATGACAGAAACTCCATGGGAGACAAATGGCTCGTGCTTCCACTTTTAAGCGTATTTGGGACATTCTGTGATTGGTAAAATGTCCCACTTTGTGAATGTATTTTAAAGTCAGCAACTGATATGAAACCTTAAATAATCATGTGTATCCATTGATTGAATTAAATAACATAATAAGCTGTAACTGGTTAGTGAAATGCCAAACAAATACTAAAAATTGGGATGTTTTGTGCACTCTGGCCATGCCTCTGACTCCACCCACTGACCCAATCCTTGGGTTATCCCCCACTCTGTTTCTCCGCCCACAGTTCCCCTACTTTTTTTCCCCCACTTCGACCACTGGCAGGAAGAGGTGGAGAGAGAAAAGTAGGATGTAAGAGGAAGCAGAGGGTGAGTTGTGCAGGGTGAAGCGGAGACTTGAGAGTGAAAAGGGAGGGTCGAGAGACCAGAAGAGATAAAGTAAATAGACACAAACCCCCAGAAATTCAGAGTAAAACGAATAGGCGCGGCGCTGACAGTAAGTTCAGTATGCCTTTTAACCTCCTATAAAACAGTCCTGCATGTTCAGAGCCAGCTCCCAGACACCTGGTAAACGTTGGGCAATCTCATTCTTAATAATGGCCCACCCATGCTGCCTCATGGCCCTCGCAGATTCTGAATCCTGAAACCAAGAGGCAAGACAGTTGTCATGTGAACCCTGTATGTGGCCCAGATTATCACAGAGCAAAATTATAGTCTATTAACTTAACAGGTTTTTGTATAATTAGTAGTCTGAACTCACCTAGCTTTCATACCAAATATGAAGAAAAAAGAGTTTTGTTGTCATCAAATATTTGCCTAGGATCACATAATTTAAGCGGGGAAGCCGCAATTTATCCAGGTTTTCTGGTTTCACTTTGTACAAATCAGCCACCTGATGGGCATCTATTTGTCCCTCCTTTTTATGTTAATGCTTTGTTTTCACCTCTTTGTGCCATTGTCTTGCAGCTTTTATATAGCACAACCACAACCCGAAGCTATTGGAGTATTTAACCTAAACACAAGTTACATTACACTAAGTCACATTAACTTTTTTTCTAAGCACGGAGAGCTTAGGTGATTTTCCCAGAATCACGGGATGTTGAGCCGACGCTGAAACTGGAACCTGGTTCACTGGTTCACAAGTCACCAACATTGGCTGTAACACTACATCCTGGATAGAGTCTGGGTGCAGGCAGAAGTCACATGAAAGCTCGGCTTGTTATGAGCTCGAGGTACCAACAGAACCTGGACCTGAGCCAGAATCAGGCGTCAGCTCAAGCCTGGCTCGAGCTTTCAGTGGCTTGCCCACCTCTAGTTGTAGGTCTGTTACTGTGTTCACTCAATATTACACACCAAGTGAAAAAGAATTGGGGCAAGATAGTAATACAAAGCACTGGATACACTTTTCATGAGACATGAGCCCCTCTGACCTCACAGCACCACCAGAGAACCCAATCCAAACTAATTGCACTGTGTTTAAAATATCACTTCCAGCTGTGTATTTTCAAAAGTATGCTTCGACCTGTAGGCAGTAGTATTTTCAGTCTCACCTTTGAACGTCCACCTGAGCGACGCCATTCATTCCTTGTGCTCAGCTTGAGCTCCCACAAATCCAATTCGCTGCTAAGCTTTGCACGTTTTAATTTTGTAATTCAAAAGGCGGGAATTCTGCCTGGCAGTGCACCTGCATTTTTTGAGGGTGGGGTATTTGGAGACACTTGGGGTAGAGGGGGTGATGGAAAGGTATGAAATGGAAATCGTTTTCAAGAATATAACTATTTGATTTCCGAAAATGGAATAACGTCCCCATTTATCAGCATGTAATCCCTGTCCTAAAGAATGAACACTGATGCTGAGACCGCAGTCGGGGCGGAGAACTACAGACATACAAAGATAGAACAGGCCTATCCTATCTTTTTATGTGCAGAGTCTCCTCGTCGTAAAATTACTATTAGTAAAATTAAACTCATAGTTTGTGATTATTAAAAAAATATAAGCTTACACAAAAGTATAAGTTTACCTTTGTGAATCAGACCGCCCACCTTTGTTCTCGTATTACATTCAAGAGTGGCGTAGAGTGTTATAGAGTGGAATAGAGTGGCCTAGAGTGGTGTTGAGTTGAGTGGAATAGAGTGAAGTAGAGTCTCGTAGTGAAGTGTCGTAGAGTGGAGTGTCATAGAGTGTTTTAGAGTGGAGTGACCTAGAGTGGAGTGAAGTAGAGTTGTGTTGAGTGGCATAGTGTGGAGTAGAGTGGCATACAGTAGAGTAGCATAGAGTGTTATAGAGTGTAATAGAGTGGCCTAGAGTGATGTTGAGATGAGTGGAATAGAGTGAAGTAGAGTCTCGTAGTGAAGTGTCGTAGAGTGGAGTGTCATAGAGTGTTTTAGAGTGAAGTGACCTAGAGTGGAGTGAAGTAGAGTTGTGTTGAGTGGCATAGTGTTGAGTAGAGTGGCATACAGTAGAGTAGCATAGAGTGTTATAGAGTGTAATAGAGTGGCCTAGAGTGATGTTGAGATGAGTGGAATAGAGTGAAGTAGAGTCTCGTGGTGAAGTGTCGTAGAGTGGAGTGTCATAGAGTGTTTTAGAGTGGAGTGACCTAGAGTGGAGTGAAGTAGAGTTGTGTTGAGTGGCATAGTGTTGAGTAGAGTGGCATACAGTAGAGTAGCATAGAGTGTTATAGAGTGTAATAGAGTGGCCTAGAGTGATGTTGAGATGAGTGGAATAGAGTGAAGTAGAGTCTCGTAGTGAAGTGTCATAGATTGGAGTGTCATAGAGTGTTTTAGAGTGGAGTGACCTAGAGTGGAGTGAAGTAGAGTTGTGTTGAGTGGCATAGTGTGGAGTAGAGTGGCATACAGTAGAGTAGCATAGAGTGTTATAGAGTGTAATAGAGTGGCCTAGAGTGATGTTGAGATGAGTGGAATAGAGTGAAGTAGAGTCTCGTAGTGAAGTGTCATAGATTGGAGTGTCATAGAGTGTTTTAGAGTGGAGTGACCTAGAGTGGAGTGAAGTAGAGTTGTGTTGAGTGGCAATAGTGTGGAGTAGAGTGGCATACAGTAGAGTAGCATAGAGTGTTATAGAGTGTAATAGAGTGGCCTAGAGTGATGTTGAGATGAGTGGAATAGAGTGAAGTAGAGTCTCGTGGTGAAGTGTTATAGAGTGGAGTGTCATAGAGTGGAGTGAAGTAGAGTGGCGTTGAGTGGCAAAGTGTGGAGTAGAGTGGCATAGAGTAGAGTGGTGTAGAGTGTTGTGGAATGGAGTGGCGTACAGTGGCATAGAGTAGAGAGGCATAGAGCGGATTAGAGTGGAGTATGCCTGGCGTGGTAGTGCACTGCCATTGCAGACAGCACATTTTCAATTGAAATGACCATTACATTTGCCATACATACAGTTTTATTGATAAAACTATACATCGCACAAACAATAATGTGTGGGAATAGCATCACCTAGTGTACTGATTTGTTGTGGTTATATTCAAATATTTATTTACAGCACACTTCAAAATGGCAAAAAATGTGCTTCATGTGTGCATTCCTAATTTTATATATTCTGAAATATTTGTACAGTTCAATTTTGTTGTGTGCTAGAAAAAAGTCTTTCCTTTTACACCTCCAGATCGTCAGATAAATCCTCTCCTTTTGTGGTAAGTGAAAGAGAAGTAAATACAAAGCTCCCTCAGAAGCCAGAGCATGACATCTGACTCATGTCTTTGAATGTACATCAAACGTGACAAGATAAGAACAATATTTAATGGCCTGTTTACAGAAAGCAAGCACTCGTGGAAGAATACAGTACACGGGATATGATCCATTGGGAGGGATAAGGACATGACGGACACCCTGAAACAAATAAAGTCAGCAAATAGAAAGCAAGCAAATGTGAATTACAAAGTCAATGGTAAGCAATGGGCAGAATGCACTCTTAGATCAGCTTTCAGAATGTCCCCAAGAAGTCTTTAGAAACCAGATGGCTTCACTGTCTGGTAGGCTTCGACCTAAAAAGGACAAGTTGTAGTCCACCATTGATTATCTAGGTCATGTGTGGTTTCTGACATCACACTTAAAATCAAGAAAGGGGCTGCTCAATCTCTGAGATATCGCTTGACATCCATTGTTTGAATCTTATCTTATCACTAGGGGATTGGCTGGGCAAACATGACAATTCAAACGGGCCTTTGACAACCTGCTGAAAGGGCACAGTCTGCTTTCTGAGTTTACCTGTGAGGAAGAACAATCTTGGTGCTGGGTTTTTCTGTTGAGGCCAATTCCCGCTCTGTTTTCTGCAACACTGCTAGAGAGTATTAGAAAGAGCCTTCTCAAACTGCAGTGAGGCACCTAGCCTTAGTACTGTTCCAGCTGGGATGCTAATTACCCTTCTGTTTCCTAATACAGCCTCCATGTCCAGTGCCAATAGACCTAGGTATCTTCAAGATTACCCCTATCTGATGCTTAGATAAACTCCTTTTCCATACTTAGGAGACTCTGTGGCCTAGAAAGGTAGAGAGGGGGAAGGCTTTGCCAGAAAGATTGGTCATATGAACTTTTTTTAAACCACCTTTTATATTTTTCATGGATACAAACAATCCACGCCATTGAGAGCAGGTCGTTCACATGCAGGTGGGCTGAAATAATGCAAATAGAAGCAATAGTGACTGTAAAGATAAGGAGCCCCCTGCTACTGATGAGAAGTTCCTCTAGGCGGGGAAATACATACTGTGAAATTCCTAGGGCAACTTCAAACTGTATTCAAATCAAAAATAATAATAACAATTGTGAAGAGAGAAGCTGGCACTCTTAAATAGAAAGATACAAAAATATTCTTTTATTTTCTTATTATTAATTCAGTATATAAAATTCATAACAGAGAAGTAAATAATTAAACCACATACATGCTACATTCATCCACCTATTCATGCATACTTATCATTCAGTTATTTAATATGTTTACACTGCCAAATGTTTGAAACAGCATATTTTTGAACATGATGATATACATAATAAATTGACAGAATTGATTATGGTCTCAATTATATCAGCATGACTGAATGTTCTGATAGAGTTTCAAAGAATAAACACGACAGCAACAGAATATAGTATCTGTGCCCTGTAGCGATTATAGTTCTCGGGTGGTTTTCATGTCATCATCTCTACGCGCGTTTCGGCAAAGACCTGCCTTCTTCAGGAATGCCACCTCCGTATAAATTCTAATGCAGAAACGCTCATGTCGACTGCACCTCAAATTAGCATGATTAGTGATCTCAATCACGGGTATTGGAAAGGTATGGCGTGTCGTCGCTCCTTCCTTCCAGAACTGTATTTTATCATCGCTCGCTTCTTGTCCGCCGGCCCCTGCCGGAGAACGGCAGAGGTGTGTGGTGCTTTCTTACCTTTCTGTCTCCTAATACAGCCTCCATGTCCAGTGCCAATAGACCTAGGTATCTTCAAGCTTACCCGCATCTGATGCTCAGATAAACTCCTTTTCCACGCTTAGGAGACTCTGTGGGCTATAAAGGTAGAGAGTGGGAAGGCTTTGCCAGAAAGATTGGTCATATGAACTTTTTTTAAACCACCTTTTATATTTTTCATGGATACAAACAATCCACGCCATTGAGAGCAGGTCGTTCACATGCAGGTGTGCTGAAATAATGCAAATGGAAGCAATAGTGAACAGCGTACACAAGCATGCCGTATAGATACAGGGTAGCAGTCATATATCCCAACCGTTACTAATCTCCGGGCCCATTACGCCCCCTCGACCTGCATTCAATGCATAGTGCAAAACAATGGTGCAACAGTCACTCCCCTCTCCACCCCTCCTCCCCTCCAGTTGCTGCTTAAACCTGAACGGGTGACCAGGATGAGGTCTGCCAAGGTCGCCAGATCTTGTCAAATGTGTACTGGCACCCTTGCGACACATGCCCTTGCCGCTCCATTGCGGCACAGAAGTCCATGACTTTCCTCCACTCACTCAGAAAGGGGTGCTCCTCAGACCACCATTGATGCACAGTGTCTCTCTTTGCTACTATACATTCCAGGCTCACAAAGCTACAGCTGTGTCTGGTACCCCCCATCACTTCCAGTATGCCCAGGAGGGCGACTTTTAGCTGCAGGTCAGCCAAACCTCCCGATACCTCTCGCAGGGTGTGTGATCGACTCTGTGCCTAAATCTTTGAATTGCGGGACATGGCCAGACCATACGCAGGCAGGGTTCCCCACTCCTGACCACAACTGGTGCACTGGGGGGTGGGGCTGCAACCATTGTCCACCACTTATGCGTCGTGACGTACGCCCTGTGTAAGTAGTTGAGTTGGATCAGCTGGGTCGAAATGGGCAACTCCCTGGGCGCTATGCATGCCTCCCTCCAATCATTGTTGTCAAGGTCGCTGATGTCTTCCTGCCCTCTGGCCCTCAGTGGGGCCATAGGGTCAGGCAGAAATTGTAGAAGGGCTTGAAACAGCGTGGAGACACCCGCTTCCCCAGTGGTTCTGAGGTCAATGTGGCCTCCAGTGGACTATACTCCACTGTCGTTTCAGGGCTTCTAGCCAGTGGCTCCAAAAGGCTGCCCAGCTGCTGAAACTGAGAGTTGTGGAGTTCATATTCCTGTTCCAGCAAAGGATTTCATTGTGTGCCCTGAATATACATCACCCAATCTGGAGATGCCAATATAATCCCAGTTCCTGAGAGCACACTCTCGACCCATGCTGGGAAGTCGGTGACCAACCCACAGCAGAGTGTCCCCGATGGGCCTTCCTTTCCATTTAATGTGCCTCAGAGAGGAACTCCAAGCACGTAGCGTCGTCTTTGTTACCTCCAGTAGGGACAGTGGGGCCCGTACCGCATATAGGTAAAGCTGCTGTCCCTTGTCTTATAGGCCTTCTAGCTCCAGTCGATAGGTGGAATCTTCCTGGGTCCCAAACAAACAATCATTGATGGCCACAAGATTGCTGCCCAGTAATCGTAAACCATGTGAGTTGAGCCATCCAGCCATCAAAAGGGCTGCGGACGGTGTTGGCAAAGGCAAAGAAGGCTTGCATGCCCTCCCAGATGTTGGTCCTATAGGAGGACTGCAATCTGAAGAGTGTTGCAGTGGGGATCTCATGCTGACAATTCTGCAAAATGTATAACCACTGGAGCAGCACTATCATTTTATAAAAGAGTTATTCTTCCCAGAATTGGGAGCGGGAGTGAGACACATTGTTTAAGATCCTTGTCTGTTTTCTGCAGAAGAGGGTGTGTGTTAAGACTTCATCACTGCTGGGGGGCCAGGAAAACATGCATGGCCAGGTATTTGAAGGCGCCCCAACATTCTAGGAGTCGGGATAGCTGACCCCATGGTGCAGCCCCTCCTCACAGGGGGACCAGAACCAACTTATTTCAGTTGACTACTAAGCCAAAGGCCATAATGTATACTCTTTGGACCTTCAGAAATCTTGCTCCAGTCTTCCCAGGATGACTAACGTACATCAGCACATCTTCCGCATATAGGGCTATGCAGTCTTCCAGTCTGCCCCCCCCCCCCAGTCCAGGCCCCATGGTCTGGCATCTCTAGGTATTCACCCAGCCATTGGTCCAATGGCCAGTGCAAAGAGCATGGGGGACAGGGGCAACCCTGTCTGGTCTCCTGCTCATTAGGGAAGGGGGATGAGAGATCATCATTGACCTTGACTCTTGCCCAGGGGTGGGATTACAGCAAGCGAACCATACATTTATAGTGGGGACCAAGGTTCATCTTTTGAAGAATTTGGAACATGATGTCCCAAATGACAGATTTGAAAGCCTTCTCAAAGTCTAGGAGCACCAGCGCTAGGGGCCTTTTGATTTCCCTGTGCCTTGCAAGAACCACATGGAACCGTCGGAGGCAGTGATGGGTACCTCTCATAGGCATGAAGTCGCTTTGGTCGTCATGCACGAGTGATTGAATGACCCCTGCCAGTCTACTGGCCAGGACCTTGGCCAGCACTTGAGCTCTATATTGAGGAGAGAAATCGCTCTGTACGCCAAGCAAGGTTTCTCCGGGGGGTGAGTGTTGGGGATCCCCACAATAGTGGCCTCTTCCAGGTCTGATTGCAGGCTTCCTTGTTTGAGGGCATCGCCACAGAGGTTGAGCACATGGGGAGCCATCACAGAGGCAAGTCTCTTGAGGAGCTCTGCTGGGAGCCCATTGGGGCCTTACCTGAGTTCACATCCCCTATAGCTTCAAGGATCTCCTTCTCGAAGAGCGGTAGGTCCATTTGCATCTCCTGCTCATTCGAAAACCTCTGCATGGGGATGGTGTATGCTTATCGTCAGCTCCTGTTCCTCTGGAGGTGGGTGTCTGTGGGTATACAGCTGCCTGTGATAGGAGGCAAATGTCTCAGCAATTTCCTGGGTGCCCATACTATTTGGCCACTTTCTATGCAAACTTCCGGATTGACGGCTGGAGCAGTGCCTCTGGAGGCCAGTCAGTACCACATTTACCCCGTTTTGTCCCCTGCCTCGTATATTCTCCCTCTAGTGGTCAGCCTTAGGTTTTTGACCGTATCGAGCAATAGTGAACGAATTTTGCATTCACCAAATGGGCTTCTTGTATCAGGGCATTAGAGCTTTCGTTGGGAATTTGGTGCTCAAGTTGGGATAGACTGGCTGGAGTGCGACTATTTCTGCCTCTCTGCTCCATTTCTTGTCTTTAGCATACACCATTGCATGGCCATGGAGAACTGCAGTATACACCTCCCCAACCACCCTCCCACCCATAGGCAGCTGGACGACTCAACAGAGCTTGCGTTGAGGGAGAAGAACTCCTAAGAGTCCTGTAGCAGATCTTGGATAAAGCCCCTATCTGTCAGCCACCAGGCGTTCAAGCCCCACATCCCTCTGCACCTTGCTTCATCGCCATACACTCTGAGGAGAATGGGGGAGTGGTTCAAAGTGCCCCGCTGGAGAGAGTCATGGGCATGAGTAAATAGTCTATGCATGAATAGGAGCGATGGGCTGCTGGTGAAAACGTACAAGCCCTCTCGCCCCCATGCCACATTCTCCAGATGTCAGATAGTTTCAGGGAGGATACCTAGTCTGTCAGTCATGGCAGCCTGCACATGCCAGCGTTCCCTAGGTGTCAAACATTCAGGAGGGGGTCCATGACACATTTAAAGTAATCCCCAACAATAAGAGCCCCCCCTGCTTCCAGAGAGAGCAAGAGTGTCAGGTCATATCTGACCGTGTGCGGTGCCACATATCAAGACATGCCCCCCCAATATGTCAGTCTCAACTTTCTAAACTACAATTGAGAATGATTTATGTAGTAGGAAGGCTGTCCCTGAAGCCAGAGGTGAAACTGGCATGGTAGATGCTCTGAAAACCATACCTGCCCAAGAAGGTACAATTGAAGCCCACTAAATGGGTCTCCTGGAGGAGCATCACGTGTGGGGCATGCCTCTTAGTGATTTGTAGGACCACTCCCCATTTGATACAGTTGTTTAGACCATTGTCATTCCATGTGAGCAGGCAGAGTCCCCCTTGGGGCTAATTACCCCTGTCACTGATCATGGTGGCCCGTAGGCTAACCCAGTCCCTCCTGCGGCATAGGCCTGGTACCTGCAGAACATGCAGGCAAGCAAAAGAGAACCCTCCCACCCACCCCATACTTCTCCCTGTGAAGCATCTGTTGACCCAACATACCCTCAACCAAAACTCCCACTTTCAGAAAAGAGGGCCAACAGGGTTTGGTACACAAAAATGCTAATCCAAAACAAAGTGAGTTGAACATGGCATAGGCTATATAGCACTCCAGATGCATCCCTTTGAGACTTAGCATTAGCAAGCATCATCCTAGTCATAAATCAAATGTGGGGCAGTATGTAGGTCAGTGATCCCCAGTAGAGCGGTCCCTGAGGTGCCCTCTAGGGAGGGCCAATGCTATATTGGGTCCTTGGGAAGCAGTTCATTAGAGTGGTGGAGGCCTCTGTTTCATCTATTATGTCTTGTCGCCACATGCTTTTCTCATCTCCAGTCTCTGCAGGGGTTCCCGGCCGGGTCCGCTTCCCCGGCCTTTTAGCCTCTCCTCCACCCAGTCCCAGGTGCTTTCATGGGTGTCAAAGAACAGGGACATGTTCTTATGCAGTACTTTCAGTCAGGCGGGGAAGCACAGATTCTTTGCTTGACCTTTCTGAATGAGCGGTCTTGTTGTTGCACTTTAAGTCTATTGTCCACAAAAATCATACTTGGTGAATCCTTGCAGAGTTTACCTTTGTCTCTGGCCACCATTTAGAATAGATTCTCTGTCAGCATAGTTGAAAATTCTGGTGATTATGGTGCCTGAGGGGAGCCCCCACAGACGGATGGGTGCCTAGGGATTGGTGTGCCCTCTCTATCAAGAAACACAGTAGGAGCACATCCGCCAGCACCCAGGATTTAAGGCAGGACATGATCCAGAGAGATCAAGAGTGTTAGGTCAGCAAGCGTTGCATTAAGCATAGTCGGCAGCACATACACTGATAGGAAGGACCATCTCTGGCTGTGTGTGGTGCCACGTATCAAGACATACCGCCCCAATCTGTCAGTCTTAACTTTCTTACTACTAATGAAAAAAATGATTTATGTATTAGGAAGACTGCCCCCTGGAGCCAGAATTGAAACTGGCATGGTAGATGCTCAGATAACCATACCTGCCCAAAAAGGCACAATTGAAGTCCAGGTCTTCTGAAGGAACAGGATGTGCAGGGCATGCCTCTTAGTGAATTTTAGGACCACTACCCATTTGATACGGTTGTTCAGGACATAACCATTTCACATGAGCAGGTGACTGCACCTCTGTCTCTTCCGCTATGCCCACAATCTGGATGTTGTTGTGCGAAGATCTGCCCTCTGCATCCTCTGCTTGTGCCTCAAGGAAGTGGACAATTTGTTGAAGGGCAGCAATCTGTGTTTGTGCCGACTTGAGAGAGTCCTCAGTTTCAGAGATGCACCCCTCCGCCCTGATGCTCTGCTCCCTAATCTTAATTCCTACTGACTGCCTGGACTCCTGTATAGCTAGCAAAATGGCAGAGGCTGATTCTGGCTGTAGGCCCTCCAGCTGTGTGTGTAGCTCTGCAGACCCTCTCAGGGCCGCCGGCTGGCTCAGTTTTGTAAATTTGTCTGCCTTACCTTGGGCTGGCATCCTGCACCACTAACTGTCTGCAGGCCAGCAGCTGCCACCCCTGTCAAGGTGTCATCAAGCCAAGCATATGGGAGTACCAGGGCCCCCAAATCAATACAGATCTCCCACCAAATGGTCGGTCGCTCCCCTGCCGCAGGCCCTGGGCCCGCACGCCTCAGCAGATGAAAAGGAGGCATGGAAGGCCAGCCAAGCAATGGGGCTGTGCTTCTGGGGCATTCCAGGCCCCCCAGTATCCAGCTCCTCACTCCACCTGCCTGGGCCCCACTGGGTGTCTCTGGCAATGTTTGCAGTGTGGTCCTCGCCGCTAGTCCCCATGCGGGAGGTCCTCCTGCGGCAGTCAGTGTGTTGGCCACCCAGGCCCCGGTAGCAGCTCCACTCCTCACCACGATTGTCCCCTCCTGTGGTGGTCCCCCGGGACAAGTCCTGCCCAGCAGGCCCCAGCCACCACACCATCCAACTCCTCACCGACAGCAGAAAGGTCCCCCAGTCGATCAGTACTGTCACCTCTCCTCCGCTATGGCGGCCCCTGACGCCAGCTCCCTCTGTCGATGGTCCCCCAGGTCTTCTGGTACTCAGTTGCTGTCTTCAGCTCCGCGTGGCCAGCCCTGGGAAGTCCGGGTCGCACGGTGCTTCACTCACCATGATCACCAGACAGCCTTTCACTGCTGTTCCAGGAGCTCTCTGCGCCAGTGAGGGCCCCGGCATCAGCAGGCACCAGGGCTGTTTTGCACCACCTCTGGTGCGGCTGTTCTCAAGGAGGGCTGTCAGGGCTTTGGCTGCAGAAGTGCGGGCCAGATCCATGGCTCCAGACCTCAGCACTCCACGCTCTCCTGCAGCGTCCAGGAGGGGGTTATAGTCGTCCCGGGCCTCCCTGCCCAGGCCACCAACCAGTATGGCCCGGAAAAGGAGTTCCCCGTTAATCAGGAAAGCAGATGCTGTGGATCATGTCAGATGTAAAGGGATTAATATGAAGCTCTCTCAAGGAGCAGCCGCCATCTTAAGCTGCTTGGCCAAGCCCCTCCAACATTAACTTTTTGAATAATACAGTTGCATATTTCTTATAAGGCTTCCCCAACAGAGCCTCATTGTTTTTCCTTGTTGCACTGTTAACGTTCAAGAATAGCTTTCTTATACTTTTAAAGTGTCACCAAGCCAATACTGTGGCATTTGACCCAAGTTTTATGGCTTTAAACCATCCTTTGAGACTATCCTCAGCTTTATAGTGCCGAATCTTGCTGTCATGTCCCTCCACCTGCCTCATTACCCTGTGTCACCATTGCTTTTGGAGCCCAGGGGGTTTGGGCATAATGGTCATATTTTTTACTAGGCCATTTCACTCAGAATTCATCAGTGCAGAGGACTGGGTGGCCTTGTTTTGCATATAATGACAGAGCTCTTCCACTGCATGGCCTTCCATGTTTCGCATACCATCATCATGTCATCTTTACCACTATGTATTACTTCTGTATCATCTATATATGTAGTTCATCTCAGTTTATTTACCTTTTCACGCAGAATAGTAAATTGGTATTGTTCATATGTTTACTGCTTGGAGTGTTAATTTGCAAGAGTTGTGTTTTTTTTATATCACTCTGTGGATTTGCTTACAGTTGTTTACTTTATCTGGTTTTGATATCCAGCTGGTCTCATTTCTCCTGCAAATTTCCTGCTCCAAATCCTTTGCCAATTTTCGTCCCTCCCCCTCTTTCCCAGAGCAGTCTGTAGCCACCCAATGGAGGTATAGTGTAGTGTTAGCTTCCTTTCTGTAGAGCATGTTGGAACGTTTTAACTTTGTTAATAGAAAACAAAACTCTGATGAATCTGTTGCGGATTACTTATCTTCTTTGCATCTATTAGACACTAATTGCAATTTTGGTGTGGCATTGGATGTATATTTACCGGATCAATTTGTCTATGGATGCACTTCAAAGAAGATACAAGAAATTATAACTGTGGCAAAAGGCATTGAACCTTCTGTTGAATCATCTAAGGTCATGGTTCAGGATTCAGTTAGTTCAACTCCTGTACATGTTATTGATAACAAACTTGATGTAAATGCTGTTAAACAAAAACCAAAGGTGAATAAGCATTTTAACAAAACAGGAACTTTTTGTTACAGGTGCGGTTCAAAATCTCACATAGGTAACTCGCCTCATTGTCCGGCCATTGGTAAGCGGTGTGTTAAATGTAAAAAGATTGGACATTTTCATACAGTATACAGAATGAGCAGAAATCAGCCAGGTGTCAGCAATGTGATTTCATCCATAGAAAGTGAAAATACTGATAGTTCAGATATTGTACTCAATCTTAGTGTATTTCAGATTGCTGACAATGATATTAAGGATCCTATATGTCAGGTTACCATAGCTGGTTTCTTAACTTTGGACATGGCGTGTGACTCAGGTGCACCTATCTCAATTATATCTGATGTTCTATTTTTCTCTAAATGGGGTAAGGATGCAAAATTAAATTGCTCTGATGTACGTCCAAAAGTGTATGGCGACCAAGATATTGATATGTTAGGTTTCTTCAATGACAGAATCACTTGCTTGGGTAGGACCGCACATACTAAAATATATGTTGCAAAAAAAGGTAAAGCGATTGTGGGGTGGAAGGATCTCGCAAAAGTAGGTATCTACCTAGTTTCTGGTGGTGATCCCCCTGTCAGGATTCGTGATCTTGCTAATACATCCTTGTGCACACTTGAGGACTCTAATCTAGTGGTGTGGAAAAATAAATTTCTGCTTGTCTTTAGCGACTCACTAGGTTGTGTTAAAAAAGACTTACACAACATTGTGTTAAAAAAAGAATTCAGTCCCTGTCACTCATAAAGCACGACCCATTCCTGATGATAAACTCAAAACCCTTCTGGATAAAATGTTAGTTGATGGGGTAATCGTCAAAGCAGAGGCTTCTGAGTGGGTCAGTCCCATAGTTATTGTGTGGAAAAAGGACAAAAGCATCAGATTGTGTGCAGACTTGCGCAGTATTAACAAATGTATAGTCATTGCAAGCCATCCTTTACCCAGAATTCAGGAATTGTTAGCTAAAATAGGTGATGCACAGCACTTTTCATTATTGGATCTCAAATCTGCATACCATCAAATTCCTCTTCATCCTAATTCTCAGAGTTTCACCACATTTGTCACACCTTTAGGTGCTTCCCAATTCACTAGATTGCCTAATGGCCTAGCGTCTGCTGCCAGTGAATTCCATAGACTAATGGACACCATTTTAGAGGATATATCTGTCGTGCAGCCTTATCAAGATGATGTTCTGATATTTGCTTGAACCATTACTGAATATGACAACATTTTGGACAAGGTTCTTAGCAAATTCACTGAATATGGAATCACCCTCAGGTTGGACAAGTGTCAGTTTAATGTCAAGGAATTTGATTATGTGGGGCATTCCATTAGTGCCAAAGGTATTTCTCCTAAACGTTGTCTGTTTAAAGCTATTAAGGATGCACCTGTTCCAAGAGATAAGGATTCATTACGTTAATTTTTGGGTTTGAGTGAGTACTATTCAAGATTTGTGGAGGGATATTCAATTGTGGTACATCCTTTGAGAGAGCTGCTTAAAAATGGGCAGAAATGTATTTGGAATGATGAGACACAGACTACTTGACTATTTCACATTGATTGGATCCTACTGTAATGATGATCAATTTTTGGGAATAGCCACTGAATCTTTCAGCCCATGATTTACCCATCCTTGCTGTATTCGATTTTAATAAGATTATTCCATTTGTGACCGGACTTGACCATTGTGTCTGGAAGTTGTGTGGCTTTCCTGATGAAGGCGTATTGCACGCCGAAACACACATAGAAGATCAACCAAATAGCCACTCAAGCTACCTGTTCACATACTTTTGTTGTATTTTTTGTCCTTATTTATATTGTCTGTCATTACATCTTATTGATTATTTATGTCTGTTTATTTCACTGTATATATTTGAAAAATGATGTTGAGATATTGACTCATATATGTAACCAACAGATGGATTAAATGTGCTCCAGAATGTTTTTAAATGAAATTTGTATTAAAGAAATTATGTTTTAAATGATCTTGAATGTACTCTGAGTCCTATATCATGTATGTGATGTCGATGGTTGACTAACCTGTTTAGACCTTGAGTTGCCTAGGGATTTTTCTTTACAATGGCACCCAAATGTTAGCCATTTTAAAAACAGGCCTACATTGTCATTTTAAAAACAGGCCTACATTGGCTATGGTCAATTTAAACTAGAAAAATACACAGTTAACAGCATTGGCATTTTGGCATGTTAATGTTAATAAAATGAAAAAAATATTTAATGTGAAAAAATCCTTTCAGTACCTACAGCTCATGTTTGCTATTATATCAATTTATGGCCCAAATGCAGCCACACAGTATACTACAAAATAATAAATGAAATACCCAGATAATGGGGCGCACAGTGGCATGTGGGGATTTTTTTGTAAACCAGATTAAAATTATTTTTTGTAGAAAGGAAATAACAAAATATAACCAAGAACAAAAAGCCCAGTGCAATCAGGACTCAACACTTCATCGTTCAGGAGTAGAAGCTCATTGAATCCCCTCGATTGTCCATAAAGGTCAAAATGGTACTACCATTTCCCCCAGATCGTATGGCCCTTTTGAGGGCATCTTCTTGCAGCATAGATTGATTTCTTTAGCTTTGCACATCTGCCCATTTTCCACCTCAAGGCGGCAAGCGATGTGGGACCAGGTAAGTTCCAGATCTGAGCAATCAAGATTCCAATGCCGCTTCCCAACACGCCCTCCCAAATCCTCCAGAGTACCTAAAATCACTATTCAGGCAGAGGTGTCGACTGGTATCCGAATGATCCTAGGCAGTTTTGCTAGCATCACAACCCAGTAGTTGGCTTTGACTAGGCAAAGCCATACAACATGGAAGAAGTCGTTATTCATATTGTTACCACAAAGACACTTGGGTGTTGGGATCCTGCCAACTTTTCATAAGCGTCTAGGAGTGAGGTATGTATAGTGCAGCTAATTAAGCAGGATAATATGTAGCCTAGATTAAATGGCTAACTCCCTAGGAGCCATTGTAACATCCTGCCTATTACTCTCATCAAAGGGGCCCACCCAAGCCTTCCACATCTCCTTCAATGCTGTAACCAGGTCTGAAGCGTGTAAGGCTAACGTTTATATAAACACAACATATCACAGCCCCAAAGGGACCCTGGATAATCTTGTCTTCAAAAGGGCTGAACTCGAGAGGATACTCTAAATCCTGATTGTGTTATGGCAGTACATGACAGAGCTGCAGATATTTATAGAATTGCAACTTGTAAAAATCGAACTTTGCCTGTAGGATCTGAAACTCCTTCATATGTGTGGCCTGCCAGACATCACCCAGTCTGGGTATGCCGATGAGGTCCCACCACTGAACCCAGAGAACTGAGCTCTATGTGAGAGCCATCGACCCTGGCAAAGAGATCTCTCCGGTGTGGGCGTTTGATCCCATTGGGTTACAAAAAAGTGGCGATCTCTAACACAAGACACCTGTTTTTAGTGATAGGGAGTCTGGAGGAGAGCAGGGTGCCACACATTAACCCCACGACATTCCCAACACCCGGCAGGGAAATCCCATACTGGAATGCTGAGTCTTCACAACCCTCAGGCAACCAGTGAATGAACACTGTGTGGCAGATTTACAAGTTCTGGCGCATCCCTGCAAATCAGCAGGGATGCGCCAAGAAATATGCGTCACGCAAAACTACCCGTGCGCCACCATGGATGCGCTGCATTTACAATGCGGCGCACGGATAGGCAGATGCGTGACATATCTGCCGGCGTAAGGTTGGCGCAGTGCGAGAGTAGTGTCGCGGGCGCAACGCAACTCAAGCACTGTTCCAACCCGGCCTATCTCCAACATGCTGCGTCACGCCTTACGCCTGCTTCAAGCAGGCGCAAGGTTTTGACGCAGCGGCATCGGAAAAGTGACTGAGTGAATACTTGTTGATTTCACTGTGTCACTTTTCTGAAGCTTTCCTCCGACGTAACGCCCATACTGCGACGGAAAGCCCACATGAAACCTGACGCAGGTTTCATGTGGCGCAGTGCTTTACAATGTGCTGCATCTGCCTAGATGCATCACGTTGTAAATAAGTCGCAACGTGGCGCATGGTTTATGCCGCCACTGCGTCACAAAAGTGACACAACGGCGGCGTAAAACTGTTGCAAGGGGCTTGTAAATCTGCCCCTAAGATTTGGGAGGCCAGTAGTACAATTAAAGGGCTGCCATGCCTAGACTCCCATTGAATATGAACTGGATGCATTTGTCAAATGCAATACGCAGGAGTCGGTTCACCCACATGAAGGAGCACGCTTTGTGCTGCAATTTGCTAAATAAGCTCATGGGTATCAATTTAGGATTTTTTTATAGTATGTTTGAAAATCGTGGCAGAACCAGCATTTTAAAAAGGGCTATTCTTCCTAAGAAGTAGACTGGGAACTTGCTCCATTTATAGAAATTTACATGCATACAAGTGTGTAGCGGAGGAAGATTCCAACTCCAGGCCAGGTCTGGTATCAAAGACATCTGTTTACCCAGGTATTTAACGTGTATTCGGTGAATATGGAGGCGAGGCTGCCAGGTTACAACCTCTGATGAGCTCTTAACCGAGACTAGTAATGATTTGGACCAATTGATTTGGAGGCCCAAGACCTCACTGAATAGCTCCAGCACTTGAAATAGCCAAGGTCATGTGTCCAAGGGGCTCCTACGAACAAGAGCACATCATCCACACATAGAGCCCTCCCTCCCACTGAAAGCTCCATATTTAGCATCCCCTCTGACCCATGTTGCCAGAGGTTCTATCGGGAAAGCAAAGAGGAGCAGTGACAAAGGGCTGCCCTGCCTGCTGCCCTGTCCAATAGACAATGGGAGAAGAGACAGGCGTTGACTCGTACCTGAGCCTGGGGGAGGGCTTTCAGAATCCTAACCAGGGATAGGAAGCACAGTCGGTCCAAAGTCCATTTTCATCAACACACTAAATAAGCAGTACACATCTAAGGAGTCAAAGGCTGTTTCTCAAAGTCTATATGCATCAGAGCACAATTGTATGATAGCCCAGAGGCTTGCACTAGTGTAAGGTATACTCTGTGGTGGGTGCTATGGGAGGGAATGAAACCACATCAGTCAGGCTGGACCATTGAGGAAATCACCCAACATAGGCATGTGACTAAAATTTTGGAGTAGATCTTAATCTCTGAGTTGATGAGGGAAATGGGTCAATGGAAGAGACAACTATGGGGAGGACGACCAGGTTTCTGGAGAACCATGTTGGTTGCCAAATTGAGACCAGTCATTCACTGCCTCTTGACATAGTTTTAGGAGATATAGGGAAAGGAGTGATTAAAAAGTTTTCAACGGGGAGCCCTGAAGGCCCTGAAGTTTTGCCAGTTTGTAGGTGGTCAATAGCTTTCTCTATTTCTTCTACCATGATGTCACTGTCCAGAATTTATCTGTCTGAGGCTGATAGGGATGGCAGAGGGCTATGCCCAAACAGTGATCTGTCTTACTCCCGCTAGAAGCGTCTCTCCTGAGAGAACAACATCTGAAAGTAAGCGGCTACAGTCTCTGCGATCTCTCGTAAAGAGACCCTTGTCACCCCTTGAGCATCTGTGACACTAGGGATCACTCGAGACGGTATCACATGTAGCCAGCCAATATAGCAGTTCTCCTCATTTATCTCCGAGTTCATAGACTTTCATACTTGAAGCCATCCACCAATGTGATGCTTCATCTAGTTAGTACTGCCACAAGGATTCCCTGTAGGACTGTAGTTAGTTTTCCTTTCCAACACCAAGGAAGGTTGAGTGGTCTCTTTCCAACTGAAGAATATTATTTTTGGACTTGGACACTGTGCAATTACGCTGGTGTTCTTTCCCTTTCATGTAAGCTTTGGCCCTGCAGTGTGGCCTTCATGGCAGCTCATAAGCTTCCAGGGGAAGCCGCAGAACCCTCATTAAGTTTAAAGTAATTCTTCAGTTAATGGGCAAGGCAGTGGGTGCATCGACCATCAGTCAGGTACCATGTGTTCCAATGCCACGTGTGTGCAGGCCAATGTCAGGGGTCCTAATATGTATCATGACTGGGGAGTGATTGTAGATCAACAGTCAAGACCTGACTTAATGGACAAACACCCTAAAATCCCAGACACTAGAGGGGGTCTATAAAGTTTCCTAATGACTCCCCCAACAGTGCGGTTTAGTACCGCTACTGCAAGTGTCTATATGCCCAAATTTTAAACAAAGAAAATGGAGTATGCACTGTTAGTGGATTTTAGGGTCTTTGCCCACTAAGTCAGGTCTTGACTGTTGATCATGTGTTGAGTGGGGGGCGGCCTGACTTTTGTTCCCCCTTTGCTCCTTTCTGTGTTGATGAGTGATTGTAGACACCTTGGGAGAGAATACACACTCCTGTTGTGCTTTGGACATCAGCCGCATGTATAAAAAGATCATCTATTTGAGACAGAGGACCATTGCCTCTGACCTCTGTGTGAATTGGTGGTCGCTGGTGCCAGACTGTCTATGGCTTGCAAAACCCAGGGAGTCTGCCCATTCTGCTAATGACACTCTTGAGCATTGTGACCAAGTGTGCAGCATGCAAATAGTTGGATCTAAGGCCACATTGAAGTTACCACCTATAACTGTGTCACCTAGAGGCAGCTGAGCAGCTAAAACACTGTGACTGTAGAGTGTGGATTTGGACAACTGCAGTGGACCATGTGTGCTAGCAAAACTGTAATGCTGTCTTCTACTTGGCCGGCTATTTCAATATATAAGCTTAACATATCAGGAGTGACCTGTGTAATCGTCAGTGGGAGGGACCTTAGGACTAAGATTGCTGTACCTCTCGGACCTCTTGTGTACCCTGCATGAAGGACATTGTCATCTAAGGCTAGCCATAAACATTCAATGGCAGCCCAAGAGGTGAGTGTGCTGGAGAAGGAGTATTAAGGTGGTGTGATGTTCTGCAAATTTGAGGACAGCCCCCCTTTTAATACGGTCAACAAGACCTTTTACATTCTATTACAACATGCCAAACTGTATTATGTGGGATAAGTAGGGACGGTGCGCAATTGTGGCAAGTCCGACCTCAGGAGGCTTATACTTGTGGGATATCAGCTGGGAGTCAATGGCTGAGATATCTGGGTCTCTGAGCCTACAGTAGAGACAGAACTGTGAACAGGGGTGAACTACAACGCTTTCCCCTTGATACATAATGAAAACACAAGTGGCTCCCCCACCCCATACTTTTTTTTTTTTAACTCTTTATTTTGAGGTTATACAGCAAAGTACAGAGAACATTGCACTTATGCATAAACGGAGACATAGAAATAGCAATGTACCACTGGGTATCATACACTTGAGGCATGCACTTGGTCATAGCAGTCCCTCCTCCCGATAAGGCCCCTCTATTCAGCAATCTGTACCCGGTGGGGAACCCGGTCCTCCCTCCAAGCCCATCTCATAACTCCAGTCAGTGTACCTCAGCAGCAGCAGGGAGGGATCTCCGTTCCTCATGGGCAGCGAGGTACCGCGTCAGGGGCCCCCAAATGTCAAAGGGGCGAGACGCAGGCGGCAATAATTCAGCATACAGGAGAACATTTTCCTGACAGGTAAGCATATCTCGCAGCCATTCCTTAAACTTCGGACTTCTCCCCCGCCCCCATCGGCATGCCACACGGCGCTTGGCAAGCAGTAGCGCGCAGGTAACAAAGCGACGGTCCGCCTTAGGTATATCCCGGGTGTATCCCAGTAGGGCCTGCAGAGGAGAGGGATGTAACGGAGACCCCAGCATCTCGCCTAAGGCGTCGTAGACCCGGTTCCAATAGTCATCCATGCTCGGGCAGGTCCAGGCCAGGTGTAAGAAATCCGACCCAGGGGAGGAGCACCTATCACATCGGTCACTATCGCGGAGATTAAACCTGTGCATCTGGACTGGGGTGCAATAAAGGCGATGCAGGAACTTATAATGGATAACGCGGAACCTACTACTCGAGGAGACCATTTCAGTTTGCAAACAACAGAACTCCCACTGTTCATAAGTGAAAGCCATGCCGATCTCAGTCTCCCATCCAGTGCGAGACCTCAGTACCTCCCCCCCGACCCGATTATAGAGGCGCCGGTAAAGCGAGGAAACCATGTGCGATGGGGAAGAAGAGTCAAGGAGATAATGGAACGGCTCCAGAACCGTAGGCTCTGCCGGATATGCCGGCAATATTTTATGTAGTCCACTACGAAGTCGAATAAAAGCAAAGACCTCCAAGGGTGTGGGGACAGCGGTTCCGAAAAGGAGCGGGAGATCACGAAACCGACCCTCATGGAATAAGTCACCCCAGCACGTAATCCCTGTTTTAAGTTTGATTCTCTGGAACAGGCCTTCCTCTAATAGCGGAAGAGCCGGATGATACACCAGGGGCATCAGTGGGGAATAGAGGAGCGGTGCGTCCACGTGCCCGGCAAGAAAACTCCAAGCATGCACCGTGGCATGTACAGGATTGCGATCGGCACGAGACAAAGGAACCTCCGCGAGGACCGCCCCCTCAAGCGGGACCGGATCCGCCAGCCAGTGCTCTACCGCTATCTGTGGCATGAGGGGCGAAAACAATAATACGCGTAGTGTGCCTGAGCGCAATTGTAGTAGAGTTCGAAATCAGGAATATCAAGGCCACCTTGTATATATGGGCGCGTGAGTACAGACCACTTAAGCCGCGGTCTTTTCCCTCCCCACACCAGACGGATAAGCTCCGATCGCAATGCCCTGAAGAAATATCCACCCGGATGAAACGGTATATTAAGGAATAGGTAGAGTAGCTTGGGGAGTATAACCATCTTTATAAGTGAGACCCGACCTGCCATTGTCAGCGGCAAGGTCAGCCACCTAACCACGCTCGAGCGTATAGCTTCCAGAGCCTTGCTGTAATTCATGCGCATCACCTCCCGCCGATCCCTAGAAACCCATACTCCCAAGTACTTCACGTCGGTGTCGCACCACTCTAGCGGGAAGTCGAGCGGGATTCTGTCGACCCCCTCCGTTAGGGGGAAGACAGCGGATTTGCACCAGTTGATGTGTATCCCCGAATACAGCGAGAATCTAACAAATTCCCTAAGTATAGGGTTTAAGTGATCCCGGGGGTGTTTGATATAAAGTGTGAGATCGTCCGTGTAGAGCGACAATAAAATTTGTGTCTGTTGACATCTCAGGGACGCTGCAAGGTAATTCTGCCTGAGGCGGGACGCCAGCGGTTCTATCGCTAAGGCGAAGAGGAGCGGTGATAATGGGCACCCCTGCCTAGTACCTCTGGTGACTGGGAAGGGTTCAGAAACACGATCATTAATGAGGACTTTCGCCATGGGGCGGTGGTACAGGATTTGGATCCATCTGGAGAAGGCTAATGGCATACCCATGTTGCGTAGAATCAGATGAAGATAGTCCCATTCGACCGAGTCGAATGTCTTGGTGGCATCCAAGAACACCGCCACCAGCGCAAGAGAGGGATCAGCGTTGTTCAGGACCGAGAAAAGAGTCCGCAGATTGTGGGAGGTAGATCTGCCAGGGATGAACCCTGCTTGATCCGGCAGGACCAAGTTTCCAATCAGGAGATTGACGCAGTTCGCTAGTACCTTGGCGAGAATCTTAACATCGCTATTAAGGAGGGAAAGGGGCATATAGGAATCACAGGAATCCGGGGGCATCCCCGGCTTGAGAAGCGAGACTATCAGAGTCTCCGACATTCTAGGTGGCAAAGAACCAGTCTCGTTCGCCTCCTCGAACACCTCACGCAAGACCGCCGCCAGCGGGTCAATGAAGGCTTTGTAGTACTCAATAGGGAAGCCGTCCAGGCCCGGCGCCTGTCCCGATGACATCTGCATTATGGCTTCCTTAATTTCGGCAAGCCCTATGGGGGCCGCCAAGAGTTCCCGCTGGGCATTAGATAGCCATCCGAGAGTAAGCTCCGACAAATACTCAGACATTTCCAACTGCGACTCGCGCCTAGATGTGTACAAGGCGGAGTAGTGTGATACAAAGGAGGAAAGTATAGAGGGCGTACCATGGTACATAGTGCCGTCGGGGGCTCTAACCTCCAAGATGTGATTAGCGCCTTGCGGGGGACGGATCGCCCCCGCCAGAAACCTACCGGGCCGCTCCCCCTCCCCATACGCCCGCGCGGTGAAATGTTTCCCCTCGGAAGTGGACTTCTCTCTCCGCGGTGAGCTTGAACTCCGAGAGCTTAGTGCGATATTCAAGCTGCGCCTTGGGGTTCTCCAGGAAATCGGGGGCGGTCTCTAGTACCAGCAGATCCCGCTCCAGGGAGGTTAGCATAGTATGAAGGGAGCGCAGGACTCCAGAGCCCTTAGAAATACACCCCCCCGCATGGTGACCTTGAAGGCCTCCCACACCGTCGCCACGCAGTCCACCGACCCTCTATTGCGATCTATAAAATCTATGATCTCCTGGGACATTTTGTTCTGGAAAAGCTCATCTAGGAGAATATTCGGTTCCATGCGCCAGGGGAGCGGCGCACCGACCAGTCCAGTTCTAGCCAGAGTGATCAACACAGGTGCATGGTCTGAATAGGTACGAGGCAAGTGTTGTGCCGCCAGCAATGAGGACCCCAGACTCCTTGAGAGCAGTATATAATCCAACCGAGCCCATGTGGAGTGCGGTGCCGACCAGTGCGTGCCCTCCTGCACATCCGGATGAATGTGGCGCCAGGCGTCAATCAGTAAATGGTGAGCCTGCAAGTCAGAGATATAGGCCTGAGAGCGAGAATGGTGCGAGGCGCCTACATTCGAGCGGTCCAGAGCAGGGTTCAGGGTGACATTGAAATCACCTCCCCATATCAAGTGCGTAGACCCTATGTCCAGTATAACTTCCCATAGGGAGATGAAGTGAGTGGGCTCATCCAGATTAGGCCCATAGGAGGACGCGATAGTGACCGTGGCGTTGCCCATCCGACCCCACACGACGCAGAAACGTCCCTCGGCATCCGTTTTTTCCCCCAGAGGCACAAATGGTGTGTGTTTCCTGACCAATATGGCTGTTCCCCTGGAATATGTGGAATACGAGGAGAATAGGCCATAGGACGCCCACCGGGATGCAAATGTAGATAAGCGGCGGGGATCCGTGTGTGTTTCCTGCAACAGCGCTATGTGTATCTGATGGCGGTCGAGATAACCCAGGATCTGTCGGCACTTGCGCGGGTCCCCCAACCCCCGTATGTTCCATGTCAGGACGTTAATCCTACTATGCGGATCTCGCAGCATGTTTCCTTCCGTCTGCGCCATCACGCGGACTGACACCGGAGTCTGAATCTAAGCATATCTCGCTGCCGAGTCTCGCGGCCCCACCGCCCCTCCCCTCCCAGGTCGAGAACACATAGCAATGCCATCTCCAAGCCCCATCGTAGGCACCACCAGACATCTAGCCCTAATGTGTAAGAGTGCATGGTCCAGTGTACAAGTGTAGTGCTGTATTCACATTCCCTCCCCTCTCCCGTTCCAGCCGACTCCCCCAACTTGCCGGAGGAGACCCTCCCAATGAACCGTCCCTCCATTAACCTTTCCCAACCCCATCCCACCCCCTCCTACCGCGACAGCCCAATCCTGCCGGGATCCAGACCCTTCTCAACCCATATATATAACAGATCCAGTGTTGTGGGGTATTCCCTCTCCGGGTGACACCAGTGAGCTGGACCTACCCTCCCCTATCCCGATATTTCACCCACTGCGCCGCCCCCGCTAAAAGCGAGGGGCAGAAGTGGGGTGGGAGGGGGAGTGCCTAGGCAAAATAGTAGCAACAATAACCCTGCCAGAACCTCAGAAGTATTGAGAGGCAGTACAAATGGGGCGCTTGACCTCAATGTTCCCTCCAGCCCCACAAACTCCACTAAAGGTCAAAGGACTGGAATAGTTCTCTCCACAGTCCAGGCAGTCCAACTTGTGGAGTAAGCCAGTCCATATCTGCAACCAGAAGGGGGCATGAGTAAAGGGAAGAGAAAGGGAAGCAGAAAAGAATGAGCTAGGAGAAGTGAGGAGAATGCAAAGAAGAAGGAGCGCAAAGGGGATCATGACGTTAATACTCATCAGTCCGGAGCAGACGTCGGAGACCGGGACCCAGACCTCACCCCAGGGCCGAGCCGCGGGGACGCGGAGGGCCGCTGGTCCCGAAGGAAGTCCTCCACCTGTTGAGGATTGCCGAAGAAGAGGACTTTGCCATGATGCGTGATCTTGAGCTTGGCGGGGTACAGCATTGAGTATGAGATGTCACGCTGCTGCAGCTTTTTCTTTACACCCGCGAACTTGCGATGAGCCTCCTGCACCATCTGGGTGAAGTCCGGATAGAACGAGAGAGTAGTGTTATCATGCTGGATCGGTTGTTGCTCTCGCGCCAGGCGCAGCAGAGTGTCGCGGTCTCTATAATTGAGGAACTTGATAATCACCGGGCGCGGCGGGGCTCCAGGGACCAGCCGGGGTCCCAAGGATCTGTGAGCCCGCTCCACTACCAGCTGAGGCGAAAAAGAGTCCTGGCTGAATTTGTCTGTCAGTAGGCGTTCTATAAACTCCTCCATGCGTCCGCCACCGCTGGATTCCGCAAGGCCAACCAGGCGGACGTTGTTCTTCCGGGAACGCGCCTCCAAGTCCTCGTTTTTGTCCGCAATGACTTTGAGTAGGCGGTCCATCTGAGAGATTTTAGTTGCGATGGTCCCGGCCCCATCCTCCAGCTCCGAAATCCGACCCTCCGCCTCCTTCAATCGCTCCCCGTGCTGATCCAGCCGGTGCACCACCGCGTCCAGCCGAGTATTCATATTATCGATCTTGGCGTCAATGGAGGTTAAACTCCGCTGCATACCCATGAGCAGGGACTTCCAGTCCACGTCCTCCTCCTCGCTGGGACCCGGTTCCCCTCCGTCCGCAGTCTGGGCGCGCGTTTTTTTCTTTGGGGGGTTGAAATGCAATGTCGATTGTTTCGCGTCCGGTTTGCCCATTGTACCTTCAGACGCCAAGATCAGTCCGTGCGGGGAGCGTGCCTTTCAAATTATGCAATTGGCGTCGGTCCCTAGAGCCAAATCACAGGCTGCGCACCCCTCTGCTCCGCTCCACTCCTCTGCTCTAGTGCCGGCGGGGCCACCCATGGTAATGTCCCCAAATGGCCGTCGATAGTGTTCCACCCGGGTGCCCAGCCAGAGGCCCAGCCCCGTCCAGCGGCAAGCAGGAGTCGCAGCACCTCCCGCGCTCAGCGCCAGTCAGTCACGCACCTGCAGGACCAGGCAGAGGATCAGAGAGGCACCCACCGGACCGGCTCTCAGCACCACCGGCCCGCGAGGAAATCCTGAAGGGGCCGATCCAGCCAGACCCAGCCCCCCTCCGGCTCCAGGCGCTATGCCAGCCCCCCACAGATGACGTCCAGGCGCCGGAGTCGGCCGCTACTGTCCTCCACAGCGCCAGCAAGGCAGGCGGAGATAGCGGAGAGCGCACCGCCAGCCCTCTCGGCCTCGTGACCCTCAAGGCAGGTCTCCAGCGCTCTCACCGGCCTCCGCAGCAGCAGCTTGTGTCCCCCGAGCGGAGGGGGAGGTCACCCCTCCGTGAGCAACCGGGGGGGGGGGCAACGCCGGCCGCAGTCCCAAGGCAGCACCAACGTCACGGCCCAGCAGGCCCCGAGGATCCCCGGCGGAGGGTAGCACCAGCAGCCGCCTCCTCGCTCCGCCCCTCTCGCCAAGCCGTCCCGGGCGATCTCGCAAGCCGATCTCTCCGCCTCCGGGTCTCCGCTCCTCTTCAAACTGACACCGGACAGTCTCAAGGTACTGCGCCACTCGCCGACGTGGTTAGTTCCCCAGCAGCTGGCCGGGAGGATGTTGCTTCAGGATAAACGTTTGCCTGGCCGGCTACAGCCTCACAGAAGCGCGGCCATGACGGTCCAGCGCCACCTAGCGCCCCCCCCCACCCCATACTTTCATCCCAGAAGTATCAGTCGCCCTAACAATTCCTATGTATTACAAGCAACTACTACTGACTAGAAAGGGGACCCTGTCCAATCATCTGCAATGTTCAATAGGATAACAAGGCTATAAAGCTTCTGGCGTGAGGGCCAGAGAAACACACATTAGGTGGATTTGCATTGGGAAAGAGAGATACCAGGTGGTGGGGGGGGGATCAGGTCTGCAGCTTGCCCATTAGAAAGATTGAGTTAGTGGTGGCTGGCTAACATCCAGCAATATTTCACTGCATAAAACTCTAGGTGTCATCAAAGGGGCCAGGTCATTTGAAGGCACTGCTGGAAGAGAATCGAACGCATTGAGGGTCACCCACCAGGCCCAAGGAGACGAGAGAAAATGCTTGAGCCCCTTTCTGGCTGTGTGATTGGCCTAGTCTCTGAGGTTATCTGCTGATAGGATGATCTTTGTTGTGACCCCTCCCGCTGCTGTCAAACTCCAATGTGATGGAGTGGATTTTGAGCTCCTTTTTTACATTACCCAAAGCCAGGCCACAGCAAGTGAGTGAAGGAAGATGTTTTGTGAATCAAAGATAACTTTAAGACTAGCTGGAATATCAGTAGGTATTTCAGTTTCACAGCATGCGTTTTATGCTGGACGGATTCAAATGATTTCCTCTGCTTCTGGACTGCTGGGGTATAGTCTGGGAAAATCATAATGCAGCTTTCTCGAAAAGACAGATCTGCTTTTGTCCTAACTTATTTGAGAATCGAGTCCTTGTCCTTGTTGTTAAGTGTCTTTGCGATGATGGGGAGCAGTAGGGCTCCCGCCCGTGGGCGCTGTGTAAGGGCTCTGTGAGCTCTTTCAAGGACAAAGCAAGTCTAGAGTGTGGCAGGTGGCATCCCTGTTGAGATCCAGCCTTCCAAGACCATTTCAGCACTGTGCCCCTCAACCCCTCCTGGGAAACCAATGAAATGTGGGCTGTTCCTTCTCCGCCTGCTCTTGGCATCTTCGGCTCTCTCCTGCAAGGCACGGGACTCTGCAGTGAGGTGGGAAATGGTAGACTTCAATGATGAGACAGAATCCTTCGGCTCAGAGGTCCGGCCTTCGGCTTTGGAGACTCTTTCCTACACATTGCATAAGTCTTGGTGGAGGAGCAGAATATCAGATCCCACCTCCCGATTGTGGTCTCCAGGGCTGTGCAGGATGCCTGGATCGCTTGTAAAATATTCACCATATGTGGGATTATTGAGATGGCTGTCCTTCTAGGCCTGTGAAGGTGGGCTTATGGGTGGGGTATTTATTCATCTTCATCTGGGCCTGGGCGGGGATCTGCCAGTGCCTACCCATGGATAAGGTAGTTGCAGTACTGGCCGTTCCAACTTGTGCCGCGGGTACTATAGCAACAGAGTGTTGGTGTCAACTCTACTAAACCCCAAGTGCTCTCGTTCAAGGAAGATAGTTTCCTTAAGTTTGTTTGCCGTGTGGGTTTCACATGCCATGCCAACTCATGACATGACATGCCTAGCTAAATGCACCGCTCCCGCTTTTGTTACAGGGGGCCGATATTGCAGCACTGCTGCAAAACCGGCCCCCCTGTAACAAAACTGGCCCCCACAGGCACAAAACTGGCCCCTATACCTCCGGCCCACCGGGGAAATGCCCAGTGCCCGCTACGGCCAGTCCGGCCCTGTACATTTCCTTCTCATGGAACCGTTGCTTTGCGCACTACACCTGAGATGTTGCCCAGCATGCGACCTTTCCGCATAGAACTAGTGTTTCAGTTCTCAGTTGCCCAATCCCGGAAGCCTGATATAGGCTAATTCACACAGTGGTATTTGTCACTCCTGCACTAGCAGAACATGGGGTAAGTTGGCAGTCCAATGCGAGCATCGACTACTGTAAGTATATATTTTCCCTGCGCTGTTCTTTTATACTTCTAGACAAGCCACGCTACCCACCTTAGAGCCAGTCAACATTTCTATGTCCCACCGGTCCACTGAATCCCTCTCGTCCCTTATCTCAGGACCGTCGGTACACTATGCACACAGTGGCGGACGATGACATTTGAAAGTGGTGAGGCGTAAAATGTTTGTCATACTTCAGCATAGCGAGCGAGCGTAGCCAGCGAGCCCCAACCTAAGGGGGGTTCATTTTGAAAAAAGAGTGGAAAAATGGTGCATTTTCAAGCAAATTTGAGAAAGCAGAAAGGTTAATAAAGCAATGAAGAAACTGCAGTTATTGACCTTGTACTACACCATCTCACCCCTCTCTGTCTTGTAGTCTCTCACCTTTGCACTTCATACGCTCTTTTCTCTCCCCTGTCTCTTCTTTTGCCCCCCCTTCACCATTCCTTTCTACATCCTGACAACAAACATTAAACAGTAATGAATTGATTTTCAAAGCCCTGGTAAGCAAGACTTACACCTCTAAATTAAGGAGTAGATCACACTGAAGCCAATACTAAGTATGGGACACTGGAATTATGACGCAAATGAGAAACACATTGTGTGGAAGAGCAAATACATTTATGCAGCAACGGCACAATTTCACAATTATGGCACTTCTTATGGCCATATTACCTAGCTATTTCAAAATTTTAACATGACGCCCCCCGGGTTCCATTTTACAGCAGACAGGCAGGAGCTGATGCGCGTGAGGTGAGGCCAGGGGTTCTTATGTTACAACTATAAGGGTCAGGGACTGACTGGGCCTCAGTCGAAGGAGGGTTCGGTCACGACGTGACGGTGTACTGTACACATTACAAAAAAAATACAAACGCTTAAGTCTCCACAATCCACAGGCATTGCCCCTGCCAGCGCTGCCAGTGACAGTGCCAACACACAATCGCACTATTCAAGTGATACAATTCAGGCAATTTTTCCGTAGTTTGACGTATTAACACTTCTGCTCATTTTAAACTTAATAAAAGACCGCGCCACAACTGGTGGATTGCCACTAAAGCCGGGCTGACAATTAAGTGCCGTGCCGAGGACCGGAAACCAACAGCTCAAGTTACGCCCTCTCCCCCTTAACGTTGTAAAGATGAGGGGTCTGTAGCAGATCACCCACGTGTCCAGTCGCCTTGGGGCTTGTTTCACTAGTTGGCACTCTGTTCTTTCTCTGCCACCGCTATAATAGATCTCTACGTTTTCCAATCCCTTGAGGAATGCGTTTGAGCATCACCAGGAACTTTGACCCTCTCGCTAGGTCCCCGTATTCTTGCAAGAGTGCATTTTTTATCAAATCGCCTGAATTTTCCACCGATTTACATTTCAGTGGTGAGGAGAACAGGCACCTCACTGGTGTTCTCTGTAATTCTCAATGACAGGGATTCTAAGACACTGCAAATTCGTGCACAGTTGCTGGCGGTTAGTGGCCATGGGCTAGAGGGCTGGGTAGCAAGTGAGCTCTGTGAGAGTCGGGGACGTGTCATGCTTTATTTCCCCCATTGCCTCCACCTGCATAAATCACATTAGCAAACACAGTCTAACCAATAGCAGGCGACATTTCTATAAATATTTCCTTTTTGTTTCATACTAAAGCTACTGCATTCAGTTTTAAAATGCCCAAAAATGCCCCTGCCTCCACATGCGTGGCTCCTATAAGTGTGGCGGAGAGAGTCCGTCTAGTCCGCCAACAAGCTGTCGATGACCCTTTGTAATGACAAATGGGAATGGCTGTAAAGCGCCCTGAAAGAGCCGTTTAAAGCGGCGATGTCCAGCAGGGCCGCCATAATAGTCGAAGCACTCCTCCAGGATGGGGGCGGGGGCGTTAGCCTTGTAAAAAGTGATCTTTCTTCGCCACTGCCAGAACTTTCTCGCACAGTTGCTTTTTCATAACTGGACGCTTTTATTTCCATTTCCTTTTTGAGGTGTGTTCCAAGTTCGTCCTTCAGTCTTCACCCGTCAGTTTTACAAGCGTATTTGGTGATGAATTATCATTGAATCACATCCAAGTGTTAGATTCTTTGCAGACTAGTCTTCTCGTTAGAAAATGTTAAATCGTTGAATTCACTAACCAAGAGAGGTGGGCTGAAGAATGAATTAACTTAAATGTTAGAAGTAATAGGGGCTGATGATAATACTATGTTGAGTGCGAGACGATGGGCTCGAACACTTAAACATAAAGATGAATGGGTTACATGTGCTTCGAGGCTTGGCTTCTAATCTGGCACCCAGTCAGTGTGATTCTGGGCAAATCGCGTCAGTTTTATTTTATTACAGTATTGTTTGTGTCGCTTTATCCCTTTGCTCAGAATCGGAACGGTTTAATATTCTGTCGTAAATTCACTCCCTGTTTTATGCACTCTGGTTTCAGCGGCCCTTCATACTGGCCAGCATCACCGCTTGTCCGAGACCTTCTGTTGCTGCCATACAAAGTTCTCTGTAAGGCGCACTGATGTTCACTGACGCCTCGCTCATTATACTTCATCGACATATAAGAAATACCAAATCGGCACATACATACTAGAGTCAAAACTAACTGACTCGCTGCTGGCTGCTGCCGTCTGCTCGTCGTCGTGCTCGCTCCGACTCGTGACTCCGATCGTGACTCCTCGCACCTCGTGGTCGTGTCGTCTCGTGTGTGTCGACTCGTGTGGCAGGCAGCAGGCACTGGCGCGCGGTGACGTGGTGGGCCGAACAGCGTAGAGACTGAAATGGCCAATCACTACTGCATGCCATGGCTTCACATTGCCGCAGTGTGATTGGCCATACCATACGCGGTGAATAGACTCAGCCAATCCTGGCGCTGCATTACCAGCGCCACTGTGCCAGCAGCGCCAGGATTGGCTTAAGAGCAGGGTTAGTCCCTGCCCATAATGAGACCCGGGGGCCTGTGTTAGGAGAAGCTCCCTCGGGACCCAGTCACCACTGTACTACTCAAAATTTCAAAGTGCCACACACACACGTCTGCGCATGTTCGGGCCAGGATTGCAGAATAGAGCCCAAAACATGACATGCGCACCATTGCCCACTGCTGTCTGCTGCCTCTGGACTGCTGCGCGCCGCTATCCACGTCAGCGGCAGCCCCGCCCCCACACACACGTCACACCCACAGACTGCAATCTCGGCTGCGAAATACTCAAATACAACTACAGAAGCTGCCGTGGCGGTGCGTCCATTGGAGGCGTTGGGGCTGTCCAGCTTAGTGGGGCAACGCACCAACGCCCCCAATGGACGCACCGCCACTGTATGCACATCCATTGTAGCCGCTGCGATTAGGGCACCGTATCCTCTGTGATTGGGTAAGTTCTGTGCATTGTATCAACCAGCAATTGCACACATCTGCTTTGTGCCCTGATGGGGAGGGTTGTGCTGGTGTTATGAATAATTGACAGCGCAGTTTGATGCTTGTTATTGTATTGATTCACTGCATTTGCACTCTGCCGGCCTCTTCTGTGGTCCTTGCTGTACAGGTGAAGAGTACAAACATGGATTGACATGGAGTGCGATTTGCACCCCCATGCTGTTCAGCGATTCATTCAAAATGATAATGTTTTTAATGTTCTCATTTCCTTCCTCTATTATTTCCTTTCCCTAGGTCTGTCCCAAGAAGGTATACTAGATATCCATGTGAGGTATGCAAGGTATGGTATTTATTTACACTCACTAGTGCACTAGCCCTCGATGAGTGGAAAAGGATTACTGGTCCTGATGAAGTGCCACGACTCTTTGGGCAATAATGGGCAAGAAGCATATTGACCCTTGACTTATAGTAACTATAGCTGGAATGGATCATTATATCAGCCTCTTGCTCAACTCACGTTTTTAACTATTACAAAGGAACCCAGTGATTAAATTAGCCTTTAAACTCCTTTAGATATTTGTATTGCACATTCCTTCTCCATTCTACTCATACCCAGTCACTCACCACACCTCACTCTTCACATCCGCAAAAAGAAAACAACACTGGCAAAGCGCCCCCCTGAGGGGCCCCTTGGGCAGTGCAGCGTCAGCCCAACGAGGAGCTGCCTGATGATGAAGCATGACACCCCCTGGGCCCCCCTGACCCGACCCACTGGCAGACCTAGACTTCCACACAGGAACTGCATACCTCTTGTCTTTAAAGTACATTGGAGGGGCCGTGTGCTGGAACTAATATAGCCCCAGTTCCTCAGTGTTTGCTTTGATTCAAGTTTGATTCCCCATCTTGCCTGGTGGCGCTATTAAAATAAAGTTGCCTCACAGTATGATTTGGGTAAAAGATAGATCTGTGTTGTAACTAAAAGACATCGGTCTATAGCAAAAGAATTTAATCTGTGAGGAGTCATACAGAAATTCTGGGTTCAATCTGTAAAGGAACCTTTTTTGTTTAATTTTAATGGTTGCATTTTGTTGAGATTTTATAATTAAAACTAACCATAGCTTCTCTTTAACCTTTAGTTTTTCAGTGTTTTTTTTTTTTTAATCATATACTACATTCACCAGTTCCATGCGACCAAGCCCCAAAGAGGGACAACACCCATTGCCACAAGGTTTGCACACAAGGCCAAGCTTACGACAGCCCCTGCTTACCATGCTCAGCCAACCTCTGCTGCACACCGCCTTCAGCCATACGAAGTAGATCTTGGACGCACGGCCTGCGCCCAACCAATCATGGGAAGATAACGCCCGCTTCACACAGGCAAAGGCCAGGCAAAGCTAGGGCCGGCCAAGAATGACTGTAGTGCACCATTTCTTTTATAACATTTTCTTCAGGTTTCACAACTCCTGTGCTGGATTCTCAAATCCTGAGACCCCCAAGAAGGTCTGTGGGACACAGGGTGGATACACAAATCAGAAATTATTTTTTATATTAATTTTAGTACCAGAGATCATCCCTTTTCCAACCTCGCCTCCTCCCACCCCCACATGGGCCTGGGTTGTTATGGTAGGCTTTATTTATATTATTATACCATTTCTATTTTAAATTTTCCCACCACAGTGCTCACTACATAGTGTTGGGTAATGGCAGCCGCAACAGAACTTTTCTGTAACAACCAACCGTTGGTGTGCATCTTGAATATGGAATCCACAATATCAGTAGGACAGAATATCGATGACAAATGATATAAAGAAAATATGGCCACATGGAGTTAGGAATAGTAATTTTCAACTTCCTTATATGCACAAACCTTTCGATATTTTGTCTATCGATATTCTGTCCTCGATAGCCCTGTACCATGATATTGTTGGTGTTGACATCGGTAGTACAACCCAAGCCAGTCAGAGGGCAGCGGATTTACAAATCCAGATTGGTAGATCCGCAATGAATGCCAAGAAAAAAATCTGCCTAGTCCAATGTTGTGTCTTTTTAAAAAAATTGAAATTGTGAATCCTTTGTGGATTCGCAAATGCATGGTGGGCCAGGGTTTGGAATATAATAAAATATCTACTTGTCCATGGGGCAGGTTGCTTCATAAATCTACTTGTCTTGTAACAAAATCCACTTGTCCCTTTTGTACCATGGAACGCGACGTCAAATTATGGCAGCAATCTTAATATATAAAAGCTCTGAAATAGCTTCTCTGATTATGCCAGGGCTCCTTCCATAGTAAGGTTTGAATGCTAGCAATTTTCTTACGTTGCCACGTTTCCGCCGATCTACATACTGGGGCTGAAGGTAATGGTAAGACACAGTTCCAGGGTTGGAATCCCCTCTTGCGTCTGTGCAAACCTACTAACTTGCATGTTTTAAGTGTTTTCACCAACTCTTCTCTAATCTTTTCCCATACCAAGAAAAGTTGGAAATTTACTCCGATTAATGGCAGACATAAAAATTCTTCCAGGAATGGGAAAAAAGTGGTTGGAGGGAATGTACACTTGCAAAGACTCAGATTTTCGCATGAGCAAATCCACACCTACCTATTTGCTCATGCTAAAATGCAGTTCACAAATATTTTCTAGGAGTACTATTCCTTGGCCTACTTTGGTAAAGTCTTGTGAATTCACAAAAGGTGTATATCTGCACTTAATGCAAAGACATGGGTGCACTTTTGAGACTTTATTTAATAATTGGGCCCCTAATTAGGTCTGGCGTTAACCATGACCTTTTGTGTTTATTAAAATTCTGTCTGTCTCTCTCTCTCTGTCTGTCGGCTAGCTTCATTGTGAGTGACAGCATTCTGTTCTTTCACAAGGAGCATATCAACACACAGTCGTTTTGTTCAGTGCCAGGAACTACTGTGGCAATGTGTGCTTTTTGAGACCAAAACAATTTTTGATTTTGCCAATGTTTGTTATAATGGCGAGGGCCAGCAGCTCCCACATTAATAAGGTTTTAATAAAATTCCAAAACAAGTCATGCATTGACAAAACCAAAAGGCTGACCAACAATTTCAGACCTACTGGCTTTACCAGTTCTTGTTTACTTTTGTTTCCCATAATCCTATTAACCCCTTCAGTGCCCATGACGAGCTGGACTCGTCATGGGCTGCGGTGGCGCTGTGCCCATGACGAGTCCAGCTCGTCATGAACTCTGCCCGCTAATGCAAAGCGCGGCACTGGGCGGGGAAAGGGGCGGGCATGCAAGGGGTTAAAACTGGTTACACTGATTTTCTATTATGAATGTTTTGGGGAAATGCTATCATACATCAACACACATTTTACTATATGATGCGGCACTGAATTGATACGTAAAGTTTTAAAGTAGTTAGTAGTTTAACAAAATGTTTTTGCGATTATTTTATTTTGAAAGCAAAGAATCATAAATCTCACTTTCAAGCTTCTGCAAATATTTGCATCTAATCAGAGAGCATTCTGGGAGCATTATACAGAGCCTCATATTTTTGAACATTGAAAACCTGTGTACACATTTTTATATTGGAACCACTATCAGTGGTGCATTCTGAGCTTACAACATTTATCTTACAGCGCTCACCCTAATAATAAAAAAGGCTTTGCATTAATGATCCATAGATACAAGTTTGAATAGCATTAACACATGGACACAAATATTACCCTAACTGCAGGCAATGCCTTTCCCTGATCTATAATGTGGGACTACTTGCCCCAAGGACAAAATACTAATGAAAACTTGTTGCCCTTTACCCCTGTCCCCAAACAATATGTCCCGAGTGTGGGGTTATAGAAATTCCACATCCCTGGGTGGGTCTCAAGACTCAGGAACTCAAGAACTCAAGACTGTACAAAGGAAATTACCTCCCACCAGCCTACCAAAAGGCTACAGAACCTGTAAAACATGGGAGAGACTTAATTTGGCCTAAAAAACATGAATTTGTAGCGGCACACCTCAGAAACCTACACTGGTTCATGGTAAATGACAAACTGACTTCCAAGACTGCTGCCTCAGGGAAAATTTACTAAAAGGATGGCCCTCAAATAACTGCAAGAAAATGTTTCACAACACACCTCAACACAAAGCCTAAGCTCAGCAGAAGAGTGTCTCCTGATCAGTCTGCAGAATTGATGCAGACACAGGAGCAATCAACAACTCTCAATGGTTGGAAAAGTCCTGCCCTGGCAAATATGGCATTCTCAATCGCTGATAATGTTTAGATGAAGACTCGGCCTGATTCACAAAGGTAAATTGTACTGTGAACTAGGTTTAAACTTTGTATTATGTTTACTACTTTCGGTATTCATAAACTCGGAGTGTAAACTTTCTACAAATGTGTAAGTTACATATCTCCACCCCTAGGGTAACGCAATTGGCTTACTCTTGTGTCGGTGAGTGAAGTCACTCCCTGGATCTCTCCATCAGCCCCTCTAAACTTCTCTTACTCCTCTCTAACCCCATTCCCTTTAGTAGTAAGTCTGCCCCATTTCCCACCCACTCGCCTGTGTCCATCCCACATTTACCACTAAAATCTATTCTTACATATACGGAGACTGCAGTGAAGGTGGAGAACACTGCGCACATAAGTATCAGTAAAACCTACATTTTGTGGTACGCTTTGCTGTACATTTTGTACAAATACAAAATGTACTACAAAGTACAGCTTGAGAATGAGGCCCTCAGTGCCTGCCTATTCTGGCTGCACAACCTAAACTCCTTTCACTTCCATGCCTACCCACCCCTCATCTATACAGTCTAAAATTTAATACATTGACTCTGTACATTATGCATGTCAAAATATGACTACATTGTTTTTCATATCACATGCCTCATGATCGCCTACTAGATATGATGGATGTAACCACCTCTGCCCAGCTGTGGCACCAAAGAGAGAGCAGCCTACTGTACCCCTGCCAGAGTCACCCAACTGTGTGCCAGCTCCTTAGCCTCTTCATTACAAGCTTGTCTCCTTGTAACCCAAATCGACTGATGTGATGTTAGCTACATTTACATTCTATCGTAAGTCAACAGCTCAGCAACTATTTTCAAGTATCTCTGCAGTGTGTAAGATACAAAGTTAAATGTAAACATGACCAGATACTGAGATTCCCAGCTTAGCGCGTCTGTAGGATGGTAGGGCTCATGGCTTTTCCTTTGGATGGAAAGAATCACTTTCTATGGGCTGCTATGCTAAGCACAGAATCCTAAATTGTAACATCTCTGCCACGGACAGAAAGATTGGAGGCTTCAGTGGTGCAGAAGAATGACCGAACCCTCAAGCTGCAGGCTACAAACTGGCTGCCCCATTATGGACTGCCTAGAGTCTACTCAGAAGAAACTTAGGGCCAGATGTACGACCCGATTTTGCAAGTGCAAACGGGTTTGCAACCCGTTTGTGCATGCAAAATACTATTGGGACATGTACAAACCCTATTTAGCGAGTCACAATTTATTTGTGACTCGCTAAATAGGAATTGCGACTCGCAATTAGGAAGGGGTCTTCCAAGGGCGTCCCTTCCTAATTGCGACTCGCAACCCTGTGTAAGAATGTTTTGCAACCTCAATTGCGGTCGCAAAACACTCACAATTTACCGTCCTCTTCAAGAGGGTGGTAATGCAGTCGCAAATGGGAAGGCATCCCCAGTGGACCCTTCCTCCTTTGCAAATGCAGAGGAAAATATTTTTTAGGGGCAGGCAGTGGTCCCAGGGACCACTACCTGCCTCAAAAAATGAAACGCAAATTGCAAGTCGTTATCTCGTCACAATTTGCGAGTCGCAAATTCCTTGGTCGTACATCTGGCCCTTAGACTTGCTCGGAGAGAGCACATTGCCTTAAACTAACATTGATCTGACAATAGCTACAACAGCAGTACTCTGGCTTTCCAGGGTGGGGCGGGGCCTAACTTTATATAAGACCATCAGATAATGGAAGCGAGACAAGATACAAGCTCACACCATGTTTCCCCAAATGTCCTTTTTTTGTTTCTTCAAGGTCTTTTTTCCACTGTTGACTTGACTTTTAATTAGTTTTCCCATCCAGCGATGAACTGTCATAAGACAAGATAGGAAAATCTTGGCTGATAAATACCCAAGTCCCGCCTCAGATCAAGGATAATCGAGTACCATCAGCATAGATTCATAAAACTGAATCTGATTGGCTGGATGAGAAGTGCCAGAGACACGTCATCCAGTCGACAGAGCAGCCACCTTAAGATCGGCCCTTACCTTTGCCAAAATGAATTCGTTGAGTCCAGACTGCAGAACGCTCAGTGGCTGGGCCTGCGTGTGAATTTTGCGTGCAAAATTAATGTAATCATCTTAGTAACTGATCTCCAGGTTGACTCATCTTGATTGATGTTCAGCTATAGGCTTACGTCTCCATTCTAATGTTTGTGAGTATCAAAGAACAACTGATGATGGAGAAAAAAAGTAATCACTTGTAGTCCTAGTTCACCATCATGGTCCTTTTCTTTGACTTAATTAACAATCCACCTTCCTCCACATTAAATAAGAAGTATACTTGGAATTTGATTGGACCGAATGTTTACTTTAACCTCTTAGTCAAAATGTAGTGTCTGACTCACACCACTGTGCATTCAGAAGGGCTGGCTTTAGCACTGGTGGCGCCCGGTGTGACAAACATTTTCGGTGCCCCCACACCCAATGACTACGTCTTCGGATTCTCTCACTACCACCGAGCATAGTGCAAATATCGGCAACACTTCTCAGTTCTCATACAGCAACATACATAAATAAACCACAAGACACCTTTTCAGTTTTCGTACAGCAAAATACATAAATAAACCACACAACACCTTGTTAGTGGCGAAAATTGCTGCAGGTTTATTTGCATAACAAATATGCCAACATGGTGGGTTAACTTACGGGCGATCCAAGGGCGGGCCATCCCCTATGCTGCCTGCCCGCCTGATGAGCCAAATTACACCGTGGCCATTGCCAATCGGTGGTTACCAATTTTGGGAGGGGCCAACCCTCCCATCAGTGGACCGCCAGTCCACGCACTTATTCACGTCCCCCAAAAGGGGGGCAGAGCGTTCTAGGCAGCCCCCGGTTGCTCAGGCCCACAAACCGCCCATAGGACCAACGGGGCGCCGTCGCTCTTCCAGGGGACAACGCTAAGACATCCCTGGGTATGCTTGGCTTTGCACCCTTGTTGTGCTGCTGCATATAGTACCCTTCTGTCTCTTGTAGACTGTGGATTGCCCTGTAACTCCTCCTGCAACACAAAACAATAAGTTAGATTCTTCCCCTCCCCCTACCACCCTTTGGCCATCCGCAGGGCAAGCGGTAGGGCAGGAAACAGCAAGACGGGCAGCAGGCAAGAGGCTGCACCGTGGGCGGGGGAAGGTATTTGTACCCCTGTCCTCCCCCACCACAGCCGGAAGTGATGCGGCCGACTGACCCTCTGGTCCCTAGACCGGGGACCCTAATACGCTGACTTGTGTGCCTTCCTGTGGCACTAAGGCGGCCGCCCTGTTAGGAGGGTCCCCTGCATGGACCCCGGGCAGCCTGACATAGTGCCAATATCGGCAACACTTCTCAGTTCTCATACAGCAACATACATAAATAAACCACAAGACACCTTCTCAGTTTTCGTACAGCAAAATACATAAATAAACCACACAACACCTTGTTAGTGGAGAAAATTGCTGCAGGTTTATTTGCATAACAAATATGCCAACATGGTGGGTTATCTTACGGGCGATCCAATGGCACGCCAGCCCCATATGCTGCCTGCCCGCCTGATGAGCCAAATTACACCGTGGCCGTCGCCAATCGGTGGTTACCAATTTTGGGAGGGGCCACCCCTCCCATCTGTGGACCACCAGTCCACGCACTTACTCACGCCCCCCAAAAGGGGGGCGGAGCGTGCCAGGCAGCCCCCGGTTGCTCAGGCCCACAACCGCCCGTAGGACCAACGGGGCGCCGTCGCTCTTCCAGGGGACAACGCTAAGACATCCCTGGGTATACTTGGCTTTGCACCCTTGTTGTGCTGCTGCATATAGTACCCTTCTGTACCTTGCAGACTCTGGATCTCCCTGTAACTCCTCCACAGCTCCGGGGGGAGGCCGCCGTCACAAGCAGGGCCCCCAACCAAGGTAGGCATCTTTACCTACATCCTGCTGATTCCCGGGCCTCTGCCAGGTCCAGCCAAAACCAGTCCAAGCCAATACTGGACCGGAGGCCAACATGCCCCTTCTGGACAGATGCCCCCATCCTTATTTAAACTCACTGTGGACTTTAACACGTGGTCGGTATGCCTGATAAAACCAAGACCCCTCTGTTCAGGGCCTCACACCTGGCACTCTTGATTTCCCCTGCGTGATGTTTACACGACAACCTCTGGCCAGGCCCCTCCCATACTACATTGGGGTATCTTTGACCATCAAACACACATCCACACCAATGGTTGCATAACTTACACCAGGAAGAATTCAAATCTGGCAGCAGGAAACCCCTATCCTGGAAAGTCAACTCATTGCTCCCAAGTGTCAGACCACCGTGATGAGAGGGGCGACACCCCCCACCCTTGCCGCTGCTTCTACAGAAGCTGTGCCAGTGCCTGTGCTGGAGCAGAGTTTTCAGTTTGAAAATTCTGGGGCTTTTGAAGCTCTGGCATGTCTATTCGTTGTATTAATTTATTAATTATTAATAATTAATTATTTGTCTTGTGCAAGTGCGTTTATATTAACCAATTTGTTTGTTTTAACAAGAAAGAGTTACACGGGAGTGTGCTTTAATGTGCTGACTGATAATAACGCGTGTGTTAAATATGTTTTCATGTTTAAACGTTGCTATGTGCTGTTTATTTTTTAGCACAAAACGCGTTTGAATTAATGCTTTTCTATGTTGCAAGTGCTAGATAAATGCATACACATAAGGGTATTAGTGGGGTTAACACTGTTTAATCACTATGCTGTAGTAACGTTGTTTTTGTCTCTTTTTATTAAGATGGTCTATTAAGGCCTATGTTGGCTAGAGAAAGAAGGCTGAATAGTGAGCCTGGCTGTGATTATAATTTGAAAACTGAGACGAGGGAGACCCCTGCTGGAAATGGTTCTGAAGCTAACTGACCATGGTCCTTGTCGAAAAACTTTCCATGAGGACAGCAGCAGTTTTTGGGAGTTCTCCAAGAGAAGTGAAAGTGTCCTTGGCAGCCTTGGAAAACAAAGGAGCCTTAGAGGGAAACTCTGAACTGTGGCTCGATAGCCGAGGAGAAGCCGGATTAATATGATACATGTTTTATTTTCTTGGTTCCTGTTCCGTAGTCTTCATTATGTGTACTTTTCCTGAGCGGAGATTCTCAAATGTAGCGATGTTACATCCTTTCCTTCTCGCTCTGCTCAGCAAGTCCGGCGGACATTATAGTTTTTTCTGTGTTTCCAATGTATCTTTCTATTGTTTAGAATATTATAAGATGTTAGCCTAGAGAGGGTCTTTTGCCACTTGCCATTTTGCCTTTGCCGCGTATTGAACCTGCGTTGCTGAGGATTGATGCTGAAGGGACTTCGTCTTGAGAGACATTTACCGAGAGACTTGTCCTGACCCGTTCTGACATTTAGCTAGAATAGGTAACTATGAGAAATGATTTACTCTGATTGAATTTCTTTGACTAATTTTAGATAAAGCAATATAATTTTAAACATGGTGTTGGATATTCATTTTTGTCAATTATTGGGTTTGCGTTATTGATTATTGTTGTATATATTGTATAGACTATGCTTAGGGACAGTCACAAAAACCAGGTCTTATCGGCCTCGATATAGATGCAGGGTGTTTAGGAGTGTTTTCTTTCCACAGGTTTATTGCTGGTAGAGTATTTGAGCGTATGTTAGTGAAATGGGCCCTAGCGTATGATGTATGCATGTGCGTGTAACTGTGAGATTACTCTATCCGTGGTAGTGGGAATATTATATACACCCTGATCTCTATCAATTTCCTGGTAGCAGAGTTAGGATGGTTTTTGATGATTGTCTTGATTAGATAAGATTGTTTTATTGATTATTGATTATTGGTTCATGTTGGTATATGTACTAATACTATATGTTAGAGTCGTAATGTTGAGTTATATGTAGTGCTTCTGGAACTTGGAAGCTGTAGCAGTTCCGTAGTAGGGCAGAGGGAAGTATATGCTGCTCTCGGGAAAGACGGAATTGGGGAATAACGTGTGACAATTGAAGTTGCGCGTCACATTGTCTGGGTTCGGAATCAGTGACATCGTCGTATGTTACTAGTAGATATTTCTGGTATATAAGGAGTGTGTATGATAGTGAAGGTTATCTGTGAAACTCTGGTCTTAAGTCCCAGGGATCCGTAAGGATTTCCGTTAAAGCTTATCGTGGGAGGAGTAATAGGTATTCTCTGAGCTTGTTTGAAGAACTGGGCAAAGAAAGCTTGCTTAGTTAATGTGTGTTATAATTCTGTAGTGGAGCAGATTGTCTGTTCTCGGGAAGCAGGATTCTGTGCGTATGTACTATATTTCCTTTGTATGAATGTGCGTGAATGTTTGTACATTTAGTTGATTGTAAGACTCTTTGGACAAGTCCTAGAGGAAACAGTTAATGAATGTATGTTAGTAGGACAGAGTAGAAGAAGTGCTACTGTGTCAATGAAAGGTTTCTTATGAAATAGACTCTCTTTTACTATTCTGTGGTTAGCGAAGCAGACAATGGAGATGTTTTTATGTTGTAACTAATAGATTTTGTAGAAATTTTTGACACGAAGTCTACTGAAAAGATTTTGTAAAGGAGGGGTAAACGAGTGACAGAAGACAGGAGACAAGCGACTGCAGCGACTGTTGACGTCAGAAAGACCGCGCTCTGATTGGATGGTAGATCAGAATAGTGCTCGCGCTAGGATTGGTGCGTTAGTGTGAGCCGCGCAAGGATTGGAAGAGCTATTTAGTGACGTAAACGTTCCAGGATTGGTGCGTTAGTGTGAGTCGCGCTGCAATTGGTTGAAAATTCGTATTGTATATTTATAATACGGAAAGAGTAGAGAGTTCTTTGTAAACGATAAAATGTATTATCAAGAAGAGAAGAAGAAAAAAACATTTTTTGGTAGAGTTAAAAAGTGGTTTAGCAAGGATAAAGATGTTAAAACAAGAGAGGGCGAGTTGTTACCTCCACCGAAAACACCTGCATCCTTCATGGCTGCGAGACATGGGTTTCATACTTGTATATGGTTGGAGAATTGGGTTAGGTATACTAAAGAAGATGGTGTTTTAGCATTTCCAGAACATGGTTCATTTAATCTGGCCGTGTTGAGAAATTTACGGGAAAAGATGTTATGTCTTGACCCGAAGCCGAGACCTACACAGTTCGAGGCTTTAGTGGAATGGGAAGAAGAAGTACATGAGAGAGAGAAACAAAGATCAGGAGGGTACTATAGGTACATGTTTGGGAGGAGACATGATCGTGAAACTCATCATGATCGAATGAAAAGGTGGCGAGATGTTAGTATGTCAGAGGGATTATATCCGATGAGAACAGTTGAAGGAGGAGCAGAAAGGGTTCCTGAGTCAGAAATAAGAAAATATGGAGTTAATGAGTATGAGGATGAGGTCTTGAATGACATGATTTACAAAAGACCACCTCCATATAGACCAGAACCGGACAAAAGTACACCAGTTGTTTCTCCGATAAGAGATACAGTTTGTGTTAGTGAGATAGAAAATGAGACACCTGAAGTGAGAAGTGATCATTACCTTGATGAGAATGCCAGACAATTAGCCAGAACTACAACAGAGTTGACAGAGAAAATTAGGGAGTTAACGAAAAATCTAGAAGCTGTTACGGTGCCTGTAACAATAGGTCCAGTTATGCCTGTGTTTGACAAACAGAGGACAGGTGAGAATGGACTGGTGATTCCATATGTTGGGAATAATCTGACAAATTCAGTTGGTCCTTCAGGAGATTCAGGCAAAAGAGCAGAAAGAAGTGACCTGAGACAATCAAGACATGACACATGTAGTGAAATATTGGATGCTAGTGAAGCTAGTTGTTCAGGGATGCCGATTTTAGAACCGCAAAAGAGAGTGGTTCCAGTGAGAAAAACTGCTGAAATAACAGTTGATGATTTGAATGATTGGATGAAGGTTCTACAGAAAAAGGATAAAGATTCACAAGTAATTGATGTAGCTAAGTTACGTGTAGAACTAGAAGAGCTTGTTACAGGAACAGTTCCAACAGAGATTCTGAAGAGTCATCATGATGGTGAACTAATGTTTATGTGCAAGAGTGTTACCTGGAGAGCAAGAAATACACATGACAGGCTAAGAGCAATAGCAAATGAACAGGGAGTTGACATCGATAAAGTGAAAGCTTTACAAAGAACTTACAGGATGGATTTTACTGAAAAGGATATTGAAAATTTGAATGCTACTGGTAGAACAGGACAGATTAAAGAAATGGTAGCATTACTGCGAAGATGGGGTGATGTTGAAAAGTGGAAGGATAGGTGGTACAAGAAAAGAGATGAGACTGAAGATAGAACAACTTATTCAGCATTTCCAGTGAGAGAAAAGGAGAAGCCAGTGGATAATTATCCTATGAGAGAAATACCTGGAGGAGGATATGTACATGTTCCATGGACCAGACAGGATATTTTATCATTTACGAATGATTTCCCTCGATTGAGAGAAAAGCCCGTCGAGTGGTATAGGCAGGTAGATAGGTTTGTGAAATTGTCAAAAGTGCTGTGGGTTGACCTGAATAGTCTGTTTGATATAATTGTTCCAGCAGACTTGTGGACTGAGTGTAAAATAGTTGTGAGTTGGCCTACTGAGGAATATCCAAGAGACCCAAGAACAGGGGCACCAGATCCAGAGGTAATGAGAAAGTATGATCAGGTGATGGTATACCTGAAGAGTAAAGTACCTGCAAAAGAGACAGACTGGGTAAAGATAGATCGAACACAACAGCAAGCGAAAGAATCAGTTCATGCTTTTTACGAGAGGCTGATACTGGCATTTAAACAATTCAGTGGAGATGAACACCTGGGTGACAAAGATTTGAGTCACTTTGTATACAGATTTGTATATGGCCTTAGACCTGAAATTGGTGAGAGAATTCGTGAGCACACAGTGGATTGGCAGAGTAAGAAAGTAGATGAGATCCTGAGACATGCAAAATACTTCAGTGATGAAATTGAAGCAAAACAAAGAAAGCTGAAAGAGAAAGCAATGTGGGCACAAGTGAAAGTTGCAGAGAGACAGGAAGCACAGTTAGTGGAACAGGCGAATAATCCAGGAAATAATGCAGGAAATAGACCAAGATATGCAGGAAAAGGAAAAGGAAGTCTTGAGGAAGCGAAGAAAAAGTTTCCTTGTCACAACTGTGGCCAATTGGGGCATTGGAGATCAGAGTGTCCTAATCCACCATTAGTGAGTAATGAGAGTAAACCTTTAAATCAACAGGTGCAGAACCAGAACGAAGGAAATAATCAACAACAGCAACAACAGAAAGTTGTGAGACAGCAGAGTCAAGAGCCAAAATCGCCCTTGCCGCAGAATAGAGGGTTACAAAAGTATAATCAGGATTCAGGATTCTACAATGATGAGCAGGTAAACAAACCAAGACGTTCTAACAAAGTACAGCAGTACTTGTTAAAGAGTGAAGGGAGTGAGTCTGAGGGTGATTATTGACGGTGCCGAGGAGAGGAAGAAGAGTGCATACTTGGCGCAACTCTAGAAATAGACCAGGCAGGATCATTTGTGGATGGGAAAATAAATGAGGAGAGTGTTACTTTTTTGGTAGACACAGGTGCGACAAGATCAACTGTCAGGTCAACAGATGTTAGAAATCTTCCTCTCTCGGATGAAGCAATCCAAGTAGTTGGTGTAGCCAATACACAGATCAAAACACGTCTTACTGAACCTGTAAGAGTACAGATAGGGAAATTTTCAGACATGCATAGATTCATTGTCTGTGACACGAGTCCAGTGAACCTACTGGGTAGGGACTTGTTGTGTAAGATGAACTGCACAATTTTTTGTACACCGGATGGAATAGCCTTTGAGACACCAGATGAAGATGCTTTGTACCGAGTGACTCTAGAAAATAGAGAGAGTGAGTTAATTGGTGCATTTGCTGTGTTTAATCCGGAGGATTTGCCTCAAGAGCTGAGAGACACAGTGAAAAGGACAGTTTGGGATTTTACTGGAGAGGATGTGGGATTGATGAATAATGTAGATCCAGTGAAAATTGCAGTAAAGGAGGGAATCACATATCCTAACATTCCTCAATACAAAATGACACCAGAAATAATTGAAGGGATGACTCCTATAATTGAGAAAATGATTCAGCAAGGAGTCCTGAGAGAACTACTGAGTAGTCCGTGTAATTCACCGATAATGGGACTAAAAAAGCCCAATGGGAAATTTAGGATCGTACAGGATTTAAGAAAAGTTAATCAAATTGTGGTGGCATGTTGTCCTATTGTGCCAAATCCATCAGTGATCCTGTATCAAATTCCACATGATGCTGAGTGGTATACAGTGATTGATTTGTGTCATGCGTTCTTTTCAATTCCATTGCATCATGATAGCCAGCCGATTTTTGCATTTAGGTTTGGCCAGCGTATCTTAGCATGGTGTCGAATCTGGCAGATGGAGGGTTAAAGGTATCTCCAGCCAAATTGCAATTTTGCAAAAAAGAGGTGCATTATCTTGGACACAATATTGAAAAGGGTCTGAGAAAAGTGACTACTGACAGGATCAGAATAATCAGAGAAATGAAAGCTCCAAAGACCCAGAGAGAAGTGAGAATGTTCCTGGGTATGGTGGGTTATTGTCGTCAGTGGATAATTAATTTTTCTCTGATAGCAAAGCCACTGATTAAACTGACAAAAAGTGAAATGTCGGATCCATTGGATCTGGATGCAGAACAAATGGCAGCATTTGAAGAGCTCAAAAGTAAAATGTGTGAGGCTCCAGCTTTGGGTATGCCTGACTATGAGAAAGAATTTGAGCTATACTGCAGTGAAAGAAATGGATGTGCACTTTCAGTGTTAATTCAGAAACATGGATTACTGAGAAGGCCTATTGCGTATTTCTCATCGACACTTGACCCTGTAGCTGTGGGTTTACCAGGTTGTCTGAAATCTGTGGCTGCAACATGCAGGAGTCTGGAACAAAGTGAAGGAATCATAATGGGATATCCTGTAAGGGTATTCGTACCTCACAATGTGGCAATTCTTTTGACAAGAAGCAGAACTCAGTACATGTCACATAGTCGATTGACCAAATATGAAAAAGTGATTATGGGAGCATCAAATGTGATTCTCGAGAGATGTGTGAATGTGAATCCAGCGACGCTTTTGCCAGACATTGAAAATGTGGGTGTGAAAATGGAAGATGATCATGACTGTTTGGATGTGCTTGAGTACTGTACAAAACCAAGACCAGACATAAGAGATTTACCATTGGATGAGAGTGATCATGTGTTGTTTGTGGATGGATCATGCCTGAGAAATGATGATGGTGTGCTATGTGCAGCATATGCGGTATGCAAAGTTTCAGAGGTCATGGAAGCATCACCATTGAGAGGGGTGAAATCTGCGCAAGTTGCTGAATTGATAGCATTGACAAAAGCTTGTGAAATTGGGAAAGATTTGAGGACGACTGTGTTGACTGATAGTCAGTATGGATTTGGAGTGGTGCATGACTTTGGCCAACTTTGGCTACAAAGAGGTTTCTTGACATCGAATGGAACTCCAATAAAGATTGCTGAAATGATTGGTAAATTGCTTGAGGCGATACAGCTGCCTAAGGAGTTAGCAGTTGTAAAATGTGCTGCCCATGGTCCAGGGGAGGATTTTATAACGGTTGGAAACAGATATGCCAACGATGTTGCGCATTACTGTGCCAAAACGAATCAGTCCATCAACAGGGACAGAGAAGGGGAAATGTCTTTTCTATCTGTGATGTTTACTAATGTCCTAGAGACCTGGGATGAAGTGAAACAGTTGCAAGATGAGGCAGGAGAGGAAGAGAAAAAAGATTGGATTAAGGCAGGATGTGCTCCAAGAGAAACAGACCATGTTTGGGTCTACGGAGATGGCAGACCAGTGATGCCCAACTCCATCTTGTCGTCAATGGCAAGGATGTATCATGGCCAGGGACATTTGGGAAGGGACGCGATGGTTAGGTCGTTCAAGCAGACCTGGTACAATGCAAAGTTCAGGACAATTGCAGAAAGCATCTGTCAGAGGTGTTTAGTTTGTCAGCAATTTAACACTGGGAAAAAGACAGTGGTGAGTCTGGGAACAATAGGCAGAGAAGGAGGTCCTTTTACAAGAATGCAGATTGATTTCATTAAAATGCCCCAAGTAAACAGACTGAGGTATGTTCTAGTGGTAGTCTGTTTGTTTTCAAGGTGGGTGGAAGCTTACCCGACTAGAAGAAATGATGGATTAACAGTGGCAAAGTTACTGTTAAGGGAGTTGATTCCTAGGTACGGGTTTCCAGTAACAGTTGAGTCTGATAGAGGTGGACACTTTCAAAATGAGCTCATGGGTTTGATTTGTGAAGCATTGAAAATACAGCAGAAGCTACATTGTGCATACCGACCAGAGGCTTCTGGTGTGGTTGAGCAGATTAATGGCACAATCAAGAATAGGATTGGAAAAATGTGCTTAGCCACTGGCATGAAATGGCCAGATGTTTTGCCTCTAGTTCTGATGACAATGAGATCTACTCCAGATAGAACTACTGGTTTGAGTCCGCACGAGATAATCATGGGACGTGCTATGCGCCATGCATTCGTGCCTGTCAATAAGTTGGTGACAATAACTGATGACATGATTTTGGATTACTGTAAAGGCCTGGCTGACGCAGTTCATTCTGTGTTTCACCAGGTTGGAGAAGAAGCTACCACACTTGAGAAGAAGCAAGCCCATGATCTGAGTCCAGGAGACTGGGTGAGGATAAAAGTTCACAGAAGAAGAAATTGCTTGATTCCAAGGTGGGGAAGGCCAAGACAAGTTATTCTGACTACGACGACTGCAGTAAAGTGTGCTGGAGTGAAGCACTGGGTACATGCAAGTCATACTCTGAGAGTTCCAAACCCAAAAGAAGGGACTGGTAAAGAGTATTTTGAAGAGTCAGATTCCAGCGATGATGAAGATACAGAATCAGTGGGGAAAGAAGTAGGAAGAGCTTCGAATGAACCACTGCGAGTATCAGAGAGGAGATCAAATTCTGTAAGAGAGCCTGAGGTTTCAAACAGCAGCGAAGGAAAAAGAAAAGAAAAGAGAAATCACACAGAGATTACTCCTGAATCAGAAGAGGGGGAGATTGAAGAACCACTTGAGATTATACTTGAAGAAGTAGGGTCAGAAAAAGATAGAGAGGGACAGATTGCGGAAGACCCCCGAGGAGGTGTAGGGAACATTCTTGATGAGCTAGGTGAAGGGACAAGTAGACAGCAAGAAGATTGCGTGTCGGAGACCCGAGGAGGGACAGGAATAGGGAAGTCTCAAACAGTGGTGAAAAAGTCTGTGGAAAAGAAGAGAGCTGCTGGAAAACGGAAACAAGAGGCACTTGAAACAGATGATGAGGATGAACAAACAGAGGGTCGAGTTCTGAGAAAGAGAACTTGGATTGGAGAAAGAAATAATAAAGAAATAAAGCCGAAAAAGGTGTTAAAAGGAGACCGTTGGCCTAACAACAGAGTTAAGAGGCTGAGATACAAAATAATAAGAGCAAATACATCGAAAGCTGAACAAGTGAATGAAGTTTCGAGTCAAAGTTCAAAAGCTGAAGGAGAAGAATCAAAGGAGTCAAACGAACCAGTGGAAATAAAAAGAGTAAGAAGACCCAACCAAAAGTACAGATCACCGGAATGGTCTTATGTAGCACTGTCTGAAGGAGGAAAAGAAGAAGCAGTGACTCGAGATAATCCGGAAGAGATCTTGAGAGAAGTGGTTGAGGAAGATACTGGTGAAATTCTGAAAGTACTCTTGACTGACATTGGAGAAGAGTCGAGTACTGAGGATTTTGATGTTGGAGATCTGATACAATTTGATGTTGAAGAAATTGAAGTGAAGAATGACAAGTATCCAAACTGAGTGAAAGAAGGATTCACTTGGATCAAGTGAACAAAGAGATCATTTGGATAAATTGAAAGCTGAAGAATTGCTGAAGAATTGAAGAAGTTCAAACAGTAGTGGAGTAGTAGAGGCTAAACTAAAATGGCTAACATAGAGGATAATAGAAATAGATGTGCCTTCTTTAAGAGGTGGTGTAGGATGTGCTGCTGTTGTACTGGATTATTAATGCTTCTATGGGGTGTTTTAGTTTTATTAGTTACTTTTAAAGTAGAGTTTGAGATGCATATAGAAAATGTGACAAATGTAGAGAAGAATTCACAAAAAGTAGTTCCAATTAGAATTAGTAATGCTTACACACACAAAGATAGGTCAATTAATAACTTTTCTAGTAATGTTTTTTCGAAACTGTTATATGAATATGTGAAGACAATGGAAGTAAGGGATTGCTACGTCTGTATGCAATTACCTGCATCCGTTTCAGAGGGTGTTACTTATCATCATTTACCAGCTACATATGGTATTTCCTGTAGTATTTTAAGTAGTGTTTTTTATTTGTTAGGGAAAGTAGATTATAAGATGTCTAACAGAGATAGTATTTTTGGGCATTTGCCAATGAACAAAGAGCTGAATCCAGCTAAAGAAGCTAACACTTTTGGTGAGATTTTTATTGAAGAAAAAGGATTAACATTAGATTACATTTTTAAGAATAATTTAACTTGCAGTTTGAAAGGAGAGGAGAAAGCTTTCCTGGATATGGTAGAAGAAAGGAGATTGAACATGCATGAGAAAGCAGGAAAATATAAAGTGAGTGAGACAATTTGGGACATTGAGATGGGAAAAGAGTTGAAGAATGGGGCTAGTCCAACTTTAGCTCTAGATGCACCACAGAAGGGTAAACTTTGTATTACAAGAAGGAAATCCCAATATGATACATATTTTGTCGGGATTAGTGAGTGCCATGATACATACTTCATTGCAACAGGTTGGGGTTTCAGAGGTGGAGAAGATACGATTTTTCCAGGAGTATATTATGTTTGTGGGAATAAGGCTTATTACAAGTTGCCTGACCATTGGTATGGCACGTGTTATGTGGGCCTAGTTTTTCCAAAGATTTTTCATATAGATAAAGTAACAGATGTAGAACATATTAATTTACTAATGCGTTTTAAGAGAGAAACTTGGTCTGAAATAGTGGGTGATATTTTTGGGGTTTTGATTCCAGCAGTGGGAATTTCTTTGAATGCTTATGGAATTCGGAAACTGTCCACAGTGGTTGATCGCTTATCGACAAATACCGCTGGAGGGTTTCTTTTGGTGAATACGGAATTAAGTGCCGTACGTGCCATGTCTATGCAAAATCGACTTGCCCTTGATATTCTATTGGCCAAGGAGGGTGGAGTCTGTGGAATGCTGAAAGTTCAACATTGTTGCACTTACATTCCAGATGAAAGCAGAGACCTAAAGGTCTATATCAAAAATATTACTGATTTGCATGAAGAATTAGTACCACTTGAAGCTGAGAGTTTGTGGACTAAAATAGCTAATAAGATGATAGCTGTTAAGGATTTTATTGCAAAGATAGGTAGTACTATTATAGGTAGAATATTGTTTCCCTTGTCTTGTATAATTGTGGCTATATTAATAATAAGATTGGTGTGTGTGTGTTGTAAAAACAGGGGAGGGAGGAAGAAATTGAATAAAGAAAAGAAAAATAAGAGGTTGAAGAGAGAACCTCAAGAAATTGAATTAGAAGAATTGAGGGAGAGTGTTTACTTAGAGACAAAAAGGGATGATGAAAGAGTGACTGGTGTTTAATGTTGTGTAAAGGGGAAAAGACATTTCTGATTTCTCCTAAAATGGGACTAAATTTTCACTAATTTTTTTTTTTTTTGGGTTTATTTGGTGATAAAATCACCAAAGGGGGGATTGCTGGAGCAGAGTTTTCAGTTTGAAAATTCTGGGGCTTTTGAAGCTCTGGCATGTCTATTCGTTGTATTAATTTATTAATAATTAATAATTAATTATTTGTCTTGTGCAAGTGCGTTTATATTAACCAATTCGTTTGTTTTAACAAGAAAGAGTTACACGGGAGTGTGCTTTAATGTGCTGACTGATAATAACGCGTGTGTTAAATATGTTTTCATGTTTAAACGTTGCTATGTGCTGTTTATTTTTGAGCACAAAACGCGTTTGAATTAATGCTTTTCTATGTTGCAAGTGCTAGATAAATGCATACACATAAGGGTATTAGTGGGGTTAACACTGTTTAATCACTATGCTGTAGTAACGTTGTTTTTGTCTCTTTTTATTAAGATGGTCTATTAAGGCCTATGTTGGCTAGAGAAAGAAGGCTGAATAGTGAGCCTGGCTGTGATTATAATTTGAAAACTGAGACGAGGGAGACCCCTGCTGGAAATGGTTCTGAAGCTAACTGACCATGGTCCTTGTCGAAAAACTTTCCATGAGGACAGCAGCAGTTTTTGGGAGTTCTCCAAGAGAAGTGAAAGTGTCCTTGGCAGCCTTGGAAAACAAAGGAGCCTTAGAGGGAAACTCTGAACTGTGGCTCGATAGCCGAGGAGAAGCCGGATTAATATGATACATGTTTTATTTTCTTGGTTCCTGTTCCGTAGTCTTCATTATGTGTACTTTTCCTGAGCGGAGATTCTCAAATGTAGCGATGTTACATCCTTTCCTTCTCGCTCTGCTCAGCAAGTCCGGCGGACATTATAGTTTTTTCTGTGTTTCCAATGTATCTTTCTATTGTTTAGAATATTATAAGATGTTAGCCTAGAGAGGGTCTTTTGCCACTTGCCATTTTGCCTTTGCCGCGTATTGAACCTGCGTTGCTGAGGATTGATGCTGAAGGGACTTCGTCTTGAGAGACATTTACCGAGAGACTTGTCCTGACCCGTTCTGACATTTAGCTAGAATAGGTAACTATGAGAAATGATTTACTCTGATTGAATTTCTATGACTAATTTTAGATAAAGCAATATAATTTTAAACATGGTGTTGGATATTCATTTTTGTCAATTATTGGGTTTGCGTTATTGATTATTGTTGTATATATTGTATAGACTATGCTTAGGGACAGTCACAAAAACCAGGTCTTATCGGCCTCGATATAGATGCAGGGTGTTTAGGAGTGTTTTCTTTCCACAGGTTTATTGCTGGTAGAGTATTTGAGCGTATGTTAGTGAAATGGGCCCTAGCGTATGATGTATGCATGTGCGTGTAACTGTGAGATTACTCTATCCGTGGTAGTGGGAATATTATATACACCCTGATCTCTATCACCTGCACCATAACACTACCCCTCCCCAGGGTGGCTTACGGTCGGCTGTACCCTTTAACGCCTTGGGATTCCCATCGTCCCACCTGCAAGCATGTCCCGCAGAGTCTAAAACTCGAAGGGGGACCCAGTATCCGGGGCATTTGCCTCGCCTGCCGTCAGTGCTGCCCTGAAAAGGCTAGACATAGTAGGTTCGACCTCCGCCCCCATTGAGTATAATGGCAACTGCCAACCGGTGCTGTGTTGCCACACTGGTGTCCCTACACCAGCGAGTGTATATGCGCCCAGGATAACCCAAAACAATTAGTTTGGTGTTGGCTAGATGTTAACATTGCCTGGCTGAAGAACAATACCTTAACAAGCAACTCCTGATAAGATGTGCCAATGCGGGTAGAAGTAAGAGTTATGAAGCCCGCCTTACTACCTCTCACCCAGTTATCTGTGTATAGCGCTTGTTGGAGCATGCTCATCGAATTAAGCCAGTCACCACCCTAGATGACGCCTTGCCCTCCCAAACGTGTGCTAGTATCCCAGGGAGCAGACAAGACAGTGTGAACAGGAGGGGCCATTTGTATAAATACCTGTCCTTTTTTAGAATACTGGGAATGCCAAGTGTTCTTTAATAATTTGTAGCCCATTTGTGCTTAACCCAGAGTTTCCCCCAATCTTTGGACCGTAGCACACTTGTTGGATGACAACATCCACAACCTGCATGGCTGCCAACCAAGGCTATAGGGCGGGAGCATTTACACATGTTTATTGTTGCTCCACTCAATGGTACTCGTTTTATCGACCTCCGAAGGATGAAATACTAAGTGGACCTACCAGGATCTGAACCTGTGACCAAGAGGTCGAACACAACCCTCTTTCAGTCTTGCCGCTCCCCAGGCCTGTAACCTTGTATCCTAGTGCTGACTTCTGGCCACTTAACCCTTATTTGGGCATGCCTGAGCTATAAACCCACCCCTAAAAGGCCTGCTAACCGGCTGACCACCAAAATTGCAGTCCCAATGTTAGCTGACAACTCCCAAGGAAAATTCGCTTAGCTGAAGCAACTGGTAACATGCAATTAATTAATCTTAACTATGTCTGCAAAATGTGCACTGGTAGTTGTCCGTATTAGTGCTCCATCCCCTCCATATCAGCACTATCAAGGCAACCCGCACCCTCTTGTGAATGGCACACTCACGCCCCAGCTGACAGAAAGTGCCTATTCGTGTGTAGCCCCTAACCGTATGTTTTTTACTGACGGTATACCAGGATTATGTTGAAACTTAGCTAGCTTTGCTGCAGAGTGCCCGTTGCACAATCGCAGGTGTGTCTTTGCCTATTCAGTTTCTGGCTGTAAAGCTTGATGACATTGCCAGCCCCTATCCCGGGCGAAATGAAACAAAGCTTTACTGCTACCCATGTGAGCTGCTGCTGGCATTAATGCGGGTCCAAATAGAACAAGTTAACTAGATGCTGTACTATAGCATTAGAGGGCCATTGCAGCACTTTATTAAAGTCCATGGCCAACCTATGCACAGTCTGGCAGATACAAGAAAGGCTGTAAATATAAAGCTCATTGAGATGATCGTTAGATAGACCCAACAGGGAGTGATCCTGTGAAATGAGGTAGGGACCACCACCACCACACCCGCATGTGAATCAGTCCAGGTTTACTTTGCCATGTGCAGTAGTGCCGCCACAATTCACCGGCATCTAACCTGTGCAGTGTCCTGTTCTGTGCAGTCCCCCTCATGCTTCCACTGGGCACCTCTGCCTGACGTGTGTGACCTGGGTGCATGGTCCCCTTGCATGGCGGCCTGCCAGTGAGATAATACATCACATACCCCATAAGTACCGCTACCTTCATGCCCAGATATACCAAGCGATAATGGCTGTACTCGGTCAATTGACCCGACCACACATCAAACCCACAGAGACTAGATGCGGCCTGTTAACCTGCAAACTCTGCGGAAACCACAAATAAGCAGGATCTGACATAAATGAGAGGATCCCCCAGTTGCAGCTGCTGCTGCTATTAGATGGTAATCAACCAGTTGCCACTTGAACTTAAAGCTGCAGCCTATTGTGCATGTTATAAGTGCTGCCGCACCTAACTTCATGTCTCCTCACTGTGCAGCCCCGCTGCTGTCCCATCCCCGAGAAAGTCGTGCACATCCCTGCATCTGCTAATGTGTACCATGTAGCAGACAAGTGGGTGGGAGCAGGGGGGAGCAATCTGTACATATAACTGCCTTATCTTGAAATGGAAATGACAACTGTTCTCAATACATGGTAGACTTTAGTGCTTTAACCCATTCTTTCCCAGGATTTGGGACAGGAGCCTGCTTGCGGATAACAGCTTCCACCCCCGCGCTGCATGGCTCTCCGGGTAGGGAACGTTATGCGTAACTCCAACACTGTAACATGCCCTCAATTCCAGAGCACACATCCTTGTGGAATTTAAATGAGGGGGGACCTCCGATGGCAATACCGAGGGAGTGCTCTGTGTTGGTATATTGTGCTAGACATTGCCTGTGTCACTCCCAACTTACATATTTCCAGCGTATACCCTCCTGAAAGGTAACTTGGTGCTGCAAAGCATGTGTTTCCTGCTACCAACATATGGGCTCAGCCCTCAGAAGAGCTTAGGCTCGGTGAGCTATTAGGTGCCTAACCTATCCCTACCCCTGGAAGCGCAACAACTGCTGCGGTTTTGGGAACCTAACTGAGCACCACAATCATTGATCAACCCCTCAGCCTCTGAAACTCGTAATGAGCTCAGCTGGCTGAAGTTACGGCTAAACTTCATTACAAGTGTATGTGCTCGGGCCTGTCGAAAGTAATTGTAATTCCATTACTACTGTTGTGCAAGATACCCCCAACCATTGGCTCTCCATGGTTCAATACCTTCCTGCGAATACTGGCTTCCTTGAAGAATGTTTAAAATTCTTATGTTCTGCAATGAAGGGACTGCAAGACTAATGACCCTGCATTCTGGATGAAACAGAGTTCCTGTACTGTAACCTTTGCCTTCTTTTGTAAACCGTGCTGGCACCAATAAAATATAAATACCCTCCCTATACAAGTACAAGCATGATTCTAAGCACATGGCCCTGAAGTACGTCTGGTACTGGAATACACAAACGCACAAAATGCTGGCTACAACACCCCCTACTGTCACTCCAAATAGGCTAATACATTCTTTACTTGGAAAACGAAGGGACTTCGTTTTTGCTTCCGATCTCGGGTTGCGTTTACCCGCAGACAACACAATAACGCTTGTAATAATAAACGCCCCCGAAACCATAATAACCGTTTGCTTGCATTTGCCATTACACAAAGCACTGCAATACTACCCATGAAAACACATCACATGCCTCTCCACAGTGAGCTCCAGCATGCTGACCGACAAAACTAGGAGCTCAATGGGTAAAGGGGAGCAAATACGACCAGACTATTCTCCCGGCACCACACTGCCAGCAGCAAGCTAATCAAAATTCACTTCCGGAGTCACCGCACCTACACCGGAAGCCAATTTCTAAACCATGGGCGGAACCACTTTGGCGAACAAACTGAAGAGGCCCGGGCTGCTAACCAATCAAGTGTGCCCCTGTTGTAACGGTGGAAGTGTCACCTTTAGTCATTGAAACCTCACATTATTACACTGAAATTTGGAGCATGTCACACATAGCGTTCTGCCTTGGCAGCTGTGTTAAACCAATGTAACTAACATGCAGTACACTTGTTGTCCTGCTCTTGTTGAAAAGCCTTCTGCCATTGGGCCAAGTCCACGCTATACAAGACTGCAAGTAAATTAAACCATCTAGACGCCCTCCGGCACAGGACAGATCACGACGAGAAACACTCATTCAAGGGTAACCACTCAGGCAGCAGTTGCCCAGCTACAACTGGGGCTGGCAGCGCGCCTGCGCATTCCAGGTTCTACCGGGCCAGTTTGTACAGAGAACTTGTGACTAACCTTCTGGGCCTCGTCCCCTTGCGAAGAGTGGACCTCGGGTCCCTGGTAACGCCCGCCGCGTGCTCCTACGAAACAAAAACTGCGCAAAGAACTACCAGCACCTGAAAACGATGGAGGGGTGATGCCTTCGCCCCCATGCAGTCCAGTGCCCATATACTCACCCACACCGACGACAGCCATAAACACATAAGCCTGAGCCCGTCAGGGAGGTGATTTAGGTTATTGTCTGGCATGGACTTGGCCCATCTAGATTTGGGTGAAGGAATATTAATTAGCTGGGACTGAAACCTCAGCCCCCATTCCATGATAAAGGTCCGGCCCGTGGACACCTATACCTCTTCGAGACTGGGGTTGGGATCATGGTGCTTTACGCGCAGTACCCTATGCGTGGAAACACACAAAATACTATCCCAGCATAACTGGGAATCTGCACCGTAAATCTGCCTTAAAGAAGAGGCCTGTGACAACAGACTGTGAAGTGCCATTGTTTACTTGCCAGTTGAGAAACTGTCCCACCTGTGCGTTTACAAGCGAGGACATTATCACTTCAGTCACGGACCCTCAGCCTGTGTTTCTTTGAGGAAAACTACCCCTTCCCAACCTTCCAATCAGAGTTACCTTCATATCGCTGCGAAAACGGAACCAATATGGGCAACTTGACAGCACCATGAGGCCTTGGTATGAGGAGGTGATACAGTGTTCATCGGAGGGCTTCCCCACGCACAACAGGAGCACAAGAGTTTGATACCCCAGGGGGGAAAAAGCGCCCTCAGCCGCATGACACTGTCTACAATGGGGTACCTGTGTTGGTATGATGTGGTCAATTACCGCGTACGATCCGGTCCCTGGGTCTTTGCATGCCTTCAGGGCTGAACTAAGAATATTTATTTATTTTAGTTCTTTGTAGAGTTTTATATAGCACAAACTAAACCGAGACGTCGGGCATCAGAGCGCTAACATGAGCACCAGTTCCGTTACAAGAGAACACATTCGTTATAAGGACCTTAGAGATGAATTGATTTGCCCAGAATCGCAATATGTTGAGCTCGATGTAGAGACTCTAACCCGGTTCCCCAGCTTTGAGCTTGACCGCTCTAACCGTAAGGCTTATCCACTCGCCTTGTCAATATAAGTTTACCTGACGGCGGGTGTTCCCACTTCTTAGTGATCACTGGGCACACCAAACATAAATGAGACCTGGACATGGGGCCAGTAACCCTACATGCTGCTGGTAACCCAATGCCCTGATAGAAAGCATGTTGTATCCACTCCCGACTCCACAGTAGAGCCCCTGTGACAGGGAGAGCCCCCAAAACAACAATAGGTGTGGATGCCGCCACGGAGCAATAATTGGCCCCCATGGCAGGAGAAAGCATGAAACATTGTGGGCAAGGAAACATAACGGATCAGAAAACATACCCAACCCCAGTCAAACAAATTACCATGCTATACCCCTGAAATTTGCGAAACAGAAACATTGACTTCGGGTATCAGAGTGCTTACATGAGCACCAGTTCCGTTACATGAGAACACATTCAATTTGTGAGGCACCGGGAGATAATAGATTTGTCCGGAAACACCATAAGTTAAGCCTCGTTGCCGAGACTCGAACCCGGTTCCCCCGCTTCGTGGTCGACCACTGTAACCGTAAGGCTTAACCACCCGCCTTGTCAATCTAAGTTAGTAGCTGATCCTAAGTTCACGTCAGGTGGTGGTTGTCCAGCTCCATGCTGCCCCGTACCCCCATTCAGCAGCGCAGGAGAGCTGCGCGGTGCCCAACCGCCAGTTGCTAAGGCATTAATGCACCTGGTAAGAGCGCGTAGGGGCAAGCCATGCCTCTGCATTCACTGCCAAGTGGCCGGACTCGCGCCTCAAGGAACCCGGGGCTCCAGTCTCTGCCCCTCACCGTGCCGCCTTCAACAATGAACTGGCTCGCCGCAAAGCGCCCTCTGGGGTGCAAACCCCAGAGCCACCGGAGAGATGAGAGATAGACCAGAATTGCAGGACGAAAACGAACTCTGCGCTCGAACCTGGCATTCCGCTCCCAGTCGGCAGCTCACAGCAAGACATGGGTATGAGGCGTAAACATTATAGCTGTAGGACGGATTCCTATGCAATGCTCTAGCAGTGCCTATGGTGCTAACATGTTGAAAGCGGCCCTGCCGGAACGCCGCACGCCGGACTGTTGTTTTGCAAGCAGCCCCTGCAATGCGGGCATGCGAACCCAGTCGCCCAGGGGAAAGTGTGGATCAGGACAGCAAGCGCACCCGCAACCCCATCTGAGCCGGCCCTGCCAACCGGTAGTGTCGCATGTCGTGGGCAGCATAGGGAAGACCTACGCCCAAGCGGTTCTAGTGCCTGATGCCCTCCCCAAATGGAGCCCAGCCGCCAAAGGCGCCACGTTCGAAGGCCCCATGGCCTGCTCCCTTCGCCGAAGCTGTCTGCTCCCCAGCACTAACCGGGCAGGGAAGGGATCATGCTCCCGAAGCGTGCGCCCCAGACAGTGGAGGTTTGCAGGTCTGCCTCAGCACCCACAAGCTCCATTGAAACCCTAGAAAGAGGGGGGGGGCGCAATGGTGCTACCTGCTCTCCCCCCTCCCCCACGCATCGGGAGTCCCAGGCCCTGATAATCCCAACCTGGGCCTGGCTCTAGCTACACCCCAGGGGAGCCCAAGACCTGGGTGCCTAGGGTCGGCTGCTCTCTCCCCCGTTGTGGAAACCCGCCGGGGGATCCCCCTCGCCAGCTGGCCAGGCCAGTCCGACGGCTGCTACATGGGGGCCCAATAGGACAGACCCCACTCCCTCGCTGCCCCCCAATGAACAACCACTCAGGTGGCTGTGTTAAGGGAGTAAATTACCCCCGCATTGGAGGCCGCGACCTCGGCTACCGCCGGGCCGCGCATCTGCTGCCTCGGGACACACACGCACTGCGGACCTCGCGGGGGCCGAGCTAACCCCAGGGTGGGACGGGGTCCCTCCCGGGCATAACCCGCGTGGTGGGACCCCAATAGGAGGGAGGGGGAAGCCGACTAACATCGTGGTCCGCAGCAGTCCCCAGCATGACCGAAACAGTGAGACGGGCAGCAGGTAAGAGGCTGCACTGTGGGAGGGGAGGTATTTGTACCCCTGTCCTCCCCCACCACGGCCGGAAGTGACGCGGCCGACTGACCCTCTGGTCCCTAGCCCGGGGACCCTAATACGCTGACTTGTGTGCCTTCCTGTGGCACTAAGGTGGCCGCCCTGTTAGGAGGGTCCCTTGCGTGGACCCCGGGCAGCCTGACAAAAGTGCCCGTCATCTCTCCAATTAAAATTATTGCTAAACACAGCGCTCCCCCCACCCCCCTGAGGTCAGCTCCCCCTCCACAGGTCAGCGCCCAGTGCGGCCGCACCTGTCGCACTGCCCTAAAGCCGGGCCCTGTTCCTACTACGCACTGGAACGTCAGGAATCCTTAAAGTGACAATATGCAAATTCGTTGTGTGATGCCTATGGGCCCCATTACATGCTTTAAGTTTTCTTTTTTGACACAGTTTAACAGTGTGTGTCAGCCTCCAGAGGTTTTTTTTCTCCAATGTTCATTTCTTATTACAATTGGCTTTACAAAAGGGCAGTGTGTTGCTTTTGATAGGCAATTTTCACAGTAAAATTATTTTCAAAAAGGAAAGTTTTCTATCTTGAAATGTGTTCTGACCCGCACTTAGGCTGAGGTATTTTAACGTTAATGGATTCAACAAAATACTAATAATAATATAATAGGTTGTCTGACACATTTGTGCCTTAGCTGTGGCTCGCACCAGCTGTGCAGAGATTCTTTTGAACTAAATATATATATATATATATTTTTAATCATTCTTACCAAAGCCACTTGGCTGCTAGTGTGCGCAGAAAAACATTGACACGTCACCAGTCCAGATATTCCTTCTGGAATACACATCAGCTCTTCGCCAAAAGATAGATATCTTCGCGACAAGAAGCAGACATACAAACCAGTGACTTAATTACTTTATTAAATATCACACACAACATAGTTCACAGAAACCAGAAGGAAGGAGCATGAGGTGGCGAGGACAAAAGGAATATTGTAAAGGAAAACTCCGATGTAGGAGTACTCCTATTACCTTGGCGGTAGAGTCTCTGTTTAGGAGCTAGAGAGCGCAAAGGAGCGAGGCACTGTTGCTGGCGTGAGCGAGGAGGCCTTCTGCTTGAAGGAAAGCAAGGGTTTGGTGTGTGACGCATGAGCCTTTTCTTCTTGCGTCCTCCATTTTGGTGATGGAGTACGCTAGCTTGGTCCTGTCGCAAATTTTACTCTACTTGGGTGCGCTCACCAGCAAGGATCTCCTCAAGACTGGTCTTCCGTCCGGCGGTGCCTGACTGACGCGGAAGGTGGCAGCTCAACGAAAGAAAACGGAACGTAGAGTAAAGGTGATGCTTTTTGCCATTGTTGTGGTGGTGAAAGAGACTTCTCCAGTATACAAAACACACACAAAATAAATGTTCAAGTGTGCTGGAGGATGTTTCGCACTTTGGTGGGGGAGGTTAAACTTTGCCTTAGTCGCCAAGGGTCCGGTTGGCCTCTGGTCCTAGACCGAACGCTGAAACCTGAAAAAGAGAACATTAGGGCATCAGAGAGTATAAGGAAGCATGGTAAATGTTGATGGAGTGGAAATTTTTCACTTTAATTTTCATTACCAAATATGTATTATGCATAGCCGATTGCCAACTCCAGTGGCAATGGCTGGTGAGAATCACTGGCAGTCTGCTGTGTGTAATCACTAAGGGCCCGATTACGATGTCGGGCGGACCGTCGGTTGTGGTCCACCCGACATCTGGCATTGCGGTCTACCCACCACATTATGATACGGCGGAAGGAGGCATCAGGCAGAGGGACTGTCCACCGCGCTTCCAACGGGCTCAAGGAACCCATTGGTGTGTTGAGAACACACCATAATCCCCTAATGATGGCCAACCCAGGCTCAGCTCCGCTGTCGGGATTATGATGACAGTTTCCGACAGCCCTTTCATGTCGGCCTTTCCAACATGGAAATACTGTCAGCAAGTGTTTTTGGGGTCCTCTAGCAGGGCCCCTGGCCCTCCGCAATGGGGGCTGGGGTTCACGTATGGTGGCCCCCTAAACATTCCTGCACCATGTGGCAGGCACCGTGAGGTGCTGGAATGTTTCCAAACATGCATTTTACAATGGAAGCTTGTGCTGCAAGATGTTTATGCTGACCGCATAAGCTTCCATTGTAAAATGCATGTTTGCGACCGCCCTATGAGTGGTCGCATCGTAATACCCATGTCGGAACCGCCGACTGAAGGTTGGGCGGTTTGCAGACCGCTACCGTTTCAAGTGGACGCAATCAGGGCCATAGTATCTGCTGTGAGCACTTATGACGCATCTGCTGCACTTAATCCCTAGGCATCTGCTAAGAGGAACTGCTGTGTGCCTGCTATGAAGGATTACGTGGTATTTTCCTTAAATAAATGCAGGCCTGCTTATGCGATTGCAGGGTATCTACTTTGGAAAACTGCTTGTATCTGCTGAAGGGGTGTGCTTGGTCTATGATAATTTCTTTGCTGATTTATCAGCAGCGGGGAACTGCTTGCAGTAAGAAATCACTAAGTATGTGCTATGTGGGGCTGATGGGTATATCTTTTGATGAACTTTTGCATATTTGCTCAGAGGAATTACTATGTGTCTCTTTTAAATACACGGTCAATGATCTGCTACATTGAATTGCTGGGTACCTTCTGGGAAGAACTGTGGGCGTTTGTTGTCTGGATATGCTTGGTAACAAATTCCTGGATATTTGCTGTCATGGGTTGCTTGGTATGTGCTGTGGTGATTTGTTGGTAGGAACTGCTATGTATTCGCTGTGAGGAACTGTTGGGGTTTGCTGAGGGGAACTGTTGTTTGTCTACTGTAAGTAATTGATGGGTATATGTTATGAGAAATATGATTGTTGTCTGCTATGAGGAAACTAACCTATTACTTATCGGTTTGACTTCATTACCCCCGCACTTGTCCTACAGATCACAGTAATTACACATGAAGGTTTACCAAAGCTCATCAGCACCAGGTCACAAGTATATACTGCTATAAATTGAGATAGTTATATTCAATAACTACTTTATTGCAGTTTTCAAGACTTATGTTATGTTAGGTGCCATTTATAAAGCGCACTAACGCCGAAGCTTCCTGGCGCTGGATTTAGGGCCACATGTATCATTATTTCAAATAGTGATTACCTAATTTCGATTCTCTGCGGATCACAATTAGGTAATTGCTATTTGCTATTTGAATGTATGAAACTCCATGAGTTTCATTTAGCATTTTTAATGGGTCGCAAATCAAACTACTTCATTAATATTAATGAGGCAGTATGCAATTTGCGACCTATTCGGAATTGCTAAAATCACAGGGATGGTGGCCTGTTGGGGTCAGCAGGCCACTATGTCTGTAACTGCTTTTAAATAAAGCAATAATATATTTTTTTAATGCAGCCCGTATTCCTTAAAGGAAAACAGGTTGCGTTTCTGCTATTAAAAAAGATTTTTACAAACATTCACAAAGGGGAAAGGGTTACTTGGGGACTCCTTCCCATTTGCGAATGGGTTACCACCTCCATGAAGTAGGTGGTAAAATGCAAATTTTTGCAACCGCATTTCAGCTGCAAAACATTCCTACATACCGCTGCGATTCGGTATTAGGAAGGGACGCCCTAAACATGCCCCTTCCTAATACCGAATCGGTATGCATTCGCAATTCCAAATTGCGATTCGGTAACATGTTACTGAATCGCAAATTGGAATTCATACCTACCAAATGGCCCGATTCACAACCGGTAAAACGCATGATACATGTGGCCCTCAAGCTCCAAAATTCGCAGAATTACATCAAAGCAAATCCACTTTCTAATAGGACAAAAATATACACTGTGTCGCCCATGTAGCAGCTCTACAGATTTCCTGTAATGACCTCTTGCTTCTGACCACGATGCTGCCAGAGCCCTTGTTGATCAGCCCAGAATCTTCCCCAGTAGCTCTTTTCCTGATGATAAGTAGTCCTGAGAAATTGCTTGTCTAACCCACCAACTAATCAATCATAGCAGAAGAAGCCTTATTCACTTTATTCGCTGCCCCATGGGAAACAAATTCTGAGATCACCTGAAAACCTTTATTCTTTCCACATAATTCAACAATGCTCCATTCACATCTAGAGAAGATGGAACTGGAAGAATTTATTCCTGTAAATACTGAAAGCGTGAATAAATCTTTGCCCTTGATTTTGGATCCGGCATAAGGACTACATTGTCTGGGAAAAAATTAATATAGGGATTTGAAAGTAAAAATAGCTTATCTCACCTAACCTTCTTACAAAGGATACCACTGCTAAAAAAGCTGCCATCAGTCAAGAGATTTGAGATAGTTTCAGAGGCTCAAAGGGTTCATTCTGGAAACTTTCTAAGACTTTTGCAAGGTTCCACGAAGGAGTAAGATCAATAACCACCAGCCTTCTCAGTCTGAAATTTTTCAAAAGTCGACTGTTAATGGAGGTATCTTTGACAAATTTCCCCTTGTCTCTCTGACCAATTTAATAGCTGCCTGTAGTGATGTCACAGTAGAAGGGGATAAACTCTTTGTAAAACCTTCCATCAGGAATCCTAAGATCTTAAAAGGCTCACCTGCAATTGGATTCATTTTTTGCACACAACTGGAAATGCTTCCAATGCTTAGAATATCTTGAAATGTTCACTTTGTTTTAGACCCTTAGATATTAACAGCTACATTCTAAGAACAAACTAACGTTTTGCAGCTCAAGTCTCTCAAATTCCAAGCCATCAGAATAAAGTGATGGAATTGCTGATATGACAGGACAGGATACCGTAGAGGAGGTCGATGGAGAGGCATGGTAAAATGATGGTTTATCACTAACAGAGATAGCAGCAGAAACCATGGTCTCCTGGGCCGAAAGGAAGCTATCGGAATCACAACCATTCCCTCCTTCCGAATCCTCTGAAGCACCCTTGGGGGGAGGGTAGTTGGCAGAAATGTATAGAAAGTGCCTGGAGGCCATAGTTCTACTAATTAAACCACTACCATGCTTCTTTGCACTATATCTTGGTGCAGAACTGAGGGGCAGGATGGAGTTGGAGGGATACACAAAGAGATCCAAGCTCAGTTGACCAAAACGTTCCACTATCAACTGGAACATTTGTTGACTGATGATGGAATATTCTGGCTGAGACAGCCTGCTTGATAATTGCCACTGCATGAAATAAACATCGCTTTTCAGGATAGCAGACTTTTTTCTCTGACCAAACCAAAATTTTCCTTGCTGACCTGCTTAGGGATTGACACCTTGTATCCCCCTGCCAGTTTATGTCTGAATTTGCTACTTGGTTGTCCGATCTTATTAGCACTGCCTGGTTGGTCACAACATTTGAAAAACTCTGAAGCAATTCCACATGGCTGCTATCGCTTACCAAATGGAAGACTGGGGTCATTTTGATGGGACCAGCTTACTTGAACTTCTTGATCGCCACATGCCACACCTCACACCACTGGCTGGCATCTGGGTGGGTATCTGGTTTAGTTAAGCCCTACCCATATATCCTTACTGTTTGTTCAGTGGATGTCTGAGACCCTAGATTTTAGGGAATACCAGCAACATGGTCACAGAGGGGGCGGGGTCCTTTGTAGTCACACATTCATCAAAAGGATCACCCGTCTGAATTACCTATTCCATTCCCCTTCTCCGTGCTGAACAAATAGGTAGGATATATGGGTAGGGCTTAACTAAAGCCATTTCCCTAACATATCTAACCAGTCTAAAATAGAGATTGTTTATGTACATACCACCTTTATGGATCCTAACGCCCTGATGAATGCCCCAGACGTTTTAGGCTAGTTACCAACGGGCAGAAACATGTTGTCAGGTAGTGGTTGGGTGTGAGTCATTACACTCCAGATACCCAGCTAATTTAGATTTTTAACCATACCTAGTGTCCCATTGAATACAGTTATTCCCCCAGGTACACTAAGGTATTTTAAAGTATATATCTGGATCCCCATCCCTTTGGTGTTGTCCAGTAAGATTTATGCAAGAACTTTCTCCTATTTAGTCAGTCTTCGAGGAGGTTGAGTACGCCCTGGTGACACTGTCCTACCAGGGTGGGGAGAGTATTCCTATGATGAAACATGACACTATTAGTGTGTGAGGTTTCCTCTTCCATTAAGGATGACTTCTTATAGATAGGAAGCTAAGTTCTGGTCTGTGTATTCATGTGTAATAGGCAATAATCTAGTGGTATCCATTTACACAGCTTATTACTATTATAACAGCTCCATGTTCGCCAGGACCTCTGTGGGATCCTTTCCTCCCAGTTTGCAAGCAAACAATGCCTTAAAGTCTCTAAGCAGCGTTTGAGTGGTATACGCTGCATAGGCTGCAGAATGGGGAGCAAACTTCGATGCTGCAAAATCTCTCTTCAATGACCCTTCCATCTATAGAGTTTACTGTGAGGGATTTACCGGTGCCTGGTGTCAGGCATTTCTTGGTTGCAATTGCCTGGTTTCTGCTGTGAAGAATTGCTGAGTGTCTGCTATAAGTTAATGCAGGGTGCTGGTATAAGGAATTCTGGCTATCAACTGCGAGAGACTGCTGAGTAGGAATTGCTGAGTAATGAGGAATCAGTGGGAATTTGCATAGTATGGGCTATGAGGAATCGCTTGGTAGTAATTGGTAGGTATCTGCTATGAGGAACTGCTTGGTGTATGCTGTGAGGATCTCTTTGGTAGCACTTGGATGGCATTTGCTGTGAGGAATTGCTGTGAATGTGCTGTGTGAAATTTCCCAGTGTGTGCTGTGAGGAGTTGGTTGGTTTTTGCTGCGATACATTTCCGAGTGTCTACTGTGAGACGTTACAATACAATGCATACTGCTTGGTAGGAATTGCTGTTTGACTGGTGTGAGAAACTAGTGGGTGTTGGTTGTGAGCAATCACTAGGTATCTTCTGTGAGCAACTGCTGTGTATCTGGTGTGAGGAGTTGCTGGGTAGCTACCAGAGGGAACTGTGGGTTATCTACTGTGAGGAAGTGCTGGATATCTGCTGAGAGGAAGTGTTGGGTGTCTACTGTGAGGAAGTGTTGGTGTCTGCTATGAATAACTGTTGATATTTGCTGGGACTGGATACGTGCTCTGAGAAATTTCTAGATTAATATTTTTCCAGTGATTGCTTATTGCTAGTTGCGAGGTATATCTAGGCACGAGCTGTTGTAGTAGCTACTAGAAGGACGTAAGGGCAACAAGAAACTGATGCATCTGTAGGGATGCGTCAGTTTCCCTGCGCCAGCCTGCGATACCCTTGCACCACCATGGATGTGCCGTATTTACAATACCGTGCACTATGGCGCATGGATTGAGAGATCCGTCAGATGTTCTGATGCATCTGTTGGCCCAAAAAGTCACGCATTGCTGGAGTTGTGTCGCAAGCATGACCCAATTCCAGCAATGCATGTCGATGCCTATACTTATTGTACTGCATCACTACTTATTGTCGCATTGGCGTCCTAGAATTGGCATAGTGAAATCTTGTAGATTTCACTGCGTCACTTTTATGAGGCTTTCCTGCGTGGGAATGCCTCACCCTGCATACATTATACCTGACGCAGGTATAATGTGACGCATGGATTTACAACGTGACGCATCTCCCTAGATGAGTCGCGTTGTAAACTGGCCGCATTGTTTAGGCTGCCGCTGCATCACAAATGTGACACAACGTTGGCGCAAAAGTGTCGCAAGGGGCTTGTAAATCTGCCCCATAGTATTTATCAGTAGACGGAAATCCCTGTATATCTATTGTGAAATTGACAATGAATCCACTGCGGGAAATAACAAGGCATTTACCATGAGAGTAACACATGTTGACCAAATGGAATAAACAAGATATGAGGATTAACAAGCCACCCTTTATGGGGAACAACAACCGCCCTCTATGAGAAATAATAACCAGGCATCCTCTATGAGAAATAATAAACAGGCCTACTCTATGGGATATAACAAGGTTTCTTAGAAGGACGCTATCAAGGCATCCACTATAGGGGTCACCAAGCAACTACTATGGGAATAACTAGATGTCCCCTATGCAGGATAACCATGTACAGGATACGGCAAATTGGCCATCCAATATGGGAAGTCAGAAAGCATTCACTGAGGGATTAAAAACACATTCTGTACAGAGAATAACCAGGCACATGTGGAGAAAACTGTAATCCATTATGTGGAATTACTAATTACAAAGCATTAGTGTAGTGGAAATCAGGAGATTAAATACAGTGATCTTACACCACTACTTCTGCATACAAAGCTCTGATTCTTACCTCATTTTGCCAGGAACCACATCCTTGTTCCCATTTGAAAGATCCTCTGCTGAAATGACAAAAATAGTTGTGTTTTCCAGAGAGATAGACCTATGGTCCCCTCACCCCTGCATTTATATTTGAATTTCACCACTTGAGCAACCCAGGTGATCCTATGCAAATCACTTTACTTCACTGTCCCTCAAATAGACTGTAAAATCTGAGAGCTCCTTGAAGTAATTCAGTTTGGGATGTGTGCCTTACAAAAACCTTGTACGAGATCAACAATTTAAATAAAACACATCACTTTTTATACAAGCCTTAACCCCTTCGGTGCCACGCCTTTTCCCCCTCCTGTGCCGGGCGTTTCCCACGTGGGTGGGTTTCATGACGAGATAGTCTCGTCATGGGCACAGCGCGACCGTGCTCCATGACGAGACTTTCTCGTCATGGGCACAGAAGAGGTTAAACAACACCTTTAAAAAGAATCTGTTTTAAAACATGAATAAAACAGAATTCATGAATTTATACAAAAATTACAAAAACCTTCACTTGTGTATGCCTCACTAGACAATGCATATTTAAGGATAATATTGGGCATACATAATGTACACAGGAAAAACTGGCTTCTCTTGGGTCACTCGTGGTAGTGACAGTAGGGCACGGAGGGAAAGAGGGAGGCCACGTTTTACAAACTATTGTCAGCACAGTGATATAATCAAATGTCTCAAAGAAAACTCAAGCATTTAGGAAGAACATATTTCTAGTTTGAAAGAGTATCATATTTTTACGTGACATTTGCTGTATCATTTACATGTCAAATATTTTCAGGGTTCTGCTCATACCTTTGGCTCTTACTGCCAAGCTCGACCATTGCCTAGGCTCTGGCTCGGCTCAGTGGTGTAACGAAAGTTAAGCGGGCCCCCCTGCAAGGTACATGGAGGGCCCCCAGCCGGAGCTTTATTTAGTTTTCCCTCATGGTCGTCTCTCAAAATCCCCCCTCACCTGACCCCGCCGCTTTTACCTGCAGCGGCCATGGCTGGCTCTCAGGCCTGAGTACTGTGCTGCAGGGGCCCCCTGCAGCTCGGGGGCTACGGGGGCTACGGGGCCTGTGTTTTGCCCCTGGCTCAGCTCTCCCTGAAGGTTTGCTGGTCTGCCCACCTCTAGCAGAGGCTGCCTTTGGTTAGTAAGGAAGGGCGCTTTCCTTGAAGAGAGGAGATCTTAGCCCGCTGTTATATTCCATATAGGTACCATCATATAGGCCCCGGTAATTTCATTACCTTTCACCTATATTCTTCCCTACATTACACTGGTCACATTTTACAGGGTCTGACCTTTTACCTAGATACGACACTGCATTCAGAACGTGGTTTTCCCTAGTTCAAAATCTCATACATTAGGCATGAGGATTCTTGGAAGCACAGCAGGACTACCATCTCCTGTATAAAATCTATGTACAAAAGTTCATGCGCAACGTCATCCTTAGGCTGACACAGTAACACAGCAAGGTAGGACCCCTGGGGAGACCTATGGAGACCGAGACTTCCCGGCAGACACACTGACCAGAGACGCTGAGGTTCCTGCATGCCGAAACTTCAGCTCCCAGTGGTCTAAAACATCCCTTGCGGGGTGTCCAACTCGAAACCAGGACGGGGTCCGACAGTCTCTCACTTCAGGTAATGGGGTTGACTAAATCCTAGAGGGATTCTTGGTTTAACACCTACAAACAGGCTAGGTACATTTAGGTACATCAAGTAAGGGCGACATCGTAGGAGTACGCATCTTTTATCATGTGTTTTATATACTCAAATGTATTCATGATTATTGTAAGATGATAGAATTATACCATCCATTTATCTTTATAGTATTGCTAGGCTTTCCTGTTTTCAGTTTCTATTTTTGGTGAATTATGGTGGTGTTTTTTCAGTGTTTTCCAGTGATTTCAAAACCTCAAAAAAACAGTGCTTTTCAGTGGTTACTCATTTTCGCGCCATAAAAAACAACTGAAACGGTGTTTTATCGGTGTTTATGGAACGCTGTGCTTTTATTATTGCTTGCTTTCTTCATTGATGCATGGTATATAGACAGTGTACGTACAGTGTATATGAGATCCAAATACATTTTTACAAGTGGAACTTATTGTAGTACACCATACAATAGTTCTTCAGTGAGTCTTTGGTCATTCGTCCTCTCAAAATTTGCGCTTGAGACTGGCAACACCAAAACAGCCCGTACACAATTTGCCAACTCTGGCCACTGATGTAGCTTTCCATGCCAATACTGGTGCACCTGAAGGTTGACATTCTCTGGGACAGGTTCTGCAACATATGCGTTGAAGTGGGTGCATATGCCCCCAGAGGTATTAAAGCGGTCAAAAATGAAGCTGTACTTTGCAAAGTCTGGAGAAAATTCCCCTTTACGGAAGGGATCTAACACTTGTGCAAAGTACCACAGTGAGGCTTCATTGACTTCAAATGCCATGGTTGGTCAAGGGACATCTCTATGCATCATTGCTAGCCATTTCTCATGCATTGTAAAATAAAATTTCCTGAATTGGTCCTCAACACTTGCCTATTATTTTCTTAAATTAATTATCCACATCAGTGCACTCGTCTTCATTCCCAGAGTCTACATCAGAGGGATTTAAAGGGAGTAAGGTCTAATTTCATTAAACGTTTGCAATTGACTAATCTTATCTAATTAAAACAAAAAAAGGATTTAGCTGTTGGACATATTTTGAGGGGAAAACATTCTTGGGGTCTTTTTCTTTAAAAAAATGTTTTAGCAAATATTCTTGGCATGGTATGAATGTGTACTGCTGCTCCGAGCAGGAATGTTTGAGTGACAAATACCAATAACAGGCCAGTGTAGCCCTCCCAGGGCTCCTTCTCCTCAGAGGCTCTTCAAGGGTCGGGTGCAAAGGTTGGAAGGTTAGTGTCTCCACTAACATGATATCTGTGGACTGTGCCCAGAGCCGAGCTCTTTCTTCGCATTCTAGAGCGCAGGCAAAATCTTGTATTTCAGTATTCTGTTTACTTTTTAGGTTTAAAGCATTTTTATTAAGACAAAACAAAACATGGGGGAGGGGGATAGGAGGTTAGGGTTACATACAATACAGTAAAAGAAAAAGGTGCAACTCAGGAGGGTTGGCGAAGGGTAGTTCGGTGGTCCAGAGGAAAAGCACAGTAAATGAAGGCAAAAAATACAATCTATTGAATCCCCGCGTGCATATCCAACACCCCAAATCTGAGCAATGAAAGCCAGTAGCAACTCAACAAAGCACAATCCAACCCCCCCATCCCCCATCCCCCCAATAAAGGGAAAAGAAAAGAAACAATACCCCAACTCCCCCGTCCAATGGCTCTGCACTAGGTTTATCCGCCCCAAAAAGCCCGCACCCCCCCCCCCCCGGAGGATCCCGTCTCACATTTAGTCTAGTCCGCCGGGATCACCGGTGGCGTCAGCCTAAGAAGCCTAAGATACCTCGGGCAGGAGAGCTCCCGGAATTCGGTGGACAGCAGCGCTAGGAAGGGTTGCCACAGCTCTTCAAATTGGTCTATCTCCCCCGCCACCGTAAGCGACAACTTCTCCATTCCCAGCACATGCCAGAGCCTATGCAACCAACCCGTAATGGAGGGAACAGTGGTGGTGCGCCAGTGGATAAGGATGTTCTGGACCGCAGACCCCAGCGCAATCGCGATCTGCCTACCCCTGCCGGACTTCAGTGGGTACATTAGGTCATTGGGGAGGCCCAGCAAGACATACGCCGGAAAGCGCGGCAGCTCTATCTCAAAGTGCTTATCCACCTCGTCCAAAACTTCCTTCCAGTAAGCGATCAGCACGGGGCAATCCCAAAGAATGTGTGAGAGGGTACCCTCCTGCCCGCAGCCCCGCCAGCACCCCTTGTCAGTGTGTCTATGCATTTCATACAGTCTCTCCGGGGTGTAGTACCAATAAGTGGACACCTTAGTAAAGGTCTCCGTAAGGCCCGTATGATAAGCAGAGTGCCGCGCCCGATACGCAATTTTGTCCCATTCCTTGTGGCTGAGTGTCCTACCCAATTCTCTGTGCCAGCGCTCCCTCCCTGGGTTATAATAGTGAAACGGCGGGGGTTGTAGGAACTTGTACAAATCGGTAATTAGCTTAGCATCGGAGGTCCGGGTAACCAACCACCTCTCATACGGTGTAATTTGACGAGCAGCGGTGTCACGCACCTGGGGCTGGAGGGCCCAATGCCGAACCTGCATGTAGCGCAATCTGTCCAGCTCCGTCAGGCCGAATTCCCGCCGAAGTTGCTGAAAAGGAATTGCGCCCTCCGGTCCATAGATCTGGAAGAGCACCCTGCAGCCCGCGTGCACCCAATGGGAAAAAGCTCCCGGCTCCATCCCTGGGGAGAAGTCCGGGTTACCCACTATGGGTGTGAACGGCGAAGGGAAGGTGGTAAGTCCCCGAACCTCGCAGACTGCATCCCACACCCTCAGGGGGACCCGCGTAACAAAAGAGGCGTAAAGGTTAGGGGGGCGATGCGCGCGGCGCAAGAATGGAACCTCTTGTAAGGTGCGGCCCGCCACTGCCTGGTCTTGAAAAAGCCAGTGTTTGTCGGACTCCCACCTGCTCCACTCCACCAGATATCGCAGCTGCGCCGCCTGGAAGTACTTACGGAGGTCCGGGATACCGAGAACCCCCGCCTCCGGGGCAAGCGTGGAGAGGACCCTCTTCATCCGCGGCTTTCGGCCCTGCCAGACAAAGCGGGAGATGTCAGCCTGCGTTTGTCGTATCCAGCCCACCGGGGGCTGGAGAGGTAGGGCCCAAAAAAGATACAGTATCTGGGGCAACACCGTCATCTTAACCGCCGCGATTCGCCCCAACCAGGACAGTAGGCCCTTGCTCCAGCGGCCAAGCTCCTCCTTGATCTTCCTGCTGAGGGAGGTATAATTGGCCGCAACCATCTCCGGTAATGTGGGCGCCAGCAGAATCCCCAGGTATGGCACCGTGGACGAGGACCACTGCATGGGGAAGAGCCGCTGAAGGTCCCTCCTGGTATCCGCAACCAGGGACACATCTAACGCCACCGACTTGCTCATATTCATTTTGAAGCCGGCCACACGTGCAAAGGTGTCCAGTTCCTGGATGCAAGCAGGCAGCGACCTCCTAGGGTCGTCCAAGGTCAACAGGACATCGTCCGCATAGAGGCTAACCGTGTGGACATACTGGCCCATCTGGACCCCAATAGCATCCGGGTTGTTGCGAATCCTCTGAGCAAACGGCTCCATGTAGAGGGCAAACAGAAGCGGCGAGAGGGGGCAGCCCTGCCTCGTGCCGCGTTCGATAGCAAATCCACCGGAGCTACACCCATTGACCCGCACCGACGCTGAAGGATGCTTATAACAGTTGAATACCATGGTGCGGAACTTATCACCGATTCCCAGTTTCCTGAGAACCAGCTCGAGATATGGCCAATGAACTCTGTCGAAGGCCTTCTCCGCATCAACGGACAGCAGCATCCGCTCCCCCGGGATCCGCGAGGCCTTCTCCAGAACATGCGTCACCTGCTTGGTATTGTCAACCGTCTGTCTGCCGGGTACAAAGGCAGCCTGGTCCGCCTCCACCAGTCCGGGGAGGTGCGGGCCCAGCCTGGACGCTAGAATCCCCGTATACAACTTGAGGTCGACATTTAAAAGCGAAATGGGTCGATACGAACCGCAGAAGGCCCGGTCTTTCCCAGGTTTCGGGATTACGGAGACCGTCGCATTCAGGAAATCCGGTGGGATGGCTCCCGGTTCGGAGAAGGAATTAAATAGCCGAGCAAGGACAGGGGCCACAGCCGTGCAAAAAACCTTATAAAACAGAGACGTGTACCCGTCTGGACCCGGGGCCTTACCATGCTTCAGCCGCGCTATAGCGGAAATCACTTCCTCAACATGGATATCCCGCTCCAGATGGTCCGCCTGAGCAGGATCCAGCACCGGCAGGGCCACTGACTCCAAATAGTCTTCGGCGTCCCGCGGCGAGGAGGGCTCCTCAGCACACAGCGCCTCGTAGAAGCTGCGGAAAGATTCCGCTACCTCTGCGTCCCCAGAAACGACCACCCCGTCCGTACCCACCAGTTCCTTCACGACGCTACGCTGCCGCGTGACCCGGAGCCGGTGCGCCAGGAGCTTACCACATTTGTCCCTCCCAGTGTAAAAGGCATGCTTCAAGCGCAAGGCGGCATACTCCGCCCTATCAAGATCCAGTGCCGACAGGAGTTTCCTCGCAGCCTTCAACTGCCTCCACACCCTTGGAGCCCCCGTACGACTGTGGACCTGCTCAAGCTCCCGGACCTGAACGGTCAGCTCGTCCCTTTTCCGTTGCCGCTCCCTATTTTCGGCTGAGGAGATGGAAATAAATTCCCCCCGGAGGACTGCCTTCAATGCCGCCCACTGTGTCGCTTGTGAAGTGTCGGTGTTGCTATTGTGAGTTAAGTAATCCTGTATGACCTCCCCAATGCGTTTCACTACAGACTTTTTGTGTAAAAGGGTATCTCGAAGGCGCCACACCCCCCTAGCGGGAGAGGCCGCCGGCCACTTGAAAACGCCGGCGACTGGTGCATGGTCAGACAGGGTCAGGACCCCAATGTCCGCCGCTGTGGCGGCGGCGCGCATCGGTCCACTCACCAGAAGATAGTCCAGCCGTGAGTAGGTTCGGTGTGCGTGTGAAAAGTAAGAGTAGTCCCTATCAGTGGGGTGCATGGAGCGCCAAAGGTCGTGTAAGTCCATTTCCGCAATCTGGGCCTTCACAGCCTGGGACAGTTCCCCCGTCTGCGGGGAGCGCTGCGCCGACCTGTCCATCACAGAATCGAAGACAATATTAAGATCTCCCCCCAAGATGACATGGCGGTCGGGAGAAGCAGTGACATCCACCAACACGGAGTCCAAGAAACGCTCTTGGTGGTCATTTGGGCTATAAACGGAGCCGACCGTGAACGTTATGCCTCCTAAGCGCATGCGATACGCAAGAAGCCTCCCCTTCTGTTCAGCATACTTATACAAAACCTCCCCCCTAAAGGAGCTCGCTAGAAGAATGGCTACCCCCGCAGTCTTGTTCGCTGCCGAGGAGAAGAACTGGGTGGGGAACTTAGCAGAGCGCAGCCTACGGCAATCCCGGGACAGTAAGTGGGTCTCCTGCAAGAGGCAAATGTCCGCCTGCGTCCCCTCCAGCAAAGATCGCTCTGCGCTTCACAGGGTTATTCAGACCCTTAAGGGTCACTACCTTTAGGGCCGACATTCCTCCCGGGGATCAGGAACGCTGTGCAATGGGCAAGGGATCAGCGGGTGGGGCGCGCGGGGCAGTTGCGCGGGACAAGCCAAAACAGACCAAGCGTGGGCACGGACGACATCGGACGGGACTTCCCCAACCCCAGAACAACCCCTACACCCACCCAAAACACAACCATGGCAACTAGCCAAATGCAAACTTAAACACCCCATTGTCCCAGTCAAGCCCCAAACGGGCAAGTCCGTAGAAAAAAGCAAAGTGGACGTTCAGCCACTCACCTCCATCCGCTCCCTCCCGACCCCCCCGCCCCATACCCAGCATTAAAGAAGCTGAGAGCATCTCCTCCCGGAGTGAGTGTTAGGCCGTCATGGCCACGCCGGTGGAGCCGGCCGAGTCCCTGGCCGCCGCCCTCAAAGCGTCGGCCATGTCCGCCCTGATAGTAGGGGAATCGGGACGCCCTGCGCTGGCCGCCGATTGTCTCCTCGTCGACCTCCGCCGGCTCCGTCTCTCTGAGCGCCTCCACGACGGTGTAGCCCCTTCCTCCTCCGCCGCCGTAAGCCCCAGGACCCCACAAATGTCCTGCAAGGAGCGTAGCTGATGCAGCACCCCATTCCACCGGAAGATCAGGCGGAAGGGATGTCCCCAAGAGTACGGCGTCTCATGTTCGCGCAGAAAGTCAGTGGCAATCCTGAAGGACCTGCGTTTCTGCAGCGTGATGGCGGATAGGTCCTGATAAAGCGCTACAGGCCGCTCCCGGAAAGTCAGGGGCTGTTTCCTGCGGGCCTCAGTCATGATGCGTTCCTTCAGCGGGAAGTCGGGCAGGAAAGCCAAAATGTCCGGTGGGGGTGCCGATGACTGGCGCTGCCGGCCAACCCTGTGTGCCCTATCAATGCGAATAGGGAAGTCTGCAGCTTCCCCCAGGATCTCCCGGAACAGGTCTTGCAGATAGCCCTCCAAGTCGGTCCCTTCGTCCGTGGACGGCACACCACGCACTCGGATGTTGTTCCTCCGTGACCTGTTCTCAAGGTCCTCAGAGTGGGCCTGGAGCTCAACACACTGCTCCCGGAGGCGGAGAACGTCCTGTTGAAGATGGACTATCTCCTCGTCCCGACGTTGGGACTCCGTCTCCACCGTCTCAACTCGCTCGCCAAGGCCCTCCACTTCTCTACGCACTTTCCGGACCTCGCTGGCCACTTCCCGCTTCAGCGTCTGGAAGTCCTCTTTGAGGGAGCTAAACAGTTCTTCCATAAAGGACCTCGTGACCGGTGGCTCCCCCCAGTCACATCCGCCGAGGCCCGGGAAGACCCCGGCGAGGGTTGTGTTCTGTCCTGCAGTTGCTGGGCCCTGCCAAGCATGTCCGGCAGGGTGCGGTCCCCCTTCCTCGAGCCGCCTCTTCCAGTCATCGCAAACGCTGCAGTCGATGAGTGGGCACAGGTCCAGCCGCCTCAGGAATGCCCAGCCGCTGGCAAGCGCTCGACGTGGGGATCCCCCTGCAAGCAGAGTCGCTGCGTCGCAGGCGACAAGATGGCGGTGCAGTCCGGGCACCGCCAGCCGCGGGCGCCCATCCGAGACAGCAATGGAAAGCTATAGTAGGGGGATCCTTATCAGCACGTCCCTCAGAGAGTCAGCCCAGCAGCGGTGGCGGGCACATACATCCGCCAGCAAAGGCTCCGGTGAAGGCCAACAACATCGATCCCTCGGGGACAAAATGGCGGCAGGGCGGGGCAGGGCAGAACGGCCAGGCCCGGCGACACCACCGGGGCCCCCTAGGAACACAGCAATCTGAGAAGTTCCACAGCCGGTTTCACTCTGTCACACACAAGGGCCCAGATGGTCCGACCCCAACAGTGAGTCCGCCGTACTTCGGCCAAGGGGCCGGGGCCCACACAGTGCGGGGCGTCGCCGACACAAGTCTGAGCGCCAAAGCACACGTCCAAAGTCCTCCACGCCGCCGGGTCCCAGCCCGCAAAGCTCCTTTATCCTCCGTCGAGCGACGGGTCAGACTTCCTCCAGATCGTCAGATTTCAGCACCAGGCCCAGCCGAGGCGCCCGGACAGCACTCCGATGCGTTCCACCACCCAGGCCCTCCGTCGCTCCTCGAACTTTGATCGGACTTTTGGGGTACTTTCCCCGGGGCGATCAGGGCCAAAGCGACATCAACGTGCGCGCCAGGTGCTCCGCCGCACTCCTCTCACACGCTGAGCATCAGCGGGGGGAGAAAAGCGTACGAAAAGGGCTCGAGCTGAGTCGGGCCGGAGGAGCTACGGGAGGAAGCGTCCGCTCACCCCGCCATCTTGGCCACGCCCCCCTCTGTTTACTTTTTATCCTTCTTTTCGCCCTCTTCTTGCTTCCCTTTTTTGTTAATTTTGTTACTTTTTACTATTTGTCCTTTCTTTTTACTCTTACTTCAATTTTCGTTCTCGCCTTTTGAATACGTTTGCAAACTGCAGAAGCTTCTTTATAGACAGTGAGGGATCATGCTATAAATCACATCTGTGAATCCCTTTCAGTATCAGCGACAAAATGTATTATTGAAGCTACTGATAACACTTTCAAAAAAAGAAAGCAAGAAGAATTATTGCTTTTTAGCTTGCAGGAAAATATTAGCAAAATGGATTTTAACAAAACATAACTGATCTTCGCAGTGGTAACATTCTAAACCCATCACTGTTCAGAATAAAAAAGCAACTTCTAATGTGCCTATATCACATATATAAATATGTCTATGTGTGTGTATGCGTGCGTGTGCATATTTAAATAAGATACATGTGTTAATATTTCAACATACACAGTTGAAAAGGGGCAAAGAACACACACTATTTCAAGCAATTACTAAATGTGTTTGCTAGATGATACTTTTATGATTTTCACTTTTTTTGGTAGACTCAAGCAATAATCTCAAATATTCCAGATTTTGAATGAAATAGTTGGATAGTGTCTTTTTTGCATTTTAAAGTAAAGAATTCATTGAATTCAGTTAAAGCACGGCACTCAGGGAAACCTCAACGTAAAATGACCCCAGAAGAAAGAAAACCACAGGTGCGGAATCAATTAACAGCCCTAATCAAGGAAGTCAACCCGGCGATGAGCCGCCTGGAAAAGACGCTTCATCTTTGAGGGTACGGACCATTATATTAATGGAAGCAAAGTCATAATTTAAAGATTTGCCTGTCCCAGGGCAGCTTTTTTAGTGCAAATCCATTTACCTCTTGATTCAGAAAAGCAATTACTGTGGGATTACGTGTTTTAAAACCACAACCAACTGTAAATCAGTAAATCTAAACAGTACATCTCAGAGGGGCGCATCCTCCTCTGGGAGGTTTTATCTAATAATGGGCAAAGAGTGCAGTGTTTAGAGAGGGGGTGGGAGAGTCCAGCCTTTGTTTAGCCAGGTACTTTGCATTACAATTTCACCAGTGGGTGGTTTGAGGATTAGCCTGAGTGTGAATGATAAGGGGACCCCCGGGACTCATCCCTCTGCCTTGCCTCATGCTGGGAGCAGAAATGGTAATGGAGAGGTCACCGTTATCTGTCTGGCCGCTAAAATGCACTCTACCAGCGTACAGCTCCCCGTAACTGATATCTTGACCAAAGAAATACACGAGCACATCAGCCTGATCAACCGCGGTCTTCCATGACACAATACCTCCAACTTTCATGAGTGCTATTGTTTCCAATTTGCACTGAAGAGTTGTATTTGTTCCTCGTGCTACTTGGATGACTTTCTGAGGGGTTTGTACTTTAATAGCAAAGGCTGTGCCCAGCACTGCCAGCAGTAGCAGCGCCGCGGCTGTGATGCTCCTCTTGGCCCCCATGGCCTGCGGGTCCCTCCTCAGGGTTGCCAGCCGCTCCCCGCTCTCTCCACCGCAGACAGAGGCTCCAAGGCACTGGGTGCAGAAATGGGGATCTGTGTGTTTTAATCAGATATGCTAATGAAGGGATTCCGAACAGCAACCAGCTCGCAGCTGCAACGCTTTCACGAAGATGTACCTCTGTGGTATCAGTCCCTGCAGCCTGTTTGGCTGCTCCACTATCAGAGAGAGCCTAAAACGCCCCACGCCTCCTCTCAGCAGGCACCCCACCACCCCAGGGCACACACTGACCCGTCCCGTTGTGAAGATTCGACAGGCTGCCAATCTCCTCACAGAATACACTGCAGTCTCTATTTACAAACAACAACGCCAGCTGGGGCAAAACAAACCTCGAAAAACTCAGTAATGCAAAATAACTCACTCCGTCGTGTCCATTTCATGATGGGATCTAAGGGTATTTGTGGATTCACTGCAGCTTCAGTCCGGACAAAACCAATGATATTTGTGCAGTTTCCAAAAAGCTGAAAGTTGGTTCCCTTTGGGCAGGAAATGTGTTGTGTCAACTGCTATTTAAACGCGTAGTCAGGAAACTCAACTGCTTCTTTCGCTGCCACAAAGTATCACGTTAATGCCAAAGTAAGTATCTTTTATGAGGTAAAACTCACATTGTAATGCTTTGGCTCCATCAAGTGGCCAAATGGAGCAACAACTAGGCAACAACTATGAAAATCAGTGACACTCGGTTTAAACCGTGTCAGCTGATTTTCATCCGGTAGGGTACTTTCGGTCAGAGTCGGTTTTAACCGACTTCCGGGCAGTCTAAGTATTGCTAATCATCTATATCTTACACTGTCTAACAGTCATAGCAGCTCATTTATTTTACACCAGAATAACAACTGTTCAATAAATGCTTATTGGAAACGCCCAGCCTGTTTATTCCGTGTATCTCTCTGAGACAGACTAAGTAAGCGCGAGTGACTGAACGAGAGGTAGTACATTGTTTCCACGGTCCTGTGGGATCAGGGTTGTCATGTTTGATGGTTGCCAGAAACTATTCTCTCCTTGGTAAGAGGAGATTCTAGTGGCACTGTGAGCTAGCTGGTACAAAAGGCCAACATACCCGGTGGGGGTGTCCGGAATCAGTCTGACACCAATCCTACAGTGTATGTTGTCTAAAAGGGCAGATACTGTATACTTTTTATAGGATCTACACGACACCACCTTTGGTCAGAGGAGTATTCATAACTACTAGGGATATATCCAGACAGATCACAGGTCTGTCAGAAGCTTTTCGGGGCGTGGCCCATGCCCTTAACGCCATGTTTGGCCCTTTTGGGTCCATGAGGATTTCGTTCGAAGATGAACAATCGAACTGGACATATTTTAAGGCAGCAGCATTATATAGCGCCATCTAGTGGTAACTGGTCTTACCTGCCGTTTCGTGAATCTGCCTCAAAACCTTTGCAATACATAAATCTTTAGCAGTGGCAGTGCAGGACTCACTCATAGGCGACTTGGATGTAGGGCAATCAGCCTCCATTTTAGTTTTAAAACATTATTATATGAGTACGGAGCTGGCAATGATTAATATTTTTCCTGACATTTAAACCGTTACTCTTGGCTCTTCCGTAGTTTCCATACATTGCAACCAAGATCATGCTGCCTTGATTTTTTAGGTCTCGCCTGACCCAGCGCATGCTCTGGTCTGGCGAGACTTATTGAGAGGGCTCCAAAAAATGCTACCAGGCCAGCCTAGAGCTACAGTGCATGTGCGCGGGCGCGCGCGCCGTGCTTTACCACGATTACTTTCGGTTTCGCAGCCGCACGGCCGCTTTGATGTTTGATCGTGATCGCGATCACTCACTTTCACGGCCGCACGGCCGCTTTGCATAGCCAATAGGTCTCGCTTTTGGGACCTTATAAGTATTTAGTTATGCAACTGTTGCATGGCTAAACACTTATAAGGTCCCAAAGGTGAGACCTATTGGCTATGCCAATGCTTGTCCTAAACTGTTTTGTGTGTGACTTTTGCTGATATTGTAGCTAAACAGTGCCTTTTTTTCTTCTAAAAGACACCTAGTAATGCATGTAAGAAGCTAAAAGCATGGCGCTAAAACCCAAGATTCTCCAAAAATGAACAGATATGGGGCATTGTAACAAGAATGAAATCGATAGTGGAAAAGGGAATGGGGACAAACTCTTCTGAGGGGTTCAGCTGGAATGAAGGATCCCAGCGGCCTGCGATATAACTTTCATCTTACTCAAATGTGATGCACCTGCATTTTATCACCATAAAGCCACAATTATTGAAGAAGCTTCGGCGCTTCAGACCGGGTTCCATTCAGTACTACTTTTTGAATTACTGGCTTTTGTGTGAGCATCATTAGACAGACGTGTGCTAAACGCATAGAAACGTATCCTTGCCTGATAAGTTGCAGGCTGCTGACCATATTTAGAGCAGGGCTATTAAAATGGATGCCTCGTTGCAGGCACAGAAAATTCAGAATGTGTACGCAATCGGGAATTTCAAGGATGTGATGTTAAAAAAGTTTTCTTTACCCAGACTCTGAATTGTTTTGTAAGAGGTGTGGGATGCTTGGGTGACCTGCACCGGTGGAGCACTTCATAAAACACAGCACTGGCACTTTTCAGCTCGCACTCCCACGGCTATGGTTTGGCACTTAGCTGCAGTACTGTCATTCTTTTAATGGAACAGCTGCAGTTCCTTTCTTATAGAACTGGTATACTTTATATATAAGAGTGACAGTCATTTTCTTAAGTTAGCAGATAGTTGGTAACTAAATAACTGATCTGCCCCCCATTTATAGTACACCGAAAGACAAACATTGCACTTTTTTAATTGTATATGTCACGTATCAAAATATTACAGCAGAGGGCATATTGTACACAATACCCTTTTAAAAGTGAACTACATTTCTTGTTTATTTATATTCATATAGTTTCCTATGAAACATCAGAATAAAGAAACTGAAAGAACCCCCCTCCACATCTGCTCCTCATGTCACACTCACTTTCAAAAAGTTTAATGGAGGAAGATTTAAAAAACACAAACAAATACAGAACTGTCCCATTCAGTAGGCACAGGCCCCCTCCCTGCCCTGGACAGGATCCTAAGGTGCAAATGCAAATAGGGCCGCCTTGGCATGTACCTGTTGTGATGTTCAGGTGCGAGTGGAGACAATTCATGTTTCTTCATGACCTAGACGCTGGGTGCTTGACGCGGCATGTGGGCTGAGCTCCGCCATGCCATGCTGGAGGAGAAACAGGAAACAGAGCTCCTTCTCCGCACTACAAAGCAGGGACATCTAAAGGATGTGGATATATGAATTTGCCTAATTGTAGCTAAAGCACAGCCAACCTCAGAAGGAGTGCGCTTTATAAGAATGTATAAATAAAAGTGCCTTGACATTCTAACCCAGGGCTAGCACCAGGTGTTATGAATTAGTAAGAAAAGTACAGTGCCTGGCATGTACTGAGAGGATAGGAGTAAAGGTATAGTTAGGGGAGTGTCACCAAAAGCTCACCTTAAGGGTGGCTGAGCGGCAGTGCAACCATTTTTGGTGTCCCATACAGGGGCCAGTTGGGCACCACTGGCAAAAAGATGTTTTTAAGGTTGTGTTGAAATCTGGCGCCCTCTTGTGTCCCATTGTAAGACAGCTGCTGACACCCCAGTGTGGCACTGCCCCCTAGATGGCTTACATGTAAAAGACACAGTGTCCAGGTGTAAGGGTGCCACACACTTACCAGGTTCCAAATTCCTCTTCCCCATGAGTCCAACGAAGAAGTCGTGCATATCCCCTGTGAAAAGACAACAGCAGAGTACAATAAGTGAGCTTTTCTCTGGATTACATTTTGTTGTGCGGTGCATGCCACACATATCTTGTTTACTGCAGTGTGTCTTGTACTCTTGGGGCACAGGGCTGAAAGTGAGGGTGGCAAAACTAGAGGGGCGCGGAAACTTGCTGTCGATACCCACTCTATCCCCTGCCGCCTGCAGTATGGAGTAAGTCACTGTGGCATTTGCCTATATAAGTGACCCGTGCGTTGATTGCTAGCAGAATATTATCACAATTGTTAGCAAACGTGCGGGCAGTGTGTTCTGCAGTGTGTGCAGCAGTGTGTGATTCAGTGTGTGCTGCAGTGTGTACAGCAGTGTGTGCTGCAGAGTGTGCAGCAGTGTGTGATGCAGTGTGCGCAGCAGTGTGTGCAGCAATGTGTGCCGTGGTGTGTGCTGCGGTGTGTGCAGCAGTTTGTGCAGCGGTGCATGCAGCAGTGTGTGTTGCAGTTTCTGATGCAGTGTGTGCTGCAATGTGTGCAGCAGTTTGTGCAGCGGTGCGTGCAGCAGTGTGTGTTGCAGTTTCTGATGCAGTGTGTGCTGCAGGTTGTGCCACAGTGTGTGCTACCGTGTGTGCAGCAGTGTGAGTACTTCAGTGTCAGATGCAGTGTGTGCAGCAGTGTGTGCTGAAGTGTGCGGGTCTCAGCAGGGTGTGCAGCAGTGTGTTCCACGGTGTGTGCTGCAGTGTGTGCAGCAGTGTGTGTAGCAGTGTGTGCAGCAGTGTGTGCAGCAGTGTGTGCTGCACTGTATGCTGCAGTGTTTGTAGGCAGTGTGTGCTGCAGTGTGTGCTGTTCTGTGTGATGCAGTGTGTGCAACAGTATGTGCAGCAGTGTGTGCTGCAGTGTGTGCAGCAGTGTGTGCAGCTGTGGGTGATGCAGTGTGTGATGTAGTATGTACAGCACTGTGTGCTGCAGTGTGTGCAGCACTGTGTGCTGCAGTGTGTGCTGCAGTGTGTGCTGTAGTGTGTTCAGTAGTATGTGCAGCAGTGTGTGCAGCAGTGTGTGCAGCAGTGTGTGATGCAGTGTGTGATGCAGTGTATGCAGGAGTTTGTGCAGCTGTGCTTGTTGCAGTTTCTGATGCAGTGTGTGCTGCACTGTGTGCAGCAGTGTGTGCTGCAGTGTGTGGGTCTCAGAAGGGTGTGCAGCAGTGTGTGCTGCGGTGTGTGTTGCAGTGTTTGCAGCAGTGTGTGTATCAGTGTGTGATGTAGTGTGTGCAGCAGTGTTTGATGCAGTGTGTGCAGCAGTGTGTGCAGCAGTGTGTGCAGCAGTGTGTGGTGCACTGTGTGACGTAGTATGTGCTGCACTGTGTGCTGCAGTGTGTGAAGCAGTGTGTGCTGCAGTGTGTGCAGCAGTGTGTGATGCAGTGTGTGCAGCAATGTGTGGAGGAATGTGTGCTGCAGTGTGTACAGCAGTGTGTGCTGCACTGTGAGCTGCAGTGTGCACAGCAGTGTGTGCTGCAGTGTGTGCAGCAGTGTGTGATGCAGTGTGTGCAGCAGTGTGTGATGCAGTGTGTGCAGCACTGTGTTCCACGGTGTGTGCTGCAGTGTGTGCAGCAGTGTGTGTAGCAGTGTGTGCAGCAGTGTGTGCAGTAGTGTGTGCTGCACTGTGTGCTGCAGTGTTTGTAGGCAGTGTGTGCTGCAGTGTGTGCTGTACTGTGTGATGCAGTGTGTGCAACAGTATGTGCAGCAGTGTGTGCTGTAGTGTGTGCAGCAGTGTGTGCAGCTGTGGGTGATGCAGTGTGCGCCGTAGTGCGTGCTGCACTGTGTGATACAGTGTGTGCTGCAGTGTGTGCTGCAGTGTGTGCTGCAGTGTGTGGAGCAGTGTGTGATGCAGTGTGTGCAGCAATGTGTGGAGGAATGTGTGGAGGAATGTGTACAGCAGTGTGTGCTGCACTGTGAGCTGCAGTGTGCACAGCAGTGTGTGCTGCAGTGTGTACAGCAGTGTGTGATGCAGTGTGTGCAGCAGTGTGTGATGCAGTGTGTGTAGCAGTGTGTGATGCAGTGTGTGCAGCAATGTGTGCCACGGTGTGTGCTGCAGTGTGGGCTGTGGTGTGTGCAGCAGTGTGTGTTACAGTTTCTGATGCAGTGTGTGCAGCAGTGTGTGATGCAGTGTGTGCAGCAATGTGTGGAGCAGTGTGTGCTGCATTGTGTATAGCAATGTGTTAAGGAATGTGTGGAGGAATGTGTACAGCAGTGTGTGCTGCACTGTGAGCTGCAGTGTGCACAGCAGTGTGTGCTGCAGTGTGTACAGCAGTGTGTGATGCAGTGTGTGCAGCAGTGTGTGATGCAGTGTGTGCAGCAGTGTGTGATGCAGTGTGTGCAGCAATGTGTGCCACGGTGTGTGCTGCAGTGTGGGCTGTGGTGTGTGCAGCAGTGTGTGTTACAGTTTCTGATGCAGTGTGTGCAGCAGTGTGTGATGCAGTGTGTGCAGCAATGTGTGGAGCAGTGTGTGCTGCATTGTGTATAGCAGTGTGTGTTGCACTGTGAGCTACGGTGTGCACAGCAGTGTGTGATGCAGTGTGCGCAGCAGTGTGCGCTGCACTGTGTGATACAGTGTGTGGAACAGTGTGTGCTGCAGTGTGTTCAACAGTGTGTGCTGCACTGTGCGCTGCAGTGTGCGCAGCAGTGTGTGATGCTGTGTGCGCAGCAGTATGTGATGCACTGTGTAATAGATGCAGTGTGTACAGCAGTGTGTGGAGCAGTGTGTGGAGCAGTGTGTGCTGCAGTGTGTGGGCCAGTGTGTGCTGCAGTTTGTGCAGCAGTGTGTGCTGCACTGTGTGTTACAGTGTGTGCAGCAGTGTGTGATACAGTGTGTGCAGCAGTGTGTGATGCTGTGTGTGCAGCAGTGTGTGATGCAGTGTGTGAAGCAGTGTATGGAGCAGTGTGTGCTGCAGTGTGCGCAGCAGTGTGTGATGCAGTGTGCGCAGCAGTGTGTGCTGCACTGTGTGATACAGTGTGTGCAGCAGTGTGTGCAGCAGTGTGTGTGCCACCGTGGGATGCAGTGTGTGCTGCAATGTGTGCCGCAGTGTGTGCTGCAGTGTGCGGGTGTCAGCAGTGAAAGAAGAATACGGCTTGCTGTCAGTATCGAAGTGCATCGGTAGAGCTGTGTGTGGATTCCAATAAAGGAACAGAAGAGGGTGCTGCAGGCCAGGATCAATGTGCGTTATCAGCAGAGTGTAGGGGAAGCATCAGTGAAGCAGGAGTGGCTGTGGAGGTCAGGACTGAGGTGCGCTGGCAGTCCTGTGTGTGGGCCTGTGTGTTAAGGGGCTTGAATAGCAGAGGTGCTGCAGACTACAGATGAGACATAATGTCATGGATGCACTGAGGACCCAGTAATGGGATTGGCGGAAGTGACGTTGGTCAGATTTTGTGATGCCTTTGCAGAACTGTGTTTTATCCCAGGGTTAATTGGAAACGGGTGTTGTAGATCAGGGTGAAGGTGCTGTGACAGGCATATATGCGGCTGGTCGTACAACTGGAGTAGGGGGAGTGGCTGCTTGTAAGGACTGAAACAGTGGTTAATTTGTGGGAAAAAGATACTGGGGCTCTTGTGAGCGTCCCCTATTCGCGCCGCCTAAAACAGAACCAACTACCAACCATGACAGCGGGGAAAGGATGTGGCATAATGGCCAGAGCTGCCGACTTCGGAGCTGGGAAACCAGTCCCGGCTCAACATCCTGTGATTCTGGGCAAACCACTTAATCTCCCCGTGCCTACCATAAATGAATGTGTCCTTAACTGGTGCTCATGAAAAACGCCGGTGTTGAGGATTAAGTGCCGGTGCTGAGCACTAGAAACCATGGGGCAGATTTACAAGCCCCTTGCTCCACTTTTGTGTCACTTTTCCCATGTTAAAAGTGCCGCAAGGCGCTTGTAAATCTGCCCCCATGGCTCAAATTAAGCATTGGACTGAATGCACAGGCAGGGGCCGAGCTTGGTCAGTAAGACTTTGGGGGTGTGAGTTTCAGATTTCCCACCAATCAAGCAGGCATATCTTGTTAAAATATATTATGAGAAGCAGGACACGAGGGGGCTTAAGAGGCAGTGGAAAGAGAGAGCAGTGCGGATTGTTAAAGGTACTTAAAACACAATACTTTGCAAACCATGCAGAGACAAGAGACAGAGGGGCAGATTTACAAGCCCCTTGCGTGACATTTGCGCTGCAGTTGCGTCCCTTTTTTGACGCAACAGCGGCGCAAATAATGCGGCCTATTTACAACGTGACGCATCTAGGGAGATGCGTCACGTTGTAAAGCCCTGCGTCACATTATACCTGCGTCAGGTATAATGTATGCAGGGTGGGCGTTCCCACGCAGGAAGGCCTCGTATAAGTGACTCAGTGAAATCTACAAGATTTCACTGCGCTGCTTTTAGGACGCCACTGCATCCAAACCTTACGCCTGCTTCAAGCAGGCATAAGTAGTGACGCAGTGTAGTGGGAATAGGCCTCAACATGCATTGCTGAAGTTGCGTCGTGCTTGCGACACAACTCCAGCAATGCGTGACTTTTCCGTCAACAGATGCTTCAGAATTTCTGACGCATCTGTCAATACTTGCGCCATAGTGCGCTGTATTGTAAATACGGCGCATCTATGGTGGTGCAAGGGTTTCTAAGGGTGGTGCAGGGAAAGTGACGCATCTGTACAGATGCGTCACTTTCTTGTAAATCTGCCCCAGAGTGTGTGTTTGTGTGTTTTTGTCAGTGTGGGCATGTACAAATCCAGAGTGAAATCCGACAGATACCTCACCGTACCCGACTGAAAGGACCTGTACCCAACTATTTACTACACAATACATTTTTTAGGTAACACCCCAACGAAGATACCCCCCCACCCGTGCACAGGCAAATTTCTTTCCACATGTGCTTTTGTGAGTGTGCATGTGTGTATGCGCGGTTCTCCATATTGGAATATGTTAGTGGCAGTGCATTCAGATGAACTTTACATAAAAACAATTCAAATGTGATTGTACACTGAATGTAAAAACACTTTGCCTCGAATTGCATGTGCCCTAGCCGCGTGCATTACCCCTGCCCGATCTTCTGATTTATGCAAATAATAGGGCTTACCATGTGGAAGCATTACTTATCGCTGATTATGCATGCATTGTTTTACATTTCCATTTTGTGCTCGCAGCCACTGTCAACTAAAATCCACAACTTTGTGCAAGGACTAAACACGAGCGAGCGCACTTTACGCTCCATTCTGTATCCGTTTTAATGGAAAAATGGGAGCAAATTTCACGTACCCCAATTTTTTATGATAAAACCAGAGTCTAAGACTCAATGGCCCACATTATAAGTGGATTCACACTCGATAAAATCCACAGGGGTCCATTACCATCAGCTGTGATGAATTGCACCTACTAGAATTTTTCCCTGCCAATTGGGAAAAACAGGCAATTTTGGTGCCTACTGCTCTAAAATCTGCATGTCCTGGTAATTACTGGGCATTTCCACCTGTTAAATTCCAGCAGATTTGGCCGGCCAAACCTCAACAAAGCATGCTTGCTTTATCACACCCCTCAATTACTGGGTGCAATAACATTTCCATAACTTGTAATTCTGACCCGTGCGCAAACAAAGGTTTGTGCCGGTGTTGGAAGGCATCAGGCACTGGGAAAAGGGACTGAATGATATCCTAGATTTCATGCACTTTGAGCTGCGCTCCATCCAGAGTTGAAAAGTGGTTTGGTGTGGGCTGCTGAAAATCTTTAGAGCAATGCTGACCAGTGATAACAAGGGGAGACCCTGGTCCCCTCCAGCCACGCCTCTGCTTTTGGGATCTCGGAGAGAGCCTGCAGACCCTACAGTGGGCCGGAATGGTCTCAGACAGGGCAGTGGGCAGCAGCTTTGACCAGATGGTCAAGGGCTCAGGAAAAATGTTATCTCCTGGGGCCATTTCCTTGTCTCCTTCCTTAGTATATGATTGAATCACATCCAAGACCAGCAGTAGCAATGCAGGTTAAATCCATTCAGTCTAGTACATAAACTCCAATCAAATATCTGCTTTCTTTTAAACACAACCTCTAACTCCTGCTCCTGGGAATGAACTATAAAGGAGCCCCAAAGCACCAAATCTGTTTTTAGGTCTTGCCCACCAGAGAGCATAAGCTGCCTGGTTGCGAAAAACCCATTAGTGGGCTCACTAAGAATTTACAGCAAGTTGACAGCCCATCAATTGCTTGACATTGGTTGGCTTTATTGTCACTCTTTTTTGCTTGCTTCTTCTTTGACAGCTTTGCTTGTTCCATCTTTTCCATCTTGTGTTTGTCCCTCCCCTGGAGCATAGCTTCTTTACAATCCTTTTTCTTGGCTGACTTTTATCTTTTCACTGGTCACTTTTAGGGATAATTTTTTTTTCTTCTTGGTTAAGCACTCCATGAAAATGCATGCATTTTCCAAGTCTCTCCGTTATGTGCTTTTCCCCTACCATGCCCCCTGTCCCACTTAATCGCTGAGCCACCAGAAAACATTGGCAGAGACAATAGGTCCAAAAGAAGAGACCTGCTGCCATTGTGTGGTTTATCTGTCTCTTTGAGAGACAGGTTTCACTGTGTGAGTCCTGGAATGTGGGCTCAACTCGTCTCCTCCTTACCTTATTGTTTGGTGGGAGGTATATATTTGGCCTTCTCTGCTTCAAGTTGGAGACAGGTGGGATGCTGCTGTAGGTGAAGTTGGTCCTCTTCTGTGCTGCAGTGCACGGGTCATTCATGGAGGCCACTGAGCTTTGGCCGGTATTCTGGAATGCCTGGGAGCAGGGACTCTTCCTGATTTGCAGCCTCATGCCAGGGTGCTGCAGAGTGGGTTCCGTGGTCCCTTCCGTGCTGTTCTCTGGTCCTTGACGGTGACTGTAGACTTTGTTGTGGCTTTGGCAGCACCAGCCTCTGAGCCATGTACTCATCAGTGGGGGTCCATGTGTGGTTTGGTGTTTGATCTTTGCACTCTATTGGGGGTGTTCTTTTTCTGCTCAGGTCTTTTGATTTTGGACAGGGGGTAGATGCTTGCAACCACTTTGTGTAGTTTGGGCTAAGCATCTCCAAGGTCTCCTTGTGTTATGGCTTCGGTAGATTTGTATCCCTGAGTGCTTCCTCCTTTATACAGGGATCTTGCTTCTGTTGTCGCATTGAAATCTTTGGATGCTGGTTTCTGTGGTGCCACTGAAAGGAGGGAAGCATTCTCAGAAGATGAAGCATGTGGGTTCCTTTGGGGAGCTGTCAGATTCTCATCCTGGTAAATCTCCTATGAACCCAAGTAAGAGGTCCACTGAGTACAATGCTACAGCTGGGCTTCTTGTACCAGAAGGCCTTTGTAAGTTTGATCTCAAAGCCCTCATGAAGGAAATCCTGAAATATCTAATGCCTTCTTCGGTAAGAAGTGAAAGATTAACAAGAGGTGCAGGAATCTTTTTCCTCTTCTTCATCGGGTAGGATGAGCCGATTCTTGAAAGGAAAGGTCCTTACATCTGGGAGAACCTGAAATTTCCTGAGAAAGAGACAGCAGCTACCAGTTAGGGTTTTTTTCTCCAGTTGCATAGGGATCCTGTTCCCAACATTCCCATTTACCAGGAATTGATTCAGAGGGAATGAAATGACACAGGTAGGTTTATCCCAAGGTTCCACTCCAAACTTTACAGCCTGAAGGGTCCTGACAGAGATTCCTTAAGCGATTTCTTGGGTTCTCTGTTGACTAATCATCCAGGCAATCTTCTCTGTTGTAGGATGATGACGCCTCTTTGGAGTCTATGGATCCCAAGTTTGGGTTCCTGAAGTAAGCCTAGGAGAAACTGAAACTTTCCACACAGACAGGAACTTGTGTCACTTACCCTTCCAGTCCCTGGTGCTCCCAGAGGCTTCTTTCACAATACCAAATGGGCAGGACTTTTTACATCTTCTGGTGACTACGGAGATGGAGGCTAGCCTCTTTTTAAGTGTATCTCTTGACCATCTTTATGTATCATCTCTTGCTTCTGAGGCAGCGACTACAAGATGATGCCAGAAAATGTACATAAACCCTCTTTGTGAATGTAGCCTTTCTCTAATTTTGGGCCTCAGTTGGAGGACATTGGGTCCAATATATTCAGACATTGTAAACATCTTGCGATCCCACACAAACCAAAATTCTCCTGTTGTTACTTTAAGGTTCCCACCAGAACACACAGCAGTATAGAAAGGGAGTTTACAATCCTCCTTCTGCTCTTGTGCACTACGGATCCCCAGTCCTGACTCAGATTACCACCACTGCCAGTGGGAGGAATTGGTTACTCTGTTTCCTTAGGGTGATCTGAAATGTGTCGCCATACAGTCGCAGGTCCTGGCGTTTGTGGTAAAGAGGTAGTTGAGTCTCCTCCACAGGCATCTTGAAGCCAGGGTAGCAAGGCCTCTGTTCAGTAATGTTCTTGGTGGAGAAGCACAATAGAAGTCTGGCTTGTGCACACCTCAAACTGGGAACAAACATTGAGAGACAGATCTTGTCTATGGACCCTGCTTTAGAGAACTGGTTCTGCATGTCCTCAGCAGGTACATTACGTTATCTGGGGACTTTTGTTTGTCTCCCCACATTATCTCTGCATTATAAATGAGGTTTGGTTATCGTGACTTGGACTTGTTTACCTCCCATCACAATGCTTTCTTCACGCTGTACTACTTCAATTTTCAGGATCCTAGGGCTCCCTTTTACCTTTCCACTGATGCCTCTGACCCTGAGGAGGCTTTCTTGATATCCAGAGGTTGAGATATCAAGAAAGGCTGCGAACATCTTGGTTTCTCATTCTCAGGAAAATATTGGTAGACAGGAATAGGTTCTCCCTACAGTAACATCCTCTTTGATTGCCCGGTGTCTCTCATCATCCACTCTCCTAGGTATCAGGTTGAAGTCCTGGCTTTTGAATGGCCAGGGCTGCAAGTCACAAGTTTTCTAACAACGTACCTGATTGGTCTAAAAGTCTCTCAGATATTTCATTTTGATGGCATATAATCATCAATGGACCTCCTTTCATTCTTTGGTGTAAGGAAAGGGATATGCAATCCTGGAATTGTGAGGGAGCCCATGTTTTGCAATTTCTAATGTTGACTTAATAAGGGTCTCAATGTTTCTAGTGTCAGAGTTCAGAGGACGGCTATCAGGGCTTCCAGGGACCCTTGGAGCACTTTGACGGGGCTGGATCATTAAGTGATCATGAGATCTTCCAATGGTTCTTTTGAACCTTTGGGCAATATCTTCTTGAAATGCTTTTATCACAACATTCTCTTTCTCGTGGCCATCACCTCTACCAGTTGAGTTGGGAGTGGGGGGGTCTCTACTTTGTGTTCCCCTTTTTCTGATGGTGTTTCCTGGCTGTGTGGTCCTGAGGTTGGCTTCTCACTTACTCTTCCTTCCACCTTCATCCTATCTCAGAGGAGAAACATGCTCATCATATGGTTGATGTGCACAGGGTGATGGTATCAATCAAGGAAAGTGGATTTTTGCTTCCACAATTCCATGTTTGTTGATTTTGATATGACTCAGAAGTGCCGTAAACCTTCTGTGCCATCTGTCTAGTATGTGGGTCAGGTGTGTGATTTCTACTGCATTTGGTACAGTTAGGGCAGAGCACTCTCCTTACAATAAGGGACACACTACGAAGGGGCTGTCTCCGCTGGAGCAAAAATATGATTTATTTATCTGCAGATCAGCTTCCTGCGCAGGGCCCGGTTCATTCTTCAGAACCGTCTGTAGGTTGGAGGAGGTAGTGAGTTAGAGTCTGGCTCTAAGGTCCTGGCATCTGATTCCCTAGATTAATCATCTGCTGTGTTCCATTACAGTTTATATGTGCTTGAATTATATTGGTCACATGTAGTGTCTCCTCCAGTGTCCAAATATCCAGTCGGAGGCGCCAGCTTTGTATTTCCTCATGAAGTAAGGAAGGAGATGAGGAAGTGACCTCAGGAGGCAAAGAAGCGATTACTTATCAGCAATCTTCATTACTCCTGGCCCCATATTCCCATTTTTCGGTGTGGTTCCCTCCCCCCTGAATTTGGTCTTGCTGTCTGCTCTTGGTTAGGTAACTGTGAGGAGACAGCATGGGAGACCCTTTATAGCTCCTCCACAGAGGAGCAGGCGCGAGTTTAGCAGCCGCAGACGCTTCAGGTAAGAGCGGTGGGGTAGGCTGGGGTGATTTCGAGAGACGCCCACGAGGGAAAATTAATTATTTTTTTAATTTTCCATTGTGGTCATCTCTCGAAATCCCCCCCAGCCGGCCCCACTGCTCTTACCTGCAGCGGCTGGAGTTCAGGGGCTTTTTTTTTTAGTTGCTTGTCTTGGAGGTGACTCACCTCATAAAGTACACAATGAGACAAGAAAGATGGCCCCTGGCAGTCGCGAAGTTTACTGGACCATTAACATAGCGTAACATAGCATAGAAGGGAACAGAAAGAGTAGACAAAGAATCCCTAGGTAAATAGGCGTATCATGCCCTCAAGATGGCGGCATGGTACGAGCCACACATGGCATTCTTTTGTGTGAGATGTGATGGGGCATCCTTGAACGCATTCTAGGTAGTGTGCGGCTGCGTTACCTGTGTTCCGGCGTGCCATCATGCTGTAGAAGCGGTCACTGGGGTAGTCTCGGTCAGTGAGGCGCCGGAGGAGTGCCGGGGACAACCTCTGGGAGTAGAGCTCCATTGGATCTAAAAAGTGAGCAAAAGAACAGTGAGCGATCAGTGAAGGTGGACCAGATATTTAGAAGAATACGTAAAAACGCGGATGCTGCTAGGCAACCCTTAAAAACTGCAGAAAAAACAGTGAATATACTTGTATATTTTTCAATTTAATTAAAAAAAATTAGAGTAGTGAGCTGCACTAACTTTATTCATGTATTTTAGTCTTTAGACAACTTGCTCTGTGGAGGGCCACTTTTCCTTCTTATGCAGAGCTCTCCTTAGCCCTCTTTGCATCCTCGTGTGATCGCCCCTTCCCCACTCACACGCCTACTGTATAGCCTAGGGATGTCAGAGTCTCTACCAACTCACACACCTTGCCTCAGTCTCCATTGTGTATTTGTGACTGATAAAGAGAACCCACCATGCTCCAATCAGAAACAAATGTTAGACCAGGAAGGTTAACAGAAGTAAATTGGGGGCCGCCCCAGAGTGAGCACGCACGGCATGCAATCCCGCCCATTATTCGGGTGGTTGGGCTCATGAATGATGCATGGTAAAACACGGGTTTAGTGAATTAAACAGAGGTTTTCTGCATTATTGAAGGGAGATGTGCAGATTTCCTTCACATGATTTAATATTTCTGAGAGCATAGATGCGTGAAGATTTACATGCTCAAATGATGCATACTAATCTCAAACAAGCTTTTGCAATGCAATCGGTGTCGCGTTTGTGAAAGTCAGAGCTATTTGCGTTGTGAATGATATTGTTTTTTACTTATGTGTTTTGTTTGTAATGGAGTGGATGTGTGTATGTTGTTTATAATGGAATTATGTGCTTTTCATTGTAATTGTTAGTTGTGGAATTGTGTGGGGTGAAATTATGTGGTGTGGAGTGTATTTGTGTATTGGAAATATGTGGTATGGTGAATAGATGGGGGTGAGAGCTGTATAAAATAGATAGAAAGTAAGATTGCGATTGATAGGTATTTTGTGCATGAAGTGGTGAATGAACTCTAGATAGAGTAGTAGAAAGAGTGTGTGAGAAAGAGAGAAGAGTATAGACGGATAAAGAGGCTGCACTTGTGTATGCAGAAAAACATTATTGAATAGGAGGAGAGTGTGTGTTTGAAGTTTGTATTTTTTTTAAAGATATGGTAAAGAAACTGTCCTGAGAGACCTGAAATGAACTAATATAAGAAGTGCTGGATCACTGCATGCTTGCACTTTGAAATTATGTGGATAGTAATTATGTGGTGTTAGGTGTAGTGGACTTATGTGTAGTGGTATTGTGTGAAATTGTGTGGCATGGTGTGGAATTATGTAGAGTGTAAATTGGAGCTGAATGGATATATGTTGAGAGTAATTATGTGGCGTGAAGTGTAATTATGTAGCTTGGAGTGTGCAGTTTTGTTGAGTGCTGTGGATTTTGGGTAGGGGGTACTGCCGCTTTAAAATCACACAGTAAACCTGGTGACCGTTTTTATTTTAAGTTACATAACGAGCTGTTACATGTCTCACTTACTGACTTCAACAAAGTTCCCTCCTCAGCCCGAAGAGATTCTCTGTTTTAACTTAAATCCCCCCCCTTATAAATCCTGTGAAGGATGGACAGACCCTAGCTGCTCTGCTCTCCTCTTTACTTTAAATCCTGGGGACCACCGCCTCATCACCACATAGTTAAGTAACAATGGGGCTACCCGAAAAGCCACTGGGCCTGGGTAGATAATAGTACAACAAGGTAATGTCCCAGTGGAAAGCAATTTAAGAAAGATAGATGTGTACAAGAGTTAATCCGCTGTATCTGAATAAAGTCAAGCACCACTATACAATCTAACAACCAAATGAGTGTGACTTTATTTCATCACGACATTGAGGTTAATCAGTTGATTAACTTCAATGTCGTGATGAAATACAATCACACTCATTTGGTTGTTAGATTGTATAGTGGTGCTTGACTTCGTTCAGATACAACGGATTAACTCTTGTACACATCATCACCACATAGACACACGATCAAAAATTATGTCAGAGGTGAGAGCACTGGAAGCCTTCATTGCACTGAGGTTTAGGCAAATACTCATGAATCAGGGCCGTCATAAGTAGTGTGTTCACGCTACGAATGAATGACGGCCCTGATTTGAAACCGCGGTCTGGGCAGAGCCTAATACCCCGGCATAAAATTGCCGACCTCCTGCCGGCACTCCCCAATCCACATATATTGTGAACACAAGCGCAAATGTACACAACCTGCCATGGGTGTTTTTCCCCACACAAATAGGAAAAATATCGCCCATTTGTGCGGAGTAAGAGAATGTGGCGCAGCTATGAGAGCTGTTGACTCAGGAGCTGGGGATCCGTGTTCGAGCCTCGGCATCGTCTCAACGTCCTGTGAATTTTGGCAAATCACTTATTCTTGCCAGCGCTGTACATATAATTATTTTAATAAAAAATAAAAAACATCGATCCCAGCGATCTTGGCGGGGTGGCGGGGGCAGTCAAGCAGTGTTGTGGGAGGGGTGAGGGAGGTGAGACGGCACAGGGAGATTAAGTATCAGAAGTGGTGATTTAAATAAACAAGAGTGAAGCCCAAGCCTTGACTCCACATCCTGTGAGTTTTGGTTAATCACTTATTCTCGCACGCGCTATATAAATGTGTTAGTTTAAATAAAAATAAAAAATCTACAGCAATTGCCGCGATCTTGGAGGGGTGGTGCCTCGGACAAGCAGTGTTGTGGGAGGGGTGAAGGGACGGAGAGAGACAGCACAGAAAGATTAAGTATAAGAAGCAGTGATTTAAATAAACAAGCATGAATCTCATTGTTGCTGAAGCAGCGGGCACCGCACTAATAAAAGGCGCATGGCCACACAAGTCCTCTGACATAACAGCAGCCCCTTTCAGGCAATTTACTTGCACTGCTGTGTCAAGAAAGGAGACTCCAACATGGATCTCCGGAGTGAGAGGATGTGGCACAGTGGTCAGAGCTGCCGACTCAGGGGCTGGGGATCCGTGTTCGAGCCTCGGTGTCGGCTCAACATCTTGTCAATTTGGGCAAATCACATTCTCCCCCTTGCTCCAGCTATATAAATGTACTAATTTAAATGAAAAATGCAGAGATCTATGAGGGCTGGTGGGGGTGGGCAAGTAGTGTTGTCTTTGGGATGAGGGGGTAGGGAGAGAGGGCACAGGGAGATTAAGGTATGAGAATAGTAATTTAAATTAAACTAAAAAAAAACAGCGATATTAGAGGAGTAGTGGGGGCGGGCAAGCAAAGTTTTGGGAGGGGTGAGAGGGTGGGGGGACGGCACAGGGAGGCTATAAAAGGCAGGGCAAATGAAGCTGCCAAAGCTAAGTAAACAGAACACTTAACGAGCAGAGGCAGGCCAACAAAATAAAAAGAGCACTCTCAAAGCCCTCCACATAGTCTGATGAGTAAGAACACATGTGACAGGGGCAGTGCTCATAGTAGGATACAAAAGCCCAAAAGGAGGGACTACTAAGCGTATCCACCAAACAAAAGCTGGCATTTCCAAAGGACAGAAAGAAGATCCAATTAAAAAGATGGGCAGTCCTCCAAGCCCATAATCTGAGTACAGCTTGTTTTGAAGGGACAGAACATGCGCTGCCTAAGCAAGACCTAAAAACAAATAGAATATACTTTCAAAAAAGATTTATCTTCAGAAGACCCTAGTTTACATCCCACCTTCCCCACTTAATCTTACTATGTGATCTTAAGGCAAATCACTTGGTCTAGAGAATATTGGGAATGCCTCAGTGTAAATCAACTTTATGCATGCGCTGCATACGGAATTGCATTACAAGTGAAGCTTCTTTTAGTGAAGTAGAAGTTGCCAGTGAATGTTTGACTTGGAAACCATTAGGAGACATCAGTGAATGGCTTGCAATTTTCTTGCTATTTTGCAAAGTCTTAATTTCTTAAGTTCAGTCTGTTTTTATTGAAAGCATTGAATGTATATGAAGGGATCAATCATACCGAAAAACTGGCTGCCGCTGGCATTCGAAGTGGCTCATACTTGGGAGAGGATTTCTGTATTTCCTCTTCCCACATTATTTTTAAATAAGATTAGAGGTACTTAGGAGTACTTGTAGACTTTTTTCTGTGATCAAAGCTTGCCATAAAGCACTTTTTGCTTATGATTGTGACTTTGATGTTGGCAGGTTGCTTGCAATAACATGAAATAGATACGTGAAGTTTCAGGATTTAATAGTGCCAGGCTGCATTTTATTTGTGTAAGAACACAATCGATAGTAGAAATTAGACAACCCAGAGTCAGAGCTGAAAGTTTTAGCACTTTCCAGTAACCTTTAGGTCCCTGCTATATTGGCAGCCAGTACTCTGCAAGTGAAGCTCGTGGCTCCTTCTGCAGAGGTCTGGGAAGTCAAACATTAGATGAGAAGATGAATGGTACATGCCATAAGTCCCCACAATTGAGGAAGTACGAAAAATCCTCTTTTTGTATGTTCACCACAACAATTTCGGACTGATACTGCTGGTTTTCCGACTCTGAGAGGGCATTGATGCCTGCTAACCAAACCCCATGCCAGTGTTCTAACCCACTACAAAGTCTAAGTTGAATTGGATATCCCCAATTGGCAAAGATTGACTTAATTATAAGTCCCTAGTATATGGTACCCTGGGCATGTAAGGCTGAATGTCCACCCAGGACAGTAGCACTGGTTGTGCCACCCTGTGTCTCACAAATTACAAAATGGCTCCCAGCCTGAATTAATGAATATTGCATTTCTTTTTTGTTTGTTTCAGGAGGTTTTATTAGGATTTTGTACAAACAGGACGATTCAGCTGAGAAAATACAGAGAAAGCAAACCCTAGGATGGGTGGTACTGTCAAGCCGTATGTAAACATCAGTAAATCCCATAACAAATTCGTTTTATATAGTAGTAGAGGGGAGGTATAACTGTGTCTGCGTATGCAATTGAGATAGGGTTGTCTAATGTTTGTATGGGGAGGGAGTGACTTTTTTACTAAGGGAGGTGTGTGAGATACCTTGTTTGTTTGCAGATTGGTGTAGAGCGAGAGAGAGGTGAGACAAGATAAGAGAAAAGAGAGAGGAGAGAAGAGAGAGGAGAAGAGAAGAGGAAAGGACAGGAGACATCAGTGGGAGATTTAGTGGAGGGACTGTGTAGTGAGGAGCAGCTGGGTAGGCAGTGGGAGAGGATGCAGAGGTGGGGTTAGGTTACTTAACAGTAACCAAGGATCCACTCAAACGGTACACTCTAACCTCCGAAGTTTCTACTCCTCTGGGTACACTCTAACATTCTAAGTGCCCACTCCTCCATGTGCTGCCAGAAAGCTAACATAGCACAGGAGCTTTTACTTCCCCTTGCACAACTTCTTGTACTAATTTGCTTTATTGAATTGGTTGCACAAGATTGTTCCTTGCTACTAACAATGATATACCTAAATGTTTCCGAGGACCCATAGCCTCAAAATGGGTTATACTTCCTCCAATTCTCATGTCGCATGTTTCATGTTACAATAACACACGGTTAACAATTTACACTGCACACTAACTATTATCTACTAATAATCCTATAAACAGATCTTAGTTTTTCGGATCTTAGATCTGATCCCTCTCGAACTGACTACGAGCTTAATGCAAAATGTATTCTATGGCATTGGTATGGTAATGGTAATAGTTTTATATTAACATTTAAGTCGCTAATGGACAACCCCCAGTTAAGTGTTGCCATGAAAGGGCTTACACCCCAGTTAATGAATATTGCATTTCTAAGGCGCACCGTCACTCATGATTGAGCATCCTGGCGCCATGCTATGGAACACTGTGAAGCCTATCACTGCACGCTGCAGACTGAGGCAGACTGCAGACTAGAAAGGCAGTTTCAAAACTGCTAGTTTGACTTTGCTATTCAAACAAATAGCAAGGCCCCCACTTCCCTTGACTATATATGCAGCTCTTCCCTAAGAAAGGCCTACCGAACCCTAAGGGAGGGAGCAGCATATTACTAAGTAGGACATGTATTTTTTCATACAGCTAGCAGCCTATTGGCTAACACAGTGTTACCGGCTTACCACTCAACCTGGCTAACTTCTGAATGGGACAACTAAAATGGGTACTTCAAAGAATCAAATTAATCATGGAAATAAAAATGCACCTTGATGCCTAAGTTGAATTTAATGTCACTTTTATGGAAATGCAACTTTTAGAAAGTTGCCACTCTGTGATCCAGTTGTCCTGTGCCCTCACATGGTCACTGGCCACCAGACGTCTTTCTGCCCTCCTGGGGAGAAGTGTGAATGGCTTCCAGACTCAGGAGCAATAGCAGCCTGCTACAGGGAGTGGTGTTACCTCTCCCTTGTAGGAAGCTCCTCAAGGCGTTGGCCCAAAAGGCGAGCTTCAAAGGCGAATATGCCTTTGGTGGGCAAATGACGATCACACCCATGATGCGTTGGCTCTTGCTCAGGCAGACAGGCTGGCGGAGGTAACAGAGAGATGGAGACCAGTGCCCGAATGGGGTTATCTGTGGGTGTGTAGCCCACAGGTAGCCACACCTCTAGGGTGGGCTACAAAGCTTCTAACATCCAAGAAAGGCTTCAGACATCTTGAGAGTGGGCAGAATAGTGCACCCTGGGATTGCTAAATGCCACACATAGCCGTAAGTCATCACAGGATGGGAGTGATCCTGGTAGCCCATTGGCTAGTGACCATATCATCATCCCACCAGGGCACTTTCTGGGCATAGAAATACCACCTGTGGTGCCCTGAACCTCAGATTACGACAGAACTGGAGGAAGGACCAAAGAAGGACTACCCTGCTGACCCTTGGACTTGGCAAAGAGAGGCTGCCCTGTCTGCTGGACTGCACCTGACACACCTTGGGCTAGCAAAGACAGGACTATGCCTGTGGCTTCAGTCTTATGGAAAGGTTGCTCCCAAGCCCCAGGTCATAGAAGTGACTCCAAGGGCCAATCGGCTACCCCCTGTGACCAGCACCAGGACCATCAAAGTGGAAGTAGCCCAACCTGACAAGTCAGAAGCTACTTCTGGAGAATCACTGCTGACCGCCGCTGGGGGCCTCAAGAGACCGATCCTCATCAGCCTAAAGTTGCACCCAGATCTGACAGACCCAGGAGTGTCATCTGAGTCCAGGTTGGTTGCCCAAGAGGGACACCAGCTTCCACCAAAGGATACCGTTGTGGACAGAGGCTGGTAGCCCAGCAGCAGCTGACCTTCTACCTGTTCAAAGATGACTTCGAGGGACCCCAGTGTCTGTGGCCAAAGTCGTTCCACATGATCTGTGGACTGAGGAGTAACCGTATGGACATTCCCATTGACCGCACAGCACCCATAGCATCCATGAGCATCCTTCATCTCCTGCATCTGCAGCTTCAGGACCGCTCCTTTGAAGTCTACGGTGGTCATGCAGTAAATTTCAAAACTGGACTGGAGAACATTTTTGTGGCCAGGTAACTGTCCAAATACTCCATAGTGGTCCCCCTGACACTCTCCCTGTTGGATTCGGTCGCCCAGTCGGGACGGAGCAGCTGAACACAAATCTTACAAACCTTTCAAAAGTTCACAAACTTTACGGTTACCAATGCTTGTTGCGGTTGAACTGAGATTTACGTTTTCTTTAAAAGTCTATATCTTTAGAATCCTCTGATGGATATTGCTCATGTTGGTCTTTGAACATTCATAAAAATATAATCTAGTTTTATAAATTGGTGTCAGATTTTTTTTGTGCTGTGCGACTTTCTAATTTTGTTGTTTGGTGCTGTTAAATGCTTCACACTAGTTCCTTTCCTTAAGCCTAGCTGCTCAAAGCCACAGCTACCCAGGGTTCAGCTAGCAGTTTTGCAAATGAGCCTGAATGGACCCAAGACAGTTTTATGAGTGTATTACACAGTAAGGTCGCACAACCATACCATATAATACACCATATAATACACCAAAATCCTCACAGAGGGCAACTTGTGTTTGTGTGGAAGCAATATGCTGAAGTCTCGGCCTGTGGCTGAAAATGGTAATGAATAGTAACCTGAGGTGGCACAGGGCATTATGCATGCCAGGTGGTCACTTCTCTGCTCAGCTTTAGAACTCGCCTACCCTGATGTTGCAATAAAGTTGTACCTTGTTCATTGCTAACAGCGTAACTCAGCTTTGTTCATGGTTGCCACTGTAGTCCTGCCTTCTTAGATCCAGCAGTGCATGAAGTTTCATTGCCTTGAAGTACAGGCAGTATAGGGAACTCCATGCGAAGAGAAATGTTTTAAGTTATTTACAAATTTCAAAGATCTGCTTTTTTCCAGAGAACTTTGTGCTACAGATTTTAACTTTCTATAGTGATCAAAGAGTTTTTTTATATGCACGTTTCAGTGAGCTCAAGAAAAAGAGGCCACAATTATAAAGAACACATAGTTACAAATGTTAATTCTACATCTGAGACTGTGCCTCATAGAGGGGCTGGAGCATTTTTAGGAACTTTTTGAGACACATCCCTGTGACCATGGGCTCTTTAGCCTGTAAAATATGTAGGTGCAGGGAGACCCAAAGTATTTCAAAAGAGAGTACCACCTGGGCTGCTGAATGCTGGGGTTGCCTAATACCAAGGTTGCCTAGTTTTAACTCCATCTTATGCCCCTTCATCCCACCCCCTGCACTTCCTGTCTCTTTATCTCACTCTTGTAAGTTATTTTTCATCTTAACTTTCTCTCTCTGATACTGCTTTGTTTTCTTTCTCTTCTCCCTTCATTCTCCCATTTCGTCCTTTTCCCCTACTTGCTCTGAATCAAAGTCTGATTGTCAGATACCATTTGGGGACCACAGGACAGGCGTGGGCTACTGGGCCCCAACCAAGGTGGCTGAAGTTGTTTGCCATTTGAGTGCTTGAGTCCCTCCTACCAAACTGGGCAATAAAGCCTTTTCTGCACATTGATTATAAGGGTAGAGAAAGTGAGCAGTCAAATGATTCTCAGGGAGGTAGTGTGGGGTCAAGAGCTGAAAACTCAACAGTAAAAAAACAGGCACACAAATGTACTGTCTGCCCAATGCTTATATTATATTTTGAATTAAAAGAAAGTACTTTAATCACACTACACAGTCTTATTCTACTTAGTGCAAATAGGGGAATCAAACACAAAGTTGAGGCACTACGCTCTTCTCTCCCCCCACCATGCTCCCCAGCTTCTTTATTTGTAGTCATAGAACAAGGGGAAAGGCATTGGGTAAGCACAGGTACACTTCACTCAATTCACCCCAAGGTGTAGGCAATTCACCTTGTTCACCTCTTCACATTTACTCAGTAAAAGGCTTAAGCTTGTTCTGCAAGACTTGGGTCTGTTACTCAGGCTCTCATTCCACTCACAATTCTTCAGCCCATGGGCACTTGCTACCACTTGTTGCAGTCTGGGATGGACATATGCAGGGACCCTGCTTCTGTATTTGCAGCTCGTTGAAGGGGTTGCCGCTGTGTGTCTCTCTCGGTACCTGAAGACTTGAAGATTTCAGTGCGGCAGAGCTCTGGGGAGCTCTAGTCTTGAAGCTGTTGCCTCCCTAGCTAGACTAGATGCAGACAGGATGCTGAAGTGGCAAGTGAGGCCTCCTGATTGAGCTTGGCCTTGTGGACGTCTTTGACAGATGTAGCGTCCGGGCCAATCAGTGCCCTCCCCCCGCGACAAAGCACTCTGACTCTCATGCCAATAGTCACAGCATCAGTTTCTCAATCAAGGCGGACTGCCGTTCTCATACAATGTTTGATGCTTGCAGAAGTATTTAGGTGGGTCTCGCTGAGAACCATACCAGGGATCTTGGGGACTCCTTTCACACATTGGTTGCCCCTGGCTTCACACTCTTGGAGTAACTCGCTCTCTGGGTATTCCCCACGCTGAGAACAAGCTGAGCTTCTTCTCCTAGGCAGTCCCTCCTCCTATACGGTCAAGCCCATCCTTCGTTGTCTCAGCAGGCAGACAGGCTTCTAGGCTCCAAGCAAACCCCCAGGTCCTCCAGCAGACATTACAGACTTCAGGTGATGCCCCCTACCCTCTGACAGACTGGCTGAAATGCAGACACCAGCCCTGACTAAACAGTAATCTTTCGGGTACTCTGCGGAGCACTCTCTTTCTTGGTCAAGAAGAACTTGGGACTGAAACAAAGTGGGTGATTATGTACCCACTTTTTTACACATTTTTCAGACAGAGCATGTGAATCCATTTTCTTAGGCTTCACAATCAGTTTGGGTTGTTCTCAATCAAATGTAATTTTCAGGCTACTGTCCTGACCCAACTTTTGAGTAAAGTGATGCTTCGCAAATCAGGTGGCACTGAGACTTTCTATAAGCAGAAGCACCCAACACAAGGACACAAAGAAGTGTGAGATCTCTGCAGATGGCTGTCATCAGCCTTCACAAAGCTGTAATCAGAGACAGACAAAAGGACAAGGCCCTGACTAAAAACATCCTCATCTTGAGGAACAGAATCTTCAGTCCCACCCTCCCACTTCTACCATCTACCAAGTGACAGTTTTCATGAAGAGCTAATCAGCAGCCTTTTGCTAATAAGGACCACATTAAGCTCCTAAGGGAGCGCCTGTCTTTGCTCCAACCTCCAGCCACAGTAGTGCTGTCATTTCACTTCCACTATCTGGGGAAGTTGTATTCACCCTCCATCTTGTGCAGTGCTAATCTAGGGGCCATCCAAAATGGAACCCACTGGTCCCAGTCCACAGCCTCTCACAACACACAGAGTCCTACTACCATACAAGTGTCACAAACTCACTGCACATGACATGCACACAGAATGTCAGCACAAGGCTCCATGGTCCACATAACAGCAGAACTTTAGACGTAAGGGCTCAGTAGAGCACCCTGTCCTGGACACAGAGAAAAGGTCAGACACTAATAATTATTCACAAAAACGCATTACACTGTCACCACTGCTTTATGTGACTACCCAGGGCATGACTGAGGTCTTATGGCCACCATGAGGGTACGCCATGTGCGACCCTATAGGTCAGAAAACAGGTTTTTGATGTTGCATTACCAAGGCTAGGCCTTGGCTTTTGCACACATGCTAGATTAGTGTGATGTCCATGTCGAGCAAAATATCAGAGTACCAGTTTCACCAGCAGTCGGGCACTCAGGGCAGCGGTACATGCCTTTCGCCATGCATGGGATCTCCCCGTCCCAACACTGGTGATGAAAAATAAGTCCTGGTCCCTACTATTGAGTGCTGATGCCTACAACTCTCAATCACTGGCACAAAATAAGTGTTGGTTAGATTTTTTAAAATTAGCACTTTAAACCACCAATATCCACCACCAACAACAAGCCGTGAAGGATGGATCCCACGACTGATCTGCAGAAGTGCCTGCAGTTGACAGATACTGGTCCCTCTCAGTGTCATCAGGGGGATTAGGGATATTAGAGATTGGGTGAAAATCTGCCCAATTGGATTGATCAGCTTTGGTCTTTCCTTAAAGAAGGGGTACCACCAAAGGAACATTTAAGGAATCAGACGTAATCAAAGAGAAGAGCGAGGTTGAAAAGCCCTCTGAGATGTTCATGACTCTGCCCACTGAATGAACCGTCTGATCCTAGGTGGAGGCTTCATCCATACCAAAGCCCGGTCTAGGCCGGGTAGCCGATAGGCAGTACAAACTGAAGGAAGGTGAAGATGTTCTTACCTGCCGTCCTCCTGCCCGCCGCGTCTGCAAAATCTTCATTGGAGGATTCGCTGGAGAACCGTTTGGGGTTGGAAGGCACTAGTTTGTAGAGTGCTGTGTTCTTCTGCAAACAGATATAAAAAAAAAGATTAGCACTAGCAGGACACAACAAACAATGCCATGCAATGATGAAATAAGACATTTGCAGCACGGCCGGACTGACAACGCAAACCAGCCCTGGAAATTAGGTCGGACTGGCCTCGGGTGCTGGTGGGAAATACCCCACCGCTCTAAAACAGTCCCCCACCTTCCCTGCCCACCGGGAAAATGCTCGGTGCCTGCTACGGCCAGTCCGGTTCTGGTTTGCAGCCCCTGAGCATGGTTGCCAGCAATGGTTTCAAGGGTTGCCAATGAAAGTGAGACGAGTCACAGTGAATATGTAAAGAGTCTGCAGCAAATTTGTAAAAGATCTGTAAATATGTGCTGTGGATGCTTAAAGAGTTTCCATTAACAGAGACTTGTTTCAGTACACACACAGCTTTTACCGAATCCATATAAGTCTGAAGTAAAGGTGCTGAGAGAAAGTGTAAAGAATTTTCAGTAAATTAATATAAAGTTTGAAGCTAATGTGTAAACAGTCTACATGAAACGGCAAAGTAATTTTCAGTAAATAGGTGACGTTTGCAGAAAAGGTGTAAGAAAGTGGCATTGAATGTGTAAAGAGTTTGTACTGGAAGCGTAAAGAGTTTCCGTAACTGTGTAAAGAGTTTTCAGTAAATGCTTGAAGGGTTTGATGTGAACGAAAACACTGTGCACTGAATACGGAATTTGCAGTTAATGTGAAAAATGTGAAGTAAATGTCAACAGGTGTCAGGGAATTGTAAATGGCTTGCAGTTAATCTCTAAACATTTTACATTGAATCAATCTAGAATATGCAGTGGCTTATTAAACACTGGATTCAAGCTAGCCTGGCTGATGAAGGGTGATGCCCTGAAACCGGTACCAGGATGCTTGTTTCCGGTCCAGGGAGGACCTGGCTTGGCAGTTCGGGCTGGACTGTTCCCACAAGGAACAGGGTCAAGACTGATTTGCATATGGCTGGGTCCAAACTGGGGTGGTGTGGTGAGCAAAAGAATGATGGATTAAACCCAGATCCTTGTGACTGGGGGTGAATGTTTGCATTGTTCAGCATTCCGTTCATCAATTGTATCTTTTGCATATTTCGCCCTAAGTGGGAAGGGTATGCCCAGACGTGGGTCCTGTGCTCACTACACCGCCGGATTCAAGCTAGCCTGGCTGATGAAGGGTGATGCCCTGAAACCGGTCCCAGGATGCTTGTTTCCGGTCCAGGGAGGACCTGGCTTGGCAGTTCGGGCTGGACGAACAGGGTTAAGACTGATTTGCATATGGCTGGGTCCAAACTGGGGTGGTGTGGTGAACAAAAGAATGATGGATTTAACCCAGATGCTTGTGACTGGGGGTGAATGTTTGCATTGTCCAGCATTCCGTCCATCAATTGTATCTTTTGCATATTAAACAGTTGGCAATGAATTTGAGACGAGGTTGCAGTACATCTGTAGCTTGTAGTTAATGTGTTAATCACTTGTAATAAATGTACGTTTTATTTTTTTAGCAATCAGTGTGTATTATTTTCATAGAGGAAGAGAGAAAACAAAAGGAAAGTCGAACATGCAGCTTGCATGGCTTTATATACATCAAAGGTTCCGCTGCGTATGAGTAAAGTCTACGATTCAGTCCGAATGTAAGGTGAGCACTGTATTGGCTTTGGAAATTCGGAGTAATGACTGGTCAAATAACTTAATAACCTTGCATCTAAATATGAAAAGCTAAGACTAAAAAGAACATACTACCAATAATGATGTCGTGTAGGCTAGACTATACCTTCTAACCCACTGACGAGGTCTATACCAGTTATTAAAGGCCCAGTTATTAAAGGCCAGGGCCCAGTTATTAAAGGCCCTGGCAGCTCAGGCCTATAACAAGGGTGAGAGCCTTTAACAACAGGTATAGCCTGAGGCATAATGGCTACAAGGGTATTAGAACATTCCACCCACGAAGGGTAACATTTTGTAAATTAAAAAGGGAGAAACATGAAGACAAACATTGGCATGTTGGAGCTCCGGTCTTCTATCAGCCATTATAAGCCTGGAGCCACTCCAATGTCTTCAATGGAGCTCTCAACATTCCAATGCTGTAATAGGGAATAACTTTCCATATCCTCACAACATGAAGTGACCGGATAAACATGTTTCAGTAATGAATGAAAGGGTTTGTAGTCAATCTTGTTGCAGCCGCCTGTAGTGAGAGACTGGTTTTAACATGTTTGCAAGAATTGGATTTGGTTTCCTGTCCAACCATGATCCCAACCCCCCAAACACTTTTTTAAATGTATTTCATAAAGTACGCAAGCTTTGTTTTTAATTAAATTTACCCACCACCTAACTTTTTTTCATTGTTACTTACCTTTGCTAATATTGTGCTTCGCGATGTAGCGGTCAAGCTTTTTGGTGGTGGCCAGGTAACAGAGTATACCTGCCACACCAACACAAAGGGCCTTATATTGTCCCTGCCAGGGAAAACCAAGGACCACAGATGCTCCTCAGCTCCTCCAGCACCCACAGACAAAGAAGACCCCTTCCACGCGCAGGCAAAGCGCCAGCGTCGACATCCAGTTACGTCAGCAAGTTTCCTGCTATGCTATTCAGCAAGGACTGTTACCGCCCCTACTGTTACTATCAGCCAGCAGCCATTGTGTGTATGCATGGGGATTTATATAGAGCACACCTAGCTACAAAGCACTGAGTACTGTACAAGGGTGGAAGTGGAGGGAAGGAGTCCACAGCTACATGACTACGGAATGATGTAAGTACCACCTTCTGTCAGTCATCTGGAGAGTAATGTGGGCGAGATGCTGCTTGAAAATGAGGGTTTCTGTTCCTTCCTGAAGAGCAGGCCTGAGACATTTCTCCATAAATGGGTGGAGAGGAGGTTCTAGACCCTTGTATTGTATTTTAGTAGAAAGAAGGCTTAGCATCTTGTCTTCTCCTGCATTTTTGTCATTGAGCATGATCAGGTTGCTTGTGATTATGTTGTAAACCGCAGACTTTTTTTTTGGGAAGGGGGAGAGAGATTTATATAGCAACCCAAAGGTATCAAAGCGCTTTACATGAGCACCAGTTGCGTTACAGAAAGGCACATTAGTTTTTTGGTAGACACAGTGAGTTTAAGTGATTAGGCCAGAATCACAGGATCTTGAACGTCCCTGCCGAGACTCGATCCTGGTTCCCCTGCATCGATGTGGACCGCCCTAGCCCTTAGGCCACTTCCTTTTACTTGCTTGCCGGATATGATTGACATCTCGAGTTGACAACTTTTTAGGTGATGCAGTAGTGGTGTTCGTTGAGTGTTGATGAAATTCCATCAAAGCTCTTGAGACCCTTAATCATTGTCTGCAGCTGGAAGGATGCACTTCAGGTAGGGTGACTAGATTTTGAGAAGGGGAAATCGGGACAGGCCAGACATAAAAGTAGGACTAAAGCCTTTGGCCTTACTTTTATGTCTGGCCTGTCCCGATTTTGTGTGGCCTTGTAAATGTGTATGTACACACACGCACACCACCCCGTCACCCCCATTTGCTATGCCACAACATCTACCCTGAGACCCCCTGCCCTCCATCCCTACTCTGTCTCCCAATCTGCTGCAGCCGACCTGCTGCCTGCCAGGAACAAAGCATGTACTTAAGGAGAGCACACCTTTCAGTTCTCCTTTCAGGATGACTTGACCTTTGTCCCAAAAACCGAGACATAAGCTTAAAATTAAGGAAAGCATTGGGACCCCGGGACAGGACTGTCTGGGGAAATCCGGGACGTCCAGTCACTCTAACTTCAGTGGCGTAGGAAAGGGGGTGCGGGCCGCCCCGGGTGTCATCACTGAGGGGGGTGACAAAATGGCAAAAATATGTGCTTAAAACACATATTTTTGCCATTTTGTCAAGCCTGGGGTGACAAGAAATCATTGAGGGCGGTAACAAAATGGCAAAAATATGTGTTTTAAACACATAATTTTGCCATTTTGTCAAGCCGGGGGTGATGAGAAATTTTCCGCACTGAGTACCACCTGACCTTGCTACGCCACTGCCTAACTTCAGGGGCGTCGGACGTGATTACGGGGTGCCCCAGACCGCACCTTCCCTCCGTTGGCTCAGGTGTGACAGATCCAGTCACTAGAGGTTCACAAGTCTGCTTCCGGGAGGAAAGCTTTCCCTGTGGAGAACGTAGGGGCATATTATCAAGCACGGCTTTAAAATGATCGCCGTTTTAGCGGCAGAAAACTGCCGCTAAAGCGGCGATAATGGGCTTGATAATATGCCGCAGAGAATTCCCATAGAAGCCCATGTTGACACCAGAACATGGGCTTATATGGGAATTCACAAGGGCATATTATCAAGCCCATTATCGCCGCTTTAGCGGCAGTTTTCTGCCGCTAAAACGGCGATCATTTTAAAGCCGTTTCTTGATAATATGCCCCGTAATGAGTTGGTGTCATTCTCACATTACCGTCTGCGTCAGCTCTTCGCCTCGCTTTCGTCACTAAAACCAGCTTCAATCCCAAATCGCTTTTTTTCTGCGTCACGTGAAAGCACAGTAGGGTGGTAGGCGTGTAGGGTAGAAGAAGCTGTCAGTCATGTGAATTTAAAAAAAAAAAAATTTGACTAGAAATTTGGAATTAAGGTTTGACTAGAAAAATAGTATTTGGTTGCAAAGCTGGGCAACCCCCTGGATGGACAAAGTATTGCAGCTGATTAAAAAAGCTTCCGTCTCTCGCCCCTTGCCCCCTCCCACGTTTATTGAACATATTTCCAGCGATTTAAACTTAATTAGAGCACGGGTGGCTACTGCTAACAAACTGCGTCATCTGAGTAAGAAACAGAAAGAAGCATGTCTTCCTTCCAATCCGTCTACCCACTCTCTCTCCCTGGGGTATGGGAGAAAAACAATTAGGGAAGGAAAAGGCTGCTCTTTTCTCAAAAATCCACGTTGAAAATATGCTTCGGCTACAGACACTTGATAAAATCGTGTGCGTTTGCAAAACAGCTCTCGTTTGAACTTTCCAATTTTGTGAGCTATACTTTAACAAATTGAGAGCTGTAAAATATTCATCACTTAAAAAAGCAATGAAACAGAAAGTAAGCCAATGTAACCGACAGCGTGCTTAAGCTCCCCAAAGTCCATGACTAAACGCTAGGATGGCACCACAAATTTTGAAAGCTGGTAGTGAGTTGTCCATGCGAGTATTTCTTCTCTGTCTACACTGTGGTTTCATCCACTGGTGCTTAATGGAAATGTCACATCCAATGTCCATCAGGGTCTGAGGCGAGAATCCTCTGGGTGTTTTTGGGGTCAAGTGATGAAACAGTTTAAATAATGGCTGCCCTGTTTCTCAGTCAAGTGAAGAAGAAAAAGGAGCCGGAGGTGTCACTTCTGGTTAGAGAATGAATATACGTGAAGCCTAGCAAGCCGCCACCACTAACAATTAGGCCCAAACGTTCTATAACGAGGTCTAAAGCCACCACCAGTGGGATTCTCCTCTGGGGACCTCCTGTGGCCGGCGGCCAGGCTCAGTGCGTCTACCAGTGGACATCTTGCCTCTCCACAATGTTTCTGTCTACTTACAGATTGACTATGACAACCTTATTAAAGCCTGCTGACCGATTCTTGCGCAGTTCCCCGGGGGCACTGGGTCTACTTCTTTCAAATAAGCCATTAATAGGATCACACAATTCCTCTGATTGCAACGCTCTAGCACCTTTTTAGGCCTTTACTCCGAGGTCTGTGCAAATCCCTACGCGGGTTCAAATACCCGTTTGTTCCAGAATTGCGATTCAAAATTGGGTTGAGGAGGAGGAGCCTAGCGCGCAACCAAGATGGCCGCGTAGGTGCGAGGCTCCCGAGGACCTCCGCGACCTCCTGAATTAATCCTGGCGATATCCTGTCCTTGTTGAGGGGACTGTGTTGGGGAACCGGAGCTGAGGCGCCACCCGTTTTTTGGGCTCGAATCGGACCCCGGACGCCGGTGGGAGCAGCGATCGAAGGTTACGGCCTTCTCCTCGCCGGCCCCCCGGATTGGAGTAGTGGGGCGATCCGGGGACAAAGTGAATAACAGCGGCGAACGGGGCTGGGCGACTGGCGTACCCCGCACTTTCACTTTCGCTTTTGCGCCCTCCTGGCTCTCAAGCGGGGTCGGACTGCGGAGCGGGGTGTGGTGGTGTGGCCTTGTCCAGGAGCCCGGCTGACCCACCGGCGGTGGGTTGACCCGCGGTTCGGTGGTCGCCCCTGCCCCCCCCTGGCACCCGTGACTTGGCACAGCGGCCCGTTTGGGGTGCTTGGCACGACGGTGGAAGAGCCAGCATGTCCACCAAACAAGATGGCGACCGGGCGAAGGTGAAGACGACCCGCCGTGGCACGGCGCACCAGGCCAACAGTATGGACCGCTACACGCTCCAGAAGGGTTCTCCGGAGACATCGCGTGCATCCCCGGTGGGCCCGACGGAGGCATCCGCTCATCCGGTGGATCTGACCCTCCGGGACGTTATGGGCGCCATCGCAGAGATGAAGGCCTCGGTGGACCAGCGTTTCGACACCTTAGCGCAAAAAATAGACTCGGTCCTGGTGGATGTGAGCCTTGTGAGGGCAGACTTGTCCAAAACGAACGACCGAGTCGACTCCCTGGCCCACACCACAACGAGCCTCACGACAGACGTGGTGGCCCTCCAGAAGGAGGTGCGCCGGCTTGGCCAGGCGAGCGCCCTAATGGACCGGCGACTGGAGGACTCCGAGGGTCGGGCCCGGAGGAATAATGTCCGTATTGTGGGGGTGCCGGAGGGACGAGAGGCGGAGGCGGCGGATCTTTTCGTGGAAGAGTTGATCCTGACCCATCTCCAGCCCCGGGGGCTGAGTAAGCTTTTTGCGGTGGAACGTGCCCACCGGGTCCCCGGGGGCAGACCTAAGACTGGTGCCCCGCCGCGGCCTCTCATTGCCCGGATTTTTAATTTTCGGGACAGAGATGCTATCCTCCAGACCTCCAGACAACAGGGACCGGTCAAGCTTGACAACATGGAGGTACATTTCTACCCAGACTTTACCCCGGCGGTCCAGAAGCAGCGGCAGAGCTTTCTTGGTGTTAAACGTCACCTAAGGGAACTGAACCTCAAGTACTCAATGCTCTTTCCAGCTAAGCTGAGGGTAGAGGTGGATGGTCGCACGCACTTCTTCGACCGGCCCGAGGCGGCTGGGGACTGGCTGGTCACTCTGCCTGGAGATCGGGGCCGGGGGGGCGGGGGGGGCGCGGCTGGCGAGGAGGGCCCGCAGAATTGAGGGGTGACTGCATAGGCCTCGCTCTGGACGTTGTTCCTTCACCATTTATTGATTGCGTATTTTCCCCTCCTATGGAGGTCGTGCGGGGTCTGTTGGGGGCTTCCCTCCTCCTCTGGGGGACTAGTTAGTATTTCTGCTATGGGGCGACAGGCACACTGCACTTTGGGGGGGCTGTCTGGGCTCATGCAGGGGTGCAGGGAGGGGGGAGTTTTGTTGGGACCGGGGGGTGGGGGGGGTGTGTTGTTTGTTAGCACCGCAGGGCAAACCCGCTACTATGTTGCTGTTTTTAGGATGCTCGATGGGGGACGACCGATTGTTTCGACGTATGATGGGGGGTAGGGATTTGGCTGTGTTGTCATGGAATGTTAACGGCCTGGGGGATAGGATTAAGCGTGGTGTGGTCCTGCAGTACTTAAAACGTATTTCACCAGATGTTGTCTTCCTGCAGGAGACGCACCTTATAGGTAACTCCTTTCATGCAATGAACCGGCGGGGATATCGTTTGGCGGCCCATTCTGGCTTCACCTCGGGCTCGCGGGGGGTGGGGATTATGATCAAGAACTCGCTCCCGTTGGAGATTGATGAGGTGCGCCATGATGAGAGGGGACGCTACACGGTTCTGGTGGGAAGAATGGAGGGTAGAGTGTTTATCCTTATATCAGTGTACGTCCCGCCTGGGTTACAAGCCACCACATTTGCAGACCTGGGGCGCCTCCTTCTGGACCTTCCGAGTGGCCTGCTGGTGGTTGGAGGGGATTTTAATGCGGTAGCCTCTGGGTCTATGGATCGCCATCCCCCTAGGGACCTCCCCCGGGCACAGGCGTGGCTGCCCGGCCTCCTGGACACGCTGGGCCTGGTGGATTGTTGGCGATTAAAGCATCCTGCATTGCGACAGTACACCTTCCACTCGGGTGCCCATGGTAGCCTCTCGCGGCTTGATTACATCCTTGTCCCGGCGGCCCACGCAGGGAGGGTGGGGGAGGTGCGCCATCTGGCGCGGGGTATCTCAGACCACTCCCCATTGTTGTTGCATCTCGATGTCTTCCCGAGGGGGGATGGCAGGGTGGCCCCAATCAATGCATGGTATTTGCGCGACCCCACCATTCGTGCCGATTTGATCAAATCCCTACAGCGATATTTCGATGAGAATGTGGGGTCGGTCTCTTCGGCCATCTCCCTGTGGGAGGCTTTCAAGGTAGTTCTTAGAGGGGAGGCCCTCTCCTTTATCTCCCATGCCCGGCGGCGCGAGCGGGAGGAGGTGACCCGGGTAGAGGCCGAGATTGCAGAACTGGAGGGTGACCTGGGAGGCGGGGTAACAGACGACAAGTTGCATGTTCTACACCTAAAGCAGGCGGCCTATCGGGCCCTCGTCACGGAGGCGGCCAGGGGCCTCAGTAGAGAGCAGCAGGGGCGATTGTATGATGTGGGTGATAAGGCTGGCAAATTGATTGCGTGGTTGGATAAGAGGGAGAGAGCGAGCCGTGTGGTGCCTTTGATTGAGAGTGTTGATGGTGCGTGTGTCACTGAGCCGGAAGCCATTGTCTCCTGCTTCGCGGATTATTTCCGCGAAGTCTACTCCCCGGTTTCCCCCTGCTCGGAGGCAGATTCCCATGCCCTGCTTCGGGACATCGCACTGCCCTCCCTAACGGTGGAGGACAGGGATTCGCTGGACGCCCCTCCCACCTCGGACGAAATTGCCTTGGCTATTCGCTCGGTTGCATCCGGCAAGGCCATGGGCCCCAATGGTATTCCCATCGAGCTCTACAAGCTACGCCCGGATGTGTTGGCGCCCCACCTGCGCGCGATGTTCCTGGCGGCCCACTCGCGGGGTTCCCTCCCGCCGGACCAGCGTCTGGCCACAATTGTGGTGATCCACAAGGAGGGGAGGCCCCGTGAACGGGTCACATCCTATAGGCCGATTTCGCTTTTGAACGCGGAGCCCAAAATCCTCGCCAAGGTGTTGGCCAACAGGTTGGTTGGCGTGGTGGGCGATTTGGTCCACCAAGACCAATCTGGCTTTATACCGCACCGCAACACGGCGCTCAATCTGCGGCGCTTGCACGGGGTGCTCGCGCGTGTCCCATTTGTGCGGGAGCCGGCCATCTTGGCGTCCTTGGACGCCACCATGGCGTTTGATACGCTTGAATGGCCATACATCTGGGCGATGCTGGCAAAATTCGGGTTTGGCCCGGGTTTCATTAGCTGGGTCAAATTGCTATATTCGGGCCCATTGGCGCAGGTGGTAGTGAATGGGCGAGTCTCGGCCCCATTCGCGCTGGGGAGGGGTACGCGACAGGGCTGCCCCCTGTCGCCTCTCCTGTTTGCCCTGGCTCTGGAGCCCCTGGCGGAGTGGCTGCGGTGGCACCCTTCTATCCGTGGTCTCCGCTGGACCCCCGAGCATGAGGACCGTGTGTCCCTCTATGCTGACGATATCCTTCTGTATCTCGCCTCCCCGCGGAAATCACTGATCGTCCTGGTTGATGTTTTGCGTTCATTCGGTCGCAACTCAGGCCTGGTCATCAACTGGGCGAAATCCTGTGTATATGTGCTTTCCGGGGAGGCTCCGGCCCTACCACGGGACTGTCCGATCCAGATTGCCTCCCAAGGTTTTCGGTACCTGGGTATCTATATCACTCTTGACCCGGAGGCCCGCTATGAGCGGAATTTGCTACCCCCCCTCCGGCGTTTGAGGGAGGACGTGGTGCGCTGGCGGCGTTTGCCGCTCTCGCCGCTCGGCCGAGCGGCCTTGTTTAAAATGATGTCCCTGCCACGCTTCCTCTACGCCCTCCAGAATACTATGGACTTGGTCCCGGCACGCTATTTCCGTGAGGTGGAGGGCCTCCAGCGGCGCCTGTTCTGGGACGGGAGGCCGCGCATTGCTCTGGCTAAATTGACGCTCCCGTGGTACGATGGGGGGGTCGCCCTCCCTGACATTAAACGGTATTACTGGGCCTCCCAACTAGCTGCAATTAATCATGGCCTTTACGGGCCCGCCTTGAACCCGGCATTTGAGATGGATAAGATGCTCCTGCCCGGTGGCTATTACAATCGAGCGCTCTACGCTGGCGCGCCCGACTCCCGTTTGACGGGTCCGACGCGTGTCATGGTGCGTGTCTGGCACGCGGCTAATGCAGCTATGGGGTGGAAGGACCGTTTGACCCGGGCGTCACCGCTGTATGCGTCTGAGAGGTTGGGCTCCCTGTGGACGTCGAAGGGCTTCGAGAAGTGGGACACGATCGGAATCAGCACGGTGGGAGATCTCTGGACGAGGGGGGGATTCAAAACTTTTGAGACGCTGCAGGCGGAGTTCCAGCTGCAGGGCAGTGAGTACTTTCGGTACCTACAGGTCCGCCATGCGCTGGGCTCCGTCTTCCCGGATGTCGCATCCATTCCGGAGTCTTCCCCCCTGGAGGACAGAGTCTTAGATGGCCATGTCCCGGACAGCACGATCTCCCTCATAGACAAAAAACTGATTAACGATAGATCGTGCCTGCTGACCAGTCTCCGCGAAGCTTGGGTTGCCGACGGGCTGGAGCTGGACGATGAGGATTGGATTTCCGCGGTGGCCTCTCCGAAAGAGGTGGCCATCCCGGCTCGCCTTCGTTTCGTCCAGCTCAAGATCCTCCACCGGGTGTACGTGACGGGGCCAAGGCTTCTGCGTATGGGTTTTGCTGGTGACGGAATGTGTAAGCGTGGCTGTGGTGCGTTGGCGACTTTCATGCATATACTGTGGGAGTGCCCGAAGGTGGAGCGATTCTGGCGTGGTGTGCATGAGGTCCTGCGTGTGGTGACGCGTGTTGCGCTGCTGCCTGAAGCGAGGAGATGCTTGCTGAATGTATGGGAACCGAATGACTACTCGGTCCCGCAGACGCGGTGGGTGACTCTGGGATACATGATAGCCAAGCGCGACATTGCTCAATTGTGGGGATCCCAGAGGCCCCCTGCGGTGCCGGCCTGGAAAGAGCATATGGATTGGTGTATGTTTCGTGAAAAGGTGGTGTATGTGGCGAGAGGTAAGCCTGGGGCGTGGGTGAAACTCTGGGGCCCCTGGAACGCCTACCGCGGGGGTATTTGTGAGCCACCACTGCTACCGGCTGCCTCGCCTGCTCCGTCTCCCTAGACGGCCCCCCTCCCTCAGCCGCGGGCGCGCGGTCCCCCAGTCCCTGGTCTATTCCCATTCCCCTCTTCAGAGTTCTGCTGCTGGTTTAGATCCCCCACTTATGGAGCACGTGCTGTTATTTTGGATCGCGGGTTGCCTTGCGGGTGTGGTTTTTTGGTGTTGTTTTGTTTCAAGAAAAGGAACCGTACTGTGGGCTTGGAGCTGTGTGGCCTGCACCATTGATGACTCCTGTTTCACTGCTCTGCACTGCCTAGAGACTTTTTACTGTATGTGTGCAATATGTTTTTGTCATTCTAGCGGCCGGCCGGATGGTTGTAGGCCCATACCTGTAACTTTCACGAACTGCAATAAACGGTTTCAAAAAAAAAAAAAAAAAAAAAAAAATTGGGTTGAAATTGTGCACCCATGGGTTTTTCCCTACATAATTTTGGCAGGATAATACACACTATTACAGCGTTGTTTCCCATTCTGATGTCCAAAGCTCAGAAGGGCCCACTAAGTACATACCATACTTACCAGGTACGTAATTTGAACTGGGAATTGTAGGTGGGTCAGAACAAACTCCTTCGGTTTCAAAAAGGTCCCTCTCTCCTCCACTGATCTCCCTTCTGTGTGTGTCTGAAGCCTTCTCAGAGGCCATTACCATTGTGGCTGCACTCCTAGCTCTGCTGGCTCCGCCCCTGCCCAGATCCTGGCGGCTGTAAGGGTTGTCAACACCACCTTTGTCCTTCCATGCAGATGAGTGACTTTCTCTGGTGTAGGGTTGTATGGGAGGATTAAAAGAGAAATGACACTTAGGAGGGTGAGAGCTAGAGGAAGCCTGGGGGAAGGGGAGTTGGAGGGATTGGAGACATGGGAGTTAAGATAGAGCTGTAGAGAGGTGGGCAGGGAGAGGGAAGGAAGTACATATAGGTTGGAGGACTGCAAATAAAGATGGGGAGAGTAGGGTGTAAGGTACTGACAGGATTAAAGTTGCAGTGGGATGAGTGGAAAGGAAGGAAACTCGGGATGAATGGGAGTAAATGAAGGGTGGCCGGAGAGAGCAGCGGGAGGAACAGGAAGAAAGACGTAGAGAGAGGAAGAGAGTCACGTAAGGAGAAATGGAAGCAACTTTGATAAAGAAGGGAATGGAACAGGGGGGTTGAGAAAGTAAAGAATGGCAGAGTAGAGGAAAACTCACAGGGGCAGGGATGGATGTATAATTTGAGGAGTCTAGAGCAGGGCGAGGCATGAGGAATGCAAGGAAAAGCGGGCGAGTGGGAAGAGGAAACCCAGAGGGATAACCCACAATAAAGATGATAAAGGTGGCATTAGGGGAAATTGGAGCGAATACAGGTGCAGCTAATGAAAGCAAAGATGGGGGGATTGAAGCCAGTTCTCGGTGAGATGAAGTGCTCTGGTCTGAAGCCCGGGTGTATCTTGCAGGTCTAAATACAGGATGGACAAACCCATCCTCGTGGGGTCAAAAAACATAGAATGATTAAGTTGGGCAACAGTAAAATCTGGTATTTATAGCAACACTTCAGTTGCAAGGGCTTTAGGAAAAGAACAAATCAATATTATTGGGATGTATGATGATACAACGCGTACCATCACAACGCGGTATGTTACATCGCGGTTCTAACAACGCAAGTCGTTACATCGACTTGCGTTGGAGGGCGCTGGATTTAGGAATAGTGTGAATTACTATTCCAACTCCAGTCTACGTACAGTAGGGAAGGTGTTGGAATAGTAATTCACACTATTCCTTAGTCTAGAGCGCCCTCCAGTGCAAGTCGGTGTAACGACTTTCGTTGTAAAAACCACGATGTAACCATACCGCGTTGTAATGGTTGCGTCATAAAGGATGTTTCCCATATTATTGCTACCAATGTATCAAAATATTTATGCAAGGCTGTATTTTCCCGTGAGATCCTGGAAATGCGAATTATTTGCTTTTGGTTGTGTACTTTCTGCAGCCTGGTGATCTGCAGCAGGTTGTCTCTTAGTCGGTGCCTGGTTCTTGCTGAACTCGCGAAGGGCCCCTCCATGTCTCGATGGACCAGGTCTAGCTATCATCATGTTATTGGCTTCAGCTTCTGGCTGATCAGATGATTGCATGGAGAGATTTCTTGGATGACATCTGCACACACTATTAAAGAGTGAAATACTCTCAGAAGAGCATCTTGAGTTGTTGAATGGACTCTCTGAAATATGCAACTCAGTCTCATTGACCTGGGCAGTACCAGCTTTTCTATTGTTACTCATTTGATGAATCTGGAAAAAAATATCTGTAGGAAAAACTCTTCCTCTCACCCGCTCATAATTCCACTCCATAATAGTCGAGCTATCGTCTGAGACTACGATAGGTCTCAGGCCGTAAGTCGGCTATATTTTTGCAGGGAGTTTTCGGACTAACAATGCTTTGATACGTTGCCAGTTCTTATCTGATTCAGCAGACATAGCAGGGACCTCTGATTTCAGTCCAAAGACTGGAGGCCATATCACAGCAAGTGAGCACTACATTTAGGCCACGGAATCTGGCAAACCTTTGGGCTGACTGGTGTCTTAAACAGTTGAGAGCTGGAGTATCCTTACCGTGTTAGTAATAAATTGTTGCTTGTCACAGAAATATTAAAAGATTGAAAAATAAGAGTACTTACCTGCCGCTGATGGCCGCCACCTCGGTGCTCTTCTGCTCCTCTGCTCCTGTCCTGGCAGTCCTTAGGCTGGTGCAATCAATCAATCAATCAATCACGTGTTTGTAAAACGCGCTACTGACCTGTTAGGGTCTCAAGGCGCTGCGGGAGGGGGGGTGTATGCAACTCTGTTGGGGTCATTTATCGGAGGTGAAGAGGGAGATCACTCCAGGTCTTGGCTGCGAGGTAGGAGAAGGACTTTACACCCATTCTGTTCCTGTAGAAGTGTGGGACGGTGGCTAGGGTGAGGTTGGCTGAGCGGAGGTTTCTCTTGGGGGTATAGAAGGAGAGGCAGTTGTTGAGGTATTTTGGTCCAATGTTGTGGAGGGCCTTGTAGGGGTGCGTGAGAAGCTTGAAAGTTATTCTTCTTTAGACGGGGAGCCAGTGGAGGTCGCGGAGGTGTTGGGTGATGGGGTTGTGCCGTTGGATATCTAGGATTAGTCTGGCTGCGGCGTCCTGGATGGTCTGGAGTTTGCGGAGGAGTTTTTTGTTGATTCCGGTGTAGAGGGCATTGCTGTAGTCGAGATGAGGGCGTGAGTTACCGTTTTCCTGGAGACAGGGGATATCCATTTGAATGTATTGCGTAGTATGCGGAGGGTGTTGAAGTATACTACGGCAAAGGCTCCCAGACTCCCCTACACCAATCCAGATGCTTCTCTCATGCTGGTAATACCATTATCCAGCATGAGAGAAGCGCTGGGATTGGCCTGAGCGGGATGGTTTGGTGCCCACTAAAGGGCGGGGAGCCTGTGCAACAGAACTCAGGTTGGAGAAATCTATGTGCGCATGTCAGCTTGGCAATCCTAAAACAGCTGGTCAAACCGACATGGGCAATTGAAGTGCCCACCACTCCTCCTCCCTGCTGCTGCCCGTCAGGATGGCCCCACCCCAACCTGAGACTCGACTCAGGGATAAATAAAATGCTAATAAAATTGTTTTATTATCATTTTATTTTTCATGTTTGTAACAGCTGGCTCTCAGCTGTGAAGCGACGCTCCTCAGCCCTAACGGAGGAGCTGCTGCTGAAAGATTGTGCTGCTTTTCATTGAAAATGTAGCAACATTTACTGACATATGCAAAGTAAACAGAAGAACATAGCACAGCAACATATAAAAAGCAACAAACACAGCAACATATAAAAAGCAACATGACAAAACATTTAGAAATAATGGTACAGAACATCAAAACAGCGCAACACAACACCCATAGTACAACACAACATCACAATGCAATAATGTGGCACAAAAACACAGCAGCACAAAAGCAAAAGAACACATCATCAGCACTACGAAAAGCCACTCAACATAATATGTCCACACATTTTTGCCACACATCACCATTTCTAGATGTTAGCACCAAGCACTGCCTTAACATACCACCAAGAACACAAAATAGCGTCAGCCAAAACGTTTTGTGGTTTGTCCCTCTGTATCTCCCGCCTGGACAGAAACATGCGAGTTTCAATAATAATGATTCACTGACTGCCCTAATATTTGTATGTTGCGTTTTCCAAACCTGGTAGGAGGCTGCTACCATTTTGTAAGGAGGACATATCTTCTTTGTCACTATATGAATGGAATATAAAACTAAGCGGGTAAATGTGATACTTGCATTTTCTCCAGTGTGTGAGTACTTCGCCACAAAGGGAGCCTGATATATGTGTCAATGGCGATCATAGGTAGACCCACGTGCCTCTATTGCGATTCATTTGGAATTCCGCACGAAACTGTTGTGCTAATTCTGCAGTCTTTTTTGTCGAATCATTGTTACTTTCCAAGGATACTGCATTACCAGCTCAGTGCAAATACAGAACTTGTGTGCTAATTAGCAAGAGTTTTACAGAAGTGTTGTAAAAGCCACCATTTGCACGTGTGGGACTTTTTGAGACAGCATGCTTGGATATTTTGCCTCAGAACTTATTTATCACACTTTTGTGTCGATTGACTGGACTAAAGTACACTCTACATTTGTGTTTAGTGTATGGAGGATAACCTTTTTCCTTTTCACATCATGTCTGCAGACAGCTTTAGCTGTTGTTGTTTTAGACCTATTGTTGGAATTGGATGACTCGTGTCCTACCACTACTTATATTCATGGAACTACTGTTTTTCTTTCCACACTTCATGGGAGTGCATGTGTTTTCTTGCTATCTCTTCCCCTGTCCTGTTGGCTGATTTCACCTTCACACCACGTTCGGACACCCCCCCCCCCCATTAGTAAGTTAAAAAACTAAAGAAGCAACACGTGTTTGCATATTGAGGCCATTTTGAACTTGTAAAGATACACTGTATATGTGTTTGCAAGTTATGGAAGACTGCATGGATTTGAGCTTGCTGAAGGCAATGTTTGTTTTAATATTAGAGAAATTAACATTAAAACCTGGCTCAGAAGACCATAAAACAGGTCCACAAAATGGCCCACACACTGACCTGTCAGACAAGACCATCGGGCACTGCCTGATTGCCCTAGAGGCCAGCCCAGCCCTGCTTCACACTCCCGTCCCACCTCTCTCCGTGTTGCTCTCCCACCTCCAGCTCATTCCTTGCTTTTTTTGGACACATACGAACATGTCCTCTTTTGCCCCAGTGCTGGCTGATTCAGTGGTTCAGTTAGGGCCAGTTTTTTTTATTTTTATAAATCTTTTTATTAAACGTACATCGATTCAAGAAACATTACAGAGGACTCAAATCATCCAAGCAAGTTAGGGCCAGTTTTAAGTATTCTAGCCCTACGTGTATCATAACCCAAAATCTCTCTACGGCTAATGCAGTGTGGTATGTTGCGATTTACAAAATAAATAAAAAACTAAATAAACCAATCAATTAATTATACCCCCCTTTGCCAAGCAGAACATTTGTGGAATAAACAAATCAGAGGAGGGCCGTGGCTGGAAAAGGAAAGTTCTATAAAAGATCTTTTTCCCACGCTCTCCCTAAATTAGTAAATAGGTCAAACATGTTAAGGTGGGGAGTAATCATACATAGACTGGGACACTGCTTCTCAGACCAGTGAGCCGAGGGCTGCCCGGCGTTGGGCTCATTCTTTCACATTCTATGGGCCTGTCCCAAAATTCAACAGTACTGGTGGAAGGTAACACAGGTCATGGCCAGATTAACAGGCCTAACCATTCCAATGGAAGCACGGTGGCACATACTATGCATGACGGGAGAGGAGGCTTGGCCAAAGTACCACAAAATATGATTGAGGATGGCAGCCATGGTGGCGAAATGAAATATAGTCAGGGCCTGGGGTGCGAGCTGTCCCCCGAGGGTGGGGGATTGGAAAACGTATCTTGGTTGGTGCTGTGCAGCCGAAAAGGTGTTCTATCAGAGTGTGGGATGCCCCCGGAAATGGGAGAAGGTTTGTGGGCCAGTGGACGGCATATAAGGGTTAGTGAATATTTAATTTGGGAATGAACACAGGGATATTCGGGTGGGGTTGTCATGGAATTTGTGTACAGTGTTAAAGGATAAACATATTGTATTGACTACTCATCCGTAACTAATGAATCTTTAACATTAGGTATACCGTAATTCTTTGCACTTACTATCGAAATCTCCTCTGTGAAACTGTTCCTGTAAAGTTGAAAAGTTTTTTTTTTTAAATACTACGGTGGGAGTGGGACCAATGGATCCAGCGCCTTAAAGCAGAAAATATTCTGCACACCCAGTACAGCAGCAAGCCCCCTACAAATAAGAATAATGAACGAAACGTTCATGTAAAGACCTCTGACACGGTTTTTCTTCTGGACCATTGAATCAGTTTCCCTCTACTCCCGGATACAGACACCCTGCGCCAAAAGCGTCCATCGTTGACACAAGAGAGCCACATCTATGCCAGATTTCCAGACTAACCAGTTACCATGTAAACGAGAGCCATCTAGAATCATGGCATTCACATGTCGTACGCGACTGTCCAGAAATCCTGGACCTGTGTTGGACACCCCGGCCGTAGGGTAACAGGCCCTCTGTCTTTCCATAGGTCCAGCAATGAAATGCCACGTAAAAACAACCGAGGGGCATTTTGCTAAGTTCCCCTGAGAATGTTTACAGTAGAAAAGCCCCAGAGAACGACACAAGACGAGTTGTTGTGTGCAGTGATACCTTTATACTTCATGCCTGGGAGACCCTGTACTTGTAGGCCTGGGTTCATGGGGGGTTATTGCCCCCCGTCCCCCGTCCTACAACAGTAGACACAGTCAGCCCCCATCCTTCAGAGCGTGGCTGTTACAGCGCCGAGGAGGTGGCGCACGTCACACACCCCCTGCCCTCTGTACTGGAGGCCATTGCTGTTCTCGCATCTCTGCTCCGAGAGGCAGCTTCCGGCAGCTCGTTAATTTCATTCCCGCTGCTTCATCATGTCGACTTTAAATGGAGGAGACGTGTCACCACCCTTTAAGGAGTCGGCTCGGCGCTGGTGCTACTGAAGCCAATTATCCTTCTGCCCTCCCAGGCCTGGGCCTTTGTATGCAATGCCAGCTGGGTATTCCTCGCCACCTCTGCTGACGAACCTTGGGGCAACGACACTTGGTAAAGACACCCGTAGTACACTGAGCCAAGAGAGAGCCCGACCGTGCACCATTCACAATGCAGCCTGGGAGTCCCAGGCACGTGACCGCTGCTTCGTCAGAGCAAGATTCCTTCACACAGATCGATTACAGCGATGTGTAAGTAGTGCAAGCTTCCTTCACACAGAACGATTACAGCGATGTGCAAGCACTGAGAACTCCCTTCACCCAGAACCACTGCAGTGATGTGTAAGCACTGCAAGCTTCCTTTACACAGAACGATTACAGCGATGTGTAAGCACTAAGAGCTCCCTTCACCCAGAACCACTGCAGTGATGTGTAAGCACTGCAAGCTCCCTTCACACAGAACCACTGCCGTGATGTGTAAGCACTGAGAGCTCCCTTCACACAGAACCACTGCAGCATGTGTAAGCAGTGCAAGCTTCCTTCACACAGAACGATTACAGCGATGTGTAAGCAGTGCAAGCTTCCTTCACACAGAACGATTACAGCGATGTGTAAGCACTGAGAGCTCCCTTCACCCAGAACCACTGCAGTGATGTGTAAGCACTGCAAGCTCCCTTCACACAGAGCGATTACAGCGATGTGTAAGCATTGAGTGCTCCCTTCACCCAGAACCACTGCAGTGATGTGGAAGCACTGCAAGCTCCCTTCACACAGAACCACTGCCGTGATGTGTAAGCACTGAGAGCTCCCTTCACACAGAACCACTGCAGCATGTGTAAGCAGTGCAAGCTTCCTTCACACAGAACGATTACAGCGATGTGTAAGCAGTGCAAGCTTCCTTCACACAGAACGATTACAGCGATGTGTAAGCAATGAGAGCTTCCTTCACCCAGAACCACTGCAGTGATGTGTAAGCACTGCAAGCTCCCTTCACACAGAGCGATTACAGCGATGTGTAAGCATTGAGAGCTCCCTTCACCCAGAACCACTGCAGTGATGTGGAAGCACTGCAAGCTCCCTTCACACAGAACCACTGCCGTGATGTGTAAGCACTGAGAGCTCCCTTCACACAGAACCACTGCAGTGATGTGTAAGCACTGAGAGCTCCCTTCACACAGAACCACTGCAGCATGTGTAAGCAGTGCAAGCTTCCTTCACACAGAACGATTACAGCGATGTGTAAGCAGTGCAAGCTTCCTTCACACAGAACGATTACAGCGATGTGTAAGCACTGCGAGCTCCCTTCACACAGAACCACTGCCGTGATGTGTAAGCACTGAGAGCCCCCTTCACACAGAACCACTGCAGCATGTGTAAGCAGTGCAAGCTTCCTTCACACAGAACGATTACAGCGATGTGTAAGCAGTGCAAGCTTCCTTCACACAGAACGATTACAGCAATGTGTAAGCACTGAGTGCTCCCTTCACCCAGAACCACTGAAGTGATGTGTAAACACTGCAAGCTCCCTTCACACAGAACCACTGCAGAACCACTGCAGCATGTGTAAGCAGTGCACGCTTCCTTCACACAGAACAATTACAGCAGTGCAGAAGCAGTGCAAGTTCCCTTCACACAGAACCATTGCAGCATGTGTAAGCAGTGCAAGCTTCCTTCACACAGAATGATTACAGCAGTGAGGAAGCAGTGCAAGCTCCCGTCACACAGAACCACTGCAGCATGTGTAAGCAGTGCAAGCTTCCTTCACACAGAACGATTACAGCAGTGCGGAAGCAGTGCAAGCTCCCTTCACACAGAACCACTGCAGCATGTGTAAGCAGTGCAAGCTTCCTTCACACAGAACGATTGCAGCAGTGCAAGCTTCCTTCACACAGAACGTTTACAGCAATGTGTAAGCAGTGCAAGCTTCCTTCACACAGAACGATTACAGATAACACATAACATGTTAGCCTCTTTAGTACAAGCTTCCATCAACACAGAACAGTTCTTGCACAGAAGAAGCAGTGTAAGCTTCCCTCGCAAACAGAACTGGACAGCATGACCAGCAGCCTCTCCAGCTGCTGCCACGCTCTGAGAATGTACAAAACAGATAATAGGGGTATGTAACACATAGAAGGTAAGCCTCAGCAGTGCAAGCGTCCATCAACACAGAACAGTTATAGCACAGAGGAAGCAGTGCAAGCTTCCCTCTCAAACAGAACTGGACAGCATGAGCGGCAGCCTCCCCAGCTGTTTTCCCGCTCTGAAAAGGTACAACTCATATAATAGGGGTATGTAGAACATAGCACGTAAGCCTCAGCAGTGCAAGCTTCCTACACACATAACAATTACAATTATGCAGAAGCAGTGCAAGCTTCCTTCACAAACAGCACTGGTACAGCATGAGCAGCCACCTCTCCAGTTACTGCCACACTATGAAAATGTACAACACTAATGATTGAAGTGCAAGCTCCCCCCCCCCCCACCACACAGACAGGGAACAGACAGCACACAGGTCAAATCAGTGCCAGCTTCACTCAACACAGAACAGTTATAGCATAAATTAAGGAGTGTAAGCTTCTCCTGCAAACAGAACCGGTACAGCAGGAGTAGCAGCCTCTGTAACTGCTTCCACACTCTGAAAATGTAAAACACTAATGACTGGAGTGCAAGCTTCCCTCACACACCCAGGGAACAGATAGCACACAGGTCACATCAGTACACGGAACAGAACAGTTATAGCACAGAGGAAGCAGTGCAAGCTTCCGTCATAAACAGAATTGTACAGCATGAGCAGCAGCCTCTCCAGCTGGTTCCACTCTCTGAAAATGTACAACTATAATGACTGAAGTGCAAGCTTCCATCACACAGAACACTTACAGCAATGCAGAAGCAGTGCAAGCTTCCCTCGCAAACAGAACTGGCACAGCATGACCAGCAGCCTCTACAGCTGCTGCCACACCCTGAAACAGTACAACACAGATAATAGGGGCATGTAACATATACTATGTAAGCTTCAGCAGTACAAGCTTCCTTCACACAGAACATTTGTAGCACGGAAGAAGCAGTGCAAGCTTCCCTCTCGAACAGAATTGTTACAGTATAAGCAGCAGCCTCTCCATCTGCTTCCACGCTCTGAAACGGTACAACACAGATAATAGGGGTATGTAACACATACTACATAAGCCTTAGCAGTGCAAGCGTCCTCCACACAGAACAAGTACAATTAAGCAGAAGCAGTGCAAGCTTGCCTCACAAATAGAACTGGTACAGCATGACCAGCAGCCTCTCCAGCGGCTGCCACACTATGAAATGGTAAAAAACATAAATGGAGTATGTAACACATACTACATAAGCCTCAGCAGTGCAAGATTCCTCCACACAGAACAATTACAATGATGCAGAAGCAGTGCAAGCTTCCCTCACAAACAGAACTGGTACAGCATGACCAGCAGCCTCTCCAGCTGCTGCTACACTATGGAACGTTACAACACAGATAATAGGGGTGTGTAACACATAGTACGTATGCCTCAGCAGTGCAAGCTTCCTCCACAGAGAAGGGTTATAGCACAGACAAAGCAGTGCAAACTTTCCTCTCAAACAGAACTGGTACAGTATAAGCAGCAGCCTCTCCAGCTGCTTCCACACTCTGAAAATGTACAATACTAATAACTAGAGTACAAGCTTCCCTCACACAGATTTGATTACAGCAATGCAGAAGCAGTTCAAGTTCCCCTCACAAACGGAACTGGACAGCATGACCAGCAGCCTCTCCAGCTGCTTACACACTCTAAAAATGTACAACACTAATGACTAGAGTGCAAGCTTCCCTCACACACACAGGGAACAGGTAGCACATAGGTCACATCAGTAAAACCTTCCCTCAACACAGAACAGATATAGCACAGAGGAAGCAGTGCAAGCTTCCCTCGAAAACAGAACTGGAACTACATGAGCAGCAGCCTCTCTACCTGCTTCCACATACTCCAAAGGTGCAACACAGAAGCCAGGAGTGCAAGCTTCCTTCAAAGAATGAAGAGATATAGCTCAGGCAGCAGCAATGCAACCTTCCCTTAACACATAATAGTTACCACAAAGAAGAAACTGGGCAAGCTTCTTTCACAAACAGAACTACCATAGCATCCCTAGCAACCGCTCCTGCTGCTCCCACAAACTTAAAAGGCGCAACCCAGATGACAGAATTGTGAGCTTCCGTCATAGATTGAAGCGATACCACACAGGCAACAGCAGTGCAAGCTTCCCTTACTTACAGAACTGACAGAGGCATATCAAGGGTGCCATGGGCCTCAGTGCAAGCAAGTTAAATGGGCTGCATGAGTGCTATATGGGTAGCGAATACAGCATTCAATCATGTCCAGTCGGCCCCCCAGGACCCTCTGTGACTGCACCTGCTGCACTGTTGATAGCTGTGCTCCTGAGAACAGTCACAACGATGGCAGCAACAGCAGCACGGTTCACCTCCAACACTGTTAACAGAACTGCTTCTCTGCTGCAGAGCTCATCACTCTAGCCACACTCTTCCTCTCTCTGTGACCTTGTCACACTCATGACCTATTACTCCTTTAAATGTCATGTGGCCTAATACCCCCTTACCTGTTCAGTGACTTTTAAAGACCTCACCGCCACTATGTGCTGCTTCACAGGATGTCTGAATCTGATTCAGCAGCGTTTGTCCAACTCATATTTTTTTTTAATTGTATTTACCATCTTCGTATAGTGTAGCAGTACAAACATATGTGCTCGCAGTCATTTGTCCAACTCATGTTTGAGTAGTTAGGCGACCTGGAGCTGTTTTTCCTCTTGGAGGGCACCAATAGCCGGCCTCAGTCGCATTCAACTTACAAGCCCACCTTTGCATCAGCTACTCTCAACAAGCATTGGCAAAGCCAATAGGTTTCACCTATGTGAGGTCTATTGGCTTTCGTCAATGTTTTCTTAGACATCTCGACCTGCTGCACTGGCAGCTATGCAACCTGGCTTAAAGTCAAGGAAAAATGATGCGGCCAGCATTGACTGCGCAATAGCTATTATTTTCTTTCGTTTCAGCCATTTTGCGCAGCAGCCCGCTCTGCTGTGCAACATGTTTAAAAAAACATGGAAAAAGCCAATAGATCTTGCATAGACAAGACCTATTGGCTTTGCCAAGGCTTGTGGTTTTTCTGGCTAACCCATAATCAGCGTCAAATGGGCGCAAAGTAGAACAATAACTGTGCCCTCATCCTCAGCAGGGGCCACAAGTTAGTAACTATCTGGGAAAAGTTAAGCAATCTATGTCAGCTACAGAAAGGTGTCTCAGAAATACAAGGCTGCGGCTTGCTCTGAGCAGCACACGAGACATGCTGACTTAATAAAGAGGGAGGGATGAATTTTCATACTGATAAAGAAATATATATTTATCATTTTTTTGCACCCCGTTATTCAGGTCACTGCTCCAGGAAGACTCTTCTATAGGATTCCGGGGAAAAACAAACAAATACAAATAATATTCAGTGCATGACTTTCTAGCTGCCTTCTTAACTAATTTATTGCCATTTTACTAATTAATGGAACACTACACAGAGTGATTTATCATCTTTAACACACCTAAACATAGGACGGTGAGTTGGCAATGGATGGTGTGGGATTGTAGCCCCACCATACACTCAAGATCTCAGCCGCGGTCGGTAGTAGGAGTAACTGCAGGGCGGTGACGTGGGGAGGGGGAGGGGCAGGGTGGGGGGTAGTAAACTATGGATTACGGAGGTTTACAGGTAAGTTAACATATAAATTAATAAAACAAATTTTGTTGCGTGCACTGCATCCCCAAATGCGATGCTGTGCACGCAACGAAAGCAGTTTTGAACACCACACACTTTTCACCTGACCCCACAAGCGTGCTGCTATAAAATTCAGAAATACATAAAGGCTTTAAGGATGGTTGAAATGTCAAATACTGCTACAATTCCTTGTGGCCTGACCGACCACTGAGGCCCAAAGGTCATAACCCAGCCAAATATAGGAACAATCCAATTAATATCTGGAGACAATGCTTGCAATTGTAGACAAGAGCACAACAGCAACTTCATGAGTAATGAAAAAGAAAAAAACCTATGACTTGGCCAGCATTGACCGTGTCATTGCGCTTTTTTCCTAATTTTACACACAACTTTCGAAATCCGATAAGAAGAATGAATGATACAGGTTTTCTTTGGCTCTATCCACTTAATCCAAATGTTAAGTCGATCATGTAGCTGCCTAAGGTTTATACACACATTACATTTTCCCTGCCTTGGGAGCACTGAATATTAGCAGGGGGTTCCTTTTGTTCTCAATCCAACTTAAAAACAAGCATTGACATAGCCAATAGGTCTCGCCTTTGGGACCTTATAAGTGTTTAGCTTGCAACAGTTGCATAACTAAATACTTCTAAGGTCACAAAAGCGAGACCTATTGGCTATGCCAAGCGGCCGTGCGGCCCCGAAAGTGATCGCGATCAAACATCAAAGCGGCCCATGCACTGTGGCTCTAGGCTGGCCTGGTAGCACTTTTTGGAGCCCTCTCAATGAGTCTCGCCCGCATGCGCTGGGTCAGGCGAGACCTGAAAATGGGCACCAGCATTAAATGGGCATGCCCCATACAAATGGCAGAAACAAGATTACAGCTACATCTGTACACATTAACAAACAGGGTCGGATTGGGATTGCAGTTAGGCCCAGGCAGTCCCCCCAAAAATTGGCTCACATTCGTGGATCCTGTCTTTTCATGGAACATCAATTGGTTAGTATCATTGGACACATTTTTAGAGAAATGTTTGGTAACTCAAGCATTTTTTTTTTTATTTTGTTTATTGGCATTTTTGCAAGTTACAATAATCACATACTTCAATGTAACAATTGGGTTATATAAGTGAGGCATTCGAGCATATTTCACATTTCAATTAGAACTAAACAACGAAAAGCGAAAGGTAACTCAAGCATTTTAAAGCCTATAGGATCAGTAAGACTGGTCACAACGAGAAGCACTGCATTTTGGCCAGGTGGGCGAGGTGCAATAAAATGTCCCAAGGGCCACAATACCTGATCTAGCTAGGGTTGCCTCCTGGCCATTTCTTTACTGACATGGCCTGTATTTTAATATCCTGGCCCGTGAGAAAATGAAGTATTTTAAACAGACAACTAAGGTGAAAGCACCTTAAGCTGCTTTACTCATCCGTGACTAATAGCTAAACTAAACAAAGCCGCGTTAAAAGAAGAATATGGATATTTTTATATAAAGAATGCTCTCTCATTATCATGGCCTGGTCCTTGCAGAATCTGATAACATGAATAAATTACAGTTTTTTTCTAATGGTTTTACATAGGGTGAACTCGCCACTAGGGCATTGGAGCGATTTACATGAGCACCAGTTACACTACACAATATCAAATTCATATTTACTTCAGGAGGTGTTGGGAGATTACACGATTTACCCACTATCGCAGGATGTTGAGCCGACGCCGGGACTGGAATCTGGTTTCCGACTTCCAAAGTCGGCAGGTTTGACTTTAACACCAACTCCTCTCAAGTTCAATAAAAGCTTAATAAAGATTGCCTCACAGCGAGACCTATGCAAATACACACCACCCCTCCTGGAAGGCTTCTCTTACGGCACTCACTGCCCAGCCTCAGGGCGATAGCCTTGCAGTGAAGGGGTCAAGAAAAAGGTCACAGATACTGCTGCTCCAATGGGGGCAAAGGTGTGGATGACACATAGCCGAGGCTCCTGGGTACTCCCATCCACCCCCACCCACCATTGCCTGAATGTAATGGCCTGGCAGGGGAGGGGTCAGGGGGAAGACACTGCTTCTGGGCCAAGCCTGCCCAACGGGGGGAAGGGGGTAAGAATGGCCTAAGAAATGCAGCAATACCTGACCCCCAGTAAGGACAATTGTCACACTTACCACCCTTGCCCGCCCACCATAGCCTGAAGTGCAATGGCCTGGCAGGAATGAAACAAAGGCCCTTTAAAAACCAGCTAACATGTCACCCTTAGGCACCGGCCCATCGCCCAATGCCCGACTGCCCACCTTCCCAATCCGACCCTGTTTACAAATAATGCCGGTCATGAGGAATAAATGTAATTTGGCTTTAGATCAGTTGCTCGGTTTAGCTGATCAGTCATGCAGAATGATCAATCTTGCAATTGAAACATTTTTCTGGCAAACGCGTTCCCTGTTGAACTCATAAGAAATACCTGTAAAAATGGCCTTTGGGCCAGATTCTATATTGCATGTGCCAAGCCCCTCATTTTTCCTCTTATTCGAGTTGCTTTCCAATGCTGTGCTTTACAGTTTATTTTTGTTTCAGTTCAGTGTGATATGTGTTTAATAATACAATGCTGTGCTCTATGAATACCTAAAATTAAAATGTTCTTCTTTGGCCCATTACCACATTTAGGTAGTAACGTAGGCCTCAAAGATGTCAGACCTCTCCCACACAACCCCTTGGACGTAGGTGAATAGAGATTTTGCTTCCCTCTTCCTCGACAATCAGGTTAATGTTATCTTCTAGGAGCAATGCAGTGCCTACTTTCTAGTGATGACGTGGGAGTCTGAGGAAGTACTTACTTAATGTAAGTAGGGTGTGACTTTCAGCAGCCTCCCGACACAGAAGCAAATAGATAGGTAATATAACTTATGCATTTATCACATGTGTTCCGTAATGCACCTTACAGTCATTTCCAAGTGCATTATCAAGGAAGCAGTTCCGAGTTTTCCAGGAGCAAGTAACCCTGGTGGTATCTTATTTGTAACTGTTAATCTGATATAGTCTTCTACCTGCAGTTTCCTTACCTTTGAATTTCCCCAGGCGTCAGACTGGTTCCGGATGATTTTTCATCAGCAGTACCCATGTGCGCCAGTAGGAGGTGTCGATTGGCTCCACGTGGCGTCATCTGAGCCAGAAGTGATGTCCACAGCACCTATATAGGGTCCACCCAGGCATGCTGACATCAGTTCTTTATTTTTCGCACCAGCTAACACTGATCTGGATAAGAGCTGTTGTTTTTTGACAGACTTTTTTCGATGTTTTGTTGATGTTTTGTTAACTGTTTTTGTGGTATTACCTCCTGGTGTGTTGAGATGTCATCTCGTATGACAGGTTTTAAGCCTTGCAGCATCTGTCACCGGCCAATGTTTATGACGGACCCGCACCTCATCTGTCTGTAGTGCCTGGAGTGCAACCGCGACACCAAGTTGTGCCCAATTGCCAGGCTATGGTCCCGAAGCCTTTGAGGAAGCGGTCCCTGAAGCAGCTAGTGGCCTGGCATGCGACTCCACAGAAGTCCAGGTCCCGGTTGAGGGGAAAGATCCAGGATCATTCACGGAGTCCGAATTCCTCTTCATCCAATTTGAAGTCCTTGGGACACGTAGGTAAGAGGTCCAAGAAAAAGAGCAAGAAGTCGAAGTGCTCTTTGACTTCTCCTCGTCCATCAGTCGACTAGTTAAGGGAGAGCATCAGCACTCAAGGCATGGTTCTTTGGAGCCTGCAACTGGGCCGACTCCACCCCTCCCCGACTTTCTGGGAGCCAGTGCGAGCCCCGCCCAACTCAAAGAGCTTTATGAGGCCATGTGTCTCATTTTTTGGTGGCCCGACCCCGTCCATGCGCTTTTGGGCCCTGCGGGTTAGAGGAGTCTCCATCTGGTTCCGTGCCAGTGGCTCTGACCCCGGATCCAGTGGACCCCCAACGATCCATTCCTGGATCCGGATCGATGCCAGTAGTATCATCTCGACCTTCCCCAGTGCTGGTCCGTAGCCTGATGCTCCTGGTGTGGCCGGCACCCACTGACAGGGCCATCCCCATTGTGATCCCTGACTCTGACACAGAGCTTGATGGAAGTCACCTGACCCCGACTCTGACAGGAACCACGATCCCTAGATTGGAGCCTGAGCCCTATTCCCATGTGCTAAGACACGAGAAGGAATGGGAGGGGTCGCTGGACCCTGAATAATATCAGCCATACATAGAAAACCCTAATATGGACTGGACTGAGGAACTGGGTGATGCCAGTGGACTGGATACTTCTCCAGATACCGGTATGCTTTCTCCCCAACCATTGCGACGGAGGAGGGAGCCTCAAACACAATGGTGGTGAGGAGGGCGGCTGAGGTGCTTGACCTTCAGTTGCCCTTGGTAGCAGTCAAGATCAACATCTTGACAGAGGTGCTGCAACCGGGAGTCTCCTCATCGCAACCCCTACTCCTGTTGAATGATGCCCTCACTGATGTCCTGTGTGGGACCATGTCCAAACCCAACAAAGAGGCTCTTCTAAATGGGAGGATTGCTCACCTCCATCGCCCCTCTCCAGGGCACAAAAACTTCCTCACCCAATACCCTTCACCGCAGAGCTTCGTGGTCCAAGCCGTGACTTCCCAGGGCACATTCTGTACCGCTCCCCTGGACATGAAATCCAAAAGGCTTGACTCTTGGGGGAAATGTTTTCTTCTGCCAGCCTAGCATCACGGTCTGTGAACACTGCATGCCTTTTAGACCGTTACTCCTATACTCTGTGGGACACGGTGATGACTAGCTTTTCGGGGGATGTCCAAGCTTCCCTTATGGACATGCCGTTTGATGGCACCTGTCTCTATGGAGAAAATGCAGAGTCGGCGCTAGAGCACTTTAAGGACTCGCAGCCTATGGCCAAGTGCTTGGGCCTCTGGACTGCACCATATCCCCCCAAGTCTGCTTTTGGCTCCTTTGTGGCTACGCAAGGGGCTTTCAGCCACACCAGTACTCTGCCAGCTACCGACCCGCACATGCTCCCCAGCCGCTGTGTGGACGAGAGCACGGTATCCATAGACCTCGTGGGTACGGTAGTCAGTAGTCTGGTTCGTGCAGCCTCCAAGCCTTCCTAGTCTGCCCCTTTACCACCATGGGAATCCTGTTGGCGGCAGGATTCACCCTCACCTGTCCCTCTCCATAGAGAAGGTTCTGCGTCCAGAAGTAGCTGTGTTTGCTATTCCCGCTACTTTCTTGGCCCAAGGGCCTTTTTCCTATACTAGACTTCAAAGCCCTTAACTTCTTCCTCAGAAAAGGAGAGAATCAAGATGTGCATACTTGCTCAGGTCTTGGCCTGCCCTGGACCCAGGAGACTGGATGGTAGCGTTGGACATGCAGGACGCCTATTTTCATACTCCCGTCCTGCCTTCCCACTAGAGCTACCTGTGGTTTACAATAGGCCACAAGCATTTTCAATTCACTGTGCCCCCCTTTGGCTTTACCAGTGCCACTCGGTGCTCACCAAGATGATGGGGGTGGTTACAGTGCTGGAGCAGAGTTTTCTGTTGAAAAACTATTGGGTTTTTAAGCTCCGGTTTGACTATATGTCGAAAATTAAAAATATTAATTTGTAACGTTAATTATTTGTTTTGTGTGAAAATTCTGATTAACCAATACGAACTAACAAGAGAAAACTATACGTGGAAATGCATACGTGTTGCTTAGTAATAATGTGCAGGTTTTATTAAATGAATGTTGCTAAGTGTTGTTTGTTTTAAAGCATAAAACGCTTTTGAAATAACGTGTACTAATGCTTAAATGTGTTGCAAAGGCTAGATAATTACATACACATAAGGGTATTAGTGGGGTTAACACTGTTTAATCACTATGCTGTGGTAACGTTGTTTTGGTCTCTTTTAAATTAAGATGGTCTGTTTTGGCCTATCGTAAAATGGCTGTCGTTTAAAGCCTACATTCGAGTGATGAAATTTTGATGAGAAGGCCTTGCTGAACATGGTCGAGAGTCACCTGACCACAGCCTTCGCCTGGTTTAAAAGTTTTCCGTGAGGACAGCAGTTCCGGGCGTTAGTCCAAGTCCTTGGGCAAGGATAAAGTACAATGAACATTGTCCAGTTTGTGGTGACTCTGCTAGAGATATCAAGGAAGAGCGGCTTCGAAAGAAACATTTGTAAATTTGAGTTCCTTCTTCCGTTTTTATTTTTGTGATTTTTCTGAGCGGAGATTTTTCAAATGTAGCGATGCTACATCCTTTCCTGCTCGCTCTGCTCAGCGGCTCAACGGAAATCAAGAACATTTTATGTTGCTATTATTTTGTAATTTTGATTATAAATATACTAGACTAGAGAGGGTTCGTGGTCATTGCATTTGGATTTCTGAGGCCACTTCTTTCCGAACTTGCGTTGGTGAGGATCGATGCTGTGAGGACGGCGACTTGGGAGACTTCTACTAAGAGACCTGTCCTGACCCAATTATGACATTTAGCTAGAATAGGTAACTATGAGAATAATGATTTATTTTGATTGCATTTCTAATTGAACTAATTTTAGATAAAGAAAAAAAAGTGGTAACTGACGAAGTGGATAAATTGTTTACATTAACATCTGGAAACACATTTTTATCATCAATGGATGAGGTCCATACCACTTTCTTTCTAAACCTCCAAAATTTTTTTAAAAAACCCCTAGTGGGTGGAAAATCCAATAAGGACAAACAACCTATGGCGGGATGGTTCAATAAATCTTGTAGAGCAGCTCGCCAGAGTTTAAGTTTGGCCCTTAGATCAAAAAACATGGATAGTGTGAGATCTGCTAGAAAACTATATAAGTATACACAGCTAAAGGCTAAGAAGGAATGGGACGAGGATCACTGGCAGGATCTGAAAGCAGCTTGCATGTCGAAGGATCAAAAGAAGTTTTGGGCGATAGTAAAATGGGACAGAGGCGGGGTTGCACCATCTCCCCAAAATAATGTGGCAATAAACCAATGGGTTGATTTTTTCAAACCACAATATGCTTCAGCCTCGCAAGCAGGAGAGCACTTACCCCCCCCGGTCATCTATTTTCAAACGCAGGTGTTCACGATTAAAGATATAAATTTAGCATTAGATTGTATAACCAGGGGCCGTGCCCCCGGGATGGACGGAATACCTGCGGATGTATTTTTAACTGATAGATTGTCCTGGTGTCAGTATTTCCAATATCTAGCAAATTCTATCGCTATGGGGGCGCCTGTACCCCCCTCATGGAAAGGGGCTGAAATAATCCCAGTTTTTAAGAAAGGGGACAAATCATTACCCAGTAACTATAGACCTATCAGTCTCATAGATTCCGCCCAGAAACTGATAGGTCGATTAGTGCAAAATAGATTACATACCTGGATCGAAGAAAATAACATTCTCTCTCCTTTTCAGGCTGGATTTAGACCATGCACTAGTTCGGTTGACCAGGTATTTTATTTTTTAGCACTCTATTGGAGGAATGTAAAGCTAACCAATGGGACCCTTTATGCGGTTTTTATAGATTTAAAATCCGCATTTGATTTGGTGCCTCGCTCCAAATTATGGAGGGTTCTCGACGAAGCAGGGATTGCTCCAGAATTACTAACACTACTCGTCCGCTTACATGAAAACAATTATGCACGAATTAGGTGGGGTACGCAGGGGGAGGTTACTGACACATTCCCTGTAGAGCGTGGTGTTCGGCAGGGATGTGTCCTGGCGCCCACGTTGTTCTCCCTGTTTATTAATGGTATTGTAAAACACCTGAGTCGTTCGCCCACAGACGCTCCCGTATTGGCTGGAACCCGCGTACCTGTCCTCATGTTCGCGGATGACACACTGATAGTTTCACGGACACCTAGTGGCCTGCAGAAGGCGCTAAATGCATTCGGTGAGTTTTGTCGAGAACGTGGTCTTGAAATAAACACCTCCAAAACAAAGTTCATGTGCCTAAATAAGAGGAAAAATTTTAGAGGTGTTATTAAATTCAATGACACTCCGTTAGAACAAGTAGAGGCATTTACATACTTAGGGATATCCCTCCAGAGTAACATGAAGTGGACAAACCATATTGATATGGCTGCCCTAAAATTCCATCAGCTAGCGGGGGCAATTGTCTCAAAATATAAAACATCCCTGACCAAACCTATCACTCCAGCCTTAGAGATTTATAACATGAAGGCTATTAGTGCCGTATTATATGGTTCAGAATTATGGGGTTTTGGCAACCTGAAACAACTAAGTCTTGCTGAAAACAAGTTTTTACGTTGTCTAACGGGAGTTCCCCGAAGTACCCCAATGATTCCATTAGCCTATGATCTGGGCAGGAAAAGAATTGAGGATTTGGCACGATTGCGCCCACTCCTATATTGGAGACGTATCATGGTCACACCGGAATTGGCCCATTATGCTACTGCACTAAAAGATATTATTAGGGCTGACCAATTTCATTCTATATCATGGCTTAAAGAAATCAGAGACTTATTAATAAAACTAGATTTGGGGCATCTATGGGATGATTCAAATGGGTTAAAATTTCCTCCCAAGTCTGCACTCAAAAAAATGTACTGGGATATGATTACAACATCTGTTATTATTACTGGCCAGAATACCAATCTAACAGGACGATATCTCGACATCAAAAGTATTCCATCTTGTGAGGCTTTTTGGGATTATATAGAGAGGCCTTTTGATAGAAAACTGTATTTTCAGTTTCGAATTGGGACCCTCCCTGTTAAAACATTTACACAGAACTGGCTACCCAACCATGATAATTGTTGCCCTCACTGTCGAGATTTGATTGAAGATGCTGGTCATTTACTATTTGTTTGTCCATTATATGTCACTCCACGTCGTAGATGGATAAAACCAGTATGTTTAAATTTGGGAATACGTAGATACAAGGATGCCTTGAGAATACTTGAATCTGATTGCACTCAATATTTGGTTATTGCTGTAGCAAAATTCTTGGGGTGGGCCTGGGTTATACGTTCACGCACCCTAAAAATGTTAGAAGAAGGATAAAGAACATCTGACACCAAGGACATTGTTCTATTTTTAGCATAAATTTGTTTTTAATTGATGTTATCAATTCATTGGAACTATTCACCAGCATCATGGTTTAATGTATTTTTAAGATTGTATATTGTTTTAAAAATAGTATTTATATTTATTGTTAGGATGTAAATATGCTTTTATGACAATGCTGTCGAATAAAGCTTTGAATTTGATTTGATAAAGAATCATAATTTTAAAATATAGTGTTGGTGGTTATTTCTTGTCAATCATTGAGTACTCTATTGTGATTATTGTTGTTTAAATCATGACTCAGGACAGTATCAATTAGGTTTATCGACCTTGTTGTAGATGCAGGGTGTTTAGAAGGTTTCCTCTCTCATGGTTGGTACTGATAGAGTAATATGAGTGTATGACAGTGAAATGGGCCCAAGAGTATGGTGAGTGTATGTGCGTGTATCTGTGAAATTACTCTATCCGTGGAAGTAGGGAGAATTTATATGCCCTGATCTGCACCAATTTCCTGGTAGCAGAATTTGATGGTTATTGATTATTGTCTTGATCTGATTAGATTGCTTGTACATTGGCTTTTTGATCTATTGATTATTGATTGATGTACTAATACTATATGTTGGAGTCGTCGTGTTGAGTTTTATGTAGTGCTTCTGGAATTTGGGAGCTGGTAGCAGTTCCGTAGTAGGGCAGAGGGAACTATATGCTGCTCTCGGGAAAGACGGGATTGTTGGAATTACCTGTATGTATGCAGGAAAAACGTGTGACAATTGAAGTTGCGCGTCACATTGTCTGGGTTCGGAATCAGTGACATCGTCGTGTGTTACAATTAGGGATATATTTCTAGTATAAAAGGAGTGTGAATGGTAGCGAAGGTTATCTGTGAAACTCTGGTCTTAAGTCCCAGGGATTCGTAAGGTTTGCCGTTAAAGCTTATCACGGGAGGAGTAATAGGTATTCTCTGAGCTTGTCTGAAGGACTGGGCAGAGGTAAATAAATGCTGCTTGGTTAATGAGTGATATAATTCTGTAGTGGGACAGACTGTTCGCTGTTCTCGGGAAATGCAGGATTCTGTGTGCATGTACTACATTTTCTTGTATGAAAGTGCGTGAATGTATGAGCATTTAGTTGATTGTAAAACTCTTTGGAGCAGTCCTAGAGGAAGCAGTTACTGGATGCATGTTAGAAGGGCAGAGTAGAAGAATGTGCTACTGAGTCAATGAGAGTAATAATTCCGTAGTGGAACAGAAGTGAGTTCTGTTTCAGGGAAGAGACGGGATTCTTGTGAAAAAGATTTCTTTACTATTCTATGGTTAGCGAAGCAGACAATGGAGATGTTTATATGTTGTAACTAATAGATATTGTAAAATTTTGACACGAAGTCTACTGAGAAGATTTTGTAAAGGAGGGGTAGACGAGTGACAGGAGACAGGAGCAGGAGCGACTGCAGCGACTGCTGACGTAAAACAGACCGCGCTCTGATTGGGTAGTGGATCAGAACAGTGCTCGCGCTGGGATTGGTGTGTTGGTGTGAGCCGCGCAAGGATTGGAAAGAGTCACCTTATACTCTTGTGACGTAGACGCTCCAGGATTGGTGCATTGGTGTGAGTCGCGCTGTTATTGGATTAAATATCGTACTGTACAGTTGTATTACAGAAGGGATTAGAAAGTTTTGGTAAACGCAGAAATGTATTATCAAGAAGAGAAAAAGAAGAAATCCTTGTTCGGAAAAATAAAGAGATGGTTTGACAAGGATAAAGATGTTAAAACAAGAGAAGGTGAATTGTTACCTCCAACGAAAACGCCTGCATCCTTTATGGTTGCGAGATATGGGTATCATACCTGTATATGGTTGGAGAATTGGGCTAGATATACTAAGGAAGATGGTGTCTTAGCTTTCCCAGAACACGGTTCATTTAATCTGGCCGTGTTGAGAAATTTGCGAGAGAAAATGATGAGCCTAGAGCCTAAACCAAGGCCGACACAGTTTGAGGCTTTAGTGGAATGGGAAGAGGAAGTACATGAGCGAGAAAAACAGAGGTCTGGAGGCAATTATAGGTACATGTTTGGGAGGAAACATGATCGTGAAACTCATCATGATCGAATGAGGAGATGGCGAGATGCTAATATGTCAGAGGGATTATATCCTATGAGAACAGTTGACGAGAAGGAAGAAAGGAAGGGAATGGAGAGAGTTCCTGAGACAGAAGTGAGAAGATATGGAGTTAGTGATTATGAGGATGAGGTCTTGAATGACATGATTTACAAGAGACCACCTCCATATAGACCAGAACCAGAAGAGAGCACACCAGTTGTTTCTCCGATAAGAGATACATTGCGTATCATTAAAACAGAAGTTGTGACACCTGAATTAAGAAGTGGTAACCCTTTTAGAGAAAAAGAAGGAGAGAAAAGATGTGGTGATGAGAATACGAGAGAATTAGCCAGAACTACATCAGAACTGACTGAAAAGATTAGGGAACTAACGAAGAATCTAGAAGCTGTTACGGTGCCTGTAACTATAGGTCCGGTTATGCCTGTTTTTGATAAACAGAGGATGGGTGAAAATGGTCTGGTGGGTCCATATGTTGGGAATAAGATAACAAGTTTGGCTGGTCCTTCAGGAGATTCAGGAAAAAGGACGGAAAGTAATGATGATTTGAGACAATCCAGACGTGACACATGCAGTGGAGGATTAGAGGTACAGTCTAATTCGAGATTGGATACTAGTGATGCTAGTTGTTCAGGGATGCCAATGTTAGAACCACAGAGGGTGCCAGGTAAGGTGGTTCCAGTGAAAAGAACTACTGAAATAACAACTGAAGATTTGAATGAATGGATGAAAGTCCTTCAAAAGAGGGATAAAGATTCCCAGGCAATTGATGTGGCCAAGTTATGCATAGAATTAGAGGAGCTTGTTGTAGGGACAGTTCCTACAGACATTCTAAAAAATCATCATGATGGAGAATTGTTATTCATGTGTAAAAACATTACCTGGAGAGCTAAAAATACACATGACAGGTTAAGAGCAATAGCGAATGAGCAAGGAGTTGACATTGATAAGGTGAAAGCATTGCAGAGGTCTTATAGGATGGATTTTACAGACAAGGATATTGAAAATTTGAATAATAATGGTAGAACAGGACAGATTAAAGAGATGATCGCCTTATTGCGAAAATGGGGTGACGTAGAAAAATGGAAGGATAGGTGGTATAAGATAAGGGAAGAATCAGTGGACAGGACTTATTCAGCATTTCCTGTGAGAGAAAAAGAGAAAACAGTGGATGCTTATCCTATGAGAGAAATACCTGGAGGAGGATATGTACATGTTCCATGGACCAGACAGGATATTCTCTCATTTACGAATGATTTCCCTCGACTGAGAGAAAAGCCCGTTGAGTGGTATAGGCAGGTAGACAGGTTTGTGAAATTGTCAAAAGTGCTGTGGATTGACCTGAATAGTCTGTTTGATATAATTGTTCCAGCAGATTTGTGGACTGAGTGTAAAATAGTTGTAAGTTGGCCTACTGAAGAATATCCAAGAGATCAGAGAACAGGAGCACCAGATCCAGAGGTAATGAGGAAGTATGATCAGGTGATTGTACACCTGAAAAGTAAAGTACCTCCAAAAGAGACAGACTGGGTTAAGATAGATCGAACACATCAGGAAGCAAAAGAATCAGTTCATGCTTTTTATGAAAGGCTGATACTGGCATTTAAACAATTCAGTGGGGATGAGCACCTGGGTGACAAAGATTTGAGTCATTTTGTATACAGATTTGTATATGGCCTGAGACCTGAGATTAGTGAGAGAATTCGTGAGCATACAGTGGATTGGCAGAGTAAGAAAATAGATGAGATTCTGAGACATGCTAAATACTTCAGTGATGAAATTGAAGCAAAACAGAGAAAGCTGAAAGAGAAAGCAATGTGGGCACAAGTGAAGGTTGCGGAAAGACAAGAAGCACAGTTGGTGGAACAGACAAATAATTCAGGGAATAGGCCCAGATATGCAGGAAAAGGAAAGGGAAATCTTGAGGAAGCGAAGAGGAAGTTCCCTTGTCACAACTGTGGCCAACTGGGACATTGGAGATCTGAATGTACTAATCCACCATTAGCGAATAACGAGAGTAAAACCTTAAATCAACAGGTGCAGAACGAGGGGAATAATCAACAGCAGCAACAACAGAAGGTTGTGAGACAGCAGAGCCAAGAGTCAAAACCGCCCTTGCCGCAGAATAGAGGGTCACAAAAGTACAATCAGGATTCGGGATTCTACAATGAGGAGCAGGTAAACAAACCAAGGCGTTCTAACCAGGTACAACAGTATTTGTTAAAGAATGAAGGGAGTGAGTCTGAAGGTGATTATTGACGGTGCCGAGGAGAGGAGGAAGAGTGCATACTTGGTGCAACTCTAGAAATAGACCAGGCAGGACCATTTGTAGATGGGAAAATAAATGAAGAAAGTGTTACTTTTTTAGTAGACACCGGTGCGACAAGATCAACTGTCAGGTCAGCAGATATTAGAAATCTTCCTCTCTCGGATGAAGCAATCCAAGTAGTTGGTGTAGCCAATACACAAATTAAGACACGTCTTACTGAACCAGTAAGGGTACAAATAGGGAAATTTTCGGACATGCACAGATTCGTAGTCTGTGACACTAGTCCAGTGAACTTGTTGGGCAGGGATTTGCTATGCAAAATGAACTGTACAATTTTTTGTACTCCGGATGGAATAGCTTTTGAAACACAAGATGAAGATGTTTTGTACCGAATGACTCTAGATAATAGAGAAAGTGAGATGATTGGTACATATGCTGTGTTTAATCCAGAGGATTTGCCTCAAGAGCTGAGAGACACAGTGAAAAAGACAGTTTGGGATTTTACTGGAGAGGATGTGGGATTGATGAATAATGTAGATCCTGTGAAAATTTCAGTAAAAGAGGGAATTACTTATCCTAACATTCCTCAGTATAAAATGACACCAGAAATAATTGAAGGAATAACTCCTATAATTGAGAAAATGATTCAGCAAGGAGTTTTGAGAGAACTACTGAGTAGTCCGTGTAATTCACCGATAATGGGGCTAAAGAAACCTAATGGGAAGTTCAGGATTGTACAGGATTTGAGAAAAGTTAACCAAATTGTGGTGGCATGTTGTCCTATTGTGCCAAATCCGTCAGTGATTTTGTATCAGATTCCACATGATGCTGAGTGGTACACAGTGATTGATTTGTGTCATGCTTTCTTTTCAATTCCATTGCATCACGACAGCCAACCGATTTTTGCATTTAGGTTTGGCCAGCGTATTTTAGCATGGTGTCGAATCCCACAGGGGTACACAGAGAGTCCATCGATATTCAATCAGTTATTGAAAAAGTCATTGGAGAGTTTGATCATGCCTGAAAGCTCAGTACTAGTGCAGTATATTGATGACCTACTCGTGGCATCAAAGACACGTGAAGCTTGTGAAGTAGATACCATAGCTTTACTGAATCATCTGGCAGATGGAGGGTTAAAGGTATCTCCAGCCAAATTGCAATTTTGCAAGAAAGAGGTGCATTATCTTGGACACAATATTGAAAAAGGTCTGAGAAAAGTGACTGATGACAGGATCAGAATTATCAGAGAAATGAAAGCCCCAAAGACCCAGAGAGAAGTGAGGATGTTTCTGGGGATGGTGGGTTATAGTCGTCAGTGGATAATTAATTTCTCGCTGATAGCAAAGCCACTGATTAAGCTGACAAAAAGTGAGATGAAAGACCCATTGGAACTAGATGGAGAACAAATGGCAGCATTTGAGGAGTTGAAGAGCAGAATGTGTGAAGCCCCTGCTTTAGGTATGCCAGACTATGAAAAAGAGTTTGAGTTGTACTGCAATGAGAGAAATGGATGTGCACTTTCAGTGTTAATTCAGAAACATGGATTACTGAGAAGGCCTATTGCGTACTTCTCATCGACACTTGACCCTGTAGCTGTGGGTTTACCAGGTTGTCTGAAATCTGTAGCTGCAACATGTAAAAGTCTGGAACAGAGTGAAGGAATCATAATGGGATATCCTGTAAGGGTATTCGTACCTCACAATGTGGCAATTCTTTTGACAAGAAGCAGAACTCAGTATATGTCACATAGTCGGCTGACTAAATATGAGAAAGTCATTCTGGGAGCATCAAATGTGACTCTTGAGAGATGTGTGAATGTGAATCCAGCAACATTATTGCCAGATAATGAAGGTGTGGGGATAAAGACAGAAGATGATCACAATTGTTTGGATGTGCTGGCTTACTGTACAAAACCGAGGCCAGACATAAGAGATCTTCCATTGCCTGAGAGTGATCATGTGCTGTTTGTGGATGGATCATGTCTGAGGAATGATGATGGTGTGCTGAGTGCAGCATATGCAGTGTGCAAAGTTTCAGAAGTTATGGAAGCATCACCATTGAAAGGAGTGAAATCTGCACAAGTTGCTGAATTGGTGGCATTGACGAAAGCTTGTGAAATTGGGAAAGATCTGAGAGTGACTGTGATGACTGATAGTCAGTATGGATTTGGAGTTGTGCATGATTTTGGCCAGCTTTGGCTACAGAGGGGTTTCTTGACGTCGAGTGGGACTCCAATAAAGAATGCTGAGGTGATTGGAAAATTGCTTGAGGCGATACAGCTGCCTAAGGAATTAGCGGTTGTAAAATGTGCTGCTCATGGACAAGGAGATGATTTTGTGACAATTGGAAACAGATTTGCAAATGACATTGCACAGTATTGTGCTAAAAATAATCACTCGACTAATAGGGAACGAGAAGGGGAAATGTCTTTTTGTTCTGTGATGTTTACTAATGTCCTAGAAACGTGGGATGAGGTGAAACAGTTGCAGGATGAGGCAGGAAAGGAAGAAAAGAAAGACTGGATCAAGGCAGGTTGTGCCCCAAGAGAAACAGATCATGTCTGGATCTATAGAGATGGTAGACCAGTCAGGACGATTGCAGAAAGCATTTGTCAAAGATGTTTGATTTGTCAGCAATTTAATACTGGGAAAAAGACAGTGGTGAGTCTAGGAACAATAGGCAGAGAAGGTGGTCCTTTTACGAGAATGCAGATTGATTTCATTGAAATGCCACAAGTGAACAGATTGAGGTATGTTTTAGTAGTAGTCTGTTTGTTCTCAAGATGGGTGGAGGCCTATCCGACTAGGAGAAATGATGGAATAACAGTTGCAAAGTTACTGTTAAGAGAGTTGATTCCTAGGTACGGATTTCCAGTAACGATTGAGTCTGATAGAGGTGGACACTTCTATAATGAGCTCATGAGTTTGATTTGTGAAGCATTGGGCATACAGCAGAAGCTACATTGTGCTTACAGACCAGAGGCTTCTGGTGTTGTGGAGCAGATAAATGGCACAATTAAGAACAGGATTGGTAAGATGTGTTTAGCCACTGGAATGAAATGGCCTGATGTCTTGCCTCTAGTGCTAATGACTATTAGATCTACTCCAGATAGAACTACTGGTTTGAGTCCACATGAAATTTTGATGGGACGTGCAATGCGTCATGCATTTGTACCTGTCAATAAGTTGATGACAATAACTGATGACATGATTTTGGATTACTGTAAAGGCCTGGCTGACGCAGTTCATTCTGTGTTTCACCAGGTTGGAGAAGACGCTACTACCCTTGAGAAGAAGCAAGCTCATGATCTGAGTCCAGGGGACTGGGTGAGGATTAAAGTGCACAGAAGAAGAAATTGCTTGGTTCCAAGGTGGGGAAGACCAAGACAAGTCATTCTGACTACGACAACTGCAGTGAAGTGTGCTGGTGTGAAGAACTGGGTGCATGCAAGTCACACTCTGAGAGTTCTAAACCCAAAAGACGGGACTGGTAAAGAGTATTTTGAAGAGTCAGATTCCAGTGATGATGAAGAAACAGAACCAGTAAGGAGAAATCAGAATTCTGGAAGAGCTGAAGGAGAAAGAGAGTCAAGTGATTCTTTCTTTCCAGGAGAGACTTCAAGAGAAACATTGAGAGTTTCAAAAGGGAGATCAGATTCTGTAAGAGAGCCTGAAGTTCGAACAAGCAGTGGAAAAGAAAGAAGAGAAAAGAGCAGTTCCACAGAGACTACTCCTGAATCAGATGAGGAGGTTGAAAATCCACTTGAGATTACATCTGAAGAAGTAGGGTCAGAAGAAGATAGAGAGGGACAGATTGCGGAAGACCCCCGAGGAGGTGTAGGGAATATTTCTGATGAGCTAGGTGAAGGGACAAGTAGACAGCAAGAAGATTGCGTGTTGGAGACCCGAGGAGGAAAAGAAATAGGGAAGTCTCAAACAGTGGTGATAAAGAGTGTGGAGCGAAAGAAAACTGCTGAAGAACAAGAGGCATTTGAAACAGAATCGGATGAGAGTGAAAATGAGAAATCAGAAGGTCGAGTTCTGAGAAAGAGAACTTGGATTGGAGAAAGAAATAATAAAGAAACAAGACCAAAAAAGGTTGTAAGAGGAGATCTTTGGCCTAACAACAGAGTAAAGAAGCTGAGATACAGACTGATAAGAGCAAATACATCGAAAGCTGAACAAGTGAATGAGGTATCGAGTCAAAACGAAGTGAAGAGAAAGGAGCAAAAGGAGTCAAAAGAGAATTAGAAGACCCAACCAAAAGTACAGATCACCGGAATGGTCTTATGTGGCACTGTCTGAAGGAGGAGAAGAAGAAGAAACAGTGAATCGAGACAATCCGGAGGGGATCTTGAGAAAAGTGGTTGAGGAAAAGGAAAATTCTGTTGGAATTTTAAAAGTTATCCTGACTGACATTGGAGAAGAGTCGGATGCACAGGATGTTGTTGATGATCTGATACAATTTGATATTGCTGAAGAAGGAGTGAAGAGTGATGAATATCCAAATTGAGTGAACTGAAGAAATCACTTGGTGAAAAGTGAAAAGGAGAAAGTCTGAAATTTAGCTGTCTGAAGTAATCCAGAAATAAAGAATTGCAGTAGTGGAATAGTAGAGGCTAAGTCAAAAGACACGGTCAAAGTAGTAAAATGGCTAACATAGAGAATAATCAAAGTAGATGTGCCTTTTTGAAAAGATGGTGTAGAATGTGCTGTTGCTGTACTGGATTAATAATGCTACTATGGGGTGTTTTAGCTTTATTAGTTACATTTAGAGTTACAATAGGTACATTTGAGATACATACTGAGAATGAGACTAATGTAGAGAAGAATTCACAAAAAGTAGTCCCAACTAGAATTAGTAATACTTACATGCATAAAGATAGGTCAATTAATGATTTTTCTAGTAATGTTTTTTCAAAATTATTGTATGAATATGTGAAGACAATGGAAGTGAGGGATTGCTACGTATGTATGCAGTTACCTGCATCCGTTTCAGAGGGTGTTACTTATCACCATTTACCAGCTACGTATGGAATTTCATGTAGTGTGTTGAGTAGTGTTTTCTATTTGTTAGGGAAAATAGATTATGAGATGTCTAACAAAGATAATAGTTTTGGGCAATTGTCTATGAACAAAAGGCTGAATCCAGCTAAAGAAGCTAACATTTTTGGTGAGATTTTTATTGAGAAAGAAGAATTAACATTAGATTACATTTTTAAGAATAATTTGACTTGTAGTTTGAAAGAAGAGGAGAAGGCTTTCCTAAACATGGTAGAGGAAAGGAGAATGAGCATGCATGAAAAGGTAGGGAAATACAAAGTGAGTGAGACAATTTGGGACATTGAGATGGGGAAAGAATTGAAGAATGGGGCTAGTCCAACGTTAGCTCTAGATGCACCACAGAAGGGTAAACTATGCATTACAAGGAAGAAATCCCAATATGATACATATTTTGTTGGGACTAGTGAGTGTCATGATACATACTTCATTGCGACAGGATGGGGTTTTAAAGGAGGAGAGGATCCAGTTTTCCCAGGAGTGTATTATGTTTGTGGGAACAAGGCTTATTACAGGTTGCCTGACCATTGGTATGGCACGTGTTATGTGGGCCTGGTCTTTCCAAAGATTTTTCATATAGATAGAATAGAAGATGTAGAACATATTAATTTACTAACACGATTTAAGAGAGAAACTTGGTCCGAAATAGTGGGTGATATTTTTGGAGCTTTAATTCCAGCAGTGGGAATTTCTTTAAATGCATATGGAATTCGGAAATTGTCAACAGTGGTGGTTCGCTTATCGACAAGTACCGCTGGAGGGTTTCTTTTGGTAAATACGGAAATGATTGCCGTACGTGCCATGTCTATGCAAAATCGACTTGCCCTTGATATTTTATTGGCTAAGGAGGGTGGAGTTTGTGGAATGCTGAAAGTTCAACATTGTTGCACTTACATTCCTGACGAAAGCAAAGACCTGAAGGTCTATATCAAAAATATTACTGATTTGCATGAAGAATTAATACCACTGGAAGCTGAAAGTATCTGGACCAAAATAGCTAATAAAATAGTTGCTGTTAAGAGTTTTATTGCAAAAATAGGTAGTACTATTATAGGTAAGATTTTGTTTCCTTTGACTTGTGTAATTGTTGCTCTATTGATACTAAGATTGGGGTGTTTGTGTTGTAAAAATAGGGGAGGGAAAAAGGAATTAATCAAAAGAAATATTGAAAAGAGAAATAAGAGTTCAAAAAGAGATCCACAAGAAATAGAATTAGAAGAATTGAGGGAGAGTGTTTACTTGAAGACGAAGAGGGATGATGAAAGGGAGTCTGGTGTGTAGTGTTGTGAAAAAGAAAAAGACATTTCCAATTTCTCCTAAAATGGGACTAAATTTGACAACATTTTTTTTTTGGGGTTGTTTATTTGGTGATAATATCACCAAAGGGGGGATTGCTGGAGCAGAGTTTTCTGTTGAAAAACTATTGGGTTTTTAAGCTCCGGTTTGTCTATATGTCGAAAATTAAAAATATTAATTTGTAACGTTAATTATTTGTTTTGTGTGAAAATTCTGATTAACCAATACGAACTAACAAGAGAAAACTATATGTGGGAATGCATACGTGTTGCTTAGTAATAATGTGCAGGTTTTATTAAATGAATGTTGCTAAGTGTTGTTTGTTTTAAAGCATAAAACGCTTTTGAAATAACGTGTACTAATGCTTAAATGTGTTGCAAAGGCTAGATAATTACATACACATAAGGGTATTAGTGGGGTTAACACTGTTTAATCACTATGCTGTGGTAACGTTGTTTTTGTCTCTTTTAAATTAAGATGGTCTGTTTTGGCCTATCGTAAAATGGCTGTCGTTTAAAGCCTACATTCGAGTGATGAAATTTTGATGAGAAGGCCTTGCTGAACATGGTCGAGAGTCACCTGACCACAGCCTTCGCCTGGTTTAAAAGTTTTCCGTGAGGACAGCAGTTCCGGGCGTTAGTCCAAGTCCTTGGGCAAGGATAAAGTACAATGAACATTGTCCAGTTTGTGGTGACTCTGCTAGAGATATCAAGGAAGAGCGGCTTCGAAAGAAACATTTGTAAATTTGAGTTCCTTCTTCCGTTTTTATTTTTGTGATTTTTCTGAGCGGAGATTTTTCAAATGTAGCCATGCTACATCCTTTCCTGCTCGCTCTGCTCAGCGGCTCAACGGAAATCAAGAACATTTTATGTTGCTATTATTTTGTAATTTTGATTATAAATATACTAGACTAGAGAGGGTTCGTGGTCATTGCATTTGGATTTCTGAGGCCACTTCTTTCCGAACTTGCGTTGGTGAGGATCGATGCTGTGAGGACGGCGACTTGGGAGACTTCTACTAAGAGACCTGTCCTGACCCAATTATGACATTTAGCTAGAATAGGTAACTATGAGAATAATGATTTATTTTGATTGCATTTCTAATTGAACTAATTTTAGATAAAGAATCATAATTTTAAAATATAGTGTTGGTGGTTATTTCTTGTCAATTATTGAGTACTCTATTGTGATTATTGTTGTTTAAATCATGACCCAGGACAGTATCAATTAGGTTTATCGACCTTGTTGTAGATGCAGGGTGTTTAGAAGGTTTCCTCTCTCATGGTTGGTACTGATAGAGTAATATGAGTGTATGACAGTGAAATGGGCCCAAGAGTATGGTGAGTGTATGTGCGTGTATCTGTGAAATTACTCTATCCGTGGAAGTAGGGAGAATTTATATGCCCTGATCTGCACCAACAGCTCATCTGCAGAGATCAGGGGTGCCAGTTGTCCCATATCTCGATGACTGGCTGTTAAAGGCGGATCGCCCCAGGCTGTTGTCTCTCACCTCCAGACTATGGCGAACCTTCTGCAATCATTGAGGTTCACTATCAACGTGCGGAAGTCACACCTGACTCCCTCTCAGATTCTTCCTTTCATCTGAGCTGTTCTGGACACAGTGCAGTTTAGGGCTTATCCTCCTCATTCTGGGGACAGATTTCTATAGTCAGAGCTGATTCCTTTCAGGGCCCTAGTTTGGACACACCAGTGACAGTGCACTTCATGGCTCTGTGCTTCTGCCATGGAAAGTCCTGAAAAGTCACGGATGTCAGCGCACCTGGTGGTACCGATATAGGTGCAGTGGATGTCGCTTCTGGAACGGACAATGCCGACGGAGCAACATGGAGCCAATTGACGCCATCTACCAGCGCGCAGGAGTACTGCTCAAGAAACATATTTCAGATTCAGTCTGACGCCTGGGGAAATTCAAAGGTAAGGAATCTGTGGCTAGATATAGTCTCTCCCAGATAAGGTGTTACCAAAGGTAAGTAACTTGTTTGTTTGTTGCATTGAAATATTATTTGGGAAAACGGTTTAGGTAAATAAACAATGAGTAAAAGCACACTACACGTGCCAAAATTGCATGAATGGCAGGGTGGGTGGGGATGGTGAGGTGGGGGCATATGGAAACGGATGTTGCCAGGTGGGAGGGGGAGAAGAAACTGACTTAAGGGAACCAAATTTTCAAAGAATGAATGGAATCTTCACGATGTACACTGCGGTTCCCGGGGACTCGCCGTGATAGGCACGTTGTCTTGTGGAGGACGAGAGGAGCGTAAATTAAAGACAGCTCGGAAACTGAGGCCATGGCGTTGAGGTATGGGTCTGTACAGAGAGAGCCTGCAGAATGATGCACTCTGATGAAGTGATACACACTGAAATAAAAAAAAAAAATACCTCTGCAGGTGCCCAAGCACAGACAGGAAGCAGTACATGGTTCAATCTCCACAGCATTGGGACACACACACAGAATCTGGGGAGGAAGCTGGAGGTGAGGAGGAAGAGCTGTCCAATAAAATGCAAGAAAATGAGAACAACAAGGGAGCTGAACAATGGTATGTAAAGGTAAGTAATGGGCGGGCTCTAAGCCCCTTGTAAGATTTATTTTTGTTACAAGAGATTATGCAAGAGCTGTGCGAAATCTAAAAACAAATTATATCTTCAGCTTCATCGGAGATGCTAGTATCATGACAGGTCATCATGTCATCATGCGTCCAGCTTTTGAATACACTGAAGAGCTGTGGAACGAGAACAGACCCCCAGAGGTACCACACTTAACACTAAATTTTCCTCAGAATAGACTCCATTCAGCAGATGTGTGGCCCCCTCATTGCGCCAGTTTCCAACTCAGTTTATCACCTGAGCGTCCATCCATAGGAAGCTCAACTTCCATGTGGGCGGAGGAGCGTTGCCCCACTGCTTTGTCGCAGTGCGAGAAGCAGAAACATAAAATGGTGTTATTAATACCATTTTATGTTTCTGCTTCTCGCAGTGCGACAAAGCAGAAGGGTTTGGTTGGGGGCGGGCGGGTCTGCTCTAGGGTAGGGGAGGAGTGGCTTGCCCACTGTTGTGGGGCGCTGACTGTTTGCTCGGCCTTCTGAAGCCGACTAAAACAGTCATGCGTACTCCGCATTTTCTCCATGTAGGCTGCATGCAGCATGCATGGAGAAAATGGCTTCCCCATAGAAGCCTGTGTGGTCGGCGTCCCAACCAATCACAACGCTGCCGTTGCAGTGTTGTGATTGGCTTAGAAGAGGGGAGGGAAGCTGCCTGCGGCTGCTTCCTGTTTCAGAGAAGACAACACAGGACCGACGACACGGGACAGGGCCGGCGAAGGTAAGGTACATTTTATTTTAAATCAAATTAAACTACATCCCCGCGCGACCCCCCGCCTCCTCACCCACGAGTCATGCCAGCCGCAACTGCCTATGAATCTTCTGTGTGCAGAAGGCTAAATAAATGGTAAACAATCCTGACCATGAAACCGTCACCCTGCATGTTGTTACAACGTGGTTGTTACGATCGCGTTGTAACAATGCATACCAAATCCCCGCAAGTCGTAACAACGACTTGCGGAGGGGGGAGAAGGTGTCAGATTTAAAATCCAACACCTTCCCTACTGTCCGCATGGACTGGAGTTGGAATAGTAAATTATACTATTCCAATATCCAGGGCCCCCCTCCGCAAGTCGTTGTCATGACTTTCCGGGTAATGGTATGAGTTGTTACAAAGCGGTTGTTGTACCAACCGCGTTGTAACGGGAAGCGGAAAAAAGAGGCATACTCTAAATAAATAGCACCCACCACTCTGCCTTGAAGTGTTCAACGGTATCCAACGTTGGTCCAAGATGGCCACATCCATGCAGAGAAAGCTTCGAGTCAATGGATACCAAACATTCTTTGAATGGTAAGGGAGAGTAGAGGTCGAAGGCTCTTGGTTTCTTAGAATTCTAAGCAAGCCTGAAGAAACAAACATATCACTTTCTGAGAAGGCTAAGCCATTCACCCCCCAATACCTTCCAATGAAGGCCACATGTAACCATCTTATACCAAAGGGGAGTCACCGGTCCTAAGTAGAGAGAGAAAGAAGGGAAGTAAGAGGTACTCTCGTTGTGTGCTACTCTAATTGTTGGGGGGCAGTGTGTCCTCATCTTGATGATGCCCTCACACACCCCGAAGGATGTCATGCTTCATCATTGGGATTTTGCTCGTTGTTGGGCCGGCGCTGCAATGCCCTTCGAGTCCCCCGAAGGGTCTCTTTTTCAGAGATCTTTTGAGGAAACCGTATGGGTGCATGGGTGTAAGTGGCAGTGAAGTCCTAGAAGGTGTATTAAAAAATGGCTGGAGGGAGAGTGATTAATTTTTATTAAGGTGATCCCTCTGTCATTATTAACACAAAGTATATGGTGTTGCTTTATGGGTATTAAGTCAATTGGTAGCTATATGTACCTAGTGGGCATATGTTCTGGTCAACAAGTTTCGCACATTAGTGGTCTCAGGGGGAGATCCAGGGCGCTTCCTCAGGACCAAGTAAGAAAGTTGTATCTACAGCGGCCCAAATATTTTGGTACCCCCGGATAAACGAAGGGAGTAGAACTTCTGAAACAAGAGTCAAGAAACAAAGATACAGTTTGCCATTAGGGTATCTATACCAATGGAAGTTTTGCTCAGGTCTGGTTTGTCCATTGCAGGGCCAGGTGCTTGTAGTTTGTAGCGTGATCATTACTGCTAACGGTCGTGTTATATATACCTGAGCTAAAGGTGCTGTGGTCGTTCTAAAAATTGTAAAAGGGAAGTTATAGTTAAGTGACAAACAGACAGACATATAAGATCAATGATTAGTGTTGAGAGAATGGTGTCAGGGTTGTTCTCTGTATCAGTATTTTTTTTGTAAACATGCCCTGGTCAAGTAGACGTGAATAGTATAAATAAAGTCAAAATTCAAAAGTGAAAAGGTTCTGTTATCCAGAAAGCTTGTGAACCTTTTAAATCCAAGTAATTAATATCATCGGGCCCTCCCATTGATGGCAAACGCTGTGTTTATATGCACAAATACATAGATAAAATATCTCACCCCTTAGTAGGTAGGGTAAGAACCCATGAGATCAGTGAGGTCTTTTGAGAGCTGTAATGAAAAAGAAAACAGAAAACCACATGTGACATTTTGGATGGCTTCCTCAGGCTCTAAGGTATAACCCACAGCTGGTTTTTCAACTGAAGGGAGGGGATGCAGCCATGTGCAGGATCTGTCCTGGACCTATCTTACATCTTAGTTACTCACGGTTTTCTCGGTGCCTCTGGGCTGTGTCACCTGTGTGCCTCTCGCTGTCTCCGCTGGTGGAGAAGTGAAAGCCCTGTCTCCTTTTATAGGAGTAGCCTGCTTCCGAGTGGGGCATTAATTGTTTAATCACTGGATTGATTGGCAAGTTTTTGCTGTTACTATGGGTGCCATCTTAGAGTGGTATACTCTATATCAAGCTCATATGAGGAATATTCTCGGGGTGTTGGATATTTGTGTGCTGATAGTTTTTATGTGTCGCTGGCATGGTGATATTTTTCAAAGGGAGGCGATGCAGGTATTGTGCATAAAGTTATATGTATATTTTATTTTGTTTTAGTGCGGTGCGTATGGGAAATGTCACGGTCGCCATCTTGGAGTGGGTTCTTTCAATAGATGTTGGTAAGTAAAGTGCCCCTGATAGACTAATGAATAACAATGAAAGTTTACTGCATTTATTGGTGTTATTTGAGGCACATCAGTGTCCTCTTTGTCAGTTTTTACAGTTGGTGCATCATTTTGCGGTGGGTGGTGCACCTTCGATATTTTCATAGTGTTCTTAAGAGGCGAGAGGTGTGCTAACATAGTCATCACTATAGTGTTTATGAATGTCGCACTGGTGAGGTCGATGTCAAGAGTTTGGTTTCTATAGTACCTCAATCCAAGGTATTTCATTGTTAAGACCCTGGGCGTTTGTTTGGAGGCGATGCACCCATCTTTGCTCTTTTGGAAAAGGGTCTTTGTTGTCCAAAGGGGATTGGACTCAATGACAGTCCAATTGACTTGGTCTGGTGTATGTCCCTTTTTAATGTAGTGCCTTCTCATTTTGGTGGTGTTCCTCCCACACCGGATGTTGCTCCTGTGCTCATTCATCCTTGTTCTTACAGCTCTAGAGGTCATCCCTATGTATAGTAGGTTACAAGGACATTTCACCATGTACACACAATTTTTGTATTACAATTGGTGTGTCTCTTTTGTGTTCACTCTTGGTTCTTCAATTGGAGTGTTTTGGTATGCGCTGTGAGTGGGCAGACATTACAATTTCCGCATAGATAGTGTCCCTTGACTGTCGGCAGGTCCCATAATGTCCTCTGACTGTCCCCCTGTTGTTTCTGTAGTCTCGTGTGGACAACGATATCTTTTATGTTCTGTGTACGCCTGAATGCGAATCTTGGGCGTTGCAGTTGCATTTCGCCTGTGTTCAGGATGTTCCAATGTTTTATTAGGACCTTTTTAACCTGATTAGATTGAGGCGTGTAAGTTGTAACACATGTAATTGTTTCATCTTTGCGCTTTTCTTGTATTTCTAAAAGCGCTCCTCGATGGTTGTTCCGTGCGTGTTTCTTGGCAGACTTTATGATTTTTTGTGGGTAGTTTCTTTTTTTCAGATTTTTGCTAAGTTCTGCTGCCTGTATTTCGTAGTCCTTGGTAGTGCTGCAATTTCTCCTCAGCCTGAGAAATTGGCCGAAGGGGAGATTTTGTCTCAAGGCTTTGGTGTGATGACTGTCGTAAGGCAGTAAGCTGTTGCAATCTGTAGGCTTCCTGTATGTCGTGGTCAACAGTTTTACATCTTTGAAGAGAATTAGTAAGTCCAGGAATGGTATTTCTTCACTTGAGGTTAATAGTGTGAATTTGAGGAAGGGGTCATGTTGGTTGATCCAGGAGTGGAATTCTTTACATCGATCCTCTGTCCCCGTCCACAACATAAGTACATTGTCTATGTACCATTTCCACTCTTTTATTTCTGATTTGAGGGGGTTAATTTCAGGTAGAATATGTTGGGCCTTTCCATTGTGGGCGTCAAAATGGGCCATGTATAGGCATGCTAGGCTTGGCGCAAATGTACTGCCCATACAAGTTCCATGGATTTGTTGATAGTGTTGGTCATGGAACTTGAAGAAGTGGTTCTTCATGGCAAGTTCTGCGCATTCCAGGATGAAGTTAATGGGTTATTGTGTGGGAGGATCACTGTTTCTCAGGGTTTCTTCAATCACTCTTAGTGTGGCTTCTTGTGGAATCTTGGAATATAATGCCTCCACGTCAAGTGTTACCAGTAAAGTGATTTCCTCAGGTCCTCTGATGTTTTCAAATGAGGTTGATGGTCTCCTTGGTGTACTTTAGGTATGACGGCATTGCTTGAACCAGTGGCTGTAGAAAATGATCACAATATTCACTCAGTTGCTCAAGGATGGAGTTGATCCCTGACACTATTGGTCTGCCGGGTAGGGGCATGATGTTTTTGTGGATCTTTGGTAAGACGTAGAAATATGGTGTCGTTGGTTTTATGCTTACTAGATACTCCGCTTCGCTCTTGGTGATCCAACCATTCGATAGTGCTTCCGTCACTGAGATGCTGATTCTTCTTGTGAGAGAATCCGTAGGGTTTGTGTCTATTTTGTGGTAGTATTTTGTATCAGCTAGTTGTCTAAGGCATTCATTGTTATAGTCATCGGTGTTAAGGATGACGATAGCTCCGCCTTTGTCTGCAGTTCTTATGGTGATTGCCGGATCATCGTTGAGGTGTTGAAGGGCTTTCCTTTCTTTTGTAGGTAAATTGTCATATGTTCTCCTGGGTTGTAGTTTGTTAATGTCTTGTAAGACTGCTTTTTCATAGGTCAGTATCTCGCTGGCAGTCATTGCTGTGGTGGGCGTGAACCTGGAGGGATTACGCTGACCTGTGTCTGTAGTATCCGTGTCCTTCCTGCTGGTATTCTGTGTTGAAAAATGATTTCAGACGTAGCTTTCGAAAGAACGCGTGTAGTTCACCAGTGAGTCTGAATGAGCCTTCTTTCGGTGTTGAGACAAAACCCAACCCTCTTTGTACGATGGATTCTTCTGTTGTCGTCAGGGTCCTTGTAGATAGGTTCCCCACTAGTTTTTCTTCGTTTGACTCCGTGTCCTGCGTTGGTCCTCGTCCTCCATCCACTGTACCTGTCTTTGGTTGTTTTTTCGCCTGTCTCTTCCTCTGCCCCTGCCTCTGTTCCAAAAAGGAGGGCGTTGTTGTTGTTGATAGAATGGATACGGCAGTGGTGGTCCATGGTAGCCTGGCATTGGGTAGTTGAACATTGGAGGAGTTGGTAGTAGTCCCGGACCTCCTTGGAAGTTCTTCCAACTTCCGTTACTGGAATTACTGCTAGATCTTTTTGAGCTTATCGAGGATGTTGATTCATCGTCGGATGAAGTGTCTTGATTATTTGTCACGTAGTCTTCCTTAGTGTACGGGTATCCTTTTTCCCTCTCAATTTGTTTTATATCTTTTTGCAGTTTGGTGATTGATTTTCCTCTGTCGCCATCTCCATTGCAGGCCACCGTATCTTCAGATGCACACCCTAAGCACCTCCAGGGCAGTGTCTGCCACCACCCGTGTAGTGCACTGTCCTAGGCCTGCAGCACTATCCCGTCTAAACTAACTGTTCCTGGAAGGGGCCCGGAGGACTGGGAGCTTTGATGCTTGAAACCACCTGCACCTACTGGCAACTGCACTGAACCTGTACCTACCAGTACCCGCAAAAGCACCAGAACCCTCTAGCACTTGAATGCACCAGTATCCACATCACCACCTGCACACTATGGCACCAACACCCATTACCCCTTACAACTAAAGGCACCTTCACTGCATGAGCACGCAAGGAGTCCAGTACTCGGTGCCACTTCCAATGCGCATCCACCCACTGAACCCACATTAATGGCGCTGGCAGCCAGTGGCACCTGAACGCACCAGTATCCACACTGGCTGTCACCCACACTTTAGCTCAGTGCAACTGTACTGCACGGGTATTTATTGGCATCCAGTCCTAGCAGTGCACCTACAGTTCCATCTGGGCTGCTTTTGTTCCCACAGACATGAACACTGCACCTGCTTCCACTTCCATGAGATCCTACCACCACTGGCACCTACACACAGGAATGCATTAACTGGTGCAAAGGGACACACACACACAGGGAAAACAAGAGGCAGACACCACAGGCACTGAAGGTGCATGGTCACTTTGAGGGCATAGACGGGGGAGGAGGAGGGGTGGCACCAACTCAGGAAAATCCTGAGTCAGGAAGACTTGAATATACTGGCCAGGCCCAAGTGCTTAATTTGTGCAGGAGTAATACAATACATGAAAACAGTGACATAAGGAGAAAGCAGCGATAATAAGGACCTGAAAGAGAGAGACAGGGAGTTTAGGGTGGAGGAAGAAAGAGGTGTGAGGTCAGGGCTCTTAAGAAAAACTCTGACCCCTAGGATTTAAATATCTGTTTACAAATTAAGCACTGGAAGACATGAAAACAGGGACACAGGTAGACACTGGCCCCGGGAGAGCATCAAATAACCGGGGAGACAATTATAGAGGTAGACCTATGAGGAAATGTGTGAGACGAAGGCTAAGACTTAGGAAAACGAACGCTGGAAACATTAACACTGCGCCACTTGGGTTCACGAACAGTAGGAGAGCCGGGGAGATACAGTCACTGAGAGACATCTATACCAGGACACGCAGTTTATAAAATCCCAGGAAGACACTGGGGAGATATCCACGCTGACACTGGAAGAAACTATGAGACATCTGCGATTTTGGGACACGAGGAAACGTAGACTCACAAGGGCAGACTCGGCCACTGGAGAGCACGGGGAGGAGTGTAAAGAACTTGGGGGCATATCAACAAGGGCTTTATCTCTGCTTTTTTGGCTTTAAAAGCCAAAAAAGCAGAGATAAAACTAGCACCCTATCAACAACAGGGTGCTAACACGCAAATTTGCATGTTAGCACCCTTTTACTCTACACTTCCCCTTGCATCTCTAATGAGATGCAAAGGGGGCGTTCCAGAGTAAAATAATAGGAGAAATGTCGCTAAGCGACATTTCTCCTATTATCAAGAATGTCGCTAACCCTGTTAGAGACAAAAAAAGCAGCGCTAACCGCGGTTAACGCTGCTTTTTTACGTCTGCTAATTTTCAGACTTAGCCATGATATCCTATGGAAGGAGGATATCATGGCTAAGTTTGCCTGTCCCTATCAACAAGGTAATGTGTGATTATCGCTGGGTTTCCAGCGATAATCTCACGTTAGCCTGTTAGCGTGTAGATTTTTATCGCTATTGAGATAAGCGTTGCTAATAGCACGCTATCTCAGCGATAAAAATTCACGCTAGCCGGCGATAATTATCCTCACGCTAAGAGCGCTGAGCGATAATTATCGCCGGTTGTTGTTGATATGCCCCTTGGATACGGCGTAAGGATGAAATGGAGTTCTTTATAAGTTGTCACCAACACAGGCTCTGAACGCGGAGCCGCACTGAGCATCAGCTGCACCAAGGATCACCAGCTGACAACTGTCAAACGTCAACTGTCAGCTGGTGAGAAGAAGCAGCGGTACGGTGTCCTCGCAGGGACACACACAACAAGGCAGTAACATACGGTGTCCAAGGATGGACTCAACTATTAAAGACATAACACATCCTCCCCCGAAGGAAAATGAAGGAGAGAGAGAGACATTAAGATGCACCAACAGCGGCAATGCATACAATAACACTTAATCACAAACGTAATCACTGAGTTTCACAGGTGGCAACACTCTCCTCCCAGACCTGTTGGTACTAACATGTGGTGACTCAAAGTGACCTGGAGTGGGGGGCAATATTCTGACTACTCTTCTAGATTCGGTGTCCAGGGGGTTGCTGCGCCCCGTATCAGCTGCGGTAGGAACAGCTGTGTTGGGTGTAACCGCACTGGGTGTAAGGGGCTCGTGTACGGACTCGCAGTCTGACAAATCTGTGAAGGCGTTGTTGTTCTTGCTAACGCTGGTTTGTTCACCACCAGATATCATAAAGGGAGTGTTTGCAGGTTTCACTGAATTAGGTTTTCACACCGAACGGGCAGAGAAGTGCCATACCTTACCATCGCTCAAAAGAGGAGAGTTACAATACACTTTGCTTACCGACAGGGGTGGGGAGTACTTGTCCTGTCCTTTGCCTATGTGCCCACTTTTCTTAACCTTTACCATGTCCCCAACAGAGAGTTGCACCGGTTTGCAGCTGTGTTTAAGAGCATACCGGATTTTGCAATTGTGTTGCACTCGCTGTACTCTCTTTCTCACTTGGTCGGTAGACCAGTGCACTCTTTTCGCGGCTAATGTCCACCCCACATTGTCTTTGGTGAGGGGTGTCCTACCCCGCATGAGCGCGAAGGGGCTGTGACCAGTGGTGTCACTCGGTGTACACTCTGGAGAACAGATCAAGCCCCCGCCAGAAGTGAGGGGTGTCATCAGTCGCTCCGCTGTACAGGGCTGAAGGACGTTCCATTTTGGAATAGGCTGGGCGTTTCCCAGCATCCTTTGCGCCTCTGGTAGACTGGCAGTTGGGAGGAGACAACCAACTGGAAGTGGTCATAAGAATGAGACAGAGGGGCCAGGGGAAGTAAAAGTCTGAGCTGCTCCTAAGGGGTCCTGTTTGTCCCTCAAAACCTGCCAATGGACAGATCACTGAAAGTGCCTGTTTATCCTGACTATGGCAGCTGGGGCTAAGTGAAAACCACATGGTGAGTCAGGAAAAGAAGGGGTGGTGTTGTAGACAGTGGTGACCGTCTTCCCCTGAGGCCAAAAAATGCCAAAGAATGGCACTCAAATGCTACAGTGCCCTCGAGTTTACAGAGGGGTTCGTTGGTTAAAGGGCTGGTTAGAGAGGAGACAGACCTGCTGGTGGGCCTGGCCTTCTAGCCCCACCTCTGGTGCCCATGATGTTTCTTGGGCGATGACCACATCGTCACAAGTTGCCCCGGCATGGACAATGTCCTAAGTGGCTCCCTGCTGTTTGCCTTATAAAGACTGAAAACGTCATTCATCGGAACGTTGCGATAATATTCAATAACCTTTCTCTTTGTTTCGAGTAATCCACGTTTGCCTGGTCCTTGTGCCCTGCCTGCCCCAAGGGGAATGCAAAATAGGAAATGTATGTTCATTCACGTTTCAAGGCTGATATCTGTCATAGGATGTTCATAATGTGCAGGCATTTGATGTGACATACTATTGTCTTATCCTGCTTGCAATATGTTCTCCTGAAGTATAATTTGCTACGTCCTTCTCCAATTGACGTGTCGCCGCCTGTGAATTCTGTGACGATATTTGTTGGGGGAAACAAAGCCACGGTACAAGTGAGTGCTCTAAGGGAAGGATGCAGGGGATATACAGGAGGACACTGGGAAAGCACAGGAGGATGCTAGGAGGGATGGATAACATTGAGAGATACAGCTATTGGAAAGACTCAATCAGATGTAAGAAGTTCTGGGAGACAAAGATGTCCTGGGGCAGATTTTCTAACAATTGCAACAAAAGTGATGCAAACCGGTGCAAACTGTTGATTTGGGATTTACTTTGCAGTGAAAAACTTCATTTGCACTGGAAAGTAGCTTTAAAGTAGAGCTACTTTGCAATTCTTTGTGTGAATGGTGTATATCATATTTGGTACATGGGTATTCCTATGAAACCACCCATGGTTTTTGATACAAAGCCCGATATACTAAAATTTATAGATAGGACTTTGTGCCAAAAATACCTCCTTTAACTCACATAAATGTTATTTCTCCAAACTTTTCCAACTTTGCATATGAGCTGCACAGCACACATGCAACATGGGAAAGGGTTTAAACTATGTCTAAGCTTTGTGTTTTGTACTGGAAAGGGAACAGGGGTACATGTACACAGAAAGACAAGAACATGTGCAATCACAGGAAGACACAAAACAGGAAGATGTAGGAATGCGTGGTATGATAAGACAGTGACACTTGTAGACAAGGGGTGCTGGGGGGTACTGGTGGGAAACACTGCTGTTGCTTTTGTTACAGGAGACCGATATTGCAGCACTGCTGCAAAACTGGCCCCCCACCCTTTTGCCCACCGGGAAAACTCCTGGTGCCTGCTACGGCCAGTGCGGCCCTGAGCGTTAGGTCCTTGGAGCTCCAGATCTTCTTTAGCTGAATGATTCTTGCCTTGACATTGGTGTCTGTGCCTCCCTGCTTGTTTATGACACTGCTCAGGCAGGTGAAGGCCTCAACCTCTTCCAGTGCATCATCTGCAAGAGTGACTGCAGTTGTGCTGGCCATGTTAGCCTTCAGTATTTTGGCTTTTCCTCTGTGGATGTTGATGCCAAGTTGTGCTGATGTGGCTGCCACATTGTAAGTCTTATCTTGCTTCTGCAGATGGGTATGGGAGAGTAAGACCAGAAAGACCAGGTAATCTGCAAAGTCCAGGTCGTCGAGCTGCATCCAAGGTGTCCACTCAATCCCATTTCTTCTCCTTGCTGTGGATGTGTTCAGCATCCTGTCTATGGCCAGCAGGAAGAGAAAAGGCAAGAGCAAACAACCCTGCAGACCCCGGTCCTCACTTGGAAGGCTTCTCTGAGTTGCCCTCCATGGACTATCTTGCAGGTCATTTCCTCGTAAGGGTTCCTGATGATTCTTACGAGTTTATCTGGCACACCCTATTGGCAGAGAAGTTTCCAAAGAGTCCGAGTCCCTCTGTCCAGGTTGTTGAATGCCTTTTCATAGTCGATGAAGTTGAGGAGTGAGTTCCATTCCATAGACTGCTCAATGATAATGCGCTGTGCTGCAATCTGGTCTGTGCAGGGTCTATCTTTGCGGATGCCAGCCTGCTGGTCTCACAACAGAGCATCAACTTGTTCCTTCATTCTGTTCAGGATGACTTTGTTTGCCTGGGGTTGATAGAAGAGTTATCCCTCTGTAGCTTAAAGTTACTCTGGTCACCTTTCCTGGGGATCTTGATGCGATACCCCGCCTTCCAGTCTGATGGCACCCTTTCCTCTTCCCAGATTCTTCCCAACATGGGGTAGAGCATGCCTACTGATGTTTCAATGTCTGCCTTCAGTGCCTCTACAGGAATGTTGTCAGGTCCTGCTACCTTCCCATTTCTCAGATGCTTGATGGCTTGTTGTATTTCTTCCTTGGTTGGTCTGCTGCTGTCGATTGGTAAGTCCTTGTCAGCTTCCAGTATGTCTGGTGGTGACTGTGGCAGGGCTGGTTCAGCAGTTCTTGTAAGTGCTCCACTCATCTTCGTTGTTGGCCTTTGTTATCCACGATAGTCTTCCCAGCTTTGTCTTTAACAGGCCTTTCTAGCTTGGTGTATCTGCCGACGAGTTTCCTTGTTATATCATAAAGTTATTTTAAGTTTCCACGACTTGCCGCTTCCTGGGCTTCTGTGACAGGATAATCGGTGAATCTTCGCTTGTCTGCTCTTATGGTTCTCTTTGCTTCCTTGTTGGTTTTACTGTATTCTCCTTGAGCTTTTGCTTTTTCTGCTCTCGTTCGGCTGGTGTTGACTGCAGCTTTCTTTTCCCCTCTCTCTTGGATTTTGCGCAGAGTCTCGGTGGAGAGCCATTCATTATGTTGGTGCTTCTTGGGACCCAGTAGCATCTGGTTAGTTGATGTCACTGTTTCCCTGATCTTCTCCCTCTGACTTTCTACTGGGATTCTGTCATCCTCTAGTTCTTGCAGGCCTAAAACTTGTTACTGAGGGTGACTGAGTATTCATTCTGTTTCTGTGCATCTTTAAGGAGGGTGGTGTTATATCGCTGGCATTGGTTTGTCAGCTCCATCCATGCTCTCTTCAGCTTTAGCTTTAGCCTGGTCAAGACTCGGTGATTGTCTGACGCCATATCCACTCATCTCATCACTCTCACACCCGGCAGGGACCTCTGGAACGTCTTGGCAATGCAGACATGGTCGATATGATTCTCTGTTGAATGGTCTGGTGACACCCATGTTGCTTTGTGTATTCTTTTGTGTTGAAATACACTACCGCCTAGCACCAGACTGTTCAGGGTACAAAGATCTGAGGCCATTTCACCATTCTTGTTCATGTCGCCAAGGCCATGGTTGCCCATTAATTCTTCGTACCCAGTGTTGTTGCTTCCGTTCTTGCCATTGAGGTCCTCCATCAGTATTGTGATGTCTCTCTCCAGGCACTTCTCTAGAATGCACAGGAGTCTGTTGGAAAACTGTTCTTTTTCCACTTTTTTGCTGACATTTGTAGGTGCATAGCTCTGGAGAACAAGTTGATCCTCTTTTTCTTTGTGCGGAAGGTCGCTGTGATGATTCTGGGACTATGGGCTTCCCATCCAATCAGAGCTCTGTTGACTGCTTGCACTAGCATCAGTACTACTACCTGAGTATGTGGGGCGTTCTCTTCCTCGTGTCCAGAATACAGCAGCATTCCTCCTGGAGCCAGTCTTTGCTGTACGGATTCTGTCTATCTGGTCTCACTGATGCCAAGCAGGGCAAGATTGTATTTTTCAATCTCCGCTGCCACTTGGGCTGTCTTGCCTATCTCGTACATGGCCCTCACGTTTAATGTCCCAATGGTGATGGTCTTGGTCCTGGTCGAAAGCAGGGGGATTGGCTTTGTGGACTCCGGGGATCTCTGGCTTTCACTTCAAGGTGTCAGCTCTCCGTGAAGGAGATTCCTTTCTACCCAAGGCTGGGATGTCTTTTGGTTGATGTTTGTATAGCTAGGATTTTTTACATGGTAGGGTAGCTAGACCCACACATAATCCTCCTCCTTTTACAGCTGAGCTTGGGACCGGCCATGGCAAAGTTACCAACTGTGGGGCATATCAACAAGGGCTTTATCTCTGCTTTTTTGGCTTTAAAAGCCAAAAAAGCAGAGATAAAACTAGCGCCCTATCAACAACAGGGTGCTAACACGCAAATTTGCATGTTAGCACCCTTTTACTCTACGCTTCCCCTTGCATCTCTAATGAGATGCAAAGGGGGCGTTCCAGAGTAAAATAATAGGAGAAATGTCGCTAAGCGACATTTCTCCTATTATCAAGAATGTCGCTAACCCTGTTAGAGACAAAAAAAGCAGCGCTAACCGCGGTTAACGCTGCTTTTTTACGTCTGCTAATTTTCAGACTTAGCCATGATATCCTATGGAAGGAGGATATCATGGCTAAGTTTGCCTGTCCCTATCAACAAGGTAACGTGTGATTATCGCTGGGTTTCCAGCGATAATCTCACGTTAGCCTGTTAGCGTGTAGATTTTTATCGCTATTGAGATAAGCGTTGCTAATAGCACGCTATCTCAGCGATAAAAATTCACGCTAGCCGGCGATAATTATCCTCACGCTAAGAGCGCTGAGCGATAATTATCGCCGGTTGTTGTTGATATGCCCCTATATGCTCCTATGAAAAACTTTGGGCAATTTTTTTTCTTTTTTTTAAACAAATCAAGCAGTGGATCTAATCTACATGTAAACCTGTATGAAAAATAATCAGCAGCTGTTAGACGGGATTTCCATCTGATACAAGGAATAAAAATACAAAGCATGCATGAAGTAAGTAACTGCAATAATTGGACAGCACTCCATTCACCATCTTGGCGCTATGAATAGAGCTTCTTACTAATGATAGAGTGTATTCAGAAAAACATGTGAATCTTAAGAATGTTCCTAGAAGAACCATGATTCTTGATCTAAACACACACAAAGATTTTGTTTTGTAAACCAGGGTAGACCAATGTTGTTCTACAATGACTAGATCCATGCCAGGTTCTCTGGATTTCCTCACATTTACACTCAATTAATCTAAATAGGAGTCATCCACAACCAGGGGCACACCACCAATTGGGATAAAAGGGCTTGAGCCTCACCCCTGCCCACTCACACACAGGGTTCTTTAGATTCTGTGAGCTGGGCTGTTACTGGGCACTTCATCAGCACGGCAGGGCTGGGAACCAAAACCAGCCCTGGCTAACAGCTCGGCCAGCCCCACATGGGCGGATGGGGGATCGAGGGAAGAGCTGATTGCCAGGGACGGTTTCGGCTGCTTTTTTTTACAGGGGGCGATATTGCAGCTATGCTGCAAAACCAGCCCTGTTAACAAAAGCACCCCGAGGGGTCCAAAACCGGCCCCCACCCTGGTGGCCCACCGGGGCTGTGCCCGGTGCCTGCTGTGGCCAGTCCTGCCCTGAAGATCAGCCTCACCCAAAGTACTTCTCAGGTTTTTCAAAGGCCACTTACAGGCTATGTTTGCAGCCGCGGTTGGTAGTGGGAGTAGCTGCCGGGCGGTGACGTGGGGAGGGGGAGGGGCAGGGTGAGGGATGGTAAACTATGGATTACGGAGGTTTTCAGGTAAGTACGTATAAAAATAAATAAAACGAATTTCGTTGCGTGCACTGCATCGCATTTGGGGATGCAGTGTGCACAACTAAATCCGTTTTAATAATTTATATGTTTAGTTAACTGTAAACCTCCGTAATCCATAGTTTACTACTCCCCACCCTGCCCCTCCCCCTCCCCACGTCACCGCCCGGCAGCTACTCCCACTACCAACCGCGGCTGCAAACATAGCCTGTAAGTGGCCTTTGAAAAACCTGAGATGTACTTTGGGTGATTTTTTCAATACTTCTGAAACTCACTATCCCACCGCGTCCACTGTCTCTGGGTAATTGTTCTTCTAGCAAGGCAACGATCAACCACAAGTGGCGCTGCTTAAGGTGTCAAAGGCTAGATCAAATGTGGCAGGCAATGTTTGTTGCATGCTACGCTTTTCACCCTCACCCACAAATAGTGTAAGGGTATCCAGCCAAACTCGTAATCTAGTACAATGGAAATGGACAGACACAAAATTACAAACTTAAAAAAGTTTAAAAGTATGTGTGTGAATTATATCTCCATGTGAATGTACTTTTACCCTTTTTTTGCAATTCACAAGCATTTGCAGTAGTAGGCTTGAAAATCTGCACCAGGCACAAGTTTCCCAGAGTAGTGGGGGTGTCTTGTGACATGTTTTTCGGACTTACATTTCCCTAATGCGGAATTTCACATAGTGTACAATTACGCACTGGGTAAATGTAGCACAATGTGCAAATTCACTTTTCTTTTTATTTTCCACATGTAAAAAGAATGTTCTATGAGGAAAATCCCCTTTTCCTACAACCCCTCCAAGTATGCAGGTAGTACTTTCCACTTCCCACCCGGGTGAGGAAGTTGCCTTTGCTGGGGTAAAACTCTGACAATTTCCATGGTGGGAAAGGGTCAGATTTGAGTTTGTGACTGCCAACAACCTCTCAAGTTTTTGACATGCAGAAACTTTCGAGGCAAAAAACTTGTATCCCCCCCCCGCCCCGCCGTTTGAGTGGGTTTCTCTGCTATGTAATTTTATGCACTCATGGAGGAGAATAATTAAAAAGTAAAACTATTTATGCCTGTAATGAAGCCTCTTGTGATTGTCTGACAGGTGTCAATGGAAACTGCTCACAGGCATGAAAGTATGAACATTTTCATGATACTGTGATTAAGAGAAAGACAGAGAGAGAGAGAGAGAGAGAGAGAGAGAGAGAGAGAGGTATGGCAGAAGTAATATGAGAAGGATTTTGCATTCCGAAGAAGAACTACAAAATGTGTGTAAATAAATCTGAAATATAATAGTGTTATGCTTTACTTTCTTAGTGCTTTGAAGCCATTGATACCATAAGACACTACTTAAACATAAACTGAACGGGATGTTGCACCCTGACATTAGGTTCTGTCAATGATGCATTTTCATGTACATGCTGCACTCAACAAAGAGCAATGAGACCCCATACTAATGATAATGCAGAGCTATAGAGATCTCTGTCGACATATATATCATTTTTTCACATCTGGGTATATTTGCCAGTATTTTGACTTCTATGTATATCTATGTGTAACCTGAGGGACACAAGTTTGACTCATAGGTTGGGCAACGCAATATCTCGTCCTTCTGAGACTGATCAGAATGAATATCGTTAATTAAGGAACGCTGGCAATTTACAGTACTGAAAAATTGTAACATCGGCTCTCACAAGTTTTATATAAATCACAAGCTATCATGTATTTGCTACACTATGTATGTGTGTATGTATGTATGTGTGTATGTATAGTGCAAACCTAGCCGAGAGGCAGTGGAGCTCTGTACAGGGTCAAAGACAAAGAGGCATTCAATGAGTGATTGTTTTCTTAAATGCCAGAGTGGGCTGCTACTTCATCATGATGTAGTGTGCTTTACAGAGACAAATTGAAAAATAAAGGTTTGACTGACACTCAGGTTTACAATAAGTGCAGTCTGAAACACCTAAAAACAAGATTGGCAAAGCCAATAGAGCTGGCTTTGGCAAGGCGGTGCAGTGTTATTTTTTAGTTGCAAGCATATGCGCTAAAAATAAAAAGAAGAAAAAAAAAGAAAAAATGCTGACTGCTAAACCTGATGTATCCAGTTACATTTTTAAATTGAATAAAATGGTATATATAATTTTAATAAAAAATAGTATGTGTGCTTCCTAGCAGGCATTTGTATTTAGAAAATGTATTGAAACCATTTGTAGTTTTAAGATATATCACAGTAAAATAGAATTTTATTAGTGCAAAGAAAATGTCCTATTGGGTTTGATTTACTGTAACCTGAAGATATATTTTAAACATACAAGGGCGACAAAAAAACGAGATAATGGATGGAAAGAAAAAACATTGATAAATAAAGTGTGGCCCACCTCCCTAGTGCTGAAATGTACTTCTTTTTAGGTGGATAAGCACATGTGATCATTCAAAATTCCATCAGTTACATTCAGCTGCGGCAGGTAAGAGTGGTGGGGTGGTGGGGCAGGCTGGGTGGGATTTCGAGAGACAACAACGAGGGATAATTAGATCCAGGGACTAATTATTAGCCGCCTGGACTATGGTAATGCACTTTTTGCATCCATTAATGAAAATCTTTTGTACAAGCTCCAGGTCCTGCAAAACACCACTGCTAGGATGGTCCTCGATCTCCCCTCTCGTACCTCCTCGGCCCCCAGTTTGAGGTCGTTACATTGGCTTCCTATAAAAAAGCGCATCAAATTTAAACTTTGCTGCTTGGTTCACAAAACTTTAAACGGCAAAGGCCCTCTATATCTCGCCAACAAGCTCATAGCCTATCATTCGGCTAGAACGCTCAGATCATCCTGCAAGCACCTCCTCTCCGTCCCCAAAGTACGAAGTGTTAGAAACGGAGACAGATCCTTTTCTAAAATAGCCCCAATGATCTGGAACACTCTCCCTCTTCCTATGAGGCTTGAACCAAACCATTTGAAATTCTGTAAACTTCTGAAAACCTGGCTATTCTAACACTGTCTGATTACCTGTTCATCATTGGAGTTTCTGCGGGCGCTTTGAAACCTACGGGTGATTTATGCGCCTTATAAATGCCAATACAAATACAAATACAAATAATTAATTATTTATTTAAATTTCCCTTGTGGTCGTCTCTCGAAACCCCTTTCCCCCCCGTCGGCCTCACCGCTCTTACCTGCAGCAGCCGCTGCTGGTTACAGTGCAAGATAGCCAATGGATGATGTGGGCTGATCCATTCTCCCTTATGTATTCTGTGGTGAGTGGAAGCAAAATGCAAAGGACAGTTGAGCAGACCAATGGATGAAGAGGCCCCGACTCAAAGCTCTTCTATGTATGTACATATGTATGTATTTGTATTTATGATTGTTTTTATCACATGTGACTGCTGAGGCATCTAAAGCTATCTCTAGGCCATCCCTAAAAAGAAAGTCACAAAAGGATTGAAACACATGAGCTAAAGTGTTTTTTAAAGAACCCATCGTAGTGACATATAAGTATATAAACTCTTCTTAAGTAAGTAATGGGGTTATGTCATATGTTGTGGAGTATTGGTGATTATGCCGAAATAGTAAATAGCTTTGTATAATGCAATTTCTTTTCATTTAAAATCTCCTTGTTAAAGTTTTTCTTTAAAGTTTTTGCCAGCAGAGCTAATAATCCGTCCAATGCCCCTATCTGCACCAAATGTTCCCTTGAGACACATTGAAAACTTAATCTTAGGTGAATTACAGTGTCTGATTCGAGTTATATAGCATAGGTGCAGACTTAGCCTGTCTGGATATGTATCAGTTCTAGTTGACGGCACGTGCATACAACTGTGTGTTTTTTCCTGTATCATTCATGGTCTGTTCCCTTTGTACATTTTTAGATGGTGCCTGTAAGTGTGACGTTGTGTCGATAATATATATATATATAGATATATAGATATATATATATATAGATATATATATATATATATTTATGCCTGCTAATGTATGCTCACTGGTCTCAATATACATGCTTTCCGCTCATTCCCTGTGCACATTATCTACAATGAGCGCACATGGAGGAATACCTGCCCCTCAGCCTTTACATTCTGCGGTGAGTGGATATTACAGTTTCTTTACTTCTGAAGAATGGCCTGGGAGAAGGTAGCAAGGAAAGCTTTTTGGGCCGACATGCGCTATTAGAAGAGGGATGACCCAGGTGACCTGATGCCTGCCCAGTGCCTGGACACTTCTCCTGTGTCTTGGAGCCCTGCCCTGTGGCCAGGAGAGCTGCCCGGTAGCCTGAGGACCATATGGGGGCCAGGAGAACTGAAGAGGGGCGTGGACACCTAACCCTAGCATGGATAGCTGGTGACGGGCCTGGAGAGCTGATAAGAGCCCTCATGATCACAAAGCACAGCTCCGCTAGAACAGCACAGAGGAACAAGCATTGGCAAAGCCAAAAGGTTATGCCTGTAACATAACATAACGTGTAGTTGTAAAGCACACGTTGACCTGGAGGCATCTTGGCACTGAATAACAGATGTTTATTGTTACCCAACTCAATGGTACTCATTTTATCGACCTCAGATGGATGAAAGGCTGAGTGGACCCGCCGGGATTTGAACCTGTGACCAGGAGGTTGAACACAGGCCCCTGCAGTGGACGCATTAGTCCACTGAGCCACCAGACCCTGTCTGTACAAAACCTATTGGCGCTGTCAGTGTTTTTAGAGATGTTGCACAGCAGCGCATAATGCTGTGCAAAAGGACTTAAGTAAATAAAAACAAAGAGCTATGGTGCGGCAAGCATTGACCGCATCATAACCAGAGGTGGCCGGCACGGATCAGAGGTAGGGGGGCGGGAGGATGCGGGGGAAGCGGGTATAAGAAAATAATTAAATGCCAACGTACCTTCTCGCCGCTTCCTCGTCGCATCGCTCCTCCGTGGTCCTCCCTTGCTCGCCCACCGGAAGCACACCCAGGCTCCCAGTCAGCCAATCACAAAGCTGCCTTAGCAGCGCTGTGATTAGTCTGAGTGCGTGTTTCGGTGCTCAGACACTGACTGGAGACCTGGGCATGTTCTCCACATGGAAAACAAGCGAAGTGCGTAAGACTGTTTTGGGCAGCTCATGAGGGCTGGCCAAGCAGTCATTGCACACTTAGGAAGGTCCTGCCTAGCACTCCTCCCCTGCACCTGTCCCCTCACACAAAGCTGCGTAAGTAGGATAAAATAAAATAAGAATAACGCGAGTTATTATCATTTTATTTTCCCTTTGTTTCACTGCAAAAAAGCTGTGGGCGCCACTGGTCATAACACTTTTTTGCTTACTTTAAGCCATGTTGCACAGCAGGCAGCGCTGGTGTGCAACATCTCTAAAACAAGCATTGGCATAGCCAATAGGTCTCGCCTTTGGGACCTTATAAGTGTTTAGCCATGCAACAGTTGCATAACTAAATACTTATAAGTTCCCAAAAGCGAGACCTATTGGCAATGGCAAGCGGCCGTGCGACCATGAAAATGAAAGTGATCAAGATCACGATCAAACATCAAAGCGGCCGTGCGGCCGCGAAAGTGAAAGCAATCGCGGTAAAATGCGGCGTGCGCGCCCGCGCACATGCACTGTAGCTCTAGGCTGGCCTGGTAGCACTTTTTGGAGCCCTCTCAATAAGTCTCGCCAGACCAGCGCATGCGCTGGGTAAGGCGAGACCTAAACAGCTCAGGGCTTGGGGGTGGCAAGCAACAAGAGGGAGAAGGATGGAGAACAAACAACGTGAAGCTTGAGGAGGGCAGCAGAGTGAGTGAGATAAAAATGACGGTGGGTGAAGTTTTAACGAGAATGGATGGCGGGAGGATGACACCACTCAGAGTGGGAGGGTGGGGGTAAAGGGGAGAGACTGCAGACACATGCACTCATTAGGAGTGCATGCCGAAATATAAAAAAGAGTACCTGAAGGAGGAGGGGCTGACCAATAGGAGGCAAAGAAACAAGAGTGATGTGGGAGCCAACCGCTGCTAAGTAATTGGCAGGCCCTAAACCCCTTTTAAGATTTTTTTTTCTTTACACCAAATTTCGCAAGTGCTGTGCATTTGAAACTTAAAAACGGCTGGCCATTCACATTATCTGAAGTAATTGGTACTACATTAGGACCCTCCTGAGCCTTTGCACAGCAACAGTTGGCCTCCTTACCACTGTATGCATGTACATGGCACATCATCTGTATTCATTTTCACCCACTGGACAGATTTACAAGTGCTCGACCACAATTCCAGCAGCACAACATACTTCACCAACATAATTACTAATCAGCAGTGGCTAGGCCATTACAGAGAGAGTGACAAAGATAACGACACACACACTTGTATAGCGACATTACAACATTGGAGTGCAAGCATCATTCCCAGGGCCACTGGAAGCATGCAACAGAGGAGGACTCAATTATGCGGCAGGGGTGAAACAATTATGTGGCATAATGCAGCACATTTTGAGATAGCATTACTTCATTATTTGGACAGTTTTACACCTGGCAGTAGTATCTGTTAATAGAGTTCACCTTATTAGTAACAATGTAACACCCCACTACAGCAATAAGCAACTTAAAGATGACCAGCTAACTTTGTGAAAAGCATTCTCGTGTGCAGGAACCGAGTTGCCATCTTTTTTGTTATCTTTGATCAGTTTGAGCTAGAAACAAAATATGTTTAGCTAAAACTGCAGATTATTTAGCAGATTATAGATTACTTAGCAAAAGAGGCAAATACATAATTATAAAAGTCGCAGCAACTGCAGAACCGCATAATTCCAGTGGCCTTGATCATTCCTCACCAGCATGTACCTCAGCCATTCACTGGACCTTCTCTCCTCCTTCAACCTCAACTGTCACAATTATGTAGACGAAGCGCAATTTTATTGGATGATAACTGACCGCCTCAAACTAAACAAGCCGAAACCAAAATGATCACATGTAGCAATCGATCAAACCAAACCCATAAACAATGTGGCATCAATATTAGTCCCATTACAAAACAACTCATGGCAAGACATATCTAGGGTTAATCTTGGATTCCATTCTGTTGCTCACAGCTCAAGTTAACCATGCTTCTAAACAAAGCTCCGACTTGCTAAAATTATTTTTTGTATATCTAGGTATCCACCAAAAAGTACAAACGGCCCTCTCCCACTTCGGTAGTGCCAGTGGCTTATACTTTGGAGGTCCACTCTTCTTACTTCACAAGTTGTAGAAGTTCCAGAAGGAAGCTGAAAGGCTCAAACCTCCCCATACATGCTTTTAAGATAAATCCATTGATTGCCAGCATCTAAATACATGTTATTTGAAGCAATGTGGTTAGCACACCAGGCGTTGGACCAACATCCCTCAAGATATTTAAAGGTGACCACCTTGTTGGTCAACGCTTCAACAACAGCCCGGGACATTCCTACACAGAAAGTGTTCAGTTATGAATTTAACATGGGAACTGCACAATGTGAAGTTCTACCAACAATTTTATTTTAGTTAGCATAGCCAAAATGTGTGGCAATTTAATGGAAAGGCACCAATATTGCCAATTAGCCGTTATTCAGTTAATCTTGGGGATGAAAAGCGTGTAAGCACTTGAACCTGTCACACACTTCAGCATCTGGTGCATTAACCCACTAAGCCTAATATTTGTACTCCAGGCAAGTATATGTTGTAATGTTCCAATGGGAAGCCCGAAAACAGGTCTTGAGTCAACAATGGGTCACAATTGTCTTTTTGAACTTGGAATGAGAAATATATCACAATGTCTTGCAAATTGGCGAAAAGAGTGGTCACCGTGAAATCATTTTTTCGGAAACTGGTTCTTTTGTACTTCGTATTGAAATCTATAGACGGTGTCCATGCAACCAATCCCTTATCAACGATCACTGCCAGTCGCCTAATAAACACTGTCAAATCTAAAACACGTTTGTTATAATTGTGCTTAAAATGCAAAATGCGTCACTCCTTTTGACTCTTATGAAAGCTCCGCCGCCCCAGTGCGTGAATTGCTAGCTCCTCGCGCACCCCGAAGTTTAGATCCATGTGCACCCCTTGGAAATCTGGCATGCATCTGGCCCTCCTCTGGACCAACAGTGGACACCCGTTCCACATTGTCGCTTTTCACAAAACCAGCACGTTTCACTTGTTTCCATATTTATGATTCCTGCGTAGGGAGGACCGGGGGAGGCACGCGCCATTGACAGAAGACGCCACATGCCTCAAGAGTGAGAGACGCTTTTCACACAGGTGCAGGGGGAGGAGGAAAAACGAACAACCGCCTGTCAGAATAAATGCAAGCTACGCGGGGGACCCGTTTACCTGCAGCTTCTAATGACTGCAATTAGAGATGTTTTTAGCTGCACTAAGAAGAGGAAAAGTACAGGGAAAAATACCCTCACAGGTGTTAACGCACAAGGCGAGGTTCCTCTTTCCGCACTGGAGGAGCAGGTATAAAAAAGATTACAGCGCCCATGGCAGTCGCCGGGGCGCCCCGGCGATTTCCGACCGCCTTGAAATAGATATAATTATTTCCAATTGGCGCGCGGCGCGAGGAGCTGATATGAGAGAGTCGCCGGCCTGAACGCGTTGGAGGGTGGATATTAAAAGATGCTGTTCAGGGGCTAGGGAAAAACTTCATCCAGTGAGCGAGTCGGCTAAAGTTTTCTTGGGGTGGAGGACTGACTCCTGGAAGCATTCAAAGTACGTTATTTACGTAAACGTGACACGGTTGCACCTTTACTTACAGACAGTTGAACTGATTCGCAACGCTCCCAAAAATTAAAGCAAACAGCAGCGTTACCCGGTGCTTTAAATGGAAATACCGGAGTACTGGTTTTCACTGGACTTGTTTGATCCCGAGAACTGCCAGCACTCTCCCACTGAATGTATTGCAGCAGTTCTGAGAAGTGCCAGCACTCTCCCATTGAATGTATTGCAGCAGTTCCGAGAAGTGCCAGCACTCTCCCATTGAATGTATTGCAGCAGTTCTGAGAAGTGCTGGCACTCTCCCATTGAATGTTTTGCAGCAGTTCTGAGAAGTGCCAGCACTCTCCCATTTAATGTATTGCAGCAGTTCTGTGAAGTGCCGGCACTCTCCCATTTAATGTATTGCAGCAGTTCTGAGAAGTGCCAGCACTCTCCCATTGAATGTATTGCAGCAGTTCTGTGAAGTGCCGGCACTCTCTCATTTAATGTATTGCAGCAGTTCTGAGAAGTGCTGGCACTCACCCGTTGAATGTATTGCAGCAGTTCTGAGAAGTGCCGGCACTCTCCCATTGAATGTATTGCACCAGTTTCGAGAAGTGCCAGCACTCTCCCATTGAATGTATTGCAGCAGTTCCGAGAAGTGCCAGCACTCTCCCATTGAATGTATTGCAGCAGTTCAGAGAAGTGCCAGCACTCTCCCATTGAATGTATTGCAGCAGTTCTGAGAAGTGCCAGCACTCTCCCATTGAATGTATTGCAGCAGTTCCGAGAAGTGCCAGCACTCTCCCATTGAATGTATTGCAGCAGTTCTAAGAAGTGCCAGCACTCTCCCGTTGAATGTATTGCAGCAGTTCTGAAAAGTGCGACTACTCTCTCTTTCACTTTAAAGCAGAGATGTTTTAAGGCATGGACACAGGGCCGGCTTTAGCGTTGGTGGCACCCTGTGCGGCAATGTTTGTTGGCGCCCCCCAATGACCACCTCCGTCAGGGATTCCCTCACTACCACTCTTCAACAGTGCCTCTCACGTCTCCATAACTACATCTCACAGATGCATTAAATTAGTTTTATAGCGCCACTCATAGTAGTGTAGGGTGTCAGACCTTTTTACATCACATGTATTACATAGAGACAATCAATCCAGTGGCGTAGCTAGCCCTTTGGCTGCCCGTGGTGGTCACTGCATTTGCCGCCCTGTTGCGCCCAATTGAAGAGTGTGGGGGGGGGATTTCCACCCGAGATAGCAGGTAAAAGCCGGGGAGGCCGCCGCTGCCAAAACTCGTGCTGCCTGGGGCGTACCACCCCCATCTCCCCCCCTTGCTACGCCACTGAATCAATTATACGTGAGTCAATCAGTTTATGGCAAACGTTACATAAGACAGAGGACTACATTAGGACTCATGTCATCCATGCTTATAGGCAGTATAGTTTAAGAGTGCTTGGTCTGGAGAAGCACAAACTTAGAATATACAACTCAACACCATGGTTGCAGTTTCTCTTTAACAATAAGAATTGATTTCTGCCCAAATTAACCCATTTTGCAACATTAAAAAATCATAATTATCTAACCTATACCATGCAGTTTACATGCAGCTCTTTCATGACAGTTAATTGCTCACTGTTCTACATTAGGATTTTAATTTATAAACTGCAAGTGACAATAGGATCTCTCTGACACAGGCGGTAACCTACTGACTTATTTACATTATATGCTCTTTGTGATGTGCATGGTGCACCTTCTTTGCAGCAGGCATATTAACCCTCTGTGCTACCTTACGATGAATTAAAGCTTCCACTAAGCAAAGCACCATTTCTCTCTCTCCAGAAAAAACATTAATCACCGGAGTTATCCTGACATGCTTATTGTTGCCTGAAAATTGCTGGAAGAAAGGAATCCAGCAGCAGTTGCTTTTAAAACCATAACGTGTTGCAGCGCAACGGAGCCGGCCCTGCCTACAACTTACTTAGGCACAGGGTCAAGACTGATTTGCATATGGCCATGTCTGAACTGGGGTGGCGTAGTGGGCAAAAGAACGATGGATTTAACCCAGATCTCTTGACTGGGGGAGAATGTCTGCATTGTCAGCATTCCGTCCATCATTTGTTTGTTGTAACGCTTTTCGCCCTAAGTGGGATGGGTATTCCCAGACGTGGGACCCGTGCTCACTACGCCACTGGAGTCAAGCTATCCTGGAAGATGACGGCTGATAGCCAGAAACCAGTCCTAGGATGCTTGATTCCGGTCCAGGGAAGACATGGCTTGGCAGTTCGGGCTGGACTGTTCCCATGAGGCACAGGGTCAAGACTGATTTGCATATGGCCATGTCTGAACTGGGGTGGCGTAGTGGGCAAAAGAACGATGGATTTAACCCAGATCTCTGACTGGGGGAGAATGTCTGCATTGTCAGCATTCCGTCCATCATTTGTTTGTTACAACTTACTTAGGGGCATATTAACAAGCCAGGCGATAAAATTATCGCCGCCTAGCGGCAGTAAACTGCCGCTAAAGCGGCGATAATGGGCTTGATAATATGCTCTATGGAATTCCAATTGAAGCTCAGGTTAGACGTCCTTCACATCTAACCTGGGCTTCAATTGGAATTCCATAGAGCATATTATCAAGCCCATTATCGCCGTTTTAGCGGCAGTTTTCTGGCGCTAAGGAGGCGATAATTTTATCGCCTGGCTTGTTAATATGCCCCCTGGTCTCAATTAACAAACTGAAAGTGAATTACTCAAAATGGAGCTGGTGTTTAATGAATGTAGTAATCAAGGCGGTAGAAAGACATTCTGATAGTGCGAGTAGAGAACGGAGCATGGCTCTATGTGCCTAGATCAATTAAATAAAATCCACAAACGTTCACACAAAACCTTTTATTTTATTTTCTGACTCCTAAGCAAACAAATATTTTACTGCAGCGTTTGGGTGAAAGCATGCATCCTGAACTGTTTATCACTGTTTTCTCTCTTCTATTTCTAGGAAGATTAACTTCGTGGAAAATAAAGAGAGACAACAGCGGAAAATAAAGAGGGACAACAGCGTTCAGGCTTTTGAGCGATACCACTGGCGCTGATTTTAGAGCACAAATGGCGCCCCCCCCTGACCTTGGCACCAGGTGCGGCGGCACCGCTCGCACCGCCCAAAAGCCGGCACTGCATGATGGACATAGTGAGCAATGGTCCAGGGTTCCTGCCTTCCAAGATTCCCCCTGGACAAGTGAACTTTCTCTCTATTTGACATCTGTCTATTCTATTTCGTTATCTAAACCTCTCTTATCTGCCTACCCAAGGCTGTAAGTGGGCCGGGTCTCACCGGTGCTGAGCACCGGCAGTTTTTTAAAGGGGGCCTCGAAACGGGTCTGTATCGGGCTCTGTTTTGTGCCCTGACACAGGCGGTCCATGTTTTTTCTGGCCTGCAGAGACAGCAGGCACATCGATGTGCGCATGCTCACACTGCTCACTTCTCACCAGTGGAGAAGTTACGGCATGACGTCATGCCAGGTGAGCGCTGTAGGGGAAGGGAAATCCCTCAAAGAGTCATTTTCGCTCTGGAATTCCCTTCTCTTTTTGAAACACAGGAGCAGCAACATTGTCGTGGTGTCACCAGGGCTTTAGGTGGAAGCTTTTTCAATATTATTATACAAGCTATAGTTGCTGCCTATTTATGCAACTAACAACCATTGGCAAAACCAGTAGCCCTGACACTATGCTGAGCACAGATTTTTAAATTATGTGTTTTTAAGCCACACCCTTAACTACATTGGCCACGCCCCTTTGAGAGACCCCCTCAGTTTTTTCATCCCACTTAAGGCCCTGTGCCTACCTTTACTGCTGACTCTCTCTACTCAGTGTCATCTTAAGGATTTGTGGAGTCCCAAGCAAGGCATAGTTCAACAAACCTTAACATATAATGTAATATTGTTGGCATACTGTAGGCTTGAATTAACAAGAAATGGGTAATAAAATTTTATTTTTGTCAGAAACTGGCCCTCCAAAATATGTCTTGCCTGGAGCCCCAACATCCTTAAGATGGCACTGCTTTAAACAAGCGCTGGTACTCAGTACTGGACAGTACCTGTCCATTTAAAGCACTGGGATTACCTTTGTCTTTGTAGAACTACTGTAGGTACCTGGGGTGCATGTCTCATGATGGAATCTGGCTCCCCCACCATACGGTGAGATGAACCCACAGAATGTGCAAAACAGAAATCCAGATTAACGGGCATTCCATTCTTAGACGCCAGCCTGTGCATGCAGTCAAGGGGTGATTTCTTACAGGCAGGCCTTGTCCTCTTAGATTTCTAGCATTTGATACAGTTAACAACATTAAGCTGGATGACTGTCTGGAAACCACTGGACAGGCGTAATTTTTTATTATGTGATTGTATGCAAAATTCTCAGGCATATTTGATCTATTGCCAGGGACACCAATGTATTCCGTAAAACGGACTATTAATTCTGAAGATAACCAGAGATATTCCTGGCCATTACACTATTCTTAATTCAGTTCAGTTTATACCCTAGTGTTCTGCCAAATTCTTAGAAAAAATATTCCATCATGGGCGTTGTTGAGAAGGATCTGCTCTGTATAATGCAATGCTGTCTGCTTAAATACTGGTTGTGTATTCTTAATCCTTGTAGGAGAATAAATAATTTGGCTCAACACTTTAGCCCTATGTATAAACTACAGCACATGAAGGTTGAAACGCCCAAAAATGGATCACTTTTTAATAATTGTAAAGATTTTCAGGAGAAAGCCACTTATATAGCCTTTTGCCAGAGCTTTATCAAACAGAGACTTTGTGCATTTTATTAAAATACAGGGTGGGGACATTAGGTGAATAATTTTCCAAAGATATGGCCAACACACCAGGTCCAGGTCAGATGCCTTTTCAGTGAGGGAAGTAGAGGATCTTGAGGGAGATAGCTATCAATGAGTTGACCACAATTGTGTGCTGTCTTATGTTCCTGCAGGAGGTATAAGTGTTTAGAGCAAAGAAATGGCAAACTAAAGAGACTAATATATTCGAAAGAACTTTAGGGAATACTTTGTTATGTACATTTGTTACCCAAAGAGATGTTAGACCTCAGAGGTATCCTGCGGAATGACAGAAACAAATGATGAATGCAAGCAGAAGGCCTCAAGTTGATCATTACAGAACTAGGTTCTCACGGCTTTTCAGAACTTAATGGGATCCTCTTACAGATGAAAATGTAGCCACAGAAATTTAACCCCTTGAGTGCCCATGACGAGATGGTCTCGTCATGGGCCGCGGTTGCGCTGTGCCCATGACGAGACTATCTCGTCATGAACCCCGCCTGCTAATTCAACGCCCGGCACAGGGCGGGGAAAGGGCGGGGCACACAAGGGGTTAAAGAACAGGGAGGAATGCACCTAGAAGGTTCAGTTCCTCGTCTGGCTCACCAAAAGGAATGGACATCCAGCATGCCTCGCTAAGAGATTGAGAATGCATTTCTCCTAACAAGATAAAGCAGCAACAAAAAGCAGCCAAAGTACATGACAAAGTGATGTGAAACAAATATATCTCTTGATAATAATGATAATAATTCAAATAACAACCAAGCCGCTATTTGAAAGGGGTCGGCGAAATAGGGACTTGTAGTTCATCTTTTGGTGGTGTTGATGGGATTTGTTTAACAGGGGGTTTAAAAAAATATTTTAACTTGTGTTTACTTGTTCTGCTTTTAAAATGCTTGCAGGCACTTTTTGCCAATCTTGCACACCGCATTCACCCGAGCTGTGTTGAGGGCAAGGTTTGCGGTGAGACATCCTAGGATGTCATTTTGGTTAGTGTTCTAGTCATCAGTCCTGGCTTCTATTAAACGAGTCCGAGGACACAGATGTGCAGCGGACACGCCTCTGGTGCACCGAAGGCATGCCTGTCTGTACCCATCCACGTCCGGACGGGGCCAGGGGCCAAAACCCCTGCCCATTTGTTCTCAACCCCTATGGAACGACAGAGACAAATTTCACCGGCTTCAACACCCTGTGGGAATGGATTGCCTCAATAGCTTTGACCAGAATATCATTCTGTATACAGACAATTGGACATGGAAAGTTTGTAACAAAAACTTTGCCCTATCAGATAATATAATGTATAATAACAAGCTTTCACCAGAGGAGGACAAAAGTGAAAAATGGATCTTCTAATTGCTAAACTGCGGATCTCTCCTTAAACATAAGCTAAAGCTATTCACCTTCCTCAAAGAGACTAAGCCAGATCTGTTATTTCTTACAGAAACTTGGCTAAAAGAGGACTGAATCCCAGATATCATGGTTATTCTCCCTCAGTACTACGCAATTGCACAGGATGATCGCCAGAATAAAGCTTGGTTTGGGATACCCATTATCCTTAAAAAAATCTTTCATGGCAGATTTTCCAACTTATCTCTGCCTGGCTGCAAAAATGTAACCTTCGCAACTGAACTCTCCCAACCATTCACGTTGTCACGAATTCTCATATACCGTCCACCGGGTGCTCCCACACAGTTCATACATACGGCGATGCAGCGAGCGCAAGGTAAATACTTTTATTTATTTAATTACTTACCTTACTTCTGTCTGTCGTATGTCGGACTCCAACTAACCCCCCACCCTGCCCCTCCCCGCCTCACCGCCCCGCAGCACTCCCTCGGCAAGCCGCCACTAGGCCTTAATCTCCATCTTGAAACCCCAAATACTCAAATGCTACCAATCTTATTCAAGACTTAGAGGCTACTCAGCTCACATAGAGAGTTTCGCAGCCTACACTTAAAAAAAGGTCACCTCTACGACCCTATATTCTCAAACCTATCCGAGTTGAGGGTAGGCATACCACTTCCTCTGTGCTGGTCGGATCATTACATGATCCCTTTCTACCTAAAAAAAATGGAGGTATATCCACTCCCACTCCAATACAGCAGCATAGGCTGTGTCGAAGCTGGGCCAGACTAGATGAGGGCTACTGGGATTGCCTACTTTCCAGGTCTTTTCCGACATTAACAGGAGACTTGGAACAAATACACTCTATATTTGAAGACTGGATAGAACACTTCTTAAAGCGGGTAATCCCTAAAAGAACCCAGGAAAACAATCAAATGCAAGCTCGGTCCCCTGGTTCTCTAATGAGTTAATCATTCTAAAAAAGGAATCTAAGAGAAAGGAGAGAACTTGGAGAAAACACTATAAAACAGCCAGTAAAAAAGTCTATATGGATACTGTAAAAAAAAAAACAATATGCCACCAGGAAAAGGAGGATAGCCTTTATTAGTACAAAGATTAAAAATACGCCAAATTCAGCAAAATGACTTTTTTAAATTGCAATCCCACTTATGAAGCTCCCTACTTCATCAGCAGGTCCAACACCATCCGAAGACAGATACAACATGCTTGCTTCTTTCTTTCTGGAGAAAGTCAATACAATTTGCACTACCCTACTAGAGATGGCAGATCAAATCCTGTTTCCCACTGCTCTCAGGCAGAGGAGTAAGGCCTACCTGACCACCTTCTCTATGATTAAAACTGAAGATGTGTAAAGTTTATTTACGTCAATTAAGCCAGGATCTTCTTTACATTCCACACCACCCAATATACTCATTGAAGGTGAAAAAGTCATCTGCCCAGTCCTGGTGAACATAATCAATCAGTCTTTTCAAAGTAGTGAAGTACCACCGGCAGGGCACTTTCTATACTAAAAACCCTCACTGGATCCATTAACTCCGGAAAGCTATAGACCTTCCGCCTTGCTTCCAGTCATCAGTAAAATTACAGAGAAAGCCGCTAATAAAATCCTATCCTCTTTTCTGGAGAATCCATTACACCCAAACAGATTTCTTGGCAGGCAACAGTTCTGAGACAGCTTTATTAGCTGTTACTGATTAACTTAAAGCAATTTTAGGCACAAATGGGTCAGCTGCTGTTATTTTCCTTGATCTAAGTGCCACATTCGATACGGTGCCCCTTTCAGTACTTATCAGGAGACTGGACGAGACTGGTGTCGCTGGTAAGGCACTTAAATGGTTAACGTCTTTCCTAAAAACAGAAGTTTTCATGTTTGGGAGGGCACATTTTGCTCCAAAATACTGGCCTTGGACCATTGGTTGCCACAGGCTCATCTCTGAGTCCTACCCTGTTTAATGTCTATGCTCAACCACTGATAGATATCGTAATGGGACATGGTTTCTCAATGGTATCATATGCTGATGATACCCAGATCACCATCTCCCTAACACCTGACACCATAGCTCTCTCCACCCAGCTTAACGCTTGTCTCAGAGATGTCACAGATTGGATGTCCAGTGACAGTCTTAAACTTAATGGAGATAAGACTGAAGTGCTGGCGGTTGCCTATAACACCTCCCTTTGGAATGAGCTGCAATGGCCTAACTATATAGGGGATTTACCTTCCCCAAAAAGTGAAATAAAAAGTCTGGGCTTTTGGATTGATTGCCGTCTGACCATGGAGATCCAAGTTAAGAAATGTAACTTCCTGTTGCTTTTGTCTACTCCGGGCCTTACGGAAGGTTCTTAGTTGGCTCCCTCAAGCCACTCGAAGAAGATAGGTTCAAGGCTCAGTGCTTTGTCACCTGGATTCAGTCTACCTGGGAAGCCCTCAGTATGTGATCCAGCACAAAATTGTCCAGAATGCTGCTGCCGGCATTCCCCTGAAGATTCCCAAGCATCACCTGGTTTCATCATCCTTGGCAGGGTTACATTGGCTGCCGGTTCTCAAGAGAATCCCATTTAAATCTCTCTATCTGGCCCACTGAGAGATTTATAATAAAAGTTCCCCTCTGATTCAGCGGTTGTTAACCCCCTAAAGCCCCAAAAAACCACTATGCTCCACAGATCAGAAACTTCTCACTTCCAAAAATAAAGAAATCCAGAAGTGATGTGCAGACCTTCGCCTACCTGGCACCTAAGCTCTGGAACTCGCTGCCTCTAGCCCTGAGGATGACCAAGAATTTACTCAAAACCTATCTTTTTGAATGAGCGGCTGCCTGAACCTCTATGTGTCGGACTTGATCTTAGCGCTGGGACGTCTGTTGGGTAGCCATGTGCTTTACAAATCCTTGGCATAGCATACTAATACACAGCCAATGTGGGGGCTGCTATCATGGTGAGAGGGGATCATAGTTCAACAGCGTCAATACTTATGTCCCACTATGTGCACAGCTAAAAGTTGGGTATTGTCTTCTTTTGCTCATTTATTTTCTGTTCCCTACTGTGTAATGTTATGGGTGATGATAAAGTGCTCTGACACAAAGCTCTCTAAATCCTATATATAGAAAGAATCCGATGCAGTATCCAGATTTAACCGTGCCATCTTTGGTGTCTGGCACCATTCTTTCTTACCCCTTCCTGTGTCAAAAGGTGTCACAAGTCCTTTTGATTGCCACCTTGCACGCCAAGAGGTTCTCCAGCATGCTTGTGGAAAGCCAAGGAGAACCGGCAGGCCTCTGCTGCTTTCCATGGGGCCAAGCAAAGGCTGTGCACGGCATCACGTCTGGGGGGTCCACAGAAATTGCATAATCTGCAGTTGTAGCTCAGGTCGTGCTGACTGTTTGGCAGATGCCCACCATAAATGAACCTTCAGTAATTCAGCAGTTGCAATCCTGCTTGTATCTTCACCAGTTACCTGTTTGCAGCCCGACTATGTCACGGTTCCTGCCATGAACTGGACTGAGAGTCTTGGGGGTCCTTAGGCACCAGTGTAGATCGCTCTTAGTAAACGGGCTCATCGGGGACCTCGCACCTTCCTGGACAGTTTCTCCTCCTCCAGGACAAGGCAGGCCTCTTCCTTCGCTGAACAGCCAGGGAGGATTATAGGCACTCCAGGGAAGGAGCACAGCTCCTCCAACAAGAAATCCAGACTTCAGGTGATGTCCCGTGGGAGAATGGCTGTCAGACACCAGCCATGGCTGCAGGCTCTGTGGAGCACTCCCTTTCTTGGTCATAGAGACCTTGGAACTGAAACCAAGTGGGGGATTTGGGTCCCACTTTCATAGACAACTTCTAGACAGGGGATGTAGATTCACTCTCAAGCGGTAGAACTGGGTTGAGGTGGTTCCTCTTTCACGTGTCTTTCCCATGATGCTTTCCGGACACAGCCGTTGTGTAGCCTGCGGTTTCACACAGAAAGTAGCACCCCAGGACACCCACAACAGAGGTTCAAAAAGCTGTGAGGTTTCTGCACCCGGATGTCATCAGCCCAACTGAAGGGGTAATCAGTGGAACTCAAAGGGGCAGGTCTGACAGAGATACTTCCTCACCTTTCCCAAAAGACTCTGCAGACCCACCACTCACCCTCACCATGCTTGTGGAGAATATCCAGCAGCTCCTCGCTAACCAAAAGGCACCATAGAATATGTGAAGGGGCCCAGTCTCCACTCTACTCGCTTCAGTCTCTGAGCCTGCTCTCTTCAGCTGCTGAAATGAAAGCAATACGCCTCCATAGTCAGGGAGCACAGTCCTCAACCTCCATCTTGCAGTAAGTCTGGGGTATCTAAAATGGATCCCACTGGTGTCCATACTCTGGGTCATTCCCACACCATGCAGGTGCTACGCTGACTGAACACAACCCCGTTTAACACACACTCAGTTTGTCAGCGTAAGGGTCTGGGCAAGAGCATAGAGAGGAACTCTGCACAGATTGGCCACTAGGCCTCAAACCAAGTGACCCAGATAAAAGGCTGTGGCCGCACTATTGATTCCTTTAACACGGTATGCTGCCACCACAGCTCTTTGTTGTTATCCCACTGCAGGGACAGTAGCCCGCTGTCGACGAGGGCACGCGTGGTGCACCACTCCAGGTCAGAGGACCAGTCCAGGACCTCATCGAAAGGGAGAGGCATAGGCCACTGTGCACACGCTTAGATTAATGGGAAGCCAAACTCAAAATAAAAATTCAGGATAACAAATATACACAGAATCGGGCATTCGGCAGGAGAACACACCTATGTACCAAGCAAAGGACATTCCCGTCCCAATGTCAGAGCTCTCCTAGACAGGGGAGAAATTGCCGCCCGATTCTCCTCAATTTCTCCATAGGATTCAACGCCATATCCCACTTCACCCGCCTGCACCATCTCCACCAAATGCGGGTCCAAGGGAAAGCCCTTGAATGGATTGTGTCCTTCCTCTCTGGACAAACCCAAAGCGTCTGCCTCCCACCCTTCACATCGGGTCCACAAAACATAATCTGCGGTGTCCCTCAAGGATCCTCCCTAAGCCCGACCCTATTTAATACCTACACAGCCCCTCTGGCCACCGTGGTCAGATCCTACAGCATGAACATAATCTCTTACACGGACGATACTCAGCTCATCCTCTCACTCTCCTCAGACCCGAATAACACCAGTCTAACTTCCACAGAGGCATAACCAGCGTCACAGGCTGGATGTAAAACAGATGCCTCAAACTCAACACAAACAAAACTAAATACTCATCTTTGGGAGCAACAACTCCCTGTGGTATGATTCCTGGTGGCCTCACACTCACACCACAAGCAAGAAACCTTACAAATATTCTGGACAGCAAGCTCTAAATGAGGAAGCAGATAAACGCTGTCTCATCCTCCTGCTGCCTCCCTCTTTGTATGCTCAGGAAAATCTTCAACTGGCTCCCCATCAGCACCAAATGCTCCCTCACCCAGGACCTCATCACCAGGCGCCTGGACTACGGCAACTCCCTCTATCTGGGAATCACTGCACAACTACTAAACTGACTCCAGTACATCCAGAACACAGCAGCCAGGTGCATCGTTGACTTCACAGGACGGACTCACATCACCCCCCACCTCAAACCTCTGCACTGGATGCCCATAAGCAAACAATGCCAGTTCAAACTTTCCACCCACGCATGCAAAGCCTACACAACAAGGGACTGGCATACCTCAACCACAGGGTGAACTTCCACCAACCTACCCGTATACTTCACTCCTTATCCTTCTTCTTGGCCACACACCCTGAATTCACAGGCGCAGGAGCGGTGGACTTGCCTTATCACACCTGGCGACCAAATCCTGGAACGGCCTCCCACTCAATCTCCTCATATCCCCCATCCTGCAGGAGTTTAGGGCGAGCCTAAAGACCTGACTTTTCGACCAATCCATCTCAGCAGCAGCAACTGCCCCGTCCACCCCTCCCCAGCGCCTCAATACGCTCACAGGTGATAAGCATGGCTTTACAAATCTCGATTAATTGATTGAACAATATTTGACTAGGGGAGAGTAGACTTAGACAGATGTTAAAATTGGCCACAATCAAAACTTAGTCAGAAGAAGTGCAAGAAAGCATATGTTGTGCACTCAGTGCTCCATGTCAAATTAAAATAAGAATCAGGGTATTGAGGGTGGATCTGAAGGTTCTCTTTAAATTTTTAGTGCCATGCAATTGAGTACCATTTGAAAGATTTGGGAACTAAGCAAGATATAAAGATGGCTGGCCCAATCTGTTTTACAATTACAGTCCATGGGAAGGACATAATTGCATGGGGAAGCAGGTTGGTTCGGAGGGGAGAAGACAGGAAGAGCACCATTCCGTTCTGAAATGGTGATTACTTGGTGAAGGCCTCCTCCCCTCCCACAAAACAGGTGGAAAGGTCCAACATGGAGCCTTTCAAAAACCCATTCCTTCTGACATCACAGAACGAAAGGTCCAATAAGAATCCTTCCTTAAGCCCCACTCTTGTTAACATTGCTAAGTTAAGAAAGACCTAACAGCAACCAGTTGACGACACAATGTAAACATTTAGGCCCCGATTAGAAGTGCTGTGGAGTGAGCCGAGGTATTTACTGGACCCGTTAAATACTGACAGTACCAGAAGAAGTATTACCCAGGCCCAGTAAATGCCTCCAATTCTTAGTTGTAATTTGGAAGTGAGACATAACGTTTGGATTTCCGTGATTACCACATTGATTTCTCCATGGGTTGTTGACTACGGCCATTTTTTGGGGTTGTGAGGTGAGCTGTTTTTGCATCCACTATTTACCCCATGCGGAAAACCGTACAGGTGCCGGAATTTGGACCCTTGAGCAAGCAAAAGTGTGCGCAGAGATTGGAAATAATCCCATACTCCAAATCAGGGCCTACGGCTATCAGTGATCGAAACCCGCGCATCATCGTAGCCCTATCTGGCTTTTGGCCAATATTGTTCTTCCTACCATAACACTGGCGTGGGATGGAGGTATATGCTGGGGAAAGTCTGCCATCTTCACAACATCCTCCACTCAAAGGGGCTATAAGTTGCTTCTGTTTTACCCCATTTTGTGCACATCAAACTCGCCACTCAGTTTCCAGCGCATTTTGGGTCTGCTTCATGGTTTGACTCTTACCTCCTTGTCATCTCACCTCCATTTAAGAGGTTTTGGCCGGATCTGGATCTTGTTCATTCGTTCTTTTTGCATTTGGCCAGATCTGGCCCTGCCTGCAAGAGACCTCACTGACGACCCTCCCTTCGTCAAAAGCACATCTGTGTCTGCCAGAGGTTTTCTGCAGAAGTACTATAGCCTGGCAATGTTCAGGCCACACTGCTTGTTTGGGGCATAGTTAGACTGGTTGCTAAGTTTGGTTCACTTGTGCAGATGCTCCCTGGCAGTGCCACTTGGACAGCCAGCATGCACACCATACACGTAATACAAATCGCCCCCTGCTGATTTCCATGGGCATTGCATCTGGAGACAGCCCTTCCCTTGTACCAAGAACCCGAAGGAGGGCAGAATGACAATCGGCCCTTGCAGAGGTCGCTGCTGAGAGAAGAAGGAAAAGAAAAGAGAACAAAATATCCGCGGTTCCACTGAGGGGCCCTCTGAGGACTTAGCACAATTCTGGGGTGACGTCTGCTGAACTGGGGTTCAGAAACCCCTGGGGGTCACCAGTTTTCAGTAACTGTGAGAATACATGTAATTCAGGGGCGCCCTTTCGTCTCACAGCGCCTCGGTTGAAACAGAAGGGGTGCCTCCCTTATTGCTTTAAGACCCCCCCCATCTAAGCGCCAGCTGTCCCGCGCCCCTCTTGGCATATAGCCGTCAGTGCCACCCACAGGCAGCTTACGATTCGGGTGAGGGTTCCATGAAGTACAAGGGGCTTCGAACCTTCTTCTGGTCATCAATCGTTTGTCCAGGGGGCGCCATTTCTTATTTTGTTTCAATTAATAGTTCAATTAAGAGCTTTGGGTGTGTAGGGCCCCATTCCTAAACAAACGCTGACCTCGCCAGGAGAGTCGACTGTTTTTTTAACAATGAAAAGGTGTGTTGAAGATGAGTTGTTTATCTGAAGACAGAAATTGTACTTGCTGCCTTAACTGTGAGGACAGGGGTTGGGCTCTGGGGTCTGAACTCTATGTTACCTAAGCAGGGGCTGCTAATCCTTTATAGCAAGCCTTACAGCCAGGGCCGTCTTAACAGCATTCTAGGCCCCTTGGCAAAGCAGTGCACTGGGCCCCGCCTACACAACAACTCACAGGAATAACAAGCATTGGCATAGCCAATAGGTCTCGCCTTTCGGACCTTATAAGTGTTTAGCTATGCTACAGTTGCATAACTAAATACATATAAGGTCCCAAAAGCGAGACCTATTGGCTATGCCAAGCGGCCATGCGGCCGCGAAAGTGAAAGTAATCGTGGTCAAGCGCGACGTGCGCGCCCGCGCACATGCACTGTAGCTCTAGGCTGGCCTGGCAGCACTTTTTGGAGCCCTCTCAATAAGTCTCACCAGACCAGCGCATGCGCTGGGTCAGGCGAGACCTAAAAATGGTTAACGGAAAATTAGTGTTAAATTCTGGTCTGCATAGGGTCCCTATGCTCCTGAGGCCCCCGGGCAACTGCCCGGCGTGCCAATGCGTTAAGACGGCACTGCTTACAGCACTCCTCAGCTAGGTGCCATGCTTTGGGCCTGATTATGACTAGAGGCATATTTATTGCCCCTGATAAATAACAATACCACAGGGATAGTCAATTATCGGGTCCGATAAATAACACCTATTATGAGTATATGGGGAATAACATGCAGATGTTGGTTTTTAATGCACCAAAATCTGCATAATATGGTAAATGCAGTGCACATTTCAGCCTGGCACTCCAGACATTCCGATAGGAGCAGGAACAAGAATTATTTGGATATGGCTGGTCTCTGTCTGGAGGGAGTAAAAAACAGTAAGTGAAAGTGATGGAATGGAATGCTACTCCTAGTGATCTCGAGTGGAAGAGATTACCTCAAGCATTCCTTCCATCACTTTGTTGCTCGTTGCAGTAGACACTCTAAGTGCGATAGGCATACCCAGACTTGGGCCTTGTGTTCATGTGCTTAGGGGCTCAAGCTGGAAGTCACTGAGGAGGGAGGCGCATCTGCATGTTGCTGCCTTAAGGGGGCCAGGCGTGGCATTGTGGCCTGCACTGTTCCTATAGGAGCAGGACCAAGGTTGATCTGCAGGTAACTGGACTCCTTCTAGATTGGCACAATGGATGAAGAAGCTGTTGCAGTCGGTTCATGTATGTGAGAAGTACCACCTTATTTAGTGGCCCTTCTTGTGTGCATTTTTCCTGTTCAGGACCGATACAAGAGGATAGCATTGCAAATCGACATTTCACAAGAAGTGAAAAGAAATTCGAACTACCATTTATTCCATTGGAACTTTACAACAATGACTTCTTTTTTTGAAGTACTGTTTTTTTTTTAAATAATAAACAGATGCAAGCAGCTTGGCCCACCTCCCAAACAAATAGCCTAGCATCAGTGAGTGGGCCATGCTCTCTCTCTTCAGCACAGAAGTAATTCCAGACTCATGTCAACTCTGTGGTTACCAACCAGTCACGTGCTGTTTGAACAGGTTCAGTTTCTCCCAATGTCTGACCCACTTAACATTACAAAGCAACTAGTCATGGAAATGTAATGCAGAGACACTGTGCTTCTTGGAAGGAACCACCCAGAGAGCGGTGTAGCCTGGGTTGCCAGCGCACGGGGCAAATAAAAAAAATAAAGTATTGCGCCCCCTAATCCATGGACCGTAGGCTCAGGATGTGCTAAAAATCCACGGGTTAGGGGAGCAATACTTTCTTTTAAAATTTTGCACCCTTAGAATTTTGCGCTTGGGGCAACTGCCCCAGTGGACACCCCCACGCTACGGCTCTTCATCCAGATACATCTCAGGCCAGTCCTTTCACAAACACGATAGACCAGTAGACCAGCACCAAACTGGCAGGCCATATCCTGTTGGCACAAACAAAAGCACCCCCAAATGAATGGCTCTGTCTCAGCACCTCACCAGTGGGGGGGTTGCTTAAATTCACTGCCACTGTAACCCCCACGCGATCCGAAATGCCTGGATGTCTGGGTTACAATCCAAATGTATTTAGAAAGTGAGCCATTTCAACTTTGCAGTATATTATTCTTTAGAGGGGGACCAGCCATATGTAAATCTGTCAGATCTCACTTCAAAGAAGTAGTTCAGAACAAGTCCCTCAGCTATGCCCTTCCTGACAGCGCAGAAGGAGCCTCAGATGTATTTTTAGCCAATGTGAGCATCGCCAGTGAAATGGGGCTTTAAGTTACCCGGCATTTCACTACTGAAACAGCCAGCATGGATACTTAGACCACTTAGAATTACAACATTCACTTCTGATGTGAAAGTGGAATTAAATGCAACTTTGCAACAATCATTTATGTGGGGGCTGCAAAAGAGAAGAACCAACTGTAAGCAAATCAGATTAACCAAACAGAAAATACCGAACTCAGCAGGCCCACTCTACAAAATAAAAGGAATCCCAGAAACATTTGAGACTTTTAGGCATTATCTTTGGGGTGTAATTGACGTCACAGTGCAGGCAGAGGGTCAGCGATGTCCGCATGCCGAGCACACTTAGTTTAAAAACCAACTTTTCGTAAAAATAATGCAGTCATACATTTATTGTATTGAAACGTTGAGGAAAGCTCTATTCTCAGCCAATGTGCTTACGGGCAAGGCACAAGTCATAAAAAACAGAAGTGGGGGACTAACCAGGTTAGGCAGTATGCAAGTGAAATCATGACGCGTGCCATCACAGCGCATGATGTCACAAGCGTGAAATTGCATGTGACATCACAGGAAGTGACCTCACCGGAAGTCCCATCATAAGAAGTGACATTAGAAATTAAGACCTCACTCATATGTTTATCAGGTATATCATGAGTACATTTAAGCACATTATGAGATTTAACAAATTAGATTTTGTGTCAGGGTTGTTCCAAAAAAGTGGCGCAATCCCTAAGCAAAATCTGGGCCTCAACAAATACATTTATTTTTTTAAACCCTGCCACAAAGAAATTGCCAACAAGGAGAAACATGGTAGTAGGTCTGTTATTAGCTGCAAAGTCTACATTTGAAAATATTTGATTGGGTTAAGGTATATGCTGTGAAGGTGCCCAGTAAATCTCAGGGAATAGTAATAATGGTGAGATAACTCTGGTGGTTAATGCACTTGCTGGAGAAATCTGTGTTTTGTGAAGTCCCTGATCTGATTGAAAGTAGTAGAGAAGGTAAATGTGTCTCCTGCAAAGCGCACCATCTAACACAGATGACAGATTTTTATTTTATGTAGATAATAAAGTGCGTTGCTGCTTTTAACACAGAGATCCTTTTGTAGCCTGCAGTTCAAAAATTGGGATCCTTCTAATGGAACACAGGGAGGTATGAAGGACATGTGACTCCTACACCTTGTAACCCTCACTGTCTCATGTAACTCATCTTGTACATTGACGTACTCATGTATATGATTTATTGTCAATGTATAATGTGTATGTTACATAAAGAGCTCTGACAACCTGCATTGGGTTGCATGGCGCTATGAAAGAAATAAAATAGTCCTATTGAAATTGTTGTTGTGTAAATACTGGGACAGATTAACACATCTGACATTCTTACAGTACATGCATCTCTTATATACAGTGACTGAACAAAGGCAAAAGCATGCCACTCTTAAGTACCTGTGTAGAGATAGCAAGCTGTGAGCCTTTGTTTCCCTTCTGTTGCATTTACATTTAAGTGTGAGGTTCCAGGCTGCCTCCAGTCAGGATATTCAAACAAAAGGAGGCCTGATGACCCCTTACCTTTGGCCCAGCTGCAGGTGAAAATAAGCTCCCTCCTGGCCTGCACAATGCTTCTGGGAATCCAAAGCAGACAACGTGCGGGCACTGCTGAACATGTCTTGGTGTCTGAAAATTACACCGGGACGCGTTCAGCATATTTCTGTGGGGCCCAGCTTCTTGGTAGGGTGGACGGCGTCCACACTGTGAAAAGAGTGGGTGAATGCCATGTACCTGTGTGTACCCCCGACTTGTGCCCTGCTTATGGGGAAGGACCCACCATATTGAATTGTATAGCAACCTTTAAATAGCTCTTTATATTCCTGATTGGGTTGCGTATCATTCCATTTTGCACTGGGTTCTTAGGCAGCCTTTCAGAGTGCACCATTCAGAAGAGTGTTTGCAGCGCTTAATTTGAGCCTGTGGTTTCCGGTGCTCGGCACCGGCACTTAATTCTCAACACCAGCTCTAATGACAGTCCACCACATGGTGGCATTGTCTGTCTAATTTGGAGATGAACACAACAACAGTGTTTAATAATGCAATAGTCATTCAAAATTAACCGCTTGGCTGCGGCAGGAATTCCGCCGCAGCGCTGGGGGGGGTTTGGGGGCAGCGCGGTGGCGCTGTGCTCATGACGGAGCCACTCCGTCATGAGCCACGGTTGAGCTGTGCTCATGACGGAGTGGTTCCGTCATGACTCCGCCCACTGCGCTAATCGCCTGCACAGGCGGGGAATCAGCGCAGCATGGGAGGAGCGGTGGCCAACGGCCGCAGCATGACGGAACCACTCCGTCATGAGCACACGGCACCCGTGGCTCATGACGGAGTGGCTCCGTCATGAGCGCTGAAGGGGTTAATAATACCTGCCACCCACGCCATTAATATAGCTTTGGGTGGCTGAGAATAGTGTAAATTGTCATACTTGTAGGAATGCAACTGTTAGTAACTATGTTGGTACTGTCATTGTCAGCACTGGCAAGGGCAATGGGTGATGCAAGCTGCACCAGTTTCCCAAGAAGGGATCTAGCACTTACTATTTTACAAATTAAGCACTGAGTGTTTGTAATTAGATCTAAATGGGATGGGTTGTGTGAGGTGCATGAGGGCTGGAGATGTGCTCTAATCGTGATGTGGCAGCATTGCTGCTTCTTGGCGTGGGTTGCTAAGATGTGAGAACGCCTGCAGCGGCACATGGGAGTATATACCCTTTTATTTACTACTTACCAATAGCATCAGACTTAAGGGCATGGGAAAAGCCAGGCTCTTGGTACTCTCCATAATTTCATCTTGCTGTAAATTATTCTTATTCCAGCAGGGAGTGAGTTTCATATCTCAGCCATTAGAAACTAGAAATAGTTTGCTAGTATGAAAGATTTTTTTAAGGAAGGGATGGTCAATCGTGGAGCCAACATCCTCTAGTTTAGTGGTTGCTATGGAGATAGTGCTGAAGGAAGAGTGATCCGAAGTCGTAGATGGCATGATGAAATAGGCACACAGCTTGCAAGATGACACATCTAGTCATAGACAGACAGCGTAGAAAATGAAGAGCAGGGAAAACGTGGGATTGCATATTAAAGTTAAGAAACTGTCTCGCAGCTCCGTTCTGGATTTTCGGAACTTTGTGCGCTGCCTGAAAGGTAAATACAATTAGATGAATCCTGGGGCGTAGTAAGCTGAATGTGAGTTGTACCTTTTTAGGGAAACCTAGGTAAGAGAAAACGAGATGTATGCATCTCATCCTGTAAAAGGGTCAACTTGTAACTTGATTGACTTGAGAAGTCAGGTCAAGCGTATCCATGATTACGCCTCGGTTCCTTTCTTGATGTGATGGGTCAAGAAGTGGTCCTAGCTCTTTTGGTCAAATGGTGGATAGTTGGTAGGTGGTCCATTTACCACAGGCTTGAAACTTAGTTTTTGATGTATTTATGTTGAGGAGATTCATCATTAGCATCCAGTGATGAACAGCTAGGAGGCATTGTCTGATGGCACAAAAATCACACTTAGATGTTCTCGTACTTAGTATAACTTGTGTCATCAGTTTAGTTGTGAAAGTTGAGGCTGAGGTGAAGATAAACTGCAGTTCTTGACTACAATAAACGTTAAAGAGGAGTAGGGCGATGGTTGATCCTTCAGGAATTCCGGACATTGAGGGAAATGCTCAGAGAGGGAGGGTTTGTGATAAGGTCATCAATCTATGCAACCCACTCTACACTTGTTGAAGACGCCTCCTGAGTGTAAATATGATGGTGTTGGGTTGATCTGCACTGCTTTTCCTGCACAGCAGGAGGCCATGGCAGTGTACTTGTTGCTGCTCGGGTGCTGGGACATTGGGATACACAAAGTCATCACTGGATGGGGAAACCATGCATTTATGACTAACTCTACCTGCTTAAACGCAAGGCCTGGATCTCTAGGGCTCAGGATCTCTGCATCTAGGAAAATTCCACATGGACTCAGACTCTCGCTAGCTCCCTCTCTTGCTTACAGAGCTGACACAACCATCTCCCTATACAATAACGGGATTATCCTTATCCAATCCTCAAACCGCACCCAAGACATTTTTTATGAAACCTTCTCTATCATCAAAAGCTAGTCATGAACATGCCCTTCTCTTAAGCCTGTATTGACTCTTCAGTTGTCCCACACAAACCCCCCAGTACTGTCACCTCATGCCCTAGTCGCATCAAGCATTTCTTCCCGTCCCCTTTAATCCCCATGGTTTGCAACACACACAACACCAATTCTACACCACCACACGGGGAACCTGAGCCCCCATCCATGAATCACCAGTCTATAATACACCCTTATTAGACCTATGGGGTAGTAATCCCAGAGTTACACATCTATGAAAATGACCATTTCACCTCAACTATCCCCTTGTCTGCTGAACAACCACCATGGATACTTCGAGTGCGCTTAAGAAGACATCCCATGTGGCCCAAACAATTTCACTAATGTGGCCTGAAAACCCAAATACGAACCATATCACACTACGTAAGACCAATGCGCGCTTTCCTAACCAGCTTACCAGCTCTACACCTTCTCTCCGCATGACCCACTCTAGCGACAACCCAACCGCCACCCCGTTGGTTTGCCAAGCCAGCAGCATTCTAACACCACAGCCTTGAGCTCCCCCCAGCTCCTGGCTTATTAAATCAATCCTTCGGCACCTGTGAACACATACCACTATATTCCAGGCTAAGCGTGATGACACATGACCTACATAACTTAAAGCAGATCTAAAAAGCCTAATAAACAACACCTCAGAGTTGGCGAACATCAGATGGAAAAACATAACTCATATGAGGAATAGATACAACCACACCCTAGATATTAACTACTGCACTCAGCCAAAGTCACATCAGGCAGAATATGGGTTTTCAACGGTCTTGTCTTTTCCACATCGGAGATAGCGATCGATACCCTAACCAAATGACTATTCTCGGCCCATCAGACTGAATGAAACTCTTTCTGATAGTGACATTTACTCCCCCCCTCCGCTCTTAGAATTTTACGTACTCCACGAACATAGTCGACTTGGGCCAAATGCAATCAGTTCTTACTAACCAACACAGAGAACCAAGACCCAAGCACAGAGCTGTAAACAAGTCTAACCTTAAGCAAGTGCCCATCACTCAGTCAATCTCTGCTGACACCAAACCACACCTTAAATGCATGCTACTCAATTGCAAATCTGCAGTGAAACTTGCAGCAGGCATCGCAGACCTCATACTTGAACGCGAGCTGGAGATACAAATCCTGACCGAAATATGGCTAAATGATGCCTCCACACCTATACTTGGCTTACTTGTTCCACCCAATCACAGCATCATTAGATTGGATAGACCCAGAAGACCTCCCGGAGGAATTGCTTGCATACACCAAAACAATCTCTCAGTAAAACAGTCACATAAAAATGCCCTATCCTCCTGCAAAAACATGTACATTTAGATTTTGAGCAACAACAATCCATTGTGCAACTTGTACACACTATCTACCACCCACCAGGTGATAAAATCACATTTATAGAACAAATAATGGAAATCACCTCAAATGCAGGACAATATTGCACCCATATCTTCCTCAGAGACTTCAATGTCCATTGGAATGACCCTAATGACCCAGCAGTCAACATCCTTAAATCCATCCTAGCGGACCTCATCCTGACTCAATTCTGCGACACTCCTACCCATAACTTGGGTGCGACCATGGACCTTATCATTTGGAGGAGTAATATCATACAACTAGAATCTATCATCCCATGTGACTGGACAGACCACCACCGCATCACTTTCCTCATCACAGAATCAGTGAAGACAATAAAGGCTCAACTAAAGAAACCCAAACAATGGAAAAGGAGCATGCGCAGTATTAACTTGAACGATCTGATATCCCTCAGCAATAACATCTTAACACTTCCCTTGGATATGACGGATTTCCATGACCTCACAGACCACTACAACAACTCCATGCTGAACATTCTAGACTTGATAGCTCCCTTGCAGCTAAAACAAATGTCCACCAAAGATTCCAAACCTTGATTAAATGACAGATTAATGCAGAAAGATGTAAGCTTAGACTAGCTGAACGATCATGACGAATGGCACCATCCCTCGAAATCTTGAAACACCTGAGATCATTGAGGAGCATTTACAACAAACATATCAGAAGCTCAATGGTGATTTTCTTTAAAATCCAAATATATGAAGCTAGACATCGCCGAAAAAACTTTTTCATACTTGCTAAACTACATTCCAATAAGTAACCCAACCCTTCCCCCACAGGTTCAAATCCACTGCCAAATGGCAAGGATTGTGCCTCACTCTTCATGGAAAAAACAAAAAAGATTGAAAGTGACTTCCGGACAGCTAGGGAGCACCTTCCTTTCTCACCTCAAATTAGCACCCCCCCACCCCTGATTGCAGAGACACCAGGACTTTCAGCTAACCCCCCCCCCAATGCAATGCTTCTTGGAACATTTTCAAAATATTTACTGAAAGCGCATCACTCAGACCTAAACAACTTCCGACCAATCTCTAAGATTCTGACCCTGGTGAAGCTCTTTGAGAAATGTGTCCATGGACAACTTTGCAACCACATTGATCAATTCAGTCTCTTGGATCAATTCCAACCCAGCTTTTATCATGGCCACAGCACTGAATCAATGCTCACACACATAGTTGATGATGCTCCAAATGTTGGATCAGAAGAAATCCTGCCTTCTTATCCTCCTTTAACTCTTGTTAGACTTTGATACTACCAAACATAACAACCTCCTAGACCTTCTTGAGTGTAGGATGGAGATATTTGGTCCGTTCTTAACTGGTATGCTTCTTTTCTCCACAACAGAACACAAAGATTCAAGATCAATGTGTCCGTATCCAACCCTACACAGGTCACATTAGGGGTCCCTCAAGACTCTCTTTAACTTGTTCATGGAACCACTAGCCGAATTGTTGAACTTATCTAATATCCACTATCGCCTGTATGCATACGACAACCAACTGTACTTGAAAATCTCTTCCCCCAAAGATATTTGGTCTCTAAATACAACACTACAAAAAACACAAAACTGGATGACTGTTAACTACCTCAACCTAAACGCTCTCAAAATGGAATTCCTCGTAACAGCCCCACCAAAGCATTCACTGGACATTGCAGAATGGATGAAATAACTAACAGCTCTTAACTGCATACCACACATTATAGATTCAACAAAATCTCTGGGATTAGGACTTGACAAGAATCTGAACATACAGAAGCACATCAGCTCTGCTGCCAAAGAAGCGAACTTCCACATGAACATCTTGAGAAAAATAAGACCCTTCCTAACCCCTGATGAATTCAAGTCAGCTGTTCAAGCCCTAGGGATTCACAGGTTGGACTATGGGTTTGCTGCCCTCTGAGGCCTACCAAGATCTAAGCTGGTGCCACTGAGAGCCTCTCTTAACTCTGCTGCTAGGCTCATTACAGGATCTAAAAGAAACAATCACATCACTCTGGATCTGAAATCTCTAAACTGGCTCCCATACGAGGCAAGGATTCATTTGAAAATCGCTTGCATGACCCATAAAGCCATACACTTTAACACTACGAGATACTTTGCACAAAAACTGGAGCTATCTGGTAGAGGTAGAGCATCTTGAGACACTAGTTCCGTACTGCTGAAAAGACCGAAATTCTACAAAAGTAAACATGTAACCGAACCTTCTCAGGTATTGCACTGAGAATTTGGAAGGCCCTACCCCTCGGAAATCAAACTCAACCCCTCAACTGCTTCATTCAGGAAAGAAGTTTAAAGGATACTGATGAAGACAGTTCTGCTGTAGAATGCATTAACTATTCGACAGGACACAATTTGGACCTTCGTTTGCACGCATACCTATTTCCCTCATGCCATGTTCTTATATCTGGGTTTGCGTCTGTCGTGGAGGTTGTATGACAGTGCAGTGCATTCAACAACCACGCATGCCTTACTACGCCATCCGTACAACACATGCGTCATTACCACGCATGCATTTACTACGGTCATTTTTACCACGCATATCATTACCACACATATTTAATTGTAATGTCATGTTTGGTAAATACATATGCATGTTAAAAATTAAGACAATCACTCACAGTTAAATACACTCAACCACGCTGCCGGTACTTACCTTTGTTGTGTTTCAACTTTGCACATCGAAGCAAGGACTGAGCGGAAGAGCTCCACGTAAAGCGTGACAGTTTCTTGGGCAGCCAGAGAGTGGAGGACGGAGGCTCGAGACAGGCCCTGTTGCTTGATTGTTCTGTGGAATATGCTGAATAGACCTACTAGTCGATCCCCTGTGCCCCTAAAATGAAGCGAGGACTGACCGGAGGAGCTCCATGCATGGCCCGACTGGTTCTCAGAGAGTGTAGGGCGGAGCCTCGAGACCGGGGTCGCTGAGGTGGCTGGCGGGAAGGCTGTTCTTCCGGGCCCTGATGCTTATGATAAAGCAACCCACTGTCAACACTTTTTAAAATGCAGCCCCTGTAAATCCACATCTGGAACAATGAAGAGCAGAGTGGAGCAGGCCCGGGGTATCCTCTCTACAGCCCTCACAGCTGCTGATTTCTATCGCCGGGCCACCTGCAATGCCTTACCCCGACGCAAGTCTCACAATCTCTAAGCAACCCCTCTACAGCTTCAGAGCTGCTGATACCTCTAGCCAGACAAGCCGTAATCACTCACGTAAGTAAGCAAGCAACAAACATAGATGACAACCAAAACAGCCATTACAACGTGATCATCACGCATTTTGTCCTTTACCATGAGTTCTTAAAACGAACATGCCTTTACAACACTTATTCGTGGTAAAGGATTTGTGGTGACGGACATACGTGGTAAACGCATGTTCGTTGTAAAGGATGCGTGGTAATAGTCATGCGTGGTTATGACCACATTGTAATGGCTGTTTCCCGTCGTGGACCTTGAAATGTTCTCTCTGAGGGATTCTCCTATTCCATGTCCCGTCCTGATGTTAGTGTTGTTTTTCTCCTTGTCTCCTTGATTATTGTAAAGTGCTCTGATTCCTGCAAGGGTCATCTTCGCGCTATATAAAACTTTATAAATAAATAAATATCAAAGAGTGCAGTAGAGTACAGAATGCAGTGCCTTGTAAGCCTCTAGAGCAGTCTCCAGACCAAACAAGGATGATGGACGGTAACAATGATGGTTGACAAGTTTAATTACAGAAATGTTGCTGTTCCATTCGAGTCCACCGTCCAAAGAAATGGTTGTCCGTGCCCTGATTTTGTCTCGCTTGGACTATGCCAATGCACTCCATGTTGGCATTTCTGGCTATCTTCTGAACAAACTACAGGTCATCCAAAATTCGGCCGCCAGACTCCTGCTGGGCATATCTCGCAGGTGTAGTGTGCGGGCTCACTTGCGCTCTCTGCATTGGCTCCCGGTGGAGTCTCGTATAAAATGTAAAATTCTGGCCATTGCCCATAGGGCTGTTTATGGCCTGGGTCCTCTTTATCTTCAGAAGAGGCTCGCTTTCTATATTCCTGCGAGACAGTTGCGATCCTCCTCCCAATTTCTGATGCTGACGCCTAGATTCAAACGCCAAAGGCTAGGCGGGAGTTCCTTTGTACGTAAGGCTGCATTGGCTTGGAATGCTTTACCCCTGGCGCTACGGACTACTCAAGACTTTGCAATCTTTAAAAAAAAGTTAAAAACCCATCTCTTTGAATAATGTTCTGGCCTGTGGCTCCTTTTCTTAGTTCGCGCCGGGACACTCTGCTGAGTATCTGCGCGCGTTATAAATTGATCTAACATAACATAACATAAATTAAGATTACGTCCTCTGTCTCAAGCAGTGCAGATTCCTTGCTTCGACCAAGATGGAATCCTGTTTGAATGTCAGAATAAATATAATTGGATGCTAGTTAGGGGGCTATTAGATTAGTGCCAGGTTCTTTTTAGAAACAATATGAATTAGGCAGTTTTACAATCATCCGGTATAGGCCAAATTCCAGGGGGTGTTTGACGACAGCTTTGGCCCGGCTAGGTGCATAGCTGTTAATGAATGTCCTGTATTGTGTTCTAGACATAGATTCTAGGATGATCCTGATGAGCCATAGGTTTTTGTGACGCTGATGAAATTATCACCAGATAGAGGGTGGAAGGAAAGGATTTCAGTCTAGGAAAGGGTTGAAAGGTCAAAGAAAATTTAGAATTGAGCAGAGTGCTGTTGTTTGTTTGTTCCACAGTGCATCATACCAGAACTAAGACTTTAAAGATGAAGTAGTCAGCTATGGAGTCACACAGTTCTGTTGAGTAGGTGATTTTAGAAGTTGAGCTTTCCTGATTGAGGACTTCTTCAGCTATCCTGTGAAGTTCCTTAGTTGAGGAAGGGGCTTTGTAGCTGCAGTGTGAGTAGTGGAGCCTCTTATCTTTTTGATCTTGCCTATATAGCTTCTTGAGTGATACAGTAATACCAGTTTGCGATGGTCAGTGTTGGTTTGTCCAGGGAGGAGTTCTGTTGGGAAGCAGGGAACTGATTGTCTCCTGCTTCCAAAGCCAGCATCCCTGTCCAGGCTAGATTCTCACAATCCCTGATCACACGTGTCTTGACCAATGCTTAATGTGATTATTGCATGCTGCTCACCAGCAGAACCCTGGAGTCTATTATATATATCCGGGCCCCTCCACAGTGGTTACTACTATCCACATGAGCCGACCATGAGACAACTGATTGCGGAAGGTAGCTAATTTTAAGAGGGAGGTTCAGGACTTTTTGCCTGACCCCCGGATGGAGACTACCTACTGACTTTCCCTGGTAAGTCCGCTCACTATGTTCTGCCTGGACCCCATCCCTTCAGCACCAGATTGTATGCGTGGTGTGCTAAACAAATGTTTGTGTGTGCTTAGGTAAAGTGGTGTACTCATGTTGGGGTTTACCATTGTGAGTACGTAGCCCCTAAAGATGTAGGGTGCTCCATCGGGTTAATGGGTGCAAGTGCTCCTTGGATTTCCCCTTCCAACTGGAATTGATTTTTCAGTCAAGTTCACTGTCTACTTTGAGTCACAATCCAGAGGAGGGATCCTTTTCTGCAAGTGGCTGAAAAGAACCAGTCCCAGCAGGTCAAAGTGGAACACTTGCACAGCCACTGTGGCCTTGAAACAGAATTGGGGCATTCTGCTCATTGAAAGAGTTGGACTTTCTGCTCCAGCTCTGCATCTTGTGCTATGTGGAATCCACAAAAGAGAAAGTTGCATTGGTACCTCCAAATGGTTGCCATGGAGATGAAGCCTGACAAAAGGATAATGGACTTCACTGTAATTCGTGCCCCAAAGTCTTCGAGCATTTGCAAAAGCCTACATTTCCCATTGATGTATATATCCTTATCCTCCCAGCATATCCAGCCTTCCTCTTCTCAGTCAAGTGTCTCTACATCTCAGTGCAGAGAAAGACAAGGGCCAGGGGTAGAAGTTATGATTGTCTCATCGTCCAAGGTTGATAAAAAAGGACCATTCAGTTGGCTTTTAATACCTGTTGTTCAAGCTCTTTTAGGCTTCTCAGTTTATGGTGTGAGCTCAGTGCATAATGAATATTCTCGTAACATTGTTGCACAACCATTTATTTAGAAGAAAATCATGCACGTACTCTACAGGCAACCTTCATATCCCATTCATCAAACTAGCCCCATTTTACAGCAAACATATGGGTATTGAGGCAAAAATTCCCAAATCACATTCCTCCACACATTCCAGCACATCCTTACACATGACATAGACATCAGTACATTAACACATACGTTATATTGCAGGGGCTGCTCCTCCATTAAGCCTCACCCCACTAAAAAATGCTCCTCTGGAATAGAAAAATTAATTGGTAATAAATTACCATTTTCTTTTTCAAAACTCTGTCCTGAGCTCAGCATCAGGGTGGGGGTGGTGGGGCAGGGCTTTCTGCTGCTGCCAGTCAGGTAGCAGCAGAAAGCAGTGGTAGGCAGGGCACTTGCGATGGCCAGACAGACGGCTAGACAAACCTCTCTAACTCAGCTGTCTTAGACAGCTGGGCTAGAGACAGCATAGGGTTTCAGTGACCTCGGGGACGGCGAGAGAGGCCGCAACGTCCAATCCTGGTGCTGCTCTCATGCAGCATGAGAACAGCACCAGGATTGGTTACTGCAGTTTCCTGGAGCCTGCCTGCCTGGAGAAGACCCGAGCAAGGAGGAGGACGTTGCGCATAGATGGTAAGTGGGATTATTTTTTCTTGCTTTATTTTTTTACCTTTTTTTTTGTCCCACCCGGGGCACCACCCTCCTTACTTGCTAGACGCCACTGTTGTTTTTCATTATAAAAACTCAAGGAGCAGTTCTACAAATTACTTGGCAAACAGGAAACTCGTAAATGTCATTCTGAAATCACGGTATGGTCAGACTACAAAATAAATGTTCTTGAATCACTGTATGGTAATTGCCACAAAAGTAAACAAGGGGTTTATATCGAAGGCTGTGGCACAGAAATAAGATCTATTAAGTGACCTAATCAGTGTGTTGGGGCAGAAACCAATTACTTCAGGCCCAATAAATATAAATTAGAGTTGGAAAGGTAGATGATACCGGAAACGCAAAAACACAACACACAAAAAATAACACAAGCATTGGAATAGCCAATAGGTCTCGCCTTTGGGACCTATAAGTGTTTAGCCATGCAAGAGTTGCATAACTAAGCACTTATAAGGTCCAAAAAGCGAGACCTATTGGCAATGCCAATGCTTGTTTTCACTGCTGCAATCTATTGAAGCCTCACGGAGAACATCAAAGCGGCCGGCCGCGAAAGTGATCTCGATCGCGAACAAACATCAAAGCGGCCGCGAGGCCCCGAAAGTGAAAGTAATCGCGGTAAAGTGCGACGCGCGCCCGCGCACATGCACTGTAGCTCTAGGCACTTTTTGGAGCCCTCACAAAATCTCTCACCAGACCAGCGCATGCGCTGGATCAGGCGAGACCTAAAAAATGGGAGCTTTGGAATCGTACAATTTTGTTTGGCTAAAAGTATGTTTTCTGTCAAATTCTTTCAGCTTTGGAAGAGGAGACAACTGACCCCATGTCATCAAGATCATCTTTCTCTCTACAGCTTTTGGTCCAGTAGCACTGTTCTTTGTAGGACTTGCAGTTTTAACCTATGCACTAAGGCAGGCTTCTCCAGCGAGTAGCTTGTGAGCTGCTGGCAGCTTTCCTGTATCCAGTCCAGTCTACCAAATTAGAAGCTTTTGCTTGACTGAATTATTATACGTGTACCAAAATTAAAAAATGTGTATTTGAAACGAATATGCGTGTATTTTCAGAACTGATAAGCTGATGGTCGAATTTCCAAAATATATTTGAAGCTGATATTTGCGAGATAAATCATGTGCCATTGGGGAGGTGTATTACTTAAAATATTACCTTTGTGCTGTGGGTATTTAAGCAATGGCTGTTATGTATTACCCATGTAAAGGCATTGGTAATTGACAAAGCCTTTCTTTACATTACTGTTGGTAATCCAGATGATAGCTGGGGGTAATTTTACATAGGGTGGTGATTGGTCTCTAACTTAATATTGTCGAATGTGATAACTAGTACAACTCTAAGCATATAAGTAGGTTGTGATGATTTTTATTGATCATAAGTAGCTCCCATAACAGAAAAAAGTTGGAGACTCGTTCACTCAGGGTTTTATTTGGAGGTTGGCGGGCGGGAGCACAGCCGTAACTCTCAGTGCACATTTACCGCCAAACAAGAGGTTGCCCTGATCAATTTAAAGCCGGTGGAATTGCCAGGTGTACACAGCAAGAGCTTCTGCTGGTTCTGCCATTTTAAACCTTTTACTGGGTGTCCTGTCCACCACGGGACCGCCAGGACATAGTAATGGTCATCCAAGGACGATCGTTACTCATTTTCTCTGTCTGCCATATGATGCATGGCGGACACCAGTGGGGAAGAAACAGAATGGCTCCCAGTTGCAGACAGGAATGCAAAATGATGCCCCCGCCCCTTGCAGAATCTGAAGAAGGGTTACTTAGTCCCCCATATCTCTCAGACATTTCTTGGCCTTGCACTGAATGGGGACCCCTGAAGGATTGGGGGCTCCTGAAAGGTTGAGATTGGCATGCACCGCAGGGGCTGCAGGACCTTGTGTTACGGCCATTTGCTTTTTGATCAAAGAAAACAAACTCCTGCTTTGGGAGTTTGCTTTCTCTAAACAAAAAAGTTGCTAAGTGGGCACTGGACACATGGCATGACACAGCACAGAGATCTCCACTAGGAATACAGCCATGGCCTTCACCCACCTGGTGGACTGATGAACCGTCCGCTAGGGTCTAAGGGCCTGATTTGCAAATGTAAACTTACACTTTTGTGTATCTTTGAGAGTGCGGAGTCTCCCCACATAAAAAGATAGGTCTTCTTTTTCTGTTCCGGAGACTCCTCGTAAAGAAACTACTCGTAAATCTCTTTGTGAATAGCAAACAATCGTAAACGTACACAAAAGTGTAAGCTTACCTCTGTGACAGGCCCTAAGTGAGGCCCTAGGTCTACTTGCATGTTAACTTCTATTGGGTAGTGGAGGGCTGTAATTTCCAGCAGTTAAAATACAAAAACAGGTCAAGTAAAACAAGCTTCTAACTGCTGGAACGAGTTAACAAATTTGCAGTTAGCTAGGGATGTATTCTCAATCTCCCCTCCGAAGACACCAATAGTTAAATCATTCATCGGAAACAATTATTCGATTTAACTTAAAAGACTTCCAGTGTCATTACTCACGTCGTTCGATGTGAAAGTTTTTCTTGCTTACAAACCAGCACAACACAGACAACTAAACACTGCTACCTAAATTAAAACAGATTAACCACGCAAAGCTGCAGCTAATTCAACAGGCACATTCGTCGCACTGGATTGTTTTCAATAACATAAACTCATTATAAGCCATGGCATTTAGTGAAAGGAACAGCTAAGTACTTAGAAAGACAGGCTTGCCTACGCTTCATTCCCAGGAGAGTCTTCGCAGTTCAATTCAAAAGGTTTTGATACATGTTGTTGCTAAGCAATTCAGTGGAAAAACTTTGCTCTGGTAGACAGTCTATATGCTTTTAATTTACATTTTCAGTGCATTCCTCTATGTTCCCCCTCCTGGTTGTAATATGTTGTTTTTTGCCTTTCTTACTTTCGTTCTTGCATTTCCTTTCTTTTTCGTTACATCTCACACATATTTTCTTTACTTCTCCCGCTCCTTTTACTCCCATCCTCCTTGTAATTCTTATTTGTTCACATCTTTTCTGTTTTCCTTTCTCTTATTCTTTTTCTTTCTTACTTCTCTTTTGTTCTTTATTGTTCCCATCCTTACTATATTTCTCACAGAAACCATTTTGTTCCTTCGTACTCCCACCCGTTCTCTCTCTTCTTTTGTAGACAGGCCTCCATTTTGATTCCCTGCCTATGATGGTACATAAGACGAGGGCCGGCTTTAGGACGGTGCTGCTGGGTGCCTTAGGGCTTAGAAGCACCTGCTAGAGAGTTGCTACTGTGTCCAGTACTTTTTGTGCAACAAAAAAGGTCACAATAACTCTGGTGATCAATGTACCTGCTGGAGAGAGATGGAGTTGTGTCCAGTGGCAGCTGTGATTCATATTAAAGTAGCACAGAAGGTTATGCCTGCTGCAAAGAACATGTACCATGCAGATCACAGAACTGTATTTCATGTAGATAGCTCAGTGGGTTACTGCTTTTGTCATAGAGATCCTTTTGTTACTTGCAGCTCATAAGTTAGAATCCTAATATAGCACAGTGGGCTATGAAATGCCATTAAAGAGCTGCATGCAAACTGAAAGGTATAGGCTAGAATATTAGTTTTTTCCGCAGTCTTTCATTATCCTTATGTTGCTAAAAAAAAGTGTTTATTTGGGTAGAAATAAATTCTTATTAGTGAACCCAAACACCAAACTCTACGTAACTTTTAAAATCCTGAGTTTGTGCTTTTCGGGATCAAGTGGTCTTAACATATAGTGTCTACCAGTATGGACGACATATGACTTCTACACCCTGTAGTCCTCGTTGTCTTATTTAGCATTCCCTATATACTGATTTACACACTTATGATTCATTGTCTGTATGACGTGTGGGTGATATAAAGTGTTCTGACACTGTACACTGGAATGAGTAGCGATATGAAATAAATCTGATGTGAGGGGAACGGTGGTAGCGAGGGAATCCGTGGAGACGGAAGTCATAGGGAGGCATCTGTTTCACCAGGCACCACCAGTGCTAAAGCCGGCCCTGGATAAGATGATGTGAGAGACAATCTACTGGAGAGTTATGTGAATTGTAGGGCTCTTCTAAAGCATTTATGAGTCCCTTTGTAGAGCAGGGGTGTGGCGGTGAGAGACACAGTGTCCCTTTGAAGAGAAGAGAAATCCTTCCCCAATTCTTGCTCCATTCTTTCCCAGAAGTGTTATTCAAACCAAGTGGAGCGGTAATCAAATGTGGGAGTCTCTCATTGTGTGCCTTTGTTTGGTCTTCCCTCTCAGAGAGTTCTCAACTCCACCTCGCCTGCCTGTTGACTTCAGAGAACAGAGACTGTGGCTTGACCCATCTGGGAGTAAGACCTAAGAGCCAGGAACTTCCTGAGCCCGATCCCAGAGTTGGACTGTGGAACACACAATCTCTGCCTGCAAACTGAGTATGGATTGCGCCCCCATGTTTGGCTGTTTTGCCATGAAGAATTTAAAGTGCCTATGACAGGTTGGTTCACAGAGGGGTCTTCACCATCGTTTGGTAGCCAATCGAGGAAGCAGAAGAGTCTATGGAAGTGAGTGTTGAACCCGGATGCAAACTCACTCCCACTTATAGTCACCCCTCGAACCCGGGTGCGCTCTTTGGTTTGTTTGGATGGTGAGTTTTGTTTTGGCCCAAGGATGAACCCCAGGGTAAGATCCATACGACCCCAATGAGAGGCGGCAGAGCTTCCCCCCACTTTATGCGTGTTACTGCGCCTTTCCAGCCAGTCGCATGCGCCTTCACTCAGGAAGCAGAGACTGGCAACTGTAACAGCGTTAGCTGGCCTGGATCACAATTCAACTCGACCTTGCCTGGTGGGCTGTATGGGACTGCACGCTACTGACAGTAGCCACACAGCTCTTACTGCTAGTCAGATAAAGTGGCCCCTGCCCCGGACAGACTAAAGCAAAGGTACAAAGCAAGAGTCTGGCATTAAATGGAGACTTGTGAGGACAAATAGCACACTACCAAAACGGCTTGCTGTAAATAACTTTTCAATGAGCAGACAGGGAGCAGACAGGAGTGTCAGAAGATCCATACCCACCAATTCCCCCAACACGTACTAGATGTATTTTTGTACAATACTTTGCCATTTGAATCAGTCTAAGCTCAAATCTGTTGGCTTCCTCATACAGTGATTGCTACCTTGATAGCTGTGTGCCATATTTCTGTCCTCTGATTTTGTGAGTACAGTATTGAATTTTGTGTTTTCTCCTTCTTACATAAAAGCACTGGCTGGACAATGATTTATCGATTACAATTATATGTCTCATTGAGTTCTGAGTTTCTAACCCACCCCACCTCCTTGATTAAGCCTTGGACTGGTGCTCAGTGCTAAGTGGTGCACGTGGTGCTCAAGTTTGAGTTCAACAGTGAGATAAAGACCCACGATGCAGAGGTAGAAGGTTCCAATTGATTGCAATTAGAGAACAGTAACTCCTGACTGCCCTGGGGCACGTCAAAAAATCCCCATACTTATTTAGTTTCTTTCTTTCTTTCTTTCTTTCTTTCTTTCTTTCTTTCTTTCTTTCTTTCTTTCTTTCTTTCTTTCTTTCTTTCTTTCTTTCTTTCTTTCTTTCTTTCTCTTTCTTTCTTTCTTTCTTTCTCCCATCCCATGAATAGAAAAATCAGTGCACCCAACCACAGGGATCATCTCTGAAACTGCATCTTTGTCTTATTTTCATTGTTGGTGAACACCTACTTAGATGTTGTCACCAAGCCAAATCAAAACACATAAAATGTTTTTAACACAAATCACTACAGAAAGTCCATATAAATATATCAAGCCAGGAACCCAGTGCAAATAAAACCAAACTGCCTGGAACCACTATACAACACAAATTACACTCAGCAGACACAAATAGTGGGAGTTTTTATAAAGTTTCTTTTCCTGTTTTGCCAAACACTTTTACCTGTTTCTAGTTTTCTGGGAGGCATGAGGAGAAAATATGCCCACTGTCCCTTCACTGATGAAAGAGGGAAAAGGCGCCTTGAGTTACTTCTGTTCTGCCAAGAGAGAAAGTGTTATGCTCTGGATGGGCTTTTCCCAAACTGTGGGTTGGACCCACTGGTGGGTGGCCAGCTGATTTCTGGTGGATCGCAAAAGAGTAATATTTGTATTTATTTTATCACATTTGCTATGCTCCAAGGACAGAGCTATGAGACAATCTTGCTGAGGGTACAGGGGCTGTCAGCTGTAATTTTTTTGCAACACCTAACAAAATGTAAATACCTGTAAATTAAATGTGCACATATTTCAGTATATATCAGCAATTAGAAAAGGGAACATGAAGCACATTTATTTTGTAATTTGGAAATGTGATTGAAATAAACATTTTAATACGATCCAAACAAATTAATGCATTTCACGTGTTGATGCACAAATTATAAATATTCACTGAAACCCATTTTTCACACATTATAATTTCTGTGCTATGCTGTTGTTTGACTTGGCCCTCTCTGTAGGGTCACCCCCAAACCCTTTGCCTTTATTCCTCATTTGTTTGGCTTTCAGGACTATGTACACTTTACCATTGCTAAACAGTATTACAGTGCCTGTACTTACTTCTGTAAACCTGGTAAAATTGTCTTACACCCAATTGGCACATCCCCCAGTGCCTTGAGACCCTCACGGGTGAGTAGTGTGCTTTACAAACCCCTGATTGATTGATTGATCTAATTTACATCTTAAAGTCCCAGGTAAAGAGGTACTACTAGTACTCAGGGTCTGTAAATTAAATGGTACTAGCGGGCCTGTAGCACTTATTGTGCTACCCACTTAAGCAGCCTTTTAAAACAAGTCTCAGGCCTACCATTGCAGCCTGTATGCAATTTTAAACTGACATTTGTCCATTGCCAAGCCTAAACCTTTATTTTTAATACATATACTCACCCCTAGGGTAGACTCTAAGCAGCCCATATGGCAGAGTGGAATGTATTTAAAAAGTTGGACATGTACTTTCAAGTTTTACATGTCCTTATAGTGAAAACCTCTCCCATAGGATAACATGTGGCTAAAGTTATTGCACCTAGTTATAGGACCCAGGACACAGACTGCAGGCACCAAATGGCTAGGAAAAGAAAATATCCATTCTTTAAAGACCAAACACAACATTTCTACCTGTTCCCAAGCAAACATTATCACTTATTAAATGTAATGAGGTAACCAGCTCACTGGCTGTACCGTTCCATATTGCATCACGTATACCATATGAAATCATAGGATTCATAACAGCACTTATGACATTATTTGTAACAACGCAATGCATGGAGAAGGTGCAAGTTATAGTTAATGTAGTGTGGCCAGTAAGGTGGCAACACTGGATACATAGGAGCACGAGTTATAGTAATTTGAAGGTGGTGTGTAAATTTAAAATTTGTCATAACTATAACTTTAGAATTTCCAATGTTTCTCTAGTTTAAGTTAGGCTTTTATAGAAAAAATAAATAAAGATTTCCTAACTTACCTATAACCTTTGTTTTTTTCATTGCATGTTAATTTTTATTTTTTTAAAACATGCTTTGAAATCGTAAATTTTACTGTCAGTGAGTGGAGTATCATTAAGTAGAGTGTGATATAGTGGAATTATGCAACAGGGGAGGGCCAAATCATGCAGCACGCTTAACTAAATTATGCAGCAAGAAAACACAACTAATGTGATGAAAAGTGGCACATTTTATGATAATATTACTTAATTGTTTTGTCATTTTTACACTTGGTAACAGTGTCTGGGCATAGGTCGCACCTCATTAGTACCAGTTTCACACCCAAATTAGCAATAAACAACAGAAAGGTGACCAGTCAACCTTTCCAAAGGGCCTTTCACTGCGCTATATTATATAACGTTAGGTTTTTAGCAACTGGCTAAACTAGAAACAACAATTTGCTTAATAAAATTTGCAGATTATGCAGCAGTAGATGGGTTATGTGGCAAATGCGGCACGATTCATAATTATTCGGAAAATGCCACAAGCACACAATCGCATATCTCCACAGACCCTGAATATAGTAAATTGGAGGAGAGTGTTGTAAAGTGTACAGTCGTAGAGTATAGTGTCGCAGAGTGGAGTAGAGTGGATTGGAGTAGAGTGTATAGTACAGTGGTGAAGACTGGAGTGGCGTAGGGTGGAGTTTTGTAGATTGGGATGCGGTACAGTAGAGTGGCATATAGTGGAGTGTCGTAGAGTGGAGTGTGGCATAGAGTACAGCCGTGTACAGTGGAGTGAGGTACAATGTAGTAGCGTAGAGTAGTATGTTGTGCTGTGCAGTGGCATCAAGTGGAATATCATATAGTGCAGTGGCGTACAGTGGAGTGGCATACAGTGGAATAATGTCAAGGGTAGTGGAGAAAATGGAGTTGCGTACAATTGAGTAACAGAGTGGAGTAGCGTAGAGGAGAGCAGCGCAGAGTGCAGTGGCGTAGACTTGAGTGAAACAGAATAAACTGGCGTAGAGTTGTGTGGCATAGAGTAGAATGATGTAGATTAGAGTGAGGTGGAGTGGAGTAGACTAGAGTGGTGTAGAGCCCAGTGACATACAGTGGAGTGGCATACAGTCGGATCCCATATATTACAGTGGTGTACAGTGGAGTGGCATGTAGTGGATTTTCATAGAGTGGAATAGCATAGAGTGCAATGCTGTACAGTGGAGTTACGTACATTGAAATAGTGTACAATGGAGTGGTGTACAGTGCAGTGACGTACACAGGAGTGTGTTACAGTGCAGTGCGTACAGTGAAATGGAGTGCTGTAGAGTGGAGTGGCATAGATTGGAGTGCCGTATAGTGGAGTGTTGTAGATTGAACCAGCATAGAGTGGAGTGAGGTGCAGTGCAGTGGGTAAAAGTTGAATAGCGTAGAGTGCAGTGATGTACAGTGGAGTGGTGTATAGTTGAACAACGAAGGGTGCAGTGGTGTACAGTGGAGTAGCGTACATTGAAGTGGCATAGAGTGAAGTGAGGTACAGTGTAGTGGTATACGCTGGAATAGCATAGACTGTAGTGGCATAAGGGGGAGTGGTGTACATTGGAGTGGCATACAGTGGAGTGTTGTAGAATGGAATAGCATAGAGTGGAGTGTTGTAAAGTGGAGCGAGGTAGACAGCCACGGCCCATGTTAGGGGGATTTGACAGACACACACAAGAGAAAATTAAATAAATAATTAATTTTCCCTTGTTGTCGTCTGTCAAAATACCCCCATCCGACCCCACTGCTCTTACCTGCACGGGCTGCGGCTGGAGGTAAAGTGTAGTGGGGGAGCCTCTGGTGGCATACAATGTAATAGTGTACTGTGGAGTGGCGTAGAGTGGAGTGTTGCAGAGTGCAGGTGTTTACAATGCAATAGTGTAGAGTGTAGTGGCGTAGAGAAGAGTGGTGTTTCATGTAGTCGAGTTGCGTACAGTTGAGTGGTGTAGAGTGGAATAACGTTGAGTTTAGTGGCATATAGTGTAGTGAAGTAGAGTAGAATGGCATATAGTTGAGTATCATAGAGTAGAGTGGCGTAGAGTGCAGTGTCAGACTGGAATAGCGTAGAGTGTAGTAGCGTAGAGTGTGTAGGGTGAAGTGGCATAAACTGGAGTGGTGTAGTATGTAGTGTTGTACAGTGTAATAGCATACACTCGATTGTTGTAGAGTGGAGTGGTGTATAGTGGATTAGCATGAATAGAGTTGAATATAGTGAAGGGACATACAGTGGAGTGGTGTAAACTGGAGTGTCATAGAATGGAGTGGCATAGTGTATAATAGCGTAGAGTTGAGTGGTGTAGAGTGGAGTGGTATAGGTGGAGTGGAATAGCTTACAGTGGATTAGTGTAGATTTTAGTGGAATATGGTGGAGTGACGTAGAGTGGAGTGGAGTTGCGTAGAGTGGAGTGGGATAGAGTGGGGTGGAATAGAGTGGAGTAGCAAAGAGTAGAATGTGTTAATTGAAACAGGCATAGCGTAAAAGTGTGCGAACGGATGTAGATGTAATGTGGCAGGACTATACGCTATGAGATGTAAATGGTAATTTTTGGTAGTATGTGTGAATATTGTAAGTAGTGTTAAAGTTACACGTTTTAAAAACTTAGTTAAATATTGTGGTGCAGTGTTTTGCAGTAGGTTTGGGCATATCGTGGTACAAAGCGACTTAGAGGTCAGTATGTGATTGACTAAAGGCTGTGTTTACCAAAGGTAAAAGGCAGCCATGTAGTTTTATCACAGTTTTGGTGCATTCTACTGTCTGCTTTTTGCTGTGTTCTAAGCTAGGGTCTTACAAATAGATAGGCAGTAGTTTTCATTGTTGTTAACTACCTATTACCACTTTATTAAAGTGGTAATATAAAGAGAAATTAATTTATAATGTGCTATATATTTATATATATACTTTTATAGCAGTCTAGGGAGAACTGTGCATTTTTTAAGTAGCATGGTAATTTGTAGGTATTACCGTGCTACTACGTAGTCTTTTGTGCCCATATTTAAATATGTTAAAAATAGAAAATGCACTTTAATGCACTATATTGATAAAATATAGAGTATTTATAATGGATTATCTTTTATGTATTTTTGGTATTGCTGTACTCCTGATGAAGTACCATGGTACTCAGTACATTTTTAAAAATAGATAAAAACGTATATATATCTTCCCTACCTATTACCACTTTACTAAAGTGGCAATAGGTCGAGGAAAAATACCAAACCTAAAACAAACCTAGATCTGAAGGCATAACGCAGAACACAGCCAAGCTTTACCTAACAACAACATGGCTGCATTTAAATATTTCAAAGGCAGTCATTAGCCAATCACCTAGTGACTTTTCATTGCTATGTACCATGATACTTCGGTGAAATACTGCTGTAGGAGAGTAGGAGCTGCTTCACATGGGTACCCCCACTTTTTGCTGGTGTTTCACTGTTTTTCGACCTTAGTCTGGCTGATCAGGACCACAGCCTAGCTGCTTCCTCTCTAAAATGGTTTGCATGTACATTAGGTACATATCTAATTAGATTCTGGAGTGCCTTATAAGCCCCTAGTATATGGTATACTATGTACCTAGGGCATAGGTACCTCAGAGGCCTAGCAGGGGCTGAAGCATGTATTATGCCACCCCTGGGAAGCACTCCAAAATGGCACTACATGTCTGCTACTGCAGTCTGGGTAAGGGTGTGCTTGAACCCCTTACCGTGGTATAGGCGACCTATATCCACATATTTATACAGACACATATAAACCTATAAGTCACTCTAATCGCAGGCCTTGACAATCCTGAAGGCAGAGTGCTTGGTTTTGTGTGAGAGGGTGCCCAAGCATGAGCTGAGCCCCTCTGCAACTTTCAGAAATACTTCCTTATGGCTGTTCTGTGATACAGCCATACCATATACTCTTAAGTGCATTATAACCTCGCGGTAAATGCTAACTTTGGAATGGCTGCATCAAAACATGTCGTGTTTGGTGTCAAACGCTTTGGAATACTACCCTCCTGCCAGTTCTGGCGGCGGGGGTAGCATTCCACCCTTCTAGAGGTAGAGTCATGTTCACACTGGTCTAACCCGGTAGGACTTTCCTGAGGCCTGGCATCACAAAATGGATGCCTCTGCCACAGACACGGGTCTGGCCTCCTGCTGCTGACCGAAACTCCGGCAGGGGAGGCCTGGACAATAGGTTTCCTGTCAAAGGGAGGTGTAACCACCTCCCCAGACAGGCAGATGTGTATTGGGGCTGGGCGGGAGCACTCCCTGGTGCTTTGAAGTCCCGCACTGGGGGCACACTTGGTGTCCCTGTGCATAGTCCAGTTAAAACCGGTTGCAGGGGCTACCTGCCCCTGCTCTGGCGTGAAACTGGACAAAGGAAATGGGTGTAACCACCCCTCTTTCCAAACCCTCCCATAGGTGGGTCCCTAGAGTATGTCCAACCACCAAACTTAGTATAAGTATGGGAACCCAGTCCTTGCGACTTTAGATTACCCTGGACAAAACTCTGCAACATATATCCTGGACCTTCGATGTTCTATCCTGACTAGAAGACTGAAGAAATCTCCCTTGGGATCAAGGAGTGATTCCCCTGCTTGGCAGGCACCAAAGAAGCAACTGACCGGTCTGCATCGGTGAAGCTCCCGCTGGACGCTGAAGTCTTTGCATCACCAGAGGGGGATTTCCAGACTTCCCTGAGGCTACCCTGAGTCCACAGCAAAGCTGAGGCCTGTGGCTATTGTGGGTGACGTGGAACCGTGACCCCTGGACACCGTGAACTTTTGCAGCAACACTATCTTCCTGGTCCTCCTCGAAGTTGTGCTTTGGGCTCCTAGTAGCCCCAGCCTTGAGCACCTCCTGCACCAAAGATTGCTGGCCTCCACTCCACGAGTGACCCGTGGGCCAGATTCAAGTGCTACCGCTTGAGGCTCCTTCACGATTACTAGCCCATTGGCTAGCAGGTCCCCACAAAGGCAATTCCTCTTCTAATTGGGCTTTCCTGGTTGCTCCAGACGTGCCCTGACTTACCCTTGCTGGGTGAGTCCCTCAGACTTTGCTGGTCTGCCCCGCAGTCCTTTCTCTGAATTCCAGTGACTTGCCGTTGCCAAGGCTTATTGGGCCCATTCTGGTAGTTGACACCGCAGTACTCAACAGATTTTGCGGTACAGCTCAAATCCGGCTCATGGACTTCGTCGACATCTCCTGGACCTCGTGGCTGAAGAGTCAAGACACCCATCAACTCACCTGGAGCACCCGACATCTGTGGGCATTGGTCCATCCTGCCCTCGGTCACTGGCTAGTGACCCAGACTCTGTCCCCTCTGCTTTCAGGTTCCTTACATCCTAGATCCAGGCTTGGATCTCTTCGGACACTTCTCCTCTTCACGGCAGCAGCAGTTCTTTGCAGGCTTCCATTGCAATCGACGACGCGACCCGACACCAAAAGACACCTATGCACCCGGCTTCCCTGGGTGAGGTAACTCGAGTACTCCGGTGCTCCCGTGGATGCTAGCCCTAGAACTTCTTAAGTCCAAAAGGGTTAAGTGTCCCTAATCTTTAAATTTCCAACCGCGACATTGCCCATAGAAGCTAATGGGGACCCCTGTGTCACTACCTTGGGTGGTTCCTTGGGGTCGCAGCGATTCTACAGGCTCTAGGCCTTGTGTCTATTCCAGTCGTGGTTCTTATACCACTTTTTTGGTATATGGTTTGGTACGCCCCTAGGGCCCAAACGTGTATTTGTGCTGTTACTGATAAGTGCTAACTTGTAAACAAAGTACTTCGAACTCCAGTCTCATAAAGAGACTAGAGGGGTGTGTTTTAACCTAAATACATATATTGAATTTATACCTGGTGTGGTTGTCCTTTCATTTGATCATTCAAGAGATTATAGACTGGTAAAACAAGCTGCTTTACATTCCTTCAAGACTTAGCCTGAAGGCTGCTCTCCATAGCTACCACTAGGATAGCTTTCAATAAAGGTTGTCTTTAATCTATCACCATAAGGGGTTGTTTGGACTGATACAAGGTGCCCACTAGAACTAGTGGACAGCATATATCAGGCCACCTTCTCACAACCGCAACAACAGATATCACGAAAATAAGTTATCTTATAACGTACCTTACTTACCTGTAGTACCCTAAAGGATCATCTGCACACCATAAAGTCTAACCCTGCCAAAAGGGGGGGGTGCTGCCCAGCTGTTTGCTAGGGCCGGTTTCTGCAGATTTTGTTACAGGAGGCCGATATTGCCACCCCGGTAACAAAAACGGCTCCCAGGGGCCCAAAACCGGCCTCCACCCTGGCAGCTCACCGGGGAAAAGCACGGTGCCCGCTACGGCCCTGCTGCTTCTGCATAGCCACTGACAAGTAAAGGAGTTTGCATTAGTGTGTCAATTTCTGCTCTGCCCCACCCTCTGTCAGTGCTTCTTTGCGGTTTACAGTTCTCTTGACTTCTGCTCTGTGTCACTCAGGATGGGCTGCTCAGGCCCGGGCTGGGAACCCAAAGCAGCCCTGGCAATTTTGTCAGCTGACCACTGCTCCTTAACAAAACATGCCCCCAGCACTGTTACTAGGGGGTAGTATTGCTGCATCACTGCAAATCTGGCCCCCCAGTAACAAAACCAGCCCCCACCGCTCCAAAACCGGCCCCACCCTTCCAGCCTCCTTGGCAAATGTCTGATGCTTGCTACGGCCAGTCTGGCCTTGCCTATGCATCTTTGATGTGCTTGCAGCCTCTGAGCCACTCTTTTGAATGAGCAGTACGTAGTAGCTCCTGTAATGGGCACACTAAGCTACTCTTTTGGTATACAAAGAGCTCGCCAGACATCCTGTCTGATAATATTTATCAAAGGGCTATACGGTGCCAATACATAAACTTTTGAGATCTTAAAAATATAGTACTTTCTATTACCAACATCATTGTTACCACCACCATGAATACCAACACTAACGATACCATCATCATTACCTTTACCTTCACCAGTACCATTACAACCATCACCAGTACAATCATTAGCAGTCCCATTACAGCCAGTAGTGCCATCACCAATCTTACTATCACAATTACAACTATTACAACCACCATCACCATTGCTGTTACCACCATCACAATTACCACACCCACCATCACTATTACCATCATTACCACCACCATCATTAGCACACCACCATCATTACCAGCACCGCAATTACTGCTAACACACTACTATTATCACCATTACCATTACTTTTGTCGCCACATTTAATAGTACCACCACCATCATTACCACCGCCTCCATTACCAAACAGCAGTAACACTACCACCATTATCATCATTGTTACCACTATGACCACCACCACTAATATCATTATCACCACCACCATTAGCACCTTCATTGCCATTACCACAATTACACCACCACTACCCTTACCACTACCACCATTACTATCACCCCAACACCATTACTATTCCTACCAATACCACGACCATCTCACCATTAGCACAACCATTACCATCACCCCCATTATCACCACTATTACCACTACCACCGCCACAAATATTGCATCACCACGAAACCACCAAGACCATTGTTACCAACTTTATAACAACTACCATTAGTCCACTATTATCACCAGCACAATTGCCACCACTCTCACCATTACCAGAACTGTCATTAGAATTATCACCACTATCACCCCACAATCACCTATACTAACACAACCACCATCACTACTACTTGCATTCCCGTCACTATCAGTGCGGTTGCTACAACCACCATCATCGTGACTGCCACCACCACTGTCACCACTATATCGACTACTGCCACCATTACCAGCACCACCAGTACAAGAAAATCACAACTAAAACCATCACCACCATCAGCACTACTGCCATGTTTCTCACTAACACCATCACACCCATGAAGGAGTATTTTGTGTGTTTATTAGTGCTGTGTGTGAGAGAGAAAGAGTAATATGTGTGTGTATAAGAAACATTGTGTGAACTAATATTAATAAGAAAGGCCAGAGCGATCACATTTATCCATGCTTGTTTTGGTTGCTGTGATGTCAGTAGGATTATCTTATGGTAGACCTTTTCTCGTATGAACATCCATGGAGCGCTAAAAAGGGGTTATTGTAAATTGTACAGAAATAAAAACATAAAGCTCACAAAGTCCTGCGCACGCAATCAGGATAACGCTACTGTTAGCATATAAAGCGAAATGAACAATATTCAGAGACTCTGGTTTCTTGAAAGGAAAACATCAACATCAATGATATTTTTTAGAGTGGTGTTCTTTATATATAACAAAGTCTGACCAATACATGGTGCAAGAACATTCAGCCGACACGTGTTTCGTCACACTGTGTGTAGCTATGACTCTTCAGGGCTGAAATAGTGTACGAGAACGCGGCTTCAGAGATTACTGTGCTGTATAAAAATTATACCGTATCCGAAGTGATCAGGTGAGCGGCGAGATGTTTCGACAGCTAGGGTGATCAGCTGGGCGCTCAGATATATTGCGGATCACGGGTAGTGGATCCTCCGGTACGGGTGAAAGCTCCGATGCGTGAGTGAATCGCGGATAACGAGTTCCCGGTTTCCAAGGTGTCTGGAAACCGGGAACTCGTTATCCGCGATTCACTCACGCATCGGAGCTTTCACCCGTACCGGAGGATCCACTACCCGTGATCCGCAATATATCTGAGCGCCCAGCTGATCACCCTAGCTGTCGAAACATCTCGCCGCTCACCTGATCACTTCGGATACGGTATAATTTTTATACAGCACAGTAATCTCTGAAGCCGCGTTCTCGTACACTATTTCAGCCCTGAAGAGTCATAGCTACACACAGTGTGACGAAACACGTGTCGGCTGAATGTTCTTGCACCATGTATTGGTCAGACTTTGTTATATATAAAGAACACCACTCTAAAAAATATCATTGATGTTGATGTTTTCCTTTCAAGAAACCAGAGTCTCTGAATATTGTTCATTTCGCTTTATATGCTAACAGTAGCGTTATCCTGATTGCGTGCGCAGGACTTTGTTTGCTATTTATTTAAGTGGGTTCTCCCACTTTATCGCAGGGATCCTTTGGGTTGGTATCCCTGACCTGGCAGCACCTAAACTTACTATCGGATAGTGATACCCTTAGTGCACACGCTTGAGCGCCATTTCCTTCATTCCCATCCAACCCTGCCATTTTTGTATAAAAACATAAAGCTATAAAGACATAAATGCCAGAATGACTTTAGCCTCATCTCTTTCTCAAAGTTGGTCTGAACCCCTAAGTGATCCATACATCCAGACATTGTTTACTCCCTGTGCTTGCAGTGCCTAGAAAAGTGACGCGGAATTGTGTTGACATTGATCAAAGAGGCAAACAAGTACCTGCTTTCTCTCCAAAGGAAGGACGTGTCCTAGCAGTTGACACTGAATTATTCCTATCACAATGGGATCAGCTTTCCTTTTAGGTCTGGCCTCTAAGACAATTTTTGTTGTTAATGAGATACAATTGCAGAAAATTGATATAAATGGGACCCGTTTGTCTAGTCATTTGTTTTCCTAAAAATCTGGTATTAATATCCCTGCCTGAAGTTTTATTGGTCAACCCGAACTAATGGAATACTTGGCTCTTCGTTTCATTTGAAGTATTGACTAGACAAATGTCCTTTCAAAAGGAGGTAGGCTAGGGTTTCCAAAATCCTACTGGATGCAAGATCAAGGGACTGCCTTCTCCTGGGCGCCATTTGGTCTTGATCCACAGTGCAGTCCCCCTGGGTCCGATTCACAAGAGCACTTGGTTCTAGGATACCTGGTTTGCACGGCCCAGAATCGAACATTTGAAATAGATAGATAAAGGTTGTTTGAAGAGGAGATTCTAGAAATGGTGATCTATTCACTCCTCTTCCCCTGCTCCCTTTGGTTCTCACCTTGCAACAGCCATTAAATAAAGAAACTATCATTGGCAAAGCCAATAGATATGACTTTCATGTGGTCAATCATGCAAACACAAGCATGCACAAATGAGATATGGTAACGCTGGGGATGGTGGTCATGGTAATGATGGTGGTAGAATTGGTGATAGTAATGATGTTGGTGGTAATGGTTGTAGTAGTTATGATGTTGGTGTTAGTGGTGGTGGTTGTAATGGTGATGGCTAAGGTGGTACTGGCTTCCACTCGAGTCCTGAGAAAAAAAATAAACAAAGCCTACTACAAGAAAAAAACAATTACAAAAAGTCCTGTCCAGTTCAACTGCTTACACATGCCTCTGGCAACCAAGGTGGATACATGGAATGCTCTGTCGTTGGTAATAAAGATGGAAGATCTCGGCAAATACTGTGTATGCACTTCAAGATAATTTTAACAGAGAACCTCAGCTTTTGCGGTCATGGCTACATCAAATAATTCTTTAAAAAGAAATAAACAGAAACATTAGATAATATTCCTAAAATTGGAAATGAATGAGAATAGCTAGAAAAGTTGAATGAAAGATGTTTGCTACTGTTCAAAGGTGACACACACTCCTGATCTAAACAAAGCTTACACGTTTACAGGGACAGACACACCACTACCATCAAAGGCGTAATTTTGTGGGTTTTTTGTTGGTTTTGACATATCACTTATTTAAAGGCACAGTGACATTCTTGTACTGCTATATACTTAGACACCTAGGGCTCAATTCCAATGTCGTTAGGAAGGCCTCCAGACAGGTTCCGGAAAGTGCAAATCCAATTCGGAGCCTAAAGTTCCAACCGAATCGTCCATCGTTCTAATCGACCAAGTACGATGTGAAGATCTCATCCCTGTTGACAGAAATCGTTTCCGAACCCAGACCTGTCTGTCCGACTCGTTCGTAACCGAATCGTGCATGCAATGGAGCCAGATTCCGAACGAGCAAGTATGATGAAGAATTCAGACAGCCTATACCAGGGGTACTCACAAACTTTCTCTCGGGGGCCAAATTTACAGTGTGGTTTCTGGCTGAGGGCCGCACCGGTGGGGGCGGGGCCAGTGGGGGAGGGGGCGGGGCTAGAACAAACAAAAAAATCTATGACCATAAGGTTGAACACAGGCCCCTGCAGCGGACGCCTTTGTCCACTGAGCCACCAGACCAGGCATTCACACATGTCTGTCTGTCTGTCTGTCTGTCTGTCTGTCTGTCTGTCTATCTATCTATCTATCTCCCTCTCTCTGTCTCCCTCCCTCTCTCTGTCTCCCTCCCTCTCTCTGTCTCCCTCCCTCCCTCTGTCTCCCTCCCTCCCTCTGTCTCCCTCCCTCCCTCTGTCTCCCTCCCTCCCTCTGTCTCTCTCCCTCCCTCTCTCTATCACTCTCCCTCTCCCTCTCTCCATCTCCCTCTCTGTCTCCCTCCCTCTCTGTCTCCCTCCCTCTCTGTCTCCCTCCCTCTCTGTCTCCCGCATAGAGAAAGCCCAGTCTATGATGTTGAGGGCTTTGACTAGAATCCTCTTTTTGAGTGGTAGCAAGAGAAGTGTTATATTGGAATAACCCGCACTCCAATTTAAAGCAAAGACTATTAGGAGTCGCAAGCTGTAGGTATTTTGCATTGAGCATAATGTGAACCAATAGAAATGCACCAAACTGCTTTTTAAAATAATATGTTGAGTTTCAAAGTTGAACTTAAAGATGGTGACTACATAAGTGCGCTAATTCAGTTAATGGTAAGGACGGCACCGGTGCATTTGGGGTCTACTGAGAGGGTACATTTAACCCGTTACCACACGTATGGATTAAATACATCTTAAGGACATGTTTACTATGCATGCTCCAATACAAGGAGGATGAATATCTCTGTAGTCAATCTACATATGAATTAAGTGGGAGCATTCCATATTTGACATATTCAAGCCCTGACAAAGTTCAAGTGAGATACTTTGACTGAAAAACACGTTGGCTGGATGTTTCATGTATTGGGATTTCATAAAAGGATTTCATGTTGAACATGAAAAAAGGGCCAAAATAAAATAAAAGGGAATATTCATCATAAACTGCTTTGATCATTCATTTGGATAAGGGCCTCTCGGTGCACCATTCCATTTCAAGTATAATGATAAGGCCTTGCAATTTTCTTTCCAGCGACCCACAGTGGATGCCAGGTGTGTGGCACCCTAGGCGAATGCACAGTGGTCGAATCAAACAGATCTTCCCATTTTTTAAGTGTTCGAGATCCGTGCAGCACTCTACTTTTGGATATCAGAGTCGCTTCAGCTCGATTGTTTGCTTTCAGTGTTAGACCTGCCCAATATATGATAAATGTTGTAGAATATGTCCTAGTGTATTGGAAATTACTTTCTCATGGACTATATATATATTTATTTGAAAAAGGGTTTCGCCAGACGCCTGCTCCACAGCTGTAAATCTCCTATTTACTCATAGAAAACCTTGGCGAGTTGAAGCAGGGCTAATACAGATGGGTATACAACGGTTTTCTTCAGCCATTTTGCAGTTATCTTATTAGATGGCCACAAAATGGTCTGTTTGCAATTCGGGGGGGGGGGGGGGTACACAATCAGAGCTATGCAAGGAATGTGTTATTGTTTAATTCAGAACCCTGTTGCTCGTCTGAATAGGTTCTCTCTAGACGCGTGACAACGCAGCAGGCAAGCCTTCAGCGCAAGAGCCCGGCGCGATGAGATGGGAGGCGGGGCGGGGCACAGAGTGGAGAGAGCGCACACAGCCGCCGCACCCAAGTACTTCACGGGTCTTTTAAAGACCATTCACTTGGTAATGAGGCTTTGTTGTATTTCACCTCTTCTTAGCGCCCCTGCATCTCCACTCAATCAGAGTGGAGATGCAGGGGCGCTAAGAAGAGGTGAAATACAACAAAGCCTCGTAAAAGAATCGCCCGGCCCCCATAGCTCGCAAACGGCGATAAGCAAAAAACACAAAGGCATATGATCTCGGCAAGGTCCGCGGGCCGCCAAGGAAGGCTTGCCGGGCCGCTGGCGGCCCGCGGGCCGTACTATGAGTACCCCTGGCCTATACGATTCCTTTTGCCCATATCAAAAAGGCTGGTGGAATTAGGCTTTGGGGTCCCATTGCAGGCCCCCCTTCAACCAGGGCCCTCCGATTCGTGACCCTGAGGGTACCCATGGGCCCCCCCTTTCAGACCATGCACAGTGTGGCAGGCACCAAGGGGTGCCCGCCACAGGGTGCACGATGATCCCCAGCCACCCCGTTTGTCAATGGGAACCTGTGTACGCGCTCAGTACACAGGCTCCCATTGAAGTCAATGGGAGTCCAACCGAATCGTATCCGGATGCATTTAAATACATCGTACTTGTTCAGTCGGACTCCCCTGACACGAGACGTACAGGAAGCATTCCGATCATGAATTGTTCGGTTTGCTTTCCGCACGAGATCAGAATCGGGCCCCTAGGTTCCTAATTTCACTCTTCCACTCATTTGAGTTTAATGCTGAGCACAGATAGAGTTGGTGGCAAAATTAATAATGCTAGTCCGCCATCTTGATTACTCGTCGCTCCTGTGAAACAAGTGTGTAAAGGTCTGTCAAATAATGCAAGTGAATGTGGCACTAATTTAGGGGTCAAATGCAAATAGCCCTTGTTGTTTAGACTGTCTCTAAGCAAAAGGGCAAAAAGTATGAGATAATTTACCAGAGTTGACACAAGAGGAGGCACGAGGACTAAAATGAGTGTGATGTGTGTGTGAAAAAAAACTTGATGTATGCTATCTTCCATGCGTTAGCACCATTTTAAAAATATATTATTTTGGAAAAAGAGTCCAGGGTGAAGGAGAATCATATGGAGAATACCTCAAAGCTTTAATGAATTCAATAGCCTATTGTAAGTTCAGAACTTTGACTGATAAACAGAGTAGAGAGCATTTCCTATTGAACTGCATTTATGACAAGGTCAGAGAACTGTGGCTAAAATATGAACCATCTTTGAACAAAGTAATAATAGTTACTAAGAGTGTAGAACATGAAAAAATGTGGTGTAGTGATAAAGAAAGCGAGTGAATTCTACAGCAGACTCATCGAACTTGCAGAGCCTTTGTACCTGAAGTGACATTGGCCCACCCGTGGGGTGGTCATGGAACCGACACCCACTGGCACCATTGTACTATTGTTATGTCTTTACGTTTCTTACCGATGATACTGTGATGTCCCAAAACTAATGTGACCCTATGTGTGTTTTTTGAAAAATCTCAATAAAAACAGTTTTAAAAATAAATAAATAGAGAGATAAGGAAGTGAGCATGGATATGGTTGGAACAAATAGGGTGGTAAATGAACAAAAACCTGAGGGAAGTTTAAACAATGAAAAACATTTTCAGTGACAATATTATAGGTGTGGTCCCTCGGCACAAATAGCGAACAGCTGAGATTGTCCGACCATAAACGTAGTGTGCAAAAATATCACAGTACTCCATAAGGGAAACCAGTGTGACTGGTGAAAGAGGTATGTGAAGGGGTGGTGTTGCAATTGGAAAGTAAATGTAATAAAAATCCCTCCAAGTTAGTCATGGTGTAGGGCAAGAAAGTCAACAAAGATTTTTGATTCAGTTTCTCCCATCAACAATCAGAAGATGTGTACAACACAAAGTTCATATGGACATTAAACTACATAGGATGGATTTCAGAACAGGGGGGTAAGGTAGACAGACAAGGTACCTTTTAGGTAGCCATGGAATTTCAAGAAAGATTGATTAAAGGGAAGGTTCATGTGTCGTGTAAATGAGAAGACATTTTAAGGTGGCCATGTCAAAAGAAGCTAGTGGTGTTTTTAAATCCAAATGCCTCACCAAATGCCTAGGTATAAAGGATTGAAAATAAGAGTTTTCACTTTGAGAACCTATATCCAGAGTGTTCAAGAGAAATATAAGGATGTTTGAGAGCTTATATTCACAAAACATGTGTTCAAGTTAAGAAGGATGCCAGTCGGTGTATGCAGACAGTGAAAGAAAAGTTAGAAAGGCTGATTCATGCAGGTGCCATAGTACCACAGAAAGGACTAAGTGATTGGCACCAACCCTAGTGGCAACGAAGATTTCTTGATAGAGTAGACTATGTGTGGATTTACATGCTCTAACCAAAGAGGTAGTGGTGTACACATTTCCATTGTCCAACATTACAGAAATGATGTTGTTACTTGCACAGGCTAATTGATTCACAACTATAGTCCTGGCCTCTGAGTACCTTCAGATCAGGCACCATGAGGATTCACAGTACTTTATGCCATTCATAACTCCAGTGGGGGCATACAAACTTGTCAGAATGCAGTTTGGTTTAAATTCCGCAGCCTCCATGTTTGGCAGAGCCCTGGTATCTATGTTAGGCTACATTGAAAGTATAATTTTGTACCAGGATTTCAGCAAAATCTGGGACGAACACAATTCTACGGTGAAGGAGGTGCTGAAACGATTTGAACAATTTGGATTTACACTTAGAGCTGAGAAATGTTTCAAAACTTAAAAGATTTAGAACTTATGGCATTTTATTTTGTCTAAGGTTGTAAAGCCAAGAAAACGTTTGGTGGAAGCTATTCAGAAACTTGAAGCTCCTATAAAGAGGACACGTCATTTTTGGGAAAGGTATCATTTTATAGTAGATCCACAGAGAGACTGGGGGACATGATAAGCACAATGAGAGGATTGCTTTTAAAGAATGTTAAAGTCAAGTGAGATAAAAAACGTGAGGGCGAATTTCTTCAAGTGATATATGGGCTGACCGAATAGGCAGACGTGTTCAGTGAAGAACTCACATAACAGTCACTGATACCAGTTCAAAAGGTGTATGAGGAGTTTTGAGGCAAGTGGTGGAAGATCATAAAGAGACAATAGATTTCGCATCATGGGTTCTGAGGGGAGCAAAGATAAATTACTGTGCAGTTGGAACGGAGATTCTGGCGGTTTAATGGGCAATTAACACATTGAAAATATTTCTATGGGGTGAAGTTTTCCCCCTAAAGTCAAATCATAAGCCTTTATGTGATATTTTGACTAAGATAGGACTAGCTAGCGCAGTGAGCAGTGAGTCTCCAAGAACATCTGTTCCATGTTAAATATATACGAGGTGCCAGAAATAATGCAGCTGACTGTTTATCAACAGTAGCCACTGCTGAGATGCAGGGAATGCAGGAACTAGAGAATAAGTGGGTGCAAAAGAACATTTGTGTAGTGACTGGGGATGCAATAATGGAAGGAGAGTGGAAAAAGGTAAACATTAAGGATAGGGTGTTGGCAGAAGAATCTTAATTACTGAAGATGATTGGGTATGAAAAGGCAAAATTTCATCTGAAATAATACCATTTTAGATGATAAGAGAAAAATTGACAGGAAACAAAATGTTGTTCCAAGGTACAAGAGTGAATCCTTCAGTTTTTTTGAAGAACATGTTAATAGACTTAGGGTCACATGTACATAAGTTAGAAATTGTGGGTTCCTAATTGCGTATCCATGTTAATCGCAATTAGGAAATCACAATTTCAAATGTACAAAACTCTACTGAGTTTCATTTGCGTTTCCCAGTGGGTCGAAAATAAACCTGCCTCATTATTATTCATGAGGTAGGTCGCAATTTGCAACCCATTGGGAACTGCTAAAAACAGAGGGATGGTGGCCTGCTGGGGACAGCAGACCATCATGTCTGTGTTTACTTTTAAATAAAGCAACGTTTTTTTAATGCAGCCCATTTTCCTTAAAGGGAAATGGTATTTGTTTCAAAAAGAAAAATGAAACGTTTCAGTTTCATTTTTTAAGAGTAGGCAGTGGCCCATGGACCACCTCCTGCTATTAAAATATGTTGTCGCTTGCATTCACACAAAGGGGAAGGGGTCCCCTGCAGATGTCTTCCCATTTGCAAATGGGTTACCACCAAATTGAATTTGGTGATAAAAAGCTAATGTTTTGTGACGGCAGTTCAGTCACAAAAAATTAGTACATGGCACAGCAAGTGCCTATTGGGAAGACACCCCGTATATGCCCCTTCCTAATACCGAATCACAAAACCAAAATTGTGATTTGGTACCAAGTGACTGAATCACTATTTGGGCTTTCTACATGCCAAAAGGCCTTTTCTGTTAATCGGCTCGGTTGCGACTAGCAAAAAGGTTTGTACATGTGGCTCATAGTCCTTAAGGGACATTTTAGGTTTGTTAAAAAACCTAAAGAGTGTATCAGGATAGATTTCTGGTGGCCAGGTTTGGACGATTCCAGAATTCTTAGACTGCAGCAAAGTGAAAGGTGCTCAAGACACACACTCCACCAATGCAGTGGACAGCACTATCAGAAAGTCCATGGGAGGAATTGGTGCTGGATATGATGGGTCCTTTGAAAGGGAAAAGCAATGCACCCTACATCCTTATGTTGAATGATTTATTGTCCTGGTTGCTGGAAATACGGCGGGTTGGTGACATTAGTTTCTCTGGTGTTATACAATTTTTGGGAAACATATTTCAGAGTAAAGGTTTTCCCAAAAAGAATCTAACTTATAATGGAATGCAGCTGGGCTCTATAGTAATGGTTGATTACCTTGAGAATTGTGCAGTTACTCATAGGAAATGTACTTTGTGCCATGCTGAGACTAATGGCGTGGTAGAAAGGCTAAACAGAACTTTGAAGGAGGGTATCTAATTAGCAAGCGTGGATGGTAATGATTCGAAAAAAGAGGGTCAGAGGAGTGTAATAGGGTGTACAATGTCATTAAATCAAACTACAGAAAAGACGCAGTTTGGATTGTTCAGAGGAAGAAACCATGACCATTTGGTAGCAGGGTGGACAGGTTGACGAAAAGGGTATGTGTCAGTGGAGACTGAATGCAAAGGAGAGAGAGGATTCTCAAAGGAGTCAGAAAGCGAACTTTGTAACTCACAACACAAGAAGTTATGGGAAATTAGAACATTGGAATATGGAGCACTCCATTGTAGACAATGGAGTGCTCCATGCTTCTACAGGCCGGTAAAGGCCCGCAGAGCAACATTCCAATGTTTTACAAAAGCCTCTCGAAGCTCGAGGGGATTTAAATCCCCTCGAGCTTCGAGAAGCCTTTGTTTAATTTATTAGAACATTCTGCCCTCTAGTGGCAGAATGTTCTAATAGCCTTATAGCCCTTTGTAGCAGGGCTATACCGCTATTAAAGTCCCGCTGCTTTTGTTAAAGCCCCTCGCCTTCGGCTCGGGCCTTTAACGCTGCAGCGGGCCTTTAATAGCCGGTATAGCCTGCTACGGCGGGCTATAAGGCTATAGTGTTATTGCCTAGCCCTAGACATATATCAATTCCCCACAGCTTCTAAATACAACATACTTTGTATGTTGCATTTAGAAAGAAGTGTTTCCCACGACGAAATCCAAAATGGAAAGAGACATAAAGATGCCAGAGTATGTGAACATAGGAGCACCAGGGGCATAGAGGCGTGGTCACAATGTACGAGACCCTTGAGAGCTGTCAGATTGGACAGTGGATGATGGCAGAGTATGAAACTTAAAGTGGGCCTTAGTTTATGATGGATGGTGAAATGGTGACCGACGTAGGGATGAAAAGAGTGTTCCTTAGAAAAGTAAAAGTTTGAGAATGCCACATTTGGTTCCAACACAGGTATTAGACAAAAGAAGAGATCATTTGAAAACAGCGGCCTATTTACAAGATTACGTGACATTTTAGCTCTTTGTGGCATTAGTCATGCATTAATGCCTGTTTATACTGATTTTATGTTGTAATTGTTCCTAGGTTAACATATTTAACTGTTATAGGGTATGTTTGGATGTTGAAATTGTTCATTGCTTCACAGTTTTTTTTTGGGGGGGTGCATACTCTGCAAACATTCTCTGTGGCTTCATGGTTAAGAATTCCATATTTGAATGTAATCAGACAAAGGGACTGTAAGGTTCTATTGAGGGGCACTTGCTTCTGGACTGGTGCTGGGGTGCTGTGAACGCACTCACCCAAGGTAAATACAACTTCTGTGTGACAATCTCTTAACTTTACAAGTTATATAGGTTAAGTATAAATTTACTATTCTTAACTCCTCATCTTTGTACGTTCAAGATGTATCTTCAAGGTTTACTTGACATGATTGTTCGCTTTACAGTGGATAAACAGGACTGCAAGAAAGCTGATGAATATTCAGGCATGGCATTTGAAATATGGAGAGCTCCACTCAATGAAGAATAAATACTACACCCAGAATGCCTTTCGTTATAAAATGAGATCCCAGAACTAAGAACAGAGTGTTGTGACCTTGTAGAGCAAAGTGGCAACTCTGTTTTCACCCCGGCCTTAGTGGAACCCATGGAAAGCATGCAATACATAATATCAGAAGCCACTCCAAAACCATTAAGGAGCAGTTATATTGATGTATCCATTTTAAGGGACATGAAACATACATTGATCACCGCTGGATATCCCCCACCCGCCAACTATTAAGGAATGGTGTTCCATGATGGACTGGTGCACTAAAGCTGAAGGGACCATTTATTCGTCCCGGGGGTGTCCCTGGAAGCATGGGAGGATCTGGGGATGGTGGTGGGAATACTACAGCCGGGAAACAGCCATTACATTGCATGCGTTACAACGCATGTGATTACAACGTGGTCGTTACAACGACTGCGTTGTTACATCGCAGTACCATTACAAGACAAGTCGTTACGGTGACTTGCTGTAGGGGGTGCTCTAAACTAAGGAATAGTATAATTCACTATTCCAACACCTTCCCTACTGTTGCACACACTGGAGTTGGAATGGTAAATTGTACTATTCCTAAATCCAGCACGCCCCCTACAGCAAGTCGTTGTAACGACTTGCGTTGTACTGGTACTGCGTTGTAATCGCATACAATGTAAACGCCTATATTCCTACAGCCTTGATGGCGATTGACAAGCAACCCTTCAACCCTTTTATCGACTGGTGCCACAATCGTGATTTCAATGTGAAGATACTGTGCACTGTTTTTGATCTTTGTTGTAAAATCAATAAAATTTGGTTTATAAAAAAAAAAGGAAAATTAAACATATGTGTACTCTCAAGTGGTCTTGCCCCCAGCATTAGGCTGTAAGACAGTCCAGATTTTACAAATATCCTTCCTACATATTGTAGGACTGGCAACACAAAGGACTCTTTTCAATTACGAGACAGTGTTGGGATGCAAGAATGAAATCTGGCCTGGATTACAACCTTGCTGTTCGGAGCAGGTCTATTTGAGAGGAGGTGTCTTATTTAAGGACTTGAAAGGAGGCAGGCCTCTACTCAGGACTCCCAGTGCACAATGGTTGCTATATTACTCAATGTCATAAGCGACGGATTTGTTCAGCCCTGTTCGTTCAGTTAACAGCCTAGTGCATTCTGGGAGTTGTAGTCCTGCTTCCACTTTATTAAGCTAAATGCTCTAACGTTATTGACTGCAGTGGTATGTAGAAGGAAAACCTGGACTGGAATATGGTGTCTCTGTTGACATGGAGTCAACTGGTGACAATATGATACATCACGTCCCAACAGTTCCCCCTTTCCAATCTCTGACCTTTAAGAGCCCGCCAGAGGACTGCGGCTCCTCAGGCTCTTCGTAGTACGCCTGGCAGGCCTTGGCTATGGTCAGGACCAGGATCGCCAACAACATGCTGGAGCTTCTCATCTTCCTCCTCCGTCTGCTGGGGGCCTGGGTCTTTTTAATTCTTGTCTTCTGTTTAGGGGTTGGTGATCTAGAAAACAAGGAAAGGACAGCAAATGTGAATGGCATGGGCCCACTCTACGAATAGGCAACAACAGGTATGCTGCACTGGTGTGTAAGATCTCAGTAGAGTCCCTGAAACAAACATAAGATTTGAGGAACTATTTTTGTTGCTATTCCTAATTTTAGCTGTTCAATTTAGGTAACTATGCGAAAAAGCACCCTTTAACCACACTTTGGACTATATGTTGAACTTTATTGTATAGGTTAAGAAATTTGGCAAAGCAGTATCTAGGAAAGGTCTTCATGCCGGCTCCTCTCAATCAATCAGTAATCTTATAAAGCGCGAACTACTCACCCATGAGGGTCTCATGGCGCTGAGCCATGCCTGACCACAACCACCGCTGGAGAATGCAGACACTTAGAGGGTCTTGGGTACAATTCACACAGCACTGACACATAAAGTACTGATTTAGAAGCAACAACACACACTCTCACCTTCTCCACTGCTAAGTGTTCTCTGTACCAGACACTGTGAAGAAGCTCAGAAACTTTACAATGAATACCAAAGCTATGCAAGTTTATTGTTAAGGCGCATTTAAAATAAAATGGAGGAAACATATAATCTCCATTGTCCAATAGAAAGTGTGTGTGCCCTAAGGTTACCTCCCTCTCTCATAGGGCAGTTGCGCAGAACTTTGGTTTGGCTGTCTTTCAAGGTGAGACAATAAGTATACAAAAATGTGATGGGTGGAATACTTGAATTAATCTCAACTACAGGTAATGACTCAGGCCGCATCCCAATCCATTGTTTTTGCCTACTATGTCATCCTAGTTTCGACCCAGCTATATGCAAATCAGTCTTGACCCTGCTCCAATAGGAACAGTCCAGCCCGAACTGCCAGGCCAGTGCCTCCCTGAACCGGAACACAGGCAACCCAGGACCGGTTTTGCCCTAGTTATGGGCCCACCAGCTGGGCACAGCTTGGTTCCAGTGACACGATGAGCACAGGAGCCACGTCTCGGCGACACACTAAGTATACTGGATGGAATGCTTGAATTGGAGGTTTGGGCAGCAAGTGATTAGGTCCTTTCAGGGAAGAAGGGCGACCTGATGTGCTTTAGCCCATATCTGGGAGAGTCAAGGCACTTCTAATCATGACAAAGTCTTACCACTCATAGCTTATGACACGCTGAGCTTTTGCTTCACTTCAGATGAGTCTGTTTTATTACAATGCAAAGATCAGATTGGTTTGCTAAAGGAAAGCCCAGATTGGTAACTGCATCCCTTTGACTTGGGGCTACACACTAAACTGGGCAGTTTCCCAGCAGATCCTCCTAACACCGGACCAACACTCCTCTGCCCCGCCCCCACCCAGTGCTTTAACTGGAAATATAGAAGTACTGCTACTCGCGATCTAGAGTCTGTTTGCCCTCGAGAGATGCCGGTACTCTCCCATTAAATGTATTGCAGCAGTGCAGAGAAGTGCGGGTACTCCGTGCCGGACAGCACCTGCCCATTTAAAGGTGGCCCAGCTACAGAGGTCTTCAGGCCCGAGCTATCGTCCTTTCAGCAGCATCAGCTTCTTCCTCTCAAATTCTAACCATGCTCAGAGTTGCTTCAGTTTGCGCGTGCCTTACATGGGAAAAAATTACCCATCCCTGTGAACAGTGCACGTGCTCAATATACAATGTGTCCGCTGAGGACGCAGGGCTCGCCTCCCTGTCTCTAACTCAAACACGGCTCTCAGGTTTCCCCGCTTGCTATGCCAGTAGCTCATCCATTTGTTTTTTCCCTTAGCTTTCTGGTACATGTAGTCCTGCTTATCCCGTTATAGATGCAGGTTTGCAGGTCCCTTGCAGTGCAAGATGAAATGGTGGACTGAATGAACTACTCATTTATGTAACTGGGAAACTGAAGAGGTCTGCACCTCATTTGTGTACGTCACAGGCTTCTAGCAGGTAAGCAGTGCCAAAGACCTCCTCAACAAGTAGGTACACTGCATCACAGGGTTAATGAGTTCAGAATTTACAGGTTCCCATTTGTTAAAACTTGGCTTGTGCGATGCAAAGTGAAGCTATGGGACGCAGAGGGAATGAAATACTGTCCATCAACAATGTGGCGCAGCGGCCAGAGCTTTTGACTGGGAGCCGGGGATCCTCGTCCGATTCTCAGCGTTGGCGAAACATCCTGTGATTCAGGGCAAATCACTTAATCTCCACTTGCCCATGGACAGTGCCTGGATAACCTCACGGGTGATAAGCTGCACTATATAAAATTGCAAACTTAACCTTCATATGGAAAGGGAATTTTACCCCAAAAGTGGATGCCAGCACTGCAGTAAATGGTCTTGCATTGTACAGCATGAACACCCAATCATCAGAGTCACTGGAATCATGCGGCAGGTGAGTACTAAATTATGCGGCAAGAAAAGGCAAATCATGCAACCTAATACAGCACATTTTGTGATAGTATTTCTTCATAGTTTTGTCATTTTTTCAAATGTTAACACTGCCTGGGCGAAGGTTTCACCTCATTAACACCAATCTAACCCAAATGCAGTAATAACAAAGTGAATAATGACCAATCAACCTTTGAATAGGGCCTTCCACAAGCGGCAGGTCTCTGATTTTAGTAACTTTTCACATGTTTGAGCTAGAAACAGTTTTTTTTATTAAAATCTGCAAATTATGGATTATGCGGCAAATCCATGCTTATGTGGAGAACGCAGCGACTGCAGAATTGCATAATTCCAGTAGCTATGCCAATAATCTATGCAAAGTAGAGGTAACTGGGTGGTAATAGCACAAACAACCTATCAGATGTGACATAAATTCACAGGCACTTGTGTCAAGCAAAGTTGCAAAAAATAGCAAAATTGCCACTGTAATACCACAAAAGGGTATCACAAACGATGGGTAGTCAAACAATTATGAAAAAAACGGAAATATAAAAGTACAGATGTTTCCATTTATTTCAAGGGAACAAAATATCACGGTAAAAAATACATTATGCCATCATTTCTTTAAAAACATGTCTATATAAATATGAATATCATATCCCTCACATTCATGATTCACTTTTATAAATTGTGTGTATTAAATTCAGAAGGTTTGTTCAAACGAAAATCCGTCGCAATGTTAATGATAAAAAGAATATCTGCTGGGATCAGGGCAGTGAAAAAACAGCCAACATGTGTTTCGCTGTTCCTGCTGTGCTGCTTCTTCAGGGCTCACTTGAGGATATCAAACAAGTCAAAAAACGTATTGCTTCTTTAGAAACCTTTCCAGAAAATAAATACCAGGCCGCATATTTTAGAGATGGATGCTATAGTAACAGTTGAGTAGCTAGGCCTTTAGCCACACGTGGCGGTCCTTTGGTTTTCTGCCCGCGGCGGCTGAATGTAAGAGCGGGGTCTGGCGGTCCGTTAGTTTGCTGCACGTGACACGCCGCATGTAAGAGTGGGGGGCGCCGCCCGCAAAACTAGCGCAGCCTAGGGTGGACCGCTGCCCCTGCCACACCTTGCTACGCCACTGTATAGTAACCATCAAAACATCTGACAAAGACAGTCCAAAATCAACCTTTCATAATTCAATTTAGCTGCCTCGTTGGCTCCTAATTTGAACAGCATTCTTCCAATTGATTGACAAACAAGCTAATCACAAGTTCTCTCAATGTTCAGCATCTGAACAAACCAAAGAAGCTAAAGAAGCCGGCATTTCATGGGCACTGGAAAACATCACTAATGTATATACTGATGCCCAACGTGACAGAACATCACTTTGGAACAAGCAAAAAATACCATTGCCTGAAATCCTAGTGCCAAATGAAGCCAGGTGCAAACAGTGTACAAAGGCATATTGATGATTCTTCATGTGTGACGCGTGTCATTACCCCCAGGTCCCCAGTCCTCGTCCCAGTCATGACATATGGAGGTAACCCTCTCCCAGACAGAAAAAAAGAACTTCATATCAAGGCATTTAACTTTGGGAGATCATTGCATGAAGATGTCTGCAGGTGAGGTAAGCCCCGAATACAGAAGTCGTGCAAACTACTACTCGCAATGAGCTATTCTGCCTGTGAACCGCTGCACCGCGCTATGTCCTGGTTAGCTCCACATGGCCTTAATTGCGTCACTAATTACATCCTTGCCTTGTAAAGTTGGGGCTGTGCTGTTTTAGTTTGTTCACAAAACTATGCTAATTTTCTCACAGTGGTGCATGTTTTTTAGTACATCTGCCATTAAGGGTTAGTTGTACAAAAGCCATTTTGCAGTTGCAAACCCTGCACTTCGCAAAAATCCCATGGTTTGCAACTACAAAAATGTCTATTTTGAACGATTCGCAAAATTTGTTTATCAACTAATACCGAATTGCAATTCAAGAAGGTGCATAAAAAGGGGCGTTCCCCCTAACTCTGATTCAGAATGGTATGTATTGATGGTTTACAACCCCAATTGGAGAAGGGTGGCTCAATGATTAGAGCGGCAGACCCTGATGCAGAGGTCTAGCCCGGGACCAGGGTTCAATTCCCCGCCTCGGCGGGTCTTGGGCCCAAAAATTCCACGGACCTGATAGTTCTCGCCTCGGTGCCTATTCAATCATGGAGTCCCACTCTGCAACTCTGGGCAATAGCTTGCTTAATCTCCACAACGGCCCCCACAACGCTAAGGATGCCTGGCCTCCACCTTGGGGGTGCCCAAGAGTGGACGCCTCACAGGGAAAGCCAGGATGGGTTCCACAGCGGTGTTCGTACAAGCGCCTTGAGACCCTTGCGGGTGAATAGTGCGCTATACAAGTATCAAATTTACAATTTACAATTCCGGTTGTGAATCATTTGACAATTACCTACTCATCAAGAGATATGATAACTAATTTGCAAAGGGAAAACCATCCATGTGGCACAGTTTCCTGTTTGGTAATTGCGTTGGGCAATCGGAAAGAACCGGCACCAGGCCTTCTCCCCCTATGTTTTTCTGAACAGGAAATATATATTTTTTTAAAGCAGCACTGGTTCCTTGCAGATTTGAGTTTGGGAATGCGAACTCAGGGATGGTGGTCTGCTGTTCCTTGCGGGCCACCCTCCCTGTATGTGTATCTAAATCACAGGGGTTCACAAATACCAACCTGCCTAATTAAAGTTAATTAGGCAAGTTGTTCTACAACCTGTGTGACTTAAGATTTTGGAACACTTCCTATTAGTACATAGATCAGAGCGTAAAATGAAAAGCCATTTGCAATCATTTTTTTCAAGGACATCAATTCACGAAATGCCTGGGGTAGCGGAAGTGACATCATACGCCCTTTGACGTCCACTTTCACTCACACACATATACTTACACATACACACAAATTCACACATAAACACACACTCGCCCGCAAGCACGCACACAACATACATTTAAAAGCATTTTTTAATTACCTCAGCTGCCATGGAAGGGCATATTCCAGCTTATTGCACTCCATTTTTATTACACAATTAGTGAATAATTTATTTTAATTATATCCTATTAGTGCACTAAAAAACTGGCAGAAAATAAAGAGAGTGGAGCTCCAGCTGCCCCAGTGTTCCTGGCTTTGAATTTGCCACCTATGAGGCCAGGGGTCGCAAAGGCAGGGGTAGGGGTAGCAAAGAGCAAGCCAGGGGTCGCAGCTGCGACCCCTAAATGACATCCATGACTTTTTTTGTAACAAGTCTTTTAGTGCATCTTTCCCTTATACTTTATACTGCTGGGAAAGGTGTGGGTGAGACAAGAGAGACAAAAACCCAACCGCGCCCTGTGCCAGCAAGAGACAGGATGTGGAAAGAAATCCCTGTGTCACTTTCTCCATTCCGAGGGATGGAAAGAAAGTATTTCTCAGATTTTTAATTTGCCTTTTTAACGCTTTACTTTCTCTTACGGTTCAGTTCTCCTTTATTTTCTTGCTTTATTTTCGTTTATTTGAATTAGTGAAATAACTCGGGCCTAGCAGCAAAAACCAAAGGAGGGGTATTTGTGTTTGAAAGCGGGAATTGTGGCAACCTGCAATGCCTGGCTATGCGAGTTCGGTTGGAGAATAATTCACAGTCGTGTCCCCTTTTATATTGTTTTGCAGATCTTTTATTGAACTGTTTTAAATTCGACTTTCCAGTGCATTATGTGTAAAAATAATAATCTAGTAACCGTTTTTTACCACTCAGATCTGATCTGAACATGAAAATGGAAGCAGAAAATAACACTTAACTCATCATGAGCCCATGGTATAATGTTCTCAGTTAAAGCCCACGCAGCATCTATGATATTACTGCAACATTTACATGAGTAGAGAGTGGAGAGGAATAAGGGGGAGAAAGAGCAGAAAGAGGGGGGTGAACGTGCAAGAACTTCTTGTGATATTATATTCACTAGTATGGTGATGCCACTCTCACAACACAAAGTTGAGGTTGTATAATGTAGGGCCATTACATCATATTGTTTGCACATGGCACTCAAAGGCCTGGACGCATGTGGGGAATAGGCCTGTGGTACCCATACCCTCAATTTCACCCTCTACATGGGGGACTCTGTCCTGGTACCTACTTTCTCTCCACTGTAACGGAGGCAAATAGTAGCGAATGCAGCATTCTGAGCCTTCAGATTGGCGGAGCCAATCTCGTCATTCCACAGAGAATGAAAATTAAGTCTCATTGCTCTCTGCCATGGACGTTAAGAACTGTTAAGGCCCTCTGGTGATCAGGTTAATCAGTATTAAACTCCTACTGTGTAATTAAGGGCCCACCACGTGGAGGAGGGCCAAAAATGAGGAAAAGGGCAATTAATACATATTAATGCCCAACATAATTTGTAAGACCATACCCTTCCTTATAATCCTAGGTGACACAGGTAGAAAAACAAGCATAGTTTCTCTGTCAGCTTCATGTCCTTGCTTTAGAATCTCACTGAACTTAGAAGCAGGTGAGTAGCTTCAGGAGGGGTGTTTTGGGTGTTACACTCCCCTAATAAATATCTTTTGTGACAAATAGTTGGGTACAGGTGGTTTCAATCGGATGGTTAGGTGTCTGCCGGATTTCACCAGAGATTGTTTACATAGACACAGAAAAAAACGCACACACACTCTCCCTCTCTCTATTTTGAAAGTCCTAAAAAATGTTGGTTATTTTTACAAACTCTTGTGTTTTCTCTCACCTAGAACCCCTACCAATCTGCACTTCTCTCAGGGGCATAACACAGGCCCCGCATCTCCCGCAGTGCGGGGGGGCGCCAAACTCCAGTGGGCCCCCTCAGCACTGCACTTCGGCCGGGGAGCTCCTGATAGATTCCGGAGGGGGCCCCTCCACATACTTTGCAGGGGGGGCCCTCAATTATCGTTACGCCACTGACTTCTCTCCCTTTCGACTGTCCCCTAAAGACCCCCTCATGCGCCCTACTTGTCGTGTAATGCATTCTAACATTAAATGCCAACGTGATTGATGGAAAATCTGAAGTTCACCCTCCCCCAATCTCATTGACCGAGCCACGCCCCTGCTTAGAAGGCAGGCAGACAACTGCGGTTAGTGTGCAGCATTCTAAGCGCTGGATTCTGACTGACCGAACAGATGTCAGCAGTCCTCACCGGCTGCTCATTCCTTTAAGGGTGTAATCAGTGGTACCTAGTTCCGGAGGGCAGTGGGCGTGGCAGCACCTACAAGTGATGGAAGGATAGGCACACTGGGCACATCAGAGACACTGTTAATAGCCTCACAGGGGCGTGCCCACGAGTTACATTTGTGCCAGTGTACCCACAGGTAGGAGTGGAAGGGTGCCCAGCCGCAGGGCTGCTTCCACCTGTGAATGGAGCCCAGTGTCCGCAGGTGCGGGGGAGACCTTGTCTTGAGAGGTGAGTGTATGGCTCTGTCCTGGGCTGCTGGAGGGATGGAGGGTGCCTGAGCTCCAGGGGAGGCTAGGTCCAGGAAGCAGGGACAGCTTTAGCCCTAGTGGCGCCCAGTGTGACATTCTTTTTTGGCAACCCTCCCCCCCCCCCCCCATGACCTACCTCTACACTAATTCCTTCACTGCCACTCTCCCGCAGTGCCCCTCATATGTCCACAGGCCCTCTCAGCTATATATTTAATTTGTTTACAGTGCTACTCATAGTTCAGTCACACTCTTCTGTGATCTGCATGGTACACAATCTTTGCAGCAGGCACATAAACCCTCTGCACTACTTTATGACGAGTCAAAACTACCACTAGACACAATTCTGCTCTTTCACCAGCAGGAGCATTAATCAACTGAGTTATCTTGACATTTTTATTTTTCGCTGAAAACTGCTGCACGTACAAGGAAATTCACCTACTTGTAAACCCGTAAGTTATTTTTAAACACACCACGAAAGTTAACGCCCGGTGCGGCTGCACCGGCCGCACCGGCCGCACCGCCCTAAAGCTGGCGCCTCGTGTATAGACAGAGAAGAAGCCTGGCATCCTGCCCTCAGATCGCGTGACGGCCACAGGCACATGTACTCCAGACAGAGCAGGGGGTTCTTGTGGCGCGGAGGCGCCCAGAGGTCACGTCTGTGCGCGAGAGTGTGCCACTGTACGCCTTCTTGGAGCCGACGTCCCTGAAGCTGAAGGGCTTTGGCCATTCTCGGACGTTGTTGCACAGTTAGTGAAGGGCTTTACGGCAGCAGGGTTTTTACTCTCGTGCTGCGCTGTCCCATTTTCATCTTCCTTCCGTTCTTTTCTTTGGTGCCTCAGTTCCCATCTTTGTTCCTCTCATACGTCACTTCTTCAGCCTCTCTCCCCAATCAATCGTCCTTGCCTTTCTGTGGGTTTATCGTCGCCATCGTCCTCTTTCTTCGCTTCTCCTGCTCTGGTTCTTTCCCGCCTTTTCTTCTCTGCGCTTCTCAATCTTATCCCCCCTTCCACTTTCACTTGTTTGCCAGGCTACTTTTCCCCCGCTCTCTCTGTCTTTTTCTCATCTTTCTCTAATTACCCTCTCCATTCTGTCCTTTTCTGTCTTCTGTCCTTCGCGCCCTCTCTTCCTTCTCCCGTCTCTGTCTTCTCCTTTCTCTTTCCCACCCTCGCATCCGTTGCTTCTCTGCGCTTGTCCTCCCACGCTCTTCCTTCTCTTCTGTCCCACTTGCTTTTCTTTCACTCGCTGTTGTCATCATCGTTTCCTTTCTTCCCCTCGTCTCATCTCCTCTCCCTTCATTTGTTTTCTCCTTGAATCCCTCCATCTCGCACTGTCTTAATTTGCTTTCTGTACCTATTGCTCCTTACCACCCACCTCTTTCATTCTTTCTCTTGTTCTTGTTCCCTTCTCTGCGCTAGTGACACCTCACTTTGCTGCACCTTGTTTCTTCAGCATCTCTTCACTTTCGTCGTTTCTTCTTTGACTCTTCTTCACCCAGTTCATTCTCGGAGTTCTCTCTTTGGATCCTCCTGAGTTGCTTCTCAGTGGTTTCTTTCTCGTCTCCCGGCAGTTCGTTTTCTTCTTCTCTTTTCTCTCCCTGTCATCCACTCTCCCGTTGTCTCTTCGCCTTATTCTTAGTTGCCTTTTGCTCCGCCTCTTACACCTTCTTTGCTTTTGGGTCTTTTTCTCCTTTTCGTTCTCTTCTTTGTCGTCTGTCTTTTTTTACCTCGCATTCTCCCCTCCTCACCAACCTTTCAATTCTCGTTTTCTTATGTATCTTTTTCCCCTTCCCTACTTCTTAAAAGTTCTCGTTTTCAAATGTGTCTTTTTCTCCTTCACTGTTTCTTTCACTTCTCGTTTTCTTCAATATCCTTCTGTCGTTGCTCTTTTCCTTGTATACTTACATCTGTCTCTTTCCCACCTCCTCTTCTTCACTCGCTTCTAATTATAGCTGTGTTGTTCTTTCGTGTCGTTATCTCCTTTTCCTCCTTCCTTTCCCTCTGCTCCTTCTTTCTATTCTATTCTGCTCGTCCTCGCTGACATTCCTTCTCTCCACCTCGAATTCCTCTGTTGCAGATCTTCTCTTCTCTTGCCTCTCATTGTCTTCCATCTCCCTCTCCATTCCTCTTTACTTCATTCTCTCATTCCTACTCGTCTTTTTCTCCTTCTCATCTGCTCTTTCTTCTCTCGACTCTTATGCTCTCATCCTTTCTTTTTCGCCTCAACTCTTCCCGTTTTTCATGCTGGACTCGCTTCCACTCTTATCTTGCCTCTATCATCTATTTATTCCCCATCTCTCTCACCCTCACTCTCTTTGATTCCCTCTTTTGTACACGTTCTTGCCTTTCTCTGTCATTGTCGTCTTTCTCTTTTCACTCTCATACCGCTTTCCTCGCGAGTCCTCTTCCTTCTCTTCACGTGTTCCCCTCCTTCCACGTTTCTACTTTCTCTTCGTCTCTTTTCACTCAGTCTTTCTTGTACTCAGTTTCACTCCTCCCTCTTTTGCATTCTTTTCATGCCCCCTCTTCTACCTCATTTCTTCCTCTCATTGCTTCTCAGCGTGCCCGCTTTGGTCTTTCCCCACTGCCCCAGTCCCACCCCACATACTCCTCTTTTTCCCCACGCCGAGTTTGCTCCTTCGTTTTTCTCGAACGCCCTCTACATTTCTCTTGCACGCTCGTTTCTTCCCGGACCAGGCATATTCCTGGAATCCAGCTGTTGCCCGGCGCCTTTCCTACTTGAATGCACCCTAGGCCTGCCCTGCTATTCTCCCCCCTCCCGGGACAGGCTGGCACATCCCCTAAGATGAATGCCACCTGCGTCCAGGTCTTCCCTATAGCCACACTAATCATGTTCATGCAAATGACGTGCACAATGCGCCGGGTGAGGAGCCAGAGTTTCAATACAGGATTGACACGTGTGATCCTGGGCGAACAACTTCTCAGTACATTTCTTTACAAGCTTAACGGCTAGAAACAGACGGAACCCGAGTATGAAGCTCAGTGCAAACATCTAGCCGATGAAACTTAGGGGTCCCGGCAGGGTCGCGTGCCTACCTGAGTTCATATTTCCAATATTTCAAAACTGATCATAAAAAGAGATTTTAAAAGATTGCGTACCTGGGAGCGGAGGATCCCTCGCCGTCCTGGGGGTCTGCGAATGGCTCTTGCTCTGCCTGCTGCTGGGGAGGGGGCTCCTTCCGCCTCCTTAAGTACTGAGAGGGGACGAAAGAGAGAGAGCGCGCGCGAGAGAGCTGCTGTCACTCAGCGGTGCGCCCGCAGCGCCTCCCTCAGCCCCGCATCAGGAACCCGCAATACTGATCAGCGCCCACCCCTGCTCTCCCTGGGGAAACACGGGAACACATTCTAGTTTCTACAACCGATGTCTCACTTAGGCATTTCCTTCCTGACTTGGCATGCCAGTATTTGTGCATTTATGTATTAATCGCTGAGACCCAGCGCAGTGGGTCAACGCACGTGTTGCAGCGACCTGCGAGTAGAAGCAAATCAATCAATCTATCTATCTATCTATCTATCTATCTATCTATCTATCTATCTATCTATCTATCTATCTATCTATCTATCTATCTATCTATCTATCTATCTATCTATCTATCGTCTGTCTGTCTGTCTGTCTGTCTGTCTGCCTGCCTGCCTGCCTGCCAACCCATTTATCTATCTATCCATCCATCCATCCATCCATCCATCCAGCCAGCCAGACAGACAGACAGACAGCCATTCCCAACCACTTATCCATCCATCCATCCATCCATCCATCCATCCATCCATCCATCCATCCATCCATCCATCCATCCATCCATCCATCCATCCATCCATCCATCCATCCATCCATCCATCCATCCATCCACGTTTATTTGCTGGGTGTGTAATGATAACATTGCAGAGCACACCTAGTTTCCAGCTGTGTCTTTGCTGTTACTCTGAAATCAAATTATATTAATTCATTGAAAAGTTGATAAGGACGGCTGACAAGGCCCCCAAGCCCACCCACTCTGTTGATTTCCCTGCCAGCTGTAACACCACAGACCCTGCCTGCTCCCCAGCTCCATCTCCACACTCACGCTACCATTATAGCATGCGGACTACATGAAGGGCTTCCAGGCTCTGCCCCGTGCCCTCCTGTTGTATCTATGCAGATTCTATTTAGTCTCTATCTCTATCTTGGCTTTCGTTTTATCTTTACTTCTTAATTTCTGTTACTGAGGTCCTGAATACGATGACGGTGGGACCGCCACCGACAGCCTGTCGGTGGCAGTCCCATTGTAATGGTATTTTCCGCCGCCATCCTAATGTGGCGGGCCACATTAGGATGGCAGGCGGATGGGTGGCGGTCGGAGAGACCAACCGCCACGGATTCGGTCCGCCGGAGGTGAAGCAATATTTACAATGGTGGCGGAACCTGCCAGGCATCTCCGTAGGTATTAGAATATTCCTTTCCACCGGCCCTTTCATGGTGGTGATCCAGCCATGAACAGGCAGGTGGAAAGGGACACCCCCCTGGGCCTCCGACATGGGCTGCCTACATATCCCTGCACCATGTGGCAGGCAGGGATATGTGTAATGTCTATTTTTTGTACTGCGGAACGTTCTGCAGCCCGCAGCACTCGCCACAATACAAAATATAGACATTGCAACCGCTGTGGTAGTGGTCGGATCCTAATTCAGCTTGCGGGAGTGCCATCTTGTAGTCGGGCGGTCCCATTTCCGAATGGATGGATCTCGCACATAAGTCCGACCGGCATCCTAATGAAGCCCTGAGTTCTGTTACAGTGAACAGAGCATTTTTTTACGTGCCCCAAGCAGCTGGCATGTGTGCATGTTTAAACATTTCTAGCGCTGTTAAACCACTGTTTTCCTGGTGTGACAGAATCATTCAGCCCCAACCCTGCAAGACTGTCACAAACCTTCCTTATATACCCTAGATCGCAAGGTGTAGTCCAACAGAGAACTAGGTGGGTGCACCTGCAGCTTAAAGCCCCTGTTCTGGTGGGTATTCAGCTAAAATATCGAATACAAAATATTGAGATACCAGAATACCATGTCAAAAATATCGTCAGCTCTGCAGAATTAAGACAGGAGGACACGCTTTCTCCTTCATCACCGCCAAAAGTTTGAACAAACTTCCTCTACACACCAGGACCGCCACTCCACCCCTCAACTTCCGCAACAAGCTGAAGAGCTGGATGTTCCACTAGGAGCACGGCCACACCTACGTTCCTACTCCAGCGCTTGGATACCCTCATGGGTGTTAAGCTGCGCTATTCAAATCTACATAACATAACATCACATCTCCAGGAGACAGAATATAGAAGGCTTGAATATAACTTTTTGGCACATAATGTTTTTTAAAATATTGTTGTAGATATTTTTTTTGTAGCTAATATTGTACTAAATACCATTTTTAAAATTAATTTAACGTTTATATTAGTTGCAGTTTCATTATTTGGTATCAGTATTATGATGAAAATTGTTTTTTATTTTTAGTATAGTTTAGTTTTGTAATGTGTATTTTTTTAAATTTCATTATTAACTTTTAATTTAGTAGCAGGTTGTTGGATTTAAAGGGGGTTAGGTTAAGAATGTATTTAAAATATAAAGTGTTGTTTTTTATGTGTATTTATTTAAATGTTGATTGATTAGTTAAGGATAAATTATTGTTTTTTATTTTTAGTTATTTTAATGTTAACTAATAATCAATCATATAACGGTATTTAAATGTTTTTATTTTTTAACTACTTTGCAATTTTTAATTTGCATGTTTGAATGTAATGAATAATTTTAATATAAGAGTGCATTGTTGAGTTTCTAGGGAACTAATTTAGGATGTTATTTAAAATACAATTATTGCTTTTTTTATTTTCAAATAATTCATGTATGTTAATTAAATAATTATTCGGTAATTAATTATATGAATTGTTGAATTAATAGTTATTTGAATTAGCTTAGCATTGTTTGTAATTTTAAAGTGTAATTATAATTTTTTTAAATTTGATTAATAATTCTTAATTTAGTAGTTGGCTGTTGGGTTTGTAAAGGATTAGGGTGGGAATTTTTTAATTTAAACATATTACTTTTTATTTTAATGAAGGTTTTTATGTTAATTTATTGATAATTTACATATTAAATTTGATATTCTTTTTTAATTTACATTGTTTTACTCAGTATTTATTTTAGTATTAATTATGTTTTATTTATAAACATTATGTATTAGTGTTTTGGGGTAGTAGTGAGGCAAGTGGATTTAGTATAAATATTTGTAATTTCTTTTATATTTTTTCAACTCCTTTTGTAATATGAACTTGTTTTTTTCTATTGCATTTACATTGATTTTTCTATAATAAATATGTTGATTTTTTTAAATATTGTAAAATATTTTTATTTTGCTATGTATTTAAATGTTTTTTTTTTTAAATTAAGAATTGGAATGGTATACCTAACCCCTTCTAAGTACAACACTTTCCCTACGGTTGCTTGCATTGGAGTGGGAATAGTAAATCTAACCCCCTCCAAAGTCCAACGCTTCCCCTGCTTGTGTTGGAGTGGGCACAGTAAATATAGATCTTCGAAAGTCCAACACTTTCCCTACTGTTGATAAGATTGGTGTGGGAATAGTGTATCCCATTCCTCCAAAGTCTTACACTTTCCTTGTTTTTGTTACTGTTGGTGTAAGAATTTTAATTTCACCCCTCCAAAGACCAACACTTTGCCTATATTTGCTACAATAGGAGTGGGAATAGTAAACAAAACCCTTCTAAAGTCCAACACTTTCCCTACTGTTGCTTAAATTGGAGTGTGTATAGTAAATCTAACCCCTCCAAAGTCAAGTACTTTCGCTGCTTTTGCCTACGTTGGAGTTAGAATAGTAAATCGGACTTCTTTAAGTTCCAACACTTTTTCTAGTGTTTTTTATTTTGGATTGTTATTCTTTTTTAAAATATTTTTATACTTTATAAAATTAAATTATTTATATATATATTTTCTAAAATCAGAAATTCTATTTATAGTTGGTTTTGTATTATTTTCTTTAATTAAGTTTTTTATATGTTCTTGTTATACATATCTATATATATGCTTCTTTATTACATTTTTTAAATTATTATCATTTAATGTAATTTTAAAAAAACAATGTTTAATATATATATTAATTTGCATTAACTATTAACATTATTCATTTTTTATTGTATCATTATTTTGTAGTTTAATATTTAAAATAAATTACACATGCTGCTAGAAACATGCCTATTTTGATATACCTACTTTTTTTGGATGATATTCTGTTCCACAAATTTTTTGGGGGATATTTGAGTAGTTTCCATGTAAAGTATGTAAACTTGGGGCCTCATTTTTGGGGTTTTGGAGTATGGCAGTGCAGCAAGTCACCTTGTTGCGCTGTTCTACTTCAAAGTGAAAGGGCAGTAATGCACTGCATTTATCCAATATGGTGTATTCCTGCCCTTTCCTCCTATGCTGGCGCCATTTTGCCAGCCTAGTGCCAACGCAGGCACCCTTGCACCATGGTGCAAGGGTGCTTGGGTTGTAGGCAGGATTGTTTTTGTGCTGGAAGGGGCACCTTCCCGCATGAAAACAGTTTATTGAAGCATTTTCCTCCATGTGTGCTGCCAAATGCATCACACATAGAAAGAGGAAAAAACGAGGAGAAATAAATATATTTTTCCTTGTTACGCATGCCCTGGGAAGGCGTAAGATTTTGACGCATTCCCAGGTTAACAAGTACTCGTAAATCTGGAAATGCGTGAAAACCCATGTGAGCTGCATGAAAAAACACACTGCTACGCCCATGGAATGCCTCCCTTGCACAGAGTAAGGCGACGCAGCGATTTGTGCTGAGTTGCTTTACTCAAGAATTATGAGGCCACTCAAAGCCACGCAATGATGTCTTGCATGGCTTCATAAATTTGACTCGGAGCCTTGCGTCACGCATGCACCACTTTGCGTGGTGCAAACATGACGCAAGGCTCTCATAAATATGCCCCATGATAATTTTATTGCAGATGTTTTTTAAGCAATATTTTTGTGTCACAAAAGTTTTGTAGACAATATTTTGTCATACAACTGTTGTGGTGTGGGCTCGCTGCATGGACAAAATTATTAGCCTTAATGTATCCAGTTCACAAAACATTTCCTGTGCGGAGTTGTGTCCTTCTCCCCAGATAGGTGTGGATTAAACCTGAATTGGCAGAATTAAGGGGTCATTATGATGGCGGACGGACTGGCTCCATCCGCCACGGTGGCGTGGACCGTGACCATCCGCCATGCATGTGGCGGTCCTGCAAACACTATTATGATGGGAGCGCCACCGCGGCGGCCTTGTTCCACACCGGTAACATTGCGGTGGTTGCTGCTGACAGCAGCACCGCCACGATGCCAAAAAAAGCACGGTGTGCATTTCACTGCACCACGTGGCAGGCACTACACTGTGCCTGCCACTTGGTGCAGTGAAATGTTGGGGGTACCATGGGTACCCCCCAGTCCACCCTCACCTCCCCCCAACACAAGGGGGGCCTGCAACGAGCCCCCAAATCAAAACTCCGCCTGCCTTTCAACAGCGGTTGAACCACCGCGGAAAGGCTGGCTGGAGACCTCATCATAATTTGGTGGACGGTGCTTGCTAGGCACCGCCACCATTTTGTGTATGCAGATCGCTCCACCAGACAATCATAACGATTGCCTGCGGCCGTCCTGTGGCGGACGGGCTTTGCCACCGCCGCGGTCTGAATCCCACCGCTATCGTAATATGGCGGTGGGAGTATTGCGGTCCGCAAGACCAGCGGACCTCACCGCCGGCCCAGAGGTGGCGGTCCTTCTGCCATCATAATGAGCCCCTAAGACACACTTACTCCCGGAAAGAAAAACTTTATTATTTGTGTTCTGAAGTAATCTGCTTAATTACCCTCGTTTGAGAGAGCCATTGTAACACACCATATTGTATGACATAACACAGAAAAAGATAATGCCACCTTTCACATAGTAATGCAACCTAACATGACATACATCATAACGTAACATAAAATACACCACATTTTAAACAATATGTACGGATTCCGGCCCATATTTTTGAAGGGCTTACACCGCTGTGGCATCACTTTTTGTGACACTGTGGTGGCGTAAAAATGCATCTCACTGCTCCATATTTACAACGTGAAACTTCTAGGCAGATGCGTCACTTTATAAACCTCTACGCTACATTATACCTGCGTAAGGTATAATGTATGTAGGGTGGGTGTTACCCCGGTAAAAATGGCTCATAGTAGTGGCGCAGTGAAATCTATGAGATTTCACTGCGCCACTTCTACGAGTTCACTGCATCAAATCCTTACGCCTGCTTCAGAGCAGGCATAAGGACGGGCCCAGGCCCTTTTACATGGGGCTCGCCCATGTGTAGTGACACATTGATGGAGTTGCATCTGTTTTGCGACACTCTCCAGCAATGCATTACTGTGCCACTAGACACGTCAGGATTCCTGCCGTATCTGGTCAATCCTTGCCCTTGGAGCACCGCACTGTAAATACGGCGCATCCAAGGTGTTGCAAGGAGGGCACAATGAAAAGTGTTGCGCCGCTTTTTTCAACCAAGGATGCAATGCTTTTGTAAATGAGCCCCTCCATCCCTTTCCCACTGCCCACCACCCCAAAGCCGCGTTATCTAAGGTCAACATTTCAACAGAACGATGGTGCTTCATAACTCTCTTGAAGAGAAGGAATTTCGCAAGAACTGGGCCTACAAAATATTTAATAAATAAAATCGATTAGAAAATGTGCCAACATACCAAGACCCTAATAACAGCTGTGACACACAAAATAAAAAAACACGACACAGATTACGAATATCCCCTAGAAATGAATCAGAAATTACTGATGAACTCAAGGATACCAATATAAAACGTAGCACAAAGTGTATTTTCAGGTTTCGAAGTCTAATGAACGTTGTAAATGGGAAAATAACATATGTGTTAGGTGGGCCACAAAGGTTAGCCAATAAACCAAATTGAATAAAAATTGATTAACCCTGAAGCAAAAAAAACCCAGAAAATATAATTAAAGCGTGGATTTGATAACTCTTGAGCGGAATATCGACGCGCGAACGCGGAAATGCCTCTTCATCGCTGATCCATCTTCCAGGGGGTGTCCTCTGAAGACTGCCTGTCGTAGGGGCTTCACGTCCATGTAACTGCAGTGATTGCTTTTGCTTGTACAAATAGCTTCACGTTTTTCTAAATAGCCTTATATTTTTTTGTATTGAACTAGCAGATATCATTACGTTTTTTTAGCTTGCTCAGCTGTCTACTTTTAGGTCTGGCTTGACAGTAGAGCTGTCACTTGACCTATGTGATTAACCTAAAAAAGAGCTTTCCGGGGTACTACAGAGAGGGACTTCCACATGTTGGTGGACAGGAGCATACCTGCCAACTTGAAGAACAATCTCACCGTGTGAGGAGAGGGGTGGGGCCTTGAAGGGGAAGGAGCCTCGTGCAGAGAAGTATATACAAGGCACTTTTGAACCCCACTCCCCCCCAAAGCCCCCTCCTCTCCCCAAAATAAAAAAAAAGCTGGTTGAGGCTGGTGCCGATGTCCTGGGGTGTTGTCACACACCTTAATGGACAGCAGCAGTTTAAAGCCTCTGATTAAGAGCTAGAAAACCACTATTTACAGTGATTTTCAGCTCCTTTTCCAAGTCACTGTGTGAAATCAGGTCCTCACCTGAAGACCGTGTGATTGGAGCCCATATCGTGTGTCACACAGTAGCACCGTGTGAGTTGGCAGGCATGCAGGAGTGCATGTGTTGATTTGACTGGTGTTGTGAGCTTCCACAAAAAAAGTGCTCACAGCTTTGATTATTTTGTTATTTTTTTATCCAGCAGCCGGAGCCAGCAGCAGTAGGGCTACCCCTAGAGAAGGCTCACCAACACATATAAAGTATCAAGCTTCAATAGAATGAAGCCTGACCTCCTTTCTAGGACCCAATCATGCCACTGTCATGCTCTTAAAGTATTTTAGATAGGTAGTTAATATATGGCGTTTGTTTTTATCTAGCAGTAGCACAGATGGGAGGAGGGCAGTCATGAGGAATGTATTGTTGTTTTCCAGTTCCAGCTCCCCCTTCCCTTTCCATATTAAACTTTAGACTTCAGAATGCAGTTGTGCGTTTGAGAGTACTATAGGATGCCCGCGGTAACACTAATTTACATGCCTTTTTAGGTATGGCTTGACAGCTGTCACCTTGCCTTACCTTATGTGATCAGTAAACAAGAGCTTTCAGAGTACTTCTGAAGGAGGGGCATGCTCCACCCACATGTTAGTTACCCTGAGTACCGGATTTGATAGGGCTGAAGTTGTGTGCTTCCACTGAGAAACATGGAAGTATTGCACTTTTTGGTGAGTGGCAAAGCTTACACTCAATACAGTAGGACTGAATTCCTCATGGTGGCAAGCATATGATCATGGCTGGAGATTGATCTATTGCTCTAATATTATCCTTATTAGGCTTTATTAGGAGGGATTTTTTTTTATTGTTTTGACAACTGTAATGTTGTACATATTTGTGATGTTACTATGGTATACCAGATGCTTGTCTTGTGGGAAAGCTTATGTCCAACACAGTAGGACTGAGTTGGTTATGGTGATGAACCAATGATAAAGGTGGAAGGCCTGATTATTTAGTTTGAAAAGTTAGGATGAAGGCGCTAGTCCTCACACATTGAATTGTTAGTACTCTGTATGAAAGTCTGCAGATAGGTATTTTGTTACATGGAATCTAACAGAGTCCAGTAGTAGGGAAAGGGTTTTGCTGTTGGGTACCCCATCTGACAAATCATGGATATAGAAGTTTTGCACTGTGTAAATCCTTCCAAAACCCTCATAGAAGAGATTGTATTTTACATATCCAACTGTAAATTTGTACACTTTTCTCCTGTCCCTAGTGCCTATACAGAGCAGCCCCTCTACCGATATTCGCCTGTGCTGTCCAACAATCAATTAACATTTTTTGTTATTTTTATTCTAACAGAGCCACATTACACTTGGTTTTTACAGGCAGCTCAAGCTTGTCTTATTACTAACTACACATTTCCTAGGTGACTGTTTCCCTTCAACCATCAGCCATGCTTACACGCAATGCACCATGCACATGACACTTCTTGTCTTGTTCAGGTTTTTTTTTTTTTGTAAAACCTTTTATTTTTAAATTTGAGAAACAAACATCAGCGTTTCAATACGCATTGCAAATGAAGTATTACATAAGACATCATGGGAAAAGCAGACAAGATACAGCATACCGATTATACTTTGGAAGGTCTAGGGGGAGGGGGGATCTTCATTTCTGAGGGCAAGGGGTGGCTGACATATGTCTCCCCAATAGGAGTTTCATAATCCCCAAACACGGCTCCATTTCTTGGGACATCCATGGGCAATATATACCGATTTTTCCAGAAACATTGCCCAGTACAAGTCTTTTTCCCAATCCTCCACTGTAGGCGGGAGCGGTGCTCCCCATCGTTGGGCAATGTTTCTCTTGGCGAGCATGAGCCCCAAAGTGACCCACTGTGGTAGGCAAACGTTCAAATCTGTTGGCTCCCAGACATTTAGTAAGCACCTACGGGCTTCCATGCGGAGGCGCACAGATAAGACGGAGTTAATAATATCGTGAATGTTACGCCAATAGGATTGGATCTGTACACACTCCCAGACAATATGCATAAAGGTACCCAATTGGCCACATCCTCGTTTACAGTCCCCACCATCAGCCCTCCCCATCCGCAGTAGTTGTGTCCCCGTTACATATACCCTATGTAAGAGTTTTAGTTGGACCAGTCGGAGACGGGCTGGTATTGCCACTGCTCTGGGTGAGGAGACTGCTTCTTGCCACTCCTCATCATCCAATTCGATGCCGTCCCTGGACCACTTCTCTCGAAGGGTCCGGAGAGGATCTGGCTTGTTGTTTACCAGCTTTTTGTATATCAATGAGATAGTGCTGTCAGGAATATGGCCATCGAGTACTCTATCCTCTAGCGGGGAGGAGTCAGGTGGCGTGGTCCCAGGTTTCAGATGAGTGCGTAGTGCGTGTCTAACTTGTGTGTAGCGGAAGAGTTCTGAGTCCGCCAATTTGAACTGTTGTTGTACCCTGGCAAAGGATTTAATGTCTGTTTTGTCCCACAGATCTCCTATGTGGGAGATGCCTATGAGATCCCACTTGTCGAATCCCTTACTTCTCCACAAATCTCCCAGTTGCTCAGAGTCCCATAATGGTGTTGCAAGTGTAAGCCTGCACCCCCAACCGAGGCATTTAGTGGCAGTGTGCCAGACGTGAACAGCATGTTTGGTGGGGACTGTTAGTGTGTAGCGCCGGGGCCCAGAATAGAGGGCTCTATTAAAATTTCCTCCAGAAAGGAGCCATTTATCCATTCTAAAACCCGGGTCCTCAGGTTGAGTGTAGGTGCAGTGATTGATAGAAGACAGTTGGGCCGTCCAGTAGTACAGTTTGAGATTGGGAAGGCTGATGCCGCCATCATACCAGTTCAGGGAAAGTTTACTAAGGGCGATGCACGGTTTGCCATTCCACAGTAGGTCCCGCTGGAGGCCCTCCACTTCTCTGAAATAGGACGCAGGTATCGGGTCCAAAGAGTTCTGGAGGACATACAGAAACCTGGGGAGAGACATCATTTTGAAGAGGGCCGCCTTTTCCAGCAGGGAAAAGGGGACTGATTTCCATCTGTCAATATCTTTGCGAAGCCTGAGTAAAGGAGGGCGCAGATTATGGGCGTAGCGAAGGAACGGGTCCAGCGAAAGAAATATTTCCAGATATTTAAAGCCATCAGTACGTATCTGTATTGGACATCCCCGCGGTGGGATCGGGGGCTCTCCCGCCACCACAAACAACAGGGATTTACTCCAGTTTATGGAGTATCCGGAATATCTGCCAAAAATGGTGAGGATGTCAAGAACTACGATCAAGGATCGCCTCGGATAGGTTAGGTAAAGTAGTATATCGTCAGCGTAAAGGGAGATACGGTCCTCCCAATCCACAGACCAGCGCATGCCCCGAATCATCGGGTCTCTGCGTACCCACGCTGCTAATGGTTCCAATGCCAAAGCAAATAAGAGAGGGGATAGGGGGCATCCCTGCCTAGTAACCCGAACCAGCTCAAAGGTGGCCGATTTTTTGTTATTGACTACAATTTGGGCCAAAGGCCTGGAGTATAATAGTTGCACCCATTGTATGTCGGGCCAAATTCTATTTTCTCCAACACCGCCCACAAATATTGCCATTCGATGGTGTCAAAAGCCATCGCGGCATCTAGGGAGACTATGATTGCTGGCTCCAGAATAGAAGCTGCTCTGCCCAACACTCCGTGTGCCCTGCGCAGGTTTAGTGCAGTATTGCGATGCGGAATAAAGCCGGACTGATCCGGGTGAACCAGGGTCTCGACCACTGTTAGGAGCCGGTTAGCCAAGAGCTTAGCCAGAATCTTGGGTTCTGCGTTCAGTAAGGAAATAGGCCTATATGACCTGCAATCTGTTTTGGGTTTCCCCTCCTTATCATTCGTTATAATAGTGGCCGTCCTTTGGTCTAGAGGCAGAAGCTCCGCGTCCCTGAAGTAGTCATACATAGCTTTCAGATATGGGGCTTGTCTATCCGGCTTAAGTTTGTAAAGCTCGATCGGCAACCCATTAGGACCCGAGGCCTTGCCCGAGGTGAGGGACCTGATCGCTGTTGCGATTTCGTCGCTGGATATGTCCCTCTCCAAGAAATCGCGGTCATCCACCGACAACCCGGGCAGCGCTATGTCGGCAAGCATTTGGAGGGAATCATCCTTAGAATAGGGAGCAGCCGAGGAGTAGACTGTGTCAAAGTGGGTCGCAAACAGGTCCACAATGCCTTGTGGGTCCATGGTGATCCCACCTCCTTGCCCATGGAGCTCCGGCACTAGCCGACTTGCCCAGTCCTTCTTATCCAGCCAGGCCAACAATTTCCCAGCCTTGTCCCCCACCTCGTATAGCCGCCCCAGTGCTGCTCTCCCTAGGGCCTTAGCCTGATCAGTTGCCAGCGCCCTGTAATCCTGTTGTTTAATTTTGAGAAGGTGGAGTTTGTCGGGTGTGACGTCCGAGTCTAAGTCTAGTTCTAACTGGCTAACTTCTGCCTCAATGGCCTCCATTTCCCTATGGCGCTCCCTCCTCTTCCTCGAGATCAGAGAGAGGGCATGGCCCGAATGACCATCTTAAAGGCCTCCCAGAGTGTCTGTGGGGATGCTACAGAGCCCTCATTGTTAGTGAAGTAGTCATCAATGGCAGTAAGGAGTTCCCTGCGAATGTGAGGGTCTCGAAGGTACCAGGGGTTAATGGGAGCCACTCGTCCCACCTGTTTGTAATTGAGGGCGACATGAAGCCATACCGGCGAGTGATCAGAAATGCCTCCAGCGAGATGTTTGACTTCTTGGACATGGGCAATTTGAGATGCAGGGATCAGGAAATAGTCTATCCGGGATAGGCTCCCATGCGCCCCGGAATGGAAAGTGTATTGTAACGAATTTAGGTGGAAGGTCCGCCAACTGTCCGCCAGCCCCATAGTTTCCAGGAAATCGGCAAGCCAGCCAGATGAGCGGGCAATCTCACGCGGGGGGTGATGGTCTAATGTACCTGAAACCACTGAATTTAAATCCCCCCTAGCAATAACGGACCCTCTGGGATGTCCAATAGTAGTGTTCCTAGGTCTCTAAAGGTAACTGCTTGAAGGCCCGGGGGCACGTAAACAGACAAAAAGGTGATTGGATGCCCCTCCCATGCTCCTGACACCCCGTCATATCACCCCCTGTCATCTGTCCAGGTCTTCTGCACTACCAGGGGGAAGGACCTCTTCATCAGGACTCCCACCCCTCGGGAGCCCGTGGTGAATCCCGCATGGGCCAGCAGCACATAACCCCCTCTGTGCAATGCCTTACATACGTTGCCTATAAGATGAGTTTCCTGAAGTAGAATAACATCCGGGGCCTGACGCTTGATGTATTGAAGGACCACACTCCGTTTTATCTTGTCTCCCAAACCATTGACATTCCAACTTAACAATTTAATCCCACCATCCCAACTTGTTGCCATAATAAAGTATAGAGTCCTCCATATCCTCTGCGGAGGACACGGTACATATGTCTACTTCCGCAATTAAAACTACAATAGAAGTCGCTGATGCAATGAATACCACAAAAACAGAACTTAACTCTCCCTTCCAACAACCCCCGACCCCGCTGCCCTGCACTCTGGGCCTAAAACTGCCCATCAAAAAACTTTTGCAGAGTGCCTGTCGCCCCAGAAAAGTTCAAGGTAGAAAAGAGAAGGAAAAAGGGGGGGAAGTAAAGCACTCTGATTCCCGACCCCGAAAAGGTCAAATGTATACCCCTATGAAAGTAAGTACTTCAGGTCCAATTGAGTCCATGAACCCCAACACTCAGAAGTGAAGAAAAGAAAACAACCCCCCCCTCCCCGACCCACCCCCATTAGGCCCCAATTACTCAGTTCAGGTGCCACCTGTGAGCACGTCACCGTCTAAGGCTGGTCGACTCTCCGCACTGTCTCTGCCACTGTGATCGCCTGGACTCCCTATCCACGGCACTCAATCCACTCCGCCGCGGCTTCAGGATGCTCGAAAAACCACGCTTTCCCCTCCGCCTCGATCCAAAGATGCGCCGGAAACAACATGGAGTATTTCAAACCCCGCTCCCTGAGGTCTCGTTTGACTGACATGAACGCCCTCCTATAACGCTGTACTCTCTGCGTGAAGTCCGGGAAAAAGGAAATATCCGCGTTTTCATACCGGAGGGGCGCGCCCGCCCTGGAGTTCTGGAGGATGACATCCCTGTCACGATAGTTCAAAACCCTTGCCAGCACGGGCCGTCGGGGAGCGCCCGGTCTGGGATGGCCACCCGGGACCCTGTGGGCACGTTCAATAACGAAGAACTTACTGAGTCCTTTGGGCTGCAGGCGTTTAAGGATGAGGTTCTCGACAAAGAGATCCGGGGATTGTCCCTCCGATTTCTACGGAATGCCCAGGATGCGGAGGTTGTTGCGCCGCAGACGGCCCTCATAGTCGTCCAGCTTGAGGTCAGTAAGCTTGCGAAAGTCCTGAAGGTCACGGAGTTCCCCTTGGAGCTGGGCAACATCGCTGACGAGACTAGTGGTGGTAAGCTCCACTTGCTTTACCCTCTCATTCAGTTTCGCCAGGTCTGCCCTAATGAGGTTGACGTCTATTGCCACTGTGTCCAGGGAGGACTTGACACCAGTGATGGCTTCCATCACATCCTTAAGTGAGATCTCCTGCTCCTCCTCACTCAAGTCCCCTGGAACCGCTTCTCTGGACAATCGGGGCTGTTGTACCTCCCTGGACACGGTAAATCGGTCCAGTTTGTTTGTTTGTGTCGCCTTGGGCCCACGGGCCCCTGCGGCCTTGCTGCGCTCCATGGCTTTACTCACTGTCCACTCACAGCCTGTGCTGGTGCACACAAGCCACACTGCCACTGATGGCTCGCTGATGGATTACTGGATGGAGAGGGTGCCAATGTCCAAGTGGCACGCACCAAGCCCGTTTCCCACAAGCAAAGATGTGCCCCAGCTCCAATCCAAAAAACGATGGCTGTACCCAGAATTGTCTCATATGGGGCCCTATGCTGGCCACGCCCCCTGCTGCAAGCCACGGGTCTTTCTCCCTCTGCAGTGGTGGGCCTCTTCCCCACTCCGGTAAGTCTTGAAGTTCGGCCGCCCCGCCCGCGCACCCCCTGGTACTGCGGGGCTCAGTGGGGCGAAATGCCAGCGTGGACGGGGGTCCTTAGGAGGTGGCATGCAATATATGTGGCTGTCGATCCCAGCAGGGGTGAGGCGAAAGCGCAACGGGGCCCAGCCATGAAAGGCGCCCCCCACCGCACCTCTCGCACCGATCTGGGAAACAATGCGGGACTCCTCCCCCAGCGAGAGGCACCCTTGCACACTCACCCTCTGCGGCAGGGTGGATCGGGCGCCAGACCCCCGACGGGGAAAGGGTTCACTTGCACTCAGCGGCGCCCTCCAGACACGGCACCACCGCGCGAGGGCACCTGCTCATCCGGGTCCCGTCCCCGGCTGTACAGCACACTGTGGGTCCCGGCGTGGGCTCCGGGGGTAGGCTGTAGTTTTCAACCGGTTGTAACTTCAGTCTCCGACATTGGAGATGAGCCAGGGTTGGCGGGTCCTCAACTGCTGTTGGTCCGACGTATAGGACTGTTGTCCAGAGGGCCGGATCTATGTCAGGATAGATGCGTGGACGGGGCCGGCAACGGAGCTACGCTTTACGCGGCCATTTTGATGCGATGCCTGGCCACGCCCCCGTCTTGTTCAGGTTTGAACTTAAATATCATGGGACAGAAGGAAAAAAACATAAAAACCAAGTTCCTCCCCAATTTCCTCGTTTGTGGGTACTCACCCGGGCAGTGCTTAATTTGAGCAAGGGCTTTTCGGCACTGGCAACTAATTGTCAACACCATACACAGAACAGTCTACCACATGGTGGTGCTGCTCATCTAATTTAGAGATGAGCAGAACAACTATTGTTTAGGAAGACAATATACATTAAAATTGCTAATACCTGCCTCCCCAGCCATTCCTTTAGCTTTGGGGACCTGGAATAATCTGAACTGTCGCATTAACATGCAAGAGAGATGGTTAGTAGTTGTTTTGGCAGCTATGACAAGGGGGATGGCTGGTGCAAGCTGCAGGGGCCTCCTGGTCAGAGCCCTGGCACTTAATATTTTACAAATTAAGCACTGCACCCGGGCAGCCACAGTCCTCCTGAGTTGTGGTGGGCATTTCCACTACTGTTGGTGTCATCCACCTCTCTTCTGTCCAGGATTCCTTCTTCTCCTTGTTCCGCTTGTCTTCTCCTGTTGTCTGATTGTCAGCATCCAGGTCCGCTGCCTCTTCCTGTTTCCTCTCTGCCCCAGGGTTGCCGGTGTCCTGTCTCCTGACTTCTCTAATGAGTCCCACTTCGTCCTGTTTTTCTAACCTGATCCTTGCTTGGTCTCACTCTCTGCGCCCTCTCAACTTTGTCCTTCTCTCCTCTCCCACATCATAGACTTGTACGTTCTTTTCTCCACCCCGTCTTGCAGTGATAAGTCCTTTGTTTACTTTTCACTTTTTCCCCTGTCTGCAGCTTGTCACCTTCTTTCTTTCTAATCGTTAGTCTTTCTCTCTTTCTAGTCTCTCCACTTGGGACCAACTTTTCGTTTTCAAATCAAATCAAATTATGGGATATTTGTTTAGCGCACATATCACTCGAAAGTCTCATGGCGCTAGCGGACAACTTAGAAAAGGTTAGCTTGGTTAGTACAATTAGATGTCAAACAGCCATGTCTTTAACTTCATGTGAAAACAGTTATGATCACTGATGACGCATAGGTGTAGGGGCAGCTTATTCCAAAAAGCCGGGGCAAGGAAGGAGAAGGATCTCCCTCCGTTTTTGGTGGTATGAATTTTGAGAGATGCGAGAAGTGATTGGTTACTAGATCTCAAAGTTCTGCGGGGTTGGTACCAACTTAACTTCTTGGCCCAATAGCCCGGACCTCTTCCGTACATATTTTTGTGTGTTAAGCAGAGAATCTTAAAACATATTTGTTTTCTGACAGGCAACCAATGTAGGAGTCTCAGGTTGGGTGCCGATGGGGATCTTGGCGGCAGATTGAGTACTAACCTGGCTGCAGTATTCTGCAGAACCTGCAGCCTTGAAAGAAGGCCTTCATTTATTGATTTTATTGATGCCAACAAGGCATTTCCATAGTCCATAAGGTTAACAATGAGTCCCTGGAGTAAAGGTTTTCTGGCCTCCATCGGAATCCATTTAAAAACTTTGTGTAGATTGCGCATGATGCCAAAACAGGAGCTAATTATCTTATTGATCTGATTTTTCATTGATCATTTATTGTCCATTTGAAATCCTAAGTTCGGTACCGTCTGTGTAGGAGTTGGGCAGGGGCCAAGATTTGGAGGCCACCAATCATGTGACCAATGCTCATGAGCATTGCCATAGAGCATGATCTTGGTTTTACCTCCGTTTAATTGAAGGTGATTTGTGCTCATCCACCTGTCAATGTGGGCCATACAATCTTTAAAACATCACTTTGTTTCAATTGGATCTGGGCCAAGAGTCATCAAGATCTGAGTGTCATCGGCATACGATACAACATCAAAGCCGTAATATCTGATCACCTTGGCCAGTGGGGTCACGTATAGATTAAAAAGTGTCGGGCTCCGAATAGAGCCCTGTGCCACTCCCATCCTAACTGATCTACTACAAGAAACGGTGTTTCCGACCTGTACTGCTGTAACTCGGTCAGTTAGATAGCACCTAAACCACTGTAGGGCCTTCCCCCTGACACCAATCTCCCAGAGCCGATGTTCAAGAATGCTGTGGGAGATGGTGTCAAAAGCTGCTGATAGATCTAGCAGGACGAGAATAGATGACTGCCCTCTGTCCAATGCCAGCCTGATGTTATCAGTTACTTCCACCAGAGCTATTTCGGTGCTATGGGTGGCCCTAAAACCCGATTGTGAGGGGTCTAACAATCCCTGGCTCTCAAGATGGACAACAAGCTGTTGATTAACCAGTGACTCGAGCATCTTCCCAAAATGAGGGAGCAGCGAGATTGGACGATAGCTAGAAGGGAGTTTGGGATCCCTTGAGCATGATTATGAGCCCTAGCTATCGCAACAGCAGCTTTGAGAGTCTTTGATTTAAAAAATATCTACATTTGTTTGATCTTTTACCAGTCAATGGTAGGTTTTTAATATAAAAGGTTGTAGTGATAATAACCACTTTTGCATTATTGCCTTTATTTATTGCCATCCATTCCAGAGGGGCTTGATCTGTATAAAGATCAAACTCTCTTCTTTCTACATAATACCCAAGGCTTTCAATTTGATGGCTAAGCATTCTGTTGTGATTTCCATGTATTGAATTGTATCTTGTTTTATGAAAGACTTGTGGGCAAGAATTGTTGATTTGGCTCATAAAGGCCATTGTGAGCACAGCATCATTAAATCCAAAGTCCCGGCTACTTACTGGTTTCCCAGCATGGACAGTATGGTAGAAGAAAAGGTGAAAGAGTGTCTCACCTGTTCTTTAAGTGATACAAGAAAACATATCAGGAAGGCACCATGGTCCCCTGTAAGTGCTCATTCCAAGTCATGGGACAAACTGGGGTTAGACATTAAGGGTCCTATTAATGGCACCATGTGGTCAGGCAAGTTCCTGGTAGTGCTTGTGGACTACATTTCGCACTGAATTGTTATTAAAGTGGTCAATCGTATTACCACACAGGATATGATTGATTTTTTGTCTGATATCTTAATGTTGGAGGGGATACCAGGGTCTATCATAACTGATAATGGTGTCCAATTCACGTCAGATAAAATGAAGGATTTTCTCAAAGATTTGTCCATTGTACATCTGAAAACTGCCCTGTACTGCCCTAAAGCGAACGGAATGGTGGAGAGGGTAAATTGCATGCTGGAGGAATACATACAATCAGCTCAAATTTCGGGGTATCCTTTGAGGTTGCTGTCAAGAAGTTGCTGTAGTCATACCACACCAGCCCCAATTCTATTATTAGAGTCTTGCCGTTCTTACTACCTAAAGGAAGACTTCCTGGTACCAAGATATTTCCAAGTTGGATAAGTGGTGGGGAAACCAGATGGGTGCAGTTTGACAGTGTGAATGAGTGTATTAAGAGCCACCAGACTGGCTACAAAAAAAGGTAAGGCAACAAACACGGGGTGGTAGGTGGCAAATTCAAGGTGGGTGACTGGGTTGTGGTTAAAGCCCCTGACGCCAAATTTTTCAAAACCCTCTAGGATAGTGAAAGCCAGAACCAATGTGGTGACTCTTGAGGATGGAAGGGTGTGGAGCATGGCCAAAATTGCTAATTGCAAGGGGGCTCATTTATGAGCCCCTGCGTCCCTTTTGCGCCGCCGGTGCGTCACTTTTTGTGACGCACCAGTGGCGTAAAACATGTGCCATGTTGCGCCATATTTACAAAGTGACGCATCTAGGTAGATGCGTCACTTTGTAAACCCCTGCGCCACATTATACCTGCGCCAGGTATAATGGGGCAGATTTATGTTGCACTTGCGGCACTTTTGCGCCGCCGTTGCGTCACTTTTGTGACGCAGCAGTGGCGCAAATCCTGCGCCATGGTGCGGGGCATTTGCAAACGTGACGCATCTCCCAGATGCGTCACGTTGTAAAGCCCTGCGCCACATGTAGGCGTTCCAGGGCAGGTGGGGGCGTTCCGGCGCAGGAACGCCTCCTAAAAGTGGCTGAGTGAAATCTACAAGATTTCACTCAGTCACTTTTAGGCCCATGCTGCGTCAAAACCCTGCGCCTGCTTGAAGCAGGTGTAAGGATTGACGCAGCATTGTACAGATAGGGCCCCCCAGATCATTGCTGGAGCTGCGTCGCGCTTGCGACGCAACTCCAGCAATGCGCCACTTTTCGGCACAGATGCGTCACGCATCTGTGCCGTTTTTGCCCCATGGTGCGCCGCATTATAAATGCGGCGCATCGATGGTGGCGCAGCTGTGGCGCATAATAACTGGCGCATCCCTGCTGATATGCAGGGATGCGCCAGTCGTCATAAATCTGCCCCAATGTATGCAAGGGGGGCGTTTTGACGCAACAAAGGGTCGTAGAAGTGACGCAGTGAAATCTACGAGATTTCACTGCGCCACTTCTAGGGTGCAAATGCGTCAATTTCTTGCGCCTGCCTCAAGGCAGGCGTAAGACTGACGCAGCCGGGTCTGGTGGCTCAGTGGATTAATGCGTCTGCTGCAGGGGCCTGTGTTCGACCTCATGGTCACAGGTTCAAATCCTGGTGGGTCCACTCAGCCTTTCATCCATCTGAGGTCGATAAAATGAGTACCATTGAGTTGGGTAACAATAAACATCTGTTATTCAGCGCCAAGATACCCGTAGTGGTGAACGTGCGCTTTACAAATACACGTGTTATGTTATGTTCACATGGGGCTTGCCCCATGTGAAAGGACACATTGCTGGAGTTGCGTCACTTTTGTGACACACTCCAGCGATGCGTCACTTTTGCGCCTACAGATACGTCAGAAATACTGACGTATCTGTGACTCCTTGCGACATGATGCGTCATACTGTAAATATGACGCATCACTGGAGTCGCAGGGAGGGCGCAGTGAAAAGTGGCGCATCACTGTTTTCACGCAGTGATGCGTCACTTTTCATAAATGAGGCCCAAGGTCTCTACTGTGGTTCGACCAACTGGGGCCGCACTTCCCTTGCCTGATTTAAATGCACATCCCGAGCCTGCTCTTAGGGCTCATCAACATCTTGTCCCTGTGTGGCACAAGGATTATGCCTTTCGGTAATCTGTTATAGGAAGGAGATGTGTTGTGATTTCCTTGTATTAAATTGTACCTTGTTTTACCAGCTATCAATATTAAGTGTATTTGTACCTGCAATTAATTTGTGCTATCCGAATGATGTTATATTATGTGTATTGGTCCATTCCCCTTCCCCCTGTGTTTGTGGAACATTCCATGGTCATTGTCGTGGCTGTTTGACAGTTGTGACAGTTGACTGGATTGAGGTTGTGAAGAGTAGAATAATCTTCCTTCTCATGAGATTCTTGTTCTGTCGTTTTCACACATTCTTTTTCCATGACGGCGTAATTGCGCTTTCTAGGAAATAATGTCCTGCTAATGTATAGCATGGGTTTCAAGCAATGGGTTTCTCCATATCTTCTTGATGAAGCTGAGACAAAACAGCTCGAGACCTACCCCAGATGCATTGCTCTGAAGGATGAACTTCTTTGTAAAATCTGGGGATTGGAGTACAGCGTGAGATGACAGCAAGGGCTGGTATTTTATTTACCTCCCTGAAATCTAGAAGCTTAGGGTACCTTCAGGCTTTGGGACCAGAACCACTGGCGAATTCCATTTGCTTTCCCATAGCCCGATTACTCCTAGCTTTAACATGTTTTTGCACTTCCTCTTCTGTCGTGGCCCTTCTTGCTTCTGGTATTAAATATGGTTTTAACCTTATCACTTACCCTTGCTCTCTAGTCTTTTTATGTCGAATAACATGAGTGCGGCCAGGACTTAATGAGAATTTCCCAGGCAGGATCTTAAGCAGGAATATAGGTCCTGCTGTTTCAAAACACTCAGCGCAGGATCAATATACTTAGGCCATCCCTGTCTGGTTCTAAACCCCCTAAATATGGAACAGGGGGCGTTCCCTCCCATTTTTTAAAGAGATTTAAATGATATACTTGGGTTTCCTTTCTCACTCTATTGACTTTGTGTATGTATGTAACTGGGGTCACCTTTTCTACTGTCCTATAAGGCTCTTGCTGTTGACTCAATATTTTATTTTCAACCAATGGTAGTAAAAGCAGTACATAATCTCCGGGTGAAAACGTTCTCAACTTTGCTTTTTTATCATATTGACCTTTCTCTATTTTTTGGTATTGTTCTAAATTTCGCTTCATAATCTCTCTTATCTTTCTTAAATGAGTTTTTAGGAGGCTTATATATTCCAGAATATTTGTGGATTCATCTTTTTATTCCTTCCAAACTTCTCTTGCCATATAGAGCAAAGTTCTAGGCTTCATTCCAAACAATCATTCAACGGGAGAATAACCTGTGCTACTTTGCTCTTTACATCGTATGGCAAATAAAGCTACAAGAGCATCTGATTCCATTTCCTGGTTTCCATTTCCAATCATTTTTAGGGTGATTTTCAATGTGGCGTTACACTGTTCTACAAGGTCATTCGGTGGTACGGCGCCATTTTAATTTGTTGTATGCCCTATTGCTGGCATACTTGGGTCATTAGCTTAGATGTCATGGGCTTCCCTGATCTGTTAATATTTCTTTGGGGAAACCTACCCTTGAAAATATATCCACCATAGCATTGGCTATCTGTGTGGTATTGGGTTGGCATAGGGGGACATCCTCCCGATATCTTGTGGTGTAATCCACCATGACTAAAACTAAATGATAACCCTTTCGGGAAGGCACTAAGGGTCAATTATAGCCATGCCAACCCTTGAAAGGGTTTCTCTATAATGGGTAAAGTACACAAATTGTGCTTTTGGAGGCAATTGTTTAGGTACATTTCACACTCCCTACAATGCTTCCATATGTGGCTAAAAATACCAGTCTTTTCTCTACCGAACTGTTCCCCCAGAAGACTATGGGCTAAGTACAGAACCTTTTCTCTGAAAGGTTCTGTTATTAAGAGCTAGGCTGGTTGAGATTTCTCTCTCTCCTTATATAGTAACCCCATCTGTTTGGAAAACTGGGGACCTACCTCATTGGCATCTTCTTCCTCAGCACTTCTAGCCCAAGCGTCCTGGAGATGGGGTCCTCTCTCTCGCCTGCCTTGAAGCTGCTATTTGACTGCCATATCTTTCGTTTTTTCACATCTTTTTCTGATTCTTGCTTATCTTCAATTTAGGGAGGGCCATTCCTCAATATCAATGCCTGAAAAAGGTGCCACTTCCCACCATGAATCCCTTTTCTTCCGCGTATCCTGAACCAAAGATTCTAACTTTGGATAGTCAATTCCCACAACATGAGGTTCCAGTAGCTTGGGCAGTAAGCCAACCTTGATCGGTATGGGGGTCTCTGCATTCTTGTGTATGACCACCTGGGCTACCGTATAATTATTTCAATCCACATCTACACGTTGAATAGTAACGTCGTGGCTTCGTCTGTAATAATTGAGGTCTGATAACAGGTTGTTGACACTACATGTCCAGGAGGACCATTGCAGGACCATTATTGATTTTAAGGGAATAAGGATGTGGAGTCTCCTCCTTCGGACTCCCATATAATATTGGTTTGGATAAACCCATCTCCATAAGTTTTGGTTTTTTGGGGGGGGGGGGGCATATCGATCTATGTACCCCCACCTTCCACAGTTATAACATTGTTGACCTGAAGCTAAAGGGGTACCCTCCCCACTACTCAGTTGATGTCCTTCCACTTTCTTAGATCCCATAGGTTTCGATCCCTGATCATTGTGTAATCCTTTTCCCTGATTCCCCCTTCCGCCCTTCCTCCCTTGAGCATGATTATGAGCCCTAGCTATCGCAACAGCAGCTTTGAGAGTCTTTGATTAACCTCTTTTTATTTTAGTTTTTCTAAAGAGTATAAGACAGCTCCCCGGCCATGTTAACAGGGTGCTTGCTTGCCACTTATTACACCTGCAGTGTGCCACAGCATGCATGGCCACTTCCTCTAAACCAGGTAACCATTATTTAATGCTGTTGACAATAGTGTATCATTGTTTTAACGTTCTAAGATTGCCAACACATTGGTTCTAAATGGGGCGAACTTCAAAACATTGATAGACCATGTATTATATCAATACAAGACGGACACCAGCTGCTGCGATTAGTTTCGATATTGCAAGCATATTCCCACTGCGCTTTGATGGCAGGATGTTCTCTTTTTTCGGCTTGTATTTTTTAATCTATCTCTCATATGCTGTAAAGTTTCCATGTGTTTTATTGTGGTTGTGTCAGAGGGTACATGCACGAATGAGCCAGTGGATGGATGAATGAATGTGTGAGTGAAAACGTGTGTGACAGTACACAGATGATAACTTATTGAGTGCCTAAACCCATCAATGACACAAAGGCATTTTTGTTCATAAACCAGACCCTTTGGCATTTGCCAAGGCTTGGCTTGCTCACTCTATAGCACAGTCCAGAGGAAGCTTTGTTTGGTTCTTTCCTCATGTGTGCTGAGGTGAATGTGCATGTGGTGACTGCTTCCATAAGTGAGGGAAGCATGCAGCTTTGCCATATATGAACCTATTGTGTGCCACTGGGGAAAAATTGCCCTAGTGTGATATCTAAGACCAGTGATTCATGACTCCACACTTCTTAGTGTTGCAAACGGACCTAAAAGAGAAATCAAACTAATCTGAAAGAATGTGAGCCCAGTCACCAAGTAAATATGTACTACATTTATACTAACTCTCACAAGGTCAATGAATGTGTGTGAGGAAAGCATGCACTGCCTGGACTTTTCCTGTCCTGTGGGAACCCAGCTTACAGGAGAGAGAGAGAGACTCAGTTACTTCTTATGAGTTATACCTTCTCGTAAGGTTTAGATTGAATTGTTTCCATCGACTAGTCACATTTCCATCGAGAAATAACTGGGCCAAAATAATTCCATTCTGCCCTTGTGACGGGAGTTCTTCCCAGTCCACAATTCACACTATCTTATTTTGTAAATACTACACAGATCAGCGGAAGAAATTATTAATCCCCCTTTTAAAACGCATGGGCTTCCGTACCTGTCGCCCGGCGTTATTGTTTTTACAGTCGCTTGAGGGGGAGGGGCTGGTCCACACTGTTTCTAATTTCCTACAATACATCATGCGCCACAGACAGAATCTAGGCTGACCTAACCCAGATCTGTTTCTATTTAAAGAAACTGTATCATTTTAATTGATGCTATACCTAGAGGTGTATGTTATAGTTTACATTTTGGAAAACTGCCATTATTGTGAATATTTATACCAGACATGACCTTTAAACACAATTAATTTTAAATGTGTTTCTGAAAATGTATTTAAATGTGTATTTTTAAAATTGTATCTTTTATGACTCTCTTTGGCGAGCCGAATAAAGAAATTTTTGATTTGATTTGACTCAGTAGATGTTTGGCAGGCTTTCATGCTAAACCACTTGGCATTGCCATGCCAGGTGGTTTACAAACAGAGGCAGCTCAGACATCTTCATTGAGTGCCTTTTTGCTCACCTAAGTAATGCTTTAAATGCTCATAGCTCACAACTAACACTGTCCTGGGGCGTCTTGGTGCTAAAAATTAGACCCCTTAATCAAGGACAGACAGCTGTTACATGGTTAATAAAATGACTAATCATTGGTCTTAAAAGCAGATGTTTACTAAACTTCAGAAGTTTTGCCTCTAATCTAAGAGCCACAGACATACGATTTCAAGATTTTTGCGCCAACGCTGGAAAGAGCATGGCTCACGTTATTAAATGTAGGCCTCATCATCAATTAAAAGTATCATAATGACACACACCTCACTAGAATATCTCTACTCCAAACAGCCTCAAACACAACCTGTACCTCACCCGGACCTGGATGCCCAGCACCCACCTGAAGCTTAACCCCACCAAAACAGAACTCCTACTATTCGCTAAGAATAACAATCAACCACCAGGCTACATAAACTTGGACGACTCCGAACCCTCACTTTCACTCAATAACAAGTCACTTGAATTCACCCTGGGCAGCAAACCTCAATCTCAAGGAACACATCACCAATTAACCAAGATGGACTGGTACTAGATATATCAATTGAAGAAGGCCACATCAGAACTGCAGGTCAGTCCTCTCCTATCTGGATGCTCTACCATGTACTGGCACTTCATAATGTTATCCCACACCCGTATCATGCACATTAAAGGCCTGAAGAAATACAACCTCAACCACCGCCACAGTGGAGATCCTCTGGCTCCCCTTGCTGGTCCATCCTGGCTTTAAAGCCAGGTGCATCATCTACAAAACCATGACGACTGGCACCCCACTCTATCTTGCTGACAAACTCGTGGCCCACTTGCAGCTGGAAGACCTTCAGACTTGAGATGAAGAAGTGTAAACAGCATCCTCATGTGCGTCAGACGCCCCACCCTCTTCCAATTTAAGACACAGCTGAAGACACACCTCTTTTAAGATGACCACATCACAAAGTAACACCTCACTTCAACTCTCAGAAGCCCTCTACACCTTCCATTCTATTGCTGACGTCACCTTTGCGTTCCTGTACAGCACTCTCTTAGGTTAGCAGAGTTCACAAATCTGCACAGTCTAAAACATCTGAACCTATCTAATAAAAATCCTAGAATATTTTGCGTGACGCATAATGCAGCAGGCAGAGGGACTTAAAAACGCATCCTTCCCTTCAAGAAGTCGGTGGACGTCTCCTGTGTGATTATATTACCAGAATAATGAGTACTAAATATAATGCAAAGAAAATCTAAAAACCCAATATATCAACTAGGAAAGCATATATAGGAAAGGATAATTGTAGTATACTTAATTCCACATATATGTACCTAGATAATATATATATCTTCAAGGTAAGTGAATGTGTTGAGAATAGTAATCCATGCTTACCTATGTATACTTACCATGTTGCTATTTTAGTCACTGTTATTTTAGCTGCAGTATTTTTGCAGCACGGTATTCCTGTAGTCAATATTGTGACATATAATCAATTTATACTGTGAGCACTCAAGCCGTGACAACCAGATATTTAGTAAGCCCAGCCATGCTTTATTGGTTGGTCTACATCCGATACCACTAGAGCCATAGCCCCCTGGACTCTGTGATTAAAGGAGAGCAATGTCAAAATCCAGGCAGACCCATTCCAAAAAGTTTGGCAGGACAAAAACAATTTGCACAATGAAGTTAAAAAGGCTAGAGCGGCCGACTTTGAAGCTCGGGACCAGGTTCGGGTCTGGTGGAGGCTCAAACATCCTGTGATTCTGGGGCAAATCACTTAATCTCCCTGTGCCTAAAAATGAATGTGTCCTTGTGTAATGTGACTGGTGCTCATGCAAAGCGCTCTGATACTTTTGGGTTGTGTTTGTGCTATATAAAACTGCAAAAAACTATTAAAAGGGCTTCATTTAAAGTTTGGCAGAGCTGGAGCATCACCATAAATTAGCCCTGCTTCCATCCAGCCAAACTCACATTTTCTTCAACACATTTAGAGGTGGGGCACAGTGGCAGCTGCTCCCAATGCGACTAGGTAGAGTGGCAAGGGTGGAAACATAAATACATTGAAAAAATATCCATAAAGAAAAATACGACTTACCTTACGCTGGGTCCACTCTGTTTACTCAGTCTTCCTCCTCTCCTGATGCTCGACTGCCACACACTGCGCAGGCTCCCAGATGCCAATGCCAGCACTGCTCTCATGCTGGCAATAGCATTCCCAGCATGAGAGCAGCGCTGGGATTGGTCTATGCAGCTTGCTTTGCAGCTCAGACAGTGCCTGGGAGCCTGTGGCTTTTCCTCACCCGGCTGTACAACACAGTGGGGTGGAGAAATGCTAAGTGCGCATGTCAGTTTGGCTGGCCTAAAACGGCCGGCCAAACAGGCATGAGCACTCAGTAGTGTCCACAGCTCCTCCTCCTGAAGCTCAGGAAGAGGGCCTGGCCCTGTGACTCGGCTACCTAGCAGAGGCAATGGTGAAAAAGAAGATGATAATAACATTATTTTATCATCATTTTCTTTTTCACCATTGCCTCTGCTGGGTAGCAGCAGTGGGGCGATGCTCCTCCGCCATAGTAGAGGAGCCGCCGCTGGTGGGGCAACGACTGTGTTTCTGCCCGGTGGTTCTCAGTCGGTTTTCCCATCGGAAACCTTTTACACAGAAGCCCGTTTGCCCCATGGCTACTGGCCCACCATGGCCGCAGTCCTGTATGCAAGGCATGGCTGCCGTCACAGAGGTTTCCTTCCCTGGACTGCCATTTTAGGTATGGTGGAAAGTCACTTCCGGGTATCCCGCGCCTCCATGACTTCCTCTTTTTGTCAAGGCCTCCAGGCCCTAAGACATGATCAAAACGAAAGCGAACATATGAGGATGCCCTGCTGGGGGATGCGCATATCTGTTAAGTGTGCGAGAAGAGAAGGCTCCCTGGGACAATTTGTAAAAGGTAAATCATTCGATCTGTTCAATTGCAGGTCTATTAAGCTAAATAAATGGATTCTTAAGTTCACAATTCGCAAGTTGCATTAAATGTTCTTCATATTCTATCAGTAATCTCTTGAGTGTCGCTCAAACTTCAGAAGCTGTTTGTCTTTGGTGATATTATAATACATTTGCATCCATTAAATCTGCATCGAGGGAGACAAGATAAGCTTTGCTGTTTCTTCCATGTCAGTGCATTCCGCGGTAAAAGGCCTCTGTTGCAGGAATCGAGGTTTTTCCTTTTTATTTGTCTAGTGTTTTGCTCAATTGAATAACTTTTATTTCACAGCCACCACTATTTACAGATGAACCCCCATTAATCATTCAATTTCCAATGGGATGTGCGTTCCTCACCAGTTTCCTGTGGCTCTGCAGTATAGAAGAAAGTCAGTCTTTAAACTGAGAGTGAGTTGCAGACCAACTGTTGACAGTAGCTGTGAAACACAATCGGCCAAATTTAAGATTATTTCAAGCAACGCAGCAAGACAACTTGCTGCGTTGCGCAGTGTCGAAGGGAGCGGGCAGGAATGCGCCACATTTACCAAACATTGCTGCTCTCTGCCTGCGCCGGCATACAATCTGCTGCCTAGCACCAACGCAGGCACCCTTACACCATGATGCACATGTGCCTGCATTGTGGGCAGAATTGCTTTTGTGGAACACCCACGCTCCACCCATGGAACGCCATCCCAGGGCAGAGTAACCCAAGACTTTGACTTGCTCAACCTTAAGATTTTCTCTAGATTTACAAAGCAATACAGGGCCATGCAAGGTGGCCTTGCATTACTTGGTCAGTCTGAATTAGGCCTTGCATTGCCCTTGCGACACTGTGCGTGAGGCACGGACAATGCAATGCAACGAAAAATCTGGCCCAATGCCTATTAACAGAGTTTCAGATCCAGGTTTATGGAAACGGGATTTTGGGTCCCAGGGCAATCAGAAGCTATGGGTTTCTAGTTTTGTCAACTGGGCCTTTCACCTCTGGTGTCCCTGGGCCATGATACTACTGGACCCAAAAGGGAGCACTGAGTAACCCATTAACACTTGACCCTCAAGGCAATGAGGCAGAGCGATTCAATGCTTACTATGGGAGGTGGGTTAGAGACTTTGGCATCATGGGGGTTGAATTAGCAGGAAATGGGTAATAAAATACAAAGGTGTTTCGGATGGGGTCCCTAGAGTATGCCTTACCCGGTGCCTCCAAAATCCTTAAGGTGACTCTGTTCAGGAGGAAGACCGAGCACATTCAAGGCCTCTTGGAGCCCACCAGGGGAGCTCACTGGGGCTCAGGGTCAGAGGGGGAGAATCCTTTATAGTTGCTTCTCTCTGGGCCTCACGGCATTGATTACTGTTCTTTGTCTTGCCTGTACAGCTGTAGACCTATAGTTAGCGACCTCCTGCAGGGCCATACTTTTGCCCCCCACAACCCCCCCTCATATCAAGATGGATTCTTCCCTAATGGCGAATGCAGCACTTCCAGCATGATCAGGACCCAATCCCCACAAACAGCTTCTAGATGGCTCCAACAGGCAGGCCTTCCACTGAAGGATGCAGCCCAGCAAGCCTTTCTATCTGGAATTTCTGTCAGTTCCTTCTTATGCAGGCAATCTTTAGCTCTCCGTACACAGTCTAGCCTCAGGTTGTGTCCCTAACCAGAAAAGGAATCAGCGGTGCTTAATTTGAGCCAGTGGTTTCCGGTGCTCTGCACCAGCACTTCATTGGCAGCACCGCACTTATGACAGTCTGCCACATGGTGGGCTGTTTGCCTGATTTAGAGTGAGAACAACAACAGTTGTTTACCAATTCAATATACATTAGACATGACTTATACCTGCCACCCTTGTTAATTTTATAGCTTTGGGGGCCTGCAATTGTCTGAATTATGACACTTGTCGGAGTGTAATGGTTAGTAGCTGGTCTGGAACTGTCATTGGCAGCGCTGGCATGGGCAGTGGGTGGTGTAGGCGGCAGTGGCCTCCGGATTACAAATTAAGCACCGGGAAGCAAGAATAAATTATTTAGAATTGGCACACAGAAGTCTTCTCTCCCAAGCTGTTGTGTGGTTCCTAGCACTGGTCAATGACAATCCTTGATACCCAAGACAAAGTACCTGTCAATTAATTGCTCTTGGCTAGACCAATCTGTTCTCTGCTATGTTCAAATGGAGGGGTGTCCTCCAATTAGACATTTCCAGATATGGAAATGATTTTCAGGGTTGTGTGTCAGAAATCTTTGTCAAATGTGCTTTCTAACATTGTGTCCTAAATATTGTTTACAAACAAACCCTCCTCTTTGGTGTAGATTTCTATTAACTTCAATGATGTTATATTGTTGTAAACAATATTTAATACACAATATTTTTGTCAGATAATATTCTGACAACGATATTTTAGGAAGTTCTCCTTGCATCCTGGCTGTTTTGGCCTTACTCAATGAGACTCCTGGAGGGTAAGGACTAGGATACTACAGTGCTCACTTCATAGTGAGACAAAAGACAGGTTATTCATCCCTAGCTCAAAAGCCCAAATACCATAGTCACTTCTGACTATGGGACCTGTGCAGCCTATCCTAAGCTCTCAATTGTGTTTATCCAACTACACAAAGGGGCCGATTCACAGAACTAATCTGAGACAAAATCCTAAACTTACTACTTTTGGTATTCACAGAAGGCATTTAGTAGTAGTAAAGTTAAAGTTAGTATTTTGTCTTAAGTAAGGATTTTGTCTGAGACAAAATCCTAAACGTACTACTTTTGGTATTCACAGAAGGCATTTAGTAGTAGTAAAGTTAGTATTTTGTCTAAAGTTAGTATTTTGTCTTAAGTTAGATTTTGTCTTAAATTTGGATTTTGTCTTAAGTTTTGGTCTTAAGACAAAATCCTAACTTAAGACAAAATACTAACTTAAGACAAAATCCTAATTTAAGACACCATACTAACTTTACTACTACTAAATGCCTTCTGTGTATAGCAAAAGTAGTAAGTTTAGGATTTTGTCTCAAACAAAATCCTAACTTAAGTCAAAATACTAACATAAGACAAAATACTAACTTAAGAAAAAATACTAACTTTACTACTACTAAATGCCTTCTTTGAATACCAAAAGTAGTAAGTTTAGGATTTTGTCTCAGACAAAATCCTAACTTAAGACAAAATACTAACTTTACTACAACTAAATGCCTTCTGTGAATACCAAAAGTAGTACGTTTAGGATTGTGTCTCAGATTAGTTCTGTGAATCGGCCCCACAGAAACTCGGGGATGTATTCCTCTGCCCATAAAGTGAAACACAACACACATGCCACACCTACTCTACCTCCTACGTGCACATTGAACAAGCACTCTCCACCCATGTCCCACACAGCTGGAGCAAATGACTTGGCTGAGGCAACCTAGCAGGCCTTTCAGTAGGAGAGGCCTGTAGGCATGTCTCCCCTGAGGGCAACTGGCAAACGGAGTCTGTCCTTTCTACTAGAGTGAATGTTGCCACCATTGATAGTCTCTCTCAGTCCTCTGACAGTAGTTACTCTCATGGAGGATGGTTACACCGAAGGCACCCCTCCTGACCTCAGAGCCATGCTCAGGGGGTTTCAATTCATTACAAAGGTGGCTCTCAGTGAAAACATGCAAACAACTTGATTCACTGAGGGGGAAGTCAAAAACCCATAGCGACATGTCATGACTTTTCTGGTACCACAGAAGCTTTCCACATCCATGCAGCACACATTTCCACCCCAATAAGTTTAAAAATACATTGGACAGAATATTGCTCTACCAATGGCCTGAAAATGAGCATTCCCCCCCCCGTATCATATGTGGCTCACAATATCCAACATACGGGAGTCTAGCAAGGTCCAGTTCCTCGATAGAGGTCAAGAGGGATGAAGATGCAGGCAAAACCTTTTCTGAAGTGCAATAATGCAGGTAATTTCCACAATTAAAGACAGGTTCTGCGCACACGTTAAAGAGTAAACACAATGTGGTGGGACCGGAGGGTAAGGTCGAACCTTACCCTCCGGTCCCACCACATTGTGTTTACTCTTTAACGTGTGCGCAGAACCTGTCTTCATTTGTAGTGGGTGTCTCCTACACCCCAAATCGCAGGGGTTCTTTTTCTTGCCAGGGTTTGTTTTCCCCTGATCTTGCAGCACCGTACTTACCAGTCCACTTTCTGACCCTTGGTGTGTTATGTTTGAGCGCCATTCTTCCTTCATTAACTAAACCCCTCACAGAACCTATTTTAATTTCCACAATTAAACACCCACCACTGTGTAACTTGTGATAATGGCATAAGTATATTTTAACCAATCTATAAATGTTGACCTAATGCAACACGTTTAAGGTAGCCCATCTCCATGTATTGGAAATTTACATGATACCAAAATGAGATTTTTTTTTTGTTGCAATATGCAAAACGCGTTGTGGGATTCTGTGACTTGGTGCTGATGAACTTATCCCAAAAGTTAAGATCAAGGATTAAGAGCGTCTTCTCCCTTATACTGTAAGCTGATTTTAAAACATGTTGGACAAATTCAGTGTACTGCGATCTAAATAGTGTGAGAGATAAAGCTTTAATGATTTTCTTGTGCCAGAAAATTGAGTTCTGTTAATGCATGATCCATAAGAATGTTAAGATAACTATTAATGCTACCAAGAGCCTCAAACAAATAATTCTAGGGCCCCAGCTTTGTGCACAAAATGGCTTCTATGTTTGAGGTCCTTTCAAGTCTGTCAAAGGTTTTCTTTGGGCTCTATAAATCGATGATATTCCTGTTGTCTTACTGTGAATTAACAATTTATCCAACCACAATTTACATCGCCGAGCTGGCATTTTTTTTTTGACAATCAATTTTATTGAATTTTGAATGTAACAACCAACAGCACCATTCAGAACTACATTATACACTGTCCGAAGAGGGAGAAAACACATCACAGTGACATCGAGGCTATACAAAGAAAAACAATAATGATGTATCCACGTGCACCTGACGAGCAGACCACTCCACATCAGTCTTCTATTACACCAACCCATTTGCCCCACATGCGGCAAAATTTCTGAGGGCTTCCCCATGCGACATAAAGAGGCCACTCCTGCGCAGCACACCAGTCCACCCCTCTGCGCCATCGCCCTAGAGTGGGTGCGGTAGTGTCCAGCCAGTGAGCAGCAATGTCCCTTTTGGCCAACGCCGTATTAAGGAAGAGCTTCTCAGCCCTGGAGCCATCCAATCCATCGGTGATGCCCAGCAGAATACATATGGGATCAAGAGGCACCTCCCAGCCCAGGACCCCAGTCAGGTCTTGTGTTAAAGATTCCGAATACCCCTGTATTGCAGGACACAACCACACTATATGGTAGAAGTCGGCGTGGGAGCAGCGGGAGCAGTGGGCATCAGGCCGAAGCCCTGCGCAGTGAAGACGCAGGGGTGTAAGATAGGCGGCATGCAAGAAGTAAACTTGGACCAGGTGGAGCCTTGCTGAAACTGCAATCGTTCTAGGGGCCATCAGTGTGTCCCTCCAATCCTCGTCCTCCAGAGCCACGAGCCAGCCCTCCCATTTGTCTCGGAGTAGGGAAAGGGAGTTAGGGGTATTGTTGGTGAGTGAGCAGTAGATCCGAGAGATCCCACCCTTCCCCAAGTCGACGGTCATAACTTGCGCCTCAGGCGGGCTATATTCAGGCAAGAAAGTGCCATCTGGAATATGAGAGTATAGGTCGTGGCGCAACTGCAGGAATCGGAAAAATTGAGAGGGATGGAGGGAGTGTCTAGCCTGTAAATCCTGAAAGGATCGTATATGAGTACCGCTCCAGACCTCGCCCAACAAGGTTACCCCTGATGAGATCTCATTGTCGGAACCCTGGCAAGGAGGCAACTTCACGGAGCCTGGTGCCACACCACAAGGGAGTGTATTGAGTCAGCCTCCCTGCCCAGTGAGTATGACGTAGTGATGCACGCCAAGCCAGGAATACTCCGCGCGTGACCTCAGGGAGAGCCCGAGGAACAACGGCCCCGTAAAGCATCCCCTGGATAGAGGAGAAGCCCATAGCGTGAAGTTCCAAGCGATACGCCAGGCTGGACCAGCCGCCATTAAACCAGTCGTGGATCGTGAAGAGATGAGTTGCTAAATAATAGAGGTAGAGGTTCGTCCTTCCGAGACCTCCGTCAAAAGATGGGATTCGGCAGTGGGCCAGGGCCAGTCTGGGTCTCCAGCCCCCCCAGAGGAACTTAGTGGCCAAACCGTCCATGTCCCGGAACCAAGACCTGGCAAAGGAGAGATGTGTGTTCTGGAGCATGTACAAAAAATGGGGTAAGATCATCATTTTGTGTAGGGCTATTCTTCCCAGAGGGTTCAGGGGTAACGTGCGCCATTCAAGGAGGTCGACGTGGACCCGCTTCACCAGTGGGATGACATTGAGCTCCCACACGAGGTCGGGGAGAAGGGAAACCCAAATCCCCAAGTACTTGAAGGACAGCCGCCGAAGGGGGATCTTCGACTGCCAGTCGAAGCACTAGCGCGATGAGTGCAAGGGGACAAGGACGGACTTAGCCGGGTTGAGCCGAAGATCGGAAACACGCTCGAAGATAGCCAGTGCTCGAAGGCATCGGGGTCCCGATTGGGCCGGGTCAGCCAGAAACAGCAGCACATCATTCGCATATAGCGCAATTTTGTCCTCCGCTAGGCCGGGCCACCTCCAGCCAGTCAGGGAGTGGTCACAGCAGATAAGGCAAGCGAGTGGTTCTATCGCCAGAGCAAAAATTATCGGGGAGAGGGGGGCAACCCTGCAGCGTACCCCGTCTAATGGGAAAGGGGAGAGAAAGAGCTCAGTTGAGGAGAACCTATGCCCGGGGACGGTGATAGAGTGTTCTTACCAAGTTGCGGAAAGGAGTGCCAAAACCCAGCTAGTCCAGCACCGCATCCAAATAGTTCCAATCAACGGAATCAAAAGCCTTCTCAACGTCAATAAGGAGAAGAGACAAATATGGAGTCGGCAGGTGTCGGTTCGCGAGGGCAAGTTGGAGGCGCATAAGACAGTGTCTAGTCCCTCGGAGACTAGCCGCATTGGTCCTGGTGGACAAGCTGGGCTAGATGCGGCCGTATGCTATTGGCCAATACAGGAGAGAAGTATTGATGAGCGAAATGGGACGGTAGTCCGAGCAGCATTGCAAGGGGGGCTGGGACTTAGGTATCACTACGATGGTAGCGAGGTCCGTCTCCGACCGGAAAGACCGCACTCCACCACTTCATTGTACATTGCTATGACAGGGGGGACCAAGGTATCACGGTAGGATGAATAAAACTCCTGGGGGAGCCCGTCCGGCCCAGGAGTCCTACCAGCCGCCAGGCACGAAATGGCATCAGACACCTCCGTAGGAGTGAGCGGAAGGTCCAATGCAGCCGCGTCGGAGCCGCTGAGGCGTGGAAGGGGGAACTCTTTCTGTCGGAGGAGCTCAGAGAGAGAAATACCAGGCGACCACGCCAAATGGAGGGTAGCGTAGTAGGTGGCGAAGCATTGGGCCACTGCTAACGGAGCGTGGTGAAGCTTGCCGTTTGCATCAGCCATTTCCGGAATGATACGGTTGGCCATGGGGTAGGTGGCGAGGCGGTGGAGGAGCCTCCCATTCTTGTCTCCCCAGCCGTACACTCGGGCAACAGATGAACGTCAGAGAAGCTTGGCAGCTTCCAGAGAGGTCTGTCTGAGCTCGTCTCGTAGGAACGCCAGTCTCCTTTCCTGGACATCAGATCTATCCTCCTTTCTCATCGCCTCGAGCAGGGCGGCTTGTGTTTCCAGAAGTGTGAGCCGGGAGTCATGTGCCGCACAGGTGAGTTTCAGTTGGCCTTTGGTGCACCCCAGAATGGTGGCCGTACCAGCCTCCCAGAGGGTGCGGGAGGAGGATACCGAGCCTTGATTGATGGTGAAATAGGTGCGGAGTTCGGCACCTATGCAGTCCTTGACCTCCCCATCTTGGAGGAACCAGGCGTTGAGTCGCCAAAGTGGTCGGGAGGATGGGGGAAAGGCCATTACATGGAGTAGTACTGGGGAGTGGTCCGACGGCCCCTCGGGAGGATAGAGATTGCCTGGAGCGCTCGGCAATCCTGAACCGGTAGGAAAGCGTAATCTAGACGTGCGTGGGTTGGATGAGAGGCAGAAGTATGGGTGTATTGCCTTGCGGTCGGGTAACACAATCTCCAGGCGCCCCCGAGACCCAGGCTAGCAGCCCATCAGGAGAAAAGACCGGATTGGGCAGTCCTGGAGGTGGAGGGAGGAGACGCGGTATCTAGGCCAGGATCCATAGTGGCATTGAAGTCACCCCCACCACGGTCAGTGGGGTAAGTCCGCGAAGTGTAGGGCCCAACAAAGCAGGAGGGGAATAGACAGACAGCAGATTAAGCGGGCAGTCCCCAAGGGTCCTTTCTAAAAGGATAAAGCAGCCCTGAGGGTCGTGTGTCACTTTACGCGGCACTAGGGGAAGAGTACGACGCGCCAGAATGGCCACCCCTCTGGACCCCCTACGAAACCGAGAATGCCAGACAGCGCCATAGCCATAGCGGGCAAGGAAAGGACATTGGTGGCCTAGTAGATGGGTTGACTGAAGCAGGAGTATGTCCACCCCCTGACGCTGGGCATATCGCAGGACGGCTGCACGTTTGATCTTGTCCAGCAGGCCATTAACATTCCAGGACATTATATGGAGCGATGAGAGCGCGCTAGTATCGCCGGGCAGGAGGAGGCCATGGGGGAAGTCGGGTTCGCTGGGCGGCATAGCTGGAATAATGAAAGTGTGGTGGTGCCCGGAGCCCGTGGATATGGTAGCGTAGCTGTGCGTGGGATGTGGTCACCCAGGTGTAATGGAACAGAGGCGGTGCAGAAAACAGAAAACCTAAAAAACAAGTCAAACGGGAGCTGGAGCTCCAACCTCTCCCACACCCCCACCCCACACTTCAGGAACTGAAGCATCTGTCGCCCAAACAGTAAACAGGGAACTGGAACACCAAGCTTAAATGCTTGGAAATGGGGAAAGTCGTTGAGGACCCCTCCTCATAGCAGGATGTTCTTATCTTATAACCATCGGTGAACAGGTAGTGACCAAATGGGTAACTGGTCTTGACCAACACCAGTCAGGAACCAAAACTTCAAAAGAAAGGCTGACATTGCTATGATGGGTTCAGGCCGGCCCGGTGGGAAGTATCGGGCTGCGGGAAAGATCAGTGTCTGGAAGTTCTATCAAGGAAGGTGGAGGCGAAACCGAGCAGGGGCCAGAACGGCCCAAGGAGCCAGAGCGCCGCCCGGCAGTAGAGGTCTCCCTGGATGGCCCAGGTGTGCGGCCCTGTGAGGGGCCCATCGGAGAAGTAGAGCGCGCACGAGTTGTCCTCTGCACCTCGCGGAGTGTCAGCAGCGTGGGCAAAGCACCGGCATGTCCCACCGTGCGCCGCCGGTGGCAGTAGGTAAAACGTGATTTTGGGCAGGCAGCCGCAGCGGGTGTTCTTCTGTTGCCCATGTCCATACCTCCTCAGGGGTCTCGAAGAAGATGGATTTGTCCTGAAAAACCACTCGCAGCCGTGCCGGGAAGAGGAGCCTGTATTGAATGTTAAGCGAGCGCAGCTTTTGCTTGACCTCACCAAAGGAATGGCGTTGAGTCTGGACTTTCCGGGTGTAGTCAGGGAAAACCATTATCGTCAGGTTTTCGTGCTTGAGAGGTTGTTTCTTCCGGAATTCGGCCAGGATAGCGTCCCTGTCCCTGAAGTTGAGGATTCGCATGATGATTGGTCTCGGAGGGGCCCCCGGTTGTGGCCGAGGGGCGAGTGATCTGTGTGCCCTCTCGATCATGAACCGGGGGGGAGAGCGCCTTCGGGCATCCAGGAGTGTATCCAGCGCTCCACAAAGTCCGCTGCCCGACCCTGTTCCACGCCCTCAGAAAATCCAACCAGGCAAAGGTTGCTGCGGCGGGCACGGTTTTCAGCATCTGCAGCCCGCCGGTGGAGTTCCTGCGTTTGAGACTGGAGTTGATTCACCTGGAGTTTAAGCTGATGGACGTCGTCCTCCATGACAGACACGCGGGACTCCGCTTCCTTAATCCGGGTGTTAGCGTTGCGAAGATCCTGTCAGATCAGGGTCATGTCCACACGGACCTCCGCAATCTTGGCCTCAACCGAGAACTGTGACGCCTGGATCGCCTGAAGCATGGCGGAGAGGTCGGGCGTGGCGGGTTCACCTGCGCCCGCAGGACCACCGCCAACCCCAGCATCAGTGGTGGCAAACTGATCTATCTTAGTCTGGGTAGCAGGGGTCTTGGGTATCTTATCGCGGGCCATGGTGACCCACGGGTAAGGCGGAGATGAGGTATGGGTCCCCGAGGGCAGTCCAGCCAGCAGGGAGGCAAGGGTAAAGGATGGAAAAAAGGGGGGGCCAGGGCGCAGCCAGACCTCGCCGTGCCAGTCCGATCGGTCTCTACGGGGGCCCCAGTGGGCCACAAAACAGTGCTAGGCTCGCCGGTTCACAGAGGATGGGTGAAGGGGGTGGCGTCGGCCTCCGGACCTGCAGAGTAGGGGACAAAGGTCCGCCACCAGGGCGTAGACAGGGCGTCGTGGGGACAGGAGCCAATGGTGGAACCGGCAACCAGAACCCCACGCCGCCCCCTGGCAGCTGCAGCAGCCTAGTTTCGTCACTGCAGGCGGGTGCGCCGGGTCAGTAGAGCGGGCCCAGGCGGTCCGGGCCAGCTCTGGGCCCCCCCAAACGCAGGAAGAGAAGGGATCTGTAGGGCTGGCCAAGGGACCGCGCTAGCAGCTCAAGCGCCACTGCCCGAGGTGGCAGTCGAGGAACCCCGAGGGTGAGGAGGAGGAGGGGGGGAAGAGGCCCAAGCAGGGCATGGGACAACCCCAGAGATTTGCACGCTTCCTCCCCCGCCGCCCGACAAACGGCCGATTCCCCTCTGAGCTGGCATTTTTAAGCATATTTCTCATATGTATTGTGTTTGAGGACTCATCATAATTGTTTTGTCATGACTGATGCGCAGATTCTTGTCCTTGCAAGCTATTAAGACCTTCCGATGAAAGTATGGCATCTACCTGTCACATTCATAATGACATACCGAAGACTGATCACCTTCAGACATACCGAAGGCGGAAGTCCTTCAGACATACCGAAGATGGATCACCTTTAGACATACTGAAGACGGATCACCTTCAGACATACCGAAGACGGATCACCTTTAGACATACTGAAGATGGATCACCTACAGATATACCGAAGACGGATCACTTTCAGACGTACCGAAGACGGATCGCCTTCAGACATACCGAAAACGGATCACCATTAGGCATACTGAAGACGGACCACCTTCAGACAAACCGAAGATGGATCACATTTAGACCTACTGAAGACGGATCACCTGCAGACATACCGAAGACAGATCACTTTCAGACGTACCAAAGACAGATCACCTTCAGAGTGACATACCGTAGATGGATCACCTTCAGACATACCGAAGATGGATTACCTTCAGACATACCAAAGATGGATCACCTGCAGACATCCTGAATATGGATCACCTTCAGACATACCGAAGACAGGGAAATCCTTCAGACATACCGAAGACAGATCACCTTCAAACATACCGAAGACAGGGAAGCACTTCAGACATACAGAAGACGGATCACCTTCAGACATACCGAAGACGGATCACCTTCAGACATACCGAAGACGGATGCCCTTCAGACATATCAAAGACGGGGACGTCCTTCAGACATACCAAAGACAGGGAAGTCCTTCAGACATACCGAAGACAGGAAAGTCCTTCAGACATACCGAAGACAGATTACCTTCAGACATACCAAAGACAGGGAAGTCCTTCAGACATACCAAAGATGTATCCCCTTCAGACGTACTAAAGACAGGGACGCCCTGCAAGCCTCTTTTTTTCATGTATTTGACGTGATAATGCTGGAGCGGGTATTACAAAATTTTGTATACCCCCCCATTTCTGCATGTCTATATTAATCCGAATAATCTATTAATGGTAATATTATTAATGTGTTTGAAGTGATAATTTACCAATTATATTAACAAAGAATTACACGTGGGATTTGCATTTTGCATGGCTAAACTAATTGTATACTAATATATGTACGCATACTAATGGCAGAAAATTAGAATATTGCATGATATATGTTGCTTTTGTGACGTAATTGTAAGTTGCACCAGATGACATCACTGGGTGAATATAAACGCTTTGAATGTTGCTATCATGCTAGATAATTACTTACACATAGGGGAATTAGTGAGGGTTTAACATTTTATTAGCCATTTCAATGTTTTAATTACGTTTTGTGTTTGTTTTACTTAAGTTGACCATTTGGGCCTAAGAAAAGATGCCTGACTGAGACACACGACGTGCCTGCTATCGTTTCACGAGGTTTTGGATGAAGTGCGCCTGCGCCACCGCCAGCAACAGTGGCCTCGTCCTGACCTCAGGCAAGATGTACCCACCAAGGACACCTTGGGAGCTTCGCCAAAATCACTAACCAAGGACTGTCTTTAAAATCGGAACCAGCAATTGTGATGACTTAACCTAACGGACTATGTGAGAACTTTACCGAATGACCCCAAACTAGCCAATCAGGACTTTCTAAAACAGATTTTTGTTACATTTTGACGTTAGTTTCATTATAAAAGTGGGTAGACAAAGCGAATAAAAATCCTTCCTTTTGAGCGAACTTTCATTTTCCTGACGTTATGCTGACGGAGAGGACGGTGACACTGCTGGACAGCTGTTATCCTGAATCTTTCAAAGACTGAATTGCCACCTGACTTTGATGAATTAAAGACTTTTCCACAACTTGATTGACTTAGAGGACGACTAATAGCCAGATTAGGTAAATATGATGTTCGGTGATTTGGTTTATGACTTATTGAAATTGAAATTGATTAGATGAACGAAATTATTATTCTAACAAACAAATGTGTCGGGTGATTTATTTAGAGAAATTAGAATAAGATTAAATGTAGATTAAAGAATTGAGCCACCAAATATACAAAAACAACTAACTGATCTGTCGACTAAATGAGAGGAATGTCTCGAGGTTCTGAGTTTAATAATAGTACTTAATGTATGTTCAGGTAAATTAGGTTCTTTAATTGAAAGATATTCCTTCCATGTCAGCGTTTGGATAATCTATCTCTCCCGTGAAAACGGATCAATGAAGTGTGAGTATTGGTGTTATGGGCCCCACCAATTAATGTATTGAGTGAGTGTGCTAGTGTAATATTTGATCTGTGACGAAGGGAGGGTTTAAAATTCCAAGCTGCATCAGTTTTTCTGGTAGCAAGATGATGGTTGTTATTGTTTTGGTTTGGTGAATATAGCTTGTAAATTGCTTATTGATTATTAGTTGATATTGGTTTTGTTAGACGGACCGGGAGGGTCGGCCGAGGACAAGGGGAGAGGTCTCCGGGGAGAGCCGTCTCCAGCGATCGTACAGACGAGTAACTTCCCCCCCACAGATGTACACCACACAAAGATAAGGTTTAACGTTCTTTATAAGCAATCTTTAGGTACGATAGAATGGTACAAGGAGGTCAGGACTTAGGGGTCCCCTCGATTCTAGTCTCTTGGTTGGGAAAGGGGGTAGCGGGACAGTCTTGTTACCAATCTGGTAGATGCGATGATATGATGGATAGCTCACAATCCTCGAGCTCGGCGTTCTAGATGGACGGGCCGCGGCAGCGCCGGCAGGTCCTGAGATGATCGTAGGTAGTGACGGTCCGCGGCAGCGCCAGCAGGTCCCGGTGAAGGTGGTAGTTACAACGGTCCGCGGCAGCGCCAGCAGGTCCCGACGAGGATGAAGGATGCAGAAGGTTGCGGCAGCGCCAGCAGGCAGGACGATAGTTCGCAAGGCAGGGCTACGGCAGCGCCAGTAGTCCGTCAAGGATGAGCTCTTCACGGTGTCTCTCGACTCCAGGATACAACTGCCTTCCTGCTCTGGAGCTGTCCCAGTTATAGGTCTGGCGCCCTTTGATGTCCGGACCCTCGCACTTGGAGGTCGGGAGGTCCGGGATGAGGGAGTCCAGACACCCAGCAGGGGGGTGGAGCCAGCGCCCGGGGGAGCTGGGGGGCGATCGGCACCTGGCGGGGGAGAGCCATCGACACTTCTTTCTCCCATTGACCTGCCAAGTGGTCCGTTCACCTCCTGGGTGGATGGTGGTGCTGGGATGTCGGGGCCTGGCCAGGCCCAGGGTTAGGGTCGAGCTGAGGCCACGCGGCCTCGTGGTGCAGTGTCCAAGATGGCGGCCGGGCCGGGCGAGGGAGCCGGTAGTGGTTCGGCCCCATGATGCAGAGATGTCCGGGGGCAGGAGTCCCGTATGAGACGGGGTGCGGGTTGCTTCTGTGGGTAACACCTGGAGGGCCGGGGCTCGGGCCCTGTCATGCAGGGAGGGAGCAAGCCCTTTATGTGGCCTGTCCAACATGCGTCCCCCCCAGCTGAAGGCGGGGAGAGTCACCCATCCTCTTGGGGACTCTCCTCGTCGAGGCGGAAAAAGCGTGACAGGCCATCCGCGTTGGCGTGGTCTTGGCCAGGTCGATGTTCCACAGTGAAGTCCATCCCCTGCAGGGAGATGGACCAACGCAATAGTTTGGGGTTTTCCCCCCGCATCTGCATTAGCCACTGCAGGGGCCGATGATCTGTTTGCACCCGGAAGTGGGTACCGAAGAGATAGGGCCGGAGCTTTTTGAGGGCCCACACCACTGTGAAGGCCTCCCTCTCGATGGTGCTCCAGCGCTGTTCTCGGGCCAGGAGGCGTCTGCTGATGAAGGCCACTGGTTGGTCAAGTCCCTCGGAGTTCAACTGGGAGAGGACCGCCCCGATGCCATGGTCGGAGGCATCTGTTTGTACGATGAATTCCCGACTGTAGTCGGGGGCCTGGAGCACAGGGGCAGTGCACATGGCGGCCTTCAGCTTCTCGAAGGCCGCTTGACAGTCTGGGGTCCAGTTGACCTTCTTCGGGTGGTTTTTGGATGTGAGTTCCGTGAGGGGCCCCACAATGCTGCCATAGTCCCTCACGAACCGCCGGTAGTAGCCTGATTATCATGCTAGATAATTACTTACACATAGGGGAATTCGTGAGGGTTTAACATTTTATTAGCCATTTCAATGTTTTAATTATGTTTTGTGTTTGTTTTACTTAAGTTGACCATTTGGGCCTAAGAAAAGATGGCTGACTGAGACACACGACGTGACTGCTATCGTTTCACGAGGTTTTGGATGAAGTGCGCCTGCGCCACCGCCAGCAACAGTGGCCTCGTCCTGACCTCAGGCAAGATGTACCCACCAAGGACACCTTGGGAGCTTCGCCAAAATCACTAACCAAGGACTGTCTTTAAAATCGGAACCAGCAATTGTGATGACTTAACCTAACGGACTATGTGAGAACTTTACCGAATGACCCCAAACTAGCCAATCAGGACTTTCTAAAACTGATTTTTGTTACATTTTGACGTTAGTTTCATTATAAAAGTGGGTAGACAAAGCGAATAAAAATCCTTCCTTTTGAGCGAACTTTCATTTTCCTGACGTTATGCTGACGGAGAGGACGGTGACACTGCTGGACAGCTGTTATCCTGAATCTTTCAAAGACTGAATTGCCACCTGACTTTGATGAATTAAAGACTTTTCCACAACTTGATTGACTTAGAGGACGACTAATAGCCAGATTAGGTAAATATGATGTTCGGTGATTTGGTTTATGACTTATTGAAAATGAAATTGATTAGATGAACGAAATTATTATTCTAACAAACAAATGTGTCGGGTGATTTATTTAGAGAAATTAGAATAAGATTAAATGTAGATTAAAGAATTGAGCCACCAAATATACAAAAACAACTAACTGATCTGTCGACTAAATGAGAGGAATGTCTCGAGGTTCTGAGTTTAATAATAGTACTTAATGTATGTTCAGGTAAATTAGGTTCTTTAATTGAAAGATATTCCTTCCATGTCAGCGTTTGGATAATCTATCTCTCCCGTGAAAACGGATCAATGAAGTGTGAGTATTGGTGTTATGGGCCCCACCAATTAATGTATTGAGTGAGTGTGCTAGTGTAATATTTGATCTGTGACGAAGGGAGGATTTAAAATTCCAAGCTGCATCAGTTTTTCTGGTAGCAAGATGATGGTTGTTATTGTTTTGGTTTGGTGAATATAGCTTGTAAATTGCTTATTGATTATTAGTTGATATTGGTTTTGTTAGACGGACCGGGAGGGTCGGCCGAGGACAAGGGGAGAGGTCTCCGGGGAGAGCCGTCTCCAGCGATCGTACAGACGAGTAACTTCCCCCCCACAGATGTACACCACACGAAGATAAGGTTTAACGTTCTTTATAAGGAATCTTTAGGTACGATAGAATGGTACAAGGAGGTCAGGACTTAGGGGTCCCCTCGATTCTAGTCTCTTGGTTGGGAAAGGGGGTAGCGGGACAGTCTTGTTACCAATCTGGTAGATGCGATGATATGATGGATAGCTCACAATCCTCGAGCTCGGCGTTCTAGATGGACGGGCCGCGGCAGCGCCGGCAGGTCCCGAGATGATCGTAGGTAGTGACGGTCTGCGGCGGCGCCAGCAGGTCCCGGTGAAGGTGGTAGTTACAACGGTCCGCGGCAGCGCCAGCAGGTCCCGACGAGGATGAAGGATGCAGAAGGTTGCGGCAGCGCCAGCAGGCAGGACGATAGTTCGCAAGGCAGGGCTACGGCAGCGCCAGTAGTCCGTCAAGGATGAGTTCTTCACGGTGTCTCTCGACTCCAGGATACAACTGCCTTCCTGCTCTGGAGCTGTCCCAGTTATAGGTCTGGCGCCCTTTGATGTCCGGACCCTCGCACTTGGAGGTCGGGAGGTCCGGGATGAGGGAGTCCAGACACCCAGCAGGGGGGTGGAGCCAGCGCCCGGGGGAGCTGGGGGGCGATCGGCACCTGGCGGGGGAGAGCCATCGACACTTCTTTCTCCCATTGACCTGCCAAGTGGTCCGTTCACCTCCTGGGTGGATGGTGGTGCCGGGATGTCGGGGCCTGGCCAGGCCCAGGGTTAGGGTCGAGCTGAGGCCACGCGGCCTCGTGGTGCAGTGTCCAAGATGGCGGCCGGGCCGGGCGAGGGAGCCGGTAGTGGTTCGGCCCCATGATACAGAGATGTCTGGGGGCAGGAGTCCCGTATGAGACGGGGTGCGGGTTGCTTCTGTGGGTAACACCTGGAGGGCCGGGGCTCGGGCCCTGTCATGCGGGGAGGGAGCAAGCCCTTTATGTGGCCTGTCCAACATGCGTCCCCCCCAGCTGAAGGCGGGGAGAGTCACCCATCCTCTTGGGGACTCTCCTCGTCGAGGCGGAAAAAGCGTGACAGGCCATCCGCGTTGGCGTGGTCTTGGCCAGGTCGATGTTCCACAGTGAAGTCCATCCCCTGCAGGGAGATGGACCAACGCAATAGTTTGGGGTTTTCCCCCCGCATCTGCATTAGCCACTGCAGGGGCCGATGATCTGTTTGCACCCGGAAGTGGGTACCGAAGAGATAGGGCCGGAGCTTTTTGAGGGCCCACACCACTGCGAAGGCCTCCCTCTCGATGGTGCTCCAGCGCTGTTCTCGGGCCAGGATGCGTCTGCTGATGAAGGCCACTGGTTGGTCAAGTCCCTCGGAGTTCAACTGGGAGAGGACCGCCCCGATGCCATGGTCGGAGGCATCTGTTTGTACGATGAATTCCCGACTGTAGTCGGGGGCCTGGAGCACAGGGGCAGTGCACATGGCGGCCTTCAGCTTCTCGAAGGCCGCTTGACAGTCTGGGGTCCAGTTGACCTTCTTCGGGTGGTTTTTGGATGTGAGTTCCGTGAGGGGCCCCACAATGCTGCCATAGTCCCTCACGAACCACCGGTAGTAGCCGGTGAGCCCCAAGAAGGCTCGGACCTCGGTCTGCGTGACTGGAGGCTGCCAGGACTGGATGGCAGCGATCTTGAGTTGTAGTGGGGCCACCAGACCGCTTCCCACCTGGTGTCCGAGATAGGTCACGGACCCCTGACCAATTTGGCACTTGCTGGCCTTGATTGTGAGGCCGGCCCGTTGGAGGGCCTGCAGGACCTCTCGGAGGTGGTGGAGGTGGTCGGACCAGTGGTGGCTGTACACAGCGATATCGTCCAGGTAGGCGGCGCTGAACTCCTCGAGTCCCGCCAAGACCTGGTTCACCAGTCGCTGAAAAGTAGCTGGGGCATTCTTCATGCCGAATGGCATGACTTTGAAGTGGTAGTGGCCATCGGGGGTGGAAAAGGCGGATCGTTCTTGAGCCCGGGGTGTGAGACCGATCTGCCAGTAGCCCGCTGTCAGGTCGAAGATGCTGAGGTAGCGGGCAGCCCCCATGCGGTCGATCAGTTCATCCGCTCGGGGGATGGGATGAGCGTCGGTTCTGGTGACAGCATTCAAGCCCCGATAGTCGACGCAGAATCGGAGCTCAGGAGTGGTGCCGGGGGCAGCAGCTTTGGGGACCAGCACGACCGGGCTGGCCCAGGGGCTGTCCGAGGGCTCGATGACCCCGAGCGTGAGCATCTTTGACACCTCCTCTTGGATGCAGGCCCGTACCCGATCTGGTACGCGGTACGCCCGCTGTCTGATAGGGGGACTGTCCCCAGTGTCCACGTCGTGCAAGCACCAGGGGGTGACCCCTGGGGTGAGGGAAAACAGGGTCGCAAACTGCAGCAGGAGGTCCCGGCAGCCTTGGCGTTGTTCCGGGGTGAGGGCATCTGAGAGTCGGACCCCGTCCACGGAACCATCTTTCTCACGAGTCTTTAGGAGATCAGGGAGAGGCTCGGAGTCTTCTTCCGCTCCACTGTCTGTAGCCATCAGGAGGCTGAGCTCCGAGCGCACAAAGTGGGGTTTGAGTCTGTTGGCGTGGAGGACCCGGAGGGGGTTCCGTGGAGATTCCATATCGATGAGATAGGTGACGGGGCTCTTGCGCTCGACCACTTTGAAGGGCCCCGTCCACTTGTCCTGCAAGGCACATGGTTCGGTGGGGGACATCACCCACACTTGTTGGCCAGGTTCGAATTCGATGGAGGAGGCATTTTGATCGTACCATTTTTTCATGTCCTCCTGACTGGCCTCAAGGTTCGCTTTCGCCATTTCTCTGAATCGCCTGGTCTGATTGCGTAGGGTCAGGAGGTACTTGAAGACGTCTGGAGGGGTCCTTAGGGGGGCCATCTCCCAACCTTCTTTGACTAGGCTGAGGGGCCCTCGCACCGGGTGTCCGTACAAGAGTTCGAAAGGGCTGAAGCCGAGGGACTTCTGGGGGACTTCTCGATATGCGAAGAGGAGGCACGGAAGTAGCACATCCCACTGGCGACGGAGGGGCTCTTCCAACCCCCCAATCATTTCCTTGAGTGTGCGGTTGAACCGCTCGACTAGTCCGTTTCCTTGAGGGTGATAGGGGGTCGTGAATCGGTAGGTGACCCCGCACTGTTGCCAGAGGGACTTCATATATTTTGAAATAAAGTTTGTGCCTCTGTCACAGGCCCCGTCCACTTGTCCTGCAAGGCACATGGTTCGGTGGGGGACATCACCCACACTTGTTGGCCAGGTTCGAATTCGATGGAGGAGGCATTTTGATCGTACCATTTTTTCATGTCCTCCTGACTGGCCTCAAGGTTCGCTTTCGCCATTTCTCTGAATCGCCTGGTCTGATTGCGTAGGGTCAGGAGGTACTTGAAGACGTCTGGAGGGGTCTTTAGGGGGGCCATCTCCCAACCTTCTTTGACTAGGCTGAGGGGCCCTCGCACCGGGTGTCCGTACAAGAGTTCGAAAGGGCTGAAGCCGAGGGACTTCTGGGGGACTTCTCGATATGCGAAGAGGAGGCACGGAAGTAGCACATCCCACTGGCGACGGAGGGGCTCTTCCAACCCCCCAATCATTCCCTTGAGTGTGCGGTTGAACCGCTCGACTAGTCCGTTTCCTTGAGGGTGATAGGGGGTCGTGAATCGGTAGGTGACCCCGCACTGTTGCCAGAGGGACTTCATATATTTTGAAATAAAGTTTGTGCCTCTGTCGCTGACGACTTCTCGGGGGAAGCCCACCCGGGAGAAGATCCCCATTAAGGCCCGGCCGACCACCGGGGCTGTTACAGTTCGCAGGGGAACAGCCTCGGGGTAGCGGGTGGCGTGGTCCACCAGTACCAGGATGAACCGATGTCCTTGTGCTGTACGGGGGTCCAGGGGCCCCACAATGTCTATTCCCACCCTCTCGAACGGGGTGGTGACAACTGGGAAGGGTTGCAGAGGTGCTTTAAGTTTGCGGCCGCTCTTCCCGCTGGCCTGGCACGTGGGGCAGGACCGGCAGTGGTTGAGGACGTCGTTTCTCATCTTTGGCCAGAAAAAGTGGGTCACCAGGCGACTGTAGGTTTTGTCCTGGCCCAGGTGTCCAGCCAGAGGGACATCGTGGGCCAAATTTAACAAGAAGTCTCTAAAACGGAGGGGCACCACCAGCACTCGACTGGCCCCTAACTCCGCGATTCTCTGTTCACTGTACAACAGGTCGTTGTCCCAATAGATCCAATGGGCTCCGGTGGTGTCCCCTGCGCTCTGGGCGAGGGCTTGCTGGCGGAGTCCCTCGAGGGAGGGACAGGTCTTCTGCTCTTGACGGAACTGTTCCTGGGTGGGCCCCCCTTCTTGACGCCACTGAGCCAGGTCGGGAAGGTCCTGGGGCTGAGCGAGCCCTTCGGGGGTTTGCTCTGGGGGGTCGGTATGGTCGGTGTCCTCTACTGGAGCGATCGGGGGAGGAGGGGCTGGCCATTCTGGTTCTTCTGGTCGGGGGATGGCACGGGCGGCCATGGACCGGGTGGTTACGCACGCCCAGTCCGGGAGGCCCAACATCCCCAGGTGCTCTCTTCTTTCTACGGCGGCCCACGGGGAACTCTCAAGATCATTCCCCAGGAGACAGTCCACGGGGGCATCATCTCGGACCGTCACCTTCAACATGCCGGAGACTCCTCCCCATTCGAAGGGGATGCAGGCCATCCGACATAGACTCTCCGAATTGTCGGCTGAACGGACGGGGCAGAGAATGTTCGGCAGGATCTGTTCTGGGGTCACCAGGTGACAGCGGACGGCCGTCACACTGGCCCCCGTGTCACGTAGTGCTTCGGCCCTGCGTCCATTAATGTTCACCCACTGACTATATTTTCTGGTGTTGACGGGTAGGGGAGCCCGCGGGACCATGTCTCTTCCCCCTAGGCACGCTAGAATCATGGCGGCCGGTTCCCACTCTTGTTGTTCTTGTTCGCATTCTTCCTGTTCTTCGGAGATTTGTTCTCCCCCCAGGGCGGCGGCAGCTACCTGGCGGGGTCTCGGAGTTTGGTTCTGTGGACAGTTCGGGTCATTGGCGTAGTGGCCGACTCGCTGGCATCGGTGACACGTGACATTGGCTCGGAACCCCGGGCGCATCGGGGGGTTGCCCCGGCTGGCCGGGGGCGGGGTGCTGGCAGCGGGGGCGGCCGGGACGGTGTCTCTTCCTCGTCCCTGGCCTCCTCCTCCTCCTCGGGGACGGTGCTGACCTTGGTTGTTCCGGTTCTGTTCGTGCGGCCCCCTCCGGCCTACTCGGGTGCTTTCCCACCGGTCAGCTTCGGCGGCGAGCTGCCGTGGGTCAGTCAATTTACTGTCGAGGAGGTGCTGCCGGAGCTCGACGAAGCAGTTGTTAGAGAGGTGCTCCCACACCATGAGATTAAAAAGTTGCTCGTAGGTCGTTACGTGGCTTCCCTTGATCCAACCCTCGAAGGCTCGGCTGAAATAGTTTACATATTCCACCCAAGTTGTACCCGGGATCCGGGTGCAGTCTCGGAACCTCTGGCGGTACATTTCGGGTGTGAGCCCATATCGGGTGAGGAGGGCAGCCTTCATGTGGTCGTAGGATGTCATCAGATGGTCTGGGAGCTGTAACAGGGCATCGCGGCCTTCATTGACGAACCTCCCCCATAGACCGGCTCCCCAGTCACTTCGATCGATCCGGTGGGAGGTCATGGCGATCTCGTAGGCCTTGAACCACTGTTGTATGTCGTCATCTCGGAAATACTCTCGAACGACATCCTTGGGGATGTGGACTTTTTTTTCTGTCGCTCCTGGGGTGCGCGGTTGCTCGGGCACCCCCAGTTCTTTGTTCTGCTTCCGTAGGTCTATTTCTGCCAGTTTGCGCTCGTGTTCGTACGCTAATCTCTTTTCTTCAAGCTCTCTCTGCCTCTGTTTTTCTTCCCGTTCTTCTCGGAGCCGCAGATGTTCTAGGTTCAGTTTTTGTTCGGCTAATTTTAGTTCACCGTCCATTTTGAGCCGTGCCATTTCTAACTCATGTAGTCTGCTTTTTTCTCTCTCTTGGATCTCTTCCTGCGAGAGACCCGTTCTTCGCTCCTCGGGAGCCGTGGTGTTCCTCTCTGATGCTGCAATGTTTTGGTCCGGGGGTCTGGCGGCCCCGGTTTCTGCCCACGACTCAATGGCGTGCTTGAAATCGTCTTTGGTACTCAGACCGGTGGTAGCAATGCCTAGTTCAATGCAGAATTGTTTCAACTCACGATGGCTGTACTCTTCCAATTTCTCCATCTGGAATTTCTCGGTGGATCCGCTCTGTTTGGTTGTCATTGTGGTTTCGTCGTGGGGTGAGCTACTCTCTGTACGATTACGCGTTGATTCGGATCGCACCGCTGGCCACCAATGTTAGACGGACCGGGAGGGTCGGCCGAGGACAAGGGGAGAGGTCTCCGGGGAGAGCCGTCTCCAGCGATCGTACAGACGAGTAACTTCCCCCCCACAGATGTACACCACATGAAGATAAGGTTTAACGTTCTTTATAAGCAATCTTTAGGTACGATAGAATGGTACAAGGAGGTCAGGACTCAGGGGTCCCCTCGATTCTAGTCTCTTGGTTGGGAAGGGGGTAGCGGGACAGTCTTGTTACCAATCTGGTAGATGCGATGATATGATGGATAGCTCACAATCCTCGAGCTCGGCGTTCTAGATGGACGGGCCGCGGCAGCGCCGGCAGGTCCCGAGATGATCGTAGGTAGTGACGGTCCGCGGCGGCGCCAGCAGGTCCCGGTGAAGGTGGTAGTTACAACGGTCCGCGGCAGCGCCAGCAGGTCCCGACGAGGATGAAGGATGCAGAAGGTTGCGGCAGCGCCAGCAGGCAGGACGATAGTTCGCAAGGCAGGGCTACGGCAGCGCCAGTAGTCTGTCAAGGATGAGTTCTTCACGGTGTCTCTCGACTCCAGGATACAACTGCCTTCCTGCTCTGGAGCTGTCCCAGTTATAGGTCTGGCGCCCTTTGATGTCCGGACCCTCGCACTTGGAGGTCGGGAGGTCCGGGATGAGGGAGTCCAGACACCCAGCAGGGGGGTGGAGCCAGCGCCCGGGGGAGCTGGGGGGCGATCGGCACCTGGCGGGGGAGAGCCATCGACACTTCTTTCTCCCATTGACCTGCCAAGTGGTCCGTTCACCTCCTGGGTGGATGGTGGTGCCGGGATGTCGGGGCCTGGCCAGGCCCAGGGTTAGTGTCGAGCTGAGGCCACGCGGCCTCGTGGTGCAGTGTCCAAGATGGCGGCCGGGCCGGGCGAGGGAGCCGGTAGTGGTTCGGTCCCATGATACAGAGATGTCCGGGGGCAGGAGTCCCGTATGAGACGGGGTGCGGGTTGCTTCTGTGGGTAACACCTGGAGGGCCGGGGCTCGGGCCCTGTCATGCGGGGAGGGAGCAAGCCCTTTATGTGGCCTGTCCAACAGGTTTATGTACTAACACTCTATGTGAGTCGAGTCGAGTTCTATGTTGTTTGCACGGCTTCTGGGATGTAGGAAGTCGGAAGTTTGTAACAGTTCCGTAGTAGAGCAGAGGTAAGCGCTGTTCTCAGGAAAGACGGAATTGTTGTTGCCCTGTAGGTACACAGAGAGAAACGTGTAACGATTGAAGTTGCACGACGCATTGTCTGGGTTCGATTCGGTGACATCATCGTGTGTTGCATTAGAGACATTCTCTGTGTGAGAGAAGTGTGTATGATAGCGAAGGTCACCTGTGAAGTTTTGGTCTTAGGTACCAGGAGTCCAAATGGCATTCCGATAACGCTTATCAAAAGAAAGGTAATAGGTGCTCCCTAAGCTTGCTAGAAGGGTAAAGTAGAGGGAAGTGCTACTTTATCAACGTATGTCATAATTCTGTAGTAGGACAGACTGTTCGCTGTTCTCGGGGAAGACAGGATTCTGTGTGAATGTACTACATTTTCTCGTGTGAAAGTGCGTGAATGTGAAGGCATTCGAGTTAATTGTGAAACTCTAGTTTTATTTCTCAGGAGTATTGGGTCTCCAACCAAGGTGCCGATTACGATCCTGTAAAAACCGGGTACGAACCGTCGGACGGAGCATATTCCCCGTCCGACGCGTACCCGGTCGTAAGAAGATACAAACATGGAAGTACGATTCGCACGGAAATACTATTTCCGTACGAATCGTACAAAACACCGACCGACGAAAATACACATACAAATGTGACCCGGGAAAGCGCCGACGTGACGTCGGGACGCACGCAGCCTGCCATTCACGAACCAGGAAGTACGATTCGCACCGACGTCATCCCGCACGGAGAATATTTTCCGGCAGCCAAAAACTGCCGGGAAATCAGGACGACGCGAACAAGGAGTACCTGCACGCGACGGACAGATATGGACCCGAACCTACGTGTCATCCCGGCCCTCATAGCAGTCAACCTCCTCTACAGGTTCCGAAGCAGACGCCGCAGAAGGTCAGAACAACAAAGGGAGGGGGGAAAGGGGGGGCAGGAGCAGGGGCAGGCCACAAAATCCCCACCAAAGTCACACAGCACACATGCCCTGGACATACCTGACCCCCAGGCCCTGGTCACTACGAGGGGGTGGGGGCGTGTCCAGCAAAGCCAGCGTCCGCCACAACGGAAGTGGTTGACGACGCGAACCGGTAACACAACAACACAGGTACGTCCCGTACCCACGCCTTAAGAGCGTGGGTACGAGTCGTACCACGCCCACACCTACGTCACCCCAACAATGGCTGGACGGCTGTACCCACGTGGCACAGGCCTGGGTACGGCCCGCACAAGCATTCCACAGCGTGGGTACGGATATGTACGGACCGTACCCCCACCCCCGTATGCATTGAGCGTACCCCCACCCCAACCCTGTATGTACGACCCGTACCCTCACCCGCTTATGCATGGAGCGTACCCCCCATGCCAACAGTGTATGTACGACCCGTACCCTCACCCGTGTATGCATGGAGCTTACCCCCCATGCCAACAGTGTATGTACGACCCGTACCCTCACCCGCGTATGCATGGAGCGTACCCCCACCCCAACCGTGTATGTACGACCCGTACCCTCACCCGCATATGCATGGAGCGTACCCCCACCCCAACCGTGTATGTACGAACCGTACCCTCACCCGCGTATGCATGGAGCGTACCCCCACCCCAACCGTGTATGTATGACCCGTACCCTCACCCGCGTATGCATGGAGCGTACCCCCACCCCAAAAGTGTATGTACGACCCGTACCCTCACCCGTGTATGCATGGAGCGTACCCCCATGCCAACAGTGTATGTACGACCCGTACCCTCACCCGCGTATGCATGGAGCGTACCCCCCATGCCAACAGTGTATGTATGACCCGTACCCTCACCCGCGTATGCATGGAGCGTACCCCCACCCCAACCGTGTATGTACAACCCGTACCCTCACCCTCGTATGCATGGAGCGTACCCCCACCCCAACCGTGTATGTACGACCCGTACCCTCACCCCCGTATGCATGGAGCATACCCCACCCCAACAGTGTATGTACGACCCGTACCCTCACCCGCGTATGCATGGAGCGTACCCCCCATGCCAACAGTGTATGTACGACCCGTACCCTCACCCGCGTATGCATGGAGCGTACCCCCACCCCAACAGTGTATGTACGACCTGTACCCTCACCCACGTATGCATGGAGCGTACCCCCATGCCAACAGTGTATGTACGACCCATACCCTCACCCGTGTATGCATGGAGCGTACCCCCCATGCCAACAGTGTATGTACGACCCATACCCTCACCCGCGTATGCATGGAGCGTACCCCCATGCCAACAGTGTATGTACGACCCGTACCCTCACCCGCGTATGCATGGAGCATACCCCCACCCCAACCCTGTATGTACGGCCCGTACCCTCACCCACGTATGCATGGAGCGTACCCCCACCCCAACCCTGTATGTACGACCCGTACCCTCACCCGCGTATGCATGGAGCGTACCCCCACCCCAACAGTGTATGTACGACCCGTACCCTCACCCGCGTATGCATGGAGCGTACCCCCACCCCAACAGTGTATGTACGACCCGTACCCTCACCCGCGTATGCATGGAGCGTACCCCCACCCCAACAGTGTATGTACGACCCGTACCCTCACCCGCGTATGCATGGAGCGTACCCCCACCCCAACAGTGTATGTACGACCCGTACCCTCACCCGCGTATGCATGGAGCGTACCCCCCACCCCAACAGTGTATGTACGACCTGTACCCTCACCCGCGTATGCATGGAGCGAACCCACACCTGTGTATGTTCTAAGCGTACATATCCTAAAATAGGAGGGGTGTGTGCAGAGTCCTCCCAGCAGTGCCCAGACACAGGAGGGGTGGGTGCCTAACACTCCCAGCAGTGCCCAGACATAAGAGGGGTGTGTGCAGAGTCCTCCCAGCAGTGCCCAGTCATAAGAGGGCTGTGTGCAGAGTCCTCCCAGTAGTGCCCAGTCATAAGAGGGGTGTGTGCAGAGTCCTCCCAGCAGTGCCCAGACACAGGAGGGGTGTGTGCAGAGTCCTCCCAGCAGTGCCCAGTCATAAGAGGGGTGTGTGCAGAGTCCTCCCAGCAGTGCCCAGTCATAAGAGGGGTGTGTGCAGAGTCCTCCCAGCAGTGCCCAGACACAGGAGGGGTGGGTGCCTAACACTCCCAGCAGTGCCCAGACATAAGAGGGGTGTGTGCAGAGTCCTCCCAGCAGTGCCCAGTCATAAGAGGGGTGTGTACAGAGTCCTCCCAGCAGTGCCCAGTCATAAGAGGGGTGTGTGCAGAGTCCTCCCAGCAGTGCCCAGTCATAAGAGGGGTGTGTGCAGAGTCCTCCCAGCAGTGCCCCGACACAGGAGGGGTGTGTGCCGAGTCCTCCCAGCAGTGCCCAGACACAGGAGGGGTGGGTGCCTAACACTCCCAGCAGTGCCCAGACATAAGAGGGGTGTGTGCAGAGTCCTCCCAGCAGTGCCCAGTCATAAGAGGGGTGTGTGCAGAGTCCTCCCAGCAGTGCCCAGTCATAAGAGGGGTGTGTGCAGAGTCCTCCCAGCAGTGCCCAGACACAGGAGGGGTGTGTGCAGAGTCCTCCCAGCAGTGCCCAGTCATAAGAGGGGTGTGTGCAGAGTCCTCCCAGCAGTGCCCAGACACAGGAGGGGTGTGTGCAGAGTCCTCCCAGCAGTGCCCAGTCATAAGAGGGGTGTGTGCAGAGTCCTCCCAGCAGTGCCCAGACATAAGAGGGGTGTGTGCAGAGTCCTCCCAGCAGTGCCCAGACACAGGAGAGGTGGGTGCCTAACACTCACAGCAGTGCCCCTGCAAAGAAAAGGGTGGATTACCCACAGATCCAATGCCCCCACAAATGTCAGTCAGGTGCACAAAGATCCTGCAGTACATGTACCACATGTGTGCGAGGCTGGGAGTATACACATGCATAGCTCCGAAAAGAAAACATATCCACATGAAGTCATGACAACAGTCTACATACACAAGTACAGTGACCACCAAGGACGGCACGAATGATGCAGGTGGAGACATCGCTCAGCATGCATGGCCCAAGTCTAACGAGTCCGTCACACACCCAGCCAATGTAGACACAGCTCAGCACCACATATTGGAATGACCCTGCAGGGAAGATGTCAGGTTACACAAAGGAAGGAACACACCTTGGGACGATGTCACCATGCAGTAACTGCTTACATGAACAAAGTTATGTAGCCAACAGCTTGTGATGGCACACAGATACCAGGATCCACCCTATGACCAGCACAAGACTACAATTCCCACACACCCAACACATTATCACCACCCAAAATAATGGAGCAGGTCCACCAACAGCAATACCAGACAGACAGTAGTGTACTAAGGAAAAATAAATTGCTTTATTCAGCATCCAAAAATCTGTTTGTCCCTTGAAAGTTCAAAATGTACAATGCCCATAGGAAAATCCAAAGTTCAAATCCAGGTGGGGGACACAGTGGGACGCGTGTCCCCTAGCTTGCCTGCACAGTCAGACTCCTTCGTCTTCCAGAGGGGGGGGGGGGCATCATGTGGGGGGGAAGGACCAGGCACCGCAGGGACATGAGGGCGAAGGGTAGGCGTCGTGGGTGCAGGGATGGAGGACTCCACCACAGGGGGTGGGTCAGCGCCAAAGGCGGAGGCCAGGATGGCGCTGCACACCTTAGCAAGGTCCTCCAGCGACTCCCCTGCACCCGAAGGAACCACAGGCCCCAAGGAGGGGGGGGGGTCAGAGGGATGGGTCGCAGCACCACTGGGGGAGGGTGTGGACAGGGGGGGGACTCAACCACCCTGACCGGGGACTCCCTTGACCGCTTGCGGGGTGGTGTCACTGTGGGGCTCAGTGACAGAGCGGCCATGAAGGAGTCTTTGCTGGATATGTGGCCAGGAGAGCTGAGGGGAGGGGATTTGGAGGGAGTGGATTTGGTGGAATGCGGACTCCCACTCTGGCTGCGTGTCTTACGTTCGCCCCCCGACCCAGTGGGTGTGCCTACTTCACCCTGTGTGTGCGTGCCAGGAGGTGTGCGTTTGACCTTCCCTGCTGGTGTGGTGCCTGTGTCTGTTGTGGTGGGTGCATGCTGACGTCTGGGTGTACGTGGGACAGGCATGGGAGTGGGAAGTGTGGATGGGTCAGGGGTAGGGGGTTGGACGTAGCGCTGCAGGAGACCCACTGCTGCAGTCAGTGTAGAGTCAATGGACCTCAGCAAGTTGTGTTGGTCAGCCTGCGATGAGAAAATGCCCTCCAAGTATGCCTCCATGTTGTTCAGCACTTGGCTGTGGCCATGGAGGACATTAAGCATCACAGCCTGACCAACCTGCAACTGCCGCTGGATGTCCACAGACTCGGCATTGGCGGCAGCAGTGGAGACAGGGGCAGGGGGTGCGGTGCCTGGCAGGAAGGAGACATGTGGTGACTGGGCACGCTGGGAAGGGACACGAGCAAGTGGGAGGCGGCTGATGGCAATGGAGGGGGCGGGGTGAGATGTTGTGCTGCTGTCAGCTGCTGGTGCAGCTTCCGCCCACTCGGAGAGATCATCCTCGGACACGTCAGCTTCATATTCTGTGGTGGCACTGGACAGGTCCTCGGCCTCACTCTCCTCTGCCTCAGTTCCACTCGATGTGCCAGCCAAGATGTCACCGCTGGCACTGGTGCTCGGTCCCTCCGCTCCGTCTGTGCTGTAGTCTCCCTCCGTGTCCCCCGACGATGCTGTGGGCAAGGTGAAGAGACAGCAATTAATCATACACCTGTATACATATGTCACATGAGTCCAATCTACATAGGTTACAGTGCATAGCCTGAAAAGAAAGATGAGTAACATCTACAAAACAAGGTACATATGTAGGGCATGCAACACACAGTTGGTTGACCCACCATGCCACTGAAAAACTATGGAGAGCATGACACAATAGCAAATGACATGAAATGGATTTTGACAGAGGAGCCAGGCTCTGGGGACAATCCAGCACTGCATCTGCACCACACAGCGTTGCCGAAAATAGGGATGAGCAGGGACCATATCCATGAACTTGAGGCACATGCTGCATAGGTAATACTGAAAACATGCCCACCATGACTGGCTCACTGCACCTTGAGTGTATGTCCAGACAAACATCACACACTGGCCAGACCTTGCAAGGAGATATCAGGTTTTGACATGTAGGCTTTGCCCGCACCAACCACCCCCTACATGAGACAAGTTGTTGAGACACAGGAAGCACTTACATCTCTTAGTCTGGGTGAAATACACATGGGCTGGATAAATGCAAGATTGGACACGAAATACCCAAGGTGCTCCTGTCCAAATAATCATGTACAAATGGGCATCATCAGATGATTGTAACAAGACACACAGGCACTGGCCACCGTGAGTATGAACAAGGAAAATCAGGTCAGGCTGTACAGTGGACACTTGTACTACATTTTACGTCAATATACATGGTGCCAGGGGACAATGGCACAGAGCACAACCTAGCTGTAGACACTGAGAGTGTCCACATTTTGTGATGACACACATGACAGCTAGGAAAATATGCCCCAGGGGACAGTAGTGGCCACACAACTCCATGGTCCTGAATGGGAATGACTGCAACACACGCCACCATCCCTGCACCATGCGTATCGCACACACTCATGCACATCATGTCACAGGCCACAACATAGGACATGCGTGCTGTAAGGCATGACACTTGAGAGACTAACTCCCATGTCTGGACTCAGCATCAGTGCCAACTGACATGGAACCCACAAGTACTGAACTGGACAGGGCACAGGCAAGGTCCCAAAACCTGTTACACACCACCCCCACACATGATGCTACAGGCATTGTTCACGTGGATAAAGTGCCAGCCTAGATAACCTTGTGAAGGAGTGACTACACACAGACCAGGGAACACATTGCAAGGAGGGGAAGGGAGGCAAGAGAGCACCGCTATACTGTGGCTAACGGGATCTGCACAGCACCTTTAAACCCTGGCAGTGTATCCATGCAACTGTGCAATTACAAATGCTGGTGACACACAACAAACACACATGTACCTACCCCCTTCCTGCTGCTGCTTCTCCTGTAAGCGCCTTTCCAAGTCTGGAAAGACCACCGCCAGCACACGCTTGTGGATGTGGGTCAGACGGCGGCGCCCGCGGTTCTTATGGGTCTCAGGTGAGTCCCCCAGCAGGACCCGTGCGATCCTCCGCGTCCAGCACCGGATATCCTGCCAGCGTTTTCTCACCTGGGCCAGGCGCCGCTTGCGACCCTCCGTCCTCCTCACGGCACTGACGGCGTTCATCCAGATCTGCTTCTTGGCAGAGGCGCCTACCTGTGAGGATGAACAAGTGACACTACATCAATACACCTGCCACATGTCACTGAGACACATATTAGAACAAATTTGCTGTTTACAACAAGGCATAGTATGCATCCAACGCATTGCACCTTTGTCATAGGGACATGATCCTCTGGGGAAGGGCAAAAGCAGTACGTGCCATTGAAAGTACACAGGTGGAATGAGGGCAACGACACAATCAATGATCCAGGCTCACACTGTGCATCACAAGCTACACCAGGATTATGTGCAGCACCTCTAAGCAGTCACATGCCACACGCCGCTGACGCTACCTCAGCAGAGTACACAGACACACACAGGCACAGGACATTCACCTGCCATTGCCGAATGCAGCGACAAACCTCACTCTGCACATGTGCCACTAGACGGGGGGGCTCACAGGTGTGGGGCTGGCTCTGCACGTCAGACACACAGCACTGCTCCCTGCTCACATCAGATGGGCAGGGTATATCCATCCCTCATGCAGCCCGGGTGCTACACTCCACATATGCACCCACCCACATGACAGGGGACTTACACACACACCCATGTTCAGGGTACGAACACATCATGTGGACACTCTCAGCACAGGTACACAGTACTAACACACATCTGTGGGTACAGTCACCTGTCACACTGGGCTGACCACATAATCACATGAGGACTGAAGAGGCTACATTCCCAGGAGGATAAGACAGGCAGAATGTGGCATGCACCATGCAGTGATTGTCACAGTAAACACAATGCAAGTGAGGACGGCAGACATGCACCACAGCATGCTCTGGCTGGGAGACATCAGGCATTCCCCCCCCGGGACCCCCCTACAGTACATTGCATGTGTGTCACACCTGGACACAATGCCAGAAGTCACAGTCACAAGAAAGGGACACAGTCTGTGCTAGTAGACCCTGCACTCACCTGATACCCTGGTGGCCCATACAGCAGGGGGTACTGTGGGAGGATCACATCCAGCAATGCCAGGTTCTCCTCCAGGGTGAAAGGCTGGGACCTCTCCACAGACCTTGACATTGTTCCAGGGAATCAGGAGCAGCAGCTGGGTCGTAGAATCCAAAGATGTGCAGGCAAGTGCTCTCTCATGGGACCTGGCTGCCTTATATCTGCCTTGCTGGCCTGTTTCATGCACAGGAGTGCAGAGTGATTGGTCACTCACATTTGCATCGATGTTTCCTCCAATCCTTTCAAACCTAGCACAGTCAGTGAGTTGTATTGTTTTTTTACTTGAGAATGATGTCAACTCCAGAACCACATTGCAACAAAGTAGATTCATTCAAACTGACTTCTGCTGTGCACCTGCAGAAAAAAATTCATACTTTAAATTTGGTCTCCATGACAACCAGCATGCATGTAGGCCTTTATACTTGTCCCTCATGTGTCCCCTATGTAATTTGGAGTTTCACACACAGGTACGGTGCGTTCCGGGGCCCTAGGGCACCCCAAATGCATAGCAACGGCCCGTACAGGCGTGTGTACGGTCCGTATCACTATGGGTACGCATACGCAAGCACACCCATAGTGATACGGACCGTACACACGCCTGTACGCTCACTATCACTATGGGTACGCATACGCGAGCACACCCATAGTGATACAGACCGTACACACGCCTGTACGCTCACTATCACTATGGGTACGCATACGTGAGCACACCCATAGTGATACGGACCGTACACACACCTGTACGCTCACTATCACTATGGGTACGCATACACGAGCATACCCATAGTGATACGGACCGTACACACGCCTGTACGCTCACTATCACTATGGGTGTGCTCGCGTATGCGTACCCATAGTGATAGTGAGCGTACAGGCGTGTGTACGGTCCGTATCACTATGGGTGTGCTCGCGTATGCGTACCCATAGTGATAGTGAGCGTACAGGCGTGTGTACGCTCACTATCACTATGGGTACGCATACGCGAGCACACCCATAGTGATAGTGAGCGTACAGGCGTGTGTACTGTCCGTATCACTATGGGCACGCATACGCGAGCACACCCATAGTGATACGGACCGTACACGCGTGCGTACGCTCACTATCACTATGGGTACGCATACAGCAGCACTCCCATAGTGATAGGGAACGTACACAGGCCCTCTGAGCGAATGTACGGTGCCATTCACACATCACAGTGGTGACAGGCAGCACACAGGAAGGAATAGAGCTGACATACTTGTCCATGGATGGACATCAAGGCATTGTCTAGGCAGTACTACATGTGTGGGGCACAGGTGTGAAAGGCTGTGATGTGGCACATTACTCCTGAGTGGAGAAGGCAATAGATGTATGATGAGATGTGTACAGATGTTATGTGTGAGGATGCAACATGTGCCAGGCATGCCCTTCACTCCTTTGACATGTGTGCATGTCATACTGCACACTTGGGATGAGCGTGACTGGCATGGCACAGTCAACAACACACGCAAGTGTCCCCTGATGCCCGCTACAGGGGTTACCACACCAGACATGTGACTACCCACGGTGCACGATGTGTCTATGTCATGTATGTGTGGTGTGTTCCCATTAGCTTGATGTTGGTGCTCCCTCAAAAGCATCAGCTGTTGCAGCAACCAACATGTGTCTGTGTGTAGATGGACATGGCACACTGTTACGCACACCAGGCCACATGTGGTATCGGATGTGAGGTGCGTATGTATGCATGGGACATGGAGTAGCATAACAAGGACATGTCTGCATCCTCTCAATGTATGTGTGGTGAGTCATTACATGTACACCTTATTGGCAAGGTGTGTGGGCTGTCCTAGTGTAATGTCATGTGACCTGTGGCTCTAGTGTTCCGCTACCTGTCTCTGAAATCGACATCCTACTTCTGCTGATGTGTTGATGTATGTCACTCATGTGTTGCGTCTGGCTGTTCACTTACACTGGGACACAGCTAATCCCATGCCATGGCATGTGGAGGTTCACAATCTCCGTGTGTAGCTGGGTCTTGGTAGGAGTGTCACCTGGCAGCCATACGTGTCCAGGGCATGTGGCACATACCTGACTCCGTATGTAGCATATGTGTATTGACAGATTAACATGTGCTCAGTACAAATAAATTGTTGTTGTAGTGCACTCACTCTTCCTTGTCACTTCCAAATTACTGCAGAGCGCCGCCGCTTCCCCAACCAATTCCGGACTTGGCTGACATGCGGGAGAATGACTGTATACGGTGCTACCGCTTCCCCCAACCGTTGATTGAGGAGTTGACGGCAAGGCTGGCACCACACCTGCAACCGCTGCACAGGTATCCTGACACCCAAGCTGAAGGTAATGGCAGCCCTACATTTTCTTGCCACGGGTACCTTTCAATATACCATAGCTCATGTTGGTGGCATGACCCAGAGCATGTTCAGCCGTGTGCTGCATGATTTCTTAGAGGCCATGTTGCTTCACCTGGATGAGTTCATCCATTTCCCAACTCCTGAACAGTTGACTGGGGTCAAATGTGGATTCTATGCCCTGGGAGGGATGCCCCATGTCATTGGGTCCATAGATGGGACACATGTGGCTTTGGTACCACCACAGGCACAGGAGGTAGCGTACAGGAATCGCAAACACTACCACTCCATCAATGCCTGATCACACCTCTCCGCAACCCCATCACGCCGGCCCAGCTCCGCTACAACACCGCCCATGGCCGGACAAGGCGAGTGATAGAGAGGACATTTGGCCTCCTGAAGAGCCGATTCAGATGCCTCCACAACACCGTCGGCGCCCTCCCATATGCCCCGGCGAAGTTCTGCAAAATCTTCATGGTCTGCTGCATGCTGCACAACATGGCAGTTGAGAAAGCTGTGCCACTCATCCTGGATCAAGATGATCAGGACCATCCAACCGTGGAGGACGAAGGGCTTGGCAATGGGGCTAGTGATGTGGAGGATGTGGTTCTGCAAGAGGACATCCGGAGTCGGCTCATACGCGACTTCTTTGCTTTGTGGTGAGTACCAGTGTCTGAGTGTGCACGCATTGGTCCCCGTGTGGCATGTGTTGCGATGTGTGCATCCATCTGCATGTATGCCACGTGAGTCAGAGGTGTGTGTGGATGTGTCACTCGAGTGATGGTGCCAGTGATGATTGTATTTCCCCAGTCATAATTGTGACCTAGCATGTTGTCATCCTTACATGTGTCGAGTACATGCACATGCAAGTGGCTGTGCTTTTTGTGGCTGACTTCTTGTGTGTCACTCATCCCCAGGTACTTGTGCATGCCGTCTGCTGGTTGCATTGTTGTGGCACTGCTATTCCTCATGGACACGTCATCGTGTGCTGACTCAGCGTTACACGCACGGACAAGTTTGGAAGTCTCCTTAGGGTAAGGGATGCATCAGGGGTGTATTGGGTGTGGCAGTTGTTTACGATGTGTGCACACTGCCCCTGTCGATGTTTGGTTCCCCTGCAGACATGTCGCATCACCATGGGACACATGACATGTAGCTGGGTACACCTAAATAGATGGTCAGACTTGTTGACAGTCATCAGTGATGGGATAGTGGATTGTGATGATGGCATCAATGTGTGTAACACTGCCCTCGGACACATACGGTTTGCATTGGCTTGACATGGTGTGGGACTTCCACATCAGAGGATCAATGGTGTATGGCAGCCTCTCCGTGAGCAGCAGGGGGTGTTTAGCTGTTAGCCGACACTTGTGTGCCAGTTCCATGGCTATCACGCATTTGTGCTGCAGAAGGGGGGTTCCAGTGTTGGACCCACATGTTACTCCACATGACCTGTGTATGTGTACTCCGAGTTGCCTCTGCATTCCCGAATACATGAATAATAAAGGTGTCCCTATGCCTCCAAGGTGCCTATTCTCAGTCAATGCTGGTGTGTTGCCACGGTGCATACGGCATGTCTGGCATGGTTTTCCGTGATAGTGGCTATGTGTCTATGTGTCGAGTAGCAAGATGCAAGCTGTATGTGTGGGATGAGACTGTGTATTGTGCATGATGTCCATGACTGTGTGGGTATTGTGACATGTGCCATCCCCATGCATCCAACTTTGGCCAGGCCACCATTCTCTGCATCCACCTGACTCAAGCTTGCAGGACATGGTTCTGCCACCTGTCCACACATACCTGGGTGCCCCCCAGGACACTCCACATGATCCCTGACCTCTGCGCATGGCTGTCGTTGTACTCAATATGTCTGTCGGCACGGTTGTGCGGCCACCCCCTCAGCTGGTTGGGCCCATCACGGGTGTGTATGGTGCTCCATGTCTGTGTTGCCTAATACATTGTGACCCATGTGTGTCCTGTGCCAGACTCAGGCCCCAGGGTGTGGATGGTTGAAGTCATATGAGAACTCAGGCATGGTTAGACTTAACAAGACACATGTAAGGTAATAATGCAAAATGTAGGCATCATCTCTTTATCGTGTAACTTTTTATTATTGTTGGGGTACGTGGGGGGGGGGGGTATGACATGAGCGGCTTTCCAGGTGTGTGGAATCCAAAGTTCACTAGGGGAGTTGGTGTCCTTGCCATTGGAAATCCTCAGAGTCCATGCCACAGTCTTTGTCAACATTGGTCAGACAGTGACCAGCAAGTCCATGTGGCAGAGAATGTCTTTTGCTGATGTGCTGCTGTTGGTCCAGTGGGCCAGGTGCCAGGCCAGGTGTCCTGGGAGATGGTGCTGTTGCGCCGACCCTCACGGTCTTTTCCGTGGACGACCCGCCCTCCTGCGGGAACCCTCAGAAGCAGGCTGTGACGATGTTTGGGATGCTCCGTCGGATGTCTCCTCCTCCTCCTGATCCCTCCCTGTGGGTGGTGATGTTCTACGCCTGGTGGCACAGGGAGGGTTGCCCATGTTGTTGGCTATCCGACGGAGTGTACGGTGAATTCCCGTGAACACCGTCATGAGCTCAGCCTGTCTGTCCTCCATCCGCCCTTGGTATCGCAGTAGACAGGCATTGATCTCCTCGAGGATGGACACAACCTGGGCCATGCCTGTGGTGTCCTGCCGGTATGTGTCCAGGATGTTTCTGACATGGGAATATACCGGTTCCGCAGCTAACTGGTCAGGCTCGCGCCTCCGTCGTCCTCCACTCCCACCACCCCTGCCCACTTGCACCTGGCCTGCCCTTGTGGGCACATCGGGTCTCCGGGACCCCTGAGGGGTGGCATTAGCGTTTTCGCCTGCCTCCTCCTGGGTGTCCGGTACACCGTGTTCCTCCTGGTCAGCCTGGCTGCGTTGTGGTGGTGGGGCAGGGATCCTGGGTGTCTCCTGGGATGTGGCAGGAGTGGGGGTGGTGGTTGGCCCAGTTGTACCTGACGCAGGTGCTGCAGGTGGTTGGACACCAGAGGGGCCAGGTTGGTCGGGGTCGTCCACAGAGTGGTGAGAGTCGTCGCTGCCGGTGGGATCGTCCTCCCGCAGAGCCCGGTCCTGTGAGTCTTCCCCCCCAGTGTTGGGGGGTGATCCACGCCGTTGACCTGTGTGTGAGAGAGACAATGTTATTTTTGTTCCATGCAACATCCATGTTTCATTAGTTTCAAAGTTGGCATATTTCCTCTGGGTATTTGGATCTGTCTTGCATTCCACTCACAGTGCACTTGTGCATGGGTATGTCCCTTGGCCACAGCTTTTGAGACTTTACCTATGTGTGACACAGTCTTACTTGCTGCGTCAATTGTGACTGCAGTCAGCAGTGGAGTGAGCAGGTGTGGCGAGCCATGCATTGGCACCTTCCGTGTTGCACTGTACGTGGGCACATGGAGTTGTTCCACACACTTATATGATGCAGGTAGCTGGCATTGTGCTGGTGCACAGGTTGAGACATGGCCCAGTGTTTTGCCATGGAGAAGAGAGGGGGATTCAGGCACTGGCCACCCTTGTCTACATGCACGCAGTCCACCTGCTGACGAGCAGACATTCCCACACCACCCAAGGCTGAATTGGTCTCCCTGTGTCTCCCTTTCTCACTCCCTCTCTGTCCCCCCTCTCCCTCCCTCCCTGTGTCAGCCTCCTCCCTCTGTCCGTCTCCCTGTGTCTCCCTCCCTCTCTCTCCCCCTCTCCCTCCCTCTGTGTGTCACCCTCTGTCACCTCAGGCCAGCTTCCTAGGCACACACTTTTTGCAGATCTTTGAATGGCCTTTGGCTTGTTCATGTGAGTTTGTTTCTGATCTCCAGGCACCCATTGGGTGTAGTGTCTGTTTCTGCGCTGCTGCTGTGGTGGTGTGTGCTGCCACTCTTTCACAGTGTTGGCTGTTCATTAGCTGCTGTCATGTGCAAAAAGTGCCTTCACCCCCATGTCTTAATGCAAGGCGTCCGCCATTTGCTGGCAAGTCTTTCCTGTGTGGGGACACACTGTTTGTCTGGCTGTGACCTAGGCCATATGGGCAGAGGGCATTGTTGTCTGCTTGTGAGTTGCACTATGTGATTTTTGAGGCCCACCCTCCCGCCATCCGTGTCTTGTGTTGGTGTTTTCTGTGGCCTGTGACTTGGGATTGTCCAGCTGGGTGCATGGGGCATGGTGGCGCTAGTGGCATGTGCGTGTTTATAGAGTGTGGTTGAGTTATGCGATAGCTTGGGGTGGTTGCGTGCATGATTGTGAGTTTGGTTGTGGATGACGTTCCCCCCATGTGAGGTGAGTTGTTTGTGTACTCACCAGGCTCTCGGAGTCCTTCTACTCCCTCCACTGCCACCACCGGCAGTATGGCCATCACCCTCTCCTCCCAGGGATGGTATTGTACGCGTCTGCGGGGCGGCCCTCCTCCAGTGATGTTGGCCTGGTTGTGGTCATCGGTCATTTTGGCTCGGACCCTCCTCCGCAGATCGTACCACCTGGCTTGGCATTCATGCCTGCTCCTTCTGGTGTACGCATCAGCATTCACAGCATCGACAATCGTCTGCCACATGGCTGTTTTTGCGGAAATGCTGGTCTGTCTGACCAATGTTCCAAAGAGGTGTGACTCGACTCTGAGGATTTCGTCGACAAGGACCTCCAACTCTTGGCTAGTGAACTTTGGATTCTTGTTAGTGGGCATGGTGAGGGGTGTGGGTGTGGATGGTTGTGGGGGGTGTGGGTGTGGATGGTTGTGGGTATGTGGGTGTGGTTGTGCAGGTGTGTGTGTGAATGTGATGAGGGGGTGTTTGTGAAGGTGGGTGTGTGAAGGTGTGCAAGTGTAAGGTGTAGTAAAGGTTCAAGTATGGTGCTGTAGGTTGTCTGTGGGGTCTGGCAGCAGTGAGTCTGTTGCAAAGGCTCATGGTTTGTGTCTGTGGGCCCTTTTTATTGGTCCATTGGTGGGTGTGGCTGTGTTTGAACTTTGGGTGGGTGTGTTATAAGGAGTGGTTGTGTTTTGGGCCTCTGTTTGGGATTTTGGCAGTTGCAGGTCAGTGAATGTGTTGTATTTGTGCTTGTTGGACATGTTTTGTGGCTTTGTGCCATTCGAATAGTGTATTCTTGTGTTGTTTTGCTTTGTCCTGGTTGTGTACGTGCGTTTTTAGCGTGTGTACGGAGTGTACTTCGGCAATTTTGTTGTACAGTGCTGTTCTTGTGTCTGGCTTGGTACGACTCGTACATGCGCGATGTTGGGTGAAGGTGCTGGTGTTGGGGCCTGGGGTGCGCTCCGTACTTAGAATGTTGGGGTGGGGGTACGCTCCATACATACGCGGGTGTGGGTACGGGCCGTACATACACGGTTGGGGTGGGGGTACGGTCCGTACATACACTGTTGGGGTGGGGGTACGCTCCATACATACGCGGGTGAGGGTGCGGGTCGTACATACACTGTTGGGGTGGGGGTACGCTCCATAGGTACGCAGGTGAGGGTACGGGTCATACATACACGGTTGGGGTGGGGGTGAGGTCCGTACATACACTGTTGGGGTGGGGGTACGCTCCATACATATGCGGGTGAGGGTACGGGTCGTACATACACTGTTGGGGTGTGGGTACGCTCCATACGTACGCGGGTGAGGGTACGGTCGTACATACACAGTTGGGGTGGGGGTGAGGTCCGTACATACACTGTTGGGGTGGGGGTACGCTCCATACGTACGCGGGTGAGGGTACGGGTCATACATACACGGTTGGGGTGGGGGTGAGGTCCGTACATACACTGTTGTGGTGGGGGTACGCTCCATACGTACGCGGGTGAGGGTACGGGTTGTACATACATGGTTGGGGTGGGGGTGAGGTCCGTACATACACTGTTGGGGTGGGGGTACGCTCCATACATACGCGGGTGAGGGTACGGGGCATACATACACGGTTGGGGTGGGGGTGAGGTCCGTACATACACTGTTGGGGTGGGGGTGAGGTCCGTACATACACGGGTAGGGAGTAGGTACGCTCCATACATACGCGGGTGAGGGTACAGGTCGTACATACATGGTTGGGGTGGGGGTACGGTCCGTACATACACGGTTGGGGTGGGGGTACGCTCCATACATATGCGGGTGAGGGTACGGGTCGTACATACACTGTTGGGGTGGGGGTACGCTCCATACATACGCGGGTGAGGGTACGGGTCGTACATACACGGTTGGGGTGGGTGGAGGTCCGTACATACACTGTTGGGGTGGGGGTACGCTCCATACGTACGCGGGTGAGGGTACGGGTCATACATATACGGTTGGGGTGGGGGTGAGGTCCGTACATACACTGTTGTGGTGGGGGTACGCTCCATACGTACGCGGGTGAGGGTACGGGTTGTACATACACGGTTGGGGTGGGGGTGAGGTCCGTACATACACTGTTGGGGTGGGGGTACGCTCCATACGTACGCGGGTGAGGGTACGGGGCATACATACACGGTTGGGGTGGGGGTACGGTCCGTACATACACTGGTGGGGTGGGGGTACGGTCCGTGCATACACGGGTAGGGAGTAGGTATGCTCCATGCATACACGGGTGGGGGTACGGGCCGTACATACACGGTTGGGGTGGGGGAACGCTCCATACATACGCGGGTGAGGGTACGGGTCGTACATTCACGGTTGGGGTGGGGGTACGGTCCGTACATACACGGTTGGGGTGGGGGTACGCTCCATACATACGCGGGTGAGGGTACGGGTCGTACATACACTGTTGGGGTGGGGGTACGCTCCATACGTACGTGGGTGAGGGTACGGGTCGTACATACACGGTTGGGGTGGGGGTGAGGTCCGTACATACACTGTTGGGGTGGGGGTACGCTCCATACGTACGCGGGTGAGGGTACGGGTCGTACATACACGGTTGGGGTGGGGGTGAGGTCTGTACATACACTGTTGGGGTGGGGGTCCGCTCCATACGTACGCGGGTGAGGGTACGGGTCGTACATACACGGTTGGGGTGGGGGTATGGTCCGTACATACACTGGTGGGGTGGGGGTACGGTCCGTACATACACGGGTAGGGAGTAGGTACGCTCCATACATACACGGTTGGGGGTACGCTCCATACATACGCGGGTGAGGGTGTGGTAAATTTAATTACCTAGACTTAATTTATGCGGTAAAATTCAATAAGAATAACTCAGTAAAAATAAGAGGCAGAATCCGTGGTATTTGAGGTTAGAAAATGGGTTTATTCCTTACAAAGGAATTGGTTCGAACCAGGCAATCGTATTCCGTCACCACGAAGGTTCGGGAAGGGATAGAGCGATACTTTATTGACAGGTTATCATATATATAGTAAATGCATTACAGTGAAGACATATGCAGAAGGCGTAACAGCTGAGAAGAGAGATAAGAATACACATACATTACATACATTACGAATAAAGGCGTTACAATAGGCGTGCATGAGGGCGTGTACTAGAAACGTCATTATGATGATGACACAGGTGGGTGGATCCATAGGAGAATCCTGCAAAGTCAGCAGAAATACATGCCAAATATGCGTGCACAGTAGCATGACGTGTGATTGACGTGTAACTGGAGGGTGAAGGGGACTTGACATTTAGCCATACATGAGGAGACAGAAGTCTGGGATGTCAGAACAACCTAATCCCAAATCATATCTAATATCTTGTGTTTAAGGAACTGTATTATCTGGAAGGAAAGGTCTCTCAGGCAGAGGCTATCCTATACTAACTACTAGTGCGTGTATAAGCGTCTACGTGTCTACATGAGATGCGAGGGGGCATGGGCCTACCATGGCAACAGAAGCCATGAATTACTTGCACGGAGACAGTAAGGCCGGGCCCTTTGCTCTGTAGCTGGAAGGATGTTTACCTAACTACTAGACAGGAATGCATTTCTCGAGGAGCGGAGCAGATAACTTGAAGGCTGAATACAGTTTTGGCAGGCAACAGGCCGGGCCAGGCACCGTTAGCCGCGCAGGAAGTAAGACAAAGGTCATGGATACAGATGCAGGTCCAGGCTGGAGCATTCAGAGGCAGAAGGCAGGAAAAGCTCGATGGCAGAATTCAGGGCCTACCTTGCCAGAGCTGAAAAACGTGAAAAGTATACCATATAAAGGCGGTGGCAAGGCATACTTAGGAACGGAATATCCGACCCATTCATGGCGGATCTGAAAGAGGACATGTTAACGTTGGACACAATTGTATTTGCGTCTTCATAGCTTGAAGTGGAGGGAACATACATGTACTTGTAGCATGTACATGGAGCCGTTGGGGTCTAAGATAGGGGACACAATCGATCATAAAAATTCATATTTCCTCATTCCCTCCTTGTCCCCTACGGACCCTTCATGAGATATCGATCCTCAGGAATCCATCAATCTGTTCATGTAACATCATTTGCTCTTCTTTCTTCTTCCGGGATTTTGAATTAGAACTTGAACGTGGAATACATGATGTGGCACACAGGCCGCAAATCGCTGGTCCACATTGTAGACACAGGCAGCAACTGAATACTATGAGAAGGCCAATACCTAGGAAGGATAGGACTTTCCATCCCCAGGCTGACAACACGCTCCAGAACCAACCGGACCATGTCCAGGTGCCTGGATTCTGATGTATCTGGCTTGCAATCTTATGAAGACGAGTTATGGCTTTATATACTGACGGCGCGTTTTCTGGAATGAAAACACAACAACTTGATCCGATGACTCTACAGGCTCCGCCCCTATCGGCCAGGATGACGTCAAGAACAAGACGATTTTGGAGAACAACAATCCGCATCGCAGACTGCTCCTCTGTTAAGTTGCCTAGGGCAGAGGTAGTTTCATTCACTACTGCTTCAAGGGTTCTGGTTAATCTGCGTATCAGTTTACTATTAGAGACAACACCTATGTAGGGAAAGAGACCTTTATTGAAGTCTGTATATTGTTCCCATGCTGTTTCAGTGTAGTCGACAATCGGGAGATCTCTCTGGGGTCTATTGTGTACTAGATGGGTGTTTCTATGATAATCAGGAGGGGCTAGGAAAACAGGTGGCAGAAGGAATGCAAGGTAACAGGTACCATCCCAATCTAGAGGTAAACGTATATATGCGGTATGACCACAAATGAAGTAGGAATGACGGGAAGCTCTAAATGTAGACTTGCCTTTATCACTGAATTCGATCACAGTAGTACATTTACTATGACCCAGGTGTACTGAACCATTCTTTCTTACACATAATTCACCTCTGACTGGTAATACGGACATAGAAGGCAAGACTGGTGCAGCTTCAGATTCGACATTTAGAATCATGAGGTTAAGTGTAAAGTTTTTAATCCATATACTTCATTTTCTAGATCAGTTCCTGTCCTTTTGGGAAGTCCCTCCTTGTTAGGGTAGCAGGCTTTAAGCAAAACTAAGTTCAGGTTTCCCCATACCCAGTTGCTCTGGTAAACTACGGTATTTGAATCTAAAGAATTAATCAAACTAAACCATGCGCCACAGGAACCATTATGTGTGAATGGATACGGAAAGAGGGGCAGAACTCCCTTGTATTTCTGATAGGGAGGGAGTCGGCCACATATCCAACAATTTGTAGCGTTGCTGGCCTGATGGGAGTGATGTAACATACTAATGAATGTGTTGTTGCGCAGCGCAAGTCTATAGGGCAACTCATGTGGGGGCAATTCACTAAAAGAATGTTCGGTAGTAACATTGTAAGCAGAATGTGCACGCTTGAAAATAGGATAGTATATGTGCAACAGTATACTTGCAGCAATAATCAAAAGATTTAGAAAAAACATAATCAACAATGTCACTATACAGTGACTATGAAGTGATTTACAATATGCACGTTTCTTGAGCTGTTTCTGTCTATCTCTCTCTCGATTTCGGTCTAGAGGATACATGTCAGAGACTAATTTAACCGATTCACCTAGGAGAGGACTTAAACAATCAAATTGTCTGACTTGCTAGACCTTAGTTTCAGTTTATAGTCTTGGGCAGCAGTGTTCTCGACCAGGGGGAGTTTTGAATCAGTCTGTGGAGGGGGGCAGGGCTGAGAGTTCAAATCAGAAGGCAGTCCATGAAATTTCTTGATATGGCTCGAATGTAGCCAACCCTTGCGACCCTCGACCTTCACTGCTGTCCTCGTGGTCAGAAGTACTGATTTCGGCGTTTGCCAGCGAGGCTCCAGCGGGCTCCTCCTGTCGAAATTTCTTACGAAAACAAAATCTCCGGGAACCACTTCATGGGGCTTCACCTCGGTGTTGTCGGGAAAGGCTGCAGCTACCTGTGAACGGCAAGATTGTAGTGCAGACATCAAGGAAGCAAGGTAATCTGTCAGCATATTACAATCAACATCAGTGATTTTACGAGGTATAGGCGTCCCCCACATATTTGGTGGCCTACCGAAGACCACCTCGTACGGGGATAGCCCTGTTCGAGAATGTGCTATCATTCTCATGTAAAATAGTGCAACTGGTAAGGCTACTATCCAGTCGACGCCTTTCTCTCTACAGATTTTAGAAAGTCGAATTTTCAGAGTCTGGTTATGACGTTCCAAGAGACCTGCTGCCTCGGGATGCCGGACACAGTGGAATTTCCATTGATAGCCTAACAGGAGTGAAATGTGTTTCATCAGCTCGGATGAGAACGGTTGGCCGTTATCTGAATACACGATACGGGGCAAACCATACCGTGAGAAGAATTCACGAACCAGCTGCTTGGCAGTGGTCGGGGCAGTGTAATCTGAGACTGGATATGCTTCTGTCCAACGGGAAAGAGCGCATACAACTACGAGAACATATTTGAATCCTCGACATCGTTCCATCTGGATATAATCCATCTGGAGGACTTCAAAAGGGTGATCAGGAGGTTGAAATCCACCTTGCTCTACAGGAACGCCTTTACCTGGGTTGAACTGACAACAAATCATGCAAGTACGGACTTTCTGTTTGGCTGCAGCTCGTAAGTGTTTATTAAACCAAATGTTTTGAATACTGTCTAACATAGCTTTTTCTCCTAGATGTGCTGGACTATGTATTGTGTTAATGATAACTTGAACCATTGAGTCAGGGAGAAACCATGTAGATTTTCCCTTCGTCATCCATCCCTGATCTGTTTGGATCCCTCCTAGTTCAGTCCATTTCTTGATTTCCTCTGGTGTAGCATGTGTCTGTATGTCAATTACATCAAGGGCGGGATCCCTAACTGTCATGCAGTGTGTCGATGTCGGAACTATTGTCTTTGTCAAGTCAGTTACATGAGTCCGATTCTGTGCTGTTTGCTTAGCTGTTCGGTCTGCTAGGTCGTTACCCTGGGAAATGATATCGGTGACTTTTGTATGGGCCTTGCACTTCATGATAGATATCGAAGTAGGCAGATGTATTGCATCTAACAGAGCTTGAATGAGGGGACCGTGTTGAATGTTGGCACCGTGAGAAGTCAAATAACCTCTCTCTCGCCAAAGGACTCCGAAGTCGTGTACAACTCCGAATGCATAACGTGAATCTGTTTATATGTTGACTCTTTTATTTTTGGCTTGAATACAGGCTTGTGTCAGAGCGATGAGCTCTGCTGCTTGAGCTGACAATGTGTCAATACAATTTGTTTCAATAACTTCGGTGTCTGTCGTGATTGCGTAAGCGGCCACTAATTCCCCTGTACTTGTTCTCATGCATGAACCATCCACATAAAGTGTCAGGTCTGGATCTGGTAATGGAATGTCTGTCAAGTCTTGTCTGGGTTTCGTTGTAATTGTAATGACTTCAATACAATCATGTGCCAATGGGTCTGTTCCACTTAATGGCAAAAGTGTGGCAGGATTTAATGTACTACAACGTCTGATTTCTATGTGTGGCTGAAACAATGTTAATTCGTAACCTGTCAGTCGTGCTATAGTCAAGTGCTGAGTCTGAGTTCGGTTTAAAAGAACTTCCACGGAGTGTGGAACTTGCACTGTCAATTGATGTCCTAATACTATGGAATCGCTTTGTCTGATCGCTAAAGCTGTCGCTGCGACTGTTTTCAGGCACGTAGGCAGAGCCTGAGCTACTGGATCTAATGTGCTAGAAAAGTAAGCACACGGCTTGTGTGAACCTGCTTGTTCCTGAGTGAGTACTGACAAAGCAGTACCTTCGCGTTCTGTAACAAAAAGTGTAAAAGGCTTACTGTAACATGGCGTCGCTAAAACAGGTGCTTGACATAAGGCTTTCTTTAAGTCTTCAAAAGCTTGTGTATGTGCCTGAGTCCAAGGGAGGACAGTCGAAGTCGCTGCCTCCTGGGTTGTCAACTGAATGAGTGGCTTTACTAGAAATGCATATTGGGGAATCCATTGTCTACAGTACGAAGTGAGACCTATGAAGGCCCGCACCTCCTTTTGTGTCTTGGGTGGTGGCATGTTTACAATTAACTGGATGCGATCAGGTGTGAGCTGTCTTCCCCCCTTGGACAGCAAGTGCCCAAGGTACACAACTTGCTGAACACAGAATTGCAGCTTCGAAGGGGACACCTTGTGCCCCTTGTCGGCCAGGAAATGTAAAACCGTCAGTGATGCTTTTTCACATTCGGGTTCGCTTCGGGCGGTGATCAGCAGATCATCGACATACTGAAGCAGGGCAGTGTTAACAGGCATGTGGATACTGTCAAGTTGTCTTTTCAGTGCTTGGCTATAGATGCTAGGGCTTTCTGTGAATCCTTGAGGTGCCCGTGCAAATTTGAAGCTTCGTCCATTTAAACAGAATCCGAACAAATATTGGCTTTCCGGATCGATTGGGACGCTAAAGAAAGCGTTCTTGAAGTCAATTACAGTAAAGAACGTTGCTTCTGAGTCAATAGCTGTCAATAATGAAGAGATATCTGGAACCACGGGATATTGTGGTACAATGCATTTATTCAATTCGCACAGATCAATAATCAATCGATAAACTGGGGGTGCATTTGGATCAGTTCGTTTAAGAACCGGAATTATAGGAGAATTACACACATTGGAGTCGGTTTCCACAACCACTCCTTGTGCAATGAGCTCGTCAATGATTTGCAGCAAAGCCACTACAGCATCTGGAGGTAACTTGTATTGTCGGATTCGTGGTAATACCACTCCTGCTTTGAGTGTGACTCGATATGGTGTAATGTGCATACAACCTACATCAGCGGGGCCTTGTGCCCATAAATGTGCAGGGACATTCTGTAACCGGTGATCCATGTCTCTAAATACATAGTGACCTTTAAAGTCACGCAAAAATAGTCGTACCCCCTCCGGGGAACAACATATTACAGCTCCTAGAGCTTTCAGTGTCTTTATACCTAACAGGTTTTCTGGGCATGATTTTGTAAGCAATAGATCTGTAGTCCGTGTCAATGGACCAACTGCAAGAGAAAGAGGTTGCGATACTTCGTTAACAATAGGCTTTCCTGAAAATCCAAGGGAAATATTCTGTGAGCCTGAGAGGGGTGCCCCTGGAACCTCGTCGTGACTTATAGTTGTTCTGCTTGCCCCTGTATCAATTAAGAACTTTCTGTCTTTCCCTAATACTTGACTATGTACATAAGGACCCTCTTGATCTACGGGAACCTCAATAAGGGGTAAGCCAACTTCCCTCTCTAGGCTGTTTCATGTGTATCGCTGATAATCGGGATAGTCATTTTGTGCATACTGGTACATCTGTTGTATCGTGTTCTGTGTTGCGGCAATAGGCTGTGACTGTGATACCGCTACGGTCTGTTGTGCAGCTTGCATAGGCTGTACATTCTGAGATACTTGTTGTTGGATCTGATCCTGTCTAGGCGGACGTGGTCTCTCCTTGGTTTTACCCGTAGAGATATTATGTTTCAGAACTGCACAATCATTTATATAATGACCTGGCTGTTTAAAATAGTTGCATGTCCCTTTAACAGGAACCGCTGAATTATTGGACTGTGTCGCGCCCTTTTTATGACTGTCAGCTGGAACTGACTGGGCGACGAGCATTTTCATTTTCGTGTCTTTCATACGTCTTTGTTCGTGTTCTTGTTCTTCTCTAATTCTATTCTGGTGGTACTGTAACATTTGTAACATTTGTGACGGGGTATTAGCTTGCCAAGAGCTCTCTACTTTCAATACTCTGTTCTTAACCTGAGGCAAGGAATTCTCAACTAATTTTGTTACAAAAAGATGTGGATATGAATCGCTACTTGCTTTCAGGCCGCTATTAATACCAAAACATTTTTCAAATCGGGAATAAAAATCACTAGTGTCCTCATCCGGTTTCTGTTTGCAAGCTGAGATTGCTCCCCAGTCTTCCTTTTTCGTAGTTAATAAACGTGGCAATACTTGTACTAATAATCCTGGTAATGCTTTAGTTTTGTCTCCAAGCCCTACGCCTGCAGTTCGGGCATTTTCTTCGTTTTCTAATGCGTTCCAATCAATCTTTTGTTCTCCCACCTCCCACTCTTTTTCTTTGAGTTTCTCGTAAATACCGGCAGGCAATAATACTTTCAATATTTTCATAATGTCAGGATAGGTATAATCACCCATTAGTAACATGTCTTTTATTTCACGGTGGAAACCTGCTGGATCTCTATCATGACTGGGCACTAATATTTCATTTCCAATAGTTCTATTTTAGTTATAGGCGTGTACACAAACACGCGTCTAAAAGTATTATCATCATTTCTAATTGGGTGCACTTCGCGTAAGGGATTCTGTCTGTCTATGTAATACGTCTTTCTTTCCATGGAGGGAGCTGGATCATGTTCTGGACACAAAAAGGCACTATATCTGTGTCGATATTCTAGAATTACTTTAATTAGATCGGTACCTAGACCTCTCCATTTATTCATGAGTAGTTCTATCAGTATATCAGGTAGGGGACCAGGATCGGAGTGTTGGCCTTTATACAATATAAGGAGATGTTGTATCATGTATATACCAGCTAAACGCTGTTCGTCTGGTGAAAGATTCAAAAACGTATGTACTAGGGCGTCATCGCTATATTTATCAGAACTGTCAGCCCATTGTACTGCTGACCTGGCTAATTCTTGTTCGTCCATAGAATCGAGTACATGGTACCCCATTCGTTCTTGAAGTATTTTATCAGTAGCCTGAAACAAATGTTCAGGGGTCTTTGGGTTTGACATGGCTGCTTGAAAAATTCTCCTACTTTCTGGACGTATCGGACGTATTGGATTATTGAAGGATCTTCCTTTACCTACATAAGCTATCGTTTCTCTAGCTGGTAGTAGTAATTGTCCTGTTGTCATTTCTAGCTGTTCCTCATCGCCTGAGGACTCAGTTTTTATCTGCATCTGTTTCTCTTTCAGGCTGTTCTTTTCCACATATTTGTTCTACTTTTTTTCCTGATCCTTCGGTACATACTTTCTATACTATTCTGTTTATCATGTTTTCCGTCTGCTATATTCTGGCCCCATTTGTTAAGGGCTCTCATTTCTTCCGCGTCTACACCTGGCCTATCTCTGTGTCTTATCAGGCAGTTTATAAAGAAGCGTAACAACAGTTTTTGCGTGTCCACTTTCTGGTATGCCATGGCCTCGCCAATACTTTCAGGACCTTGCCCTGTTTGGACAAAGTGATATATTTTGTCTAGATGTTCAATCATTCCTGGTAATATCATTAAATAGTTCGCAACTCGTCGTAGACGTACTGATGATAGCATCATTCTGTCGTCTTTACCTGGTACTGGATCATATCTACAGTCTGTAAGAGGCTCTTTAAATATGTCATAATTCGCTGTTTGAGGTGTACGTTGGTGTGCTAAATCCCTATAAGTCAATCGACGCACTGATGGCGGCGTATGAAAACTTCCTGTCGCACCTCCTGAGGTGCTAGGTCCAAAAGGATTCGTTGGGTGTAAGGTAGGAAGAATAGGTGCAGGAAGAAGTGGAGGAACGGGTGGAAGATTTGGAACGGATGCAGGAGTATGTTGCTGCAGAAGTGGGGGCGGATTATCTCGGGGTCGAGCGTCATTAGCAGGTGGTGTACGTGGCGGCGGAGTATTAACATATTCGGGGGCTACATTGTCTAAATAGGAAGAAAGGAAAATGTCCTTTGCGGTCTTGGGGTGCAGTTTAGTCAGAAGCAATGGAGGTGGCAGATCTTTTGGTACTTCCAGGGTGGCCTTAGGTAAACCCTCGGCCAGAAGAGGATACATACCATTCATAAGAGTGTTTCGTTGTCTGTCTACTTGTTCTGCTTTTACTCGGATACCTTCCTCAATTAATACGTTTTCTCGGGCTTTGTCTGAATCCTCCCTACTTTTCTCTTCTTTTCTGAGCACTTTCTCTGTGCGTCTATGCGATTCTTTGCGCCATAATTCAATGGCATCTTTCTGTGATTGTCTGGCTTTCTTTTTCCATAATGCTTCTTCTACTCTCATGATGCAATCTGCATCCCATGTCCCAGCAACGGGCCATCTCTGATTCTCTGCTAAATCCTTGGTGTAGTCTACCCACAATTCGAGATATAATACAGCATCTAGGCCATGCTTATGGTACATAAAGTACCCTGGAGTGTCCCTAGGTGGAATGGGAACGGCTTCCTCGAGTATCCCTTTTCTAGTTTTTATCTGTCTTAATTTCGAGAATAACGGCATCTTAAACCTTGCTACTTGATTCTTACTCGGACTTGAACACAATTAATACAATAAACACAGTAATGAAGATCGAACAATCACTCATACCACGACATTTAAAACATATTAAAACATTTTAGAACGAACAATGATAATTAGAATAAAACTAGTTAACTGCATAATACTAGATGTACTGCTAAACAGTACAGATACACTGCTGAAACAGTGCAGACCAGGTCTGTGTACCCAAACCCGTCTTGACCGGCACAAACCAATGTGCACGTCTAGATGCGTCCCCAGCAACGGTACTCACCGGGAAGCACGGAACGGAACAGAAGGCCTCGGAAGTCTGGACTGGACTAGACCAAACTGGACTGGACTCGACTCGTGACTTAGTTACTTCGGAACTTCGGAATCTGGTGGGCCTCTGTATACCTCGGATCTTGCTCTCTCAGCTAGGCTCTGGTCGGGATCCTCCGCACTCCTCACCGCCTCGTCTGGGTGTTGATCGCAGCCTCAGTCACCCCCGTTGGCCTGAGGGAGATACAGGAAATCCTGCGGGTACGCGTAGTTGTCCGTCCGTCTGTGGCAGGAGACCGGGTCTGCAACACACCTCCGGCGCGTGGGGTGTGAGAGGTGTCCCTGTTCGGGCGCCAATTATGTGGTAAATTTAATTACCTAGACTTAATTTATGCGGTAAAATTCAATAAGAATAACTCAGTAAAAATAAGAGGCAGAATCCGTGGTATTTGAGGTTAGAAAATGGGTTTATTCCTTACAAAGGAATTGGTTCGAACCAGGCAATCGTATTCCATCACCACGAAGGTTCGGGAAGGGATAGAGCGATACTTTATTGACAGGTTATCATATATATAGTAAATGCATTACAGTGAAGACATATGCAGAAGGCGTAACAGCTGAGAAGAGAGATAAGAATACACATACGTAATGAATAAAGGCGTTACAATAGGCGTGCATGAGGGCGTGTACTAGAAACGTCATTATGATGATGACACAGGTGGGTGGATCCATAGGAGAATCCTGCAAAGTCAGCAGAAATACATGCCAAATATGCGTGCACAGTAGCATGACGTGTGATTGACTTGACATTTAGCCATACATGAGGAGACAGAAGTCTGGGATGTCAGAACAACCTAATCCCAAATCATATCTAATATCTTGTGTTTAAGGAACTGTATTATCTGGAAGGAAAGGTCTCTCAGGCAGAGGCTATCCTATACTAACTACTAGTGCGTGTATAAGCGTCTACGTGTCTACATGAGATGCGAGGGGGCATGGGCCTACCATGGCAACAGAAGCCATGAATTACTTGCACGGAGACAGTAAGGCCGGGCCCTTTGCTCTGTAGCTGGAAGGATGTTTACCTAACTACTAGACAGGAATGCATTTCTCGAGGAGCGGAGCAGATAACTTGAAGGCTGAATACAGTTTTGGCAGGCAACAGGCCGGGCCAGGCACCGTTAGCCGCGCAGGAAGTAAGACAAAGGTCATGGATACAGATGCAGGTCCAGGCTGGAGCATTCAGAGGCAGAAGGCAGGAAAAGCTCGATGGCAGAATTAAGGGCCTACCTTGCCAGAGCTGAAAAACGTGAAAAGTATACCATATAAAGGCGGTGGCAAGGCATACTTAGGAACGGGGTGAGGTCTGTACATACACTGTTGGGGTGGGGGTCCGCTCCATACGTACGCGGGTGAGGGTACGGGTCGTACATACACGGTTGGGGTGGGGGTATGGTCCGTACATACACTGGTGGGGTGGGGGTACGGTCCGTACATACACGGGTAGGGAGTAGGTACGCTCCATACATACACGGTTGGGTGTACGCTCCATACATACGCGGGTGAGGGTACAGGTCGTACATACACGGTTGGGGTGGGGGTACGGTCCGTACATACACGGTTGGGGTGGGGGTACGCTCCATACATACGCGGGTGAGGGTACGGGTCGTACATACACTGTTGGTGTGGGGGTACGCTCCATACGTACGCGAGTGAGGGTACGGGTCGTACATACACTGTTGGGGTGGGGGTACGCTCCATACATACGCGGGTGAGGGTACGGGTCGTACATACACGGTTGGGGTGGGGGTACGCTCCATACATACGCGGGTGGGGGTACAGGCCGTACGTACGGGGGTGTACATACACGGGTGGGGGTACGTCTCTTACATACACGGGTGTACATACATGGGTGGGGATTCGACTCGTACATAGGAGGGCTGGGGGGAGTGTTGGGCGCGTATGCGGGCACATGTCTCCATGGTTGCTATGGGAGTTCAGTGCGGACGGTGTTTTTTCCATCCGGTTGTAACATCGGACGCACGGGATGGATCGTACTAGCGCGGTCGGACTTCACTTTTCACATTTGTACGGTAAATCGTCCGAGGATGTGTCGGACACATTTTCCGACCCGAGGACGTGTGGGGAATAATTCCCAATGCGATTCGTATGGACTTTTTCCCATGCGAATCGTACTTGGCAGTTTGTACGGCACTTGTACGATTCGTACGGTAAAAAGACCGGATACGAGTCGTACGGGGAATTTTTTTACAGGATCGTAATCGGCACCCAAGTGTCTTAAATCTGGAGAAATGGTTAGCTAATGCTTGTTAGAAGGGTAAGGTAGAGGGATGTGCTACTTTATCAACGGAAGGAACGATTCCGTAGTAGGGCAGAGGTAAGCGCTGCTCTCGGGAAAGACGGAATTCTCGTGAGAAAGGTCTATTGCTATTCCTTGGTTAGCGAAGCGGACAATGGTGGTGTTTTTGTATTGTTACTAACAGAATTGTAATTTTGAAACAAAACTTATGGAGTGAATTTTGTAAAGGAGGGGTAGACAGGAGCAGGAGCTGCGGGAGCAGCTGCTGACGTCAGAACGACCGCGCTGGGATTGGCCAGTCAGTCGGAAACGTAGAACGCTCCGGATTGGTGCGTTAGTGTACGCCGTTTCTTGGAGTGGAGAATCACAAGGTGACGTAGACGCTCCGGATTGGTGCGTTAGTGTGAGTCGTGCTGGGATTGGAGAATTACAGAGTGACATAGACGTTCCGGATTCGTGCGTTAGTGTGAGTTGCGCTACAGTTGGACAGAAAAGCGGTACGACCGAGAGGAGAAACTAGTGAGACACGAAAAGACAGAAAAAATGTATTACAATCTGCCAGAGAAGTCCTGGTTCGGTAGAATTAAAAAGTGGTTTAAGAAGGACAAACCGATTGTAACTAGGGAAGGACAATTACTTCCTCCACCAAAAACCCCTGCATCCTTTATGGTTGCGAAATATGGATATCACACCTGTATTTGGTTAGACAATTGGGTCAAGTATACTGAGAAAGACGGAGTTTGGGCTTTTCCAGAACATGGTTAATTTAATTTGGCAGTTTTTAGAAATTTAAGAGAGAAAATTATGAATTTAGAACCAAGACCTAGACCGACACAATTTGAAGCATTGACAGAATGGAAAAATGAGATGCATGACTGAGAAAGACAGAGAAGTGGCGGAAGGTATAGATACATGTTTGGTAGGACGTACGGACATGAGAATCATGATGATCGAATGAAAAGGTGGCGGAATGCGTGTATGACTGAGGGTTTGTATCCCCGACCGAACTGCAGGAGAAAATGAAGGAAGAAAATGTGCAGAAAAGAGACATAATGTGGAAACGAGAGGGTATGGAGTGAATGAATCAGAGGACGATGTTCTTGATGACATGTTCTATAAAAATCCACCCCCATATCGGCCAGAACCAGAAATATTAACACCAAGTGCCCCGATGAAAGAAACTTTACAAATCATAAAATCGGAACCAGAGTTCCAAGATTTGGGAAAAAGTAATTCCATTAGAGAGGTAGAAAACAAGTCAGGAGGTAGAATAAATGGTGAAAATTCAGCGGAACTAGCAAAGACAACTTTATAATTAACAGAGAAAATAAGAGAATTAACCAAAAATCTGGAAGCTGTAACAGTTCCAGTAACGATAGGTCCAGTAATGACTATTTTCGATAAACAAAAAGATGTCGAACATTGTTTAACGGTCCCTTATAAAAGCAATAAACAGATTGAACAACCAAAACCGAGTCAAAATGACAATCCATGGAGACAGACAATAAGTATGATTGAACCAAATGTTTCAAATAATCCGTTTGTTGGCCAGAATTGTGCAGAAAGACGTATAACAACAGTGGAGTCAATATTAGAAACACAAAAGGATTCTGGACAAGGTAATGTAGAGAAGTCAGTAGGACCATCTACAGAGGAATTGAGTGAATGGTTGAGAAGCTTGCAAAAGAAAGACAAAGAATCTCAGTCAATAGATGTGGCCAAACTACGAATGGTACTGGAAGAGTTAATTGTAGGAACTATCCCTACGGAGAAGTTAAAAACCTACCAGGATGAGGAGTTGTTATTCCTGTGTAAAAGTATAACGTGGAGAGCAAAACGTCTCCATGAAAGATTAGAAAAAGTAGCAAATGAAATGTGTATAGTTATTGAAAAGGGCCCTACAGAAACCATATCGAGTAGATTTCACTGAAAAGGACATTGAGAATATGAATACCACAGGACGAATGAGTCAGATTAAGGAAATAATTATTTTGTTGAGAAAAAGGGGAGATGTGGACAAATGGAGAAGTAGATGGTATCGAAAACGAGATGATGTTTCAGATAAAACCTTTTCAGCTTTCCCTGTTAGAGAAAAAGAGAAGGTAGTAACAGAATGCCCTATGAGAGAAATTCCAGGAGGATATGTACATGTCCCATGGACTAGGCAAGATATTTTGTCATTCACAAATGACTTCCCTCGACTACGTGAGAAACCCGTTGAGTGGTATAGACAGGTGGACAGATTTGTAAAATTATCCAAAGTATTGTGGATTCATCTAAACAGCTTGTTTGACATAATAGTACCAGCAGATCTATGGACAGAGTGCAAAATAATGATAGATTGGCAAACACAAGAATACCCGAGGGATCCAAAACAGGGGCTCCAGACCCCGAGGTAATGAAGAAATACGAACAGGTTATAGCCTTTCTGAAAAAGAAGGTTCCACCTAAAGAGACAGATTGGGTAAAAATTGACAGAACACATCAGGAAAGCAAAGAGTCAGAACATGCATATTATGAGAGGTTGATTTTGGCCTTTAAACAGTTTAGTGGAGATGAAAATCTGAGTGAAAAGGATCTAAGTCATTTTGTATACAGGTTTGTATATGGTCTTCGTCCAGAAATTAGTGAGATGATAAAACAGCAAACTGTAGATTGGCAGAATAAGAAAATAGACAAAGTACTGAGACATGCTAAATATTTCAGTGATGAGATTGAAGCAAAACAGCGAAAATTGAAAGAAAAGGCTATGTGGGCACAAGTGAAGGTATCTGAAAGACAGGAAGCTCAAATAGCAGAACAAGCGAATAATACAGGATCAAGACAAAAATTCAGTCCTGGGAAAGGTAAAGGAAATATAGAGGAAGGTAAGAAGAAATTCCTGTGTCATAATTGCGGTAGAATAGGGCATTGGAAATCCGGGTGTAAATTTCCCCCAAGTACTAACGATGAAAATGCATCATTGAATCCACAGGTGCAGAATGAAGTGAGTGGTCAACCGTAGGGACAGCAGCAGGTTGTTACCCAACAGAATCAGGTGCCAAAACCGCCTTTTCCACAGAGCAAAAATTCCCAGAAGTATAGTAATGAAACGGGATTCTACAACGGAGAACAGGGAAATAAACCGCCGCGCGCTAGCGCTGCTTCGCTGTATTGGCTGCAACGCGATGAGAGTGATTCAGAAGAAAGTTATTGACGGTGCCGAAGGGAGGAAGAAGAGTGCGTACTTGGCACAACTCTAGAAGTAGACCAGTCAGGCCCATTAGTAGATGGAAAGATTAATGATGAAAGCATTACTTTCCTAGTTGATACTGGTGCTACACGATCAACAGTCAGATCAGCTGATGTTAAGAATCTTCCTCTCTCGGATGAAACGATCCAAGTAGTTGGTGTATCCAACAGGCAGATTAAAACTTACCTTACAGACCCAGTGAAAGTTAGCATAGGGAAATTTTCTGAAATGCACCGTTTTGTCGTGTGCGATACCAGTCCTGTGAATCTATTAGGTAGAGATCTGTTGTGCAAAATGAATTGCACTATATTTTGTACCCCGGATGGGATAGCATTTGAAACCCCAGATGAAGATGTGCTGTATAAAATGACAATGACAAACAGGGAAAATAAGGTTATTGAAACCTATGCTGTATTTAACCCTGATAAATTACCTAAAGAATTAAAACAATCTGTTAAGGCAGAAGTTTGGGATTTCACAGGAGAAGATGTGGGATTAATGAGAAATGTAGATCCAGTAAACATAACAGTAAGAGAAGGAGTAAGTTATCCAAATGTTCCCCAATATAAATTGACACCTGAAATAATTGAAGGAATGACTCCTGTGATTGAAAAAATGATAAAACAAGGTATTTTGAGAGAAATAATGAGTTGTCCATGTAATTCACCAATAATGGGACTGAAAAAGCCTAGTGGGAAGTTCAGGATAGTACAAGATCTGAGAAAGATAAACAAAATTGTTGTGTCATGTTGTCCCATTGTACCAAATCCATCTGATTTTATATCAGATCCCTGATGACGCAGAATGGCATACAGTAATTGATTTATGCTATGCTTTCTTTTTCATCCCATTGCACCATGACAGTCAGCAAATGTTTTCATTTCGTTTCGGCGAGCGTATTTTGGCTTGGTGCCGAATTCCACAGGGGTATACAGAAAGCCCCTCGATATTTAATCAGCTAATGAAAAAGTCTTTGGAAAGTCTAGAAATGCCCAAAAATTCAGTATTAGTCCAGTACATCGACGACCTTCTTGTGGCGTAGAAAAACCTGTGAGGCTTGTGAGCTTGACACAATAGCCTTCCTGAATCATTTGGCAGATGGAGGACTTAAAGTGTCACCATCAAAATTACAATTTTGCAAGAAAAAGTACAATATTTAGGACATCACATTGAAAAAGGACTGAGAAAAATAACGATAGACAGAATCAAGATCATAAAAAGAATGAGTGCCCCATGACCCAAAGAGAGGTGAGAATGTTTCTGGGAATGGTTGGATATTGTCGTCAATGGAATAGTAATTGTTCGTTGATTACAAAACCTTTGGTACGACTGACAAGAAACGATGTGAAATATCCCATTGATTGGAACAAAGAGGAATTGGCACCATTCAAAAGATTGAGAGATGGGTTGTGTGAAGCACCTGCATTAGGTATGCCTGACTATTAAAAGGAGTTTGAGTTGTATTGCAGTGAGAGAAATGGATGTGCGCTCTCTGTGCTAATACAGAAGCATGGAAAACTGAGGAGGCCAATTGCATATTTTTCATCAATGTTGGACCCAGTAGCTGTAGCCTTACCTGGGTGTTTGAAAGCAGTAGCTGCTACATGCCGAAGTTTGGAACAAAGTGAGGGAATTGTGATGGGATATTCTGTGAAAGTGTTCATACCTCATGATGTGGCAATCCTTTTAACAAGGAGTTGCACTCAGTATATGACACATAGTCGGCTGACTAAGTATGAGAAAGTTATACTAGGTGCCACGAATGTAAGTCTTGTGAGATGTCTGAATGTGAATCCTTCAACATTATTGCCTGATGCTGAGAATGTGGAAGTCAGAGATGAAGCAGATCATGACTGTCTGGATGTACTTGATTATTGTACAAAACCTCGACCTGACATAAAAGATGTACCCTTACCAGAAAGTGATTTTGTTCTGTTTGTGGATGGGTCTTGTTTGAGAACAGATGATGGAGTGTTAAGTGCAGCCTATGCGGTATGTACAGTTGCAGCAGTAATGGAAGCGTCATATCTGAAAGGAGTAAAATCAGCACAAGTAGCTGAACCTGTCGCCTTGGCTAGAGCATGTAGGATTGGAAAGAGTGTGAGAGTGACTGTGATGACTGACAGCCAGTATGGATTCGGAGTCGTACATGACTTCGGTCAAATATGGCTGCAGAGAGGGTTTTTGACATCGAGTGGCACTCCCATTAAGAATGCTGAAGTGGTTGGAAAATTGCTTGAGGCGATTCAGTTGCCTAGGCAATTGGCTGTTGTGAAGTGTGCTGCCCATAGTCAAAGTGGTGATTATATCGCCACTGGTAACAAATACGCGAATGACATGGCACAATACTGTGCACGAAATCAGAATTCAATTAATCGGGCTAAGGAAAGAGAGGTGATTTCTTGTTTTTTTATGTTTACTAACACTGTGGGAACATTGGAAGAAGTGAGACAATTGCAGGAAGAGGTAGGAGAAGAGGAAATGAAGCAGTGGGTAAAAGCAGGATATGCACCCAGAGAGAAAGATCATGTGTGGGTCTACCAAGATAGAAGACCAGTCATGTCTGATAGCATGATGTCTGCCATGGCACGGATGTATCATGGCCAGGGACATATTGAGATGCCATGATCAGGTCATTTAAGCAGACCTGGTATAATGCAAAATTCAGACTTGTAGCAGAACGTCTTTGTCAGAGATGACTAATATGTCAGCAATACAATCCAGGAAGAAAGACAGTAGTGAGTCTAGGAACAATAGGTCGAGAAGGAGGGCCTTTTACCAGAATGCAAGTGGATTTCATTGAGATGCCTCCCTGTAACAGACTGAGATATGTTTTGGTTATGGTCTGTCTGTTTTCTAGATGGGTAGAAGCATTCCCAACAAGAAGAAATGATGGGATGACAGTGGCGAAATTACTTTTGAGGGAATTCATCCCTAGATTTGGGTTCTCAGTGACAATTGAATCAGACCGAGGAGGACATTTCCATAATGAGATCATAAAACTGATTTGTGAAGCATTGAATGTACAACAAAAACTGCATTGTGCCTACCGACCAGAGGCTTCTGGTGTGGTGGAACAAATGAATGGTACTATCAAAAACAGAATAAGGAAAATGTGTTTAGCCACAGGTATGACATGGCCTGATGCCTTGCCTCTAGTACTCATGACTATTAGATCAATTCCAGATAGAACTACAGGGTTCAGTCCTCATGAAATCATCATGGGACGAGCCATGCGGCACGTGTTTATACCAGTCAACAAGCTGATGACTATAACTGATGACATGGTGTTGGAATACTGTAAAGGCCTGGCTGACGCAGTTCATTCTGTGTTTCATCAGGTTGGAGCGGATGCCACCACTCTTGAAAAGAAGTAAGCCCATGATCTAAGCCCAGGGGACTGGGTGAGAATGAAAGTACACAGAAGAAGAAACTGTTTGGTCCCGAGGTGGGGAAAACCAAGACAAGTCATCTTGACTACAACAACAGCTGTAAAGTGTGCTGGATTGAAAAATTGGATCCATGCAAGCCATACATTGAGAATTCCAAATCCAGTGGACAGCACAGAAAAGCAGTATTTTGATTAATCAGAATCCAGTACTGAGTCAGATGACGAAGAGCTAAAAAGAAAAGAAAACCCTGAAAGGGGGGAAGCAGAACAAAGTCTAACACATGTTCCAAGAAGTATTTCCCTGAGAAGAAGGTTACAGATTTCTGATACCAGTTCAGACTCAGAGACTGAACAAGGAGCGAAGTGTTCAAAGGGAAAACAAGAGAAAACCAAAGAAAAAGACAGTGAAGAGACAATAAAAGCGATTCATGAGAAGGAAGTGCCAGATGAAAGATTGAGAGAAATTCCACCTGAAACAACACATTTAGATGGACAGGGGCCAGATAGAGAGAGAGGGAAAGGTTATTGCAGAAGACCCCCGAGGAGGTGTAGGGAACTCCAACATCCAGTTAGAAACAGGGACAAGTAGTCAGCAGGAAGATTGCGTGATGGAGATTCGAGGAGGGACAGAAGTAGGGAAAACTAAAGAAGTGGTGGAAAAAGAAACTGTTGAAAACAAAAAGCAAGTTGAAACCGAGTCAGAAGAAAGCGAAGATGAAATACCTGAAGTTCGAGTTCTAAGAAAGAGAGCTTGGAGAACTGAAAAGAATCATAAAGGAAGTAGATTGAAAAGAGCAGCGAAAGATGATGTTTGGCCGAATAAAATAAAAAGATTGAGATACCGACTGACACGAATAAGTTCACCTAGAGCTGAACAGGTGAATGAAGTGACAAGTGAGGTGAAATCAAAAGACGAAGTAACCACTGAAATTAAAGAGAGCAAAAGATTTAGAAAATCTAACCAGAAGTATAAATCACCAGAATGGACGTATGTGGCCCTGCCTGAAGTAAAAGAAGAGGCGGATAGCCAAGGAAATCCAGAGATGGTTGTACCCGAAGTGGTTGAGGAAGACGAAGAATCGGAAATCCTGAGAGTTATCTTGTCCAATATTGGAGAAGAAGCGGATGTTCAGGATATTCTGTATACCGATCACGAAGGAAAAGTGAAAAATGATGAAATGCCAAACCGAATGAGACAAGAAAACGACTGGGAGAAAGACAATAAAATACTGAAAAAGACAAAAACTGGTAGAACCACATAGGTGCTTAGAGCCTTGGGTTAGAAAACTAGTTGTGAAGTAGAAGAGGCTAAGTCAAAAGACACAGTCCATTTTAGCAAAGATGGCAAACATAGATAGTAGAAAAGATAGATGTACATTTTTGAAGAGATGGTGTAAAATATGTTGTTGTTGTAAAGGATTACTAATGCTTCTATGGAGTATACTTGCTCTACTGATCTCATTTAAAGTTACTATAGATACATTAGAAGGACATAGTGAAAACATAACTAATATAAGGAAGATTCCAAAAGTAGTTCCGACTAGAATAGATAAAAACTATTTACATAAAGACAGGTCTATAACTAACTTTTCTAACAATGTGTTTTCGAAATTGTTGTATGAATATGTAAAAACAATGGATGTAAGGGACTGCTACGTCTGTATGCAGTTACCTGCTTCTGAATTGGAGGGAGTGACTTATCATCACCTTCCAGTGACTTATGGAATAATATGTAGTGTAATAGCTAGTTTATTTTATCAGACAGGAAAATTAGAATATTGTTTTTCAGATGTAGATACTATATTTTCACAAGTACCGTCAATTAACAATTTAAATAAGGTAAAACCTGCAAAGGTGTTAGGTGAATTTTTCTTAGAGACTAAAGAACTAACATTAGAATACATATTTAGAAATAATTTGACTTGCAGTTTAAAGAAGGAGGAAAAGACATTTTTAGATATGGTTGAAGAAAGGAGACTGAAAATGCAAAGAAAGGCTTCAGAAGAAAAGGTGGAGAAAACAGTATGGGATGTAGAGATGGAAAAACACTTGAAAGGGGAAACAAGTCCAACTATGGCTTTAGATTGGCCTCAGAAAGGGAAATTGTATATTAGAAGGAATCAAACGCATATGATAATTATTTTGTAGGGAATAGCGAGTGCCATGATACACACCGAATCATGGGTGGATGGGGATTTAAAGGTGGAAAAGATCCAGTTTTTCCTGGACTATATGTCATTTGTGGGAACAGGGCATATTATCGTTTTCCAGACCATTGGTATGGCACATGTTATGTAGGCCTGGTTTTTCCAAAGATTTTTCACATGGATAGAGGAGAAGATGGTGTACATAACTTAGGTAGTAATTTAGTACGTAGTAAGAGAGAATCTTGGGCAGAAATTGTAGGTGATATTTTTGGAGCATTGATACCGGCAGTGGGAATATCTCTGAATGCAAACAAAATTAGAAGACTTTCAACAGTAGGGGATCGCTTGTCAACAAGCACCGCTAGAGGATTTCTATTGGTAAACACTGAAATGGTTGCCATGCGTGCTATGGTAATGCAAAATCGACTTGCCCTTGATATCTTATTGGCAAAAGACGGTGGAGTCTGTGGAATGCTGAAAGTTCAACATTGTTGTACTTACATTCCTGATGAAAGTAAAGATTTGAAAATTTATATTAAAAATATTACAGAATTGCATGACGAAATTGTACCACTGGAGGTTGAAGCTGTGTGGGAAAAGATTGGAAGGAAGGTATCAGCTATTAAAAACTTCTTAGTAAAATTAGGTAGTACCTTTATAGGTAAGATATTATTTCCATTAACATGTGGGATTTTTATAGTATTAATGATAAAATTAGGGTGTATTTGTTGTAAAAAGAATAAAAACCAGAAAAAGTCAAAAAGAGAAAAAGAGAAAATGTAAGGAGAAAAGACGTAAAACAAGAAAGATAATTTGATGAGATAGAATTGGAGGAAATAAAGGAGAGTATGTACAAATCAGCAAAAAGAGAAGAGACAGGGGAAACTGAATTATGAATAAAAACAAGAAATCACTTTGGAATTCCGTAAAACGGATACAAAATTTTTGATGGTGTAGTGATATAATCACCAAAGGGGGGATTGCTGGAGCGGGTAGTACAAAATGTTATATACCCTCCCATTTCTGCATGTCTATATTAATCCGAATAATCTATTAATTGTAATATTATTAATCTGTTTGAAGTGATAATTTACCAATTATATTAACACAATTATATTAACAAAGAATTACACGTGGGATTTGCATTTTGCATGGCTAAACTAATTGTATACTAATCTATGTACGCATACTAATGGTAGAAAATTAGAATATTGCATTATATATGATGCTTTTGTGACGTAATTGTAAGTTGCACCAGATGACATCATTGGGTGAATATAAACGCTTTGAATGTTGCTATCATGCTAGATAATTACTTACACATAGGGGAATTAGTGAGGGTTTAACATTTTATTAGCCATTTCAATGTTTTAATTACGTTTTGTGTTTGTTTTACTTAAGTTGACCATTTGGGCCTAAGAAAAGATGGCTGACTGAGACACACGACGTGACTGCTAACGTTTCACGAGGTTTTGGGTGAAGTGCGCCTGCGCCACCACCAGCAACAGTGGCCTCGTCTTGACCTCAGGCAAGATGTACCAACCAAGGACACCCTGGGAGCTTCGCCAAAATCACGAAACAAAGGACTGTCTTTAAAACCGGAACCAGCAAGTGTGATGACTTAACCTAACAGACTATGTGAGAACTTTAGTGAATGACCCCAAACCAGCGAATCAGGACTTTCTAAAACTGGGTTTTGTTACATTTTGACGTTAGTTTCATTATAAAAGTGGGTAGACAAAGCGAATAAAAATCCTTCCTTTTGAGCGAACTTTCATTTTCCTGACGTTATGTTGACGGAGAGGACGGTGACACTGCTGGACAGCTGTTATCCTGAATATTTCAAAGACTGAATTGCCGCCTGACTTTGATGAATTAAAGACTTTTCCACAACTTGATTGACTTAGAGGACGACTAATAGCCAGATTAGGTAAATATGATGTTCGGTGATTTGGTTTATGACTTATTGAAATTGAAATTGATTAGATAAACGAAATTATTATTCTAACAAATAAATGTGTCGGGTGATTTATTTAGAGAAATTAGAATAATATTAAATGTAGATTAAAGAATTGAGTCACCAAATATCCAAGAACAACTAACTGATCTGTCGACTAAATGAGAGGAATGTCTCGAGGTTCTGAGTTTAATAATAGTACTTAATGTATGTTCAGGTAAATTAGTTTCTTTAATTGGAAGATATTCCTTCCATGTCAGCGTTTGGATAATCTATCTCTCCCGTAAGAACGGATCAATGAAGTGTGAGTATTAGTGTTATGGGCCCCACCAATGAATGTATTGAGTGAATGTGCTAGTGTAATATTTGATCTGTGACGAAGGGAGGATTTAAAATTCCACGCTGCATCAATAACAGCTCATACAAAGGAATTACGCAGAGTCTAGGATTGTATTCACCCTTCATTTCTTCTTCACACAATAACACATTGCTTCATGTCCTTGTAACCTTATTAAAGGCTGGTCCCTCACACCTTGGGTTCACATTGTCTAATGGCACTGGCTTAATGTCCTTCTTCACATGTGGCCTCAAGCAGATGGAGACTCTGTGACATTTGTGACTGCCACAGGACTCTTACCTAGTTGTAGGCGGGGGAGAGGGTGTCTAGTGAAGAAGAAAATCACGACATGGCGCAACCTGCCTTGACTTCTCAGCATCGTTCCCTTACCTTTTCCCCTAACCCCACCTGACTTTGAAGAACTAAAGGACGACCAAAATCTGGACACCGAAGACCAGTTCCAAGAGCAGTTTCAGAGCCAAGAAGCTAGATGTCTCTTGGACACCTCACAGTACCCGATTAGGAACGGATTTCTGTAGCAAAGATGTGAGGGGGCAGATCTGGGAAGCTGGTAAAACATATTCTATAGAAGACAACGAAACCGAAAAAGGATCTCACTTTGTTCTTTGTGATGGAGCTAGGTATTTGTTGTGGGGTTTCTCTTATAGCTGCACCACCATTTTCACAGTGGGGAATCCCAAGTATATCACCTCGTGGATGGCTAATATGGATTTTATGGGATTAGCAGTAAGAAATTGAAAACACGTCTCGTGGGTTGCCTAAACACAAACTGCTCAAGATCACAAAATGGAAACTGGTACCTAAAATATATACTGAGCAATTATCCCACAAATTCTGGGTACCAAGCCACAAGTATCTCTAAAAGAAGGAAACACGGTACAGGAGTCAGTTTGTGTTTTACTAGACCCTGGTATTCATCTTTGATTTGGATCTGTGTGTTCCACCAAGAAGCAGGGTTGATTTTTGGCCAAATTGCCATTTTATCACAAAGAAGCACCACAACTTCCTCTGTGAGGTGTGCATGTCATGACGTAGAGTCATGTTGTGGCGGCTGATAAAGAAAAGACTGGTGGTGTGGGTGGACAGGGGAGAGTGCAGAGAGGGGTATAACAATAAAAACAATTAAAAGACTTACCTGGTGCTGACGGCCACCTCGTGCTCCTCTGCTTCCAGTTCCTGTCCCAGCATTGCCCTGGACCGCATAACGGACTACCCATCCAATTATGGCACTGCTCTCCAGCATGAGAGCTGCGTGGGAATCGGCCTGAGCAGGCTAGATTAACGCTCGGTCCCAAAACGTGTTTTCTACCTGTTAATTTCCATAGGAAACTTTAGACAAGGCTACAGGTCGAACGGGTGAACGGAATTGCCCAAAATTTAGCAGGGAGAAGGATCTTGGTCTAGGAAGCACGCTTTTGTTTATTTGGTGTAAATCCGTTCAGTAGTTTTGGAGAAATATCGAAATTTACAGATATTGAGATTTGGGAATTCTGCCATCTGATTGGCTGAGGCGTTACGAGCACGAGCTTGCTGCATATTGGCTGTGAGCGATGGAAGCGATTGAAACTAGGAAGTGTTGGCCGCCATTTTGTGATTCCATTGAAACGAGTAAGGGGGAAAAAGGGCAGGAAAAGTAGGAATGGGGATGGTAGAAGCACTGTAACGTCTGTGGGGTGTTTAGGGTGTGCTATACAGGGAGTGTGAAGCGAAGTATTTAGTCCTACCGGTGTGAAAGTGCTGTTTTGCCAAGAGTGAGAGGGTACTGAGGTGAGGTGCCGGTACACTCGGGGATGAAAGCGTGTGCCTAAACCGTGAGCTGAGTGCTGTAAACTGATGTGCTGAAGTATTTATCCCTACTGGTGTGAAAGTGCTGTTTTGCGCAGAGTGTGATGGTGCTGAGGTGAGGTGCCGGTACACTCGAGGATGAAAGCGTGCACCTAAACTGTGAGCTGAGTGGTGTAAACTGATGTGGTCTGGGTGCTGTAGCATACTGGCCGCTGTAGGATAGCTGTGCAGGTGGTGTTGGTATGCGTTTAGAGTATAGCGGGAGTGGGAAGCAAACTACTCACTGGTACTAGTCTGAAGACTCGGGGATGAAACCATGAGCGTAAGCCATGAGCTGATTGCTGTAAAGTGATGTGTGTGGGTGTTGTAGGATACTGGTCACTTTAGCATATCTGTGTAAGTAGTGTTAGTATGTGTTTATACCATACAGGGAGTGGGAAGCGAACTACTTACCTCTACTTTCTGAAGACTCAAACGCAGTGTTTTAGGAAGCAGGAATAAAGAAATAATCGTGAAGAATATAATGCAGAATGTTGCAATGCCACAGAAGAGCAATGGTGAAATCAGGCGTGTCTAAGAAAGTGTGTGTGTGTAATAGGAATGAGGAATAAAGAAATAATCGTGAAGAATATAATGCAGGATGTTGCAATGCCACAGAAGAGCAAAGGTGAAATCAGGCGTGTCTAAGAAAGTGGGTGTGTGTAATAGAAATGAGGAATAAAGAAATAATCGTGAAGAATATAATGCAGAATGTTGCAATGCCACAGAAGAGAAATGGTGAAATCAGGTGTGTCTAAGAAAGTGACTGTGTGTAATAAAGCGATGGAGTCTGAAAGTTATATAAAGAGTGTCTTTATTTAAGTGCCATAAATGGATCCACTGGTGCAAGAGGTAAGGCATTCAGTTGAGGTACATTCCAACCGCTTTTGCTGTATTCAAATGTAAGCTCCTGCATCAGTGAATTCCACTTTACATGTTACAGTTCCATGTGACATAAACAATACCTATTACACTTGAATGACTCGAAATTCTATAATGAAAATAAAGGTAGGATACGATTAGCACATGTATCCTTTAAGAAAAGAAACAAAAAATAATTGCAAAGAGTAATCATCAAACTTCTTCGGTAACCTGGTACTCCTTTGTTGTAACACAAAATTATCAACAGTAGAAGAGTCAGCAATCTCTTGTATGGTAGATTCAATCTGTTGCATGTCAGAATTGGTAATAGTTCTCGTCACATCGGAACTTTGAGGAGGAACACAAAATTGTGCTTCTGAGAAGCACAATAGGTACCCTTTTCGTCAAACCATATATTATTGTCTTCAGCTCTTTCAAAAAAAATCTTGTGCAAAGAGCTAAGGCACCGAGCTGAGGCAAACTCCAACCGATTCTGTTATATTCAAATCTGAAGCTGCTGCATTAGTGAATTCCACATTACATGTAACAATTCCATGTGACATAAACAATAGCTATTAGACACGAATGACTCAATTCTATAATGAAAATAAAGGTAGGATACGATTAGCACACTGTGCCAACCAGTACCTAAACAATGTCGTGTTTTTTGATGTTGATCGCCAGCTCGTGAGTAGGGGCTGAGGATGAGTAAATTTGTGTGAAAGGGCTTCGTGGATAATAGGCAGGCAGAGAGACGTGTGTACAAAGAAAAGAGATGGTTTCGAAATGGATGTTGGGTTTAGGCTAATTTAGGAAGTAAATAGCATATTTGGATAGGCCATACATCACCCATCCCTGGTTAGACTGGAGACGTAAGGGGCAATAATGAAAACAGAGTTCAAATGCCTGAGCATACTTAGAAAGTTATTATATGAAAATAGTTCAATTGAAGTGTATTAAAAAAATTGAAAGGAAAAACTCAAAAAAGTTGGTAAAAATCAATCCAAGAAGAACGTGAATTTCTTACATGTTTTGCAGATTGCAGTCCGGAAGTTCTTCACCGGCTTGAGATGCGTAATGTTCCAAGAGGTCATTGTTGCCATCGTGTGAGAAAAGGGAAGCGATCCAATTCATATCTTCGAAGGGACAGTAATGTTCCTCGAATGTTGGAGCGGCAATTTGAATTGGCAGGCAATCTGCGATGTTGTCAAAGGTCGTACGTTGCAGTAGATCTTTCACGGCTGCGCAGAAATCCCATTCCGCCACGATACCTTTTTGCGTTGCATCTGCCATTTCTCTACTGCTGTACAATCGAGTTCATGGATTTCAAGATACTCCATTACCTGCTGGATATCTGGAGCGGTTGTTGGGATGTTGGCAAGGCATACATCCATTCGCCAGTCGAATGGGCAAGTTTTGCAATAGAAAGATGGTTGCACGCAGATTGTATATGTGTAAATAAATGTCATGTTGTAGCTGGCTCCGATAATAGATAGAGGCAGGCAGCCAAAAAGTTGTTCCATTTTTTCACAGTATTGATGTAGCTTCGCATAGAGGCGTATTCTGTCGGAGATGCTTGCTACCACAGGGAGCGCAGTCATTTTTTACAAGCACAAATAGTAGTAAGATGGCTGCAAAGAGAGCGAGAATTTTGGCCACTGTTCCTGTTATTCCAGAGATGATCGAATGAATGAAGTGTGGTAATATACCAAAAACAGTTTGTAAGGCTGTGAGAAGGCCGGAGGGGACCGTATTAAAAAAGTGTGCCAGACCTTGAGTGTGAGATGTGTTGAAAATTGGGTAACAATTCACAAAGTGTAATGGGAGGTTCAAATTTAAAAGGGACTGCATTTTACTGGAAGTTTGTGCTATCTGCAGGCAATAAATTTATTTTGCAGACGTGAGGGACACTTCTGGTCTGAAGAAAAGTGCTTTAGTTTGGCTAGTTTAATGAAATCTGTTTGCAAAGTAGGGATTCAAGGCCAAGTTGAAGTTTGGGAGTTAGTTTGTGTGGGTGGGAATAGACATTGCTACAGGAAGTTACTCGGTTTGAAACAGTAAGGACATACGGTATGCCACCTCACATTCCATAGGAGTGGATGTTATTGAGAAGCAGATAACTGCCGTTAGAGAGCTGGGTGAATGTTGGTGTGATTGTGGGAGTTGGCGTGCTTTCAAGAAAGCAGGCAAGATTGGGGGCTGTAAGCTTAGAAGTGTCGTGCAGTTGGAAATTCTTGCATAGTAATGAATGACTGCCATTGTGGTCACAGTTTGCACCTGTGAGAAAAACTTCAGTATGCTCTTTAAGACAGCGATATGTAAATGGGAGAAACCACTGCTCGTGAATAAACGCGCTACCTTATATAATCGCATACAACATGACAAACAACATGTACACCTATCAGACACAACAACACTACGTACTGTGGGAACCGTGGCTAGCCATGTACACAAAGCAAACATGGCATCGCACCTCTTTTACACAATGCAGAATGCGGGGAGAGATGGGAGCAAAGTATGTGCGAAGGTGGCAAGTGATTCTCGATTATAAAAGTATACAATGCAAAGTGTTGAGGGGATGTGCCGGACAGACTTGAGTATGCAGAGCACACACATGTACGTGTGAACATACACTGATGGTCTATTGAGTGAAGTAGATAGTGGACGGAACCATAATAGTACAGTCAGTAGGGAAGATTTCGAAAACATAGCACGTACATGCCCTTTCCCCCCCCAAAATCTTTAGCATAGTGGGCTGGCTAGCGTAGGGGTATGAATAAAAGGCATGTTTCTCTGGGTGTGGTTCTTTTCCAGAATGGCAAACCTGTCTGCCAGGTCTGCGCAGCTTACACCGCCATGAGGTTGACCTCGTGAGTGAAGGTGGCTGCGTGAATGATGCTGTCAGCCTGCTGGTACTCAGAAACCGTTGTGGCCGCTGCGACACACATATGCCCCACAATTCACCTTTCACTACCGCATTATGTGAAAAAGGGCCCCCCACATGCCGGCGGAAACTCCTGGGGCGAGGTCTGAGAGGTCGGAAGGTTCCTCAGATCAACGCTGGCTTTCGCGACACAGTCACACAGCGTTCAGTTTGAGGCCCAGCAGCGTGTAGTGCTCTGTATACCACTAACAGTAGTCAAACAGGTACCAACAGTGGAACGGTGTCTTGATCCCACAATGGACGATGTTAGAACTGTATCTTAGAGTGGAGATGAAGGTACTCTCTTGGAGCAGGTGCAACCAACTCTAGGTCACAATAGTGGAACGGTGTATTGATTCCAGAATGGACGATGTCCGATATTACTTGCTAGTGGGTTTTCACAGAACTCCTCCTGTTCACATGCATCAGACTCTGTGCTTCCGTAGGCAATTGCTGCACATGATTATTGGGCTTGGCTGACTGCAGTGGCTGGAGTACACCGCGCTATAGCAGGCCGAACAGTGAAACGGGGTCTTGATCTCACAATGGACGATGTTAGAACTGCATCTGAGAGTGGAGATAAAGGTACTCCCTTCGAGCAGGTGCTATCAACTCTAGGTCCCAACATTGGAACGGTGTCCTGATCCCAGAAAGGACGATGTCCGATATTACGTGCTGCTGGGTGTTCAGAGAACTCCCTCTGTTGAGGTGCATTAGACTCTGTGCTTCCGTAGCTAATTGCTGCACAAGATTATTTGTCTTGGCTGACTGTAGTGGCTGGAGTAGACCGCGGAACAGCAGGTTCGAACAGTGAAACGGGGTCTTGATCCCACAATGGACGATGTAAGAACTGCATCTGAGAGTGGAGATAAAGGTTCTCCCTTCGACCAGGTGCTATCAACTCTAGGTCCCAACAGTGGAACGGTGTCTTGATCCCACAATGGACTATATTAGAACTGCATCTCAGAGTGGAGATGAAGGTACTCCCTTCCACCAGGTGCAACCAACTCTAGGTCCCAACAGTGGAACGATGTCTTGATCCCACAATGGACGGTGTTAGAACTGCATCTGAGAGTGGAGATGAAGGTACTCCCTTTGAACAGGTGCGATCAATTCAAGGTCCTAACAGTGGAACGGTGTCTTGATCCCACCATGGGCGGTGTCCGATATTAACTGCTGCTTGCTTTTCACAGAACTCTTTCCATTGAGGTGCATCAGTCAGTGTCTGTGCTTCCATAGGTAACTGCTGCACATGATTATTGGGCTTGGTTGACTGTAGTCGGAGGATTACACCGCGGTACAGAAGGTCCGAACAGTGAAACGGGGTCTTGATTATATGATTGAGGATGTCAGAAGTCTGTGATGATTTCTGTGTACCCCCTCTGACCAGGTGCAACCAACTCCATGCATCCGAATCCAACGGCACGTGGCTGTGAGGTGTTAATGACTACTGCCTCTGGCTTACACTGCAGTCAGCAGGGCTCACAATTCAGATTGAGTTGTGATTGTTTAATTACAGAATTCAGTAGGCAACTAACTACAACGTCTTGAAATATACAGAATATTCTTTTAGTATATTTGCTTGAAGAATTTTTTTTAGATGAGTTATATGTTTAGTACAATAGTGAAATTCATCTTACAAGTTCAAAGGAACACTGAATAGTCTACACTGTGGATAGTAGAAATCACAATTCAAATTTTTTGATTTATTGATTGCAGAGTTTTCTGTAATTTATGTTGTATTTTGGGATGAGGAAGTGAGAAAAAGTATTAATGGATGTCTGTGTGACTAATGCCTTCAATTTACACTGCAGACAGCAGTGTTCACAATTCAGATTGAGTCGGTATTGTAGATGACGCAGTCCTGTAGGAAAAGACATTGCTGCAGTGCGCTCTGTCCGCACCATGCATACGCGTCATCGCAGGCTCCACACGCGCTTTTTCTTGCTTCGCGTACGACAAACTGTGTAGCTCAAGTCCACCTTACGTAGCTGTGGGTCTTTGCTGACCGCTCCCTCTGGCCTACACTGCCGACAGCAGTGTTCACAGTTGAGATCGAGTCCCCATTGCAGATGATGCAGTGTTGATAGCAACAGACATTGCTGCTAGTACTGCCCGCTCGCAGCACGCTTCATCGCTGGCTGTGCACATGCTGAATGCTTTTGATGTGGCTATCTGAGTGCACTAGAACTGCTGGACCCTTTATGATACAATATTTTGTGTATTATTTCAGATCTACTGCCTGTATCTCAGTATACCACAAGTTATGGTTCTTTTACAATAGAATCTTTTCTGTATTATTTTACATCTACTGTGCCTATCTTACTGCAGCACAAACTATTGACCCTTTTATTATTGAATCTCTGTGTGTGATCCAATGATTACTGTTGTAGTTGATGCACGCAGCAACAATTCCCTGAGGGCTGGTTTACACTCACCGCACACGCATCCAGCAAAGACGTCACTGGATATGTGACCCTGGTAATAAAAGGGAGTCAAGCGCACGTGCCCGTATCCACTTCCACTATCAATCTGTGTCCGTGTGTTCATTATCTATGCATGATACTGCCCCTGGGCCGTACCACATTAGATTGTGCTGTGGACAGCGTATGCAGCCATATTACCTCTGGCAGTGGGGAAAAGTTCTGTTATGTAGCTTTTAGATGCATGGCTATTACAGGTGGAAGGCTGCTTTACAGAGCATGAATATTGATGAAGATGATGGTTGCATGTTGTGTGTACTGTCAGATATGTGTGCGTAGCAAAATGTTTTCAAAAAAGCTCTGTAAGCAGAAGAGGAGTCTCTCGTCAAACACTGTAGAGAGAATGACGTAAATGGGTGGGGTCCTCCAACTGTTACAATGGGAACTGTTATGAACCAATCAAATGCTTTTCTTTAAGGTCACATGGGAATCGCGAGGCGAGTGCGCAAGGAGACCGCACCCGACGCTATTTTGAGAAAATATTACCATAATATAAGTTTATTACAGTTAGAAATATACAAATGTTTAAAATATTTTAGATGATCCCTTGCTCTCATATACACTTTAAAGTTATGTAGATATAGTTTTGAGGCATACAAAAGAAATTAGGGAATGGTGTTCCCGGCGCGGCACCATACGTCTATGACGTAACACAGGGCCTGGCAGCGTGCAGTCGTTGCATACACAACACACAACAGGCGTGACCCCATACGTACATGACGTAACGCGCGGCTTGGTACTGCGTACCCGTCACCAAAGTAGCAGCTGGCGCAACCACATACGTATATGATGTTACATGGGATGTGGTGCCACGAACTCGTCGGATACGAAATGCGCATCATTTCAATATGGCGGATAGGATTTGCGTGCTGATGGAGCTTGGTAGACTACTGGTACGGGACTCTAGTTTTCTCAGAATTTGTTTTTTTATATACATTCTTTTTTTGAAGATATAAAACATTACATAATTTTTAAAGTTAAAAAAGGTTTATAGAGTTCCCAAATATTATTAAAAAATTAGAAAAAATATAAGTTTTATAATATTAAAATATGAAATTAACATTTAAAAAACCTTCGAAATTCACTGAAAAAACCATAGGTTTTACATACGTTATAGTTAGGAATTAGCATTTAAAAAACCTTAGAAATTCACTGAAAAAACCATAGGTTATAGTTAGCTCAACTAACTATAACAGGGGAATTTCTATGGTTTTCTATGAGTGAAATGTCCAACTAACTATAACGTCCCTCAAACCTATGGTTTTTTCAGTGAATTTCTAAGGTTTTTTAAATGCTAATTCCGAACTATAACGTCTGTAAAACCTATGGTTTTTTTTCAGTGAATATATATATACATGATACATATAATCATTGGACCAAAAATATCATCCTATGGTATAGATATATAGATGATTTGTTTATCCTATGGGAAGGTCCTAAAAGTGAGGCTGAAGAGTACATTGCAGCACTAAACAATAATACCCTGAATCTCCATCTAAGTGGACAGCTCAGCACGAAATAAGTACCCTTTTTAGATCTTATGGTCTTTGTCCAGGATGGGAGAATATGTACAACTCTCTTTAGAAAGGAGACTGCAGGGAATTCAATACTGGAAGCACATAGCAGTCATCAGAAATCATTAAAAAATAGCATCCCTTATGGAGAATTACTGCGCCTAAAAAGAAATTGTTCTCGTGAAGTTGACTTCCAGTATGAAGCGTCTGCTGCTATTGAAAGATTCAGATCACGAGGTTATTGCCCCAATTTACTATCAAAAACTTTAAGTAAGGTCAACATAATTCCCAGGCAATCCTTATTGGATACCCATCACAAAAGAGATATGTCAGAACAAGATACTTGTAGGTTTATTTCAACCTTTTCCAACGAGACTAACACCTTAAGAAAGATTCTATGTCGAAACTGGCATATCCTGAAATCAGATGGAGTCATCGGTGACTCCTTACCAGCTTATCCACAAATAACATTTAGGAGAAGCAGATCTCTAAAAGATAAACTGGTCCAGAGTCATTATGAACCCACACCGTTCATTCAACGTATCAGCAATGTTACTGGCTTTTTTCCTTGTCTAAAATGCAAGGCGTGTAGGCACAGTAAAAAAGTGTTTAGCATACAATGTTCCTGGAATGAAAAAACCCAGATTGATTAACAAATTCTTAACTTGCAACACACCTTTCTGTGTATATTGCCTTACATGTCCCTGCCCCAAGCAATACATTGGCAGCACGATTCACCCCACAAAAAAACGCATCCTAGAACATGCACGAGCAATTGAAAAACAAGATCCTTCATATCCCGTGGCTAGACATTTCGCCCAATATCACAACAGTGATAGAAATTTACTAGCATTTTTTTGTCTGGACCACGTTGTACCTAGTGACCGTATAGGAAACCGGGAACTGAAACTGAGAAGATTAGAATCCCGCTTCATTATTGACCTCCAAACCACCACTCCTTATGGTCTTAACACAGAGGAAGAACTGGCATGTCATCTAGGATAGCTTATAGACTTTTGAATAATTGGGGACTCAGCAATTTTTATTAACTTTGTTATACTGTAATTAATGCCCATACAGGGCTCAATTGTGTGTTGTTGTGACTTTACTTTGACTGCTTAAAAACAATATGGATTTCCATGAAAAAATTGCCATTACTGCATCAGAAATGATCGTATCTGCCATGAATATATTCTGTCTGTTTATATTTTCATTGAGGAACTAAATATAAAATGTAAATATTATTTAGACTAAGTAACATGAAATTTAAATGTGATTATGTGGTAAAATTATTGTCCTCTTGTAATTTCACATGGACTGAAAAATACTGATTAGTCTTTTTTCTATTTCCTTTGTTCATGGCCATTGAACCGGAACTAGAGTTAGTGATCCGGATATTTAATTAACTCGACTCAACTGCACTTTGTAACACAAGTCGAAAAAGGCGCGAACGCCGAAACGCGTCCTGCTGATTTCGGATATGAAATAAAATATTACCGAGAAACCTTGCTGTGTGCGGTCCCCTTCATTCGCTGAGTGAAGATTCAAGAGCTGAATATATATATATATATATAAATTTACCCTTTACTTACATGTAAAACACATATGCCTCTACCATTCATGCATTTACAATGAAATTTGTTGTAAAGGCATGAGTGGTAAAAGCATAAGTGTTGTAATGGCACTTGCGTTGTAATGGCATGCTATGTAATAGCATGCGTTGTTAAAGTTTCGTTGTAATGGCTGTTTCCCGGTTGTTAGCATCCTGACTTCAAATGTTTTAAGTGACTTACAAGACAGCCCTAGGTGCTGCACCATTTTGTATTCAACTATATTTAGATTTTGCAGATACTAGTTTGACCTCAACCATTGCAATCGTTGCGGAGTCTTACTGCAGATAGTGACTTTTTAAACCACATCATTTATTGTACATGTTTTGTCTATTAGGCAGTTTAATAGAATAACTACATTTTCTTTTATAAACACCTGGTGTGTGGCTTCAGTTTGCATTTCCGTATTAAGACACTTATGACTAGAGCCCTGTTATCACGTCTACAGCTCAGATGCGTGCATACAGGGTGTGTCTGACTTACAAGACTTCTCTTATAATATTCCAGGCCTGAAAAAAGGCGCGCATGCTTGTGCTGTAACTGTTATATGCACAAGGAAGGCGTGCATAATTGGTGTGGTGTGACTGTTCCTATGGGTGAGGGGAGGGTGCACCAATGCTGGGCTGTAACTGTTCTGAGTGAAAGAAGCTTTCACTTCTGCAGCTGTGCTCCGTGAAGGAAGCTTCCACTGCTAATCTGTACAGTGTGAGTAGAGCTTGCAAGTCTGCTGCCTGAGCTGCCAGCGAAGCTTGCACTGCTGCTGCCTGAACTGCTAGTGAAGCTTACACTGCTGCTGCCGCAGCTGCTAGTGTAGCTTGCACATGTGTCGCCTGAGCTGCAAGTGCTCAGTGTGAGGGAAGCTTGCACTACTGCTGCTTGAGCTGCTAGTGAAGCTTACGCTGCTAGTGAAGTTGGAACGTCTGCTGCCTGAGCTGCAAGTGCTCGGTGTGATGGAAGCTTGCACTTCTGCTGCCTGAGCTGCTAGTGAAGCTTGCACTGCTGCTGCCTGAGCTGCTAGAAAAGCTTGCTGTGCTGCTGCCTGAGCTGCTAATGAAGCTTGCACGTGTGTCACCTGGGCTGCAAGTGCTCAGTGTGAGGGAAGCTTGCACTACTGCAACCTGAGCTGCTTGTGAAGCTTGTGCTGCTTGTGAAGTTGGAACGTCTGCTGCCTGAGCTGCAAGTGCTCGGTGTGGTGAAAGCTTGCACTGCTGATACCTGAGCTGCTAGTGAAGCTTGCGCTACTGCTGCCTGAACTGCTAGTGAAGCTTGTACGTCTGCTGCCTGGGATGCAAGAGGTCTGTGTGTGAAGCTTGCACTGCTGCTGTCTGTGCTGTGAGTGACCCTTGCACTGCTACGCCTGTGTCGTGTGAGTCTTTCACTCCTGCAACCAGTGATGTAAATGTCCTCTGTGAGTGCAGGCTTAACTTTTATGAGAGAGTGGAGCGGGTACCGCTGCCAATTCTACAACTGTTCTTTATGCGTGTAGTTTGCACGTCTGCTGCCTGTGCAATGCCTGGTGGGTGTGATTAAAGTTTGCACCCCACCTGCTCTGTATGCACGAGGAAGGCTGCCCTGCCCTAGACTCGGCCCTTGACAGAGCCATGTATAATAAACCAGTGAAACAGAGACAGAAAGTTAGAGGCCCCGAGGAGATGGTGGGTGTGCAGACCTGCGACCCTTTAATTAGTAACGTCGGAAGTCATTTTGTTGTTTGGCGCATACTCTTGACAGCCGGTGTCACCGAGACGAGGGGGCGCAGGAAGGACACCGTGCGGAGGAGGCCAAAACAACAGGGGCAGCATCTGCGGCAGCGGGAAAAAAATAATTACACCGAACTAGCTAGCGTGAATTACAGCGTACAACGCCATGCGTCGGCACCCGTTGTGCCCAGGACAAACAATCTCCGCAAAACCTCCAGGAAACGCAGGCGCCTCCCACGTGAGCGTCAGCTTGTTCGAATGCAGTCGTTAACACCTGGACGCTGTCTTTGTCCGGGTGCACTGCCAAGGCGGCGCGAGAAATGTCTTGTTTGCTTCTTCACACGGTCATTGGCTAGCCCGTGATGACGTAGTCATGGTCCAGCTGCCTCGTCCAGGCCCGTGTCAGTTACTGTCTCCAACATGGATGCTCTCAAGTCACCCAGTGCTAAGTGGCTGTAGCCTCAAGGGCCACTCTGACGTGTTCCTAGTCCAATGTTTCCCCCTTATGCTGTTCTTCTCACCCTCCACGCACACCTACGATGTAGCTATTATTCAGGAGTCCTCCAGGGAGTATTTCTTAGGGAGGCCCTTCCAGGATTGGATTGGGATAAAAAATAGTCCCAGGCACCCTAAAAAAACAAGCATTTTCAATGCAATAGGTCTCGCATTTAAGCGAGTTTGAGGTATTGGCATTGTCAATGTCAATGTCAATGATTTTTGTAAAGCGCACAAATCACCAAAGGTCTCAAGGCGCTTTATGCATTTTATTTATATATATATTTTTTAAACATATATAAAAGGCATTGTCATTTATAATGCCAATAGCTTAAACTCGCGTAAATGCGAAACCTATTGCATTGCAAATGCTTGTTTCGATATGCTAGGTGTTGCTCATAAAGTTAATTAAAAATAGTGACTGGGTAAGTTTTTCCTGCGACATAGTCACATTTTTAACATAACACTTACATTGCCCATATAATAGTGGAATATCTCATTCAATTTCAGCACCCACGGGGAATAGAATCTAAGAACAACCTCAGCTATGAAGCAATCTTAGCATCATTGTATTCATTTCATTTACAGATTAAAACCTGTCATTTAGATTGTAGCTTGTTTCGAGGGGTGCAAACACTCTGCGCTTGTATATATTGGTGGTGGTGTAGTTAAATAGTATTGAGACCCATCGCTGTATACATATGCCTACATGCTCTAGTGGTGATCCATGTGATGGAAGTTGGAAGTGGTGTTAGTTGTCAACCACTAAGTGTGTCTTGAATAGCCGATGCAGATTTGCTCATACGTTACAATTGTTTTTAAACACAACAAACTCATTCTACATATTGATGTTTGGAAATGTTTTAAAAAGCAGAGCACTGACGTCCAAGTATTCTCTAGGCCCTATTCTATGTGAGACTTTGACACACTGGAAGATACTAGAACGGACATGTATGCCACTCCATTCGGGAAGGTAGGTGGTTGTGTTTAGGACTGTGATTGGTGGAATGACATTCTGTGGAGCCCTGCAGGGATATGACCTTCTTTGGTAGTGTGTTGATTGCTAAATAAGTTGTCCTGGATAAAGCTGGGCAGCTGAGATCTCTGCTTGGCGAGTAGAGTTTGTTTTGCTGTGTAAATATTAAAGGTCTTTTCCTTTGAAGTTTTTAAAAGTAATTACCAACATTGGCTGAGAGCCATTGATGGTTCCCCATGTGTGATTAAATAAAAACATGTTATAGTGCTGATATTAAACATGTTTTCTATGTAATTAATTTTGGAACACTTTTATATAGCCTCAACATCACCCTAAGGTACACAAGCGCTTTTTATTACCACCAGTTACTGTACAAAATATTGCCTTTCTCAATAATCAAGTTATAACATTTTTACAGAGTTTCTTTAACTTATATTGCACAGCTGCTCACCAAGCTAAAACTTAAAAAAAAAAAGTATTATTAATCACATAGGGGGAATCTATTGTATTTGCAAATGCTTGTTACTCATAGTAACACTGTCTGTGAAAAGGCTTCAACTCATTAGTACCTGTGTAAAAACCAACTACAGCAATAAGCAACTGAAAGATGACCAGTCAACTTTTGCAAAGGGCCTTCCACTTCACGGGAACACATGTTGCAATATGTTTTGGTAACTTATGATCCAGTTGAGCTAGAAACCATTTTTTTGTTAAAATATGCAGATTATGCAGCAGATGATGTAGTATGCAGCAAATGCAGCCAATCCATAACTGCAGAAAACCAGCGATGTTCCCTGCAAAAGGGCGATAACCTCGTTATCTCTGGAATTTTTATCGCCCTGGAGTAACGCGTTGTTAATAACGCGCTACCAGGGTGATAAATACCAGAGATAGCCTGTGATAATATAATTATCGCTAAGCACGGCCAGCGATAATTATCGCTGGCTGTTGTTAATATGCCCCCCCATTCTGCATGATGCCAAACTTTCAGAAAGAGGGTCACACAAAAATAGAATAGTTAAAATGGAGTCAGGGAGAGAGATTAAGCTATAGAAATAGCCAGAGGTGAGATTGAAGGTTCACTTTCCGAGGCGGCCCTTGGATGGAAGGAACCCAGTGCAAATGACCACTTTGTACATGCATTAAAACATCTCTGAAGTGACTCAGTGACAGTCCATTCCCCCACTTTCATTTATTGATTTGTTTTGTCAACACCTTGGCTTGTGACACAGGCCACTTCATAGGCTGATGGCAGACACAAGGCCGTTCTTGTGAAAGCCAAGCTCCTTCCAGGCGATTAAAGACCTTTGTATGTGGAGGGTGGTGGATCTCATGATGTCTCCTCAGTTTGTTGCCTCTGCGAATTGTTGAAGGTCAGCTGACTTTCTTTGGGGCCATCTCCCTTTTCACTGGGAAGGAAGGGTTTAGGCCTGATGGTTTCACGTTAGGGTTTGGAAGACTCAATGAAGAGACGTGTTTGTTATACATTTGCGTTCAATGTCCAATTCCCCCCTCTAATGCAGTTGCTGTCCATAAAGCGACTATATATTGAAATTGAATTTATATAGTGCTTGCTACCCCTGACAAGGCATTGACGTGCTTTATGGGGAGCAGCCTCCCTTTCCTGTGCCCAAAGTTAGGGGTTCATTGTAATTGTATTTTTATAGCGCTTACTATCCAATACGAGGCGTTGAAGTTCTTTTCGGTGAATAGTACGCTACTCCGGAACCCAAAGGTGGATCAGTGGTGGATTGGTAGGGGGAAATGTAAATTGATACAGGGAGTGGTGGGAGTAGTAGACATGTGAGTCTGTTAGTTGGATGAATAGGGTTGAGGATGGATAGAGGAGAGAAGAGATTTGAAAGGATTATTATTAGACGTATAATTTTAGTAAAAATCAAAAGGTCTTGGCTAACGCTAGACCTAAAAAGAAAGTGTACATTGACCGAGAGCCTCTGTTTTTCAAGACTTGCTCATCGTTTCTCTACCTCCTTACTCCTGCTACCACTTGATTACCAGTTTATGGGATTCCATATTCTTTCTTCACTTCCATCACAACAGACAAGTCTTAAAAGATATTACTTACTTACCTACCATCTACAGACCAATTTCGCATGGGCGGGTGAGCGGATGCTGAGGCGGCCACAGCCCGTGCTACTCTGTCTCTCTTCAGGAGCTCCAGAGGCTGCTTGTAGAACCAGCAGCATCCGGTTGCCATGGTTACAAGAGTGGACACACTGTTTGGGCAGTATAAGCGCACCATTTAGTGGTTTTTGGTCAATGGGTTCAGTCTTCTTGTATTCTTAGAATATACTCCTCTGTGCTTTACTTCAGTTTGTATGTGATGGAGTCAGGAGGAAACTGATGGTATTGTTAGTATCAGATTGGGGATGAAGGATGCTAGTTCATGCAGATAATAGGTGGGGTGAATAATAGGACACTGATTAGTGGACAGATATGGTAGACAGGGTTTAGGAGATTAATAGGTAGTAGGCAAGTGATTACTAGTTCAATTGTTGGTATTCAATGGCCACAATGAAATGCCCTGATTACAAGTTCAAGGCTAAATTCCCCTATTAGTGCAAACTCTAGTGCAATTATTGTCTCAATCCATGCTTTGAGAGAGCTGTTGTCCTGTCCAGTCACTGGCTTTGCAACGGTTGTTGGCCAGTCAACGTTTCCACCACAGTATCTCTCAATTTTGTCCTTTTCAACATGGTTATCGATCCTTTGCTAGCTTTGAGTTGGTTATTGTCCAGTTGGCTGCTCCAGTGGAGTTGGTTTGTATTCACACAAGCTGCCAGAGTTATTGGGCAGTGGTGCATACGGAAGTCGTTGTTCAGTTGCTACTTCCAATGCGACTATTACCCAATTTTCTCCCATTATTACGTTATTGTCCAGTCACCAAATTTTGCCTGGTCTGTCCAGTCATTCCCGTTTTTATTGTCGAGCTGCTTATTTCAAAGATGGCTTTGGTCTGTTGCTAGCTTTGAGGTGGTTATATTGTTCAATATACTACTCTGACCTGATTATTGTTCAATCGCTCTACTCACAGTTAATGTCCAGCCATCCTTTTGAAAGTGGTTGTTGGTCACTTGCTAGGTCCAACACAATTATTGTTCAGATGGCCCTTTCAATACGGCATTGATCAGTTTCTTACTCAGATGCACTTGTTGGCAGTCCTCTGATATGGTTATTGTTCAGTAGGTCCCTCTGATGCAGTTACTGTCCAGTCTCCAGCTCCAATGCAGTGCTGGTTCTGTTGCCCATTCTGAAGTGGTAACTTGTTGCTCAGTGCCTGTGCTGAAGACCAAGGTTATTCCCTGGCATTCCCATTTTATGCTGCTGAATGCTAGGGTTTGCTGAATACCAAGGCTGTCTGGTTTTGATTTCAGCTCCTGCCTCTTCCCTGCAATTCCTGTCTCTTTATATCAATCTTGCAGGCTTTTTTCTTCCCTGTTCCTTCCATTTGTCACTGCCTTCATATGTTCCCTATCCTATCCTCCATTCTCCCTTATTATCTTAATCCCTCTTGCTCTGCTTTGCTGTCTGATGATAGAAGATTAGTTCCGATCCACAAAAAAGGAGTGCCGGTGCCCCCCACCTTCTACAACCGAAATGGAATTGTAAGAAAATAGACCTTTTTGCAGGTGTTGACATTGCACTGAAGCCTGCTAACTAGGCCCCAGTGCCAGTGCTCTCTTCCTGAAACTGATACATGTGAATTTGCATCCCCGATTGGCAAGAACTTTAGCGTCCTTATAAGTCCCTAGTAAATGGCACCAGTGGCACCCAGGGCATAGGTGTTCAAGGAGTCACCAGGGCCTGAAGCACTGTATGTGCTTCCCTGAGTGAACCAAGTAAACTGATGACAGCAGGCCTGCTATTGGAGACTGCAGGAACAGTACAAACTGCTCAAACTTGGCATTGCCCTCACCATGTGTGGAAAAGTCAATGCACTATTTTTAATATATGTCAGTTATCCCCAAGGAATGCCTCCTGAGCCTAGGAGGCAGAGTGCATTATATTAAAGGTGTGGACAAGTAAGTGCAAGCTTATATGCCCCTATAGTGGCCTTTACCCTATCAAACAACGTGCCTCATCACCCCTGACACAAATCTTGTTTCAAGGACGATGTGGTTTGCACCAGGTGACAACCTTAGAGGTTGCCCACTGGTTGCTCCAGCCTTTCCTGTGCTCTAGTTGCCAGCCTGCAGCTGCTGTTTCCAAGACAGGAATCTGACCCCTGCCTGGAGGTTTGAACACTCCCAGGATTCAGAAACAATGGCCTGGACGGGAAGAAGGTCACACATACCTTACTGAGAGGATGGCTAGTGAAGTGGCACATCAAGGCGGTAAGCTTCAAAGCCTTCACTGCCTATGATATGCAATCAGGCTGACTCCCAAAGGAGGAAACAGCCTTTCCCCTGCTGCCTGGCACCTTTGCACCCGGGCAGGTGGGAAAATTAGGTATTCAGGAGATTTACACCCCTAAAAGGCTAATAACACATCTTGGTTGGGCTACCTGGTCTGTACAGCTGAGGAAGACTTCTGTCATTTTTATAAGTGGTAGAATAGAGGGTTCTGGGTAGAAAAGGTCACCCCCTCAGATGTGGTCACCTCAGGGGCGGACTAGCCGCTGGGGTTAGTAGCCTACTGACCACTTGCACCTATACATCTAAAACCACTGAATCTAGGCTTTAAGGGCTACTCCTTACACCAGAACCTCAGTTCTGATCTGACTTGCAAAAAAGGACACAAGAAGACACCTGAGCCTGCAACAACAGGAGCGGCACGGACCAAAGGTGTGATACTCTGCAATTGTGGCAACCTTCCTGGAACTGCAATCTGTGAATCGTCCTGGACCAGAGACTGGTTCTCATAGACAGAGGGACCCCTTTGAGAGCCAAATGCAACACCACACTCCCCTGGATTGGTGGCACTAGTCCCCTGAACACTTCAGGTAAAAACAATATACCAAAAACAAAGAATCACAGGCCAACGGCCCTCTGAGGGATCACCCAAAAGTAAATGGTCCAGTGCACTGTGAGAGACATGGTCCTGACCTTCAGCAAGTTTCAGGTGGCTACCGATTTCCTGCAGACCTCAAAATAACTTTCTGTTGACCTTACCACTGCCAAGGCTTGTTGGTTGCCAGTCCGGTAACCACCACATTTATATGATGCTGCACCTCAAGGGAACCCCCCAAACCCTTCATCTGACATCAGTAATGGCTTTGTTGTCAACTCTTTGCACCCAGTTCCCCACCGTGTAAGCGGTAAATCCAGCTCCCCCACTGGCTCCCGCTTCAGCACCATGGACAGGCAGGACAACTCTGCACCTGTGCTTCTCAAGACAGGTAAAATCAAACTGACTGTTGTGGCTTGCTCCTGGGACACACATCACCTTAAACCTCCTTGGGTTCCACGCAACTCGACCTGCAAGTGACCTATTGTCATTAGAGCTTTTTCCTATTGGCTTCAATGATAACGTTTTGCACAACTGAATTGCTCTGGTTTAATTTTGCTTCTAAAAACCATGACTCTGGTTATACTTATCCGATTGACTTTTTTTTGGGTGTTTGTATTTATTTAAAAATCTGCTTTTGTTTTATAAATTGGTGTCAGATTTCTTTTGAGGCGTGTCAATTACTTATCATCCATGTTCGTACTATGAAATGCTTAACACATGTTCCTCTAGTAAAGCCTGACTTTGCCACTTTACCAGGACTGAGGTTAGGATTTAATATTGTGAATCCAAGGACCATCTGTGGGGTATTGTGAGAGTATTACATAGTGAAACATAACCAGCATCACTACGTAATACTCACCTTCCCACAGGAATAAACACTAGTCCTTAGCTCGGAAACAGCTTATCTCTAATGACTTGGTTACTCTTCAGTAGCCAATGCCACATCATTTTTGTCCATTATCTGCTTTGGCGCCTGTGATTGTTCAGCGTGACTGGTTCTGATTAGTTGGGTCCCCACAGAATGTCAAATCACACGAAGTACAGAGGGGTGAGACGAAAGGACCCTCTTCGACCTCCCGCTTATTAACTGAATATCACAAAAAGAAGAGGGTTAAAGACGAAGTTGCGTGAAAAACCATGAGTGTGGGGGGAAGGAGGAAAAACCACCAATTTAGTAAAACTGCCCTCACACACAGCAAGCTGTGTCATGCTTCATCATAGGGCTGCTACTACACCTCTGCGCCAACCAAACGCTGGAGGTGGAGCAATAAGGGAGTGTAAGACAATACAACACACAATATAAGTGGAACCAAAGGTGAGTTAAAGGTGCAGAACCAGTGATAGTCAGTGATATAAAACCGATCCCGGGAAATCCTTATTTCAAATGTAATAATAGGTGCCCAGAACGGATTTAAAAAACAAATAATGTGGGTGGTAGGTTGGAGAGCTTATAATGAGGTTCCAACCCCCCCACTCTGCATGAATGTCGACATGTTTCAGGCAGCTCTAAATAATAACCCGGCTTTCCTCAGGACTTCTCACCACATAAGTTCCTAGGTGTAGAACCTGCTTCCTCCCAATTTGGAAAAGAAGAAAAACACCTCAAGTGAGGTCTCTCGCCTTTGGAGAGGAACCTAAAGTGAATAAAAACCAATTGAATGAACATAAAACTGGTGGATATTCCCCAACACACACACGGAAAAAACACAATATTCACAGAAGCATACTCATACCTCTCCTCATGTGGAGATAAAGGTGGTTGCTTACAGTCACGGTATCAATATAGCTATTAGCTATAGCCCCCCGATAGTTAATATACAAATCAGGAGGTGTAGTTATAAACGATAAACTACAAAGGACATAATCGCTCAAAAGACACCACCGGTCCACCCGGCACCATACACTATGCCCAACTTACCGAGTTTATTGAATTAGTAAACTCGAAATGGCGGGGGAGTGAGGACAGCCGTCCACACGCACTCTCTGTAAGAAGGTAATGCTGAGGTAAGGATTTAGATTTATAAAGAAATCAATCAATAAATTGCACACTGAAAGAGCTTCTGTTAAACAAGCGCAAACAAAAGTGTCTAGTAGATAACTGACGTACGATTTATGCACGATCGTCTCAATCAAAAGCTAACTGTTTCTCCTACTGGGGAGTTTTTTGTTGTTACCCTCATTTAGATAACCCAGCAAATGTGTGTATATACATGGTAAAGCTATAGTATAGACATAGTTCCTGCGTCACCACATATACTTCAGTAGATTTTGGTTCAGAAGAGATTTCAAAAATTGCCTTTGTTGCGTTAAGAAAAGTGCCCCGTGTAGATTAAACACTAAACAAATAGATATTCAAGGCCCCCAATCCTCATTCCTCGTCTGGCGTCGCATGTTATGCTTTTCTTTATAATGCCCCCTGAATAGTAGGAATCCCCTGCTTCTTTTCACGTCCACTATATCAAAGGATTGTCTACCTTTTCTGGATTTGACTATTTTTTGTGAAGGCGGCTGCCTACATACCAGAATGTTTCATAAGCCCACAGACAGAAACAGTTTATTGTCTTTTAAAAGTTTCCACCCTAAATCTCTTAGGGAAAATCTTCCTGTAGGTCAATTTTTGCGACTCCGGCGAAATTGTTCTAATCGTACAGATTTTAAATTGGAAGCTGAGACCTTGGAGAAGAAACTCCTGCAAAGAGATTACCCCATGAGAGTAGTACGAAGGGCAAAGAAAAGAGCGTCCAATTGCCATCGTGAGGTGCTCCTTGAACCTAATGAACAAACACCAACTGAAAGAACGGTCTGTGTGTTGGGGAATATCCACCAGTTTTATGTTCAATTAATTGTTTTTTATTCACTTTAGGTTCCTCTCCAAAGGCGAGAGACCTCACTTGAGGTGTTTTTCTTCTTTTCCAAATTGGGAGGAAGCAGGATATACACCTAGGAACTTATGTGGTGAGAAGTCCTGAGGAAAGCTGGGTTATTATTTAGAGCTGGCTGAAACATGTCGTCATTCATGCAGAGTGGGGGGGTTGGAACCTCATTATAAGCTCTCCAACCTACCACCCACGTTGTTTGGTTTTTAAATCCGTTCTGGGCACCTATTATTAAATTTGAAATAAGGATTTCCCGGGATCGGTTTTATATCACTGACTATCACTGGTTCTGCACCTTTAACTCACCTGTGGTTCCACTTATATTGTGTGTTGTATTGTCTTCCCCTCCCTTATTGCTCCACCTTCAGCGTTTGGTTGGCGCGGAGGTGTAGTAGCAGCCCTATGATGAAGCATGACACAGCTTGCTGTGTGTGAGGGCAGTTTTACTAAATTGGTGGATTTTCCTCCTTCCCCCTACACTCATGGTTTTTTACGCAACTTCGTCTTTAACCGTCTTCTTTTTGTGATCCCCACTGAATGTGCCAACCCCTGTCTCAAGTGTGCATGCCAAGTGATCCGATTACGAGACGGGACTATGCTGCATGCTCATGGACAGGAGCTACGCATGCCCGCGTGTTGAACGCGGTTGCACTCGTCCAACCCTTGGTCACATCTAGGACGGGAAGAGCAAGGGACCCTTGGTACCGGAGCAATCTCGTCTTTTCCGGTGTGGCATTCATATTCTACCATCTTTAAAAAGGGACAAAAAACCCGGGGGACACATTCTTGCGCCCCCTTCTGTGATGGATGCACTCTTATGTCCTTAATACCGGTTTCACAGACGGATTTAGAACACCATCTAGTAAAACATCTTCCTTAAGACCATATGATCAGTCGACAGTCATAAGGATTCATATCACACAAGGCTTCCTGATGAAGGCTCAAAGACGAAACATGCGTAGGACACAACTTATTCCAGCCATGATTGGACTGAAATAGAGGCAATACCTCAATTGGTGATACTAAATCTTCAATAAATTATCAGATACTCCATATGAAGAAAGTCTTAAAATATTTTTTGCAATGATTAGAGGCTGCTTGCAATGAATACAATGGACAATCCATGTTTTTCCTAAGTTTAAAAACTGTTCAGAATTTCTGTATCATATCTACATAAAACTCATGACAAGATAGGCACTGGATGAATGTGGGAGTATGCTTGAAAGGATCTAGTGAGAACCATTATAGAAATAGATCAATCATGTGATATGTAAGGAACTAAATAGGAGCATTTTTATATGTAAATAATTTATTTGCACTGATTTTTAACAAAAAGATAAGAAAAATGAAATATTGTTGCATGAATACAAATATTTTTGATAAATATTAGCATCTGGTTACTGATACATTGACATTGAAATTTCGAAGGTCCACTCCATATTGCTTTTCCTAAAGATTTGTGTACAGATGCCAACTCCTGTCTCAAACATTTTTCTCTGGAAGGTAGAGAATAGCATGGATTGTGCTTTTCTCCCATTAAGGGAAGAGCATGTCTTCCCCTCCTTTCTTTGGTGTAAAAGGCTGTAAGATCACTTCTACTGCTCTCTTGCAGGTGAGTGAATGTAGGATAGGATAGTTTACTACTCTCCTCTTTGCATGGGAAAGAGTGTAGAGACCTCCATGCTTTTCCCAAAGAGGCAGAAAGAAGAGGGGCTTGCACGGGAGAAAAGTTGAATGGCTTATGCTGCTGTCTTCTAGAAGGAGGAGAGTAGGAGGTTTTTTCCTGATGTGACCAAGGTGGGGAGAGTCTCATGGCTTCTGCTCCTTTCTCCTGAGGGGAAGAACAGTGAGTGAGACTTCGGCTGCACTCTTTATGCCTGTGCCTCTACCCAGTGTTTATTATCCATCTACTCTCTCTTGTGGCACATGAATATATGGTGCATGGAGTACCTTATAATCCAGCATCTTTATTTCACCATCTTTCATAGGCGCTTCATCCCGAGCATCCAAGTGGACCTTATAAAAGCCATAGAATTTATTTCAGACCTTTTACCAGATCCTTCATTTTGTAAGGGTGTCCTAGTAGTATTAAAACCAACGCTGCATATATTCCCTGCTTACTAGGGTACTGAGTCAGATACAAAAGTTGAGTATTCTAAGGTCTTTTTTGTCTTAGTAGCTTGGTTGAGTAGGAGGTGGTGTGAAGTTTGAGAAGACACCGTGGAGGTCCTGGTAAGCCGTGGGGACTCTTCTGTGGTACCAGGTGAAAGGCTGGTGGGGGTGCATATTCATACCACTCAGAGATAGGGAGATGCAAGTGTGATGAACGGGAGGTGGCAATAATTTAAGTGGGGTATGGAATAAAGCGTGCAAGGCACAATCATCCCTCTTGGAATGGCTAACCTGCAGTTTGTCATTTGTGCTGAAAGTCTGCCCCATCTCTGGTGAGGGGGACAATGTGTTCTGTGAAGCCCCTTTGCCTTTCTCACGCTTGAGGTCTCCTCTAGGGCTGCACTGCCGATCAGCTGCCAGCCGACAGCAGCAGGGTCTGGAAAGAAAATCCATAAAAGAAAACGGGATGCATTTGAAAGAAAAAAATGAAACATTTTTGTTTAATTTTTTTTACCGGCAGGTAGTGGTTCCTGGGACCACTGCCTGCCCTTAAAAAATATTTCTGAGCCAGTCACAAAGGGGAAGGGGTCCCCTGGTGACCCCTTCCCATTTGCGACTGCATTACCACCCTCTTGAAGAGGGTGGTAATTTGCAAGTGTTTTGCGACCGCAATTGCAGTTGCAAAACATTGGTACATGGCTTTGTGGTCGCTATTAGGAAGGGTACGCCCCTTCCTACTAGCGAGTCGCTAAACACTATTTTGCAAGTCGCAATTTATTTGCGACTCGCAAAATAGTGTTTGTGCATTGGCCACAGGTTTTTAGCAGGCGCAAACGGGTTGCAATCCTGTTTGCTCATGCTAAATACCATTGTACATCTGGCCCAAAGTCACAAACAGTTTGTGGCACTTGGGTCAAGATTGTGGGGCCATTCAGAGGATGTGGCACAGTGGCCAGAGTTGCTGACCCAGGAGCCAAGGATCTGGGTTCGTGTATCGGTGTCGGCTCAACATCCCATGATTCTGGCCAAATCACCTAATCTCCCCGTGCCCATGGACAGTTCCTGGATACCCTCACTAGTGATAAGCAGCACTATATAAATCTACAAATTAATTCAAGATGGTGGCCCTATCCAAGATTTCATCTGCCAACTAATCAGGGAGGGGAAGCAGCCTGACAAAAAGAACTGGAGATTCCCAGACCATGGAGCAAAAAGGGAGAGAACCTACCCCGATATTTGTGCTGGCTGGCTGCCATCCATGTTAAAGGCAGTGGCCACTCTCGAAAACCTATGTATAGAAGCCTCAAACAAGCGATGTAAATTCTGAAGGTATCTCCTTTTTCCCAGCAGTGGTATAAGGCCATGCAGAGGAACACTAGGGCTGGTGCTTGAGGGGTCCTTTTGAGACTCCCAGGCATGACCCAAAAATGTAAATGGCCTTTGGAGGGAAGCCAAAAAAACACAGGTTTTAGCATCTGGTACAAACAGTTGAGGAATTCACTCTAACACTCTGTATGAGAACCCATTCTGAGATCCCCCGGTGGTTTAGGGCCTCTTACCTCTGCTGTCCTGAGGCCTGATCTACTCTGATCCTGCAAACTCAACACCCCTTCAGCACGTGACCCCCGTCTTATTAGAAAGAAAGTATGTCGCTAGAGGCTCCGAACACTGGAGTTATACAACTTTTTGAAAAATACAAAAGTACTTTAATACACCCCAAAATGCAATACCACACACATACATAATGAAGGCATAAGATTCTATGCATACTAGAGGGATTTCTACACAGAAACTAATCAGGTTTAACAATCAATCAGGTGCAGGGTCCTATACAATGCAAAATCAGCTTTCCTGGTTATGTGACAACTAGGTCTGTACTTACAAATGTTCACGCGCCGAGTCTTTAAAGTTATGGCATTATACCAACCCACTTTAGTTCAATGCATGGGAGATTTGTGAGAGTTCAAGAGTTCATGGTTTTACCTAGGTATTGATGCTCGGATGTGATGAGCATTTGGGTTTCTTGCGTTAGACATGAGGACAGTTCTACCTCCCACGGATTCTCTCAGGGCATCAACATGCTGGTCAGCCTTCGATTTGCTATGGGGCTCCAGTGCCAGGAAATGCATCTGCATTCCCATGCTGCTGTCTGGGTCTGTGCTCCACAGTGATGTCTAGTCCTTGCAAGGAGTTACACGATCTGAGCAATTTAGGATATATCTCAACCCTCATTCTCATCAATTACTTGTGTGGCTTTTTGTCATTCTGGCCCACGTACTTGGTAACAAACACATAAGGACAGAACTGTCTCAAGGCCAAACCAAGCACAAAGCACTCATTTTCAATTGCAGCCCAGTTCTGTTTTCTCGAAAGCAATCAGTGGCTGTTGAAATCAATTAGAGCTTGCTGGCTTTGTCATCGAGTTTCACTAGGACATCTCCCACTCCCTTGTCTGAGGTGTCAAATTGAATGATGAAGGACTGATCATAGTCTGGTGCATTCAACACCTGATCATTACAAAGGCATCCTTCAGGTCTTCAAAGACCTTCTGAAATTCTGCGGTTCAGATCACTTTCCTGAGCTGTTTCTTGGACATCAGGGCTGTTAAGTGTGATAGAATGGTTCCATAGTCCATTACAAAGTAGCAGTAGTACCCAGTGAGCCCTAGGAATGCTTTCACTTGGGGTTTTGATGGGGCCCTCCCACTCCAACACAGACTGAATCTTGGCATCCACTGAGTGTATCTTTCTATTGCTGTCCTGATGCCAAGGTGGACCACAGACGACTACCCTACCGGGAACATGGGTGCAGTGGGGTAGCAAGGTGGGGTGCGGGGGATGGTCCGCCCCGGGGGTCACATGTTTCGGGGGTTGCGGCCAGCACCCCCTATTCTTCCATGCAGCTGCTGCAGGCAGCAACACAAACCCCGCCAGCACCCCCTCACCTTGCTCTTTCACGCGGTCGGCAAAAGCAGTGACCACCACGGGCGGCACAAGGTCTAGCTACGCCACTGCATGGTTGTCCTGTTGGTCAGTTATGGTCCTTGTATCCTGACCATCACCTTTACTACGTGCCTCCGGAGGTCCCCCCCATGAATTGCTGAACATGGCAATGCCATCAATGTAAGCCACACAGAACTCCTCAATCCAGTGTCTGGAATCAGCATGGGATTGGAAGTTTGATGACTACTGGAAGAAATTCAGTGAAACGTATGCCTTTGAGGCTATGGCAGACCAGCAACGGGTGGCTGTGGTACCAATTCTAGTAGGCCAGCTCAGGTTAAGGGGGTGTGGCATCCAGGTCATGACAGGCAGCAGCAATATTTAAACATCCTGAAGACAAATGGAAACTGCCCGGCAGCCTTCTTTGTTGCTCTGCATTTTGCTTGCTCTTGACTTTGTTCACATTCCCATCCATCACCTTTGTTATTTTCTCCATATACAGTTCCCTCGATGAACAAATCTTTGCCTGTTCAACCGACCTTGCCTATTGGATTTCAATTTTAGTTTGTTGAATGTTTGCTCTCTTTCCATTTTCCCTTCACTCTGCAATGGATCCCTCAATTATCTCTTGGTTGCTGTTTACCACCTTCCTTCAGCTTGGCTTAGTTTCACTGTGGCCCACCATCTTGAAACTAGTGAGTACAATGTGTTGTTACACCATCACTGCAAACCCCTCATGATTACAACTGATATTAAAGTCTTACTTGTTCTCTTCCTTCTTAGTGAGTCACTTCCCAGAGAATACTTGTGCATAACCTTGCTGTGATACAAGATGGAATACGAGAGAGAGTGGTGTCAGGGAAAACCTAGGTGTGCTTGTTGTTTCTATCAGTCCCATTCTTCCTCCCCCCCGGTATTTGGTTCTGCCGTGATCTTTCTCATTTGTAGGCAGAGCTACATTCTGAGAAGTGGGCAGAGTGGCATCGGAACCTGTCGAACAATACAAACCCCGACAGTCTGCCAGGCCACCACAATGACATTATCTCTGATCTCAATCCACTGCAGGGAATGGTGCAGGCCATCACACATTTTCAAGAAACCATTAAAATGACTCAGAGCAAGCAGGTTTACTAGTTGGATTGTTTAAATCAGATATCTCCAGCGAGCACTTCCACCTTAATAGCCAATAATGAATCAGTGCGTGATTCAATGACATGATCTCCAGCACTAAACTATATCAGAACAATGGAATTTTGGGAGCTCCATTGAAAACAATGGAGTGCTCTGGGCTTCTCTTGGCCGGTAGAAGCCCGGAGCTCCAACATTCCTGCTTGAGCTCACTTTCCCCACTAATGATTGCAACCAACCACTATCACTTTAGTCCAGCATAAAAAGCTGAAATGACTGCTCGGAATGGTTTGCTTTGAGCGCACAAGACTAATCCCAATAACAGTAAACTAACCATTAACGTTGGTTTCCGAAGCAGCGTGCTGCCCGGCGTAAAGTGCTTCGACACCTCGTCAGGGGTAGTAAGCGCTATATAAATGCAATTACAAATACAATTCCTATGCTGTCTTTCACAGCTGTTGCTGTGAACAAAGGCCTCACGGAGCCCGAGGGGATTTCAGTCCCATTTGGCTCTGTGAGGCCTTTGCTTTATTTGTTAGAGCATTCTATTCTCTAGTGGCGGAATGTTCGTAGTGGGGCTATACAGGCTCCCTTTAACGTTGGAGCGGGCCGTTAATGGCCGGTATAGCATGCTACTGCGGGCTATAAGGCTATAGTAATTTGTGTATATACTCAATATAAGAACGTGGTACAGGAGGTGCTAAACAGTGACAGAGGCATTCTTCAGGCCAATAGGCATGGTGTTAATCTGGCATAGGACCTCTGACGTGCATAGCACTGTCTTTTCCTTGGCACTATGTGTTAGTGCAGTCTGCCAGTACCCATTGAACAGATCAAAGGTTCTTAAGAATCGGGCAGCACACAGTCTGTCCACCACATCAACGGGAAAACACCTGTTCATAACCATGAATCTGAAAACATAAGGTAAGCTGTGACCACTGATTAATCTATATGTCAAACCACACAAACAGCAGTTGTGTGTCACATTAAGAGTATGCTTGGCGCGCAGCTCCAGATCACGGAGCCAGGCTCTGTGTCTTACTACTTAAAGGAGACATAGGTCACAGCATGCATGCACGATTGCCATGTTGCTAATCCAAAAGAAAAATGTCAGGATAACCGATATAAGGCAGCTGGGTTACTAGGGGCAGGGTTTACATGTCCATGTTACCAATCAAGACACAACTACCCCAACACTCTGTTAATTGTGTTTGTACCACTTTCTGCTTTACAGTGCCTTAAAGTAATGTTATATTTCCGAGTTAGGCCCATGTAGTGAAGCAGCCCATTTCTTACATTGCCCAACAAAATAACATTTCAGCTGTGAACTTTTGCACACATTTGCATGCACGACAATGTTGGATTAGTTTCTCTGAAACTACTTTGTTTACACACCCAGCTTCACACAACATTATCACGACACCTTGAACATGATGTGCTAGGCTTCACTATGCACTAGGTACAAAAGTCTTCCTATCTTCATCCACGCGGCCACAGTGCTATCTACATATCCATAACACCACTAATCTAACACGCACTTTGCAAAGACTGCTTTTAATTATAAAAAAATAGGCATCCCGATAGATTGGGAGAGGAGGCATTTCTGCTGACACTGAAGGTCCGTGCATGCTGAGAAATCACCATGCACCGGTCTGACATTCCGTGAGGGTTTACAACTCAAGACCAAGACAGGGTCCTTCACTCTCTCCTATCAATTCAATTAAATATTTATAGTTTGATTATTAAAATCTTACAATATAGTGACAGTAATTCCTATTGTAATAAGTATATTATTGATAAAAGTCCGGTTTACAAAATATATTAAAACATACATTAATAGATAAATCAATCAACCATGTAGTTAAATATAGCAACACTCTCTCCTATCAGTAATGGGGTTGGATCGTCCCTTGGGGGGATTCTTGGCTTTACACCCAAACCCCAGTGGCGGCTCCACCGCTATGGCGGTGGAGCGTCGCACACTGCTTTTAAGCAGTGAGAAACATAAAATGACAATAACTCAGAGTATATATGTTTCGTGTCCTGTTGCTTTGCGGCAGGCGGGTGGGCGGGGCTGCTGTGCTCTCTAAGCAGGGCAGGGGAGGAGTGGTTTGGCCACTCCAAAGTGCGCAATGACTGTTTGGTCGACCAGTCATGCACACTTCTCTGTTCTTCATGCAGGCTGCATTACAGCTTGCATGGAGAACATGTCCACCCCTCTAGCCCCTGGCTGAGTGTTGTGTCACTGCGCTCAGACCAATCACAATGCTTCATTGCAGTGTTGTGATTGGCCTAGGGGAGGGAGCCTGGCTGCCTGCTTTCTATTCCTAAAGCAATCTACAGACGGTTCTGTTGGGTAAAACACTTTACCCAAGAGAACCATCTGCTTTATGAATGCTTTATGAATGCCCAAGTTCTGAGGGAAACAGGGTTGCCTCATTGACTTTACTACTTGCTTCCTGTTTCTGTCGGAGGCAGGAGAGCAGGAACAGATAAGACGTGGGACCCAGCCTTGAGGTACGTTTTTTTATTTCCGATCCACCCCCCGCGTGACAATTGCCCCCACCACCCCCCGCACCGGCCGCCACCCACGAGCCATGCTGGCTGCGACTGGTATACACACTCTAGGTACACTCAAAGTAGGATCCGCATCGTAGGAGTACGTTAGATTGCCATATTTTGCATATATGCCTACATATATTCATTGCTTCAGCACCATGGTAGAAATGTACCTACTGTTCACTCTTTCGGTGCTTGTAATCACATTTATCTGCTTCTGTCAACTAATCATTGCAGCACATGTATTTTATACAAGAATAACGTTGGTTCAATAAATATTTTGAAAACGTCCCAACGTGTATTCTGTATATTTCTCTGAACAAAAGTAAGCACGAGTGACTGAGCGAAAGGTGCTGTACTGTTTCCACCATCCCTGAGTGATCAGGGGCTTGTCATGTTAGTGGTTGCCAGAGTCCATTCACTCCCTGGTAAGGTTAGGGGCCTTATGGTGGCACTGAGAACTAGCTGGCCAACATATCCTGTGGGGGTGTCCGAAACCAGTCTAGGTACCAAGCCCTTGGTTTATGTTGTCTGAACAATGCACAGATCCTACGGATCAGTAGGAACTACACAACAGTAGCTAGTTTGTAAAAGACTGTTGGAAATCACATCTGCTCCGGCATCATTTCCAAACATCTCTTGCATTGATGTTTGCATATTAAGCATGGAGAGCATTCACCATGCAACCATGACTATAATTGGGTTTGTTATACCGTAGCACAGTTCATTCTGCGTCACTGGTTGAGTGGTTTCAGCGAGCACTGCTCTTCACTTGTTTGTTTTGGGATGACAGTGGTTGGCGGGCAGTTTTGCTGAAGTGTATATTGCCAGTGGGTCAGAATTACCTCTTTTCCATTTGAGATTACGTTGGCTATCGACAGCCTAATACACCAATAACATGTTTCATTAAGATGCAATTTTCGCACATCATGTGCAATGCGATCAGACATGAGTTTTGCTTTGCAACATATGTACTTATACTTTTAGGGTTGGATGTATCAAGCATTTGCCCGGTCGCGAACAGCCCAAAATTTGCAGAATCGGGCCATTTGCAACTGGAAAAGTGCATTTTGGTATGTTTCATTCCTAATGGGTCGCAAATTGTGACCTACCTCATGAATATTCATGAGGTAGATCAATTTGCGACCCACTAGTAATCACTAAATGAAACTATATGAGTTTCATACATTAGGAATAACGATTCACAGAAAATCGCAATTAGGTAATCGCTATTCCTAATATTGATATATCCGGCCCTTAAGCTAAAAAATGGCGATGTGGATTTACTAACGGTTGCACAGATATTTATTTGTTTCTGAATAGTTTTGGCTACACCTGCAGGCAATTTGTATTCTAAGAAAATTGACGCGCTGCTTTGCATCATTTTGCACCACGTGATTGACCAGGCAAAACCTTCATAAATAAATAATCCCAGGCATTTAGTAGATTTTGCAGATCCACTGTCCCATTCATATTAATGAGGCCGTTTGCAATTTGATGCAAATGCCTTCAAACTCAGGGATGGAGGCTTGGGAGGGACAGCAGCTCGCCATCCTTGCATGACATTCAGAAAGTGAGTTTGTTTTGATTGCAGCCTCCGTTTCTTAAAAGGACAGGGGCTGCAATAAAGATCTGACCTGATGCAAAGAGCACTGAAGGGAGCATGTATTTATCCCCTGTTTCGCTGTGCGCCCTCCACCATGCCCAAGCCCACACTCAGAAGGTGGAAGCTGGGCAGCTTCCAATGGTCTGTGAATGCAACCGCATTTGCACTGATACATTCTGTTGTGGATCTCAAGGAACTGCGAGTGGGGGGGCACTGCTTTCACGCCCCCCTTTTACTTGCAATTTATAGTGCGTCTCAAAAGTGTGCATTTGAAGTCTCAAATACACCTGGTTCTCCTAATATACCTTGTGTTCATTGCGACACTGGATTTGCGATCACAGAGCCTGCAGTTTTGCAGGTCACGGGCTTTGGGACCGCAAAACCCTTTCAGGGTCCCAACATCTTTGGCTTGCAGAACTCAGCGCTGACCTCTGGGTGTCGCTGTCTCCTACAGAGCTAATTACACAGTAATCCAGGGAAACGATCTCGGGTAAACCAGCGCCACGTTGTATCTGGCGTCCGACTTTCTCGCTATACAGCCAACGTGAGATGGGCTTTCAGTTAATGGTTTTAAGCGAACAACTAGAACGAATTTCAACACAAAATGTTCAGAAAGACAAACACATAAACAGAGTCGAAAGATGAACACGGAGACACCACACACAAAAAGTAGACAGGGAAAGAAAACTAATATCAATATGTTACTTTAAAGAAGAGCAAACATAACAAGCATTGGCAACGCCCAATAGATCTCGCCCTGCAGACTTATTGGATATGCCAATGCTTTTTTGCAGACGCAGTTCAGCATCGACAAAAAGCAAAATGTGTTTTTTCAGATACTGTGCAACATTGTCAAAACGAAGAAAGGTGCAATGGCACAGCGGTTGGCCTGCGCATGCATTATGACGTTTTTGTGTGCACGTGTTACCACCCAGGCGCACGTCTAAGAAATAACATGGGCGACATTTTGTTTTATTGTCCGCTCTAAGATCCCGGATGCCACTCAGAGTGATAAATAAAAAACTGTAAATTTTGGAAAACCAATGTATTATTTTATTGGTAACCAAGGAACAAAAGCATATTCCATAGTAGACACATATCATAGTGAAAGCCTGCATGCATCAAACCTACACCCCCCTAAACCTGCCCCTGTCAGCCACCAGGATCCAGCCGGTAGCAGGAACACCATTTACCCCAAATCCTGTCATGCTTCTGCAGGCAGCCCCTGGAAAGGCATATTGGCTCTTCCATCTATGCACACCAATCCATTCCCACACGCCATTGAGTGAGGGTGGAGGGATGAGAGGATCTCAACTTACGGGCAATGTCACGCTTGGCTACCATTGTGGCCATTCCAACCATTGTCCGCTTACCAAGGGGGCCCTCAAGAAAATAAGTAACCCCACCATCAGAGTAAAAACCACCGTGCTACCCAAGATCCGGGACTGCCTCTTCCCTATACCCTGCCAGAAGCCCAGTATTTGGGGGGCAGGTCCACATCTTACGGTAAACGTCAGGGCTGGTCTGGCAACATCAGACACAATTTGGTTGAGACAATATCCCTGCCTTCCATAAACGTTGTGATCACTGGCGTAACAAAACTTGAGGGGGCCTCCCTGCAAAGCATGTGGCGGGCCCCTCTCCAGGCTCAATCAGGAGCTCTGCAGCCAGAGTGCAGTGTTGAGGGGGGCCCCTCTAGCTTGGGGCCCCCCTACACCACGGTGGCTGCGGGGGCCTGTGTTACACCCCTGGTTGTGATACTAAATAGGTCATGTGGAGATAGTGAAGCTGGATCAGCCACATCTTGGATGAGATTGCCAGCCCGCGGGGGCCATCTGAGCATCCCATCAATCATCATCCTCCAGCAGACCCAGCCACCCCTTCCACTGCCGCCCGAGAGATACCAGTGTGTCTGGAGTATTATTAACCAGTGCAGCATATTGACATTACCGCTCCTTTACCGAGGTGGCCCATCAGATGTTTTGCTTACAGTGGGCTATAATCTGGCAGTGGGCTCAGGGCTCGTATGTGGCAGGATAGGGCACAGCGAAGTTGCAGACATTTGTGAAACTGTGTTTGTGACTGCCAGAACTGATGTTGCAGCTCCTGAAAGGAATGTAGGGGGTCCCCTTCCCAGACATTGCCCAGTATGGTAATCCCCAAATCGTCCAAATGTCTAAATCCTCCAAGGTGGAAGGAGTGGTGCAGTCATTCTCTTTCCCATAACGGAGTCTTGCGTGTAAGTTTCTTACCCCATCCCATGAAGCTCAGAGCCACACACCAAGTTCTAATGGTTGTTGCTGTCAACGCGGGAAGATGGCTAGGGATTGAGGCACCATGGAGAACACTCACAATGGCATTGAGGCCCATATGAGAATGCTCCAGCTGGTAAGCAGGGTCATCCCACCCTCTAGTTATCAATTCATTAATCACCATCATGTGGGCTGCCAGTAGTGAAAATTAATGCCTGCCATTCCTAGTCCCCTATCATAGACCAGCCACCTGATCTTTAGAGTGCTGTATGCTGCGATCTGCCTGCCCACAGGAAGGTCCGGACCAATGGGTTGATCTTCTGAAACCAGTTGTTAGGAATGATGAACGGAAAGGGCTGAAGTACATATAGGAACCTAGGCAGTATCATCATTTTCAAAAGGGCATCTCTTCTTATTAAGTTGAGAGGAAGACGTTCCCATCTCTGGAAGTTTTTTTTCATCTCAATAATATGGGGGGAGAGATTGAGTGCCCAGGTCAGCTCCAGATCCCTGGACATGTGAACTCCCAAATACAGGAAGCTTAGCCTTTGAATGGGATTGGATGATTGCCAATCTATTGTGCTCTGGTCCCTTTTAATAAGAACCAGAAGGGATTTGCTCCAGGTCACACAAATACCCTGTAGAGGGTAAGTATTTCCAGTGTGCAAGGGCCCATGAGATGGGGATTGGCTATGAAGAGGATAATTCCATCAGCATACAAAGCAATTTAGTCCTCCACCTGCTGTGTCTATTGCCATTCCTGGACACACACATCACAGCGAAAGTGGTGCACTAAAGGCTTGATGGAAAGTGCAAGGAGGAGCGGGGCTAAGGGGCACCCCATTCTAGTGCCCCTTAGGATCGGGAAGGAGTCCAACATTATCCCATTAACTTGCACTTCTGCCAAGGGGCCGTTACGCAGCAGTCATACATACATAGTAAATTTGGGACTAAAACCCATCCGTTCCAACACCCTGAACAAGAAGGACCAGTCGATAGAGTTGAGGGCCTTCTCGAGGTCTATTAAATGAAGAGCACTAGGATCTTGCAAGGTTTGGCCATAGGCTAAGGTTGCCCGTACTCGACGTATGCAGTATTTAGTACTTCTGGTAGGCATGAAGCCCCATTGGTTGGGATGAATAAGACTGGAGAGGACTCGCTAAAGCCAGTTGGCCAGTACCTTTGCATAGAGCTTAACCTCCGCATTGATCAACAAGATTGGGCGGTAAGCGGACCATTGGGTGGGTGACTGCTATGCCTTCGGCAAGACCACTATAGTGGCCACATAAAGGACAGCAGGGTGCTGTTTGGTGTCTATTGCCTCGGAGTAGAGATCCAAAAGGGAGGGGCAAGCAAGGCCCCGAACTTACTGTAGAATTCTTTCAGTAACCTGTTAAGCCCAGGCGTTTTGCCTGCCTTCCTGTCAGCCATAGCTTCATTAATCTCATCAAGGGATAGGGGTTCCTCTAGGTCAGTGCGCAACGTCGTTGGGCTCCTCAGGAGGGGAATATCATTGAGAATCGGGGGATCTCATACTTGTTGTGGCTGAGGGTGGTGAGCGTAAAGCTGTTGATAATATTCCGCAAACAACCCCTGCAATAGCCACGTTTGTCTGTCTGTGAATTATGGATTGGTCCACAATTTCGGGAACTACCCTAGAAGCCATGTCTTTGGTAGCCAACCAATAAATCAGCTTCCTGCTTTTATCCCCCCACTCATAAATGCGATGGGTAGAGGCCCTCCAGCTGCGCTTGGTTTCTTCAAGGGAAATTTGACCAAAGGACATCTTTGAGATTTGGAGCTAATGTTTATGAGTTGCGGTCTTAGCAAGTATAACCTGGTGCTCCAACTCTAGTATTTGGTGCTCCAGTGTTGCGACTTGGCTGAGTTTATGTTTCTCTTGTCGTTTAAGATACCTCCATGCGAATACTTTGACCATGGCCTTTCCAGCTGCCCATAGGGTCCCAGAGTAGGAGACTGTGCCTGTGTTGAGTTCAAAGTATGTGCAGATTTCTGTCTCCAGAAAATTTGTATAGTCAGTGTTAATAAGATGGAAAGTGTTAAGGTGTCAGATATGGGGTCGAGCCACCTCTTCCATACCAAACTGGTCTGGGCAATTGGTCAGAAATGCCATATGGGTGGATCGTAGCACGCGCCAGGTGTATGAGGTCCATGGTGGGGAGGAGGATTGTGTCAATATGGGACAGTGTCCCATATACTGCCAAGGTGTGTGTATATTTTCGAGAGTGGGAGTGCCAAACCCTCCAAGCATCGCAAGGCCCATGGATTCCAGCTAGTTAGCATGAGATATGCGGCTTGTTCTGGGCATGCTGGAGAAGTCGAAATGGGGTCTGGGGATGTGATACAGTCACCTCCTATCATCAAGATCCCTTGTGGTAACGCTAGCACATCGTTCTTTACCTCTGTAAGCGCTTGCGTCTGGGGTAGTAAATATAAGCGCAGAAAGCTTTAATGGAGGCACTCAAGAAGCCCCTCCACCCCTATAAAACAGACCTGGGTGTCTCCACTTGTGGACATCACCACCATCGGAAAGGATTTATAGAGGAGGATTGCACCGTAAGCCCTGTGTGTGCCCAGAGTGGTACACCTGGTCATAACCACACCGCTGCAGAATAGGGTCTTGTGTACCTAGCAGGTGCATCTCTTGCATCATTAAGACTCCTGGCTCAAGTTCCGCATTTCCGTTTGCAAAGGACGGGCAGCAGCTATCTAGCTGTGAAGGCCGCTTAGGCCTGGCACGATCTGCCCCTCGTGCTTCGATGCACTCAGGACCCGAGTCTTTTCAAAAAGAAGCTGAAAACTCGCCTATTTCCCTAAACTTGCTCCTCTTCAGTCTCTCAATGTTCGCGCCGGGACGCTCTTGTAGTATCTGTGCGCGTTAGAAATGAAAATAACATAACATAACATAAGACTGCAGGTTGATACCTTTTGGCATGCGTAGGACTGCTGTCCACATAATTTGGTCAGGAAGCCTGTTAAAATTCCAGAAAATAAACCTAAACTGCCTCATAAATATTAGGAAAAGGGATTCTGTGTGAGTGAATGGTGGGCATGGGGGCAGAGGGCACAGTTGACTGTGAATGGATGTAATGATGGTCAGTATAAGGTGGGTCAGTGTGTGGTGTTATATCCGGTGCAAAGAGGTGAAATAAAGCTAGAACATAAGTAAAAACAAAACTTAATAACACAACCCATTTCCTCAACTCCCCCCACCCCACACGTTTTCCCTTGAAGCATTTGTTGCGCTATAAAACCCTGAAACACAAACCATTATTTCCAATGTGGGCAAGAGCTGTAGTGTGGGCATTCCTTTGGTTCAGGACATGTCATGGTGAGCTAATAAGTTTCAAGATAGTGCTACAGACTAGTGTAGCATCAGCAGTTGCCAGGGATCGCCCTGCTGGTGTAGCTGTCGGAGCAGATTGGCAATGTCAGTTCTCCGTCCCACATTCACACCCAGGTCATGGAGAGGAGTTGGCTTAACGGTTAGGGCGGTCGACCTTGAATGTGGGGAACCGGGTTCGAGTCTCGGCAATGACGCTAAACATCCTGTGATCCTGGGCAAATCACTTAGGGGCATATGTATCAAACGATTTTTTAATCGCAAACGCTGCGATTCGCAAAATAACAGCGTTTGCGATTAAAAAATGGGTAATCGGGATGTATGAGCCAAATCCCATCGCTAAATTAAGGAATTGCTAATTTAGCGATTTCTTAATTTTGCGTAAGCATTTAAGAAATCGCAAATTGCGATTTCTTAAATGATATGTAAAAAGCACTCAAGTTGTGCGAATTATCCTTAAGAAATCGCAAATTACCACCAACTTCCAGTTGGTAGTAATTTGCGATTTTCTTTCAAAATGCACTTTTTTGAATTTTACAAAGTGCCACGTGGCGCTCATACATGCCCTTAGGGCATGTATGTGCGCCATATGCACACACACGCTCATTTCAGGGGTGCATCAGGGTGTCATCATGACACCCTTGCACCTTTGAAATTATTCTCAAATTGCGATTAGCAAATTGCGATTCGCTATTTGAGAATTACTTCCCATTCATTCCTATGGGTCTCCTGGCCCATAGAAATGAATGGGCAGGTATTCCTTAATTGCGATTTCGCAATTTGCTAATCGCAATTAAGGAATTTTAAGAAATCGCAAAAAGTTAGCAATTTTTTAAATACATCCCGTTTTGCAATTCTCAAATAGCGATTCTTTAAAAATCGCTATTTGAGAATCGCAAATGGTGATGTTGATACATATGCCCCTTAATCTCCCCATGCCTAACAAAAATGAATGTGTCCTCATGTAATGGTGCTTTGTAAAGCGCTCTGATACCCGGTACCGGGTCAAGTTCGTGCTATATAAAACTCTCTAAAGAAAAAAAAAATGGTCAAGGTCCAAGTTGTGTGCACCAGGGCTCTCTGGGGATTGATCATTGCTAGGTAATAGTGCTCTCACGAGATCCGAGGATCCTGACGAATTTCTGATGCATTTTCTGCCTTTTCTTAACCATTTTCTCCTGTGAGGCTTGGCAGGTGGGTGTCTGTTGTGGCGGTTGGGCGGCAGGCCACTCAGGTGTGATTTGTTACAAAGGTCCGGCGTTTCTGTCGCCCACGTCTAGGCTCCCTCTGGAGTGTCAAAGAAATATGTTTTGGAGTCATGGATTACTTTGAGCCTGGTGGGGATTATGAGCATATATCGTATCTTCATGGCCCGGAGTTTCTGCTTGACGTCCTCATAAGACTTCCGCCGTTGTTGATTTGTCTTGGTGTAGTCAGAGAAGATAATGATCGTTGTAGATACAAAAGTCAGGGTTCCTACCTGATGGTCAGCATGCAGGGTTGCATGCCTGTCTCAAAAATTCAATACCCAAGCTACCATGGGACAGAGAGGAGCATCCAGGGGAGGGACGTTGGGTTGGAGCCAGGGAGTGATGCACCCTTTCAATGGTAAACCCAGGAGACAGCTGCTCCTTTGGTACCCAGGATTCCAGTCATCTTTCCAAGAATTTTTCTGGGCGAGGAAGCTTGGCATTTTCAGGAAAGCCAAGGGAACACAGGTTATTTCTCTTAGACCTATTTTCTGTGTCTTCTGCGCGGTGTTCCAGGACCGTGGTGGTTGAGAGAAGCTTGGACACTGTGTGTTTAAGAGAGGCCACCTCGTCCTCGAGGGTAGACACCCTACTTTCAGCTTCACTCACTCGGTGGACGATGTTCAAGAGATCTTGGCACAGGAGACAGACATCAATCCGCATTTCCCCAATCTTCATTTTCAACTCCTCCCTGGAGGTTTGAATGACTTGCAGTATTGTCCCCAGGTCACCAGATGGTGAGGCTTGGTGTGATATGGACCCATCCGCCAATGTTTCAGATCCCTGCAGCATCTGCACGGTAAACCAATATATTTGGCCTGGATGTGAACGTTGGAATCTTTGTCTTTCCCCATCGTGGTCATGACTGGAGAACAGGGCTGCAGAGCGAGAGAGACCCGGTCGCTATGTATTTGTGCTTTAGTGTAGGGCTGAAGTTGTTCCTCTGTCAATAAAGAAAGACGGGAAGGCAGGCACTCACCAGTCCCATGGGCCCCTCTGGGATCCCCCAGGTAGATGGCCAGACCCCCTGTGGCCACATGCCTCCCAGGGCCCACTTGGACCCCATACTGTCAAGCAAGTTTTTGATTCCCAGCCCGCTTGCCTCAATCTCTCCCCCCCTGTGGCAGAAGTTAGGTGCAGGGGAGGCAGCAGGAGCAGCTGGGTCGCGGCCTGGGCGAGTCGATCACCCCCCACTGGGGACCTCCCTTTCTCCCTAAAGTAGAAGGTGGTAGGCGCGAGTTCTTGAGGCCCCCGTGGTTGCTACAAATTAGTCCTGCTTCTGTTGTTTGGCTTTCAGGGCCCGCAAGCCCGTTCAGCTCTAGTGCCATGCCGGCAAGCTGCTCCGCACGCAGTCGCACAGCAGGCTGCACCAGGCCCAACCGGCCCACAAATCACAGGTGGACCCCAGCGAAGGCAGTACCCCCACTTCCTTCAAGGCATGTGTTCCTTCCTTCATCCCCGGGGCTCAGCCGTTGCCAGCTGCTCCATGTAAGGCACATCAATCCAGGCAGAGGCGGCCACATTCCCAGGCCTCCCCTGTGTCCTTCGCAGCCGTCCCACAGCCACAATCCGTGGTAGGCAGCAAAACTGGTACTGGCTGTCTGACCAAGCGGGCTTCCTTGGCAGCAGGACTAGTAGAGGAAGATAGGTTCTGTAAGTCCCAGGATGCAGACGGATGATCAAGGAACCCCAGAACTCTACAGAAATGCATCCACCATCTTGGCCTCTGTGGCCACGCCCTCATAAAAATGTAATGTTTAGTGTGCAAAAGTGCTTTTTGTGTAGTGCAGTGCCCAACAGAAAGTGGGAGCTTCTGGGCCCTTCAAAAAAATAAAGGTTTTAAAAATGCTGTCAGGGGTGAGGGAGCAACGGACGAGGGGTTGGGAATAAGATGAAAATAAAATCGGGTGGAGGAAGGAGTGGGAAAAACAGCACATAAGTTAAACAGAGCATGGTGCGGCATGGGGTTTCGTGAGGGAGAAGCATACGATGGAGGGCAGCAAACGAGGAAGAGAGCAACTTGTAGCAACGGGGGAGGAGCGCACAAGGGAAAGAGCTGAAAAACACATGCACTCTCATGGAGTGCATAACCACAAACAAAAAACATAGTTTCAGAAAAGTGACCACAAAAGGATACAAGTCAGACAATCAAAAGGATGGCCAAGAGGCAATGCTCCAGGGAAGGGACAAACTCAAGATGAGGAGGGCAGTCTTTGAATAGGAAGCAAGCAAATGAGAGTGACAACTAAGGTCAAGCAATAAGTTGGCTCTGAGCCCAATGTAAGTTTTTTGTAAGGCTGTAAAAGGTCATTCGCTACTAGACAGCTTACACTGTATGGTTGGCGAGACCTGCTAAGGAATAATGCTGACTTTAGTGCTGCACTTCATGCTAAGGAAGTAATTCTCCAGCTTTGCGTGCATGGACGGTCCCTCAATCTGTCCAGGTGACCCAGTCCTAGAACTCGGATAATGGCACGTGCATAGAAGCCATCGGATTAACCTTAACCTGTACCATCAGCCCATGACCATCCATGTTCACATCTATCATTGCCACCTTATTTTCAGACAACACTCAGATGAATTGACATGCAATAAATCTAAATAGGATCATTTACAGAGTGGCTTTTCAGATAATCTTTCCGAAAACAACAAGAGAGAGAGGGGAAAAAAACACTCTTAGTCCCCCTGGGCAATGTATCACTAAACAACAAAAGAGTGTGTAGTACAGAAGAACTAGTCTAACGTGTATAAGTGTGTATGCACATGACAAATCACTCAGTTTTGATAAAAGAACCCTCCCTCACCAACCTGGTTGGTGACATGCTTCATCATAGGGTTCCACCAGGGGTGCCTACTGCCACCCTGGTGTGCTTCAACGCTAAATTAGAGCGGAGCTCGATAATGGTTGAGTGCTTATCAAAAAAAGGGAATATTAATGTGATAAGTGAAAAGGTGTGTAAAATTAAAAAGTGCAAAGGTTTTAACCAAAAAGATTTAATGGCAGGAAAAATCCAGCACTAATAAAAACAAGTGTGATGGATGTTTTCTTCCTGGTTTAAATTGACCAGATACATCCTACTTAATACAAATTGGTCGACATGTTTCAGCTTCTATCCGTATTACACGAAGCTTTCTTCAGGACCCAGAAAAAAGCACCACGGCGGTGTAAGCACGCTAAGGCTTACCCTAACCTGTGGTGCAATAAACCGAAAAGACTCACGGTTTTGTAGCAGACTGTCACGTATTACCCAAAAGCCCAGAATGTCTGCAAAAAATTGTTGGTTTTCAGATAATCTGCCATGGATCCAGTCCTCATGGACCAACAGTGGACACTCCTGACCAGCAATAATGTAAACATACAAGTTGGCCTATGTTCTACTCCTGTTCCCTGCAGCATTCACAAGTGGAATTCAGTGCAACAGGCAACCTATTTGGCATGACATAAAAGAACTTCTCGGCAACAAAGATTATGCTAGTACGTGGGAGCCATATTGAGATATTTGAGGGAGAAATATTTCAGATGTAGAATTTTTATTGAGCTACAACCCTCCAAAATTGTATGCGATTGAAGCAGCGAGACTAGAGCTTGAAGCAAAAATGAAACCGTTAACTTTGTCTTACAGTTTGCGAAAGCTCAGAAGTGCAAGTTATCTGTGATGTAGCTAAATAATAACAATATCAGTGAATTTAGGTTTTGTATAAACCTAAAATGAAAAATAAGTATATTCTTCGGTGAGTGACATTTCCAGTTGGAGTAGGTAGTAGCACTCAAATCCACATTCTTTGCAAAAATAGTTTTGGATATAAGGCACCATCTGATTTAAACCATTTAGTGTCAAAAACTTCTGTTGAACTAACAAGAAATTATTTGAGGGATTCTTTATGTAAAATATTTCATCCAAGATGAGTTATTCGTATGGGAATTGGTGATAATCCAGGAAGGGAGTTCAAAGAATTTAAGTCCACAGTGTGGAAAAATAATGACATATGGGTATGTATGGTAAATTGTACTATTTCCTTGATACATTTGGCTATAGATTGTTTTTTGTTTTTATAAATGTGATGCTTGTATTGATAACTGTTGCTCCTTAGACATGCATGCACCACACGCCCGTAGGGCAGCGGAAATTTGGGATGTGGCACTTGATCCTCCTTTACTACCTCTTCGTAAAAAAGGCAAAAGAAGCAGCTTTAAGGTCTGGACTTTGGGTCCTTCCCTTTCACCATTGGCTTCCTTCCGCAAGCCTTTTTCAGCTATGGGCTTAAGACTTTGACAAACAACTCTTGGTTCAGCCCATTGAAGAATGAATCTCTCACCTAATGATATTGGCTGCTTGGCTGTATTCTTCCACCTCAACTTGAGTGCTTACATTGAACTTCATGAGGGACTACTTTACAACTCTGCTGCCTCCTGTGGGGGTAACTCCCCTATTTCCCTCTCGTGTGCTAATGCTGCATGTATCAGAACTTTACCAATGCTTGTTACTTATTACTAGCAGAATCACACTCAATTTAGGAAGTACATGACTAGCAGCACAGTCAAAAAGTTACCACAGACCACATAGATGTTAAAATCTCCTTGAATGAAGCAAAGGTCTTTGGGGAAGCCACCTGGTTCTGCCAAGACTGGCACAGGGAGAGGAAAGAGATGCCTGGCTTGGAATAAGATGCCCTGGCAATCCTTTAGGTTATATGACCCCCTTCAGTCATTCAGTAGCAGGCATGATGTAAGCGTTGGGTTTCTCATGCGCTGATTTACAGGCAGAGTTTTACACTGCCACCTGTTCCATACTTTTAAGGAGGCATTGAACCAGAATATCATAGTCAGAAAATGCCTGACATAAATAAAGGGTCCTAAATATTGTTTACAAAAATTTATGTTTTTTTCTCCCCATTTTATATAGTTTGAACTCGATCCAACGTGATTGGAACGCTTTACATGACATCAGTTACTTTACACAAGGTCAGTTTTTTTTAGGCATTGGAGATTAAGTGATTTGCCCAGAATCACAGGATGTATGAGCCGACGCTGAGACTGGTACCTGGTTATCCAGTTTAAATGTCGGCAGCTCCGGCTGTAATGTCCCTTTGGAGTTAATAACAGAATATCCACACACCCAATGGGATGATATTTTTTTAAATAATATTGAAGACATATATGTCAGAAGACAGATATAGAGGTGCTGGGGGTTAGGGACTTTCTCTGATTAATTGGCTTTATGTGACAGAACTGCGGCTGGAATGCTCAACCAGGCTAACTGATCAGATAGATGTGTGACTGTCTAGTCCATACTGGGTGAGTAGGAAGTACGTTCGTCATGCGTATTTCTAGGTAGAATCATAGTTTCCGGCTCTAAATCTGTCATATAGCAGGACCAATTAAGTTGTTGAATAATTTACCTTCTATTCTTATAAAAAAAACAACTCTTGCTAAGACACTGCACGTGCACGGAAAATACATGTGTAATTCAATGCGTGTACTGTCAAATAGTAAGTGGCATAAGTGCGGATGTGTGAAAGTGTTGTGGAATGTAAGTGCAGTAAGTGCTTTGTTATGCATGAAATGGTACTAACGTCTGCATTGTGATGTAAGTGCACGTAGTTGCGTGTTCTTCGGGATGTAAGTGAAGGAAACAGATTGCTGCTACAATAGTTCTCTTGCACCCCCAGAGATGATTTTGAATACTAGTTTTCCCGTTGTCCATTAGCTCATAGTCCTAGGAGGGAGAGTCGTCAGCCTGAGGTCCAGGCTCGCTTCGGATCCGCACCTGAGCCCCGGAAGGCCGCGACCAGTGCTCGTTTCCGGCAGGTGGCGTGCCACGAGGGAGAGATCGACGTTCATTATTCATGGCTCGCGTTGAGCGTCACCGTAATCGCCAGCTGCGCGTGCCGGCGTCTGCGGCGCAGGAAGGGTTGTAACAACACGCACCCTATACATTATGAAATAGTCCATGCCACGAGAGAGGAACATCAATGAAACTGGGGTATGAAAAAGATATTTTCTGGAAGCTGACTCTAAAACTGGAAAATGACCCTCCGAGCCTGGAAGCATGTGGGAGCCAGCCCCGGGGAATCACTTTTCAAGGGTCTGTCTGCATTTTAGCTATAGGTAAGGAGCTTTGGTGTCCGGAAGTCTCTGCACGCTGTCTCGGAAACAGCTTTATCGTGGTGAAGAAAATGGCCTCCTCTTCCAGAGAATGCTCTTCGACCTTGCTGTTGAAATGGCAGGCCAAAGGAAGCGAATACTCCCCCTCTTTGTCCTGACATTGGAACCCTGAGGTGAGGAGGACAGTCTAACGTTTTTGCGAGGCAGGTTTATTGGATCTGCATCCCCTTTAGAAGATACCACCCTCTACGGCAGGGTTCTCCAAAGTCGGTTGTGGAGGGCCGAATCCATGCAAGATTTTTAGCATATCCTTATTCAGATAAATTAAGTTACCTTAAAAATCAAACATGGATCTGGCCCTTGAGGACAGACTTTGGAGAACCCTGCTGTAGAGCAGTGCCAAACAGGATGACTGCCACCGGCATGTCGACAGCATCACCGGTTTGCATTCTTAAGTTAGTTTGTAGATTTATATAGCATGGCTTATCACCAGTCAGGGTATCCAGGAGCTATTTATGGACACTGGGAGATTAAGTGATTTGCCCAGAATCACAGGATGTTGAGCCGAAGCAGAGACTTGAACCCAGATTAGGGTGACCAACTGGCATTGGTGCAAATTCAGGACGGTGAGTGTAAAAATTCAGGACACAAATTCAGGACAGGAGGTCAAAATTCAGGACAAAACTTCAGGACAATAGGTAAGTTTTACAGACACATCAGAGGAGGTCGCGCAATAGTATATAAGTAAGCCCAGCCATATCCAAACATATTCAACCATTTGCAGACCTATCCATCATGTATCCTTCCATCTATCATTTCACTCATCCATCCCTTCATCCATCCTTTCACTCATCTATCCATTATCCATCCATCCATCCATCCATCCATCCATCCACCCTTTCACCCTATCCATCTGTACACTCATCCATCCACTCTTCCACCCATTCATCCATTCACTCATCCATCCAGCCATTTACCCTTTCACCCATCCAGCCATCCTTTCACTTACTCATCCATCCATCCACCCAGTCACTCATCCTTCCACCCATCCACCCTTTCATCCATCCATCCATCCTCCCTTTCTCTCTCCATCGACCCTTTCACATAGCCATCCTTCCTTCCATCCACCCACCCATCCATCTACTCATCCACTCATGAATCCATCCATTGACCCTATCACTCAACCATCCTTTCTCTCATCCATTTATCCTTTCACTCCTTCACTCATCTATTCATCCTTTTGTCCATCTACCCTCCCTTTCACTCACTCATCCATCCTTACATCCACCCTTTCACTCATCCGTCCATCCATTCACCCTTGCACTTATCAATGCATCAATCCATCCATCATTTCACTCATCCATCCACCCACTCACTCATCATCCACCTTTTCACTCATCCATCCTTTAACTCATCCATCCACCCTTTTACCCATCCAGCTACCCTTCCACCCATACATCCAGCTATTTACCTTTTCTCTCATCCATCCTTCCACTCACTCATCAATCCATCCATCCTCTCTCATTATACATCTATTCAATCTTTCATTCATCCATTCACCCTTTCACTAATTCATCCAGCCATCCACCCATCCCTTCACTTACTCACACACCCACCTTTTCATATTAATTTTGAGCTGAGCCTTTTTGAGAAGAGGCCCATCAAGAACTTCACCCTCGCTGCAGGAGCCATTCCAGGACAGGGACAGAAGCCACCCAGGGCGGAGACAAGATCCACCACAGCGGAGACAGGATCCATCACAGGTGGGGGGACAGGGGCCACCACATGGGGGGACAGGAGCCATCACTGGGGGGGGGGGCAGGAGCCATCACAGGAGGGGGAACAGGATCCACCAGGGTGGGCACAGGGGTGGGCATGCAGTATTCTAGTATCATCTTGGTCTCTTCCAGGGTGGGGTAGGGCTCCTCACCCCCTCCTGGACAAGATAACGAGAAGACAGACACTCTTTCCAAAATGTTGGTTTTGCCATCCCCCACTGTGATGTACAGTACTTAAAGGAGATACTCCAAGAGAACTGATTTAACTGATTGTCCTCCATACTTTGTTAATCAGTGTGGGTGCGATTGTGCCATTTCTTTATTTTATTACATTATAGACTGCAAGTTTGAAGAACCGAGGTTTGCTTGCAATTTAGTGACAGTAATTAAGCTCTGTGAAGAGAACCATGTTCTGCCTCGGGTAATCAGGGCCGGTTCTAGGATGTTTGGGGCCCTGGGCAGAAAGGGAATGTGTGAGGCCCCTCTAAATTGAAGAGACATGAGCATTCAGGGCTGTTTGCATCTGAATAGATGCCCCTGCTCCTGAAGCTGCAGCCCCTCCCTCTCAGTCACCTTCAAGCACCTCTTAACAGCTCATCAATGGCGGAAGGTGTGAGGGTAGCCATCCCGCTGTGCCCCTCCAATGCTGCTGGGTATCTGAGCTTTGGTACTGCATCGGAGTCTGTTGCACCCGGCCTCAACAGCATCGGAGTCAAGAAGGAGGTAGGTGGAAGCTGTTCCGGCTTTAGGGTGGTGCCACGGTGCCCGGTTAAAATTACGGACAAATGGCGTCCGTTAAAGAATCCTTCACGGACAACGGACAGACGGCCGAAATTACGGACTGTCCGTGAAATTTACGGACGGTTCGTCACCCTAACCCAGATTCCCACCTTCTGAGTCAGCAGCTCTAGCCGCTGCGCCATTTCCTCTCCCTGTCATTTGTCTCCCGCTCCCAGAGCAGGCTAAAAGAACAAAACATTTTAGCGTCCTGTATGGAAATGTACCATACCATCTAAGCCGCCTGAAAGCTCTGGGGCACACTTGGCTTGGTATGGACGATAAGGAAGCATGAGACTTGTGAAAAACTTCATACCAAACTACTAGTACCATGAACACAGGGGCAGGATAACTTTAAAGAGGGACATACAGAGGGTGGAAGGTCCAATCCTATGAAGAGCATGGCCAAAGGACTACGACTCCCAGGGTTCTCCAGGGCAGCTTGCTAGGTGACCACAAAATGACTGTGAGAGGTAGGACCTGATTATGTAGAGTCCTGAGGGCCACTATTGTTAGCCACTGACTTTGAACTGCTCCAAGTAACTTGTGTGCATACCTTGATTTGATTCGTATATGTGTATTTCGTTTTATAAAGATAAAGGGTTGGACATTGAATTATTATGTGATAGTTGTGTGTACTGAGTGTTAACCCCTGAGAAAACCTTGGAAAGCTCTACTCGTTACCCTGAGAGTCACGTGCTAAAAGGATGTACATTGTGATTGGCTATTTATACATTAGTAGATCAGGCCACAGGGAGAGCAGTGGCAAACTAAGCATCTGACATATAGTAGCCCCACTCTCCTCCGTAGCCCGGAAAAAGTTCCCTGAAGCAATAGAAGGAAGGCACAATGGCAAAGCCAAGTAGCCATTTAGTGTTTGGTAGGGTGGGAGAACCACTGTAATTCAGCAGTTCTTCTACCTGCCAACGTTGTGGTTCCCTCAACGGGTTAAGAGGTAGGGGAACTTCTGACTGATCACTGGTGAAGCAGCTGCCACAGATGCTAGAAGTAAATCAAAGACGGCGGTCCACACGCCATGGGGTTTTTGCCTTTCCTGCTTTGGGAGGTCTAGCCTATTTAGAGCAGCTCATCAAATAGATATTTTCTTTGGAAGGGTCATAGTTGGCGAGGCAAAGTAAACAGTAGGAAAGGACTCCCAGATCAGCAGCGTCATTGTCAATTTCTTTTTTAGAAATAAACCCTTGCTTTGAGAGTTTTTTGCTGACAAGCAAAACGAAGTGCATCAATATTGCGGCCTACTCTGCAATTTTCGTTACTGAAAGTGCACCCGCTGCATCGAGAGATGCTATTACAATAAAGAGATCCCCATTAGGTAGTGGGCGATCTCTTAGGATGACAGACAGTCTTCTGCCGGAGGGTAGAGGTAAGAGTCTCCACCGCCCCACCCCACCCCACAATGACATAAATAGCTTGACAAAATAGCTCAATTTAGCATCGCATAACCAGGTATGACAAAGTCCCCTCACCGATGCTTATTTCCGGTTCAGGGAAGACATGGCTTGGCAGTTCAGGCTGGACTGTTCCCATGAGGCACAGGATCAAGACTGATTTGAATACAGCTCAGTCTGAACTGAGGTGGCGAAGTGAGCTAAAGAACGATGATGGATTCAACCCAGATCTGTGACTGTGGGTGAGTGTCTGAAAAGTTTCAGCGCTCCGTCCATCATCTCCTTGTGTTTGAAAAGTCCGCTCACCCACCAGGCTGCTGGGGCTGCTAAAAGATCTAATGGATTGTATGACTTCAACAGGCATCTGTCGCTTCTTAAACATGGGTCTGTGTCTTGGAAATGGATGAGTACAAATGTTTTCAGGACTGGAGAATAGAAAATGTTTGCGTCAAGATGTCAGAGGGATGACACACACTTTTTACTACTGCTTCTAAACACCACATGGCCCCTGCACGCAGAGGCCTTTTCATTGCTTCAGATCAGAGACAACTATCATGTGGGAAACAGAGGGCCACATGTCACTAGGACAACAACGTTCTAGTCCTGGGGTTTCTTTTTGCAAACCTATGTTTTCTGGTACTCTGGCCAAATGAAATCATCATAAACCAACACGATAATTTTAAACTACGCTGCTTTTGCAAAAAAAGTTTCTCCGGACACGAAAAGTGGTGACCTTGTGACGTGGTACAAAAAGTGTCTGGCAATGGATGAGAAAAGGGAATCAGCCGTAACGTTCTCTATTTTAGTCTTTAATCAGCCCTCAGTCTGGTTCCTGTTTGGAACGAGTCTGCCCTGTGTCTACACATCAAAGAGTGAGTGTAGGAAACTCCCTTTTATATAGTGCACTACAATGGGGTACACTGTGCAGAGAGGCCAAAGAGACCCTTATTGACTTACAGATGCAAAAGTAGATAAATAACGCTATATTGTGTGGTAGTGTGGGTGAGCAGCTAGACTTATCAGAGGGCAGTGCTAAGCATTTGTTGCACACACCAAGGCAGCAAATGATTACACACATTCAAGGAATAAAGTTGAGACCAAATTGGAAATATAGCACTTCTTTTTATATAAATATTTAGATTACGAACTTCGGTTCAAGGTAAATACTTTTTGCAATACGATAAACTACAGTAAAATACAGTTGTGTGCAATCACGCACATTACATTTCCTATGGAAGGAAAAAGGCAAGTGGAAAAGCAATGTAATACAGATATTGTTGTGGTTACCCTTTTGGAAATCAGAAAGGTTCATGCCAAGGTCTAAAGTGCCAAGGCCAAGTTCTCTGGAGTTTCCCGGGTTGCTCAGGAAACAAGAAAAATGCGTCTTTGGAGCTGATGCACTACGAAGCCAGGGGGCCACCTGCAAAAGCAAAGCAAAAGAGGACTTGCAGGACAGTCTGAAGGCTCTGAAGGGAGAGTAGGGGTCACAATGGCTCTGGGGCCATGGGAGCTAAGCTTCTATTAAAGATGCCCCGGCTGGGCAGGCTGGGTGCGGAGGAGATGTGCAGCTGAGCAATGGCATGCAAAGAAGCACCTCGTGGTCTGGAGCTGGCACCTTGGAACGATGAATCTGGAGCTTCTGGGCCACTGTTGAGGTGGGTTGCCAGAGTCCTGAAGTCCCTCGCCGGGGGCTGGCTGTAAAGTTGGGTTCTGTTTGGACTCACCTTTGGAGGTTTTTGAAGCAAGGGGTCCAGTACCCCGAGTGTTGGTGACTTGCAGTTCCTTGGTTGCTGGGGCCCCAACACTGGAGGCAAAAGCCGATCTGACTCTCCAGAACAAGTGTACCTTTGGATGGCACTCAGAGATGTTGGTCGGGCTGGGAAGCTGGATGATTCGAGACCGGACTTGGCTGTTTTGAAGACCTGCGACTGCAGGGAGATAGCACCTCTATCTCGAGGGAGTTCTTTGGTGATTTGCAAAGTGGTGGTGACTCTCCGAGGTTTGTGGAGGCCGCACACTTATGAGATGAGATGAAGGAGGCAATTTTTGAGTTCAATGCTGGCTGGCAGGAGTTTGCACCCAAAAGCCAACTACCAGGTCTGCAGCTATCGGTCCAACAGCGTTTCTTCATTTGCCTTCTTTTGTCCATGGAATCTGAGTTCAGGGTCTGGGGATACCACCTAAATGCAAAATTTAGGAGTGTTTACAAGAGAGTGATAGGTAGTGGCTAATGGGCCGCTTACCTGGGGTGTCTACACCCTCTATTATGCCCACCTCCCATGGGAAGGGGACTTAGCCCTAACCCTGATTGGAGAAGTCACAAAATCTTCAGGATGGTGGGCACTGAAGAATGCGCTTTACCTTGCCTCCAGCACCTGAGGGGTGGAGTTGGCAGAGGGGGCCACACATCCCATTCTTTCAAAGTTTTCCCATCTGTCTTCCCGCCAAAACTGGGTGAGGACAGGAGAGGGGCTACTCCTATCAGGAGAGGCTAGGGTTAGGTTTCAAAGGCAGGAAGGCCTTTGAAGCTTTTCGCCACAGATGGCTGTTCCTGACACCTCCACCCAGGACAGGCTTTGTCTTCGACCTCTGAGCGCACTCACCTCATGAGGTCAAAAATCTGTCTGGTGGTGACAGGCTGGCTTCGATGAGTCGGTGACCACACTAAGGGTTGCTAGGTTTCATAGAACCCTTCTAAGGGGGTCTTCTCTGTGCAATTATTAATAAGTATGACACTGGAATCAGTGCAGGTTTATTAGGACGAGTTGTTTGATACCAAACCTCACATAGAACTTACAATGACGAGTGTCCAGCCCATCTACTCTTCATGGCTTCTCTGTGCACTTACAATATCTAAGAATCGAAATGGATGTTGCAGAGGCATAGTGTAGGCACTAGGTACCAGGGGTGCCATTTACTATTGGGTTTCAAAGGGTACTGAAGTTGTGCCAATTGGGAAACAAAAGGTACAGTTTAGGGAAAGAGTTTCTGGCACAGGGGACCCGGTTGGCAGGGGGCCTGTGCACTTCCAGTCAAAATTACATCATTTTCCAGGCACAAAGTGGGGGCTTACCATGTCCAAGAGAGTCACTTTCCTACAGTGAGCTCTTTCTGAGGTTATCCAACAGCTGACAGCACCTGTATAGCTGAGTGGCACTATCCCTGCCTCCCTCATCTCTCAAACAGGCCAGAGCGCCAAAGGTGCTCACTCTAAAAACTATGGTAGATGAACAGCACAGTGCCTGCAGCACACTCGAGTCTCACACTATGGATAATTAACAGTGCAGGGCCTGAAATTCGCTCGGGTCTCACACTGTGGCTAATTAATAGCAAAGGGCCTGCAGCCCACTCGGGTCTCACACTATGGCTAATTAATAGCAAAGGGCCTGCAGCACACTAGGGTCTCACACAATGGATAATTAACAGCACAGGGCCTGCAGGACTCTCAGGTCTAACAGTATGGATAATTAACAGCGCAGGGCCTGCAACACAGTCAACTTGTGTGATGCATCAGTTGGTGAAGGAGGTGGTTAAATGATTATTTTTTAAGTTTTTAAGTAGGAAAGTGAAGGTATCCTGGGGTCATAGTCCATACTGTGGGAAATGGGAAGAATGCATGGATAAAGGTACGCTTTAACCCCTTCAGTGCCACGCCCTTTCCCCCTCCTGTGCCGGGCGTTGTATTAGTGGGTGTGGTTCATGACGAGATAGTCTCGTCATGGGCACAGCGCAACCGTGCTCCATGACGAGACTATCTCGTCATGGGCACTGAAGAGGTTAAAAGAATCCAGGAAGCAGCAGCACCCCCTCCATTAGGGTGGAGGAACGCCTCCCCCGCCACCACCTGCAAATAAAAGTATAATAAAACTGGGTTCTAACCCATTTTATTATCATTTGTTTTAATCCCCCTGGACCTGCCCCCAGGACTCCAACGAGTCTTGGGGCCGGTTCAGGGGGATGACACTGTGGTGGGGGAGTGCTAATGCACCCTTGTCCCTTCGCTGCTCATGAGGTGTTTGGCCGGCCGTTTCAGGATGGCCAAACACCTCATGTGCTGTGAAGCTGTCTCCTGCTGGGGCTGGAGAAAGCAGGCACAGGCTCCCAGTCTGCCTGGGAGTGCAAAGTTGTAGCACGCAGGCCAATCCTGATGCTGTTTCCCTGCAGTGTCATGATTGGCCGCAGTTCAGTCTGGGATCCTGTCCCAGAAGCAGGAAGAGCGGGATGGAGCAGACTGCGGAGGCGGCGGCTATTAGGTACGGTTTTTTCTACTTTTTATTTTTTTCCTCCAGAGTCTCCCTCCCTCAGCTCCCTCCTCCGGCCGGCCTCACCACTTTGGCAGGGTACGGGCCGCGACTGCAAGGATGTCAGGTGGTGCGTGCTACACAACAGGCTCAGTGGATAGTGTTCTGTTGCGGAGCAGCACACTGAGCGAAGAATCGGCTGGAGACAGATCGGCAGAAGCTAAGAATTTTGGGAAGTGCCATGGTGGAGGACCATGGGCCTGGGAAGGACTGTAAAAGGGGCCTCTAACTTAGAAAACATGGCAGGACTTGTCAATCAGGAACGAGCAAAGGTTGATCAGATAAAAGAAAGAGAGTCCTGATTTCTGAGTCCAAGGAATAGACATGTGGGTGTGTTTGTTTGTTGTTTTACATGTGTTTACTGAGTTTTAAAAGGTTTATTAACAAGGAGGGCTCAAACAGGTCGCTCCATAGACATAAACATCATGCACAAGTTGAAATACTGTGAAATGAGTTCCCACGGATCATATCAACCTGTACCATCTAAAGTCAAAAGGCTTCTTTTCCATCATCAGACATTCAGCAAGAGCAACGGAAAGGCGTTCAAAGGAGGAAGAAAGAGAAAGAAAGAAAATAACAAAAACAGGAGAAACCGGATGAAAAATATGCAGGAGTGAAATAAAGTGATGGGCATTGTAGGGTGGTTGAAGAAAGACACGAAGAGCAATCAAGATTAGGCAGCCCTGGTATTCGACCCCCTCGAAATGTGGCAGCGCCAGGGGTGGGCTCCTAATTAAACACCTCAGAGCTCTCCACTTATTTTGTTTCTTACTAGGGATGCACAGGATAGTAGGATCAATTCTAGCTAACGTGTTTCAGGGTCCAGTGCTACCATCTCACTCACTGCAGTTTATTTACCACGTCAGCCCAGTAGCCCACCAATATTGAGCAGGCTCGTACCCTGGGGGACAGGTCTGCATCCTCCCTCTTACATCTAGGACATGCTGCCACTCGATCGGAGCAAACGGTATGCAGAAAAATGGGTGCCAGGCTATCTGTGCAAAACAGTAAACTGGTTTATTTTTTCTTGCAGTTTTATATAGTGCAAACTCGCTTCGAAGGTATCAGAGCGCTTTACATGAGCACCAGTTGCATTACAGATGGACAAATTATTTTTGTTTTAGGCAGGTGGTGATTAAGAGACTTTCCCAGAATCGCAGATCACAGATGCTTGTGCCTCCCACAAGACTCGAACATGGTTCCCCTGCTTCCAAATCGGCCACTCTGGCCATTAAGCCACACCCTCTAGTTTGGTCTTTGCTGCACCCCTTCTCAACATGCATCTGCGCTCTTCAGATCTGCCCCAGTCAGGGGGTTGCTTCAGTCAGTGGGTATTGTGCGTCCCATGGGTTAGCTGAACCAGTAGGGCGGTAGCGGTGCACAGGTCACAGCTTCTTTATGGATATCTAGTAGAAAACATCCTCAGAAGCGAAAGCAAACTGACTACTATCCTTGTCTCTGACCTTTGCACCGCAGCTGCTGGACTCTTGCCGCCAACCCATTCGCATTGACATACAGCAGACCTGCCAACTCACACTGTGGCATTGTGCAACCCATGAGTTTGGCTCCTTCACACCGTCACACAGTGAGGAGCCGATATCACATGGCGGCAGGCAAGGCGAGCTGGAAACCACTGCAAAGAATGTCTTTCCACCTCCGCTTTTGAGGCTGTGAGCAGCCGAGGTCTAATAAGGGGTGTGAAAACACCCCAGGACATCAGCAACAGCCTTAGCAAACTTTTGTTGATTGCCTTTATTTGGAGGGGAAGAGGTCAATGGGGGCAGAAGATGGAGGCAGATGGGCCTCTCAGGTGGTTCTTGGCAAAAAGCCCCGTTCCCTCCAAGCCACGCCCCTCCGCATGCAGCAAATTTCATTTCCAAGTTGGCAGGTCTGATGCAGCCACAGTCGCTGAAAGCTCCATGCATTGTTCATACATTGCGATCTCATAAAATAAACTAGGGAAGGGGGTGGTAGAAGTTGGAGGTAAAGTTTTTACGACACCCAAGTAGTCAGCAAAGTCAGAACATGTCACCTTCCGGGGAAAAGTATGAGCTTTCCTGGGTTGATTCAGTTCAGAGGAGGTAGGCGTAAACTTTGCCCAAACCTAGCAGGAGTCTTGACAATGACGATTTCCTGCTTGAAAATGTTGCAGGTTCTTGCTGCAGCCCACCCTGAAAGGTGAGCAATGAGGCCTGCTGGAATCAGTGTGGCACAGGAGCAGAAAGACAATGGAGTCTCAAGCAACAGTAGGACTTGGGGAGAATGGCGCCAATCTTGCCTCAGGGTTTGGGGGCAAAGGTGGCAGCAGTACTGTGTCTTTGTGGCATCATGCGGGATGACAGCAGTGGGTCTTTGCCATTGGGCACAAATAACAGGACTTGGGGGAGGCTTCCACGCAGCACCAGATGTTGACATTTTTGTGCATTACTAACAACATATAGAATGTGGGTTTACTCTTTATTTTACATGTGTACACTGACCTAGTACTAATGCATTTAAAACGCTATGACTTATAAAAGTGTGTCTTTCTGGATTATATTAACTAGGCCTCAGTTTAGACCTTAACAACACCTTTTTCAAAATGGATGTCTCCTCCTGTGTGTCCAGTGTTCATTATTTCTGCAGCACACAGCCACATAGTTTATTTCCATTGATGTTGTTTTTGCTGTTCTCAAAGAAAACTTTCCAGCAAAGTCACAATAATGTTTCTATCCTAAAGGCCCTTCTGCTAGCCTACTGTACTCTATTCATTCATAAAGGTTTGCTGTTGTTCATGTAACTAGTTTGTCCTGCCATCTTCAGTTGGCTTTAGCATCAAGTGGGCAGAATCAATATTCATGTAGTGGGATGGAGCTTAGATACTAGGCAATATGATGTTTACTAAAGCTGTGCTCTGATTGTCTGAGAATATGACTCTTTCGCTTACACCAGGATGATTTAGCAAAAATTGATAATTTTCTATGCATTCAATTTTATATAATCCCTGATTTTTGGGGTGAGCTAGAACTTTCTGGAGAACTTTCCTGTGCTACCAGGGATGCTGCCTGTTTCTCTGCTGATTTTGCTGCTCACTTTGGACCTAGAATTATTCTAATTTTGCAGTTCATTCTAAATGCCCTATTTGATGGGAGCGTTCATGGTAATGACTTTATGCAAACATTTGCATTTATCATTCCTGACCGCACCTTTTGAATTTTTGCAATAAATCCTTAACATTCATTTCTGCCCTAGAACTCAGCTATTGTGCCTGTCCTTACTTAATTGACCGTATCATGATATTTTGTGAGGGGCCTTATCTTGTGGACACATTGCCTCATGAAACTGAGGTTTAACACCGTCTCTGATGCATGCGCCAGTGGGCGTGCTGTTGAGATAATATTTTGGGTGTAACATATTTGGGGGATCCCCACACCGGCTCAGGGTTCATTCACTCTTGCCCCCACCCCGGCCGATTCTTAATTTGCACCCCTCAAAGCAGCGGTAACATTTCCTACTGCTGCGAAGCTTGACTGGTGTTGCCTCTAGTTTTGTGTTTTAACCTACAGCAAGTAATTTACTTTGCATTTACGCCACTTTCTGTGGCGTAAATTAATGCAGAACTGCTAATCTTGGAGCTGCACAACTTTGCACAGCCATCAACTGAACTATGAGTTATGCCTGAGACTTTAGATCCATTTGGATCAGAATCACAAAACTCCTATTTTGGAGTTCGACAGACTTCCACCCTTCTTCATTTCCAAAACTGCCTTACCATCAGCACAGGACTTGGGAATCTATGTGGCGTTCAAGGTACACTGTTCTTCCGGTTTGAGGAACCACTAAGCCAGAGGCGCAACTAGAGCCAAATTTCGGGGGGGGCTAAGAAAAATTTCGGGGGGGGCTGAAACTTTAAGCAATAGGCAGAGTGGAGCTGCAGGGGCTCTTAGAAGGGGTGAAACAACAGCGAGGCCTCCTTAACATACAAATTGTCTTTTAAAGACCTGTGAAGTGCTCGGGTGCGGCTGTGTGTGTGCCCGGAAGCTGTCTCAGCCCGGGCTGCCACACACCGAGGGGGGGGGGGGGGGCTGAAGCCCTTTGAGTCTAATGGGCGTTGCGCGCCTGCACTAAGCCTAACACAGGGGCAGCAAGGACGATTGCTATTTGGTCTCGTGTCATGGGTCGGAGACTAGGCATAAAGGCCACGGGCACTGGCATCATTTGACCCCGATCCTGACTAATAACCATGAGCTACTATGATGCCCTTGTAACCCGGGAAGGTAAACACATTCTGATCGAGACCCGTAGAAAACAGGATAAATAGACTTTTATTTGAAAAGTAAATGAATGCACTTGTCTTACACCTATATTTCATAATAGCCAACACAAAGCTTAAAATCGCGCTGAGGCCTAACTTGGGAGCCCCGTTAGACTTTGCGCCTCTGTGCCGTTGTATTTGTCCGCCCTGCTATCATTCCAAACTCCGGGGTTAAAACGTTCAGCACCTTGGACAGTCCCGGACAGTCCCAATCCCTGCGATGGCACAGGGAGCCAGGAACACTAGTGGCACATTTACCAAACAAAGGACCCCGCAGCCCCCGCCGTGCGGGGGTCAAGCTTCAGGGGGCCCCCTCAACAAAGTACCTTTGCCTGAGAGCTCCGAAGTGAGAACGGAGGGGGCCTCTCCATGTACTTTGCAAGGGAGCCCCCTCAAGTTTCGTTACGCCAGTGACAATTACAGAGCATGGCCATGGAACCTCGAATTGAGTGCTAATCCCGGCTTCTCTGTGGAGCAGGAACATTGTGTGATTCTGCGGGACAAATCAAATATCTTCCTGTGCCTATCTGTAATGTAAATATGGAAAGGGCACACAGCTTTACAGTGTGCATTCCGACTTACCTGGCGTCTTCGCCCTCCCTCGTACCTTAGATTCTCTAAACTGTTCTCACCCAAGTGTCACACAGCCTGCTGTCTTGTTTATAACACCCCGTTTTCGAGATGTGATAGAGTAGAGATGTTAGCTGAAGAGCGCTCTGTTGCTACTCGGAGTCAGACTAGTGGTATAAACACCCCAAAAATGCACCGCATGCATTCAGTGTGCTTTTATTGACTTGGAGGATTTATAACGGTTAACTATTGCACCGTTCCAGTCCCCTACATATACACCTAATTCCTCGTGCCCACTCTGTTTTCCTGCTCGTCTTTCCAGGTCCCTAACTGTCAGTATTTCTCCCACTCCCTCCCGTTCGCCACTCTCCTGTTTCTAAACCTGACAGATATTTATTTTCCCATCCCTCGCTCTCTTTGACCACGCCCCCAGTCCTCCTCCCCGCATTTTAATTCATGTTCAGAGAGTGGCCGCTCCCCCCGCTAAACGACTCGAGCCTTTTCAACTTCCCATTAATCGCCAACATCAATGGGCCGGAGCCACTCTCTTCCTCTGATCCCCGGGCTCCGCACCCCTGCCTCTGATACCCACAAATCAAGGTGCATAATTCATAGGACAGCTCGGCCCACGTGACCCAGATTATTTTTAGGGGGAAAAATCAGAAAAGAAATCCAACTTCCGACAGATATGGAAATGATATGCAAAAAGTAGGTGCTCAACATGTGAAGGAGGGAAAAGTCCCCGGTCCATCTGAGAAAGTTCTTCCAGAAGCAATCCCGAAAAGTTTGATTCTGATCTATTTGTAAAGCGTCGACACGGTATCATGAAGCCTTCAGGGCACTGTAGAGATCAGTTGTGCTGAAAGTAACAAAGGGTATTAGCGAACAGCAAGTGGGCCTCTCATGGAACAACATGAAAAGGTACAGGAAGTAACGTAGTATACTTTTTATATAGCGCACACTGTCAGCAGAATCGCCTCCTGGTGGTCTGACATCATGAAAGGCAATGGGATGAAAGAATGAATGAACAGGTTGGCCAGATTGTCAGATGGAAAAACCAGGACGGGCACAAACATAGAAATAGGACTAAATGTCCTATTAAGAATCAGGGCATCATATATGGGTGTGTGTGTGTGTGTGAATGTAAAAAATTACACATTCCCTCCCCTACCTGTGAGGGATGCTGGGCCTGGCCAGGCTCTGCAGCCCTGATTCACACCTCATTAACTCCTGCTGTGCTGCTTGAATAAGGGGCGACAGCACAGCAATAGAATATAAACAAATGAACTCCTGTTCCTGGTTTGTAAGAGGGCGGTTGAAATGTGAACCTGCACAGTGGCGGCTGCATGTAAACGGGGGTGGTAGGGAGGAAAAACAAAACAAATTAACTTACCTTCTTTGCCGCCCCCTCCCCCGCATGCCTCTTTCTCGCCTCTCCTCCATCTTCTTCTCTGCTGGATGAAGCACCGGACGCACCCTAGGCTTCCGGACCCAGCTGGCCAATCACAACACTGCAGGAGCAGTGGTGTCGTGATTAGTCTGAGCGGCCTGTTCCGCCGCTCAAGCAGTGCCTGGGGAGGCTGGGCCTGTTCTTCATGGAGCTGGGCTACACAGCCCAAGGGGGAACATGCCAAATGCGCATGATGGTTTGACCGTCCCTAGAGAGCCGGTGAAAGCTTCATGCGCATGTAAGGAGGGAGCACAAACCACTCCTGCTCCCTCTACGGGTAAGCCAGGCCCACTCGGCCCTGCCCGACCTGGCTAAAGTCGCAAAGAAAAATGAAATGATAATAACTTCTTGTTATTATAATTTTATTTTTATTTTCCACTGCTCAACGAGCAGTGGGATGACACTGCTCCACCTTAGTGGAGGAGCCGCCACTGAACCTGCACAACACTGTCATGGAAACATCGTTTACCATGAAAGCGAAACAATGCATGCCATTACAACGCAAGTCAGAACAACAACTTGCTGTAGGGGGCAGAAGGTGTGGATTTAAAATCCAACACCTTCCCTGCTGTTGCACAGACTGGAGTTGGAATAGTAAATTACACTATTCCAAAATCCAGCGCCCCCCCTACAGCAAGTCGTTGTTCTGACTTAACGTTGTAATGGTATGCGATGCAACAACGAGGTCATTGTAACAACAGCGTTGTAATGGCATGCATTGTAAACGCATGCGAACTAACGTGGCATATTCCACTGTGAATAATGTGCAGGTTGTCTTTATTTTTTGTCAGGATATATTTAGTGTGTTCAGAGAGCTTGCGAAAGTAGAGCATTTCATGTTTGTTTGCTTCCTTATTCTAGTGAAGCCTGAGGCTGTAGAATGTACCAAGTGTGCGTGGAGGCTTGCCCTAAGTCGTTCTGCACTTGAGAAACACAGATTTCCCTGCATTCCACTAGAGATCCAGTAAAATGGACGCAATTTAAGACTCCAAAGAAAATCCAGATTTATGGACCGATTTAGAGCTTGGCAGGTGGAATAAATCACTCTGTCGCCCTGACGGAATCCCCACCTGCCAAATTCTTAGATGCCCACCAGCCCAGCGGACATCTCTTGCATTGGCAGGAACAGCAGTTACCGTGGTCCCTGTCAATGCATTGTAAGTTTGACAGACGGCTCCATCAACATACCAGAACAGCACAGCAAACTTACAATGTTATAGTTATTTTCCAGATCAAAAACCCAAAATGGCATTTTGTTTCGGGGGAAAAAAACAATGCCTCCTCACCATGGGAGTTTTCTCCCCCTCATGAGGGGGACGTTTTGCAGTGCTCGCTGCCCCTTACCTGGCAGGGACAGACAGTTAAAACTCTAAATCGGGTGGGTGGACACATGGCTAAACCTCAGATGGCATGAATAAAGTAGTGAGATGCATCTCACTACTTTATTCATGTTTACTGACACTGTCCGCTTGTGAGTTTGCACCCTGAGTTAATTTGCATGAGGAGAAGGACAATGACGAAAGTATCTTTGGCATGGGAAAATTAGACTTTGAACGTAGGAGTGTGTTTTTGGCCACGATGAACTGCTACCAGAAAACAACGAAATACCCACAGAGTTATCAACGAAGTATTAACTGTTTAAGAAATTGTATTGCATTATGACATGTCTTTTTAATTGATTAGTTAACAGACGTGACGTTAACAATAGACCTTGTTGGTTTGAAATACAGGCTGGAATAGCGACATAGAGAACCTGGGTGGTGATGGGAAATGTAGTGCAATCATTGCATCATGAGTGATGGCTTGAGGCGCTGGGTAACGCTAGTCCGTCATTAGTGTCTGGTGGACTTGCAGTGTGGCGAACAAATGATCAGGCACCTGCGCGTAATTAGGGAGGTGAGATTTAAATCGCACGAGTGGCCAGCATCTGACTCGGTTGAATAATGAAGAATATCGGCGCAGCGACGCGTTTTGGAAGCATGCAGAGGAGCTTGGCTGTTTGAATGAGTTTGCTGCTTTTTAAACATAAAATGATCATTCAAGTGTCACGGTAAGCGTTGGCTCACGCGTTTTAGTGTAATGTTAGTCGAAGTTAAGGGATAATTGCGGTAGGTTGAGGAATGAAATATTGCTGACATTTCATTGTTGCCACAGGGGGACCACTCATAGCCACGAGGGTGTCAGATATATACACGCAATGGGGTGCGTAAATGGGCAGGTCTATATTGCAATGATAACAATGTTTTGATGTACAATTTTGTTTCGTTGCATTATTTAGTAAACAAGTTGGTATCAGTTATTTATATATGTAATTTTGCATTTTAGATACCCCTGACGAAGGGATCCTATTCCCGAAATGCATTGGGTGTTTTTAATAAAGTGGCATTTGGACATCAGAACGCCTCTTATGTTCCTTTGGAATGAATAAAATGGATTGAATGGAAAAATGAAAAAAAGAATAAGGAGTAAATTAAGGATTAAGCGTTTAAGCAAAGAACAAGAATATTTGATTGATTGGATTCATTTCAGTACATGGCTGTGCATCTTGAAGTAGCACCGAAGAAGGTGTTAAAAGTGTTCTGTTAAACCTCAGATGGCCCTTACTCCGTCAGGCTGTCGGAGGTTATATCGGCAGTGGATATGGAGTACTCTCTGCCATTGACATAATGAAGGTCTGCCCTTCTCTAAATGAGGTGGGCGGACCTTCAGTTTGGCAGAGAGGGTACTCCATCACTGTTGCGATGTAACCCTAAAGCGGCCCCTTAGAGAGGTCTGCCAGTGCTTCATTTGTAAAAAATTAAGTACCAGGGCAATTCTCGGAACGCCACTTCAGCCTGCACCACCCATGCCCTGCTAGCACTGCCAATGGCAGTACTAACATAACATCCAACCTTCGTACCCCTTCAAGTGTGACAATTCAGTCTATTTCAGGCCACATAAATCTACAATAATGGCATGGGAGTCTGGTATTATTCATTTTCATTATATTTTGACTTAATAAACATGGGTGTTGTGCTCATCTCGAAATTAAAAAGACAGCACCACCATGTGGTGGACTGTCACTAGAGCTGGTGCTGACAATTTAGTGCTTGTGCCGAGCACCGGAAACCACCAGCACAAATTACTCACCGGTCTGTAGGCATCCTGCTGAGAGAGTAGTTGATCAAATAGTCCCCTAATGGATAAGCCGTCACAAGTTCCTGCTGTCCACATTTGGCCACAGTGATTGGCCAGAGCAAACCACCGTAACCTCTATGTTCATTAGTTCCATATTAAGCCAGTTGCAATTTTTAGAGCTCTATACAAATGTAAACATTTACATATAGACCCTTCTTTACTTAACACTCGCATCTCTTTCTCTGCCCATATTTATCTTTGTGCAGAGGTGTAAGAGCAATGCAAAAAAACAAAATGTATAAAATTTCCATAATTTTCAATATAGAGTAACAATGGTTGTAACTGAAGGTGTCACCGGAAGTGATATCACATAGCCTTTGACATCTACATCAAAGAAAACGGAATGGCAAGTAACTACATTACAGCCAAGATGCAGGTTAGAGATTTGTGTGCGGATCACTGTTTTCCCTCCGCACAACTGTTGCAGGAGGATTTCCGCAGCCCATTTGTCTCTCATGAGCTCCCCCTAAGTTTAATGGAGCTCAGTGCAGAGCCACATATGCAGGCCAGGATGACGCCCTCCTCAGCAGGTGCGATTCAGACATGTGCGAGGGAGAGCTCAACTTCCAAATGTGTGACTCTCACTCAATATGAGTGAAACCTGAAGCTCCTGAAAATAAATACATTGTTAAGCCCTTGAGACTTCTGCTCAATGGCATTACTGGTCCTTCGGGTTTATGTTGGGTTACCACATTGGTAAGCCATGGCATAACTACTCAACCAATAGTGCACCACTCCCAAAAATAACCGAGTTTTAAGGAGAGTGGGTTTCTGCTGCCAGGTGAACAGCCTACCCATTGGGGTGCCCTCGTGGGGCGTGGTCAGGGGGTGGTGGCCTTGAGGGGATGGTCTCTCCCTCTGCCCACAGGCTCCAGAAGGATGGCAAGTTCTTGCTAGATGGTAAGGACTGATCTCCTCCCCCAACCACAGTGACGCATGATCAGTCACCGCAGACTGCAATCGCCACCACACTGTTCGAAGGAAGCAGAAGCTCACAATCAGTGAATGTAATGGCTTTACTCTCCACCCTTCCTGGGGTGAGCCACGAGGAGTGTCTAGGAGATGCCATTTACACGTGCCACCCCGCTGTGTCCAGGCAAGGCTGAGTGGTGTGGAGGCGGCAGGACACTGCCCCTAAACTCCCCCTCCCAGAAAGGATGAGCTAAACCTAACACCTTCCATTCTGCTGCCATAGAACAGAGTAACATGCACATGAAATATGTATTTAGATTTCCCCCTTTCAATTTTCATTTCTAAACGAAAATTCAGACCCAGACCTACCAGCCTTACTCATGCCCCTGACCAAGTTGAATAATGACTTAAAAAAATCATGATACAAAAATATTGTAGCCAGAATAATGATTACCAAAATATTGTGTAAGTGAGAATATGTAGATGAGTGCAGGGTTTGTATATTTAACTCCACAGGTATGTAACCGTGATAAAATATATATAATCAAGGTACGCAGATGTGGCGTTAGACATAGAAAGCCTCTACTTACCTCTCTCTACGTATCTTCACAATATTTTTGAAGTCGCTATTCTGGCTGACACATTTCTGTAGCACACGGATTTTGTTTTTGATAGTCTGACATTCAATCACACTGGTTTGCCTATGAACCTACACCTGACACGAGGAACTCTTCCACAGTTACAGATGCGTTCTGGGGTGAGCCTTTATCACTCATCCGCAGCCTTACAAGCATTTCACATGTACCTGACCATACTGTCAATCTCAGCCTGACATGTTACTAACTGAGCTCTATTGTAGACATGAGCCGAATTTTGATTGCGCCGGAGCAAGTGGAGTCATTTCAGTAATGATGCATTACTCTTTGATGCAGAATTAGAGATTATTTTGGGATTACTCCTGCAATTAAGCGTAATTTGGATGAAAAAATTCTAGTGCAAGAGCACATTTTGTGAGCACAAGCAGCCATGAGCACTTATTATTCGCGTTCTGCTTCATTTGGCGCTGTTTCTTAGTGCAAAATGCATCCTCGTGTCTATTTTGGACACGAGGGTGCAATTTGCAATAAGAAAATAGCGCTTAAATGCTGGTAGTAAGTTAGGGGAAATCCTATACCAAGAACACATTTAGCGACATCACGCGGCTGCTCGCTATTCGAGGTCAGTTGCATTTAGCCCATAATGCATCCTCACGTCCATTTTGGCTGTGAGGGGGTATTTTTGCGCTAAGAAATAGCACTAAATGCTTTTCTTGCGTACTTCAAGTTCAATTTCACATAATTCTTAGGGAATTCCGCTACACAGAATTACGCGAGTTATGCCCACCCGTACTGTATTGCAGAGAAGCCTGACATGTGGCAGCCACTGCCTCATTTGTTCTGCTGCTTCACAGACACCATTCTGCTGGTAAATCTTCAACCAACATGTGATTTACTCTGTCCCGGTCTCCTGTGTCTGTCAGAGGAGAGAGCCTGATGTGAGTGGCTCTTTCACAGCCTATCTGACGTTCCAGAGGGACTCACAACCAGGCATGTGACAAAATGCTGCCCACCCCGTTTTTCATTGGTGGAGCTTCCCATCACTGTCTATGCAGTCCATAGAGGAGCAACCACAGTGCTTAATTTGTAAAAGAATAAGTGCCAGAGCCCAAAGCATTGTTCCGAGGACCCCGGCCACGATATTAAAGGTGGGGGTGTCAAATATCAAGGCTGCACAGTTGTGATTCCACCTCATGCCTCTTTAATCCACCACCAAACACTTCTGTCCCTATATCTCACTCTGGTATGCTCCTTTTCATTGCTGTTTTTTTCTCTTCCTTCTTTTCTCTTCCTTCGTTTTTACTGCGTTTTGTGTTTTTCTATCTCCTGGTTTGGATCAGTGGTCTGATGAAGAGAAATAAGTGATGGTCCCTTTAATGCCGGGTTTTGAAAATGAGTGATGGTTGGCCCCACCTGCAAACACCGGCTCAAATTAAGCATTGTCTGACTGTGAAGCAAGTGAGGGTTGGAACCAATTCTAACTTAGGTGGAAAGATTAGCACTGTCGTAGGAGTTGGAACAATGAATAATTTGGCCAAATTGGAAGACATGTCTTGCATTGAGTAGTGTGTAGGTTTGATCAGGGCTCGAGTCGGGGGTACACGCGGGTGGACGGCGTCCACCCACTTTTTTAACAGGGTGAACGCCATCCACCCTGCCAAGAATTTGGGCCCCACTGAATAATGTGCAGAACTCGTCCCAGTGTAATTTCCAAACACCAGGACACTTTTAGCAGCGCCTGCACGTTGTCTGCTTTCCATCTAAAATAAGTAACAATGTGCAGACGGGGAGGGGGCTTTCTCATTTAAGGCTCCTGCTGGGCCCATAACCAAGGCCTAATTTGAGAGGTCATCAGGCCTCCTTTTGTGAGTCTCTTGGTTGGGACCAGTCAGGAGCTTCACACCTGATGTAAATGAAGGAGAGGGGAAACAAAGGCTCACACCTTGCTAGCACTTCACACATACTTAAGAGAGGCAACTTTTCACTTTGTTCAGTCCCTGTTTAGGAGATATGCATGCACTGTAAGAATGTCAGATATGTTGGTCTTTCCCAGTATTTACACAAAGCAAATTGCATTTATATAGAGCTTAGGATGCGTTGAAATAATTTAAGTACCACTATTTTTTCTTCTATAGCACTTGTCATTCCAATGCAGGGTGTCAGACTGCTTTACATCAACATGTGCTTATTACATGTACAATACATTATATAAGTTTGTAAATGAATGTGCAGTATGTGTTACATAAAACTGGGGGATTGCAAGGTGTAGAAGTCACACATCATCCTCCATAGCACACTGTGCTATTATCCTTGCAATGCGCTCAAATGTACACATGATAGACCTGCTACACATATATGTGAGGACTTTAGATCTGACGTCACTTCTTGTGATGCCACTTCCTGTAAAGTCGTGGCTTGTGATGCCACATTCTATGATGTCAATTCCTGTGATGCCAATGTGTGATGTTGTGCGCCGTGATGCCGTGCGCAGTGATGTCATGCGCCGTGATGTCACGCGCCGTGATGTCGCGTGTCGTGATGTCACGCACCGTGATGTCACTTGCATACTGCCAAACAAAGTCATTCCCCCCACTTCTTTTTTTAGAATATGTGATACAGCAAGTGTTTGGCTCTGCCATGTCATAGATGTCATGATTCATTTATGTTGTGGAACGAAAGTCCTTAGCGTGAATTGTGAAGTTATGCTGCCCTGCCCGTGTGTTTCTTCTGGGTAGCCCTGTGCCTTCTTCCCCAATAAGCTTGACGTCCACACGAGTCCACTGTTAAGTACTTCAGTTTTAATGTTGTGAGACATCAGAGCTGATTTGCGAGAGAGTGCAATTCCAGCAGAGTCATCACCGACAGACTGCCGCTCGTTGCAATTAACACCTGCGCTCCCGGAAGTCTGCTGGCCAATGGGGAGGCCGCACACAGGCAGAGCGAAGAGAACAATTCCGGCTTCTCCGGCTGGCAGCTAGGGGTGGGCGGAATTTGCGGAATTAACCTCCGCAAATTATCGCGAGATTGCAGAAAATCTCCGCAAACACGCCGGAAATATCGCGAAGATGCGGAAGTGTTTTTGCCGCCTGTTCGCGGTATTTTTTGCGTGTTCGCGGGTCGCCAACTTACCCATGCGGTCGCTCATGGGCGCGGCCATCTTGTTTTCACTTGTCCCGCCCTCTGGCGTTGTTTACTTCCTGTTCCGGGTCGCGCAATGCATGTTCGCGGTCGATATTTCCTGTTCGCGATCGCTTTTACTTGATCGCGTTGCTTTTTGCTTGCTCAGGGAGAAAATATCGCGCGAACTTGCCCACGTGGTCGCAACGGGCGCGGCCATCTTGTTTTCCACTCTATTGCATGGTTCTGGGGCCTGATTTTCAATCCTCCCTAAATCTTTTCAATCCTTTGTTTATAGCCACTTTTTTCGGATCTTTATTACTTATTATTTCTCTAACTATTTTCCTGCCTCTATATTTTTGGTTTTTGTGTACCTTTTTTTTTGTTTTTTAGCTACTTTTTCTCTTTGTATTGCCTGCTATTTATTTCCTTTACTCCTTTATTTATTTTACCTTTTCTTTCCCGCCCCGTCCCCAGAACCATGTCCAAGGGCAGGGCTGTTCGCCGGCGCAGCCAGAGCCGCGACCGCCTTCCTTGCGGAAGGCGGCGCCCACAAGGGGTGCATGCACGGGCCTTATTTGGGGAGGCGGAGTTGGCTGCACTAATTTTCTTTGTGCAGCGCCACCTCCCCTCAACCCTGGCAGCAGGTGGCAGGCCTGGGTCCGGGTACGGCCTCCGGGAGCGTCGGCAGCGGTGGGGGAAGGTGCGCCGGGCAGTGTCTCGCATCTCTGGGGTCCGGCGCACCCAGGCACAGCTGACGCACCGGTGGTCCGACATCCTGGACCGTGAGCAGGACCTGCTGGACCTGCTAGGAGTGGAGGTCCCGGGGCTTGGTGAGTACCTATTTAATTATTACAACTTTGTGTCTGTTCTTCTGCTCTATGTTATATATTGCGAATATCTTTTTTTCCTTCCAACCAGATAGAATGTTGCTGCTTGCAATACATTCCAGGTTAATAATGTTTAAAAGTCTTCTGTGATTATGACACAGGTGCTCTTCTGCGCTACTACTAATCTTACTTGTTTGCAGCTTTGCGTTTGCGCTTGCTTAGCGTGATTCTTTACGAGTTTATTTTAGAGAAATTAAGTTACGTAATGCTACAGTGACTCATGTCCACTCCTTACTTTGTCCTGTCACTAATAGATAGGGGCGGATTGATACATAGGTTTAGGTACTTTGTATGAGCTTCTAATTGGTTAGTGGTATGCGTGATGCCCCCTCACTCAGTTACGTGACGTGCTGCTAGTACGCCAGTCTTTAGAACCTTTCTAGTTTGTTCAATGAGTGGAGGTAGGCTTTGCAGTTACTTAGCAGTAGCAGATGAGCATCAATCAAACCAAAATTGTGTATATACAAAAAATGTAGTCATGTTAATGTGTCCTCCATGATTGGATCATACACATTGTTGAGGAATACAGTCGAAATGCATACTTAATGTACAATTGGCATGCCTGGAATAGGTGGGCTAGGTTGGGTGGTAGGTTGTACTAATACTTAGGCTTACTTGTAACTTAGTTTTCTGGAATCAGAATGGAAGAATGGATTACTGTTGATAAATAGTAACTTAAGTAGTCGAACTGCGAATCCCCCGATATTACATGTTGACCAGATGAGATCGGTCAATGTAGTTATTGCAATTGTTTAGATAAGTGTTTTTTGACCGTTGTTGAAAAAAATTGTATTTGCTTAAGTTGACACCATCCATCAATGTTTGTCTTTCTTATATCTTTCCTGTTCATCAGCACCCAGGGGCAGACGGGCAGGGACTGGGCAGTCGGCGGGACAGGAACACCACGAGGAGGACACCGCTGAGGGCTCCTCTGCTGGCCCCAGTAAGTCTTCTTGTTTTTAATAATATTTCTTATTCCATAACTTTTACTGCCCCATTTCTCCCGAACTATAGTGTGTTTCCAAATGCTATTTTTTTACCACCAATTATCCTTCGATCTGTACGGTTTCAAAAAGCTTATCCCTGCCTCCGCTACGATGACTGAGTACTACTACATACTATCAGTCTGTCTGTCTGTACTGTAGTAGCTAGTCTTGCCCAGTGGCACTCTTTGTGAAAGGTTGTAATATAAAACTCATATTCACCAGTAGCTCGTACAATCCGTTGGGTCGTTGTCTTGTACTACTTTTTACTCTTGTTGATGTTTAGGCTTTGAAAATTCACAGCAACAGCCCTACCAGATTTCTTAATATTTTGATATGATACCCTATAGGACATACAACTGTTGTAGGGATCTTGCACATACATTTGCACCAGAAAATAGGATGTTGGTGATGGTAGGTTGGACCTTCCTTGCACACCTCAATCAGAAATTCCGCACCCACCACAATTCCACTGCTTGACTATAGTACTGTCTTGTCATACCTATTAGGTCTCGGAACCCTCCCCCCAAGACAACCAACAAGTAGACAACCCAGAACATTAACACACCCAACCTCTGTCGTGGAAGCAATTCACATGCACACCCTTACTTTAATTTGCTCAATCGTGTAAGTTAGTCCACTCCACACCAAATACCACGAAGTCTATGTAAGTTTAAAATTTTTATTTCAATTTGAGAAGGTCTGTACACTGTTATCTTAGCAGCACCAACCGGCAAATCAATAACATTAAAACAAAATACATTGTTACACTAATACAGTTGGGAATTAAATCATGATAACTGAAGTGGTGGAAGGCAGCACCACCATCCCATAGCAATTTAGTTTATATACATTTATAAATGAAGATGTGAGTGAAGGGACCCCTCACCTCAGAAGAACCTAGTACTGGTAGTTGGTGCATCGTTCAGAAGCTCTGGTTCGTAGAAGCGAATCTTGCGTCTGTAATGCGAAAAAAGAAATGGTGTGCGTTAGTATATTGCAACTTGCAAGCATTTCTCAGCCGTGCCAAAAAGTGTAGCATCTATGGATAAGCAATATGGACTAACAGTAACAGTAGTACACCAGTTCTTCCTAAAAAAGTGGCTGGTTAATGTTTGTTGACCGCCTGTACGCAGCGCGTAGACTAGACAGTAGCAGTGTGAGGCAGGTCATGTGGGCTCAAAGGTGTCTTAAGAAGCTGCAAGGTAAAGGTAACGTCACATGTGCATGGCTAGGGCTAATCAAGCAAATGCTACAATGATCATATAACTTAGTGTCTACTCTACTACTACCTGATTTGTACTAGTGATTTATGTTAGTATTAACTCATTTTTCAACCTTGCTACTGATCAATAGGGGGGAGGTGTATATGTTGCCTAATAAATGTGTAATGTTTTCTAGGCGCACTACCGACCACCATTGCTGGGGCCAGCGAAGGCGACGCCGAGGGCGAGGATGCGGCAGTTGCAGATAGCAACGGAGGGGGAGTGGCAGCACCAGTGGCAGGCGGTGGTAAGTTAGATTCATAATCTTTAACTATTGTTGAACTTGACAGCACACTCACTGCAAAGGTGTACTGTATGTCTATGTATACTGTAAAGTTGTGAATTAGGGCCCCATTAGGATGGTGGGCGTATTGCCCCCGCCGGGCTGGCTGGAATTCACTGCCGTCACAGCAGGGGCAAACCTCCCGCCATCCCTGTAGAAAATATTCAGACATGTCTAGGCGGAAAAGGGTTCAATATGGCGGTGGTGTCTCTCTCACCACACCGGCAGCCATATAATCTGCATTTTGGAATGCCTTTGCGTGGCGGCATTACCGTCCGCCACGGAAAGGCATGCACACATTGCAGAGTATGCTTGGGGGCCCCCATGGAGGGTACCTACCGATGCTATGGTACCCCCCGACTTTCAAAGCAAAACGTGACAGGCTCCGTGCGAGGCCCGTCATGTTGTGCTTGGAAAAGCAGCACAACATTTTAGCATTGGTTTCAGCAAAGCCAACCAGAATTTAAAATTAAAATAACAGGGTGCGCCCGCCACTGTGCCGGGCGCATCATCCTAATTAATTGTCCCCACGGGACCCCCACCCTTTTTAGCAGTCGGATGGCGGGCGGACAAAGTCCGCCCGCTATCCGATGTCGTAAGTAAGTATGAGTTCTTGGGGACGTTTGAAGAGTGAACTAGAAGACTAGAATTCCCTTTAATTGGTATAGGACTAGGAGCCAGAGTATTGAGTAACCAATGGCCTCATCTATCTGATTTCAACTCCGCTTTGAAAGTTTTATGGAGAAGAGCACCTGGTGCACTGTTCAACTAAAAAGTGTAAGACAGGTGGAAAGAAGAAGGACGGGCGACATTTAAAATGTTATGTACTACTGTGCTTTATTTTATAGTGCTACTCTACCATGCCACTATGTGTATAAATAATTACCTTGTCCTACTGTTTTATTAAGACTATATTTTACAATTGTCGTGTTTTTTTCTTTTTGATACACAGCTACTCCGAAAATCAACCGCAAGGAGTTGGCCGCCAAGGCACGGCGCCGGAAGCTGGAGGCAATCCAGCAGGAATACCGGCGGCTGGTGGTCCTAGCCGAGGAGGAGGAGGAGAGTGCAGCAGCAATTGAAGCCTCCTCCAGTGCCCCGGGCCCCAGCCACCGCCCTCCAGCGGTACGGCGCCACCGTCTGGCGGCTGCCCGCCGCCACCGTGCCATCTCCGGTGCCCCCCCCACTGTGGTTGCAACTGCCGCGGCCTTAGACGCCGCGTCGCCCATTTAGAGGACCAGATTCGTGTCCTCCTCCAGTCCCGCCCCACCAGTTAGTCCCTGTCACTGCCCCTTTTTTAATTCCTGTTTGTTTCCTCACTCGTTTGGGCGTTCTCTATTTCTATGGACAGTCGTTGGGGTTAGGGAGGGGGGTGGGTCAGCTTTTGTGGGTTTAGTTTATTTGTTAGGGTCAATTAAATATATTTTTCTATGTTACATGCAATGTTGTTAATGTTTTGTAGGTGGGGTAACTGTTTTACATCACACTGTTTCTTTGCTGGTGCATGGCCGCCCATAGCGTGTGTTTGATTTCAATAATTTGCTGACTGTATAAGACACAAACAGATAGATGCGACACACCTCACTCATTGACTGGTCCTACTATGCATTCTTTGGAGTGGTGTTTGAAACTGACATCATTGACATGTCCATTATTGATTCTGCCTCCCCCAAACTTCTCTCTTACCGGTGCTTGATGTTTATGTCCAACTGTGGCACAGCACTGGCTGCATGGTGAAGATGGTTTCCTTTTTCATACATGCCATGATTGGGGTGGTGGTGGTAGTATAGTAGTAGTATACACTGGCAGGGTAGCAGCATTTCCAAAAAAAGAAAAGGAGATAGTCAATCGCCTTTGAGAGACTGTTAGAGGAGTAGTTGAATGAAGTACATCACAGAATTTACCGAGCAACAATTATATGTTCAAATATTTGACAAAAAAAATGAATGCTGGATATTATGAGGATAGCCTACTAGACAGAGTTACAAACTATAGTTTTGTCGACTTGGCTATGCCTACAGTCTAACAGTTAGTGCTGTATATGAGGAATGACAACAAACAAATCAAATCAATGCCGGCAATTCATGCTGAGGTATATGTTCCTTTGTTAAATAAAATAACCTGTGAAATATCCTACTCATGGGTGGGCAAGCAGAAGAAGATCATCGCTCTGCATTGAAATTGAAGTAGTGTTGCTTTCACCACATCCGCCCCAGCAAGTGTGTGATTAAGTATTGGTGTACTTTTAATTTAGTTACACCTCGACAATAAGTCACACAGCCCGGGGGAAGAGGGTTAGGGTCCGTTGATTGGATGGGAAGGGGGATTTTGGGAAAGGTTTGACATAGAAAAACAGTATGCATACATAGACAAACAAACGACAATCATTGAAGACTACCATACCATATCCATTCCATATGTTAAGGTATAAAAAAGGAAATGCATGCATGATGAGACCCGGATTACATACACTTCTATTTCTTGTTCTGTTCCGGCCTTAAAACTTTAACAGATAGCAAATAGAAATTTTAAATATTGGTAGTGAAGAATCGTAAACACAGAGAAAACGTAATGATGATTGATAATAACAACTCCAAGAACACACTGTTGTAAAGAATGTATACAAGATATTAATCAAATTTTTTAAAAGAAGTGAAAAGTGGATACTGTTACTGTCTTATCCTGGTCAAAAATGTGGACTGGTTTTTTGCATCTCGGCATTCCTCTTGCTCCTCTCGTCCATCAATCTAGGGTGTGTCGCCTCACCACTCGCCACTGCCCGGCTGGAATAAAAAGGTGATTGATTGGTAAGGTAATTAATATGCATTGTAATGTTTTACAAAGTTTTGGACAAGGCCCGGCCTGTAATTTTAGATTGAAAACCAAAGGGGATATTCAGAAAGAAAGTGAAAACAAATGCACAAGTGATGGTGTAGTGCAACAAGAACACTTTCCGAGGTGGCATGTATGCATATGCATCATCTCTACTGTAGTCTGTTTCCAGCATAGACCTTCAACAGTAACAGGAGAGATCAGGCCCACAGTGCTTACCATTAGCACATCCTACGTTACCACTTTAGAGTCCTTTTTTTTTTCTCTCAAAGAGTTGGACAAACGCAAAGCACATTATCCATTCCAGACATAGCATTTTACAGTTAAAGTTAGTAAAATCAATGCACTGCAGTCATCCCACCGCTACACTCTATTCAACTTCTACACAGACATTTGGGTGTGCTGTGGTTGTGGTTCACGTGTTTACCTTTAGGCTTTTCCGTTTTATGCCACTCATGAAACATCCTCCTGACTTCATCATCAGCTCTGATACTTCTACTGACTGAAGATCGGCCTGCAGTACAAGTGTAATTTTTAGAACACAACAAGAGTAGAAATATAAATATTACTGACTTGAGTCATTCTTTATTGTGTACAGAAAGATAGATTAACACTAGTACACTTTGACATCATTCACTTTGTGCACAACAAACAACGCCAACACAAAGATCAATAGCTCAGAGTCAGGTGTCCAATGCATGCCATTAATTATCATCATTTATTACCTGTTACTTCTCATCTTAAGTTAACGGGCCGTCTCTTTCGCCATCATCATGACGGACGGTGCTGTTTAAGTCACAGTCATTTGCATTGCGCAGCAGATTGAGTGAGTGCCCTTCCTGTATTGAATTAAAAGCAATGTATCACCAAGATGCAGGAGAGAAGTACACATTTCTTGTTTGCCAGAAGAGGAAAATTAGTAATTACTAGTGTGTTCTGTAGAAAGTTGATTAGTGGCAGTGCACAATTACATCAATTCATGCGAAACACACCACAAAATCTACATCATTCAGTCTGCTATTCTGCGGCCAATGCATGGCATCAATCATTACCTGTTGCATCTCATCTCGTTAACGCTGCAGGCCGTCTCTTTCGCCATCATCATGATGGACGGTGCTGTTAAGTCACAGTCATTTGCATTGCGCAGCAGATTGAGTGAGTGCCCTTCCTGTATTGAATTAAAAGCAATGTATCACCAAGATGCAGGAGAGAAGTACACATTTCTTGTTTGCCAGAAGAGGAAAATTAGTAATTACTAGTGTGTTCTGTAGAAAGTTGATTAGTGGCAGTGCACAATTACATCAATTCATTCATGCGCAACACACACAACAAAATCTACATCACTCAGTCTGCTTTTCTGCGGACAATGCATGGCATCAATCATTACCTGTTGCATCTTATTTTCAGTTAATGGCCAGTCTCTCTCGGCTCTGAAGGAGGATAGCTATAGAAGTCATCAGATTCATGGTCCACTTGTTTTGGAAGGACGAGGAAAGTTTGAATTTGTTGTTACCATCATCCAATCATCATTCATGAGGGAAATGGAATTGACCAGGAGATGCAGTATGATCGAGCGGAGGAGCTGGATTCTGAGGACTGTAGTGTCAAATGGCAGACACCTGAAACTTGTATCTTAAATTAGAAGATTAGAAGACGGTGATAATGCATTGGTTGCGATTCACAAGTTTATAACCGGAACAACAGACACAAACAAAGGGGGAAAAAAGGGAGGAAGACAGTAAGTGCGAGCCTAATTGTCAGGGAAGTATAGCTCGTCCTCAAACTCTGGGGGATCTTCCAGTAGTAGGTAATCATCTGACACAATACTACCGTCACCTGAGCCGCTGTCCTCATCTTCCTCTGTTGATTCATGCATTGTGTAATTCGGTGGTATGAAGTGCTGATTCATTTTGATCATTGTTAACCTCTCCACGTTTTTGGGAGATAGACTGGTCCTTCTCAAGGTTACAATGGAACCAGCAGCACTGAAAACACGTTCGGAAGAGACACTTGCGACAGGGCAAGCCAGATAGCTTATCGCCAGCCTGCTGAGCTGTGGCCATTCAGACCTTTTCCTATACCAATACTGCACTGGGTTTTGATCAACGTACACCTCTGTTGGATCGTCCAGATAGGCCTGGACCATCCGCTCAATGTTCAGGGTTGCTGCTGGTAAGCTTTTGTGCTGTTTTTTCTGTGCATCAGCACTGTGCTTACGGCCCATCTTTACATACCAATCTGATAATGATTGTACTCGGCCGAATGATCCAGTTATTGTTTTTGTAGTCGATGGTGATGGTGAGTGTTGCGATTGTGAGCCAACCGCACTGCCCTCAGCCGACGAAGTTGCACTTGATTCTGCATGGCCTGCTTCAGTATCAGTACTTGTTGTGGGTTGATGTGGCGGGCTTTTAATTAGCAGCCCTTCGTTTTCAAACTTGATGGCTGCTTCAGCTATACAACTTTTGTAGCGGGCAACATCAGTGTCGGAAAAAGAACGGAATAGTCCTAATTTTGCACGTGGATCCAGAATTGTGGCACAAATGTAATGGTCTTGTGACAAAATTTTATTTTGTATCCTTACATTTTCTGATAAGCGCCTGGATAAGCTCTCCACCAAGTCATGGGCTTGCCTTCTGTCCTCTACACCTTTGTAGGATTCAGACACATTATTCAGCTCATGCTCTAGCATTTGCAACAATGGGATCGCTTGGCCCATTGTACAGTCCTCCTTGCTGACTTCACGTGTGAAGACCTCAAAAGGAGACAGCATCTCAGTCAGGCATTGAATTAGGGTCCATTGCTCCCTCTGAAGGGTCATGCCTTTAACACTAGCATCACTGCCTTTGTACCAGACATAATCATTGAGTGACCTGTGCTGTTCGTACAGACGATCAAGCATGTAATACGTTGAGTTCCAACGTGTTGCCACCTCCTGGATGAGTGCCTTGACTGGCACCCTACGCTCACGTTGGAAGATCCTCAGCTGCTTCCGAGCTTTAAAAGAATGGCTGAAATGAGTGCATATTCTTCGGCAGATGGACAGTAAATTGCTTACTATGGGTTCTTTTTTCAGAAAGTCTTGCACTATAATGTTTATGCAGTGTGCCAAACACGGAACCCTGAAATAGGAACCAAGTTCCATGGCCTTAAGTACATTACTGCCATTGTCTGTGGCAACAAAACCAATACCAAGCCCTCTGGGCTGCAGCCATTCCAAAACCTTGGTGCGAAACTCTTCTAAAATGTTTTCAGCCGTATGAGATTTCTCCATGGCGAACATGGCTACAGTTGCATGTTTCCGAGTACCTTCAAAAATCGCAGCTGTGTCAACAACACCTCGTGCAGATAGTAGATCTTTAACCCCCACAAAAGAGATCCAGTGTGCAGTGATACACATGTAATCTGTGGCTTGGCAACTGGTCCACATGTCTGTTGTCAGGTGGATATTGTGCACAGCACTCTTCTGCAAAGCTTGTCCAACCAATTCCAGCACATCATGATGTAGTGCCGGAACAGCAATTCTTGCGAAATAGGACCGGCTTGGAACTTTCCATTTCGGGCAGATGGCAGACACAAATTCAAGGAAACCCACCCCTTCCACAAATGAAAAAGGAAGAAGGTCCAGCGCTAACATTTTAGCCAGCTTCGCATTGTACAATCGTGCCGTTGGGTGGTTGCGTTGGAACTGCCCCTCCAACCTAAACATGCTGTCAATGGTAGGCTGGCTTACTTTCCTTAGTGGTGCCATTAACCCACTAAGGCTCAACGACACAGATTGTCTCATTGAGGTACTCGCCGCCGGTCGCCTTGGTGTCTCACCCACACTCTGAGTATGGCTCTTACTGCGGTGCCACTCTGATGTTACTGAGGAGGATGTGGGCGTTACCACTGCAGTGACTGCACTACTGGAGACAGGGCTAGAAATGCCTCCCTGTTCTTCACCTGCCACCACAATAATATCGCTCCCTGATTCCTGACCAACTTCAAAGGGTTTAGTTTTCCTACTTTCTTTTAACTTAAGTAGGTGATCCTCCCACACAATAGTGTGGTGTGTTCTGAGATGACTTGCTTGTCCTCCGGTACCATAGTTTGTACCAAGCTTACCACGCCGAACACCTTGCCGACAAATTGCGCATATAGCAACGTTCTCCTCCTTGGCGCTAACAGAAAAGAAGTCCCAAACTGGGGAGGAGAACTTTCTGGCACTGCTGGATGTGCCACTTTCAACACCAGATGAACTTGAGGGGGTCCTTGAAAATATGTGACCCTGTCCACCTACACTGTGACTTTTACTACCACTTCCTACTGAGGTGGTTGAGCTGGATGTAGGTCCCTGCCGGGCCTTGGAAAATATGGCAGCTGGAGGTAGTGGTGGTGTAACCTGTGTTGGTGAGATCCGTGCTGCATCCCGCTCAGTAGCAGCCTTTCTGGATAGGGTTAGAATGTCGGTCTCCAATCCCTTTGGGGCGGGAGTAATGTGCGTGATGACTGGCTCGTCTTCATCAACATCATCACCCCCCTCTTCTACATCTACCTCCATAACTCTAAGTTTTTCTGGGACCTTCCTTTTCAGAAGCAATGTCTTGTGGCGTACTTCACTCTCAGACCGAGCTGGTGGGACCCAAGTGTCATCACGATCATCAGAAGCGGGGCTTGAAGAAGAAGATGATGGACTAAGCCTCCTTTTCCTTGCTGGTGGTCTGGAAGACAATAGATGTTCTGGAACAGTGGTTTGACTTCGCTCCGCTTTGTCTGCAGGAAGCTCGATTTCCTGAAATGCCCCTACGTCAGGAGCAACAACTACTATGGTGGGCTGTTGTGGCGGCTGCTGCTGTTCTGGTTGCGGCGGCTGCTGCTGCTGGTCTGGTTGCGGCGGCTGCTGCTGCTGGTCTGGTTGCGGCGGCTGCTGCTGCTGGTCTGGTTGCGGCGGCTGCTGCTGCTGTTCTGGTTGCGGCGGCTGCTGCTGCTGTTCTGGTTGCGCCGGCTGCTGCTGCTGTTCTGGTTGCGCCGGCTGCTGCTGCTGTTCTGGTTGTGCCGGCTGCTGCTGCTGTTCTGGTTGCGCCGGCTGCTGCTGCTGTTCTGGTTGCGCCGGCTGCACACTGATCTGCTGAGTTTGCGCCTGCGTTGAACTTGATTGTGTACTACTTTGCGGTAATGACATTTCTTCAACACCGCTGCCCGTTAGTAGACTGGCTACCTCTGCGACAGTAAAGCCCTTGGGCCTAGGTTGGTGGGGTTGCTGGACCGCTGTGCTGCTCCCAGCTTGGTTCCCGGACAACGCTTTGGTGCCAAAAAAAACCTTGGCCGGCACACCACCAGTCGTGGTTAATGGCACTTCCTTTTTCTGTTCCTTCTTCTCACCAGCAACTTTCTTGGTACTGGACCTGGTACCTTTCTTTGGGGCCATCTTATTCCGACGTCAGGCAGGAGGCAGATGCACAACAAGTTCTGGTCACACGTGGGCGTGATGCGCAGCAGGACTTCTGTCTGGCTGGCAGTACAACGGGTAGCCAGGTGATGCCGATGACACCTCCTACTCTGTCTTTTGTGCACCTAAAAGCAAAGAAGACAGGAGAAGAACATCAGTGAAATGTTGCATTTGTTTTTGTGGTTCAGTTACTTAGTACTGTACTAGTGCAAACAAAAGATAGTCTAGCCATTTATGAATTTTTTTTAACTAGAGCTATGTTATACTACTAGTACTGTGTACAGCCACACTACACTCTCAGGAAGGTGATGTCTAAAAATTCAACAGATCACATAGAAAACACTTGATCAATAAAGCTGTGGCTACCTGCTCTGGTAGCAGTGGATGAAAGCAGGCCTGCTGGCAGACAAGGCCAGGCAAGCTTGCAGGCCTAGGCCTCAAAATGGCCACCAGCCACATGTCCAGGCCCAACAACATCAGCAAGGCCACCCCAAAAAACACACTTCCCCAACTCAATCCAATGCCATCCATGCCCAAAATGATGTCTAAAATCAACAGAACACACAGAAAACAGTAGATTACTAAAGCTGTGGCTACCTGCTCTGGTAGCAGTGGATGAAAGCAGGCCTGTTGGCAGACAAGGCCAGGCAAGCTTGCAGGCCTAGGCCTCAAAATGGCCACCAGCCACATGGCGAGCCCCAACAGCATCAGCAAGGCCACCCCAAAAAACACACTTCCCCAACTCAATCCAATGCCATCCATGCCCAAAATGATGTCTAAAATCAACAGAACACACAGAAAACAGTAGATTACTAAAGCTGTGGCTACCTGCTCTGGTAGCAGTGGATGAAAGCAGGCCTGTTGGCAGACAAGGCCAGGCAAGCTTGCAGGCCTAGGCCTCAAAATGGCCACCAGCCACATGGAGAGCACCAACAGCATCAGCAAGGCCACCCCAAAATACACACTTCCCCAACTCAATCCAATGCCATCCATGCCCAAAATGATGTCTAAAATCAACAGAACACACAGAAAACAGTAGATTACTAAAGCTGTGGCTACCTGCTCTGGTAGTAGTGGATGAAAGCAGGCCTGCTGGCAGACAAGGCCAGGCAAGCTTGCAGGCCTAGGCCTCAAAATGGCCACCAGCCACATGGCGAGCCCCAACAGCATCAGCAAGGCCACCCCAAAATACACACTTCCCCAACTCAATCCAATGGCATCCATGCCCAAAATGATGTCTAAAATCAACAGAACACACAGAAAACAGTAGATTACTAAAGCTGTGGCTACCTGCTCTGGTAGCAGTGGATGAAAGCAGGCCTGCTGGCAGACAAGGGCAGGCAAGCTTGCAGGCCTAGGCCTCAAAATGGCCACCAGCCACATGGAGAGCCCCAACAACATCAGCAAGGCCACCCCAAAATACACACTTCCCCAACTCAATCCAATGGCATCCATGCCCAAAATGATGTCTAAAATCAACAGAACACACAGAAAACAGTAGATTACTAAAGCTGTGGCTACCTGCTCTGGTAGCAGTGGATGAAAGCAGGCCTGCTGGCAGACAAGGCCAGGCAAGCTTGCAGGCCTAGGCCTCAAAATGGCCACCAGCCACATGGCGAGCCCCAACAACATCAGCAAGGCCACCCCAAAATACACACTTCCCCAACTCAATCCAATGCCATCCATGCCCAAAATGATGTCTAAAATCAACAGAACACACAGAAAACAGTAGATTACTAAAGCTGTGGCTACCTGCTCTGGTAGCAGTGGATGAAAGCAGGCCTGTTGGCAGACAAGGCCAGGCAAGCTTGCAGGCCTAGGCCTCAAAATGGCCACCAGCCACATGGAGAGCCCCAACAGCATCAGCAAGGCCACCCCAAAATACACACTTCCCCAACTCAATCCAATGCCATCCATGCCCAAAATGATGTCTAAAATCAACAGAACACACAGAAAACAGTAGATTACTAAAGCTGTGGCTACCTGCTCTGGTAGTAGTGGATGAAAGCAGGCCTGCTGGCAGACAAGGCCAGGCAAGCTTGCAGGCCTAGGCCTCAAAATGGCCACCAGCCACATGGCGAGCCCCAACAGCATCAGCAAGGCCACCCCAAAATACACACTTCCCCAACTCAATCCAATGGCATCCATGCCCAAAATGATGTCTAAAATCAACAGAACACACAGAAAACAGTAGATTACTAAAGCTGTGGCTACCTGCTCTGGTAGCAGTGGATGAAAGCAGGCCTGCTGGCAGACAAGGGCAGGCAAGCTTGCAGGCCTAGGCCTCAAAATGGCCACCAGCCACATGGAGAGCCCCAACAACATCAGCAAGGCCACCCCAAAATACACACTTCCCCAACTCAATCCAATGGCATCCATGCCCAAAATGATGTCTAAAATCAACAGAACACACAGAAAACAGTAGATTACTAAAGCTGTGGCTACCTGCTCTGGTAGCAGTGGATGAAAGCAGGCCTGCTGGCAGACAAGGCCAGGCAAGCTTGCAGGCCTAGGCCTCAAAATGGCCACCAGCCACATGGCGAGCCCCAACAACATCAGCAAGGCCACCCCAAAATACACACTTCCCCAACTCAATCCAATGCCATCCATGCCCAAAATGATGTCTAAAATCAACAGAACACACAGAAAACAGTAGATTACTAAAGCTGTGGCTACCTGCTCTGGTAGCAGTGGATGAAAGCAGGCCTGCTGGCAGACAAGGCCAGGCAAGCTTGCAGGCCTAGGCCTCAAAATGGCCACCAGCCACATGGCGAGCCCCAACAACATCAGCAAGGCCACCCCAAAATACACACTTCCCCAACTCAATCCAATGGCATCCATGCCCAAAATGATGTCTAAAATCAACAGAACACACAGAAAACAGTAGATTACTAAAGCTGTGGCTACCTGCTCTGGTAGCAGTGGATGAAAGCAGGCCTGCTGGCAGACAAGGCCAGGCAAGCTTGCAGGCCTAGGCCTCAAAATGGCCACCAGCCACATGGCGAGCCCCAACAACATCAGCAAGGCCACCCCAAAATACACACTTCCCCAACTCAATCCAATGCCATCCATGCCCAAAATGATGTCTAAAATCAACAGAACACACAGAAAACAGTAGATTACTAAAGCTGTGGCTACCTGCTCTGGTAGCAGTGGATGAAAGCAGGCCTGCTGGCAGACAAGGCCAGGCAAGCTTGCAGGCCTAGGCCTCAAAATGGCCACCAGCCACATGGAGAGCCCCAACAACATCAGCAAGGCCACCCCAAAATACACACTTCCCCAACTCAATCCAATGCCATCCATGCCCTAAATGTGATTGAAAATGAAATATATTCAAAAAACAAAAGGAACAGTTGCTTCATCATGCACACACACACCCATGAGGCCATGCCCATGGCTAGCTCGGGCCTACTACTACAACCCACAAAATTAAAATAAATTAAAAAAAAAAAAAAAGGAATGATGATAATTAATTATCAAAAATAAATTGTAGTTACACAACAACTGCAATGCCCACAATCAAACACAACAACCACTTACTTGTAAAATATCCTATTCCAAAAATCCTGAAATCCAATTGCAATGATGCAGCAGACAAAAAGAGAGATCTTTCCAGCTCCAAATCCAAAGGCAGAATGAGCAGGAGATGGACAAAGCACTGGGAGGAGCCTGCTGGACAGGAACAGGAAGTTGGAGAATCTGTGTCACTTCCTCCCTCTCTCCACTTTGTAAAAAAAAAATGAATCCTGGAGTCCTTGCACAAAAAAGGAAAGCCAAATGTGAATGTAAGGAGTTCTTTTCATCCAAAATCAGTATTTGCAGATGGTTTCATGCTGCTAGAGCCGATATTCCTCTCCAAATTGTAAATTTTACATTGTTGAGTTCTCCAGCTTCACATTACTTCCGCCGGCGTGTCGAAAACGATATGATCGCGTTCTCTTCTTTGTCCCTGTCGCGTTGGATATGACGTGTTCGCGGTCTCTTTCTCCTGTTCGCGTTCGATTTCATGTGCCCGCGTCCTCATTCTCTGGCTCGCGATGTAGAATGACATGTTCGAGATCTCAATCTTCTCATACTCGCGCGGTGCATGATCGCGAGAAGAAATACCTGATCGCGCGACAAATGACGTGATCGCGTGAAAAATGACTTGAATGCGGCCGCGAACTCTCGCGAGACAGCGCAAAATGGCTACCAAAATCCAACATCTCGTGGAGAACGCGACCGGGTCAAGAAAACTTGTCAGAGAACGCAGGGATTCAGGTAAGGCGATCGCGCGCGCGCGAGAATGTATTGTTTTACAGCGCGAGCAAGAAAAAAATTATCGCTAAGCTGCGGAATGCGGAAATTTTGACATCTTCGCGCTTTCCGCGGAACGCGAGAATGCCAAAATATCGCAACTTCCGCGAACGGAACGGAATTTTGGCCCAGGCCTACTGGCAGCCCGCGCCATCTCCCAGGAGCGGGATCAAGGCACGGAGGAAATTGTTCTCAGTGACGGACACTTGGCAGCTCCAGGAGCCACGGAGGAGGCGCCTCTGCAGATGGCACATAATTGCAGCGGCGAGGAAGTCCAAATTGGACTCCTTCTCTTGCTGTCTGTCAGCAAACAACATTTCCTGGCACGAAAGTTACTCTGAGTTTATTGCCCAGATGTATTACCGCATGAGTGCAGAACTAACTCTTGTGTGTAGTGTGCTTCAGAGAGACAGCCGGGTGGGGGTTACTACATCTTATGGCCACAGCCTGACTAAACAGCGGGAGGCCATTTTTAGTCTAAACCCAACCCTAATAGAGTTTCCAGACAGTCGTCAATAAAGGGTCATCTTTTATGTAAGGTAACACCAAGCCCCAAAACTCGGTAGAAAGGCATTTGATTTATGCCCCAATTACGATCTCAGTCGTAAGGCCTCCGACCTCCTTAAGTCCAAAACCGTTGGTTTCTCATCTGACCGGATGATTACAATATAGCTGGTCAGAATTGAATCCGTCCGGTCATTCCAGCTGGCTTCTGACGGGCTCTAGGAGCCCATCTGCCATTCGAAACCCGACTCATAAACCAAATGGAAGGCGTTTCTGTCTTCCAGATTACGATGCACAGTTTCCGGCCGGGTTTCCATTCCGGCCTTTCCAACAAGGAAACACTGTCGAAAAGCGTGTTTGGGGGCCCCTAGCAGGGCCCCTTTCTGTTTTTTGCCTCTGGTAAGGGGCAGAGGAGGCGCCATAGGTGCCCCCTTGTTGATTCCTGCACTATTGGCTGGCACCTTGAGGTGCCTGCCACAGGGTGAAGGGATGAACACAGACCCCCATTCTTTATGGGAGCGGTTATATGACGTTACCCCGCATGCATTTATCCTGCATGCTTTCATCCCGCAGTGTTTACGCCGCAAAATCTTTTACAACGCAGAGCTTTACAACGCACTTCGTTACAACGCATTCCCCATTACAACGTAATTACTATTCTAACTCCAGAAGGGCGTTACTTTTGGGAAATGCGTTGTGACAGTTTGTGGTGTAAAGCCCTGCGTTGTAAGTGTTTTTTCGGAGTAAAAAATGTGGGGTTAAGACTTGCGGAGTAAACAATGCAGAGTACAGGATGTTTTCCAATGGGAGCTTGTATTATGGCTGGTTTACGGCTGTAACACAAACTCCCATAGATGAATGGAAGTATGCGACCGTACCGTGTGTGGTCTCATCGTGATAAGGCTGCCTGGACCGCCGACCGAAGGTCGTCAGGCCCGTTTCCATGACGGTGTCAGGCTAGCGCAAATCTGCCCGACATCGAAATAAGTAAGCATGGGTGTAGTTCACTGAGTTTTGCTATGCAAAACTCCGCTAAGTTACAAAAACACTCAGCGATGTTGTGCAAGTGGCGGAGTGTAGTGTGTACTGTTGTTCGCACTGGTCTTCCTTCCGCTCGGGTAGAAATTCTACCCGTGCGGCAGCTCGCTCTCACAAACTAACCGTTCGGGTGCGCGAGCTGGGAAAAAACTCAGCTGCACTATGCGAAACAGAGTTTTCTGCAATCTGTGAGTTCCGCGGAGCACGGAGTTCTGAAAACTCTGCAAACTCCGCGAACAGAGGGAGTTCACCGCCTAGGCCTAGAAATAAGCCCCTAAGTCTACTTCAAGGAGAGACAAGGGAAGAAGATCAGAAACTATTAGTAAGTCCTCCTCAATGTATTTATGCCTGAAACTCAGATAATTGATAAAATGGCAGAGAGACTCAAGGATTTACAGTGAGCACGAAATCAAGGAAGGGCTAGAGGGCAACGATAAACAGACTAAAATCCCACCTGTCAGAAAGATCTGCAAGAGACAAGCATGGCTGAAGAGAAGAGAGATAGCAGTAATTGAATGTATGGTCATGTGAAAGAAAAGGGAAGATTTTAGGGCTAGTACAAGGAGTTATAAAACTGTTCTAACCGCAAGAGTTGTGACCATGTTGTGAATACATAAAATGGGTTCTAAATTACAATAGAGCGAAGCTTTTTTGTAAAGACAGTGCAAAGACTTGAGTGGAACAGCTGTCACATTGAGGACCACCCTACACAGAGTTCAGGTTCAACATGGATAGGAGCAGTGCAAGCTCACCCTGCTCAAGAAGAGCATGAGGGTGGCATTGGTATCCACAAGCCTCTTGGATAAGTTAACGGCCATCTTGGAATGTCAAGAGGGGGAGCAGACAATAGGATGTGTACCTGCTTGAGGATATACTCTTCAAAACTCTTCTGTATGATGTACCACCATGGTAGGCACAGGGGGCCGAAGGAAGAAAGGAGACAACTCCAGAAGTGAAAGTACTGAGGAGAGTCCCTTGTGTGTTTTTAGAGTGACTTATGTGAATTTCTTTATGTGAGGTATGCGTTGTAAATCAAATTGTCTTTTGGTTTTGTTTGTTGGCTGAAGAAGGACTGTCAGAGGAAGTGTGGGTGGACTGGTTAGGAAAGGTGGAGACTTTATGCAAGATATTTATTGCTTCACTTCTTAGATTGATTCTTCTACTCTTGACAAATAAACATTTTTGGATTTTGGTCAGAGCTGGATAGCCTGCAGGCATTGTAGCTCTTGAGGGAAGAGTGACAGAGAGCAGCAGGGAGAGTTGGGATGTTAAAGCCCCTTGCATGATGACGGACGTGAACCTCAGCCCTGAGTATCCCAGCAATAAGGATATCTGGATCCCAGGTACTGATTTTGGTCATGGACAAACACGGATCGTGCATATACGCCTGACCTAGACCTGTCTCGCGGTAATGCAGTCTTGTTAGACCAGGAGGGGCATACCAAGTGCTACCCTTTTAGTAGTAGAGGGCTACTGCCCTATCCAGGAGTTAAGTGGCACTAGCATTTTGGTGGCAGCATACCCATTTTGTGTTTAGTTAGAATCAGTAGTGTGAACAGGCCTTTTTACCTACTGCCCCACTCAAGTAAAGCTTTGTTGCCATGTGCTAAACTCACCTGTGGCCTAAACGTGATTGTGTGTATCACCAGGCAGCACAAGATACATGCATGTGCATGCTGGGATGTATGTTTGCCTTTGTATGGTGCATATCATGGAGGCATATGGGTTCCATTTTGGAAGCCCAGTGAGACCAAACTCTGCAACTATTCAGGAAATTTTCATTCCACACAGCTCCACACTTGAGCCTTACTATATCAAGCTGCCTAGAAATAGTTTGAGCCAGATTACAAATTGTGAGATATTCTGCGATATCTGAGATATTCAATACCGGCTGAAACGCCTGCATAGAATTCCGGCATTTATGAGCTAGATCCCAGCTATTGGAAAAACCTGGCGGACCTGGATTTGTGGGTCAGTATTTCACACCATATTGCAGATTCTAGGGAGTTAAATGTAGACATTTACCACCTGCTCTATGCATTAATATTATCTAGCATAACAATAGTATAATTTCTTCCTTTATAGTCTCACTTTGGACATTTTGTTCTTTATTTTCTTGTTATTTGTGCTGTATTGGAATTGTGTGGGCTTGTCTGTTCCCATTGGGCACAGGGTCAAGACTGATTTGCATATGGCTGGTTTCAAACTGGAATGGCATGGTGAGCAAAATAACGATGGATTTAGGCCAAGATCTCTGTACTTGGGTGAATGTATGACATTGTTCTGTATTCTGTCCATCAATTGTTGTTTTTGCATTTGTCACCCAGAGTGGGATGTGTATGTCCACACGTGGGTCCTGTGCTCTCCATGCCACTGGAGTCAAGCTATCCTGGCTGATGAGGGGTGTAACCCCGAAACAGGTCCTAGGATGCTTGTTTCTAGTCCAGGGAGGACCTGGCCTGGCAGTTCGGGCTGGACTGTTCCCATTGGGCTCAGGGTCAAGACTGATTTGCATATGGCTGGTTTCAAACTGGAATGGCATGTTGATCAAAAAAACGATGGATTTAGCCCCAGATCTCTGTACTGGGGTACATGTATGCATTGTTTTGTATTCTGTCCATCAATTGAAGTTTTTGCATTTGTCACCTTGAGTGGGACGGGTATGTCCAGACGTGGGTCCCGTGCTCTCTATGCCACTGGAGTCAAGCTATCCTGGCTGATGAGGTGTGAAACCCCGAAACCGGTCCTAGGATGCTTGTTTCCAGTCCAGGGAGGACCTGGCCTGGCAGTTCGGGCTGGACTGTTCCCATGAGGCACAGGGTCAAGACTAATTTGCATATGGCTGGTTTCAAACTGGAATGGCATGATGAGCATAATAACAATGGATTTAGGCCCATATCTATGTATTGGGGTGAATGTATGACATTGTTCTGTATTCTGTCCATCAATTGTTGTTTTTGCATTTGTATTTGAATTGTGTTGCACAGTTTATACTACCACCTCCAGGTTTCAAACCTTCTTTTTTAGTCAAGCTACCATGTGCACTTAAGGAGACTTGGGTTATATTCAACTGAACTGGGTCTATATACTGTTGATCATACCGAAGCTGGAGTCAATAATAACAGATCTAAGTCAAATGCACGGTGGGACTTACGTGATCCTATCCAGCGATTTTAACTTGAATGTATTAATAAATAGCCATGTAGGCGAGTCATACTGCTACAAGATGACTCTGGCACATCCCTCATCAAGTGATTTCACCCACTAGGAGATGTGACAGTTTTGGGGAATGAATTATGGGTTTATGCTTGCAAGCCAGCCTTAGATCATTGAATGGAAGAGCAAGCAAGGATCAACCTCTGGTACCAACTTACACTGCCTTGAATTCATCCTCAATTACAGACTACACCTTTATGAGCCTCTCCCCATTTGGATGCTTGGTGGACTTTAGCCTCGATGCTCGCCCAGAAAGCAATCATAACCCACAAATCTTGCAAGTAAATAAATAAATGCTCTCTTCTAACCAAAAGCCTCGACTCAGATTCTGCATCACCAATCACCAGCATAAACAGACTAAACTGGAAGGGCATCCCAACAAATGATTTTGAGAAGCACTACCGATAGTCCATAGAAAATCTGGCATCAATTGGCCTGAGCCTGAGTACAGTCTAGGTACTGGTAGCTAAAAATCTGATTGAGGAGTTCCCTGCCCCAGTCACAAAGCGTGCAGATTCTTATACGAAACAGAAGATTTTCCAGTAGGCTTTGGCTCATGTAAGAGCCATTTAAAAGATAAAATGCAAACTGCTCAAACCCCTTAGAAGCAACCCAACTGAGATGGGCCTAGCTGCAAACATTGAAGCCACTAGGAAGCTATACAAAAAGGAATTATGGGAACTCAGTCGTGCTGCTTATGTCAACTACTGGCCGACCTTCCGTTTTGAAACTAAATGAAGAAACGCAAATAAGTTCTGGGAGATCGTGAACAATGGCCAACAAGATAGCCCAGTGTTAAAGTCTGCAAACATTGTGGTGCACCAATGGGAAGATTACATCACCATGGTCCATAGTACTCATGCAATGGCTTATAAAAGTTTCCCAGCAGCAGTAATCATCGAGGTTGAAACCTCCACAGAAATGGTCCATCCAACCACGCATAGTACAGAGTATATAGCAGAAGAATCACTGGAGTTAAAACTGGCACAGAAATGGAACATCTAAATCAGTGGAGTACAGTTTACTGTACCCCATCCACTGAATCGGAAGGCTGCTCCTGCAATCAGATTATTGATGCAATCACCAAAGGGAGGCGAGATGGTGCCCCAGGACCGAATGCCCTAACGCAAAAACTGTTCAAAGATAACTTGGAATACTGGGCGTCCCTATTAACACCAATATAACTTGGAATACTGGGCGTTCCTATTAACACCAATATAACTTGGAATACTGGGCGTCCCTATTAACACCAATATAACTTGGAATACTGGGCAACCCTATTAACACCATTAAAACTTGGAATACTGGGCGTCCCTATTAACATCAATATTTATTCACTGCAATTCCACACAACAAATTACTGAGTCATGGAGAGGGGCAATAATTTACCCCATATATAAAGGAGGAAGCCCTCTGATCCAGGAAATTATGGACAAATCTCCCTGTTGGACAATGAGGCTAAGTACTACGAGGGTCTCCTTCTAGGAGAATTGGTGCCTTGGAGGATGAAAATAGCATTGTTCCTTGCTGCCAAACAGGGTTTAAATAGGGGTTGGGAACCAATGCAAATCTTCTTGCACCGACATCACTAGTGGATAAAACAATCAAGAACAAATCTTTGTTATATTTATGTTTTGTGGACTTCAAATTGGCTTTCGATTCAGTTCCACGCAACATATTATGGCAGAATCTTGCAGCAAGGAATATTTTGCCCCATTTACTGAAAAGTGTCTTCACCATGTACTCAAACACCTGGCTTCAAGTAAAATTGGGAGGCGCCACATCCATGCCACAAAAAATACCGACACCCACAGGGCTTAAACAAGGCTGCATCCTCGCTCTCCTACTTTTTAATACATTCCTGCCAAATTTTTCTATAGCCCTTGGTGAAATGAATGCTCATGTCCCTAAATTGGGAGATAAACCGATTTGCTGTCTACTCTATGCTGTGTGCACCCTCCTATTATCCAGGACCAGAGTGGGTCAACAGTGACTCTTGTACGCACTTCACTCCTACGTGAACCAAATTGGGCTCCCCATCAACCTTGAGAAAACAAGGATAATGATTATAGACAGATGTAAAAATAAGCCAGGACCGGGGGCACTTAAATGGTCTTACTGTCAGCACCACTGTGGAATACAAGTATTTGGTTGTGATCATGGATAACTGCAGAACCTTTCAATCTCACAAAAGTCCTTAAAGTCGAAATCAGCCACTCTGCTGTATGCATTCCTCAAGCTCTCCAAAAAGTTCCACCTGACCCTCACTTGAACCCCTAATGAATGTGATCCATGCTAAGCTACTACTCACCATAGCATATGATTCAGAGGTCATGTGCGGAAGGGGCTCCCTCCTGCTGACAAACTAGTAGTGAGTACCTACAAAAAGGTTTTCTGCCTACCAAAACACACCTCTCCAGGGCAAATTCGGCTAGAAATTGGCCTGTATCGCCAAGTTCTGCAAAGACAAGCCACCTTTCTGAAAATATGGGTTAAACTACGCACAGCAGGTCCTGATACAATGGAAAACCAGCTATGGATAGAGATATCTAAAATGGCCAGCCACTATACAGCCCAGGATTATCTGGAGCAATCGGCCCAGTACCTTCAGCTAGCCGCACTGTGGGTAACCCCTGCCTCCTTTGCTAACTTAAAAAGGACAATCACCAAAATGGTGCACCTGATATCATGGCTAGCCGACAAACAAAAATTGACTTCACGTTCACATGCCTGGTCAATACTAAGCAACTAAACCAAATTGGGACCACAACCGGTCACAAACATGTGCATGTCAACACACATTAAACAACTAAGGGCCTCTTTACAATGTCGGTCGGAAAGGTTCAGAACGGCATTTGGCTTGTCTGAATCCATGTTGGAACCCAAGTTTCCGACCGACTCGGAAACATTTACGACCGCTCGATTATGATGCAATGTAACCGTTCGGTTTTTCCGACTCGGTTCTGATCTGCATTCGGAGAAACCAAGTTAGTCGGAGACGAATTGTACAGGTCTATAGACCGCGTTTCTAACCGACGTATTACGATGTCGGATTCGGACTGCCTCTCCGACTGTTTGTCCAATACAGATCAGCTGTCAGAAACCGACTTTGGGGGCCCGTAGCATGCACTCCTTCACCCGGAGGCCTCCTGTTGGTGCCCGTGGTGATACCCATTGGACCACTCTTTACAATCATGCACAGTATGGCAGGTACCATGGGGTGTCTGCCACAGGGTGCAAGGTTTTCCACAACCACCCCTTTCTTCAGTAGGAGCATGTGTTGTTGGTCGAACACAGGCTCCCATTGAAGTCAATGGGAGCCCGACTGAACGGTGTTCGGAAACATCATAATTGGTCGGTCGTACTCCCCGAACCCGAGTCAGTCGGAAACGATTCTGTCAAGGAGTTGCCGGAATGCCTTCTGACCGACATCATATTGAGGCCCTTCTTTGATATAGGCTCGGAGGGCTACTGACCCTGGACTGCACACCTGCACAAAGAAGAGAAAGTCCAAATAACCTATGCAGGCTCTGCCTCTCCTTCAAGGAAACACGTGTGCACATCATATGTATCGTCCCGCCCTGCTGAAAGACTGGCTTTTTTTAAAACCCAGTTTCTGTCACTAGGCATCCGCTCCTTCAGACCTCCTGTAATTGCTTGTATCTCTGCTGAACATCCCATCTTGGCAGGAAAATGTGTGAAATTTATGCAGATGATTGAGAGGACATTGTGTTAACTTAATGGATCATGAAATGTCCCTGTGACCCACAGTGTGGCATTCTAGAAAGCATCTTATTCTCTACGTGCAACCCGGGGGGTTAAACCCTTTCTTAGTGAAGCTCGCGTTTGTGACCTCCAATGCAGTAGTCCAAATAGTGACCTATTTAATGCACGCACCTGCGGGGTTCAACATCTTTTTAGTGAGGCTTGGGAAATGTGCCCATGATTTGCAATGTAGCCATCTAGAAAGTACTTTATTTGCGTCATGCACTCTTGTGGGCGTTAATTGAACGTGATATGTACTGTGCCAGTGACTCGCAACACAGCAGCATAGACAGCATCTCATTCTCTGCATGTACATTGGGGTGCTTAACTTCCTTTCAGTGAGGGTTTTGCCTATGACCCGCATACCCACAATCCAGACAGCTCTTTATTCATTGCTGGTGCATTGAGGGGTCAACATCCCATTAGTGAGGCTTGTGAAACATGCATATGATCCGTACGTTATCAGTCAAGACAGCACCTTATACACTTTATGCACTTTTGAGGGCTTCATCGTCTCTCCAATGAGGCCCGAGTCCAGAAATGCAGGTCTTGGTTGGCATGAGACCTGCTGTATCACTAACACGCCTGTTTTCATTGAATTGAGATCTGATTTGCATTTAAAAGGTAAGAGTGGCAGGAAAATACACTAATTTGAAATGCCACTCGACCTAAGCCGTAGCAACAGTGATAGCACTTTAATCATTTTATGCACTTTGGGATTCCATCACATTTTTAGCAAGGCATATGTCCAAAAATGTATGCTTTGACTTTTTGATGTCCATGTTTTAATACGTATGATTTAACATGTATGTTTTTATCTTATCGTGATTAGCTGTTCTTCTTAGACATTGGTACAAAGTGTATATAGAGAATCCTGAGGCAGTGTTAAATGTTTTGTCATGTCTAACACTGTTAGCCCTTTCATGTAGTCTTTAAGGTACATGTGATTCATTTTCTTGCTTTTCTGTTTTTCCTTTGAGAAACATGCCAGAAAACAATGCTGTAACTTTCTAATGTTTTTTGTATGTGGAATTAGCGATTTTTTTGTAATTGATTTTATGAATCATACAAATAAAGAATTTAATTGAATTCTATATCCTAAAATATCTGAGATCATGCAGGAATTTTGGCCTGTTTGATATAGCTAAAACTGGGAAACCTTTCCTACATGAGATCTCAGAACGCATGTGAATGCTAACCTATTATATGTTCCAGAAAACACAGGAATACTACTAGTCTATGAAAAATTTCAGGAACTACAGTAATATATCAGTATATGAAGGAGTAATGGTCTAAGGAAAATTCCAGGAAGGTGATAAGACAAAATATTGAGTTGCAAATATGGACTTGCACAAATATCGAGTCGAAAATATCGTGACATGGAAATATCGTCAGCAAGAATATCGGTTTTAAGGTAAGTAATATCGATTTTTAAAATATCTAGGTTATTAATATTGATTACAATAATATAGGACCTAATTACGATGTCAGTCTGAAAGGCTCCGAACAGCAGTTTGATTGTCTTAAAACCGTGTCAGAACCTATGTTTCCGGCCAACTCTGAAACATTTCCGACCGGTTGATTACGATGTCCTCGGTCGGAAAGCAAACCGTTCGGACATTCCGAATCGGTTCCGACCGGCATTTGGAAACTATGAGTCAATTGATGCCGAATCATACAGCTCTACGGACTGCATTTCCGACCCACGTATTACGATGTCGGACTCTGACAGCCTTTCCAACTCTATCTGTCCGACACGAAAAGGCTGGCAGAAGCTGACTTTGGGGTCCCTGGCAGCCCCCCTTCATCCTGAGGCCCACCAGTTGGGGCCATGGGGGTACCCAAGGGACCCCCCTGTTAAACCATGCACAGTGTGACATGCACCATGGGAGTGCCTGCCACAAGGTGCAAGGTTTTCTTCAACCACCCCTTTTTTCAATGGGAGCCCGTGTTGTCGATTGGAACACAGGCTCCCATTGAAATCAATGGGAGAGTTTCTGAACGGTGTTGTGAAGCATCGTAATCAGTCAGTCGGACTCACCAAACGTGAGTCAGCCGGAACCGATTCTGACAAGGAATTTTTTTTGTATAATTATTGTTTATGTTTTTTAAAAATATTTTGCAGTTATTAAATTTAATGTAAATAATTTTTGTTATTTTAGTACCATAACGCGTTGTGGGTTTAAATGGGTACATGGTGAGAAGTAATTTAATTTTAATAAATTAGGACCTGATTACAATGACAGGGAGACCGCCACTGACAGGCTGTCGGTGGTCGTCTCCCCACCATCGTATCAAGTTGACCGCCCACCACATTAGGATGCATCCAATGGGCTCCTTGAGCCGCCGGTGCATTGGAGGGAATTGTATTCTCTATAATGGTGGCAGTGCCTGCCAGGCACCGTTGTAGGGTTTACAATTGTCCCTCTTCGCCCACCTTTTCATAGAGGGTAAACCGCCATGAGAAGGCATGTGGAAAGGGACTTTGGGGGCTTGTAGCGGGCCCACCTTCCCCCTCCCTCCCTGATATGGGACTTGGGTGGCACCTATGGTGCCCCCCCACATATCCCTGCACCATGTGGCAGGCACCACATGGTATTAATATAATTTATTTAATTAATAATTCATTATGTTAATAGTAAAAAAAAAAAATTTTAATTTAAATTTCAAATGTGGGTTGTGGGGTTTATAGGGATTTAGGGTGGGAATAAGTTTCATATTAATTAATTAATGATGAATTGATAATTGATATTAATTATTTAATTGATAATTTATTATGGTAATAGTATAACTATATATTTTTAATTTCATTTTATATGTGTGTTACAGGTGTACAGGTTGGGAAGTTATTTAATCTTAAATATTTAATATTAAAATTAATTGTTTAATTGATAAGTAATTATGTTAATTGTGTAAGTACATATTTCAATTTTAGGTGTGGGGGTTCATAGGGGTACAGGGTGGGAAGTAAACTAATTATAAATGATTCATATTGATATATTTTTTAATAATCATCATTTTATTTATAATTAATTATGTTATTTGTGTAATTAGTTTTTTTTTAATTTTAGGAGTGTTGTATATTTTGTGGGGGTATATTGTGGAAAGTAAAATACATTTATTTAAATAATGATAATTTTTTAATTATTGATAAATTGTTTGTTGATAAATATTTATGTTCATAGTGTATTTAATTAGCTTTTTAAAGTTTCAGGTGTTGGTTGTTACTTTTGTAGTGGTATATGGTGAGAGTTAACTAAAATAAAATGTATGTTATAAATTATTTTTTGTTAGTAATAATTTTAAATAAAAATATTTTTTATATGGAAATTATTTTTCGATTTAGTTTTAATAATGTTTATAATTATTTATGATATGCATTTAAAAGTATAATATGAATTTATTTAGAACAATGTTTATATGAAATATTTTTTTTATATTTATATTTTAATTTGCTATTTTGTTATTAAAATATTTTATTGATTTGTAGAGAATTTGTTTGTTTCTAGTGTAGTACTGACTGCAGTGGAAATATTGTTTTTCCATCCTCAATCCAACACTTTCCCTACTGTTTCACTGACTTGAGTGTAAATAGTACATTTTAACCCAGATGACAGTGAACCCTGCAGAGAAACCAGCACCTAATCTACTATCCCCAATAAGTAATATATGTGGTGAAAGTCGTCCATCATTGGTGTGTGCACACTGTCAATGCACCCACTGTCCCGGTGCCATCCAATACAGGATAATAACGGTTTAAAGACAAACACATAGGTGCACCACTCAACACTATAGAAAATAGACACCTAACAAAGAAATATGTCTGTGTCCAAAATATCCATTCTTCTTTTTTATTCAATTGTTGTTAAAAACATTGAAGAAACAGCCGACGCGTTTCGGATGGACTTCTTTAGGGCTGTAATTTTAACAGATATATAAATATACATAAACATAACATACATAATACAAACACTAAAAAGTACACAAGAAAAAACAAATATGTTTAACAACAAACAAATAATTTCTTCAGACAGGAAGCCTACATATATCACAATAACCAACCACATGAGAGTGTACATAAACACTAATATACTAAGACTATAAAATTATTGAATATATATGTTTTGTTTTAAAACAACACATTATTCAAATATACAGGTGACAAAAATTGATACATGCACAGTGAAGAATAGCATACAGACAGCACCACATATAAAAGATATGATAAAGAAAATATGAGGGGAGATGTGAGAAGAAAATAAGAAGGTGAGGAAACAGAGAAAAGAGATAGAAAGACATTTCTTAAACTGTAGTGAGTAAAACAATAGAACCTATCCATTAAAATCTGGGACTACACAACAAAGTCAGGGACATGCATATATATCATGCCCATGCACAAATCCATAAAGAACAGAGAGGGTTAGACAATCAATGTGTAAAAAACGAAAGATAGGGCAAAAAATAACAATACCCAAAATGAGGGCAAAATATTATAGTAGAAATACACACCGAATAATCAATGTGGACACTCCCAAATCTAAAATGTCATGGGGATAATCGTCACATGCGTACGTTTCCAGAGGCGGTAATATAAATAGTATCACCAGAGTCTGTATAAATAAAAAGTGTATATACATATATATAAGTGGTCGTCCGTCTTCATAAGAGAATGGCCTGAATGATAAACTCTGTACAGTATGTTAAACCACTTACTTTAGAAATGAGGAGAGTTGTTCCCAAAAGATTTATGGGGCAATCAATAGAAGTATAAACCAAATTAGGCAAGGCCAACAGTCTCACCGAGATAAGGCAAGCTGAAAATATTACATAGGATTCACCATCTCGAGCCTGTGATGAAAAAAATCCTACATAAGTATGTATAATGCCAATCCTATATATATATACTACCCAAATGCACATTCAGAATATAAAGTAAATGGAAATAAATTAAGAATAATAAATGATAAATGATAAAGAGAATGTGTCCCCTGATTGAATTGTCAAGGGCTCCCTCAGTACCCACTTAGAGGAGGAAAATCGAAGGCCAAAATCAATTTATCACTAAGAGTAGATTTAACCTATAATGGAGACCTGTACCCCTAAGAGGCATAAATATATAACACTCATCAAGCAATCCCCTGGAGTTTGGTATGCCTGTGAACATCAGCCTCTCATTAATAAAACTAGGAGGCAAACCGCATAAATGCTTGGGTCTTTTTAAGTATATTTATTACGTAGTATTCAACATATATTTATTGGCTGTCATAATAAAATTGGATATAAAGGGACCGGTCTTCCTCAAAGACCAGCCCAGATAATATAAAACATCCACATGAAAACGTGTCATACGGGCCCCCCCAACCTCCTTACCTTGAATGCGGTCAAGTGGTGCTCCAGCAGTAACACGGACAGAGTAACGACGCTGTGAGAGAAGGCGTGTCGGGCCCGTTTAAATTTCCTGCGAAACGAGCAAAAAGTCGTCTCACCTGTGAACGGCATTTCCTAATAACCGGAAATGACGTCCTGGGTAGTATAAAAGTGTCCGCCATCTTAAGAAGGTGAAAAATAAGATGAATGGGAATGGCAGATGCATATAATAGTGTCCCTTGCTCAGTAAAATGCCTGTTATAGGGACATTACAATAATGAGGTTACAGATAAAAAAATATGCATTTTGGAGAAGGTAATGTTCAAACGAGAAGTAATTTTGAAAGACAGAATTTTATAACGCAACAGTCTACAAAAATAAGGGTGCAGATCGAATAAATATGCATTTTAAAAAAGGGTAATATCCAAACGAGTTGTAATTTTGAACGAAAGAATTTTATAACGCGACAGTCTACTCACCAAAAGAGACTATGTAGGCGGCATGGAATAATGTCCGCCATTTGGAAATGGAGTGAAATACTGAGGGTAACAATTATATTTACAAATGCCATAGTGTCTGCTGAGTAATAGAAGCGTCAATTCAACATACATGATAAATACTTTACATATAAGAGAATAAACAAAATTATAAACACGCAAAGCTACATATATTAATATTACTATACATAAGGATAGTTACAAAGTGCAGGGCAGCGGTGTGTGACATATTTATATTTAAATGACAATTTCATATTAATTAATTAATGATTAATTGATAATTGATATTAATTATTTAATTGGTAATTTATTATGTTAATAGTATAAGTATATATTTTTAATTTAATTTTATATTTGGGTTACAGGTGTACAGGTTGGGAAGTAATTTAATCTTAATTATTTAATAATTAATGTTTAATTAAAATTAATCTTTACATTGATAATTAATTATGTTAATTGGGTAAGTAAATTTTTCAATTTTAGGTGTGGGTTGTGGGGGTTCATACGGGATACAGGGTGGGAAGTAAACTAATTATAAATGATTAATATTGATATATTTTTTATTAATCATCATTTTATTTATAATTATGTTATTTGTGTAATTAATGTTTTTTTGAAATTTTAGGAGTGTGTTGTATATTTTGTGGGGGTATATTGTGGAAAGTAAAATACATTTATTTAATAATAATAATTTTTTAATTATTGATAAATAGTTTGTTGATAAATATTTATGTTCATAGTGTAAATAAATAGCTTTTTAAAGTTTCAGGTGTTGGTTGTTACTTTTGTAGGGGTATAAGGTGAGAGGTAACTAAAATAAAATGTATGTTATAAATTATTTTTTGTTAGTAATATTTTTAAATACAAATATTTTTTGATTTAATTTTAATGTTTGTAATTATATATGATATGTATTTAAAAGTATAATATGAATTTATTTAGAAAAATGTTTATATGAAAATTTGTTATTTTGTTCTTTAAATTATTTAGTTGATTTGTGGAGAATTTGTTTGTTTTCAGTCTAGTACTGGCTGCAGTGGAAATATTGATTTTCCTTCCTCAATCCAATACTTTCCCTACTGTTTCACTGACTGGAGTGTGAATAGTACATTTTAACCCCTCCACAATCCAACACTTTCCCTACTGTTGCACTCATTGTTGGGGTGGGAATAGTAAATGTTACCACTCTGCAATCTAACACTTTCCCTACTGTTGCACTGACTGGAGTGGGAATAGTACATTTAGGTGCCGATTCCGAAACGTGAAAAATAATTTGCGTACGACACGTATCCGTATTTTTTTATGTACGAGTCGTACAAGTACCGTACAAACAGCCAAGTACGAATCGTACGTGAAAAATAACTACGAATAGCGTCGGGAAAAGTGTACGAGAGGGTGTCGGAAAGTTTTTACGTCCGAATATCGTGGGGAAAAGTGTACGAGAGTGAGCCGGACATTTTTACGTGCAAATTGTAAAACACAAGTCCGAGCGCACAAGTACGATCCCGACCGTCCATCCGAATACACAATCGCACGTAAAATGGCCCGTACGGAGCCAACGCAGTAGCACACATGTACACGGGTAAACTTATGCCCGTGTACAAGCCGTACAGCCCCCCCACCCCCCAAAATGTCAGCACCGTACACCACCCTGTCCACACTGTACCCCAGCCCCGCAACTGTACGCGCCGAACCCCCATGTACGCGCCTTCCCCCATGTACGCGCCGTACCCTCCCCATGTACGCGCCTTACCCCCCCTGTCCGCACTGTACCCCAGCCCCACACCTGTACGCGCCGTACCCCCATGTACGTGCCGTACCCCCATGTACGCACCTTCCCCCATGTACGCACCGTACCCCCGCATGTACGCGCCGTACCTCTGCATGTACACGCCGTACCCCAGGCCCGCACCTGTATGCGCCTTCCCCCCATGTACGCACCGTACCCCGGCATGTACGCGCCGTACCTCCGCATGTACGTGCCGTACCCCAGGCCCGCACCTGTACACGCCGTACCCCCCTATGTACGCGCCTTACCCCCGCATGTATGCGCCGTACCTCCGCATGTACGCGCCGTACCCCAGGCCCGCACGTGTACGCACTGTACCCCCACCGCATGAACGTGCCGCACTCCAACACTGTACCCCAGCACCCTCACCCAGCATCGCGTATGTACGGACCGTACCTACGCGAAAAAGACTCTTACAGAACCAGGACACTGTAAAACAGCACAAGTAGGGTCAATTCGACTCGCACAACACCACAAAACACGTCTACATGACAAAATACATCTCAATGACTGACCTGGCACATCCAAACAGGCAAACAGAGGCCCTAAATCACAACCACCTCTTATAACACACCCACCAAAATTCAAACACAGCCACACCCAAAAATGGACCAATAAAAAGGGCCCACACACACAACCCATGAGCCTTTGTAACAGACCCACTGCTGCCAGACTCCATAGAGAAACAACTCTACATTACTGATACCTTCACTACACCTTCACTCACACACCTTCACACAACCTCCTTCACAAACATTCCCCTCTTCACATTCACACACACACCGTCACATTCACACCCACATACCCACAACCATCCACACCCACACCCACACCCCACACCATGCCCACAGACAAGAATCCAAAGTTCACAACGGCGGAGCTGGACCTCCTTGTCAACGAAGTCATCAGAGTCGAGCCACAGCTGTTTGGAACATTGGTCAGACAGACCAGCATAGCTGAAAAATCTGCCTTGTGGCAGAGGATTGTCGATAAGGTGAATGCTGTTGCGCCCATCCGAAGGACCAGGCATGAATGCCAAGCCAGGTGGTACGATCTGCGCAGGGCGGTCAAGAGGAAAATGAACAAAGAATATTCCCAGAGTAACATCACTGGAGGTGGGCCGCCCCGCAGACCCGTACACTACCATCCCTGGGAGGAGAAGGTGATGGCCCTGCTACCGTGGGAGTACATGGAGTCGAAGGAGTCGCAGAGCCTGGTGAGTACACAAACAACTTACGTAATATGGGGGCAATGGGGTCCACACCACATATAAACCAAATGCACGCAACTTCCCCCAAGCACACAACCACACACAAAAACCACGCTCATGCCACTAACGTCTCCATGCACCCTTCACAAATCAAGGCAAGGCCATGTCCAAGGCTCCAACAACCACAAACACAAGACTGGATGTCCGGGAGGCTGGGAGGGTGGGCCCCACACAACACATTGTGAAAATGAGACGCAGACACCAATGCCCTCAGCCAATATGGCATAGGTACATACCAATGCACAGGGACTGGCAAAGTACTGACAAGGTAGCTGACACTTGGCCCTGCTGTATGCAGAACAAGGCCCTCCTGGGACCACTGTACACTCAAACACCAACTCCACAAGCACAGGTATCTAGCACAGGAACTCACACTCACTGTCATGCCAGCATGTCCCATGAGGGGACAGACACATCACCTGGGAGACCTAATGACAACTCACACTACACACAACAGCAGGCCCGGTCACACCCCCCCCCCCCAAACACAAGCACACACCCCCGGGGCAGGCAACGGATTTACACACTCCCACAATCGACATGTGACACAACAAGACCAATCCATAGCCAAATAAGAATCATAGCCAACAATCTACAGGTCAAACACTCAGGAGAACATCATAATCTGTCCCCCGCAACATACCCATCCCCAAGTGGACATTGAGAGGAATGCTAGGCACATCCAACTACCTGGAGGAACTGTGTCAACTTGAATATGTATAAAACATAGATGTCGCATGAAACACCATTAACATTGTCTCTCTCTCACACACAGGGCAACGTCGTCGATCTCCCCCCAACACTGGGGGGAAGAAACACAGTCCCAGGCTCCGCGTGAAGATGATCCCACCGGCAGCGATGACTCTCACCACTCTGTGGATGACCCCGACCAACCTGGACCCTCTGGTGCCCAAGCCCCTGCAGCACCTGCGTCAGGTACATCTGTGCCAACCCCCCCCCCCATTCCTGCCGCCACATCCCAGGACACACCCAGGAGCCCTGCTCGCACTGAACAACAGAGCCAGTCTGACCAGGAGGGACAAGGTTCTCCGGGCACCCAGGAGGAGGAAGGCAACCCTGCAAATGCCATCCCTCAGGGGTCCCGTAGACCCGATGTGCCCACAAGGGCAGGCCAGGCTCAAGTGGGCAGGGGTGGTGGGAGTGGAGGAGGCAGAGGCGCGAACCTGACCAGCCAGCTCAGGTCACCGGTATGTCACACATACGCAACATCCTGGACACATACCGGCGTGACACCAGAGGCATCAACCAGGTCGTGTCGAGACTCTCAGAGATGCAGGGGACCCTCGATGAGATAAAGAACCTGCAGGTCGAGCATCATGCCAGTCATCAACAACACCAAGGACGAATGGAGGCAAGACTGGCTGAGCTCCTAGCGGTGCACAGGGACATGAGCCAATCACTCCGTCAGATCGCCCAAAGCATGGGCAACCCTCACTGTGCCACCAGGCGTAGACCAGCACCAGACACAGGGAGGGAGGAGGAGGAGGAGGAGGAGGATTCGTCTGACGGAGCGTCCCAAACATTGTCAAGGCCTGCATCTGAGGGTCCCCGGAGGAAGGTGGGTCGTCCACGGAAAAGACCGTGAGAGTCAGCGGACCATCCACATCTCCCAGGTCACCTGGCCTAGCACCTAGCCCTCTGGCGCAACAGCAGCACCTCATCCAATGACATTCTCTGCCACATGGACTTGCTGGTCACAGTCTGACCAATGATGACCAACACTGTGCCCTGGACTCTGATGACTTCCAATGCCAAGGATACCATCTCCCCCTGTGAACTTTGGATTCTATTCCCCCGGTAGAGCACCTAATTTCATCTACCAAAACACGTACCCCACCGCAAATAAATATATTACTTTGGTCATGAGACGTTCTTGTCATTTTGCATTATTCAACAACATATGTGTGTGGAAATGTCAAACTATGCCTGAGTGTTGAACTAACTCCAGCCATCCATTCCCTGGGATCAGAGTCTGGTACAGGACACACATGGGTCACAAGGTATCATTCAATGTAGGCATGGAGCACAACACTCACCTGTGATGGCCTCTGGCTGCTGAGGGGGGGCTTGCTAAACTGTGCGGACAGACCTATTTGGGAGATTATCATCAAGGCGTAGAGGTCATGGCTCATGTGGAGGTTCCCGGGGAGGGAGTCCCAGGTATGTGTGGCCAGGTGGGAGAACAATGTCCTGTATGCTGGAGTACGGTGGATGTGAAGAACGGTGGCCAGGGCAAGGTTGGATGCACGGAGATGGCCCAACGGGATCTAGGATGACAGACGTACAAGGTTGGTTTGGGGTCGGGGTTGTGGACTGCCTCCTGAGTGTGGGTGGGGAGTATGGAGGTCATCCTGCAGCAGACAGTGATCCATTGCAGCTATCTATGGTGGACGGTGAGGTGGCTGGGGCACAGGGTGTTGAAGCTGAGGTTTGCAGATGCACCCTGGATGTGGACAAGTTTCCTGGGAGTTTGGATGTACATGCTCCGTAGATGGCAGGGCAGTATTTGACACGGATGTTGTCATGGACCTGGGGGATGGTCTGTCTTTTCTTGGAGTGGATCTATCTGTGGATCATGTGCATAATGCAGAGGGCGTTGCAGCATGAGGTACAGATGCTGTGGACTAGCATGGCAAATGTGAGCGAGCCAAACATGATGCACACCATCTTGTGTGTGTGGCCACTGGGTGCTTGTGCAGGGCTGTTGCGGGTGGGAGACAAGCACTTGACCCAGCTGGAAGGGGACAATCCTCAGATGATCACCTCAGTCCTGTACAAGTCCAGCCTCAGGTGGCTCGTGTTCAGCCATTCATCAATGGATCTCATGCATACTTGAATGATGGAACTGCCAATGTCTGTGTCTTTGTTGAGGGTGAGGAGCACCTGGCTGTCAATGGCATACGAGCTGATGATGAGGTGCTGTGCGCATGTGATGGTGGAGAGGGGGGTCCTGGACACTCTGTAGATTGACATGCTGAGAGATGATACCTGTGCCATGTCCCAGACGATGACACCATACTACATGCTGAAGTCTTGAGTCCCACTCCCATGCCCTTGCTGGGCTACAGAGCCGGTGGGGAGTATTAGGGACGTGACCTGGTTGGTGTGACAGGGCCTGGAAGGGGGGGCAGCGCAGTGTAGGCAGTTGGAGTTGCACACTCAGCATGCAAAGGTGTTGTGTGTGTGCCCAGGGTATGTCTGACAACAGGCGTTAGATGTGCGGATGGACATAGCTCAGAGTGTGGGTGCTACATCAGACTGTAGTGTGATGTGGGTTATGCAAGGACAGGATGGTGGTGCAATGTGCACCTTGCATGTGCTGATGGTCCAGCCTTTGGCACCGCGTGGCGGCAACAGTGGCATAGACAAGCTGAGGACAGCCAAATGAATGGGTGGAGGGAGGAAGTGAGGAGCATCTTGGAGGCGTGTGTGCTGCCAAATCTGGATACTCTGTGGGCCCTTGCTGCAGGGGCCGCAGCAGCAGGCGGCATCTCCTTGCAAAATGCCAGAATTTGCACACAAAGACTAGGATGTCAGAAGGACAACTGCAACAGGCGCGTGTGTAAAGTAAGGAGTGTCCAGTGTCACATGGCACACCCAGAGACAATGCATGCACAATCACCAAAGAAGCATGACACCGGATCAGGAAACTGAAGGCCGACCTGCGCACAGGAGACACACCCTCAGCAGGTGTTGATGGCCCATTGTGTGGACCAACATGCCAAATACAGACACGGCCATGTACTTCATGCCCAATAGGGAGCCTAATCCATGAGCAACTGCATGCATGTTGCTAAACTACACATGGACTCCTATGCATAATCTTCCACAACTATGCCAGATATGCCGCATGCAAAGTGGCAAGAGACCTGCATTGACAGAGATGAGGCACCTTGGAGTGTGACGAACACCTTTATTACTCAGCCTCACACTAAGGGAAATGCATCAATTGGAACAGACTCACAGGTCATTTGGCTGACCATGTGTGACCTACACTGGACACCCCCTTCAACACACAGATGTGGTAAATCCTACTGAGCTGGCACACAAGTGAAGGGGTTGAGCCTAACACCCCTTGCTGCACGCGGAGAGTCTGCAATTCCCCATTGAGCCTCATATGGGGATGTCCCACACTATGTCCACCATTAGCATCCTGTATGTTCCTGTGGGAAGTTATACACACATTGATGCCTTCATCAGAATCCACAAACCATTACAGATGACTGTCAGGAAGGTTGACTATCAATTCATGGGAGCCATGCAACACGTCATGTGCCCCATGGTGAGTCGACATGTATGCATGGTAACACAACATGCACAGGAGCAGTCCCCACATATCACAAACACGTACCACCCACAAAATGCCTTGCTTCACTCCTTACCCAAAATGACTTTTCACCATGTCTGTGCATGTAACTCTGATCCAGCACACGTTGCAATACTCATGAGGAATAGCAGGAGGGCAATGATGACATGAGCAGACGACAGCCGCAAGAACCTGGGGAGGACAGACACACAACAAGTCAGCGAAGAGCTAGTAATCCGCAGACATGTACATGTACTCTACAGGAATGATGTTGTCACCATGCTCTTAAAAAATTTAGTGTCCCAGCTAAAATGTGTGGAATGACATCATCACTTAAATGACACATCAGAACACACCTCCAAGTCACTTAGCACACAGTCAGCTGGATACACACATTGCAACACATGCCACACAAGGCTCAAAGCGTGCACACTCAGACACAGGGACTCGCCATTATGAGAAGAAGTTGCGGATAAGCTGACTCCGGATGTCCTTATCCTCATCCTCATCCTCATCCTCACTTGCCCCGTGCCCAAGCCCTTCATCCTTCACGGGTGGATGATCCTGCTCATCTGGATCAAGGATGAGTGGCACGGCCTTCTCCACTGCCATGTTGTGCAGCATGCAGCACACAATGAAGATTTTGCAGACCTTCACCGAGGCATATGGGAGGGCGCCGCCGGTCTTGTGGAATCCAAACGTCCTCTCAATCATGCGCCTCGTCTGCCCATGGGTGTCGTTGTACCGGTGTTCTGCGGCTGTTCTGGGGTTGCGGAGAGGCGTCATCAGCCATGGCATGTTGGGATAGCCAGAGTCCCCTACATGGAAACATCATGTGAAGAAGTGGGTCAGGAGATGCCGTAAGATACAAAGATAGCGTGAAACACAGGACTAACAGAGTATACCCACCAACAAGACATGCTCGTTCCACGTGCAGCTGCAGCATCATTTCTGGCACCCTGCTACGCCTCATGATGTAGGCATCGTGTGCGGACCCTGGAAAACGGGCACAGACATGGGAAATCAGCATGTTAGCAAGACACACCACAAGGGCATTGATAGAGTGGTAATGTTTGCGGTTCCGAAAGGCTACATACTGCGCCTGTGGTGGTACCAAAGCCACATGTGTCCCATCAATGGCCCCAATTACGTGAGGCATCCCTCCCAGGGCATAGAACTCACCCTTGACACCTGTCAACTGCTCACAAGTGGGAAAATGGATGAATTCATCCAGGTGCACCAACATGGCTTCTAAAACATCATGCAGGACACGGCTGAACATTGTCTGGGACATGCCACCAACATCAGCTATGGTCAATTGAAACGTGCCGGTGGCAAAAAAATGTAGGGCTACCATCACCTTCATCTTGGGGGTCAGAGCTGTAGGATACCTGTGTTGTGGTTGGAGGTGTGGTTCAAGCCGGCGGGTCAAGTTCTCTATCAACTCTTGCGAGAAGCGGTATCTGCGTATGCAGTCATGTTCACGCATGGCATCCAGGTCTGGCATTCGTCTGGGGAGAGGCGGTGCCCTGCAGAGATTTGGAAGGAATAACGAAGAGTGAGTACATTACCACACCAATGTCACTAAGGTGAGCACATGTTCAACAGCTAATACACATCTGCTTAATGCAGAGTCTGGTCTGTGCAATACATCCAGGACACGTAGGCCAGCCAGGTGATACTCCTACGAAGAGCCAGCCACAACAGTTGCATGGCAATGTTGACGTGACATGCCATTGAAATAGCTGTGGGCCAGTTTAAGTGACCTGCCAGACACATTACATGAGTGACAGACATCCACATATCAGCATTTGAAGGATGTTATCTCATACAGACAGCTGGCGGGAGTCTAGACGCACAGGTCACATGTCATCTGAAAAAGGACAGATAACACACATCTCCATGAAGGGGTACATGTCAAAAACTGATGACACAGACATTGAGACAACGCAGATATTGCCTCATGTCAGGAAGTCATCTTCGAACCATCATGACACATGTAACGTGTGAGTCCACATGTGGCATGGTGTGCGTATATGAGTGTCATGCACATATGCACACAGACACATGTTGGATGCTGCAACAGCAGATGGTGTTGACGGACCACCAACGGCAAGCTCATGGGAACACATGACACACACATGACATTGTCACATCGTGGCACGCTGGTAGTCACATGTCAGGTGTAATTATCCATGTACCTGGCATCAGGGGACAGTTGCGGGTGTTGGTGACTGTGCCATACCAGTGATGCAGTGCTTGACACGTGTGTCCTACCTGCACACATGTGCAAAGTGAGAAGGGGAAGTGTGCCACGTAGTGCCCCATCACACATGACATGTCTAAACAGCTCATCACACATCTATTGTGCCACAACATGATGAGACATGTGCCACATCACTGCCTGACACACCTAGGCCCTGCACATGAAGGACTGCACTGACAATGACTTGATGTCCAGCCTTGTGTGAGTCTGACACCTCCATTCCTTTCGTGTGCGCCTCCTATCACCAGTGTAAGCTGTGAAACGCAGTACACATGCTCTGAGGGCGTGTGTACGGGCCGTACTCACGCGTGAGTACGTGCCGTACACGCGTGAGTACGTGCCTATCACTATAGTTGTGTTACTGTAGGTCAGAGTGATACGGCACGTACTCACGTGTGTACGGCCCGTACACGCGTGAGTACGTGCCTATCACTATAGTTGGGGTACCGTAGGCCCTAGTGATACGGGCCGTACTCACGCGTGTACGGCCCGTACACGCGTGAGTACGTGCCTATCACTATAGTTGGGGTACCGTAGGCCCTAGTGATACGGCACGTACTCACGCGTGTACAGCCCGTACACGTGTGAGTACGTGCCTATCACTATAGTTGTGTTACTGTAGGTCCGAGTGATACGGCACGTACTCAAGCGTGTATGGCCCATACACACGTGAGTACGTGCCTATCACTATAGTTGGGGTACCGTAGGCCCTAGTGATACGGCACGTACTCACGCGTGTACGGCCCGTACACGCGTGAGTACGTGCCTATCACTATAGTTGGGGTACCGTAGGCCCTAGTGATACTGGCCGTACTCACACGTGTACGGCCCATACACGCGTGAGTATGTGCCTATCACTATAGTTGTGTTACTGTAGGCCCTAGTGATACAGCACATACTCACACGTGTACGGCCCGTACACGCGTGAGTATGTGCCTATCACTTTAGTTGGGGTACCGTAGGCCCTAGTGATACGGCACGTACTCACGCGTGTACAGCCCGTACACACGTGAGTACGTGCCTATCACTATAGTTGGGGTACCGTAGGCCCTAGTGATACAGGCCGTACTCACGCGTGTACGGCCCGTACACGTGTGAGTACATGCCTATCACTATAGTTGGGGTACCGTAGGCCCTAGTGATACGGCATGTACTCACGCGTGTATGGCCCGTATACTCGTGAGTACGGACTGGCCGAGTACACTAATCCCTGTCTGGTTTTCCTAATCCCTGTCTCAACTATCTGTTGGTTCACACTATTCTCTTCTGACTTTATCTTATCTTCTGGCCTTCGCTGTCCTCTGCTCGTATTCTCTTGTTTCACAACTGTCCTCCAAAACACACAAATGTATCTCGCCACCTGCGAGTCAGCTACAGACACGTTAATAAATTAACCCGTAAGGAGGAGCGACAAACACAGTTGGAGGAGAGGCTTCTTCGGGTTACTCGATACTTTGTTTTCCAACTCTCTCTATTGGCTCTGCCTTATTTTCGAACTTTCCTTATTGGTTCTCGATGTATGTATTAGGTGTGTTTTCTGGTTAATGTATATGTCACCTATGTACTATAAAAGATTGTGCGCCACGGAGTGAAGTGGCAGTCTCCTGAGAACATACCGTGTGTACTTCTAGGACAACTGTACTAGCTGCAGCTAATAAAATCTGATCTTTTACGCCGACAGAGTGTCCCCGTGTCTCTGTTAGCTGAAGCAGGAGAACCCAGGAGATTAAGGCGTACCCTGCGCCGCCAGGCCCATAAGGTTCTGGTTCTTCAATGGGAGGGCACTTGCCTGCACAACATGTTGGTCGATACCACTGCTGCTGTATTGTCTCCCTCTGGCACCATGTCAAGGACTGTGGAGAGGGCCCAGCCTTTCACCCAGGAGGAGAATGAGGCCCTGTTGGATGTGATCCTCCCACGGTACCCCATGCTGTATGGTCGACCAGGGGAGCAGGTGAGTGCTGACTCCACTACCTTTGCCTGTGCACCTTTTTTGTGTCTGTCACTTCTGGCATTGTGTCCAGGTGTGACAGACATGCAATGTTGGTTGGAGTGGGTCCCAGGGGGGGTGGATGGCTTATGTCTCTCATGCAGGGCTTGATGTAGTTCATGTGTGCACTCCTCACTTGCATTGTGCTTACTGTGACATTCACTGCATAGTGCATGGCACATTCAGCCAGCCTGATCCTCTTGGGCATTCTTGTTCTATTGTCCTGCGGTGATTCAGTGGTCACCCCGGTGCGACAGGTAACTGCACCCACAGATGTGTGTGAGAGTTGAGTGGAGCTGTGGTGAGAGTGGTGAGAGTGGCCAAATGATGTGTATGCCCCCTGGACATTGATGTGTGTGAATGTTTATTGTCATGTGGGTGAGTGTCTATGTGGAGTGTTGCACCACAGCTGCATGGAGGAGGCAACTGCTCAAACCATCTGATGTGAGAAGTAAGCCGTGCTGTGTGTCTGACTTGCTGAGCTAGCCCCCTGGCAAGTGGCACATGTGAGGTTTGCATCCGCTGTTGCCAATGGCAGGTGATTGATGTGTGCCTGTGTGTGTCTGTGTACTCTGCTGAGGTTTCGTCAGTGGCCTGGGGCACGTGACTGCTTTGCTGTGCTGTCCATCAGCCTTGTGTTGCTTGGGATGCATAGTGTGTGCCATGATCAGGGATTGTTTCGCACCCCTCATGCCACCTGTGTACTTACTATGCCATGTAGTGCATTGGTGCATCCACAGTGGAAAAAGTCCCTATGACTAAGGTGCTATTACTTGCCAGCATACTATGCCCTGTTCAACAAATCAAAGATGTTCAAATGTGTGTCTTTGTGACATGGTGCAGGTGTAGTGATGTTGTCCCACTTTGTCATCCACACAGGTAACGCCTACCACAAGGGGAAGATCTGGAAGGATGCCGTCAAGGCCGTGCAATCGGTGGAGGGTCGCAGTCGGCGCCTGCCACAAGTGAGGAAGAGATGGCAGGACATCCGGTGCTGGACCCGGAGGATCGCCCGGGTCATGCTGAATGAGGAGGCTCCTCGCAAGCATGGCGGGTGCCGGTGCCTGACCCACCAGATGAAGCGTGTCCTGGCGGTGGTCTTCCCTGACCTGGATAGGCGGATACAGGAGTTACAGCAGCAGGAAGGGGGTAGGTACATGTGTGTTTGTTGTGTGTCACCAGCTTTTGTAGCTGCTCAGTCGCCTGGATACACTGCCAGGGTATATATGTGCAGTGCATATCCTGTTCCCCCAAGTCAACCTGTGCTGTTCTTCCTCCCTTCCCCTCCTTGACATGTTTTACCTGGTCTGTGTGTTATCACTATTGCACATGGTCATCTAGGCTGCCAGTTAATCAAGGTGCACACTGCTTTCAGCATCATGTGTGGGGGTGGTCTGCCTGTGCCCTGTCCTGGTTAGTCATTTGGGGGTGCATAATTGTTGGCACTGATGCTGAGTCTCAACATAGGAGTGTGAGGTTTCAAATGAACCGACTTGCAGCATTCATTACCAATGTTGTGGTCTCAGACATGATGTGCATGAGTGGGAAATATGCATAGTGCCGGGACGGTTGCTCCTGTTACAGTCAGCTCATTCCAGGACCATGGAGCAGTGTGCCCACTACAGTCCCCTGAAACAGCCTGCCCTCCTACTCATGTGTGTCATCCAACACTGTGCACATTCACTGTGGGTTCAGCATGGCTCTGCCTCTGTGGCATTGTTCCCTGGCCTAGGTAGTATTTTTCACATGTGTGATACATTTGTCCACTGGACAGGGATACACCAGTTTGCTTGTGCATACTCACACTGGGCAGTGCCTGTGTGGCTATTCACAACAATCTGTTGATGTTTGTTTGTGACCAATATGTTTTGCCAGCCCTACAAGGTGATGTCGTGTTAATGAAGCTAGTTTTCAAGCACAGTTATTGTAACCCTGAATAAGAGGTGTCACTTCTTGATCGGTATCAGTCACATTGACTCAGGTATGGGTGGGTGTGTGCGGGAGGGGCGTACATGTTCAACCCTGATGTTTCATTGCCAGTTCTGACTTGTGTGTAATGATTCGCAGTACAGAAAGCCATCGTGCAGTACACCCGTGATGTTGGCCAGTGCTTAATGTTCGTGCTTCGTAGCCTGTGTCAGTTTTTGACAATCATGTATCCTGCTTGTACATTTTTGGCACCTGTGTGTGGTTCAGATGCTACACAGTTGTGACTTTGTGTGCTGACATCTGTGGGTACATTCTGGCTTGCCATGAGGGGGAACCCACAGTACAGCTAGGCTTTTTTGCTAAACAATTGCAGGCCCATTAGCTTATGCATTGTCCTGGGTGTGGACATGTGTGCCACTCCAGATGACAGTCAGTAGGTCATATGTGTAGCCAACTGTGTGATCAGGTGACGGATAGCCATGTGACAAAGGACATTATTCAAGTTGTTACTCAGAGAAAATGTCCATTGGCACTCACTACACCTGTCAACATGTCTCAATGTTTCATATGCTGGACCTTGTTGTTTTGTTGTGAAGGACAATGATGTGCCTGCATGACAGATGTCTCCCAAGGAAGTGCACAAGACACAACCTTTACACTTTCCAGGGACACGCTGGCACATTTTAAAGTAAGGCACAGTTTGAACAAAACTTGTTTGGAGTTCATACATATACATGTTCCCACAGTGTGGTAGCATTTGGGTTAGTCCTTGGTAGTTGCTGATACCAACTTACGAGTGTCAAGTCATCCAGACCACCGTGGTGCCATGTATATGTACTTACTGATACGCCATTTCTGCCTACCAGTGGCTGATTTGAATGAGTCTGGCAGCTCAGACAATGACTGTGTACATGTAGTTTGGTGTGCACCTCCTTGTGTGACTTCTCCTATACAGACACATGTGTGTTGTGTTCACAGAGTGCCACATTCACACATTCTAGACATGTCGATTGTGTAAAAGGTTGTGATTCTCCAGGAGTCACAATGTATTTCTTTGGGGTTTCAAAAGTACTCACAGGTCTCTGAGTGTGGGGACACCTTCTGCATTGGCATGTGGTATTTGGCCTTGGGTGCGACAATACTGTTTGGTTCACAGTGAACAAGAGGTGGCATGCCTTCATAGTCTTGCTGTGCTCAACTGATCCCAGACACTAGCTTCTCATGATCTTGTGATTTCAAGTTATTTGCTGTTGTGTCCTAATTTTCATTGTTTCTAAGTGGCATGGTGGGTCAACCAACTGGGGAGTGCAGGGCTTACATATGTGGGGAGTATTCTAGATGTTACTCATGATGCCTTTCCTGATATGCACTGTTGCCTATTTTGTTTGGAATCATGTGTCAGATGTATACAGGTGACTGATTTTTTTCTGTCTCTTCACCTTGCCCACAGCATCATCGGAGGACACCGAGGGAGACACCGGCACGGACGTGGAGGAGGGATCGAGCAGTGGTGCCACCACTGCTGAGGAGTCGGCGGACTCAAGTGGCACCGAGGGCCAGGGGAGTAAGGCGGAGGACCTGCCCAGTACCAACACTGACTACGAGGCTGACGGGTCAGAGGCTGAACTCCCTGAGGGGGCGGAGGCTGCTCCAACAGCTGGCAGCAGCACTCCAGCCGTACCCGCCCCCTTCATTCCCATCACCGCCCTCCCACTTGCTCTGGTCCCTTCTCTCCGTGCTAGGCCACACCGTGTCTCCTTCGTGCCAGGCACCGCACCCCCTGCCCCCCCTGCTGCCCTCACTGCCGAGTCTGTGGACATTCAGCGGCAGTTGCAAGTTGGGCAGACATCGATCCTGCCTGTCCTCCATGACCACACCAGGCTGCTGACCCAGATGGTGTCGTACATGGAGGGCATGTCATCAGCGATGTCTGACCAACGGATGTTGCTGAGGTCCCTGGACTCGTCACTGACGGCAGTAGTGAGTCACCTGCAGCGCTGCATCCCCCCTACCCCTGCCCCATCCACAAGTCCCACACCCATGCCTGTCCCAAGCACACCAAGACATCCACACACACGCACCCCACCAGACACAAGCAGCACACCACCACATAAGGGCAAGCGCACACCTCCTGACACGCACACAGGGGGAAGCAGGCACACCCACTGGGTCTGGGGCACACAGGCAGGCACGCAGCCACAGTCCACATCCACATGACTCACTCCCCAGTCCCTCCGATGTCACTCCCCTTGGCTCCCCTGCCCCAGATTCGGAGAAGGAGGCCTACTTTGCTGGGCTGGGCCTCAGCCCCACTAGTTCACCTGGCCGGAAACGGTCAAGGCACTCCACGGGTAGGGGAGTTAAGTCCCCTAGCCTGTCCACCACCTCCCCCAGTAGCGCTGCAACCCATCCCTCCGACCCCCCCCCCTCCTTGGGGCCTGTTGTATCTCCGGGTGCAGGGGAGACGCTTGAAAAACTGGCAGAAGTGTGCAGCGCCGAGCTCACCTCCACCTTTGGCGCTGCCCCACCCCCTGTGGTGGTGTCGTCCGTCCCTGCACCCACCACACCTACCCTTCCCTCTCCTGTCCCTGCGGTGCCTGGTCCTTCCCCACATGATGCCCCCCCCCCAGTCGACGACACAGAGTCTTCTGATGTGCAGACAAGCTAGGGGAGACGCATGGCCATGTGTGTCCCCCCAAGGACTGATGATATGGACTGGCCATTGGCCTTTGTGAATAATCTTGTTTACACATTGTTATTTTCATGCTGAACAAAGCATTTTCTATTTTCGTTAGAAAAGTCTTGCATTTCAGGTATTGATGTTGATGCTGATGCTACAGGATTTGGGGTTGTGGGCATGTGTTATGTTTCAGGGAAATGTTGTAGTATGCTGCTCATGGGGTGGAACCTGGTATCTGCGTGCCATCACAAGGTCTCTGCAAAGATTCTTTGTCGTGTATGCTCTTTGTGTTTGGAGACATTGTCCCAAGGAGTGTTCCTTCCTCTGTGGCACCTGACATCTTCCCTGCAGAGAGTTGCACAATTTTTGTGTTGACCTGTGTCTACATTTCCTTTGTTGGTGATGGATCCCTTCAACTCTGGCCATGCCTGCTCAGCAATGTCTCCGGCTGCATCGTCTGTGCCATCCTTGGTACTCACTGTACTTGTGTATAGAGTATTTTGCCATGCCTTCATGGAGAAATTGTCCTTTTTCCGCACAATGCATGTGTGTAATCCCAGCCTAGCACACATATGGTACTTGTTCTGCTGGGTATTTGAACACCTGACTCACAATTGTGGGCATTGTATCTGTGGGAACTCCACCCTATTCCTTCCATGACAGACAACATCTTGGTGGCTGGCCCAGCACCTGAACATTCCTATCAGTCCTGGGATGTGCGTGACAGTGTGTGTTCTCTTTGGCTCTCTTAGTTTAGTAGGCAGTGACATGACTAAACAGTCTTGTGGCATGATCTCAGTGTGTGTATTGTGCTGCATCTGCCAGGGGTGGGTATGCATGTGTTATTTGTCCTCACACCCACATGTGGTGTGTCATGCAGTGGGGAAAAGATATCCATCCTCCTGGGAGTGGGACACTGCTGTCAGTGATGTGTTGTTATGGCACTATCATCATTGTCCAAAGTTAGGGATGCGTACATACACACATGGAGTTGTGGTCATCTGATAATGATGTACACCCCCCGATGTCTCTGTCCACTGCTGGGAGTCCTCCGCACCCACCCCCATGTCTCTGTCCACTGCTGGGAGTCCTCTGCACCCACTCCCATGTCTCTGTCCACTGTTGGGAGTCCTCTGCACCCACCCCCATGTCTCTGTCCACTGCTGGGAGTCCTCTGCACCCACCCCCATGTCTCTGTCCACTGCTGGGAGTCCTCTGCACCCACCCCCATGTCTCTGTCCACTGCTGGTGTTGATATGTTATGTTATTCGCAATTTGTAAAGCGCACGGGCACCCAGAGGTTTCATGGCGCTAGAGAAGAGTGAGGATGGTAAGCAGTATCCTAGCCGTGTGCTTGTTTGAACAACCAGGTCTTCAAAGTGCCCCTAAAATCCATTTGATTAGTGCAGCTCCAAAGAGATAAGGGGAGCGAGTTCCAGATCCTTGGGGCCCAGTAGGCAAATCGGCATCCACCGAGGCGTTTCTTAGTGAAAAGGGGCGTGGTAAGGAGGGACAGGTGGGCAGAGCGAAGATTACGAACCGGTTCGTGTTTCTTTATGAGATGGTTTATAAACTTGGGGCTTTTTCCATGAAGGGCCTTAAAGGCCAAGCAGCCTATTTTGAAGGTTACCCGTTGGGCTAAAGGTAGCCAGTGAAGGGTAGCTAGAAGTGGTTTCGCCGAGCTCCTACCATTGCATTTAAATATTAGTCTGGCCGCTTGATTTTGCACAATCTGTAAACGATTCGAGAGAGCCAGGGGGATGCCTAGATAGATGGAGTTAGAGAAATCCAAGCGGGAGAGAACCAAGGCAATTACCACCTGGATGAGGGCAGAGTGCGTGAGCAGATGAGCGATCTTCTTGATCTTCCGTAGCTGGAAGAAGCATGAAGAGATCACAGTTCCCACCTGACTTTTTAAAGACAGATCGGTGTTAAGGGTGATCCCAAGGCTTTTTACTGATGGAGAGGGAGACGGGGAAGATCCCATTTCGGGCGGCCAGAAATGAGGGCCCCAGCTGGTCGCACTTTTACCCGGGAGAACCAGTTCGGTCTTTCCAGGATTGAGTTTTAGGTGGTTCATCTCCATCCAACCTTGAATGTGCAACATAGTGGCCTGAAATTCCTCTACGGAGTCTGTGGAGTTTAATGGGAATATGAGCTGCAGGTCGTCTGCATAGTTGTATATTGTAACCTTCCTATTTTTCAAAGAGTACAACAAAGGTTTGAGATATAAATTGAACAGGAGGGGGGACAATGACGAGCCCTGTGGGACGCCGCAGGTGGTAGAGAGTTTGGGCGCCGTAAAGTTCTGAAGCTTGACAGCCTGGAATCAGTCATTCAGAAAGGACTTGACCCATCCGAGAGCCGTACCACGTAGGCCGGCCTGTTCGACACGGTGTAATAAGATGGTATGATCCACCGTGTCGAACGCTGCGGACAAGTCCAAAAGCACCAAGGCCTGATGTATGCCCTTATCGGCATTAGACCTCATTGTGTCCAAGACAGCTAGGATCACTGTCTCGGTAGAGTGCGCCTGGCGAAAGCCGGCTTGATTGGGCTCTTGAAAATCAGATGTCTCTTTAAAACTAGAGATACAGCTGGCCACATGGGCTTCTAGAATCTTTGCACCGAAAGGGAGGAGTGATATAGGCCGGTAGTTCGATAGATTAGAAGGGTCAGCGCCAGGTTTTTTAATTAATGGAACCAATGTGGCGTTCTTGAAAGAGTTAGGGACTGTTCCTTGTATTAGAGACTCGTTCAGAAGGGGAAGTATTCCTTGAGATAATGTAGAGTAAACTTCCTTCAATATGTGCGGGGGACAAGGGTCATTGGGAGACCCGGATGTTACTCTGTCCATCAATTCTGCTAACCTTGATGGATCTATAGGAGGGATCACCTCGAGTTCATAGGGATTTCTGCAAATATCCACTCTTTCCGCGGTGGTCAAGCTAGACTGAATGCTCTTTTTCATGATGGCGATCTTATCCTTAAAAAAATCATTAAGCTGATTGCACATCAATTGAGTTGGAGCTTGAGAGGGGGAGGTTCTGACATCATTACATAGGTCATTTACGACCCTGAAGATTTCTCTGGATTTGTTTTGGGCGTTAGAGATTTTTTCAAGGAAGAAAGCTGCCTAAGCCGATAAGATAGAATTTTTATACTTCCTACGGGCAGCTGTAAATAAAGATCTATCTTCATCAGAGTACCCATGTCTCCATTTTCTCTCCGATTGACGCAGCTCTGATTTTTGATTTTTTAGGTCTGCAGTAAACCACCTATGGGCATCCATGCGGCGAGCACGTGAGAACTTAGTTAAAGAAACGTTCTTGTTACTGGCAGCCAGGAGCCATTCTGTAAGATCTTTATCCATGAGATTAATGTCTGGGGAAAATGCTGGAAGAGAGTTGGCCAAAGTGGACAGGAAATCTTGTTTATTTAATGAGCTCCATTTCCTTACTAGCCCCCCGCAGAGGCAGGAGCCTTTAGATGGCCGTAAAAGGTGATTGAGAATTGCAATTGGTGATGATCCGACCATATGCAGGGCGTTATCGTTGGAGTGGATAGTGGGACATTACGAGACCAAATCTGGTCCAGGATATGTCCCCTTTTATGATTTGGAATCAGAACTGATTGAGAAAAGTTCATGTGGGAGAGAAGCTCAAAAAGTTCTGTACCCTGAAGTCCTGCTTCTGGGTTATTGTACCAATAATTTAGATCTCCAATCAACATGACTTTATCGTAATTAACGATTAGACTGGCCATTTGCTCAGACAGCGAGACTGGGAAAGTAATCATGGTTTTGGGTGGCCGATAAATCAATACCAGCACCATAGTTCCTTTGTCTGAATCAGATTTAATTACGAGGTTTTCAGTGTCTGGTAGGTGCAAGGGAGGTAGGGTGGTAAACGTATGATTTTTATCGCCCCCAGATTTTCCTGATTTTCTATTAGCTAATAGGATGTAATAATCTGCCGGAAGAGCTGTGAGGATATCTGGTAAAGAGTCCTCCGTGAGCCAAGTTTCAGATATAAGTAGTATATCTGGTGTGTTGGATTTAAGTAATAGAAAAATATCCAGTTGGTGTTTCACCAGAGATCTGGTGTTAAGATATAAACAGTGAAGGGTCAAGGCATTTAGGCTTGGGGTAAGGCTAGTGGAGGGGAAACTTTGAGGTATGGTATGCAGGTTCTCCTTTGTTAGATAGGAGAGAGGATGGACGTTATTATCCTTTAAGCGGGTGAGTATGGTAGGGTCAAGATCGGGGGTACCAGAGTGCTGCAGGGACAGGAGTTCAGAAGAAGTGTAACTGTATATTTCTCCATTCTGTCTAGTCCCTGGGCCCGACCAGGCGCGGACGGGCGCAGACGGGCTTGCCTTAGGCGCACCTTCGGCACGCTGCCGGCGCGCCCGCTGCGCTCGTCCGCTGCGCGTCCTTGCAAGGCACATAGTTATGAGGAAAAATGGGGGCGTGGCCTAGCGGTAGTGGGCGTGGCTAGTGCGTGTCCCGGGGAGATGGCGGCAACAAAGAATTGAGCCCCGCGTCAGCGCTAACCTCCGCTGCACGGGGGATCCTTGGAAATGCCCTGTCACCAGCTCGGATGCCGGAAGGGAATGGTGAGTAAAAGCAAAGTAATAACAGTCACACGTTTAAAATACAAGCAAATTTCTAAAAAGTAGCAGCAATCCTCCCGGCTTCCGCCTCAGGAGTTTAAACTTCTCTGGCGCGTTCGTAAACAGCGCGGCTAATAAGCGTTACAAAGGGGCGTGGCCTAGCGGTAGTGGGCGTGGCTAGTGCGTGTCCCGGGGAGATGGCGGCAACAAAGAATTGAGCCCCGCGTCAGCGCTAACCTCCACTGCACGGGGATCCTTGAAAATGCCCTGTCACCAGCTCGGATGCCGGAAGGGAATGGTGAGTAAAAGCAAAGTAATAACAGTCACACGTTTAAAATACTAGCAAATTTCTAAAAAGTAGCAGCAATCCTCCCAGCTTCCGCCTCAGGAGTTTAAACTTCTCTGGCGCGTTCGTAAACAGCGCGGCTAATAAGCGTTACAAAGGGGCGTGGCCTAGCGGTAGTGGGCGTGGCTAGTGCGTGTCCCGGGGAGATGGCGGCAACAAAGAATTGAGCCCCGCGTCAGCGCTAACCTCCGCTGCACGGGGGATCCTTGAAAATGCCCTGTCACCAGCTCGGATGCCGGAAGTGAATGGTGCGTAAAAGCAAAGTAATAACAGTCACACGTTTAAAATACAAGCAAATTTCTAAAAAGTAGCAGCAATCCTCCCGGCTTCCGCCTCAGGAGTTTAAACTTCTCACCCACCCCCATGTCTCTGTCCACTGTTGGGAGTCCTCTGCACCCACCCCCATGTCTCTGTCCACTGCTGGGAGTCCTCTGCAAACACCCACTCACCCACTTGCGCTCTTGCCGTGGTACACTGCTGTCCTGGGCATACACCACCCCCAATTTACAGCTGATGTGCTGTACCAAGCCGTACACCTACATCCGTGGTGTGTGTACGCCTTGTATCCATCATGTAATGGGGCTGTAGGGGTACGGGTGGCACAGCCCGTACCCATGCTCTGGGGGCGTGGGTACGGTCCGTACCACCATTGTGGCGGTGCCGTAGGTGTACGCGTGGTACGGCCTGTACCCATGCTCTGGGGGTGTGGGTACGGGCCATACCACCATTGTGGCGGTGACGTAGGGATACGCGTGGTACGGCCCGTACCCATGCTCTGGGGGCGTGGGTACGGGCCGTACCACCATAGTGGCAGTGCCATAGGGGTACGTGTGGTACGGCCCGTACCCACGCTCTGGGGGGCATGGGTACGGGCAGTACCACCATAGTGGCGATGACGTAGGGGTATGCGTGGTACGGCCCGTACCCACACTCTGGGGGGCGTGGGTACGGGCCGCACCACCACAGTGGCGGTGACGTAGGGGTACGCGTGGTACGGCCCGTACCCACGCTCTGGGGGCGTGGGTACAAGCCGTACCACCATTGTGGCGGTGACTTAGGGGTACACGTGGTACGGCCCGTACCCACGCTCTGGGGGGCGTGGGTATGGGCCGTACCACCATTGTGGCAGTGACGTAGGGGTACGCATGGTACGGCCCATACCCACGTCCCCCAGAGCGTGGGTACGGGCCGTACCACCATTGTGGCAGTGACGTACGGGTACACATGGTACGGGCCGTACCCAAGCTCTGGGGGCGTGGGTACGGGCCGTACCACCATTGTAGTGGTGACGGGTACAAGTCGACATCCACTTCCGTTGTGGTGGTAGGTAGGGATTGGTGGACACGCCCCCCCAGTGACCAGAGCCTGGAGGTAATTTCTGTGCAGGACATATGTATATTTGTAATTGGGTGGGGGTAATTTTTCCTGCCCCAGCCCCCCCACCCCCCTTTGCCCCTGGGTGTTGTTCTGACCTTCAGCGGCGTCTGCGTCGGTTTCTGAACACGAGGTCGTAGGCTATGAGGGCCGGGATGACGCGTAGGTTGGGGTCCATCGTTGTCTGTTGCGTACCGGTGCTCCTTCTTCGCATCGTCCTCAATTTCCCGGGAGTTTTTGGCTGCCGTAAAAAAAATAGCGGTGCGGAGTGACGTAGGAACGGATCGTACTTGCTGGTCCGTAAAACGCTGCCTGACTCCGTCCGGACGTCGCGTACACGCTGTCCAGATTCAGATTTGTATGTATTTTTTTGCCGGTCTGTCTTTTGTACGACTCGTACGGAAATGGTATTTCTGTGCGAATCGTACTTGCGAGTTTGTAAGGTGTTTTTCCCGGGTACGAGTCGGACGGAGAAAACGCTCCTTACGGCCATTTGTACCCGGGTTTTACAGGACCGGAATCGGCACCTTAATCTCTCCGCAATCCAACACTTTTCCTACTGTTGCACTGAGCGGAGTGGGAATAGTAAATCTTACCCCTACTGTTGCAGTTATTGGAGTGGTAATAGTACATATTATTTCTCTGCAAACTAACATTTTTACAAGTATTGTATTAATTGTAGTGGGAATAGTACATTTTAGTACTCTGCAATATAAAATTATCTAATTTTGTATTTATTGTAGTGGAAGTAATACATTTTACTTTTGTGTGATGCAACGATTTTATTACTGTTGTGTTGTGTGTGTTGGGAGAAGTACATGTTATATATCATTAGTATAAGAAAGTGTTTATTTTTGTTTGAATTGTAGTGGGAAATGTATATGTATTAATGTTTTATAGTTTATTTTAATTTGTTTTAATTTATATAATTGTGTTTTTGTTTATTTAGAAGAAGAATATTTATAAGTTTAATGATTTTGTTTGTAAATTATTTTTATTAAATTCTAAAAAATGTATGATGTTTACTTTTGAATTTGAATTAAAGTGGTTTGCTTTTTAAATATGTAATGCTTTCAGGTATATATACATATATACTTGTTATATTATTTAGTTTTTAAACAATTATACGGCCCCCCCCGCGGCGGGATGCCTGGCTTTCACCTTGGGGATGCCCAGTACGGGTTATCTCACAGGGAAAAAGCCAGGACGGGTTCCCAATGCAAGCGCCGAGATGCCCAAGGGTAAGTCGAGCGCTATATAAGAACTCACATACATACATACATACATATAATTTAAAAATATTTGTTTAATTATATTCTTTAAATAGCTATATGTTAATATATATGTATGTCTGTTTAAATGTTTTTAAATAAGTTTATTTGTTATATTTGTTAAAATATATATTATTTATAATAAAAAAATGTTAGTATTTAATATATCTTATTATTATTTTAATTTGTATATATTTAAAAATCGATATTTAGTATAATTATAGTATTATAAATTATATCTTTTTTCCACTATTTTTGTACCTGCCTTTTTAAGTATAGGTAGTCGATATTTTTGTAGCCAATGTTTTTGTCTCAATGTTTTTGTAGGTAGATGTTTTCATAGTCAATATTTCGTCAGTGAGGCTTCCAGCAAATACTGTCATACTATCCTAAGCAGTTTCTATAAAAACACAGGAATATTAGTATTTGGAATAAAAAGCTGGACAGCTAATATATTGCAATTAGCACAAAAAGTGAATGCAAGGCTCTGGAATTTCTGAGACAGATACCCTTATAATAATTATGAAAACAATGATACTTACTACGTACAATATCTAAGAATACCGTGAATGTGAGGATACAAAATATGCCATAAGGCACAGGAAAGTTGTTTTTTTAAATAGCCCAGGAAAGACAATGAATACTAACCTAGGAATTATTTCCAAAAACTTAGGATTGCAAGCCTATGCAATATTTCAGAAAACACAGGAATGCATGCTTTTGAAAACATGAAAAACATGGATGTCATGTAGGGTTTTGAAAAGATACCGGCTTGCCCCTTGCGACTCTTAACACTGCTTTTGCGACCTCTGGCCTCAAATGTAACAAAGGCAGTGTCTATAACAGAAGATAAATAGTGCCCTGAGAAGCACTGTTCACTCTCTGCAGCTCCCAGGGGTACATTATACTCTCTAATAAAACAAATGCATTGAGCAGTGCAACAGATTTTTTAAGTTGTTGCACTGCTTCACTATTGCGTTTACCCACCATTAAAAGGCTGGCGGAAATGGACACTAGGGGCCTGTAGCGGTCCCCCCTTCCCCTGGCCGTCATCTGTGTTATCTGTGGTTTTGGGGGTACCTATGGTGCTTCCCTACATATCCCTGATGATGACCTCAATGTAAAGTGGTCGAAACGTCGTCGACTCCACAACGCCATTCGCGGCCCTACTAGAGTCATGCATAATTTAAATAATCAGTTTTTGTAATTGTAAATTTCTTGTAAATATCTGTTTATGATGTCTATGTTTTATTTGTCCTGTGCCGTTTCACGTTGTTTCTTAAACACATATGTCACTGCGCCCTTCAGATATCACGTCACTCTCAGTGCACATACGGTTGTTATGGTTACTGTAAATTAATTGTATATTTTGTGCTTCTATTTTGCAAATAACACCCTTTCATCCCTTGCTTTGTTCTCCCTGGTTTCCCTTGTGTTTTGGATTGATTCTTATATATAGTGCTCCCTTTGTATGATTTTCCAGTTGAGACATTGTTCTTCTGTTATTGTCCCTACATATCCCTGCACCATGTGACAGGCACCGCATGATTACACATATCCCTGCCACGTAGTGCAGGGATATGTGTAGTCTCAAATAACACACAGAACGATAGAGTGTCTCAGGGAAAAGTTTAAAGAATTGCGCAGACTCAATCCCCAATTCAATGCTATATAAACCTATGGAATCTGCGTGTCTCTAATGTTCCTATAAGGAGCAATTTGAAAGCACGAGAAATATTGACACAAATCCAGTGTAAAAACCTGAAAGAGCCCTATTTAAGAGGAGGAATCCCATCACCCACCGAGGTGGCATGCTTCATCATCTGGGATCTCCTCTTGGTTGCAATTCCTAGTGCAACCAAGGGCTGCAACCTCCTCAGATGATGAAGCATGCCACCTCGGTGGGTGATGGGATTCCGTCCTCTTAAATAGGACTCTTTTCAGGTAGTTCTCGTGCTTTCAAATTGCTCCTTATAGGAACATTAGAGACCCGCAGATTCCAGAGATTTATATAATCTGTGTAGTCTCCCCTATTTGTGCCTCGATGTCTGCCACAGCCTGCAGCACCCGCAGCAATACAAAATATAGGCATTGCGACCACTGAGGTGGCGGTCGAATCCTAATGCCTATGGCGGGACTGCTGACAGCCTGTCGGGTGGTCCCATCTCCGATAGGATGGCGCCCAGACAAAAGTCTGACCGCCATCATAATCAGGCCCTTAATAACAAAGGGTCTGATTACGATGACGGTGGGACTGCCACCGACAGCCCGTCGATGGCGGTCTCACCGCCATCGGAATGAGGAATCTCGTCCGCCACATTAGGATGGCAGGCAGATGTATGGTAGTCGGAAAGACCAACCTCCAAGGATCCAACAGGACTGTCGGAGGGTACTCCAATCCCTACAATGGTGGCGGTGCATGCCAGGCACCGCCGTAGGGATTATGATGTCCCTCTCCACTAGTCATTTCATGGCGGTTTATCTGCCATGAATAGGCTGGCGTCAAAGTAAATTGGGGGCCCGTAGCAGGCCCCCTTCCCCCCTGACCCTCAATTGTGGGTGTTGGGCATATCCCTGCAACATATGGCAGGCACCGCATGGTGCCTGTCACGTAGTGCAGGTAATATGTATAGTGTCCCCTTTTTGTACTGCGGCATGTGCTGCATCCCGCAGCACTCGCCGCAAGACAAAATATAGGCATTTTGACTGCCGTGGTGGCAGTCGCATCCTAATGCCTATGGCGGGACTGCTGACAGCCTGTCGGGCGGTCCCATATCCGATAGGATGACAGTCGGACAAAAGTCCGACCGCCACCATATCAGGCCCAAAGATCTGATAGAGACTTCTAGCCACAGATTCCTTACCTTCGAATATTCCCAGGTGTCAGACTGAATCCGGAATTTTTTGACCAATCCCCTTGCGCGCTGGTAGGTGGCATTGTTCGGCTCTGCGCTGTATCATTGGCATCGTCCGCACCCGAAGTGGCGTGTGCAGTACCTATATAAGTGCCACCCCAGCGCACTGAACTCAGTTCCTTCCTTTCTGTGCCATCAGCCTGGATGTGGATTAAGCTCCCTTCAGTCACTTTTCGACTGACTACTTTTTACATTTTTTCAAACTCTTGAGTGTCTTTGGCTTTTTACCATCTTTTTTCATAGATGTGCCAAAAGAAACCCACCGGGTTCAAACCTTGTGGCGCCTGTCTTTGACAGATGTCCGTGACGGACCCCCACTTGATGAGTCTGTGGTGCCTGGAGAGGGACCATGACTCTGCTTTGTGTGTGGAGAGCAAGACTATAAGCTCCAAGGTTATCTGTAAGTGGGCAATAATGCTCTAGGCCTCTCACCATGCATCCACCCACTGCTACAGGTCCCATTTGCGTGGTAGATGTTGGGACCGCTCCCGGAGTGGCTCACATTGGTCCTTTTCACACTCCAGTACTTCTGCAGGTAAGTCCCTTAAGAAAAAGTCCAAGAAATAGAAGCGCTCTTCAACTTCTCTGTGTTGCTCTCATTCTTTGAATGACTCAAGGGAATGACACCACAAATCTCGACCTCGCTCCCAGACGATTCCTTTACAGCTAGCATCTGAAACTGGGTCTGCTACACACTTCCCCAAAACCTTTGGAGCCAGAGCAACCCTCGCCCAGATCTAAGAGTTTAAGGAGGCCATAAGCTTCATTTTTGGGTGTTAAACCCTCTCTGGAGGACCTTTGGGTCTCATGAGTTCTGCGACTGGGGCTCCACACACAGGTCTGCCCTTGGCTCCATTCGACCTCTTGGGATCTGTTGGTGGATCCGGATTGGCCCTCACTGCGACTTTGCAACCTTCTCTGGGGACTGTTCCAGTGGCATCATTCCTAGTGCCATCGATACCTATAGGAGGCGCCAAACCCATTGTTATTCACAAGTCAGAGACAGAGGTAGACCTGTGTAACATGGCATTGATTCTGGTGCCACTGCTGACAAGTCAAAAACGGAGCAGACAGACCTCTACTTCACTGAAGGACTTAATGAGAAACACAAATGGAGGGGATATGAGGATTCCTATTCCTATATGACTCGTAGCAGAGTCCATGGCCGATGACAACTGCTATGACAATGAGGCTGTTAACAGTGGTCAGGATGCCTCACCAGACACTGGCCTCCTCTCTTCTCTCACAGTGGCTACAGAGAAAGTGGCGTCCTTTGTGATAGTGGTCCATAGGGCGACTGAGAACCTGGACCGGCAGCTGTCCATGGTTCAAGTCAAAACAAATATCTTGACAGAGGTGCTTCAACAGGGTGTCCCCATCAGAGCCCTTACTACCCTTCAGCGAAGCCCCCATTTATATCCTGCTTGGGGTCTGGGCCAAGCCCTGCTCAGGTACTTCTGTGAACAGCACTATTGCTCGCCACTAACGCCCCAGTCCAAGGGACCCAGCCTTCCACTCCCATCACCTTATCCCTGATAGCCTGATGGTCCAGGCCTTCACTTCCCAAGAGTTCATCAAGGTGATTACGGTGGTTGCAGCACATCTGCAGAGGTCAGGGATTCCAGTCTTCCCCTACCTTGAAGATTGGCTGTTCAAGACGAGCTCGCCCCAGGCAGTCGTCTCCCACTTTCAGACTACAGCAGACTACCAGCTTGCCAACGCCACGCCTGAATCCCTCTCAGAAGCTTTCATCTGAGCTGTTCTGGATACAGTGCAGTTTCTAGCATTATCGGCTATTCAAGGATACTCAGGCTCTAATTCTAATGTTTCAGCCTCTATACTAGATTTCGGTGAAACAGACTCAGAGTTTCATGGGTCTCATTGCCTCCTGCATCCTGCTGGGAAAACATTCCCGTTGGTTTATGTGGGCTCTGCAGCTGGATTTGAAGACTCAGTGGGCACAATAGCAGGGTAATCTCTCCTACCTGGCCCAGAAATCGGAAGGAACTGAAAACGATCTGCAGTGGTGGCTCTCAGACAGCGGTTAGTCAACGGAAGATCTCTATACCCTCCCCCCCAGAGCTTAGAGTGGTGACAGATAAGTCATTTCTGGGTTTTGGCATTCCATCAGGGAGGGTTGGAGATCAGAACACTCTAGTCTGCGGATGAGTACCGGCTTCACATCAACGTGCTAGAACTCTGGGAAATCTGGCAGGCATTGAAAGCATTTCTTCCTTCGATTAAGGGAAGACTTGTGCAGGTGGTTCATGGACAACACCATTCACATGTGATACTGCAACAAATAGGGCGGGGAGATGTCGTGGACCCTTTGTCAAATGGCCATGCCCCTTTGGACATGGCTGGAACGTTAGGGCATTTTCTTGGCAGTTCAACACATGGGGGCTCACTGGACGCTAGAGCAGAGAAACTCAACTGTCGATTCCTAGCCGATCACAAAAGGCGTCTTCATCTGGAGGTGGTGCAAGGTCTCTTCTGAGACTGGGGACAGCCCTGATTAGATCTATTTGCCACCACCGAGAACATGCAATGTCGGTACTTCTGCTCGCTGGGGACCCAAGGATGCTCTTGCTTGGAGTCGCATTTCATCATAAGTGGAGCTCAGGACTCCTATACACTTTCTGCCGATACCACTCCTATTCAGAGTTCTCAAGAAGATCAAGAACGACCAGGCCCAAGTCATCTTAGTGACTTTGGACTGGGCACAGAGAGTATGATATTTCAAATTTGTGAGCATCAGCATCTGTCCTCTAGTCAAGTTGCCCATTCAGGAGGATATTCTGTCACAGCAAAAGGGCCGAGTACTGTAACCAAACCTGTCCACTCTCCACCTTAATGCTTGGAGATTGAACATTGACAGTTGAGGGTGTTTTCTCTCCGCCCGAAGTATGTGATGTTATTCTGGCAACTAGGCAGTCTATCAAAATCATCTATGCCTGACGATGGGACAAGTTTGCGGCCTGGTGTACATCCAAATCAGTTGATCCTCTGCAACCTTGTTTGAAGCTCCATGTTTCGTTCTCTCCTTGGTTTGGCAAGGCTTTGATTTGGGCACAGTAAATGGACATTTCCACATTCTTACAGTTGCCGGAACAGCTTTACCTGTTTAAGTCACCTGTTGTAACTAGATTCTGTAAAAGTTTAGGGCAGGGGTACTCACAAACTTTCTCTTGGGGGCCAAATTTACAGTGTGGTTTGTGGCTGAGGGCCGCACCTTGGGGGCGGGGTCATTGGGGAGGGGGCGGGGCTAGAGCAACAAAACAAAACTGTGACCATGAGGTGGAACACAGGTCCCTGCAGCGGACGCCTTCGTCCACTGAGCCACCGGACCCGGCATACACATATCTCTCTCTCTCCCTCTCTCTATCTCCCTCCCTCCCTCCTCCGTCTCCCTCCCTCCTCCGTCTCCTTCCCTCTTCCGTCTCCCTCCCTCCTCCGTCTCCCTCCGTCCTCTGTCTCCCTCCCTCCTCCGTCTCCCTCCCTCTCCCTCCGTCTCCCTCCCTCTCCCTCCGTCTCCCTCCATCTCCCTCCATCTCCCTCCATCTCCCTCCTTCTCCGTCTCCCTCTGTCTCCCCCTCTCTGTCTCCCCCTCTCTGTCTCCCTCCTGTCTCCCTCCCTCCCTGTCTCCCTCCCTCTCTCTCTCCCTCCCTCTCTCTCTCCCTCTCTCCCCTCTCTCTCTCTCCCTCTCCGTCTCCCTCCCTCTCCATCTCCCTCCCTCCCCCTCTCCCCCTCTTCCCCTCTCTCCCTCCCTCTCCGTCTCTCTCCCTCTCCCCGTCTCCCTCCCTCTCAGTCTCCCTCCCTCTCAGTCTCCCTCCCTCTCCGTCTCCCTCCCTCTCCCCGTCTCCCTCCCTCTCCGTCTCCCTCCCTCTCCCCATCTCCCTCCCTCCCCGTCTCCCTCCCTCTCCCCGTCTCCCTCTCTCTCCCCATCTCCCTCTCTCTCCCCATCTCCCTCCCTCCCTCTCTCTCTCCGTCTCCCTCTCTCTCTGTCGCCCTCCCTCTCCGTCTCCCTCTCCGTCTGTCTCTTTGCCTCTCTGTCTGTCTCTGCCTCTATCTGTCTGTCCCTGTCTCTGCCTATCTGTCTCTGTCTGTCCCTGTCTTTGTTAGTCTCTATCTCTATCTGTCTCTGTCTGTTTCTCTCTCTCCCTACTGCCCTCTGTCACCCTCTGTCCCCTTACCCGACTCTCACACCCTGCTGTTCTCTTGTCATTCTTTGTCACCTCTCCCCCCCCCCGCTTTCCCCCCCTCTCCGCTTGTGTGGCAACTGAGGCAGCTTCCCTTCCAGGGCACACACACAGCCCCACCCGAGTACTTCACAGGTCTTTAAGAGACCATTTGCATGATAACAAGGCTTTGTTGTATTTCACCTCTTAGAGCCCCAGCAGCTCCACTCGGACTATCGCTTGAATCCCTGGGCCCCCACAGAGCAGAGTCTGTATTTGCTGACACTGTAAAAAAAAAAAAGCACCGGTACGATGTCTGCAAGGTCCGCGGGCCACCAAGAAAGGCTTGCCGGGCAGCTGTACTATGAGTACCCCTGGTTTAGGGCATACATTTCCTTCCATGCCCATCATTATGTCCCAATGGGACTTGAATTTAGTTCTTACCTTCCTTGTGTAATCTCCTTATGAGCTGATGCAAAGCTATCCTTTATGGCTCCTAACAATTAAAGTGCTCGCAAATTAGAGGTGATTTACATTAATCCTCCCTACACTTCCTACTTGCCAGACAAACTGGTTCATAGAACCCGGTAATACTTTTTGCCAAAGGTGATCATACCTTTTTATGTCAGGTAAAACATCACCCTGCCTATATTTTAACCCCTCCTCATCCTTCTGAAGACGAGGAGAGACTACACCACCTCGATTGTGCCGAAGAATTCTGCTTGTATGATCAATTCTTTGTTGGATTTGCAGGGGCATAGAGAGGGAAGGCAATTCAAAAGAGAACTATCCCTCGATGGATAATCCTCTGCATGAACATCTGCTATGTAATGGCCAAGAAGCAACCTTCCGATGGCTTATGAGCTAATTCTACAAGCGCTAAAACTGCAACCACTCTGTTAGATAGAGCAGTCCCAGTCCTGGACATCTGTCAAGCAGCTATGTGGGCATCATTTCACACGTTTGCCAAACACTACTGCCTTGTCAGTCAGGTTCGGCGAGCTGGACACTTTACCCGTTTGGTCCTTCAGGACTTCTTAGTCTAAGACAGTCTACAGGGCCACTTTCTGGGAGAGATTGTTTCGGTATCTATTCTAAGGTAAGGATTCTACAGCTAGAAATGTCTATCAGATGAACAAGTTACTTGCCTTTGGTAATGACTTATCTGTGTGTGTCTATCTGCTTGCAGATTCCTTACCCAGACGCCCATCCTCCCTGTTCTGCGAACTGTCTTCTCACATTAAGAGAGCCTACAGGAGCTCACTTTTGGTACACTAGTCATTCATCCCCAGCTTGGCTCTGTGCTTCTGGTTCTGAAAAACATTCAAGAACTGAGGTCAGTGTACTGGAATGGCGCCTTTATAGACACTGCGCAGATCACTTCCAGTGTGGACGACGCCAGTGATGCCATGTGGAGCTGAAGAATGCCACCTACCAGACTGCAAGGAGATTGCAAAAACAAATCTGGAATCAGGGGCATATTTATGACATTGTGGCGCAGCACAACAAGCCACTTGCTGCGCTGCATCACAGGGAAGGCAGGAATGTGCCACATTTATCCTAATATAGCACAATATGGCAAGCAATAGGCTGCCAAACACCAACGCAGGCACCCTTGCACCATGGTGCTAGGGTGCCTCCATGGCATGCAGGATTGTTTTTGTGCAGGAAGGGGCACTTTCCTGTACAAAAACAATCCTGAGAGGCATTTTCCTCTTTCTATGTGTACAAAGAGGCAGTAATAAGGAGAAATAAATGTATTTTTCCTTGTTACACCTCTCCTGAAAAGGTGTACATTTTTGACACAATCCCGGGTCTACCAGTTCTGGTAACTCTAGGGATGCATCAAAAACAAGGGAGTTGCATGGGAACACCCATGCAACACCCATGTAACACCTTCCCAGGACTGAGTAATGCAACACAGCTATCTGCGTTGCATTAAGTCTGATTTATGAAGCCACTCAGGGCCATGCAAAGTGGCCTAGCATGGCTTCATAAATCCCAGTTTTGAGTTGCGTCACACATGTACCACATTGCGTTGCGCAAGCACAATGCAAATGAGCTTATAAATATGGCCCTCAGTCTGATTTCTGGGAATATTCTAAGACAAGGAATCTGCAGCTAGATAAGAGTCTCTACCAGATAAGGTGTTACTGAAGGTAAGTGACTTGTTCTTTAAACACATGAACATGACAAAAAAGTATCAAAAACAATAAAGAATTGAAACTAAAAAAGCAATGGAAAAGCAAAGTATTGACCCACCATGCCTGCCACTGAAGCACATTTCTCTTTTGGCAGATGTGCATATACGAATAGACAAAATGCTACAACTCAGTGACAGGCAGCCAATGGAAAAACTGGGCTAACCAATTGCATCATGCTGTAGGCTGCAGTGGGCTGAAGCGGGGAGAGGAGTTGGCCTAACGGCTAGGGCGCTTGATCTCGCACCTGGGGACCTGGGTTCGAGTCTCAGTAACGACACTGAACATCCTGTGATTCTGGGCAAATCACTTAATCTCCCCGAGCCTAACAAAAAATGTATGTGTGTCCTCATGTAACGTAACTGGTGCTATTTAAAGCACCCTGATACCTGATTGGTTTCGGGTCAAGTTTGCGCTATATAAAACTCTGCAAAAAAAGAAGGAAGCAGAATGTGAATGATTGTTGAACAAACCAACGGATGAAGAGAACTGACTCAAAGTCTCTCTATGTATGTATATGCTTTTAATGTATAGGTCAGGATCAGAGAAGACCTTTTGGTTTTACTAAAATGTTATATATATACTATAGTTACTTATGGGGCTTTTAGTCAGCCAGTATCATTCATTGGTATCTTGTATCATTCACATTGTTCTTCCACCCACTGTAGTATACTGCATGGGACAGTTGGCCAGCCCACTTCAGCCATTGGCTAACTTCACTGTGAGTGACAGCTCTCTGCTCTTTCACAAGGAACACATTTACACACAAAGGGGCAGATTACGATGTCGTTCAGAAACTGTTCCGAAAGAATTGGGTTCGGACTCCTTTCTGAAAGAATAGGGTCCTGCGAGTCTGGACAACCGATTACGATGCTTCCCAGCATCCTTCAGTCGGACTTTCATTGACTTCAATGGGAGTCTGTGTTCCGAGCGAGAACACAGGCTCCCATTGAAAAAAGAAGTGGTTGGGGAAAACCTTGCACCCACATTGTGCATGGTTGAGAAGAGGGGTCCCTTGGGTACCCCCACGGGCCCCATTCTGATGTCTCCTGGTGAAGGAGGGCCTGCAACAGGCCCCCAAAGACAGATTACGACAGCTGGTTCATGTCTGGCATACCAAAATGGAACGGCTGTCCGAATCGGTCATCGCTTGTCCAGAAACCGTGTCCATAGAGCTGTACGATTCGGCTCCAAAAGACTTGGGTTGTCTGAATGCCTTTTGGAACCGATTCGGACTGCCCGAACAGTTTCCAGGCATCGCAATTGGTCGTTGGGAAATGTGTATGATTCTTTCAGAAACAAGGGTTCCAAATTGGATTCTGCAATACCGAATCCCATTCGGAGCCTTTCCGAACGACATCATAATCGGCCCCAAAGTAGTTCCCTTAAAGCTAGAGGCTATTATAGAAATGTGTGCATTTTGAGACAAACATATTTAGCTTTTAAGCATTTTTATAACATTGGTGAGGGCCCAGCAGTTTCCACATCAATGACATTTTTCAAAAGGAATGAGGAAACAAACAAGCATTCACAGAGGGAAATGGCTGTACCCTTTGCCTGACCAATTGGCTTTGCCAATGCTTGTTTATTTATGGTTTCTGAGGTTGGAAAAACAGTTGCAGCCACACCTAATAATGTGTTTGAGGAAAACACCCCCTCTATGCTTCACAAATGTGATAGTTCCTTACACGTGATCGTAAATCAAAACTTGCGCAAATGATAAGAAATAATTCAAGCCAATAACATTGTTCATATTCAATATATATCAATTACCACCATTGGCATCACACTATTGTTTTTTTGTCTTGTTTTTTTAATTTCCTCATTATTAAACAATATAGTTTCTGTTTCTGTTATACACTAGGCTGCAGTGACATCAATTAATGTGAAGTAATCAGGAGTAAGGTCAGGTGGCATCCCTTGGATTCAGGGTCAAAGGTCATAATATGGCATTTTCTGTGATGTCGGTGAGGTTAATATGTGTGTGATGTTATTTCTGCTTCCCTTGGCATTTTGATGAATCAACCTCCATGCTCAGAAAACATATGAATCAACTTCCAGTATAATTCCAAGCTAAGCATCAATCCCAAGCCCAATAGCAACTACCAGCCGCTTGGCAACTACTAATATGCATCAACTCACTACTCAGATTCAATTTCCAAAAGGAAAACAACACACAACAATGTATAAACTCAAAACAGTGCATGGTCTTGCAGCCAGAATTAATTACCACCCAGAATCAACTCCTAAAGAGTATTCAATCTTAAGATGTTCCACCGTTCAGTCAGTGGCGTAACATGGGTGCCATGGGTCCTTATGCAAGTAAGAACAAGGGCCTTCTACTGCTCTAGGTAAATGGTAAAAGTAGCCATTTTTAGGCTGCAGTGGCCCCTTACATCCGAGCGCCCCTGTGCCACTGCGCCTGCTGCACAAATGATAGCAAGGGCCTTGCTTCCATGTGCCTCTTCGCACCCATATTCCTGCATCCTTCGTGAATATGTCCTAACCCTCCTTCTCTTGCCTTTCCTCCATATCATGCTGTCTTCCCCACTCAACTTTGAACAACTCTAATTTCCCCTTCTCTATTCTCCATTGCTGTTTCTATTCCCCACAAGATCTCCCCCAGCCTTCTCTCCATTTGATGTTCATGCCACTTTCATGCTCCCTCCTCTGACCCATACATTTTCCTATACTTGCGCCCATTCTTACAGTATATCTACACCCTTCCTCTATATCTCCACGCTCCCCTTTTCTTGCTTTCTCTGCGCCTCGCCTCTTTCCACCTCTCCCCCCTCCCAAACTCCCTACATGTTCTCTCCACTTTCCTCTCCCCCTTTTTCTGTTGTCCACTAGTCTTCCCATTCCACATTTCCCATCTTTTTTCTCCTGCACCACGAGCTCCTTTTGTTCCCCCTTCTTTTTTCTCTTCACATTACTGTCTCATGCTTCCCCCATTCTCCTGTGCTCCACTGTATCCACTTGCATCTAGTTACCTTCCTTCGTTCACTCTCCCTCACACTCCCACTACATTTATGGCTCTTCTTCCCGTCTTCTGCGTCTTCTTGTATTTCTACATATCTTCTTGTAGATCTCCATGCCCCCTCTCCTTGCTTCCTCTGTGTATCACAGCTCATTCTCCTTCCACTCTACCTTGTATCTCTCTGCTCTTCTTCCTCTGACTGTTCACTCTTCTATCTTTCTATTATGTTGCTTCACTCCCCTCTTACCTTTGCCTTTAAATTCCCACTTTCCCTCCTCTTTCCACCTCTCCTCTGTACCTTTTTACTCCCCATACGATCTCTCGCCCTCCTCTTTTCCTTACACTCTGTAACTCCACTCTCCCCTTTATTTCTGCTGTACTCTATCTCTTTCTCTCTTGTATCCTTCCACTGTTTGGTTCAATCTCCACTCTCCCATGAATTTCTTCATTCTTCTGTGTTCCTCTATTCTGTAATGTGTTTCCACATTATCTCCACCTTTTGTTGTATCTCTCCACTCTCCTCTTTTCCTTATCTCCTTCACCTCTGCTCCCCTTCATTATCTACCCACTTCCCAGTATCTCTTGGTTCACCTCATCATATCTCTATTGTTTTCTTTCTGTCTCCTTCCCTTAATCTGCTCTTTCCCTGCTGTTTTTAATCCTGTATCTCTCCATCAGAATTAATTCAGTCTCTAATATCCACTGTATCTCGTTTGTATTGCAGTCTCTCTACTCACCCCGTATCTGTCAATTCATTTCTTTACCTTCCCACATTCCTTCATTTCTATTCACATCTCAAGAACTGTTGTTTCTGACACTGGGTCTCCAGCAGTAGACACGCAAATGCCCCCAGTGGGCTTTCGACTCCCAATTGTCAGGAATAGTAAATTGCTCGATGTGCCTTAAAGAAGGCCATTGAGGATATAGCTAAAGCAGAAACATTTTCAGGCCTCTAAGTTTTCTCAGGTCCACATGTGATGCATCCGATCCAGGTTTTTGCTTCATGTTCTGTGACTTGTAGGCTTGTTCATTCAATTACAAAATTGGTATTAGAAGTCCCAGAATTCAAAGCAAAAAAAACTAGAATGCATGACATTGCCATGCAGGAAACTTGAAAGCTTCAGAACTTTGTAAATTCAATGTTTTGTCAATGTCTACCTCCTCCTACCAGGAGCTCTTCTTACAGTGCTAAGAGCAACATACTTTCAGTCTTTCAAAATTACACAGCTCTGCATTTCCTCACACAGCCCTTACGCCTCCACCTATAGAACTAGCAGCACCTGACCTGCCATCTATTCTCTTCACCATAACTCCAGCAATGAGTTCCCTTCCAAATACCACTAGCCCAAACTTCCCATCTACTCCCAATGACGTGATAGCCGAGTTTACTTTCTCCATGTTACTAGCATCAAGGTTCCCGTCTAACAGTGACACGGGAACCACGCTTCGCATCACCTCATAGCGATCCCATCGCTAAGATTCCCATCGACTAACACCGATCCTGTAAACAAGTTTCCCACCGCAACGGGAAAATGAGTGCTGAGCTTCCCTTCTCTTTATGCAAGCAGCACAGAAGTTCCATCCCCTCACTGTGATGCCAGTGCTGTGATACCACCTCCGAGATCCTTATGATACCATAACCGATATTCCTGGACCCATACCCTCAAACTGTGTTATCAAAACAACAGCCAGTTGGCACAGCCATATGGTAATGCTGACGGTCAAGACTACTGTCCCTGCAGATGCAGGGTGAGTTTGTGCCAGAACACTCTTCTTTCCCTACTGATGCTGGGCTGGTTTGTGATAGGGGGCCATAAGCACAAACATTAGGAATACTGATTTCCTGATTGCGATTCTCTCAGATGGCAATTAGGAAATCAGTATTCCTAATGTAAAAAACAATTGAGTTTCATTTAGGGATTCCTTGTGGTTCACAAAACAATCTACGTCACGAATGTTAATGAGGTAGGTCACAGTTTGCGACCCATTAAGAATCACAGCCATCACAGGGATGGTGGCCTGCTGAGGTCAGCAGACAACCTTGTCAGTGATTACTTTTTAATAAAGCAATCTGTTGTAATCTTGCAGTGTTATTTTCCCTTGGTACATTCCGCCCCCCCCCCCCGCCCCCCAGGAGTCTTCATTCTTTGAATTATTACACAATCTTTTTTTGTTTTTTAAATGCAGCCGTTTTCCATGGTAAACAACCCTTATTACGAATCCGTAACCCCACATGTTATTACAACGCGGTCTATTAAAACGACCGCATTGTAACAACGCATACCATTACCCCGCAAGGCGTTACAACGACTTGGGGAAGGGGGAGAAGGTGTTGGATTTAAAATCCAACACCTTCCCTACTGTCCGCACAGACTGGAGTTGGAATAGTAAATTATCCTATTCCAACATCCAGCGCCCCCCTCCTTAAGTCGTTGTTATGGTATGCATTGTTATTACGCAGGTGTTATAACAACACGCGGGGTGATGGCAAGCGGAATAAAGAGGCCTATTTGTTTTCCATTAAGGAAAATGGGAAAAAAGAAAAGTTTCATTTTTTAAGAGCAGGCAGTTGTCTAGGGGACCACTGCCTGCTCTTAAAACATATTAGTATTTTTTCACATTTATTTAAATAGACAATGGGCACTTGGTTGGTATAGGTTTACATAGATTTATGTAGATGGGTAAATGGGTTATTGTTTTGAACAAAGAGGTCCTTTTGCTACTTGCAGTTCATACATTTTAATCCTTCTAATATAGCACAGTGAGCTATGAACAACATGTGGCTCCTACACCTTGTAACCCCCACTGTCTTAATTAACACATCCTCCACATTGATTTACACACATATGATTTATTGTCAATGTTTAATGGGTAACTGTGATATAAAGCGCTCTGACACCCTGCATTGGGATGAGTAGCCCTATAACACTATAAAAGAAATAAAGGTATTTAAATTGTTTTTGGTGTAAATACTGGGACAGACCAGCACATCTAACATTTCTACAGTGCATGCCTATCTTTTTTCTACAGAGACTGAACAGCATGCCTCTTTTAAGTGCCTGAAAAGTGATAAGCTGTGTGCCTTGTTTCCCGCCATTGCTTTTAGGTGTGCATCTCCTCCCCACCCCCATAGCCCCAGCCAGGATACTACAACAAAAGGAGGCATGATGGCCCATTACCGTCTGACTTTGTTATGGCACCTCCAGGAATGGTGCACTTCAACACTGTTCAAAGAATGACAAGAAATCAAAAGTAGTGTCAGTCAGTCAAATACTCTTTATTCGATTCATTAAAATCATAAAAGACATGAAAATACATATATACAACATACGCCATAAAAACACTCAATTTCATATTTACAAAAATCGGTACAAAACCTAATCAATTGATACAGAACAAATTAATTGTTATTAAAATCCACTTAAAAACTAAAAAACATTTCATTGAGGGGGGCTTTGCTTTTTGGTCCTAATGGCTGCCACTAAGAAACTAGCCACACAGAAAATAATGCGAGTGGACCCCAAATGCTGAAGATAAATCAATGCAGGCCTAACCTGAATAAAGCCAGCCTCTTTCAGTATTGGTAACAAATATCTTTTCCTTATGTCCCTAAAGGTCTCACAGAACATAATAAAGTGCATGGTGTCTTGCTGCGAAAATCTGTCACAATTACAGGGGGAACCTAGTTCAGGTTTTACCCAAGAAGGGTAACTGCCTAAAATCTGATGGATCAGATTAAACCTAAATTTGGTCAACAAAAACCTATGTAAAGGTTTAGTAACAATTTTAAGGTAGGGCTCTAGTGAGGGAGAAAAGGTTAACATAAAATGCGCCCTGACAGCTGGTTTCTCAAGTTCCCTTTCCTCCCGATCCAGTCTAGCCCTCTCCATAAATTTAGTTTTGATCCAATTAACGTCCTCCTTCCTAATAGAAGCAGGCAACCGAAAAAGTTCTATACGGCCCAACTGGTAAAAACTTTTTTCCAAATAAACCAGCCATGGAATTTTATGGCCCTGATCCATTCCCATGAGATCGGACATAATGGCATGATTCAAAGTTAGCTCTAAATTAAGCCAGGTTTTTAGCCAAAAAATCAGGGGGGCCAGTTTTAGCCTGTCTGTGAGATAATTCAAACCCACTTCCGAGTGTATAGCGAAGGTCGGGGAGGATTTGGGGAGAGACAGAAGATATCTGATAAATCCATTCTCCACTCTTTGTATTTTTTCCACGGATGCGTAACCCCACAAGGGTGAGCCATATGAAGCGATCGGAATACATTTAGTATTATAGGTTTTCAAAAGGGCCTCCATAGGCCTAGACCCAAGTCTCCTTGAAAAACCCATAAGGGCTGATGACGAGCGGGCCATAGATATGCTCTTCGCCTTAATTTGGGGGCCCCAGGATCCCTTTTCGTCAAAAAGGACGCCCAAGTAGGGAAAAACAGCAACTCTGGAAACTAGCTCCCCTTTGCAAAAAAAGGTTTTAGTTTTTAGCCTGCTTCTGCAATGACCTACCGCCATCGTATGTGACTTTTTAGCGTTTATTTTTAAGTCTAATTGAGCCATAAAGGCCCCAAATTGATCCAGAAGTCTTTGAAGGCCAACTCCCGTGCGAGCTTGTAGTACTGCGTCGTCTGCGTATAGGAGAGCTGGCACTGGAATAGCTCCTACACGCGGAACATCCACCCCCACATCCGCCAGATGTTTTCCCAATCCATTAATATAAATGGTAAAAAAGAGGGGGGCCAGAATACAACCCTAGCGTACCCCCCTTTCAGACTTGAATCGGGTTGTACACCTGCCTTCCCTTGTGACCCTAACTACAGCAAACAGCTCCTGATGAAGAGAAGCCATAAAGTGAACAAGTGTTGGGTCGACACCGAACTCAAGTAAAATATGCCACAACTTAGACCTATTGACCAAGTCGAAGGCCGAGGAGAGGTCCATAAAGGCCAAAAATAAAGACCCCTCCTTGGCCACCGTGTACTTTGAGATCAATAAATGGAGGTTCAGACATTGGTCCATAGTGCCTCTTTTCTCTCTGAATCCATACTGGATGTTTGAAAGACCCCCCTTGCACTCAATGTTGTCCCTTAGCCTATTCAATAAGACTCTGCCCAGAATCTTAATCGCAGAGTCTAACAGAGAGATGGGTCTATAACACCCCAGGTCATTTCTCTGCCCCTTTTTAAAAATCGGCACAATCATTGAAGTGGCCCATGTGGAAGGGAGGTGTTGCCATTAGCGGCACAGAAGACATTTGTTAAAATCTTTGCCCAGAATTTAGGTAGGTGTGTGTACAAATCTGCAGGCACACCGTCAGGGCCGGGTGCTTTATTTCTGGAAGTCTCCAGGATTGCGTTCTCCACTTCCTCACAATTAAAAACAAGGGGAGCACACGCACAAGCCACTGTAGAATTATATTGTATATCTGTAGCTGAATTCCCGTAAACTTCTTGAAAATGGAGCAACCATTCCGAATCGCAAATTACACTATCCATACCCGTATTCTCAGATTCAGAAAAAAAAGGGTGATTAATGATGGCCCAAAACTGGCTGCTATCACGCAGGACGTCCGTATTAAGTAATTTATCCCAAGCGTCTTGTTTGATAGCATTTCTCCTACTGTTAATGGTTAGCGTATACTCCTTCCTTAATTTAGCGATAAGGTCCTTATCTCTTGGGATAATTGATAGTGCTTTTTTCAAGGCCCTATGAGCTTTTGAACAGTTTGAGTCGAACCATTTACAGGGTTTGATTCCTTGCCGATGTGATGCAATCGACAAGTCATTAGATATTTGGGCACATATTCCCTCAAAGGCTCCCATTATTTCTAGGTTTGTGGCTGATGGGTCCTGACAGATAGCTACATTAGTCTCGATTTTTGGCAATAGGTTTTTAATAAAGTTTTCCGGGACCACCTTTGCCCACTTGAGTCTTCTACCTTGGTCCGTGGGTAGTAGAGCATTCGCCCCGCCCAGAGCTCTTGGCCCATTAACCTTTAGATCGCTCCAGAGTAGCTCGACCAACACCGGAATATGGTCACTAAAGGGAGAACTAATTACTCTATAGGTCACTGCCCTATGTAGAATGCCAGGGGTCAAAAAAATGTAATCGATTACCGAGCCATGATCGTGCCCCTTGTACGTGCATGTACGAACCCCCCCCCCCAGTGTTCATTAATTCCGCAATATTAAAATTGGCCAACAGCTCTTCAAGAGCCTCCCCTAATTTAGTGTGCTCAAAATGGGGGGCCAATTAACCTAATGGTCCCTCAAATTCCCCAAAATGGCAGAAATCGCCACAAGGGTGCTTAACTGGTAAACTCTGTAAAGAGGTGCCAATGTGTTCGGGTGTGAATAAACCTAATCTGGCCACTTTGCGTCCGCTGTGCCTTGATTTATTCATTTTTACATTCTTAGAACTGGTTTTTTCTCCGTCCCAGGGCTGCACTTTGCAAGAGAAAAATTTCAGACAAAGACGACATTTCCAGCAAAAGAGTTTTTCTTTTTTGTATCCAAAAAGCTAACGTCTGAAGCACCTGAAACCTGGCTGACCAATCCACAAATGCAAACTTGCTACATTATTGTAGCTACAAAAAATCTCTCTGTTAACATATTTACTACCATTTTTCCGTTTATATGTATAAATACAGACAAAGGAAAAATATTTTTCCATCTGTATTCATATGCAAAAATCTGTTTAAAAGGAAAACCGGGAGCCTTATTTATATATTATCTACTGGCGGTCGCCAGTAGATAGTTATAGTTACAACCTAGTTTCCATAGGAAATCTCAAAATTCTATTTTGAATAACTTTGGCGCCGGTTGACGAATCCTCGCGAAATTTTCAAAACTAATGGGGCGCTCAATTCAGCTCCTACTCTGAAAGTCTCGGGGTGATTCGTCAAGCAGGGGCCGAGAAAAAAGGGGGGGCCCAAAACGCGTTTTCCCCATGCATATTTCCATAGGACCTTTAGACACAGCTACAGCCCGAACGGCTGAACAGAATTACTTGAAATTTGGCAGAGAGGTAGCCATAAGGTCAAGGAAGTGCCTTTTGCAGGTCTGGTGTAAATCTGTTCAGTATTTCCTGAGAAAATAGCATTTAAAAGCACTTTTCCTTATCTCCTTCACCTCTGCTCCCCTTCATTATCTACCCACTTCCCAGTATCTCTTGGTTCACCTCATCATATCTCTATTGTTTTCTTTCTGTCGCCTTCCCTTAATCTGCTCTTTCCCTGCTGTTTTAATCCTGTATCTCTCCATCAGAATTAATTCAGTCTCTAATATCCACTGTATCTCGTTTGTATTGCAGTCTCTCTACTCACCCCATATCTGTCAATTCATTTCTTTACCTTCCCACTTTCCTTCATTTCTATTCACATCTCAAGGACTGTTGTTTCTGACACTGGGTCTCCAGCAGTAGACAAGCAAATGACCCCAGTGGGCTTTCGACTCCCAATTGTCAGGAATAGTAAATTGCTCGATGTGCCTTAAAGAAGGCCATTGAGGATATAGCTAAAGCAGAAACATTTTCAGGCCTCTAAGTTTTCTCAGGTCCACATGTGATGCATCCGATCCAGGTTTTTGCTTCATGTTCTGTGACTTGTAGGCTTGTTCATTCAATTACAAAATTGGTATTAGAAGTCCCAGAATTCAAAGCAAAAAAACTAGAATGCATGACATTGTCATGCACGAAACTTGAAAGCTTCAGAACTTTGTAATTTCAATGTTTTGTCAATGTCTACCTCCTCCTACCAGGAGCTCTTCTTACAGTGCTAAGAGCAACATACTTCCAGTCTTTCAAAATTACACAGCTCTGCATTTCCTCACACAGCCCTTACGCCTCCACCTATAGAACTAGCACCACCTGACCTGCCATCTATTCTCTTCACCATAACTCCAGCAATGAGTTCCCTTCCAAATACCACTAGCCCAAACTTCCCATCTACTCCCAATGACGTGATAGCCGAGTTTACTTTCTCCATGTTACTAGCATCAAGGTTCCCGTCTAACAGTGACACGGGAACCACGCTTCGCATCACCTCATAGCGATCCCATCGCTAAGATTCCCATCGACTAACACCGATCCTGTAAACAAGTTTCCCACCGCAACGTGAAAATGAGTGCTGAGCTTCCCTTCTCTTTATGCAAGCAGCGCCAAGTCCCATCCCCTCACTGTGATGCCAGTGCTGTGATACCACCTCCGAGATCCTTATGACACCATAACCGATATTCCTGGACCCATACCCTCAAACTGTGTTATCAAAACAACAGCCAGTTGGCACAGCCATATGGTAATGCTGACGGTCAAGACTACTGTCCCTGCAGAATCAGGGTGAGTTTGTGCCAGAACACTCTTCTTTCCCTACTGATGCTGGGCTGGTTTGTGATAGGGGGCCATAAGCACAAACATTAGGAATACTGATTTCCTGATTGCGATTCTCTCAGATGGCAATTAGGAAATCAGTATTCCTAATGTAAAAAACAATTGAGTTTCATTTAGGGATTCCTTGTGGTTCACAAATCAATCTACGTCATGAATGTTAATGAGGTAGGTCACAGTTTGCAAACCATTAAGAATCACAGCCATCACAGGGATGGTGGCCTGCTGAGGTCAGCAGACAACCTTGTCAGTGATTACTTTTTAATAAAGCAATCTGTTGTAATCTTGCAGTGTTATTTTCCCTTGGTACATTCCGCCCTCCCAGGAGTCTTCATTCTTTGAACTATTACACAATCTTTTTTTGTTTTTTAAATGCAGCCGTTTTCCATGGTAAACAACCCTTATTACGAATCCGTAACCCCACATGTTATTACAACGCGGTCTATTAAAACGACCGCATTGTAACAACGCATACCATTACCCCGCAAGGCGTTACAACGACTTGGGGAAGGGGGAAAAGGTGTTGGATTTAAAATCCAACACCTTCCCTACTGTCCGCACAGACTGGAGTTGGAATAGTAAATTATCCTATTCCAACATCCAGCGCCCCCCTCCTTAAGTCGTTGTTATGGTATGCATTGATATTACGCGGGTGTTATAACAACACGCGGGGTGATGGCAAGCGGAATAAAGAGGCCTATTTGTTTTCCATTAAGGAAAATGGGAAAAAAGAAAAGTTTCATTTTTTAAGAGCAGGCAGTTGTCTAGGGGACCACTGCCTGCTCTTAAAACATATTAGTATTTTTTCACATTTATTTAAATAGACAATGGGCACTTGGTTGGTATAGGTTTACATAGATTTATATAGATGGGTAAATGGGTTATTGTTTTGAACAAAGGGGTCCTTTTGCTACTTGCAGTTCATAAATTTTAATCCTTCTAATATAGCACAGTGAGCTATGAACGACATGTGGCTCCTACACCTTGTAACCCCCACTGTCTTAATTAACACATCCTCCACATTGATTTACACATATATGATTTATTTTCAATGTTTAATGGGTAACTGTGATATAAAGCGCTCTGACACCCTGCATTGGGATGAGTAGCCCTATAACACTATAAAAGAAATAAAGGTATTTAAATTGTTTTTGGTGTAAATACTGGGACAGACCAGCACATCTAACATTTCTACAGTGCATGCCTATCTTTTTTCTACAGAGACTGAACAGCATGCCTCTTTTAAGTGCCTGAAAAGTGATAAGCTGTGTGCCTTGTTTTCCCGCCATTGCTTTTAGGTGTGCATCTCCTCCCCACCCCCATAGCCCCAGCCAGGATACTCCAACAAAAGGAGGCATGATGGCCCATTACCGTCTGACTTTGTTATGGCACCTCCAGGAATGGTGCACTTCAACACTGTTCAAAGAATGACAAGAAATCAAAAGTAGTGTCAGTCAGTCAAATACTCTTTATTCGATTCATTAAAATCATAAAAGACATGAAAATACATATATACAACATACGCCATAAAAACACTCAATTTCATATTTACAAAAATCGGTACAAAACCTAATCAATTGATACAGAACAAATGAATTGTTATTAAAATCCACTTAAAAACTAAAAAACATTTCATTGAGGGGGGCTTTGCTTTTTTGTCCTAATGGCTGCCACTAAGAAACTAGCCACACAGAAAATAATGCGAGTGGACCCCAAATGCTGAAGATAAATCAATGCAGGCCTAACCTGAATAAAGCCAGCCTCTTTCAGTATTGGTAACAAATATCTTTTCCTTATGTCCCTAAAGGTCTCACAGAACATAATAAAGTGCATGGTGTCTTGCTGCGAAAATCTGTCACAATTACAGGGTGGACCTACTTCAGGTTTTACCCAAGAAGGGTAACTGCCTAAAATCTGATGGATCAGATTAAACCTAAATTTGGTCAACAAAAACTTATGTAAAGGTTTAGTAACAATTTTAAGGTAGGGCTCTAGTGAGGGAGAAAAGGTTAACATAAAATGCGCCCTGACAGCTGGTTTCTCAAGTTCCCTTTCCTCCCGATCCAGTCTAGCCCTCTCCATAAATTTAGTTTTGATCCAATTAACGTCCTCCTTCCTAATAGAAGCTGGCAACCGAAAAAGTTCTATACGGCCCAACTGGTAAAAACTTTTTTCCAAATAAACCAGCCATGGAATTTTATGGCCCTGATCCATTCCCATGAGATCGGACATAATGGCATGATTCAAAGTTAGCTCTAAATTGAGCCAGGTTTTTAGCCAAAAAATCAGGGGGGCCAGTTTTAGCCTGTCTGTGAGATAATCCAAACCCACCTCCGAGTGTATAGCGAAGGTCGGGGAGGATTTGGGGAGAGACAGAAGATATCTGATAAATCCATTCTCCACTCTTTGTATTTTTTCCACAGATGCGTAACCCCACAAGGGTGAGCCATATGAAGCGATTGGAATACATTTAGTATTATAGGTTTTCAAAAGGGCTTCCATAGGCCTAGACCCAAGTCTCCTTGAAAAACCCATAAGGGCTGATGACGAACGGGCCATAGATATGCTCTTCGCCTTAATTTGGGGGCCCCAGGATCCCTTTTCGTCAAAAAGGACGCCCAAGTAGGGAAAAACAGCAACTCTGGAAACTAGCTCCCCTTCGCAAAAAAAGGTTTTAGTTTTTAGCCTGCTTCTGCAATGACCTACCGCCATCGTATGTGACTTTTTAGCGTTTATTTTTAAGTCTAATTGAGCCATAAAGGCTCCAAATTGATCCAGAAGTCTTTGAAGGCCAACTCCCGTGCGAGCTAGTAGTACTGCGTCGTCCGCGTATAGGAGAGCTGGCACTGGAATAGCTCCTACACGCGGAACATCCGCCCCCACATCCGCCAGATGTTTTCCCAATCCATTAAGATAAATGGTAAAAAGGAGGGGGGCCAGAATACAACCTTGGCGTATCCCCCTTTCAGACTTGAATCGGGTTGTACACCTGCCTTCCCTTGTGACCCTAACTACAGCAAACAGCTCCTGATGAAGAGAAGCCATAAAGTGAACAAGTGTTGGGTCGACACCGAACTCAAGTAAAATATGCCACAACTTAGACCTATTGGCCAAGTCGAAGGCCGAGGAGAGGTCCATAAAGGCCAAAAATAAAGACCCCTCCTTGGCCACCGTGTACTTTGAGATCAATAAATGTAGGTTCAGACATTGGTCCATAGTGCCTCTTTTCTCTCTGAATCCATACTGGATGTTTGAAAGACCCCCCCTTGCACTCAATGTTGTCCCTTAGCCTCTTCAATAAGACTCTGCCCAGAATCTTAATCGCAGAGTCTAACAGAGAGATGGGTCTATAACACCCCGGGTCATTTCTCTGCCCCTTTTTAAAAATCGGCACAATAATTGAAGTGGCCCATGTGGAAGGGAGGGTGTTGCCATTAGCGGCACAGAAGACATTCGTTAAAATCTTTGCCCAGAATTTAGGTAGGTGTGTGTACAAATCTGCAGGCACACCGTCAGGGCCGGGTGCTTTATTTCTGGAAGTCTCCAGGATTGCGTTCTCCACTTCCTCACAATTAAAAACAAGGGGAGCACACGCACAAGCCACTGTAGAATTATATTGTATATCTGTAGCTGAATTCCCGTAAACTCCTTGAAAATGGAGCAACCATTCCGAATCGCAAATTACACTATCCATAACCGTATTCTCAGATTCAGAAAAAAAAAAGTGTGATTAAAGATGGCCCAAAACTGGCTGCTATCACGCAGGACGTCCGTATTAAGTAATTTATCCCAAGCGTCCTGTTTGATAGCATTTCTCCTACTGTTAATGGTTAGCTTATACTCCTTCCTTAATTTAGCGATAAGGTCCTTATCTTTTGGGATAATTGATAGTGCTTTTTTCAAGGCCCTATGAGCTTTTGAACAGTTTGAGTCGAACCATTTACAGGGTTTGATTCCTTGCCGATGTGATGCAATCGACAAGTCATTAGATATTTGGGCACATATTCCCTCAAAGGCTCCCAATATTTCTAGGTTTGTGGCTGATGGGTCCTGACAGATAGCTACATTAGTCTCGATTTTTGGCAATAGGTTTTTAATAAAGTTTTCCGGGACCACCTTTGCCCACTTGAGTCTTCTACCTTGGTCCGTGGGTAGTAGAGCATTCGCCCTGCCCAGAGCTCTTGGCCCATTAACCTTTAGATCGCTCCAGAGTAGCTCGAGCAACACCGGATTATGGTCACTAAAGGGAGAACTAATTACTCTATAGGTCACTGCCCTATGTAGAATGCCAGGGGTCAAAAAAATGTAATCGATTACCGAGCCATGATCGTGCCCCTTGTACGTGCATGTACGAACCCCCCCTCAGTGTTCATTAATTCCGCAATATTAAAATTGGCCAACAGCTCTTCAAGAGCCTCCCCTAATTTAGTGTGCTCAAAATGGGGGGCCAATGAACCTAATGGTCCCTCAAATTCCCCAAAATGGCAGAAATCGCCACAAGGGTGCTTAACTGGTAAACTCTGTAAAGAGGTGCCAATGTGTTCGGGTATGAATAAACCTAATCTGGCCACTTTGCGTCCGCTGTGCCTTGATTTATTCATTTTTACATTCTTAGAACTGTTTTTTTCTCCGTCCCAGGGCTGCACTTTGCAAGAGAAAAATTTCAGACAAAGATGACATTTCCAGCAAAAGAGTTTTTCTTTTTTGTATCCAAAAAGCTAACGTCTGAAGCACCTGAAACCTGGCTGACCAATCCACAAATGCAAACTTGCTACGTTATTGTAGCTACAAAAAATCTCTCTGTTAACATATTTAATACCATTTTTCCGTTTATATGTATAAATACAGACAAAGGAAAAATATTTTTCCATCTGTATTCATATGCAAAAATCTGTTTAAAAGGAAAACCGGGAGCCTTATTTATTTGGGGAATTTTTACGTATGAAACTTAATTGCTCTGATGAGGATGAACTTAAACAAAAAATGGACGAAACAACGAAAAAATTCTTGGAAAGAGGCTATAAACCTACAGATATAAGACTGGGAAGAACAAAAACAGAACAAATTCCAAGAGAAACCACCTTACAGGCTAAGCATGAACAACAAAAAATTGAAACATCAGATATCAGAATGATCCTGTCATACAGTAAAGAAAATCATGCGATCTCAGAAATTATGAATAAGCATTGGCATGTTTTATTGAGAGATCCAGATATGAAAAAAATCTTGAATGAAAAACCGAATATAGCCTATAAAAAGGCACCATCGATTCAAGATAAGATTGTACATAGTCACTTTACAGGAATAAAAAAGAAAACCTGGCTCTCGGATCATCAAAGAGGCTTCAAAAAGTGTGAAAAATGCAAGGCCTGTAAAATTGGAAAAAACAAAACAGAGATCATGGGTCCAAAAGGAAATAAATACATAATCAAAGAAAAGATCAATTGCGAAAGCACGTATGCCGTATATATGTTGGAATGCAATTGCGGAAGCAGATATATTGGGAGTACAATATGTCAATTAAAAAAAAGAATATTAGAACATATCCGCGCAATCCAAAACAACGATCAAACTTATGCAATGACTAAACATATGAAAATACATCATGAATACGGATGGCAACAAATGAACTATTGGGGACTTGCAACAATCCCCATAAACGAGAGAGGGGGAGACAGAACTAAAAAATTGAGACAATTGGAATCAAAACTAATAATTAGATTTCAAACAAAGCAACCGAGATGACTGAACGGTGATGAAGAACTTCATGTTCATTTGTAAAGAATTTGTTCATGCATAGAAGACAACATCATAGACTCAATGCAAAAATTAGCAAAGAACTGATTGGCAAAAAATTGGACATATGTGGTACTATACCGACAATTGGGGCACTTAGCCGTTAATGAACTGCCAAATATATATACATATACAAAAGAACTATATATGTATTTTATACAAACTAAAAGATTAGATTCTTCCTTCAAAACTGTATAATATTAAGACACATTACACTGTATATATTAATCACCTTTTCACAATGCAAACTACATATCCCATGATGCATTTTAAATGGCCATATGGGTAATTGGATATATAAAGACATCACTTGTAGCACACCACTAACCGTGATCAAGACCAGAGTGGTCGAAACGCGTTGGTTAGCTAAGGGAACCTGATGGTGCTTATGCTGTTTTTGAAATATTGAAAGTAAAGAAACTTTTGAACTGTCCTCCTGGAGTGCGAGTATCTCTTCTTTTTGGTGAAAAAAAAAAAAAAAAAAAACATATATATATATATATATATATATATATATATATATATATATATATATTTTCCAACAAACGTCCCTCCACCAGGAACAGTGGTGGAGGGACGTTTGTTGGTAAATAAATGCGTGCAAGCCACATGCACGCCAGGAGCACCCGCCAACGAAGTGTTCGGCAGGCAGTGGTACTTTGTTGGATTGTTTATATATATATATATATATATCTTATCTACTGGCGGTCGCCAGTAGATAGTTATAGTTAGGACCGTGTTTCCATAGGAAATCCGCAACATTCTATTTTGAATAACTTTCGCGCCGATTGACGAATCCTCGCGAAATTTTCAAAATAGGTGGGGCGCTCCACTCCGCTCCTACCCTGAAAGTCTCGGGGGGATTCGTCAAGCGGAGGCTGAGAAAAAGGGGTGGTCCCAAAACGTGTTTTCCCCATGCATTTTTCCATAGGACCTTTAGTCCAAGCTACAGCCCGAACGGCTGAACAGAATTACTTGAAATTTGGCAGAGAGGTAGTCCTCAGGTCAGGGATGTGCCTTTTGCAGGTCTGGTGTAAATCTGGTCAGTATTTCCTGAGAAAATAGCATTTAAATCAATATATATGTCTATAAGCGCACTCCGAGCGCGTACGGTAAGCTTACCGTACGCGCACGGCGCAAGCTTAATTCTGATTGGTGGTTACATGATTGTAAACATTCGAATCGGTCGAAATCAGGAAGTGTCGGCCGCCATTTTGTGTGTCTCACACTGATAAACAAAGGTAGAGAACGTGAAAAGGGGGCAACGAAGAGAGTTGCAGACCCCCTAGCGTTTGTCAGGGGGACCAAGAAGGTCCCAAAAGTATGAAAAATACATTTTAATTTTTTTTTAAAAAATCGCGGGGTGCGCGTACGGTAAGCTTACCGTACGCGCACGGCAGAAAAAAAACAATAAAAAAAAGAGAAGTAAAAATCAAATTTAAGTGTTTAGATATTAGGGGGCTCTAAAAAGAGCCGTTGTGTTTATGAAGTGTTTTTTTTGTGGTACCTACAAGTAAGTACCGATGCAGAGTCTAAAGTTCAAGAGGAAGACTCTGTTGCCTTCATCAGTGAAATGTACACCGTCTCCTCTATAAATGACTTGCGTGTTGTAACGCAAGTTGTTGTGGTATATAGAACCCATACCATAGTCTCTGAGGAAAGCAGAAATAGATTTGTTGACGTGCTTTCTTGCTTTGTCAATCTGTGGACAAAATTGGTTGGACCAGTTCCACTTTTGCCTTTGGCATATATTAGAATAAACAAAGGCAGATTGAGGAAAAAGTGACATTAATTGCACAAAGGTGTCCTTAACAAGCATTTCCAGACCTACCCCAGTTAAAGTGCCTAGGTCATTTCCACCACAGTGCACAATAATAAGGTTAGGCTGTGGGAGATGTAGAAAGGTTTTCACCAAAGGCATTAATTGGTGCCACTTTAACCCTCTCTGACCAATCCATTTAATGTCTACATTTGGCACAGCAAGGTCTCTCACCATACCTCTTTTTTCTGCATACTTTTCACTCCAGAAGACATAGCTGTGACCTGCAATCCACACTGTGAACATCTTTCAAGGAGATCTGGATGCACTCAGGAGGTGTCTTTCAGTAGAATGGCAATATGAAATGAAAGACAGTTGTAAAATGGAGGCATACATATTTTTTTTTAAATTAAAAGAACTCATTGGCTGATTCAAACCATTTTACAGTTAAAACTAGGCTGTATGTGTACATTTTTAGAAGCATGTATTGTATTGGTTCAGAAAATTGTGTTCCCACAGAAGATTAATTTGGATTTGCAGTTAGGTTTGACAGGTGAAGCACTCTTGCTCTTTGGAATAGAAACATTGTGTGCTGAACTTCTGACCTCTCTGCTCACACCAGTGTTCCATGAGCTGTTGCTATGGTAGCAGGCAGAAGTCAAGTTGGGGGAAGGGTTCATTTGGAAAAGGGTTGAAGTTTTCAACCAATAGAAATGTGTGATTTCATTTGAAAAAATGTGGGAAGCACTGAGATTTGTAATTAACATGTATATGTGTGAAAAAAGAGAGGACACATTGCCATTTACTGGTTCTGGTGAGAGGAGAGAGGTGTAGAGCTCTGAGATTCTGACTCTGATAATCTGCTGTTTGAGTGCCACATTTCTTTCTCAATTAAATAATTTTAAAGGTGAGATATGAGTTTGAGAGGGGATGTATGTGGTGAGTTTTTATATAAATATTAGAATTGTGATTCTTCTTTTGTATTCTAAAATGTATTATTAAATATTAATACTTTTTTCTTTTTTTTCAGATTGAGAAAGAAAATTTAGGAAAAAATAAACCTTTTTTCTAGCAATTTAAATAAACCATTTATTAATAAATAAGTTATTTTGTTGGTCAGGTAAGTGTGAAATTTCTGTATTTATCACACATTTAGTTTCATGCTCCCTTTTTTTCACTTCTCCCCTCTCTGCTTTTCTCATTTCTGTTGTAGTCCCTCAAGGACCTTGTAGGGTGAATACATTTTTTTTTTGATTAAAAAAAAAAAAAAATGTGCGTAACGTACGCGCACGGTAAATTTTTTTTAAAAAAAACATTTATTAAAAAAATTTAAAAAAAGTTGTGAGGTAAGGTTGGCTCTTAAAAGAGCCGTTGTGTTAATACAGGGACAGAGGAAAGAAAGAATGGGAATATTAACAAGGACCACAGATGTGCTGGTCTATCTTATTGTTTATTAGGGAAATACTGGTCTCCTCATGAACAATTAGACCAAAACATCTGGAGCACCTCATTTGTACCCTCTGAAATCGAGGGTTCGTTTCCAGAGGAGCAGAAGAGGGTGATGCTCCCACCGCAGAGAAAGTGCTCGGCTGAGCTGCCGAAGATGTACTCGGCAGAGCTTCTGCGGGTGTGCTCGGGTGACTTACTGAAGGGTTTGCTTCAGTATGTCGAGCAAAAGTCCTTGGATGAACATCCCTAAGGTGTCTCAACATAGTGTGATTACCAAAGGAATACTTCTTCCTTGGATTACCTCTAGATAACACACGCTCACAAAGTGAGCAGGTAACTAAAGGAGCATTTACCTTTTTCTGCCCCTCAGGAAATGTAAAATACTCCCAAATAAAAGAACTCTTCTGTTTCCTCCTTCTCTGTCTCATGATGCTGCTGCCCTGCTCACTCTCAGAAGAGGACTGCTGCTCTGCCATTGTATCCCAAAGACAATTCAGCTCCTTCTCCTAAGAAATCGCAAGCAGTAATGAGGGGAATGGGTGTGGTGTAGGAAGATTCTGGAACTGAAAGTAGTTTAAACCAATCAAAAGTGTTGTTTCTTGATCACATGACCAAGCGTACGCGCACGTTAAGCTTACCGAGCGCGTACGGTAAAAGTACGCATGCGCGTACGAAAGACACACGCACGCGCGCATGCGCATTACAGGCACACTCGTACACTTCCGCGTAACGTGCGCGCGCGCGTGCGCGTATAAAGCATGCACTTACGCGTCGCGTAAGAAGTACGGACGCGGCGGCAAATTGCGTAAGCATGCACACACGGAGTATAAATATTACGTACGCTCACCATACATAAAGCGAAGCGTGCGCTTACGGTAAACTTACCGTACGCGCACGGTAAAAATTTTTTTAAAAAAGATAAAGGTTTGTTGAAGATATTAACTATGTTATACAACTATATCTAACCATTTATTTAAAAAACGTGTATCTTTCTATTTTGAAGAATGCATTAAAACCATGAATATATACATAGGTAGCATAGTGTTTAAAGGAAAAAAGAAAGAGAAAAAAAATGATGTAAAAAACCAAGCAAATTCAATGAAAAAACCATAGGTTTCACACACATTATAGTTAGGAATTAGAATTCAAAAAACCATGCAAAAACACAGAAAAAATCATAGGTTTCACACATGTTATATTTAGGAATTAGCTTTTAAAAAACCTTGCAAATTCACTGAAAAAACCATAGGTTTCACACACGTTATAGTTAGGAATTAGCATTTAAAAAACCTTGCAAATTCACTGAAAAAACCATAGGTTTCACACACGTTATAGTTAGCTGGACATTTCACTCGAAAAAAACCATTGAAATTCCCCCGTTATAGTTAGTTCAGCTAACTATAACTCGCGCACCCGCAATCCACTGCTGATGACGTCACATATTACATCACTCATGACATGGTCAGTGACATCACTCATGACATCACTGATGACAGGTCCAGTCAGTAATGCAAATACATTCAGCATCACTAAGGCTGGTTGCCCTTGCTGGAGTGTAGTCAGTCATCCAGGTTACACATGTTTCTGGTCTGAAAAAGCTGTTTGGACATGTGCTTTTTTAAGAATCTGAAAAGTGGATTAAAAATGTGTCAGACTGTAAAAGTACTTATCACTTGCAAAAAAAAAGAGTAGTAAGTGTGCTTTCAAATTGGCAAAGAAATTTCGTTTTCTGACTAATATGAAACCATGACTCTGTGTGCAAAGTGAATTATAGACAGAGATTTATTGCGTATTACTCTGGTAATTTTACAGTTGCATTAGTAGGAAAGGGGGAGCTATTTTTTCTGCAGAAGCATACTCTTAGCACACACCCAGCTGCTTATCCTGTGGAATCATGCATAGTATTCACAACCGAGTGGGGTTTGAGGTTGCAGTCAGTAATGCAAATACATTCAGCATCACTAAGGCTGGTTGCCCTTGCTGGAGTGTAGTCAGTCACCCAGGTTAGACATGTTTCTGGTCTGAAAAAGCTGTTTGGACATGTGCTTTTTTAAGAATCTGAAAAGTGGATTAAAAATGTGTCAGACTGTAAAAGTACTTATCACTTGCAAAAAAAAAGAGTAGTAAGTGTGCTTTCAAATTGGCAAAGAAATTTCGTTTTCTGACTAATATCAAAGCATGACTCTGTGTGCAAAGAGGAATTATAGACAGAGATTTATTGCGTATTACTCTGGTAATTTTACAGTTGCATTAGTAGGAAAGGGGGAGCTATTTTTTCTGCAGAAGCAGACTCTTAGCACACACCCAGCTGCTTATCCTGTGGAATCATGCACAGTATTCACAACCGAGTGGGGTTTGAGGTTGCAGTCAGTAATGCAAATACATTCAGCATCACTAAGGCTGGTTGCCCTTGCTGGACTGTAGTCAGTCACCCAGGTTACACATGTTTCTTGTCTGAAAAAGCTGTTTGGACATGTGCTTTTTTAAGAATCTGAAAAGTGGATTAAAAATGTGTCAGACTGTAAAAGTACTTATCACTTGCAAAAAAAAGAGTAGTAAGTGTGCTTTCAAATTGGCAAAGAAATTTCGTTTTCTGACTAATATGAAACCATGACTCTGTGTGCAAAGAGGAATTATAGACAGAGATTTATTGCGTATTACTCTGGTAATTTTACAGTTGCATTAGTAGGAAAGGGGGATCTATTTTTTCTGCAGAAGCAGACTCTTAGCACACACCCAGCTGCTTATCCTGTGGAATCATGCACAGTATTCACAACCGAGTGGGGTTTGAGGTTGCAGTCAGTAATGCAAATACATTCAGCATCACTAAGGCTGGTTGCCCTTGCTGGAGTGTAGTCAGTCACCCAGGTTACACATGTTTCTGGTCTGAAAAAGCTGTTTGGACATGTGCTTTTTTAAGAATCTGAAAAGTGGATTAAAAATGTGTCAGACTGTAAAAGTACTTATCACTTGCAAAAAAAAAGAGTAGTAAGTGTGCTTTCAAATTGGCAAAGAAATTTCGTTTTCAGCCTAATTTCAAACCGTGACTCTGTGTGCAAAGAGGAATTATAGACAGAGATTTATTGCGTATTACTCTGGTAATTTTACAGTTGCATTAGTAGGAAAGGGGGAGCTATTTTTTCTGCAGAAGCAGACTCTTAGCACACACCCAGCTGCTTATCCTGTGGAATCATGCACAGTATTCACAACCGAGTGGGGTTTGAGGTTGCAGTCAGTAATGCAAATACATTCAGCATCACTAAGGCTGGTTGCCCTTGCTGGAGTGTAGTCAGTCACTCAGGTTACACATGTTTCTGGTCTGAAAAAGCTGTTTGGACATGTGCTTTTTTAAGAATCTGAAAAGTGGATTAAAAATGTGTCAGACTGTAAAAGTACTTATCACTTGCCAAAAAACAGTAGGAAGTGTGCTTTCCAATTGGCAAAGAAATTTCGTTTTCAGCCTAATTTCAAACCGTGACTCTGTGTGCAAAGAGGAATAATAGACAGAGATGTATTGCGTATTACTCTGGTAATTTTACAGTTGCATTAGTAGGAAAGGGGGAGCTATTTTTTCTGCAGAAGCAGACTCTTAGCACACACCCAGCTGCTTATCCTGTGGAATCATGCACAGTATTCACAACTGAGTGGGGTTTGAGGTTGCAGTCAGTAATGCAAATACATTCAGCATCACTAAGGCTGGTTGCCCTTGCTGGAGTGTAGTCAGTCGCCCAGGTTATACATGTTTCTGGTCTGAAAAAGCTGTTTGGACATGTGCTTTTTTAAGAATCTGAAAAGTGGATTAAAAATGTGTCAGACTGTAAAAGTACTTATCACTTGCCAAAAAAACAGTAGGAAGTGTGCTTTCCAATTGGCAAAGAAATTTCGTTTTCAGCCTAATTTCAAACCGTGACTCTGTGTGCAAAGAGGAATAATAGACAGAGATTTATTGCGTATTACTCTGGTAATTTTACAGTTGCATTAGTAGGAAAGGGGGAGCTATTTTTTCTGCAGAAGCAGACTCTTAGCACACACCCAGCTGCTTATCCTGTGGAATCCTGCACAGTATTCACAACTGAGTGGGGTTTGAGGTTGCAGTCAGTAATGCAAATACATTCAGCATCACTAAGGCTGGTTGCCCTTGCTGGAGTGTAGTCAGTCACCCAGGTTATACATGTTTCTGGTCTGAAAAAGCTGTTTGGACATGTGCTTTTTTAAGAATCTGAAAAGTGGATTAAAAATGTGTCAGACTGTAAAAGTACTTATCACTTGCCAAAAAAACAGTAGGAAGTGTGCTTTCCAATTGGCAAAGAAATTTCGTTTTCAGCCTAATTTCAAACCGTGACTCTGTGTGCAAAGAGGAATAATAGACAGAGATTTATTGCGTATTACTCTGGTAATTTTACAGTTGCATTAGTAGGAAAGGGGGAGCTATTTTTTTTGCAGAAGCAGACTCTTAGCACACACCCAGCTGCTTATCTTGTGGAATCATGCATAGTATTCACAACCGAGTGGGGTTTGAGGTTGCAGTCAGTAATGCAAATACATTCAGCATCACTAAGGCTGGTTGCCCTTGCTGGAGTGTAGTCAGTCACCCAGGTTACACATGTTGCTGGTCTCAAAAAGCTGTTTGGACATGTGCTTTTTTAAGAATCTGAAAAGAGGATTCAAAATGTGTCAGACTGTAAAAGTACTTATCACTTGCCAAAAAAAGAGTACTAAGTGTGCTTTCAAATTGGCAAAGAAATTTCGTTTTCTGACTAATATCAAAGCATGACTCTGTGTGCAAAGAGGAATTACACAAAGAGATTTATTGCGTATTACTCTGGTAATTTTACATTTGCATTAGATGGAAAGGGGGAGCTATTTTTTTCTGCAGAAGCAGACTCTTAGCACACACCCAGCTGCTTATCCTGTGGAATCATGCACAGTATTCACAACTGAGTGGGGTTTGAGGTTGCAGTCAGTAATGCAAATACATTCAGCATCACTAAGGCTGGTTGCCCTTGCTGCAGTGTAGTCAGTCACCCAGGTTACACATGTTTCTGGTCTGAAAAAGCTGTTTGGACATGTGCTTTTTACAGAATCTGAAAAGTGGATTCAAAATGTGTCAGACTGTAAAAGTACTTATCACTTGCCAAAAAAAAGAGTAGTAAGTGTGCTTTCAAATTGGCAAAGAAATTTCGTTTTCTGACTAATATCAAAGCATGACTCTGTGTGCACACAGGAATTGTTTTTAGATATTTAATTTGTGAAGGTGTTATTGTGATTTTCACTTGTAGGAAAGGGGTACATAGTATTTTAAGATTTGAAAAGATCATAAAAAATGTAGTAATATATTTAAATAAAATAAAGGAATTTTTTTTTAGTTTTTTTCAGGTATTGCTGAAGAGCAGTGAACAAAATTTAATGTGCCTACAAAATCCAGACTAAGGAAAAACCACAAAAAAAATATATATTTGAAGACAACTGGAGGACCTAAGTTAGTTGGAGATGCTCATGTTGGGAAAAAGAGAAAGTCTTCTGGTAAGCAGACAAAAGATTTTTTAAACAACATTTTCAAAAAAAGGAAAAATGTACAAAATGGCTGTACTGGAAAGAATGTTTTAAATAGAAAACAACAGGAAAAAATTGAGCATTTAGTTAATGCAAATATACCTTCAGAAACAATAAAGATTAACTTAAAAAGAAAAACAGCGTTTAAAGAGATACGTAGAAAAATGTTTCAGTGAAGAGTTATGTCCAATTTGATAAAGGATGTGAAGAAATATAAGCAAAAGGCTAAATTTTATAAGAGAAAAAAAGAAATTGAAGCCATTGCAGTAAAGGCATTAGAATTAAAAAGGAAACTATTCATTTTAATTTTGAATAGGATGCGTACATTAGATAAAATGGTCAATGTACTGAAATCACAAAGCAAAAGGAAAAGAGTAGTGAAAAGAACAAACTTTTGTAAAGTGTTTTTAGGAGAATGGATGCATAGTTCAAGTAGTGAACCTTTTTTTAATGAAGAGAGTTATTTTCAAAGTAATAGTTTGCTGCATGCAGTTGACACCAGAGGTCGTGCTTATGAAGTGAAAAATGGTTGTATAATGGAGAAGGAGAAAATGGTTCCAAGAGATGAGGTACAAGTGATGGCGGATGAGGCTATGGGGAGACGTCCTAAAGCCCCAGTGTACACTTGGAATTGTAGTAGTATTTGCACTGTGCGTCAGGAATCTATTGATAAATTTCGTGAGTTTCTAAGAGAATATAGTAAAAAAAGTGTTAAACAGAAGATTAAGGTGCTTCAAAGTCTAGATCCATACAGAGTGAGAGAGAATACTGGTTTGCAGGGACATTCTCTGGCTTGTCTATCTAGAAAAGTGTGTAAAAGTGTTTTTCATCATTTTAGGATGCTGGTTGTTCATCATACTGAAATGAGAAAGTTTGTGAGACGGTTGTATTTTGCTAAAAGTCCAGCAATAAAGTTAGATGAATTGAATAGGGCTCTGTTCCGTGGATCGGTATCAGATGTAGAGAAGGTTACTGATGAAATTCAGTTTTGTTACTTTGGTCCTGAACAAGACAGTGCAGAAAAGGACACAGTAAATGAGGAAGAAGTGGAAGAGAATGTAGAACCCTCTGTAAGTAAGACATTTAATGATCACATAACAAAATTTGCAATAATCTCTAATGAAAGACCAAATATTACTTGTATTTGTTGCCGCAGAACTCATTATAGAAAACAAACCAGGAATGTTGATCTCTACAGAAAAAGTGAAAATGAGGATAATTATAAGTGGAAGGATTTTGCCACATATATATTTCTTGAAAATTGTTTTGAATTGGGTGAAGATCAGCGTATTTGTAAATACTGTTACAACAAGTTAGAGGAAAATAGAATGCCGACCAGAGCTGTACATAATAATTTAGAATTGGATGCTATTCCTGCCGAACTTTCTGAATTAAATACATATGAGTCTATACTTATTCAATGTGTTCATCCGTTCCAGACCATAGTACGTATGGAGCCCAAAACTGGTAAATTACCTCCTTCAGATTTACTGAGAGGTTTAAAAGGTAGAGTGGTGTATTTGCCCTTGGATTTGAAAAAAAATATGGAAACTATTGATGCAGATACTTTGGAAACTGAACCATTAGTTATTCTGGTTAATGGTGTACCTACAAAGAATAAGAAGATTTGGCAGGAGCTGGTAGATGTACGGAAAGTACAAAGAGCAAATTTGTATTTAAAAAGGAATAACAAATGGTATGAATCAATTTATATAGAAGAAGAAGAAGAAGATTTACAAGAAGACACAGAAACACCAACTGGACAAATTGAAAAAGTGGACAAGTCAAAGGAAGAAGAAATTTATGAACATTTTAGCATACATCCTCTTCATTCAAAAGAAGTTATGGGAGACAATATTGATCTGTTTCAGATGAAGAAAGCAAAAGGAACTCCCGTGAGTGTATGGGAGGAGAGCTTGGAAGCTCGATGTTTTCCCCAGCTGTTTCCTACAGGAAAAGGAGGACGATACGATGAACGTCCAGAACAGATTCCAGCTTCTGAGTATCGAACTACAAGACTATATGCAGAAGATCCCAGATTTCGACAAAGTATTCCTTATTTGTTCCATCTTTTATTTGAAAGCGACTTGTCTGCATTATCATATGCAGTAAATCACATTTTAAAAAGTGGAGTATATTTACAAAATGTGTCTGCTAAGGATTTTATGGAGAAAGTGCAGCACCGAGATGATCATTTGGAAACACAACTGATCAATCTGATGGCTTGTCAGCGTGGGACAAATGAATATTGGTACCGACGCCATGGTGAATTAAAATGCATGTTACGGAATTTAGGAACACCAACATGGTTCCTTACCCTAAGCTGTGCTGAGTACGCTTGGGATGATTTACTGGATTTTCTACGAGAGGCAAATTCAAACATTAAAAACATCGAATATAAGACAGCAGGAGAACTGTGCTCATTGGATCCGGTTAATGTTTGCAGATATTTCAATCATAGATTTGAGGCTATGATGTCCTTCATCTGCAATAAAAAAAATCCACCTCTTGGAGAAGTAGTGGATTTCTTTTGGAGAAAAGAGTACCAGGCAAGAGGTGCTCCTCATATTCATATGCTGTTGTGGATCAAGGATGCCCCAAAGTTTGGAACAGATACTGATGAAGCAGTGTTATCTTTCATTGAAGAATATGCAACATGTGCTATACCAAAAAGCACAGAAGAGAAAAAGTTAAAGGGGCAAGTTTTACGTTTCCAAAGTCATCGGTGTGGAAAATACTGTCGACGGAAATACAAGAGCAAAGATAAATACTACACTAAATGTCGATTTGGATTTCCTAGACCTGTTCTTTCAAATGGAAGAGTAAACAGTTTTATGTCATCTGTGAGACATACTATTACAAGAAAATCACCTAAGAATACCTACAACCTTAAAAGAAAAGAAGAATCAAAAAATATAAATGACTACAACCCAGTCATTTTATCCATGTGGAATGCTAACATGGATATACAGTATGTAGCTGACAATTCCATTGCTGTTGCTCGATATGTAACGTCTTACATTACTAAATCAGAAAAAACTGAATTGAAAGAAATGTGGGAAGAGATTTCTCACGAGAAGACTGTCAGTAAGAAGCTGTACAGTTTCAGTTTAAAGATGTTATCGCATCGAGAAATTGGATCCTACGAATGTTCAGATAGGTTATCTTCTGCAAGTCTCTACTCGAAATCAAGAAGAATAATTTGGGTAAGTTTAGGCCTTGCAGCAATGAGAAATCGGGTACTGAAATCTGTTGGAGAAATTGAATATTTGGCCGAGAATGACCCAGAAAGTACAGATATTTTGAAATCAAACATGTTGGACACATATTATCCCAAGAGAAGTCTTCATCTAGAGAACATGTGTCTGTATGAAGTGCTGCAGAACTACATTTATTCACGGAAAGCCACAGAAGACATCAACAATGGAAAATATAAAGTCATTGGTGAGGAAGGATGTTTGGTGAAGCAAACAAAAGGAAGTTTGATAAATCACAGGAAGCTGAGTTGCGACACTACTGACAAAAAGGAATTTTACTACTTGGCTGTTTTATAGCTGTTTAAACCATGGCGTACAGAGGATGAACTACTGGGAGAATTTCAAAGCTATGAAGATTCATTTAATGCTTGCAAAGACAGCATAGAATGCAGTACATTCACAAATTATGTGCAAATGTTAAATGAAGAAATTGAACAGGAAACTACAATTGCAGCTGAAGTAGCTAGAGACAGTTCTCAAGACAGCCAAAGTTCAGGAACACTCAGTCAAGATCCCCTAGGACAACCAATCGTTGAAAATGAAGCTGCAATAGCCATGAATGAAGTGGAAACGGCTATGAATCAAGCTCAAGAAGAATTTATAGACTTACCAAATTTGGAAAGACAACTGAATGAAGAGCAGCAACAAATTTATGAAGAGATCAGAAACAAAATTGATCACGGATTACTACATGAAAAAAAAGAGTGCTCATGCACATCATTTCATCCAATCAGGATGTATGTAAGCGGACAAGCTGGAACTGGAAAAAGTTTCTTAATAAAAGTCATCAGAAGCTACCTACAGCAAAAAACGGATTCAACTTTGTCTTGTGTGGTTACTGCTCCAACTGGGTTAGCAGCATATAACATAAAAGGAATCACCTTACATCGTTTGCTAATGTTACCAGTGGAGCATGAGAACAAAATACAATACCACAAGCTAACTGGAGAAGCATGCTTGGAAGTTTCAAGAGTATTGAACAAGATGCAAGTTCTCATTATTGATGAGGTGAGCATGGTATCAAACTTAATGCTTGCCTTTGTGCATTTAAGAATGCAGCAAATTCTAAGGACAGACTATGACGTGTTATTTGGTGGAAAACATGTCATAGTTTTTGGGGATCTTCTACAGCTTACTCCAGTTAAAGGACAACCAGTGTTTAATACTGTGACACATGAAGGCACAAAGAAGTCATTGGGAAGCATTGGTAATGCAAATATTTGGTCCTTCTTTGAGTACAAGGAACTTACTACTAATATGAGGCAAGCAAACGATGAAGAATATGGAAGTATTCTGAAAGATATCAGAATTGGACTACTCACTGAAGCTGGCACAAAAGCATTACAGAGTCGGTTGCTACATAATTTATTTCCAAAGGAAGAAATAGTTGCAGAGAAGATATACAAGAACATTGCAGAAAAGAAAAGTGTCATCTGCTTAATGCCAACTCTACGTGAATGCTCAATATTCAATCAGGAGCTTTTGAAATTGGAAAAGGAAGATATCAGGAAATTGGAAGCAGTGGACAAAATTCAGGATGGAAGAATTACTATCACATTAACAGGCAAACTGAAAAATAAATTGGATTCACTAGAGAAGAACATTTCCAAAACTGCTGGATTAGAAAAAAATCTATATGTTTGCATGAACTGTAGAGTATTTTTAAGGAGAAATTTGGATGTTGAAAAAGGTTTAGTTAATGGAGCTATGGGAAGAGTTGTGGGGTTTATTAATTATCAGAAAAAAGATGGAATTGAATGTTTAAAAATAAAATTTGATCAGATAGAAGAAGTTATAGACATTTGTCGTTGTACAGTTCGTTTCATGCTTGTACAAAGGAAACAGTTTCCGTTTTCTCTAGCATATGCTGTAACTATTCACAAGTCTCAAGGATTGACTGTAGATTGTGCATTTGTAAACATTGGTTCAACTGTGTTCAACGAAGGTATGGCTTATGTAGCTTTGTCACGAGTGAAAACATTATCTGGTTTATTCATGATAGACTTTGATGATTCAAAAGTTAGTGCTGATACAAACTGTGTAAAGGAGTATAATAGATTAAGAAGAACCTATGCTCCTCATTTAGGTCAGTATCCTGTGTTAGAGAAACGTGTAGTTTCTCGAAAAAGGAGAATTGAGAATATCTGTAATGAGGATGTAGAGAGGAGGAAAAAAAAGAGGAGTGATGTAATTGCAAGCAAAAAGAAAAAGGAAAATGTTGAAGAGGTTGTAGGATGTCATTTTGAAAATAGCTCTGGTGTCAACTGCTACGCTAATGTAGTGCTGAATGTTGCATTTTATCTGGAAAGTTTGCAAGAGCAGATAATAGTAAATCAGAGAAAAAGATTCTGTTCTGAGTTGAGTCTCCTTTTTCAAAAGCTGAGTAATGATAAAACTCAAATAGAAAGTGCTACTGAAATTAGAAAACTTTTAGATGTATGTTCAGGACGAACACAGTTTTCTCAAAATGTACAGCAAGACGCACAGGAATTCTTGATGTATTTTCTTCAGGTACTGGAAGAAGAAGGGGTGCCAATTGAAAATATGTTTGGTGTCTCTTATAAATGGGAACATAGTTGTGAAAACTGTTTCAATACATGTGGCTCTAATGTTGATTCTGAAAGGTTTATTTATTTAACATTGCCAGACAGTAAAACAGTCACTTTTGCTAAATTAGTTAAAGATGCTAATCATAGCATGGAATGCGGTGAGTGTAAATCTGACATGTTTTCAACGTTAATTTTAAAGGAATACGGACAGTATGTAATTTTAATGATGCAACGATGTAAAGCTGATGGTTAAAAATTGGATACTTTAATAAAGAAGTTTATAGGACAGCAATTATCAATTTCAGGAAAAACTTTTGTAACAGTTGCAATAATTTTCCATGAAGGACCTACTGTAACTTCTGGACATTACACAGTTTATCTTAAATGTGAAAAAGGCTGGACACTGTAATGATTCCCAATTGATTTTCAAGCAACGTTTGCCTTTTGATTTAGCAAATTCCTATCTAATCTTCCTGAAACCTAAATATTAGAGAGACTTGGCAAGATCTGTACAAAACAATTTTACCATTTTATTGGATTAGCATTGGAATTTTCAAAAAAAAAGATTTTTCAAATTACCATTTGGCCTAACGGAAAGGTAACCAATTGTAATGTGGACTTATTTAATTCCTAATGAATCTGTCGGAAACCAAAAATTTAGAGAGAATCGGTAACATCTGTACAATTTAAATTTTGGAATTTTATTGGATTACCATTCGAAATTTATTCAAAATAGATTTTTAAAATTACTATTTGGCCATAAGGAAAGGTAACCAATTGTATTGTGGACTTATTTAATTATTAATTAATCTTTGGAAACCAAAATGTTAGAGAGAATCGGTAACATCTGTACAATTTAAGTTTTGGAATTTTATTAGATTACCATTGGAAATTTAATCAAAAAAGAATTTTAAAATTACTATTTGGCCTAAAGGAAATGTAACCAGATGTATTGTGGAGTTATTTGAGATATATTATTTTTGAGATTATGCTTCTGTTCCAAAAATTTTAAGACGGTATTTTAAAGAAATAGTTATTGTTATTAGATGATATTTTTTTAGAATATTATGCATTTCTATAATGTTATGTTTAAGTAAAAAGAGATTCTGGGCTTTTTTAAAACAATCTTTGAGATTGTTATTTTTTTTTTGCCCGCTGTTAAGTGATGAATGCAATTGCTTTCACGATTTATAGTGAAATGCAATATATTCTGAAAACAGCAAAAAAAAGGCAAAAAATTGTTTTTGGAAAATATGTAAATACGTGTACTGTGTTATATAATGATTTATTAAATATTAATACTTTTTTCTTTTTTTTCAGATTGTGAAAGAATATTTTCGAAAACAAACAACCATTTTTACAAGTAATTTCAATTAAATTTTAATTAAAAATTAAATTGTTGGGTGGGTCAGGTAAGTCAGAAATTAGATGGTCCCTTTCTTCCACTTCTCCTCAAACAGATTTTCAGTATTTAGTTATTAATCCCTCAAGGATCTTGAAATGTGGTAATTGATTTTTAGTTTTTTTTTTAAATTACGCTTACCGTACGCGTACGGTAAAAAAAAAACATTTTAAATAAAAAATAAAAAAAAGTTGAGAGGTAAGGTTGGCTCTTAAAAGAGCCGTTGTGTTCATGCAGGGACAGAGGAAAGGAAGAATGGGAACATTAGCTGGTAGGACAAATGTGCTGGTCTATTTTGTTGTTAATGAGGGGAAGACTGGTCTCCCTATGAACAATTAGACCATGGCAAAATGAACACCGCATTGTAACCCTCGCAAACCGATGGTTCGTTTCCACAGGAACAGAAAAAGGTGAATCTGCCCCCACAGATGAAGGGCTCTGCTGAGCTTCCGAAGAAGGACTCGGCTGAGCTGCTGTGGATGTGCTTGCTCGACTTACTGAAGGGTTGCCTCTAGTATGTCGTGCATGTGTCCTAGGATGTACATCCTCAAGGTGTCTCAACATAGTGTGATTCCCGAAGGAATACTTCTTGTTGGGATTACCTCTTGAAAGTACACGCTGGCACAGCTTACAAGTCACCAAAGCAGCATTGACTTTTTTCTCACCCTCAGGAAAACTAAAATACTCCCATATAAAAGACCTCTTCTGTTTCCTCTTTCTCTGCCTGATGGTGGTGCTGCTAGCCTCACTCTCAGCAGAAGAGTGCTGGTCTGCCATCGTATCACAAAGACAAGTCAGCTCCTTCTCCTAAAGGATCACAAGCAGAAATGAGGGGAATGGGTGTGGTGTAGGAGAGTTCTAGAACTGAAACTACTTTGAACCAATCAAAAGTTTTGTTTCATAATCACATGACCCACCGTGCGCGTACGTTACGCTTACGTTACGCTTACGGAGCGCTTACGGTGCGCTTACGGTAAAAGTACACATGCGCGTAAAAAAGACACGCGCTCGCGCGCATGCACATAACAGTCACTTCCCAACACTTCCGCGTAACGTACGCGTGTAGCGTACACGCTTACGCGCGCCATACGCAGTACGCACGGCTACGTAAATTGCGTAACCATACGCAAAATGAGTAGTATTATTACGAACATTACGCAAACCGTACGCTTACCGTAAGCTTACCGTACGCGCACTTAAAAAAAAAAAAAAGGAAAAAAAGAATTTCTATGTTATACTAATATATCTTACCTGTTTAGTAAAAAAAAGAAATGAGAAAAATTAATATATTGCAGAATTTAAAAAAATTAAGCATAGTGTTTTAAGAGAATATAAAGTAAAAAAAAAAAAAAAAAGGAAAAAAATAATTTATATGTTATACTAATATATCTTACCTGTTTGGTAAAAAAAAAAGAGAAAAATTATTATATTGCAGAATTTTAAAAAAATAAACATAGTGTTTTAAGAGAATATAAAGTAAAAAAAAAACCACAAAAAAAAACTTGCTTTTTTTTAAAAAAAACACCTTTAATATAAGAATTTATAATAAAAAAATCATACAAAATCAATGAAAAAACCATGGGAATCACACATGTTATAGGTAAGAATTAGCATTTAAAAAACCATACAAATTCACTGAAAAAACCATGGGTTTCACACACGTTATAGTTAGGAATTAGCATTTAAAAAACCTTGCAAATTCACTGAAAAAACCATAGGTTTCACACACGTTATAGTTAGGATTTAGCATTTAAAAAACCTTGCAAATTCAGTGAAAAAACCATAGGTTTCACACACGTTATAGTTAGCGGACATTTCACTCATAAAAAACCATTGAAATTCCCCCGTTATAGTTAGTTCAGCTAACTATAACTCGCGCCCCCGCAATGCACTGCTGATGACGTCACATATTACATCACTCATGACATGGTCAGTGACATCACTCATGACATCACTGATGACATCTCAGTTTTTTTATGAGTGAAATGTCCGCTAACTATAACGTGTGTGAAACCTATGGTTTTTTCACTGAATATATATATATATATATATTTTGTAATCTTTTTATTAAACTACATCGACAAAATTCACCATTGTAATGCACGAGCAAGGGCATGACCAATTCCGAATTTTCAATCTGGAACACAGTAAATCAAATAGTATTTTACAGTGAAAGACAAATCAAGGGGTCTCAAGAGTCTCAGAGTCATGCAAAGGAGTCAGAGGAGTACAGATATCGCCTCTGTAGTGGTTCCATGGCCCCCACACTCTATTCCATTTCCCAGGGCACCCTCTTGCAACATAGACCGACTTCTCCCTAAACATACACCAATCTAGGTACTCCTCCCACTTTCCCAGTGTAGGTGGCTGACGGGCCCCCCAGTGCTGTCCAATATTCATTTTCGCAATCATTAGTGCCAGAGTTGCCCATTGTGTGGTGTAAGAGGTAAGAGCCGTAGGTTCCCAAATGTTTAGAAGGCACCTGTGATTCTGAATCGTGCGACGTTTGCTTGAACGCGTACCGTCATTGACGCAGCCATACCCAAAACTTCGTGTGAACGAGACAAACATTTCTCTGGCCCTTATTGAACGGCCCGCATAAATAGATGCTCTGGCAATCCAACAAATTACCCATTAGTGCATCACCGTATAGGAGATCGCATCATCCCTGAAGAGTAACCAAATAGATTCGGGATCTGCCTTACTTTTATGAAGTTTTTGAAACGCCTAGATAATGAACATGACCTCATGTATGCAGTGAGGCCCCACCTTGTCGGATCAAGATAAAAGATACACGCCAAAGATAGGCATTATCGTAGCCGCCAAATCCGCCTGTCAGCAATATTTTATTGGGACAGCGATGGACGTTTGTTAAAGGTATTCTGTGGAGGAATCTTAAATTGTCAGTCCTGAAGAAGGTGGTTTTTATCACAATACACCACCGAAACGCGTCGACGCATAGATTATCTGGTGGAATTTGTCGCAGAACAGAACTCCGAGTAACTAGGGTGCATTGTCACCAGACTGTGTCTGTTTACTGGTTTAACAAATCCACACATCCAAGACATAACCTGGATGTTTGTCATTGTTCCTCCCATTACACATCTACATGTATGTCTTTTTGTGGGGTTTTTTAAATTTTTAATTTATATTGAAAGCTTTGTTTCATAACCACATGTGTCCTTTGACACAACGTACATATATATTTTTACCTTATTGTCACGGTTTAGGTTTAAATTTTAGCCAATGTGTTTGATTCTTCTTTTTTGATGTACTGTGATTATGTTATATGTTTTTTTATCTTGTTAATAAATTTCAATCAATGCTTTTTACGAATTAAGGAGTTCCTCTTTTGATCTTTTTCCAACACTACACGTTAGATGGTTATTACCTTGTCCGAGCGCTTGCGAGTGGGTGAATGGTAGTAGGTTTTTTGTTGTAACATAAGTCTCTATGTTTGTACAAAGAGAAAATTCTTTTTAACCTGTGGGTCTCAGACCGGAGGTCAATATTGAGTACCTCCCGTAAAGTGCGATGTATGGCTTGCCAATAAGACTGTATGTGCACACAGGACCATAAGATATGTATAAATGTGCCGATATCCCTGCACCCACGTCTGCACTTCCCATTTGCTGCTCTGCCCATATGTACCAAGCCCGGCCTTGTGATGTAAATCCTGTGCAGAATTTTGAGTTCTACCAATCGTAGCCTTGCCTGGACAGCTACTACTCTCGGGGAGGAGACCGCCTCCTGCCAGTCTTCCTCATCCAGTTCTAAGCCATCTCTAACCCATTTCTCCTTCAATGATTGTAGTGGATCTCCCATATTATTAATCAATTTTTTGTAGATCAGGGAGAGGGTTTTCTCGGGGAGGTGGCCATCTAGTAATCTGTCCTCCAAGGGGGAGGTCTCTGGCAGTGTGGACTTACTAGTAACGTGGGTGAGCAAGGCATGCCGTATTTGAAGATACCGATAATATTCAGTATCCGCCAGGCAGTACTGCTGTTGGAGGGAATCGAAGGGAAGAATAGACTCCTTACCCCAGGTGTCTTGGATCTGTGAGACTCCAATAAGGTCCCATTTATCAAAGCCTTTGGACTGCCACAGATTTCCCAGCCTCTCAGAGTTCCATAGTGGAGTTGCCATGGTAAGTCTATGATCCCATCCCAGCTGTTAGCTACATGCCAAACATAGACCGAGTGTGCAGTCGGTCCTGTGAGAGGATACCTGCGGGGCCTGGCGTATAGAGCTCTACCGTACTGCCCCCCTGGGAGTAGCCATCTATCCATGGCATTTACGGGGTCATCCGGTCGACCATAAATCCCGATTGATAGCTGCCAAATGGGATGCCCAATAATACTTTCTAATATCTGGAAGGCTGATGCCCCCGTCATACCAATTAAGGGTTAATTTGGTGAAGGCGGTTCGGGGCTTAACGTTCCATAAGAGATCTCTTTGAAGGGTCTCTATTTCTTTGAAGTAAGATGTGGGAACTGGGTCCAGCTCGGCGAAGAGATATGGCCATTCAACCATATTGAATGCCATGGTGGTGTCCAGGGACACCAATATGGCGGGTTCTAGGATAGTTGGTACTCTGCCCAGAACACCATGAAAGCGGCGTAATTTGAGGGCGGTATTGCGATGTGGCATGAAGCCTGACTGGTCGGGGTGCACTAGTGTATCAATAACTTTAATCAAGCGTGTAGCTAAAAGTTTAGCAAAGATCTTAGGTTCTGCATTCAGCAGCGATATTGGTCTATAGGACGCACAGCTGGTTTTGGGTTTCCCCTCCTTATGAATGACCACGATATTTGCAACCCGTTGATCAAAGGGGAGCATCCCCTTTTCCCTGCTCTCAGTGAACATCGAACGGAGGTACGGGGCTATCTTGTCCGGTCTCAATTTGTACAGTTCGATCGGAATGCCACTGGGACCTGACGTCTTTCCCGAAGTCACCCCCCATATTGGCTGTGCCACCTCATCGTCTGTGAGAGTAGACTCGAGATATTTGCTATTTTCATCTGAGAGGGTAGGAAGTCTGATATCACTAAGCAATTTGCTGTTGTTGTCATCTGTGTATTTACCAGTCGTGAGGTACACCGTTTGATAGTGGCCTGCAAACTGGTCAGCTATTTCCTGGGGGTCAGTTATGGGGACGGTGTCCTCACCTTGCAACTCGGGCACCAGACGGGCCGTCCATTCCCTCCTGTCCAACCATGCAATGAGCTTCCCCGCCGTATCGCCATGCTCATGGATTCTGCTCCGCGTGTCTCTGCTCTGTGCCCGGGCTCTGTCCTCAGCCATGCTTTTAAAGTCATCTTGTTTCAGGTTAGGGAGATGTAGTTTTTCGGGTGTCACCACCTGAGCTAATTCCTCTTCCACTCTCAGTATTTCTTCTTCTGCTCGTACTAAATCTACCTGCTTTTCCTTTTTCTTTCCCGCAATCCGGGACAGGGTTTCCCTGCGAATAACTGTTTTGTAGGCTTCCCATAACGTCTGAGCTGGGTCAACCGTCCCCTCATTATCTTGAAAGTAGTTGTCTGTAGCTTGGTCTATTTTCTTCTGAATTTCCGGGACCCACAGGTACCAGGAATTAATAGGGGCTATTTTTTCGGCGCTCATGTGACCCAGGACTACCTTTATCCAGACCGGAGAGTGGTCTGAGATGCCTCTACTCAAGTGACGAACCTCCCGGATATTGAATGCCTGTGCTGCCGGGACTAGGATGTACGGGATAGACTATGGTGGGCTCCCGACAAGAATGTGTATTGGGTCCTGTCGGGGTTATGTATCCTCCAAACATCCACCAGTCCCATGGACTCGAGAAAGTCCGGTAGCCACTTCTGAGCGGGTCTGATTTCCCGCGGTGGATAACGGTCAAGTGTTCCAGACAGCACTGCATTAAAATCTCCTCCTATCACTAGGAGGCCTACGGGGAGCAGTAAGAGTATAGTACCCAGGTCTTTGAATGCGTCGTTCTGAAGGCCGGGGGGATCATACACTGAAACAAATGTAGCCATCTTGCCCTTTCACATACCCGAGACCCCGATATATCTACCCCGTGCATCAGACCATGTGGCTTGCATGGTGAAAGTGAACGAGTTTTTGGTTAATATGCCTACCCCTCGAGACCCGGTAGTAAAGCCCGCATGTGCCACCAACCTATATCCTCCCTTGTTCAGAGCCTGGCACGAGTTCCCAATAAGGTGTGTTTCCTTTAGGAGAATGACATCTGGGGCCTGTCGCCTGATGTATTGGTTGACCATGCCACGTTAGATCTTGTCACCCAATCCATTTACATTCCAGCTGAGAACTCTAACCCCTATGTCCCACCGTGTACCCCTCTATATTGATGCTTAGACGCCGCTCCTGCTCGGTAACCCTTGTTGGTGCTGTCAAAAGAAGAAACTCTACGTACATTTTACGCTGCCCCCGTTCTGCGTTTTGTTGTGTTAATGTTGACAAAATAAATACAAACCACAAACAAGAATTCTCAAAACAAATCAACCCTTCTCAACCTCCCCCCTCCCTGCACCCCTGCCCTCTGGGCTTCAAACTGCCCAAGATCAAACTTGCAGAGTGCCTGTCGCCCATACACACCAACTAAAAGTAGTGAATTGGGGTACGTGGTGTCCCCCCTCCCCCCTCATAATAGTGTCATACTAACTGTCCCTAGATTCGGATCAACCATTAGCCTTAATTACATGAGACTCATCTCTCTTGTAGAAGATGTGTAGCGTCTCTGATCGGATCCCCGGCTCCCACGCGCAACCAAGCATTTCCCGGACAAACCTATAAGTCCACATCACCTGCTGGTCTCAGACCCTCCCCTCGCCCCCATACATTATCCCCAGTCCTTTGCCTCTTGATAATCAGCGGGCCTCCAACCAGTTTGCTGCCATCTTCGGCTGATTAAAGAACCAGGCTCTGCCGTCTGCTTCCACACGGAGCCTGTCTGGGAACAGCATTGCGTATTTATAGCCCTAATTCCATAGTGCCTTCTTGATCCCAAGGAAGGAGCGCCTCTGTCTCTGAACCATCTGGGTGAAGTCCGGAAAAAAGGTGATTTCCACGTTGTCATATCTGAGCGGAGGCCATGCTCTGGCATGTTGGAGTATAACGTCCCGATCTCTGAAGTTCAGTACCCTGGTGAGGATTGGGCGCGTAAGGGCTCCCGGCTTCAGAAGGCCCCCAGGCACTCTATGGGCCCTTTCAATGACAAAGAACTTTCCAAGTCCATTTGGCTGCAAGTGTTTAAGGATTAGGTCTTCTACAAAGAGGTCAGAAGCCTGCCCCTCCGACTTTTCCGGAACTCTATTTTGCTGCACCGGTTTGCTTCCCCTTGACGATGCCATAGCGTCACTTGTGCCTGTCTCGCCCACACCAACCAGGCCGACCAGGTGGCCGTCCAATCTGCCAGGGACCCCCAGAAGCAACAGTCTCCCGGCGTGGCAGGCAATGTCACCAACTCAAACTCGCCGGTCGGGCAAGGCTGTGCCAGGGGTTGGAATGCCTTCAGAGTGGAATTCTATGAGCTGCAGCGTGGGGTGTCAAGGCCAGAACCCCTTCAAAATTGTGGATCAGCTACTGTGGGCTACGACATGTATTGGGGAGGGCCGCAATCCCCACTGCGCCCGATATCCGAACTCAGTGGAGGCAAGCCACCCGGTGAAGTCTGGACTCGCCCTCAACTCACGCACTCGGAAAAGCACTCAAGCCGGGGCTGACCACCCCAGAAGGCCTCTATCCGGCTGGGGTCCAAACATCATGTCTACCCTTTACGGTCTGCTACTGATGATCCCCGGCAATGGGCAAAATATGGATGTCCCTCATCCCCTACGGAGCGTGAGTCGCCTGTTGCACTAGGCGTCAATTCTCACTTGCGTGGAGCCTCGCTCCGTCCAGCCGCCATGTCCACTGTGGGTACCTGCTGTAGTGTCCGTCCTGACCAGATACAGGGGTGTCATCAAGACCTCCTCAATTACACTGGCTTCTGCCCCCTACTGTCTCAGCAAGTCCTCGCCCGCGGGGGATCACCGGTATGCTATTTTCTGCTCACTCTCGCCTCCACCCCCGAGAGCCCCCCGCTGCAGCCTCCGATTAAGTCCAGGCTCTATTAATCTTCACAACCAGCCCGATCGTCACCTGTATTTTAGTCCCCACCGCCTGGGCTGGTGATCATCGCCGCGGGTTCCAGGCCACTAAAGCACCCGAAGGTGTCTTCACCGCTGCCCCACCAGTTCACGGTCTTATAAGTCTCCGCGATTTGCGGGGCAATCAGGAGGGTTGCGGGGAGTAACACTTTGCCAACCCTGACCGGGGGCCACAGGAACACTCATTCAGCCCTCCGGTCACAAATTCGGGCCTTCGGATCCTCGCGGGCGCCGCCAAGGGTCAAGGTGCCGGATCAATCCATCTCACCCACGGCCGCCACCTGTGCGCGAGTCCCTGGCGTCTCCTCGCTGCAGGGCCCAAGTCCCTTCTGGCTCCGTGCGCGGCCCCAAGTTTCCGTGGCGCAGCAGTGAGAGGCAGCACCGCTCCCGCTCTAGTCCCGATTTAAAGGGGGAGATGCAAAACCAATGCCCGATAGTTGGTGTCGATCTTCAGACCTCCACCGGCGCCATCCGAGAGCAAGGCCCCCGGTCAGCTGTCAACTCTCCCGGCCTCTTTCACCACGCGAGGTCCTGGCGTCACTGCTCCGGGCAGGCCCGATGGCCAGATGTCTCCGTCTGTGGGACAGCGGTGCTCCCGCAGGCTCCGCCACCACCACACCAGGCGCCTGGGGTGTTCTGCGACACAGGACAGTGTTGTGGCTTACGGATTATCATCACGGATAGACGGGGGAGAAGGGAAGACACGGAGCTCTACTAAGTGGCGGCCATTGCGACTCACGGCTCAGCCACGCTCCCCTTATTTATATTTTTAAAGGTGAAGGGGTCCTTTGGGGACCACTTACCCTTTCCAAATGGGTTACCACCAGTTGCAAACTGGTGGTAAAGTATTACTGTTTTGCGACCGGAATTCAGTCGCAAAACAGTAATACATACCACACTGATTCAGTATTTGGAAGGGATGCCCTAAACACGTCCCTTCCAAATACTAAATCGTAAATGCAAAATGCGATTTGGTAACAAGTTACTGAATCACATTTTGCACTTTTGATTTTTTTTTTTTTTTCGGTACAAATGGGTTTGCAGACAAGAGGAGAGGGACAGAAAGAAAGACAGAGACAGAGCAGTACAGGGAGAGAACAAGGGACATGGACAGAGAGGTACAGAAAGTGGGCCAAAGGTAGAGGGAGTGACAGATAGATAGATTTAAATAGGGAGATTAGAAACATAGGTACAGATAGATATACTTTGATAGGTATGAATAGCTAGATGGATAGATAGGTGCATATAGACAGAAATAGACAGAAATAAATTATCAGAAAGATACACACAGATAGATAGAGGCAGATATATATAAACATATATACAGGTATAGCTAGTGATAGGTATGAAGAGATAGGTATAGATGGGGTAAACTAAACAAATATATATATAAGGAATAGATAAGACATAGGTGTAGGTAGATAGGTTTAGTCTAAGTAAACAGGTCTGGAAAGACAGGGAGATACGAAATATAGGTGTAGATAAATAGGTGTCATCAAAATAGGTATAGATACAGCTACATAAAGGTGTATAGGGCTTGATATATTATTTTGCAGATGGCTACTCCTTCACAAACATGACGGATATCCAGTCCACCCTGATACAAGTGTCATAGGATAGAAAGGACTTGTAATAAGGCGGACAGGGTATAGAGTAATTTGTTCACCAAACTCTAAATCAGGCCCATAGTTTGATAGCTATAGACAGGTATGTATAAAGATGTTTATGAAAAAGATTGTTGTAAATAGATAGGTGGAAAGTTTACTTATGGTCTGAAAAGTTTCACTCACTACCCTTTTAGTGACTATAATTTTTTAAGGCTTCTATGGTCTGGGTGCTCCCATGCCTGCCTAGGGCCTGTCTAGCTCTTTATGACTCTGCCCCTTTGGTACCTACCTACACTTTCTCCCCCTCACCCTGCCGAGAGAAAACATCCAGAAGCCAAACACTTTAAAAAACAGTCTGTGAATAAGGCCTGATACGTGAACTTCAATCCGGCAAGGCAGGATGGGCCCCTCCCATTCTGGACCACATAAAAAGCCTCCCAACTACATAGCAACTTCCAAAGAGTAATACCACCCAAAGAGTAACAACTCACAAAGATTCATCTCCAGACCAAAATATGCTCTCCGATGTATAAGAGCTTGGAACAAGTGTCATTTCCCAAAGGAGCTAGAGCCTTATCAATGGGGTCCTCTGCCCCAGAGTGGTAATAAAAGAAAATCAAATTTCAAACCCTTGGACCCTGGTGTCACCGCACCTTCTGCAATAATAATAAACGCCACAAACATATGCAGAAATACAGGCTTTACACACTATGGGAAATGGCAAGAAATGGATTTCATGGTTATATAAAGCATTTTTCCATTTGCCCACTCAGAGTCACACGGAAGATAGTAAGATATTGAGAGTTCAATGATGCTAAATGGCTCAAGGCCTTGGCCTACCCACACAAAGCCTCCCATAACACTGCATTTAAAGCCATTCAATTTACCATGTTATACAGGGCGTACCTCACTCTGCAAAAACCAGCAAGATTTATCCAGATGCTTACTCTGAGTGTCCTGGTTGTTGTGGGTTGCAAGCTGGGTTCAAACACATGGGCACAGATTTACTAACACTTTGCATAGGGTTTGCATCACTTTTGGGGTGCAAATCCAGTGCCAAGTGTTAATGTGGTATTTACTATCCAACGCAAATCAGGCTTGCAGTGGATAGCATCTCAAAGTAATGTGCGGTTGCCCTGCTTTTCGTTACTTTGTGACAAGAGGGCATTCAGTGGCTTGTGCATGAGCATTCCAATGCAACCACCCATGGGTTTTGACGCAAATCCCTATCTACAAACATTGGTCGACAGGGATTTGTAGCAAAATCTTACACCTCTTCAAGGCAGGTGTAACAAGGAGAAATGTTTTCTTTTATCCTCTGTATTCCAACTTTGCATGTATGCTGCATTGTATAGCAAACATACAAAGTGAGAAAAGCCTTAAAGCATAGTTTTTAACTAGACGGGACCACTTCCAGTCCAAAACCTATGGTTCAGAGAATGCACAAACCTTTGCACTATGTCGCAAGGGCGTGTGCTTTGGTGCATGCGCCAAACGTGACCCAGCACTATATCTTCAGGCTGCACCTGTCCCCCTTAACCTGCAATGAGTAAATTTGTATTTTAGAGGCTGGATGGGCACTCTCCAGGGCAGCATAGGGATCTGCTCCGCTGCCCCAGAGGACTACAGCCCGCCATATTTAAATCCTGATTTAAAGCGCCCAATTAAAATCGTTATCCCTGCGCAAACACCTGTTTGCATAGGGATCGCTTTCCAGATGCAAAAAACTTTGCACCCCACATGAGAGTTTGGCAGGTCAAACCTTCTGGAATTTAGCAGGTGAAAAGGGCCCAGTATTCACCAGGACATGCAGATTTTGATACAGCAAGCACCATATTTTAGTATATATTGCACATTTGTTCTCTCTCCTTCTGACGTAAGGCATTGCAGAAACTTTGGTGCGATGTTGCTTTGTGCCAAAGAATAATACATCTGGGACATGATGTGGAACTGGCTGAGGTTACAAGAATTCTGGATAAGGGTTACGTAGTGCATTACCAAGATCGCAGGTTGCTCTAATCTTCACCAAATGGATTCCTGTATTCTAGGGTTATGCCTAAGACCCAAACAGGGTAGGTAACATCGAGATTTGTTGACCCAGGATTAGTGCTAGCTAAGAGAGCCATCACCTTACTTTGAAAGTCCCCCAAACCACCTTTTTCGCTGGAGGAAAACTGTGACCCACTGGTGGACCATCGAACCTACATGTAGAATGTCCCGATGATTGCACCAAGTCTCCTCCATAACATTAGTGTTGCTTTCACTGGTAAAATCATACTTACATTTATTTATAAAAGATCCACAGTTGTTAAGATTGTTTATATTACAAATGATGAACAGTTTCCCAAATTTTGCCTTGTGTGTATTTTTTTGCTGTCCAAAACCACCTTTTCGTTACTTTTCCTTAGCTCGCAAACGTTTTTCTATTGAATGATGTTGGAGGGAAGTTTGGTCATAATTCTAATTTCTCTAATCATTTTTTTTTTTTTTGCCTGAAAGGATTTGGTATACCAATTACTGATGCTTTTTACCTGACCAAAGGGACTCCATTTTCCCTGATTTGGTTACTGAACTTGGATTTCTCACTTTCCTTGACATAATTAATTAATTTAATTGCATGTCACAGATGATTTTTGTGTGGAACACAATTGTGGCACTGTTGTACAATAGTCAAAAGATTCCAATACTATCCCATCCCATTTGACTATTTAAAAATGTTCTGTTTGTATTTGATCCGATAGATATTTGTGAGCATCAAAATGTGTGTTGGAGTTTTCAATGGAAAATCCGCAGGTGAACCATCACTTTCACTTCTTTTATGATTTTGAAGCGTGAGATGGTTTTGAATCTTGACAAACTATCCAGCGAGGAATATAATATTGCGTTCCTAAGAAGAGAGATGGGTGGGGGTTATAGGGTAAACTGACAGGAATCTGCCAATCATGACTGAGGCCTGCGGAGTGACACACACACACGTTTTACTTACATTGTGTATTCTCTGATTAGCATTTGTTGTCGAATGTCCGAATTATAATTTTGCAAGCATACAGTGTCCTCGTCGAAGTAATCCGACATTACATTCAAGTTAAAATCTCCTGTCCCTAATCAATAAGCTTCTGTTATTACATACATCAAGAGAACATCTTGAATGCCTTCTTTTGCTGATCTGTTTGCATGCGAGGAATTTGATTTATCCGGTTAGAGGTAAGACATTTTCACACCAGTTTTCTTGTAGTAAGATTATATCACCTTTTTCCAAAAGGTAATGATGTAACATCTTGTGAAATGCGAGGAAGACCACCTATGTTCCAGGAGCTAAGTGTATTCTCAAAATGGTGCAAGGGTTTATCTGCTGATTTATAAAAGGGTCTTTAATTCAATTGCTCTTAGGGCAAAAAAAGGCGTTAGGCAGTCAACGCCAATCTTTATCGTAGACCTGCGAGACATCCTCTTCTTTGACTTTGCTGGAACTACAGGATACTGCCATGAAACTGATGGGTAAGGGTGATCAATTTTCCGGATTGATGATATGTATGATCAACACAATGTTAATATGTTGGAAAAGTCTCAAGTATAAATTCCCAACTGCATAGGCTGTCCCCACACAGCACCCTATGCTCAGCCTGTTGCATGTTGTTCCCTTACAGCACTGCAGGGGCGGGTGCATTCCAATCACACGCATTTTCAGATCTTAGCACAGGAACGAAACTGCAGAAATCCAGTTTATGAATTGCGTTTAGAGGCGAAGGTCATTTAGGATGATTGAGGGCATGCAGCTAGCTGGAGGCAGAGGATGGCGGGGAGAATAGGTGTTAAGCACAGTAGAGAAAATTGGAGGGCGTAGAGCGACGGGTCCGCAATCAATGAAAATGTACGGAAATGTAAGTACAAGCAGCCGATTCGCGTTTGGAGGACAGTCGGGGCCACCCGGCACGTGTTTAACTTCTCCAAACCCTGCTGTATATGCAAAATGACAGCTCTGAGACTGCTAAGGGAGGAGGCGACGCTGATGGGGGGCCAAAATAATCATCACGTTGTCATCTCGATTTCACACGCAGGAGTAACGTGTGTTTCTTTAGCACGCGGGCGTTAATCGCCCCCTTACTCCTTCCCGCCCCTTTCGCCTAGCCTAGCGCATTGCTAGGCTAGGCGAAAGGGGCGGGGCCGGACCAGGGGCTGCACGCCATGTTGACGCACGCGCCCTGACCCCCTGCCTAGGAGGGCTTGACTGTCCCAGGAGAACGACTGTCACAGATGGCTTGAGAAAGGGAGGGTCCGTACAGCGCAGTTGTCCAAGGGGAGTTATCTTTTCCAAATGATGGAATCTAACGCTCAAGTTGAAGCCCCATTTCGGAAACGCTAGGCTCTGCCCACATGCCAACGCAAGCGGAAAAATACAATCCCAGCATCCATGGAGACAAAGCTCTCAACAGACAATGTTCTGTAAAACATACAAAGAAATGTCAGAGTCCGGAGATGTGCCAAATTTGACAGCGCCATGCTCCATTTCCAAAACGCAGGGATGTGCCACATTTATAACAAAGCAGCGCACCCCTGTGTTTTTCCTAGCGCTGGTGCTAAAGTTGGCCGTCTAGCACCATAGTGCAAGGGTGCCTGTGTTGCAAGGAATTATTGTTCTTGTGCAGGAAGGTGTTCCTTCCTGCACATAAACATTCCATAATGACGATTTGTTACTTCTATGTGTGTGCTACAGAACACATAGAAGTAGCAAATCACCATTATTTAACCCGTTCCGTGCTCATGACGGAACCACTCCGTCATGAGCCACGGGTGCCGTGTGCTCATAACGGAGTGGGTCTGTCATGCTGCGGCCGTTGGCGGCCGCTCCGCCCACGCGGCGCTAATTCCCCGCCTGTGCGGGCGATTAGCGCCGTGGGCGGAGTCATGACGGAACCACTCCGTTATGAGCACACGGCACCCGTGACTCATGACGGAGTGGTTCCGTCATGAGCACGGCGCCACCGCAGTGCCCCCAAACCCCCCCCAGCGCCGCTCTGTCAGCACACATAATTCTACAGCACACATAGAAAAAGAAAAAACAAAGTGAGAAATAAAAGTCTTTGTCCTCTGTGTGCCATTCTAATGCCTGCTCTTCTATGGTATTAGTTTTTGGCGCTGCCTCAGATTTACACCTCTTTGTAAATCTGGGGCAGCATCAAAAAGCAATGGGTATTTCAGTGGAATGCTCACAGCAATTTCCATTGCTTGCCCCTTTCACGCAGATACCTGCCTGAAAAGGTAGCATATGGCGCAGAGCATACAGCCACCAGAGTCTAAAAAAAGATGGAGCTAAGAGCTTGTATATATGCCCCATTGTTCTTAAAGAACTATCTCTGGACAAGATTAATTCGTAGCCTGTTACTCATCACGCAGGGACAGTTTGGGGGGATTCATAATATGTATAAATATCCGCTCGGTTTATACAACCATGTGTGTGGTGGAGTACCCTGTTCTCCACAATCTAAATAAAGGTGCTAAATTTAATCTAATTTCATCATAATAGTAGATGTGTATATTGGTAAGAGAGCATTGATGCGTTGGTGTAACTTGAATTAAGGCATTGTTGATGTGTCAAGGGCATAGCCCTCTATTGGCCTCCTTACAAGTTGTCGAGAATGTAAGGCACAAATTGTGCACTACTCAATACTGATTCAGTGTGGTGTGATATTTGCCAGAGACTTAATTTGCACATCATTTTGAGTTTTCAGACCACTGGATGGGGCATAATGTACTAACAGTGCATGTTTTCCCACTTGTGAGGTGTACACACCCAGAATGTATGTAGTTTTCATAATTTGTGTCAGGGTTTACCTGTGAAAATCATTAGCACTCTAGTTATGCACAAAGAGGAGTTTGTACCAGAATGGGCCATGTTGTGCGTGTGATGATACCGGGTGTTGTGTCCTCTGTGTGCAGTTGTTGAAGCTGGGACTAGTCATCTTCTGGTTCCCAGTCGGCCACTAAACCACTAAGCAACATGATATTGTATGTTTATAAGGAAATATATAAAACTATTTTGCATATCATTAATCCTATTTTGGATACATGGGAAAGGTTGGCACAGCATCGCCAGCAGGGGTGGCTCTGTGGCTTATATCTCTTGCTACAGAAATCTCTGTATATCCTGTATGTAGCATGTGAGAATGGTAATGAGACTAAGGTTTTCATCCTCTTCAGGTGGATAAAGTCAACAGCATTGAGTTGGTACTAGGGAACACCTAATAGTAACAGAATCCTTCTGGGCTTATTCAAAAGCCCCACAGACCTGCAAAGTGCCAGGATGCCCTCACGGGTGATAAGGCTCTAAAACATCAACATAACACTTATGTGGGAATAGAGGTAGTGATAAGGATCCTCTGATGTGGTGTGGGAGGTTGTTCCACTCTTTAGGAGTGATGTATGAGAAGGCCACTCCTGCTCTACTTTGTGTATGCGTGGCATGTGTACTAGTGAGAGTACGGCTGAGTGGAGGTGCCTGGTGGTTTGGTGGAACTGTACTCTGTTGTGTAGGTAGGTTGGACCTATGTTGTGTAGTGCTTTGTATGTGTGTGTGAGGAGCTTGTATTGTGTTCACTGATATATTGGTAGCCATTTTAGTTCCTTAAAGAATGGTTTGATGTGAGACCAGCGTGGGAGGTTGAGGATCAGTCTGGCTGCTGCATTCTGAAGTCTTTTGGTGAGTTGGTTGGTGATACCGGCATAGAGGGTGTTTCCATAGTCAAGTCTGCTGGTGGTGAGGGCTTGGGTGACGGTTTTTCTAGTGTTGTTAGGTAGACACTTCAATATCTTCACAGAGTATGGTAGCAGGTTGTGGTGACGGCATGTTTCTGGGCGGTCATGTCCAGCTTGATGTCGATAATGATCTCAAGGTTTCTTGCTTGTGTGCTGGGATGGGTCCTTGGTTAGTTGGCCACCAGACGTAGTCCAGAGGAAAGGCATTCTTCTTGAAGATTACAACTTCGGTCTTTTCTGTGTTAAGTTTTAGTATTATTTGGACATAATATCAAATTAATAATATCGAGCTACACACATATCGAGTTTTTTATAGCATAACACAATAATATAGTGATGCAGAAATATTGTGGACATTAATATCGATTTTTTGGTAAAGTAATATTGTTTGCAAGAGTATCTGTGTCTTTAATATCGCTTGAAATAATAAAATTATATTTTGTGTTCTTGTGCTTGTGGGGGAGTAAGGTGGGAAGTTATATAATTATATTTATTGTTTAAAATTATAATTAATTAAATCATCAATATTTTTTTAAATAATTAGTTGATATATTATTTAATATGTTAATTGTGTTATTGTAATTATATTTAAATGTGTGTTGCTATATTTGTTGGAGTATTATGTTGTATTTTAATTAAATGATCATTTAAGAACAACATTTAAAAATGTTAATTAATTATTAAAATGTTTAAAAATGATTTATATTAACTTTTTAAATGTGAATATATATATATTTGTAGTTTTATATTTTTGGACAATTAATGGAGTTATTAACATATGCTATGTGTTTGAAGTGAATTACATTTTTAACTGTTGCACAGACTGGAGTGGCAATAGTAAATTATACCCCTCCGATGTCCAACACTTTCCCTATTGTTGCACAGACTGGAGCTGGAATAGTATTTTTTACCCTTCTGGCATCCAGTGCTTTCCCTACCGTTGCACAGAGTGGACCTGGAATTGTACATTTTACCCCTCTAGCATCCAACACATTCCCTACTGTTGCACAGACTGGAGTGGGAATAGTACATGTTACTGCTCTGGAGTCCAACGCTTATTTTAACAATGTTAGTGTAAACAATATTTTGCACTCAATATTGTTGTACATACCTTTATAAGTATGGGAAAACGATATTTGTGTTGACGATATTTTTGACGCTATATTTGGGTGGTCAATATTCTGTCACTGGTCCGTTTTAGGCAGTTGGACTTCATCCAGGTGGCTACTTTAGTCATGCATGTGTTGAAGTGCTTCCTGATGATGCGGGATTTGAACAGGTACTATCAGTTGTATGTCATCTTCATAGGTAAGTATGTTGACGTTATGTGCACTCATGACATCTGCCAGTGGAGTCATGTAGATGTTGTAGAGGGATGAGCTAAGTGAGGAACCCTGTGGAATTACACAGATGAGTTTCCGAGCTTCTGAAAAGTAAAGTGGCATGTTGACTGTGTACTCCCGGTAAGAAAGGAGCCTATCCATTGGAGGGCGGGTCCATAGATGCCAGTCTTGTAACATCATCTGATCATGATGGGAGGGGAGACTGTGTTGAAGACTGCAAAGAGGTCCAGCAGTATGAGGGCTGGGGTTTCTCTTCTGTTGAGTATCATCCAGATGTCGTCTGTTGCTGCTATGAAGGCTGTTTCTATACTGTGGCTGGGTCTGAAGACTGATGTGTGGTATCAAGAAGCAAGTGGTTAATAAGGTGGCTGACAAGGTGTCTGTTTGTGGCTCTTTCTAGGACCTTGGCTGGGTAGGGAAGGAGAGAGATCGGTTGGTAGTTTGTGAGTTTGGCTGGCTCTGCTGAGGACTTTTTCAAGAGGGCATTGATAACTGCATGTTTCCAGGCTTCCGAGAAAGTATCGTTGTTGATGGAGGTGTTGAAGGTGGTGAGAACTTGGCTGATGGAAGTTGAATCTTTTTTGAAGGCGTGGTGGGGGCAAAGGTCAGATGGGCCAGGAGTGGATGGTCTTCATGATAGCTGGTGTAATAGCATTCAATTTTGTCAGGTTGGGGCTTTTGTCTGATACCAGAAGACTTATTGCAAGGTTCATGGGGGGAAGTTGGTGTAGATGACTGTGATTTTGTTGTAGAAGAAATCTGAGAGAACATTGCATCGTTCTAGGGTCGGGGTGATGTTACTGGCGGATACAGTTGGTTTGTTGAAGTCCTTGATGATGGCGAAGATTTAATTGCTGTTGTTTGAGCTGTTGTCGCTGTGCTCAGCTAAGGTTTTCTTTTGGTTTCTCGGATTCGCTGGTGTTAGCGTCTCTTGGTAGATTTTAATATTTCCTTGTCCGATTCTTCCTGATTAGCTCTCCTTCTCCATTCTAGTTGTTTGCAATGTATTTTGGTCATCCTGAGTTCTTCTGTGTACAAGCTGGCTAGCATTCGCGTTCTTGCTACTTGCCATTTTTCTGGGAGGCCAGGGTATCGGAACATGCAGTGATCCAGTTGTTAAAGTTATTGATGTCACTTGAACAGTGGCCTGTGAGTTCTCGTTGGGTGTTATGGAAGGCGGAAACCCAACTAACCACAGATGGTTTGTTCCAGTGTCGGTGGTCGGGGCCAGTCGTGGTGATTCTTCTGCAGTGGGGAAGGTTGATTGCAAAGCTGACAATGGCATGGCCAGTCCAAGTGAACAGACTGGGTGTATGGATCATGATGTTGTTGAAGAAGATGAATAGTGGGTCCAGAATGTGTCCATCGGCATGGGCGGTATGGGTGGGAGCTGACACATTTTGGGTAAGTCATAGGTTTCTGGGACCTTAGAGGAGCATGGTTGAGTTGGAGCCAGTCAGGTCTTGCAGGTGGAAGTTAGTGTCTCTTATAAGGATGTAGGTGCTGGTGTAGATGGCTAGGCGGGTGTCGAAGTCTGCTATGTTGCTGGTGAAGTTGGCTCAGGCTCCTGGCTGTCGGTAGATCAGTTCCACTTAGGGTGAAGTTGACTGTGACTTGTAGTATAAAGTTGAGGCATTCCATATAGTCGGTCCCGGTTTCTAAGTTGGTGTTGCAGCTGATAGTGTCCTTGAAAATGATGGCTATTCCTTCTCCAGGTCTGTGTGAGTGGTCTTGTCTGGCGATCTTGCAGAAGACAGGGATAGCTGTGGTTATGTCTGGCAGAGGTGGCGCCTCCATTAGGGCGGAGAAGTGTCGCCCCATTGCTTTCTCGCAGTGCGAGAAGCAGAAACATAAAATGGTAAAACTATAATTTTATATTTCTGCTTCTCGCACTGCGAGAAAGCAGAAGGGTTTGGTTGGGGCGGGCGGGTGGGCGGGTCTGCTGAAGGGCAGGGGAGGAGTGGCTAGCCCAATGCTGTGGGTCCTGACTGTTTGTACCAAACCAGTCATGCACACTCTCACTTTTTTCTATGTAGGCTGCATGCCGCCTACGTGGAGAAAATGGCCTCCCTGTAGACACCCGACTGGGCGCCGTCCCCACCAATCACAATGCTGCCATTGCAGTGTTGTGATTGGCTTAGGGAAGGGGAGGGAGGCTGGCTACTTCCTGTTCCAAGGTACCCGGCCAGGAGCTGAGACGGCACGGGACCAGGGAAGTAAAGTTTATTTGTATTTTGTTTTTTTAATTAAATCCGGCCCCACGCAAACCACAGCTCAAACCCCTAACCCGCCCACCCACCCGCGAGTCATGCCGGCAGCGACTGCAAGAAACCTGAAGCAAGGGTGGAACACAGTCACAAGCCTGTGAAAATGAGTGAAATGGCAAGAAACAACACTGGCAGGAAATGAAAGGCAAGAAAAAAGGGTACAGTAAGAAAGCAGGGACAAACGGGTGAAATAGAAAGCAAAATGCAGACACAGACTGAGAGAAAGGCTACAATGAGAGTGCAACAGCAGACAATAGCCAGAAAAAAAATGGTCGAGAAAGGAATGAGAAAAACACTTGGTCAAGAGATGGGAGAAAGGCAAAAGCAGGTGCTGGAGCCGAAGTGCTCGAGAGTCTGCCCCCTACACCTCATGGACGCTCCATCAGTGTGTCCTTCTCCCCTCAGCCACCATCAGTAGAGGTTGAGGATGCCATATAGCCACCCACTCCAACCTGCAGCCAGTCATAAGGTCCAGACAGCAGGGCTCCACTGTGCATGCCCGTAGGCGCAGTAACACATCGCAGGCTTCTGGGTCTCAGGCAACTGCCGAACAACAGGCGGTATATGGTGGGCTTGAGATGTCGATGCTGAAGGTTCAATGCCTGCAGCACAAACAGATGAGAATTGTTAACAGAAAATAGCAGTCAATGCAACAGTCAATTATAGTGGGGCTCAGTATAGTGGCCAATCAGTTGGCAGACAATCAGGCCCGCATGGACACAAAAAAGGACAAACTTACTAGTGCCCTTGAAAAACTCTGCACTGAGTTGTCAGGGGATAGTAACACTCAAAGACTCAAGGAGAGGAGCAGTGCTTTGGAAGACTCGCAAAGGCAACCATTACACTATTGAAGCATACTGTGACACTACAGGTGGAGAATAGCCACTTCAGTGGGGATGTCGCGAGGGTCCTTGGCTAGATAACTGCTACAGTGGAGGCATTACAAACTGTACAAATTGCAAGTGTGTGGCGGCAGACAGTGAGTTGTCCAGCATAAGCTGCATCTCTGCCACAGATCCACATGTGCTGCGATGCAGAATTTACAAATAATGGGTATAACCCAGAAACGTCACTGGGACCTGGGTAAATATCGGTACAGAAGAAAGTGGTCCCAGTGGAACACAATTGAAAAAAAAATTCTTTATATAGTAGCATTTATTGAATTACTCACAATGAAAGTTCCTGTTCAATATTGTTTAATCATATTAAACACATGTTGATATGTTCAAAACACAGCACATATCTGAATGATTTGTACAAATGTGCCCCAAAGAAGGAAAAAGGGAGGTTTGACCGAGTGCAAAAGTGAGGGTTCAGTGGAAAAAGGAAGGGTAGGGACAATATATACATCAACAGTATTATATACAAAAGCCTGTCCAGCCTGGCATAGGGCTAAAAACAAATATTAAAAGCCATTATGTTTAGTTTGGCGCAGTGAAAAAGCACTGTTGTCCACAATGGCATGAGAAACGGGATTGTCCACGTTTCGACCCCAGAAAACTGTAGGGTAACCTTGATCATTAAAAAGGGGTCTTCCTCAGGACTGGGGGGGGCACCGTTATCCACCCGTGTCTGTGGTGGTCAAATGGTCATAGTAGGCCCATGGGCTGCTGTGGCAGAGAGGGGACCTGGATGGCAATTTCTGTTTGACTTTGAAGGATTTGTCAATTCATCAAAATTATGGCCAAGAATAATTGAAAGGTTCCGTGATTCATCAATTTGCACATGCGGAGCGCCATAAACGCTTCACCGAAGTACACCCTTCTGGGGCACACACCTCAACATGGTGACACTTAACATACTTTACACACTCCCAAGAAATAATTGAGGGTGCCATCGGCGAGTGGTTATATTTGTTTTTTCTTTTGTTGTCAGTGCTGTAACCAACCTACATGATGATTTCATGGTGTCAGACTTATTGGGAATTGCTTGTCTGTCAATTATTTGGTAACACCTGCCATTAAAGGTAGCTTTACTTTGAGCAATCAATCAAGTGTGGTGGCCTTTCGTTACTGTCTTGTGAATATGAGAATGTCTTACCGTATGTAGTAATGTGGTCTGTGCGCCATCTTCCCTCCACTGCTCTGCTCTTCTCTGTCACCTGCTGAACAGGTGGACCAGGATCCTCCTCCTCTGATTCAGATTCTGACACTGCAATGTGTAGGCCTCTCCTGCAGGCAATATTGTGTTGTATAGCACATATTACTACAATCGGTTTCTGGTATATATTGCAAGACCCTCGTACTCTTATGGAGGCAGCGAAAACAAGATTGGAGAAGTCCAAATGTCCGCTTGTGGAAGCTAAATAGAAGAAACACAGACAATTTGTCATATTTCATAGATAACCGTTAATATGTGATCACGGAGGCCCAAGTTAAAATAGCAAGATGCCCAAATTACAGAATGTTACCTGATCTTTTATGCCCAAAAACCACAAAAGGCGGGCCAAAGACAAATCCAATCAGAATAAGTAACACAGTGATTTCTTCATTGTCATGAACAAATACATTGTGCGTTGTTGAGCAGACAGAGTAAAATTGCACAGGCATTGGGCATATAACCAATCAGAGAAGAGAGTTGGTACATGCCATAGGCATGATATAATATGGCGGCATGTGATTTCCACTTGCCAGCTGCCTGTGCGTCAGTAGGCTGCATTTGCACAATACCGGTCTAGTCAAATGCAGACACTTGGTCCTACCCACCTGAAACACTTATATAAATGTGAGACAACATACATTTTGTGGGGATTGGGCAACTTACATATCAGCATTTACATTAATTGTCAGTACCCAATAAGTATCCATCATCAAACTCCCCACTTTCCAGTTGTCTGTATATTATGCTGTGCCTAAACATGAAGGAGTCATTGGTGCTCCCCGGATATCGTGATACAATGTAAGTTATTATATAATGGGCATTGTAAACCACTTGTATATTAAGAGAATGCATGTTTTTCCGGTTCCTAAAAAGGTATTTAAGATGGGATGGGGACTTTTGGGCATATGTGTCCCATCTATACACTTTATGACCTGGGGAAAGTTTGCAATTTTGCAATCCTGTAAAATTGCAATTTGGTAATATCCATTTTCTCATAATTCCTGGGCATTTATATGTGGTGCTGGATGTTGAGAAGCATGGCATCGAAGAGTGAACAGAAGAAACACAAAAGCTTACCTTACGACATCCCTCCTGCAACAGCTACCACATCCTGGTACTTGCCAGTGGCTAATTGATGTAACAAGCACAACACCTGGACATGGATGGGGATGGAATTGCTGCGCAGAGTACTGCTTTCTAGGTGTGTCTTTAAGAGGGCAATTAACTCCAAAATGACAGTGCTACTTGGCCTCTATCTGTCATATATATTTTCTTCTGTTTGGCCAAAAATGGTCAGCCTGACTCTGAATAGCCTCCTTGTCTCCACCTCCTCCTCTACTGAGCAGCCAGTATGCGCATCCTCCTTGCTATCACATTTAGGGCAGTCATTGTGGACAACCGTGGTGCATTCTGGGCTGGGTTTTATACTCTGCACCCCGTTCCACCTGGTTTGAGTGGGTGGCAAATCGCATGTGCAAATGGAGACTATTTGCTGTGAACATCCTTTTTTGCAAGTTGCTATCTCCATTTGCAATCTAGTCTTTGCTATTTTTGGTTCGCAAATGGCTTTCGTACATGACATACGGCGATTTTCTATTCGTAAACCACCTTGCGACCGTTTTGTGAGTCGCTATTCGTTTGTACATCTGGCCCCAAATACTTAACAGAGGTTGAGAGCTGCATGAATCTAAAGCCAATCTGAATGCTGCTACTGAAGTACTAGTCATCAGTTTAACAATCCCCTCTGGCTATTGGCTACCAGAAATGGGGTGTCCCCTTTCCCCTCCCAAGCAGAAAGTCCACAGTCTCCATGGGCCTTTCTCCTCCCTGTACTTTGTGTTATGTTGATTATTTGTATAGCACTATATGCCACCACTAGGTAATCTCAAAATTATAAGATGGACAAGAAAGACAGAAAAGAGAGATACCAAAAAAGGGAACAGGAGGGGGCAAGAGAGAGGACAAGTGGAAGGAAGGTACCCTGTGGATTCAGTGGACTTCCCAAACTGCTAGCATTTCACCAAACAGAGCAATTATGTTATGTTTTCAGCATTTTCGCAGTGCATTTCTACGGTGGAGAGCAGGAATATCGATGGAGAAATATCGTGGGACATCAATATCGCCTCAAAAATATCGTGGGGAAGAAATATCGACAACAAAAATATAGTTGAGAAGAATATCGACTGACAGGTAAGTAATAGCGATTACAAAAATATCGTTGTAATAAATATTGTTTACAAAAATATAGTTTTAAAAAATATCAATTTATTAATAGTGTTATGTATTTTAGTGTTTTTAATGAGAATTGTTGTCATTTTATTATATGTTTTAGAATTTTACTGGTTATTAATTTATTTTAAGTTTAATTCTGCGTTATTAGTTCCGTAGCGGGTTGTGGGTTTATAGGGGAATAGGGTGGGAAGTAATTTAATTATATAAAATGTATTGACTAATTAATGTGTTAATTGATTAATTAATACTAGTTTAATAATTAGTTGTTAATTAATTATAATTAGTCAATTAATATTAATTATGTTAAATGTTTAATTAATTGTAGGTGTATGTTGTGGTGTTTATATGTGTAAATGGTGTGAACGGTGGTAATTAATTATTTATTTCTTAATTATTAATATTTTTAAATTAATTACCATTAATTAATTATTAATTATTAATTGTAATTGTGTAATTAATTGTAGGTGTGTGTTGTGGTGTTTATATGTGTAAATGGTGTGAAAGGTGATAAGAACATAATGTTTATTGATTAAATGATAAATATGAATAAATTAATTTTTATTAATTAATTAGTAATTATTAAATTTAATTGTGTAATTATTTTAGGTGTGTGTTGTGGTGTTTATATGTGTAAATGGTGTGAAAGATGATAAGAAAATCATTTTTTGGGATTAATTAATAAATAATAATACATTATTTTTCATTAATTAATTAGTAATTATTAAATGTAATTGTGTCATTAATTTTAGGTGTGTGTTGTGGATATTAAAGTGTTACATAATGTGTAATTAAATATTTTGCATTATCTTTGTTAATAATAATATATTTAAATGTATATATTAATTAAGTTAATATAGGAAATTAAGTTTAATCAAAATGTTGATGGATTTGTTTTTTATTGATTTGGGATCCAGCGCTTTCCCTACTTTTACACTCACTGGAGTGGGAATAGTAATTTGTACCCTTATGCTATCCAACGCTTTCCCTACTGTTGCACTCATTGGAGTGGGAATAGTAATTTTTACCCCTACGCTATCCAACGCTTTCCCTACTGTTGCACTCACTGGAGTGTGAATAGTAATTTTTACCCCTCCACTATCCAACGCTTTCCCTACTGTTGCACTCACAGGAGTGGTAATAGTAATTTTTACCCCTCCGCTATCCAACGCTTTCCCTACTGTTGCACTCACTGGAGTGGGAATAGTAATTCTTACCCAAACGCTATCCAGCGCTTTCCCTACTGTTGCACTCACTGGAGTGGGAATAATGATTTTTACCCCCTCGCTATCCAACGTTTTAACTAGTAATGTTTTTATTTTGTTATTAAATGTATGTATTTTTTTTTAAATAGATTAATGTGTTACTTAAATATAGAATATTTTATTTTATTTAAAATTATTGATATATGTGTTTATTTTATTTTTATATAGTTAAAAAAGTTTATAAATTAAAAAAAGATAGTTAATAAAATTTATTTAAGTAAATATATGTATATGTACACATTTATTTGTGTTTATATTTATTAAATGAAGTTTATTTGTTATAATTAGTTAAAATATATATTACATTTAATTAATTTTGTTAATAATATTAATATTACATGATTAATTTAATTTAAGTTATGTTATATTTTAAAGTTGATATTTTTTACATCTATATTTTTTACATCGATATTTTTGAGTCGATATTATTGTACTTACCTGTTTAAATATAGGGAGTCGATATTTTTGTAATCGATATTTTTACATCGATAGTTTTTCATCTATATTTTTAATATTGATATTCAAACATAGAACCCATTTCTACAATTTGTCTCGTTTTATGGAATTTGAGTTGTGGTGTTTATATGTGTAAATGGTGTGAAAGGTGATAAGAAAATAATGTTTATTGATTAATTGATAAATATGAATAAATTAATTTTTATTAATTAATTAGTAATTATGAAATGTAATTGTGTAATTATTTTAGGTGTGTGTTGTGGTGTTTATATGTGTAAATGGTGTGAAAGATGATAAGAAAATCATTTTTTGGGATTAATTAATAAATAATAATACATTATTTTTCATTAATTAATTAGTAATTATTAAATGTAATTGTGTCATTAATTTTAGGTGTGTGTTGTGGATATTAAAGTGTTAAATAATGTGTAATTAAATATTTTGCATTATCTTTGTTAATAATAATATATTTAAATGTATATATTAATTAAGTTAATATAGGAAATTAAGTTTAATCAAAATGTTGATGGATTTGTTTTTTATTGATTTGGGATCCAGCGCTTTCCCTACTTTTACACTCACTGGAGTGGGAATAGTAATTTGTACCCTTATGCTATCCAACGCTTTCCCTACTGTTGCACTCATTGGAGTGGGAATAGTCATTTTTACCCCTGCGCTATCTAACGCTTTCCCTACTGTTGCACTCACTGGAGTGTGAATAGTAATTTTTACCCCTCCACTATCCAACGCTTTCCCTACTGTTGCACTCACAGGAGTGGTAATAGTAATTTTTACCCCTCCGCTATCCAACGCTTTCCCTACTGTTGCACTCACTGGAGTGGGAATAGTAATTCTTACCCAAACGCTATCCAGCGCTTTCCCTACTGTTGCACTCACTGGAGTGGGAATAATGATTTTTACCCCCTCGCTATCCAACGTTTTAACTAGTAATGTTTTTATTTTGTTATTAAATGTATGTATTTTTTTTTTAATCGTTTAATGTGTTACTTAAATATAGAATATTTTATTTTACTTAAAATTATTGATATATGTGTTTATTTTATTTTTATATAGTTAAAAAAGTTTATAAATTAAAAAAAGATAGTTAATAAAATGTATTTAGGTAAATATATGTATATGTACACATTTATTTGTGTTTATATTTATTAAATTAAGTTTATTTGTTATAATTAGTTAAAATATATATTACATTTAATTAATTTTGTTAATAATATTAATATTACATGATTAATTTAATTTAAGTTATGTTATATTTTAAAGTTGATATTTTTTACATCTATATTTTTTACATCGATATTTTTGAGTCGATATTATTGTACTTACCTGTTTAAATATAGGGAGTCGATATTTTTGTAATCGATATTTTTACATCGATAGTTTTTCATCTATATTTTTAATATTGATATTCAAACATAGAACCCATTTCTACAATTTGTCTCGTTTTATGGAATTTGAGCACTCTTTACACGTGGCTTTGGGATCTCTCATTGGCCAGGATCATGGTTATCTGGTGTCCCTGTGTTTTGTCATTGAATGGAAATTGGAATGTTTGCTGTATTGTATAGCGATGGTGTACTGTGTACTTGGATGCATGTGCACTATGGCTTTCCCTTTTGATTTGTACAGCGGGGTTGACCAGTTACTCATTCCCCATTCTGAATCTTCAGTGATGCTGAACAGCTAGGGTTGCCATCGATATAGCTAGAGGGCTCTTCTTATAATGCGGTATAATTTAGCTGACATTGTTATAGGCATGGTGTTCATTGTACTAAGCTTGAGGTTTTTGATGATTAGGAAGGGAATGGGTGCAGGCACAGTTAGGAGGACTGAGATCAATAATCAATAAAGTAAAAGATTGTTTTCTACCACCTCGCCATCCTGCAGGCGGTTCCCTCCTAAGGCATGTACTGCAGTAAGTGACACTAGGTATCGCTATAATCAGTCACTTCCTTACTGCATCCTGATGGTCTATGGAGAGCTCCTCCAAAACGTGGAATACTCAAACTTCAGAGTCCTTTGCCTGATGTACAAAGCACCACACTGCTGTACACCTGGGTACCAGTCTTCACATCTCTTACTTTGCCAACCGACAATACGCCTAAGGTCAGCCTTCCAAAACACGTTGTGCGTGAGTCAGGCTAATGATGCATATTTTAAGGAGAATCCTGCACAGACAACGCTCAAACTTGAGGAACTCTCTTCGAACGCACCTTGTTGAAAGTGGACTTTGCGAAGTTCATATGAGACTTAAAGATGCCCGTGTACTGGTCACTTGGAGTTGTAAACTCATTTCAAGTCACCCAAAGTTAAACAAACACCAACCATAGTCGGAAATGGTCTCCCTGCCCATGGATGCCGCTGATATACTGCCCCACCCAAAGGGCCCTCTGCCCAGAGGTGCCCCTGCCCCACCCACAAGTACCCTAGCCCCACCTACATACATCTCTGTCCACTGTCACTCCTGCTCCACCTATGGGTGGTGCTGTCCTGCCACCCAGTACCTCCGAACCACCAGCAAATTTTCTTCAAAGGAATATCTGAATTTTAAACACCTGGTACTCCCAGGTAACCTTCCATCAGTGCCGTCGTAATGCATGGGCACACTGGGGACAAGCCAAGAGGCCTCATGCAGATCAGAATTTAACACAAATTTTCCATTAAACATTTTTATTCCTGTGAGTGATTGTGTTGGAAGGGCCCAGTGCACAGCTTTGCCAGGGGCCTATAAAGTTGTTAAGACGGCCCTGCCTTCCCTATCCTTATATTGCCCCCGAAAACACTTGGAGGCCGCCTTACAAGCAGTGTTACCCATCTTACAGAAAACAGATGATTATATATATCACAGGTGGTCATAGGAGAGCTGCCTAGATGTGTGCACAAGGACTATCATGAGGAGTGATGTATGGGCTTAAACCTGGGTGCTCTGGAGAGCAGATGTTGGGATGGCAGTGTCCTCCTGCGTTACGTTTCATGGTTACACTTCAGCCCTGAGTGACCCATGAAGGCTCTGGTATAGGGCCCTTTTCTCCTTTTGGCCTCAGCGTACTCAACCATCACATGTGCACACAGAGAACCACTGAGTTATTGATTGAGACTCCAGAGCAAGCATGGACGTCATTTAGGGGTCGCTAGGGGTCACAGCTGCGACGCTTGGCATGCCCCTTGCGACCCCTGGCACTGAATTTGTGACCTCAGAGGTGGCAAAATCAAATCAGTGTCAGGAGCACATGTAAGCACGTCCTTATGGACATCGATTGGGGCTCCAATCTCATTGTTTTTTGTCAGGTTTTCTTTTTATTACACAAACAGTGAACAACAATATTAACTTTTTGTGTGATAAAAAATGAAGTATAATTAGCTGGAATATGACCCTCTCAGGCAGCTGATGTACGTAACACATGCTGTTAAATGTATGTTGTGTGCATGCGTGCAGGTGTGCATATGTGATTGTGTATGTATGTGTAAGCATGTGTGTGTAAGTGAACGTTAAGTTCTCTACTCATGACCTTTTGTTGAATTGACGTTCATGAGAGCAAGGCTCTGTGGACAGGAGGGGTGTGTCATGCTTGCCCTCTATATGTAGCGGAACTGCTGTCAGCACAAACCGAATGGCTCAGTCATGCAGTGGTGGAAGCGGGGTAATCTTTAATGGCAAGCTAGGACGTTGTGCATGCTGCCTGCATGGGGCGGTTGTTCTACATGGCTGAACTGGTATCATGGTCTGTCATGTCTTCTACAATCCAGCCCTTCACTGCATTCAGTGTTCATGTTTAGGCACATGCTATACGTGCTACATTTCTGATGTAAGTGCTACATTTATGATGCAAGTAGAGGAGAGAGAGATAGAGAGAGAGAGAGGAGAGCGAGAGAGAGAGAGAGAGAGAGAGAGAGAGAGACGTACATCACTGTAGGCATTGTGGAATCCATTTTGTGTCTCCACTGTATGCAAGGTGCACAAAATCCAGGTTGGAGGTAGTTTGCTAGATTAGCCATAGTTAGGCTAATCTTAGGGGAGAGGCTGACATACACAACAAGGTTAAAGAAAACAGCAAAATCCATAGATGACCCTACCACAACGTTGCGTTTAATCATACAGCATGGAATTGTCCCTATTTAAGAAAGCATTGGGATGAAGTAGCAGAAACAATAGGCCACGACAGACATCCCCCAGGACCTCAGTGTGGTATCTCCGGGGGTTATTTATCCACCTAAGGCTAAAAGGTTCACATCACGCTGTATTGATTTGGCACTAATACTAGCAAAACGGCAGAAAACCTGGAAATGGATGAGTGTCAAGAGCCCCACGCATCATATGTGGCTGCAGGAGATGAACAAATAGGAAGCTATGGAAGGCAGTATACTGCATATGGGGGCAAGAAAGGGCCATAGGTCACCAGACTTAGCAAGGGCCAGGGATGAAATACTAACCTCCATAACAGGGGTAGATGAAGGTGGGTCATCTTCCCCTAGGGGACCCTGCGTGCTGAGAATGGAGAAGGGTGAATGTATAATCCTAAAATGAGAACAGAAATGACACCATGCCAGATGCACTGGGACCAACCCCTCCTCCCCCACTGTAGATATCTGCATGGCCTACCATGGGCCCACTTCCCTGCTGTTTTGGCCTGGATTCTTCCACTCTCTCGCTTTGATGGTAACTTTATCATGCCAGGCAATGTTTGGGGCCCCGGGCCCTTCCTTTCCCCCCCCAGCACTGGCCGAGTTGAAACTAAGGGGCATATATACAAGGGGATTCCGGCACCGGAACATTGAAAAAAGTGACGTTCCAGTGGCGCAATGCCCTTCACCATATTTACAAAGCGGCGTTAAGCCACTTTGCATGGCCTAATGCCACTTAGTAAAATATGGTACGCTTCCACGCAGGTATCTGCTTGAAAGAGGCATGCAATGTGTGTTGCTGTGGGCGTTCCACCGCAACACCCATTGCTTTTTGACGTTGCCCTAGATTTACAAGGATGTGTAAAGCTGAGGCAGTGCCAAAAACTAACATTATGCAAAAGCAGACATTAGTTTGACGCAGCGAGGAGAAATAGGAGAATTTCATTAATTATTGTTTTTTTGCTGGAAGGTGTACCTACCTGCACAAAAACACTCATTAAATAATGGTGACTTGTTACTTCTATGTGTGCTGCAGAATGCAGAATGCAGCACACATAGAAGTAGCAAATCGCCATTATCGATTGTTCATGTGCAGGAAGGGACACCTCTCTGCACATAAATAATGATCCCTGTAATGCAGACACCTTTGCACTAAAGCACAAGGATGTCTGTGTCGGCGCTATGTAGCTATTATTAGTGCAAGGGAAAACATAGGGATGCGCCGTATTCTTGTAAAATGGCGGCATTGCAAAATTTGCCACAGTGCCGCACTGCACCATTTCCTTGTAAATATACTTCTAAGTGTAGTTCGCCCCAGCCCTCCCTGGATCATTAGAGACATGGTTGTGGTCGACCACACAGTGGAGTGGGTCCTCATGTACTCTTCTGCTAAAGCTGTAGGCTGATATTGTGGAAGTACCAGTGTTTTAATGGTAATTGGTACAAAACTCAATAAAACTTTGTTTACAAAAAATAGAAAACAGCAAACTTGAGCATACTGATACTGAGGTGTGATCGTAGAACATAAGGCAGTGCTTCACTCCGGAAAAACAAGGACATGTATGAGTCCACCTTCTAGGAAGAGCAGGGGGGCATAATGTGCAGCACTAGTCCGAAAGTCTCGGACAACGCAAAGGCAAAGCTGGAGACTTAGTAAAGTGCAGGGTGTTAAAACTGCAGGTAAGGAAATGGACAGACTCCATGGGCCCGGTGCTCCCTATCTACTGTCATGGGGACATGCAAATCCTTCCTTTGAACTATGCGTTTGAAGTGCTAATGCATTTTTATCAGAGGCGTAAGTCTTTGGAGTCATCGGCAGGGATGGGTGTGAGGGCGTCATAATCTTCTAATGGATAACGTTCCAAGGAATGTGCACAGCATCACACTTCAGCAAGTAAGCTAACAAACTTCACACTCCCTCTCCTCTCACAGAAAATTCAAACAATTCTCCTGTACACCTGGGCTGTATTTATTAAAAGCTGAATTGAAAATTATGTACAGAAATCCAAAATCTAAATTTGTGAATAGTATTATCAGTTCGCAAACACATTGCGAAAACAGCAAGATGCCAGGTGCGACGGTCTGGTAATTTAAATACAATTCCATTAAGAGACTTTTTTTCCTGTCGCTCGACCCTAACAAAGCACCTTTTCTGATCACTAGTTCTTACTGTAGATTCATCACCATATGAATATCCCTGGGCGCCAGATTGGATCTAGAAACTTGTTCCTTGCAATGAAACGCCAGCACCACCAGGTGGCAGCACATGACTCCAGTTGTGGCTCCAACTGCTTAGGAATGACAGCATCAGCCTATATATGGTGCACCTGATGCAGTGGTGTCAGTTCTGCACCTTACAGATGCGGAACAGTAGTTCTTCGGTTTTCGCCGAATGTCCCTGTCCAACCCTCACAACATCTTTATGTGGTGCCTTGGGCCTGATCACGATCCCTCAACATGTAACTCCTGTGCCATCATGCACCTGAAAGACATCAGGAAGCTGGAAGCTAAGATATTCTTAGAGAGCGGGCAGAGACCACTAAGCAGTACCTCGCCCCTCACTAGAGCCGGACTGGCCGTAGCGGGCATAGGGCGTTTGCTCGGGAGGCTGGAAGGGTGGGGTCTGGTTTTGGAGAGATGGGGGCCGGTTTTGTTACTGGGGGTCGGTTTTGCACTGATACTGCAATATAGGCCCCCAGTAATAAAAGTAGCAGTGCTGTTGGTCGGTTTTGTTAAGCAGCAGTGCTTTACACTTGCCTCCTGCACCCCCTCCCGCCTTCATGGCTGATTTGGGTTCCCAGTCTTGCCCTGCCTCTCCCTCAGGCAAGTATCCTAACAGAGAGCATCTCTGCAAAGGGTTATCTCACAAATGTTATACAGGAAACACTAGAGATAAGAGAAGTATTCTATTTCATTGTTGAACGGCCTGCTTCCAGGAAAGTTCAGGAGTGTCAATGGCGATGTCTCCCGACCCAGAATTTTCCCCTTCCACACAGATAATCCTGATTCTTAAAAATGTTGAACTTGAGTTTTTGGCCCCATCTTCTGATCCATCTCAGGTTGCAGTTTTTCAGGAGGCCATCTTGGATCTTGACTCAATTGGGCTCAGATTTTTGCCAACTGCAGATGTTGCAGCTTGGAGCGTCAAATTCCCCCTTCGGCACAGACCAACTACCTAGGTATCAAATTCACTCAAATACATTCATTGGTGGGCCCATAACACCAATATACTTACACTACATTGATCTGTTTTTTCCTGAGGGAAATACGCTTCCAAACGCTGACATGAGAGGAATACCTTTTACCTTACACTTAAACACATTGACCTCAGACCTAAGCTATCCCTCTCATAAGGAGATGGATCATTTAGTTGTTTTGAAGGTTTAGATTCACAGTCATTTATCTAGTCTTAAATCCCATCAAGCTCTCTTTTTATAATAATCGACACAACACATTTGTCAATTAATCAAATATTCTTTATCTAAGAAATATTGCAAGAAACGTTAGAAATCATCATCAGCATTTTAGGGTATCATATTTACCTATTCTGCCTAAAGTCGTCCTCTAAGTCAATCAGTCAAGGAAGAATTTTATTCAGCAAAGTTAGGCCTCAATTCAGTCTCTCAAAGATTCAGGATAACAGCTGTCCAGCAGTGTCACCGTCCTCTCTGTCAGCATAACGTCAGGAAATCGAGTTCGTCAAAGAAGAGCGTGTCGATCAGCGATATCGTTACCATTTTTTAGCCTAATTCCCTACCTACTTTTATAATGAAAATAATGTCAAAAAGTATCAAGATCGGGGTTTAGAGAGTCCCGATTGGTCCATTTGGGGTAGCGGGGTACAGTTCTCAGGGTGCCGAATGATGAAGTCATCAAACTTGCTTGTTCCGGCTTTTAAATTGAGCTTTGTCTTTGGTCTTGGATGGGTTCCCGGAGCGTCCTTGAAGGGTACATGTTCTCCCGGGGTCAGGTCCAGGCCACTGCTGCTGGCGGTGACGCCTGCGCACTTCATCCAGAACCTCGTGTTGTCAGGGCAGTCACGTTTAACATCTCGTTCAGCCATCTTGTTTAGGCCGAAATGGTCAACTTAAGCAAAAGAAACACAAAAAACGTAATTAAACATAGAAATGGCTAATAAAATGTTATCCCCTTGCTAATACCCATATGTGTGTGTATTTATCTAGCAGAAGCAACACTCAGAGCGGTTTATACTCACTGAATAAAGCACAAATCACAAATACATCACCAAAGCGACATATAACATGCAATATTCTAGTTTTCTACTATTAATATGCGTACTCAAGTTAGTCTACAATTAACATAGCCATGCAAGGTGCAATTCCCACGTGTAATTCTTTGTTAATATAGTTGGTGAGTTATCACTTCAAACAAATTAATAATATTACAATTAATTGATTATTTGGATTAATATAAACATGCAGAATGGGGGGGTATACAAAATTTTGTATTACCTGCTCCAGCAATCCCCCCTTTGGTTATTATATCACCACACTAGTTTAAAATTTTGTATCCCTTTTACGGAAATTTGAATTGATTTCTTGTTTCATTCATATTTCAGTTTCCCCTGTTTCTTCTCTTTTTGCTGTTTTATACATGCCATCCTTTAACTCTTCTAGTTCTATTTCTTCAAATTCTCTTTCTTGTTTCTTATCCCTTCTCCTTGAGTTTTCTCTTTTTATCATTTTCTGATTTTTATTCTTTCTACAACAAATACAACCTAGTATAATTATTAATACTAAAGTAATCCCACATGTTAATGGAAATAATATCTTACCTATAAATGTACTACCTAGTTTTACTACAAAGTCCTTAATAGTTGATATTTTCTTACCAATCTTCTCCCAGACACCTTCAACCTCCAGTGGTACAATTTGTCATGCAATTCTGTAATGTTTTTAATATAAATTTTCAAATCTCTACTTACATCAGGAATGTAAGTACAACAATGTTGAACTTTCAGCATTCCACAGACTCCACCCTCTTTTGCCAATAAAATATCAAGGGCAAGTCGATTTTGCATTACCATAGCACGCATGGCAACCATTTCAGTATTCACCAATAAGAATCCTCCAGCGGTGTTTGATGACAAGCGATCCACTACTGTTGAAAGTTTTCAAATTTTGTTAGCATTCAGAGATATTCCCACTGCAGGTATCATTGCTCCAAAAATGTCACCCACATTTCAGTCCAAGATTCTCTCTTACAACGTGCTAAATAACTACCTAAGCTATGTACACTATCTTCTCCTCTATCCATGTGAAAAATCTTTGGAAAGACCAGGCCAACATAACATGTGCCATACCAATCGTCTGGCAAACGATAATATGCCCTATTCCCACAGATAAAATACAGTCCTGGAAAGACTGGATCTCTTCCACCTTTAAATCCCCATTCTCCCATGATTCGGTATGTATCATGGCACTCACTATTCCCTAGAAAATAATTGTCATACACCGTCTAATTCCTTCTTATACACAATTTCCCTTTCTGAGGCCAATCTAAAGCCATAGTTGGACTCGTTTCTCCTCTTAAATGTTTCTCCGTTTCTACATCCCAAACCGTTTTCTCCACTTTCCCTTCTGAAACCTTCCTTTGCATTTTCAATCTCCTTTCTTCAACCATATCCAAAAATGTCTTCTCCTCTTTCTTTAAACTGCAAGTCAAGTTATTTCTAAATATATATTCTAAGGTTAGTTCATTTGTCTCTAAGAAAAATTCACCTAATACCTTTGCAGGTTTTACCTTGTTTAGTTTGTTAATTGCTGGTACTTGTGAAAATATAGTATCTAAATCTGAAAAATAATACTCTAATTTACCTGTTTGATAAACAAAACTAGCTATTACACTACAAGTTATTCCATATGTTACAGGAAGGTGATGATAAGTCACTCCTTCAGATACAGATGCAGGTAATTGCATACATACGTAGCAATCCCTTACGTCCATTGTTTTCACATATTCATACAACAACTTTGAAAACACATTGTTAGAGAAATCTGTTATTGCTCTATCTTTATGTAAATAGTTTTTATCCATTCTAGTTGGAACTACCTTTTGAACTTTCCCCATATTAGTTATGTTATCACTATGTCCTTCTAATGTATCTACAGTAACATTAAATGAAATTAGTAGAGCAAGAATACTCCAAAGAAGCATTAATAATCCTGTACAACAACAACACATTTTGCACCATCTTCTAAGAAAGGTACATCTACTTTTGCTACTTTCTATGTTTGCCATCTTTCTAAATGAGCCGTGTCTTTTGACTTAGCCTCTTCTACTTCACAACTAGTTTCTAACCCAAGGCTTCTAAGCACCTATGTGGTTCTACCAGTTTTTGTCTATTTTAGTGTTTTTCCATCAGTAACTTCCTTGTCTCATTCAGTTTGGCAACTCATCATCTTTCACCTTCCCTTCGTTTTCAACATATAGGTTGTCCTGAACATCCGCTTCTTCTCCAATATCGGACAAGATAACTCTCAGAATTTCTGAGTCTTTGTCTTCCTTAACCACTTCCGGTACAACCACCTCTGGATTTCCTTGGCTATCCGCCTCTTCCTTCAATTCAGGCAGGGCCACATATGTCCATTCCGGTGATTTATACTTCTGGTTAGGTTTTCTTGTTCGTTTGTTTTCTTTGACTACTGTCTGTTCTTCTTTCGATTTTTCCTGACTCGTTACTTCATTCACCTGTTCAGCTCTTGGCGAATTTACACATGTCAGTCGATACCTCAGTCTCTTTATTTTGTTTGGCCACACCTCGTCTTTTGCCGCTCTTTTCAATTTACTCCCTTTATCATTCTTTTCAGTTCTCCAAGCTCTCTTTCTCAGAACTCGGCCTTCTGGTATTTCATCTTCGCTTTCCTCAGACTCTGTTACAACTTGCTTTTTACCTTCAATGAGTTCTTTTTCTACCGCTTTTGTTTTCCCTAATTCTGTCCCTCCTCATATCTCCGTCACGCAATCTTCCTGCTGACTACTTGTCCCTGCTTCTAACTGGATGTTGGAGTTCCCTACACCTCCTCGGGGGTCTTCCGCAATGATCTTTCCCTCTCTCTCTGTATCTGGCACCTGTCCATCTAAGGGTGTTGTCTCAGGTAGAATTTCTCTCAATCCTTCATCTGGCACTTCCCTCTCATGGATTTCTTTTATTGTCTCTCCACTGTCCTTTTCTTTGTTCTTCCTTTGTTCTTTCTTGGATGAATGGGCTCTTGGTTCTGTCTCTGAGTCTGAACTGGATTCAGAAATCTGTAACCTTTTCCTCAGGGAGTTACTTCAGGGGGCCAAAGTTAACCTTGGCTCTGTCTCCCCCCTTTCTCAGTTTTCTCCTTCTTTATCTTTTGGCTCTCCGTCATCTGACTCAGTACTGGATTCTGACTCATCAAAATACTCCTTTTCTTTACAATCAACTGGATTTGGAATTCTCAAAGTATGACTTGTATGGATCCAGTTCTTCAATCCAGCACACTTCACAGCTGTTGTTGTGGTCAAAATGACTTGCCTTGGTTTTCCCCACCTGGGAACCAAACAGTTTCTTCTTCGGTGTACTTTTATCCTTACTAAGACCCCTGGGCTTAGATCATGAGCTGGCTTCTTTTCAAGAATGGTGGCATCCGCCCCAACCTGATGAAACACAGAATGAACTGCGTCGGCCAGGCTTTTACAGTATTCCAGTACCATGTCATCAGTTATTGTCATCAGCTTGTTGACTGGTATAAATACATGTCTCATTGCGCGTCCCATGATGATCTCATGAGGACTCAAACCAGTTGTTCTGTCTGGTATTGATCTAATAGTCATGATACTAGAGGCAAGACATCGGGCCATTTCAAGACTGATTTGCATATGGCTTGGTTCAAAATGGAACAGCATGGTGAGCAAAAAAACGATGGATGTAGGCACAGATCTCTGTACTGGGGTGAATGTATGACATTGTTCTGCATTCTGTCCATCAACTGTTTTTTTGCATTTGTCACCCCAAGTGGGAAGGGTATGCCCAGACATGGGCCCCTTGCTCTCCAAGGTACTGGAATCAAGCTATCCTGGCTGAAGAGGGGTGAAACCCCGAAACCGGTCCTAGGATGCTTGTTTCCAGTCCAGAGAGGACCTGGCTTGGCAGTTCTGGCTGGCTGTTCCCATGAGGCACAGGGTCAAGACTGATTTGCATATGGCTTGGTTCAAAATGGAACAGCATGGTGAGCAAAAAAACAATGGATTTAGGCCCAGATCTCTGTACTGGGGTGAATGTATGACATTGTTCTGCATTCTATCCATCAACTGTTTTTTTGCATTTGTCACCCCAAGAGGGAAGGGTATGCCCAGACGTGGGCCCCTTGCTCTCCATGCTACTGGAATCAAGCTATCCTGGCTGAAGAGGGGTGAAACCCCGAAACCGGTCCTAGGATGCTTGTTTCCAGTCCAGAGAGGACCTGGCTTGGCAGTTCGGGCTGGACTGTTCCCATGAGGCACAGGGTCAAGACTGATTTGCATATGGCTTGGTTCAAACTGGAACAGCATGGTGAGCAAAAAAACGATGGATTTAGGCCCAGATCTCTGTACTGGGGTGAATGTATGACATTGTTCTGCATTCTGTCCATCAACTGTTTTTTTGCATTTGTCACCCCAAGTGGGAAGGGCATGCCCAGACGTGGGCCCCTTGCTCTCCATGCTACTGGAATCAAGCTATCCTGGCTGAAGAGGGGTGAAATACCGAAACCGGTCCTAGGATGCTTGTTTCCAGTCCAGAGAGGACCTGGCTTGGCAGTTCGGCCTGGACTGTTCCTATGAGGCACAGGGTCAAGACTGATTTGCATATGGCTTGGTTCAAACTGGAACAGCATGGTGAGCAAAAAAACGATGGATTTAGGCCCAGATCTCTGTACTGGGGTGAATGTATGACATTGTTCTGCATTGTGTCCATCAACTGTTTTTTGCATTTGTCACCCCAAGTGGGAAGGGTATGCCCAGACGTGGGCCCCTTGCTCTCCATGCTACTGGAATCAAGCTATCCTGGCTGAAGAGGGGTGAAACCCCAAAACCGGTCCTAGGATGCTTGTTTCCAGTCCAGAGAGGACCTGGCTTGGCAGTTCGGGCTGGACTGTTCCCATGAGGCACAGGGTCAAGACTGATTTGCATATGGCTTGGTTCAAACTGGAACAGCATGGTGAGCAAAAAAACGATGGATTTAGGCCCAGATCTCTGTACTGGGGTGAATGTATGACATTGTTCTGCATTCTGTCCATCAACTGTTTTTTTGCATCGGGCCATTTCATACCTGTGGCTAAACACATTTTCCCTATTCTGTTTTTGATAGTACCATTCATTTGTTCTACTACACCAGAAGCCTCTGGTCGGTAGGCACAATGCAGTTTTTGTCGTACATTCAATGCTTCACAAATCAATTTTATGATCTCATTATGAAAATGTTCTCCTCTGTCTGATTCAATTGTTATTGGGAACCCAAACCTAGGTATAAATTCCCTCAACAATAATTTTGCCACTGTCATTCCATCATTTCTTCTTGTTGGGAACGTCTCTACCCACCTAGAGAATAGGCATACCATTACCAAAACATACCTCAACCTGTTACAAGGAGGCATCTCAATGAAATCTATTTGCATTCTGGTGAAAGGCTCTCCCTCTCGACCTATTGTTCCTAGACTCACCACTGTCTTTCTTCCGGGATTGTACTGCTGACAAATTAGACATCTTTGACAAATACTTTCCGCCACAAGCCTAAAATTGGCATTATACCAAGTTTGTTTAAAAGACCTAATCATGGCGTCTCTCCCTATATGTCCCTGTCCATGATACATCCATGCCATGGCAGACATCATGCTATCAGGCATAACTGGTCTTCCATCTCGATAGACCCACACATGATCTTTCTCTCTTGGTGCACATCCTGCTTTTACCCACTGTTTTACTTCTTCCTCTCCTGCTTCTTCCTGCAATTGTCTTACCTCATCCCATGTTCCCACAGTGTTAGTAAACATTGGGAAACAAGAAATCATTTCCTTTTCCTTTGCCCGATTGATTGAATTCTGATTTCGTGCACAATACTGTGCCATGTCATTGGCGAATTTATTTCCAGTGGCAATGTAATCACCACTGCGACTATGAGCAGCACGTTTTACCACAGCCAATTGCCTAGGCAGCTGTATTGCCTCAAGCAACTTCCCAACCACTTCAGCATTCTTAATGGGAGTTCCACTTGAGGTCAGGAAACCTCTTTGCAGCCAAATTAGGCCGAAATCATGGACCACCCCGTAGCCATATTGGCTATCAGTTATCACAGTCACTCTCACACTTTTCCCAATCTTACATGCTCTAGTCAGGGCAACAAGTTCAGCTACTTGGGCCGACCTTACTCCTTTCAAATAGGATGCTTCCATCACTGCTGCAACTGTAGATACCAATCAATCAATCAATAAGCGTTATTATCGGTTAAAAACCATAAAAGCAATACAAACAAGAGAATACAAAGTTTCCTGAGCACACCAGACAAAAATTCATAAATAAATAAATAAAACACACGTAATATAATTAAAAATGGTTAAAAACCAAATCTCCCAATGGGCTAAAAAAACACATGGGCTACACGGGAAGATCTATCCAGAAAGGATAGGCCTATGGAGTCACAGATACAACAGGTAAGTGCAGATTAATTTTAGCACGTCGAGCATTCCACATAGCCCATAGAAATCTCGAGATCGCAAAGACAATTAGGGGGGTGGTGTCATATTTAAATAGTCTAAAAGCCTCCCTATAGTCTCTGAGACCCAACACTTTACAAAGAGGGATAATCCACTTAGCTCTGCTCCTAGAATAATACGGGCAAAAAAACAATACATGTAGATCCGTTTCGTCACACCTTTCACAACCAACACAAAGACTAGAGACCACAGGGATGACAGACGAATTGGTAATCACTGCCCGAAAGGGGAGTGTCCCGTGTCTCAGTTGGACATACAGCTTCTTAGCCAATGCAGGTTGGATGTCGTCCAGACATTTCTCAAAATGATAAAGATCCTTGGCCTCCAAGAACCTTTCAGAGAGCGTGCCCAACGATGGATTACTAAGAGCAAGTTCCAAACGGTGATTATTGAGTAGGGTGGCCAACTCTCTCTTAGAGAGGGAGTGGCATGTCAACTCAGGGGCATCCCATAAGTCAACCCTGCCCAAGGTTTTACATGTATTTTTGACAAACTGTAGCCAAGGAATTTTCCCAACCCCCCTGAGAGACAAAAGGTCCCTTAGGTCATCTCTATAGCTTAGCAGCTCTGGTGTAGACCAGAGCCGCCTCCAATATAACACTGGCCGATTTGAGATGACCGCCTGTATGGGGGGTAAACCCAGATCAAGGGGAAGCAATGGTGTACTCTGAGGTAAGCCCAACAAACGTCTGATAAGGGTATTCTCAGTAATTGTCAGGGGAGTAGCACGCGAATGTCCCCATAACTCCGCCCCGTAGAGCGCCCCTCCTCTCGCCTGGGTCTTATACATTTCTAAGGGCGGACCCACTGATTTAAAAGGGGACCCAGTATGAGCTTTAAGAATGCCACCAGAAGATTGGGCCAGCCTCAAATTTGCTTTGGCTACCTGGGGCCCCCACCCCATCCTGTCACTCAAGGTAACACCTAGGTAATCAAAATTAGAAACCCTTTCTAGCGCCATACCGTCCAGGTGTGGATGTGAACAACTGGAGATGTTGGCGTTAAAAACCATAAATTTGGTTTTAGCCAAATTAATCTCCAGGTTCCTTGACTTGCAAAAAAAGACAAAAAGCCTCCAGTGTTCGCTGCAAGCCCATAGAGGTTTTTGATAATAATAGGGTGTCATCAGCGAACATCAGGGCTGGGATCTTCCGGTCAGCCAGGCTGGGGGAATCCAGATTCCTGGCTCCCGAAAGATGGTCAATTAATCCGTTGAGGAACAGGGAGGAGAGAGTGGGAGCCAACACACACCCCTGTCTCACTCCCCGTTTGACCGGAAAGGGGGCCGAGAGCTCCCCAGAGCGCCCATACCTTACCCTCGCATAGGTACCTTGGTGAAGCCGTTTAAATAGGTTGCATAAATATGTGGGAGGCCCCATCTCCCTCAAAATGGCCCAAAGCTTATCCCTCTGCACCAAGTCAAAAGCAGATCTAAGGTCAACAAAGATCAGATACAGGCTACCGGCCCCCAGTGTAACCGTTTTCCAAAAGAATAACTGGAGTCTAAACAGTTGATCAATGGTGGAGACCTTGCAGCGAAACCCCGCTTGAAGAGAAGTCAGAATTTGGTGATCATCGATCCAACTCTGTAGCCTTGTTAGGAGAATGCGAGAAAACAATTTCTGCAACACATCAATCAGGCTAATAGGTCGATAATTGGCCGGATCGAGGGGGGAGGCCTTTTTTGTGAATGGGAATAATCTCGGCCCCCAGCCAAGTTCCAGGAATTTCCATGCCATTCAAAATTAGATTAAAGAATAGCCAGATATCCAGATATACCGCATATGCTGCACTCAGCACTCCATCATCTGTTCTCAACAAGATCCATCAAAAAACATGACATAATCACTTTCTGGTAAAGGGTCATCTTTTATGTCAGGTCTTGGTCAAGTATATCCAAACAATCATGATCTGCTCCATCTCTTACCTCCACTTGCTCTACATCAGGCAACACTGTTGAAGGAGTCACGTTCACACATCTCACAAGACTCACATTTGTTGCACCCAAAATGACCTTTTCATACTTAGTCAGTTGGCTGTGTGTCATATACTGAGTACGACGCCTTGTTAAAAGAATCGCCACATCATGAGGCACCAACACTTTCACAGGGTATCCCATCACAATTCCTTCACTCTGTTCCAAACTTCGACATGTAGCAGCTACTGCTTTCAGACACCCAGGAAGGGCTACAGCTACTGGGTCCAACATGGATGAAAAGTAAGCAATTGGTTTCCTCAGTTTTCTATGCTTCTGTACTAGAACAGAGAGTGCACATCCATTTCTCTCACTGCAATACAACTCAAACTCCTTATCATAGTCAGGCATACCTAATGCTGGCGCTTCACACAATCCTTCTCTCAACTTCTTGAATGCTGCCAACTCCTCTTTGTTGTTCAAATCAATTGGATCTCTCACATCACTTCTTGTCAATCATACCAAAGGTTTTGCAATCAATGAAAAGTTACCTATCCACTGATGACAATATCCAACCATTCCCAGAAACATTCTCACTTCTCTTTGGGTCATTGGTGGACTCATTCTTTTTATGATCCTGATTCTATCTATGGTTATTTTTCTGTGTCCTTTCTCAATGCTGTGTCCCAAATATTGCACTTCTTTCTTACAGAATTGTAATTTCGATGGTGACACTTTTAGTCCTCCATCTGCCAAATGATTCAACAAAGCTACTGTGTCTACTTCACAAGCTTCACGAGTTTTCGATGCCACAAGTAGGTCATCGATATACTGAACTAGTACTGAATTTTCAGACATTTCTAGACTCTCCAAAGACTTTCTTAATAGCTGATTAAATATTGAGGGGCTTTCTGTACACCCCTGTGGAATTCGACACCACGCCAAAATACGCTCGCCGAAACGAAATGTAAAAATTTGCTGACTCTCATGGTGCAATGGGATGGAAAAGAAAGCATGGCACAAATCAATCACTGTATACCATTCTGCGTCATGAGGGATCTGATATAAAATCACAGATGGATTCGGTACAATGGGACAACATGGTACAACAATTTTGTTTATCTTTCTCAAATCTTGCACTATTCTGAACTTCCCACTAAGCTTTTTCAGTCCCATTATTGGTGAATAACATGGGCTACTCATTATTTCTCTCAAAATTCCTGGTTTTATCATTCTCTCAATCACAGGAGTAATTCCTTCGATTATTTCAGGGGTCAATTTATATTGTGGGACATTTGGATAACATACTCCTTCTTTTACAGTTATTTCTACTGGATCTACATTCCTCATCAATTCTACATCTTCTCCTGTGAAGTCCCAAACTTCTGCTTTTACTGATTGTTTCAATTCTTTTGGTAGTTCGTCAGGGTTGAATACAGCATATGTTCCTGTAACCTCTTTCTCTCTGTTTGCCAATGTCATTTTATACAACACATCATCATCTGGTGTTTCAAAGGATATTCCATCTGGAGTACAAAATATAGTGCAATTCATCTTGTACAATAAATCTCTACCTCACAAGTTCACAGGACTAGTGTCACACACAACGAATCTGTGCATTTCAGAACATTTCGCTATACTAACTTTCACTGGTTCTGTAAGGTAATTTTTTTTTTTTCTTTTTTTTTTTTTAAAAACCTTTATTCTTTAAAATCAGTGACACAGCTATTCAGCCGACAACCCGGAGGTACGGCAGCTTTAGAAACACAACACCTGCGAGTGTCCACATTACACAGACAGGAGAATCAAAGGTTCTATTTTAAATAAACACAAACCCAAACCTGAACATAAGCAAGGCGATAAGTACTGAAAGCACAAAAAGGGTTCCCATCGGGGGGCGCGAGCCCCATTTCGTCCATCAGACACAGGTCTATGGTAAGGGAAAGGAGGGGAAGTCAGAGACTCAAGAAGACAAACACATACCAGCGAGGAGTACAAAGCCGGAAAGAAAGCTAAGGGGAGAGCTGCTCCTCAGGCGGGTCCGGGTCTGGGGGCAGGCATATGCCCCCTCTGTACTGGTTCCATCGCCCCCATACAGAGTGCCATTTCCGAGGGCGCCCTCGAGCACAGTACACTGTCTTCTCCCTAAACATGCTCCAATCCATGTTTTCCATCCACGCTGTCAATGTAGGAGGCCTAGGAGAGCCCCACAGGCGAGCGATGTCGCGCTTGGCTACCATGTTCCCTAGGGTCACCCACTGAGTCTGTGCCACGTCGTGGTCAGTAGGACCCCAAACATTCAGGAGACAGCACCGCGCCTCCGGCTGCATGACGATGCCCGTCACCTCCCCCATCACATCGTGAATTCGCTTCCAAAACTCCATAATCGCACCGCATTCCCAAATAATATGTAGGAAGGTGCCCACCATACCACAGCCTCTCTTACATAAGCCCTCCTCAGAGAAACCCATATGGACCAGCCTGGGCCCTGTCACGTAGATCCTATGAAGTATTTTAAGCTGCACCAGCCGCAGGCGCGCGGGGATCGCAACCTCTTTGGGAGAAGAAACTGCATACTGCCAATCCTCATCATCTAGTTTGAGGCCGTCCCTGGTCCATTGATCGCGCAGCCCTAGAAGAAGATCCGCCCGAACATTAATTAGTTTCTTATAAATGAGCGAGATCGTACTCTCTGGCATATGGCCATCCAGGATCCGGTCCTCTAACGGAGAGGACTCGGGCACCTTCTCCCCCTCTACAAGGACTGACCGCAAGGCGTGGCACACTTGAGCGTATCGGAAGAACTCCGTACTCCCTAGCTCATATTCCTTCTGCAGCTCCTCGAAAGACTTTACCCTACCCTTAACCAAAAGGTCTCCAACCCTGGATATACCGATCAAGTCCCATTTCTCAAACCCTTTTGTATGCCAAAGCTTTCCCAGAATATCGGAGTCAAACAGAGGGGTGGCAAGGGTAAGCTTACCCTTCCAGCCCAGTGAATCCGTCGCCACCTTCCATACATGCACGGCCACCCTGGTGGGCCCGGTAAGGGTTAAGTCCGACGACTTCGAGTACAACGCTCTGTGGTAATTACCCCCACGAAGCAACCATTGGTCCATGGCGTAGCCGGGGCTCAGCGACGGACCATATACACCATGGTTAATCGCGCTCAACTGAGTGGCCCAATAATAACGTCGAATGTCTGGAAGCGCGATACCCCCGTCATACCACGGAAGCGTCAACTTAGCAATCGCTATGCGCGGACGCCCTTCCCACAATAGCGCGCGCTGGTGGCTTTCGACCTCACGGAAATAACTGGCCGGGACCAAGTCAAGGGTATTCTGCAGGGCATAGAGGAAACGGGGAAGAGACATCATTTTAAACAGGGCGGCACGGCCAAGGGGGGAAAGCGGCAACCGCCGCCAGCCCGCCACGTCCCGTCGCAGACGTGCCAAGGGAGGGAGCAAGTTCTTCTCGTATCGTAAAATGGGGTCGGTGGAAATATAGATCCCCAAATACAAAAAGCCCTGCCGGGCTATCTGGATCGAACAGTTGCGCGGGACAGGCGGGAGATCCCCACACAGGACATACAAGTATGACTTCCCCCAATTGATGACAAGACCAGAGTTCCTACCGAAAGAAGTCAAGACGTCACAAACCACTATCAGAGATTTCTTAGGCGAGGCGAGGTATAGCAGAATATCGTCGGCGTAGAGTGAAATACAGTCTTCGTGGTCAGGCGACCAACGAAGCCCACGTATATCCGGGTGCCATCGTATACACGCCGCCAACGGCTCAAGGGCAAGGGCGAACAACAACGGCGACAGGGGACAGCCCTGCCGGGTGCCTCTCCCGAGCTCGAACGGTGTCGACGCCCGCCCGTTCACCACGACGCTAGCAAGAGGCCCCTCATAGAGCAACCTCACCCAGCTTACAAATCCAGGCCCAAAACCGAACTTGGCTAGCACAGCCCACAGGTATGCCCACTCCACCGTATCGAAGGCCATCGTGGCATCGAGGGATGCCACAATAGCCGGCTCCCGTATCGTGCCCGTCCTAGCAATCACTCCATGAAGGCGTCTAAGATTCAGTGCAGTGTTACGGTGCGGGATAAAGCCCGACTGATCCGGGTGGATCAAGTCGCCCAGTACCCGGACCAGGCGGTTAGCAAGGATCTTAGCAAGGATTTTCGGCTCGGCGTTGAGAAGTGATATCGGCCGATAGGAGCCACACTTGTCCCGGGGCTTACCGTCTTTATGTATTACCACAATCGTCGCCAGCCGTTGACCGAGCGGAAGAAACCCAGTCACCCGCGCCTCCACGAACATGGCGCGCAGGTGAGGAGCCAACTTATCCGGATGAAGCTTATACAGCTCAATCGGCAAACCATTTGGACCCGAGGCCTTTCCGGAGCGCAACGCACGGATAGCACACGCCACTTCGTCTACAGTTATGTCTCCATCGAGGTCATCCCTATCGATGGCAGAAAGGCAGGGCAGAGCGATATCGCGCAGGAGGTCACACGAGTCCTCAGTCGGCCTATCCGAAACCGAGGTGTATACCGTACGAAAATAGTCCGAGAAACACTGAACTATACCGTCGGGGTCAGTGACGACCTCTCCCCCATCCATCGACAACTCCGGCACCACTCGATTAACACGCTCTTTTTTGTCCAACCACGCCAGCAATTTCCCGGCCTTATCACCAACATCATACAATCGACCCTGCTGCTCCCTATTGAGGGTCTTGGCAGCATTCGTCACCAGATCCCTATATTCCAATTGCTTCAAGCTCAAATTATGCAGTGTGGCCGGTGCAACATCCTCTTCCAAGGCCACTTCTAAAGCCGCTATCTCGTCCTCTACTTGCGTCACCTCGGCGTCCCTCCGCCGCTTGGCGGCCTCTACCAAGGAAAGGGCCTCCCCTCTCAATACAGTCTTAAAAGCTTCCCACAAGGACACCGCAGATTCAACTGAACCCTGATTATCCTGAAAATAGTGATCAACAGTCTTCAGCAACGCACTGCGCAGCTTGGGGTCACGAAAGTACCAGGGGTTAATGGGAGCCACCCTGCCCCCACCACCCGGCCAACATCCAGACGGGCCCACACCGGCGAATGATCAGATATGCCCCGCGCCATGTGCCTAGCCTCAGACACCAATGAGGCGTGCGCAGCCAGAGTGAGCAAGTAATCAATCCGAGAGAGACTCCCGTGGGCCCCGGAATGAAAGGTATATTGTCTCTGAGTGGGGTGCCGTAGCCTCCAACAGTCTACCAGACCAAAAGTATCTATAAAGTCGGGAAGCCACTTCTGAGCACCCCCGGTGTCCCTGGGCGGGTACCTATCGAGCATTCCAGATCCAACCGCATTGAAGTCTCCTCCCACTATTAGCAGCCCTTCGGGGAGTTCCAACAAGGCCTTGCCCAGATCAGCAAACGTGGAGGCCTGCAGGGCAGGGGGGACATAAACAGAAACCAATACCAACGTCCTACCCTCCCACCTCCCCGCCACAGCCACAAATCGCCCCCTGTCGTCAGCGATGGTGGAGTCAACCTCAAATGGTAGGGAAGCTCTAACAAGTATGCCCGCACCCCTGGAGCCCGAGGAGAACCCCGAGTGAGCAATGAATTTATAACCCTTTCTGTTAAGTGCATAACATGTATTCCCTATAAGGTGGGTCTCTTGCAGGAGGACCACGTCTGGCGAGGTCCGTTTCAAGAATTGCAGGACTATCCCCCGTTTAATACGATCCCCTAAGCCATTAACATTCCAGCTAATTATGTTTAAGCCCCTATCCCCCATCCCCAAACACAAAGAGACCTCCACCCCCCCCCCCCGGAGAACCACGATCGGACAATAATGACAACAGTTGCTACGCCTTGCAAGAAAACCCCCCCCCCCAACAACAACCCCAACATCCCGAATCCCCCCCCCTCCCTGCACCCCTGCGTCAGCTTACAAAGCCCCCCCAACTTGCAGTGTGCCTGTCGCCCTATCTAAAACAAATCTACAAAAAGTACCCCAAGGGAGGAAAGAGCTCCTATCTTCCCCCCGCCGCCCTCCCATTACTGCAGTAGGGTGCGAGTCACTGTCCGGGGCTGAGTCAAAACAGACCGACACCGGAGGTATCACTTTTGTCCATCTCGGTCGCCTTCCGCTCCATCCACGCGGTCCCGGCCGGGCTGTCGCCGAGGGAGCGCATCCAACCAGTCCCCTGCCATGTCCGGTGATTCGAAGAAGAAAGTCCGATTCTCATACACCACACGTAGCCTGGCGGGGAAAAGCATGGCATACTTCAGGTCCATCTCCCAAAGCCGCCGCTTCACCCCCAGGAAACTCTGCCTCTGTTTCTGCACCATCTGGGTGAAGTCAGGATAAAAGCTCACAGAGGCATTCTGAAAAGGCACCGAGCCTGTCACCCTCGATGCTTGCAGGATAGCGTCTCGATCCCGAAAATTAAAGATCCGGGCGACAATCGGCCGCGGGGGGGCTCCCACCTTGGGCCGTCCGCCAGGCACTCGGTGAGCCCGCTCAACCGCAAAGAACCTGCCGAGTCCCTTAGGCGCAAGATGATTCACAACCAAGTCCTCGACGAGTAAATCCACGGAGAGCTCATCCGAAGTTTCCGGGACCCCAATAAGGCGCACATTGTTGCGCCGGGCCCGACCTTCAAAGTCTTCGAGCCGGCGGGCGGAGAGGTCATTCGCGGTTCGTAACTTACGAACCTCAGCCTGGAGTTCCGAGACATCGTCCGCGAGGCCAGTAGCCTTGAGGTCCAGGGACTTGACCCGCTCATTGGTTTTGCCCAGGTCCGCGCGAATCAAGTTGACATCCACCAAAATCATGTCCACCTTGTGCGCCAGGGTCTCGAACTGTCGCCCAATCGAAGATTGCATCCCATCTATCGCCCCCTTGATATCCTGCAATGATAACTCCGAGGCTGGGGATGAATCGGCCTTCTGTGCTTCCAGCGACTGTCCCGATCCACCAGGCGACCCCTTCTGCTGGGCATAGCGATCCATGTTGTTGGATTGGATATAGCCTCCCCGCCTGGTAGTCTTAGACTTCGGCTTGTCTGCCTCCGATTTGGTCGACATCTCGAACGGCTGGGCGGTCAGTAGCAAAAAGACGTCCCTCAATCAGCCAGAGGAGACAGGGTCAATTAGGACTTCAGCAGCCAGCCAGGGTCGAGTGGAGGTCTTCCAGTTAACAGGGGATCGGCACGAAGCACTCCCAACCCAGAGCAAGCCAAGGGCGAGAAAGCAAAAGTGAAAGTGCAGCGGCACCCGTCCGCCAGTTCACACCTCCCAAGGCCGCTGTTGTTCAATTAGTGGCCGGGCATCCTGCCAACGCAAGCCCCTGGCATCCTTCGGAGGTAGGCCGCAGTCTTCCGCCATGCACAACTTCGGTCCCCGGTTGGCGATCTTAGCCCGGACAACGTCAATCGCCCCAGCTATGACTCATCTGCAGGATTCCGTGCATGAAAATCAGGATTTAGGACAGGATAATTGCAGGAGGGCGCGAGGGTCGCGGGAGCTCAAGGCTCACGCGGCCATCTTGGTCAAGCGCTAGGCTCCTCCCGTAAGGTAAGTTTTAATCTGTCTGTTGGAGACCCCAACTACTTGGATCGTTTCATCCGAGAGAGGAAGATTCTTGACATTAGCTGATCTAACAGTTGATCGAGTAGCACCAATATCAACTAGGAAAGTAATATTTTCATTATTAACTTTTCCATCTACAAATGGTCCTGTCTGGTCTATTTATAGAGTTGCGCCAAGTACGCACTCCTCTTCCTCCCTTCGGCACCGTCAATAACCCTCTTCTGAATCGCTTTCATCGCGTTGCAGCCAATACTGCAAAGCAGCACAAGCGCGCTGCGGCTTATTTACCTGTTCTTCGTTGTAGAATCTGTTCTCCTTACTATACTTCTGGCAATTTTCGTTCTGTGGAAAAGGTGGTTTTGGCACCTGATTCTGTTGTGTTACACCCTGCTGTTGTCATTGCTGTTTACCACTCACCTCCTTCTGCACCTGTGGATTCAAGGATGAATTTTCATCATTAGTACTTGGTGGATTCTTACACTCGGATTTCCAATGCCCTATCCTACTGCAATTACGACACGGAAATTTCTTTTAGCTTCCTCAATATTCCCTTTATTTTTCCCAGGATTAAATCTTTGTTTTGACCCAGCTTGTTCCACTAATTGTGCTTCCTGTCTCTCGGCTACCTTTACCTGTGCCCACATTGCCTTCTCTTTTAGTTTTCGCTGTTTTGCTTCAATTTCATCACTGAAATATTTAGCATGTCTTAATACTTCGTCTATTTTCTTATTTTGCCAATCTACCGTATGCTGTTTTATCATTTCACAAATTTCTGGACGAAGACCATATACAAACCTGTATACGAAATTACTCGAATTCTTGTCACTCAAATTTTCATCTCCACTGAATTGTTTAAAGGCTAAGATTAACCTCTCATAATAGGCATGTACTGATTCTTTGCTTTCTTGATGTGTTCTGTCAATTTTCACCCAATCTGTCTCTTTAGGGGGTACCTTGTACTTCAGGAATGCCATCACCTGTTCATATTTCTTCATTACCTCAGGGTCTGGAGCTCCTGTCTTAGGATCCCTTGGGTATTCCTGTGTTGGCCAATCTATTACTATTTTACATTCTGTCCATAGATCTGCTGGTACTATTATGTCAAACAAGCTATTCAGGTCAATCCACAATACTTTGGATAGCTTCACAAATCTGTCCACCTGTCTATACCACTCGACGGGTTTTTCACACAGTCGAGGGAAGTCATTCGTAAATGACAAAATATCCTGTCTAGTCCATGGGACATGCACATATCCTCCTCCCGGAATCTCTCTCATAGGATATTCTGTCACAACCTTCTCTTTTTCTCTCATAGGATAAGCTGAAAATGTTTTGTCTGAAACTTCGTCTCGCTTACGATACCATCTGCTCTTCCATTTGTCCACATCTCCCCATTTTCTCAACAAAATAATGATATCCTTAATCTGACCTATTCGTCCTGTGGTATTCATATTTTCAATGTCTTTTTCGGTCAAGTCTTCTCGATAGGGTTTCTGTAGGGCTTTTACCTTTTCAATATCAATACCCATCTCATTCGCCACTTCTTCTAATCTTTCATGAAGACTTTTTGCTCTCCATGTTACGCTTTTGCACAGAAACAACAACTCCTCATCTTGGTAGGTTTTTAATTTCTCTGTCAGGATAGTTCCTACTATTAATTCTTCCAGTACCATTCGTAATTTAGCTACATCTATTGACTGAGATTCCTTGTCTTTCTTTTGCAAGCTTCTCAACCATTCACTCAACTCTTCTGTAGACGGTCCTACTGGCTTCTCTACATTTCCTTGTCCAGAATCTTTCTGAGTTTTTGACATTGTCTCTATCATTGTCATAAGTTTTTCTGCACAGTTTTGACCTATAAACGGGCTATTTGAAAAATTTGGTCCAATCATACTCATAGTCTGTCTCCATGGATTCTCACTCTGACGCATTCTTGGTTTTTCAACCGGCTTATTATTTTTATAAGGGACTGTCAAACAATGTTCACTGTCTTTCTGCGTGTCGTTTTACGTTTTTAAAGCTTTATTCGACATTTGTCATAAAAGCATTCCCCTATCCCTAATGCAATAAATACTACAATAAAATACATATTAAACATGGAATGTCGAGTAAATACATAATAAAAGTAGAAGTACTTCAATTTGTCAAATTTCATAAAATATAGATTTTTCTATAAATAAAATACAATAATTCATGCAAGATTGAGAATATACATATTTCATTACGATACAATTGCCATAAGTGAACGAGTACGAATTGACCATGACCAGTCCAAAAATTTTGCTACCCCAACCACAAACAATATCGAACAATCTGTTTCAAGTATCCTTAGGGCTGCAGATTGACTACGGGTTCCCAAACTAGAGCACACAGGTTTTAACCATTTGCGTCTGGGGGACGAATACAGTGGGCAACAGAACAAAAGATGGGAAATGTGCTCAATTTGTTCTTTACAGTGATGGCAATGTTCATCCCATACTGGGGACCAGTGCTTCTTGAACGCATTCACCGGAAGTGTACCTATGCGAAATTGAAAATAGAGTTTTCTATCAAAGGGTTTTTCAATGATATCCCAAAAAATTTCGCAAGAAGGGTACATTTTTATGTCCAAGAAGCGAGATGTTAGGCTTGTATTTGTGCCGTCACTAAACATTGTAAAATATACCATTTCCCAGTATAGCTCTTTCAACTTTGCCTTCGTTGGAAAGCAGGTTACATCTTTGGTGTCCCATAGATGGTTCAAATTCATTTTTGTAAGGAGTCCCCGGAGCTCCCTTAACCATGGGATAATATGGAAACGGTCGAATTTGATAACATCCATCAGAGCCGCAGCATAATGGCTCAATTCTGGGGTCACCATAATCCGTCTCCAATATAGAAGCGGGCGTAGCCTCGCTATGTCCTCTATTCCTTTTCTTCCCATATCCAATTTTAGTGGGATTATGGGTGTGCTTTGGGGGACCATCACAATGCCTCGTAAGAACCTGTTTTCTGCTCGGCCCAGTTCTCTCAAATTAGAAAACCCCCATAGTTCAGAACCATATAGACAAGCCCCTAGTACTTTCATAGAATATATTTCCAACACACAACTTACTGGCTTTGTCAGCGAGGAGCGATGTTTTAGGGTAATTGCGCCTGCTAGCTGCCTAAACTTTAGTAAAGTTGTGGTTATGTGTGGCTTCCAACTCATTTTTCCTTGGAGGGTGATGCCTAGATAAGAGAAAGAGTCCACCCTTTCTAGGGGTGTACCTTTGTATTTTATTACACCTTTAAAGGTGGACAGCTGGTTGAGGCACATGAATTTTGTTTTGGAGGTGTTCAGTTCAAGGCCCCTCTCGTCGCAAAATATACCAAATGCATCAACCACTTTTTGGAGCCCACTAGGAGTGCGGGAAAGTAGCAGCGTGTCATCTGCGAACATGAGGATGGGTACACGAGAGCCTGCAATTACTGGTGCGTCACTAGCAATCTTCTCTAGATGCTCAACAATGCCGTTTATATAAATTGAGAAGAGAGTCGGTGCTAGTACACACCCTTGCCTCACCCCACGTTCTACCGGAAAGGGATCAGTGACTTCTCCTTGCTTGCCCCACCTTATTCTTGCAAAATTATTTTCGTGGAGACGAACAAGGAGTGTGAGCAATTCCTGGCTTAAGCCCACGTCCGCCAAGGTCTGCCAAAGTTTTTCTCTGGGGACCAAGTCGAAAGCGGCTTTTAGGTCCACAAAAACTGCATACAATGTCCCCTTCTTTAAGGTGACATTTCTCCAGTAGATGGTTAAGAAGTGGAGGACTTGATCAACGCTGCTAGTTAGAGGACGAAATCCAGCTTGATAAGATGACAAAATATTGTGTTCGTTGATCCATTGCTGCAGTTTATTTTGGACTAATCGGCCCATTAGTTTTTGTGCTGTATCAATCAAACTAATGGGTCTATAATTTTTGGCCAGGGTTCTGTCACCTTTTTTAAATATGGGGATGATTTCAGCTCCCTTCCAAGAGGCAGGCACTTTCCCTCCCATTGCCACCGCGTTAGCCAGAAATGCAAAGTAGGTACACCAGGAATTGCGATCCGATAAAAATATATCAGCCGGAATTCCGTCCATGCCCGGGGCTTTGCCCCCGGCCACACAATCCAATACAACACTCACATCCTTTTCATCAAATATTGGAGATTCGTAAAAGACTTGTGGGGGCGGACAACCAATGGAAAATATGGGATTGGAGGCATACTGCGGTTGGAAGTATTCCACCCAATTGCTTTTTGGAACATGGTTTGTAGGGTGGGGTGCTGTGCCACCCTTATCCCATTTTACTGTGGACCAAAAGCGCTTAGAGTCCTTGGAGGCACACGCCTCCTTAAGTTCACTCCAATAAACCTCATCCCAACGCTTCTTTGCCAAATTTTGGGCCTGTCTATACTGGTTTCTTGCCAGCCTTACTGCTACTGCATTTCCTGTTCTCAGTTCCACGCTAAGGTTGTCTCGTGATATCCTGCAACTCCTGTCATACCATCCTTTGCTCTCTTGGGCTTTTTTCTTTTTACATGGGGCTACTGTTTTAACAAAGAAACTTTGAATTTTTGAAAATAGTTTCTCGTGGGCAGCCATCATGTAATCTGTAAAATCAGTCCTCCCATAATGGCACTTTATCTTAGATACCTCAGTCGCCACTAATTCTTTTAGAGTCTCTAGGTTGTCAACATCTTCCAGGAGCATACTCCACTTCAGGTGGCGAAGATTGTTTGAACTTATGAGATCTTGCGTCACCATTTGGTTCCCTCTTGGGAGATCGGACATTTCATGGTAGGGATGGAGTGTCAGGCACAGTGGATTGTGGTCACTTTCTATTTTGTCTTTCACTTCCATATCCACCAATTTATCCCAAGCCCTTACGTCCAGTAGTATATAATCTATTCTGCTGGCTGCTCGACCATTGTCAAATGTGTTTTTCCCCATTAAGTCAGAGGGTGCCCGTCCATTTAATGCTCTAAGGCCTCTTGATAGGCAAAGACTCTTCAGTTGGATTGCTACTGTGCTCCATTTTCTAATGGCTGGGATATCCAGTTGGGGAATTCCCCACTTGGCATCCTCATCTTCGGCCAGTGTCCTATCTTCTTCGCCCAAGGGTTCGAAGGTTGTGTTAAAATCCCCGCCTATTATTACATGGGGAAGCACTGGTAGCATTTCGATATAATGCTCAAGGATCGATAGGGTCTCTGATGGTTTACCCCTACCAACTCCCCTGGAGTAAAGATTGAACAGAGCTAGTTGTTGGCCATTTTGCCAGCTAATGTCAAGAGCTAGGATGTCGTTAGAGGGTATGGACCTTCGTTTAACTGAGCAATTCAATGTTTGCCGTACCCAAATCAGCAGGCCCCCAGAGTGTCGACCCACTCGGTTTCTTATGGCTGGGACATAGAAGTTCAGATATCCTTGTCGGAAAATTGGGGTGAGCGCCCAAGTTTCTTGCAACATTATTATATCGTACAGGTCGATAAAATCGACCCAATCTGGGATATTTAGCTTGTTTGCAATACCAGCTATATTCCAAGAAATGATAAATAATGGCAATATGTCCAGTTGGTGCTGGATCTGGTCAATAACAGAAGTGTGTATACAATCTTCAGGTTCTATACCTGGCGCTAGATCGCTATTCAACATTGGTGTATTCTCAATTGGCTCTAATGATCTTTTTTGTCCCATCCAGACTCCACTTAGATCCTCTTGGGAGGGGGTGGGAGATGTCTTGGGGGCCGGGGTCAATTCATCTAATACAGGCTCATTAAGAATCAGAGACCTATCATGTCCCTGGTGCAGCTGGAGTTCGGGGGCGACAGGAAGAACACATGCGAGTCAATCACACTCGTTTAGGTCAGATAGCACAGAATAGTGATTATCCAACCTCAACCCCCACTCGCTTGCTGGGTCAGTCCTGGGCCTTCTAGTTCCCACAACTGACCACTTTGTTCTTAATGTGCTAGGTTTAGCTAGTAGACCTCTTCTACTATAGAAGAAATCCAGAGTCAGTGGTATTATTTCTGCTGTTCTGAGTTGTGGAGGGAAGATGTTCCGTAGGACATCAGGTAGAGCTTCAGGACCCTTAAAATTCAAAACCACGCAATCCCCTTGGAATTTCTTAGCCTTAGTGCCTATCCACTTAACCCTTCTTGCTGTGAGCAGGTCATCAGATAGTTTTTCCTTGCCCCAGGGGGATATGTGCATATTATTGCTAAGCCACTGCAAAGCCTTGTTTCGTAAGGAGTCCGAGGACTCGGTCTGCCCTGTTTTCAACGTTGGAGTGTTTGCGAGTACTAAAATCAAGGGGGAGGCTTCAACAATTAATTCAACTGGGCCAGTTTCTGGATTAAAAGTCTCAGTGGTAGTATTGCCTACTGGTTGTGCTGTTTCTAATATTGGGGCAGTATTAGGAGTCTCACCATGTCCAGAGCAGGCTTGATGAATATGGTCAGATGGAATTTGCAGGCCTGTATTTATAGTACCCCCAAGTAATTTCCCTGCGGCATCTATGTGTTCAGATTTGGATATTATTAGGTTTGATATTTCCCCCATCCCCTCATTGGTTTTTCTTAGGAGGGTCTCTAGTTTATTAACTTTATTAGCTAATTGGTCTACTTTTGATATAAGGGGTTTCATTAACCCTGATAGCTTAGCCTCCAGTGCTCCCATGAGCTTATTTAAAAAGGTATCCTCCCAATCTACACTTTCGCTCTCTTCTTCCCTTATCCCTTCTTCCACCCTCTTCTTTACTCTTCTTGGTGGGGTTACAGATTTAGTTTTACAGGAACGTAGACCACCTCTTCTAGGGGGTTCCTTAGTAATCCCTTTTTTAACTCTTGGTGCAGGGACAGGAGTGGGAGGAGTATTGCTCTCAGGATCTAACTCCATAATTGTGTCAGATTGGTTTGGCTCTTCTAAGATAAGTAAATCAACAATAGGATCGAGTTGTTGAACAATAGAAGGCGTGGATACATTTAATATAGAGGAGTCGTGGGGGACCTCAATCGGGTCATTGGTAACAATTTCATCTCTAGCAGACTGAAATATCCCTGATTGGTTAATTTGGGCACAAGGTGGGGAATCCATAAGTCCCAGGGAAGACCTCCGATCATTGTTAATCTTTGTCACCACCTGTACCAAATAATTATCCATTGTGTTTGCCAGGGTGGCAGGTGTTTTTTGTCTCGACATTATAACCTGCCAAATCCTGTACAGATCTACCCTGATAGTAACTGTAATAAGGCAATTTCACTTTCAATAAGAATATATATATATCGTTATATCGTCTTACCACAGGTAGATTTGAGGTTGGGGGAAAGAGGGGTGGCCCAGTCCAGTCTCTCACGGGCTAAAACGGGCCCGCCCTTGGCCCGGGCTTGGCCCGGGCGCTGCCCGCGCGCGTCCCGCGCTGCGTGGGGCCTGTGTGCAATTTATACAGCCCGGGCGCTGCCTGATGACATCAGCGGCAGGCGCCCGGAGCTGAGGGTGCTGGGTAATGTAGTTTCGCCGCCTCCCGGCGGTGTCCCAGTTCAGGCAAAGATCCTTTTGTCCCCGTTGGTGGAGCCGTTCCCCTCACGGCGGGCCTGATACAAAGATATGGCAGTGGTAGGTTCAGTAGGCGCGTGTCAAAAATAGGCATTACTGGACCTATCGTTACTGGTACAGTTACCGCTTCCAAATTCTTGGTTAATTCTCTTATTTTCTCAGTTAATTCTAGTGTTGTCTTTGCTAATTCTGCTGAATTTTCTCCATCCAATTTTCCTCCAGACTTCTTTTCTACCTCTCTAATAGGATTGTTTCTTCCCAAATCTTGGAACTCTGGTTCCGATTTTATGATTCGTACTGTTTCTTTCATTGGAGCACTTGGAGTTAATATTTCTGGTTCTGGTCGGGATGGTGGTGGATTCTTATAGAACATATCATCAAAAACATCATCCTCGGACTCATTCACTCCGTACCCTCTCGACTCCACATTATGCCTCTTTTCTACACACTTTCGTCCTTCATTCTCTCCTGCAGTTCTTACAGGAAACAAACCCTCAGTCATACTCGCATTTCGCCACCTTCTCATTCGATCATCATGAGTCTCATGTCCTTATGATCTGCCAAACAGGTACCTATATCCTCTACCATTTCTCCTTCTTTCTCGGTCATGCATTACGTCTTCCCACTCCGTCAAAGCCTTGAATTGAGTCGTTCTAGGTCTCGGTTCTAAATTCATCATTCTCTCTCTCAAATTTCTCAAAACTGCCAAATTAAATGAACCATGCTCTGGAAAAGCCAATACTCCGTCTTTTTCCGTATACTTAAGCCAGTTGTCTAACCAAATACTGGTGTGATATCCATATTTCGCAACCATAAAGGATGCAGTGGTTTTCGGTGGAGGAAGTAACTGTCCTTCCCTAGTTATGATCGGTTTGTCCTTCTTAAACCACTTCTTAATTTTACCAAACCATGACTTTTTCTCTTTTTCTGGTGGATCATACATTTTCCTTTCTTTCGTGTCTTACTAGTTTCTCCTTACGACTGTACCGCTACTCTGTCCAATTGCCGCGCGACTCACACTAACGCACCAATGCGGAGCGTCTACGTCCCTGTCACAATTCTCAAATCCCAGCGCGACTCACACTAACGCACCAATAGGGAGCATTTTATGTCACCCTGTATTTCTCCACTCCTAGCACGGCGCACACTAACACACCAATCCGGAGCGTTTTACGTTTCTGACCGACTGTCCAATCCCAGCGCGGTCGTTCTGACGTCAGCAGCCGCTGCGGCAGCTCCTGCTCCTGTCTACCCCTCCTTTACAAATCTGCTCAGTAAGTTTTTGTTTCAATTTCTACAATTCTGTTAGTAACAACATAAAAATGTCTCCATTGTCTGCTTTGCTAACCAAAGAATAGCAATAGACCTTTCTAATGAGAATTCCGTCTTTCCCGAGAGCAGCGCTTATCTCTGCCCTACTACAGAATCGTTACTTCCGTTAATAAAGTACCTCTACTTCACCCTTCTAACAAGCATTAGCTAACCGTTTCTCCAGTATTTAAGACACATAGTTGGAGACCCAATGCTCCTGAGAAATAAAACTAGAGTTTCACAATTACCCCAAATGCCTTTTCATTCACGCACTTTCACACAAGAAAAATGTAGTACATTAACACAGAATCCTGTCTTTCCCGAAAACAGCGAACAGTCTGTCCTGCTACAGAATTATGACATACGTTAACAAAGCAGCGCTTACCTCTCCTTTGTCCTTCTATCAAGCTCAGAGAGTACCTATTACCTTTCCAGTGATAAGCGTTATCGGAATGCCAGTTGGATCCCTGGTACCTAAGACCAGAATTTCACAGGTAACCTTCGCTATCATACACACTTCTTCCACACAGGAAATGTCTCTAATGGCAACACACGGCGATGTCATCGAATCGAACCCAGACAATGCGTCGTGCAACTTCAATCGTCACACGTTTCTCCTGTGTACCTACAGGATAACAACAATTCCGTCTTTCCCGAGAACAGCGCTTACCTCTGCTCTACTACGGAACCGTTACAAACTTCCGACTTCCTACATCCCAGAAGCCGTGCAAACAACATAAAACTCAACACGACTCAACATAGAGGTGCCGATTCCGATCCTGTAAAACCCGGGTACGAATGGTCGTACCCGGGAAATGCACCTTACAAACCAGCAAGTACGATTCGTACAGAAATACAATTTCCGTACGATTGATAAAAAACTACGTGCGAGGAAAAAATACCCACAATTCGATCCGGGACATCGGGTACGTGACGTCCGGATGGAGTCAGGCAGCGTTCTACGGCCCAGCAAGTACGATTCGTGACTACGTCACTCCGCACGGATAATTTTTTACGGCAGCCAAAAACTCCCGGGAAATTGAGGATGACGCGAAGAAGGAGCTGCGGGACGCGACGGACAGCCATGGACCCCATCCTACGTGTCATCCCGGCCCTCCTAGCCTACGACCTGGTGCACCGAAACCGCCGTGCACGCCACAGAAGGTCAGCACAGCACCCAGGGGCAAAGGGGGGCGAGGGGCAGGAATTATAACCTCCACCTAATTTGTAAAATACCATATACTGTCCATACATTACCTCCAGGGTCTGGTCACTTCGGGGGGTGTGTCCACCAATCCCCACGTACGCGTACCCGTCACCACTACAATGGTGGTACGGGCCGTAACCACGCCCTCAGAGCGTGGGTACGGCCCGTACCATGCGTACCCCTACATCACCACTCCAATGGTGGTATGGGCCGTACACACGCACTCAGGGCGTGGGTACGGCACGTACCCCTACATCACCACTACAATGGTGGTACGGGCCGTAACCACGCCCTCAGAGTGTGGGTACGGCCCGTACCACCATTGTAGTGGTGATGTAGGGGTACGCGTGGTACGGGCCGTACCCACGCTCTGAGGGCGTGGGTACGGCCCGTACCACCATTGGAGTGGTGATGTAGGGGTACACATGGTACGGGCCGTACCCACGCTCTAAGGGAGTGGGTACGGCGCGTACACCCACATCATCACTACAATGGTGGTACGGGCCGTACCCACGCTCTGAGGGCGTGGGTACGGCCTGTACCACCATTGTAGTGGTGATGTAGGGGTACGCGTGGTACGGGCCATACCCACGCTCTAAGGGAGTGGGTACGGCGCGTACACCCACATCATCACTACAATGGTGGTACGGGCCGTACCCATGCTCTGAGGGCGTGGGTACGGCGCGTACCCCTACATCACCACTACAATGGTGGTACGAGCCATAACCACGCTCTGAGGGTGTGGATACGGAGCGTACTCTTACCTCACCACTCCAATGGTGGTACGGCCGTACCCACGCTCTGAGGGCGTGGGTACGGCCCGTACCACCATTGTAGTGCTGATGTAGGGGTACGCGTGGTATGGGCCGTACCCACGCTCTGAGGGCGTGGGTATGGCGCGTACACCTACATCACCACTACAATGGTGGTATGGGCCGTACCCACGCCCTCAGAGCAGGGCTACAGACCGCATCACCCGTACCTCTAGGGCACTAGTACATTAGTGATACAAGGCGTACACACGCCACGAATGTTGGCTTAGGGCCTGGTGCAGCATATAACCAGTATATTGGGGTATGTACATGGCCAGGACAGCAGTGTACAGCACCAAGGGTGCGGGTGGTTGGTTGGGTGTCTGCCAAGGAGTCCCAGCAGTGGACATAGACATGTGAGGGGTGGGTGCATATCACTACCAGCAGTGGACAGAGATATGGGGGAGGGTGCAGAGGACCCCCAGCAGTGGCCAGAGACATGTGAGGGGTGGGTGCAGAGGACTCCCAGCAGTGGACAGAGACATGGGGGTGGGTGCCTATCACTCCCAGCAGTGGACCGAGACATGTGAGGGGTGGGTGCCTATCACTACCAGCAGTGGACAGAGATATGGGGGTGGGTGCAGAGGACTCCAAGCAGTGGACCGAGACATGTGAGGGGTGGGTGCAGAGGACTCCCAGCAGTGGACAGAGACATGTGAGGGGTGGGTGCAGAGGAATACCAGCAGTGGACAGAGACATGTGAGGAGTGGGTGCAGCGGACTCCCAGCAGTGGACAGACATATGAGGGGTGGGTGCCTATCACTCCCAGCAGTGGACAGAGACATGTGAGGGGTGGGTGCAGAGGACTTCCAGCAGTGGCCAGAGACATGTGAGGGGTGGGTGCAGAGGACTCCCAGCAATGGACAGAGACATGGGGGTGGGTGCCTATCACTCCCAGCAGTGGACCGAGACATGTGAGGGGTGGGTACCTATCACTACCAGCAGTGGACAGAGAAATGGGGGTGGGTGCAGAGGACTCCCAGCAGTGGACAGAGACATGTGAGGGGTGGGTGCAGAGGACTCCCAGCAGTGGACAGAGACATGTGAGGGGTGGGTGCAGAGGACTCCCAGCAGTGGACAGACACATGGGGGTGGGTGCCTATCACTCCCAGCAGTGGACCGAGACATGTGAGGGGTGGGTGCCTATCACTACCAGCAGTGGACAGAGATATGGGGGTGGGTGCAGAGGACTCCCAGCAGTGGACAGATACATGTGAGGGGTGGGTGCAGAGGACTCCCAGCAGTGGACAGAGACATGTGAGGGGTGGGTGCAGAGGAATACCAGCAGTGGACAGAGACATGTGAGGGGTGGGTGCAGAGGACTCCCAGCAGTGGACAGACATATGAGGGGTGGGTGCCTATCACTCCCAGCAGTGGACAGAGACATGTGAGGGGTGGCTGCAGAGGACTCTCAGCAGTGGACAGAGACATGTGAGGGGTGGGTGCAGAGGACTCCCAGCAGTGGCCAGAGACATGCAAGGGTGGGTGCAGAGGACTCCCAGCAGTGGACAGAGACATGGGGGTGGGTGCCTATCACTCCCAGCAGTGGACAGAGACATGTGAGGGGTGGCTGCAGAGGACTCCCAGCAGTGGACAGAGACATGTGAGGGGTGGGTGCAGAGGACTCCCAGCAGTGGCCAGAGACATGCGAGGGTGGGTGCAGAGGACTCCCAGCAGTGGACAGAGACATGGGGGTGGGTGCCTATCACTCCCAGCAGCGGACTGAGACATGTGAGGGGTGGGTGCCTATCACTACCAGCAGTGGACAGAGATATGGGGGTGGGTGCAGAGGACTCCCAGCATTGGACAGAGACATGTGAGGGGTGGGTGCAGAGGACTCCCAGCAGTGGACAGAGACATGTGAGGGGTGGGTGCAGAGGACTCCCAGCAGTGGACAGAGACATGGGGGTGGGTGCCTATCACTCCCAGCAGTGGACCGAGACATGTGAGGGGTGGGTGCCTATCACTACCAGCAGTGGACAGAGATATGGGGGTGGGTGCAGAGGACTCCCAGCAGTGGACAGAGGCATGGGGGTGGGTGCCTATCACTCCCAGCAGTGGACCGAGACATGTGATGGGTGGGTGCAGAGGACACCCAGCAGTGGACAGAGACATGGGGGTGGGTGCCTATCACTCCCAGCAGTGGACCGAGACATGTGAGGGGTGGGTGCAGAGGACTCCCAGCAGTGGACAGAGACATGTGAGGGGTGGGTGCAGAGGACTCCCAGCAGTGGACAGAGACATGGGGGTGGGTGCCTATCACTCCCAGCAGTGGACCGAGACATGTGAGGGGTGGGTGCAGAGGACTCCCAGCAGTGGACAGAGACATGTGAGGGGTGGGTGCAGAGGACTCCCAGCAGTGGACAGAGACATGGGGGTGGGTGCCTATCACTCCCAGCAGTGGACCGAGACATGTGAGGGGTGGGTGCAGAGGACTCCCAGCAGTGGACAGAGACATGTGAGGGGTGGGTGCAGAGGACTCCCAGCAGTGGACAGAGACATGTGAGGGGTGGGTGCAGAGGAATACCAGCAGTGGACAGAGACATGGGGGTGGGTGCCTATCACTCCCAGCAGTGGACAGATTCATGGGGGTGTGTACATCATGATCAGATGAGCCCAACTCCATGGGTGTATGTACGCATTCCTAATGTTCGACTATGTTGATAGTGCCATAGCAACACATCACTGACAGCAGTGTCCCACTACCATGAGGATGGATGTCCCTCCCCCACTGCATGACACAACACATGTGGGTGTGAGGACAAATGACACATGCATACCCACCCTTGGCGGATGCAGCACAATACACACACAGAGATCATGCCACAAGACTGTATACTCATGTCAATGGCCACTACACTAAGAGAGCCAAAGGGAACACACACTGTCACGCACATCCCAGGACTGATAGGAATGTACAGGTGCTGGGACAGCCACCAAGATGTTGCCTCTCATGGAAGGAATAGGGTAGACTTCCCACAGATACAATGCCCACAATTGTCAGTCAGGTGCTCAAATACCCTGCAGAACAAGTGCCAAATGTGTGCTAGGCTGGGATAACACACATACATAGTGCGGAAAATGCTGATTGTCGCCATTAAGGCATGACAACATACTCAATACACAAGTACAGTGACTAGCAAGGATGGCACAGACGATGTAGCCGGAGACATTGCTGAGCAGGCATGGCCATAGTTGAAGGGATCCGTCACCAACAAAGGAAATGTAGACACAGGTCCGCACAACAAAAGTGCAACTCCCTGCAGGGTAGATGTCAGGTGCCACAGAGGAAGGAACAGTCCTTGGGACAATGTCTCCAAACACAAATAGCACACACGACCAAATATACTTTGCAGAGACATTGTGATGGCACGCAGATACCATGGTCCACCCCATTAGCATCAGACTACAACTTTTTTCTGACACATAACTGTTAGACGGCGACCTCAGAGGAGCCCGGAAAGGGGTCCTGACTACCCTGAGACCCACCCTCAAAGTACCGTAGCCGGGCACTGGCGGGAGATTCCCCAGGGGGAGGACTCTCGCAACCAGGATCGTACTTCTGGTACCACACGACACAGAGGGACCACACTGGGTATTCTCAGAACAAACTTTATCAAACAGGTATCACTGCAAATATGTACAAGGTGAGCACGGGCTCAAGAGTCTCGGAAAGGTAGGGGGTAGCGGGACTGTCTCTGGTAACGGTTCAAAGCAGGGACGTACCCGGCGCACAGCTCACAATCCTCGAGCTGGGGGATACGTGGTCGGAGTTGGGGTCCGGCGGGACCGTGAGAGTCTGGGGGAGCCGCGAGTCACTCAGCAGGGCTCAGGTACAGGTTCGGAGGTCTTACGATCTTCAGGGAGCCGCGAGTCACTCAGCAGGGCTCAGGTACAAGTTCGGAGGTCTTACGATCTTCAGGGAGCCGCGAGTCACTCAGCAGGGCTCAGGTACAAGTTCGGAGGTCTTACGATCTTCAGGGAGCCGCGAGTCACTCAGCAGGGCTCAGGTGAGTTCCAGTTCCAGGAGCCGCGACCACGTCAGCAGGCTCTCGTTGTTCCAGCGTCGAATCTGCCGGACAGCCCCAGAGCACCCCTTGTTATAGTTCGCCCCCTCTTTGATGTCCGGAGTCTGTGCAGGCAGGGGTCTTGTCACCTGGGGGTCGCTTGTCGGGATTTCCTGCTATAGTCTTTTGATCCTTTCAGGGCCGGGTCGGGAGGAGTCCCAGACACCCAGCAGGCGTGGAGCCAGCCCTCAGGGAGGCCGGAGGGCCGATCGAAACCCATCGTCCCAGGGGAGTTCAGAGGTGCGATAGAAACTGCTCCTCCCTCTCTCATCCCCGGGAAGCGTGATGTTCTCCAGCCGGAGTGGCACCTCTAGGCCCGGGTCGCGCTGGGGCCGGCCAGCCATCTTGGTGCATGAAGTGGGCACGCGGGCCCGGGGTGGCCGAAAGGGGAGAGGCCAGGGACGGGGATGTCCGGGTCGGTGCGTGTGTCCTGGTGGGGAGGTTCGGCTGGGCCGGGGGCTTGGGCTGTAGGGACCAGGTTTCGGTGGTGCGGGGGCACGGAGGGCCATTCTACGAGGCCGGGTCCAACACGCGTCCCCCCCAGCTGAAAGCCGGAGAGAACTGCCCATCAGCTTGGGGGGTTCTCTTCGCTGAGGCGGAAGAACCGGGAGAGGCCGTCAGCATTGGCGTGGTCCGTACCAGGGCGGTGTTCCACGGTGAAATCCATCCCCTGGAGGGAGATTGACCACCGCAGTAGCTTGGGGTTTTCTCCTCGCATCTGCATGAGCCAACGTAAGGGCCGATGGTCAGTTTGGACTCTGAAATGGGTGCCAAACAGGTAGGGTCGTAGCTTTTTGAGTGCCCAGACCACGGCAAAGGCTTCGCGCTCTATGGTGCTCCATCTTTGTTCTCGGGCCAACAGCCGCCGACTGAGGAAGGCGACGGGCTGGTCTAGGCCTTGGTCATTTACTTGGGACAGAACGGCCCCAATGCCATGCTCGGAGGCATCGGTTTGGACTATGAACTCCTTGGCGTAGTCGGGAGCCTGGAGGACGGGGGCCGTACACATGGCCCTTTTTAGGGCATCGAAAGCTTCCTGGCAGGCAGCCGTCCACTGCACTCTCTTTGGCTGTTTTTTAGATGTGAGTTCTGTGAGAGGGCCGACAAGGCTACCATACCCCCGAATGAATCTTCGGTAGTAGCCCGTGAGTCCCAGAAAGGCTCGGACCTCCGTCTGGGTGATGGGTGGTTCCCAGGCCAGGATGGCGTCGATCTTTGGCTGTAGCGGGGCGACCTGGCCACTCCCGACCTGGTGCCCCAAGTAGACCACGGATCCTTGCCCGACCTGGCACTTGCTGGCTTTTACTGTGAGGCCTGCCTGGCGCAGGGCGATTAGCACCCTTCGGAGGTGCTAGAGGTGCTCACTCCACTCTGAACTGAAGACAGCGATGTCGTCCAGGTATGCCGCGCTGAACTGTTCTAGCCCGGCCAGGACTCTATTCACCAGTCGCTGGAAAGTGGCCGGGGCATTTTTCATCCCGAAGGGCATTACGCGGAAGCGGTAGTGCCCATCGGGGGTGGAGAAAGCGGACCGCTCTTTGGCCCCTTCGGTGAGCGCAATCTGCCAGTATCGGCAGGTGAGGTCGAAGGTGCTGAGGAACCGGGCTGCCCCTAGTCAGTCAATGAGTTCGTCGGCTCGTGGAATGGGGTGGGCATCGGCTCGGGTAACGTCATTGAGCCCCCGGTAGTCCACGCAGAATCGGAGCTCGGGGGCGACACCGGGGGCCGCTGCCTTCGGGACCAGGACCACGGGGCTGGCCCAGGGACTGTCAGAGGGCTCGATCACCCCCAGGGTCAACATCTTCGAGACTTCCGCTTGAATGCAGGACCGGACCCGGTCAGGAACCCGGTAGGCTCGGTGTCTCACCGGCGGGCTGTCCCCGGTGTCTACATCATGAACACACCAGTTGGTGACCCGGGGGGTCAGGGAGAAGAGGTCAGAAAATTGTCTTAGGAGCTGGCGGCAGTCCGCTTGTTGCTGGGCAGTGAGGGCTGGGGAGAGGTTCACTCCTTCCACGGAGCCATCCTGCTCCTTGATACACAGGAGGTCCGGGAGGGGATCCGACTCATCTTCGGCCCCATCATCGGTGGCCAGCAGGAGGCTCAGTTCTGTCCGCTGGAAGTGAGGCTGGAGGCGGTTCACGTGCAGGACCCGGAGGGGATCCCGAGGCGACTGGACGTCCACCAAGTAGGTGACTTGGCTCTTCTTCTCGACCACCTTGTAGGGCCCAGTCCATCGGTCCTGGAGAGCGCCAGGCTTTACGGGGGCCATGACCCACACCTGCTGGCCCGGCTGGAACTCGACCAGAGTAGCATTCTGGTCGTACCAGCGCTTCATTTCTTCTTGACTCGCCTCCAGGTTGGCCTCGGCCAGTTCCCGGAACCTCCTGGTCTGGTTCCGGAGGGCCAGGACATATTGGAACACATCTCGGGGGGTGGTCTGGGGTGCTGCCTCCCATCCTTCCTTAACTAAACTGAGGGGACCTCGGACGGGGTGCCCATAGAGTAATTCAAACGGGCTGAACCCTAAGGACTTCTGGGGGACCTCCCGGTAAGCGAACAAGAGGCAGGGGAGCAGGATGTCCCACTTACGCCGGAGGGGCTCTTCTAGGCCAGCGATCATCCCTTTCAAAGTCCTATTAAACCTCTCTACTAGGCCGTTCCCTTGGGGATGGTACGGGGTGGTGAACTTATAGGACACCCCACATTGTTGCCACAGGGACGTCATATACCTGGATATAAAATTAGTGCTGCGATCGCTCACGACCTCGCGGGGGAAACCCACCCTGGAGAAGATCCCCATCAGGGCCCGGCCCACCACGGGGGCCGTAATGGTGCGTAGGGGAATAGCCTCTGGGTAGCGGGTGGCGTGGTCCACTAGGACCAAGATGAAACGGTGACCTTGGGAGGTGGGGGGGTCCAGGGGCCCCACGATGTCGATCCCGACTCGTTCGAAGGGGGTACTGACGACCGGGAAGGGTTGGAGGGGAGCCTTGCGCTTCCCCCCACTCTTCCCACTAGCTTGGCACGTGGGGCAGGACTTGCAGTGGGCCTCTACCGCTGCTTTCATCTTAGGCCAATAGAAATGGGTCACGAGACGGCTGTAGGTCTTGTCCTGACCCAGGTGACCGGCGAGGGGGACATCGTGGGCTAAGCCCAGGAGGAAATCCCGGAAGCGGAGAGGTACCACCAGTACCCGTCCGGATCCCAGCTCCACTGATTTCTGCTCACTATACAGGACGTTATTCTCCCAATAGATTCGGTGCGTTCCGGTCCGGTCACCTGCGGCTTGGCCCTCGGCCTGGCGCCGCAGCCCGACCAGGGAAGGACAGGTGGCTTGCTCCTGGCAAAATTCTTCTCGGGTGGGCCCGCCCTCGTGGCGCCAATGGGCCAACTCGGGTAGATCCCCCAACTCGGGGACCGGGGCGGGGTCGGATGGTGCGGGTTCGTCGCTGGCGACGGACCCTTCCGATGGGGGAACGGGAGGACCCTCGGCGGGGACGGTGCTGGTTACTTCGACCGGGGTGCTCTCGATTTCTCTCCGGGGAGTGAGTCGGGCTGTCATAGATCGGGTGGTGGCGCACACCCACTCGGGGAGTCCCATCATTCCTAGGTGGGCCTTGCGCTCTACGTGCTTCCAGGGAGAACTCTCCAGGTCGTTCCCTAAGAGGCAGTCGACCGGCTGGGAGGTTCTTACGGCCACCTTGAGTTTACCTATCACCCCTCCCCACTCAAATGGCACCAGGGCCACCTGACACATACTTTCCCTATTGTCTGCAGATATTACGGGGCAAAAGACATTGGGGAGGATCTGCTCCTCGGGAACTAGGTGCCTGAGGACACCGGTGATACTAGCCCCGGTGTCCCGCAGGGCCTCTACCTGGTGGCCATTGATCTTGACGAGCTGCCCATATTTCTGTGTGTTGGACGGTAGGAGGCTACCAGGGACCATTTCCCTATCTCCCAGGGATACTAGGGCCATCGCGGTGGGTTCCCACTCCTCGGCTTCCTCAACCTCCTCCCCTAGGGCTACGTTGGCTATCTGTCTCGCAGGGGTGACTTGGGTGGCCATGGGGCACTCTGGGTCATTGGCGTAGTGCCCGGGTTTCTGGCAGCGGAAACATGTGACGGTCACCCGGTGTCCCCGTCTCCCAGGGGGCCCTGTTACTGGTGGGGGGGGCGCCGGGAAAGGTGGAGGTGGTGTCTTCGGGGGGCTAGGCTGGGACTCCCTCGGCCCTCCCTGGTTCCCTCCCCCTCTCTGGCGGGGTGGTCCCTGACTGGTTCGGGGGTACTCTCCTACCATGCCCCGGGAGACCCGGGTGTTGGTCCAGCGGTCGGCCTCCACGGCCAGCTTCCGGGGATCTGTGAGCTTGCTATCCAGCAGATGTTGACGTAGCTCTATGAAGCAGTTCGCAGCCAGATGTTCCCATAACATGAGGTCAGTGAGTTCGGCAAGGGTGGTGACTTTGCTGCCCTTGACCCACCCATCGAAGGCCCGACTAAAAAAGTTTACATACTCCACCCAGGTGGTGCCCGGGATCTTCCTGCAGTCCCGGAACCGTTGGCGGTACATTTCTGGGGTGAGGCCGTATCTTGTGAGGAGAGCCTCTTTCATGTGGCTGTAGGAGGTCTGCAGGGAGAGGGGTAGGTCGAGCAGGGTGTCCCTTCCTTCGCTCAGAAACCGTCCCCACAACCCCGCCCCCCAGTCCTTCTGTGGAATCCGATGGGAGGTCATGGCGACCTCGTAGGCCCGAAACCATTGCTGAATGTCATCGTTTTTATAATATTCTTTGACCACATCCTTGGGGATGTGGACCTTCTGTTCCGCTGGGGGGGCCGTCTCTCGGTTCCCCGAGGGCCTTCCGTCCTCATTTCGGGCCTTGAGCTCGAGTTCTTTTAAGCTCCGTTCGTGCTCCAGTTGGAGCTTTCTCCCTTCGTGCTCCCGTTGGAGCTTCTTTTCTTCCAGTTCGCCTTGTACACGCATTTGCTCTACTGCTAGCTTCTTCTCCGCTAACTTCAATTCGCCCTCGATTTTGAGTTTGGCTAACTCGAGTTCATGACTGCGGCTTCTCTCTCTGTCCGCGAGCTCTTCCGGGGACAGGCCCCCGTCTGGTACGATGCCTCGCACCTGATTGCTACTGCTTTCACTTTGGGGGGGTTCGGCTTCGTCGGGGCGCTCCCCCGTGCCTTCCGGGCGGGAGGCCCCGGTCTCCACCCAAGTTTTCAGTGCTTTCTGTAAGTCTTCCTTAGTGTTGAGGCCAGTGGTAGCGATTTTGAGTTCTTTGCAAAATTGTTTTAGCTCTTTGTGTGTGTATTCTTCCAGATGCTCCACCTGGAACACTCTGTTGGCGTTGGTTTCTGCGGAGCTCGTGGCGCTTCCTTCTGCCATCTTTGTTGGTCGTGCGTCCGTCGTTTACTGTACGATCTCTAGGTGATGGGTCCGAATCCCGTCGCTTGCCGCCAATGTTAGACGGCGACCTCAGAGGAGCCCGGAAAGGGGTCCTGACTACCCTGAGACCCACCCTCAAAGTACCGTAGCCGGGCACTGGCGGGAGATTCCCCAGGGGGAGGACTCTCGCAACCAGGATCGTACTTCTGGTACCACACGACACAGAGGGACCACACTGGGTATTCTCAGAACAAACTTTATCAAACAGGTATCACTGCAAATATGTACAAGGTGAGCACGGGCTCAAGAGTCTCGGAAAGGTAGGGGGTAGCGGGACTGTCTCTGGTAACGGTTCAAAGCAGGGACGTACCCGGCGCACAGCTCACAATCCTCGAGCTGGGGGATACGTGGTCGGAGTTGGGGTCCGGCGGGACCGTGAGAGTCTGGGGGAGCCGCGAGTCACTCAGCAGGGCTCAGGTACAGGTTCGGAGGTCTTACGATCTTCAGGGAGCCGCGAGTCACTCAGCAGGGCTCAGGTACAAGTTCGGAGGTCTTACGATCTTCAGGGAGCCGCGAGTCACTCAGCAGGGCTCAGGTACAAGTTCGGAGGTCTTACGATCTTCAGGGAGCCGCGAGTCACTCAGCAGGGCTCAGGTGAGTTCCAGTTCCAGGAGCCGCGACCACGTCAGCAGGCTCTCGTTGTTCCAGCGTCGAATCTGCCGGACAGCCCCAGAGCACCCCTTGTTATAGTTCGCCCCCTCTTTGATGTCCGGAGTCTGTGCAGGCAGGGGTCTTGTCACCTGGGGGTCGCTTGTCGGGATTTCCTGCTATAGTCTTTTGATCCTTTCAGGGCCGGGTCGGGAGGAGTCCCAGACACCCAGCAGGCGTGGAGCCAGCCCTCAGGGAGGCCGGAGGGCCGATCGAAACCCATCGTCCCAGGGGAGTTCAGAGGTGCGATAGAAACTGCTCCTCCCTCTCTCATCCCCGGGAAGCGTGATGTTCTCCAGCCGGAGTGGCGCCTCTAGGCCCGGGTCGCGCTGGGGCCGGCCGGCCATCTTGGTGCATGAAGTGGGCACGCGGGCCCGGGGTGGCCGAAAGGGGAGAGGCCAGGGACGGGGATGTCCGGGTCGGTGCGTGTGTCCTGGTGGGGAGGTTCGGCTGGGCCGGGGGCTTGGGCTGTAGGGACCAGGTTTCGGTGGTGCGGGGGCACGGAGGGCCATTCTACGAGGCCGGGTCCAACAATAACACATTACCACCACCCCAACTCCGGGACCATATGCACCCACATCAATACCTGAAATGCAAATGTGTTCAAACTGAAAAGAAAATGCTTTATTCAGCATTAAATGAAAAAGTAGTTAACGACACTATTAACAAAGGCACATGGCCAGTCCAGATCTGAAGTCCTTAGGGGGGACACATGGCCACGCATCTCCCTTAGCTTGCCTGCACATTAGAACCATCAGGTTCCTCGACTGGGGGGGGGATCATGTGGGGAAGGACCAGGCACCGCAGGGACAGGAGGTGGAAAGGTAGGTGTGGTGGGTGCAGGGATGGACGCCTCCACCACAGGGGGTGGGGCAGCGCCAAAGGTGGAGGTCAGCTCGGCACTGCACACTGCTGCCAGGTCGTCAAGCGTCTCCCCTTCACCCGAAGACAACACAGCCTCAAAGGAGGGGGGGGGTCGGAGTGATGGGGTGCAGCGCTACTGGGGGAGGGGGGGCACGGGGGGGGGGACTCAACTCCCCTACCCGTGGAGTGCCATTCGCGTTTGCGGGCTGGAGAGACAGAGGGGCTGAGGCCCAGCACAGCCAAGTAGGCCTCTTTCTCTGCATGTGTGGTAGGGGAGCAGAGGGGAGTGCCTTTGGAGGGACTGGTTAGTGCGCCATACGGCCTCAGACTGTGGCTGCGTCTATGCCTGTGTGCCCCAGACCCAGTGGGTGTGCCCTCATCCCCCTGAGTGTGCGTGCCAGGAGGAGTGCGCTTGCCCTTACGTGGTGGTGTGCTGCCTGTGTCTGGTGGGGTGTGTCCTTGTGAATGTCTGTGTGTGCTTGGGACAGGTATGGGAGTGGGAAGTGTGGATGGTGCAGGGGTAGGAGGGGACAAAGCGCTGCAGGAGACTCACTGCTGCTGTCAGTGAAGAGTCCATGGACCTGAGCAACATCCGTTGGTCAGACTTCGCTGATGATATGCCCTCCATGTATGACACCATCTGTGTCATCATTTGGGTGTGGCCATGGAGGACATTCAGCAGCGATGTCTGTCCAACCTGCAACTGCCACAGAATGTCCACAGACTCTGCAGTGAGGGCAGCAGGGTGGACAGGGGCAGGGGGTGCGGTGCCTGGCACAAAGGAGACACGGTGTTGCCTAGCACGGACAGAAGGGACCGGAGCAACTGGGAGGGCGGTGATGGGAATGGAGGGGGCTGTGACAGATGTAGTGCTGCTGCCAGGTGTCGTAGCAGCCTCCGCCCCCTGGAGGAGTTCAGCATCGGACCCGTCTGCGTCGTAGTCAGTGTTGTCACTAGACAGGTCCTCCGCCTGACTCCCCTTGCCCTCCGTGCCACTTGATCCCGCAGACTCCGCAGCAGTGGTGGCAGCGGTGCTGGATCCCTCCTGCACGTCCATGCAGGTGTCTCTCTCGGTGTCCTCCAATGATGCTGTGGGCAAGGTGAAGAGACAGAAAAAAATCAGTCACCTGTATACAACAGACACATGAGTCCCAATAAAAATGTCACAGTGCATATCAGGAAATGCATCATGAGTAACATCTAGAATAGTCCGCACATATGTAACCCTGCACTCCCCAGTTGGTTGACCCACCATGACACTTGGAAACAATGGAGATCATGACACAACCGCAAATAACTTGATATTGAATTATACTGAGAAGCTAGTGTCTGGGGACAGTTGAGCACAGCAAGAATATGAATCCATGCCACCTCTTGTTCACTGTGAACGAAACAGTATTGGTGCACCCCAGGCCAAATAACACACCTCAATACTGAAGGTGTCCCCACACTCTGAGACCTGTGAGTACTTAGGAAACCATAGCCAAAAACATTGCAATCCCTTGGGACTCACAACACTTTACACAATGTACATGTTTAGAATCTGTGAATGTGCCACTTTGTGAACAGAAGAAACATCTGCCTGTATGACAGAAGTCACACAATGATGTGCACACAAAAATACATTTACACAGTCATTGTATGAGCTGGCAGCCGAATTCTAAAAAACCACTGTAAATAAGAAATGGGGTATCAGTAAGTACATATACATGGCACCACGGTGGTCTGGATGACTTGACACTCGTAAGTTCATATCAGCAACAACCAAGGACTTACACACATGCAAACACACTGTGTGAACATGGATATGTATATTTAGAAAACAAGTGGTAATCAAACTGCGCCTTCCCGTGAAATGTGCCTGCGTGTCCACGGAAAGTGTAACAGTACTTTCTTTTGCACTTCCCTGGGAGACATCTGTCATGCAGGCACATTATTGTCCTTCACAACCAACTAGTAAAAAGAAGCATAGGAAAAATGGAGACATGTTGACAAGTGTAGTGAGTGCCAAGGTACAATACTTATTGACTGAAAACTTGAATCATGCCACCTGTCACATGGCCATCCGTACCATGATGACACAGTTGCCAACACATCTGACCCACTGCCTGTCATGTGGAGTGGCACACATGTCCAAACACAGGACAATGCATTAGCTAATGGGCCTGCAATGTGTCGGGATAAGGAGCACCTGCACTGAGGAGACACCCTCATGGCAAGAAAGAATGTCCACACAGATGTCAGCACACACAGACCAAACTACGTAGCATCCCGCCCACACACTGGTGGCAAAAATGGATGAGCATGAGCCATGTATTTCCATTTTTGACACATGCTGCAAAACACAAACATTGAACCCAGCAAAACATGACTGGGTCACTGCATGTTGAGTGTCTGTCCAGACAATTATCACACACAGGTCAGACCCGGCAAGGAGACATAAGGTTTGGACATGTAGGCCTTGCCCGCACAAACCCCCCATACCTGAGACAATGTGATTGAGACAGATCAAGAAGTGACACCTCTTAATCTGGGTTTACTCCAATGTGCATCAAGAATTCCTAAATGTACTCCACATCACCTCGTGAGGCTGCCAACACATATTTGTGACCAACAACCATCAACAGATAGTTGTACATAGACACACAGGCACTGCCCAGTGTGAGGATGCACAAGCAAAATGGGGTCAGCCTGTACAATGGGCACATGTAGCATACTTCAGATAAATACAAATGAGGGCAGGGAACTATGCCACAGAGGCCAAACTATGCTGAACACACAGAGAATGGGCACAGTGTTGGATGACACACATGATTCCGAGGCAAGGGTGTCTTAGGGGACTGTAGTGGGAACACTGCTCCATTGTCCTGAAATTATCTGACTGTAACCTGAGCTACCGCCCCTGCACTATGCATATCTCCCACTCATGCACATCATGTCTGAGGCCACAACATTGTTAATGCATGCTGCAAGTCTGTTCATTTGAAAACTCACACTCCTATGTTGAGACTCAGCATCAGTGCCAACTAACATGGACACCCAAATGACTGTACAGGACAGGGCACATGCATGGTAACAACACATATCTCAGACCCCTCCCCCACATGATGCAGAAAGCAATGTGCACTTGGATCAACTGGCAGCCTAGATGACCATGTGCAATAGTGATTACACACAGACCAGGGAACACATGTCATTTAGGGGAAGGGAGGAGGAACAGCACCGTTTGACTTTGGGGAACAGGATATGCACTGCACAAATTAACCCTCGCTGTGTATCCAGGCAACTGAGCACTTCCAAAAGCTGGTGACACTCAACAAACACACATGTACCTACCCCCTTCCTGCTGCTGCAACTCCTGTAACCGCCTATCCAAGTCAGGTAAGACCACCGCCAGGACACGCTTCATCTGTTGGGTCAGTCGTCGGCCCCCGCCGTGCTTGTGTGGAGGTGAGTCTTTGAGATGCCACCGGGCGATCCTCCGGGTCCAGCACCGGATGTCCTGCCAGCGTTTCCTCACCTGGGCGAGGCGCCGACTGTGACCCTCCACAGATCTCACGGCCCTGACGGCCTGCTTCCATATCTCCCCCTTGGCGTAGGCGGTTACCTGTGAGGATGACAAAGTGAGACAACATCACTACACCTGCTCCATGTCACAGAGACACACATTTGAACATCTTTGATATGTAGAACAGGGCATATTATGCTGGCAACCAATTGCACCTTTCTCAGAGGGACATTAGCCTATGTGGAAGCCCCAATGCACTACATGGCATTGAAAGTACACAGGTGGCATGAGGGGTGCAACACACTCCATGATCATGGCACACGCTGTGCATCACATGCAACACCAGGCTGATGGACAGCACCTCCAAGCAGTCACATGCCCCAGGCCACAGACGCAACCTCAGCAGAGTACACAGACACACACAGGCACAGATCAATCACCTCCCATTGGCAACAGCGGATACAAACCTCACTCTGCACATGTGCCACTTGCCTGTGGGGTGTCACAGGTGTGATGCTAGCTCAGCAAGTCAGATACTCTGCACAGCTTACTTCTCACATCAGATGGGTGGAGCTGTTGCCTCTTCCATGCAGCTGGGTTGCAACACTCCACGTAGACACTCACCCACATGACAAGGAACATTCACACACATCAATGTCCAGGGGGCGTACACATCATTTGGACCCTCTCACCACACCTCCACTCAACTCACACACATCTGTGGGTACAGTCACCGGTCACACCGGGGGGCCAGGGAATCACCTCTGGACAATAGGACAAAAATCGGCATAAGGATTGGGCAGGATGAATGTGCCATGCACTATGCAGTGAATGTCACAGTAAGGACAATGCAAGTGAGGAGTGCACACAGGAACTACATCATGCTTTGCATGGGAGACATAAGCCATTCCCCCCCTGGGACCCACGCTAAACAACATTGCATGTCTGTCACACCAGGACACAATGCCAGAAGTGACAGTCACAAAAAAGGGGCACAGTCAAAGCTAGTGGAGTCAGCACTCACCTGCTCCCCTGGTCTCCCATACAGGATGGGGTACTGTGGGAGGATTACATCAAGCAATGCCTCATTCTCCTCATGGGTGAAAGGCTGGGCCCTCTCCACAGTCCCTGACATGGTGCCAGAGGAATCACAAGCAGCAGCATTGGTGTTGAGTGTAAGGTAGTGCAGGCAAGTGCCCTCTCATGGGTTCTGGCTGACTTATATCTGCCTTGCTGGGCTGTTTCATTTACAGGAGTACAGAGTGATTGGTCAGTCTCATTTGCATCCTACGTTTCCTCCAATCCCTTTAAACATACCCCAGTGAGGGCCTTTGCATGGTTCAAAATTTGAGCATGATGTGAAGTCAAAAACCACTTTGCAACATTGTGTTTAGTTGCCAACTGCCTATTCCAGGCCACAAGATTGAAAATTTGAACTTGAAAATAGGTATCCATGACAACCAGCATGCATTTAGGCCCTAATACTTGTCCCTCATGTGTCCCTATGTAATTTAGCTATCCACACACAGGTACGGTGCGTTTCACACGTACTCCTACCGCACCAGTTGCACATTGCATTTGCCACGTACGTGTATGAGCAGTGTGTACCCGTATGTGGACTACCAGTGTGTACACGTACGTGTACGAGCAGTGTTTACACCAACGTGTACACACTGGTCATACACGTACGTGTACGACCAGTGTGGACTACCAGTGTGTACATGTACGTGGACTACCAGTGTGTACACGGACATGTACTACCAGTGTGTAGACGTACATGTACGACCAGTGTGTACACCAACGTGTACACATTGGTAGTCCACGTACGTGTACACACTGGTAGTACATGTATGTGTACACACTGGTCGTACACGTACGTGTACACACTGGTCATACACGTACGTGTACGACCAGTGTGTAGACATACGTGTACGACCAGTGTGTACACCAACGTGTACACACTGGCAGTCCACGTACGTGAACTACCAGTGTGTACACATACGTGGACTACCAGTGTGTACACGTACGTGTACGACCAGTGTGTACACATACGTGTACGACCAGTGTGTACACATACGTGGACTACCAGTGTGTACACGTACGTGTACACACTGGTCGTACGCGTACATGTACGACCAGTGTGTAGACGTACGTGTATGACCAGTGTGTACACCAACGTGTACACACTGGTAGTCCATGTACGTGTACGACCAGTGTGTGCACGTACATGGACTACCAGTGTGTGCACGTACATGGACTACCAGTGTGTACACGTACTTGTACTACCTGTGTGTAGACGTACGTGTATGACCAGTGTGTACACCAACGTGTACACACTGGTAGTCCACGTACGTGTACACACTGGTAGTACACGTACGTGTACACACTGGTCGTACACGTACGTGTACACACTGGTCGTACACATACGTGTATGACCAGTGTGTAGACGTACGTGTACGACCAGTGTGTACACCAACGTGTACACACTGGTAGTCCACGTACGTGTACTACCAGTGTGTACACGTACGTGGACTACCAGTGTGTACACATACGTGTACGACCAGTGTCTACACGTATGTGGGCTACCAGTGTGTAGACGTATGTGTACGACCAGTGTGTACACCTACGTGTACACACTGGTAGTCCACATACGTGTACACACTGGTCGTACACATACGTGTACAAACTGGTCGTACACATACGTGTCCGACCAGTGTGTAGACGTACGTGTACGACCAGTGTGTACACCAATATGTACACACAGGTAGTCCACGTACGTGTACGGCCAGTGTGTACACGTACGTGGACTACCAGTGTGTACATGTATGTGTACGACCAGTGTGTACACGTACGTGTACGACCAGTGTGTACACGTATGTGGACTACCAGTGTGTACACGTTGGTGTACACACTGGTTGTACACGTACGTCTACACACTGGTTGTACACGTACGTGTACGACCATTGTGTACACCAACATGCACACACTGGTAGTCCACGTACGTGTACACACATTGGTAGTACACGTACGTGTGTACGGTCCGTACACACACCCGTACTCCGGCGGGAACACCAATGTGATGATACGGACCGTTCACACGCCCTCAGAGCGTGTGTACGCTGCGCTTCACAGCTTACACAGGTGATAGGAGGTGCACACGAATGGAATGGAGGTGTCAGACTCGTGCATGGCTGTACATCAAGTCATAGTCATTGCAGTCCTACATGTGCAGGGCCTAGGTGTGTCAGGCAGTGATGTGGCACATGTCTCCTCATGTTTTAGCACAATAGATGTGTGATGACCTGTGTACACATGTCATGTATGATGGGGCAGTATGTGGCACACTTCCCCTTCCCACAATGCACATGTGTGCATGTAGTACAAACGTGTCAAGCACTGCATCACTGGTATGGCACAGTCACCAACACCCGCTAATGTCCCCTGATGCCAGGGACAGGGACACTAACACCTGACATCTAAGTAACAGCGTGCCCCGATGTGACTATGTCCTGTGTGTGTCATGTGTTCCTATGAGCTTGCTGGTGTTGTTCCGTCAACTGCATCTGCTGTTGCTACATCCAACATGTGTCTGTGTGTAGATGGGCATGGCACACATATACGCACACCATGCCACATGTGGATTCACACGTTATGTGTGTCTGGATGCTTCAAAGATGATTTTATGACATGAGGACATATCTGCGCCGTATCCATGTCTGTGTTTTCGTTTTTCACGTGTACCCCTTAATCGCTATGTGTATGATCTGTACATTTCCAATGACATGTGACCTGTGTGTCTAGATTGCCACCAGCAGTCTGTATAAGATGACATCCTTCAAATGCAGATATGTGGATGTATGTGACTCCTGTGATGTCTCTGGCTGTTCACTTACACTGGCCCACAGCTAGTTTTGGGCCATGTCATGTAGAACGTGACTATCAATGGGTGTAGCTGGCTTGTCGTAGGAGTATCACCTGGCTGGCATACGTGTCCTGGATGTATAGCACAGACCTGACTCTGTATTTAGCAGATGTGTAGTAGCAGTTGAGCATGTGCTCAGTTCATTGACATTGATGTTGTTAGGTACTCACTCTTCGTTCTTCCTTCCAATTATCTGCATGGCACTGCCTCTCCCTCGACCAATGCCAGACTTGGCTGCCATGAGGGAACATGACTGCATAAGACGTTACCGCTTCTCGCAACAGTTGATTGAGAACTTGACCGCAAAGCTTGAACAACACCTCCAACCGCGACACAGGTATCCTACTGCGCTGACCCCCAAGATGAAGGTGATGGCAGCCTTACATTTTTTTGCCACCGGTACGTTTCAATTCACCATAGCTGATGTGGGTGGCATGTCACAGACCATGTTCAGACGTGTCCTGTATGATTTTTTAGAAGCCATGTTGGAGCACCTGGATGAATTCATCCATTTTCCAACTTGTGAGCAGTTGACAGGTGTCAAGGGTGAGTTCTATGCCCTGGGAGGGATGCCCCATGTCATTGGGTCTATTGATGGGACACATGTGGCTTTGGTACCACCACAGGCACAGGAGGTGGCCTATCGCAACCGTAAACATTACCACTCCATAAATGCCCTTGTGGTGTGTCTTGCTAACATGCTGATTTCCCATGTCTGTGCACGTTTTCCAGGGTCAGCACACGATGCCTACATCATGAGGCGTAGCAGGGTGCCAGAAATGATGCTGGGGATGCACAACGAACAAGCATGTCTTGTTGGTGGGTATACTCTGTTTGTCCTCTGTTTTGCGTTATTTTAGTATCTTACGGCATCTCCTGACCCACTTCTTTACATGATGTTTCCATGTAGGGGACTCTGGCTATCCCAACATGCCATGGCTGATGACACCCCTCCGCAACCCCAGAACAGCTGCAGATCACCGTTACAACAACGCACATGGGCAGACCAGGCGAGTGATTGAGAGGACGTTTGGCCTCCTGAAGAGCAGATTCCGGTGCCTTCACAAGACAGGCGGGTCCCTCCCATATGCACCGGTGAAGGCCTGCAAGATCTTCCTCGTGTGCTGCATGCTGCACAACATGGCAGTGGAGAAGGCTGTGCCACTCATCCTGGATCCGGATGAGCAGGAACATCCACCCGTGGAGGATGAAGGGCTTGGTCACGAGGCAAGTGACGATGGGAAGGACGAGGAGGACGACATCCGGAGTCAGCTCATACGCAACTTCTTCTCATTATGGTGAGTCCATGGGTCTGAGTGTGCACGGCTGGAGCCTTGTGTGGCATGTGTTGCAATGTGTGTGTCCAGCTGACTGTATGCTAAGTGACTTAGATGTGTGTTCAGATGTGTCACTCGAGTGATGATGTCCTTCCACACATTTTAGCTTAGACACTCAATTGTAATATAGCATGGTGACAGACTTATTCCTGTAGAGTAAATTACCATGCATGCGTATGACAATCTCTTCCCTGACTTCTTGTGTGTCTGTCATCCCCAGGTTGTTTTTCATGCTGTCTGCTCGTGTCAACGTTGGGCTCCCACTATTCCTCATGAGTATTGCAACGTGTGCTGAATCAGCGTCCCATGCACGGACATGGGGAAAAGTCTATTTGGTTAAGGATTGCTGCACGGCATTTTGGTGTTGGTAGGTGTTTGTAATGTGTGGGCACTGCTCCTGTGCATGTTGTGTTACTATACATACATGTCGACTCACCATGGGGCACATGACATGTTGCATGACTCCCATGTATTGATAGTCACCCTTCGTAGCAGTCATCTGTGATGGGACTGTGGATTCTGATGAAGGCATCAATGTGTGTACAACTTCCCTCTGAAACATACGGGATGCTACGGGTGGACATAGTGTGGGACATCCCCATTAGAGGATAAATGGGGAATTGAAGCCCCTCTGTGTGCATCAGGGGGTGTTTGGCTCACACACTTCACTTGTGTGCCAGTTCAATGGATTTACAGCATCTGTGTTGTGAAGGGGGTTTCCAGTGTAGGTCCCACATGTTCTGCCAAATGACCTGTGAGTCTGTTCCTATTGATGCATTTCCCTAGGTGTGAACCTGAGTAATAAAGGTGTACCTCACCCTCCAAGGTGCCTCATCTCTGTCAATGCTGGTCTCTTGCCACTTTGCATGCGGCATCTCTGGCATATTTTTCAAAGATTGGGCATATGAGTCTATGTGTAGTTTAGCAACATGCATGCAGTTCTTCAGGGATTAGAATATCCATTGTGCATGATGTCCATGGTTGTGTATGTATTTGGGCATGTTGGTTGCCACAACAGACCGTCAACACCTGCTGAGGGTCTGTATCCTGTGCGCAGATCGTCCTTCAGTTTAATGATCCGGTGTCAGTCATCTTTGGGGATTGTGCATCCATTGTCTCTGGGTGTGCCATGGGAAACCGGACACTCCTCCTTTACATACACCTGTTGCAGTAGTCCTTTTTGACATCCTTGTCTTTGTGTGCAACTAGTGGCATAGTTTCCAGGGCATGCCGCCTGCTGCTGCAGCCCCTGCAGCGAGGGCACAGAGAGTTTACAGATTTGGCAACACACACACCTCAAAGATGCTCCTCCCTTCCTCCCTCCACCCATTCATTTGTCTGGCATCAGCTTGTCTGTGCCACTGTTGCGCCCACGCAGTGCCAAAGGCTGGACCGTCAGCACATGCAACGTGCACATTGCACGAACCTCATGTCCTTACATGACCCACATCACACTACAGTCTGATGTTGCAGCCACCCTCCAAGCATTGTCCATCCAAGGAGCTACCGCCTGCTCTCAGGCATACCCTAGGCGCACACACGACACCTTTGCATGATGATTGTGCAACTCCAACTGCCTACACAGCACTGCCCCGCCTTCCAGGCCCTGTCACACCAACCAGTAATGTCCCTCCTACTCCCCACCGGCTCCGTACATCAGCAAGGCCATGGGAGTGGGACTCAAGCCTTCAGCATGTAGTATAGTGGCATAATCTGGCACATGGCCCAGGTATCATCTCTCAGCGTGTCAATCCTCAATGTGTCCAGGTCCCCCTCACCGGCATCACATGCGCACAGCACCTCTTCATCAGCTCGTATGCCATTGACAGCCAGGTGCTCCTCACCCTCACCAAAGACGCAGCCATTGGCAGTTCCAACATTCAAGAAGGCATGAGATCCATTGATGGATGGCTGGACATCAGCCACCTGAGGCTGAACTTGTACAGGACTGAGGTAATCATCTGAGGATTGTCCCCTTACAGGTGGGTCAACTGCTTGTGTCCCACCCGCAAGAGTCCTGCACATGCACCCAGTGGCCACGCACACAAGATGGTGTGCATCATGGAATTGTCACTCACATTTACCATGCTAATCACCAGCATCTGTACCTCAGGGTGCAACACCCTCTGCATGATGCACATGATCCACAGATAGATCCACTCCAGGGAAAGACAGACCATGCCCCAGGAGCACGACACCATCCGTGTCAACTACTGCCCCGCCCTCTACGGAGCAATTACATCCTAACACCCGGGAAACCAGTCCACATCCAGGCTGCATGTGCACACCTCAGCTTCAACATCCTGCGCCCCAGCCACATCACGTCCACCAGAGATAGCTGCAATGTATCACTGTGTGCTGCAGGATGACCTTCGGACTCCTCACCCACACTCAGGAGGCAGGACACAACCCCAGACCCCACACCAACCTTGGCCGTCTGTCGTGCGAGACCCCGTTGTGCCAACTCCGTACATCCAACCTTGCCCTGGCCACCATTCTTCACATCCACCGTACTCCAGCATGCTGGACCTAGTTCTCACACCTGGCAAGACATACCTGCTACTCCCTCCCCGGCAACTCCACATGAGCCATGACCTCTACGCATTCAGGATACTCTTCCCAATTGGTCTGTCCGCACAGTAATGCATGCCTCCCCTCAGCATCTTGAGGCCATCACGGGTGAGCATTGTGCTCCATGTCTGTATAGTATGATACATTGTGACCCATGTGTGTCCTGTCCCAGACTCAGATTCCAGGGTATGGATGGCTGGAGTTAGTTCAACACTCATGCATAGTTTGACATTTCCCCACACGAGTACTCATGCAAAATAAATGCAACATGTAATTGTAGAAAAAGAGATTTATTCTCGGTGGGGGGCCTGTTTAGTGTGGACAAATAGGTGCTATACAGTGTGCATGGAATCCAAAGTTCACAGGGGGAGATGGCATCCTTGACAGTTGGAGTCATCAGAGTCCAGACCACAGTGTTGGTCATCATTGGTCAGACTGTGACGAGCAAGTCCATGTGGCAGAGAATGTCATTGGATGAGGTGCTGCTGTTGCGCCAGAGGGCCAGGTGCCAGGCCAGGTGACCTGGGAGATGTGGATGGTCCGCTGCCTCTCACGGTCTTTTCCGTGGACGACCCACCTTCCTTGCGGGACCCTCAGATGCAGGCCTTGACGATGCTTGGGACGCTCCGTCGGATGAATCCTCCTCCCTCCCTGTGGCTGGTGCTGGTCTTCGCCTGGTGGCACAGGGAGGGTTGCCCATGTTGTCGGCGATCCGACGGAGTGAACGGCTTAGGTCCGTTTGCACCGCCAGGAGCTCAGCCAGTCTTGCCTCCATCCGTCCTTGGTGTTGTTGTTGACTGGCGTGTTGCTCGGCCTGCTGGTTCTTAATCTCGTTGAGGGTCCCCACTACCTGGCTGATGCCCCTGGTGTCACGCCAGTATGTCTCCAAGATGTGGCGTATGTGTGACATACCGGTTCCCTCAGCTGGCTGGTCAGGTTCGCGCCTCCGCCTGCCTCCACTGCCACCACCCCTGCCCACACGAGCCTGGCCTGCCGTTGTGGGCACATCGGGTCTACCGGACCCCTGAGGGATGGCATTTGCAGGGTTGTCTCCCTCCTCCTGGGTGGCCGGAGAACCTTGTCCCTTCAGGTCAGACTGGCTCAGTTGTTCTGTGCGGGCAGGGCTCCTGGGTGTTTCCTGGGATGTGGCAAGAATGGGGGTGGTGGTTGGCACAGATGTACCTGACGCAGGTGCTGCAGGGGCTGGGGCACCAGAGGGTCCAGGTTGGATGGGGTCATCCACAGAGTGCTGAGAGTCGTCGCTGCCGGTGGGATCATCTTTCTGCCGAGCCTGGGCCTGTGATTGTTCCCCCCCAGTGTTGGGGGGAGATTCATGACGTTGCCCTGTGTGTGAGAGAAAGACAATCTTAATGCATTTTCAAGAGATATCCATGTTTCATACATGTTCAGGTTGCCACAGTTCCTCCAGGTAGTTGTATGTGCCTAGCATTCACATCAATGTTCACTTGTGGATGGGTATGTTGCAGGGGACTGATTGAAAGGTTATCCAGGGTCTTTGACATGTCGCATTTGGCCTTGGATGCTTTTTTGGCTGAGGCTTGATCTTGTTGTGTCACATGTCCATTGTGAGAGTGTGTGACTCCCTTGGCTGCCCCGGGGGTGTGTGCTTGTGTGATGGGTGAGTGATCATCACTCAGCCCGACGCTGTTCAACATCCACATGGCTCCCCTCACACAAGTGGCCCGCCACCACAACCTCTAAGACATCTCCTACGCCGACGACACCCAGAGCATCCTCTCCCTCACCAAGGACCCTCACACCGCCAAGACACACATCCACGAGGGTCTGAGGGCCATAGACGACTGGATGCAGAGTGGCCATCTGACACTGAACTCGGACAAGATGGAGGTCCTCATCCTGGGAACCACACCCTCAGCCTGGGACGACTCTTGGTGGCCAATCGCTCTGGGGACATCACCGACACCCACCAAACACGCACGCAACCTAGGATTGATCCTCGCATCCTCCCTCTCCGTGTCCAAGCAGGTCAACGGCATCTCCTCCTCCTGCTACGACACCCTACGCACGCTCCCCCGGATCTACTGGTGGATCCCGACTTAAACAAGTAGAACAGTGACACAGGCCCTCGTCAGTAGCTGACTGGACTACGCCACTGCACTCTACGCATGACTCCCATCCACACACCAACGGCGGATACTACGCTTCTGCAACGCCTCGGCACAAGTGATCGTCAATGCCCCCCGCCACAGCCCCATCCCCCCCTCCTGAGAGACCTGCACTGGGTCCACATCGACAAGAGGATCGCCTGTAGGCTCCTCAGCCACGCACACAAGGCACTCCACACCCATGGACAAGCCTACCTGCACATCAGACTCAGCTTCTACACCCCCACCCGCAAGCTCCGCTCCGGCATCCTCGCCCTCGCAGCTGTCCCCTGCATCCAACGTATGCCCGCCTGCAGCAGATCCTTCCCCTACCTCGCCGCCAGGAGCTTGAACACCCTTCCAACCCACCTACGACTGACCCAAGACCTACTTGCCTTCTGATGTCTCCTCAAGACCTGTCTCTTCGAGCAGTATTGGAACCCCCCCCTCAGCGCCTTGAGACCCTCACAGGTAAGTAGCACACCTTACAAGTACCCAGATCGATTGTTGATTGATTGACGGTGCCTGCTGGTGGGTGTAGTGTGATTTGGCAGTTGGTCTCCCAGGTGATGTATCTGTCCCCCCATGGCGCATGCTGCCATGTCAGTGAGTGTGAGTTCCTGTCCTAGTTCTCTGAGCTGGTTGTGTTTGTGTTAGATTTTGCAGTTGTCACAGGAGGGCCTTGTGCTACCTACAGCAGGGCCAAGTGTCAGCTACCTTGTCAGTACTTTGCCAGTCCCTGTGCATTGCGCATGGTGCATGGGTATGTACCTGGGCCATATGGGCTGAGGGCATTGGTGTCTGTTTCTGAGTTGTACAATCAGGGCAAGAGTCCTAAAAAAAGAAGTGGGGGGACGCTGTCACCGGAAGTGACGAGAAGTGGGGGGACGCTGTCACCGGAAGTGACGTCACAACAGGAATCTCATGGGTATTCATATGCCTTTAGATGAAAGGTGGTCTGCACCCTACCTCGCGGAGGCTGCATTTAATCCCCCCGCAGTGAATGCAGGTAGACAGACGTTCTGAATAAGCTCTGATCTCGCTCCAGAGAGGCCAAAGAGTGAAGTCCAGCTTTTGGGCAGGGGGGACGGCATCCACCTGTTAAAACCTGGTAAAATAAGTGGGGGGACGCCGTCCACCCGCGTGGTACCCCGACTCGAGCCCTGTGTACAATATGTTTAGTGATCCCCACCCTCCCAGCATCCTGGACATCCTGTCTTGGATTTGTGGTTTGTGTAGGCTGGGACATGGCATGGACTTGCTTTGTAAATCGGGAATACTCATGTTAGTGGCCTGAGCGTTGTTTAGAGTGGGGTTGTGTCAGGTGAGGGCTTGGGGGTAGGTGAGTGCATTTGTTGTAGTTGGGGTGTGGATGTCATTCCCCCATGTTACGTGAGTTGTTTGTGTACTCACCAGGCTCTCGGACTCCTTCGACTCCGTGTACTCCCACCGGCGGAAGCAGGGCCATCACCTTCTCCTCCCAGGGATGGTAATGTACCGGTCTGCGGGGCAGCCCACCTCCTGTGATGTTACTCTGGGCGTCTTCCTCATTCATTTTGCGCTTGACTGCCCTGCGCAGATCGTACCACCTGGTTTGACATTCATTCCCGGTCCTTCTGATGGGCGCAACAGCATTCACCCGATCAACGATCCTCTGCCACAGGCTAGTTTTTTGGGATATGCTGGTCTGTCTGACCAATGTTCCAAACAGCTGTGGCTCGACTCTGATGATTTCGTTGACAAGGATATCCAGCTCCTCCGTTGTGAACTTTGGATTCTTGTCTGTGGGCATGTTGTGGGGTGTGGGTGTGGATGGTTGTGGGTGTGTGGGTGTGAATGTGTAGGTGTGTGTGTATGTGTAGAGGGGGTTTATGTGAAGGAGGTTGTGTGAAGGTGTGTGAGTTAAGGTGTATCGGTGCAGTTGTTTGTGTATGATGTCTGTCAGCAGTGAGTCTGTTGCAAAGGCTCATGGTTTGTGTTTGTGGGCCCTTTTATTGGTCCATTTGTGGGTGTGGCTGTGTTTGAACTTTTGGTGGGTGTGTTATAAGAGGTGGTTGTGATTTTGGGCCTCTGTTTGACTGTTTGGATGTGCCAGGTCAGTCTTTTAGTTGTTTTTTGTCCTGTAGATGTGTTTTGTGGTGTTGTGCGAGTCGAATTGATGGTCCTTGTGCTGTTTTACAGTGTCCTGGTTCAGTACGAGTCTTTTTCGCGTAGGTAAGGTGCGTCCATGGCTATGTTGTTGTACAGTGTTCACATGTGCAATGGTGTTGTACGAATCGTACATATACGCGATGCTGGGGTACGGTGTTGGGGTACGGTGCGTCCAAGTACGGGGCTGGGGTGGGGGGTACGGGGCGTACATACGCGGGTGCTGTGGTGGGGGTACGGCGCTTACATACGTGTGTGCTGGGGTACGGCGCGTACATGGGGGGATGCTGGGTTACGGTGTTGGGGTATGGTGCGTTCGAGTACGGGGCTGGGGTGGGGGGTACAGCACTTACATACGTGTGTGCTGGGGTGGGGGGGTACGGCACGACCATACGCATGTGCTGGGGTACGGCACGTACATGTGCGGGTGCTGGGGTGGGGGGTACGGCGCATACATGCGCGGGTGCTGGGGTGGGGGGTACGACCCGTACATACGTGGGTGCTGGGGTACGGCGCGTACAGGCGTGGGTGCTGAGGTGGGGGGGTCCGGCGCGTACTCCGGGCCCAAGTGTACCGGGGTAGTGGTCATACAAAGTTTGCTCCGTACGGGACGTTTTCCATACGCTTGGGGATTTGGAACGCCGGTACGGATCGGACTTGTGCACTCGGACTTCAGTGTTACGACTCGTACGTAAATCTGTCCGGGAACGTCTCGTAGACTTTTCCCGAGGCAATTCGTATGTAATTTGACAGTACGAATCGTACTTCGCCGTTTGTACGGGACTTGTACGACTCGTACATAAAAAAAAACGGATACGAGTCGTACGGGAAATATTTTTACCGGATCGGAATTGGCACCAGAGTGTTAGTACATGAACCAATATCAATAACCAATAAGCTATTTACAAGCAATATTCACAAACCAAAACAATAAAAACCATCGTCTTGCTACCAGAAAACTGTTGCAGTGCAGAGCGTCAAATTCCCCCTTCGGCACAGACCAACTACCTAGGCATCAAATTCACTCAAATACATTCATTGGTGGGGCCCATAACACCAATATACTTACACTCCGTTGATCTGTTTTTTCCTGAGGGAAATACGCTTCCAAACGCTGACATGAGAGGAATACCTTTAACCTTACACTTAAACACATTGACCTCAGACCTAAGATATCCCTCTCATAAGGAGATGGATCATTTAGTTGTTTTGAAGGTTTAGATTCACAGTCATTTATCTAGTCTTAAATCCCATCAAACTCTCTTTTTATAATAACCGACACAACACATTTGTCAATTAATCAAATATTCTTTATCTAAGAAAAATTGCAAGAAACGTTAGAAATCATTATCAGCATTTTAGAGTATCATATTTACTTATTCTGGCTAAAGTCGTCCTCTAAGTCAATCAGTCAAGGAAGAATTTTATTCAGCAAAGTTAGGCCGCAATTCAGTCTCTCAAAGATTCAGGATAACAGCTGTCCAGCAGTGTCACCGTCCTCTCCGTCAGCATAACGTCAGGAAATCGAGTTCGTCAAAGAAGAGCATGTCGATCAGCGATATCGTTAGCGTTTTTTAGCCTAATTCCCTACCTACTTTTATAATGAAAATAATGACAAAAAGTATCAAGATCGGGGTTTAGAGAGTCCTGATTGGTCCATTTGGGGTAGCGGGGTACAGTTCTCAGGGTGTCGAATGATGAAGTCATCAAACTTGCTTGTTCCGGCTTTTAAACTGAGCTTTGTCTTTGGTCTTGAATGGGTTCCCGGAGCGTCCTTGAAGGGTACATGTTCTCCCGGGTTCAGGTCCAGGCCACTGCTGCTGGCGGTGACGCCTGCGCACTTCACCCAGAACCTCGTGTGGTCAGGGCAGTCACGTTTAACGTCTTGTTCAGGCATCTTGTTTAGGCCGAAATGGTCAACTTAAGCAAAAGAAACACAAAAAACGTAATTAAACATAGAAAAGGCTAATAAAATGTTATCCCCTTGCTACTACCCATATGTGTGTGTATTTATCTAGCAGAAGCAGCACTCAGAGCGGTTTATACTCACTGAATAAAGCACAAATCCCAAATACATCACCAAAGCGACATATAACATGCAATATTCTAGTTTTCTACTCTTAATATGCGTACTCAAGTTAGTCTACAATTAACATAGCCATGCAAGGTGCAATTCCCACGTGTAATTCTTTGTTAATATAGTTGGTGAGTTATCACTTCAAACAAATTAATAATATTACAATTAGTTGATTATTCGGATTAATATAAACATGCAAAATGGGGGGTATACAAAATGTTGTATTACCCGCTCCAGCACAGACACCTTCTGCAGTCCCAATGTTATCTGCTTTCTCCGATCATGTATCAATACCTTGTGGAAAATAGCAAAGCTAGCTAGTAATGATGAACCTCCCAGATCACATGAAAGTATGTTCTCTGAGTTAGTTAATAACAGCCTTGAGACCTCCGAGCAAATGTTGGCATGTGGACCGGACTCAGATAGCATTGAGGCCTGCTATGTGGCTGCTAGAATGTCCTTGCAGAGACATGGCTGGATGCACTTCATAAGACATTCCGGTTATGATTAGGCTGCTCTAAAGGATATGGCATTTGATAGTGATAGGCTGACCTCTCCTTGCAGCACTTAAAAATTGACATGCTTAAACAAGGTCCCTCCCACTGGCCTCTCAAATCATGCCACTTCACCCATCCCGGTACAAAAGGGCATGGTGATGGACGGAGCATCAGAACCAATCAAACACTCACACCCAGTCAACAGATCTGGGTTTGATCCATCACCGTTCTTTAGCCCACTCTGCCACCCCAGTTCAGACATGGCCATATGCAAATCAGTCTGACCCTGTGCCTCATGGGAACAGTCTTGCCCAAACTACCAAGCCATGCCTTCCCTGGACGTTCTGATGCTCCGTCCACCACCACCCCCTTTTGTACCGCTTTGTTCGCCATAAGTTGGCAGGTTAAGTTCAGACGTGAGTCCCTTGCTCCCTTTGCCACTGGATTCAAGCAAGCCTGGCTGAAGACAGCTGAAATGCCAGAAACCGGTCCTAGGAAGCTTGTTTCCGGTCCAGGGAAGGTATGGCTTGGCAGTTCGGGCTGGACTGTTCCCATGAGGCACAGGGTCAGACTTATTTGCATATGGCCATGTCGGAACTGGGGTGGCAGAGTGGGCTAAAGAACGGTGATGGATCAAACCCAGATCTGTTGACTGGGTGTGAGTGTTTGATTGGTTCTGATGCTCCGTCCACCACCACCCCCTTTTGTACCGCTTTGTTCGCCATAAGTTGGCAGGGTATGCTCAGACGTGAGTCCCTTGCTCACTTTGCCACTGGATTCAAGCAAGCCTGGCTGCAGACGGCTGAAATGTCAGAAACCGGTCCTAGGAAGCTTGTTTCCGGTCCAGGGAAGGCATGGCTTGGCAGTTCGGGCTGGACTGTTCCCATGAGGCACAGGGTCAGACTGATTTGCATATGGCCATGTCTGAACTGGGGTGGCAGAGTGGGCTAAAGAACGATGATGGATCAAACCCAGATCTGTTGACTGGGTGTGAGTGTTTGATTGGTTCTGATGCTCCGTCCACCACCACCCCCTTTTGTACCGCTTTGTTCGCCATATGTTGGCAGGGTATGCTCAGACGTGAGTCCCTTGCTCACTTTGCCACTGGATTCAAGCAAGCCTGGCTGAAGACGGCTGAAATGCCAGAAACCGGTCCTAGGAAGCTTGTTTCCGGTCCATGGAAGGCATGGCTTGGCAGTTTGGGCTTGACTGTTCCCATGAGGCACAGGGTGAGACTGATTTGCATATGGCCATGTCTGAACTGGGGTGGCAGAGTGGGCTAAAGAACGATGATGGATCAAACCCAGATCTGTTGACTGGGTGTGAGTATTTGATTGGTTCTGATGCTCCGTCCACCACCACCCCCTTTTGTACCGCTTTGTTCGCCATAAGTTGGCAGGTTATGCTCAGACGTGAGTCCCTTGCTCCCTTTGCCACTGGATTCAAGCAAGCCTGGCTGAAGACGGCTGAAATGCCAGAAACCGGTCCTAGGAAGCTTGTTTCCGGTCCAGGGAAGGTATGGCTTGGCAGTTCGGGCTGGACTATTCCCATGAGGCACAGGGTCAGACTTATTTGCATATGGCCATGTCGGAACTGGGGTGGCAGAGTGGGCTAAAGAACGGTGATGGATCAAACCCAGATCTGTTGACTGGGTGTGAGTGTTTGATTGGTTCTGATGCTCCGTCCACCCCCACCCCCTTTTGTACCGCTTTGTTCGCCATAAGTTGGCAGGGTATGCTCAGACGTGAGTCCCTTGCTCACTTTGCCACTGGATTCAAGCAAGCCTGGCTGAAGACGGCTGAAATGTCAGAAACCGGTCCTAGGAAGCTTGTTTCCGGTCCAGGGAAGGCATGGCTTGGCAGTTCGGGCTGGACTGTTCCCATGAGGCACAGGGTCAGACTGATTTGCATATGGCCATGTCTGAACTGGGGTGGCAGAGTGGGCTAAAGAACGATGATGGATCAAACCCAGATCTGTTGACTGGGTGTGAGTGTTTGATTGGTTCTGATGCTCCGTCCACCACCACCCCCTTTTGTACCGCTTTGTTCGCCATAAGTTGGCAGGGTATGCTCAGACGTGAGTCCCTTGCTCACTTTGCCACTGGATTCAAGCAAGCCTGGCTGAAGACGGCTGAAATGCCAGAAACCGGTCCTAGGAAGCTTGTTTCCGGTCCATGGAAGGCATGGCTTGGCAGTTTGGGCTTGACTGTTCCCATGAGGCCCAGGGTGAGACTGATTTGCATATGGCCATGTCTGAACTGGGGTGGCAGAGTGGGCTAAAGAACGGTGATGGATCAATCCCAGATCTGTTGACTGGGTGTGAGTGTTTGATTGGTTCTGATGCTCCGTCCACCACCACCCCCTTTTGTACCGCTTTGTTCGCCATAAGTTGGCAGGGTATGCTCAGACGTGAGTCCCTTGCTCACTTTGCCACTGGATTCAAGCAAGCCTGGCTGAAATCGGCTGAAATGCCAGAAACCGGTCCTAGGAAGCTTGTTTCCGGTCCAGGGAAGGCGTGGCTTGGCAGTTCAGGCTTGACTGTTCCCATGAGGCACAGGGTCAGACTGATTTGCATATGGCCATGTCTGAACTGGGGTGGCAGAGTGGGCTAAAGAACGGTGATGGATCAAACCCAGATCTGTTGACTGGGTGTGAGTGTTTGATTGGTTCTGATGCTCCGTCCACCACCACCCCCTTTTGTACCGCTTTCTTCGCCATAAGTTGGCAGGGTATGCTCAGACGTGAGTCCCTTGCTCTTTTTGCCACTGGATTCAAGCAAGCCAGGCTGAAGACGGCTGAAATGCCAGAAACCGGTCCTAGGAAGCTTGTTTCCGGTCCAGGGAAGGCATGGCTTGGCAGTTCGGGCTGTACTGTTCCCATGAGGCACAGGGTCAGACTGATTTGCAAATGGCCATGTCTGAACTGGGGTGGCAGAGTGGGCTAAAGAACGGTGATGGATCAAACCTAGATCTGTTGACTGGTTGTGAGTGTTTGATTGGTTCTGATGCTCCGTCCACCACCACCCCCTTTTGTACCGCTTTGCTCGCCATAAGTTGGCAGGGTATGCTCAGACGTGAGTCCCTTGCTCACTTTGCCACTGGATTCAAGCAAGCCTGGCTGAAGATGGCTGGAATGCCAGAAACCGGTCCTAGGAAGCTTGTTTCCGGTCCACGGAAGGCATGGCTTGGCAGTTCGGGCTGGACTGTTCCCATGAGGCACAGGGTCAGACTGATTTGCATACAGCCATGTCTGAACTGGGGTGGCAGAGTGGGCTAAAGAACAGTGATGGATCAAACCCAGATCTGTTGACTGGGTGTGAGTGTTTGATTGGTTCTGATGCTCGGTCCACCCCCCCCCCCCTTTTGTACCGCTTTGTTCGCCATAGGTTGGCAGGGTATGCTCAGATGTGAGTCCCTTGCTCACTTTGCCACTGGATTCAAGCAAGCCTGGCTGAAGACGGCTGAAATGCCAGAAACTGGTCCTAGGAAGCTTGTTTCCGGTCCAGGGAAGGCATGGCTTGGCAGTTCGGGTTGGACTGTTCCAATGAGGCACAGGGTCAGACTGATTTGCATATGGCCATGTCTGAACTGGGGTGGTAGAGTGGGCTAAAGAACGGTGATGGATCAAACGGTGATGGATCAAACCCAGATCTGTTGACTGGGTATGAGTGTTTGATTGGTTCTGATGCTCCATCCACCACCACCCCCTTTTGTACTGCTTTGTTCGCCATAAGTTGGCAGGGTATGCTCAGATGTGAGTCCCTTGCTCACTTTGCCACTGGATTCAAGCAAGCCTGGCTGAAGACGGCTGAAATGCCAGAAACCGGTCCTAGGAAGCTAGTTTCCGGTTCAGGGAAGGCATAGCTTGGCAGTTCGGGCTGGACTGTTCCCATGAGGCGCAGGGTCAGACTGATTTGCATATGGCCATGTCTGAACTGGGGTGGCAGAGTGGGCTAAAGAACGGTGATGGATCAAACCCAGATCTGTTGACTGGGTGTGAGTGTTTGATTGGTTCTGATGCTCCGTCCACCACCACCCCCTTTTGTACCGCTTTGTTCGCCATAAGTTGGCAGGGTATGCTCAGACGTGAGTCCCTTGCTCACTTTGCCACTAGATTCAAGCAAGCCTGGCTGAAGACGGCTGAAATGCCAGAAACCGGTCCTAGGAAGCTAGTTTCCGGTCCAGGGAAGGCATGGCTTGGCAGTTCGGGCTGGACTGTTCTCATGAGGCACAGGGTGAGACTGATTTGCATATGGCCATGTCTGAACTGGGGTGGCAGAGTGGGCTAAAGAACGGTGATGGATCAAACCCAGATCTGTTGACTGGATGTGAGTGTTTTGATTGGTTCTGATGCTCCGTCCACCACCACCCCCTTTTGTACCGCTTTGTTCGCCATAAGTTGGCAGGGTATGCTCAGACGTGAGTCCCTTGCTCACTTTGCCACTGGATTCAAGCAAGCCTGGCTGAAGACGGCTGAAATGCCAGAAACCGGTCCTAGGAAGCTTGTTTCCGGTCCAGGGAAGGCATGGCTTGGCAGTTCAGGCTTGACTGTTCCCATGAGGCACAGGGTCAGACTGATTTGCATATGGCCATGTCTGAACTGGGGTGGCAGAGTGGGCTAAAGAACGGTGATGGATCAAACCCAGATCTGTTGACTGGGTGTGAGTGTTTGATTGGTTCTGATGCTCTGTCCACCACCACCCCCTTTTGTACTGCTTTGTTCGCCATAAGTTGGCAGGGTATGCTCAGATGTGAGTCCCTTGCTCACTTTGCCACTGGATTCAAGCAAGCCTGGCTGAAGACGGCTGAAATGCCAGAAACCGGTCCTAGGAAGCTAGTTCCCGGTTCTGGGAAGGCATAGCTTGGCAGTTCGGGCTGGACTGTTCCCATGAGGCGCAGGGTCAGACTGATTTGCATATGGCCATGTCTGAACTGGGGTGGCAGAGTGGGCTAAAGAACGGTGATGGATCAAACCCAGATCTGTTGACTGGGTGTGAGTGTTTGATTGGTTCTGATGCTCCGTCCACCACCACCCCCTTTTGTACCGCTTTGTTTGCCATAAGTTGGCAGGGTATGCTCAGACGTGAGTCCCTTGCTCACTTTGCCACTAGATTCAAGCAAGCCTGGCTGAAGACGGCTGAAATGCCAGAAACCGGTCCTAGGAAGCTAGTTTCCGGTCCAGGGAAGGCATGGCTTGGCAGTTTGGGTTGGACTGTTCCAATGAGGCACAGGGTCAGACTGATTTGCATATGGCCATGTCTGAACTGGGGTGGTAGAGTGGGCTAAAGAACGGTGATGGATCAAACGGTGATGGATCAAACCCAGATCTGTTGACTGGGTATGAGTGTTTGATTGGTTCTGATGCTCCATCCACCACCACCCCCTTTTGTACTGCTTTGTTCGCCATAAGTTGGCAGGGTATGCTCAGATGTGAGTCCCTTGCTCACTTTGCCACTGGATTCAAGCAAGCCTGGCTGAAGACGGCTGAAATGCCAGAAACCGGTCCTAGGAAGCTAGTTTCCGGTTCAGGGAAGGCATAGCTTGGCAGTTCGGGCTGGACTGTTCCCATGAGGCGCAGGGTCAGACTGATTTGCATATGGCCATGTCTGAACTGGGGTGGCAGAGTGGGCTAAAGAACGGTGATGGATCAAACCCAGATCTGTTGACTGGGTGTGAGTGTTTGATTGGTTCTGATGCTCCGTCCACCACCACCCCCTTTTGTACCGCTTTGTTCGCCATAAGTTGGCAGGGTATGCTCAGACGTGAGTCCCTTGCTCACTTTGCCACTAGATTCAAGCAAGCCTGGCTGAAGACGGCTGAAATGCCAGAAACCGGTCCTAGGAAGCTAGTTTCCCGTCCAGGGAAGGCATGGCTTGGCAGTTCGGGCTGGACTGTTCTCATGAGGCACAGGGTGAGACTGATTTGCATATGGCCATGTCTGAACTGGGGTGGCAGAGTGGGCTAAAGAACGGTGATGGATCAAACCCAGATCTGTTGACTGGATGTGAGTGTTTTGATTGGTTCTGATGCTCCGTCCACCACCACCCCCTTTTGTACCGCTTTGTTCGCCATAAGTTGGCAGGGTATGCTCAGACGTGAGTCCCTTGCTCACTTTGCCACTGGATTCAAGCAAGCCTGGCTGAAGACGGCTGAAATGCCAGAAACCGGTCCTAGGAAGCTTGTTTCCGGTCCAGGGAAGGCATGGCTTGGCAGTTCAGGCTTGACTGTTCCCATGAGGCACAGGGTCAGACTGATTTGCATATGGCCATGTCTGAACTGGGGTGGCAGAGTGGGCTAAAGAACGGTGATGGATCAAACCCAGATCTGTTGACTGGGTGTGAGTGTTTGATTGGTTCTGATGCTCTGTCCACCACCACCCCCTTTTGTACTGCTTTGTTCGCCATAAGTTGGCAGGGTATGCTCAGATGTGAGTCCCTTGCTCACTTTGCCACTGGATTCAAGCAAGCCTGGCTGAAGACGGCTGAAATGCCAGAAACCGGTCCTAGGAAGCTAGTTTCCGGTTCTGGGAAGGCATAGCTTGGCAGTTCGGGCTGGACTGTTCCCATGAGGCGCAGGGTCAGACTGATTTGCATATGGCCATGTCTGAACTGGGGTGGCAGAGTGGGCTAAAGTACGGTGATGGATCAAACCCAGATCTGTTGACTGGGTGTGAGTGTTTGATTGGTTCTGATGCTCCGTCCACCACCACCCCCTTTTGTACCGCTTTGTTTGCCATAAGTTGGCAGGGTATGCTCAGACGTGAGTCCCTTGCTCACTTTGCCACTAGATTCAAGCAAGCCTGGCTGAAGACGGCTGAAATGCCAGAAACCGGTCCTAGGAAGCTAGTTTCCGGTCCAGGGAAGGCATGGCTTGGCAGTTTGGGCTGGACTGTTCTCATGAGGCACAGGGTGAGACTGATTTGCATATGGCCATGTCTGAACTGGGGTGGCAGAGTGGGCTAAAGAACGGTGATGGATCAAACCCAGATCTGTTGACTGGATGTGAGTGTTTTGATTGGTTCTGATGCTCCGTTCACCACCACCCCCTTTTGTACCGCTTTGTTCGCCATAAGTTGGCAGGGTATGCTCAGACGTGAGTCCCTTGCTCACTTTGCCACTGGATTCAAGCAAGCCTGGCTGAAGACGGCTGAAATGCCAGAAACCGGTCCTAGGAAGCTTGTTTCCGGTCCAGGGAAGGCATGGCTTGGCAGTTCGGGCTGGACTGTTCCCATGAGGCACAGGGTCAGACTGATTGGCATACGGCCATGTCTGAACTGGGGTGGCAGAGTGGTCTAAAGAACAGTGATGGATCAAACCCAGATCTGTTGACTGGGTGTGAGTGTTTGATTGGTTCTGATGCTCCGTCCACCCCCCCCCCCCTTTTGTACCGCTTTGTTCGCCATAAGTTGGCAGGGTATGCTCAGACGTGAGTCCCTTGCTCACTTTGCCACTGGATTCAAGCAAGCCTGGCTGAAGACGGCTGAAATGCCAGAAACTGGTCCTAGGAAGCTTGTTTCCGGTCCAGGGAAGGCATGGCTTGGCAGTTCGGGCTGGACTGTTCCAATGAGGCACAGGGTCAGACTGATTTGCATATGGCCATGTCTGAACTGGGGTGGCAGAGTGGGCTAAAGAACGGTGATGGATCAAACGGTGATGGATCAAACCCAGATCTGTTGACTGGGTATGAGTGTTTGATTGGTTCTGATGCTCCATCCACCACCACCCCCTTTTGTACAGCTTTGTTCGCCATAAGTTGGCAGGGTATGCTCAGATGTGAGTCCCTTGCTCACTTTGCCACTGGATTCAAGCAAGCCTGGCTGAAGACGGCTGAAATGCCAGAAACCGGTCCTAGGAAGCTAGTTTCCGGTTCAGGGAAGGCATAGCTTGGCAGTTCGGGCTGGACTGTTCCCATGAGGCGCAGGGTCAGACTGATTTGCATATGGCCATGTCTGAACTGGGGTGGCAGAGTGGGCTAAAGAACGGTGATGGATCAAACCCAGATCTGTTGACTGGGTGTGAGTGTTTGATTGGTTCTGATGCTCCGTCCACCACCACCCCCTTTTGTACCGCTTTGTTCGCCATAAGTTGGCAGGGTATGCTCAGACGTGAGTCCCTTGCTCACTTTGCCACTAGATTCAAGCAAGCCTGGCTGAAGACGGCTGAAATGCCAGAAACCGGTCCTAGGAAGCTAGTTTCCGGTCCAGGGAAGGCATGGCTAGGCAGTTCGGGCTGGACTGTTCTCATGAGGCCCAGGGTCAGACTGATTTGCATATGACCAAATCTGAACTGGGGTGGCAGAGTGGGCTAAAGAACAGTGATGGATCAAACCCAGATCTGGTGACTGGATGTGAGTGTTTTGATTGGTTCTGATGCTCCGTCCACCACCACCCCCTTTTGTACCGCTTTGTTCGCCATAAGTTGGCAGGGTATGCTCAGACGTGAGTCCCTTGCTCACTTTGCCACTGGATTCAAGCAAGCCTGGCTGAAGACGGCTGAAATGCCAGAAACCGGTCCTAGGAAGCTTGTTTCCGGTCCAGGGAAGGCATGGCTTGGCAGTTCGGGCTGGACTGTTCCCATGAGGCACAGGGTAAGACTGATTTGCATATGGCCATGTCTGAACTGGGGTGGCAGAGTGGGCTAAAGAACAGTGATGGATCAAACCCAGATCTGTTGACTGGGTGTGAGTGTTTGATTGGTTCTGATGCTCCGTCCACCACCACCCCCACCACCCCCTTTTGTACCGTTTTGTTCGCCATAAGTTGGCAGGGTATGCTCAGACGTGAGTCCCTTGCTCACTTTGCCACTGGATTCAAGTAAGCCTGGCTGAAGACGGCTGAAATGCCAGAAACCGGTCCTAGGAAGCTGATTTCCGGTTCAGGGAAGGCATGGCTTGGCAGTTCGGGCTGGACTGTTCCCATGAGGCACAGGGTCAGACTGATTTGCATATGGCCATGTCTGAACTGGGGTGGCAGAGTGGGCTAAAGAACGGTGATGGATCAAACCCAGATCTGTTGACTGGGTGTGAGTGTTTGATTGGTTCTGATGCTCTGTCCACCACCACCCCCTTTTGTACCGCTTTCTTCACCATAAGTTGGCAGGGTATGCTCAGACGTGAGTCCCTTGCTCACTTTGCCACTGGATTCAAGCAAGCCTGTCTGAAGACAGCTGAAATGCCAGAAACCGGTCCTAGGAAGCTTGTTTCCGGTCCAGGGAAGGCATGGCTTGGCAGTTTGGGCTGGACTGTTCCCATGAGGCACAGGGTCAGACTAATTTGCATATGGTCATGTCTGAACTGGGATGGCAGAGTGGGCTAAAGAACGGTGATGGATCAAACCCAGATCTGTTGACTGGGTGTGAGTGTTTGATTGGTTCTGATGCTCCGTCCACCACCACCCCCTTTTGTACCGCTTTGTTCGCCATAAGTTGGCAGGGTATGCTCAGTCGTGAGTCCCTTGCTCACTTTGCCACTGGATTCAAGCAAGCCTGGCTGAAGACGGCTGAAATGCCAGAAACTGGTCCTAGGAAGCTTGTTTCCGGTCCAGGGAAGGCATGGCTTGGCAGTTCGGGCTGGACTGTTCCCATGAGGCACAGGGTCAGACTGATTTGCATATGGCCATGTCTGAACTGGGGTGGCAGAGTGGACTAAAGAACGGTGATGGATCAAACCCAGATCTGTTGACTGGGTGTGAGTGTTTGATTGGTTCTTATGCTCCGTCCACCACCACCCCCTTTTGTACCGCTTTGTTCGCCATAAGTTGGCAGGGTATGCTCAGACGTGAGTCCCTTGCTCACTTTGCCACTGGATTCAAGCAAGCCTGGCTGAAGATGGCTGAAATGCCAGAAACCGGTCCTAGGAAGCTTGTTTCCGGTCCAGAGAAGGCATGGCTTGGCAGTTCGGGCTGGACTGTTCCCATGAGGCACAGGGTCAGACTGATTTGCATATGGCCATGTCTGAACTGGGGTGGCAGAGTGGGCTAAAGAACAGTGATGGATCAAACCCAGATCTGTTGACTGGGTCTGAGTGTTTGATTGGTTCTGATGCTCCGTCCACCACCACCGCCTTTTGTACCGTTTTGTTCGCCATAAGTTGGCAGGGTATGCTCAGACGTGAGTCCCTTGCTCACTTTGCCACTGGATTCAAGCAAGCCTGGCTGAAGACGGCTGAAATGCCAGAAACCGGTGCTAGGAAGCTTGTTTCCGGTTCAGGGAAGGCATGGCTTGGCAGTTCGGGCTGGACCGTTCCCATGAGGCACAGGGTCAGACTGATTTGCATTTGGCCATGTCTGAACTGGGGTGGCAGAGTGGACTAAAGAACGGTGATGGATCAAACCCAGATCTGTTGACTGGGTGTGAGTGTTTGATTGGTTCTGATGCTCCATCCACCACCACCCCCTTTTGTACAGCTTTGTTCGCCATAAGTTGGCAGGGTATGCTCAGATGTGAGTCCCTTGCTCACTTTGCCACTGGATTCAAGCAAGCCTGGCTGAAGACGGCTGAAATGCCAGAAACCGGTCCTAGGAAGCTAGTTTCCGGTTCAGGGAAGGCATAGCTTGGCAGTTCGGGCTGGACTGTTCCCATGAGGCGCAGGGTCAGACTGATTTGCATATGGCCATGTCTGAACTGGGGTGGCAGAGTGGGCTAAAGAACGGTGATGGATCAAACCCAGATCTGTTGACTGGGTGTGAGTGTTTGATTGGTTCTGATGCTCCGTCCACCACCACCCCCTTTTGTACCGCTTTGTTCGCCATAAGTTGGCAGGGTATGCTCAGACGTGAGTCCCTTGCTCACTTTGCCACTAGATTCAAGCAAGCCTGGCTGAAGACGGCTGAAATGCCAGAAACCGGTCCTAGGAAGCTAGTTTCCGGTCCAGGGAAGGCATGGCTAGGCAGTTCGGGCTGGACTGTTCTCATGAGGCCCAGGGTCAGACTGATTTGCATATGACCAAATCTGAACTGGGGTGGCAGAGTGGGCTAAAGAACAGTGATGGATCAAACCCAGATCTGGTGACTGGATGTGAGTGTTTTGATTGGTTCTGATGCTCCGTCCACCACCACCCCCTTTTGTACCGCTTTGTTCGCCATAAGTTGGCAGGGTATGCTCAGACGTGAGTCCCTTGCTCACTTTGCCACTGGATTCAAGCAAGCCTGGCTGAAGACGGCTGAAATGCCAGAAACCGGTCCTAGGAAGCTTGTTTCCGGTCCAGGGAAGGCATGGCTTGGCAGTTCGGGCTGGACTGTTCCCATGAGGCACAGGGTAAGACTGATTTGCATATGGCCATGTCTGAACTGGGGTGGCAGAGTGGGCTAAAGAACAGTGATGGATCAAACCCAGATCTGTTGACTGGGTGTGAGTGTTTGATTGGTTCTGATGCTCCGTCCACCACCACCCCCTTTTGTACCGTTTTGTTCGCCATAAGTTGGCAGGGTATGCTCAGACGTGAGTCCCTTGCTCACTTTGCCACTGGATTCAAGTAAGCCTGGCTGAAGACGGCTGAAATGCCAGAAACCGGTCCTAGGAAGCTGATTTCCGGTTCAGGGAAGGCATGGCTTGGCAGTTCGGGCTGGACTGTTCCCATGAGGCACAGGGTCAGACTGATTTGCATATGGCCATGTCTGAACTGGGGTGGCAGAGTGGGCTAAAGAACGGTGATGGATCAAACCCAGATCTGTTGACTGGGTGTGAGTGTTTGATTGGTTCTGATGCTCTGTCCACCACCACCCCCTTTTGTACCGCTTTCTTCACCATAAGTTGGCAGGGTATGCTCAGACGTGAGTCCCTTGCTCACTTTGCCACTGGATTCAAGCAAGCCTGTCTGAAGACAGCTGAAATGCCAGAAACCGGTCCTAGGAAGCTTGTTTCCGGTCCAGGGAAGGCATGGCTTGGCAGTTTGGGCTGGACTGTTCCCATGAGGCACAGGGTCAGACTAATTTGCATATGGTCATGTCTGAACTGGGATGGCAGAGTGGGCTAAAGAACGGTGATGGATCAAACCCAGATCTGTTGACTGGGTGTGAGTGTTTGATTGGTTCTGATGCTCCGTCCACCACCACCCCCTTTTGTACCGCTTTGTTCGCCATAAGTTGGCAGGGTATGCTCAGTCGTGAGTCCCTTGCTCACTTTGCCACTGGATTCAAGCAAGCCTGGCTGAAGACGGCTGAAATGCCAGAAACTGGTCCTAGGAAGCTTGTTTCCGGTCCAGGGAAGGCATGGCTTGGCAGTTCGGGCTGGACTGTTCCCATGAGGCACAGGGTCAGACTGATTTGCATATGGCCATGTCTGAACTGGGGTGGCAGAGTGGACTAAAGAACGGTGATGGATCAAACCCAGATCTGTTGACTGGGTGTGAGTGTTTGATTGGTTCTTATGCTCCGTCCACCACCACCCCCTTTTGTACCGCTTTGTTCGCCATAAGTTGGCAGGGTATGCTCAGACGTGAGTCCCTTGCTCACTTTGCCACTGGATTCAAGCAAGCCTGGCTGAAGATGGCTGAAATGCCAGAAACCGGTCCTAGGAAGCTTGTTTCCGGTCCAGAGAAGGCATGGCTTGGCAGTTCGGGCTGGACTGTTCCTATGAGGCACAGGGTCAGACTGATTTGCATATGGCCATGTCTGAACTGGGGTGGCAGAGTGGGCTAAAGAACAGTGATGGATCAAACCCAGATCTGTTGACTGGGTCTGAGTGTTTGATTGGTTCTGATGCTCCGTCCACCACCACCGCCTTTTGTACCGTTTTGTTCGCCATAAGTTGGCAGGGTATGCTCAGACGTGAGTCCCTTGCTCACTTTGCCACTGGATTCAAGCAAGCCTGGCTGAAGACGGCTGAAATGCCAGAAACCGGTGCTAGGAAGCTTGTTTCCGGTTCAGGGAAGGCATGGCTTGGCAGTTCGGGCTGGACCGTTCCCATGAGGCACAGGGTCAGACTGATTTGCATTTGGCCATGTCTGAACTGGGGTGGCAGAGTGGACTAAAGAACGGTGATGGATCAAACCCAGATCTGTTGACTGGGTGTGAGTGTTTGATTGGTTCTGATGCTCCGTCCACCACCACCCCCTTTTGTACCGCTTTGTTCGCCATAAGTTGGCAGGGTATGCTCAGACGTGAGTCCCTTGCTCACTTTGCCACTGGATTCAAGCAAGCCTGGCTGAGGACGGCTGAAATGCCAGAAACCGGTCCTAGGAAGCTTGTTTCCGGTCCAGGGAAGGCATGGCTTGGCAGTTCGGGCTGGACTGTTCCCATGGGGCACAGGGTCAGACTGATTTGCATATGGCCATGTCTGAACTGGGGTGGCAGAGTGGGCTAAAGAACGGTGATGGATCAAACCCAGATCTGTTGACTGGGTGTGAGTGTTTGATTGGTTCTGATGCTCCGTCCACCACCACCCCCTTTTGTACCACTTCACCCATCCCAGCATTTATAGCAATGGCAACTCTCTCAGCCCATTCAAACTCCATAGTAATTCTTCTGCTGTTTTTGTGGAAAGGGTAGATCTAAGAGCCACCTACAAGAGGATCAGAATCTCTAGTCTCTCCCTCTTTCTACAGGTTCTGTTGCCTCAAAGCCACTCTGATTGGCTCTCCCTTCACCATCAACTTCCTGTTGGGTGTAGCGTCTCCCATCTTCTGGCACCGTGAAATTTAATTACCAAGGAAAGCTGGGTGCTGCAGTTGATTCACAAGAGTTATGCCCTCTTCTTTCAGGCCACTCTTCTAGAGAATCCACTGATCATAAGGAAGTGTTCCACAGCAGAGCTGTTAGAACCGGCGGTCTCTAGTTGGCAGAGGTATACACTTCTGACAAATAGGGACCCACCAACTCTAGTCAGGGCAAGGGGATTACACACTCAGATAACCCCTGCTACCCCCTTGGTAGCTTGGCAGAGCAGACAGGCTTATCTCAGAGGCAGTGTGTTAAGCATTTATGACCACATACAGTAACAAAGTGAATACACTACAGATGGACACGACACAGAAGTTATTATAAAAATAGTATTTTTATATAAGGCTTAGCACAAGACCAAATAACGACAAAAATATACCACAGTCTTAATAAATACTCTTTGGAAGGACAAAAAATAATAGTTCCGGTAAGGTTTCTTCTTGGCAAATAGTTCTTTAGCAACAAAATTAAGTATTCTTCTGAAACACAGTTCTTTGGCAACAATGTGACCCCCACAGGAGTCACACGACGTCGAGTCTACAAGATTCCCAAGGTTCGGCGTCGACCGCGAGGAGCGCTACGTCGAGCCTGGAGTTGCAACAGACCCCACAAGTACAGTACCTTGAGAAATGAAGAAAACGATGATCCACGGCGTCGAGATGTCGGTGTCGAGGTCGGCGTCGATCGTGCCTCGGAGTCGGGTCAATCCGCAGCGGCGTCGAGGGATGTCGGGCCGGAGCAGTGCTCACGGCGTCGAGAAGGGCGTCGAGTCGATGCGATCAGCAGCGGCGTCGGGACGGGGTCGCTTGGAGGTGGAGCCGATACTCACTCCTCACTGGCGTCGATACCGGCGTCGAGACGGGGTTACTTGGAGCCGGGGCCGATACCCACTGCTCACTGGCGTTGCTGCTGGCGTCGATCGGGCCCGGCGTCCGGCGTCGAAGGCTCGGGACACTGGAGCCGATACTCACGATGTCGAGCTGGATTCGGCGGCGTCGGCGGACTGCAGATTTTCCCTTGTGTACTGGAAACAACACTTTCCAGCAACTCAGCAATTCAGTAGATGGTGAAGTCCTTTGGCCCTGTGACTTCAACAGGAGACTGGCACTCTTCCAGCCCTTGGAGATTTTCTAGCAAGCTTTTAGAGAGTACACACCAAGTTCCTCTCTCCTTGTTCCTTTGCAAAAATAAAGAAGCAGCTTTCAGGTTCCTCCACAGCAAAACAGCACTCTGGCAGAAAGGGGAGGCAAGTCCTTAGATCAGCAGGCTTCTTGTCCTTGGTACAGGTTTCCTTGTCAGAAGTGATCTGAGTTCTTGGTTCAGGGGTCCTTCTCTTATACCCCATTTCTCCTTTGTTCCCTTTGTTCAAGCAGGGAAATTCCCACCATCTCAGGCTTGTTGTGGGTGTTGCCAGGCAGAGGCACCTGGCCTATTCACTGAGCAGGGCAGGGTCCTCAGCCGCCCAGCAGGAGGCGGAGCCAGTATTGTCACTGGCAGGAGCAGGGCTATCAGTCGCCCAGCAGGAGGTGGAGCCAGCATTGTGTCAGGCAGGGCAGGCTACTCTTTCCTCACTCTATGTGTAAATGCCTCATTCACCCCACACTGACTCATTCAGACCTCTGGAGCCACCCAGCCCCTGACACACACACCAAACATGCAGAGACCGGTGGATAGTTGGACAAGAAAATAGCCACTTTCTAAAAGGGCTATTTTCAAACATAGAATTTAAAAACCATCCATCCTAAAGGGTGTGTTATTAAATTCTGAGTTCAGGGATACTAAACTCGACCTGCTACCATGCTCCCTGATTATTTAAGCAAACAATGGGGTGACCCAGTATCCCTCAGAACCTGGGCAGTCAGTTTATATGGTAAACAATGGTTCTGTTGGGTGAACGTATTGCTTTACGCATTAGGCTTAGTCAGGCGTTAATTGAATAATGTACAATAATTTAGCTGTAAACAACACATAAGACAGTTCAACTGCAAGACAAATTCTTTATATATAAATTACGTCATTCATATATATACGCATCAATATTAGTATTTCACGGAAGGCCGTCAGGCAATGGTGTGATGACACAAGTGACACAGTGAATAATAAGTGCTCGGTGACAGTGTGCGTGATATGTACAGTGGTTTAAAATCAAAATTGTTCGAAAGTGGCCAGGGGGTGTCAAATAGTAAAGCTGCACAATGGAAAATTCCTTTTTGGCGCAGTTTCTATGCGAAGGTCCACAAAGTAGTCGACGTTTCAACCCTAGTACTGCACTCTTGATAGGTCAGTGCGGGTCTTCATCAGGACTTGAAATGGGCGTGACGGCCTGCGAGTAAAGGAGGACTGAGTCAGGTGTGTTGACATTATAGAAAGGATCCATGTACTAAAGGTGGTCAAGAACTCACCTTAGTCAGGGAAAGATTCAAATTCCAATAGTCTCAGTCTATGGAATAAGGAGGAACCAGTATGTGTCTCAGGATGCGGTTCACTCCAGTGGTCAATCGTGTAGATGGGCCTAGAATTAATTACAAGCATTGTAAGTGAAAGAATTGGGTGTGGGTTAACGAACAATGAGAAGGAAGAGCCTGATTTGCTCACCTATGTGAATTCACGGGGGCCCGTAGCCATCAGGGCTCCGCCGGGTGTCTCAACTTGGATGTCTCTATAAAATAATGATTAACGGGAGGTTAGGTAAGCGTGAAGAAACCGTTGCAAATAGGCCTATGGGTGGTTTGAGTAGGTGCAGGGTAGAGGCTCACCTATGTAAATTTCGAAGTGCTGTCTATAGTCCAGACCCTTCTATCCCCTGAGTATGGGTAGAGTTGGCTTCTTCAAACGGAGTTAACTGTAGAAAAGCAAATTTTAATTTAAGTTAGATAGCCTTGGATCAAAGGGGGCAAGGTCTGAGATACGATGGGTATGCTAGGGGATCCGCGGGGAATCCGCTTACCTCATTCGGAAATACGAGCAGCCGGCCTTGGGGTCCTGGCTTTTCTGATTGAATCAGCAAGGGAGTCTGCAGTGAGTCTGCATAAAAACCTGGTTCGGCGTGCGCGTGGACGCCGAGCGCTGTAGGTTGCTGGGCAACGGATTGCGCTAACGTCGATGGACGTGATATGTTGCCAGGGTAACGGAGTACTGATACGTCATCCGTGGGATTCTGTGCGCCAATTGGTGAACAAGGAACGTCACTACTCGTCACACGTTACCATAGTAATAATGTAAACAAAGGGTGTCATCGAGCACTATGCCACACACAATCACTCTCCCAACAACATTGCATGGTGGGTACTAGAAAAAATCGTCCCTAGCAACAGAGGTGGGTCAATGGCGAGGATGCTGAACTACAAGGAGTGTAGATGGATCCATTTGCTTAACTCGGTCCAGAACGGGTTGAATGAGATGGAGGAGATCTCAAAACAAATGGGCTTACTTTGATCACCCCCGTAGCTCTTTGTACATCACATAACTGGTTTAATCATTTAACATACTATGGTTTCACTGTGGGTAGTCCTCCCGAATCTGAGTTCATTTAGAACTGTTTGACCTTTACATATGTATTGTTTGGCACTCCCTGAATTTCTCTATATTATGTGCATGACTGCTTTGAACCTGACCTTATTACTATCTGTAACTTTGTAACTTTGCATGATGAATTTTAATTGAAATGTCAATTATCCAGCATAGGATCACATCCCGGTCGATCGTCGTAAAAGTTAAACAATCACTGCAATTCCCGATCCTTAACTGTGCGCAGACACTCCTGATTGTGTGGATAGATTCGACTACACTAACAAGTTATGTCCTTGGACGCTCGCGCCACGCTCCATTTTCGGTTCAGCATTTGGCGCATAGGATTTCCTCAGATGACACCCTTTGTTTACATTATTACTATGGTAACGTGTGACGAGTAGTGACGTTCCTTGTTCACCAATTGGCGCACGGAATCCCACGGATGACGTATCAGTACTCCGTTACCCTGGCAACATATCACGTCCATCGACGTTAGCGCAATCCGTTGCCCAGCAACCTACAGCGCTCGGCGTCCACGCGCACGCCGAACCAGGTTTTTATGCAGACTCACTGCAGACTCCCTTGCTGATTCAATCAGAAAAGCCAGGACCCCAAGGCCGGCTGCTCGTATTTCCGAATGAGGTAAGCGGATTCCCCGCGGATCCCCTAGCATACCCGTCGTATCTCAGACCTTGCCCCCTTTGATCCAAGGCTATCTAACTTAAATTAAAATTTGCTTTTCTACAGTTAACTCCGTTTGAAGAAACCAACTCTACCCATACTCAGGGGATAGAAGGGTCTGGACTATAGACAGCACTTCGAAATTTACATAGGTGAGCCTCTACCCTGCACCTACTCAAACCACCCATAGGCCTATTTGCAACGGTTTCTTCACGCTTACCTAACCTCCCGTTAATCATTATTTTATAGAGACAACCAAGTTGAGACACCCGGCGGAGCCCTGATGGCTACGGGCCCCCGTGAATTCACATAGGTGAGCAAATCAGGCTCTTCCTTCTCATTGTTCGTTAACCCACACCCAATTCTTTCACTTACAATGCTTGTAATTAATTCTAGGCCCATCTACACGATTGACCACTGGAGTGAACCGCATCCTGAGACACATACTGGTTCCTCCTTATTCCATAGACTGAGACTATTGGAATTTGAATCTTTCCCTGACTAAGGTGAGTTCTTGACCACCTTTAGTACATGGATCCTTTCTATAATGTCAACACACCTGACTCAGTCCTGCTTTACTCGCAGGCCGTCACGCCCATTTCAAGTCCTGATGAAGACCCGCACTGACCTATCAAGAGTGCAGTACTAGGGTTGAAACGTCGACTACTTTGTGGACCTTCGCATAGAAACTGCGCCAAAAAGGAATTTTCCATTGTGCAGCTTTACTATTTGACACCCCCTGGCCACTTTCGAACAATTTCGATTTTAAACCACTGTACATATCACGCACACTGTCACCGAGCACTTATTATTCACTGTGTCACTTGTGTCATCACACCATTGCCTGACGGCCTTCCGTGAAATACTAATATTGATGCGTATATATATGAATGACGTAATTTATATATAAAGAATTTGTCTTGCAGTTGAACTGTCTTGTGTGTTGTTTACAGCTAAATTATTGTACATTATTCAATTAACGCCTGACTAAGCCTAATGCGTAAAGCAATACTTTCACCCAACAGAACCATTGTTTACCATATAAACCATGCTCCCTGAGTCAGATAGATTATAATGGAGTTAATAATCCGTCTGCCCATTCTGGCCTATGGGAGGCAGGTAGCCCTTCAATAGTGAAAAACGAAAATGGCTGTAATTCACTATTAGGTCATGCCACACACATCAGGGCATGACCTACCTTTTACCAACAATGCACCCTGCCCTAGGGCCTACCATAGAGGTGTCTGAAATGTGGCAAAGTGAAGGTTTAGAGACTGGCAAGTAGTTTTCCTTGCCAAGTCGACATGGCAGTCAGGGACTGCACGCAGGCGCTGCGGTGGCAGGCCTGAGACACATTTTACACGCGGCTTCTGTGGGTGGCACAACCAGTGCTGCAAGCCCACCAGCAGCAGTTAACTTACACGCCCTTGGCACACGCAGTGCACTAGACTAGGGTCTGAACAGTAAGTCAACCAAGCCAAACATGGTAACACCAATCAATGTAACAATTTAACATAGGGAGCACTTGCACTGTGGCACTGATCAGCAGTGGCACAGTGCCCAAAGCATTAATCCAGCAAAAACATTGTAAATAGAGGAGGCAAACAGAAAAAAATGGAGGAGAGACTCATGCCAATGATGCCAGGTCTAACAATAGGCCATGATCTTGTAGACTGAAGTTCTAGCCTTGCTATAGAAATGAACAATAGAAGTGGTGACCCTGGAGAATATGGGAGCAGGATTATACGCTTCATTGTTCCTTGTCCTAAAGAGGAGTAGAGGCTCACACCCATTCTGAACTTGAGACTTTTGAACCTTTTTGTGCCTTAAGACAATTTGAAAATGCTGTTACTCTGTCAGTCAAGCAAGCTTTATTCAACGTATAGTCATAAAAGCACATAAAACATTTAGAAAGTGTTACAATAATACAATAAATATCAACGAATTATGAAATAAGAATGTTTGACCAGTAGACAATTATGTACATCATAAAAACAGCAATAGATAGTTATCTTCTGGAACAATCTCCACTATAGCAGTTGGTCAGACCCTAGCACAAGGATCACATTTCATGAAACACTATCAATGAAAGTTCATACTAAAATGATAAAATCACTGTGTCTGAGAGATGTTTTAATCAATTAAACAAACACGTTTTGGGCAGGGCTGGATTGCGACCTGATTATCCACATCCACCCTAGATATTTTGCAACTGCTAGGGAGATAGGGGGTGCGGTATTGGTATGCAGGATTTCTGCTATCAAAGTACTTTTTGTCCCCATGGTCTTGCATATAGGGCTCAACCACACCCTTTGTTGTATTTCATAAGTTGGGCAAACAAATAGCATGTGTGCAACTGATTCATTACATGCCTGGCAACTAGGACACTTACTATCACCTGATTTGTTCCACCTTGATGTAAAAGACCCTAAGGACAGCGAACCTGCTCTCAGCTGAAAATACAGCTTCCTGTCCCGTGGTTTAGTGAAAGAATCCCAATAAGATTCCAGACTCGGGGTGATATTAAAATCCAAGAATCTTTCTGTTAATGAGGAAGATTCGCTGGTTATTCATTTGTTGAGTACGACAATTTCCCAATACTTTTCTTTTGAAACCTTTTTTGAGAGAAAACAAGCAGTAGCAGGGTCCACCCAAAGCATCAACATACCAATTTTGGCTAAAATATCTTTAATGCCACGAAGCCAGCTGATTTTGTGGAAATGTCAGATTTTATTATATCCGCAAAGCCAGCGGCATATGGTGCCAGTTCTGGTGTAGTCCACAGTCTACGCCAGTATAACACAATACGTAGCTTTGCGGTGTCACAAAGGGGTTTTCTCCCAAGATCATAAAACAGCGGGCACAATGGCGTGCTTTGTGGAGGGTTGGTAATACCCTGTAGAAACTTGTTTTCTGACAAACTGAGCTTGGATGTGTTATCTAATCCCCATAGTTCAACACCGTATAAAGCTGAGCTTACCACTTTAGTGTCATATACCTGGAGCACCGGTGTGATAGGTTTCGTAAAGGACCTGTTGTGTTCGAGACGTAAGGCCCCTGAAAGTTGCCTGTGTGGCCACATCAATCTGGTGATTCCACTTGAGATCATTCTGTATGTTCACCCCTAGATATATGAACTCCCCAACTTGCTCCAGAGGGCGATTGTTCATTATGATGCCACCTTTAAAAACTTTGTGTTGGTTAAAAGTCATAAATTTCGTTTTCGAGACGTTGACTTCGAGACCCCGAGCAGTACAAAAATCCTCAAATACTTTCAGAGCTTGTTGGAGCCCACTCGGGGTCTTTGAAATTATCAACGTATCGTCCACGAACATTAAAATCAGGACTTTAAACCCAGCTAAAATCGGGGCATCAGTGTTCGCACGGGTCATGCAGTCAACTACACTGTTAATAAACACAGTGAACAAGGTCGGCGCCATAACACAACCCTGGCGCACCCCCCGCTCAACAGGGAACGAGCTAGTAACTTGTCCTAGGGAACCCCATCGTATCTTAGCATAATTACCCTCATGCATTCTCTTTATGAGGGTCAGGAGTTCAGTGGGAATGCCAAGTTCATGGAGGGTTGCCCAGAGGCTAGAGCGGGGAACAAGATCAAAGGCGGATTTTAAGTCGACAAAGGCAGCATACAGACTGCCTTTGCCCAAGACCACCACTTTCCAGTGTATTAAAACAAAATGAAACACCTGGTCAATGGTGCTTATGGAAGCACGAAAACCAGCTTGTAAGGGTGACAATATACTGTACTCCTCAACCCAGTCCTGTATTTTGTTGAGGATCAGTCTCCCTAGTATTTTTTGTACTGAGTCAATCAGCCTAATGGGTCAGTAATTCCCCGGCAAAGACTTATCACCTCTTTTGTACACAGGGATTATTTCCGCTCCTTTCCACGAGACCGGTACAGGGGCTCCTTGCGCAATTGCATTAGCCAGTAGCATTATGTACATTCCCCATCTGGTTTTATCATGGAGGAACACATCAGCAGGGATGCCATCTGGGCCAGGTGCTCTCACTCCTACAACTGCACCAAGAGCTATCTCTTTATCCCTGCTGTTAAAGGCCTCCTCTACATAAAACACATGGCTTAGACTTTCCGTGTTTGGCTTTAGTGGGCTACATGTATATTGTGGTTAAAAATGTTTAACCCACTCATCCTGTGAGACAAGATTATGTGGTGGGTCTGGAATGCCCTCCCTGTCCCACTTTATGATGTTCCAGAATTGTTTATTGTCTTTCTTAATGCTAGCCTCCTTGAGATCCTGCCATCTTTTATCGTCCCAAGAACGTTTGGCTATGGACATAGATTTTTTTATATGCCTGCCTAGCTGCACGTACTGCAACTGGTTCGCCACCTCTGATGGCCTTCCCTAGGAAAGCTCTTGACTGCCGACAATCAGAATTGTACCAACGGAAAAGTTTCTGGTTTATTGCTTTTCTAGGCTTTTGTGGTTTAGTGAAATAAGTTTTCATATGAGAAAAGAAAGTATCATGGGACCTGGTAACAATCTCAAAACCTGGACTGGTGCGACATGCGCTATCCAATGTTATTAGTGCATGGTCAACATCCTTTGCCATAATTTCTAGGGCCCCCGGGTTTTCAACTATACTTGACCACTTAAGTCGTCTCGTGTCATTGGTGGGGACAACATCATACAAATGTAAATGAACCTCTCTACTGGACGATTTTGCCGGCCACCACCAGCTAGAGGATACAAACAGAGGATTATGGTCACTTTCCAGATGAACCCTTACTTCCATATCATCAATGGTGTGCCAAAGTTTCAGGCTCACAAGTATGTAATCGATCCTACTTGTGCTGGATCTGTTACTAAATGTATTTGAGCCTAGTCTATCTAGGGAAGTCCTTCCATTCAGAGCCCTAAGCCCCTTCTCTAGGCAAATAGAGTTTATTTGGATTACCGCCTCTGTCCATTTCTTTAGTGGAGCAAGCTCCAATTTTGTGATTCCCCGCTGGGCATCTTCCTCGTCAGTAGTGAGCCATTCATCACTGGTGAGTGGCTCAAATGTTGAGTTAAAATCACCCGCTTAGATAATGTTACTTTCTAGTGAGATTAGTTCGAGGAGGTCATCTAAAGCCGCTAAAACTTGAGACCTACCCCCTCTTGTTCCCCTCACATAGATATTGTAAATTTCAACCTTACCTATTATTCCCAGGTTTAGTCTCACTGCTTGGATGTCATTGCAGTTAGAAGGTAGTTCCTTAAAGCTAATACCTAGTGCTTGCCGTTCCCATACAGCCAATCCACCCGACGGACAGCCTTTAGCCCCTTTTATTGCTGGCACATGATAATTTAAGAAGCCTACCCGATGTTTCCTGAAAACAGCAGATATCGAATAAATCAATAAAAGTAAGCAAATCTGGTGAGGAATGTTTAGAGCTAACTCCTGCAATGTTCCAAGATATCAGTGTTTCTCTAATAGTGCCCAGACCACTACATGTTGGGACTACGTGGTTCCCAGTAGAAGAACTGATGTACCCTATTGGGCACACAAGTTCAGGTAATTGCAGGATTGAATTTTGAGCTAGCGTGTTTGACATGTCCTGATCACAAGTCAAAATCTTTCTCTAGTTAATAACAAATCTTCAGCCCTACCAGTTCGAGAACTAGATACTCCAATCAGTCAATCATTACATTCAAGCGCAGAGCTTCCTATCCGCCCTGTTGCCAAATGCTCTAGGTGGTTATGGGGCCTACTAATGGGCAGAGTCTGGCGGAACTACATAGACGAGTGGTCAGGTGAGCAGGTTCTATATTCTAATGCTAATAGATTTTCAACTAGTGCATCACTCAGAAAGGTTAGTTCGATACAGTCTAGGGCGTTGGTGGGAGAAGTGAGCCTACGTGCTTTCATAATGTCATCCCTTATTACTGAACGGCAGCCCCTTACATGCCGTATCCAGTGTATAGCCTTGTTGGTCAGTGAATCTGCATTTTCAGTTTTGTTTTTCCCCAACATAGGCACATTAACCATAAAAAATCGCTGATTTGTTTACGGCTTGGTAATAGCACTGTCCCCCCTCCCTTCACTGATAGCTCGCTGGTTAGTCAAAGGTATGCCATTAGTCATATTCCTATTCCTACCCTGCTGTGGCTGTATCCTAGATGTAACATTAGATAAAGGGCTAACAGTGGTTCTGATGTTGGACAATACTTTACTTTCAGGGGGAATCACTGTAGGGGGATTATTTTGCTTAGCCACCTCGCTGCATGTGGGGGTCTCTTTTCTCTGTATTTCTCTACCTTGGGGGGTAGATGATTTTCCTTGGACTGATGGATGATTATGTGGAGTGAGAACGCTACAGGTTGGGCAGTTAGTACTAGGAGACCTTCCTTGTGTTAGGAGAATAATCATAGATGTTAGGTTCTCCATCATTGTCTTCAGAGACCCTAATTCGGTCAGAAGTGAATGAACTGCAAGGATAGTCTCCTGTGTATCTAGAGCATACTTTTTACCAGGTTATCAACCTGCTCTGTGTTATTTGTAATTGGGAGTTCCAAACACTGTCTACTTCCCTCCACCTGAGGACTTGCCAATATGGCATATCTATTTGTGCAGATGACTGTGGGATCAATTAGTATGGGATGGTGACCACCAGGTTCTGTTAAATTTGGGACACATTCAGAGGGAGCATCCTCCCTGCCAGAATTTGAACGACTCTCGTCTATGTTCTCCTTAGAGCTCCTTTTATGTATAAGGAACATATTGGGGATGACAGGACGTTTTTTTGGGCTATCCCTAGTGGGATGTTCTGTGCTGGTCAGGGACTTATCCGCTACCACATGTAGGTTTGACTCACTTACTGGCAAATCCTCACATTCCTCTATAAGTGTGTCGATATGAACCAGTACACAATTACTAACCAGATGTTTAGGTGTCCTCTTTGCTTTCTTCCCTTTGCGGGTTTTACTACCCAGACCGTCATCTCCCCCCACTCCCCCCCTCCATGGTCTTTCTTTTCCCCATCTCTACACAATAATGATACTGTTTAATAAAGCTTGCACAAGTCTACAGTATTTAGCAATTAACGTTTGTCCAAGTTTTCCACAGTAGTGGTGGGGGAAAGGCGAGTATCGCCGGAACAGTACCTTGTCAATGTTGTCACGATCCCAGTATGCCTGTCCAAATCTGCAGACGAATAGGGGGTGGCTCTGCCAATGACACGCTCCTCCTGAGGAGCAAGGATCCTGGGACTTGGTGTCCCCAGCAGCAGCAGAGGACCTCCGCGGTGAAATCAGCGTTTTTTCAGCGCTCCGCCAATGGAACGCTCCTCCCTCCTGAGGAGCAAGGAATCCTGGGACTTGGTGTCCCCAGCAGTGGACCTCTGGGCAGCAGAAAGGTATAGCGCTTACGTATGGCTGTGGACCAAAAAAAGGTGAAGTAGCAAGGGGTAGCGAGAAGCAGCGTGGTGCTGCCTGGTGTGAAGCCTACTGTCTTTGCCCAGAGAATTTTCCTGTAATTCCCCCCCCCTTTTTTTTTTGTAAAGAGGCTGCCGGTTATGGCCGGTTATGTGCGACTTATTACTAGCTTCTAGCTTCTAGCTTCTGGTCCGACCCCCTGCAGTTGCAGCACTTTGAGCGTTTTACTTGCAGTGTTTTGCAGCGTTTTACACTTTAACCCCACCAAAGGATCTCTTGGGTTACTTGGCTTACTTGGCTTACTTGTGCCAGTTCTTATGCCCTAGAAGCGTCTCTCCTGCAGCTTTCCAGCGTGTAGCTCCTTATAGAGGGAGGGGGGCCAAAAGGCCACTCACACAACCATAGGCCATAGGCATAAGCAGTCATAAGAAGGGCTGCTGCGGCCGCTGCTACCGCCGATATTGCCCTTACCCTTGCCTTGTTTTTCGACCGTTTGTCTGCCACTCGTGCTGGAGGAGGGTTGCGCAATGCTTTTCAGTCAGCTCAATGCAGGTGCGGGAGGCGGAGCCGTTTGTGCCCTCATTTAGCGGCGCTCAGGAAACTTTTGGCCCACGCGGTGCACTCATGCGGGAAAAGGGTTGTGCAATGTGCTTTTCAGTCTGCGGGAGCCGGAGCCATCAGCCGTCAACCGCCAGCCGTCCTCATTCAGCGGCATTCAGCGGCGCTCAGGGAACTTTTCGTCTGGCACAATGCAGCCATCCGCATTCAGTGCTTGGTGCTGGGGAAGCAGGAAACAGGAAGTGGATGGAACATAGGGGAGTGGCGCTACAGTCAGGTTCTCCTGACCTTGAATGTGAAGAATAGGATGGTGTCCTTGATCACCAGAACACCCATTTTCATCCCACAATTATCCCAGCATTCAGACATTTCCTTTTCTCCACGGTGGGATCCCATTACTACCAATTCATTATAGTATCTTTGGGCCTGATTTAGATCTTGGCAGACGGGTTATTAAGTCACAACGGTGACGGATATCCCATCCGCTGAAATATAAATCCCATTATATCCAAAGGGATTTATATTTCAGTGGACGGGCTATCCGTCACAGTTGTGATGGAGTAAACCATCCACCATGATCTAAATCAGACCCTTTATGTCTTATGATCACTCCACAAATCTTCACCAAGGTCTTTTGGTCCCTGACAGAACTATGATTGCACATCAGTGTGCATGAGCTGCGGTCCCACTAGCATTAAAGGTGTTTCTCCCCTCCCTCTTGGGTTGTGTGTTGCATATCCTCTTGGACAACAGTAACGTCGTTCACTGCTTCAACAGATGGGGCAGAGTCAGCTCCTGGAGGCTCTGGTGAGAAGCCCTGCATCTGTGTCAGTGGACCCTATGACGCGTGTCTACTTCCAGATGGAGCTTCTCTTTTTTGCCATGGCTGTAAACCAGAAAGGACCTATTTTCTGCACCCTGTATTTTCCAATGCGTGGTTCCCTGGAGAATGGCTTCCACTTGAGCTGGTCACAGGGCTTGCTTTATGGGTTCCCTCTGATTCTGCTCATCTCAAAGGTTCTGCTGAAGCTGTGAGGGGATGGTGCACATCTCGCCCCTTTCTGGGTGAGAAATATTTCTGATGCTGATCTGTTGGAACTCAGTATTCAGCTTCTTCTTCCTCTTCTGGAGAACAGATCTGCTTTCACAGCAGGACGGCTTTCTTCACCCCCAATCCTTAGAAACGTCGCCTACACACATGGCATGGAGGTTGAGCAGTGAAAAATAAAGGCATTCATCCTCCTGCCAGAGCTAGCCCATTTCATTCTGGCTTCCTAAATACTAGCCACCAAGTTTGTTTATGCTGTGAGGCATTATGAGGATAAATATCTTTATTTCTCCTTGTTATTTCCTCTTTCATAAAGCGAAGAATACACCTCTAAGGATTGTTTTTGTGCAGGAAGGTATCCCTAACGCAGACACACTTGCATTGTGGTGCAAGGGTGCCTGCATTGGCACTAGGCCGCCTCGAGTGCACGAGCACAGAGGAAGAGCTGAAGGGTCGCACAACACAAAAAGGTAGGATGCCGGTAGGAACTGGAATGGTAAAGAAACCCCATATTGGGTCAGTCAACATCTACTGTATACAGCGTGGGACCGTTTAAAGCAGGAAGGCCATCCGTAATGGAAGAAGATGCCTCACACACACAAAAGTGTCATGCTTCAGCATTGGCATCCTCTCCCCACCATAGTAAGGTGGTACTACCAGGGCAGACTCAACCTCTGCGAAGACTTGGTGGTAAGAGGGTGTTCTTACATAAAACTACTGACAGGAGCGGGATCCAGACAATCTAAAAATACCTTAGGATTCCTCGGTTATCACCTTTATGTGTGAGGACTCTAGGGGCCATATGCATCAAGCATATTGCCCCTAGATTCGCAGAATCGTCCATCTGCGAACGCAAAAAAAATGCCTTTTATGTGGTAGCAAACCCTATTTTGTGATTCGGTAGCCTATTACCGAATTGCAAAATGGGTTTGCGATTGGCTATTAGGAAGTGGCATTTTTAGGGCGTCCCGTCCTAATACCGAATCACATCGGTATGCATGAATGTTTTGCGACCGAAATGCGGTTGCAAAACATTCACATTTTACCAACTACTTTACCACCCCTTCCCCTTTGTGAATGTCTGCAAATGCATTTTCTAAGAGTAGGCAGTGGTTCCACGGACCAATGCCTGCTCTTAGAAAATGAAAGGAAAAGTTTTCATTTTCTCTTTTGTAAAGCATCCTATTTTCCTTTAAGGAAAACGGGCTGCTTTACAAAAAAAAGATTTCTTTATTTAAAAGCAATCACAGACATGGTGGTCTGCTGACCCCAGCAGGCCACCATCCCCGTAATGTTTGTGATTCCTAGGGGGTTGCAAATTGCGACCTCCCTCATTAATATTCATGAGGTAGGTAATTTGCGATCCCCTAGGAATCGCAGAAAGTGTTAAACACACTTTCATGCATTCCATTTAGCGATTTTCTAATTGCGAATCGCAAGAATTCTCAATTAGGAAATCACAAAATGGATTGTTTATGCATCTGACCCTAGGTATATTAAACACACTTCTCTTGACGGGTATCACAGAGTACAACGACTCAGGCCTGTCTTTAATTTGCCAACATGTTTCTGCCCTCAATGATTAGCTTAATAGGTCTGGGGCATTCTTCAGGGCTAGTGGGTCCCTATAGCAATCTGCCTAAGTGTAAAGTGGACCCTAGGTGGTGATGCAAGTGCAACACCCACTAAGTATACTCAGGTGAGCCCCACCTGGGCTTTTTATTTTTTCAGATTCCATTGATGACCTATTGAGGGGGGATCAAAAGACAAGACAGTGTGTACACATGTGTGTTTCAAAAACAGGATACAGTATAGAAGTCACTCATGCAATTATTTAAGGGAGGGAGGCAATCTTCCAGATTCCTTCCCAGGGTTAGTCTATCCCAAGAGGATGCCACCCAACATGTGCAAGCACAAAAGGTGACATTGACTAATGCCCAAGGTCAGTAAGTGAAGTGGGTACCCACAGGGGTGAGAGGAGCAGCAGACTCCTCATGCACTCATCAAAGGCGTCATTACACTTAATATGTGTTTTTCGAAAAGAATAATTATTCTATAAACAAGTGTGCCTTATCTTAGTAGATATGGCTCTTTTTATCTCTCCCCCATTCACGCAACGCAGTGCAGCAACTTGCTTTGCTGAATTGCTTTCTGTGAATTCTAAGTAAATTGGCTCCTAATTTCTCAAAAACGACTGAATGGATTTACACCAAATATTTCTGTATTGGAAAAAAAGTTTCCTAGGGAGTTGGAATAAAAAAATGCCCTTTTGGGGTGGCCCCTATTTCGCAACCCCTGCTTGATAGCTCACCGCAAAATTTTGAAATAGGGAACCAAAGTAGAGGAACTTTTTCTGAAAATGTTTATGCAGATTCATGAAAGGGCACCAAAGTTATTAAGAGAACAAAAAATGTTTTTCCTATGGAGAGTCACGCTTAGGGCCTAATTTAGATCACTGAGGACGGGTTATGCCATCATAAAGGTGACGAATAACTGGTACGCCGCAATATAAATCCCGTAGGATATAATGGGATTTCTATTTCTGCGGACAGGTTGTCCATCACCATTGTGACGGAGTAACCCGTCCGCCGAGATCTAAATCAGGCTCTTAATTACACTTACACTAAAATGAAATGTAAGTAATTATTATGCACAAATAATTTTCTTTTGTTCTTAAACAATAATAAGGATAAGTAATTATTCTTAAAATATTAGATTGAAATATGTGTAATTGTTTTATTTTCTAAAGTATAAATATGGTTAGTTATTTTTTTTAGGGATGGGTAATGAATAGGAGCAGTTAGGAGTCTTTAGGAATCAGGGTTGAGTACTGTATAGGGATAACAAGATTTTAGGACTTAAGGATGAGTGGTATATAGAGGTAGTAAGACGTTTTTAGTGTTCAGGCATGAGCAGGATATAGGGTTAGTAAGGAGTTTTTATGGCTTAGTGAAAGCAACTGTATAGGTGAGGTGTCGAGTTTTAGAGCTCAAAGATGGGTATTTTAAACAAATTAATTTAAATTTAATTAAATTCTAAATATAATGTATTAACAAAATATTATTATAAAATAATATTAAATAAGATTACATTATTTATTTTAACTGACACACATAAACACACATGTATAGAAAACAAATACTACCTTTCTTGTGAAGTAATGTGGTCCTGATGTAAAGTAACGTGTTTGTAGGAAAGGGCCCTTTTTCTATGAACAACCCCTCCCCCCACTTTTTGCTCCAAAGCTGATGGTTATGGCTCTGAAAGTGCACTGCAGCCTGCTGCCCGGGTTCCAGTGCCAGTGCTCTCTCTCTCTGAAACTGTTATGTGTAAATTGGAATCCCCAATTGACAAGGACTTTGCCCCCTCAAAAGTCCCTAGTATATGGAACAAGTGGTACCCAGGGCATGGGAGGTATAGGGTTCCCCAGGGACTGATTGTGCCACCCTGAGTGACCCAAGTAAACTTCTGAAAGCAGGCTTGCCTTTGCAGATTGCAGAAACAGTGAAAACTGCTCCAATTAAACTTTGCCCTTACCATGTATGGCAAAGGCAATGCACCGCGTTTAATATATGTCAGTCACTCAAAAGGAAGACCTCCTAAAGCCCAGAAGGCAGAGTGCATTATATTAAAGGTGTGGGCATTTAAGTGCAAGCCTATATACCTCTATAGTAGCCTTTACCAATAAAGGACTTTGTAGGTGATAGACAGTCCATAGGATAACATGGGCTGGCACCCGGGTAAACCCGAGGTTAGCAGCTCCATTATGGTACTGCCTAAATATGTTGTGTTTGGTATTAAAAAATGTGCCTTCTCACCACTGTCAGGAATCTCATGTCAAGGGTGAGGTGGCGTGCACCCAGGTGGCTAGCTTAAATGTTGCCCACCTGGTTGCCGTAGCTTCTCTGTGCTCTGGCTGGCTGGCAGCCCGCACTTACTGCCACCAAGACAGGAGTCTGACCTCCTGCCAGGCAGTGTGAATACTCCCAGGAGTCAGGAACAAAGGTTTAGTCAGGAAGGAGGTCACACCTCCTCCTCCCAGGAAGGCTACTGAAGTGACACATCAAGGCTGTGAGCTTTAAAGGCTACACTGCCTCTGATATTCATATCCCATTAGAGGAAACAGCCCTCCCCCAAGAAGATTTGAAGTCAGTCAGATTGGAAATTAGGTATGCAGGAGGTGTACACCCCCAAAAGTCTAGCCACACCTCTAGGGTGGGCTGCCTAATCTGTACAGCTAAGAAAGACTTCTGCCATTTTGAAAAGTGGTAGAAATATCGGGTACTGAGTAGGAAAGGTGAAATTCCCCTCTCCCTGTTATTTGGTTACCTCAGGGACAGGTTAGCCGCTGGGGCAAGTAGCTCATTGGCCACATGCACCCACTCCCCAAACCCCCCAAAATCTACAATTTAAGGGCCACCCCTGAAACTAGAACCTCAGTTCTATATCAACCTGCATCGAAGAGAACATAGAAGAGGCCTGTGTCTTCGACAACAGAACTTACACAAACCAAAAGAGTGATACTCAGCACCTGAGGAAACGCTCCATGAACTGCTTGATCGAGACTCGTCCTAGGCTAATTAACTGTTCCCCTAGACAGAGGAACCCCTGTGAGAGCCTGGAGCACCCTCAAACTTCCCTGGGGTAGTGGCACTAGTCCCCTGCAAACTGCAGGTAAAATAATGCTCCAGATCCAAAGAATTTCTGGCCATGGGCCCTCTGAGGGATCTCCCAAGTCTACCTGGTCTAGTGCATTATGGGAACTGTAGTCCTGCTTTCCACAAAGTTATAGGTAGCTACCGTGCTCCACTGGACCACCAGACGTCAAAGTACCTTTTTCCAAATCTTACCACTGTCAAGGTTTTTTAGTCGCAGGTCTGACGACCTCTGCACTCGACGTTGCACCTAAAGGGAAGTCCATCTGACCTTCGACCAACATCAACAACCACTCCATTGTTGTGTTTTTGCATCTTGTTCCCCGCAGCACCGTCTAAGCTGTAAAAAGCAGCTCTCCAGCAGCTCCTTTTCATCACCAGGGATGACCAGGACAACTGTGCACCTGGGCTCCACGGGCCAGGTAAAATTGAACTGACTGTTGTGGTGTGGTTCTGAGATCTGCATCACCTTTACCCTCCTTGGGGTCCACACAACTCGACCTGCAAGTGATTGATTGTCACTACTGCTTTTTCCCATTGCCCGCAATGCAAACGCTCTGCATTATTGAATTGCTGTGATTTATGTTTTTTCTAAAATCCATAACTCCAGTTATATGTATCTGATCACGTTCATTTTGGTGTCTAAATTAAGATAAAATACACTTTATTTTTTGTAAATTGCTGTTGAATTTCTATCGAGTTGTGCCAAATACTTATCGTTCATGTTAGTACTCTGAAATGCTTAACACGTTCCTCCAGTAAAGCCTGACTGCTCTTTGCCACTCTACCAGGACTGAGCTAAGGATTTATTAGTGTGAATCCAAAGACTATCATTGGGGTCTGTGAGAGTATTGCATGGTGAAGCCTAACCAGCATCACCACATAATACTCCACCTTCCTACAGTGATATTAATTATGTAATGACTACAATTTAATGACTCCTGGCCCAACAGTTCCCATTGTCGCAACTGACATTCATAATTAGACCATCTCTTACTGAGTAAACAAGATGAATCCATCTAGTGTATTGGTGTCTTAACCTGTGGTTTTCCAAATGACAAATCCAAGTGTGTTACTTTGCCGTATTTTAAATCATGTTTTGTTGAAGGTATCAGGTGTTCTCCTAATCTTTCACATAGGGTCATTTTGTTGATCCAATGTACTATTTCCCAGAGATACAGTCTATCTTATAAACACATTGTGCTGCTTTGCAACTGATAAAGATCTAAAGGTTATGTTGATTGGGAGGATTACCTGTTCTGTTGGGACCAAGAAGGATACAGCAGTGTCTAAGCTTACTATTTCATACTGGGTCACACATTGCCTTGAAATGTGCTTTGCCTTTGCCAAGAAAGAACCTCCTTTTGACATTCAATGGCAGACTTCATGGCTCATGCCGGCTTCTGCTACACTGACCAGTGTCATTCCGGTGGCTGACATATGCTGAGCAATCACTTGGATACTATGGGTATGATTTATAGACTGGCAGGCAGGGTACTGTGTCACAAATGTGATGGAGTACCCTGTCCTCCAAAATGATGTTCAGCCGGCCAGCCAGGGTTCGGAGGACCAATAGCTTTCCATTAACCCATGGTGGTTCCGTCGAAGGACAGCTTCCTCCAATGGCCCGATGGAGTAGAAGCCATTGGAGGAAGGGCATTACACTGCCCGTCCTAATTAAGGTTGATGGTATAATGTCCTTTTATTCTATTCATTACATGGACAGAAAAAATCAAATTAAATAATAACACCCACACCCAAGGAAAAACCTCCTTGGGTGTGGGGGTCATTAGCTTTTTTGTTTTTCTAATAATAAACCTCCACATTGGACGTTTGTTTTTGGAAAACAAAACTTTTGATAGAGTTTGGCGAATAGCCATCAAAACTGAAGAACTGCAAAGATGAAGATTTTTGTCAAGGTACAGAGATCACCGCTGCGTCAATGGTGATCTAAAAATTTGGCATATGGTAATCCATAATATCCTCCAACACCCTGACAGATGAAGTACCATCTACTAATCTCTAAATCTGGCCTTGTATCTTCCGGCATATCTCCCTCTGCCTTTCGTCTTTCTTTTCTGAGGTAGTGCCTTTTATGATAAGGTTTCAGGGTATCCTACTTGTTAATTCCCTTGTTCTATAGAGTGCTGTCATTAACCTCTTTCAGTTCCTTTCCATCTTCGTAATAGAGTAATGTGGCACCATCTAGCGGTGATGGAGAGCTACTGCTGGAGAAAAGGTTTCTTTAATCCGAAACCCACACTATTCATAAGGTGAAGAATATGCAGGAAGATATAGTATCCATCATAAATATTGTTACCAATGGTAAGTAACTTAATCTTTGGGGGACAATCCCATACACACCTGCCCAGATATGCCCCCACTCCATTACCACATCCCACTAACTGTAAGTGTTGCTGTCAGAGTCAAGAGGTAGAGTTGATTCCTCATGACTCACGGCTGGGAAAATCAAGCTAGTAAAGTTCAATAACCATAAAATACAATGTTAAACATCAAGAACGGATAATAGAATGCTATAACCCATTTACATGTCCATCCCCTGCTATGAACGACAACATGCTATTATATTTTTACATACATTAAATGACACCTCACTAATCCGTTTATGAGGAGAGGAGAATGAAGAGACCATCTCTGGGGGCGAACTTCTCTAATACCCATCTCCAACCACAAAGATGCAAGATTTGCGTGTGCCATTAGGCCACAGCATAGTGAACCCAGCAGCAGTTCTTCTGTGCCACTTTGCATGGTTTCGTAAATACACAGTAATGCAAGGCAGCGCTGTGCGCTGTCCAGTGTTACCCTGCATTCGCAAGCCGCTCAATGGGGGAGCATGGGCATGCCCATGCATCCACCCATGAATTGTGGTGCATTCTCAGTTTTACTAAAGCTAGTAAACTGGAAATTCGTCAAAACTGTACCAGAAGTTACAACTACTTCAGTATCAGTCCAGTGTCTGGAGTGCCTGGGCACTGCAGGGGTTTGAGGCCAGGCGGTTTACGAATTGCTCTGCTCCCCAGTGGATGTGCTTGGTCTCAAGGGCCTGATTTAGACCTGTGTGCAGTGATAGGAACATGTACAGAAGTCACTGGCGCCCATTTTCACCATTCTCCCTATTTCCAGGTTACCAAAAATGTGGCTACCTCCGCTTGCATTTTTTTGCACTCATGTTAGCTAAAAACTCAAAATAGTTGTGAGAGAAGATTTCTAGCTTAAACTGTGTGTCTCAATCAACATCCCATCTGTGTTCATAAGTTTAGATTCTTGAGTCTCAGCTTGTAGGGCTTTACAGCATTTTTTTGAGCAGTCGGCAGGACTTCACAGCTGATCTATTTGCTGAATGTGTTCTTTCTTTGAGAAATGTGGCCTCCAGCACTTAACACAATACTCCATATGTGGACTCCAGATCTAGACACTATGGGGCATATCAACAACAACCGGCGATAATTATCGCTCAGCTCTCTTAGCGTGAGGATAATTATCGCCGGCTAGCGTGGATTTTTATCGCTGAGATAGCGTGCTATTAGCAACGCTTATCTCAATAGCGATAAAAATCGACACGCTAACAGGCTAACGTGAGATTATCGCTGGAAACCCAGCGATAATCTCACGTTACCTTGTTGATAGGGACAGGCAAATTTAGCCATGATATCCTCCTTCCATAGGATATCATGGCTAAGTCTGAAAATTAGCAGATGTAAAAAAGCAGCGTTAACCGCGGTTAGCGCTGCTTTTTTTGTCTCTAACAGGGTTAGCGACATTCTTGATAATAGGAGAAATGTCGCTTAGCGACATTTCTCCTATTATTTTACTAAGGAACGCCCCCTTTGCATCTCATTAGAGATGCAAGGGGAAGCGTAGAATAAAAGGGTGCTAACATGCAAATTTGCGTGTTAGCACCCTGTTGTTGATAGGGCGCTAGTTTTATCTCTGCTTTTTTGGCTTTTAAAGCCAAAAAAGCAGAGATAAAGCCCTTGTTGATATGCCCCAATACTCCTTAAGTTACCTCGAGAACAAAACACAATTCTTCAGATATAGCCTAAAAACTGGACAAACTACAGCTGTGACCTCTAAAAATAATTATATATATATATCAACATATATATATTATTTTTTTCTTTTTGCCGTTTTATATAGCACAAACTCGATCCGAAGGTATTGTAGCACGTTACACGAGCACCAGTTACATTACACACAGACATGTTCATTTTGTTTGTACGCACAGGGAGATTTAGGGGCATATCAACAAGGGCTTTATCTCTGCTTTTTTGGCTTTAAAAGCCAAAAAAGCAGAGATAAAACTAGCGCCCTATCAACAACAGGGTGCTAACACGCAAATTTGCATGTTAGCACCCTTTTATTCTACGCTTCCCCTTGCATCTCTAATGAGATGCAAAGGGGGCGTTCCTTAGTAAAATAATAGGAGAAATGTCGCTAAGCGACATTTCTCCTATTATCAAGAATGTCGCTAACCCTGTTAGAGACAAAAAAAGCAGCGCTAACCGCGGTTAACGCTGCTTTTTTACATCTGCTAATTTTCAGACTTAGCCATGATATCCTATGGAAGGAGGATATCATGGCTAAATTTGCCTGTCCCTATCAACAAGGTAACGTGAGATTATCGCTGGGTTTCCAGCGATAATCTCACGTTAGCCTGTTAGCGTGTCGATTTTTATCGCTATTGAGATAAGCGTTGCTAATAGCACGCTATCTCAGCGATAAAAATCCACGCTAGCCGGCGATAATTATCCTCACGCTAAGAGAGCTGAGCGATAATTATCGCCGGTTGTTGTTGATATGCCCCTAAGTGATTTGCGCAGAATCACAGGATGTTGAGCCGACGCCGAGACTCGAGCCTGGTTCCCCAGCTCCAAAGTCGGTGCTCCAGGTGTGTCTTGCAGCGCAGGGCTCAGTAATTAAAAAAACTCTCCAAAACTTGACTCAATAGCCCAGAATGGGACCCAGTACTTCAGATGTGTCCTTCAAAAAGTGATCACAATTGTCCGGACGTGGTTTCCAGAACTAGGTGCAATAGTCGAGATGGATACTGAATACAACATATATACCAGGAAGTTAACGTTGCAAGCACATAAATGAAATTTCGGCCTTGGTAAAAAATCAATTTGATACTAACCACAGGTGACAAATATGGGAGTAATTAAAATCGGGTTTATGTGTTATTCTCAATCATGCATTAATTGTGGGATTTTTAGGGAAAACCGAGGTTAATCTTGGAAGCATATTTTTGTCTCCTTTGTTTATGCTCGAGACCCTACTAATCCCTTCTTTAATATATATATATATTTCATTTCTTTCTTCTCACTCGTTTCCCTTAATATTTACTTTTACGCTTCCTGCCCTTTCTTTCTGTTTTTTCCTTGCAGGGGAGGATTTACACGCCCTCTTTTTCCCTTTTCTCCTGCCTCCAAAATTCTATGCTAAAGTTAGCCCTTCCTTTAAGGTATATCGGGGCATATCAACAACAACCGGCGATAATTATCTCTAAGCGTACTTAGTGCTAGGATAATTATCGCCGGCTAGCGTGAGTTTTTATCGCTGAGATAGCGTGCTATTAGCAACGCTTATCTCAATAGCGATAAAAATCCTCACGCTAACAGGCTAACGTGAGATTATCGCTGGAAACCCAGCGATAATCTCACGTTACCTTGTTGATAGGGACAGGCAAACTTAGCCATGATATCCTCCTTCCATAGGATATCATGGCTAAGTCACAAAAATACCAGCTGTAAAAAAAGCAGCGTTAACAGGGTTAGCGACATTCTTGATAATAGGAGAAATATCGCTTAGCGACATTTCTCCTATTATTTTACTCTGGAACGCCCCCTTTGCATCTCATTAGAGATGCAAGGGGAAGCGTAGAGTAAAAGGGTGCTAACATGCAAATTTGCATGTTAGCACCCTGTTGTTGATAGGGCGCTAGTTTTATCTCTCCTTTTTTGGCTTATCGTTCCTTTATTGTTCACTTAACCCTGATCACTTGTTACTTGTCTGCAGGGTTTTAAGTGGGGTAAAAAACCAGGGGCGTGGCCAATGTAATTAAGGGCGTGGCTTAAAACACATAAGCTAACAATCTGTGCTGAGCATAGTGTGACGCCTGACTGGTCTTTTGCTTTCTCTGTCATTGAATCCAGATATATGATACAACAAGCAAAATTAGAACTCTAACAGCCTAGGACTATTGGCTTTGTCAATGATTGTTTATTGCAGAAATTAAATAAGCAACAGCTATGGCTTTGTTGTATATAATTTTGAAAATGCTTCAGTTCTGAAATAATGACACTAAAAGACCCACAACCAGTCTCTTTAAAGTTACCTCAAAGGCAGTGAAGGCTGGCACTGCTGCAGTTAAGATTTTTTTTTTAACCTTGAGGGTGAGGGCAAAAATGGAGAGCCTGATAGGGACCCGTTTTAGCACCTGCTTTTAAGAATTGCCGGTGCGGAGCACCGACAGGACCCGGCCCACTTAACGCCCTGCCTGTGTGCACCCTAGACGATTTTATTAGCTTGACTTCTTGATTTAATCACCCTGATATCTCTATCGCCCGCCCTAAATCACCGAAGAAGAGCACATGCCCCCCACGGAGGCGGACTCACCGGCACGCTGGATCCAATATGCGCAAACATTTCAGGTAAACTTTAGAAGAAGGCGAAGTTAACTCGACAAAAGTTTTAAAAGTTATTAAACTGAGAAAATAAGTTTAGCACTTGCCGCACGCACGCACGCACGCACGCGCGCGCGCGCACGCACACACAGTATTTCACAGAACAATAACGGGATGCATTTCTTGAGTTGGAAGAGTGACAGGCTATATTCACAGGTGCCTGTAGAGCCGCCAGATTGTGAGATCGGAGTGAATATAAATGTTATTCAAAACACCTCAGTCTGCAGCGCTTTCGCCTGGGGAGTCGGTAATAGAGCAGTTCACTCAAGCACTGATTCAAATTATAAACGAGGAAAGCTGCTCGCAGCGCAGAAGAGTTATTACTGTCATCATGTCCTATTATGTAGCGCCTTAACCTGGAGGTGTCTGTGCGCTGCGCCGCATTATCCCAAAGTGTCAGTCAGTAAAAACTTTGGGGCATATCAACAAGGGCTTTATCTCTGCTTTTTTGGCTTTAAAAGCCAAAAAAGCAGAGATAAAACTAGCGCCCTATCAACAACAGGGTGCTAACACGCAAATTTGCATGTTAGCACCCTTTTACTCTACGCTTCCCCTTGCATCTCTAATGAGATGCAAAGGGGGCGTTCCAAAGTAAAATAATAGGAGAAATGACGCTAAGCGACATTTCTCCTATTATCAAGAATGTCGCTAGCCCTGTTAGAGACAAAAAAAGCAGCGCTAACCGCGGTTAACGCTGCTTTTTTACGTCTGCTAATTTTCAGACTTAGCCATGATATCCTATGGAAGGAGGATATCATGGCTAAGTTTGCCTGTCCCTATCAACAAGGTAACGTGTGATTATCGCTGGGTTTCCAGCGATAATCTCACGTTAGCCTGTTAGCGTGTAGATTTTTATCGCTATTGAGATAAGCGTTGCTAATAGCACGCTATCTCAGCGATAAAAATTCACGCTAGCCGGCGATAATTATCCTCACGCTAAGAGCGCTGAGCGATAATTATCGCCGGTTGTTGTTGATATGCCCCCTGATTTCGATCACTATAGGTAAAAAAAGTACTACACAAAACAAAACACTTACAAACACAGATATTACAACATAAGACTTTAAAATACTCATTTATCGGCCCATTACAATAGCAGCAGAGTCAAAAAGGAGAAAATATCATTTTAAAAGACCCCAGAGATTCACCATAGAAGTACTTTTCTTTTTTTTAAGACAAAGTATAAAATACAATAAATGTCTTCCTTAAATGTTAACAGACATAGATCAGCTAAAACTCATCCAAATGGCACAATACAGTATAAAGGGACCTTTTCAAATGGTGGTGGCCTCAGGACTACCAAGAGAGCACTTAGCACGCCTGCTCCATATTGCCATTAGGAACTGGGCCATACACAATATAACAATGCGAGATGTATCTGACTACAGTATTCTCTACGCCTCCTGGTGCTTTCTAACTTCTAGGTTTCTGCAAAGTGGAGCTATACATTGAGCTCAAGACTGTCTATTCAGAGGGCAAAAAAATAAAACATGCTTAAGTGACTTAGGTCCTCCATGGCAGCAAGTACAATTCTCATCCACCATGTCCAATACTTTGCACCACTTCAGTTTTAAAAGTTTTTACAGGTAGGCACTTATACCTGTACTGTATTATAACTTCCTTGCTAATGGTGGTACAATTTCATCTATAGTGCTCTCAAATATCGGGGTTGGTTTAAAATCAATAAAAACAGCAGAGAGTGATCTTTGCAATTTTGTATGTTGTCAATCACAACACTACCCCAGTAAACAGCTTTGAGACTGGACTTGCGGATTTGACACTGGGTCTTTGGAAGATCCCAGAATATGTTGAGGCTTAACCTCTGTAAGAGGGTCTTAAAAGTTCGAGCCACAAGATCTTACTTACATATTTTGGTGACAATAAATCACGAAGACCCAACTTGTAAAACTCTAGTGCTGTGGTAGACCATAGTCGATGCCAAAACATGAGCACTCTAAGCTCAATTTGGGGGGTAATTTTTTTGCTAGGCCAAATCCAAATTAAGTGGAGTCAGTGGGGTGTTCAAAGGGAGATTTAACAGAGATCTAAGACATTTGTGTTCTATTACTAACAGCTTATTAAGATTTGTGCAACCCCATATCTCTGCACCATATGAAACCGCTCCTAGAGCCTTAACATTATAAATCTCTATCGCAGGAGCCACCCTTCTGGATATGGTTTTTCTGTGGATTTTGCAGTGTTTACCATTTGTTGAACCAGGGACAGCTGTGCCCTTTATACCTGTGGTGTCCAAAATAAATTCTTTGTAAGTTTCAAATCAAGATAATCAAACTCAGCCACTACTTCTAAAGGGACGTCACCCACAAGCAACTGCCTCCTACACTGGTTTATTGGTCTGGAAAAGAAAATCATACATTTTGTCTTGGAGCCATTGAGCTCCAAGCCCCGCTCCAGGCAAAATGCCTGGAAGTCTTTCAGCAATTTCTGGACAACTTAGAGATAAGCAGTGTATCATCTTAAAAAAGGAGTGTAGGGGCCCTCTTCCCTCCTATTTTCAGTGCGTCACACCCATCCCTGTCAAAGACTTTCTTGAATGCAGCCTGAGTGTCGAGGATGCCAATGGAGGAGGCCAAGAGGCGCTGGCATGAAGTGAAAATCTAAACCAGGCACAAAGCCGCTGCCAACAGGAAGGCAGCAATGGCGACAGGAGGTGGGAGTCCTGCGCCACAGGAGGAACTGGAGGAAACGGAGGCCACAGTCAACAGTGCGGAGATGGTGCAAGGAGTCGGGAGTGCGGACACAGGTCGGGAGGACCTGATACAACATCAACAGGGTGAGTAAAGACCAGGAACCGGGGGGACGGGGGGAGATGGGCACAATGGCACACATGCACAAACAAGCAGAGCACACCCACAATGACCCTGGATCATGTCCCTCATCCCCGTGGCACACTGCAGCACACACACATAGCAAGAACAGCACATCCACATTGACAACAATGTGGTACACTGTGCAACCCCACAGAACAGAGGACACAACTGGCTCCGCACACGCACAGAAACAGGCCCACCACATCTGACAGAGCTGGAAACTGTGAAAAGGAAATGTACGCGTAAAACCTCACACCCGTCATGTAGTCGAAATGTACACTGCCCGCATCTAAATCCTGCACCTCCAAAACAGTCACAATGTACACTGTCATACAGTCTGCATGTAAACAAGAACAATGCGCCAACACACATGTCAACATGCACCTCCCCTTCACATTGCAGAGGGACACACAACACCTCCAGCAGGGCACAGAAGACCAAACATCAGTGATGGCGGAGAGGAGGACCACCACACCTTCGACACCATTGCCCTACAACAGCCCATGGACATCCCAAGCAACCCACCACCAGAACCAGGGCAGCCAGGCTACTTAGAGGAGAACCCAGCTCCTGAAACAGACCACACAGCATGAAGCACCCGCAAGCACGGCAGGCTCACATCACTTCACCGAACCACACATGGCACCCCAAAGCCAGGTGTCAGAACGCCAAAAGGAGGTGGTCCAACAGGTGCGGGTGTGTTCTGAATCCATGGAAGGCGAACTAGAGCACATAGGTGGGTGTCTATTACCCTTCAGGGACCACCTACATCCCATAAAGGAGACCCACACTGCCATAGAGACACATGCAGATGCACATTCCCAGTACAGAACCATGCCCAGGGGCACGCACATATCAGTCACACACCCACGTTGGCTCTGTGTATGATGGCACAGTCCACTGCCCTTACGAATTGTGTGGGTGACGACAAAGCTACATGTCCAAGCTCTAACCCACTGCCTGTGGTGACATGTCTGCATCCGCTGTACACCGCACAATGTAATGTCCCAGGGCCCAAGGCCCTCAAGCATACAAGACGACAGGGACACACGCAGATATCATGTTGAACTGGCTACGGGCATGTGCGCCCGGCCCCGTTATTGGCAGGGCCACATGTACAGTGATGCCTGTGCTGGATGTGTGTGGGGTGGGTATAAGACAGCCCACACGGAGTCCTTGGTGCTGGCAACAACTTGAACAGTGGACACCAGTGCAATGGAAACAGATAACACCTGCATAACAGTCAACTACTGAGCAACATGGAGGCAGCCGGAGCAAGTACAGAGGTCACCTAACATACAAACAGAAGTGTCCGTTAGTTGCAGTGCGCTGCGGTTGGGGCCACAGAGCTGAGCTTGCTCATGTGAAGAAAATGTCTAGGATTGTGTCCCTTCTGGACTCTCCTGATGCAGCTGCATTGGGGGGGGGGGGGGGGGGAGTGTCACACCTGCATCATCTTCCTCATCACCGTCCCAGGTCTCCAACACTGCCTGAGGTGACATTGCTGCATGAGCTCTCCACAGCACATAACCAAGATAGTAATGGACGATGATTCAGGGTGCACAGAGCTAGTGGCACCTGGAGTGCTGAGCAGGGGATCAGGCAGAAGATGGCATCCAGGACAGGTGAGGGCAACTCCATCAGTCTGCCAGTACGACCGTTTTGACACTGGCAGTTGGCAGTTGGAGTTGGTCCTGGCGGTGGTGGCGTGTGCCTCCTGCGGTGATGCGACATCCGGGCCGGTCAGGACTCGATTTGATGTGTGAGCCCTGGTGGGCCGCATTTGAGGCCGGAGGCAGCGGACAGCGCAGGGCCACAGATACATGGCGTTGATGCCCCCAAAGCCATCGCCTCAGAGGCCATCCAACATCTCAGGCGAAGGGTCCATGACCTAACCAGCACAGAGTTAGTGGCCCCGGATGCACTGTGGCCGGCACAGGCACACCACCACGGGACAGTGACTTGTGGTGCAGTGAGATAGGGGCACATGACGTGCTGAGCGGGTCCTCGTCGATGTCCAAGGTGGACTTTGCAGAGGCTTGCGGGGGACAGTGGAAGGTGTCCTCCATGGCATGATGCAGAGGGTGGAAGCTGTCCGGAAGCAGCAAATGGAGGAGTGGAATGCCACGGCATCGTTTTCGCCACAAAGTCAGTATCACCGACATGATGGCGACGACAACCTCAAGTCCATGGACTCACTCGCCACCAAAGTTCAACCAGAAAGTGCCCATGGGTCTCGGAGAACAGACTTAGTGGCACTGGGGCTGAAAGGGGATGCAGTCTGTGTTGAGGCCTGTACAATGACATCAAGTCAGCCAACAAATAAATCAAGACTGAATTTGAATAGTGTGTGACCTACTCAACCGCAGTGGAGGCATGAGGCAGCGGTCAGCGCGGTTCAGCGAGTTCCTCCTGGAACTCTAACACACGACGTTGACATGGCATTTGGGGGTGACTTGTGGTTGACGGAGGCAAAAGCACCATAGACGAGCGGGTATTCAGTCAGCGACAATGACGTTTCCTGCCTGGTACGGACTGGATTGGATTGGCGTGAGGCCTGCTGGACCGCAGTGTAGGCCAACGGCGTAGTCATCAAGTGCCCACAGACACGTGTGGTTGGGATGCTAGGCACAGACTTGGTGTCACTACATCGAAGGGAGTATAGTGAGTTAAATCTGCCTTTCTTGATGTTCTCAGCCATACTGTAATCAACACTCAGTTCCAAATGTGTGACCTACTTTTCCGCTGTGCATGCAGGTGGAGTACCTCAACGAGAAGAGAGTACAGCGTGCCGGTGTCGCGGAGGCAGTGATGGTCTGAAGAGGCTGCCAAGTTCGTGGCACTCTGGCTTGGAGCTTGCACCAGCACGTGGTGGGCCCTCATCGACACACACCGGTGTCGGCAGGTGTGCATTGAGACCTGGGTGCGCAGGGCCTGGCAGGACTGGTACGGGGCCCTGCGGCCTGGGGTGCAGCAGGCGCACAGGAACGCAGGCAACACCACTCATGCCGAGGGTATCTGCCTCATGGCGGGGTGATGGGTGCCCTCCTGGCAGAGTCGTTGGGCATTCCGGAAGAGAACAACGCCCAGAGCTACGTGCTTTTCATTCACACCCCTGCGCATGCCCGGCGTACACCGGGCCAGCCCACTCCGCTCACGCTTATAGGGGGGAACGTAACAAGCTACATTTCCGGGATCTTCCACACTGGCTAGGGTGATATGGTTGCGTCACTGTCCCCTGCACTCCATACACCAGCAGTGTATGTCGACATGCATATGTATGTGGTCTGCATACTGCAGTCTGGCCATCGCTTCGACGCCACACTTGACATTGTGTACATTGTCATTCATCGGTCAGTTGCCCCCTTCACACATGCCTGGTCCCCACCTCTTCCCACAATCTGCTATCATGTGGCTGAGGTGCCATGCCGTTGATGGCTTATGTGCATGGCTGGCCCAGGTTGCCAGAGTGAGTTGTGCTGTCTGGTGGGTGGGCATGTTGTTTGGCATGTTGTATGTGAGTTTGTGACGTGCGCTTTCCCAGTGTTGTGAGTTGCTTGGTTGTGGAGTTGAGGTGTGTTCATTTGGTACTTGCCAACGAGCAGCGCATTTCAATAGGTGCCAGCCAGGAAGCGCCGGTGATGATGGGCTGTTGGAAGATGTAGGACTCATGCACTCGGAATGGGTGGTTGGCGTCGAGGTTGGTGGAGATTCTCCGGTGATCCGCTATTGCCTGCACAGGATATTGTGTGTAGTGTCACCAGGGGGCACAAGTAGGAAATGTGTGCATTCAATTGCCCCCTGACACATGAGGGAGTCCAGCTATGGCTTTGACGCCTTGCTTGGTCTACAGCTGGTCCTGCGCAGTGTGGTGGACGTATAGATACTGGGGTACCAGGCTGATGATGTCATCCAGGACAGGTGTGAGGGACTTGGATGCGGCTGGCTGTGAGACTCCTCCGACTCTGGCGGGTGTTGGTTGGGGGGTACGAGAGGCCACCAGGTTCATCACAGTCAGCAGCTTTGTGTGGGATGTTGGTTGTCCACTGTGTTGGTGCCGTCGGCCTGTTGGGTGATGATGGTCAGGATGCGGATGATGGTTGTCCTTCTGAGCCTGTAGTGGGCAATGACATCCTCTGGTGTTAAGTCTGTGAGGCTGGTGCGTTTCCTGTGGGTCCGCTGTCTTTGTCCATGCTGCCTCTGTGGTGGTCCGTGGGGAGGCGGTTCTGGGGGGGGGGGGGTGTCCTGGGTGTGGTGGTGGTGGGTGTTGTTGCCAAATTGAGGCTCCGGGCTGCATGTTCAGTTGCTCGGGGGCATCTGTTGTCCTTCATGTTTGGCTTTGGGCTGGGCTCCCTTGTCTGGTGCCGGTTGTTGTCCGACTTTACACCAGGTCAGAGCAGCATTATCGCCTGTTTTGTTATCTTATCGGCGATGTGGCTGGTCGTTGAGAATGTTGTGGAGTGGTGTTGTCGCGGCTTTTTGCTCGGGAATGCTACTCTGCATCTCATTAGCAATAGTTGCCGGTGTCATCTGTGGCGATGTTTTTTGAGGATGCTATCGCCGAAAAACTGGTGATATAGGCTGTTTGCACCAGCTTGTGAATTGGGCGATGAATCTATCGCGACTTTGGAAGCGATAAAGTGCCGATAACTCGGCGATAGCTCCTTGAAAATATGGCCCCATGTTTCCTGAAATAGACATATATTGAAAGTATCAATGAATTTGCCCCACTCAGAATCAATCAGTAGTTTAGCTATTCCTGCTAAATTCCATGAAGCATTCCGACATCTGTTCAGGAATCAATGGAGTATAGTTAGCATTAATATTTCTATTGATAATCACATCATGGGATTTAATTGCGAATGGCACTTCCTGCATATTCGAGCAATTGCTATAGAGCCCTGAGTGATCCTCCTTATCCTTAGGGTGTTTCTCTGCTTGGGACAACTGTATCAACAGGCTCTCTATCCCAACTCTCTGCACCTCTATGCAAACAGTTTGAGGTCATAGGCTCCAGTCACGGAGAAACCCTGCCAGTTCCATAAGTCTCTTCTCCTGCCCCTCCTATCTGCTTTAGCTCACTGGGGTGTCAAAAGGTCACAAAATTGAACTTGGATGGAAGTGCATGCCATAGAGATTGTGCGGACTTCAATTGCCATTAGACCCTCCACTAGGTCATTCCTTGCAAAAGAGACCGGATTTAAATCTAGCATGCCATCTGGAGTTGAAAGCCTCTCCATGTTCCAAATATTACTCCTGATGATCAAATAACAGTGTCTGATTTCACAGAACCAGTAAGTGACTTTATTTATCAGGGATCCTTTTCGTCCCATGAACCGGAGGGGAACTTAGGGATATGAGCAAGATATACAACTGCTGTTCCTGCACCTTTCCCCCTCATGGCATTAATCCCCTTTTTGGTTGCTCCACCTCTTAGCCACCAGGGCCTAGCAGGGAGGGTTGTTCAATGCCACTGTACCCCCCTCCACTGCTCTTTGCTTTCAACCTAGGGCTTCTCATACCATCTCCCATGGCAGCATGATGGCATCCCTTCCCCACTTATTCTCAAACCATTTTGCTTCACTGGAAATTCTGGAGGGGGCTGAACATTCTTGTTTGGGCAGGGGCGGCAGTGATCCAATAGACTGGGTGGGTTTTTGACATCACCACAACTAGTATTTGATCTCCCCCTGCCACCACCTTCCCCGCCCATACAACAACACATATGGTTTTTGATATTACCGTCTCCAAGCTTTTCCACAGTGGCGAGGAGAATTTTAACCTGGACTCTTAGTTCTTAAAATACCCTCCATCAAACTCTGGAGCATTGTGATAGTCTCAACACTCACACAATCCCTCCTTGTAGTTGCATGTCTCTTGGATTTAATATCATCTGTGCTCAGGATAGAATATCTGTTGCTACATTCCAATCCCTGGTACTGCTTGTGTTGCTTACGATCCCCTGGGGCCAACAAGGTGCGGTGGACCCTCAATCTCCTTAGGCACAGGCAACTGAGAGTGTAGAAATGGGTTCTCAAACATTTTGTGGACTTGCTTTACTGTGTTTCTGGAAGGAACTGTTAAACTCGGTTTGGTTGACCCGGGGTTGGAGGAAATAATGTTGGTGCACTCTAACAGTAGCGAGTCTATCCTATCTATTACACCGCTATCCCCTTTCCTATTTAGGTGTTTTTTCTTTCTGGGCACTAGGATCCCCTTCCATAGCCGTACATTTTTCCGTCCCACCAGCCTCATGTCTATGAAAAAAAAATGGCCAAGGAGGGTCCCAATAAGCCTTGGAGTCACAGTACCTGGTCAAGCAGAGTTTGAGTCCACTTATCGTTCAGTCACCACATGGCAGGCCTAATGACAGGTGCAGGATGGGCCCGCCCTTGGCCCGAGCTTCGCCTGGGCACGTCCCACGCATCCCGCGGCGTGGTAGTGATAGAGTGCTTTTGAGAACGTAGGCAGCCAAAGTCACTCCTCCTTGGGCAGTGAATCCTGGGACCAAGAGTCCTGTGAAGCTGGCAACTGCTGGTGAGGCGTCCCACATCGTGGAACTGATGGAGCGCTTTTGAGCGCATAGGCAGCCCAAGCCCCTCCTCCTAGGGCAGTGAATCCTGTGAAGCTGGCAACTGCTGGCGAGATGTCCACTTAGTGAAATGTCTGGGTTTCTGCATTGGGAGTGGGACGGTGCTTTGTTATTTAGCATAGGAGGAGGTTACGGTTTTAGCATAGGAGGAGGTTACAGTTTTAACAGCGGAATGAGAGTGAGCCAGCTCAGAGGTATCCGTTAGTGGCCTGAGGTGATGGGCTCCAAGATGTATGAGTGAGTCACCTTAAGGTGTGAATAACCCCCTGAAGTATGAGTGCGTGAACACCTGATGACTGAGTAAAGTACCACCTGAGGTAAGAATGTGTGACACACATATGAAGGTGCGTGACCTCCTGAGGTATGGACGTGAATTTTCTCATGCAACTTTGTTGAAAGTTGACAATACATAAAAATGGAATCCAGTGGTGTCACTAGGGTTGGTGTTACCCGGTGCGGGTAACTCATGGTGTCACCCCCTCACGACTTACCGCATGGACCTCCTCCGCTCCGAGTCCGCTAGCCTACAAGCCCTAGATTAGATTAGATCTACTTGCAAACAGTCACCAGTATACAACGGATCAATTCTGTGTGTATACAGAGCATGTGGAGAGTTATTTGAAAGTAAGAGCGATGTCTGGATGTAAGTGCAAACCCTCAAGTTCCAACAGGCCAGGTTTTAACACAAGTACTTCCAGGCCCGATTATCCACTTTTCGACCATCCCGCTCCTGTGTACCTTATCTCACAGCTGACCTTCGGGCCCCAGCCCCATATCAGCCCCATCCAGCTCTACTTTCATTATTCCCGTAAAAAACATTAGCAAAATCACCTTCAAACTTAAAACATTAAGGTGCCGATTACGATCCGGTAAAAACCGGGTACGAACCGTCGGTCGGAGCGTTTTCCCCGTCCGACTCGTACCCGGTCGTAAAACTTTACAAACATGGAATTACGATTCGCACGGAAACACCATTTCCGTACGAATCGTAAAAAACACCGACCGACGAAAAGATACATACGAATGTGATCCGGGAATGCTGCGACGTGACGTCGGGACGCTTTCAGGCAGCGTTTCACGACCCAGGAATTACGATTCGAACCGACAGCAGTCCGGACGTCAATATTTTCACGGCACCCAAAAAGTGCCGGAAAAGCGAAGTACGGCGCGAATCGACCAGAGTAGGTGGCCCGGTACGCACCGTACCCCCCCCAGCCCCCGTACGTACGCGCCGACCCCCCCCAGCTCCCGTACGTACGCGCCGACCCCCCCAGCCCCCGTACGTATGCACCGTACCCCCCCAGCCCCCGTACGTACGCGCCGACCCCCCCCAGCCCCCGTATGTACGCGCCAACCCCCCCGTGTATGTACACCCGTGTACGTTCGAGTCGAACCCCCCGTGTACGTTCGAGTCGAACCCCCCTGTATGTACACCCGTGTACGTTCGAGTCGAACCCCCCCGTGTACGTTCGAGTCGAACCCCCCCGTGTACGTTCGAGTCGAACCCCCCCCTGTACGTTCGAGTCGAACCCCCCGTGTACGTTCGGGTCGAACCCCCCCGTGTACGTTCGAGTCGAACCCCCCGTGTACGTTCGAGTCGAACCCCCCTGTATGTACACCCGTGTACGTTCGAGTCGTACCCCCACCCGTGTATGTACGGTGCGTACCCCCAGCGCGTACACGGGGGGGTCGACTCGAACGTACACGGGGGTACGACTCGAACGTACACTGGTGTACATACAGGGGGGTTCGACTCGAACGTACACGGGGGGGTTCGATTTGAACGTACACGGGGGGTTCTACTCGAACGTACACGGGGGGTTCGACTCGAAAGTACACGGGGGGGTACGACTCGAACGGACACGGGGGGTTCGACTCGAACGTACACGGGTGTACATGCACGGGGTGTCGGCGCGTACATACGGGGGCTGGGGGGGGTACGGTGCGTACGTACGGGGGCTGGGGGGGGTCAGCGCGTACGTACGGGGGCTGGGGGGGTCGGCGCGTACGTACGGGGGCTGGGGGGGGGTCGGCACGTATGCGGGCACGTCTCCATGGTTGCTATGGGAGTTCGGTGCGGACGGTGTTTTTTCCATCCGGTTGTAACCTCGGACGCACGGGATGGATCGTGATTCCTCGGTCGGACTTCACCTTTCACATTTGTACGGTAAATCGTACGAGGACGTGTCGGACGCATTTTCCGACCCGAGGACGTGTGGGGAATGATTCCCAATGCGGTTCGTATGGACTTTTTACCATGCGAATCGTGATTGCCAGTTCGTACGGCACTTGTACGATTCGTACGGTAAAAAGACCGGATACGAGTCGCACGGGGAAATTTTTTACCGGATCGTAATCGCCACCTAAATATAGCAGTAAATATAATTAGCACACACTTTAAAATATGTTCCACAGTTGCCCTAATGACCTGATTGCTAATTAAATAAAAACAGAAAGGCAATGACAGTGCCGGTTTTATCGCTAGTATGTAATTCCTTCTACAGGGAATGTCACATGAGCCAATGAGGATTACAAGATGTAGGAATCACATGGCATCCATACTGGTGGGTAGTAAATTTAAAGAGGGTTTGGGCTGGGGAAGCACAAACTCAGGATTTAAAGCATACCGTAGTGGTTGGGGCTTGGCTTTACTAATAAAAATGTATATCGGCCCAAACTCTTTTTAGCAACATGGGGGGCGCTAGAGGGCGCCGAACCAAGATGGCCGCACAAGAGTGAGGCTCTCGCCAGACCGGGCGCTTTCAAGATCCTTCCTGCCATCCTGACCAGGCTATCCTCGGCCTCACCTCCACGGCTGCATAGGCAGAAACCTGCGCTGCACCCCGATACCCGACACGACCCTGGAGCCCGCCGAAGTGCGGAGTTACGCGCTGGAGTTCCCCCCGGCCGGGAGAGAGGGCTTGTCTGCGGCCGGCGCGCTGCGGGGGACGCGATCTGCGAGAGCCCGGGGCTCCGAGGCCTTCGCGCCGCGGGACGGCGCTGCCTGGTGAAGCCGCGAGCGACGCTGGAAGACCGGAAGACCGGTGGCCATCCCAACCAGAGCCGGGTGCTGAGACGCGGGCTCTGTGACATCTTCGTGGCTTGGCGGAGCCGGGGGGCTCGTTGCTCGCACACCCTCCGCTAGCTGTGGCCTGCGCCCGTGACTGGCGCGCGCGAGCTGCCGCTGACCCCGCTGGAGATCTCCGGGCGCGACCTTGGGGGCTATCCTGTTCCTTCCCCCCCCCCCCCCCTCACGCATCTACGCTTGGGGGGCCATCCGTCCGGGGCCTGGCTGCCGGACCGCGCCGGGTGAGACTTCGGAGCGTGACCTCGTTGGCGGGCTCTGTCCTGCAGGAGCCGGCGAGGCGGCCTGGGAGGCCGTGACGGCTGCTGCCCCCGCCTTGGCGTCTGTGGCTGCTTGTGCGGGGAGGTTGCGGCTCCGTGGACGGGTGCTGCCTGGAGTCCCTTGCCTGCTCTATCCTTGCCTCGTCCTAACCTGACGGACTACTGGCCAATCCTCGCTTGCTGTAGGTCCCCTCTAGGGGCTGCCTGGGCCGGAGCCGGGCGGATTGGGACTCACCCTCTGCTGTCCTGCGGGTGCGGGTCGCGACTGATGGGGGCCGGAGGCTACTGAGGCCCCCCCCCCCCCCCCTGTGCTTGCCGGCTGGTGGCCCGCGCTCCCTGCACACTAGATCGCCTGAATTGGCCGCCTCCCTCGCTTCAACGATCCTAGCGGCAGGTTTGGGGCTCCGCGCCGCCTCTCTCTACTCGCGGGGCCGCGGCCTGGGCTGGACGGGTCCCCTGCCTCGCCTGGACTGCCGGTGGGACGGCCTGTGCAGGTTCGGTGACGGGGCGTCATGGGGCGCAACGACGCGCGACAGTCCAAGCTGTCGTTTGACGCCAAGAAGGCCCCCGCACCGGCGTCCGAGCCTGGCCCATCCGCTGCCGTCCCTCCTGATGAAGACTGGAAGTCTCTCCTGCTGGGATTAAAACAAAGCTTAACTACCATAGACTCTAAAATTGACAACATCACTACCAGGTTGGACGGTGTAGTGGCCAGACTGGAGCGACACGACACCCGCATCACAGAGACTGAGGATAGGATCTCCGCACTGGAAGACGGTGCCACCTCTACAGGCCGACATGTTACCCAAATGGATCGCCTCCTTAAAATAATAGCGGACAAGAACGAGGACCTAGAATCGAGGTCCCGTCGCAACAACGTCCGCATCCTGGGCCTTGCGGAGACCACCAACACCGGGAAAATGGAGGTCTTCATCGAGAATCTGCTGGCCGAACTGTTCGGGCGGGACTCCTTCTCTCCACACTTCATTGTGGAGAGGGCACACAGGTCCCTTGCTGCCCGCCCCCCCCCTGGCGGCCAGCCTCGGCCCATAATTGCACGCTTCCTTAACTATCGAGACCGGGATGTGGTGCTCAGGCGTGCACGGGAGATGGGAACAGTGCCCTACTGCAACACTACGCTGTCCTTCTTCCCCGATTTCACTGCATTGGTGCAGGAGGCCCGTCGGAAATTTGCTGTGGTGAAAAAGAAACTACAGGCCCGGGAGATTCCATATGCGATGCTATACCCTGCTAAACTTAAGGTCTCACATCAGGGCAAACAATTGTTTTTTCAGCAACCGCAGCAGGTGGAAGACTTCCTCAGGCGGCAACGCGGGGACTCGGCTGGGGGGGCTGCCGGGCCGCGGCCCTCCCGGTCGCCCTCTCCGATGGAACAACAGGACTGAACATATCGGGGGGGCTGCTTCCCCTCCTCGGACTCACTCTGCTGTTGGGACAACACCTGCCCGAACGGATCATCATCCTGGTGAGGTACCTCTCTTTGTTTTATGCCTCCATCACTTGGATGGGTCGCTGTCACATTTGGTGCCCGGTCGCCCACCTCCGTCCCACTTTGAGGGCCTAGTGTGACTCTGGGTCCCCGTGGGTGCAAGTAGGGAGGTGGTTGGCAGGTCTGGCGCCCCTAGAGTACGACCCCCCAATGGGCGCACCCCAAAGTACCCCTTTCCTCATCCAGGCAGGGGTAGTTACTGTATTTTTTCTGTTTGATGGGTTGGGTTGGATAGGGAGGGGAGGGGACGGGTGGGTGATGTGTACCCGGCCAGTTGGGGTAGCCGGAGTGGGTGGTCGAATGTTCCGCTCTGCATCTGGGCTCGCTGTTTTCTCAGCACAAGATGCGGGGGGCGGGCGGGGGAGGGAGTTCAATGGGGTTTTGTTCTGGAGTTTGTTACTGAGTGCTACGCGCAATTGCCAGCTGCGACGCCATGCCACTTATGCCTTTACACGTGGGAATGGGGGACTTAACTGATAAGCGCCCTGCGCAGAACTTTCAGTTACTATCATGGAATGTGCGCGGGCTAAACGACCCGAGGAAGAAGAGACAAATCCTCGGCTACCTGACTCGGCAGGGAGTGTCAGTCGCCATGCTCCAAGAAACGCACCTGTAGCCTGGGATGACCCCCCCGTTTGCGTCACGATGGGCTACGAACAGGGTGTTCTCGTCATACTCAAGTTACGCAAGGGGAGTGACCATTCTAGTGAGACGGGGGATGGGGTTTACTCTGGCGGGCACTGAGGTAGATTCGGGGGGGCGGTACTGCATGGCTTGGGGGACACTGCACTCACATACAATTTTGTTTGCTTGTTACTATGGCCCCAACACGGATGACCCTTCTGCCCTCCTCTCGATGTGGGGTAAGATCCAATCTCTAGGTATTTCCCACATTATACTGGGGGGTGATTTCAACACTGCACTTCGGCCTGGGATGGACAGGTCACACCCGCAGGCATCACACTACACGCACACACAGCGCGCGTTGTTGAATATAGTGGACGACCATCGCTTAATTGATGCATGGAGGCACTTTCACCCCACGCTCCGACAGGGCACACACCATTCCGCGGTACATTCCACCTGGGCGCGTATTGACTACGTGTTCCTCTCATCTGGCCTCTCCCCTTGGCTGGGTGGGGCGCTTCACCTGGCTCGCACCTTCTCTGACCACTCTCCGGTCCTTCTGTCCCTGCGTATTCCCCTCGCGATCTCCCCTTATCTGAGCTGGCGACTGAATCCTGCACACCTCACAGACCCGGTGTTTCATGCGGAACTTGAGCAAGACATAAAGGATTTTTTTGAGCGTAACATAGATTCCGTTTCCAGCCTTACTACAGTCTGGGAGGCGTTCAAAGTTACCGTGAGGGGATGGTGCATAGCTAAGGGAGGTGGGGTCCTTAAGTTTCTACGCGGAGATTTACGCAGGCTCGAGGCTGAACTCCGTAAGCTGGAGAGCGACATGGAGCGTACTGGGCGAGAACCTAGCACGGCGGCGCGGCTGCGAGAGAAACTAAATGAATACTCGGAGGCCGCTGCCGCGGAGAGTAAGTTTCTGGGGAGACCCTTTGTCTCCCGAGTGTATGGTGAGGGCGACAGACCTGGCAGGGCGTTAGCCACCGCGACTCGCTCCCCTAGGTACAGTAACTACGTTGCTACCCTGATGGATGAACATGGCACCCCGCAGCGGGAGCTTTCGGACCAACTCAGGGTCCTCACGGAGCACTACACTAGGCTATACACCTCCCAACGTACTGCACCGATTGCGTTACATGAATACCTTGATGACACCGCGCTAGCATGGCTGGGCCCCACACAGCAGAAGTTCCTCCACCATCCACTAGAACTAGATGAGATTACGGATGCCATTATGTCCATGAAGTCGGGGAAGGCGCCAGGGTCGGACGGGCTGCCGATCGACTTCTACAAAGCCTTCAAGCATGTGTTGGCCCCCATTCTGCAGCAGGTGTACTACTCTTCCTTAGAGGAGGGATCCCTACCGGCCACGATGCGAGAGGCCCTTATAACGTCTTTGTTAAAACCCGGAAAGGCGCCGGAATATTGCGACTCCTACAGGCCCCTCTCACTGTTAAATACAGACGTTAAAATATTAGCGAAGGTCCTGGCTACGCGCCTTAATCTCCTGATGGAGCGCCTTGTGCTCCCGGACCAGGCCGGGTTTGTCCCCAACCGGGCAACTTCTCATAACTTGCGCACTCTCCAGGCGGTGATTCAAGATATTGACCCGAAGAGCGAGGCGGCCGCGGTCTTTCTCGACGCCACTAAGGCGTTCGATTCCCTCGAGTGGATTATCTACTGGCCTTGCTGGAACGGATGGGCATGCCCTTCAATTTCTTGGACTGGATCCGACTGTTATACTGCCGGCCGAGAGCAATGGTGCTGCTTAATGGTGCCCGCTCCCCCCCCTTCGAGATCCACAGGGGGACCCGACAAGGATGTCCCCTCTCCCCGGTGCTGTTCGCACTAGCCATAGAGCCCCTTGCGGCCAAGCTTCGGCAGCATCATAATCACCGATCTCTCATATACCCTGAGCGCCAACTGCTCATTGCACTATATGCGGATGACATGACTCTGTATGTGCATAAGCCGCGCGAAAACTTGAACCCTTTGCTGCGGGAGGTCACTAAATTCGGCGCCCTCTCGGGGATTCAGATATATTGGACAAAATCTGCCTTGTTCCCCTTGACTGACAGCACTACACAGTTCCCCCTGGATTATCCCCTGGTTTGGGAGCAAGAGGAGATCAAATACCTGGGCATCCAGGTGACAAGAAATCGGGAGGCCCTGATTAGAGCCAACTACGGGACGATTGTGGATCAACTCACAGACAAAATTACCCAGTGGATCCGCCTCCCATTGTCAATGGCAGGTCGGATCTCACTGATTAAAATGGTGGTCCTCCCCAAGCTGCTGTATCTCTTTACGAACATTCCATATAGTCCTGGCGCATATTTCTTCCGCGCCCTCAATTCCCAGCTCTCTCGTCTTATCTGGGGAGGCAAGCAAGCCCGACTCGGGCTGCGAACCCTTATGCTACCCTATCACCAAGGGGGGTTAGACGTCCCCAATTTCCAACGATACTATGATTGCGCACAGGGTCACTTCGCTGCTTATTGGCTGCACCCCCCCCCCCCTTTATGGCGCACTTGGCAGTCGAAGATGGGTATATGAGGCCGGAACAACCTTCCGGATATTTATACACACCAGCCCGAATAGACCATAGAGACCCCACCACGGTCGACTGCACTGTCAGTGCCTGGAAACGCCTGGCGGACCGCATGGAAGTAAAATTCCTATACTCCCCTCGTATGGCCTTAGCCCACGATCCGAGGGTGAGTGTGGCCCGAGAGGAAATTGGCCGTAGACTGCTTGCAAGGCTTGCGGTTCACACCTGGGGGGATCTGTACCACCAGGGGAGTTTCCGCACAGCTACACATTTCTTCAAGGATACCACTCCTTCCGTTATGGATACCTTTCTCTACATTCGGCTCCGGCAAAATATCAAGGCGATTACCCCCGATTTTCCGAGCGAGCCTGACACCATGGCGCCCCTCCATGCACTGCTGCAGAAGGGAACACCGACACATGTGGTCTCTATGTTATATGCTCACGCACAGGCCGCCCCCTCCCCCCCCCTCTCCGAGCGCGTAGTGACTGGGATTGCGACCTGGGGGAACCACTGTCGGACGCTCAGTGGGAGGAGAGCTGCTCACATACCAGCGCGGTGACGGGAAATGCCCGCCTTCGCCTGGTTCATTTTAAATTCCTGCATCGCCTTTACTTTACACCCGCTAAACTACACCGCTTCGGCCTCCGGGACAACGATTGCTGCCTCCGCTGCAAGAGGCCAGGCGCGGACTTCATGCACTTGGCGTGGTCCTGTCGGGCCGTTGCCGCCTATTGGGAGGAAGTGTTTGCAGCTCTTACGGAAATGATTGGGGTAAGCATTACCCCTTGTCCTAAGATTGCCCTGCTGGGCCAATCCAACCCCGATATTAAGGCGCACCGGAAATTCTTCGCGATGGGCCTACTGTTGGCAAAACGCCATGTCGCATGCAGGTGGGGGCGAGGGCGAGCGCCTAAATTCAAGACTTGGCTAGATACTATGACAACTTGGCAGGAACAACTGCACAACTATTCGGACCTTCTGCCTCACAAATCGCGACCCAAGGACCTGTGGGGTCCCCTCACTGCGTATCTCCTGAAAATGCAGCTCCCAGACGAGTCCACTGCAGGTGCGAGTGGGGCTGTTACAGTGGACAGCCGGTTCACCTCGCCGGCTCCAGCGCCCAATTCACTGCCGGCTGACACTGCTTTGGCCCCCCCTCCCGCGCTCCCTTAGTTCTCCGTACATGCGACGCCAGCGCTCCCGCTGCCCTCGGCTGGGCTACACACGTCCCGAGGAATCACCTAACACCCACGGGATATACGGGTGGTGGGTGCCGCGAGCTGAGTGTCCCCCCCTCCTCCCCCCCCCTCCCTCCCCCCCACTACGACATGGCATGCGCGACACTGCCGGCGGCAGCGTCATGTCTTGTTCTCTACTATGGCCTTGCTATGCCCGCCCAGATCATTTGACGGTGCCTTGTGGCGCGTGACGTCAGCACCTTGGGTGGGTCCCACATGCCACAGAGTGATACGAGACCCGCACAACCAGGCACCACATTGCCACGGCTGCCTCATGCTAGGTGCGCTGGATCCTTGCTGGAAGGGCGCTGTTTATGTAGCACTTGTTTTGGTTCCGTTATTGAAGTTGAATGAAACCTCAGGTTCCTCATGCTGGATCACTTCATGCAGCTCTGATTATTCCCTACTACATGCCTACACAGTACTAGTTCCTATGCTTCGCGGCCGGCCCGTTTGGGTTGTAGGCGACATGCTGTGTAAACTAGTGATTGCCTTTCAAACTATGTTCATTGATGCCCCACCGCATGTGGTTGCTGCCGGCCTGATCATTCAGGTTGTAGGCGTACAGCTGTGTACTATTTTCTTATGCTCAATAAAGGTTTTTTCAAAAAAAAAAAAAAAAAAAAAAAAATCTTTTTAGCAACATTAAAATAATGAAAGACTGGGGAATTTCTAACTTTATAGTAACACAAAAAAAGTGAAGTTCTAACAATACCATTCATGTTTGTCTGCAGGTCTTTGATGACAGTTCATAGCCACTGTCCTATGTTAGGATTGTAACTTTTGAACTGCAAGTAACACAAGAATCTCTGTGACAAAGGCAGTAACCCACTGAGCTATCCAAATAAAATACAGTTTATCTGCATTTCAAAACTACCAACAGGCAATGGACTGCTCTCCAGCAGGATCATTAATCACCAGTTCTCTGGACATGTTTTATTGTTGCCTTGCATCCATGGCCATGATGATAATGATGTGCCTTGCCGGGCTCTGTAAGGCCGTTGTTCACAGCAACAGCTGTGAACAAACATTGGAATATTGATGCTCAGGGCTTCTACGAGCCAAAAGAAGCTTGGAGCACTCCATTGTCTTCAATGGAGCGCTTGCCATTCCAATGTTCTAATAGCCTGTACAAGACTTAAGCCACGGAACAGTTGGGTATACACCTTTCTTTACATTAAGTGGTCAGTGGTTTTCGGGCCGTATTGCCTTAAATGTTCTTACCCAAATAACTGACTGATTTAAAAAATAATGTATGTCCCCTGCTTATTTCTCATTTCCCAAACTTGTAAACTTTGACCGAAAAAAGTTAAAATTTAGAACGATATAGTTTGTGTAGGTGTAAACCACCAGAACTTTGCAGGCGTAACTTTCTGTTGTTCCTTTTACTGTTCTTTCTTCATGGCTCTGGTCCGCACTAAACTGCACACACAGATTAAATACTTGGCATTGGCAGTAAGTCAATAACTCTGCATTCTCCAATTACTATTATGACAGTATAGCAATATTTACTGATGAAATATGATTAAATTGCTGCGGCCTCATAAATACATCCTACTAATGAGGAAAACAATGAACATTAACGGAAACCAATGAGTAATTTATCCCCCCCAAAAAACTAAAAAATTTTGGCAAATCAAAACATACCACTGAGTCATAAAAATAAAAAATAAATTATAAGATGCTCCCACAGATCTGTTGATGTTAACAGATGTCTCCACGTTAATCATAGCCAAACACGTCTTTTTGCTCCATATGGTTTCCTTCTTATACTGGTATCTACCTCGACCCTGAATTCATATTACACTACGGTTATACTGATCTATTTCTGGTGTTCAGAGTGCTTTTAGACCTGGAGAGAGCAGAAGTGAATTACAGATGGCAGCCAAGAGTGGAACAGAAGAGGGAAGAAAAGAAAGAAAAGACTGGCAGCTAGGAGGGGCTGTAGGAAAATTGGACTACGGTCCAGTACTTAATTTGTGGGCAACAACACTCATTTCTAGGGACAAGGTCTTATTTTAGGAAGCAAGAGAGGAAAGGGAGGAAGAAGAAGGAAGAGAAAGGGTAACAAATGGAGAACGCAGGAATGAAAAAGAACTTAAGACATAAGACAAATGGGGGATACTAAAGAAATGAAAGTAAAGAAGGGAAGAGCTAAAGATGGAGCGCTTGAGTAAGGGAAGTAGAAGTCAGGAGAGTGGCAGAAGATCTAAAAAGCAGGAACCATCGTAAAGCTTGGGGAACAGGACATCAGAGAGTTGAAAGGAAAAGAATAGATGTAAAGATGGCGAGAGCTGGACAGGGAATAGAGGAGGAAGAATCGAAGGAAAAATAGGAAGTTGTCTGGAAGCACAGAAAGTCGAGTGAAAGCTAAGATGGAGTGACTGAGAGGGAAAGAAGACAGAGAAACGATGAGGAAATAAGGAACGGGAGGAAAAGAATGCATGCAAACCTAGAGAGACTTGGAGACTGGCGGCAGGGTTTGAACAGAAGTAAAAATGAAGAGAACAGAAGGGGACCCGGGAGGCAGGAATGGCAGTAAAAATGAAGAAAGTGTCAACAGAGGCACAGGCAAGAATGTAAGTAAAGGTGGGGAAGAGGTGGTGTGTGGGCAAAGGAGAGAAATGTAAGTAAAGAACAGGAGAGCTGGGAGAGGGAGATATAGAGAAAGTACAGAAAGAATGGGAATGAAGTAGAGCAGAGCACTGGTACAAGAATAAACACAAAGGCTGGAATAGCAGGATGAAGGAGAAAGGACATTAAAGATACGAAGATTAAGAGGGGCCAACAGGGGTAGGGATGAAAAAAAAGGCGTTAGAAAAAACAGCAAGGATTGAAGATCAGAAGTAAAAATGCATATTTTATTCTTTAACAGTGTACTGTATTGTGTCACAATCCATTTTTCCCACTGCTTCAAGAGCATTAATGGACGTTGATGCGAAACAATAGGAGACTATGAAGTGAACAAAAATCAAAGGAGGAGAAAGTGAAAGAAGAGAGGGAGCGTGGAATGTAAAGTTGTGTTTGGCAGGCAATTATCATAATGGCTTCCTTCAGCAAGCCCTTTCCTCCATTTATTTAAATAAAAATAAAAAGTCAGTACAACAACAAAAAATTGCAACATTAGATGTACTCATTTATAACCTTGGTACAATAGTAAATAGGAACCTAAATTCATCAAACACAGGCAATACAACTTCAGGCAGCCACGTCTTGCTTACACTTTTGTAGTCCATCACAGCCTAGGTTTCTGAGTCTATGCTCCCTCTCGATACTCCGGAGAGCAGAAGATGAGGGTGAAGAAAATACCCAATACGCGCATCAGACAGTTATCACTCAGAATCATTCGTGAATATTAGTGTAGATTGCTGGAAAACAGATTGCTTAATTGAGGACTTTGTGAAGCCGAAAGCCAAGTAGGATCTAAACAGATCCACACTGATTCCATCCATCATACCACTGAACTGCTCGTAGTTTTATACCACAACATTATGGATTCAATATCGACCTGCCAAAATACTGAGAAAAGTCACGTGTCATCATTTCTTCCTGTAAATACATGTAACTATGACATGAAATATGGTATCACAAGAGCACCCCTTATATCTGGTTAACCTTGCCCATAATTTTGGAAAAGAAGGGCCAGTTGTGCTTGTCACCCAGATCCTACATTTCAAAAACCTTTAATGACCACATGATAACCCAGGGATCAGAGCGGAGTAGGATGAATAGTCATTCATTGAATCTTTATTCGTTTTTTTATAGCATAAAACCATAAAAGATAAAAATCATAATACTGAACATGAAAAAGCAGAGATTGGTCCGATCCTGCCTACCAGTTGGAGCTGGCATCCCTGGGGCTCCCTTGGATTATGAGCATGATATATGGATCCCAAGTCCCTGCGACTATCCCTGTAGTGACCCGGGTGGTTTTCCTCGCCTGGAGGGCTGCGCTCCGATATACTAAATGGGACACCAAACCAACACTCCAAACCCCCTTATGGCACGGCACATGGCTTCAGGAGGAGGCGGCGCTGGAGGAGTTTGGGAGATTGGACCTCACCGGAATAGCACAACTAGGCGACGTGTGGTCCGAAGAACATATGCGCTCCTTTCAGGAGCTCCAAGACCCAACGCACTCACCTTTTAGCAATTTTACAAAGAGCTGCAACAACAGCACGCACTTCACACCCACATACCATGTGACGCCTCCCTCCCTGAATTACCCTCTCGAGGCTAAGTTTCTCATGTTCACGCTGGGCAGGGCAGGCATTTCTCACATTTTCTGTACCCTAATCATCAATGCCCCAGGTGCACTGGACCATCTTAGGACACGTTGGGAGGGATGGTTGGGACCTCTTCATTATTTGCCAATCTATTTTGGCTGTTTTTCCAATCTCTGTGTTGTTGATGTTGATGCATTAACTTTTTTTCCCTGCACCTACTGCGGTACAATTTTCCCGGCCTCCGAGTATTGATGTTTGGGACAGCGGTTTTACACTGGGGTGATCCTGAGGGGACGCTGCCGTGCAGTCAGCACAACACTGGGCCGCGGTGGTATCGATCCGCGGTTTTTATTGGATTGTGGCGTGAGCTTTTCGATCAGCTCAGCTCTCTCTGTATCACGTGGCGAGCATGCTTATTCTGTTTTTAGAAGAGATTCTAAAGTCCAGGATTTTTTACCCACAAGGCCACGGCAGTTCTGGAATCGTGAAATGGGGGAACCGGTTGTGCGGAAGAAAAGAGCATTGCTTCTAAATCGCTACTGTCCCTCCTGCAAGGGTATAATATACAGACTGTCTATCCTATGAGGATGTAATATTCACACTGTCCCTTCTATGGGGATACATGTTCACTCACTGTCGATCCTGTGAGCATATAATATTCACTTTGCCCATCCTCTGAGGATATACAGTCACATACTAGCCTCCTCAGGAGGACATAATATTCACATACTGACAGTATGTTAACTCTGTCTGTGGGGCCTATAGAGTTTTACTGTCATACTAGGGGGCGCAAAACATTCCAGCAAAGATTCAGTGTTGAAATTCACTATGAACTTGGTTCTATGTGCGCTAATAAAGTAACACGTACTCCAATAATATATTGGCCCACCCACCCGGACCACCCTCTAGATTAGCCTACAAATGGCGCCCTAACTTGGCATCCGGTGCGGCGGCACCGGTCGCACCGCCCTAAAGCCGGCACTGAATAGGCAATTTACGCAATAGGCCACTCACCTGCTGAGTTGGTGGCAGAGAGGGGGGGGGAATACCTCGGTCGGCGGCCCGCGGCCGTTAGCCTTAAACCAGACGCCGCTCCTCCTTGCTTGGAATAAAATTAAATTATAGTGCGCTGTGGCGACCTGAGACCTCCTCACCTCCTCGTCACTCGTGATGCCAAGTCACGCGCACTTGGGGCCCAATGCGCATGCGGGATTCGGATTCCCGTATTAAACAACATCGCCGACTGCACCCCTCTAGTGACGACGTGACGTCACTGCCGAGGCGCGCAGACGCGGCGGAGGAGGAGACAGTGCGCGATGCGCACAGGCACCTCCTGCTGAATAGAAGGTTAGGTTGCGACGCGTCGTTGCGTTTCTGGACTGGTTTCAATTTTGCACGGTTGCACCACACCGACCGGACCGGCCCTTTGGTGTCACCCCCCGTGAGGGTGTCACCCGGTGCGGTCCGCACCCCCCGCACTCCCCTAGTGACGCCACTGATGGAATCAGAATAACATAACAGTAACTAAGTAAGTGTATTCACTTCTGTTATGTAATGTAAAAATAGACACATGGTGGTAAGATAAACCTATGCAACATGAACTAAACAAAACATTCAGGGGGTGGGGGGAAGATGGGGATTGGGTACAGAGGATTTGGGGAGAAGAAGTAAAAAAAGAGGGCAGGCCCGACCCATGCCTGAAGAACCCCAATATCCCTCATAAATGTCAAAGTCAAGGCTCGGCCAAGTTTTGGATGCTCTCACCCATGGATACCAAATGTGCCTTATGCCTGGACACAGCATGCATTTCTGCCTCATGACTATATGTGGCCATTGCCATGGCACTGGAGTTGGAAGGCCTGAGTGCCCTTGTTATGGTGGAGTTTGAGAAGGCCTTCGACTGTCAGCTCGCCATCCTTGATCAGCTTGGGCGCAGGTTAGGGTAAATGGTAACCAGCCTTCACCTTTCCCTACAGAATGGGGCACCTGGCAAGGATGTCCATGCCCCTCTTATTGTTTGTCCTCGTATGGAGCCATTGGCAGGGCCGACTAGGTAGGATGCCCAGTTTTGATATTGAAGACAGGCTGTCCATGTACTGCAGAAACCAGAAGTAACAGGGTCTCACCTAATTCGAATCTTAGACGTCTGTTTTTGAAGCTTCAGGATTAGAGGTTAACTGGAACAACACCATATATATTCCACCGACGGTAGACTCTGAAGTAACAGACAGGCACGGCCTGCTCCGCATGATCAACAATGGCTTCCAAAACATGGACATCTACATTTCAAGCGACACTCAGCAGTGCTGTGATGTCAGTATAGAACCATTAGTTAAGGATCGAAGATCTATGCAGAACCGGGACAGCTGTTGCTGTCTATGCTGGGGAGAACAGCACTGTTCAAAATGATCCTTCTTCCTAAATTGCTGAACAAGTTGCAAAGCTATACCTATGGACTCCCCCAGGGCTTCTTTAAGGCACTGCCAATATCCACTCTTTCCTAAGGTCTGGGTAACACAAATGGTCACATTTATTATATGTGTACAGTCAGCATATGAGGGGGGACTACTTTTACTACTTGGTAGGTTAGCAGCTTCAATTAATGATTGTATTCTTTGGGTGACAGAGATAATCCGACTTGGAGATCAGAACTCGAGTTGTTAAGCGGCACCAACATACTAGACCTGCCTTATGACACAGCTAATCCTTCCTCACTCCCTCCCCCCACTAAATTGTCATTAGCTAGTTAGAATGGGAAGGGAAACTCACAGGGAAAAAGTGCTTAGGCAACATTTAAATTGATGGGTTTCCACCGAAGAGACATAATAGGAGTGGTTCAGTGACAGAATATCAAAAACATAAATATCATGCTAACAAAATATTGTGTAAAAATGATTGATCACAAAAATATAGTTTTTATATACATATAATGGTAAGCACCAAAATATCAGAAAAAAATATTGTTCTACCGTAATATCGAAAAATTATATACAAAAATATCAGATGTATATTTTTATATATATATATATTTATATATATATATTTATATATACATATAAATATAGTTAAAAATATTAAATATAAAATATTGTAACTTGGAACATTAATATAATGTCAATTAAACATGTTTAAATAATATTTAAAGATATATATCAAAAAATATTGATTTAAACACACACATATATTTATATGTGTATGTTGGTGTACACATATAGAAATTAAAACTAAACAAAATATTGTGTAAAAATGATTGATCACAAAAATATTGTTTTTATATACATATAATTAAAACTAAAATTTAAAATAATTATAATTTATATTATAATATATATTTTTTTAATTTACTAATATCACATATATATATACTCTCATATATATATTTACATACAAATAAAAAAGAAAAGCGCTGGACACAGGAGAGGAAAAATTACTATTCCCAATCCAATCTGTGCAACAGTAGGTAAAGCATTACACTGTGGAGTGGTAACATTTACTATTCCCCATCTACTCTGTGCAACAATAGTGAGACTCGTGAAGGAACTCTCCAACCCCAGCTCCAACACCAACGACATCCCACCTTCGCAAGACCTGTGCGACTCGCTGGCCATCTTCTTCCATCGCAAGACCGCAGACATCCACGACAGCTTCAACGCCAAGACCACCCCGACAACCACTGAGACCTCTGCCCCCACGACCACCATCCGCACCAACCGTCTGCTCTCCTGGACCAACATTAACGACGACGACACCATCCAGATCATGAACACCATCCACTCCGGATCTCCGTCAGAACCATGCCCACACCACATCTTCAACAAAGCCAGCACCGCCATCGCACCCCATCTCCCGAAAGCCATAAACATTGCCTTCGAGACAGCAACCTTCCCGGAGAGCTGGAAGCTCACCGAGATCAACGCCTTACTCAAGAAATCCAAGGCAGACCCCAAGGACCTCAAGAACTTCCGGCCCATCTCCCTGCTCCCGTTCCCGGCGAAGGTCATCGAGAAGACCGTCAACAAACAACTGACCCGCTACCTCGAGGAGAACAACATCCTGGAACCATCCCAGTCCGGGTTCCGCAGTAACCACAACACCGAAACCGCCCTCATCACCGCTATAGATGACATCAGGACCCTGATAGACAATGGAGAAACCATGGCCCTCATCCTCCTGGACCTGTCAGCCGCCTTCGACACGGTCTGCCACCGCACACTATGCACACGCCTCCACGACGCCGGGATCAGGCCCGGACTGGCCGTAGTGGGCACCGAGCAATCCCCCGGTGCGCCGCACGGGTGGGGGCCGGTTTTGGGCCCCTAGGGGCCGTTTTTATTACAGGGCCGTTTTTGCAGCTTAGCTGCAAAATCGGCCCTGTAACAAAATCGGCCGAAAACCGGTTCTGGCAAAGAGCTCGGCGGCACCCCCAAGACCCGGGGGGCTGGCCGAGCACTTTGCCAGGGCCGGTTTTGGTTCCCAGTCCGGCCCTGGCCGGGATCCAAGAGATAGCCCTGGACTGGACCACCTCCTTCCTCTCCGGCAGAACACAGAGCGTCCGCCACCCCCCTTCCGCTCCGAAGCCACCGAGATCATCTACGGCGTACCCCAGGGCTCATCCCTCAGCCCAACGCTGTTTAACATCTACATGGCACCACTCGCCCACGTCACCCGATTGCACGACCTCAACATCATCTCCTACGCCGATGACACCCAGCTGATCCTCTCCCTCACCAAGGACCCCCACACCACCAAAACAAACCTCCACGAAGGAATGAAGGCCGTCGCCAAATGGATGAGGAACAGCCAACTGAAGCTGAACTCGGACAAGACGGAGGTCCTCATCCTCGGATCCAACCCTTAGGCCTGGGACGACTCCTGGTGGCCGACCACACTCGGAACAGCTCTAACACCGACCGACCACGCACGCAACCTAGGGGTCATCCTCGATTCCACCCTCTCCATGACTAAGCATAACTAAATTTTGATGGATTAAATTGGGGAGCATGTCCCACGCGCTGTTGCAGAAAGAGCGGATTTCCCAAAGATATCTGCACGACGCGGAAGGGAGTAAAGGAGGAGTAAGTTTATTCAAAGGAGGACACGCCCAGTGTGGTATGGTACGGTCAAATGAAGCAAATGTATGGGAACCCACCAAGTGGGTTAGAAGACCCCTCACACACCAACCTGGTTGGTGTCATGCTTCATCATCGGGGCCCCAACCGGGTGGCCGAGTGCCTCCCGGTTGTGCTGCGACGCCTGACTACAGCGGAGCTGGTGTGGTGCAGAAGTGTGATGTGGTGAAGGTTAAAAAATACCGCTGAGAATCCTTACCATAGAAAAATTTATTTTGGCGGCTCAGGGTATTGGTTAAAAGGCTATGTGGTGCAACTAAATGAAGAAGTAATTATCTATTAGTTGGCTAAGTGGTGGGTCTACATGTTTCAGCTCTCTAGTAAAAAATAATAGTGGGGAGCTTTCGTCAGGACCAGTGAAGAGTGAGTGGCAAAAAAGGTGTAGTGCCACGTGGTGAATAAAATTAAAAATAGGGTTACCTACACACTCGCTAAGGTGTGTGGAACGCGGTGTCAACACGTTAGCGGACACTTGGCGCAAACACTATGGCTGAGTGACTGCGCTGTACAGGATGCGGGAGGGGGGCGCTTCTTACAAACGAATTGATTGTAACGCTGCCATCGCCGTGCACCTACTGTGGTCTCCATAGTGTTTGCGCCAAGTGTCCGCTAACGTGTTGACACCGCGTTCCACACACCTTAGCGAGTGTGTAGGTAACCCTATTTTTAATTTTATTCACCACGTGGCACTACACCTTTTTTGCCACTCACTCTTCACTGGTCCTGACGAAAGCTCCCCACTATTATTTTTTACTAGAGAGCTGAAACATGTAGACCCACCACTTAGCCAACTAATAGATAATTACTTCTTCATTTAGTTGCACCACATAGCCTTTTAACCAATACCCTGAGCCGCCAAAATAAATTTTTCTATGGTAAGGATTCTCAGCGGTATTTTTTAACCTTCACCACATCACACTTCTGCACCACACCAGCTCCGCTGTAGTCAGGCGTCGCAGCACAACCGGGAGGCACTCGGCCACCCGGTTGGGGCCCCGATGATGAAGCATGACACCAACCAGGTTGGTGTGTGAGGGGTCTTCTAACCCACTTGGTGGGTTCCCATACATTTGCTTCATTTGACCGTACCATACCACACTGGGCGTGTCCTCCTTTGAATAAACTTATCTAACTCCAGGGGATACGGACACAACCCCTCCTTGTTGTCCCTAGCTCTCCCTTTGTTCATTATAGTAAAGGAGGAGTGACATCTCCTCTTGCAAACTACGGACTCACTGCCATCGGTTGCTTAGATTTGGTGACATTTTGGGCAGCACATCTTATGGACTTCATTATTGAAGGTAACTGTGGCACTTCCATGACGTGACATTTCCTCGTACCACGGAGTGCACTTGCTGTACTGTGTAATAAGGACGCTATTCAGTTGTATTATAATAATATCACAGTACATAAGAACTGAGAAATGGTAAAGCTCCATCTGCGGTTTTAAAACGCTAATCAGCTATAGTTTATAACTACCGCAATGTACAGCAACGACCAAGATGCACTATGGGACTGGTAGTATCGTTACCTGGTCACGTGATGAGGGTGTTCAAAAGTGTGTGAACTAATTGATTGTGATGCACCTCACCTGTGAACAAGGCCATAAATAACGGCCGAAACGCGTAGGGTTTGATGTCCTGCCACTTCTGAACAGCAAATAAAGCCAGCGAGAGACGCAGTTGGGCTTCGCAGTTCTTTTCTTTGCCTTGGTGTACCAAATGCGGGTTGCTCCACGCCCGCTTTGCGAAGCTGCCCTGTAGGGACGGAGGCTCCCGTCAGCTGGAGAAAAGTTTGATGGATTAAATTGGGGAGCATGTCCCACGCGCTGTTGCAGAAAGAGCGGATTTCCCAAAGATATCTGCACGACGCGGAAGGGAGTAAAGGAGGAGTGACATCTCCTCTTGCAAACTACGGACTCACTGCCATCGGTTGCTTAGATTTGGTGACATTTTTGGCAGCACATCTTATGGACTTCATTATTGAAGGTAACTGTGGCACTTCCATGACGTGACATTTCCTCGTACCACGGAGTGCACTTGCTGTACTGTGTAATAAGGGCGCTATTCAGTTGTATTATAATAATATCACAGTACATAAGAACTGAGAAATGGTATTGCACCATCTGCGGTTTTAAAACGCTACTCAGCTATAGTTTATAACTACCGCAATGTACAGCAACGACCAAGATTCACTATGGGACTGGTAGTATTGTTACCTGGTCACGTGATGAGGGTGTTCAAAAGTGTGTGAACTAATTGATTGTGATGCACCTCACCTGTGAACAAGGCCATAAATAACGGCCGAAACGCGTAGGGTTTGATGTCCTGCCACTTCTGAACAGCAAATAAAGCCAGTGAGAGACGCAGTTGGGCTTCGCAGTTCTTTTCTTTGCCTTGGTGTAGCAAATGCGGGTTGCTCCACGCCCGCTTTGCGAAGCTGCCCTGTAGGGACGGAGGCTCCCGTCAGCTGGAGAAAAGTTTGATGGATTAAATTGGGGAGCATGTCCCACGCGCTGTTGCAGAAAGAGCGGATTTCCCAAAGATATCTGCACGACGCGGAAGGGAGTAAAGGAGGAGTGACATCTCCTCTTGCAAACTACGGACTCACTGCCATCGGTTGCTTAGATTTGGTGACATTTTGGGCAGCACATCTTATGGACTTCATTATTGAAGGTAACTGTGGCACTTCCATGACGTGACATTTCCTCGTACCACGGAGTGCACTTGCTGTACTGTGTAATAAGGACGCTATTCAGTTGTATTATAATAATATCACAGTACATAAGAACTGAGAAATGGTATTGCTCCATCTGCGGTTTTAAAACGCTACTCAGCTATAGTTTATAACTACCGCAATGTACAGCAACGACCAAGATGCACTATGGGACTGGTAGTATCGTTACCTGGTCACGTGATGAGGGTGTTCAAAAGTGTGTGAACTAATTGATTGTGATGCACCTCACCTGTGAACAAGGCCATAAATAACGGCCGAAACGTGTAGGGTTTGATGTCCTGCCACTTCTGAACAGCAAATAAAGCCAGCGAGAGACGCAGTTGGGCTTCGCAGTTCTTTTCTTTGCCTTGGTGTACCAAATGCGGGTTGCTCCACGCCCGCTTTGCGAAGCTGCCCTGTAGGGACGGAGGCTCCCGTCAGCTGGAGAAAAGTTTGATGGATTAAATTGGGGAGCATGTCCCACGCGCTGTTGCAGAAAGAGCGGATTTCCCAAAGATATCTGCACGACGCGGAAGGGAGTAAAGGAGGAGTGACATCTCCTCTTGCAAACTATGGACTCACTGCCATCGGTTGCTTAGATTTGGTGACATTTTGGTCAGCACATCTTATGGACTTCATTATTGAAGGTAACTGTGGCACTTCCATTACGTGACATTTCCTCGTACCACGGAGTGCACTTGCTGTACTGTGTAATAAGGACGCTATTCAGTTGTATTATAATAATATCACAGTACATAAGAACTGAGAAATGGTATTGCTCCATCTGCGGTTTTAAAACGCTACTCAGCTATAGTTTATAACTACCGCAATGTACAGCAACGACCAAGATGCACTATGGGACTGGTAGTATCGTTACCTGGTCACGTGATGAGGGTGTTCAAAAGTGTGTGAACTAATTGATTATGATGCACCTCACCTGTGAACAAGGCCATAAATAACGGCCGAAACGCGTAGGGTTTGATGTCCTGCCACTTCTGAACAGCAAATAAAGCCAGTGAGAGACGCAGTTGGGCTTCGCAGTTCTTTTCTTTGCCTTGGTGTACCAAATGCGGGTTGCTCCACGCCCGCTTTGCGAAGCTGCCTTGTAGGGACGGAGGCTCCCGTCAGCTGGAGAAAAGTTTGATGGATTAAATTGGGGAGCATGTCCCACGCGCTGTTGCAGAAAGAGCGGATTTCCCAAAGATATCTGCACGACGCGGAAGGGAGTAAAGGAGGAGTGACATCTCCTCTTGCAAACTACGGACTCACTGCCATCGGTTGCTTAGATTTGGTGACATTTTGGTCAGCACATCTTATGGACTTCATTATTGAAGGTAACTGTGGCACTTCCATTACGTGACATTTCCTCGTACCATGGAGTGCACTTGCTGTACTGTGTAATAAGGACGCTATTCAGTTGTATTATAGTAATATCACAGTACATAAGAACTGAGAAATGGTATTGCTCCATCTGCGGTTTTAAAACGCTACTCAGCTATAGTTTATAACTACCGCAATGTACAGCAACGACCAAGATGCACTATGGGACTGGTAGTATCGTTACCTGGTCACGTGATGAGGGTGTTCAAAAGCGTGTGAACTAATTGATTATGATGCACCTCACCTGTGAACAAGGCCATAAATAACGGCCGAAACGCGTAGGGTTTGATGTCCTGCCACTTCTGAACAGCAAATAAAGCCAGTGAGAGACGCAGTTGGGCTTCGCAGTTCTTTTCTTTGCCTTGGTGTACCAAATGCGGGTTGCTCCACGCCCGCTTTGCGAAGCTGCCCTGTAGGGACGGAGGCTCCCGTCAGCTGGAGAAAAGTTTGATGGATTAAATTGGGGAGCATGTCCCACGCGCTGTTGCAGAAAGAGCGGATTTCCCAAAGATATCTGCACGACGCGGAAGGGAGTAAAGGAGGAGTGACATCTCCTCTTGCAAACTACGGACTCACTGCCATTGGTTGCTTAGATTTGGTGACATTTTGGGCAGCACATCTTATGGACTTCATTATTGAAGGTAACTGTGGCACTTCCATGACGTGACATTTCCTCGTACCACGGAGTGCACTTGCTGTACTGTGTAATAAGGACGCTATTCAGTTGTATTATAATAATATCACAGTACATAAGAACTGAGAAATGGTATTGCTCCATCTGCGGTTTTAAAATGCTACTCAGCTATAGTTTATAACTACCGCAATGTACAGCAACGACCAAGATGCACTATGGGACTGGTAGTATCGTTACCTGGTCACGTGATGAGGGTGTTCAAAAGTGTGTGAACTAATTGATTGTGATGCACCTCACCTGTGAACAAGGCCATAATTAACGGCCGAAACGCGTAGGGTTTGATGTCCTGCCACTTCTGAACAGCAAATAAAGCCAGTGAGAGACGCAGTTGGGCTTCGCAGTTCTTTTCTTTGCCTTGGTGTACCAAATGCGGGTTGCTCCACGCCCGCTTTGCGAAGCTGCCCTGTAGGGACGGAGGCTCCCGTCAGCTGGAGAAAAGTTTGATGGATTAAATTGGGGAGCATGTCCCACGCGCTGTTGCAGAAAGAGCGGATTTCCCAAAGATATCTGCACGACGCGGAAGGGAGTAAAGGAGGAGTGACATCTCCTCTTGCAAACTACGGACTCACTGCCATCGGTTGCTTAGATTTGGTGACATTTTGGTCAGCACATCTTATGGACTTCATTATTGAAGGTAACTGTGGCACTTCCATTACGTGACATTTCCTCGTACCACGGAGTGCACTTGCTGTACTGTGTAATAAGGACGCTATTCAGTTGTATTATAATAATATCACAGTACACAAAAACTGAGAAATGGTATTGCTCCATCTGCGGTTTTAAAACGCTACTCAGCTATAGTTTATAACTACCGCAATGTACAGCAACGACCAAGATGCACTATGGGACTGGTAGTATCGTTACCTGGTCACGTGATGAGGGTCTTCAAAAGTATGTGAACTAATTGATTGTGATGCACCTCACCTGTGAACAAGGCCATAAATAACGGCCGAAACGCGTAGGGTTTGATGTCCTGCCACTTCTGAACAGCAAATAAAGCCAGTGAGAGACGCAGTTAGGCTTCGCAGTTCTTTTCTTTGCCTTGGTGTACCAAATGCGGGTTGCTCCACGCCCGCTTTGCGAAGCTGCCCTGTAGGGACGGAGGCTCCCGTCAGCTGGAGAAAAGTTTGATATATTTTTATATATATATATATATTGATATATATATATATATATATATATAAATATAGGTAAAAATAGTAAATATAAAATATTTTAACTTGGAACATTAATATAATGTCAATTAAACATATTTAAATAATAGTTAAAGATATATATAAAAAAAATTGATTTAAACACACACATATATTTATATGTGTATGTTGGTGTACACATATAGAAATTAAAACTAAAATTTAAAATAATAATAATTTATATTATAATATATATTTTTTTAATTTACTAATATCACATATATATATATATATTTACTCTCGTATATATATTTACATACAAATAAAAAAGAAAAGCGCTGGACACAGGAGAGGAAAAATTACTATTCCCAATCCAATCTGTGCAACAGTAGGTAAAGCATTACACTGTGGAGTGGTAACATTTACTATTCCCCATCTACTCTGTGCAACAATAGTGAGACTCGTGAAGGAACTCTCCAACCCCAGCTCCAACACCAACGACATCCCACCTTCGCAAGACCTGTGCGACTCGCTGGCCATCTTCTTCCATCGCAAGACCGCAGACATCCACGACAGCTTCAATGCCACGACCACCCCGACAACCACTGAGACCTCTGCCCCCACGACCACCATCCGCACCAACCGCCTGCTCTCCTGGACCAACATTAACGACGACGACACCATCAAGATAATGAACACCATCCACTCCGGATCTCCGTCAGAACCATGCCCACACCACATCTTCAACAAAGCCAGCACCGCCATCGCACCCCATCTCCGGAAAGCCATCAACATTTCCTTCGAGACAGCAACCTTCCCGGAGAGCTGGAAGCTCACCGAGATCAACGCCTTACTCAAGAAATCCAAGGCAGACCCCAAGGACCTCAAGAACTTCCGGCCCATCTCCCTGCTCCCGTTCCCGGCGAAGGTCATCGAGAAGACCGTCAACAAACAACTGACCCGCTACCTCGAGGAGAACAACATCCTGGAACCATCCCAGTCCGCGTTCCGCAGCAACCACAGCACCGAAACCGCCCTCATCACCGCTATAGATGACATCAGGACCCTGATAGACAATGGAGAAACCATGGCCCTCATCCTCCTGGACCTGTCAGCCGCCTTCGACACGGTCTGCCACCGCACACTATGCACACGCCTCCATGACGCCGGGACCAGGCCCGGACTGGCCGTAGCGGGCACCGGGCAATCCCCCGGTGCGCCGCACGGGTGGGGGCCGGTTTTGGGCCCCTGGGGGCCGTTTTTATTACAGGGCCGTTTTTGCAGCTTAGCTGCAAAATCGGCCCTGTAACAAAATCGGCCGAAAACCGGCCCTGGCAAAGAGGTCGGCGGCACCCCCAAGACCCGGGGGGCTGGCCAAGCACTTTGCCAGGGCCGGTTTTGGTTCCCAGTCCGGCCCTGGCCGGGATCCAAGAGAAAGCCCTGGACTGGACCACCTCCTTCCTCTCCGGCAGAACACAGAGCGTCCGCCTCCCCCCCTTCCGCTCCGAAGCCACCGAGATCATCTGCGGCGTACCCCAGGGCTCATCCCTCAGCCCAACGCTGTTTAACATCTACATGGCACCGCTCGCCCACGTCACCCGATTGCACGACCTCAACATCATCTCCTACGCCGATGACACCCAGCTGATCCTCTCCCTCACCAAGGACCCCCACACCACGAAAACAAACCTCCACGAAGGAATGAAGGCCGTCGCCGAATGGATGAGGAACAGCCAACTGAAGCTGAACTCGGACAAGACGGAGGTCCTCATCCTCGGATCCAACCCTTAGGCCTGGGACGACTCCTGGTGGCCGACCACACTGGGAACAGCTCCAAGACCGACCGACCATGCACGCAACCTAAGGGTCATCCTCGATTCCACCCTCTCCATGACTAAGCAGGTCAACGTTGTCTCTTCCTCCTGCTTCAACACCCTCCACTTGCTCCGCAAGATCTACAAGTGGATCCCCACCGAAATGAGAAAAACGGTCTCCCAGGCCCTCATCAGTCGCAGGTTGGACTACGGAAGCGCCCTCTATGCAGGAGCCTCGGCCAACCTCCTGAAACGGCTTCTATGCATCCAGAACACCTCTGCATGCCTGATCCTCGACATCCCTCGCCGCAGCCACATCACACCCCACCTGATAGACCTGCACTGGCTCCCCATCAACAAGAGGATAAACTTCAAGCTCCTCACTCACACACACAAGGCACTCCACAACACCCCCACCCGCCAGCTCCGATCCGCCAACCTCGGCCTCGCCACAGTCCCCCGCATCCGAAGAGCGACCGCCGGCGGCAGATCGTTCTCTCCCCTTGCCGCCAAGACCTGGAACACCCTCCCCATCCACCTATGGCAGACCCAAGACCTGCTGACCTTCAGAAGACTCCTCAAGACCTGGCTTTTCGAGCAGTAGCAGCATTCTCCACCCCCCAGCACCTTGAGACCCTCACGGGTAAGTAGTGTGCTTTACAAATGCTATGATTGATTGATTTATTGAGACTCATGAGGGGTAAAATGTACTACTCCTACTCCAGTTGGTGCTACAGTAGGGAAAGTGTTGAACTCAGGAGGGGTAAGATTTACTATTCCCACTCCAGTCAGCACAACAGTAGAGAAAGCAATGGACTCAGGAGGGGTAAAATGTATTATTCCTACTCCAGTTAGTGCAATAGTAGGAAAAGCGGTGGACTGAAGAGGGGTAAAATGTACTATTCTCACTCCAGTATGTGCAACAGTAGGGAAACTGTAGGACTAATGTATGGACAAAAATATTTAATATAAAAAATATAAAATTAAATACTAACATTAGAAAATCGTAACAAAAAAACTATTACATTTAGAAATAATGATATACTATTCCCACCAGTGGCGGCTGGTGACATTTGAAAGTGGTGAGGCGTAAAATGATTGTCGTAGTGAATTGTGGATTCAAAAACTCAGGCAGTTGGGTCTCTGCCTCAGCCATACCCCACACTATCATGGTGTTTCACAGGTTGGTGTTACAATACCAGTGGATCCATCACTGCAAGGCCTCTTTAGTTATGATTGAAGTGACTAAGGGATAGTGACACCATATACAAAGACAAGAAGGCTACTTCTGCCCACCAGTCCTGTTTTGCTTCTAAACACAAACTCATCTCAATCTCCATGGAGCTATTTATTCAGCACGAAGATCTCAGAGGCGCAGGCCTGCCATCGCCATTTCCCTGTGTATTTAGAAAGTACACATATATCAGAAGCGATATGTGGGACGATCCCCCCAGATAACCGAATATGCACTTTCTCTCAAGTCACTGAACTATCTGTGGGGATCTCTAGTTAGAGGTTCTGCCGTTTCTATCAGAATTGTGGAAGCATCACCATTGTGCACAAATCTTGTAATACACTGGAGCCTACATTTTTCCCCCTCCAAAGCAGCGAGTCATTCATGTGACTGTGAGGTTTCAGTGGACAAGAGAAAACAGTGGGTGCACAGAAAGCAAATATTTGAAATACATAATGAGAAATTCCCCAACGTCCCCAGTAGAAGAAAACTCCCAGTGAACATCCTACACACTGCCATATTCACGTGCCAGGTAATAGGCCATCAGGGTTCCCTTTCCTAAAAATGAAATGCCATCAGTATTAATACCGACATATGCCAGGGTACTTCATATATTTCCCTGAGTGTTGCACATATATTTCAGGGTGCTACTTAACATATGGTGCTGAGCACAAGACAACCTTTCATTGTATAATTAGGAGGAGATTGTACCACAAACTCAGTCCATATCAGCGGCGGCCGGCATGCTCGACGGAGGGGGGGGGAGTCGCGGCCCGCGGGTGGGCAATGAAACACAATTAATTTAAAATAAAAGAAAAGTTAGAAAACGTACCTGAGTCCTGCCTGCCGGGATACCGCACTGCCTCCGCTCGGCCTGTAATGGTGGGTCCCCGTGTTCCTTCCTGCTGCAGGAAGCAGGCAGCTTCCCTCCACTACGCAGCAAGGGAAGCCAATCAGACGCTGGTAGGCGCAGCAGACTAGCGCCCCAGCCGGGACGTTTTCTCTGCATAGAGAAAGACGGTGAGTGGGCGGTCCTGCTCGAGGGCCGGGGGGAGTGGCTTACCCACTGTTGTGGGTACTGACTGTTTGGTCGGCTCAGGGCTGACCAAAGAGTCAGTACCCACAACAGTGGGTAAGCCACTCCCCCCGGCCCTCGAGCAGGACCGCCCACCCCCTCCGCCCCCAACCCCAGGCACACTTCTGCTTTCTTGCAATGCGAGAAGGCAGAAACATAAATGGTAGTTTATACCGTTTATGTTTCTGCCTTCTCGCACTGCGAGAAAGCAGTGGGGCAACACCCCCACGCCCCAATGGGGGAGCCGCCCCAGTCTATGCAACAGTAGGAAAAGCGCTGGACACAGGAGAGGAAAAATTACTATTCCCAATCCAATCTGTGCAACGGTAGGTAAAGCATTACACTGTGGAGTGGGGTAAAAGTTACTATTCCCACTCCAATCTGTGCAGCAGTAAGGAAAGCACTTCACTTCAAACACGAACCATATTTTAAAACATGTATTAATTTAACAAGCATAAAAACTATTAATATTAAAAAGATATATACAAGGGCGGGAGTCTGAAACGCGTAGAGCAATACTTTAGTTGAAATGTGATCACAGATTCTGGTGCAGTCCTCATTTTTAGGAAGCAGCACTCCGAAGAGGCCAATCCCATGAGGGCACTCTTTTCGTTGGATATGGAGTGGCTTTGCCCAGCCGCGGGGATGGCCAGCTGCAGAACAGCTGATCCTGGGTGTTTAAAGGTTTGCACACCCATGCCAAGAGAGCGGATTGTTCCAGCAGAGGAGTAGTAGTAATGCTACAGACTCTGGTGCCGATCACGATCCGGTAAAAAATTCCCCCGTGCGACTCGTATCGGGTCTTTTTACCGTACGAATCGTACAAGTGCCGTACGAACTGGCAATCACGATTCGCATGGTAAAAAGTCCATACGAACCGCACTGGGAATCATTCCCCACACGTCCTCGGGTCGGAAAATGTGTCCGACACGTCCTCGGACGATTTACCTTACAAACGTGAAAAACCAAGTCCGACCGAGGAATCACGATCCATCCCGTGCGTCCGAGGTTACAACCGTATGGAAAAAACACCGTCCGCACCGAACTCCTACAGCAACCATGGAGACATGTGCCCGCATACGCGCCCAACACTCCCCCCAGCCCCCGTACGTCCGACACGTACCCCCCGTATATGTATACCCCCACCCGTCTAGGTACACCCCAGTACGTTCCAGTCGAACCCCCACCCCAGTACGTGTCATAGCCCCGTCTACCTACACCCCAGTACGTTCCAGTCATACCCCCACCCCAGTACGTGTCGTACCCCCCGTGTACCTACACCCCAGTACGTGCGAGCCACACCCCCACCCCAGTACGTGTCATAGCCCCGTCTACCCACACCCCAGTACGTTCCAGTCGTACCCCCACCCCAGTACGTGTCGTACCCCCCGTGTACCTACACCCCAGTACGTGCGAGCCACACCCCCACCCCAGTACGTGTCATAGCCCCGTCTACCCACACCCCAGTACGTTCCAGTCGTACCCCCACCCCAGTACGTGTCGTACCCCCCGTGTACCTACACCCCAGTACGTGCGAGCCACACCCCCACCCCAGTACGTGTCATAGCCCCGTCTACCCACACCCCAGTACGTTCCAGTCGTACCCCCACCCCAGTACGTGTCGTACCACCGTCAATGTACACCCCCCCACCCCAGTACGTGTCGTACCACCGTCAATGTACACCCCCCACCCCTGTACGTGTCGTACCACCGTCCATGTACACCCCAGTACGTTCCAGTCGTACCCCCACCCCAGTACGTGTCGTACCACCGTCAATGTACACCCCCCCACCCCAGTACGTGTCGTACCACCGTCAATGTACACCCCCCCACCCCAGTACGTGTCGTACCACCGTCCATGTACACCCCAGTACGTTCCAGTCGTACCCCCACCCCAGTACGTGTCGTACCACCGTCAATGTACACCCCCCCACCCCTGTACGTGTCGTACCACCGTCCATGTACACCCCCCCCCTGTACGTGTCGTACCACCGTCCATGTACACCCCAGTACGTTCCAGTCGTACCCCCACCCCAGTACGTGTCGTACCACCGTCAATGTACACCCCCCCACCCCAGTACGTGTCGTACCACCGTCCATGTACACCCCCCCACCCCTGTACGTGTCGTACCACCGTCCATGTACACCCCAGTACGTTCCAGTCGTACCCCCACCCCAGTACGTTCCTGGCGCACCCCCAACACAACCTCCTAAGTATGGAGCGCACCCCATGCCCCAACATCACAACCGCATGTACGAGTCGTACAAAGCCACACACAAGGACATAATCGTACAACCAAATGGCCCATGTACACACCGTACACACGCTCAAAACGCACGTACACAACAAGGACAAAACAAAACAACACAAGAATACACCATTCGAAAGGCACACAGCCACTAAACATGGCCAACAACCACTAAAATAACACAATCACTGACCTGCAACTGTCAAAAACAAACAGAGGCCCAATACACCACCACTCCTTATAACACACCCACCCAAAATTCAAACACTGCCACACCCACCCATGGACCAATGAAAAGGGCCCACACACACAAACCATGAGCCTTTGCAACAGACTCACTGCTGCCAGACACCACAGAACCAGACTACAAGCTACACCACATCTTACACTTGCACACCTTCACACGACCACCCTCACAAACACCCTCTCATCACATTCACACACACACACAACCATCCACACCCCCCCCAACATCCACACCCCCCCCACACCCACAACATCCCCACCCACACCCCTCACCATGCCCACTACCAAGAATCCAAAGTTCAGTCACCGAGAGTTGGAGGTCCTTGTTGATCAAATCCTCAGAGTCGAGCCACAGATCTTTGGAACATTGGTCAGAAGCACCAGCCAGGCAGCCAAAACAGCCATGTGGCAGACCATCGTCGATGCTGTGAATGCTGTTGCGGACACCAGGAGGACCAAGCAGGATTGCCAGAACAGGTGGTACGATCTGCGGAGGAGGGTCAGAGCCAAGAGACAGGAGGAACACGGCCAGGCCAACGCCACCGGAGGAGGGCCCTCCCGCAGAGCCGTACAGTACCATCCCTGGGAGGAGAGGGTGATGGCCATACTGCCGGTGGAGGCAGTTGAAGGAGTAGAAGGACTCCGAGACCCGGGTGAGTACACAAACAACGCACCTCACATGGGGGGAACTGCAACCACAACCAAAATTAATAACAGGCACGCAACCACCACAAGCCATCGCATTACTCAACCACACTCCATGAGCAGGCACATGCCACTGCTGCCACCATGCCCCATGCACCCAGCTGGACAATGTCAAGTCACAGGCCACAGAAGACAACAACACATGACACGGTAACCCGGATGGCGGGAGGCTGGGCACCAAGAATCACATAGTGCGACTCCAAAGCAGACAACAATGCCCTCTGCCCATATGGCCTAGGTCACAGCCAGACAAACACTGTGTCCCAACACAGGAATGACTTGCCAGCAAATGGCGGACGCCTTGCATCAACACATGGGGGTGAAGGCACTGTTTTGCACATGCCAGCAGCTAATGAACAGCCAACATTGTGAAAGAGTGGCAGCACACACCACCACAGCAGCAGCGCACAGACACACAGCAGACAAAATGGGTGCCTGGAGATCAGAAACAAACTCACATCAACAGGCCAAGGGCCACTCAAAGATCTGCTAACAGTGTGTGCCCAGGAAGCTGGGCCAAGGTGACAGAGGGTGACACACGGAGGGAGGGAGAGGGGGACACAGAGGGAGGGAGAGGGGGACTGAGAGGGAGGGAGACGGACAGAGGGAGGAGGCTGACACACAGAGGGAGGGAGAGGGGGACAGAGAGGGAGGGAGAGGGGGACAGAGAGGGAGGGAGACACAGGAAGATGGACACAGGGAGGAGGCTGACACACAGAGGGAGGGAGAGGGGGACAGAGAGGGAGGGAGAGGGGGACAGAGAGGGAGGGAGACACAGGAAGATGGACACAGGGAGGAGGCTGACACACAGAGGGAGGGAGAGGGGGACAGAGAGGGAGGGAGAGGGGGACAGAGAAGGAGGGAGACACAGGGAGAGCAAATCAGTCCTTTGGTGTGTGGGAATGTCTGCTCGTCAGCAGGTGGACTGCGTGCATGTAGACAAGGGTGGCCAGTGCCAGAACCCCCCCTCTTCATCATGGCAAAACGCAGGGCCATGTCACAACCTGTACACGAGCACAAGGACAGCCACCTGCATCATATAAGTGTGTGGATCCACTCCATGTGCACATGTACAGTGCTACAAGGAAGGCGCAAATGCATGGCTCGCCACACATGCACACTCCACTGCTGACTGCAGTCACACTTGACGCAGCAAGTAAGACTGTGCCACACATAGTTAAAGGGGCCAAATTGGTGCCCAAGGGACACACACATGCACAAGTGCACTGTGAGTGGAATGCAAGACAGATCCTAATTACAAGAGGAAATGTGCCAACTTTGTAACGGATGAAACATGGATGTTGCATGGATCAAAATTAACATTTTCTCTCTCACACACAGGTCAACGTCGTGCTGCACCCCCCAACACTGGGGGGGAACACTCACAGGACCCGGATCTGCAGGAGACCGATCCCACCGGCAGCGACCACTCTCACCACTCTGCGGACGACCCCGACCGACCTGGCCCCTCTGGTGTCCAACCACCTGCAGCACCTGCGTCAGGTACAACCGTGCCAACCACCACCCCCACTCCTGCCACATCCCAGGAGACACCCAGGATCCCTGCCCCAACACCACAATGCAGCCAGGCTCGCCAGGAGGGACACGGTGTCCCGGGCACCCAGGAGGAGGCAGGCGACAACGCCAATGCCACCCCTCAGGGGTCCCGGAGACCCGATGTGCCCACAAGTGCAGGCCAGACGCAAGTGGGCAGGGGTGGTGGGAGTGGAGGACGGCGGAGGCGCGAGCCTGACCAGTTGGCTGGGGATCCGGTATTTTCCCATGTCCGTAACATCCTGGACTCATACCGGCAGGACACCACGGGCATGGCCCAGGTTGTGTCCGTCCTCGAGGGGATCAAGGTCCAGCAGGCCCAGCAACATGCGGAGCTAATAGCCTGTCTACAGGTACACCAACGGAGGATGGAGGACGGACAGGCTGAGCAAGTGACGGCGTCCCAGGGGATTCACGCTGAACTCCGTCGGATGGCCGACACCATGGCCGACCCTCCCTGTGCCAGAAGGCGGAGAACATCACCACCCACAGGGAGGGATCATGAGGAGGAGGAGGAAACATCCGACGGAGCATCCCAGACGTCGTCACGGCCTGCTGCTGAGGTTCCCCGCAGGAAGCCGGGTCGTCCACGGAAAGGACCGTGAGGGTGGCTGCTACATCACCATCTCCCAGGACACCTGGCCTGGCACCTGGCCCACTGGAGCAACAGCATCACAGCATCAAGAGACATTCTCTGCCACATGGCCCTGCTGGTCACTGGCTGACCAATGTTGACAAAGACTGTGGCATGGACTCTGAGGATTTCCAATGGCAAGGACACCAACTCCCCTACTGAACTTTGGATTCCCTAATCCCGGAAAGCCCCTCACTTTGTCCCCCCCCCCCCCAATAATAAATCACACTATTAAGAGTAGATGCCTGCTGGTAGCATTATTACCTAACATGTGTCTTGTACAGTCTAAACATGCCTGAGTCATCTGTTCACTTCAACCATCCACACCCTGGGGCCTGAGTCTGGCACAGGACACATGGGTCACAGTTTATTAGGCAAGACAGACATGGAGCACCATACACACCCGTGATGGTCAGAACCAGCTGAGGGGGTGGCCGAACAACCGTGCTGACAGACACATTGAGTACAGCAACAGTCATGCGCAGAGGTCAGGGATCCTGGCCCGTGTCCTGGGGGGCACCCAGATATGTGTAGACAGGTGGCAGAACCATGTCCTGCAAGCTTGAGTCCGGTGGATGCAGAGAATGGGGTCATGGACAACGTTGGATGCATGGGGATGGCACATGTCACAATACCCACACAGTCATGGACATCATGCACAATACACAGTCTCAGCACACACACACAGCTTGCATCTTGCCACTCGACACATTGACACATAGCCACAATCAGGGAATACCATGCCAGACATGCAGGATGCACCGTGCCAACACACCAGCATTGACTGAGAAGAGGCACCTTGGAGGCATAGGGACACCTTTAATAGTCATGTTTTTGGGATTGCAGAGGCAACTTGAAGTACACATGAACACATCATGTGGAGTAACATGTGGCTCCAACACTGGCACCCCCCTTCTGCAGCACAAATGCGTGATAGCCATGGAACTGGCACACAAGTGTCGGCTAACAGCTAAATACCCACAGCTGCTCACGGAGAGCCTGCCATACACCATACATCCGCTGATGTGGAAGTCCCACGCCATGTCAAGACAATGTTAACCGTATGTGTCCGAGGGCAGTGTCACACACATTGATGCCATCATCACAATCCACTATCCCATCACTGATGACTGACAACCAGGCAGCCCATCTATTCAGGTGTACCCAGCTGCATGTCGTGTCCCATGGGGATGCCACATGTCTGCAGAGGAACCAAACCCCGACCGGGGCAGTGTGCACACATCGTGAACAACTGCCACACCCAATACACCCCAGATGCATCCCTTACCCCATGGAGACTTCCAAACGTGTCCGTGCCTGTAACGCTGAGTCAGCCCACGATGTCATGTCCATGAGGAATAGCAGTGCCACAACAATGCAACCAGCAAACGGCATGCGCAGGTACCTGGGGAAGAGAGACACACAAGAAGTCAGCCACAAAAAGCACAGCCACTTGCATGTGCAGTTACTCGACACATGTATGGATGACAACATGCTAGGTCACAATTATGACTGGGGAAATACTACCATCACTGCCACCATCACTCCAGTGACACACCCACACACACCTCTGACCCACGTGCCATACATGCAGGTGGAGACACACATCACAACGCATGCCACACGGGGACCAATGCGTGCACACTCAGACCCTGGTACTCACCACTAAGCAAAGAAGTCGCGTATGAGCCGAGTCCGGATGTCCTCTTGCGGCTCCACATCCTCCACATCACTAGCCCCATTGCCAAGCCCTTCGTCCTCCACGGGTGGATGGTCCTCGTCATGTTGATTCAGGATGAGTGGCACAGCTCTTTCAACTGCCATGTTGTGCAGCATGCAGCAGACCATGAAGATCTTGCAGACCTTCGCCGGGGCATAAGGGAGTGCACCGCCGGTCTTGTGGAGGCACCGGAATCGGCTCTTCAGCATGCCAAACGTCCTCTCTATCACTCGCCTTGTCCGGCCATGGGCGGTGTTATAGCGAAGCTGGGCCGGCGTGATGGGGTTGCGGAGAGGTGTCAGCAGCCAAGGCATGTTGGGATAGCCAGCGTCCCCTACATGGGAAGCACATGGACATCGTTAGAACTGGTGTAGCGGTCGTGCTGGTCGGCTATACAGAATACAGGACAGACAGACTGTACCCACCAACAACACATGCCCGTTCGTTGCGCAGCTGCATCATCATATCAGGCATCCCGCTACGCCTCATGATGTAGGCATCGTGTGCTGATCCTGGGAAACGAGCACAGACATGTGAAATCACCATATTGGACAGACACACCACAAGGGCATTGATGGAGTGGTAGTGCTTCCGATTGCGGTACGCCACCTCCCGTGCGTGTGGTGGTACCAAACCTACATGTGTCCCATCTATGGACCCAATGACATGGGGCATCCCTCCCAGGGCATAGAATCCACGCTTGACCTCAGTCATCTGTTCAGGGGTTGGGAACTTGATGAAGTCATCCAGGTGAATCAACATGGCCTCCAAGAAATCATGCAGCACACCGCTGAACATGCTCTGGGACATGCCACCAACATGAGCTATGGTATTTTGGAAGGTACCCGTGGCAAGAAAATGTAGGGCAGCCATTACCTTCAGCTGGGGTGTCAGTGCCGTAGGATACCTGTGCTGCGGTTGCAGGTGTGGTGCCAGTCTCGCCGTCAGCTCCAGAATCAACGGTTGGGTGAAGCGGTAGAGCCGGATCCTGTCATTCTCCTGCATGGTGGCCAAGTCTGGAATTCTTCGGGCAACAGGAGGCGCTCTTCAGTAATTTGGAAGTGACAAGGAAGAGTGAGTACACTACGAGAACAACTCATGTCTACTGAGCACATGTTAATCTGGCAATACACACATGCCACATAGGGAGTCAGGCATGTGCTACATGCCCAGGACACGTATGGATGCAAGGTGACACTCCTTCCAAGACCCAGCTACACACGGTGATTGAGAACCTCCCCATGCCACGCCATGGAAATAGCTGTGTCCCAGTGCAAGTGCATTGCCCGACGCAAGACAGGAGTGACATACACCCACACATCAGCAGAAGTGTGATGCCGATTGCAGAGACTGGTAGCGGAACACTTGAGCCACAGGTCACATGACATTACACTAGTCCAGCCCACACACCTTGCCATGAAGGTGCACATGTCATGACTCACCACACATTCCTTGTGAGTTTGCTGACATGGCCTTGTCACGCTACTCCGTGTCCCATGCATACATGTGCACCTCACATCCGATAACACATGTGGCATGGTGTTGGGAACAGTGTGCAATGACAATCTACACACAGCCACATGTTGGTTGCTGCAACGGCTGCAGCTTTTGAGGGTGCTACAACATCAACCTGATGTAAATCCCGGACACATATATGGCATAGTCACATTGTGCACTGTGGGTAGTGACAAGTCATGTGTCATGACCCCTGTACCGGGCATCATGGGACACTTCCGTGTGTTGGTGTCCGTGCCATGCCAGTGACGCTCACCCCAAGTGCGCAGTCCCACATGCACACATGTCAAAGGAGTCAAGGGCATGCCTGGCACACATTGCACCCTCACACAGTACACATGTACACATCTCATCATACATCTGGTGCCTTCTCCACTCAGGAGGCATGTTCCACATCACAGCCTGTGACACCTGTGCCCCACACATGTAGTAATGCACAGACGATGCCTTGATGTCCATTCCTGGACAAGTATGTCCATCCATGGACAAGTATGTCCGCCCTATTCCTACATGTGTGTCGCCTATCACCACAGTGATGTGTAAAAACCGCCGTACTGCTGCTGAGAGGGCCTGTGCATGTTCCCAAATCACTGTGGGAGTGCTGCCGTATGTGTACCCATCGTGATGGCGAGCGTACAGGCATAGTGGTACGGACCGTACACTCGCATCTACGCTCACTATCACTATGGGTCTGCACGCGTATGCGTACCCGTAGTGGTACGGACCGTACACTCGCATCTACGCTCACTATCACTATGGGTCTGCACGCGTATGCGTACCCGTAGTGGTACGGACCGTACACTCGCATGTACGCTCTCTATCACTATGGGTCTGCACGCGTATGTGTACCCGTAGTGGTACGGACCGTACACTCGCATCTACGCTCACTACCACTATGGGTCTGCACGCGTATGCGTACCCGTAGTGGTACGGACCGTACACTCGCATGTACGCTCTCTATCACTATGGGTCTGCACGCGTATGCGTACCCGTAGTGGTACGGACCGTACACTCGCATCTACGCTCACTATCACTATGGGTCTGCACACGTATGCGTACCCGTAGTGGTACGGACCGTACACTCGCATGTACGCTCTCTATCACTATGGGTCTGCACGCGTATGCGTACCCGTAGTGGTACGGACCGTACACTCGCATCTACGCTCACTATCACTATGGGTCTGCACGCGTATGCGTACCCGTAGTGGTACGGACCGTACACTCGCATGTACGCTCTCTATCACTATGGGTCTGCACGCGTATGCGTACCCGTAGTGGTACGGACCGTACACTCGCATCTACGCTCACTATCACTACGAGTACGCATACGCGTGCAGACCCATAGTGATAGTGAGCGTAGATGCGAGTGTACGGTCCGTAACACTACGGGTACGCATACGCGTGCAGACCCATAGTGATAGAGAGCGTACATGCGTGTGTACGGTCCGTAACACTACAGGTACGCATACGCGTGCAGACCCATAGTGATGGAGAGCGTAGGCATGCATGTACGGGCCGTTGCCATGCATTTGGGGTGCCCTAGGGCCCCCAAACGCACCGTACCTGTGTGTGATGCTCCAAATTACATAGGGGACAAGTATTAAGGCCTACATGCATGCTGGTTGTCATGGAGACCAAGTTCAAAATTCGAAATTGTTCTGGAAGGTGCACAGCAGAAGTCAGTTGGAATTCTTCTACTTTGTTGCAATGTGTTTGTGGGGCTGACATCATGCAGGAGAATGAAACCGATAGAGAACCCACAGACTGCTAGCTTTGAAGGGATTGGTGGAAACATAGGATGCAAATGTGAGTGACCAATCACTCTGTACTCCTGTGCATGAGACTGGGCAGAAGGGCACATATAAGGCAGCCAGGTCCCATGAGGGAGCACTTGCCTGCACATCTTTGCATTCGTCGACCCAGCTGCTGCTACTGATTCCCTGGAACCATGTCAAGGGCTGTGGAGAGGACACAGCCATTCACCCTGGAGGAGAACATGGCTCTGCTGGATGTGATCCTCCCACAGTACTCCATGCTGTATGGGCGACCAGGGTATCAGGTGAGTGCATAGGCCACTGCCACAGACTGTCCCTATGTTGTGACTGTGACTCCTGCCATTGCGTCCAGGTGTAACACACATGCCATGTACTGTCGGGGGGGTCCCAGGGGGGGGGTGCCTGATGTCTCCCAGCAGTGCCCTGAGACAGGAGGGGTGGGGGCCTATCACTCCCAGCAGTGCCCTGAGACAGGAGGGGTGGGGGCCTATCACTCCTAGCAGTGCCCTGAGACAGGAGGGGTGGGGGCCTATCACTCCCAGCAGTGCCCTGAGACAGGAGGGGTGGGGGCCTATCACTCCCAGCAGTGCCCTGAGACAGGAGGGGTGGGGGCCTATCACTCCCAGCAGTGCCCTGAGACAGGAGGGGTAGGGGCCTATCACTCCCAGCAGTGCCCTGAGACAGGAGGGGTGTGTGCAGAGTCCTCCCAGCAGTGCCCTGAGACAGGAGGGGTGGGGGCCTATCACTCCCAGCAGTGCCCTGAGACAGGAGGGGTGTGTGCAGAGTCCTCCCAGCAGTGCCCTGAGACAGGAGGGGTGGGGGCCTATCACTCCCAGCAGTGCCCTGAGACAGGAGGGGTGGGGGCCTATCACTCCCAGCAGTGCCCTGAGACAGGAGGGGTGGGTGTGATGCACAGTGTGAGCCTTGATCATTGATTGTGACATTGCCATCATTCCACCTGTGTACCCACTGTGGCACGTACTGCTTTTTCCCTCACCAGGGGATGATGTCCCTATGACAAAGGTGCAATGCGTTGGCTGCATGACATGCCTTGTTGTAACCAGCTAATTTGTACCCATATGTCTCTCTGTGACATGTGGCTGGTGTATTGATGTGGTGTCACTTGTTCCTCCTCACAGGTAGGCGCCACTGCCAAGGAGCAGATCTGGCTGACCGCCGTCAGTGCCGTGAGGGGTGTGGATGGTCGGAGGCGGAGCCTGCCCCAGGTGAGAAAACGCTGGCAGGATATCCGGTGCTGGACGCGGAGGATTGCACGGCTCCTGCTGGGGGACTCACCTGAGAGCCACAAGAACCGCGGCCGCCGCCGTCTGAGCCACCTCCACAGGCGTGTGCTGCCGGTGGTCTTTCCAGACCTGGAGAGGCACTTACAGGCGATGCAGCAGCCGGAAGGGGGTAGGTACATGTGTGTTCGTTGTGTGTCACCGGCATTTGTAAGGGCACAGTAGCATGAATTAACTGGCAGGGTTTAAAGGTGCTATGCAGATCCTGTTTGCCCCAGTATAGCGCTGTGCCCCTGCCACCCTTCCCCTCCTTGCAATGTGTTCCCTGGTCTGTGTGTAGTCACTCCTTCACAAGGTGATGTAGGCTGGCGCTTTGTCCACGAGAACAATGACGGTAGCATCATGTGTGGGGGTGGGGTGTAACAGGTTGTGGGACCTTGCCTGTGCACTGTCAAGTTCACTGCATGTGGGTTCCATGTCAGTTGGCACTGATGCTGACTCCAGACATGGGAGTTGGTCTCTCATGTGTCATGCCTTACAGCGCGCATGTCCTATGTGGTGGCCTGTGACATGATGTGCATGAGTGTGCGATACACATAGTGCAGGGATGGTGACGTGTGTTGCAGTCATTACCATTCAGTAGCATGTAGTTGCGTGCCCACTACTGTCCCCTGGGGCACCTTTTCCTCAGTGGTGTATGTGTCATCATACACGTGGACAATCTCAGTGTCTACAGCGTAGGTTGTGCTCTGTGCCATTGTCCCCTGTCACCATGTATATAGACGTGCTATTTTGTACAGGTGTCCACTGTGCAGCCTGACCTGATTGTCCTTCTACATACTCACAGTTGCCAGTGCCTGTGTGTCTTGTTATACTCATCTGAGGATGGGCACTGGTACCTCATTATTTGTACAGGCGCACCTTGGCTGTTTGGCGTACACTCTTGCTTTTTGCCTGCCCCTGTGTGTATCAGCCAGACTATGAGATGTTGGTGCCACCTGTGTCTCAACAATTTGCCTCGTGTAGGGTCTTGTTGGTGCGGGCAATGCCTATGTGTCAAATCCTGATTTCTACTTGCTGGGTCTGGGCAGTGTGTGATGTGTCTGGACACACACGCAATGTGCAGTGACCGAGTCATGTTGGGCATGTTTTCAGCATTACCTATGCAGCATGTGTCTCAAGTTCATGGATATGGTCCCTGGTCATCGGTATTTTCGCCAACGCTGTGTGGTGCAGATGCAGTGCAGGATTGTCCCCAGGTCCTGGGTGCTATGTCAGACTCCGTTTCCTGTGTTTAGCTATTGTCTCATGCTCTCCATGGTATTTCAGTGGCATGGTGGCTCAACCAACTGTGTGTTTCATGCCCTACATCGGTACCTTGTTTAGTAGATGTTAGGGATCTTCCTTTTCAGGCTATGCAGTGTTACCTATGTCGATTGTACTCATGTGACTGATGTGTACAGCTGTCTGATTAATTTCTGTCTCTCCACCCTGCCCACAGCATCGTCGGGGGACACAGAGGGAGACATGGACACAGGCAAGGCGGAGGGACCGAGCACCAGTGCCAGCCGTGACATCGGGGCTGGCACATCGAGTGGGACAGAGGTGGAGGATAGTGCGGCCGAGGACCTGTCGACTGGCACGTCAGAATACGAAGCTGACAGGTCCGAGGAGGATGTCTCCGAGTGGGCGGTGGCTGCACCAGCAGCTGACAGCGGAACAACACCTCGCACCGCCCCCTCAGTTCCCACCAGCCGCCTCCCACTTGCTCGTGTCCCTTCCCAGCGTGCCCGGTCACAGCATGTCTCCTTCCTGCCAGGCACCGCACCCCCTGCCCCTGTCTCCACTGCTGCCGCCAATGCAGAGTCTGTGGACATCCAGCGGCAACTGCAGGTTGGTCAGGCTGCGATCCTTAATGTCCTCCATGCCCACGGCAAAACCCTCACCAACATCGAGGCTTTCTTGGAGGGCATTCATTCATCGCAGGCTGACCAACGCAACTTGCTGAGGTCCATCGACTCCACACTGACTGCAGCAGTGGGTCTCCTGCAGCACGACCTCCCCCCACCTACCCCTGCCCCATCCACACTTCCCACTCCCATGCCTGTCCCACGTACACCCAGACGTCGGCATGCACCCACATCAACGGACACGGGCACCACACCAGCAGGGAAGGTCCACCGCACTCCTCCTGACACGCACACACAGGGTGAGGTAGGCACACCCACTGGGTCGGGGGGCAAACGTGTGACACGCAGCCATAGTGGGAGTCCGCATTCCACCCAGTCCACTCCCTCCAAATCCCCTCCCCTCAGCTCTCCTGGCCACATCTCCCCCAAGGACTCCTTCATGGCCGCTCTGTCCCTGAGCCCCACAGTTACACCACCACGCAAGCGGTCAAGGAGGTCCCCAGTCAGGGTGGTTGAGTCTCCCCCCCTGTCTCCACCCTCCCCCGGTGGCGCTGCGACCCATCCCTCTGACCCCCCCCCCCCTCCTTGGGGCCTGAGGTCCCTTCGGGTGCAGGGGACTCCCTGGATGACCTTGCAAAGGTGTGTAGTGCCATCCTGGCCTCCGCCTTTGGCACTGACCCACCCCCTGTGGTGGAGTCCTCCATCCCTGCACCCACAACGCCGCCCCTTTGCCCTGATGTCCCTGCGGTGCCTGTTGCTTCCCCCCCCCCCTGATGCCCTCACCAGTGTGGAAGACGATGCCATTTGACTGTGCAGGCAAGGTAGGGGACACGCATCCCACTGTGTCCCCCATCCAGCTGAGAATCATTGACTGCCCTATGGGCTTTGTGAAGATTGAACTGCCTGCGATCCACGGACATTGTGCTCATGCTGAATAAAGCTTAATTTTGTTTTCATTATCACACTACTGCTATGCTGGTATTGGTGTTGGTGGGGCTGCTACATGGTTTTTGGTGGTGTGTAAGGGTTTGGGTGTGTGGGATATGTAGTAGTGTACTGCTCATTGGTGGGACCCTGGGATCTGTGTGCCATCACAAGGTGTTGGCTAACTTTCTTTGTTCATGTAAGCAGTTACTGCATGGTGCACTTGTCCCAGGGTGTATTCCTTCCTCTGTGTACCCAGCTTTCTTCCCTGCAGGGTGTTCCCAATGTTTAGCGCAGAGCTGTGTCTACATGAGCTGTGTGTGTGACGGAGCCCTTCTACTTTGGCCATGCATGCAGGGCCATGTCTCCACCTGCAACAATCGTGGCATCCTTGATGATCACTGTACTTGTGTGTGGAGTCTGTTGACATGAGTTCATGGGGACATGTTCCCTTGTAGCCAGTATGCATGTGGATAATTCTGGCCTCACACACATGTGTTACACCCCTCCTGTCTCAGGGCACTGGTGGGAGGACTCCACACCCACCCCTCCTGTCTCAGGGCACTGCTGGGAGTGATAGGCACCCACCCCTCCTGTCTCAGGGCACTGCTGGGAGGACTCTGCACACACCCCTCCTGTCTCAGGGCACTGCTGGGAGTGATAGGCCCCCACCCCTCCTGTCTCAGGGCACTGCTGGGAGGACTCTGCACACACCCCTCCTGTCTCAGGGCACTGCTGGGAGGACTCTGCACACACCCCTCCTGTCTCAGGGCACTGCTGGGAGTGATAGGCACCCACCCCTCCTGTCTCAGGGCACTGCTGGGAGGACTCTGCACACACCCCTCCTGTCTCAGGGCACTGCTGGGAGGACTCTGCACACACCCCTCCTGTCTCAGGGCACTGCTGGGAGTGATAGGCCCCCACCCCTCCTGTCTCAGGGCACTGCTGGGTGGACTCTGCACACACACCTCCGATTTCAGGATATGTACGCTTGGCACATACACGGTGGGGGTACGCTCAATGCATTCGAGGTGAGGGTACGAGTCTACTTACACTGGTGTGGTGGGGGTACGCTCCATGCATACGCGGGTGAGGGTACGGGTCGAACTTACACTGTTGGGGTGGGGGTACGCTCCGTACGTCCGCGGGTGGGGGTACGGGTCGTACTTGCACTGTTGGCATGGGGGGTACGCTCCATGCATTCGTGGGTGGGGGTTCGAGTCGTACTTACACTGTTGGCATGGGGGTACGCTCCATGCATACGCGGGTGAGGGTACGGGTCGAACTTACACTGTTGGGGTGGGGGTACGCTCCGTACGTCCGCGGGTGGGGGTACGGGTCGTACTGACACTGTTGGCATGGGGGGTACGCTCCTTGCATACGCGGGTGGGGGTACGGGTCGTACTTACACTGTTGGGCTGGGGGGTACGCTCCTTGCATTCGCGGGTGGGGGTACGGGTCGAACTTACACTGTTGGGGTGGGGGTACGCTCCGTACATCCGCGGGTGGGGGTACGGGTCGAACTAACACTGTTGGCATGGGGGGTACGCTCCTTGCATACGCGGGTGAGGGTTCGCGTCGTACTTGCACTGTTGGCATGGGGGGTACGCTCCATGCATACGCGGGTGGGGGTACGGGTCGTACTTGCACTGTTGGGCTGGGGGGTACGCTCCTTGCATTCGCGGGTGGGGGTACGGGTCGAACTTACACTGTTGGGGTGGGGGTACGCTCCGTACGTCCGCGGGTGGGGGTACGGGTCGTACTTGCACTGTTGGCATGGGGGGTACGCTCCATGCATACGCGGGTGGGGGTACGGGTCGTACTTGCACTGTTGGGCTGGGGGGTACGCTCCTTGCATTCGCGGGTGGGGGTACGGGTCGAACTTACACTGTTGGGATGGGGGTACGCTCCGTACGTCCGCGGGTGGGGGTACGGTTCGTACTAACACTGTTGGCATGGGGGGTACGCTCCTTGCATACGCGGGTGGGGGTACGGGTCGTACTTACACTGTTGGGCTGGGGGGTGCGCTCCTTGCATACGCGGGTGAGGGTTCGCGTCGTACTTGCACTGTTGGCATGGGGGGTACGCTCCATGCATACGCGGGTGGGGGTACGGGTCGTACTTGCACTGTTGGGCTGGGGGGTACGCTCCTTGCATACGGGGTGGGGGTAGGGTCCGTACATATCCGTCCCCACGCTATGTGATGTTTGTGCGGGCCGTACCCAGGCCTTTGCCACGTGGGTGCGATCCGTCCCGCCATTGTTGGGGTGACGTGTGTGGGCGTGGTCCGACTCGTACCCACGCTCTTCAGGCGTGGGTACGGGACGTACCTGTCTGGTTGTGTTGCCGGTTCGCGTGGTGACGGACTTCCGTTGTGGGGGGCGCTGGCTTATCAGGACACGCCCCCACCCCCTCGTGGTGACCAGGGCATGGGAGTCAGGTATGTCCAGGCCATGTGTGGTGTGTGACTTATGTGGTTGTTTTGTGGCCTGCCCTGGTCGTGCCACCCCACCCCACCCCACTTTCCCCCCTCCCTTAGTTATTCTGACCTTCTGCGGCGTCTGCGTCGTAACCTGTAGAGGAGGTGTACTGCTATGAGGGCAGGGATGACTCGTAGGTTCGGGTCCATGTCTGTCCGTCGCGTACTGGTACTCCTTGCTCGCGTCGTCCTGTCGCGTACGGGTCCTCCTTGATCGCGTCGTCCTGTCGCGTACGGGTCCTCCTTGGTGGCGTCGTCCTGTGTGTCCGTCACGTACTGGTCCTCCTTGTTCGCGTCGTCGTCTGTCCGTCGCGTACTGGTGGTCCTTGTTCGCGTCGTCCTGATTTCCCGGCAGTTTTTGGCTGCCGCAAAATATTCACCGTGCGGGGTGACGTCGGTGCGAATCGTGATTCCTGGGTCGTGAATGGCTGGCTGCGAGCGTCCCGACGTCAGGTCGGCGCTTTCCCGGATCGCATTGGTAGGTGTTTTTTTGTTCGGTCGGGCTTTTTTACGATTCGTACGGTAATGGTGTACCCGTGCGAATCGTAATTCCTTGTTTGTGAAAATTGACGACCGGGTACGCGTCGGGCGGAGATTGTGCTCCGTCCGACGGTTCGTACCCGGTTTTTGCAGGATCGTGATCGGCACCTCTGTGTTTTTAACTTTCACCATCCCACTGTGGTTTTTTGATGTAGTTAATTAAGGACAACAGCACCACAAACTGTGGCATTGATTTTGTAAGTGGTACTGCAAATACCAGAATGCAGTGAAGGCATAATTGAATAAAGAAACGCCCACTGTGGCGGGACTTTGAGATTGTGGAGCAGGTGTTTCAACTTACTGGATGCTGTTGCTTAGTGTGCTAAGGCTCGTGAATAAAAGGCGGGAGCCTGGAACACATAGAGCCATACTTTGGTTGAAATGTGATCACAGAGTCTGATGCAGCCCTCATGTTAAGGAAGCAGCACTCCGAAGAGGCCATTCCCATGAGGGCACTCTTTTTTTTGGAGATATATATATATATATATATATTAAACAATGTACATAATTATAAATGTTTAAACTAATTAATATGAAATAAAAAATGTCATTAATTGATTATTGAATTAAATTCCCTCACTATACTCCCAGATACTTAGCAGCCCAAATTTTAAATATAATTAAAATAAAAAATTATAGCAAAATTAACATATGTATTAATAAATAAAATAATTAATAAGAAATTAACAATGAATTGTTAATTAATTATTACTTAAATATCTTCCCACCCTATTGTCCTAAAAACACAACACACATCAAATATATAACAAAAAATATATATTTATTAAATAATTCACATATTTATAAATTAATTACACATTTTAATTACAATTATTCATTAATTAAATGTATTATTTACCTAATTAGCTTCTCATCCTATTCCTCTACAAACCCACAGCCCACACATAAAATATAACTTATGAAATATAATATTTACACAATTTACATAATTAATTATCAAATAAATAATTAACAATACATTATTTAGTAATTAATTAATTTTCACTTAATTATCTTACCACCCTATAACTCTACAAACACAACAACCCGCACCTAAAACATGGATATTTGCACACTTTATAAATTGTTTTAACATAACATAACATAACATAAAAAATAATATTTACACAATTTACCAAATTCATTATCAATTGAATAATTATTCATCAATACATTATCACTTAATTAACTACCCATCCTATACTCCTACAAATCCAACAAACCGCACCTAAAGCATAACTTTACAAAATAATAATTACACAATTTACATAATTATCAATAAAATAATTAATAATAATTAAAAATAAGGATTAATTAAATATACTTAATTTACTTCTCACCCTTTACCCCTGTAGCCCTCCCAAACTGCTATGACACTATAAATTACTATAAAAAAATTAATTGAAATTATAAATAAGTTAAAATTACAAACAATATCAAAAAACATTGACAGCAATTATACAAACAATTTATAACAAATACAATTACAATATTATTTAAAACACATAAAGATAATTACCAAAACATATTCTTTACAACGATATCGTAAACAATATTAACAACAGTGATATTCTTGAAAATGTTAATACTTACCTTAAGAAATCAATATTTTTGTCAATGATATTCCTGCATCACGGTATTTCTGTGACATAATAGTAAACACTCGATATTAGTGTCACTCGATATTTTTGACTCAATATTTTGTCCGAATACCAGTAAGAACTTCCAGAATTGGAGCTGTATGGGCCTGGAACAATATAAAGTCACAGTTTATATGCACTCAAAGATAAACCAGTGGTACTACCAGAGTCTAGTCCTCTAGAGGCCAAGTTGAATCTCGATCCAATTGGGAGAAAATGGGACTCTCAGAAATACAAATCTCTAGTCGTCAACTCTTGTCATCCTTTTAGGAGCCTGATAGACAAATAGGAAAGAAACGTAGGTCTACTAGAGGAAGCAGAATGGGTGAAAGTGAAAAGGGCACCCGAGTCTTGGCAGTCTCATCCTGCCTACAAATGGTACAATTTGAATGCTTAATTAGCATGTACTATACTCTAAAAAGAATAGGAGAAATGGGGAAAGGCCGGGCATCACACTGTCACAGAGGCGGGATTGCTTCTGGCACACTAAAGCATATCAAGTGGGACTGCCTGATTATTAATAAATATTGGACAACCTTAGCGGGGTGGCAGTAGTATCCTTCGAAAGAAAACATAAGGTTGCTTTTTAGGGGTTGAAGGACGATTGGGGAGGTCTCAAAAGTACAAATATGTTACTTGCAATGGGTCTTCTTGCAAAAAGCGACTTTGCTCGTTATTGGACATCAGATAGTGTTCCCCCACTGGTTGTATGGCTGAGAGGGGTGCAGAACTGCCCAGGTGGGAGAGGCGGTGTACACAAGCAGAGGATGTCTTCAAAACACCAGAAGATCTTGGGCTCTTGGTTGGATAATCTCAGGGTGGAAGCCACATACTAAAGAAGAAACTGACAAATGTACCATCAACAACATAGACCATTGCAAGAACTTATGAAGTACATAAACTGTGTGTACTGTAGATGTGAATGGTTATGTTGATGTCTGTCATAGTGGGCTTGTATATATATTTAATAAAAAAAGAGGGCTCTGTATGAGATTCATTAAAGGGTAGTAGTGAAATGATTGTCAAATAATGTAGTTATCGGTAAGAAAGGCAACATTATAACAAGGTACAACTTCATGAGTGTCAAATACTTAAAAAGAGGTGTTCATGGTGGCTGTTGGCTTTGAGAAGCCATGTAGTCACATACTCGGTGGACACATTGACCAGAAGGAAGAGGTCCTTAAATACCATCACATATATGCATCTGATCAAGCAGCCTGCAGAAGTGATTCGTGGTAAGTCAATCATTTTTGTCCAGACAGCTCAGTCAATGTGATTCGGACGTTCTGCTCATCGCAATTGGTGGAGAATGCAGATTTTTGGCACAGCGGAGGGCACATCATCTCCCCCAGTGGTTCGTCATTTCATTTATGCAGATGTATTGTAAGTGATAGCCAGTGGGCAGAAGGCTGGAAGGTGTACCTGCTAGTTCTGTTCATGGTAATGGTCCTGAGTTTTCAAAAAGGTAAGCATCCGAGCGATTAACAGCATTAAGTAAGGAGCAGGACCCAGCTGCATCTTCAGAGATTGCACCAATTGAGCATATTTCACCAACTTGAAGGACTTCATTCACCAGCCTTGAAGCATAGCTTTGAGAGTCCAGAGTCCCTTGGATGACCATCGAGGTGAGCGGACTGACTTTACTCATATTTGAACCCAGTATTTGTCGATAGTGGGGTATGCAAGTGAGCAAAAAGTGCACAGGTAATTCTTTATTTGTAAACAGATGCCCATGTGAACAATGCAGAGAAAAGAGCAGGCTAGATTGCTTTGATGGAGTGTTTTTCAGGTTATGCGGCCAGTGCATACCTCGGCAGCCTCCAAGGATGTGCTCCATAATAGGTGGCCATGCTAGAATGACCATCAGTGCAGGGGATAATCAATTTGTTGTAGCATTTGACGGGCTGTACACCTCAACTCTAATTTTGGAAGTCACGTCCTACTGAAATTGTAGCGTGTTTGAACTTTGATGTCTCAGACTTGGCCTAGTGCCCACAGACCAAATATTGTACACGTTGGTCAGTGTCACTCAGGCTCTTTTGTGCACCATCAAAGACATAGTTATATTGAGGAATCACCACCATCTTGATTACCTCGACCGTTCCACACAGTGAGAGGCAGATTTTGGTGGACCATCTAGCAAACTCAGTCTCAGTTCTTTGGATCGAGGGATTTAGGTTATCCATCCCCATGTCCTCAATGCACCTACTGATCGGGATGCCTAGATATCTCAGGTTGTTGGGTACTCGCGTTAGTCGAGTGTGCCACAGTTGCACTTGTTGTGAGTTTGGTCATCGGTAGAATTTCTCTTTTCTCCACTTAGCCTTATGACCACGGAAGTCAGAGAAGATATCAGTCAGAGTCATCAGGTAAGGTATAGAGGATGAGGGGTGAGATACCTTTAGTAGGACGTCATCTGCGTATAACTCACGGCACAGGAATTGAGTCTCCTGCTCGAGTGACGCTGTCAAATAGCTGCCGCTGAGGGTTCCAGGTCTAGCATGAAAAACTAAGGCCACAGGGGGCAGCTTTTTCCAGTGTCTCTTCCTGCCTCTAGCAGGAAGGAGCACTGTAGAAGGTTTCCCCACAGAGGAGTCTACCTCTGGTGATTCGGGCTACAGGATATGAATATAACAATTTCACCTTTCAGGTAACCAGGGACCCAGCTCGGCCTGTTCAAGAGTCCTGAAGAGTTAGACCCACTTGACACAACTGAATTAGTTCATGTCATCTTTCACTTCTCCTTGCAAATATAGAAGGGTATTGACATTTTTCCCCAAAAAATAGCTTGGCGCGACCACTGCCTGTGTTTTGTCGATAAGGCCGGTATCAATGTGCACATACTACTAGCCGACATCTTCACCATTATCTTCGTGTTATGTATGACCTCAAGACATGTGAATGAGACTGACCCCATGAGGTATGAGAGTCAGTGCCCACCTGAGATGTGAGTCTGAGTGATCACTTGAGGTGCAGGAGTGCGCAGTGTCATTTTAAGGATTTTGAAGGTTCGGGCAAGAAAAATTTTGGGGTTTCTGGTTTGGAACAACTTTGAAGTTTATGACCCATTTTTGCTAATTCAAGCCCTAGGTTGCCTAAGAATAGTGAATTATATGTTAAAGGTTAATATACAAAAATACACGGAAGTGATTAAGAGCAGAAGTTAACTTTCCCAGGGGGCCCCACTTTACCCATGCCTCAAACTGCCCTGGCAAGTGAGCGTCCTATTAAGATGACTTTCTGAGTTGTGAGAGTGAATGAGCTGCATTGGTCTGAGAGTAAATGACTTCAAGAAGTATGAAGGTTATTGGGCCACTCAAGTGTGCCTGGGGAAGGACTGCACTGTTCCCTACACACCTGAAACAATGTGCAAAAACACACTCCTACACACTTCTATTAATTGCTTTCACTCGCAAAGTCTTACATAAATTCATACATGACTCGTTTAATTCTTGTCCTTGTGATTATGCTGCTGTTCTCTACAGCGCCATGAAGCTTTGGTATTCGTGCACTTCACAAATGCCAACTACATAAATGGTGATAAATAAATGTAGTTAATGAATCCCAAAGCTCTCTCTCCTCCACCCAGGCATACGTGGCAATCAACAGTATGGAACTGAAAATTGTCTGCAAATGGCTGGGTAGGGGGAGAGGTGGGGGGAATAAGGGTCCCTGATTCTTGGAAAGGTGCTATAATTGTAAAGATCCATAAGAAGGGAGATAGAGCCACCCTGAGCAATTATAGACCCATAAGAGCTAAATTACTAACATCCAGAAATTTTCAGCACCCAAATACTTAATAGGTTAAGGGATTGGATTGTTCAAGATAAGGTGCTCCTATCCCATTTACTGGCAGGGTTACAGCAAAAGATTAGTACAGTGGACCAAATGATATGCTTTTTAGCTATCATGTGGAGGACCAAAGATCTTGAGAATGGGAGGTTATTTGTGGCCTTCAGGGATCTTCGATCCGCATTTGATCTTGACCCAAGGTCGAAATTATGGGAAACCCTGTGCAGGATAGGAGTCCCAAGAGGTCTGTTGACCCCAATTCAGGCACTTTATACAGACAATTATGCTAGGGTCAATCAGGACCCGCAGTAAAACTGACAGACAAAATGCACATTTTAAGAGGTGTGTGCCAAGGGCGCGTACTGGCCCCCACGCTATTCCTCCTATATATCAATGAGTTCTTACCATGTCTTTTTAATTGTGAGAATGAGTCCCCCACGATTAAAGATATAAAGACACAGTGCTTATCTGGGTGTTCGTCTGGAAGACTCACACAGGTGGGCAGCTCAGTTGAGGAAGAGCACTCTGTCCCTAAAATAGTGCGCAGGCCAGGTCTATTATAAGGTTTGCGAACAGGGCACCTTCCTTTCCCATTTGTCCTCCCTTGGAAATCTACAATAGTCAAGCATGTGGGGCGGCACTTTATGGAGCTGACATTTGAGGGCATTGTAATTTGGAGATGTCGGAAAGCGCAGAAAATATTTTTCTCAAATCGTTGCTAAAAATTCCTCTGAGCACCCCCACATGCCCCATCTCTATGGATTTAAATTTGAGATCCATCTCTGATATTGAAGCATTGAGACCGATGCAGTATTGGTTAAGGGTGTGGGTGATAGAAGAACTATAGTCCTATAGGGAATGGCTCTGAGGCTTGCTAGAGGGCTTGTGTGCTGATAGGATCCCTTGGTCTGCTTAGATAAAGATTTGGTTATATAAGCTAGGACTAGGGGGTTCTGGTCACACCCCAAGATCTACGATGCAATGCTATTGAGAAACTCAAAGTGGCCTATGTGTGCTTGGAGAAACAATTTCCAAGACTACTTTGGGTAGTTTTTGTTTCATTCAAATGTGGCTTTGAGTTTGATATGTATTTAGACATGGTCACCAAACCTTTTGTGAGGGCACTTTTTATTAAGTTTAGATTGGGCACATCACCAATAGCTTCTGTTATTTGCCTTTGGAAGAAAGGGCCAGGAAGATCAAATATGTGCCCTAGGGATGTGAGGTTCCAGAGTCCATTGAACATGTTTTATTTTTTTGCACATCCTGCACAAATCAACATGCATGTTGGATTAAACCAGACCACTGTGAAAATTGATGGGCTTTAAGGACCACATTATTGCTGTGAGAGTATGTAGAACTACTGCAAATGGACCGGTTGTCTTTTCAATTGCCACATTTTAAACAGCTATATGATATCTGAGGTTGAAGAAAACCCATGCCTAAATGTCTTGCTTGCGCCTATCAGATAATACAGCTCCCATACGATGGCTCAACACCCGGCGAAGCAAAAGACTTTAACACAGCACCTTTAGAAAAGGGTTTTATTTTACAAAATGCAAGGACTCTCTCTCTTTTGGAATAAGGCTTGAGGTTTTATTTTACACAATGCCCTCTAACAGAAAGGCTTTCCCAGATGCCAAATGCGCAAGATTCAAATACACAAAGATATAAATATATGTTTATGTGCAAGCAATAATAACACACTTGGTAAATATAATGCATGAATAATACTGATGAATAAACAAGCAGCAAATAATATGAAATAAGACTCAAGCAAATATACTATATAATACTTATACATATATATATCAAATGAGTACTTTGGAGGTGCACCTTGACTCACTCACACATCACAAAGACAACACATCAAATGATCAAAGCCACTGCCCAAACATCACAATGGCAATAACAAAAACTCAATACTTCACCTGGTGCAAACACTGCATCTCAGCCCACTCCTAACTGGGTAAGTTAAACAGCCGTGATTGAGAGACTCAGCAACCAGGGTCCACGCTCCGAGGTAGACGCGTCCGTCCCCACTCGGATTCCAAACTCCCAGTTTCTAAGTCAACAACCCCCAGCTTTATAATCTCAAAACACACTAGAAGATTCAAGAGAGACCTCCCCCGGGCCAGAGGAATCTTACCAGAACTAGCCAGGTTCCAAGCAAGCATTCCCTGGCTGGAAGGAGTTCCCACGTCCCCTTCTCCAAATCTCGTATGTTCCAGCCCTTATCTTGACAGAGCTCAGAAAGCCTTCCGGGTACATTAAACAACCTCTCACAAAAACAAAAAGACCTTGAACGTGATTAACCCAAACAACTTGCAAGCACTGCTGTGCACGCAGAAAAGCTAAAGCAAGGCAGAGTCAGGAAAAAGGATAACATGAGGCCATGTCAAAGCCAATAGTAAGAACTTCGTAATTCTCATCAATGTACAACACAATGCATAATTGTGCACAACTGTTTATAGAGTCACATACTTTATCTCTCAATGTACAACACCAAGCACATGTGTGCATCACTGCCCACAACACTTCACTTCAAGACCAAAAAGTACATCCCACACCTCTCTCTCCCTCTCACGCTTTCAAATGCACGTCCCACACGTTCTGTTCTTGGCAAGGCTGTCCTACTCCGTGACAGCTCCCACTGAAAGACTGCAAGATTACAAGAAAGAAACTTTTATGAGAAACAGGCATATGCAGGACCGTCGTACATTCAGGCTAGGATAAAATAACACACTAGAGTCAGTTAAAATAATGGTAGTCAAAGGTCATCACAGGGTGTCAGACCACAAGAGTGCCTCTAGCACTACACTAAGAAAGTATTCTAGGGAGATTTTAAACTCCACACTTTTCCGTTGAGAGGATTGCAGCTTGTTTTCAGCATTTTTTTTGTTAAACTTTTTATTAGAAACAGTTGATACAGACAAGGGCCTACAACCACCAGGGCCCGCAGTGCAACGCCACACATTCAAATGATCCAGAGGCAAAGCTCCCGGCAGTTCGTGAGCACATGTAACAGGCCGTGGCCATAGGCCAGGAGCATTCGGAATAAACAGTTTCATTTTTTATTAAATATAAAACACACTCAAGGCAATGAGAGTCTGAAATAGCAGCGTGCTCTTCCCAGGAGGGGGAATAACGTACAGTGTCCAAAGCAGGTCTTGTCTGGAAGCGGTAGAGGGGGGCAACGGGAGAACAAAGCATGGAACGCATCTCACACCATCCCGCGGAATGCGTGGCTAGGGGGACAAAGCAATATCGATCTCTAATGGCAGAGGCGGGGTGCAGATACGTCCTCGATATAAATTCCATGGACCCCATACCTTAGCCCACTTCCCTGGCTTGCCTCTCGCCACATACACCGTCTTTTCCCTAAACATACACCAGTCCATATTCTCCTTCCATACCTCGATCATGGGCGGCCTCGGGGAGCCCCACAGCTGTGCAATGTTACGCTTAGCCACCACGTACCCCAAGGTCACCCACGCGTCTGTGCCGCATTACAATCATTCGGTTCCCAGACATTCAACAAGCACCTCCTAGCCTCTGGCAACAGAGCAACGTGCGTGACCTCCTCCATTACGGTGTGGATACCGTTCCAAAATCGCACAACCTCCGAACATTCCCATAAGATATGGAGAAAGGTACCCGACAGGCCACATCCACGCTTACACTGTCCATCCAGCGAGTAACCCATACGCAGCAAACCGGGCCCCGTGACATACACTCTATGAAGGATCTTCAGCTGTACGAATCGTAAGCGGGCCGGGATCGCCACCTCTTTCGGGGAGGCCACCACCGATACCCAGTCCTCGTCGTCCAATTCCAAGCCATCGCCTGTCCAAGCGTCCCGCAGACGGAGCAGCAAGTCCGCGCGATCATTAATGAGTTTCTTATAAATCAGAGAAATAGTGCTGTCGGGCACGTAGCCATCCAACACTCTATCCTCCAGTGGGGAGTACTCGGGGATGGCAGCAACGTCTGGAAAAACCGAACACAGCGCATGGTAGACTTGAGCATACCGGAAGTACTCTCTATCGTTTAATTTATATTCAGTTTTAAGCATTTCAAACGTTTTGAAAGACCCCTTCGCCCAAAGATCACCCACCTTACATATACCAATCATATCCCATTTCTCAAAGCCTCTCGATCTCCACAAACAGCCCAACCGCTCAGAGGCATACAGCAGCGTCGCCCGAGTCAAGCGATCCCTCCACCCCATCGCAGCATTCGCCGCGTGCCACACACGTACCGCAACCTGCAGGGGTCCTGTCAACCGCGTGCTCGGAGTCCCCGAGTACAGCGCCCTATTATAGTCCCCACCCGGGAGCAGAAATGTATCAATCTCGAAGGCCGGATTCAAGGCAGGACCGTATATCCCGTGGTTCACCGCCGCCAACTGAGATGCCCAATAGTATCGTTTAATATCGGGGAGGGCGACCCCCCCATCGTACCAAGGGAGCGTCAACTTGGCGAGAGCAATCCGCGGCCGCCCGTCCCAAAACAGTTGGCGCTGAAGACCCTCCACCTCCCGGAAATAACGGGCTGGCACGACATCTAGAGTATTTTGCAAAGCGTACAAGAAGCCAGGTAGTGACATCATTTTAAACAATGCCGCCCGTCCAAGTGGCAAGAGCGGAAGCCGTCGCCACCGTGCGACGTCGGCCTTCAATCGCTGGAGGGGAGGGAGAAGGTTTCGCTCATAGCGGACCGCGGGATCCAGTGAGATAAAGATTCCCAAATATTTGAACCCCAGGGTAGCAATCTGGATAGGGCAATCCCGTGGCAGGAGGGGGGCCTCACCCGAGAGGACGTAAACACACGACTTGGCCCAGTTGATGACCAGGCCGGAGTTGCGACCAAAGGAATTCAGTACGTCCACCAATACAATCAGCGACTGTCGGGGAGAGGTGAGATACAGAAGGATGTCATCCGCGTAAAGGGAGACACGGTCTTCAAACTCCGGCGTCCATCTAATGCCTCGCAACGACGGCTCCCAACGCAACTAGGCGGCGAGAGGCTCCAAAGAAAGTGCAAAGAGAAGGGGTGATAATGGACATCCCTGCCGCGTACCTCTCCCCCGTGCGAAGGGAGCCGTCACCCTACCATTCACCACCACCTGAGCCAGAGGGTCAGCATATAGTAATTTTACCCAACCAATAAATTCAGGGCCGAACCCAAATTTCGCCAACACGGCCCAAATATATGGCCACTCCAAAGTGTCGAACGCCATAGTAGCATCTAAAGATGCCAAGATGGCCGGCTCACGTATAAATTCCGCTCTAGCCAGCACGCCGTGCAACCGCCTCAAATTTAGAGCGGTGTTCCGGTGAGGTACGAAACCGGACTGATCCTGATGAATCAAGTCGCCCACGACCCGAGCCAGTCGATTAGCCAATACCTTAGCCAGAATTTTGGGTTCTGCGTTCAGTAGCGAAATGGGCCTATAAGAGGCGCAGCGATCTCGCGGCTTCCCCTCTTTGTGTATCACAACTATGTTGGCGAGGCGTTGGTCAGGGGGGAGGAAGCCCGCCGCACGTGCCACGAAAAACATGTCCCGAAGATGCGGCGCTATCTTATCGGGACGCAACTTATATAGTTCGATGGGAAGACCATTAGGACCCACCGCTTTACCCGATGCGATCGAGCGAGTGGCCAGAGCGATCTCATCTGACGACAACTTCGCCTCCATCAATACTGCATCAGCCTCCGATAGGGTTGGCAATGCAATGTCTCTAAGCAACAGATGAGAATCCTCCTCCGAACGCACAGATACCGGAGAGTATACCCCGCGGAGATGAGCCGCGAAGCAGTCAACGATCTCCACCGGGTCAGTCACACGCACTCCATCCATTCTCTCCACAACGGGCACCACCCTGCTCGCTCTCTCCTTCTTATCCAACCAAGCAATCAACTTTCCGGCCTTGTCCCCCACATCATACAGTCGTCCTTTCTGCTCTCTACTCATCCCTTTAGCGGCTTCCGTGACTAGCGCTCTATAATCTGATTGTTTGAGGCTGAGAACATGCACTTTCTCATCAGTAACTCCCCGCTCCAAGTCCTCCTCCATTTCAGCTATTTCAGTTTCCAGGCGAACCACCTCCGCTCTCTCACACCTCTTAGCATGGGAGATAAGGGACAGGGCCTGCCCCCTGATCACCACTTTATAAGCCTCCCATAGGGAGACGGCCGACGGCACCGACCCCACATTATCATTGAAGTAGTGATCAGTGGACTTGACCAGCTCCGCGCGGATCTTAGGGTTACGTAGATACCAGGGGCTAATGGGTGCCACTCTCCCCTCTGCCCCAGGGACAACCTTCAGTTGCAACCATATAGGGGAATGATCAGAAATACCTCGGGCTAAATGACGCACCTCCCCAATCATCCCAGCCTGGATCGCTGGCATAAGCATGTGATCAAGTCTCGAGAGACTCCCATGGGCCCCCGAGTGAAAGGTATACTGCGCCTGACCCGGGTGCATCAATCTCCAGCAATCTACAAGTCCCAAAGTGTCCAAAAAGCCACTCAACCAGGCCTGAGCCCTAGGGAGATCCCTGGGGGGGTGACGGTCAACCAACCCGGAGACAACGGCATTAAAGTCACCCCCCAACACCAAAACCCCCCCAGGGAGTCCCAGGACCAAACGCCCCAAATCAGCAAATGTAGCCGTCTGCAACCCCGGAGGCACATACACAGCGACGAGCGAGATAGTCCTACCCTCCCATCTCCCCACCAGTGCCACATAGCGCCCCCTATCATCGTGAAGCACCTCATCAACTTCCAATGGGAGAGAGGCCCTAACCAAAATGCCCACTCCCCTAGAGCCAGAAGTGAAACCAGAGTGAGTGGCAAGGCGGTAGCCCCTCCTATTTAGGGCATGGAAGGAGTTCCCAATCAAATGTGTCTCCTGCAGGAAAACAATGTCGGGCGAGATCCGCTTCAAGAACTGCAACACCACCCCGCGCTTGATCCTGTCCCCAAGTCCATTCACATTCCACGAAAGGATTCTCAATCCCCTACCCCCCATCCCACTCCCGTGCATGATACCCACATCCCGGAAAGCACAACCCGGATAAGTCAGCAGAGAACTTCACATTGCCTTGCGAAACAAACAAACAATCCCCAACAACCCCCCTCCCCCACAATCCCCAAACCACAACTCCCCCCTCCCTGCACCCCTGCTTGAGCCCAAACAGCCCCCCCAACTCGCAGTGTGCCTGTCGCCCTAACACATACCACAAAAAGAACCCCAGAAGGAGGAAAGGACCCCAATAAGCTCCCCACAACCCCCGGGCATTTGGAGGGCATGTTGTGCCAATTTAGGGTCCAGTTGAGCCAAGGTACAAAACGTCACCAGTTCAGTCCATCACCAGGAACCGAGTTCTAATCCTGCTCCACCAAATCCCGTCCGCTCTCCGCCATCCGACTGTCTCGATCCTGTCCCCGAGGCAGGGCATCCAACCAATCTCCAACCGCCTCCGGCCGGTCGAAAAAGTGGGAACGACCCTTGAACTCAACCCGCAGCTTTGCCGGGAATAACATCGCATATTTCAGCTCCATGTCCCTCAAGCGCCGTTTGACACCCAAAAAACCCAGCCGTTGTTTCTGGACCGCTTGCGTGAAGTCCGGGTAAAAGCTGACATTGGAGTTCTCAAACTTCAGCGGCCCGGCAACCCTCGACGCCTGAAGGATAGCATCCCTATCCCGAAAGTTAAAGAGTCGGGCGATTATAGGCCGCGGGGGAGCACCCACCTTGGGCGCACCACCCGGAATCCTGTGGGCCCGTTCCACCGCAAAGAACTTGCTCAGTCCCTTAGGCGCGAGACGATTGGTCACCAGGTCCTCAACAAAGAGATCCGCAGCAGATTCCTCCGATCTTTCTGGCACTCCAATGATACGAACATTGTTCCATCTAGCCCTGCTTTCAGAGTCCTCAAGTCGACGGTCCGTCAGATCACTGGCTAGCCGCAACCTACGGACCTCCGTCTGCAGGGCGGCCACGTCCACAGTTAGACTCGACGCCGCTTGACTCAAGGAGTCGACCCGCTCGTTAGTTTTGGACAGGTCTGCCCTGACCAAATTCACATCGATCAGGACCGCGTCCAGTTTATGAGCCAGGGTATCAAACTGCTGACCCACAGCGGTCTTCATCTCCTCAATGGCGCCCATGACGTCAAGCAGGGTCAACTCCGACGATGGGCCGGAGACCTCCTTAGACCTCTCAGGCGATTTATGCGAGCCACCAGGGGATCCCTTTGCCTGCGCATATCGATCCATGTTATTGACCTGGGTATAGGCACCCCTCCGGGTTGACTTGGGTTTCGACTTGTCTCCGTCTAGTCTCGCCGCCATCGTCCGGAGGCCACCAAGGCCGGCACCCGCCCGCACCAGGAAAAAAGGAGGGACCAGGTAGCTAATTCAATTGAGCACAGCCGTCGCCGACAGTCAGCCCATGTAGAATCCGAGAGTCAGGCCAGACACTTCGCCGTCCGCGCCCCTCTGAAACACCAGAGTCTCTCGGCCGATATCAGAGAGCAAGCTTGAAAACGAAAGTGAAAGTGCAGGGTCCGTGGCAGGGCAAGCCCAGCCAGCCGCTGTTGTTCACTTCGTACCCGGGCACTTCACCAGCTCGAGATCGGGACCAAGGCAAGAGCAGGCCGCAAACTTCGGAGTGCAACCATTCCGGGTCCCGGCGTCCGATCTGAATTCGGAAAACGGGTGACACCTCAGCGCAAGTTTATCTGCAAAAGCCCGTCAAATAAACCAGGATTAAGTCAGGATAGACGTGGGAGGTTGCGGAGGCCCTCGGGAGCCGTAAACCTACACGGCCATCTTGGTTGCGCGCTAGGCTCCTGTCAGCATTTTTATTTATTATTTTTTGTTGCTGTTAAATGTACTTATATGTATTTGGTTTTATCTATTTTATCCATGCATCATTCCATATTGCTGCCTTTCATGGTTTTTTAAGAACCGAAACAAAGGAAATGATTGATTGAGAAACTAAGGGGCATATTTACAAGGGGATATCGCCACCAGAACGTCACTTTTAGAGACGTTCTGATGGTGATATGTCCTTCTCCATATTTACAACGCAGCGATAAGCCACTTTTTGTGGCTTAACACAGCCTTGTAAATAAGGCCCCTTTACATGCATTACTTAGCGTGAAAGGGTAGAGCAATGGGTGTTGCTGTGGGTGTTCCACCGCAACACCCATTGCTTTTAACGCTGCCCCAGATTTACAAGGAGGTGTGAATCTGAGCCAAAAACCGACGTCATGCAAAAGCAGGTATTAGAATGGCGAAACGAGGAGAAATACTTTTCTTTCTCCTCGTTTTTGCTTTTTCTATGTGTGCTACAGAATGCAGCACACATAGAAAGGACAAAATGCCAATAATGATTGATTATGTGCAGGAAAGTGTCAATCATGAAATAATGTTGATTTGCTTCTTCTATGTGTGCTGCATTCTGCATGTTTGTTGGAGACAGGAGGAGACAGGGCGGGGCCACCCTCCTTGGCTCTGTAATAAAGTTAGCTGCCTAACCTTGTTTTGGATTAACCACCGATTTAAAGGTACTTTGCCTTTGTGCTCTAGTCCTTTTTTTATTCTAACCCCATATTGTTTATGGACTATATGTGATTCTAGTCTTTACACTATATTGACTTCCTCCCTAAACAAGAGCTGAACATTATTTATTTATTTGCGGAGTTGGGAGTACAGCTTTTTCTTTTATGGTGGCCCTTGCTCTGGCGACTTTGAGGATTTTCTGATTTTAAAATTCCCACGCATTGTGGTTGTTACCAAAGGTTATTTCTGTGCTCTTTCTCTTCATTTTTGTAAGTGTTGTTGTTGCTGCTATTCAGTAATGGGCAAAAGGAAAGCCCAGGACAGAGCCCATGGTAATTCTCTTACTAAAAAATCGCCTTCCAGTGAAATTTGTAACGATGCCATGGACAGGTTCGATGTTTTCGTTATCTGAATGTCAAGTTATTGCTTACAGCTCTTCTTACCCCCATCTGCCACTTCCAATGTCCCACTCCTAGAGCCATCAGAGATCTCCCAAACTCATCCACCTACCAAGAAAACTACTAAACATATCCCGCAGATGTTTAGCAAATTGTGCAGGAGTAGGCGTACTCACAATAGCACAAATACTAGCAGTAGAGGTAGTAAAATAGAGCCATTTTCCCGTACCTTAGAGCAGTCTTCAGATGCACAGGCGGCAGACCAGGTGGGTAAGGTTAAATGCCATAGTAGGTATGCTGCTCTTCAAGTGGCAGAGAATAGAGCAAAGGGAAGAGAAACGTCTGATTTGGATGCCAAAAGCAATATAGGCTTGTCTTTGTTCTATAGCTTAAATGGCATATTCGAGGGCCTCAAGGAGGAGGTAGCTGCCCTAAGAAAGGGGGTAGGTGACTTGGAGGGGAGGGTGATTAAAGATCAGGCTCTGAATGCACCTAACTAGGCAAAGGCATTATTTGGAGACTGTGAGGGGTCTCCGTATGTTAATTCCCAGCGAGGCGCCCGTTCTCGTCCCCCAATGCTGCATGATCGTAGAATGGTTGCTGCCAAAAGTCAGTGCCCCCCCCTGTTTTTACTCTACCACCCAGCAAACCTTTACCTAACCATACAGGAGGCAACAATAGGCAAAGAGATAGATCAGTTGTACATCGAGGTGCTCTATAGAGATGTGGGAAGAGAGCTCGATAGGGCTGAGGCAGTGCTAGGTGAGGAATACTCCCTTGATACAAGATTTGTCCAACCATATGCTCGGGGGGTGGTCAAAAATGGTTTCTAATCAATAAATTGTGGCCAGAGGGAAGAAGTAGCAATTTTTCTTGTACAAGTCCCCAAAGGTTAATTTATTGGCTAAGGGAGACACGGCATTACTATTCTATCATGAGGGATTACATTGAGCAGGTGGAACGGATAATTACACCAGGGAAGTCTAATGATATGGTGAAAGTCAGTTTTTGCCATAGAGCCATAGTAGATGGCCTGATGGCCATAAACTTTCGTACAATCGCAATTGCCAATGCTCCTATTGTGATCAAGTATTGATTGACTTTGGATGAGTTCACCCGGACAGGTGGTTCTGCCCACAAGGGGAGGGGGAGTTGCGGTAAGGGGGACTGTTGGTGGCTGTGGATGACTTCAGGAAGAGGGTATGTTTCGTCTGGAGGACTATGAAATGATAGCTGGCTCCGCTTTGGGGGAACCACTACATAGGCCCCCATCTTTTTCCTTCGTCAAACACCAGGTAGCCCTGGTCCCAAATATGACAGTCCCTCATCTATTACGCGAACAAGGCAATAGCTGTGGTGTCCCGAGACGTGAGGCCAGTGATGGTAGTAATCATTTCCAGGAGCCCGGTAGGGATATACCCATGAAAAAAAGTCTGAAATCAAATCCCACCTTTGCATCCCCACGGCAGCTAACCATTCTGGTATGGAATGTTGCCGGGATAGCCCTGATGCTTATAGAGCAAGAATGGGGTAACTTTGTAGTCTCCCATGATGTTCGTTTGCTCCAGGAAACCTGGACTAAGACCCCTCCTTATTGGAGTGGGTACTCCTCCTATTGTATAAATGAAACCAAAAAAGGGAAAGGGAGACCATTGGGTGATCTTTGCGATTTGGGTTAAAGTTGCACTCAAGTTTAAAGTCAAAATAGGCCCTGTTGACTCTCTGGACAATTTGGCTATTGATCTCGCCCTGTCCTCTGGGCTGAAAATCAGAGTCTATAATGTATATAATGGAGTGGGCCCCGGTACAGAGGAAACTAATACTATAGATGTTCTAGAGTATGCTCTTACTGAATATACGGGCAGTAACCCCCTATTGGTAGCTGGGAATTTCAATTGCACATTCGAGCCATTTGCATCTACCCCAAAAGATTTGACAGATGAGTGGGACAGAACCTGGAAAATTCCCAAGCTAGAGTTACATACCATTAGATGGACTAAAAAAGGAGGCTACGTGTTGGCCCTAAAGCTCCAGCATGATTTGAGGGCCATGAACAGTAGGACAAATTCTGATCGTAATGGTGGAATGACTGTTAACATCCTGACTACTCAAGCAGAATTGATTATTGTCTGGTCTATCACAGACTTTGACCTATTGTCTATGATATGAAAGTGGTTGAAAGATCTGATAGCAGCCATAATGTCCTGAACTTATCATAATCAAACTTTAAGGAGTCAGATGTTGCCGCCAGGGGCTCTAGAGATTTGGGGATGTTATCCCAAACTAATGATCTAAGAACAATAGGATGGGATTGGTTGGAGAAAAACCCCAGAGCCTTAGAAGTTGTCCAGTCCAAAGTATCTGAGGAGGTGGATGTACTGTCTTAACTCTCTAGAGTAGATAGACTAGAGAAGCTGAATAATTTGCACAAGGTACTTTACACGCAGATTAGTGAAACCTTGGGCCAAGTAAAAAAAGGGGGGAAATACCAAGGGGAGAAAGAGCGGTCTAAGGCAGCAGATTGGTACAATCAGGAATGTGGGAAGGCTATGGGTTAGCTCCTAGAGGCAGCAAAATCCAATTCTCACTCTGATTTGATAGGGTGTAGAGTTAAATATAGACAGGTACTTGACCATGTCAAGAAGCAATGGGAATGTTCGCTATGGTCCTCCCTACATAGCTTACTTGAATTAATGTTAACTGTATGAAAGGCACTCTATTTGAGATGATTCTTTGGAATAATTTTTGGGGTGCTTCCGTGAAGGGGCTGACTGTCTGGGCAGACCCTGAAGTAAATGTGTGATAGTGCAAGGAAAAGACTCTTGCTACGGAGCAACCTTCCCAGAATGCAAATGCTTATTTTTAGGTCTACTTCACTTAAATAATCAACCTTGTTTTTTGTATCTGATAGTTTTCATAAACAATTATATTTCACAAACATTGTCGTTCGCAATTGAATGAGTTTTACAAAACAACATTTAATTATTGTTCAAATCACAATAATACTTCGTTCATTACAATTTATACATAATTTATACATAGGTCAAGAATTTGATCATTTCCGTGCTCGCCCAATGCATTTCGGGCCGTATGATGGCCCTTCTTCAGGGGCAGATCTACAAAATGAAATTATAAACAATAAATCCAACAATATTTCTTTTTCCATAGGTGCAGACAACAACTCTAATATATCAAGAAAAAACATGCTATATGCAGCTGTACCATATTATCTCATCATCACGTTGCGTACTTGAAACTGATAGCGCTAATAAGTTATTGCAATCAGAACGACCTACTAGGAAAGATACCATTATGAAACCCAGTCACCCTAAGTGATAAAATAGTATACTCAAACGTTCGTGTGTGTGGGAAAAGAACTGAGGCTTAGCGTACCTGTTGACCATGTATGAATCACTCTCTGTGAGCAAAAAGAAAAAGGAAAAATACCAATACTTAAAAAGGACTCTTAAAGTTTTAATTTAGCCAGACTCAAAACGGACAATGATCCTCGTGCACTAACCTTAAATTACTGACCACCTTTGTAGACAAATATCCCCACTGGGTCAATCAGGCTCAGAAGAGATTGCTAAAAAAATCGAAATGAACCGATTAACATCCGAGACTCTCACATCTATACCTCTGTATATTCTCCAAATCGCCCAACGAGCACTCGCTCACCTGTTCCACAACTTCTTAAACGTAGACGCAACCAAAACCGCACAGGAACCCAGCTCGTCTGTCGAATCAATGCATATCATCCGCGTCTACCATATATGGAGCAACGGTCACTAACACAGAAAGGGGACTAAACTTGTCAACTAAGAAGGTTATAACACGCGCCATCTTGGAATGGCATCTCACCTCTGGTGCTATAGGTACCGATGATAACCTCGCGTGATTCTACCAATGTCAATAAAAACCATTCAGAAGCCAAAAACTTTATAAATTACAAAATAGCCTAAATGACAAGTTGAAAAAAAGGAGAAAAGTGAATTATAGAACAAGAAAGAAAAGATGAGAAGGACGTTCTGATTTAACAACAATTTATGGGCAAGAAAATCAGACTGCATGACTCCATGATGTGCAATACGTGTATTTTAAAGGAAGACGCGGATGATATGCATTGATTCGACAGACGAGCTGGGTTCCTGTGCGGTTTTGGTTGCGTCTACGTTTAAGAAGTTGTGGAACAGGTGAGCGAGTGCTCGTTGGGCGATTTGGAGAATATACAGAGGTATAGATGTGAGAGTCTCGGATGTTAATCGGTTCATTTCGATTTTTTTAGCAATCTCTTCTGAGCCTGATTGACCCAGTGGGGATATTTGTCTACAAAGGTGGTCAGTAATTTAAGGTTAGTGCACGAGGATCATTGTCCGTTTTGAGTCTGGCTAAATTAAAACTTTAAGAGTCCTTTTTAAGTATTGGTATTTTTCCTTTTTCTTTTTGCTCACAGAGAGTGATTCATACATGGTCAACAGGTACGCTAAGCCTCAGTTCTTTTCCCACACACACGAACGTTTGAGTATACTATTTTATCACTTAGGGTGACTGGGTTTCATAATGGTATCTTTCCTAGTAGGTCGTTCTGATTGCAATAACTTATTAGCGCTATCAGTTTCAAGTACGCAACGTGATGATGAGATAATATGGTACAGCTGCATATAGCATGTTTTTTCTTGATATATTAGAGTTGTTGTCTGCACCTATGGAAAAAGAAATATTGTTGGATTTATTGTTTATAATTTCATTTTGTAGATCTGCCCCTGAAGAAGGGCCATCATACGGCCCGAAATGCATTGGGCGAGCACGGAAATGATCAAATTCTTGACCTATGTATAAATTATGTATAAATTGTAATGAACGAAGTATTATTGTGATTTGAACAATAATTAAATGTTGTTTTGTAAAACTCATTCAATTGCGAACGACAATGTTTGTGAAATATAATTGTTTATGAAAACTATCAGATACAAAAAACAAGGTTGATTATTTAAGTGAAGTAGACCTAAAAATAAGCATTTGCATTCTGGGAAGGTTGCTCCGTAGCAAGAGTCTTTTCCTTGCACTATCACACACCTCCCTACATAGCGCCCTAGTAGATAAAGACAATAATTCCTTCTAGAAGAAAGTAGCTTCATGGTTAAATGACCCAAGGACTACCCTAGAGTACAATGTACAGCTGGAGGATTGGGTGTCCCATTTTGGGGGTTTGTACGCCCATAGCCCCGAGGAGGACAAGGAGGACAGCGGCCCTCTGGTTAAGTCTTCATCTAGCAATATTGAAGTCCTTGAAATTTCGCTCAAAGAAACCTATGCAGTGATTAGCTACTGTATTCCAGCTAGAGCACCTGGTCCTGATAGAATCCTGAATGATCTGTACAGGGAAGACCCAGAAGTGCAGGGTGCTTAGATCAACTTGCTATCTAATGCCATTCTTTTTGGTATGTAGATTCAATCATCTTGGAAGTCGGCTGAGATCATACCGATTTTGAAGAAAGGGCACAGGGTAAATCCGGAAAGTTACAGACCCATCAGTTTAATAGACTCCTTGCAGAGAAGTTTCTGCAAGCAGATTTTGGCCCACCTTCTCTGGAGCAGGTCTTTCGATTTGTATCTACTGGAAAGGTGGTCAGTAATTTAAGGTTAGTGCACGAGGATCATTGTCCGTTTTGAGTCTGGCTAAATTAAAACTTTAAGAGTCCTTTTTAAGTATTGGTATTTTTCCTTTTTCTTTTTGCTCACAGAGAGTGATTCATACATGGTCAACAGGTACGCTAAGCCTCAGTTCTTTTCCCACACACACGAACGTTTGAGTATACTATTTTATCACTTAGGGTGACTGGGTTTCATAATGGTATCTTTCCTAGTAGGTCGTTCTGATTGCAATAACTTATTAGCGCTATCAGTTTCAAGTACGCAACGTGATGATGAGATAATATGGTACAGCTGCATATAGCATGTTTTTTCTTGATATATTAGAGTTGTTGTCTGCACCTATGGAAAAAGAAATATTGTTGGATTTATTGTTTATAATTTAATTTTGTAGATCTGCCCCTGAAGAAGGGCCATCATACGGCCCGAAATGCATTGGGCGAGCACGGAAATGATCAAATTCTTGACCTATGTATAAATTATGTATAAATTGTAATGAACGAAGTATTATTGTGATTTGAACAATAATTAAATGTTGTTTTGTAAAACTCATTCAATTGCGAACGACAATGTTTGTGAAATATAATTGTTTATGAAAACTATCAGATACAAAAAACAAGGTTGATTATTTAAGTGAAGTAGACCTAAAAATAAGCATTTACATTCTGGGAAGGTTGCTCCGTAGCAAGAGTCTTTTCCTTGCACTATCACACATTTACTTCAGGGTCTGCCCAGACAGTCAGCCCCTTCACGGAAGCACCCCAAAAATTATTCCAAAGAATCATCTCAAATAGAGTGCCTTTCATACAGTTAACATTAATTCAAGTATCTTCTGTCTAAATCTTGAAAGAGCACCTAAACAAATTAAGTTATGTCTTTTGACACTATTACTGGTCTAACTGATAATCGAGCCAATGTGTTGGCATATACAAACGAACAAGCATCAGAAATATATTCCCTGATTCAAGATGTCAAAACATTCGACGTGCAAGGCAACACTCTACAACAACAGCTAAAACAACTAGAATTTCTCACAAAACGACAGTTAAATCAACGTCTCCATGCCTCCACACTTGTGCAATACCATCGCGCCAAAAGAATTCCCAGAGGACTGAGATTATCCATAAAACCAATGCTCTTCAGATTCCACCTGAAAAAAGACTTTATGGATCGGTGGTATGCAATACTAAACAAGTGTTCACTGGATCTTATTTTATTATTGATAGAGGAATTAGCGGTCATCATTAAAGAAATAACAGAAGAAATAAAAATCATTCGGACAGACATTGAAATACGGATGGATGCTGAAGACCTGAACAAACTACTGGAAGAGATGAATAACAAAATTGACAAATATTCCAAAGAAGTGCAGGACGGAAAATTGAGAAAATATAAACGAGATACGCTGGATTACAAATTAAATGAGGTATATACCTGGGCGGAAGTATACGCTCAAAAGAGAGTATTTTTCAAAAGAAATCCGAATGTTTCATCTGAAGAAAGTTTGGCAACTGATACAGATACGAACATCAACAGACCACCGCCGAATTTAGAGAAACCACGAGACCAATCACGAGATAAAACACAAGTGATATTACCTGACGAGTCAGATGTACAACCCTCCACGTCTAAATCTTTTTTAGCCCAGGTAACGGACAGCAACCTACCTCCAGGAAAAACAGGAGGAAAACCAGGAGAAGCCAAAGAAAAATCAAGACAAAATCTGAGGAGTCAGAAAACAACCTAGTGGTTAACATATCTTCAAAAGAACTGTCTAGTCATCAGATTAAGATTCTTAACAAAGGATTAGGATTTGTTCCTACATACCAGACCAGCACCTTGGAAAATGAAATAACATTATTCAGATTCATCCGGACTCTCCGCCTCAAGTATTTTTTCTCAACATTTAACATCACAGAATACAATCATCGAGAAATGGAATTTGAAGAGTTTAAACGTAAGTCCACGTTTCAAGCGCCGGTGTCGCACAAGATTCTAGACGCTTTTGAAAACTTGGTAAAAAAAGACCTTTCCAGGATAAATGTCAAACGCAACACCAAAACCAATCTCACAAAACATGAACGATTTACTCTGAAAACTCTTGCCAATGATACAAGCATCAACATAAAAAAAGCTGACAAGGGAGGAGCCATTGTTATCATGGACCAATCATTTTACAGTAAAAAAGTATCAGAACATGTCTCTGACACCTCGACTTATCTTCATCTAGAGGGTGACCCCATCAACGAATTGACAGCCACTTTGAACACTATTCTGACCAAAGCCATAGACATGGGATGGATTACTGAAAACACCAGTTTGTTTCTAACTAAAGAAAATCCCAACAAACCCGGACTATACATGCTACCCAAGATCCATAAAGATCTTTTGGATCCACCCTTCAGACCCATTGTTACGGGGTGTGGAACCATTTTCGAACCGATTGGAAAGTACATCGACCATTTTTTGCAACCCATCGTCCAGGAATGGAGATCATATACAAAAGATACAACTCATTTCTTGCAGAAATTACAGAATGTACAGATTACCAATAACATCACACTCTGCACGCTGGATGTAAAATCTTTATACACCTCCATCCCCCATTCAGGGGGGATGCAAGCAGTGGAATGGGCCCTGTTGAGACAGGCAACTTTGAAGACGGACAAAGTTTTTTTACTGGAAATGTTACATTTTTGTTTACACCATAGTTATTTTGAGTGGAACAACCAGTACTACTTACAACTCAAAGGCACATCTATGGGTTTTGCAGGAGCTCCTGCATATGCTAATACCTACATGGCCTATTTCGAAGATCAATACATTTACAGTGATTTGGAATGGACGGACAATCTTTTGCTGTATACAAGATACATAGATGATATTTTCATCATGTGGAAAAACAACAGTGTACAATTGGAGACAAAGATATTGCAATTGAACACCAAGGATGAAAATATACAATTCACCAGCACCATCAGCAAGAATTCACTCCCATTTCTGGACGTATTGGTTAGGATAACAGAGGACGTTATCCAGACCGAAATTTTTCACAAACCAACTGATAAAAATAATGCGCTGCTATACTCGAGTTTTCATCCACAAAATTTGATGAATAATCTCCCCTACTCACAATTCCTAAGAGCCAAAAGGATCTGCTCTACTGAACCAACATTGAAAAAAAACATTGAATGCATGAAGACTAGGTATTCATCTAAAGGGTACCCGGAGAACATCCTACAAGAGGCTATAACTAAAACTGAGCACACAACCAGAGAAAACTTATTACAGACAAAACCAAAAGCGCATCTAACTCGACAAGTCTTCGTGTCCACATATTCTACAGTTTCCAGACAAATTAAGAAAATCTTGATGAAGCGTTGGGACATGCTACAAAATGAGAAGGATTTTAAAGATCTCTTTCAGGAGAAACCTCTATGTGCCTTTAGGAGGTCAAAAAACATCAAAGAAATTCTTTCGACCACATCCAATATTGATGGAACCGAATACAAAGGAACGCAGCGATGTTTAAATTGTGTGCATTGCAATAATGTTATCATAGGAGATGAGGTACATCATCCCTCCACAGGGGAAACCATCAAATTACGACACAATTCCACTTGCGACTCGATGAACCTGATCTATGCCATAAAATGTCCTTGCGGACTACTGTATATTGGTAAAACTGAGAGGAAAATTAAAACAAGAATCTCAGAACACAAAAGTACGATCAGAAATGTCAACCCCAAAAGCAGTCTCGCAATTCACTGGAATTCATGTAAACATTCCATTTCACAACTCAAATTTCAAGTGATAGAGAGAATGGTCCCTACCCCAGGTAGAAATCTCACAAAAACACTACTACAAAGGGAAATCTTTTGGATAAAAAAGTTGAATACTCAAGATCCCCACGGGATCAATGAGAAAGTGGATCTAGGATGTTTCCTTTAAAATACACGTATTGCACATCATGGAGTCATGCAGTCTGATTTTCTTGCCCATAAATTGTTGTTAAATCAGAACGTCCTTCTCATCTTTTCTTTCTTGTTCTATAATTCACTTTTCTCCTTTTTTTCAACTTGTCATTTAGGCTATTTTGTAATTTATAAAGTTTTTGGCTTCTGAATGGTTTTTATTGACATTGGTAGAATCACGCGAGGTTATCATCGGTACCTGTAGCACCAGAGGTGAGATGCCATTCCAAGATGGCGCGTGTTATAACCTTCTTAGTTGACAAGTTTAGTCCCCTTTCTGTGTTAGTGACCGTTGCTCCATATATGGTAGACGCGGATGATATGCATTGATTCGACAGACGAGCTGGGTTCCTGTGCGGTTTTGGTTGCGTCTACGTTTAAGAAGTTGTGGAACAGGTGAGCGAGTGCTCGTTGGGCGATTTGGAGAATATACAGAGGTATAGATGTGAGAGTCTCGGATGTTAATCGGTTCATTTCGATTTTTTTAGCAATCTCTTCTGAGCCTGATTGACCCAGTGGGGATATTTGTCTACAAAGGTGGTCAGTAATTTAAGGTTAGTGCACGAGGATCATTGTCCGTTTTGAGTCTGGCTAAATTAAAACTTTAAGAGTCCTTTTTAAGTATTGGTATTTTTCCTTTTTCTTTTTGCTCACAGAGAGTGATTCATACATGGTCAACAGGTACGCTAAGCCTCAGTTCTTTTCCCACACACACGAACGTTTGAGTATACTATTTTATCACTTAGGGTGACTGGGTTTCATAATGGTATCTTTCCTAGTAGGTCGTTCTGATTGCAATAACTTATTAGCGCTATCAGTTTCAAGTACGCAACGTGATGATGAGATAATATGGTACAGCTGCATATAGCATGTTTTTTCTTGATATATTAGAGTTGTTGTCTGCACCTATGGAAAAAGAAATATTGTTGGATTTATTGTTTATAATTTCATTTTGTAGATCTGCCCCTGAAGAAGGGCCATCATACGGCCCGAAATGCATTGGGCGAGCACGGAAATGATCAAATTCTTGACCTATGTATAAATTATGTATAAATTGTAATGAACGAAGTATTATTGTGATTTGAACAATAATTAAATGTTGTTTTGTAAAACTCATTCAATTGCGAACGACAATGTTTGTGAAATATAATTGTTTATGAAAACTATCAGATACAAAAAACAAGGTTGATTATTTAAGTGAAGTAGACCTAAAAATAAGCATTTGCATTCTGGGAAGGTTGCTCCGTAGCAAGAGTCTTTTCCTTGCACTATCACACACCTCCCTACATAGCGCCCTAGTAGATAAAGACAATAATTCCTTCTAGAAGAAAGTAGCTTCATGGTTAAATGACCCAAGGACTACCCTAGAGTACAATGTACAGCTGGAGGATTGGGTGTCCCATTTTGGGGGTTTGTACGCCCATAGCCCCGAGGAGGACAAGGAGGACAGCGGCCCTCTGGTTAAGTCTTCATCTAGCAATATTGAAGTCCTTGAAATTTCGCTCAAAGAAACCTATGCAGTGATTAGCTACTGTATTCCAGCTAGAGCACCTGGTCCTGATAGAATCCTGAATGATCTGTACAGGGAAGACCCAGAAGTGCAGGGTGCTTAGATCAACTTGCTATCTAATGTCATTCTTTTTGGTATGTAGATTCAATCATCTTGGAAGTCGGCTGAGATCATACCGATTTTGAAGAAAGGGCACAGGGTAAATCCGGAAAGTTACAGACCCATCAGTTTAATAGACTCCTTGCAGAGAAGTTTCTGCAAGCAGATTTTGGCCCACCTTCAGGCATGCAATCTAGAAGAGAATATTCTGTCTGATTTCCAGGCTGGGTTTTGTGCCAACATTAGTACTCTGGAGCAGGTCTTTCGATTTGTATCTACTGGAAAGAAGATAAAAGGGAGAAGCTGTATGTAGCGTTTGTGGATCTTCGTACAGCTTTCAACCTGGTACCACAAGGTAAACTTTGGAAGGTGCTAACAGAGATGGGGATCCTATGAGATTTACTGGATATCCTAATGGGATTACATTCAGCAAACAAGGCCCAAGTTAGGTGGGGAGAGGAGGGACAGCTAACAGCGCCCTTTATGATTAGACGTGTAGTCAGACGGGTGTGTTTTAGCACCCAGCCTGTTTTCTCTGTTCATTAATGGGGTAGTAGGGTACCTCGACAGAGATGGGTACGATGCCCCAAAAGTCAGAGGGAGAAGGGCTTCTGCCCTGCTCTTTGCTGACCATACGTTATTGAAATCAAAGTCTCCACAAGGGACTCCAACAGCTATTGAATGACTAAATATTTTTGTGACAAGCATAGCTTGGAGCTAAATGATTTAAAAGCAAAGTATATGGTGTTTAATAGTGGTATATTGAAGCCACCTAAGAGATGTATGTAAGTTGGGGACCGACCAATTGAATTAGCCTCCACCTTTGACTATTTGGGGATTTGTTTAACCCCAAATCTGTGCTGGACCCCTCATATAGAGAAGGCACACTTTTCTCTAATTCAGCAAACCACCCATGTAACTAAGATCCTTAAAAGAGCCATGCCAAGAAAAGTTGTCCCAGCACTAGAATTGTATAACACTAGAAGTGCTCAGAACACTTAGTACTGATACTGAAAGAGTTGGGGTTTTTGGCTTTTTCTAAATTCTGGATGGCCTATGGATTAGACGCTCAAAGTGTCCTGTGTAATATACCTAGCTAATTGTATCTATTAATATATGTTTTAATTATAAACTATATGTATTATTTATATATGGTTTTATGTAGATACAGTATTTTATGTTTTTTAAATAAAATGATAGACTTTTTTGTCTACTGACCCCTCAGCCTCTATGTTTTTAGGAAGACAAATTCTGCACTCTAAATTATTTTTAGTTTCCGTAATGTATGTATGTATGGTCCAAGATGTATTTTATAAGATCTTTGTGATTGACAATAAAGTTATGATGATTATGATGATTGTTTATGTGCAGGAAGGAACACATTCCTGCATATTAACGATCATTCTCTGCACCCTGGCATTATAGTGCAAGGGTGCCTGCGTTGGAGCTAAGCAGCTAAATTTAGCGACAGCACTAGGGAAAGCACAGGGGTGTGGCGTATTCTTGTGAATATGGCCCATCCCTGCGTTTTAGATATGTCGGAGCGCAGTGCTACCAAATTTGGCACAGCACCGCACTCCGACATTTTCTCATAAATATGCCCCTAGATGTTGTCACATTAAGATCTGATTTGCTTTCGAATCTTTGATGCCACATGAAGAAAGACTGGACAAAAATCCAATCAAATGCAATATTTCCAGGTCTGGGTAGTAAAAGCATTAGCTCTTGCAGTCATTGTATGAGCTTATTAACTGTTGACTCATAGGAAGAGCCCGGCATTATCCACGTGGTGTTAGTCACAATAAGCAGTATTTTACATAATCGTAAGTTGTCAGATATAGCTCTTCTATATATTTATATGTGTAAATGCATATACATACATGATATATATGGTGCAGTGCTTCCACCCTGCACTAAAGTACACAGCGAGGAAAAAATCAGTTTTCTATCTCTGTCTTCACAGTGCATAGGATATCACCAGTGCATTGTTTACTTTCTGCCTTCCTGCTTTACTGCTTGTATGTGTGTGAGAAAAATGGGAGGATATGTATTTAGGTTAATGATGTCTGATTTGTATTTTGGATAATTAGTCAATGTAGATTGTGAAAAGCTCTTTGGATTAAATCCAATGGAAAAAGCGGTTAGTGTGTCATTGTTTTATTCAATGCACTGTAAATAAGTTGTGAATAAGAGTGCAGCATTGACGCGTTCTTTGTTAATTGATGATATTAGGCTTGCCCTTCCTGCCTTAGAGCCAAAACCCTGGATTGATCTTTGCTTAGTACAATACGGCATTACATGACAGTGCACCTGGACCTATCTGAGTCTGACACCAGAGGTCTACGCCTCATAGGGTTGCCAGCTTTCTCAGAAAAAAATACTGGCTTTTGGGATGGGATTGTCCCCTGCATGATGTACAGTCATGTTCCCTACCCTGCGTGCTCGACTGTATTTATCGGTGAGTCTGAGTTTCTATTGTTAGTCCTGCCGTACACTAATTCCATGTGCATGCATTCACCCAGGCCCGGTCTTTGACAATGATCGATTCTGGGCCTTGCTTTGAATCCGGACGGGCGCACCCGGCACACCATCATAGTGGCAGAGGAGGTCCCAGTCATGGGTTTCGTGCCACAGATTTCATCTATGGGGTGCAGTGATGGCAGCATACTAAGTATGGTGAATTATAGTGTCAGGGCATTTTACATTTGAGACCTGAATGCACGCTTATGTTCTGCTGCTCACAATAAATGTAAAATTCTGGATGCCAGCATCCCATGCTTTGAACATGTGCAGGTGTGCTAGGATTGATGGTGACATGCACTAGTGATATAGGTCTATGGGTTCCATTTTGGAAACCCAAAGCCTGGTCCAGAGGACAAGATGGAGGAGAGGTTGCTTTCCCCACAAAGCATACGTGTATTGCTGGCATCTCCTAGAGGTAGGAGGGAACACCAGCTCTATAGTGAGGAAAGAGGAGATAGGTTTTCTTAGAAAGTGCTAGGGTCTCTCATGATACATTGGGCTGTAAATGAATCTGACGGCAGCTGCCACATCGCAGACAAAAGCCATGTCCGCAAGGTCGCCTGGCCAGGATAGATGAAAAGGGAACTGACCCACACCGGTTCCAAGGAACCAGAATCTGGAATACAAATCCTCCATCTGCGAAATTGGTATTAAGATGGGAGCCCAAAACCCATCCTTGTTCATTATTGTGGTTTCTTCTACCAAGGAGAGGGTACTCCGCAGAATACTCAAAGACTACTACACAGCCAAGTATTGGTGTTGCACAGATTGCAAACTTCTCAAAGGCGAGGGAAATTCATCAAGAGCCAGATCTGAAGGAGGAATTACTGGAGTGTCCTGGTGCAAAGGCATTCTACCTGGGAACAAGGGAAAGAAGAGCAAATCCTGCTTAAAGAGCTGCTATAATTGACCCTGGTGTGGGGTCCATCTGACAGAGACCTGCTGAGCAAGTACAACGAAGGAATCACTGTACTGCTGGAGTGGGCAGTGCAATCTATTTCACTCATCTCCGTTGTAGCTACCAAGGTACCTGGACATCTGTGCCCGAGGGGTAGACCCGACCAAAGCCAAGAATAGTGCATGCTGGTGGCTGGTGGGCCCCATAAGTAGACTGCGTGACCATGGCACTGCCATTGCCAATGGGTTAGGACCAGCCTGGAATACCAAGTGATCAGACAGATACTCCTGGGGTGTCTCATGAAGAACTAAGATTAATGCTTCAAGGTAATGTATGCCAAAATTAGCGCCTGGTATCCACCATGCTGAAGAATCATCTCCTACAAGCATGTGACAGTCACACTAAAGAAGTACTCACCAGAGTGTCAGGGCGAGCTGCACCATGAGTCAAGTACCCATTGGAGTGTCGATGTGAGCTGCGCCATGAGTCAAGTACCCATTGATTGCCAGAATGGGCTGCTATTTACAGCCAGCTGCCTGAAAGAGTGTCAACAACAGAAGCCTCTGCTGAGACCCTCCAAGCAACGTGCTCTGCTCCCGGCAGCTGCGTTGCTCGCTAGAAGATTCCTGTGTGCCATCGGGATGCTTCCTGGTACTGGTGAGATCCTGCTGCCTCTGGAGTTCCAAATGTGGCACAGCCCTGCTTCTACAAACTTGGGGGCATATTAGCAAGACACAGCGTTAAAATTATCGCCGCTTTAGCGGTAGAAAACTGCAGCTAAAGCGGCGATAATGGGCATGATAATATGCCCTTGAGAATTCCCATAGAAGCCCATGTTCTGGTGTCAACATGGGCTTCTAAGGGAATTCTCCAGGGCATATTATTAAGCCCATTATCGCCGCATTAGCGGCAGTTTTCTGCCGCTAAAGCGGCAATAATTTTAACGCCGTGCTTGATAATATGCCCCTGGTTGAGAAATTGAGCTGGCCTAGTCCTAAGAGACTTAGTGCTAAGATCCAACATGACAAGGGATGGTGGGAGAGCATAAGCTACACCTATAGAACTTACCTTGAACTCTAAACCTGGGGAGTAAGGAACCAAGAAAAGGGGTGTGGGACCCATGAAGGGACAGGAGGAGGTGTCATTAGATTATTCCCCAGATAAAGTACTTGTATTTTCTACAAAAGGAAGTACTGTGGGGTGTTGGGGTGGTGGTATTGAATCCTGATCCTGACAACCCCCACATTAACCTCCCAGAGAAGCCGGTGACTGCTCGCGCTCGCTGCCACTGAGAGTCAAGTACAGATAGGATTCTCACCAAACAGGGTTGTCCGTTGTCACCACTCCTCTTCACCTTGGTCATAGAGCCATTGGCCTGCCACGCCAGATCTGGAAACCTTACAAGGGACTTGAGATATTTGGCCAACAACATCATATAGCACTGTCTGCCGATGATCTCCTGCTTTTCCTCCAGAATATGAGAGAGGACTTACGGGAGCAAGAGAATCTTCTTAATCATCTGCGAAGGGTCTCGGGACTCCGGGTTAACTGGAGGAAATCATGCCTATTTTCGACCAGGGTAGAAACAGGCCTGATATAGAGCAGGATGGAATATGGGAGTCTAGATGCTTATCGTACCTAGGGACAAAAATATATCACCAGACTATTGATACCCTGGAGGGCAATGTAGGGAAGGCCATTTAGGGACTTAGAACAAATATGAGCTTCTGGGCCTCCCTGTCCCTCTCTGTAAAGGGCAGAATAACCCTTCTAAAAATGGTGGCGCTGCCACGACTGCTATATTTTTTTGGTATCCTCCCGATATGGATCCCGGCAAGTGTCTTTCGGGACCACAGTGCCTTGGTCACAGTGTTTGTATGGGGGACTAGTAGACGCAGAGTGGCACTCACTACACTGCAAAGACCTATGGCAGAGAAATGTATGACGTTACATCGCGGTCTTTACACCGCGATATGTCTACAACGCAGTCATTACAACGCAAGTCGTTACAACGACTTGCGCTGGAGGGCGCTGGACTTAGGAATAGAATGATTTACTATTCCAACTCCAGCCGAAGTAACAGTAGGGAAGGTGTTGGAATAGTAAATCATACTATTCCTTAGTGTATAGTGCCATCCAGCGCAAGTCGTTGTAACAACTTGAGTTGTAATGGCCACGTTGTACATGTATTGCGGTGTAAATACCGCGTTGTAACTGATGTTTCCCATGGCAGAGGGGAGACTTGCTCTCCCAGACTTTGAAAATAACTATCTAGCAGCCCAGAATCAGTAGCTCAATCAGTGGTTGGCGGGTAGGAAAGCAGGAGCAGAGCACCTGGACAGCAATGTTCCGGACATCCAACAGTTGCCGAGAGCAATATTGAAACTAAAGGTCTCGAGAAAAAACAGTAGCCCTGGGTTCCAGGTACTGTGTACGTGCTGGGGTCATTCCTTGCAGAAATCAAAAACTAAGAGGCTTTACGCCCCGAACATCCCGCTAGAATGACTCAGGGAGCTCCCACATGGTTGGGGATTGGCATGGAATCAGGGATTGGGTGGTGGCAGGAGTATGCACGATGGGGGCATTGATACCATTTGAAGACTTGCGGGAAATATACGAACTCCCAAGGGGTCATTTCCTCCTGTATAAAGCGCTACCAGCGGCAATCCAGAAGCACATGAAGTTGGGGATGGAGGAACCACCGCTTTCACCCGGGTGCCAGTACATATTATTATCCTCAGGGACATACAAAGCAATCACATGCTTGTACCATCGTCTTCGAGGTGAGGTTGTGGCTCCCTTTGACAAACTAAAAGCACGTGAGTCGCTTCCCCAAGGTTTCCAGGAACCTGCAATTTAAGCCTATTAATTTGTATGTGCAACATAGAGCATATCTCACCCCAGATAGGATAAAATAATACTTCGCGACGACAGATGCTGCATGCCCAAGTTGTGTGGAGACAGGAGCAGAGTTCCTCCACATGTTTTGGAGTTGCCCACTCCTGGGGAGGCTTTGGAAAACGATCACTTACATGTTGTCCGAGGTGTTAGACAGGGAGGTCAAATATACACCGCAACACTGCCTCCATTAGTTCCCACATACCTCTAAGACTAAAGTCACTAGTGGATTTCAGGACCTGGCACTTCTTCTGGCTAAAAGAGAAACAGCCCGGAACTGGAAGGGACAAAGGGGGCCTAGTCTGATTTAATTTAATGGTTTGAATGGAGAAAATGAGTAAACAATGACAATTAGATGGAGGGAACCAGACCTCCTTCTGTTACGTTAAGACTGCTCCACCATGACACGCCTGTGGGTGGGGAGAGAGGGGGGGAAGAAGGAAAGTGAATGTTGTTGTTCATAGTGATTGACGGGTTACCTGGTGACTGGAATTTATCATCCTGGCCTAGTCAAGTTGATTGTTAAAGGAATATCATTAGTCCTGTTGTTTACGGTCTTTGAGGAAGGCCCACCTCATGGTTCTCGAAGCAATGAGGGAGTTTAGTCCAGAATAACAGGCTTTGCCCTGTAAACTCTGTAGCTGCAGAAATAGTTATTGAACGTGAATTATGGTTTGCTTGTGTATACAAACCAATAAAAATGTGTTGACAAAAAAAGCGTGGAAAGGATTCTATTTGGCCAAGTTTGCAGAGCCATTGTAAGACAGGCCCCTGGACAGCAGTGGCAAAAGGCCTCATCCCCCACAGTTGTGGCCAAGTAGACACGGCTTGCCCTGTGGCCTCCTGAATGGGGTCTACCAACTGCCATTTGTTTATATTTTGCAGTCCTGGAATGACCAAGAGTTGGTAGGTGAAACTGAATTTGTGTAAAATTATCTGTATTGGTTTCTAACATCGCAATTCTCCCTCTGCTTGCTTAATACAAATTTTAAATTAACTTGGACTGCTATCAAATACATTTTAAGTGATTTCTGTATGTATTTGCTGTTTTCTGTTCATTTCAAAAGGGAATAAGTAACGTATTTTCTGATAGTCAACTTCTACATTTATTTAAAAACAAATCTGCTGCAAAGAAAAGAATTAGGTAACAAGGGAAATGTGAGAGCAAACCAGTACTAGTTTAATTCATTGATCACATAGAGACTGCGTTTTTTATAATATTTGACAGGGTTAATACACCTGCTGCAGAAATCTTTGTGTACCCAGCAATTTTGAGGGGATTCCAATAGTGGTAAAATAACTCTGCAGTTCAGGGAGAGTTCTGTGTTCTGTCTGATATCAGGTTTGGCTCATCAAGTAGCATAGAGGGTTAATGAGCCTGATGCAACGTAAATTGTGTGACATGTAGATCACAGATTTGTATTTTATGTAGACTGGTAAGGCTGCTTTTTTAAAAACTTTATTTTCAATTTTCTCATAGTTGGCAATACAGCATGGTTAAGCACTTCAATTTCAAAATAGCAATAAGAAAGAAACAATAGTTTTGCAAATTATCTGTGCACAAGAATATAACCAATCGATCTTACAGGGTATACTGCACACCATATTTCAAGTGACCTTCCTTGACTCACCCATAACAGTTCACCATGAACGGATACAGAACACAAGCCTCCCAGGGATAAAACAATGAATCCCTGCCACATGCCAGAGTAAAAAGTGTTTCCTATTACCACACCCCTGTGGGGACTATCTCATCGGGTGGTTGAGAAGCAAGGGCGGTGTTGGTTTCTAATAAATAGGCTTTGAGGGGCTCCCAAATGTCTTTTGGCCGAGAGGCAAAAGGTTGAGTCCTAGCATATAGCTCACAATTGGTATTACAAAACGTAAGACTAAGGAGCCAGTCCCCAACCGTGGGAGAGGCTCTACTACCCCATTTGAGTGCCATTTCTCTCTTTGCAAGCAGAAGGGCAATGGTAGTGAATTAACGTAGCTTCTTCGGAAGCCCCCCCATGAAACCCAACAATGGCAAGCTTAGGCATAGGAGCCACCTCCAGATCAATCATTTGCGATATTCTCTCAAATATGGATCTCCAAAGGTCCCACGTCAGGTGGGCAAAGTCGGCCTGCGGGCCTCCACATTTGGGACAATAGTGCAGGCGATTTGAGTCAATGGCATGCAACTTAGCCGGAGTCATATATACCCTCCACAAGTATTTAAAATGTATTAGCTTATGTCTGCTGTTTAGAGAGACCTCCTTAGCTTGCTCACAGCAGAAGGCCCAGTGCGAATCCTGAATTGGGTGCCCAAGATCTTGATCCCACACCTCCCGTATTTTAATGTCCCTGCTAGGGATTAATGCCATACATGCTTTATATAATTTTGAAATTAGGTGCTCTCCCCCCGGGCTAGTAATCAAAAGGGTAAGCGGGGGAAGGACGCAGGCTCCAATGGGTATTCCGAAATCCTAGCTCGGAGTGCCCTACGTAATCGGGTAAAGACAAATTGATCCATGAATGTGGCCTCACTAAACTGCCCGCCCTCTGTACTAGAAAAAACATGTCCCCCCGGGAACGGATCCCCAATCTTGATCATAGAGAGGTAAGGCTGCTTTTGACACTGAAATAATGTTGTTACTGCAAGTTCAGAACTTGCACTCTTCTAATATGGCACAGTGATCTATTTACCATCATCAAGGAGCTGCATGCAACATGTAAATCGTGGATGTAGATCATTATTGTTTTTTTCTCAATCTGTAATTCTAACATTGCAGAGATTAATAAAGCCTTGTTAGAACAGAAAACCCCAATCACTGCTTACGTTTTATATCCTGACTTTGTGTTTATCCTGACAGTTCGCATTTACCATATAATGTCTACAAACATGGACAATATGCGATTGCTACAACTTATAATCCTCATTGTCTTAAGTAACATTTCCTGTACATTGATTTACACACTTGTATGATTTATTGTGTCTCTGTGAATGATCTAAAGCACTCTGATATCCTACACTGGGATGACTTGCACTATAAAAGAACTAAATAAAAAATCAATTAGTAGGTGCCATTTAAATCATTATTAGCATAATCACTCATACACACAGATAAAGCTTGCATTGGTAGACTGCATGCACATCTCCCACATGAGGTGGTGAACAAAGTCAAAAGCTGTCTAAAATTATAGTTTATCTAAAGTACTCGCGAAGTGATAAGCTATGTGCTCTTGTATCCTTCCGTTGCATTGGCATCTAGGTGTTAGACTCCAGATGGCTCCCAGCCAAGATGATACTTCAACAAAAGAAGGGCTGGTGGACCTTTAAGTCAGGCCTTTTTTTGTGCCTGGTGCTGCCTGCAGGTTCCTGTACTAAACAGAATGCAGATAACGTGTTGGTGCTGCTGAATCGTCTTCCAGTGTCAGAAAATGACACCTAAACAAAAAGTGGGAAGGGTATGCCCAGACGTGGGTCCTGTGCTCACAACACCACTGGATTCAAACTAGCCTGGCTGATGAAGGGTGATGCCCTGAAACTTGTCCCAGGATGCTTGTTTCCGGTCCAGGGAGGACCTGGCTTGGCAGTTCGGGCTGGACTGTTCCCACGAGGAACAGGGTCAAGATTGGTTTGCCTATGGTGGGGTCCAAACTGGGATGGTGTGGTGAGCAAAAGAATGATGGATTTAACCCAGATCCTTGTGACTGGTGATGAATGTTTGCATTGTCCAGCATTCCATCCATCAATTGTTTCTTTTGCACCTGAACAAATTCAGCATATTTTCCTGGGTCTGTCTGATCCAAGATACGGTCCAGAAATAGCTGCCAGAACCAGGATCTGGCACAATCCCCCACTTTCCAGTCCTGTTGGACGGTGGTGTAATTGAAGCCCATTACTTATCGAATGCATATGTACGGGACCCTCATCCATCTCTCGGACACTCTCCCTAGGGAAATCCACCACCAGAAGACAAAGCCTGCACACTGAGGACATGAAGTTGCTCAGTTGTTCACTGAACCTGAAATACTGGCTCAATTGTCACACTCATATGCAGAGATGGGCTTTCCTCAAATAGTGCCCTGAGCAAAACCAAACCAAAGTTGGCACCTTCTCCCACTCGTCCTATTGAATTGTCTATGTATTGAAGATTTGGGAGGTATAGAATTAAGTTCTGGGTAAGATTAAGGTGCGCCTTGAAGAGAAAAGCACACAAAAAGCAGACAAGGGCATCAGCAGCTTTCACAGAAAGTCTGTCAAGACACTTTTCTTTAGATGTGAGTCATGGGGAGACTGCTGCGGGGAGATCCAGCGCCCCTCTGTGGCTCAGCACCCTGGGACTGCCCCCTGCGTGCTCATTTTAAAGGCTGGCCCTGCTTATGTGGAATTAGAGGCAGGTCACAAGGCCCGACCACAAAGTGAGGGCGCTTAACTTTGAAAACCAACAACCAGTAAATGACATTCTACACAACGAGATTCCCTTGCACAGATGTATGCCAACCACACGATACAAAAGTGTGTAGAGGCAGGGCTTTAAGTTGGCGGGGTCTCACCAGTGCTGAGCACCGGCAGTTTTTTAAAGGGGGCCTCGAAACAGGTCTCTATCAGGCTCTCTTTAGTGCCCTGGCACAGGAGGTCCGTTTTTATCTGGACTGCAGTGACAGCAGGTACAACGATGTGCGCGTGCTCACACTGCTCCTTTCTCACTAGTGGAGAAGCTATGTCATGACATCGTGAGCGTTGTAGGGAAATGCTTTAAAAGAGAGTCATTTTCTCTCTGGATTTCCCTTCTCTAATTGAAACTCAGGAGCAGCAACATTGTCGTGGTGTCACCAGGGCTTCAAGTGGAAGCTTTTTCAATATTATATACAAGCCAAAGTTGCTGCTTATTTATCTTATGCAACTAACAACCATTGACAAAGCCAAAAGTCATGATTTGTTGTAGGTATGATGTTAATTGTTGTATCATATATCTGGATGCAATGACAGAAACAGCAAAATACAAGTTGGGCGGCACACTATGCTGAGCTCAGATTTTTAGTTTACGTGTCTGCCACGCCCCTTTGAGAGACCCCCCAGTTTTTTCATCCCACTTAAAGCCCTGTGTAGCGATTAAATTATAGCAGTGCGCCTGGTAGCACAAGGCACGCCATCAAAACTGTTCTCATAAAAAGTATAAAGACAAGGCTAGACCAATTGTCCTTGTTGATGCTGTGGCTTCGCTTGCTGCGCTGGCAAGGGGCAGCTGAAGTGTCCCACCGGTCGTATTTGTACACAGATGTTTGGCGCCTGAGATAGGCTTGCGGCTCATTTGGCAGAATAGAGCACAAAACAGATGCTAACTATTCCTTTGTCAATATGTTCCTTACAGATTTTAACACAGAATGCTTCATCATGGCTCAATGAGCTCACAGCTCCAAGGCATCTTGTTTTATTGTAAATAAGAAGATAACATATGTAAATTAAACAAGCATTGATAAAGTCAATACTTCTGGCATTGGCAGCAAAACCTTAGGCAAAACCTTGGGCTTTGCTAATGCTTGTTGTCATGGAAGTACTTTTTAGGTTTCGCCTGGCGTTGCAGCGCATGCGCTGTTCGCACTGCGAGAGATATCGTGGATGAGTAGATTTCAGAAGGGGACTTGAAGCCCCGCCCATCCTTTCATTAGGTCACGTCAGCGTTTATGCTAAACGCTGGCTTCCCATTGAAAAGGATGGTGTTTTGTTGCCGCCCTTTCCTCTTTTCGTGAAGCCCATCCGGACTGGATCGTCTGCTTCACGGCTGTCGTAAAGCAATTTCTTATCTAAAGGAGGCGTGTTATCTAAACAATCCGTGAAGCAAAGGATCCAGTCTGGATGGGCCGTCCCAAAAGGAGGAAGGGCGGCAGGCAGGCACAACGCGCATGGGGCGCTTTCACTTTCCAATTCCATTGCGTGGCGACAGCTTGTTCTTCTTACTTGCTGTCCTGTGGAATCGGGCTTAAATATTCATGCGGTCAGACTGGAGGATTGAAATAGTTTCCCGAGACTGTTGGCTGCTAAGGCGGCGAGTTGGCGGAATGTAAATGGCTGATTTTCTCTGAATGATGTAACCTTTACAGCGAAACCCGTTGAGTAGAGGCACCTGTGGAGGTGTGCTGATGGTGTTTATGCGGGGCAGCAGTGTGCCTGGCACTAGAGAGCCATAGGGCAAGGCCGCCCCCTTAGCGTCATCCTAACTGAATACAGAACCCTGCCTCCGCATCCCCCGCCCCATCTACTGTGCGTGACCCTCTGATGAGATAACGTGCCAGTGTGTCTGGGCTATCACAAGAGCCCTATATGAATCTATAAGGGGCTTCAGCCTTCCTCTGGTCTGCTGGCCACACAACCACCCTCCTGGGGTCAGGCCAGTCCAGTCGCGGTCAGCCGAGGGCCATGGGGGTATTGTATCGTGGAGTCGCACACGCTGTGCACATCACAAGAGTCGTGGCTAGATCTCGCACTCCCACCCACACTGGACCAAAGCCTTTGGTGTACTGGATCTACTGATCCACAGTTGGGTGGGCTGTGGAAGACGAGAGCAGCTCATGACGTGACTGGACTCACCCCTTCCACAGGGGCAGTGTGTGAAATCAGTGCATAGTGAGGAAATGTGAGTGACAGCAGAGCACCGGGCCGCGATGGGAAAGCTGGAGACCTGGGGGGGGGGCTTTACAGGAGTGTACCTCGAGGCAAACTCTTTTGGGAGTCCAGCGAGCTCTAGCCCTCACCTGCCTGCCCGGTGGGCACCGTTCACACGCCCTCCCTTCCTGCCAATTGATTTTCTAACTATGTTTTTTATTTATTTTAATTTATTTTTGTATTCCTGTTTATGTACATTACTCCAAAAGGTATGGCTACGCTGTATCACACACACCTAAATAAAGAGGTCATGTTTCCGAAAAAGTCTACGAAATCGCAGCGAAGAAACCGAGCAGTGATCTCCCCATTGCCATTGTGGACCTGTGGATATGCTGTTCATGCTGTCCTGCCCGCAGGGTATGGATACTGTGCGAGGCGCGCCCAGAGCTCCAACCGAGCCACCCTGGGCAAGGCGCACCCCTGGATCGCATCAGCCTCCTGGGATGTCCCTGGCGCCCTGATACGATCGGCATTTATGTAAAGTGCCTGGAAATGAGGGGGGGGGGGGGTGTTGTGAGAGTGAGACCAGCGTCTCTGATCTGCCGAGGATTGCATCCACGCTGCAACCTCACCATCTTTGAACATTTCAGAACACGTTGGTTTCAACATACCAGCCCATCATATATACATTACTGCATTAAATCTACATAATTGTTTGGTAACATCACAAACCATCACTTTGCCGGTGACCAATAAAAGGCAAAGTTCTTTGGTCCACTCAGCCTATGCATGCAGTACACAAGGACGATCAGTGCCAGGAAGAGGCCTTTATTTTACACATTAACCACTAGAAAACAGTGAACAAATCAAGCTGTCCCAGCCAAAGGGGGCTAAATCAGGCAACCTGACTCCGCCAGTAACAATCCTAGAACCGCACGGAGCGGGGCCCTCAGACCGAAACTGCTACAGCGCACTGAAGCTACGTTCATAACATAAACCGCTTTACGCCTTGTCCAGCCACATGTTCGGCTCCTGCAGTGCCCTACATTTACATGCTTATGCTATGAAAGCTTGGTTATCTCTGTCCCAGCAGCTGACAGTGGGTATGTGGCCACCGCACGCAACCCTTCCCAGAATCCTTTTCACATGCACAGGCTCATTAAAGTGTCCTTGTGTAACGTAACTAGTGTTCGTGTAAAGCGCACAAACTTTACAGTATTGAACACAGCAGCAGCATGTTACTTTTAGACTGCAGCATTTTGTTTTTTATTTCTAAACGTTTAATGTCTATTGCATATGTTTGTAAAAAAACATTTACTAATGAAACTATGCCCTCTTTGCCAAGGCAGGGGTTGCTAATGCTTGTGTGACCTTGTCTCCAATCTGTTCTCTTTAAACTGTTCTGCCTTCTCTGCCTCTCTTCTCTGTCCTCCCTTTCTGCCTCTCTTCACTGTCCTCGCTTCTCTACCTCTCTTCACTGTCCCCACTTCTCTGTCTTCCATTCTCTGCCTCTCTTAACTGTCCTCGCTTCTATAATTCTCTTCACTGTCCTCCCTTCTCTGCTTCTCTTCACTGTCCTCCCTTTTCTGCCTCTCTTCACTGTCCCCACTTCTCTGCCCCTCTTCTCTGTCCTCTATTCTCTGCCTCTATTAACTGTCCTCGCTTCTCTACTTCTCTTCACTGTCCCCACTTCTCTGCCCCTCCTCTCTGTCCTCTATTCTCTGCCTCTCTTAACTGTCCTCGCTTCTCTACTTCTCTTCACTGTCCTCCCTTTTCTGCCTCTCTTCACTGGTCTTTCTTCTCTGCCTCTCTTCAGTGTCCTCGCTTCTCTGCCTCTCTTCACTGTCCCCCCCTTCACTGCCTCTCTTCTCTGTCCTCCCTTTTCTACCTCTCTTCACTGTCCCCCCTTCTCCACCTCTCTTCTCTGTCCTCCCTTTTCTGCCTCTCTTCACTGTCCTTGCTTCTCTGCCTTTCTCCACTGTCCTCGCTTCTCCGCCTCTCTTCACCGTCCCCCTTCTCAACCTCTCTTCACTGCCCCCCCTTTTCTGCCTCTCTTCACCATCCCCCCTTCTCTGCCTCTCTTCACTGTCCTTGCTTCTCCGCCTCTCTTCACCGTCCCCCTTCTCTGCCTCGCTTCACTGTTCCCCCTTCTCTACCTCTCTTCACTGTTGTCGCTTCTCAGCCTCTCTCCACTGTCCCCCTTCTCTGCCTCTCTTCACTGTCGTCGCTTCTCTGCCTCTGTTCACTATCCTCGCTTCTCCTCCTCTGTTCACTGTCCCCTCTTATCTACCTCTCTTCACCGTCCCCCTTCTCTGCCTCTCTTCACTGTCCCTCCTTATCTACCTCTCTTCACTGTCCCCCCTCTTCTGCCTCTCTTCACTGTCCCCCCTTCTCTGCCTCTCTTCACCGTCCCCCCTTCTCTGCCTCTCTTCACTGTCCCCCCTTTTCTGCCTCTCTTCACTGTCCACCCTTCTCCGCCTCTCTTCACCATCCCCCTTCTCTGCCTCTCTTCACTGTCCCCCCTTCTCTGCCCCTCTTCACTCTCCTCACTTCTCTGCCTCTCTTCACTGTCCCCCCTTCTCAACCTCTCTTCACTGCCCCCTCATGCTCTCCCTCTCTTCACTGTCCCCCCTTTTCTGCCTCACTTCACTGGCCTTGCTTCTCTGCCTCTCTTCACTGTCCCCCCTTCTCTGCCTCTCTTCACTGTCCCCCCTTCTCTGTCTCTCTTCACTGTCCTTGCTTCTCCGCCTCTCTTCACCGTCCCCCCTTCTCTGCCTCTCTTCACTGTCCCCCTTCTCTACCTCTCTTCACAGTCCTCGCTTCTCTGCCTCTCTTCACTGTCCCCCCTTCTGTGCCACTCTTCACTGTCCCCCCTTCTTTGCCTCTCTTCACTGTCGTCGCTTCTCTGCCACTCTTCACTATCCTCGCTTCTCTGTCTCTCTTCACTGTCCCCTCTTATCTACCTCTCTTCACCATCCCCCCTTCTCTGCCTCTCTTCACTGTCCCCCTTTTATCTACCTCTCTTCACTGTCCTCACTTATCTGCCTCTCTTAACTGTCCCCCCTTCTCTACCTCTCTTCACTGTCCCCCCTTCTCTGCCTCTCTTCACTGTCCCCCCTTCTAAACCTCTCTTTACTGCCCCCCATTCTCTCCCTCTCTTCACTGTCCCCCCTTTCCTGCCTCTCTTCACTGTCCCCCCTTCTCTGCCTCGCTTCACTGTCCCCGTCTCTGCCTTTCTTCACTGTCCTTGCTTCTCCGCTCCCCTCACCGTCCCCCCTTCTCTGCCTCTCTTCACTGTCCCCCCTTCTCTATCTCTCTTCACTGTCGTCACTTCTCTGCCTCTCTTCACTGTCCCCCCTTCTGTGCCTCTCTTCACTGTCCCCCCTTCTTTGCCTCTCTTCAATGTTGTCGCTTCTCTGCCTCTCTTCACTATCCTCGCTTCTCTGCCTCTCTTCACTGTCCCCTCTTATCTCTTATCTACCTCTCTTCACCGTCCCCCTTCTCTGCCTCTCTTCACTATCCCCCCTTCTTTGCCTCTCTTCACTGTCGTCGCTTCTCTGTCTCTCTTCACTGTCCTCGCTTCTCTGCCTCTGTTCACTGTCCCCTCTAATCTACCTCTCTTCACCGTCCCCCCTTCTCTGCCTCTCTTCACTGTCCCCCTTATCTACCTCTCTTCACTGTCCCCCCTCTTCTGCCTCTCTTCACTGTCCACCCTTCTCTGCCTCTCTTCACTGTCCCCCCTTCTCTGCCTCTCTTCACTGTCCTCGCTTCTCTGCCTCTCTTCACCATCCCCCCTTCTCTGCCTCTCTTCACTGTCCCCCCTTCTCTGCCCCTCTTCACTCTCCTCACTTCTCTGCCTCTCTTCACTGTCCCCCCTTCTCAACCCCTCTTCACTGCCCCCCATTCTCTCCCTCTCTTAACTGTCCCCCCTCTTCTGCCTCTCTTCACTGTCCCGCCTTCTCTGTCTCTCTTCACTGCCCCCCCTTTTCTGCCTCTCTTCACTGTCCTTGCTTCTCTGCCTCTCTTCACTGTCCTCGCTTCTCCGCCTCTCTTCACCGTCCCCCTTCTCTGCCCCGCTTCACTCTCCACGCTTCTCTACCTCTCTTCACTGCCCGCCCATTCTCTGCCTCTCTTCACTGTCCCTCCGTATCTACCTCTCTTCACTGTCCCGCCTCTTATGCCTCTCTTCACTGTCCCCCCTTCTCTGCCTCTCTTCACTGTCCTCGCTTCTCCGCCTCTCTTCACCGTCCCCCCTTCTCTGCCTCTCTTCACTGCCCCCCCTTCTCTGCCCCTCTTCACTCTCCTCGCTTCTCTGCCTCTCTTCACTGTCCCCCCTTCTAAACCTCTCTTCACTGCCCCCCTTCTCTCCCTCTCTTCACTGTCCCCCCTTTCCTGCCTCTCTTCACTATCCCCCCTTCTCTGCCTCTCTTCACTGTCCCCCGTCTCTGCCTCTCTTCACTGTCCTTGCTTCTCCGCCTCTCTTCACCGTCCCCCCTTCTCTGCCTCTCTTCACTGTCCCCCCTTCTCTACCTCTCTTCACTGTCGTCACTTTTCTGCCTCTCTTCACTGTCCCCCCTTCTGTGCCTCTCTTCACTCTCTTCACTCTCCTCGCTTCTCTGCCTCTCTTCACTGTCCCCTTCTAAACCTCTCTTCACTGCCCCCCCTTCTCTCCCTCTCTTCACTGTCCCCCCTTTCCTGCCTCTCTTCACTATCCCCCCTTCTCTGCCTCTCTTCACTGTCCCCCGTCTCTGCCTCTCTTCACTGTCCTTGCTTCTCCGCCTCTCTTCACCGTCCCCCCTTCTCTGCCTCTCTTCACTGCCGTCACTTTTCTGCCTCTCTTCACTGTCCCCCCTTCTGTGCCTCTCTTCAATGTTGTCGCTTCTCTGCCTCTCTTCACTATCCTCGCTTCTCTGCCACTCTTCACTGTCCCCTCTTATCTACCTCTCTTCACCGTCCCCCTTCTCTGCCTCTCTTCACTGTCCCCCTTTATCTACCTCTCTTCACTGTCCTCACTTCTCTGCCTCTCTTAACTGTCCCCCCTTCTCTACCTCTCTTCACTGCCCCCCTTCTCTGCCTCTCTTCACTGTCCCCCCTTCTCTGCCTCTCTTCACAGTCCCTCTTCTCTGCCTCTCTTCACTGTCCCTCTTCTCTCCCTCTCTTCACTGTCGTCGCTTTTCTGCCTCTCTTCACTGTCCCCCCTTGTCTGCCGGTCTTCACTATCCCCCCTTCTCTGCCTCTCTTAACTGTCCCCCCTTCTCTACCTCTCTTCACTGCCCCCCTTCTCTGCCTCTCTTCACTGTCCCCCCTTCTCTGCCTCTCTTCACAGTCCCTCTTCTCTGCCTCTCTTCACCGTCCCCCCTTCTCTGCCTCTCTTCACTGTCCCTCCTTATCTACCTCTCTTCACTGTCCCCCCTCTTCTGCCTCTCTTCACTGTCCCCCCTTCTCTGCCTCTCTTCACTGTCCTCCCTTCTCTGCTACTCTTCACTGTCCTCCCTTTTCTGCCTCTCTTCACTGTCCCCACTTCTCTGCCCCTCTTCTCTGTCCTCTATTCTCTGCCTCTCTTAACTGTCCTCGCTTCTCTACTTCTCTTCACTGTCCCCACTTCTCTGCCCCTCCTCTCTGTCCTCTATTCTCTGCCTCTCTTAACTGTCCTCGCTTCTCTACTTCTCTTCACTGTCCTCCCTTTTCTGCCTCTCTTCACTGGTCTTTCTTCTCTGCCTCTCTTCAGTGTCCTCGCTTCTCTGCCTCTCTTCACTTTCCCCCCCTTCACTGCCTCTCTTCTCTGTCCTCCCTTTTCTACCTCTCTTCACTGTCCCCCCTTCTCCACCTCTCTTCTCTGTCCTCCCTTTTCTGCCTCTCTTCACTGTCCTTGCTTCTCTGCCTCTCTCCACTGTCCTCGCTTCTCCGCCTCTCTTCATCGTCCCCCTTCTCAACCTCTCTTCACTGCCCCCCATTCTCTGCCTCTCTTCACTGTCCCCCCTTTTTTGCCTCTCTTCACTGTCCTTGATTCTCTGCCTCTCTTCACTGTCCCCCCTTTTCTGCCTCTCTTCACCATCCCCCCTTCTCTGCCTCTCTTCACTGTCCTTGCTTCTCCGCCTCTCTTCACCGTCCCCCTTCTCTGCCTCACTTCACTGTCCCCCCTTCTCTACCTCGCTTCACTGTTGTCGCTTCTCAGCCTCTCTCCACTGTCCCCCCTTCTCTGCCTCTCTTCACTGTCGTCGCTTCTCTGCCTCTGTTCACTATCCTCGCTTCTCCTCCTCTGTTCACTGTCCCCTCTTATCTACCTCACTTCACCGTCCCCCTTCTCTGCCTCTCTTCACTGTCCCTCCTTATCTACCTCTCTTCACTGTCCCCCCTCTTCTGCCTCTCTTCACTGTCCCCCCTTCTCTGCCTCTCTTCACCGTCCCCCCTTCTCTGCCTCTCTTCACTGTCCCCCCTTTTCTGCCTCTCTTCACTGTCCACCCTTCTCCGCCTCTCTTCACCATCCCCCTTCTCTGCCTCTCTTCACTGTCCCCCCTTCTCTGCCCCTCTTCACTCTCCTCACTTCTCTGCCTCTCTTCACTGTCCCCCCTTCTCAACCTCTCTTCACTGCCCCCTCATGCTCTCCCTCTCTTCACTGTCCCCCCTTTTCTGCCTCACTTCACTGGCCTTGCTTCTCTGCCTCTCTTCACTGTCCCCCCTTCTCTGCCTCTCTTCACTGTCCCCCCTTCTCTGTCTCTCTTCACTGTCCTTGCTTCTCCGCCTCTCTTCACCGTCCCCCCTTCTCTGCCTCTCTTCACTGTCCCCCCTTCTCTACCTCTCTTCACAGTCCTCGCTTCTCTGCCTCTCTTCACTGTCCCCCCTTCTGTGCCACTCTTCACTGTCCCCCCTTCTTTGCCTCTCTTCACTGTCGTCGCTTCTCTGCCACTCTTCACTATCCTCGCTTCTCTGTCTCTCTTCACTGTCCCCTCTTATCTACCTCTCTTCACCATCCCCCCTTCTCTGCCTCTCTTCACTGTCCCCCTTTTATCTACCTCTCTTCACTGTCCTCACTTATCTGCCTCTCTTAACTGTCCCCCCTTCTCTACCTCTCTTCACTGTCCCCCCTTCTCTGCCTCTCTTTACTGTCCCCCCTTCTAAACCTCTCTTTACTGCCCCCCATTCTCTCCCTCTCTTCACTGTCCCCCCTTTCCTGCCTCTCTTCACTGTCCCCCCTTCTCTGCCTCGCTTCACTGTCCCCGTCTCTGCCTTTCTTCACTGTCCTTGCTTCTCCGCTCCCCTCACCGTCCCACCTTCTCTGCCTCTCTTCACTGTCCCCCCTTCTCTATGTCTCTTCACTGTCGTCACTTCTCTGCCTCTCTTCACTGACCCCCTTCTGTGCCTCTCTTCACTGTCCCCCCTTCTTTGCCTCTCTTCAATGTTGTCGCTTCTCTGCCTCTCTTCACTATCCTCGCTTCTCTGCCTCTCTTCACTGTCCCCTCTTATCTCTTATCTACCTCTCTTCACCGTCCCCCTTCTCTGCCTCTCTTCACTGTCCCCCCTTCTTTGCCTCTCTTCACTGTCGTCGCTTCTCTGTCTCTCTTCACTGTCCTCGCTTCTCTGCCTCTGTTCACTGTCCCCTCTAATCTACCTCTCTTCACCGTCCCCCCTTCTCTGCCTCTCTTCACTGTCCCCCTTATCTACCTCTCTTCACTGTCCCCCCTCTTCTGCCTCTCTTCACTGTCCACCCTTCTCTGCCTCTCTTCACTGTCCCCCCTTCTCTGCCTCTCTTCACTGTCCTCGCTTCTCTGCCTCTCTTCACCATCCCCCTTCTCTGCCTCTCTTCACTGTCCCCCCTTCTCTGCCCCTCTTCACTCTCCTCACTTCTCTGCCTCTCTTCACTGTCCCCCCTTCTCAACCCCTCTTCACTGCCCCCCATTCTCTCCCTCTCTTAACTGTCCCCCCTCTTCTGCCTCTCTTCACTGTCCCGCCTTCTCTGTCTCTCTTCACTGCCCCCCCTTTTCTGCCTCTCTTCACTGTCCTTGCTTCTCTGCCTCTCTTCACTGTCCTCGCTTCTCCGCCTCTCTTCACCGTCCCCCTTCTCTGCCCCGCTTCACTCTCCACGCTTCTCTACCTCTCTTCACTGCCCGCCCATTCTCTGCCTCTCTTCACTGTCCCTCCGTATCTACCTCTCTTCACTGTCCCCCCTCTTATGCCTCTCTTCACTGTCCCCCCTTCTCTGCCTCTCTTCACTGTCCTCGCTTCTCCGCCTCTCTTCACCGTCCCCCCTTCTCTGCCTCTCTTCACTGCCCCCCCTTCTCTGCCCCTCTTCACTCTCCTCGCTTCTCTGCCTCTCTTCACTGTCCCCCCTTATAAACCTCTCTTCACTGCCCCCCTTCTCTCCCTCTCTTCACTGTCCCCCCTTTCCTGCCTCTCTTCACTATCTCCCCTTCTCTGCCTCTCTTCACTGTCCCCCGTCTCTGCCTCTCTTCACTGTCCTTGCTTCTCCGCCTCTCTTCACCGTCCCCCCTTCTCTGCCTCTCTTCACTGTCCCCCTTCTCTACCTCTCTTCACTGTCGTCACTTTTCTGCCTCTCTTCACTGTCCCCCCTTCTGTGCCTCTCTTCACTCTCCTCGCTTCTCTGCCTCTCTTCACTGTCCCCTTCTAAACCTTTCTTCACTGCCCCCCCTTCTCTCCCTCTCTTCACTGTCCCCCCTTTCCTGCCTCTCTTCACTATCCCCCCTTCTCTGCCTCTCTTCACTGTCCCCCGTCTCTGCCTCTCTTCACTGTCCTTGCTTCTCCGCCTCTCTTCACCGTCCCCCCTTCTCTGCCTCTCTTCACTGTCCCCCCTTCTCTACCTCTCTTCACTGCCGTCACTTTTCTGCCTCTCTTCACTGTCCCCCCTTCTGTGCCTCTCTTCAATGTTGTCGCTTCTCTGCCTCTCTTCACTATCCTCGCTTCTCTGCCACTCTTCACTGTCCCCTCTTATCTACCTCTCTTCACCGTCCCCCTTCTCTGCCTCTCTTCACTGTCCCCCTTTATCTACCTCTCTTCACTGTCCTCACTTCTCTGCCTCTCTTAACTGTCCCCCCTTCTCTACCTCTCTTCACTGCCCCCCTTCTCTGCCTCTCTTCACTGTCCCCCCTTCTCTGCCTCTCTTCACAGTCCCTCTTCTCTGCCTCTCTTCACTGTCCCTCTTCTCTCCCTCTCTTCACTGTCGTCGCTTTTCTGCCTCTCTTCACTGTCCCCCCGTTTCTGCCGCTCTTCACTATCCCCCCTTCTCTGCCTCTCTTCACTGTCGTCGCTTCTCTGCCTCTAATCACTATCCTCGCTTCTCTGCCTCTGTTCATTGTCCCCTCTTATCTACCTCTCTTCACCGTCCCCCCTTCTCTGCCTCTCTTCACTGTCCCTCCTTATCTACCTCTCTTCACTGTCCCCCCTCTTCTGCCTCTCTTCACTGTCCCCCCTTCTCTGCCTCTCTTCACTGTCCCCCCTTCTCTGCCTCTCTTCACTCTCCTCGCTTCTCTGCCTCTCTTTACTGTCCCCCTTCTCAACCTCTCTTCACTGCCCCCCATTCTCTGCCTCTCTTCACTGTCCCCCTTTTCTGCCTCTCTTCACTGTCCTTGCTTCTCTGCCTCTTTTTACTGTCCTCGCTTCTCCACCTCTCTTCACCTTCCCCCCTTCTCTGCCCCTCTTCACTCTCCTCGCTTCTCTGCCTCTCTTCACTGTCCCCCTTCTCAACCTCTCTTCACTGCCCCCCATTCTCTGCCTCTCTTCACTGTCCCCCCCTTTTCTGCCTCTCTTCACTGTCCTTGCTTCTCTGCCTCTCTTCACTGTCCCCCCTTTTCTGCCTCTCTTCACTATCCCCCTTCTCTGCCTCTCTTCACTGTCCTTGCTTCTCCGCCTCTCTTCACCGTCCCCCTTCTCTGCCTCGCTTCACTGTCCCCCCTTCTCTACCTCTCTTCACTGTTGTTGCTTCTCTGCCTCTCTCCACTGCCCCCCCTTCTCTGCCTCTCTTCACTGTCGTCGCTTCTCTGCTTCTCGTCACTCTCCTCGCTTCTCTGCCTCTCTTCACTGTCCCCCTTCTCAACCTCTCTTCACTGCCCCCCATTCTCTGCCTCTCTTCACTGTCCCCCCTTTTCTGCCTCTCTTCACTGTCCTTGATTCTCTGCCTCTCTTCACTGTCCCCCCTTTTCTGCCTCTCTTCACCATCCCCCCTTCTCTGCCTCTCTTCACTGTCCTTGCTTCTCCGCCTCTCTTCACCATCCCCCTTCTCTGCCTCGCTTCACTGTCCCCCCTTCTCTACCTCTCTTCACTGTTGTCGCTTCTCAGCCTCTCTCCACTGTCCCCCCTTCTCTGCCTCTCTTCACTGTCGTCGCTTCTCTGCCTCTGTTCACTATCCTCGCTTCTCCTCCTCTGTTCACTGTCCCCTCTTATCTACCTCTCTTCACTGTCCCCCTTCTCTGCCTCTCTTCACTGTCCCTCATTATCTACCTCTCTTCACTGTCCCCCCTCTTCTGCCTCTCTTCACTGTCTCCCTTCTCTGCCTCTCTTCACCGTCCCCCCTTCTCTGCCTCTCTTCACTGTCCCCCCATTTCTGCCTCTCTTCACTGTCCACCCTTATCCGCCTCTCGTCACCATCCCCCCTTCTCTGCCTCTCTTCACTGTCCCCCCTTCTCTGCCCCTCTTCACTCTCCTCACTTCTCTGCCTCTCTTCACTGTCCCCCCTTCTCAACCTCTCTTCACTGCCCCCTCATGCTCTCCCTCTCTTCACTGTCCCCCCTTTTCTGCCTCACTTCACTGGCCTTGCTTCTCTGCCTCTCTTCACTGTCCCCCCTTCTCTGCCTCTCTTCACTGTCCCCCCTTCTCTGTCTCTCTTCACTGTCCTTGCTTCTCCGCCTCTCTTCACCGTCCCCCCTTCTCTGCCTCTCTTCACTGTCCCCCCTTCTCTACCTCTCTTCACAGTCCTCGCTTCTCTGCCTCTCTTCACTGTCCCCCCTTCTGGGCCACTCTTCACTGTCCCCCCTTCTTTGCCTCTCTTCACTGTCGTAGCTTCTCTGCCACTCTTCACTATCCTCGCTTCTCTGTCTCTCTTCACTGTCCCCTCTTATCTACCTCTCTTCACCATCCCCCCTTCTCTGCCGCTCTTAACTGTCCCCCCTTCTCTACCTCTCTTCACTGTCCCCCCTTCTCTGCCTCTCTTCACTGTCCCCCTTCTAAACCTCTCTTTACTGCCCCCCATTCTCTCCCTCTCTTCACTGTCCCCCCTTTCCTGCCTCTCTTCACTGTCCCCCCTTCTCTGCCTCGCTTCACTGTCCCCCGTCTCTGCCTTTCTTCACTGTCCTTGCTTCTCCGCTCCCCTCACCGTCCCCCCTTCTCTGCCTCTCTTCACTGCCCCCCTTCTCTATCTCTCTTCACTGTCGTCACGTCTCTGCCTCTCTTCACTGTCCCCCCTTCTGTGCCTCTCTTCACTGTCCCCCCTTCTTTGCCTCTCTTCAATGTTGTCGCTTCTCTGCCTCTCTTCACTATCCTCACTTCTCTGCCTCTCTTCACTGTCCCCTCTTATCTCTTATCTACCTCTCTTCACCGTCCCCCTTCTCTGCCTCTCTTCACTGTCCCCCCTTCTTTGCCTCTCTTCACTGTCGTCGCTTCTCTGTCTCTCTTCACTGTCCTCGCTTCTCTGCCTCTGTTCACTGTCCCCTCTAATCTACCTCTCTTCACCGTCCCCCCTTCTCTGCCTCTCTTCACTGTCCCCCTTATCTACCTCTCTTCACTGTCCCCCCTCTTCTGCCTCTCTTCACTGTCCACCCTTCTCTGCCTCTCTTCACTGTCCCCCCTTCTCTGCCTCTCTTCACTGTCCTCGCTTCTCCGCCTCTCTTCACCATCCCCCCTTCTCTGCCTCTCTTCACTGTCCCCCCTTCTCTGCCCCTCTTCACTCTCCTCACTTCTCTGCCTCTCTTCACTGTCCCCCCTTCTCAACCCCTCTTCACTGCCCCCCATTCTCTCCCTCTCTTAACTGTCCCCCCTCTTCTGCCTCTCTTCACTGTCCCGCCTTCTCTGTCTCTCTTCACTGCCCCCCCTTTTCTGCCTCTCTTCACTGTCCTTGCTTCTCTGCCTCTATTCACTGTCCCCCTTCTCTGTCTCTCTTCACTGTCCTCGCTTCTCCGCCTCTCTTCACCGTCCCCCTTCTCTGCCCCGCTTCACTCTCCACGCTTCTCTACCTCTCTTCACTGCCCCCCCATTCTCTGCCTCTCTTCACTGTCCCTCCGTATCTACCTCTCTTCACTGTCCCCCCTCTTATGCCTCTCTTCACTGTCCCCCTTCTCTGCCTCTCTTCACTGTCCTCGCTTCTCCGCCTCTCTTCACCGTCCCCCCTTCTCTGCCTCTCTTCACTGTCCCCCCTTCTCTGCCCCTCTTCACTCTCCTCGCTTCTCTACCTCTCTTCACTGTCCCCCCTTCTAAACCTCTCTTCACTGCCCCCCTTCTCTCCCTCTCTTCACTGTCCCCCCTTCTCTGCCTCTCTTCACTGTCCCCCCTCTCTGCCTCTCTTCACTGTCCTTGCTTCTCCGCCTCTCTTCACCGTCCCCCCTTCTCTGCCTCTCTTCACTGTCCCCCCTTCTCTACCTCTCTTCACTGTCGTCGCTTTTCTGCCTCTCTTCACTGTCCCCCCTTCTGTGCCTCTCTTCAATGTTGTCGCTTCTCTGCCTTTCTTCACTATCCTCGCTTCTCTGCCTCTCTTCACTGTCCCCTCTTATCTACCTCTCTTCACTGCCCCCCTTCTCTGCCTCTCTTCACTGTCCCCCCTTCTCTGCCTCTCTTCACAGTCCCTCTTCTCTGCCTCTCTTCACTGTCCCCCCTTCTCTCCCTCTCTTCACTGTCGTCGCTTTTCTGCCTCTCTTCACTGTCCCCCCTTTTCTGCCGCTCTTCACTATCCCCCCTTCTCTGCCTCTCTTCACTGTCGTCGCTTCTCTGCCTCTCTTCACTATCCTCGCTTCTCTGCCTCTGTTCATAGTCCCCTCTTATCTACCTCTCTTCACGGTCCCCCCTTCTCTGCCTCTCTTCACTGTCCCTCCTTATCTACCTCTCTTCACTGTCCCCCCTCTTCTGCCTCTCTTCACTGTCCCCCCTTCTCTGCCTCTCTTCACTGTCTCCCCTTCTCTGCCTCTCTTCACTCTCCTCGCTTCTCTGCCTCTCTTTACTGTCCCCCTTCTCAACCTCTCTTCACTGCCCCCCATTCTCTGCCTCTCTTCACTGTCCCCCCTTTTCTGCCTCTCTTCACTGTCCTTGCTTCTCTGCCTCTCTTCACTGTCCCCCCTTTTCTGCCTCTCTTCACTCTCCCCCCTTCTCTATCTCTCTTCACTGTCGTCACTTCTCTGCCTCTCTTCACTGTCCCCCCTTCTGTGCCTCTCTTCACTGTCCCCCCTTATTTGCCTCTCTTCAATGTTGTCGCTTCTCTGCCTCTCTTCACTATCCTCGCTTCTCTGCCTCTCTTCACTGTCCCCTCTTATCTCTTATCTACCTCTCTTCACCGTCCCCCTTCTCTGCCTCTCTTCACTGTCCTCGCTTCTCTGCCTCTGTTCACTGTCCCCTCTAATCTACCTCTCTTCACCATCCCCCCTTCTCTGCCTCTCTTCACTGTCCCCCTTATCTACCTCTCTTCACTGTCCCCCCTTTTCTGCCTCTCATCACTGTCCCCCCTTCTCTATCTCTCTTCACTGTCGTCACTTCTCTGCCTCTCTTCACTGTCCCCCCTTCTGTGCCTGTCTTCACTGTCCCCCCTTCTTTGCCTCTCTTCAATGTTGTCGCTTCTCTGCCTCTCTTCACTATCCTCGCTTCTCTGCCTCTCTTCACTGTCCCCTCTTATCTCTGATCTACCTCTCTTCACCGTCCCCCTTCTCTGCCTCTCTTCACTGTCCCCCCTTCTTTGCCTCTCTTAACTGTCGTCACTTCTCTGTCTCTCTTCACTGTCCTCGCTTCTCTGCCTCTGTTCACTGTCCCCTCTAATCTACCTCTCTTCACCGTCCCACCTTCTCTGCCTCTCTTCACTGTCCCCCTTATCTACCTCTCTTCACTGTCCCCCCTCTTCTGCCTCTCTTCACTGTCCACCCTTCTCTGCCTCTCTTCACTGTCCCCCCTTCTCTGCCTCTCTTCACTGTCCTCGCTTTTCCGCCTCTCTTCACCATCCCCCCTTCTCTGCCTCTCTTCACTGTCCCCCCTTCTCTGCCCCTCTTCACTCTCCTCACTTCTCTGCCTCTCTTCACAGTCCCCCCTTCTCAACCCCTATTCACTGCCCCCCATTCTCTCCCTCTCTTAACTGTCCCCCCTCTTCTGCCTCTCTTCACTGTCCCGCCTTCTCTGTCTCTCTTCACTGCCCCCCCTTTTCTGCCTCTCTTCACTGTCCTTGCTTCTCTGCCTCTCTTCACTGTCCCCCCTTCTCTATCTCTCTTCACTGTCGTCACTTCTCTGCCTCTCTTCACTGTCCCCCATTCTGTGCCTCTCTTCACTGTCCCCCCTTCTTTGCCTCTCTTCAATGCTGTCGCTTCTCTGCCTCTCTTCACTATCCTCGCTTCTCTGCCTCTCTTCACTGTCCCCTCTTATCTCTTATCTACCTCTCTTCACCGTCCCCATTCTCTGCCTCTCTTCACTGTCCCCCCTTCTTTGCCTCTCTTCACTGTCGTCGCTTCTCTGTCTCTCTTCACTGTCCTCGCTTCTCTGCCTCTGTTCACTGTCCCCTCTAATCTACCTCTCTTCACCGTCCCCCCTTCTCTGCCTCTCTTCACTGTCCCCCTTATCTACCTCTCTTCACTGTCCCCCCTCTTCTGCCTCTCTTCACTGTCCACCCTTCTCTGCCTCTCTTCACTGTCCCCCCTTCTCTGACTCTCTTCACTGTCCCCCCTTCTCTGCCCCTCTTCACTCTCCTCACTTCTCTGCCTCTCTTCACTGTCCCCCCTTCTTTGCCTCTCTTCACTGTCGTCGCTTCTCTGCCTCTCTTCACTGTCCCCTTCTCTGTCTCTCTTCACTGTCCTTGCTTCTCCGCCTCTCTTCACCGTCCCCCCTTCTCTGCCTCTCTTCACTGTCCCCCCTTCTCTACCTCTCTTCACAGTCCTCGCTTCTCTGCCTCTCTTCACTGTCCCCCCTTCTGCGCCACTCTTCACTGTCCCCCCTTCTTTGCCTCTCTTCACTGTCGTCGCTTCTCTGCCACTGTTCACTAACCCCGCTTCTCTGTCTCTCTTCACTGTCCCCTCGTATCTACCTCTCTTCACCATCCCCCCTTCTCTGCCTCTCTTCACTGTCCCCCCTTTATCTACCTCTCTTCACCGTCCTCACTTATCTGCCTCTCTTAACTGTCCCCCCTTTTCTACCTCTCTTCACTGTCCCCCCTTCTCTGCCTCTCTTCACTGTCCCCCCTTCTAAACCTCTCTTTACTCCCCCCCATTCTCTCCCTCTCTTCACTGTCCCCCTTTCCTGCCTCTCTTCACTGTCCCCCCTTCTCTGCCTCGCTTCACTGTCCCCCGTCTCTGCCTTTCTTCACTGTCCTTGCTTCTCCGCTCCCCTCACCGTCCCCCCTTCTCTGCCTCTCTTCACTGTCCCCCCTTCTCTATCTCTCTTCACTGTTGTCACTTCTCTGCCTCTCTTCACTGTCCCCCCTTCTGTGCCTCTCTTCACTGTCGCCCCTTCTGTGCCTCTCTTCACTGTCCCCCCTTCTTTGCCTCTCTTCAATGTTGTCGCTTCTCTGCCTCTCTTCACTATCTTTGCTTCTCTGCCTCTCTTCACTGTCCCCTCTTATCTCTTATCTACCTCTCTTCACCGTCCCCCTTCTCTGCCTCTCTTCACTGTCCCCCCTTCTTTGCCTCTCTTCACTGTCGTCGCTTCTCTGACTCTCTTCACTGTCCTCGCTTCTCTGCCTCTGTTCACTGTCCCCTCTAATCTACCTCTCTTCACCGTCCCCCCTTCTCTGCCTCTCTTCACTGTCCCCCTTATCTACCTCTCTTCACTGTCCCCCCTCTTCTGCCTCTCTTCACTGTCCACCCTGCTCTGCCTCTCTTCACTGTCCCCCCTTCTCTGCCTCTCTTCACTGTCCTCGCTTCTCCACCTCTCTTCACCATCCCCCCTTCTCTGCCTCTCTTCACTGTCCCCCCTTCTCTGCCCCTCTTCACTCTCCTCACTTCTCTGCCTCTCTTCACTGTCCCCCCTTCTTTGCCTCTCTTCACTGTCGTCGCTTCTCTGCCTCTCTTCAATGTTGTCGCTTCTCTGCCTCTCTTCACTATCCTCGCTTCTCTGCCTCTCTTCACTGTCCCCTCTTATCTACCTCTCTTCACTGCCCCCCTTCTCTGCCTCTCTTCACTGTCCCCCCTTCTCTATCTCTCTTCACTGTCGTCACTTCTCTGCCTCTCTTCACTGTCCCCCCTTCTGTGCCTCTCTTCACTGTCCCCCCTTCTTTGCCTCTCTTCAATGTTGTCGCTTCTCTGCCTCTCTTCACTATCCTCGCTTCTCTGCCTCTCTTCACTGTCCCCTCTTATCTACCTCTCTTCACCGTCCCCCTTCTCTGCCTCTCTTCACTGTCCCCCCTTATCTACCTCTCTTCACTGTCCTCACTTCTCTGCCTCTCTTAACTGTCCCCCCTTCTCTACCTCTCTTCACTGCCCCACTTCTCTGCTTCTCTTCACTGTCCCCCCTTCTCTGCCTCTCTTCACAGTCCCTCTTCTCTGCCTCTCTTCACTGTCCCCCCTTCTCTCCCTCTCTTCACTGTCGTCGCTTTTCTGCCTCGCTTCACTGTCCCCCCTTTTCTGCCGCTCTTCACTATCCCCCCTTCTCTGCCTCTCTTCACTGTCGTCGCTTCTCTGCCTCTCTTCACTATCCTCGCTTCTCTGCCTCTGTTCATTGTCCCCTCTTATCTACCTCTCTTCACAGTCCCCCCTTCTCTGCCTCTCTTCACTGTCCCTCCTTATCTACCTCTCTTCACTGTCCCCCCTCTTCTGCCTCTCTTCACTGTCCCCCCTTCTCTGCCTCTCTTCACTGTCCCCCCTTCTCTGCCTCTCTTCACACTCCTCGATTCTCTGCCTCTCTTTACTGTCCCCCTTCTCAACCTCTCTTCACTGCCCCCCATTCTCTGCCTCTCTTAACTGTCCCCCCTTTTCTGCCTCTCTTCACTGTCCTTGCTTCTCTGCCTCTTTTCACTGTCCTCGCTTCTCCACCTCTCTTCACCTTCCCCCCTTCAATGCCCCTCTTCACTCTCCTCGCTTCTCTGCCTCTCTTCACTGTCCCCCTTCTCAACCTCTCTTCACTGCCCCCCATTCTCTGCCTCTCTTCACTGTCCCCCTTTTCTGCCTCTCTTCACTGTCCTTGCTTCTCTGCCTCTCTTCACTGTCCCCCCTTTTCTGCCTCTCTTCATTATCCCCCCTTCTCTGCCTCTCTTCACTGTTGTCGCTTCTCTGCCTCTCTCCACTGCCCCCCCTTCTCTGCCTCTCTTCACTGTCGTCGCTTCTCTGCTTCTCGTCACTCTCCTTGCTTCTCTGCCTCTCTTCACTGTCCCCCTTCTCAACCTCTCTTCACTGCCCCCCATTCTCTGCCTCTCTTCACTGTCCCCCCTTTTCTGCCTCTCTTCACTGTCCTTGATTCTCTGCCTCTCTTCACTGTCCCCCCTTTTCTGCCTCTCTTCACCATCCCTCCTTCTCTGCCTCTCTTCACTGTCCTTGCTTCTCCGCCTCTCTTCACCGTCCCCCTTCTCTGCCTCGCTTCACTGTCCCCACTTCTCTACCTCTCTTCACTGTTGTCGCTTCTCAGCCTCTCTCCACTGTCCCCCCTTCTCTGCCTCTCTTCACTGTCGTCGCTTCTCTGCCTCTGTTCACTATCCTCGCTTCTCCTCTCTTCACTGTCCCCTCTTATCTACCTCTCTTCACCGTCCCCCTTCTCTGCCTCTCTTCACTGTCCCTCCTTATCTACCTCTCTTCACTGTCCCCCCTCTTCTGCCTCTCTTCACTGTCCACCCTTCTCTGCCTCTCTTCACTGTCCACCCTTCTCCGCCTCTCTTCACCATCCCCCCTTCTCTGCCTCTCTTCACTGTCCCCCCTTCTCTGCCCCTCTTCACTCTCCTCACTTCTCTGCCTCTCTTCACTGTCCCCCCTTCTCAACCTCTCTTCACTGCCCCCTCATGTTCTCCCTCTCTTCACTGTCCCCCCTTTTCTGCCTCACTTCACTGGCCTTGCTTCTCTGCCTCTCTTCACTGTCCCCCATTCTCTGCCTCTCTTCACTGTCCCCCCTTCTCTGTCTCTCTTCACTGTCCTTGCTTCTCCGCCTCTCTTCACCGTCCCCCCTTCTCTGCCTCTCTTCACTGTCCCCCCTTCTCTACCTCTCTTCACAGTCCTCGCTTCTCTGCCTCTCTTCACTGTCCCCCCTTCTGTGCCACTCTTCACTGTCCCCCCTTCTTTGCCTCTCTTCACTGTCCCTCCTTATCTACCTCTCTTCACTGTCCCCCCTCTTCTGCCTCTCTTCACTGTCCCCCCTTCTCTGCCTCTCTTCACTGTCCTCGCTTCTCCGCCTCTCTTCACCGTCCCCCCTTCTCTGCCTCTCTTCACTCTCCTCGCTTCTCTGCCTCTCTTTACTGTCCCCCTTCTCAACCTCTCTTCAGTGCCCCCCATTCTCTGGCTCTCTTCACTGTCCCCCCTTTTCTGCCTCTCTTCACTGTCATTGCTTCTCTGCCTCTTTTCACTGTCCTCGCTTCTCCACCTCTCTTCACCTTCCCCCCTTCTCTGCCTCTCTTCACTGTCCCTCCTTATCTACCTCTCTTCACTGTCCCCCCTCTTCTGCCTCTCTTCACTGTCCCCCCTTCTCTGCCTCTCTTCACTGTCCCCCCTTTTCTGTCTCTCTTCACTGCCCCCCTTTTCTGCCTCTCTTCACTGTCCTTGCTTCTCTGCCTCTCTCCACTGTCCTCGCTTCTCCGCCTCTCTTTACCGTCCCCCTTCTCTGCCCCGCTTCACTCTCCACGCTTCTCTACCTCTCTTCACTGCCCCCCATTCTCTGCCTCTCTTCACTGTCCCTCCTTATCTACCTCTCTTCACTGTCCCCCCTCTTCTGCCTCTCTTCACTGTCCCCCCTTCTCTGCCTCTCTTCACTGTCCTCGCTTCTCCGCCTCTCTTCACCGTCCCCCCTTCTCTGCCTCTCTTCACTCTCCTCGCTTCTCTGCCTCTCTTTACTGTCCCCCTTCTCAACCTCTCTTCAGTGCCCCCCATTCTCTGGCTCTCTTCACTGTCCCCCCTTTTCTGCCTCTCTTCACTGTCCTTGCTTCTCTGTCTCTCTTCACTGTCCCCTCTTATCTACCTCTCTTCACCATCCCCCCTTCTCTGCCTCTCTTCACTGTCCCTCCTTATCTACCTCTCTTCACTGTCCCCCCTCTTCTGCCTCTCTTCACTGTCCCCCCTTCTCTGCCTCTCTTCACTGTCCCCCCTTCTCTGCCTCTCTTCACTCTCCTCGCTTCTCTGCCTCTCTTTACTGTCCCCCTTCTCAACCTCTCTTCAGTGCCCCCCATTCTCTGGCTCTCTTCACTGTCCCCCCTTTTCTGCCTCTCTTCACTGTCCTTGCTTCTCTGCCTCTTTTCACTGTCCTCGCTTCTCCACCTCTCTTCACCTTCCCCCCTTCTCTGCCCCTCTTCACTCTCCTCGCTTCTCTGCCTCTCTTCACTGTCCCCCTTCTCAACCTCTCTTCACTGCCCCCCATTCTCTGCCTCTCTACACTGTCCCCCCTTTTCTGCCTCTCTTCACTGTCCTTGCTTCTCTGCCTCTCTTCACTGTCCCCCCTTTTCTGCCTCTCTTCACTATCCCCCCTTCTCTGCCTCTCTTCACTGTCCTTGCTTCTCCGCCTCTCTTCAACGTACCCCCTTCTCTGCCTCTCTTCACTGTCCCCCATTCTCTGCCTCTCTTCACTGTCCCCCCTTTTCTGCCTCTCTTCACTGTCCTTGCTTCTCTGCCTCTCTTCACTGTCCCCCCTTCTCTGCCTCTCTTCACTGTCCCCCATTCTCTGCCCCTCTTCACTCTCCTCACTTCTCTGCCTCTCTTCACTGCCCCCCTTCTCAACCTCTCTTCACTGCCCCCCCAGTCTCTCCCTCTTTTAACTGTCCCCCCTCTTCTGCCTCTCTTCACTGTCCCCCCTTCTCTGTCTCTCTTCACTGCCCCCCTTTTCTGCCTCTCTTCACTGTCCTTGCTTCTCTGCCTCTCTCCACTGTCCTCGCTTCTCCGCCTCTCTTCACCGTTCCCCTTCTCTGCCCCGCTTCACTCTCCACGCTTCTCTACCTCTCTTCACTGCCCCCCATTCTCTGCCTCTCTTCACTGTCCCTCCTTATCTACCTCTCTTCACTGTCCCCCCTCTTCTGCCTCTCTTCAGTGTCCCCCCTTCTCTGCCTCTCTTCACTGTCCTCGCTTCTCCGCCTCTCTTCACCGTCCCCCCTTCTCTGCCTCTCTTCACTGTCCCCCCTTCTCTGCCCCTCTTCACTCTCCTCGCTTCTCTGCCTCTCTTCACTGTCCCCTTCTAAACCTCTCTTCACTGCCCCCCCTTCTCTCCCTCTCTTCACTGTCCCCCCTTTCCTGCCTCTCTTCACTATTCCCCCTTCTCTGCCTCTCTTCACTGTCCCCCGTCTCTGCCTCTCTTCACTGTCCTTGCTTCTCCGCCTCTCTTCACCGTCCCCCCTTCTCTGCCTCTCTTCACTGTCCCCCCTTCTCTACCTCTCTTCACTGCCGTCACTTTTCTGCCTCTCTTCACTGTCCCCCCTTCTGTGCCTCTCTTCAATGTTGTCGCTTCTCTGCCTCTCTTCACTATCCTCGCTTCTCTGCCTCTCTTCACTGTCCCCTCTTATCTACCTCTCTTCACCATCCCCCCTTCTCTGCCTCTCTTCACTGTCCCCTCTTTATCCACCTCTCTTCACTGTCCTCACTTATCTGCCTCTCTTTACTGTCCCCCCTTCTCTCCCTCTCTTCACTGTCCCCCCTTCTCTGCCTCTCTTCACTGTCCCCCCTTCTCTGCCTCTCTTCACTGTCCCTCTTCTCTGCATCTCTTCACTGTCCCCCCTTCCCTTCCTCTCTTCACTGTCCTAGCTTCTCTACTACTCTTCACTGCCCCCCCATTCTCTGCCTCTCTTCATTGTCCCCCCTTTTCTGCCTCTCTTCACTGTCCTTGCTTCTCTGCCTCTTTTCACTGTCCTCGCTTCTCCACCTCTCTTCACCTTCCCCCCTTCTCTGCCCCTCTTCACTCTCCTCGCTTCTCTGCCTCTCTTCACTGTTCCCCTTCTCAACCTCTCTTCACTGCCCCCATACTCTGCCTCTCTTCACTGTCCCCCCTTTTCTGCCTCTCTTCACTGTCCTTGCTTCTCTGCCTCTCTTCACTGTCCCCCCTTTTCTGCCTCTCTTCACTATCCCCCCTTCTCTGCCTCTCTTCACTGTCCTTGCTCCTCCGCCTCTCTTCACCGTCCCCCTTCTCTGCCTCGCTTCACTGTCCCCCCTTCTCTACCTCTCTTCACTGTTGTCGCTTCTCTGCCTCTCTCCACTGCCCCCCCTTCTCTGCCTCTCTTCACTGTCGTCGCTTCTCTGCTTCTCGTCACTCTCCTCGCTTCTCTGCCTCTCTTCACTGTCCCCCTTCTCAACCTCTCTTCACTGCCCCCATTCTCTGCCTCTCTTCACTGTCCCCCCTTTTCTGCCTCTCTTCACTGTCCTTGATTCTCTGCCTCTCTTCACTGTCCCCCCTTTTCTGCCTCTCTTCACCATCCCCCCTTCTCTGCCTCTCTTCACTGTCCTTGCTTCTCCGCCTCTCTTCACCGTCCCCCTTCTCTGCCTCGCTTCACTGTCCCCCCTTCTCTACCTCTCTTCACTGTTGTCGCTTCTCTGCCTCTCTCCACTGTCCCCCCTTCTCTGCCTCTCTTCACTGTCCCTCCTTATCTACCTCTCTTCACTGTCCCCCCTCTTCTGCCTCTCTTCACTGTCCACCCTTCTCTGCCTCTCTTCACTGTCCACCCTTCTCCGCCTCTCTTCACCATCCCCCCTTCTCTGCCTCTCTTCACTGTCCCCCCTTCTCTGCCCCTCTTCACTCTCCTCACTTCTCTGCCTCTCTTCACTGTCCCCCCTTCTCAACCTCTCTTCACTGCCCCCTCATGTTCTCCCTCTCTTCACTGTCCCCCCTTTTCTGCCTCACTTCACTGGCCTTGCTTCTCTGCCTCTCTTCACTGTCCCCCATTCTCTGCCTCTCTTCACTGTCCCCCCTTCTCTGTCTCTCTTCACTGTCCTTGCTTCTCCGCCTCTCTTCACCGTCCCCCCTTCTCTGCCTCTCTTCACTGTCCCCCCTTCTCTACCTCTCTTCACAGTCCTCGCTTCTCTGCCTCTCTTCACTGTCCCCCCTTCTGTGCCACTCTTCACTGTCCCCCCTTCTTTGCCTCTCTTCACTGTCCCTCCTTATCTACCTCTCTTCACTGTCCCCCCTCTTCTGCCTCTCTTCACTGTCCCCCCTTCTCTGCCTCTCTTCACTGTCCTCGCTTCTCCGCCTCTCTTCACCGTCCCCCCTTCTCTGCCTCTCTTCACTCTCCTCGCTTCTCTGCCTCTCTTTACTGTCCCCCTTCTCAACCTCTCTTCAGTGCCCCCCATTCTCTGGCTCTCTTCACTGTCCCCCCTTTTCTGCCTCTCTTCACTGTCATTGCTTCTCTGCCTCTTTTCACTGTCCTCGCTTCTCCACCTCTCTTCACCTTCCCCCCTTCTCTGCCTCTCTTCACTGTCCCTCCTTATCTACCTCTCTTCACTGTCCCCCCTCTTCTGCCTCTCTTCACTGTCCCCCCTTCTCTGCCTCTCTTCACTGTCCCCCCTTTTCTGTCTCTCTTCACTGCCCCCCTTTTCTGCCTCTCTTCACTGTCCTTGCTTCTCTGCCTCTCTCCACTGTCCTCGCTTCTCCGCCTCTCTTTACCGTCCCCCTTCTCTGCCCCGCTTCACTCTCCACGCTTCTCTACCTCTCTTCACTGCCCCCCATTCTCTGCCTCTCTTCACTGTCCCTCCTTATCTACCTCTCTTCACTGTCCCCCCTCTTCTGCCTCTCTTCACTGTCCCCCCTTCTCTGCCTCTCTTCACTGTCCTCGCTTCTCCGCCTCTCTTCACCGTCCCCCCTTCTCTGCCTCTCTTCACTCTCCTCGCTTCTCTGCCTCTCTTTACTGTCCCCCTTCTCAACCTCTCTTCAGTGCCCCCCATTCTCTGGCTCTCTTCACTGTCCCCCCTTTTCTGCCTCTCTTCACTGTCCTTGCTTCTCTGTCTCTCTTCACTGTCCCCTCTTATCTACCTCTCTTCACCATCCCCCCTTCTCTGCCTCTCTTCACTGTCCCTCCTTATCTACCTCTCTTCACTGTCCCCCCTCTTCTGCCTCTCTTCACTGTCCCCCCTTCTCTGCCTCTCTTCACTGTCCCCCCTTCTCTGCCTCTCTTCACTCTCCTCGCTTCTCTGCCTCTCTTTACTGTCCCCCTTCTCAACGTCTCTTCAGTGCCCCCCATTCTCTGGCTCTCTTCACTGTCCCCCCTTTTCTGCCTCTCTTCACTGTCCTTGCTTCTCTGCCTCTTTTCACTGTCCTCGCTTCTCCACCTCTCTTCACCTTCCCCCCTTCTCTGCCCCTCTTCACTCTCCTCGCTTCTCTGCCTCTCTTCACTGTCCCCCTTCTCAACCTCTCTTCACTGCCCCCCATTCTCTGCCTCTCTACACTGTCCCCCCTTTTCTGCCTCTCTTCACTGTCCTTGCTTCTCTGCCTCTCTTCACTGTCCCCCCTTTTCTGCCTCTCTTCACTATCCCCCCTTCTCTGCCTCTCTTCATTGTCCTTGCTTCTCCGCCTCTCTTCAACGTACCCCCTTCTCTGCCTCTCTTCACTGTCCCCCATTCTCTGCCTCTCTTCACTGTCCCCCCTTTTCTGCCTCTCTTCACTGTCCTTGCTTCTCTGCCTCTCTTCACTGTCCCCCCTTCTCTGCCTCTCTTCACTGTCCCCCATTCTCTGCCCCTCTTCACTCTCCTCACTTCTCTGCCTCTCTTCACTGCCCCCCTTCTCAACCTCTCTTCACTGCCCCCCCAGTCTCTCCCTCTTTTAACTGTCCCCCCTCTTCTGCCTCTCTTCACTGTCCCCCCTTCTCTGTCTCTCTTCACTGCCCCCCTTTTCTGCCTCTCTTCACTGTCCTTGCTTCTCTGCCTCTCTCCACTGTCCTCGCTTCTCCGCCTCTCTTCACCGTTCCCCTTCTCTGCCCCGCTTCACTCTCCACGCTTCTCTACCTCTCTTCACTGCCCCCCATTCTCTGCCTCTCTTCACTGTCCCTCCTTATCTACCTCTCTTCACTGTCCCCCCTCTTCTGCCTCTCTTCAGTGTCCCCCCTTCTCTGCCTCTCTTCACTGTCCTCGCTTCTCCGCCTCTCTTCACCGTCCCCCCTTCTCTGCCTCTCTTCACTGTCCCCCCTTCTCTGCCCCTCTTCACTCTCCTCGCTTCTCTGCCTCTCTTCACTGTCCCCTTCTAAACCTCTCTTCACTGCCCCCCCTTCTCTCCCTCTCTTCACTGTCCCCCCTTTCCTGCCTCTCTTCACTATTCCCCCTTCTCTGCCTCTCTTCACTGTCCCCCGTCTCTGCCTCTCTTCACTGTCCTTGCTTCTCCGCCTCTCTTCACCGTCCCCCCTTCTCTGCCTCTCTTCACTGTCCCCCCTTCTCTACCTCTCTTCACTGCCGTCACTTTTCTGCCTCTCTTCACTGTCCCCCCTTCTGTGCCTCTCTTCAATGTTGTCGCTTCTCTGCCTCTCTTCACTATCCTCGCTTCTCTGCCTCTCTTCACTGTCCCCTCTTATCTACCTCTCTTCACCATCCCCCCTTCTCTGCCTCTCTTCACTGTCCCCTCTTTATCCACCTCTCTTCACTGTCCTCACTTATCTGCCTCTCTTTACTGTCCCCCCTTCTCTCCCTCTCTTCACTGTCCCCCCTTCTCTGCCTCTCTTCACTGTCCCCCCTTCTCTGCCTCTCTTCACTGTCCCTCTTCTCTGCATCTCTTCACTGTCCCCCCTTCCCTTCCTCTCTTCACTGTCCTAGCTTCTCTACTACTCTTCACTGCCCCCCCATTCTCTGCCTCTCTTCATTGTCCCCCCTTTTCTGCCTCTCTTCACTGTCCTTGCTTCTCTGCCCCTCTTCACTCTCCTCGCTTCTCTGCCTCTCTTCACTGTTCCCCTTCTCAACCTCTCTTCACTGCCCCCATACTCTGCCTCTCTTCACTGTCCCCCCTTTTCTGCCTCTCTTCACTGTCCTTGCTTCTCTGCCTCTCTTCACTGTCCCCCCTTTTCTGCCTCTCTTCACTATCCCCCCTTCTCTGCCTCTCTTCACTGTCCTTGCTCCTCCGCCTCTCTTCACCGTCCCCCTTCTCTGCCTCGCTTCACTGTCCCCCCTTCTCTACCTCTCTTCACTGTTGTCGCTTCTCTGCCTCTCTCCACTGCCCCCCCTTCTCTGCCTCTCTTCACTGTCGTCGCTTCTCTGCTTCTCGTCACTCTCCTCGCTTCTCTGCCTCTCTTCACTGTCCCCCTTCTCAACCTCTCTTCACTGCCCCCATTCTCTGCCTCTCTTCACTGTCCCCCCTTTTCTGCCTCTCTTCACTGTCCTTGATTCTCTGCCTCTCTTCACTGTCCCCCCTTTTCTGCCTCTCTTCACCATCCCCCCTTCTCTGCCTCTCTTCACTGTCCTTGCTTCTCCGCCTCTCTTCACCGTCCCCCTTCTCTGCCTCGCTTCACTGTCCCCCCTTCTCTACCTCTCTTCACTGTTGTCGCTTCTCTGCCTCTCTCCACTGTCCCCCCTTCTCTGCCTCTCTTCACTGTCATCGCTTCTCTGCCTCTGTTCACTATCCTCACTTCTCCTCCTCTGTTCACTGTCCCCTCTTATCTACCTCTCTTCACCGTCCCCCTTCTCTGCCTCTCTTCACTGTCCCTCCTTATCTACCTCTCTTCACTGTCCCCCCTCTTCTGCCTCTCTTCACTGTCCCCCCTTCTCTGCCTCTCTTCACCGTCCCCCCTTCTCTGCCTCTCTTCACTGTCCCCCCTTCTACACCTCTCTTTACTGCCCCCCATTCTCTCCCTCTCTTCACTGTCCCCCCTTTCCTGCCTCTCTTCACTGTCCCCCCTTCTCTGCCTCTCTTCACTGTCCCCCGTCTCTGCCTTTCTTCACTGTCCTTGCTTCTCCGCCTCTCTTCACCGTCCCCCCTTCTCTGCCTCTCTTCACTGTCCCCCCTTCTCTATCTCTCTTCACTGTCGTCACTTCTCTGCCTCTCTTCACTGTCCCCCCTTCTGTGCCTCTCTTCACTGTCCCCCCTTCTTTGCCTCTCGTCAATGTTGTCACTTCTCTGCCTCTCTTCACTATCCTTGCTTCTCTACCTCTCTTCACTGTCCCCTCTTATCTCTTATCTACCTCTCTTCACCGTCCCCCTTCTCTGCCTCTCTTCACTGTCCCCCCTTCTTTGCCTCTCTTCACTGTCGTCGCTTCTCTGTCTCTCTTCACTGTCCTCGCTTCTCTGCCTCTGTTCACTGTCCCCTCTAATCTACCTCTCTTCACCGTCCCCCCTTCTCTGCCTTTCTTCACTGTCCCCCTTATCTACCTCTCTTCACTGTCCCCCCTCTTCTGCCTCTCTTCACTGTCCACCCTTCTCTGCCTCTCTTCACTGTCCTCGCTTCTCCGCCTCTCTTCACCATCCCCCCTTCTCTGCCTCTCTTCACTGTCCCCCCTTCTCTGCCCCTCTTCACTCTCCTCACTTCTCTGCCTCTCTTCACTGTCCCCCCTTCTCAACCTCTCTTCACTGCCCCCCATTCTCTCCCTCTCTTAACTGTCCCCCTCTTCTGCCTCTCTTCACTGTCCCCCCTTCTCTGTCTCTCTTCATTGCCCCCCCTTTTCTGCCTCTCTATACTGTCCTTGCTTCTCTGCCTCTCTTCACTGTCCTCGCTTCTCCGCCTCTCTTCACCGTCCCCCTTCTCTGCCCCGCTTCACTCTCCACGCTTCTCTACCTCTCTTCACTGCCCCCCATTCTCTGCCTCTCTTCACTGTCCCTCCTTATCTACCTCTCTTCACTGTCCCCCCTCTTCTGCCTCTCTTCACTGTCCCCCCTTCTCTGCCTCTCTTCACTGTCCTCGCTTCTCCGCCTCTCTTCACCGTCCCCCATTCTCTGCCTCTCTTCACTGTCCCCCCTTCTCTGCCCCTCTTCACTCTCCTCGCTTCTCTGCCTCTCTTCACTGTCCCCCCTTCTAAACCTCTCTTCACTGCCCCCCTTCTCTCCCTCTCTTCACTGTCCCCCCTTTCCTGCCTCTCTTCACTATCCCCCCTTCTCTGCCTCTCTTCACTGTCCCCCCTCTCTGCCTCTCTTCACTGTCCTTGCTTCTCCGCCTCTCTTCACCGTCCCCCCTTCTCTGCCTCTCTTCACAGTCCCTCTTCTCTGCATCTCTTCACTGTCCCCCCTTCTCTTCCTCTCTTCACTGTCCCCCCTTCTCTGCCTCTCTTCACTGCCCCCCTTCTCAACCTCTCTTCACTGCCCCACCAGTCTCTCCCTCTTTTAACTGTCCCCCCTCTTCTGCCTCTCTTCACTGTCCCCCCTTCTCTGTCTCTCTTCACTGCCCCCCTTTTCTGCCTCTCTTCACTGTCCTTGCTTCTCTGCCTCTCTCCACTGTCCTCGCTTCTCCGCCTCTCTTCACCGTTCCCCTTCTCTGCCTCGCTTCACTCTCCACGCTTCTCTACCTCTCTTCACTGCCCCCCATTCTCTGCCTCTCTTCACTGTCCCTCCTTATCTACCTCTCTTCACTGTCCCCCCTCTTCTGCCTCTCTTCACTGTCCCCCCTTCTCTGCCTCTCTTCACTGTCCTCGCTTCTCCGCCTCTCTTCACCGTCCCCCCTTCTCTGCCTCTCTTCACTGTCCCCCCTTCTCTGCCCCTCTTCACTCTCCTCGCTTCTCTGCCTCTCTTCACTGTCCCCTTCTAAACCTCTCTTCACTGCCCCCCCTTCTCTCCCTCTCTTCACTGTCCCCCCTTTCCTGCCTCTCTTCACTATTCCCCCTTCTCTGCCTCTCTTCACTGTCCCCCGTCTCTGCCTCTCTTCACTGTCCTTGCTTCTCCGCCTCTCTTCACCGTCCCCCCTTCTCTGCCTCTCTTCACTGTCCCCCCTTCTCTACCTCTCTTCACTGCCGGCACTTTTCTGCCTCTCTTCACTGTCCCCCCTTCTGTGCCTCTCTTCAATGTTGTCGCTTCTCTGCCTCTCTTCACTATCCTCACTTCTCTGCCTCTCTTCACTGTCCCCTCTTATCTACCTCTCTTCACCATCCCCCCTTCTCTGCCTCTCTTCACTGTCCCCTCTTTATCCACCTCTCTTCACTGTCCTCACTTATCTGCCTCTCTTTACTGTCCCCCCTTCTCTCCCTCTCTTCACTGTCCCCCCTTCTCTGCCTCTCTTCACTGTCCCCCCTTCTCTGCCTCTCTTCACTGTCCCTCTTCTCTGCATCTCTTCACTGTCCCCCCTTCTCTTCCTCTCTTCACTGTCCTAGCTTCTCTACTACTCTTCACTGCCCCCCCATTCTCTGCCTCTCTTCATTGTCCCCCCTTTTCTGCCTCTCTTCACTGTCCTTGCTTCTCTGCCTCTTTTCACTGTCCTCGCTTCTCCACCTCTCTTCACCTTCCCCCTTCTCTGCCCCTCTTCACTCTCCTCGCTTCTCTGCCTCTCTTCACTGTTCCCCTTCTCAACCTCTCTTCACTGCCCCCATACTCTGCCTCTCTTCACTGTCCCCCCTTTTCTGCCTCTCTTCACTGTCCTTGCTTCTCTGCCTCTCTTCACTGTCCCCCCTTTTCTGCCTCTCTTCACTATCCCCCCTTCTCTGCCTCTCTTCACTGTCCTTGCTCCTCCGCCTCTCTTCACCGTCCCCCTTCTCTGCCTCGCTTCACTGTCCCCCCTTCTCTACCTCTCTTCACTGTTGTCGCTTCTCTGCCTCTCTCCACTGCCCCCCCTTCTCTGCCTCTCTTCACTGTCGTCGCTTCTCTGCTTCTCGTCACTCTCCTCGCTTCTCTGCCTCTCTTCACTGTCCCCCTTCTCAACCTCTCTTCACTGCCCCCATTCTCTGCCTCTCTTCACTGTCCCCCCTTTTCTGCCTCTCTTCACTGTCCTTGATTCTCTGCCTCTCTTCACTGTCCCCCCTTTTCTGCCTCTCTTCACCATCCCCCCTTCTCTGCCTCTCTTCACTGTCCTTGCTTCTCCGCCTCTCTTCACCGTCCCCCTTCTCTGCCTCGCTTCACTGTCCCCCCTTCTCTACCTCTCTTCACTGTTGTCGCTTCTCTGCCTCTCTCCACTGTCCCCCCTTCTCTGCCTCTCTTCACTGTCATCGCTTCTCTGCCTCTGTTCACTATCCTCACTTCTCCTCCTCTGTTCACTGTCCCCTCTTATCTACCTCTCTTCACCGTCCCCCTTCTCTGCCTCTCTTCACTGTCCCTCCTTATCTACCTCTCTTCACTGTCCCCCCTCTTCTGCCTCTCTTCACTGTCCCCCCTTCTCTGCCTCTCTTCACCGTCCCCCCTTCTCTCCCTCTCTTCACTGTCCCCCCTTTCCTGCCTCTCTTCACTGTCCCCCCTTCTCTGCCTCTCTTCACTGTCCCCCGTCTCTGCCTTTCTTCACTGTCCTTGCTTCTCCGCCTCTCTTCACCGTCCCCCCTTCTCTGCCTCTCTTCACTGTCCCCCCTTCTCTATCTCTCTTCACTGTCGTCACTTCTCTGCCTCTCTTCACTGTCCCCCCTTCTGTGCCTCTCTTCACTGTCCCCCCTTCTTTGCCTCTCGTCAATGTTGTCACTTCTCTGCCTCTCTTCACTATCCTTGCTTCTCTACCTCTCTTCACTGTCCCCTCTTATCTCTTATCTACCTCTCTTCACCGTCCCCCTTCTCTGCCTCTCTTCACTGTCCCCCCTTCTTTGCCTCTCTTCACTGTCGTCGCTTCTCTGTCTCTCTTCACTGTCCTCGCTTCTCTGCCTCTGTTCACTGTCCCCTCTAATCTACCTCTCTTCACCGTCCCCCCTTCTCTGCCTTTCTTCACTGTCCCCCTTATCTACCTCTCTTCACTGTCCCCCCTCTTCTGCCTCTCTTCACTGTCCACCCTTCTCTGCCTCTCTTCACTGTCCTCGCTTCTCCGCCTCTCTTCACCATCCCCCCTTCTCTGCCTCTCTTCACTGTCCCCCCTTCTCTGCCCCTCTTCACTCTCCTCACTTCTCTGCCTCTCTTCACTGTCCCCCCTTCTCAACCTCTCTTCACTGCCCCCCATTCTCTCCCTCTCTTAACTGTCCCCCTCTTCTGCCTCTCTTCACTGTCCCCCCTTCTCTGTCTCTCTTCATTGCCCCCCCTTTTCTGCCTCTCTATACTGTCCTTGCTTCTCTGCCTCTCTTCACTGTCCTCGCTTCTCCGCCTCTCTTCACCGTCCCCCTTCTCTGCCCCGCTTCACTCTCCACGCTTCTCTACCTCTCTTCACTGCCCCCCATTCTCTGCCTCTCTTCACTGTCCCTCCTTATCTACCTCTCTTCACTGTCCCCCCTCTTCTGCCTCTCTTCACTGTCCCCCCTTCTCTGCCTCTCTTCACTGTCCTCGCTTCTCCGCCTCTCTTCACCGTCCCCCATTCTCTGCCTCTCTTCACTGTCCCCCCTTCTCTGCCCCTCTTCACTCTCCTCGCTTCTCTGCCTCTCTTCACTGTCCCCCCTTCTAAACCTCTCTTCACTGCCCCCCTTCTCTCCCTCTCTTCACTGTCCCCCCTTTCCTGCCTCTCTTCACTATCCCCCCTTCTCTGCCTCTCTTCACTGTCCCCCCTCTCTGCCTCTCTTCACTGTCCTTGCTTCTCCGCCTCTCTTCACCGTCCCCCCTTCTCTGCCTCTCTTCACAGTCCCTCTTCTCTGCATCTCTTCACTGTCCCCCCTTCTCTTCCTCTCTTCACTGTCCTAGCTTCTCTACTACTCTTCACTGCCCCCCCATTCTCTGCCTCTCTTCATTGTCCCCCCTTCTCTGCCCCTCTTCACTCTCCTCGCTTCTCTGCCTCTCTTCACTGTCCCCTTCTAAACCTCTCTTCACTGCCCCCCCTTCTCTCCCTCTCTTCACTGTCCCCCCTTTCCTGCCTGTCTTCACTATCCCCCCTTCTCTGCCTCTCTTCACTGTCCCCCGTCTCTGCCTCTCTTCACTGTCCTTGCTTCTCCGCCTCTCTTCACCGTCCCCCCTTCTCTGCCTCTCTTCACTGTCCCCCCTTCTCTACCTCTCTTCACTGCCGTCACTTTTCTGCCTCTCTTCGCTGTCCCCCCTTCTGTGCCTCTCTTCAATGTTGTCGCTTCTCTGCCTCTCTTCACTATCCTCGCTTCTCTGCCTCTCTTCACTGTCCCCTCTTATCTACCTCTCTTCACCATCCCCCCTTCTCTGCCTCTCTTCACTGTCCCCCCTTTATCTACCTCTCTTCACTGTCCTCACTTATCTGCCTCTCTTTACTGTCCCCCCTTCTCTCCCTCTCTTCACTGTCCCCCCTTCTCTGCCTCTCTTCACTGTCCCCCCTTCTCTGCCTCTCTTCACTGTCCCTCTTCTCTGCATCTCTTCATTGTCCCCCCTTCTCTTCCTCTCTTCACTCTCCTAGCTTCTCTACTACTCTTCACTGCCCCCCCATTCTCTGCCTCTCTTCATTGTCCCCCCTTTTCTGCCTCTCTTCACTGTCCTTGCTTCTCTGCCTCTTTTCACTGTCCTCGCTTCTCCACCTCTCTTCACCTTCCCCCTTCTCTGCCCCTCTTCACTCTCCTCGCTTCTCTGCCTCTCTTCACTGTTCCCCTTCTCAACCTCTCTTCACTGCCCCCATACTCTGCCTCTCTTCACTGTCCCCCCTTTTCTGCCTCTCTTCACTGTCCTTGCTTCTCTGCCTCTCTTCATTGTCCCCCCTTTTCTGCCTCTCTTCACTATCCCCCCTTCTCTGCCTCTCTTCACTGTCCTTGCTCCTCCGCCTCTCTTCACCGTCCCCCTTCTCTGCCTCGCTTCACTGTCCCCCCTTCTCTACCTCTCTTCACTGTTGTCGCTTCTCTGCCTCTCTCCACTGCCCCCCCTTCTCTCCCTCTCTTCACTGTCGTCGCTTCTCTGCTTCTCGTCACTCTCCTCGCTTCTCTGCCTCTCTTCACTGTCCCCCTTCTCAACCTCTCTTCACTGCCCCCCATTCTCTGCCTCTCTTCACTGTCCCCCCTTTTCTGCCTCTCTTCACTGTCCTTGATTCTCTGCCTCTCTTCACTGTCCCCCCTTTTCTGCCTCTCTTCACCATCCCCCCTTCTCTGCCTCTCTTCACTGTCCTTGCTTCTCCGCCTCTCTTCACTGCCCCCCTTCTCTCCCTCTCTTCACTGTCCCCCCTTTCCTGCCTCTCTTCACTATCCCCCCTTCTCTGCCTCTCTTCACTGTCCCCCCTCTCTGCCTCTCTTCACTGTCCTTGCTTCTCCGCCTCTCTTCACCGTCCCCCCTTCTCTGCCTCTCTTCACTGTCCCCCCTTCTCTACCTCTCTTCACTGTCGTCACTTTTCTGCCTCTCTTCACTGTCCCCCCTTCTGTGCCTCTCTTCATTGTTGTCGCTTCTCTGCCTTTCTTCACTATCCTCGCTTCTCTGCCTCTCTTCACTGTCCCCTCTTATCTACCTCTCTTCACTGCCCCCCTTCTCTGCCTCTCTTCACTGTCCCCCCTTCTCTGCCTCTCTTCACAGTCCCTCTTCTCTGCCTCTCTTCACTGTCCCCCCTTCTCTCCCTCTCTTCACTGTCGTCGCTTTTCTGCCTCTCTTCACTGTCCCCCCTTTTCTGCCGCTCTTCACTATCCCCCCTTCTCTGCCTCTCTTCACTGTCGTCGCTTCTCTGCCTCTCTTCACTATCCTCGCTTCTCTGCCTCTGTTCATAGTCCCCTCTTATCTACCTCTCTTCACGGTCCCCCCTTCTCTGCCTCTCTTCACTGTCCCTCCTTATCTACCTCTCTTCACTGTCCCCCCTCTTCTGCCTCTCTTCACTGTCCCCCCTTCTCTGCCTCTCTTCACTGTCCCCCCTTCTCTGCCTCTCTTCACTCTCCTCGCTTCTCTGCCTCTCTTTACTGTCCCCCTTCTCAACCTCTCTTCACTGCCCCCCATTCTCTGCCTCTCTTCACTGTCCCCCCTTTTCTGCCTCTCTTCACTGTCCTTGCTTCTCTGCCTCTCTTCACTGTCCCCCCTTTTCTGCCTCTCTTCACTGTCCCCCCTTCTCTATCTCTCTTCACTGTCATCACTTCTCTGCCTCTCTTCACTGTCCCCCCTTCTGTGCCTCTCTTCACTGTCCCCCCTTCTTTGCCTCTCTTCAATGTTGTCGCTTCTCTGCCTCTCTTCACTATCCTCGCTTCTCTGCCTCTCTTCACTGTCCCCTCTTATCTCTTATCTACCTCTCTTCACCGTCCCCCTTCTCTGCCTCTCTTCACTGTCCTCGCTTCTCTGCCTCTGTTCACTGTCCCCTCTAATCTACCTCTCTTCACCGTCCCCCCTTCTCTGCCTCTCTTCACTGTCCCCCTTATCTACCTCTCTTCACTGTCCCCCCTTTTCTGCCTCTCATCACTGTCCCCCCTTCTCTATCTCTCTTCACTGTCGTCACTTCTCTGCCTCTCTTCACTGTCCCCCCTTCTGTGCCTGTCTTCACTGTCCCCCCTTCTTTGCCTCTCTTCAATGTTGTCGCTTCTCTGCCTCTCTTCACTATCCTCGCTTCTCTGCCTCTCTTCACTGTCCCCTCTTATCTCTTATCTACCTCTCTTCACCGTCCCCCTTCTCTGCCTCTCTTCACTGTCCCCCCTTCTTTGCCTCTCTTAACTGTCGTCACTTCTCTGTCTCTCTTCACTGTCCTCGCTTCTCTGCCTCTGTTCACTGTCCCCTCTAATCTACCTCTCTTCACCGTCCCACCTTCTCTGCCTCTCTTCACTGTCCCCCTTATCTACCTCTCTTCACTGTCCCCCCTCTTCTGCCTCTCTTCACTGTCCACCCTTCTCTGCCTCTCTTCACTGTCCCCCCTTCACTGCCTCTCTTCACTGTCCACCCTTCTCTGCCTCTCTTCACTGTCCCCCCTTCTCTGCCTCTCTTCACTGTCCTCGCTTTTCCGCCTCTCTTCACCATCCCCCCTTCTCTGCCTCTCTTCACTGTCCCCCCTTCTCTGCCCCTCTTCACTCTCCTCACTTCTCTGCCTCTCTTCACAGTCCCCCCTTCTCAACCCCTATTCACTGCCCCCCATTCTCTCCCTCTCTTAACTGTCCCCCCTCTTCTGCCTCTCTTCACTGTCCCGCCTTCTCTGTCTCTCTTCACTGCCCCCCCTTTTCTGCCTCTCTTCACTGTCCTTGCTTCTCTGCCTCTCTTCACTGTCCCCCCTTTTCTGCCTCTCTTCACTGTCCCCCCTTCTCTATCTCTCTTCACTGTCGTCACTTCTCTGCCTCTCTTCACTGTCCCCCATTCTGTGCCTCTCTTCACTGTCCCCCCTTCTTTGCCTCTCTTCAATGCTGTCGCTTCTCTGCCTCTCTTCACTATCCTCGCTTCTCTGCCTCTCTTCACTGTCCCCTCTTATCTCTTATCTACCTCTCTTCACCGTCCCCATTCTCTGCCTCTCTTCACTGTCCCCCCTTCTTTGCCTCTCTTCACTGTCGTCGCTTCTCTGTCTCTCTTCACTGTCCTCGCTTCTCTGCCTCTGTTCACTGTCCCCTCTAATCTACCTCTCTTCACCGTCCCCCCTTCTCTGCCTCTCTTCACTGTCCCCCTTATCTACCTGTCTTCACTGTCCCCCCTCTTCTGCCTCTCTTCACTGTCCACCCTTCTCTGCCTCTCTTCACTGTCCCCCCTTCTCTGACTCTCTTCACTGTCCCCCCTTCTCTGCCCCTCTTCACTCTCCTCACTTCTCTGCCTCTCTTCACTGTCCCCCCTTCTTTGCCTCTCTTCACTGTCGTCGCTTCTCTGCCTCTCTTCACTGTCCCCTTCTCTGTCTCTCTTCACTGTCCTTGCTTCTCCGCCTCTCTTCACCGTCCCCCCTTCTCTGCCTCTCTTCACTGTCCCCCTTCTCTACCTCTCTTCACAGTCCTCGCTTCTCTGCCTCTCTTCACTGTCCCCCCTTCTGCGCCACTCTTCACTGTCCCCCCTTCTTTGCCTCTCTTCACTGTCGTCGCTTCTCTGCCACTGTTCACTAACCCCGCTTCTCTGTCTCTCTTCACTGTCCCCTCGTATCTACCTCTCTTCACCATCCCCCCTTCTCTGCCTCTCTTCACTGTCCCCCCTTTATCTACCTCTCTTCACCGTCCTCACTTATCTGCCTCTCTTAACTGTCCCCCCTTCTCTACCTCTCTTCACTGTCCCCCCTTCTCTGCCTCTCTTCACTGTCCCCCCTTCTAAACCTCTCTTTACTCCCCCCCCATTCTCTCCCTCTCTTCACTGTCCCCCTTTCCTGCCTCTCTTCACTGTCCCCCCTTCTCTGCCTCGCTTCACTGTCCCCCGTCTCTGCCTTTCTTCACTGTCCTTGCTTCTCCGCTCCCCTCACCGTCCCCCCTTCTCTGCCTCTCTTCACTGTCCCCCCTTCTCTATCTCTCTTCACTGTTGTCACTTCTCTGCCTCTCTTCACTGTCCCCCCTTCTGTGCCTCTCTTCACTGTCGCCCCTTCTGTGCCTCTCTTCACTGTCCCCCCTTCTTTGCCTCTCTTCAATGTTGTCGCTTCTCTGCCTCTCTTCACTATCTTTGCTTCTCTGCCTCTCTTCACTGTCCCCTCTTATCTCTTATCTACCTCTCTTCACAGTCCCCCTTCTCTGCCTCTCTTCACTGTCCCCCCTTCTTTGCCTCTCTTCACTGTCGTCGCTTCTCTGACTCTCTTCACTGTCCTCGCTTCTCTGCCTCTGTTCACTGTCCCCTCTAATCTACCTCTCTTCACCGTCCCCCCTTCTCTGCCTCTCTTCACTGTCCCCCTTATCTACCTCTCTTCACTGTCCCCCCTCTTCTGCCTCTCTTCACTGTCCACCCTTCTCTGCCTCTCTTCACTGTCCCCCCTTCTCTGCCTCTCTTCACTGTCCTCGCTTCTCCACCTCTCTTCAAGATCCCCCCTTCTCTGCCTCTCTTCACTGTCCCCCCTTCTCTGCCCCTCTTCACTCTCCTCACTTCTCTGCCTCTCTTCACTGTCCCCCCTTCTTTGCCTCTCTTCACTGTCGTCGCTTCTCTGCCTCTCTTCAATGTTGTCGCTTCTCTGCCTCTCTTCACTATCCTCGCTTCTCTGCCTCTCTTCACTGTCCCCTCTTATCTCTTATCTACCTCTCTTCACCGTCCCCCTTCTCTGCCTCTCTTCACTGTCCCCCCTTCTCTATCTCTCTTCACTGTCGTCACTTCTCTGCCTCTCTTCACTGTCCCCCCTTCTGTGCCTCTCTTCACTGTCCCCCCTTCTTTGCCTCTCTTCAATGTTGTCGCTTCTCTGCCTCTCTTCACTATCCTCGCTTCTCTGCCTCTCTTCACTGTCCCCTCTTATCTACCTCTCTTCACCGTCCCCCTTCTCTGCCTCTCTTCACTGTCCCCCCTTATCTACCTCTCTTCACTGTCCTCACTTCTCTGCCTCTCTTAACTGTCCCCCCTTCTCTACCTCTCTTCACTGCCCCACTTCTCTGCTTCTCTTCACTGTCCCCCCTTCTCTGCCTCTCTTCACAGTCCCTCTTCTCTGCCTCTCTTCACTGTCCCCCCTTCTCTCCCTCTCTTCACTGTCGTCGCTTTTCTGCCTCGCTTCACTGTCCCCCCTTTTCTGCCGCTCTTCACTATCCCCCCTTCTCTGCCTCTCTTCACTGTCGTCGCTTCTCTGCCTCTCTTCACTATCCTCGCTTCTCTGCCTCTGTTCATTGTCCCCTCTTATCTACCTCTCTTCACAGTCCCCCCTTCTCTGCCTCTCTTCACTGTCCCTCCTTATCTACCTCTCTTCACTGTCCCCCCTCTTCTGCCTCTCTTCACTGTCCCCCCTTCTCTGCCTCTCTTCACTGTCCCCCCTTCTCTGCCTCTCTTCACACTCCTCGATTCTCTGCCTCTCTTTACTGTCCCCCTTCTCAACCTCTCTTCACTGCCCCCCATTCTCTGCCTCTCTTAACTGTCCCCCCTTTTCTGCCTCTCTTCACTGTCCTTGCTTCTCTGCCTCTTTTCACTGTCCTCGCTTCTCCACCTCTCTTCACCTTCCCCCCTTCAATGCCCCTCTTCACTCTCCTCGCTTCTCTGCCTCTCTTCACTGTCCCCCTTCTCAACCTCTCTTCACTGCCCCCCATTCTCTGCCTCTCTTCACTGTCCCCCTTTTCTGCCTCTCTTCACTGTCCTTGCTTCTCTGCCTCTCTTCACTGTCCCCCCTTTTCTGCCTCTCTTCACTATCCCCCCTTCTCTGCCTCTCTTCACTGTTGTCGCTTCTCTGCCTCTCTCCACTGCCCCCCCTTCTCTGCCTCTCTTCACTGTCGTCGCTTCTCTGCTTCTCGTCACTCTCCTTGCTTCTCTGCCTCTCTTCACTGTCCCCCTTCTCAACCTCTCTTCACTGCCCCCCATTCTCTGCCTCTCTTCACTGTCCCCCCTTTTCTGCCTCTCTTCACTGTCCTTGATTCTCTGCCTCTCTTCACTGTCCCCCCTTTTCTGCCTCTCTTCACCATCCCTCCTTCTCTGCCTCTCTTCACTGTCCTTGCTTCTCCGCCTCTCTTCACCGTCCCCCTTCTCTGCCTCGCTTCACTGTCCCCACTTCTCTACCTCTCTTCACTGTTGTCGCTTCTCAGCCTCTCTCCACTGTCCCCCCTTCTCTGCCTCTCTTCACTGTCGTCGCTTCTCTGCCTCTGTTCACTATCCTCGCTTCTCCTCTCTTCACTGTCCCCTCTTATCTACCTCTCTTCACCGTCTCCCTTCTCTGCCTCTCTTCACTGTCCCTCCTTATCTACCTCTCTTCACTGTCCCCCCTCTTCTGCCACTCTCTTCACTGTCCACCCTTCTCTGCCTCTCTTCACTGTCCTCGCTTTTCCGCCTCTCTTCACCGTCCCCCCTTCTCTGCCTCTCTTCACTCTCCTCGCTTCTCTGCCTCTCTTTACTGTCCCCCTTCTCAACCTCTCTTCAGTGCCCCCCATTCTCTGGCTCTCTTCACTGTCCCCCCTTTTCTGCCTCTCTTCACTGTCCTTGCTTCTCTGTCTCTCTTCACTGTCCCCTCTTATCTACCTCTCTTCACCATCCCCCCTTCTCTGCCTCTCTTCACTGTCCCTCCTTATCTACCTCTCTTCACTGTCCCCCCTCTTCTGCCTCTCTTCACTGTCCCCCCTTCTCTGCCTCTCTTCACTGTCCCCCCTTCTCTGCCTCTCTTCACTCTCCTCGCTTCTCTGCCTCTCTTTACTGTCCCCCTTCTCAACCTCTCTTCAGTGCCCCCCATTCTCTGGCTCTCTTCACTGTCCCCCCTTTTCTGCCTCTCTTCACTGTCCTTGCTTCTCTGCCTCTTTTCACTGTCCTCGCTTCTCCACCTCTCTTCACCTTCCCCCCTTCTCTGCCCCTCTTCACTCTCCTCGCTTCTCTGCCTCTCTTCACTGTCCCCCTTCTCAACCTCTCTTCACTGCCCCCCCATTCTCTGCCTCTCTACACTGTCCCCCCTTTTCTGCCTCTGTTCACTGTCCTTGCTTCTCTGCCTCTCTTCACTGTCCCCCCTTTTCTGCCTCTCTTCACTATCCCCCCTTCTCTGCCTCTCTTCACTGTCCTTGCTTCTCCGCCTCTCTTCAACGTACCCCCTTCTCTGCCTCTCTTCACTGTCCCCCATTCTCTGCCTCTCTTCACTGTCCCCCCTTTTCTGCCTCTCTTCACTGTCCTTGCTTCTCTGCCTCTCTTCACTGTCCCCCCTTCTCTGCCTCTCTTCACTGTCCCCCCTTCTCTGCCCCTCTTCACTCTCCTCACTTCTCTGCCTCTCTTCACTGTCCCCCCTTCTCAACCTCTCTTCACTGCCCCCTCATGTTCTCCCTCTCTTCACTGTCCCCCCTTTTCTGCCTCACTTCACTGGCCTTGCTTCTCTGCCTCTCTTCACTGTCCCCCCTTCTCTGCTTCTCTTCACTGTCCCCCCTTCTCTGTCTCTCTTCACTGTCCTTGCTTCTCCGCCTCTCTGCACCGTCCCCCCTTCTCTGCCTCTCTTCACTCTCCTCGCTTCTCTGCCTCTCTTTACTGTCCCCCTTCTCAACCTCTCTTCAGTGCCCCCCATTCTCTGGCTCTCTTCACTGTCCCCCCTTTTCTGCCTCTCTTCACTGTCCTTGCTTCTCTGCCTCTTTTCACTGTCCTCGCTTCTCCACCTCTCTTCACCTTCCCCCCTTCTCTGCCTCTCTTCACTGTCCCTCCTTATCTACCTCTCTTCACTGTCCCCCCTCTTCTGCCTCTCTTCACTGTCCCCCCTTCTCTGCCTCTCTTCACTGTCCCCCCTTTTCTGTCTCTCTTCACTGCCCCCCTTTTCTGCCTCTCTTCACTGTCCTTGCTTCTCTGCCTCTCTCCACTGTCCTCGCTTCTCCGCCTCTCTTTACCGTCCCCCTTCTCTGCCCCGCTTCACTCTCCACGCTTCTCTACCTCTCTTCACTGCCCCCCATTCTCTGCCTCTCTTCACTGTCCCTCCTTATCTACCTCTCTTCACTGTCCCCCCTCTTCTGCCTCTCTTCACTGTCCCCCCTTCTCTGCCTCTCTTCACTGTCCTCGCTTCTCCGCCTCTCTTCACCGTCCCCCCTTCTCTGCCTCTCTTCACTCTCCTCGCTTCTCTGCCTCTCTTTACTGTCCCCCTTCTCAACCTCTCTTCAGTGCCCCCCATTCTCTGGCTCTCTTCACTGTCCCCCCTTTTCTGCCTCTCTTCACTGTCCTTGCTTCTCTGTCTCTCTTCACTGTCCCCTCTTATCTACCTCTCTTCACCATCCCCCCTTCTCTGCCTCTCTTCACTGTCCCTCCTTATCTACCTCTCTTCACTGTCCCCCCTCTTCTGCCTCTCTTCACTGTCCCCCCTTCTCTGCCTCTCTTCACTGTCCCCCCTTCTCTGCCTCTCTTCACTCTCCTCGCTTCTCTGCCTCTCTTTACTGTCCCCCTTCTCAACCTCTCTTCAGTGCCCCCCATTCTCTGGCTCTCTTCACTGTCCCCCCTTTTCTGCCTCTCTTCACTGTCCTTGCTTCTCTGCCTCTTTTCACTGTCCTCGCTTCTCCACCTCTCTTCACCTTCCCCCCTTCTCTGCCCCTCTTCACTCTCCTCGCTTCTCTGCCTCTCTTCACTGTCCCCCTTCTCAACCTCTCTTCACTGCCCCCCCATTCTCTGCCTCTCTACACTGTCCCCCCTTTTCTGCCTCTGTTCACTGTCCTTGCTTCTCTGCCTCTCTTCACTGTCCCCCCTTTTCTGCCTCTCTTCACTATCCCCCCTTCTCTGCCTCTCTTCACTGTCCTTGCTTCTCCGCCTCTCTTCAACGTACCCCCTTCTCTGCCTCTCTTCACTGTCCCCCATTCTCTGCCTCTCTTCACTGTCCCCCCTTTTCTGCCTCTCTTCACTGTCCTTGCTTCTCTGCCTCTCTTCACTGTCCCCCCTTCTCTGCCTCTCTTCACTGTCCCCCATTCTCTGCCCCTCTTCACTCTCCTCACTTCTCTGCCTCTCTTCACTGCCCCCCTTCTCAACCTCTCTTCACTGCCCCCCCAGTCTCTCCCTCTTTTAACTGTCCCCCTTCTTCTGCCTCTCTTCACTGTCCCCCCTTCTCTGTCTCTCTTCACTGCCCCCCTTTTCTGCCTCTCTTCACTGTCCTTGCTTCTCTGCCTCTCTCCACTGTCCTCGCTTCTCCGCCTCTCTTCACCGTCCCCCTTCTCTGCCCCGCTTCACTCTCCACGCTTCTCTACCTCTCTTCACTGCCCCCCATTCTCTGCCTCTCTTCACTGTCCCTCCTTATCTACCTCTCTTCACTGTCCCCCCTCTTCTGCCTCTCTTCACTGTCCCCCCTTCTCTGCCTCTCTTCACTGTCCTCGCTTCTCCGCCTCTCTTCACCGTCCCCCCTTCTCTGCCTCTCTTCACTGTCCCCCCTTCTCTGCCCCTCTTCACTCTCCTCGTTTCTCTGCCTCTCTTCACTGTCCCCTTCTAAACCTCTCTTCACTGCCCCCCCTTCTCTCCCTCTCTTCACTGTCCCCCCTTTCCTGCCTCTCTTCACTATTCCCCCTTCTCTGCCTCTCTTCACTGTCCCCCGTCTCTGCCTCTCTTCACTGTCCTTGCTTCTCCGCCTCTCTTCACCGTCCCCCCTTCTCTGCCTCTCTTCACTGTCCCCCCTTCTCTACCTCTCTTCACTGCCGTCACTTTTCTGCCTCTCTTCACTGTCCCCCCTTCTGTGCCTCTCTTCAATGTTGTCGCTTCTCTGCCTCTCTTCACTATCCTCGCTTCTCTGCCTCTCTTCACTGTCCCCTCTTATCTACCTCTCTTCACCATCCCCCCTTCTCTGCCTCTCTTCACTGTCCCCTCTTTATCCACCTCTCTTCACTGTCCTCACTTATCTGCCTCTCTTTACTGTCCCCCCTTCTCTCCCTCTCTTCACTGTCCCCCCTTCTCTGCCTCTCTTCACTGTCCCCCCTTCTCTGCCTCTCTTCACTGTCCCTCTTCTCTGCATCTCTTCACTGTCCCCCCTTCTCTTCCTCTCTTCACTGTCCTAGCTTCTCTACTACTCTTCACTGCCCCCCCATTCTCTGCCTCTCTTCATTGTCCCCCCTTTTCTGCCTCTCTTCACTGTCCTTGCTTCTCTGCCTCTTTTCACTGTCCTCGCTTCTCCACCTCTCTTCACCTTCCCCCCTTCTCTGCCCCTCTTCACTCTCCTCGCTTCTCTGCCTCTCTTCACTGTTCCCCTTCTCAACCTCTCTTCACTGCCCCCATACTCTGCCTCTCTTCACTGTCCCCCCTTTTCTGCCTCTCTTCACTGTCCTTGCTTCTCTGCCTCTCTTCACTGTCCCCCCTTTTCTGCCTCTCTTCACTATGCCCCCTTCTCTGCCTCTCTTCACTGTCCTTGCTCCTCCGCCTCTCTTCACCGTCCCCCTTCTCTGCCTCGCTTCACTGTCCCCCCTTCTCTACCTCTCTTCACTGTTGTCGCTTCTCTGCCTCTCTCCACTGCCCCCCCTTCTCTGCCTCTCTTCACTGTCGTCGCTTCTCTGCTTCTCGTCACTCTCCTCGCTTCTCTGCCTCTCTTCACTGTCCCCCTTCTCAACCTCTCTTCACTGCCCCCCATTCTCTGCCTCTCTTCACTGTCCCCCCTTTTCTGCCTCTCTTCACTGTCCTTGATTCTCTGCCTCTCTCCACTGTCCCCCCTTTTCTGCCTCTCTTCACCATCCCCCCTTCTCTGCCTCTCTTCACTGTCCTTGCTTCTCCGCCTCTCTTCACCGTCCCCCTTCTCTGCCTCGCTTCACTGTCCCCCCTTCTCTACCTCTCTTCACTGTTGTCGCTTCTCTGCCTCTCTCCACTGTCCCCCCTTCTCTGCCTCTCTTCACTGTCATTGCTTCTCTGCCTCTGTTCACTATCCTCACTTCTCCTCCTCTGTTCACTGTCCCCTCTTATCTACCTCTCTTCACCGTCCCCCTTCTCTGCCTCTCTTCACTGTCCCTCCTTATCTACCTCTCTTCACTGTCCCCCCTCTTCTGCCTCTCTTCACTGTCCCCCCTTCTCTGCCTCTCTTCACCGTCCCCCCTTCTCTGCCTCTCTTCACTGTCCCCCCTTCTACACCTCTCTTTACTGCCCCCCATTCTCTCCCTCTCTTCACTGTCCCCCCTTTCCTGCCTCTCTTCACTGTCCCCCCTTCTCTGCCTCTCTTCACTGTCCCCCGTCTCTGCCTTTCTTCACTGTCCTTGCTTCTCCGCCTCTCTTCACCGTCCCCCCTTCTCTGCCTCTCTTCACTGTCCCCCCTTCTCTATCTCTCTTCACTGTTGTCACTTCTCTGCCTCTCTTCACTGTCCCCCCTTCTGTGCCTCTCTTCACTGTCCCCCCTTCTTTGCCTCTCGTCAATGTTGTCACTTCTCTGCCTCTCTTCACTATCCTTGCTTCTCTACCTCTCTTCACTGTCCCCTCTTATCTCTTATCTACCTCTCTTCACGGTCCCCCTTCTCTGCCTCTCTTCACTGTCCCCCCTTCTTTGCCTCTCTTCACTGTCGTCGCTTCTCTGTCTCTCTTCACTGTCCTCGCTTCTCTGCCTCTGTTCACTGTCCCCTCTAATCTACCTCTCTTCACCGTCCCCCCTTCTCTGCCTTTCTTCACTGTCCCCCTTATCTACCTCTCTTCACTGTCCCCCCTCTTCTGCCTCTCTTCACTGTCCACCCTTCTCTGCCTCTCTTCACTGTCCTCGCTTCTCCGCCTCTCTTCACCATCCCCCCTTCTCTGCCTCTCTTCACTGTCCCCCCTTCTCTGCCCCTCTTCACTCTCCTCACTTCTCTGCCTCTCTTCACTGTCCCCCCTTCTCAACCTCTCTTCACTGCCCCCCATTCTCTCCCTCTCTTAACTGTCCCCCTCTTCTGCCTCTCTTCACTGTCCCCCCTTCTCTGTCTCTCTTCATTGCCCCCCCTTTTCTGCCTCTCTTCACTGTCCTTGCTTCTCTGCCTCTCTTCACTGTCCTCGCTTCTCCGCCTCTCTTCACCGTCCCCCTTCTCTGCCCCGCTTCACTCTCCACGCTTCTCTACCTCTCTTCACTGCCCCCCATTCTCTGCCTCTCTTCACTGTCCCTCCTTATCTACCTCTCTTCACTGTCCCCCCTCTTCTGCCTCTCTTCACTGTCCCCCCTTCTCTGCCTCTCTTCACTGTCCTCGCTTCTCCGCCTCTCTTCACCGTCCCCCATTCTCTGCCTCTCTTCACTGTCCCCCCTTCTCTGCCCCTCTTCACTCTCCTCGCTTCTCTGCCTCTCTTCACTGTCCCCCCTTCTAAACCTCTCTTCACTGCCCCCCTTCTCTCCCTCTCTTCACTGTCCCCCCTTTCCTGCCTCTCTTCACTATCCCCCCTTCTCTGCCTCTCTTCACTGTCCCCCCTCTCTGCCTCTCTTCACTGTCCTTGCTTCTCCGCCTCTCTTCACCGTCCCCCCTTCTCTGCCTCTCTTCACAGTCCCTCTTCTCTGCATCTCTTCACTGTCCCCCCTTCTCTTCCTCTCTTCACTGTCCTAGCTTCTCTACTACTCTTCACTGCCCCCCCATTCTCTGCCTCTCTTCATTGTCCCCCCTTCTCTGCCCCTCTTCACTCTCCTCGCTTCTCTGCCTCTCTTCACTGTCCCCTTCTAAACCTCTCTTCACTGCCCCCCCTTCTCTCCCTCTCTTCACTGTCCCCCCTTTCCTGCCTGTCTTCACTATCCCCCCTTCTCTGCCTCTCTTCACTGTCCCCCGTCTCTGCCTCTCTTCACTGTCCTTGCTTCTCCGCCTCTCTTCACCGTCCCCCCTTCTCTGCCTCTCTTCACTGTCCCCCCTTCTCTACCTCTCTTCACTGCCGTCACTTTTCTGCCTCTCTTCACTGTCCCCCCTTCTGTGCCTCTCTTCAATGTTGTCGCTTCTCTGCCTCTCTTCACTATCCTCGCTTCTCTGCCTCTCTTCACTGTCCCCTCTTATCTACCTCTCTTCACCATCCCCCCTTCTCTGCCTCTCTTCACTGTCCCCCCTTTATCTACCTCTCTTCACTGTCCTCACTTATCTGCCTCTCTTTACTGTCCCCCTTCTCTCCCTCTCTTCACTGTCCCCCCTTCTCTGCCTCTCTTCACTGTCCCCCCTTCTCTGCCTCTCTTCACTGTCCCTCTTCTCTGCATCTCTTCACTGTCCCCCCTTCTCTTCCTCTCTTCACTGTCCTAGCTTCTCTACTACTCTTCACTGCCCCCCCATTCTCTGCCTCTCTTCATTGTCCCCCCTTTTCTGCCTCTCTTCACTGTCCTTGCTTCTCTGCCTCTTTTCACTGTCCTCGCTTCTCCACCTCTCTTCACCTTCCCCCCTTCTCTGCCCCTCTTCACTCTCCTCGCTTCTCTGCCTCTCTTCACTGTTCCCCTTCTCAACCTCTCTTCACTGCCCCCATACTCTGCCTCTCTTCACTGTCCCCCCTTTTCTGCCTCTCTTCACTGTCCTTGCTTCTCTGCCTCTCTTCACTGTCCCCCCTTTTCTGCCTCTCTTCACTATCCCCCCTTCTCTGCCTCTCTTCACTGTCCTTGCTCCTCCGCCTCTCTTCACCGTCCCCCTTCTCTGCCTCGCTTCACTGTCCCCCCTTCTCTACCTCTCTTCACTGTTGTCGCTTCTCTGCCTCTCTCCACTGCCCCCCCCTTCTCTGCCTCTCTTCACTGTCGTCGCTTCTCTGCTTCTCGTCACTCTCCTCGCTTCTCTGCCTCTCTTCACTGTCCCCCTTCTCAACCTCTCTTCACTGCCCCCCATTCTCTGCCTCTCTTCACTGTCCCCCCTTTTCTGCCTCTCTTCACTGTCCTTGATTCTCTGCCTCTCTTAACTGTCCCCCCTTTTCTGCCTCTCTTCACCATCCCCCCTTCTCTGCCTCTCTTCACTGTCCTTGCTTCTCCGCCTCTCTTCACCGTCCCCCTTCTCTGCCTCGCTTCACTGTCCCCCCTTCTCTACCTCTCTTCACTGTTGTCGCTTCTCTGCCTCTCTCCACTGTCCCCCCTTCTCTGCCTCTCTTCACTGTCATCGCTTCTCTGCCTCTGTTCACTATCCTCACTTCTCCTCCTCTGTTCACTGTCCCCTCTTATCTACCTCTCTTCACCGTCCCCCTTCTCTGCCTCTCTTCACTGTCCCTCCTTATCTACCTCTCTTCACTGTCCCCCCTCTTCTGCCTCTCTTCACTGTCCCCCCTTCTCTGCCTCTCTTCACCGTCCCCCCTTCTCTGCCTCTCTTCACTGTCCCCCCTTCTACACCTCTCTTTACTGCCCCCCATTCTCTCCCTCTCTTCACTGTCCCCCCTTTCCTGCCTCTCTTCACTGTCCCCCCTTCTCTGCCTCTCTTCACTGTCCCCCGTCTCTGCCTTTCTTCACTGTCCTTGCTTCTCCGCCTCTCTTCACCGTCCCCCCTTCTCTGCCTCTCTTCACTGTCCCCCCTTCTCTATCTCTCTTCACTATCGTCACTTCTCTGCCTCTCTTCACTGTCCCCCCTTCTGTGCCTCTCTTCACTGTCCCCCCTTCTTTGCCTCTCGTCAATGTTGTCACTTCTCTGCCTCTCTTCACTATCCTTGCTTCTCTACCTCTCTTCACTGTCCCCTCTTATCTCTTATCTACCTCTCTTCACCGTCCCTCTTCTCTGCCTCTCTTCACTGTCCCCCCTTCTTTGCCTCTCTTCACTGTCGTCGCTTCTCTGTCTCTCTTCACTGTCCTCGCTTCTCTGCCTCTGTTCACTGTCCCCTCTAATCTACCTCTCTTCACCGTCCCCCCTTCTCTGCCTTTCTTCACTGTCCCCCTTATCTACCTCTCTTCACTGTCCCCCCTCTTCTGCCTCTCTTCACTGTCCACCCTTCTCTGCCTCTCTTCACTGTCCTCGCTTCTCCGCCTCTCTTCACCATCCCCCCTTCTCTGCCTCTCTTCACTGTCCCCCCTTCTCTGCCCCTCTTCACTCTCCTCACTTCTCTGCCTCTCTTCACTGTCCCCCCTTCTCAACCTCTCTTCACTGCCCCCCATTCTCTCCCTCTCTTAACTGTCCCCCTCTTCTGCCTCTCTTCACTGTCCCCCCTTCTCTGTCTCTCTTCATTGCCCCCCCTTTTCTGCCTCTCTTCACTGTCCTTGCTTCTCTGCCTCTCTTCACTGTCCTCGCTTCTCCGCCTCTCTTCACCGTCCCCCTTCTCTGCCCCGCTTCACTCTCCACGCTTCTCTACCTCTCTTCACTGCCCCCCATTCTCTGCCTCTCTTCACTGTCCCTCCTTATCTACCTCTCTTCACTGTCCCCCCTCTTCTGCCTCTCTTCACTGTCCCCCCTTCTCTGCCTCTCTTCACTGTCCTCGCTTCTCCGCCTCTCTTCACCGTCCCCCATTCTCTGCCTCTCTTCACTGTCCCCCCTTCTCTGCCCCTCTTCACTCTCCTCGCTTCTCTGCCTCTCTTCACTGTCCCCCCTTCTAAACCTCTCTTCACTGCCCCCCTTCTCTCCCTCTCTTCACTGTCCCCCCTTTCCTGCCTCTCTTCACTATCCCCCCTTCTCTGCCTCTCTTCACTGTCCCCCCTCTCTGCCTCTCTTCACTGTCCTTGCTTCTCCGCCTCTCTTCACCGTCCCCCCTTCTCTGCCTCTCTTCACAGTCCCTCTTCTCTGCATCTCTTCACTGTCCCCCCTTCTCTTCCTCTCTTCACTGTCCTAGCTTCTCTACTACTCTTCACTGCCCCCCCATTCTCTGCCTCTCTTCATTGTCCCCCCTTTTCTGCCTCTCTTCACTGTCCTTGCTTCTCTGCCTCTTTTCACTGTCCTCGCTTCTCCACCTCTCTTCACCTTCCCCCCTTCTCTGCCCCTCTTCACTCTCCTCGCTTCTCTGCCTCTCTTCACTGTCCCCCTTCTCAACCTCTCTTCACTGCCCCCCCATTCTCTGCCTCTCTTCACTGTCCCCCCTTTTCTGCCTCTCTTCACTGTCCTTGCTTCTCTGCCTCTCTTCATTGTCCCCCCTTTTCTGCCTCTCTTCACTATCCCCCCTTCTCTGCCTCTCTTCACTGTCCTTGCTTCTCCGCCTCTCTTCACCGTCCCCCCTTCTCTGCCTCTCTTCACTGTCCCCCATTCTCTGCCTCTCTTCACTGTCCCCCCTTTTCTGCCTCTCTTCACTGTCCTTGCTTCTCTGCCTCTCTTCACTGTCCCCCCTTCTCTGCCTCTCTTCACTGTCCCCCATTCTCTGCCCCTCTTCACTCTCCTCACTTCTCTGCCTCTCTTCACTGTCCCCCTTCTCAACCTCTCTTCACTGCCCCCCCATTCTCTCCCTCTTTTAACTGTCCCCCCTCTTCTGCCTCTCTTCACTGTCCCCCCTTCTCTGTCTCTCTTCACTGCCCCCTTTTCTGCCTCTCTTCACTGTCCTTGCTTCTCTGCCTCTCTCCACTGTCCTCGCTTCTCCGCCTCTCTTCACCGTCCCCCTTCTCTGCCCCGCTTCACTCTCCACGCTTCTCTACCTCTCTTCACTGCCCCCCATTCTCTGCCTCTCTTCACTGTCCCTCCTTATCTACCTCTCTTCACTGTCCCCCCTCTTCTGCCTCTCTTCACTGTCCCCCCTTCTCTGCCTCTCTTCACTGTCCTCACTTCTCCCCCTCTCTTCACCGTCCCCCCTTCTCTGCCTCTCTTCACTGTCCCCCCTTCTCTGCCCCTCTTCACTCTCCTCGCTTCTCTGCCTCTCTTCACTGTCCCCTTCTAAACCTCTCTTCACTGCCCCCCCTTCTCTCCCTCTCTTCACTGTCCCCCCTTTCCTGCCTCTCTTCACTATCCCCCCTTCTCTGCCTCTCTTCACTGTCCCCCCTTCTCTGCCTCTCTTCACTGTCCTCACTTCTCCCCCTCTCTTCACCGTCCCCCCTTCTCTGCCTCTCTTCACTGTCCCCCCTTCTCTGCCCCTCTTCACTCTCCTCGCTTCTCTGCCTCTCTTCACTGTCCCCTTCTAAACCTCTCTTCACTGCCCCCCCTTCTCTCCCTCTCTTCACTGTCCCCCCTTTCCTGCCTCTCTTCACTATCCCCCCTTCTCTGCCTCTCTTCACTGTCCCCCCTTCTCTACCTCTCTTCACTGCCGTCACTTTTCTGCCTCTCTTCACTGTCCCCCCTTTTGTGCCTCTCTTCAATGTTGTCGCTTCTCTGCCTCTCTTCACTATCCTCGCTTCTCTGCCTCTCTTCACTGTCCCCTCTTATCTACCTCTCTTCACCATCCCCCCTTCTCTGCCTCTCTTCACTGTCCCCCCTTTATCTACCTCTCTTCACTGTCCTCACTTATCTGCCTCTCTTTACTGGCCCCCCTTCTCTCCCTCTCTTCACTGTCCCCCCTTCTCTGCCTCTCTTCACTGTCCCCCCTTCTCTGCCCCGCTTCACTCTCCACGCTTCTCTACCTCTCTTCACTGCCCCCCATTCTCTGCCTCTCTTCACTGTCCCTCCTTATCTACCTCTCTTCACTGTCCCCCCTCTTCTGCCTCTCTTCACTGTCCCCCCTTCTCTGCCTCTCTTCACTGTCCTCGCTTCTCCGCCTCTCTTCACCGTCCCCCCTTCTCTGCCTCTCTTCACTGTCCCCCCTTCTCTGCCCCTCTTCACTCTCCTCGCTTCTCTGCCTCTCTTCACTGTCCCCCCTTCTAAACCTCTCTTCACTGCCCCCCTTCTCTCCCTCTCTTCACTGTCCCCCCTTTCCTGCCTCACTTCACTATCCCCCCTTCTCTGCCTCTCTTCACTGTCCCCCCTCTCTGCCTCCCTTCACTGTCCTTGCTTCTCCGCCTCTCTTCACCGTCCCCCCTTCTCTGCCTCTCTTCACAGTCCCTCTTCTCTGCATCTCTTCAGTGTCCCCCCTTCTCTTCCTCTCTTCACTGTCCTAGCTTCTCTACTACTCTTCACTGCCCCCCCCATTCTCTGCCTCTCTTCATTGTCCCCCCTTTTCTGCCTCTCTTCACTGTCCTTGCTTCTCTGCCTCTTTTCACTGTCCTCGCTTCTCCACCTCTCTTCACCTTCCCCCCTTCTCTGCCCCTCTTCACTCTCCTCGCTTCTCTGCCTCTCTTCACTGTCCCCCTTCTCAACCTCTCTTCACTGCCCCCCCATTCTCTGCCTCTCTTCACTGTCCCCCCTTTTCTGCCTCTCTTCACTGTCCCCCGTTTTCTGCCTCTCTTCACTATCCCCCCTTCTCTGCCTCTCTTCACTGTCCTTGCTTCTCCGCCTCTCTTCACCGTCCCCCCTTCTCTGCCTCTCTTCACTGTCCCCCATTCTCTGCCTCTCTTCACTGTCCCCCCTTTTCTGCCTCTCTTCACTGTCCTTGCTTCTCTGCCTCTCTTCACTGTCCCCCCTTCTCTGCCTCTCTTCACTGTCCCCCATTCTCTGCCCCTCTTCACTCTCCTCACTTCTCTGCCTCTCTTCACTGTCCCCCTTCTCAACCTCTCTTCACTGCCCCCCCATTCTCTCCCTCTTTTAACTGTCCCTCCTCTTCTGCCTCTCTTCACTGTCCCCCCTTCTCTGTCTCTCTTCACTGCCCCCCTTTTCTGCCTCTCTTCACTTTCCTTGCTTCTCTGCCTCTCTCCACTGTCCTCGCTTCTCCGCCTCTCTTCACCGTCCCCCTTCTCTGCCTCGCTTCACTCTCCACGCTTCTCTACCTCTCTTCACTGTCCCCCCTTCTCTGCCTCTCTTCACTGTCCCC